>NC_067247.2:313959710-318759710 GCF_019359855.2 Lolium perenne
AGGAACGAGTGTGAGAACGTCGATCACACCACGGCTATGCACGCCTTTATAGGAGGATTGCAGCGAGGAGGATTGCTGCGGCACAAGCTCACATGCTTAGCTAACGCAAATAAACTGACCCTGGATGATATGATATCCATTGCCAGTGATCATACTGCCGCCGATGACGACGCTGGTGGAGATCTAGCAGCCACAGCAATCCCCCTGCACCAGCAGAAAAAGAACCGTGACAACGGTAACAGTAGCGGCGGCAAGCGAAAAAATCCCCCTGATGACCAGAAGAGCGGCGGATCCGAGATGGTCGCCATGGCGTTCCAACGCGGAGGTCAAGGAGGCGGAAGAGGACGCGGCCGCGGAGGCGGAGCCGGCAGGGGCCAGCAGCGTGACGAAGTCACCGCAGCCGGAACCCGCGCTCCCCAAACCTATGAAGAGTACAGAGACATGCCCTGCCTGGCCCACCTGGATCCGGCTACAGGAAAGTCCACTCACACCAATCGCAACTGCAAGTGGGTCAACGATCTAAAATCTGACCCGGAAGCAGGTTACAAGCGAGCCCGGAAGCACCGCCCACGCGGCAAAGGAGGCAAGGGCAAGAACAAGGACAAAGAGGAAGACAGTTCCGAGGCGATGGATGAGGATGACAACTCGCCGGACCCCAAGGTAGGGCACGCAGGTAAATCCAACCCATTCGAGAAAAAGAGCGTGGGGGCTTACCACATTTTCCTCGGAACCCCAACAGTCCGCGCTACCAAGTCAGCTACCCGGATCCTGAACGCCACAGTTCCGGCTGTGCCGCAGTATGTCAGGTGGTCGGAAGTCCCGTGCACATTTGACAGGGAGGATCACCCTGCCGTCGTGCCAAAAGAATGCTACGCCTTGGTTGTAAGTCCCCGCATAGACGGGTATGACTTCTCCAAGTGCCTCATGGATGGTGGAGCCAGCTTGAACATCATGTACCTGGAGACTCTAGAGCGGATGAACCTCACCAAGGAACAGCTCAAACACAGCAACACTGAGTTTCATGGCGTGGTTCCGGGTAAGAAGGCGAATTCCCTCGGCATCATCACACTTCCCGTGGCCTTCGGCGATGTTCACAATTTCCGCGAAGAGAAGATCACGTTTGAAGTTGTGCCCTTCAAGAGCTCCTACCACGTCATCTTCGGCAGGCCCACCTACCACAAGTTCCACGTGAGAGCGTGCTACATCTATAACAAGCTCAAGATTCCGGGTCCTAATGGTATGATTACTATATCCGGAGACTACAAAAAGGGTCATGAGTGCGAGTTGGGCGAAGCCGCCTTCGCAGAGTCTGTGATATCTGGAGAAGAGCTGAAAAGCTACAGAGCAGCGGTGGATCCGACAGAAATGCAGACCACCAAGAAGCAGATCTCCGAACAGAAAAACTCCTTCAAGGCCGCGATAGAGACCAAGAAAGTCAACTTCAAGGAAGATGACGCTACCAAGTAGGTCTCAGTCGGAGCCAACATGGACCCCAAATAGGAAGACGCGCTCGTCGAGTTTCTCCGCGCTAACATGGATATCTTCGCATGGCAACCTTCTGACATGTCCGGAGTACCAAGAGAACTCGCCGAGCACTACCTCAACATAAACCCGGGGGCTAAACCGGTGAAGCAAGCTATGCGACGCTTTGGAGATAAGAAGCGCCGTGCCATAGGAATGGAATTAGCAAAGTTACTAGAGGCAGGTTTTGTAAGAGAAGTAATCCACACTGATTGGGTCGCAAATCCCGTCCTTGTACCCAAAAAGAATTCTGAAATACTAAGAATGTGCATCGATTACTCTGGCGTGAACAAACATTGCCCGAAAGATCCGTTTCCGCTGCCGCGCATTGACCAAGTCATTGATTCGACGGCAGGGGCGGAGCTTTTATGTTTTCTTGATGCGTATTCCGGGTATCACCAGATCCGGATGAAGGAGTCTGACCAAGAGGCGACCTCATTCATCACCCCATTTGGCACTTACTGCTATGTTACTATGCCATTTGGCTTGAAAAACGCAGGTGCCACCTACCAACGTACGATGCAGCGGTGCTTGAAGGACCAGATTGGCCGGAACGTACACGCCTACGTCGACGATATCGCGGTCATGACCCGGAAAGGATCCGACTTGATCAGCGATCTCACAGAAACCTTTGAGAATCTCCGTCGGTACAAGATAATGTTGAATCCGCTAAAGTGCGTCTTTGGCGTACCAGCTGGAAAACTCCTTGGCTTCATTGTCTCTAACAGGGGCATTGAAGTAAACCCAGAAAAAATCAAGGCAATTTTGTGCATAAAAAGGCCAACTTGTCTCAAAGATGTGCAACGGCTCACTGGTTGTGTCGCAGCAATTAGCAGGTTTGTTAGCCGTCTTGGCGAGAAGGCACTTCCCCTGTACAAGCTATTGAAGAAAACAGACAAGTTTGTCTGGGACGAGGCAGCAGATACAGCTCTTCAAGGGTTGAAGGACATACTCACCTCCCCACCTATCCTAGCAGCTCCAGGAGAGTCAGAGCCTATGCTCCTTTATCTGGCAGCTACCAACAGGGTCATCAGCCTCGTCATCGTGGTGGAACGACAGGAAGAAGGTCACGAATATGGAGTCCAAAGGTCAGTCTACTATATTAGCGAAGTCCTTACGGAATCCAAACAGCGCTACCCGCACTTTCAGAAGTTAGCCTATGGAGTATTCCTAGGCAGCAGGAAGCTGCGACACTACTTCCAGGAGCATCCAAGAATGGGGCCGTGGAGCAAGGCTCCGCTGTCAACGATTCTCAACAACGCTGACGCAACAGGACGCACAGCAAAATGGGGCATTAAATTGTCCGCCTTCGACATCAACTACAAGGCTAGGACCGCGGTCAAATCCCAGGTCTTGGCAGATTTTATCGCAGATTGGACAGAAGCTCCGGACATAAGCTTGGAGCCGGAACCAGAGACATGGGTTATGCACTTCGATGGATCCAAACAGCATCAAGGCTCAGGAGCCGGAGTCACCCTGAAATCCCCTACCGGAGAAGAATTGCAATACGTTTTGCAGATCCACTTCCAAGCTACAAACAATATGGCGGAATACGAGGCTCTACTACACGGACTGCGCATCGCTAAGGAGATAGGGATCAAGCACATCATTTGCTGCGGAGATTCCGACTTGGTGGCACAGCAGGTAGCCGGAACCTGGAACGCCAGAAATTCCGTCATGGCGGCTTACAGAGACGAAGTTGACGAGATCGCCAAGTGCTTTCTAGGATACGAAGTCAAATACGTCCGGAGAGACGATAACGCAGCGGCAGACATGCTATCCAAGCTCGAATCCGGCAGAAAACCAATTCCGCCTGGCATTTTTCTGGAGCACCTACGGATACCCTCGGTGAAGGGCGCTAACCCGGAAAACCCAGAGGTGGCAGTTTCTCCGGCTAGAGAGGTGATGGTTATCACTTCGGCTTGGACACAGCCTTTCCTGGACTACCTCATCGATCAAAAGTTGCCAGAGGACGAGGTCCTCGCACGACAGATCATCAGACGAGCAAGATCCTACACAATTGTTGATGGACAGCTCTATAAACGCAGCGCAACAGGGGTGTTTCTTAAATGCGTCTCAAATCAAGACGGCATTGAGATCCTCAGAGAGATCCACGCAGGGGACTGCGGGCATCATGCCGCCCCCAGATCACTCGTTGCCAAAGCCTTCCGGCTAGGATTCTATTGGCTCACAGCTAAAGAAGATGCTGACAAGATAGTCAAGACCTGCCGAGGTTGTCAGTACTACGCTACTCAACCAAACGCTCCAGCCCAAGAGCTGAAGACCATACCTATCACCTGGCCGTTTGCGGTCTGGGGGCTCGATATGGTTGGTAAGTTAAAAAGATCATCTCCTGGCGGTTTTGAATACCTCTTGGTCGCTGTTGACAAGTTCAGCAAATGGATCGAGGCAAAGCCAGTGAGAAAAGCCGACGGTGCTATGGCACTAAAATTTGTCTGCAGCCTCGTGATGAGATTCGGCATCCCACATAGCATAATCACAGATAACGGCACAAACTTCACACAGGGAGAATTGAAGGATTATTGTGAGACAGTAGGAATTCGACTGGACCTTGCATCTGTGGCCCACCCACAATCTAATGGTCAAGTTGAAAGGGCTAACAGTCTAATATTATCAGGAATTAAGCCACGCCTTGAAGAACCGCTACGACGAGCAGCTAGAGCTTGGGCTGACGAGTTGGAAGCTGTCTTGTGGAGTTTACGAACTACCCCTAACAGGTCAATAGGGTTTACCCCATTTTTCCTGGTATACGGATCCAAAGCCGTGCTTCCCTCCGACATCATCCACGATTCACCGCGAGTTTCAGCCTATGATGAAGAAACTGCTGACGAGGCCAGACAGCTATCTGTGGACCTGATCGAAGAAGCTCGGAATCTAGCTGACCAACGTTCCACCATATACCAGCAAAAGCTCCGACGTTATCATAGCCGTCGAGTCCGGCATCGCTTGTTTATGGCCGGAGACTTGGTCCTCCGCCTTCGGCAGGTGAAAGACCATAAGCTGCAGTCTCCTTGGGAAGGACCCTTCGTCGTTAGCAAAGTGCTTCATAACGGGTCATACTACCTTGTTGATTTCCGAGAGCTGAAGAACAGACCTGCTAATTGGCACCGGAAACGCAAGCGTGAGGATCCGGATGACATCTACGACGAGACAGATCGTCCCTGGAACATCGCACAGCTACGTCCTTTCCACACTTAGCGTATTTTTTCTGAGTTACAAACTCTGTAATAGTTATACATGATCAATGAAATAAAGCTTATGGTTCACTCTTTGAGTCTTTTACCTCCTTTACTTATTCATTTTTAGATCATGTGTGTTTTTCGACTAAAACCGCAGAGCTGGATATTTCCGCCTAGGCGTGTATAAAAGTTGTGAGTTTCAAAAATCGTCCTTCAGGACGTAAGCTTAAGTTTTCTGATTAAGTTGTTATCTGTTGCGAACTCGTGGATTCCTCGTAGCGATTTCCGGCACCTATGCCTGGGGGCTTGTTTCCGCGGTTATGGACGGATTGCCATTGGGCTTCGTCGCCGCTGGCGAGTGTTTCCGGCTAAGGTCCTCTGGCTCGCGGAAGGTCAAGCGGGCAAGCCGGAACAACAATAAAATCAGCACTTGCTTTCCAATATAAAACGAAACATGTGCATAATATTAACGGATAGCAGGATAAGTGTTTCCGCCCCATGCATAGTCGTTTCGTTTCCTAGCTACTTAATAATTTAAAGTCTTATTACAAACCCACTCTGGGGTCAAAATGATGCAACTTGTTTCATTGTCTAAACAGGAACTCTACTCGGAGTCCTCTTCTTCAGATTCCTGGTAGGCGGAGTCATCACCGTCGTTGTCATCTGATCCGGCTTCGGAGTCATCACCAGAGCCTTCTCCGAAATGCTCGACGCTTGACCCGGAGCCTTCGCCATAATACTCTGGCTCACCCTCCTCCTCCTCTGCATCGGAAAATCCCTCGGGCAGATCGTATTTGTTATACCAGAACGAGTGATTCACTCGCATGACAAACAACTGCTCATAGCCTTGGGTTTCCGCAAGGATGGCGCCCATGTCGGAACCTTCCGGGGCTCCGCGTGCAACATTCGCAAGGTTGAGCGAGGGGAAGTGAGCCTTGCAGGTGGCTAAGACCAGAGAGGCGACTCCGCGTGCGGAAGATTTTTGCCAGTCCTTGATGAAGTCCGGCACTTGTTCCATAAGACTGGTCATCGTATCGATGATTGTAGTTTTGGCCTTCTTCAGAGACAAAGTCTTGGCAATTCCGCGACAGGCTTCAAATAACGCGTCAATGGAAATCCGTGCTTCATCATATGCCTCCGTCCTCTTCAGGTTCGACTCTTTTGACCACTCAAAGCCAAGGCTCGCTGTGGAAGAAGGTCCAGTTCGTTAGAGAGAGAGCATATGAGGTAGTCGGAGCAATGACACGGAAAAACGCTTACGGAAGATAAGTTTGTCGATGGCCTCCGCCTCTGCTTCTAGAACTCTGTTCTTGGCTATCGCGGAAAGCACGCGGCCCTGGCTTTTCTCCAGTTTTTCGTTCAGCTCCGCCAGGTCGCGGGCATGCTTCCCGGAGAGCTCCTTCCTCGCCTCAGTCTCCTTATTATTGTATTCTTGGATGAAGGTTTTGAGGGACTCGTTCTCCGCCTCAAGCACCTTGACCTTGGCGGAAAGCTCATCAAACGAGGAGTGCTTGGCAGTTTCTTCTGAAAGCGGAAAGTTGCACATATCAAACATCATGAACAGATATCAATATATGAACGCAAAGCTTGGAAGACGTACCACGGAGGTGGGTCTCAAGAAGCTGGATAGCCTTCTGGCTGTTTTTCGCGTTCTGACGCAGCCCTTCGATCTCCGTTATCTGCTCCAGCACGTGAACGCGTAGATCTTCGTGCAATTTCCGCGTGGTCTGAGAAGCAGAGAGGAGTTAGTCGGATATGTAAAATCTTGGGGGCTGGCGAGGAATTCAAAGTCTTGGAGGTTTAAAATTTTAAATTTCCGCCTAAGGTACATCTTGAAGAAAGCATCGGCTAACACATGTTACACGGAAATGTCTCACCCAATGCTTGGGGGCTAGTATTACCTGCCGCACTTCCTTGTGCTTGGCAAAAAACACCTTCAGATCGTCCTCCAGCTCCGCGAGATCTCGCATCTCCTCGTCTGGCTTCCCCCAAACTTTGTTCAGCATGGCGGAAACTTCCGCGTGGCGTTGTGCGAGGGTAAGCTTTTGCAATGACTTATTTGGTTGAAGGTCCACCCGGATTGCGTTGGAGGCTTGAACGAGCTTTACCTTCTCCTCATATTCTTCCTCGGTGGGTTCCGCGAAAGCGGCGCTTGGTTGATCTTGAGGAGGGGCAGACGGGGAGGCACCCTTGGTGGAATCACCGAGGTCTGCGGGATCTTCCGGAAGATCTTCAAGGTCGATGATGTCCTTGGGATCCGGCTTCGAAGCAGATGAAGCCTTGGGTGGGATCTCCACTTCTGGAGTAACAGGAACTGAAGCCGGAGACGGCTTGACCTTCTTCTTCAAGGCCTTTGGAGCCTTGGGGGCTGGCTTCCGGAGCTTCAGTAAAAAGAAAAAAGCATAAACAACTAAGGAATTGCTCGTGAAACTAGAACTTGGATCTCGGAAATGGATACTTACCCGGAGGGCTTGAAGAAGTTCTGGATGGCGGGCTGCCCCTTGTTGCTGGTGTTAATCAGCTTAAGGCGTTTCTTTTCCACCTCCGCCTTCCGAGTTGCCGCAGCGTTAGGCACTTCGCGGGCACGTTTAGTGGCGGGGCTGGAAGGAGCTGGCCTTTTCCTCTTAGGAGGGCACGGAACTTCCTGAATCTCCGCTTCAGATGCAGCCTCCGGATCCGTGTTGCCAGTGGAAGGAACCCGGAGAAGAGTTCCGAGTTCACTTTCTTCGAGCGCCTCAAGCTAATGCAGTGTTGAACACTTAGACAAAAAGTTTGGATGCGAAGGAAAGCAATGGATTAAAAAGTCGAGGCGACGTACCGCGGTTCCGGAACCATTCGTGTGAATGTCCTTGTTGCACACGTGAACATGAAGTTCACGCAGAACCTTGATGAGGAGCCGGATCCTTTTGTCGATGGCGTCGGCGGAAAGATTGTCTTTGGTGGCGCGCATTGGGTCGTCGCGTCCTGAGTACTGGAACATCAGCCGGTCCCTGTGTTGAAGCGGCTGGATCCGTTTGGTGAACCAGGAAAGGGTTAAATCTTTCCCTGACAGCCCCTCCTCCGTGAGCTTGCAGATCCGCCTGACAGCGCGAGTGAGCTGGGGCGACTCGGAGAGATGGGGGCAGTGCGTCCATGACGGAAGCTCGGTGGCGGGGCAGTTCTGGAACAACGGCAGTCTCCTTGTGCTCGCCGGGTCGGAAACGTCCTTCAAATAGAAGAAGCCTCCGGACCAGTATCGCGCGGATTCGTGGCGGTCAGTGTGGGGGTAGACGCGGCCCGGGCGGATCATGAAGGTGATGGATCCGCATGTTGCGAGCTCGGTGGAGTTCCGGATCCTCTCCTTCTTGACGGTGAAGTAGTATTGAAACAGAGGAAGCTCGGGAGTTACCCGGAGATGGCCCTCGCACAGGGTGACGTGATTGCTGATTGCAAGCACGCTGTTTGGAGAGATGTTGTGGGGTTGGAGCCCGTAGATCTTCAGGATCTCCAGGAAGAAGTCCGAAGGCGGAAACGAAAAACCTCGCTCCACCAGTGCCTTCGTCAGCACCATTTCATTTTCCTCCGGGGCTGGGGCTAGTTCATTAGGAACCGACCTCCAGCTTCCGGGTTGCAGGAAGCCCTCCGTTTCGAGGTTCGTCAGCTCCATCGTGGTGGTGGTGCAAGGCCACCACTTTCCTTTGGCTTCAGCGTCCCGTTGGCGAGCTTTTGATTTTTTGGCAGCGGCCTCTTCCGCCTTGTGCTCCGCCTGTTCCTCCCTGGAGGCCTTTTCCGGGTTAGCGGAAGTCCCTTCGGTTTCCTTGCCGGAATCCTTTGAAGGACCCAGCTTAACTGGAACGAAAGGAGGAGGGGCGGAGGAGATTGGGGTGCCATGATCGGTTCAGAGGCTGGAGGCGGAGTCGTTGAAGACATCTGAAGAAAAGATGAATGGCGGAAAATGTTCTTTAGTCGGATCCAGCGTCATCTTCCCCAAATTCATCCCTACCAACTACGGCGCGAGAGCAAAGTTCGAGAACTAACCGTAATGGCGTTTACGGCGGTCGGAGTCGCCGGCGACGAGGTTTTCGCGCGGTGGCTCGCTGATATTAAGAACAGGATGAACTCGACGCGGCGGCGAAGCAACTCCGGCGATATTCCGGTGAGTTTCCGGCACGGCGGAGAGGGAGATCGCGGCGGCGCTTGGCAAAGAGGTGAGAAGGGGGGTGAATGAGGGTTAAGGCGTCGACGGCGGATATTTATAGGCCGGCGGGACGAGATTCGTGCTCCGCATCCTGTGGTCGGAACGCAAGCGTCGCACCGTTGGATGCGTGACACGTGTCCTAAACCCTAAGCGGTGAAAATGGCTAGAGATAAGTTACCGCACAAATCGCGCGAAAATAGCGCCAGAATTGGCGGAACCGTTTGAGTCTTTTAAGATTCCGGGTAATTGCGTGAGGATAAATTGGC
This sequence comes from Lolium perenne, assembly GCF_019359855.2. Classification (NCBI taxonomy): domain Eukaryota; kingdom Viridiplantae; phylum Streptophyta; class Magnoliopsida; order Poales; family Poaceae; genus Lolium; species Lolium perenne. Next base: position 313,968,875 of record NC_067247.2, read on the forward strand.
TCTCATTCGCGAGCAGGGAGTAACCCGGAAATGTTCTTTGGAACGTCGATGGATGAAGTCCCGCAGGATGGGAGCATTTTCCGGCTATAAGTTGGAAAAAGAAGAAAATGTGTTGAGTTCTTCAAGTTCCTCCGCGTTACCAACATTTGCCGGAGATCATATGGACCAGCAAAGGCGGAAACAGCAGGTGAAATTCGGAGAACTCTGGGGGCTACTGTTGTGGGTATACTTCATGGGTGTACCATCGACAGTGCCTAGATCCGGCAAGCCCGGGTGGCCCACAGATGGTGGTGAGGCATGTGGCCCATCGGGCGGCCCAGTTGCTGTTGATCCTGACGGAAGATGTCCAGCCCAGGAGCAGGGAGCCGGATCCAACCGACATTGAGGAGGAACCCGGATCCACGGAGGCCCATTAAGGGACCCGGATCCGGTACGACATATATGGAAGGGCGGATCCTTGGCGTACACGGCAAGACACTGTACCGTAGATAGGTAACCTGTATCCGGGTAGGACTCTCCATGTAAACCCTAGATCCGTGCGCCTTTATAAGCCGGATCCCGGGAGCCCTAGAGGCAAGACAACAACTCATTGTAACATCGCGAAAGCGCCCAGATAATTCCAGACAAGCAGCAGTAGGCCCTGTCCTCGAGCAGGTGTTCCGAAGCTGGGTAAATCGCGCACCACCGTCCCGAGTGCTCTCCGCCCTATGGCCCCTACTTCTTCTCCCCCTCGTGAGGATCCCTCCTCCGAGGTACCGTCGATTAGGCAACGACACCAGGTTCGGGGCCCTCGATGAGGTAAAAACCCTTACGTCCTGCCTGTCTGATCTTGATTACTGAAATTATCGGGTTACAATGGGGTAGCCGAAGGCTTCGACTACGATCTTGTCGAGAGGCTAAGTTCTACGGTGACCTAGCTCTAGACTTGCGGTGGTTATTTTTGTGTGTCCCTCGGCAGACCCTCTCCTGGCCCTTATATTGGGAGCCATGTCTCGAGAGGTCTGTCCGGGTACGACTAAGTTATAAAGAGTCCTATGTCTAAACTTTTCTTGTTTTTTTCGTCTTCTTGCCTTGTTCTTCAAGAATCCTTATTTGGAACCGACATAACGGCTCACCTTGATCGATGGACGTTCTTCATGGGCCCCTGGTTGGGCCGTAAGAGGTAGCGCAATACTAGTTCCCCGAAGGGTAATGCCCACATCAACAGTGCTGTCGACTTGAATAGTTGCGGCTATATAGAGCAGCATTGGTTCCCTGTCCTGTGGAGTCACGAGGACTGGAGAGCTTGACAAAACCTTCTTCAAATTGTCGAAAGCATCGTGTGCCTCTGCTGTCCACTCAAATTTTTCGGATTTTTTCATCAGCTGATAGAATGGCAAGGCCTTTTCTCCTAGTTTTCCAATAAATCTACTAAGAGCTGTGATACGTCTCCGACGTATCGATAATTTCTTGTGTTCCATGCCACATTATTGATAATATCTACATGTTTTATGCACACTTTATGTCATATTCGTGCATTTTCTGGAACTAACCTATTAACAAGATGCCGAAGAGCCGATTCTTTGTTCTGCTGTTTTTGGTTTCAGAAATCCTAGTAAAGAAATATTCTCGGAATTGGACGAAATCAACGCCCAGGGTCCTATTTTGCCACGAAGCTTCCAGAAGACCGAAGAGGAGATGAAGTGGGGCCACGAGGTGGCCACACCCTAGGGCGGCGCGGCCCAGGCCCTGGCCGCGCCGACCTATGGTGTGGGCCCCTCGTGCCGCCTCTTTACCTGCCCTTCCGCCTACAAATAGCCTCCGTCGCGAAACCCCCAGTACCGAGAGCCACGATACGGAAAACCTTACTGAGACGCCGCCGCCGCCAATCCCATCTCGGGGGATTCTGGAGATCTCCTCCGGCACCCTGCCGGAGAGGGGATTCATCTCCCGGAGGACTCTTCACCGCCATGGTCGCCTCCGGATTGATGAGTGAGTAGTTCACCCCTGGACTATGGGTCCATAGCAGTAGCTAGATGGTTGTCTTCTCCTCATTGTGCTTCATTGTTGGATCTTGTGAGCTGCCTAACATGATCAAGATCATCTATCTGTAATATTATATGTTGTGTTTGTCGGGATCCGATGAATAGAGAATACTTGTTATGTTGATTATCAAAGTTATGTCTATGTGTTGTTTATGATCTTGCATGCTCTCCGTTATTAGTAGATGCTCTGGCCAAGTTGATGCTAGTAACTCCAAGAGGGAGTATTTATGCTCGATAGTGGGTTCATGTCTCCGTGAATCTGGAGGAGTGACAAGAACCTCTAAGATTATGGATGTGCTGTTGCCACTAGGGATAAAACATTGGTGCTATGTTCGAGGATATAGTCACTGATTACATTACGCGCAATACTTAATGCAATTGTCTGTTGTTAGCAACTTAATACTGGAGGGGGTTCGGATGATAACCTGAAGGTGGACTTTTTAGGCATAGATGCATGCTGGATAGCGGTCTATGTACTTTGTCGTAATGCCCAATTAAATCTCACAGTACTCATCATAATATGTATGTGCATTATTATGCTCTCTCTATTTGTCAATTGCCCGACTGTAATTTGTTCACCCAACATGCTGTTTATCTTATGGGAGAGACACCTCTAGTGAACTGTGGACCCCGGTCCTATTCTTTACATCGCATACCATCTACTGCAATACTTGTTTTACTGTTTTCTGCAAACAATCATCTTCCACACAATACGGTTAATCCTTTGTTACAGCAAGCCGGTGAGATTGACAACCTCACTGTTTCGTTGGGGCAAAGTACTTTGGTTGTGTTGCGCAGGTTCCACGTTGGCGCCGAAATCTCTGGTGTTGCGCCGCACTACATCCCGCCGCCATCAACCTTCAACGTGCTTCTTGACTCCTACTGGTTCGATTAAACCTTGGTTTCTTACTGAGGGAAACTTGCCGCTGTGCGCATCACACCTTCCTCTTGGGGTTCCCAACGGACGTGTCAAGTACACGCATCAAGCAAATTTCTGGCGCCGTTGCCGGGGAGATCAAGACACGCTGCAAGGGGAGTCTCCACTTCCCAATCTCTTTACTTTGTTTTTGTCTTGCTTAGTTTTATTTACTACTTTGTTTGCTGCATTATATCAAAACACAAAAAAATTAGTTGCTAGCTTTACTTTGTTTACTGTCTTGCACTCTATATCAGAAACACAAAATATTAGTTACTTGCATTTACTTTATCTAGTTTGCTTTATTTACTACTGCTAAAATGAATAATCCTGAAGTTGAAGTTCGTTCGTTTAAGCAACAAGGGGGAGAATGTTTAAAAGATGCTTGGTATAGAATTAGTGATGCTCATAGTAGGTGCACTAAGAAACACTCCACCACTATCCTGCTCAGGAATTTTTATGTTGGTATCTCTAGTTGGAATAGATATGTTCTTGATTGTCTCGCGGGAGGTAACTTCCTAGGCGCTCCCGCTTTAGAAGCTAGTTGCATTATTGAGAGTTTATTTGGAACACCACCTGTTAATGAAACTAAAATTGAAACCTCTCTTGAGGATGTTATGAAAAAATTGGAAACCATAGAGCAAAACCTTCCAATTATTGATACTATTTTGAAAGCATTACTTGATAGCACTGATAAACTTGATAAATCTCTAGGTGGAATTAATGAGCGAATCGCCATCTTAGAATCTTGTGCTATTCATGATAATCAAACCCAAAGGATTAGTGAACTAGAAGAGGCTATGGGAACATTGGGTTCACCCTTTTCATCTATAAAGTTTAGAGAGAAAGCTTATGTGGGAAAGGAGCAAAGGTTCATGTATATCTCTAAAGGGGCTAAACCAAAAAGCTATTATAGGCCCAAAATCGATAAAGCTCTTAAAACCACCATAGATAAGGGAGCATCTAAGGTACCCAATGGGATAAATTGTGAAAATAATGTTGATGCTTCGTCTCTCGATAATACTTAATATACACTTTCTGCGCCTAGCTGAAAGGCGTTAAAGAAAAGCGCTTATGGGAGACAACCCATGTTTTTACTACAGTATTTTTGTTTTATATTTGTGTCTTGGAAGTTGTTTACTACTGTAGCAACCTCTCCTTATCTTAGTTTTGTGTTTTATTGTGCCAAGTAAAGTCTTTGATAGTAAAGTTCATACTAGATTTGGATTACTGCGCAGTTTCAGATTTCTTTTCTGTCACGAATCTGGGCAAAATTCTCTGTAGGTAACTCAGAAAATTATGCCAATTTACGTGAGTGATCCTCAGATATGTACGCAACTTTCATTAAATTTGAGCATTTTCATTTGAGCAAGTCTGGTGCCTCGATAAAATTCGTCAATACGAACTGTTCTGTTTTGACAGATTCTGCCTTTTATTTCGCATTGCCTCTTTTGCTATGTTGGATGAATTTCTTTGATCCATTAATGTCCAGTAGCTTTATGCAATGTCCAGAAGTGTTAAGAATGATTGTGTCACCTCTGAACATGTTAATTTTATTGTCCACTAACCCTCTAATGAGTTGTTTCGAGTTTGGTGTGGAGGAAGTTTTCAAGGATCAAGAGAGGAGTATGATGCAATATGATCAAGGAGAGTGAAAGCTCCAAGCTTGGGGATGCCCCGGTGGTTAACCCCTGCATATATCTAGAAGACTCAAGCGTCTAAGCTTGGGGATTCCCAAGGCATCCCCTTCTTCATCGACAACATTATCAGGTTCCTCCCCTGAAACTATATTTTTATTCCGTCACATCTTATGTGCCTTGCTTGGAGCGTCGGTTTGTTTTTGTTTTTGTTTTGTTTGAATAAAATGGATCCTAGCATTCACTGTATGGGAGAGAGACACGCTCCGCTGTAGCATATGGACAAGTATGTCCTTAGGCTTTACTCATAGTATTCATGGCGAAGTTTCTTCTTCGTTAAATTGTTATATGGTTGGAATTGGAAAATGCTACATGTAGTAATTCTAAAATGTCTTGAATAATTTGATACTTGGCAATTGTTGTGCTCATGTTTAAGCTCTTGCATCATATACTTTGCACCCATTAATGAAGAAACACCTAGAGCTTGCTAATTTGGTTTGCATATTTGGTCTCTCTAAAGTCTAGATAATATCTAGTATTGAGTTTTGAACAACAAGGAAGACGGTGTAGATTCTTATAATGTTTACAATATGTCTTTTATGTGAGTTTTGCTGCACCGCTTCATCCTTGTGTTTGTTTCAAATAACCTTGCTAGCCTAAACCTTGTATCGAGAGGGAATACTTCTCATGCATCCAAAATCCTTGAGCCAACCACTATGCCATTTGTGTCCACCAAACCTACCTACTACATGGTATTTCTCCGCCATTCCAAAGTAAATTGCTTGAGTGCTACCTTTAAAATTCCATCATTCACCTTTGCAATATATAGCTCATGGGACAAATAGCTTAAAAACTATTGTGGTATTGAATATGTACTTATGCACTTTATCTCTTATTAAGTTGCTTGTTGTGCGATAACCATGTTCCTGGGGACGCCATCAACTACTCTTTGTTGAATATCATGTGAGTTGCTATGCATGTTCGTCTTGTCTGAAGTAAGAGCGATCTACCACCTTATGGTTAGAGCATGCATATTGTTAGAGAAGAACATTGGGCCGCTAACTAAAGCTATGATTCATGGTGGAAGTTTCAGTTTTGGACATATATCCTCAATCTCATATGAGAATAATAATTGTTGCCACATGCTTATGCATTAAAGAGGAGTCCATTATCTGTTGTCCATGTTGTCCCGGTATGGATGTCTAAGTTGAGAATAATCAAAAGCGAGAAATCCAAAATGCGAGCTTTCTCCTTAGACCTTTGTACAGGCGGCATGGAGGTACCCCATTGTGACACTTGGTTAAAACATGTGTATTGCGATGATCCGGTAGTCCAAGCTAATTAGGACAAGGTGCGGGCACTATTAGTATACTATGCATGAGGCTTGCAACTTGTAAGATATAATTTACATAACTCATATGCTTTATTACTACCGTTGACAAAATTGTTTCATGTTTTCAAAATAAAAGCTCTAGCACAAATATAGCAATCGATGCTTTCCTATTTGAAGGACCATTCTTTTTACTTTTATGTTGAGTCAGTTCACCTATTTCTCTCCACCTCAAGAAGCAAACACTTGTGTGAACTGTGCATTGATTCCTACATACTTGCATATTGCACTTATTATATTACTCTATGTTGACGATTATCCATGAGATATACATGTTATAAGTTGAAAGCAACCGTTGAAACTTAATCTTCGTTTGTGTTGCTTCAATACCTTTACTTTGATTTATTGCTTTATGAGTTAACTCTTATGCAAGACTTATTGATGCTTGTTTTGAAGTACTATTCATGAAAAGTCTTTGCTTTATGATTCACTTGTTTACTCATGTCATTACCATTGTTTTGATCGCTGCATTCATTACATATGTTTACAAATAGTACGATCAAGGTTATGATGGCATGTCACTCCAGAAATTATCTTTGTTATCGTTTTACCTCCTCGGGACGAGCAGAACTAAGCTTGGGGATGCTGATACGTCTCCGACGTATCGATGATTTCTTGTGTTCCATGCCACATTATTGATAATATCTACATGTTTTATGCACACTTTATGTCATATTCGTGCATTTTCTGGAACTAACCTATTAACAAGATGCCGAAGAGCCAGTTGCTGTTTTCGATCTGCTGTTTTTGGTTTCAGAAATCCTAGTAAAGAAATATTCTCGGAATTGGACGAAATCAACGCCCAGGGTCCTATTTTTCCACGAAGCTTCCAGAAGACCGAAGAGGAGACGAAGTGGGGCCACGAGGTGGCCACACCCTAGGGCGGCGCGGCCCAGTCCCTGGCCGCGCCGACCTATGGTGTGGGCCCCTCGTGCCGCCTCTTTACCTGCCCTTCTGCCTACAAATAGCCTCCGTCGCGAAACCCCCAGTACCGAGAGCCACGATACGGAAAACCTTACTGAGGCGCCGCCGCCGCCAATCCCATCTCGGGGGATTCTAGAGATCTCCTCCGGCACCCTGCCGGAGAGGGGATTCATCTCCCGGAGGACTCTTCACCGCCATGGTCGCCTCCGGAGTGATGAGTGAGTAGTTCACCCCTGGACTATGGGTCCATAGCAGTAGCTAGATGGCTGTCTTCTCCTCATTGTGCTTCATTGTTGGATCTTGTGAGCTGCCTAACATGATCAAGATCATCTATCTGTAATATTATATGTTGTGTTTGTCGGGATCCGATGAATAGAGAATACTTGTTATGTTGATTATCAAAGTTATGTCTATGTGTTGTTTATGATCTTGCATGCTCTCCGTTATTAGTAGATGCTCTGGCCAAGTTGATGCTAGTAACTCCAAGAGGGAGTATTTATGCTCGATAGTGGGTTCATGTCTCCGTGAATCTGGAGGAGTGACAAGAACCTCTAAGATTATGGATGTGCTGTTGCCACTAGGGATAAAACATTGGTGCTATGTTCGAGGATGTAGTCACTGATTACATTACGCGCAATACTTAATGCAATTGTCTGTTGTTAGCAACTTAATACTGGAGGGGGTTCGGATGATAACCTGAAGGTGGACTTTTTAGGCATAGATGCATGCTGGATAGCGGTCTATGTACTTTGTCGTAATGCCCAATTAAATCTCACAGTACTCATCATAATATGTATGTGCATTGTTATGCTCTCTCTATTTGTCAATTGCCCGACTGTAATTTGTTCACCCAACATGCTGTTTATCTTATGGGAGAGACACCTCTAGTGAACTGTGGACCCCGGTCCTATTCTTTACATCGCATACCATCTACTGCAATACTTGTTTTACTGTTTTCTGCAAACAATCATCTTCCACACAATACGGTTAATCCTTTGTTACAGCAAGCCGGTGAGATTGACAACCTCACTGTTTCGTTGGGGCAAAGTACTTTGGTTGTGTTGTGCAGGTTCCACGTTGGCGCCGGAATCTCTGGTGTTGTGCCGCACTACATCCCGCCGCCATCAACCTTCAACGTGCTTCTTGACTCCTACTGGTTCGATTAAACCTTGGTTTCTTACTGAGGGAAACTTGCCGCTGTGCGTATCACACCTTCCTCTTGGGGTTCCCAACGGACGTGTCAACTACACGCATCAAGCTGCTAATCATCCTGCCAATTGTTGCACCTCTTGTAGACTCTTGGGTGGCTCCATGTCAAGGACAGCTTTAATCTTTATTAAAGGATTAGCTTCTATTCCTCTGGCTGAAATAAAGTACCCGAGTACTTGGCCTCCTGGTACCCCGAAGAAGCATTTCTTCGGGTTCAGCTTGATTTTGTATCTGTCGAGATTGTCGAAAGTTTCTCTCAAGTCATCAATGAGTGTGGCCGCGTTTCTGGTTTTGACGATGATGTCGTCGATATAAACCTCAATATTTCGGCCAATCTGCTCCCCCAGGCAGGCTTGAATGCACCGCTAATAGGTTGCACCTGCATTTTTAATCCGAAGGTCATGACGTTGTAGCAGTAAACACCATGCGGAGTTATGAACGCAGTTAACTCCTTGTCCTCTTTTTTGAGCTTGATCTGATTATATCCTGAATAAGCATCGAGAAAGGAGAGGCGATCACAGCCTGATGTGGAGTCGAGTATTTGATCGATGCGAGGCAACGGGAAATGATCCTTTGGGCAATGCTTGTTGAGGCTTGTGAAGTCGATACACATACGAAGAGCTGCCGTATCTTTCTTTGGCACCATGACTAGATTAGCTACCCATTCAGCTTCCTTGAGCTCTCGAATAAAACTAGCTTTGCGAAGCCGATTAACTTCTTCGCCAATAGCTTTTCTTTTTGGTTCTGAGAAACGACGTAATGTCTATTGTACAAGTTTGGCTTTGGGTCAGCATTGAGGGTGTGCTCAGCGAGTTCCCTGGGAATACCTGGCATGTCGGATGGTTCCCATGTAAATATTTCCCAGCTCTCATGGAGTAACTCGATGAGCGCGTTTTCCTATGCGGCATTAAGATTTGCCCATGTGTTGACCGTTTCCTTCAGATCTGAGGGGTGCGCTTGATGCTTCTTTGCTTCCTTGGCAACGTCAAACTCATCGGACTTTGTGTTCCGATTGTCGGCAGGTGGCTGTGTATGATCGGTGACTACGTCCAGTGCATTAAGTTCTTCCCTGACTCCGAATTTGGAAGCGATTTTCTGGAAATCTCTGTCGCAGTTATCAGAACGAGAAAAACTCCCTAAACAGTTATTGTTGTCCCATTATTGCATGGGATCTTCAGCTTCAAATATGCGTAATGAGGAACTGCCATGAACTTGGCAAACGCTGGCCTGCCGAGAATGGCGTGGTACTGCGATTCCCAATCTACCACCTCGAACTCGAGTTTCTCCTTCCTGAAGTTGATGGGTGTGCCGAAGACAACATCCAATGAAATTTTACCAAGGGGATAAGCGGGTCGTGTTGGGATGATGCCATGGAATGCAGTGTCAGATTCTTTTAACATATCGACTGACAAACCCATAGCTTTCATTGTACTTGCAAACATAAGGTTTAAACCACTTCCTCCATCCATGAACACTTTGCTCATGTTGTATCCTCCAATCTGTGCTTCAAGGACTAGGGCAGCGTGACCGGGCCTTGGGACGGCTATCGGATGATCCGCTCTGCTGAACAGGATGTTCTGATCCGACCAATCGATATAGTCGGGTGCCGCTGCCATGGGCACTTCTGCAAACTTTATCTCCTGTGAAAACTTCTTGGCCTCCCTCTTTGAAAAGCTAGTGTTGTGAATCATGTTCACTTGCCCTCGAGATGCAGGGTAAACTTCGGTAGGTATGTAGATATCTTTGTCTGGCACATATTGTTGTTGCTGAGAATAATTGTAAGCTGTTGCTCTTCCTTCCGCCGAATGAGCCTTTGCTTCCGAATCAAACCTTAGCTCTTCACATAACTTCTGGATATCGAGGAACTGACGACAATCTTTGAGTAGATGCGTAGCATTCTCGATGTTGTCTTTTGGGTCGATGTAAGCGTATAAGTAATATGGGGCGACAAGCTGCTCCGCGGATGGCAAATAAGGTGCACGGCTGCGATTCTTGCTTAATTGCGCGCTATAACATCCTTTATCACACTGGCGGAGGCGACTCGCATCTCGTTCTTCTGCTTCGCAATGAAGATCCCTTCACCTCTTCCGTTGCTCCTCTCTGCTACCGAAATTCCTTCGGCTGCTCCCATTGCTGTTCCCAGGCAAGCCCAGTGAGGCTATCGGTGGGACAATGATTTCTGGAGCCGAAGTCCTTAAGCTTGCCGCAGCCGAATTTGGAAGTCGAAGGAACCCTCCGGAATCAACGATGAAGTGGACACTGCCGAAGGTTGCATCCATATTGCTACGCAACCCCGAAGGAATCGGATGCGATGCTTCAGCGCGTGGAGTGAACTCGAAGGACCCGCAACGAACCGAATTTTTTGGGCTTGAAGGTGTTGGTGAAGTCAGCACGAACGTTGCTGATGTGACCGGAGCTGCCGATGACATGCCTTGTACCGACAGGTTCCCCACAGACGACGCCAATTGACGAGGGTGCTCCTCGAAAATGCTCACCTTTTGGGGCTTAGGGTTGACGGAATCCTGCAGGCTGACACGAGACATCGGATACCAAACAAACAGGGAGAGAGATTTACCCAGGTTCGGGGCCCTCGATGAGGTAAAATCCTTACTTCTGCTTGTCTAATCTTGATTATCGAATAAATTGGGTTACAATGGGGTAGCCGAAGGCTTTGACTAAGATCTCGTCGAGAGGCTATGATTTCTAATGACCTAGCTCTAGACTTGCGGTGAATATGGCTGTGGTGATTGTGTGTCTCTCGGCAGACCCTCTCCTGGCCCTTATATTGCAGGCCAGGTCCCGAGAGTCTTGTCCGGGTTCGACTAGTTTACAAAGAGTTCTATGTCTAAACTTTCCTTGTCCTTCGTCTTCTTGCCTTGTTCGTCAAGAATCCTTCTCTGGAACCGACATATCGGCCCACCTTGGTCGGTGGATGATCTTCATGGGCCCCTGGTTGGGCCGTAGGAGGTAGCATAATATTGGTTACCTGAAGGGTAATGCCCACATCACCCGGCCATGCCATGGCCATGGTAACCTAGCTAATCAATGTCGGCATCACACGTTGGCTTCATATGAGCTTGTCTAGATCTAGAGAACTTGGAGACTTTGTAAGAATGGTCCGCCATTCGTGCTGTTGGCGGGCGGCTCCTGACCTAGCCGCCGCCTCCTCCTCTCCTGCCCCCTCCCGGGCGGCGGCGGAGGATCCGACCGCCCCGCCCCGAGCAGCCGCCCCCGGACCTCTGCACCTCAGCCGCCGCTGTTGCCGGCCTCATCCCCGGCGCTGGCGCCGGCAGTGGTGGCGGCGCCCCTTCCATCGAACGACGAGGGGGAGGAGAGGGTTTCCGCGGCGGCGTTCCATGGGAGGTGATGAAGCGCCGGTGGAGGAAGCCGGACGGCACGACTACTTGGCCGGGGCCTGATGCTCTCCGTCGGTAGCCATGGAGGATTCGGTGGAGTGGTGGCGGCCTGCACCCCCGGTGACGGTTCGGCGGTGGTACACATGAGCCGCGCCACCGTCCTCTTCCCTGGTGATCCGGCAGGAGGGACTGGCAGCGTGGAGCCTGCTGGTCTTGCTTTGTTTTTTGTGGCGGACCTCGGGTTTCTCGCAAGCGAAGATGAAGATCTACCGGAGGCTAGTTTGCCTTGATCTGGCTGGAATATCTTGAAGGCCGGATTGGTGGACTGGCTAAAGGAGGCTTGAGTCTATGTGATGGTGAGAGATTTGCTTAGCGTTCCGGGCTCCGCAGCAGTGGTATGCATGTGGGGGCGGCTGCACAGGTGAAGTTCATAGTCTTACATCTCAGGGTGAAAACCCAAGGTCTGGCCTTAACTGGTTGTGCCTGGCAATAACTCTGTTGGAGGCATTGTTTCAAGAGTGGGGACTATCTTCAGGATGAAAATCTAAGACCTTTGGTTGGGCGATGACGGTGTTGGTGTTTCCTTCTTGGAGGTGTCGCTTTTGAATAGTCTGTATTTCATGTGTTGTCACGGTGGTGGTTGTATTGTTGTTGCTAGGTCTGGAATGCTATAGCGAAACTTTTATTTCTTAGTTTTCTTTACTCTTTTTTGGTTGTGTGCATCCGTACTGGCATTAGGGTGGGGCGTTATTGCAGAGGCAGGGTGTAATTGATATCTTTTAATATTAATATATTCCCTTTATCTAAAAAAATAGAGAACTTGGATTCGTATACACTGAAATATTCAATCTGGCTCTTTTGGCACGGCAAGTTTTGAGGATTTTGAATGAGCCTGGCATGCACCTCGAGTGCACGAATGCTGAATTCTGTTTACCTCCCGTCTTCGGAAATTCTCTCGACTTGGGCGAGTTCGAGCCCATCTCTAATATGGTGGTCTCATTGTGAGGGATGCGACATGCTAAATATTGGCTTGATCAAAAGGAATGGCGATTGAATTTATCTATTCCACCACGAAGCAGGCATTACAAGAACATGGTTGGAACCGAGCCGCACCGGGTGGAGACGGAGGGAGTAGAAATATCTGGTCCGAATCAACCATGCAATCAACGCAAGTTGAAGTATTCATGTTAGTAATCAAGGTTCAACATCTCAAGTACGGACATCTATAACTAGTATAGATAACTAAACTTTTATTCGACTCCCGTGGCTCTGTCATGACTATGAGTAGTGCCTCCTCCCCTTCAGGTAGCAGCTCTTCTTTAGCCTCAGCTGCAAATGGGAGATTGGGAGAAACGAAAGCATCAGATTATGAACACACCAGCTAACTAAGGCGAAGAGCATATGGCATGGACAAGTAAGTCTGGATCACCTGGTTGCTATAACCACACTTCTTCTTGCGACAGTTGGTAGCTCCAAGAGGTAACCGAGCATAGCACCTGCAAGAGAAGAGCGCAAAAGGAGTTGGAATATTACAAACCTATACAAAATTCAAGCATAAATAGGTGGCACGCTATAAGTGTGTACTAGGGCCGATGCAACAAGATAGTGTAGGAATAGCGGGCGTACTTGCGGCAGATCAGCTTGAGTGAGTTGTACTTTTCCGCGAGGGTTCTGTTGTTGGGCTCGTACTTCCACGGATAGGGCCCGCCGCCGGGCAGGCGAAGCAGGAGGTGAATCGTGGACTCCTTCTCGATGCAGTAGTCAGCCAGGGCGCGGCTGTCCTCGAGCTGCTTCCCCGCGAAGACGAGGCGCTGCTGGTCCGGTGGGATTCCTGTGGCCATGACACAAGCGTCACGAAGGAGTAAACCTCTCGACCTCAACAAAAGTTCCATGGCCGGTCATGCAAATGCGACGTGAGGCGTAGTGGAGATGGGTGTATATGGAACGTACCTTCTTTGCCCTGGATCTGGGCCTTGACATCGGCGATGGTGTCGCTGTTCTCGACATCGAGGGTCATGGTTTCTCCAGTCGGCATCTTAGCGAAGATCTGCATCTTTAACGACTGCGCCATGACTTCGTCTGCTTTGTTCCCGTTCGTCCGGTGACGGCGACTCGTTCGTGAATCGGCGACGGTGGTTCAACCGAAGAGAAGAGTGCGCGGCTTGGCGTATGGCGGTGTGGCGGGCGCGCACAAGTCTTATTATAGGCGGACGGTGGCCGCTGGATCGGGGAGATAGCGCGGCCGCCAAGTTACCGGAACCGATAGAGAATCGAAGTGGTAACGATCGACTACGTATCGGGATAGGAATTAGGATCTGATGCGCTTCTATATTTGCGCAGCGGATCGGATGACATATCCAACGACTAGCTCTCGGCCCGTCAGAATAAACAGGGGCCGATGCGCATCAGCGTACCAGAGTTGATTTCCTTCCAGTTTCTCCACCGGACTGATAATTTAGAGGTGCATCTAGGAATTTCAAGCTTGTTTGTAGCTTTTCTTCCTCATGCCGGCCGGCCAACAGCCAAAATCTGCAGCAGCGAGCAGATACATTATGCAACTGCTAGTAAAGTTCTTTGCATAAAAACCACCACTTCACCGCGAAAATTCTGAAAAACCCATTCCTTTACACTTTACAGCGCCGCGGCAAAATGTGACCACTCTACTACGAATTTTTGTAATGTACACTAACCAAATTGACAACGAATTGATGCACAAACTGACAGCGAGACCCACCATGGAGGCTAATGTGGCACTAGGAGACAGCACGGACCCATTTGTCAGCGCTGATGTGGTGAAAATTGATGCAATTTACTTAGTTGGATGTGGGTCCCGCGTGTCCACGAGAAAGGGGACAAGTTAATGCAGTTTAACGCTGATTCTGACAAATGGGACGCACTGTCAGTGATGAGGTGGCACCATTTTTTCAGAGCAATTCCAATAGTGTAGCCAGCTATTGGCTATAAGCCAAGTGCTATGTCATTTGTAGCTAACTTAGAGCAATTCCAATAGTATAGCCAACTACTGGCTATAACAAGATACCATGTCATTTGTAGTCACCATATAGCTAACATGTACAATAGTTGGCTATAAGAATGAAGTATTTTACTAATATATGGCCCACATTTCACTCTCACAAAGTGCCTAGGAGCACGTGCAAGAGCTGGCTATTGCATAGTAGCCCACCTCCCTTCTCTCTCCTCTTCTCTCTCTTCCAACTCATCTAAAATATACTTATTTAATGTCTTATAGTCAGCTGACAGGACTCTATTGTACTTGCTCTTAGAGCCAACATATACAATAGTGAGCTATAAAAATGTAGTACTTTATCAATGTATGACCCACCCTTCACTCTCACAAAGTGCTTAGGAGCACATGCTAGAGCTGGCTATTGCATAAGAGTCTACTCTCCTTCTCTCTCCTCCTCTCTCTCCTCCAACTAAGCAATAATTTACTATTTTAATCCTTATAGCCAGCTGACTAGGACTTATTGTACTTGCTCTCATACCGTTTGACCTAACCGTTAACATACATGCAGAACCCACCTATCATCACCTTCAC
Source organism: Lolium perenne (assembly GCF_019359855.2). Classification (NCBI taxonomy): domain Eukaryota; kingdom Viridiplantae; phylum Streptophyta; class Magnoliopsida; order Poales; family Poaceae; genus Lolium; species Lolium perenne. The sequence goes on from NC_067247.2 coordinate 313,983,890, forward strand.
ACAATTTAATTTCCCCCGAGGGATATTGCGTCGAGCACCATGTGCACGTCCTACGCTGGTGATAGATATCAATCTATCTGGATCCCTCTTAAGATAGACGGTGTCACTACTAATAAAACCATTATAGGTAGGAATGTATTCTGTGGCGTATCTAAAAGTGTGTGCTCCACAAAATATTTCTGTGGCGCATAGAAAAGTATGATGTAATTCTGGCGCGTCACGGAATTGTGGCTTTCTGTGGCGCATGTGGACGGGTGCGCCACATAATCTCTATGGGGCCCACGCGGGGTCTAGTATTGCACATGTGCGAAGAGATTTATGTGGCGCATGTTGGTATATGGGTCACATAATTCCTTGTGGGGCTCACCCCTGACAGTACGAGGCCACAATTATTTCTTATGGGGGCTCACCCCTGACAGTACGAGGCCACAATTATGTGCCGCTGTTATCACCAGAATTTGACCGAGTCAGAGGTGGGCCGCGATCAAGATGGGCTTGAAGAATATACATGGAAGGATATATGTGAATCGGCCTTATATGCAAAGTTTGGGCTAGTTGGCCCGTGTATCTGTAATATAGTAGGATACGTGTCGGTTAGTTAGAGTTTGGCTCGTGCACGGTTGGGATTATTCCCACGTTAGAAAGTCTACGGACTATAAATATGTATCTAGGGTTTATGAAATAAACAACAATCACGTTCACCACAAACCAATCTAGGCGCATCGCCAACTCCCTTGTCTCGAGGGTTTCTTCCGGGTAAGCATCATGCTGCCTAGATCGCACGTCGTTCATGCGTTGCTCGTACTGAAGCCTTTTTGATGGCGAGCAACGTAGTTATCTTAGATGTGTTAGGGTTAGCATTGTTCTTCGTATCACATGCTATCGTCGTGCAACCCTTAGACATCTAGCCGCCCTTACGCCTATCTTAGGCGTAGGGGCGGCACCCCGCTTGATCATTATTTAGTAGATCCGATCCGTTATAGTTGCTCCTTGTTCTTCAAGGAGTTTAATATCTGCATAATTAGGCCTTACAAAGGGTTGAAGGATCCAGCGGCGCGCAGGGTGTAGTTTGCTAGCCCTAGACAGGATGTTCCGGGGATCAACTTCATGTTGGTTTTTAGGCCTTGTCTAGGATCGGCTTACGATCACCATGCGTGGCCGCGAGGCTCAATCACGAGTAGGATGTTCCGATTATGCGGTGAAAACCCTAAATCGTCGTAGATCGTTTTAGCTTTATCTTGATCAAGCAGGACCACCATATATTCGTGCACCTCGTCTAGGATCGGCTTACGATCACCATGCGTGGCCGCGAGGCTCGTATTTAATGTTTACGTGTATGCCATGCAGGAAACTAAGCGAGGCATCTCCATCACCTTCCTGATCAGGTATAGGTCAGGTGGCACGCCCTTGCACCAGCATCGGACGTGCGTGCCGGAGTCTTTGCGGGCCGTCGCTCGGAGGGACCAGGGCCAGCCGCAGCCCTAAGTTGCTCCCGGCTCTCCTGTGTTGCCCGTCGCTGCTCGCCGGTGGGTTTCTGACCGCAACAGCCGGATATGCCAATATGCACCACAGAAGTTCATCTTTATGTTCACAGAATGTGTATGTTTTTTTGCTCTCTACGCAAGTCCACCCCCCCCCCCCCCCGATCGCTTTTTTAGCTCTCTAAAATACAAAAGGAATAGATAGAAAATTTAAAAAATAAAATCCTTGGAGGTGCCCATGTATTATGTCATCTAGTACCACTGAGAATTAACAAACATGAATTTCAACTTTTTGCGAAATTGCGTTGCAAAATCATCAAACTGATTGCATACAAAGTCGAAAAAAAACACACTATATCAAAATGACCGGAGAAAATTCTACATCCGAATTCACCGGGGTTTACCCGGTTAGCCAATTTTTAGAATCGCCAGATTCAAAAAGAGTAAAAAGTTCCGGCAAAGTCAAGATTTTCTCCTAGAAAAATAAAAAAATCGAAAAAATTTCGATGGCGCACCATATGCACATGCGCCACAGAATTCTTAGCCCGAAATTTGAATTTCAGCGGCGCCCTTCTCCTCCTCCTCCTCTCCTCCGCTTCTCCTCCACTTCTCCTCCCTTCTTCTCCCTCCTCCTCCTCCTCCTCCTCCACCACCACCTGTCGACCTCCTCCTCTGGTGACCACCTCCTCCTCCTCCTCCTCTGGCGACCTCCTCCTCTGGCGACCACCACCACCTTCTCCTCCTCCTCCAGCGACCACCACCACCTCCTCCTCCAGCGACCACCACCACCTCCTCCTCCTCCTCCGGCGACCACCCACCACCACCTCCTCCTCCAGCGACCACCACCACCTCCTCCTCCTCCTCCTCCTCCACCACCTCCTCCTCCACCACCACCTCCTCCTCCTCCTCCTCCTCCTCCTCCGGCCGGCCTCCTTGGCCTCCTCCTCCGGTCGGCCTCCTCCTCCACCACCCACCCCACCCAACCACTCATCTTCGGCGACCTCCGGAAAATTTTGAAATAAAAAACCGACAAAATTCCGGCGGCCCAGATCTGGCCGCCATTTTTTAAAAAAATTTAAAAAATATATGTGGTGCCCCACTGCTGGGTGCGCCACTGAATCTGGTGCACAATTCTGTGGCGCATCTCCAAATGTGCGGCACAGAATTTTCGCACCCCGAAATGCGCCAAAAAATTCAAATATTTGTCGGGTGACTTCTATGGCACATTGCATATGCGCCACAGAAGAGGGATTTCCTAGTAGTGTGTGGATCACAATAAATGTACATGAAAAATTTAAACCTCTTAGGATTACATAACTGAGATATGTAGGAATAGGATGAATTTGATAAGAATGCAAATGAAAATAGTGGGTTGCAAACCACATGTAGACAACATAATAGTCATCTCTCGATGGAACAAAAGAAAGAAAGGAAACATATTTCGTTTTTTCACGAATACGAGTATAAAGAAGTTCGAGTGCATAATCAATTATTCCTATGGGATTGTGGCATAGGAAACCAATCTTCAGCAATTTGAGTTTGATGTAAGGGATGCCTAAATCATCATTTTCGCGAGGTGGAGGGATCGGAGTAGAAGTATATAACCAAAGCATCACCACAACTTGGAAGTATTTGGATAGTAACCAAGCTCCGACAACCATCCATAATGACATTTACAACAAGATAATTAAAACTCCAATTCTAATGACTCCGGCATGACTATATGATCGCCTAGAAGTCAATTCACAGGCGGCGCCTCCCTCTCCTGTACCTGTTCTTCTTTAGCCTCAGCTGTAAATGATAGATGGGGGTGAAGTAGGTGCATCAGATCAATGAACGAAAATATAGAAAAATACAATTCGTCGCAAGTCCCGACAGCTACATCAACTAGTAGATGTCAAAAAATACTACTACCTCCATACCGGATTATAGGCCTATTACGTATTTCGAGAAAAACTTTAACTATAAATTTGGTCAATAAAATATGAGATATATGATACAAAAATTATACCATTGGATTCATATTCAAAAGAAGTGTCCAATAGTATAATTTTTGTGACACATATTTCATATTTTGTTGACTAAATTAGTAGTTGAAGTTTTTCTCAAAATGTTTAATAGGAATAGGCCTATAATCCGGTATGGAGGTAGTATTATTGAAAAACACGCTAAGGCGAATGACATGGGCAATTAAGTTTCACCTGTTTGCTGTGACCGCACTTTTTCTTGCGACAGTTTGTAGCTCTCAGAGGTAGGCGGGCATAGCACCTGCAAGAGAAGGTGTGGCAAACAGTTGGAACATTACAAAGCTATACACAATCAAACCCAAAATGAGAAAATTGAATTATCCTCTTAAGAAAAGGTAGAGATGGCATGCTAAAACTGTGTGCCTATGCAAAAGAGATGCTAAACGTACTGAAGCAGTGATGAAGTATCACATCAGGTAGTAATTAAATTAGGGCCAGTGCAACAAGTGTACGAATAGGAGGGTAGCACGGATATATAGTACGGAGTATTACTTACTTGCAGCAGATCATCTTGTCGGAGTTGTACTTTTCTGCGAGGGCTCTGAGGTTGGGCTCGTACCAGCACCCGCCCTGGAGGCCAAGCACGAGGTGGAGCGTGGACTCCTTGAGGACGTCGTAGTCGGCGAGGGTGCAGCCATCCTCCAGCTGCTTCCCCGCGAAGATGAGGCGCTGCTGGTCCTCCGGCGAGATGCCTACGCCTACGCCCACGACACAGCAGAGTAAACCTCTCGATCGACCTCAACAAAGAATCCATGGTGGTGGGTGTATATATATATGCGCGTACCTTCCTTGCCCTGGATCTTGGCCTTCACGTCGGCGACGGTGTCGCTTGTCTCGACCTCGAGGGTGATGGTTTCCCCCGTCGGCGTCTTGGCGAAGATCTGCATCTTGATGAACTCCGGTTGATTTCCTGTGTCTAGTTTCTTCTGGCCTCCGTTTCAGGCGGTGAATTCGGTCATATATAGCCATTGGCTACCGGGCCACGCTCGGATCGGTACGTGCTTAGCTCGTCCGTCAAGTTTTCTCGAAAGGAAACGCGACCGCCAAATTACCGAGTAGTACTAGTACTACCTCTCGGTCGTGTCAGAATAAACATAGGTCGATGTGAATCGATGTACTACTCTACTTGCTAAATGCTGCTTCCCTAGACTGATCGAATTGAGTAACCGCATTGCTTCAGGAGTCTAGACAAAGTTGAGAAGTTTTCTAGGAACGGAGGGAGTATTTTATTTTATTCTCGTGAATGACTGGTCAAGCATTAATTTATTACAGGCGCGGACGAATTCTGAACCCATATTTTTGATCTATACAATTCAGAATCTCAAGCCTTTTGCAGCTTTTCATCTTCATAAGTACATACAGTCCGGCCAACAGCCAAAAATTGCAGTAACTGGCAGAAACATTATGCCAGTGCTAGTAAGATAAAGAAACACCGACAGCCGTCACTTTCCATGCTGTTTTGCCGCAAGATGACTCGAAGCCCAAGCAGCAATAGAGAAGATATAACCAGCCACCATCCATCTGTTTCCCCTTGATCGCTCCAGGCTTCAGGCGGAGAACAGAGTGCAACCCTTTTTTTTTATCTTGCAACATTACGACCTTGACAGAACACCTTTTGAGCTGCGATTGGGTCGAGCAATATACCGTCAGGAGGGATACTAATGTATGAGAAATCAGTAGCAACTTGAAGATTAACATGTTTACTAAGGTGCATTGCATTCATCTGACACCGGAGGTCGTGATGCACCACCAGCTAAGTTTTCCTATGTTTTACACAACTCTCTGCCTGGAAACTGTTTCTGGAACATCTACGGAATGGTGACCACGCACTCCCTGAATAATATTTGCAGCAAGTGAGGACAAACCTGGGGATTGTACCATGTCGCCGTAAGTCATATTCTGTTGCTTGTCGAAGGGCCCTGGCAAACGCTTTGAAAGTTGCCTCGATAATATGGTGCGAGTTGTTCCCCGCAAGCTTTCAAAGATAAACAGGACAGTTAATTGGGGTGAAAAACAATTATCACGACTCCTATGTTGCCAGAAAATACTGCATTGTGGACCCAAAACATAGGAAGCAAAATATACCTGGCGGATGTGAAGCGTCATCCCAGAAGTATTCACAAGGGACTGGAAAAAGTGCTCAACTAGCTGTCATAAAAATAACTAAATTATTGTTTGCCCAAGTTGATAACAGCAATATATGAAGTAAAAATCCGACTAACATCCTGTCACGATCTGTCAAAAATATAGTCTGAAGAGGGCAAAAGTCGAACTTAAATTATTTGAAAGAGAAAATTCTAAAACAGAGGAAGCAAAATCTTTCTTAAGTCTAACATAAAGAAACAGCACATCAAAACCCTTTGGAATCAGCATAGCAGACAATTGAAATGGCTGTCAAAATTTCACAGATCACCTGGGTATCATATGCGCCAACTCGCTCAGTAGGAATACTTAAGCCACAGCTCAAATGAGGTCGACCAGATAGATCCTGAATACAGGGGAAAACAGAGATGACTGGTGAACATCCAAGTTCAGCAAGGCACATATACTTGTTCAGTAGATATTTGTATATTCATCATAGAATATCACATTGTCAAACAAAAAAATAGGTAACCTAGGAATAAGATATAATAGTGAAACAGCTGCAACTTTATCGCTATCATTTCAAGTACTAGACTTCTGTGAGACGGATATGTCAGAAAAAAATATAACAAAAAACGAAGCAAATAGACTACCATTCTTGATACAAGTCCTTAAAGTCAAAATCTGCATATAGACCAGCCTACCATGACATTAGATGCTTGTGAAAACATAAGAGGAGAAAAATAGTTTCCTGCCTGACTATTCCCCGAGTTAAGAACCAGAGAGATACAAGTTGTGATTCAGTTGCGTTAGCACAGTATAAGAGGCTCATGAGCTCATAAATGCGAACTTAAAAGGTTGCAGAGAATTTTACATTCATGGCATGTAAATACACAAGATAGTCCTGCATACCAGTATAACCTCAACTGCTGCCTCATCAAGTGGTGCTGTGAAATGCCCAAACCGGTTAATTCCCTTTCGATCTCCAAGTGCTTGAAGTAACGCCTAAAAGTAAGATTGAAAAAGTTGCCACGGTATATAAGATTGCAGAACATCAAGTTTAGGACAACTCATGATGAGGTAAATAGCAGAAATATAGCGCGGACATTTAGCAATGAGGTCAAAATGGATATTCTAACTTATGGTAAGCAATAATTCATATAACTATTCTAGAAGAACAGACGTCAAGCTAAACATTAATAATAGAAAAGCAGCAATCACCGTTCCAATTGCCAAAGCAATATCCTCATTCGAGTGATGATCGTCAATGTGTGTGTCACCTGTAGCCTTCACATATACATCAAACAGTCCATGGGATGCCAGTTGCTGTAAATTGCAAACTGAAAGTTAATGGCTAAAAGATCAAAAAGGCACGCATATGCATCAAAGAATTTGAACCTTATACAGCAAAGCACGAGATATACACACAGCAGAATACTGGACCATTTAAAGTGCAGCGACCTGTGCAAAAGAAATATATACTTCTAAAAAAAATTTATGCTTGCATTGGTCTTGGGTTCTTGGCTCGTAAGCACCTAACTTTAGTTTGCACATATTGATTTGAGAATCAAGATGTAAAGGCTTGTCACCCATAGTGGCCTTTTGTTATCAGTTTGTCACTGATGTTGAATAACCAAATCCATACACTTCACACATACATACATTAGTTAATACGAGAGGAAGAGTAATAACAATGTTTCCATAGATCACATTAGAATAGGAAAAACACCAGGATAGCATTTTCCTTCCTAATTGCTCAACATCACCTGGATCAAGTGGAGCTCAAAAGGGAGCAGTTTTTTCTTGAGCAAGACCCCTTCAGGCTTAGTTGTGTATACATCAGTACATCACTATCCCCATAACAGCAGGACTGTACTAATGGTGCTCCTAAATATCTAAAGTTAGTTCCTAATAAATATCTATAGTTGGCATGTCGCCGACATTCAGAATACTTAACCACTCAAAGTGCAGCAGTCTGTGCAAAAGAAATACTTCTAAAAAAACTGCTTGCATTGGTTTTTGGCTCTGTTAGCACCTAGCTGTAGTTCCATTTCGCATATTGATTTGAAAATCAAGATGTAAGGGCTAGCCGCACGAAGCGCCGTTGTTGCCAGTTTTTTACTAATGTTGAATAACCAAAGCCATACTTTCACACATAGAGACAGTTGGTTAATAAGAGGAAAAGAAATAGAAATCTTTTGATGGATCACATCAGACTAGATGACTAGTGAAAAAAAAAAACATCAGATAACATTTACCCTCCTGATTGCACAATATCACCTGGAAGACGCGGAGCTCAAAAGGGAGCATATTTTCTTGAGCAGGACTTCTTCAGGCTTAGTTGTGTATACATCACTATCTCACAAAACAACAAGATTGTACATGAAGTGTTTATCATCGGAAATTCAGAAAACCACTTGCTGTTTTTATGTGTTTGTTTACTGTTTTTTGTCGATTTGAGCTAAGCTACTCTTATGATTCTGAAGTTCTGTTTTGCCTTTCTTTGCACAAAGGGGTTACTAGGCTACTCTCTTGGGGTAGATACAGCAGGGATCACATTCTTGCTCCGAACAAACCCTTAGGCCGACATAATAAAATTCACACTACTGACACGACACGTAAACAATACTCACATCAAGCATGTGATCCAAGAACGGTATCCCCGAGCTGGAGCTGGCAACACCAGTGCCATCCAGGTTAATCTTCACATGCACATTTGTTTCCTTGGTTACCCTCTTGACCTCTCCCAGCCTAGACGGCACTGAAAAATGTTGAACACAATAAGAGATGGTAGCACAGAGTAGACATCAAAGCAGTGACGGAGAAACCACCTGCTGAGTTCTCGGGAGCCGCCGGGGAGCCGTTACCGCCGAGGCCGGTGGCAGCCATGACAGGCGAGCTCAGGCGAAGCGATTGGGTGTACGGCCGAGCCCTGGGGAAGGCGACCCCAGCAGTCCCGGACCTCGCCGAGGATTTGGGGACTGGGGACGCCCGCGCGGAGGATACGCGGGACAGGGATGGGGAGAGGAACGGCGCGGTGGACATCGGCGAGAGCTCGAGCGAGCCTAGGCTGGAATTCGAGCTAGCTAGTAGGTAATTCGGACAAAGCTTTCACTGGACTCGAGCTCGGATCGAATAAGCTCGGTAAGAGGGTGTCAAGGGGGCGGATTCGGAAGTTGGAGACGACGAGGTGGAGCCGTCGGGAAGGGCGTCGGCGTGGAGCTCTGGGGGTTAGCCGTGGCGGTCGCGGCGGCGGCGGCGGCGGATTGGGACAATGAGAAAGTGCGAGGACGGCGGGCGATTCCTATTTGCTGCTTGTTGCGGGAGTTATCCGCTCTCCGCATACCCTTCAAACCACTTTGGGCTGGGCCAATAAGGTGAGTGGCCAGAATAAAAACAGTGAGATCACCCGCTAGTGATCTCACTGTTTTTATTTTTATACTACAATAATCGTGAAGTATTCCGTAGATATCACGGATTTATTCATCATACATTTCTTTCTCTGGGCCTTTTGGCCCTTCTACATATATGAATATATCTTATTGTGTTCTATATATGTGAATATATCTAATTCTTGTGATTTATATTTTAGGTGTTCCAAACATTTGGGATACTTCGAGTAACAATATGAAAACAAACTTTTCCGGCGGTCGCCCTCCTTGGGCGACTCCGGGGGAAACCCTAGCCGCCACCACTTCTGACCCCCACCCTCCGCCTCCCTCGCTTCGCCGCTGCCGGAGAGGGGCAGGCAAAGCCTTGCGCCCCCCAGGGAAGGTGGCGGCGGGGCGGTTCCTCTTCCTCTCCTTGTGGCGGGCGGAGTTCTTCTGGCTGTGCGCGACGGCGACAGACCGGCGGTGGTGTGCGGCGGCGCGGGAGGCTGCTCGCGAGGCTGCTGGGTCGCGGCGGTTGGGCGCTGCGTGGTGACGCGTCTGGAGGCTTGTGGCGAGGCGGCTAGCGCGCGGCCGATCTGGATCTCGGCCTAGCCGGCCTGCTCGGGGTGGGGCGGCTCGAGGCGTGGCGCGGTGGAGGCGCGCCGTCGCCGGCGTGCGGTGGCCGGGGCGGGCGCGAGGTGTCTCTGGAAGGAGGAGCAGGGTGAAGGGCGCTCCGGGGCGGCGGCCCCAGTTTCCTCGGCAGACGTGGTGGCTGCATGGGCGTCGCGACGGTCGGGCTTCGGCGTTCGTCCTTGAGCCCCGTGTCGGTGTTGGTCGGCGCCCCCTCTATGTGGCGTTCCGACGGCACCCACGGTGCTCTTCGGTTGTGCTCCAGTGGCTTCTGGCTGTTGGTGTCGGGAGGGCTGCGCGGCGGCGGCTAGTGGTTGGCCTTGAAGTTGCTGCAAGTTGAGGAGCGTTCGAGGCTGCGGGGTGCGTGCGGCGGCTCTCCGGGGGTCGCTCTGCGGCGGATGCAGGTGGTGGTTTCTGCCGGTCCTTGTTGGCGGGTGCGAGGTTTTGAGACTCTTCGCTGGGCGAAAGCTTAGTCTTGGCGGCCGGCCTAGACCGACGACGGTGACGCTCATGGGCGCCACATCCTTCTTGAAGGCGTCGTCGAAGCGGGTGTTTCTTGATCTCCGCCCGGGCTCTCCGGGGGAAACCCTAGATCCCTCGCGGGATCGGGCGTGGGCGGCGCTCTTGTGTCGCTTTGCCTCTTGGGGCCTCGCTTTGGACGTCCACCGGTCAGAGGGTCTTGCGGAATGTTTTGGTGGTTTTGGCGGAGGCGAGTTCGTCTTCGGCCAGGTGGGGCGCGGCCTCGGGGCCGGCGTGGTAGTTGGAGCGGTGGCTCCGGTCTTTCGCCTCCGCCTGTTGCGTTGAGGTGTGGTGTCGACCTGGTTGGTCGTCGACCCGTGTGGAGCGCAGCCTCGGGGCTGGCATGTGGTGTCGTGTTGTGAGGTTTTTTGGCCAGTTTTCCTTATAAACGGGTCAACTCTTTTCTCCTATATCAATGAAAGGCAAAGCTTTTGCCTCGTTTCAAAAAAAAAAAAAAAAACAAACCTTTCACCTTGACTCATTATTGGATGGCAATCAAAGAATGTCCCAAGTGGGGGAATCTCTATTCGTCACCTATTCGACATTGAGGCAACCCTCAGTGTGGGGAACATTGAAGGAGTTGCTAGCCGGTAAAGAGGTCTCATGTGAGAAGAGAAGAGACGGGAATCTGAGATAAAGAAAAACACATAAAGACTTCTTTGAAGTACAAAACAAGAAGTTTAAAGTTATCTTTAAAAAAAAGTTTAAAGTTGATGAGCTCAATGCCCGATCGAGAACCAAGGAAGTAGCTAGATCTACGTGATCAGTATTCTGTCATGTGTGCATGTACGAACTATGTGCTATATGTGATCCTTTTGATACTTAGATGTATGTTGGGTAATTGAATTGCCAAGTTGTGGTAATTTATTTGTTATCTTTTTATTTCATTTAATTTAACTTTATCATATAAAAATAGGCTGAAATGTCGCAAAATGGGTAAAAAAATGGACGATGGGGTGCATTGGGTGCACTAGGGACGCCGCGTCCTCTGAAACGACATATTTTGTGTCTGAAATTGGGGGCGCCTTGGAATTGCCCTAAGGTAAGTTGTAGCCTATAAAATGAAAGGCAAGCTCCATCTTGATTTTTTCGATAAAGAGAATATATTAATATCAAAAAGATATCAATTACACCCAGCCTCTGCAACAACGCACCACCCTAATGGCATTAGGGATGCACACAGCCAAAAAAAAGGAAAAGAAAACTAAGAAACAAAAGTCCCGCTACAATATCTCGGACCTAACCACTACGGGAAAATCAGACGCTGCCGTGCAGCCTATCATTGCCGGCGGATAAATATGCATTAGTGGTCTCGCATATTATGAACCGTAACTCTTACGGTATTTATCGGACAGCCGGCGGATGCGTAGTTGGGTACGTTCTCCCTGCTCTACCCCGATCCGAGACAGGATTTCGGTAGCACCTCCCCGTTGTTCTCCGGATGCACACCCCTCTCGGCTTTTTGCCGAGACGTGTATCGGGAGAGCAGCGGGGAGGTGCTGCCGAAATTCTGTCTCGGATCGGGGTAGAGCTGGGAGAACGTACTCAATCTACGGATCCGGCGGCTGCTAGAAGCCCACCTAGTAGAGTTTCAGGTTGATGCACGCGTAAAATATAAATAAAGATATGATGCATTTATTTCCTATTTGATATATAAATGCTATGTTTGTCTGTTTTGGTGCTGATTAGAGGATGGATAATCGTGGCTGGATGTACGATGGCAGAATCAGTCAGTGAAACTATACTGATGAATGGGGAGAAAAGACCGAGCAGTTTGTGGATAGGGCGTTTGCCATCCGTAGCAGACCTATAAGAGTTTGGTGCCCTTGTAGTAAGTGCGCTAACCAAAAGGCACAGGACAAGGAAACAATGAGTATGCACCTGATCAAGTTTGGGTTCACACCATCCTACAAGATTTGGACTTACCATGGAGAAAAGGCAAAGAAACGTGCTAGGAAGGAGGTGCGGCAGATTCAACCTAGGGGGAATATGACACTGGTTTTGATAGGTGCTTAGAAAACTTGGCTAATGGTAATGTGCCTGAAAGCCCTCATGTAGAGGTGGAGACACCTCAGGATGCGGAGACAAGTGAGGACCCGGAGGAAAACACAAAGGAGTATTATGAGGCTCGGTTTGCTTCGCAGAAACCCCTACATGAAAATACAAAGGTTACCCAACTAGATGCCATCGCTTGCCTTATGGCCTTGAAGTGCCTTAGGAACTTGTGCAGAGATGGGTTCGATGAACTTCTGGTCATCGTAGGCAGCCTTCTGCCGAAAGGGCACCTCTTGCCGCAAAACTTCTACTATTCGACCAAATTGCTCAGTGACCTTAAGATGTCATCTCAGCAGATACACGCTTGTCCAAAGGGATGCATGCTATTCAGAGAGGAGCACGCTGACACAAATTATTGCATCAAATGCAATTCCTCTAGGTACTTTGAGGTAGACCGCAATGGTGATGGTCAGAAGAGGCAGACCACGATTGCCAAGAATATCCTTCGCTATCTTCTAGTTCTACCGAGGATCCAGCGGCTCTTCATGACCGAGGATACTACCCAGCAGATGAGGTGGGCCGTGGAAGGAAACAGATACACTGACAAGATGATACATCCGTCGGATGGTACTGCATGGAAGAACTTTGTCAAGAAATTTCCACTGAAAGCAGGTGACCCCAGGAGCGTAGCAGTTGCAATATCAACCGATGGGTTCAATCCATATGGTATGTCGGTTGCAGTATACACTTGTTGGCCAGTGTTTGTTATTCCCATGAACCTCCCCCCTAGCGTCTGCATGAGATCAGAGAACATGTTTGTGTTGATGATAATCCCAGGGCCCAAATACCCGGGTAAGAACATGAATGTGTACCTGGAACCGCTGGTGGATGACTTGGTTCGTGGCTGGGAAGGTCGCGGGATCCGAACATATGACGCATCAAAGAAGGAGTACTTCGATATGTATGTGTGGTACCACACGTCCCTACATGACCTGCCAGCACGTGCTTTGTTCTGCGGGTGGTGTACACATGGGAAGTGGCCTTGCCCACAGTGCAGACAGGCCGTGACTTTCTTCTGGCTAAACAAGGGAGGCAAGTATTCATGCTTTGATGAACCTCGACAGTTCCTTGAGCGGAGGCATGCATACAGGAGTGATGTAAAGAGTTTCAAGAAAGGCCGTGTTGTCCGTGGCCCGAAGCCAATTCTGAAGACCGGAACGGAAATCAAGGCCGAGTTAGATGCTCTTCAGCCTAGCCCTGATGGGAATGGTTTCTTGGGATATGGGGAGACACACCAATGGACTCACAAGCCGTGCTTATGGAAGCTCATTTACTTTGAGTTTCTCGAGCTCCCGCATAACATTGATGTAATGCACACTGAGAAGAATATCAGTGAAGCCATTTGGAGCACGATTGTGGACACTGAGAAGACGAAGGATAACATAAAGGCTCGAATTGATCAAGAAATGTGGTGCGATAGGCCGGAGTTGAACATGCAGCCACCTCATGGTGCCAAAAAAAACTTGGACTAAGCCACACGCTCCGTTCTGCCTCACAAAGGCCCCAAAAAGGGAGGTCTTCCAATGGATGAAGGACTCCTTGTTTTTCCCTGATGGGTTCACAGCCAACTGGATGAGGGGTCTAAACATTGAAACGTTGCGAGTACAAGGACTGAAGAGTCATGACTACCACATATGGCTTGAGCGGATAATGCCGGTGATGATTCGAGGCTATGTCCCTGAGAAGACTTGGCGAGTGCTAGCGAGGTTGAGTTTTTTCTTCCGCCAGATTTGTGCTAGGGAGTTAGACACTAAAGTGATTGAGAAGCATGATAAAGAGGCACTCGTGTTGCTTTGCGATCTAGAGAAGATCTTTCCTCCAGGGTTCTTTAATCCGATGCAACATATGATCCTGCACCTAGCGGAGGAATGCTTAAAGGGGGGCCGAATTGGGGCCGTTGGCAGTTTGGTCCCGAGAGAGAAACACAAAAGCTTCGTCAAATGACTGGCAATAAATGCAAGATCGAAGCATCCATAGCCGAGGCAGTCCTGAACGTGGAGGTGGCAAACTTCACCACTAAGCACTATGATCCCAACATTCCCACAAAGCACAACCCGGTCCTCCGTTACAATGCCGCCAACAACGAAGAAGTACCCAAGCTTAGCATCTTCGTGGGGCTTGGTGGCAAGTCAAGTGGCTTGAAGCCGTACATAACGGACCTACAGGAGCGGACCTTGATCCACTCGTATGTCTTAAACCCCATGGTCGAAGTGAAGCCGTACATCGAGTAAGTGTGAACCATTTAGTTATTCGCAAACATTCACGGCCTTGATCCACTCGTATGTTCGTGGCTAACTCTTCCTATTTTCATCGGTATAGGCAATTCAAGGCTATACATGGGAAGAATACCCACAAGGAGCCTACCCCGGAAGAATCCAAGCAAATTTTCGATAAGGGCGGCGGTTTCGGTTTCAGTAGCTGGTTCTGTAATTTGGTACTATTCTATCCAAATTAGCTAGCACTTCCGATATTTATCGGTCATTTCTCGTTCTAAACTTCTCGTGCTAAACTTGTAGGCAAGAACTGATAAAGAGATGAAGTCAGAGCTAAGAAAAAATGCTAGGGGCTTTGACCATTCCCTCGAAGCGTTCAACTCCTATGACGTGAACGGGTATCGCTTCCAGACCCATAAAAACACAACAAGCCGTCCCAACGCGAAGACAATAAATAGCGGGGTGGTATGTCAAGGTGATGATGGGCTCCATTACTATGGAAGAGTCGAGGGTATATACGAGCTGAATTACGGGTTTCACAAAGGGCTAAATCCCGTTGTCTTCAAATTTCACTGGTTTGACCCACGTCGGGTGAGACGGGATCCAGAAATTGGGTTGGTCGAAGTTGAAAGGAACTCTGTTTATAAGGGAGACGATGTGTACATCTTGGCTACCCAGGCCTTTCAAGTATTCTATCTCCCGTACGCGTGCAAAAACCCGACAAAACGTCTACATGGATGGGATGTTGTGATGACGGTGCCTTCACGCAATAGGCCGCCCCCGCCAAACAAGGACGATTACCGCCGTGTAGACCCCTCAGCAATGAGTGTCGAGTTTTATCAGGAAGAAGGGCTCCCCAGCCATTTCACAATCGGCTTGCCAACTATTGATACGTCTCTAACGTATCTATAATTTCTTATGTTCCATGCTAGTTTTATGACAATACCTACATGTTTCACTCACACTTTATAATGTTTTTATGCATTTTCTGGGACTAACCTATTAACAAGATGCCGAAGTGCCAGTTCTTGTTTTCTGCTATTTTTGGTTTCAGAAATTCTACACAGGAAATATTCTCGGAATTGGACCCCACGAAGACAGAAGTCAATATTTTACCGAGACGGACCCAGAGAGCCAGAGAAGGGCCAGAGGGGGGCCAAGGGGCCCCCACACCATAGGGGGCGCAGGCCCACCCCTGGCCGCGCCACCAGGTGGGGAGGGCACCCTGGGGCCCCTCGGAGGCCGCCCTTCCGCCTATATATTCTCCCAGATGCGAAAACCCTAAAAGCATCGGTCTTCCTCCACGAAAAGTTACGTAGCCGCCGCCATCGCGAAGCCAGGGACAGAAGTCTCTGTTCTGGCACGCCGCTGGGACGGGGAAGTGCCCCCGGAATCCATCTCCATCGACTCCATCGCCATCTTCATCGCCGTTGCTGTCTCCCATGATGAGGAGGGAGTAGTTCTCCCCCGAGGCTGAGGGCTCTACCGGTAGCTATGTGGTTCATCTCTCTCTCCCATGGTGTGATCTTTATGTGATCATGAGCTTTGTGATCTAGTTGAATATGTAGATGTTACTCTTGCCTATTATGCACTCTAGAGGTTACTTTAATATGAACTCCGGAGTTACTCTCCACGGTGTGATGGTGACAGTGTGCGCATTGTGTGTGATTCCTTTATGACGTTGTGGAGCTTGTTTACTCCGGCTTGAGGTGTGCTTTTATAGCCCTACACAATGAATGGTGTTTGTTATCCAACAAGAGAGTGTTTGAGAGAAGCATTTATTTATTCAATTATGTGATCATTGTTGAGAGTGTCCACTAGTGAAAGTATGATCCCTAGGCCTTGTTTCTAAGCATTGAAACATCGTTTCCAACAAGTTCTGCTACATGTTCGCTTGCTGCCATTTTTATTTCAGATTGCAATTACTACTTATAATCATCCATATTACTTGTATTTCACTATCTCTTCGCCGAACTAGTGCACCTATACATCTGACAAGTGTATTAGGTGTGTTGGGGACACAAGAGACTTCTTGTATCTTAATTGCAGGGTTGCTTGAGAGGGATATCTCTGACCTCTACCTCCCCGAGTTCGATAAACCTTGGGTGATCCACTTAAGGGAAACTTGTTGTTGTTCTACAAAACTCTGCTCTTGGAGGTCCAACACTGTCTACAGGAATAGAAGCGTGTGTAGACATCAAGCTATTTTCTGGCGCCGTTGCCGGGGAGGTAAGGTAAAAGGTATTCACATCCTCCGACTACTAAGCTATTTCCTAGCACTGTTGCCGGTGTGCGAGTGCTCGAAGGTATCTCCTTTAGATTCTGCAATTGCATCTTTTTGTTTCTTGTTTTTATTTTTCACTAGTTAGGCATAATGGAAAACAACAAATTTAGTGAGCTTTTTAATCTTTTTCCTGAGTTAAGACATGGATTGTTTGATGCGAAAATTAAAAAACCTATGGAACCTTATTTGCATGCTAGTAGCAATGTTATTAGTATGAACGCAATTACTGCTAATGCTATAGAAAAGTCTAAGCTTGGGGAAGCTAGTTTATATAAAAATAATATTTTTTGCTCCTCAGCTTTGGAAGAAGTATTTTGCCTTGATAATGCTTTGTCTCCAATATGTGGTAATTCGAATGATGCTTGTGATATTCCAAATCCACCTGTTGAAAGTATTCCTTTTAAAATACCTATGAAAATTGCTGAAAGGGTTATGAATGATCAGTATGTAGGGGATGGATCAGTCCATCCAAGTGTTCACTTGTCTAAATTTACAGAACTTTGTGAGTTATTTGAGATTGCAGGTTTATCAAGAGAAATTGTTATGAGGAAACTATTTCCATTGTCACTTAAGGACAAAGCAAAGGAATGGTATAGGCTGCTGGATGAACAACCATCGAATTGGAAACAGCTTGAATCTCTCTTTTACTCTAAATTTTATCCTCCTCATGAAGTGCATGTTGATAGGAATTACATTTATAACTTTTATCCTCGTGATGGATAGAGTATTTCCCAAGCATGGGGGAGATTGAAGTCACTAATGCTCAAATGTCCCATTCATGAGCTCCCCCGTAATGTTATTATTAATAATTTTTATGCAAGGCTTTCAGGACACCACAAGGACTATCTAGATGCCTGTTTGGAGGGATCTTTCACAAGCAAGGAGGTTGAAGCTAGATGGGATCTTCTTGAAAGAATTCAAAGCAATACTGAAGATTGGGAGAATGACAAAGGTAAAGAATCAGGTATAAACTACGAGTATGATTGCATTAAGTCTTTCACTCAAACTGCTGATTTTCAAGAGCTTAGTGCTAAATATGGTCTTGATCCTCAAATTATGGTCGATTGCTATAGAGCCTTTGCTTCTCATATTAATGTTCCTAAAGAAAATTGGTACATGTATCATGAACCTTTTAAAGACACTTGCATGGAAAATGAAATTGTTGTTAATGATTGCAATAAACATGCTCAAACTTCTGAAAATGCTACTTCCTATAAGCATGTTAATTTTTGTGGAGTTCATAGACCTTGTGAAAAGAATAAAATTGAAGAAGAATATTGTATCCATCACAGGAATGAAAAAACTAGAAAGTGGTCTAGGGCTCTAGATGATCTTGGTGAAAAAGTTTGTGCCCTCTATCCTTTTATTTGTGAACTTTGCCATAGAGTGGGTCATTTTAATTTTCAATGCTCCTCCAATGATAATTCGAACCTTATGAGTGCTGCAAATTTGTATTGTGATGATGAAATCGCTCCTAATCAGCATGATGAACTTACTTTATTTTTGGGGTGTGAAGAGTTATCAAGAAAAATTTATTTGTTAGATATGAGTGATCTTGATATGAATAGTGTGTTGCATGGATGTTATCTCTATTGTGTTAATAATTGCCATGCGAACACCTACATACAAAGTGTTATAAAGGATGGGACTTTACCAAAATATGACAGGACTAATATGTGTTTTGTTCTTATTAATGAAAGAGAGGTATCCTCCCAAGTTTCTTCTATTGTTTCTAATAATAAACCAGGTTATGTCGAGAAGTTTCCTTTCAAGCCTCTCCCTCCTAAAGGGGAAAAGAAGAAGAAGAAGGGAACGAAGAAGAAGAAGAAGAAGAAGAAGAAGAGGGGGAATAAAAAGAAAGAGGTAACGGCATATCCCCGCGTGTACGAGATAATGATAGGTAACCATAAGTATGTTGCTCCTAATGATTATTATGATAATGAATATGAGTACAATGATCTTCCTATGCCCTTTACCTGTATTAGTGATCATGATTTGGAAGAGCACACTACTTTTGATATTGAAGATCTCTGGGACACTAATTCTGAAAATGATGATGTTAATAATTGACATAGTATTAGTACTATCCATGTTTCTTCCCATAATGATATAGAAAGCTCTAAGCTTGGGGATGAGGTGTTTGAAAATCCTTTTGCTACTGATGATTATATGTTTGATACATCTCCTTCTAGTAACAATGATGGTATGTTTACAGATGAACACACTGTGGAAGATAACTATTCTATTTCTTATGATGACACTATGCCTCCAATCTTTGACAATTATAAAAAAGACTATGACATAGGTTATAATTACAGTCATCCTTATGAAACTTGTCATAGTTATGGAGGGATTACCCAAAACCATCTCTCTAATATACAGCTTGTCTATCATATTCAAGTTCGTTATGGTGATTGTGATATTTTCAGTCCATCTACTATTGAGGATACAATTAATTATGATTACAATATGCCTCCTATATATGATGATTATGGTGATGAGAATAATAATGATAGTTATTTTATTGAATTTGCTCCCACTACAATTAATAGTAATGACTATGCTTATATGGAGAATGATACTTTTATGCATATGAACCATGATAAGAATGTTTTAAGTGATGGTTATATTGTGGATTTCATCAATGATGCTACTGAAAGTTATTCTGAGAGAGGGAAACATGGTTATATGCATCTTAATAATATTAAGTTTCCCCTCTTTATGTTGAGAATCTTGAAGTTGCGCTTGTGTTGCCTTTCTATGCTTACATGACTTGTTTATTCACAAGATTCCTTTTCATAGTAAGTGGGTTAGACTTAAAAGTGTTTCTTATTCGCTTTTGATGCTCTCGTTTGCTTCAACTCTTATTTCTTGCGAGAGCATCATTAAAATTACTGAGTCCATCTTAATGGCTATAAAGAAAGCACTTCTTGGGAGATAACCCATGTTTTTATTTTGCTACTGTTTTGTTGTGTCTTGGAAGTTGTTACTACTGTAGCAACCTCTCCTTATCATGTTTATTTCATTGTTGTTCCAAGTAAAGTCTTTGATAGTAAAGTTGATACTAGATTTGGATTTCTGCGCAGAAATAGATTTTTAGCTGTCACGAATTTGAGTTGATCTCTCTGTAGGAAACTCGTAAAATGCTGAAAAAATTCATGCGTGATCCTCAGATATGTACGAAACTTTCATTCAACTGGAGCTTTTCCATCTGAGCTTGTTAAGTGCCTCGAAAAAATTCGTCTTTACGAACTGTTCTGTTTTGACAGATTCTGCCTTTTATTTCGCATTGCCTCTTTTACTGTGTTGAGTGGATTTCTTTGCTCCATTAAATTTCAGTAGCCTTGGTTAATGTCCAGAAGTGTTGGGAATGATTGTGTCCTTGCTAAACATGTGAATTTTTGATTATGCACTAACCCTCTAATGAGATTGCTTTGAGTTTGGTGTGAAGAAAGTTTTCAAGGATCAAGAGAGGAGGATGATATGATATGATCAGGAAGAGTGAAAAGTCTAAGCTTGGGGATGCCCCCGTGGTTCATCCCTGCATATTTCAAGAAGACTCAAGCGTCTAAGCTTGGGGATGCCCAAGGCATCTCCTTCTTCATCAACAATTTATCAGGTCACCTCTAGTGAAACTATATTTTAATTCCGTCACATCTTATGTACTTTATTTGGAGCGTCTGTGTGCTTTTATTTTTGTTTTTCTATTTTCATTCTCCGAATAAAATCAGATCCTAGCATGCTTGTGTGGGAGAGAGACACGCTCCGCTTTTTCATTTGAACACTTGTGTTCTTCGTTTTTCATGTTCATGGCGAAAGCTGAAAGCCGCAGCACTTATTGTTATTTTGTTGGAAACAGAAAATGCTTCATGTGGTAATTGGTATATTGTCTTGAATAATTTGATACTTGGCAATTATTTTGAGCTCTCAAGTAGATCATGTTTAAGCTCTTGCATCATGTAGTTTAAATCTATTAATGAAGAACTACTGTAGAGCTTGTTGAAATTTGGTTTGCATGATTGGTCTCTCTAAGGTCTAGATATTTTCTTGTAAAAGTGTTTGAACAACAAGGAAGACAGTGTAGAGTCTTATAATGCTTGCAATAAGTTCTTATGTAAGTTTTGCTGTACCGGTTTATACTTGTGTTTGCTTCAAACAACCTTGCTAGCCAAAGCCTTGTACTGAGAGGGAATACTTCTCGTGCATCCAAAACCTTGAGCCAAAAACTATGCCATTTGTGTCCACCATAACTACCTACTATGTGGTATTTTTCTGCCATTCCAAGTAAATACTTCATATGCTACCTTTAAACAATTCAAAAGTTATTATCTCTTATTTGTGTCAATGTTTTATAGCTCATGAGGAAGTATGTGGTGTTTTATCTTTCAATCTTGTTGGGAAGACTTTCACCAATGGATTAGTGGCACATCCGATTATCCAATAATTTTTCAAAAAGAGCTGGCAACGGGGTTCCCAGCCCCAATTAATTAACCTTCATTAATAATTCTCTTCACATGTTTTGCCCTGATTCATCAGTAAGCAACTTAATTTTGCAAATAGACACTCCTCCATGGTATGTGAAATGTTGGAAGGCACCCGAGGATTCGGTTAGCCATGGCTTGTGAAAGAAAAAGGTTGGGAGGAGTGTCATCCATAAATAAAACTAAAGTACATGTGTAAACAAAAGAGAAGAGGGATGATCTACCTTGCTGGTAGAGATAACGTCCTTCATGGGAGCCGCTCTTTGAAAGTCTGTTTGACAAGGGGGTTAGAGTGCCCACTACCATTCGTTGACAACAACAAACACCTCTCAAAACTTTATTTTTATGCTCTCTTTATGATTTCAAAACTTAAAAAGCTCTAGCACATGATTTAATCCCTGCTTCCCTCTGCGAAGGGCCTTTCTTTTACTTTATGTTGAGTCAGTTTACCTACTTCTTTCTATCTTAGAAGAAAACACTTGTGTCAACTGTGTGCATTGATTCTTACATGCTTGCTCATTGCACTCATCATATTACTTTGTGTTGACAATTATCCATGAGATATACATGTTGAAAGTTGAAAGCAATTGCTGAAACTTAAATCTTCCTTTGTGTTGCTTCAAAACCTCTTATTAAGAATCTATTGCTTTATGAGTTAACTCTTATGCAAAACTTTTTGATGCTTGTCTTGAAAGTACTATTCATGAAAAGTTTTTGCGATATGATTCAGTTGTTTAGTCATTATCTTTTTGTTAACAAACTATAGACCATTGCTTTGGGTCACTTCATTCATCTCATATGCTTTACAATGGTGTTGATCAAGATTATGTTGGTAGCATGTCACTTCAGAAATTATTCTTTGTATCGTTTACCTACTCGAGGGCGAGTAGGAACTAAGCTTGGGGATGCTTGATACGTCTCCAACGTATCTATAATTTCTTATGTTCCATGCTAGTTTTATGACAATACCTAGATGTTTTACTCACACTTTATAATGTTTTTATGCATTTTCTGGGACTAACCTATTAACAAGATGCCGAAGTGTGATACGTCCCAAACGTATCTATAATTTCTTATGTTCCATGCTACTTTTATGATGATACACACATGTTTTATACACATTATATGTCATATTTATGCATTTTCCGGCACTAACCTATTGACGAGATGCCGAAGAGCCAGTTGATGTTTTCTGCTGTTTTTGGTTTCAGAAATCCTAGTAAGGAAATATTCTCGGAATTGGACGAAATCAACGCCCAGGGGCCTATTTTTGCACGAAGCTTCCAGAAGTTCGAGGGAGAGACGAAGTGGGGCCACGAGGCGCCGCCACAACAGGGCGGCGCGGCCCAGGTGCTGGCCGCGTGGCCCTGGCGTGTGGGGCCCTCGTGTGGCCTCCTGACCTGCCCTTCCGCCTACTTAAAGCCACTATCGCGAAACCCCCAGTACGGAGAGCCACGATACGGAAAACCTTCCAGAGACGCCGCCGCCGCCAATCCCATCTCGGGGGATTCAGGAGATCGCCTCTGGCACCCTGCCGGAGAGGGGAATCATCTCCCGGAGGTCTCTTCATCGCCATGATCGCCTCCAGATCGATGTGTGAGTAGTTCACCCCTGGACTATGGGTCCATAGCAGTAGCTAGATGGTCGTCTTCTCCTCATTGTGCTATCATGTTCGATCTTGTGAGCTGCCTATCATGATCAAGATCGTCTATTTGTAATCCTTCATGTTGTGTTTGTTGGGATCCGATGAATATTGAATACTATGTCAAGTTGATTATCAATCTATCATATATGTTATTTATGTTCTTGCATGCTCTCCGTTGCTAGTAGAGGCTCTGGCCAAGTTGATACTTGTGACTCCAAGAGGGAGTATTTATGCTCGATAGTGGGTTCATGCCTCCATTAAATGCAGGACAAGGATGTGAGAAAGTTCTAAGGTTGTGGATGTGCTGTTGCCACTAGGGATAAAACATAGATGCTTTGTCTAAGGATATTTGTGTTGATTACATTACGCACCATACTTAATGCAATTGTCTGTTGTTTACAACTTAATACTGGAGGGGGTTCGGATGATAACCTGAAGGTGGACTTTTTAGGCATAGATGCATGCTGGATGGCGGTCTATGTACTTTGTCGTAATGCCCTGATTAAATCTCATAGTACTCATCATGATATATGTATGTGCATTGTTATGCCTTTTTTATTTGTCAATTGCCCAACTGTAATTTGTTCACCCAACATCTGCTATCTTATGGGAGAGACACCACTAGTGAACTGTGGACCCCGGTCCTATTCTGTACATCTGAAATACAATCTACTGCAATACTTGTTCTTTACTGTTCTTCGCAAACAATCATCATCCACACTATACATCTAATCCTTTGTTTACAGCAAGCCGGTGAGATTGATAACCTCGCTGTTACGTTGGGGCAAAGTTCTGTGATTGTGTTGTGCGGGTTCCACGTTGGCGCCGGAATCCCTGGTGTTGCGCCGCACTACACTCCTCCGCCATCAACCTTCAACGTGCTTCTTGACTCCTACTGGTTCGATTAAACCTTGGTTTCTTACTGAGGGAAACTTGCTACTGTGCGCATCACACCTTCCTCTTGGGGTTCCCAACGGACGTGTCAACTACACGCATCAAGCAAATTTCTGGTGCCGTTGCCGGGGAGATCAAGACACGCTGCAAGGGGAGTCTCCACTTCCAATCTCTTTACTTTGTTTTTGTCTTGCTTTATTTTATTTACTACTTTGTTTGCTGCACTAAAACAAAACACACAAAAAATTAGTTGCTAGTTTTACTTTATTTGCTGTCTTGTTCTCTATATCAAAAACACACAAAAAATAGTTACTTGCATTTACTTTATTTACCTTTTGTTTATTTCATCATGTTTCCTCCTAAGTACACTCTAAAAGACATACCGGTAGGCCGAGGGTCTATAATTGGAAGAGATAATATAGAAGATTTTTTCACTCATGTTAGTACCGCTGAAGATTTTGAAGATAGACACTTGGTAGGACTTGCTCCTACTTATGAAATTGCTGCTGCTTCTTTAGTACACATGTTGGAAACTAAATTTGTTAATCTCAATCCTATAATTCAGCATATGTTTCTTACACTCTCTGATATGGAGGAAGGAGAAAATAAAGATTTTGTCTTAGAAACCCTTCTTAAAGAATTTGGCGGTGTAGCAAGAGAGGCTAGAAAAGTCTTTGTTAAATATAAAATGCTTGATTCTTACACCAACTTTGCTAGTACCCTTGAAAAGATGGACATGGATAGAATAAGGTACACTAATAATGTTAATGATGTAGGGGAGATTAAGACAACAATACCTTGTAAGCTCCTAGGAATGAGCGATGCTCTAGAAACTAATTATGGTTGGCTTGTCCCTGAAAATTTGTTTGACGAGGATAGCAAACCTAAGAATAATGAAAAGGGAGCCTCTGAAACTCACATAGATAAGATAAAATGCATAGTTGAGAAAACTCCAAACCCCTATGTCGATGCTTCTTCTCTTGATAATACTTGATACACACTTTCTGCGCCTAGCTGAAAGGCGTTAAAGAAAAGCGCTTATGGGAGACAACCCATTATTTTACTTCTGCACTTTGTTTTATATTTGAGTCTTGGAAGTTGTTTACTACTGTAGCAACCTCTCCTTATCTTTATTTTATTGCATTGTTGTGCCAAGTAAAGTCTTTGATAGCAAAGTCAATACTAGATTTGGATTACTGCGCAGAAACAGATTTCTTGCTGTCACGAATCTGGGCAGAATTCTCTGTAGGTAACTCATAAAAATCTGCAAATTTACGTGCGTGATCCCCAGATATGTACGCAACTTTCATTCAATTTGGGCATTTTCATCTGAGCAATTCTGGTGCCACTTTAAAATTCGTCTTTACGGACTGTTCAGTTTTGACAGATTCTGCCTTTTATTTCGCATTGCCTGTTTTGCTATGTTTGATGGATTTCTTTGTTCCATTAACTTTCAGTAGCTTTGTGCAATGTCCAGAAGTATTAAGAATGATTATGTCACCTCTGAATATATGAATTATGCACTGACCCTCTAATGAGTTTGTTTCGAGTTTGGTGTGGAGGAAGTTTTCAAGGGTCAAGAGAGGAGGATGATACAATATGATCAAGAAGAGTGAAAAGTCAAAGCTTGGGGATGCCCCCGTGGTTCATCCCTGCATATTTTAAGAAGACTCAAGCGTCTAAGCTTGGGGATGCCCAAGGCATCCCTTCTTCATCGACAACATTATCAGGTTCCTCTAATGAAACTATATTTTTATTCCGTCACATCTTATGTGCTTTACTTGGAGCGTCTGTTTGTTTTTGTTTTTGTTTTTGTTTTTGTTTGAATAAGATCGGATCCTAGCATTCTTTGTGTGGGAGAGAGACACGCTCCGCTGTTTCGTATGAACACATATGTTCTTAGCTTTATCTTTAATGTTCATTGCGAAATTTGAACTATTTCATTCATTGATATATGGTTGGAAACGGAAAATGCCGCATGTGGTAAATGGTATAATGTCTTGAATAGTGTGATACTTGGCAATTGTTGTGCTCATATAGATCTTGTTTAAGCTCTTGCATCATGTACTTTGCACCTATTAATGAATAACTACATAGAGCTTGTTAAAATTTGGTTTGCATGATTGGTCTCTCTAAGTCTAGATATTTTCTGGTTGAGGTGTTTGAACAACAAGGAGACGATGTAAAGTCTTATAATGCTTACAATATGTTTATATGCGAGCTTTGCTGCACCTTTTATACTTGAGTTTGCTTCAAACAACCTTGCTAGCCTAGCCTTGTATTGAGAGGAATTCTTCTCGTGCATCCAAATCCTTGAGCCAAATACTATGCCATTTGTGTCCACCATACCTACCTACCACATGGTATTTCTCCGCCATTCCAAAGTACATTACTTGAGTGCTACCTTTAAAATTTCTATTCTTTACCTTTACAATATATAGCTCATGGGACAAAATAGCTTAAAAACTATCGTGGTGAAGAATATGTACTTATGTGTCTTATTTCTTAGTAAGTTGCTTGTTGAGCGGTAACCATGTTTTCTGGGGACGCCATCAACTTTTACCTTTGTTGAATATCATGTGAGTTGCTATGCATGTTCGTCTTGTCTGAAGTAAGGGCGATTTTCATGATCAAATGGTTTGAGTATGCATATTGTTAGAGAAGAACATTGGGCCACTAACTAAAGCCATGAATCATGGTGGAAGTTTCAGTTTGGACACAAAAACCTCAATCTCTTATGAGAATATTACCTGTTGTTGAATGCTTAAGCATTAAAAGAGGAGTCCATTATCTGTTGTCTATGTTGTCCCGGTATGGGTGTCTAAGTTGAGAATGATCAAAAGCGAGAAATCCAATGCGAACCTTCTCCTTAGACCCTTGTACATGCGGCATAGAGGTACCCCTTTGTGACACTTGGTTGAAACATATGTCATGCAATGATAATCCGTGTTAATCCAAGCTAATTAGGACAAGGTGCGAGCACTATTAGTATACTATGCATGAGGCTTGCAACTTATAAGATGTCTTATACATAACTCATATGCTTTATTACTACCGTTGACAAAATTGTTTCTTGTTTTCAAAATGAAAAGCTCTAGCACAAATATAGTAATCAATGCTTCCCTCTGCGAAGGGCCTATCTTTTACTTTATTGTTGAGTCAGTTTACCTATTCTTTCTATCTTAGAAGCAAACACTTGTATCAACTGTGTGCATTGATTCTTACATGTTTACCTATTGCACTTGTTATATTACTTTGTGTTGACAATTATCTATGAGATATACATGTTGAAGTTGAAAGCAACCGCTGAAACTTATATCTTCCTTTGTGTTGTTTCAAAGCTTTCTACTAAGAACTTATTGCTTATGAGTTAACTCTTATGCAAGTCTTATTGATGCTTGTCTTGAAAGTACTATTCATGAAAAGTCTTTGCTATATGATTCATTTGTTTACTCATTATCTTCATCATTGCTTCGAATCGCTGCATTCATCTCATATGATTACAATAGTATGATCAAGATTATGATAGCATGTCACTTCAGAAATTATCTTTGTTATCGTTTACCTACTCGAGGGCGAGTAGGAACTAAGCTTGGGAATGCTTGATACGTCCCAAACGTATCTATAATTTCTTATGTTCCATGCTACTTTTATGATGATACTCACATATTTTATACACATTATATGTCATATTTATGCATTTTCCGGCACTAACCTATTGACGAGATGCTGAAGAGCCGATTCTTTGTTTTCTGCTGTTTTTGGTTTCAGAAATCCTAGTAAGGAAATATTCTCGGAATTGGACGAAATCAACGCCCAGGGGCCTATTTTTGCACGAAGCTTCCAGAAGTCCGAGGGAGAGACGAAGTGGGGCCACGAGGCGCCGCCACAATAGGGCGGCGCAGCCCAGGTGCTGGCCGCGCGGCCCTGGCGTGTGGGGCCCTCGTGTGGCCTCCTGACCTGCCCTTCCGCCTACTTAAAGCCTCCGTCGCGAAACCCCCAGTACGGAGAGCCACGATACGGAAAACCTTCCAGAGACGCCGCCGCCGCCAATCCCATCTCGGGGGATTCAGGAGATCGCCTCCGGCACCCTGCCGGAGAGGGGAATCATCTCCCGGAGGTCTCTTCATCGCCATGATCGCCTCCGGATCGATGTGTGAGTAGTTCACCCCTGGACTATGGGTCCATAGCAGTAGCTAGATGGTCGTCTTCTCCTCATTGTGCTATCATGTTCGATCTTGTGAGCTGCCTATCATGATCAAGATCGTCTATTTGTAATCCTTCATGTTGTGTTTGTTGGGATCCGATGAATATTGAATACTATGTCAAGTTGATTATCAATCTATCATATATGTTATTTATGTTCTTGCATGCTCTCCGTTGCTAGTAGAGGCTCTGGCCAAGTTGATACTTGTGACTCCAAGAGGGAGTATTTATGCTCGATAGTGGGTTCATGCCTCCATTAAATGCAGGACGATGTGAGAAAGTTCTAAGGTTGTGGATGTGTTGTTGCCACTAGGGATAAAACATCGATGCTTTGTCTAAGGATATTTGTGTTGATTACATTACGCACCTACTTAATGCAATTGTCTATTGTTTACAACTTAATACTGGAGGGGGTTCGGATGATAACCTGAAGGTGGACTTTTTAGGCATAGATGCATGCTAGATGGCGGTCTATGTACTTTGTCGTAATGCCCTGATTAAATCTCATAGTACTCATCATGATATATGTATGTGCATTGTTATGCCTTCTTTATTTGTCAATTGCCCAACTGTAATTTGTTCACCCAACATCTGCTATCTTATGGGAGAGACACCACTAGTGAACTGTGGACCCCAGTCCTATTCTTTACATCTGAAATACAATCAACTGCAATACTTGTTCTTTATTGTTCTTCGCAAACAATCATCATCCACACTATACATCTAATCCTTTGTTTACAGCAAGCCGGTGAGATTGACAACCTCGCTGTTACGTTGGGGCAAAGTTCTGTGATTGTGTTGTGCAGGTTCCACGTTGGCGCCGGAATCCCTGGTGTTGCGCCGCACTACACTCCTCCGCCATCAACCTTCAACGTGCTTCTTGACTCCTACTGGTTCGATTAAACCTTGGTTTCTTACTGAGGGAAACTTGCTACTGTGCGCATCACACCTTCCTCTTGGGGTTCCCAACGGACGTGTCAACTACACGCATCAAAGTGCCAGTTCCTGTTTTCTGTTGTTTTTGGTTTCAGAAATTCTACACAGGAAATATTCTCGGAATTGGACCCCACGAAGACAGAAGTCAATATTTTACCGAGACGGACCCAGAGAGCCAGAGAAGGGCCAGAGGGGGGCCAAGGGGCCCCCACACCATAGGGGGGCGCGGGCCCACCCTTGGTCGCGCCACCAGGTGGGGAGGGCACCCTGGGGCCCCTCGGAGGCCGCCCTTCCGCCTATATATTCTCCCAGATGCGAAAACCCTAAAAGCATCGGTCTTCCTCCACGAAAAGTTACGTAACCGCCGCCATCGCGAAGCCAAGTTCGGGGGACAGAAGTCTCTGTTCCGGCACGCCGCCGGGACGGGGAAGTGCCCCCGGAATCCATCTCCATCGACTCCATCGCCATCTTCATCGCCGTTGCTGTCTCCCATGATGAGGAGGGAGTAGTTCTCCCCCGAGGCTAAGGGCTCTACCGGTAGCTATGTGGTTCATCTCTCTCTCCCATGGTGTGATCTTTATGTGATCATGAGCTTTGTGATCTAGTTGAATATGTAGATGTTACTCTTGTCTATTATGCACTCTAGAGGTTACTTTAATATGAACTCCCGGAGTTACTCTCCACGGTGTGATGGTGACAGTGTGCGCATCGTGTGTGATTCCTTTATGACGTTGTGGAGCTTGTTTACTCCGGCTTGAGGTGTGCTTTTATAGCCCTACACAATGAATGGTGTTTGTTATCCAACAAGAGAGTGTTTGAGAGAAGCATTTATTTATTCAATTATGTGATCATTGTTGAGAGTGTCCACTAGTGAAAGTATGATCCCTAGGCCTTGCTTCTAAGCATTGAAACACCGTTTCCAACTAGTTCTGCTACATGTTCGCTTGCTGCCATTTTTATTTCAGATTGCAATTACTACTTATAATCATCCATATTACTTGTATTTCACTATCTCTTCGCCGAACTAGTGCACCTATACATCTGACAAGTGTATTAGGTGTGTTGGGGACACAAGAGACTTCTTGTGTCTTAATTGCAGGGTTGCTTGAGAGGGATATCTCTGACCTCTACCTCCCTGAGTTCGATAAACCTTGGGTGATCAACTTAAGGGAAACTTGCTGTTGTTCTACAAACCTCTGCTCTTGGAGGCCCAACACTGTCTACAGTAATAGAAGCGTGCGTAGACATCAACTATCGATGACATGGTCGTAGACGATGAACAAGAAGATGCGGGCATGGATGGAGACAATGCAGAAGATGAAGCTGAGGATGTTTGTGCCCCGGAAGACCTGAGTTTGCTCGAGGCGTTCAGAGCAGGGATTGACCTCGACGCAGATGGACCACCTCTAGGTTTCATTGATGATTATTGGTTCGCCGAGCCTGATGATGATGAGGAGACACGTGGTCCAATCACGGATGGCGACACATGCTATTGATCTATGTAGTAGTAATTGTGAGGCTAGCCTATTTGTAATAACTCTGTGTAATAGTGATTGTCTAGCTAGGTTATTTGTAAGAACTCCGTGCTATGTTTGAGAGAACTCTATGCTAGCTATTTGTTGCTTCCACTAATTAATGTTCATCTATTTGCATTATTGTTGCTTTCATTAATGTTCATCTACTTATATTTATGTTGCTTTCACTAATATTTATCTCTTTACAATATTGCGTACTAATAAACCACTCTCTTCATTTGTGTTTGCAGGTGATTGAAGCATGCCACCAAAAAAAAGGGGTGGCGGTCTTAAAAAGAAGCTCAAGGACTTGGTAGGTGTAGGGACTGTTGGAGATATGCCCAAGAGGCAATAATAAAATGGTTATTATAATATATCTTTGTGTTTATGATAATGTTTGCATACCATGCTATAATTGTATTAACCGAAACATTGATACATGTGTGTTATGTAAACAACAAGGAGTCCCTAGTAAGCCTCTTGTATAACTAGCTTGTTGATTAATGGATGATCATGGTTTCGTGATCATGAACATTGGATGTTATTAATAACAAGGTTATGTCATTAGGTGAATGATATAATGGACACACACCCAAATAAGCATATCATAAGATCAAGTCATTAAGTTCAATTTGCTATAAGCTTTCGATACATAGTTGCCTAGTCCTTCGACCATGAGATAATGTAAATCACTTACACCGGAAGGGTACTTTGATTACATCAAACGCCATTGCGTAAATGGGTGGTTATAAAGATGGGATTAAGTATTTGGAAAGTATGAGTTGAGGCATATGGATCAATAGTGGGATTTGTCCATCCTGATGACGGATAGATATACTCTGGGCCCTCTCGGTGGAATGTCGTCTGATTAGCTTGCAAGCATATGATTGGATCATAAGAGATGACATACCGCGGTACGAGTAAAGAGTACTTGTCGGTAACAAGGTTGAACAAGGTATGGAGATACCGATGATCGAACCTCGGACAAGTAAAATATCGCGTGACAAAGGGAATCGGCATCGTATGTAAATGGTTCAATCGATCACTAAGTCATCGTTGAATATGTGGGAGCCATTATGGATCTCCAGATCCCGCTATTGGTTATTGCTCGGAGAAGAGTCTCGACCATGTCTACATAGTTCACGAACCGTAGGGTGACGCGCTTAAGGTTCGATGTCGCATGAGTAGATCTGAATATGTTATGGAGACGAAGTTTGTTCGGAGTCTCGGATGGGATCTAGAACGTCACGAGGAGGTTCGGAATAGTGCGGAGAATAAGATTCATATAAGGGAAGTTGATTTCTAGGTTTCGGAAAAGTTCGGGATTTTTCCGGTGAATGACCGGGAAGGTTCTAGAAGGTTCCGGGGGTCCCACCAGTGGGCCCATGACTCTAGGAGGCCTAGCATGGGCCGAGGGGGTGCTCCCTAGCCTAATGGGCCAGGGGCACATGCCCCTCAAGGCCCAGCCGGCCAAACCCCTAGGGTTTCCCCAAAACCCTAGGGGGGGTCAACTTGGGGGGGAAGAAATCCCTCTTCCCCCACTTGGCCGCCACCCCCCTAACCCTAGATGGGAAAGGGGGCCACCCCAGCCGACCTAGCCCCCTATATAAAGAGGGGAGGGGGTGGCCGGCCATACCCCCCATTGTCTCCTTCTCTGGCTGCCTCTCTCCTCCACCATACGCTGCTCCGGCTTAGGCGAAGCCCTGCAGCTTTTCTTCCTCCACCACCACCACCACGCCGTCGTGTTGCTGGAACTTGGAGGAGATCTACCACACCTCCGCTGCGCGCTGGAACAGGGAGAGGAAGGGGCTTCATCGACACCGTACGCGCGACCGAGTACGGAAGTGCTGCCGGATTGCAGCACTGGGGATGATCGTCTACACCAACAACGAGATCTAATCTCGTAGGCTTTGGAAATCTTCGAGGGTTAGTCTCATATCAATCTCGTTGCTCCGATCTTGTAGATTAGATCTTGGGTGTTCCATAGATTAGATCTTGGATTTATTCGTCTTGCGGTAGGAAATTTTTTGTTTTCTATGCTACAAACCCCTTCAGTGGTATCAGAGCCATGTCTATGCATAGATCTGTTGCACGAGTAGAACACAATGGTTTTGTGGGAGTTGATGTTTTTGTTGCTTTAGTTTGTGTACTTTGCATCTTGCGGGATGGTGGGATGAAGCGGCCCGGGCTAACTTTACATGACCGCGTCTCATGAGACTTGCTCCACGCTTGACATGCAACTTGTATTGCATAAGTGGCTTTGCGGGTGTCTGTCTCTCCCACCATAGTGAAGATCCAATTTACTCTTTCTATTGACAACACTAGTATCACCGTTGTGGTTCATGTTCGTAGGTAGATTGGATCTTACTCGAAAACCCTAAACCACGTAAAATATGCAAACCAAATTAGAGGCGTCTAACTTGTTTTTGCAGGGTTTGGTGATGTGATATGGCCATGATGTGATGATGATTATATTTGATGTATGAGATGTTCATTATTGTATTATGGCAACCGGCAGGAGCCTAATGGTTGTCTTTAAATTTGTTAAGACATGCGTGTCTATTCATCATGTAATAGCTTTATTTCAAGTAGTTGTTATAGTAGCTATAAGTGATGGACAACCATGAAGCGGTGCCATGGACCTTGGTGCAATGCTGGTGATGATGGAGATCATGCTCGTGTGCTTTGGAGATGGAGATCAAAAGCACAATAAGAAAGGCCATATCATATCACATATTATGAATTGCATGTGATGTTAATCCTTTATGCATCTTATCTTGCTTAGATCGCGACGGCAGCATTATAAGATGATCCCTCACATTAATATCAAGATAATAAAGTGTTCTCCCCTCGTATGCACCGTTGCTACAGTTCATCGTTTTGAAGCATCTCGTGATGATCGGATGTGATAGATTCTACGTTCACATACAACGGGTGTAAGCCATGTTTGCACACGCGGAATACTTCGGTTTGCTTGGCGAGCCTAGCATGTACAGACATGGCCTCGGGACACAGGAAACCGAAAGGTTGAACACGAGTCATATGGATGATATGATCAACATGTTGATGTTCACCATTGAAGCTACATCATCTCACGTGATGATCGGTTTTGGTGTAGTGGATTTGGATCGTGTACCACTTAACAACCATGAGGGATGTTGTATTAAGTGGGAGTTCATTAGTAATTAGATTAAAACATGAACTAATTATCATGAACATAGTCTTAATAGTATTTTGAATTAAAGTTTGTAGAATTGGCATCCGTTTTCTACCATGCGCTAGTCTTGTAATTGAGATAGAAATATTGTTAAGTCTGACAAGTAACTTTACGGACTGGTGCCGTATTATTAAAGAATCAAGATATGATTAAGTCCTAATGCAAACTTTTAGTAAACCTCACATTGATGATTCAAAGAGCAATGGTTTCAATTAGTACCAAATCATCTTGTCTCCGTGAAACTTGAAGTTCAAATCCGTTTGAAAAGTAAGGAGCTGGAAATTTTGTTTTCAGAAATAAGCAAGGTATGAGATATGTGTGATATCTAAGACCCTATTGCAAGATGATAGAATATAATCTAGTGAGACTACATAAACTCATAAGTTTTATGGGAATGTACGAAGGTTGAAGACGCTAGGCGTCCCGATCCTCCAACTAGTTGGGCACTAACGATATTCGCATATCCATGAAGTGATCGTCCTTAGTATGCACCGTTGCTAAGACTCGTCGTTTCAAAGCATCACGTGATGATCGGGTGTGATAGATTCTACGTGTGCATACAACGGGTGCAAGCCAGATTTGCACATGCGAATGCTAAAGTTAAACTTTACGAGCCTAGCATGTATAGACATGGTCTCGGGAAGTCGTCATGATTTGATGGATAAAATTATGAGTGAAATTGTTCATCACATTAAAAGGTTACTAATAGTGAAATCTGGAACACTTGTCATGTGATGACCAACTTCAAAGTAAGAACCTCGAGGTTATTGGTATTTGACCAACGGACCTAAAAGTTATTGAATGTTGAAGTGTTATTCTGAATAATGAGGAAAGCTAAAAGAGAAACTACAAAAGATTTTGGCAGAAAGAAAGAAAAGACTAGAAAGTTTAGCTCAGGTGTATATAGATGATATACATGTTATGGATGTATTCCTTGCTTGGTCACACAATAAAATTCGTGGGTATTTGTACCAGATTGGTTGGTATGAGATGTCATACAGTACAACGCAATACAAGAATACGATGGCCTAAGTGACTGATAAGGAATATGGTAATAATGCACGTCTGGAACATAATAAAGTGTTATTATGTTTGTCGTTGGCATTCTGCCTAGCCCTTAGAATTTATAATAAAGAACTTAATAATTGTTATTTTGCTCTGATCAAATGAAAACAATGAGTTGTTCAAATTATGACATTACTCCATGTACGATGGATCAGTTATTATAAATCTTAATGGTGAAACACACATACATAACACTGACGCTAAAATGCCATAAGGCAAATGATTTGAATTCCACTTATTTGTGGAACCGCCATTTAGGTCATGTTAGAAAGGAACGCATGAAGGAACTCCATTTGAATGGAATTTTTGGAGTCATATGATTTTTGAATCATTTGGCGCTTGCAAATCTCTTCTAAAAGGAAATGACTTAAATACCGTTCATAGGCCAAGAGTTGAACGAGCAACTAACTTAGTGGAAACATACATGATGATATATGTGGTTCACTGGGCATAGTTGTGTGCGGGAGATTCTTCTACTTCATGAATACTTCCAACAATGAATTGAGTATATATATGTGGATATATTCGATAAGGAAGAAGTTTGAAACATTTGAATGGATTCAAATAAATTTCAGCATGAAGTGGAAATCATCGTAATAGAAAAGTCAAATATCTATGATTGGATCATAGTGGAAATATTTGAATTACGAGTTTTAGCGAACATCTAAGA
Source organism: Lolium perenne (assembly GCF_019359855.2). Lineage (NCBI taxonomy): Eukaryota > Viridiplantae > Streptophyta > Magnoliopsida > Poales > Poaceae > Lolium > Lolium perenne. Next base: position 314,019,180 of record NC_067247.2, read on the forward strand.
GAGTTATGAAATCGTTCTACAACCTCACGTTTCTTGGAGTATCATAGTGATGATGGAGTATCCGAGAGACGTATCCAAACCTTGTTGGATTAATGATGAGATAATATAAAATGACGCCATTATATTTTTGTGGATTATGCTTTAGAGATTACCGCTTTTACACTGAATAGAGCATCATCATGATCCATTGAAATGACACCATACGAGTTATGGCATGGGTATGAACCCTAAATAGTACTTTCTAAAATTTTGGTATGCATAGCATAAGTAAATGAGTTTACAACCAAAACCGGATAAATGTCTTTGTTGGTTATCCCAAGAGAATGGATTGGGAATTCTTCCCACTATGAAGTAAAAGACAAATTTGTTTGTTAATGTTACTTACTTATTTCAAAGAAATTGTTTCTAGCGAACTATTTGAGTGGGAGGACAATGGAACTTGATAAGGTTCATGAACCTGAGCATGATGATCAGAGTAGCACAGCATCGGAAATGGTTCCGGAAGTAGCTACGAAGATCATGGCTCCCATGTCTACAAAGTGTTATAGTCATGGAGATCAAAGTACTTATTGAACCTTGTAGGTATGGTTTACTTTGTGATCAAATAAATGATTTGTGGACAAAGGATTGATTTTGAACAATAATAAACCAACTACATACAAAGAAGTTATGATGGGCCCTGACTCCGTTAAAATGGCCATGCGCCATGAAATCCAAGATAGATGAATGCTTTTTGAAAGTAAATGGATCTATAAAATAGATGGACTTGGATGAAATATCCTTAAAGAAGCTTGACTTATCAAAAAGTTGTTTACGACAAAGTTCAAAGAGTTGACTGCGATAAGATTAGATCTTTCGTGGCAATGCTTATAGTCTATGTGGATTATTCTAGTAATCGCTACATATTTCTTTTATGAGATATGATAGTAGGATGGCAGAAATACATTCCTTATCAGAAGTGTGTATGAAGGATGTATACTAGATACAACCAATAGTTTTTGCTAGCCCGTGGAATACTAGATAGGTATACGAACTTCAATTGGATGAAGTGAGTATCGCGGAGTTGGAATCTTCACCGGATGAAATAGTCAAAGAGTTTTTGATTTCATCAGAAACGATGAAGATGCTTGCATTTGCAAGAAATTAACTGGGAGCGCTGAGACATATTTATAATACTTTATGTAGATGACATATAGTTGGTTATAAATGATGTAATTATATACTTGATTAAAAGATTTCATTGAGAATTAATTTAAATGAAAGGATATGGACTGAAACATATTTAGTGTCAAGATCTATGAAGATAGATTGAAACACATAATAAGTTTAAGTCGAAGTACATAGAATGAATATTGAAGTAGTTCAATATAAAAATATTAAGAAGGTGTTCTTTTCCATGTGAAGGTTTAACAAGACTTGAGTGTATTTGACACTCAATGAGTAAAAACACATGAGTGATTTTAGATCACGAATAATATGTACAAAGTCAGATGTCCTGTGCTCTAAAGTGTTACGAACATATACCAGAATGATTCATGTAATGATCATTGGACAACAGCAAGAATATCCCTGATGCTTTAGAAGAACCAATGATATATATATATATAGTTGTTGTATGGGGTAATGACAAATAAATCGATGTAAGGTGTTGCACCGATATTAGTTTGATCACATATAAATTTCAATCTCAATTAGGCTAAGTGTTGTTTAAAAGGTAGCACAATGAGCTATAAGAAGTCTATGCTAGATTTAGATCAGTTCTAAATATTATGACGGATTCTACAAACGAAGGCAGAGTATGTCATTGTTTTGACAATGACTGAGGATGTTGAGTCAAGGAGTTCTTTGAGAACTTGGTGTAGTTCCGATAGTGTCAGAACTTTGAAGCTATATTGTGTATGGCAATGTTGGTGACTTATTTTCAGACCGCGGAATTAAGGTTCCACTAGAGGACTAAGCATATACAATTAATGCCGACTCATTTGGAAAATGAGTGATGCGTTGAGACGCAAATGAATTGCAAAATACATACGTTTCTGAGCGTGTCAGATCCGTTGACTAAAACCTCTCCCGTGAGCAAAGCATGATAAGCACCAGAAGGCCAAGGTGTTATACCTTTACAAATGTAAACTAGATTATTGACTCTAGTGCAAGTGGGAGACTGTTGGAGATATGCCCAAGAGGCAATAATAAAATGGTTATTATAATATATCTTTGTGTTTATGATAATGTTTGCATACCATGCTATAATTGTATTAACCGAAACATTGATACATGTGTGTTATGTAAACAACAAGGAGTCCCTAGTAAGCCTCTTGTATAACTAGCTTGTTGATTAATGGATGATCATGGTTTCGTGATCATGAACATTGGATGTTATTAATAACACGGTTGTGTCATTAGGTGAATGATATAATGGACACACACCCAAATAAGCACAGCATAAGATCAAGTCATTAAGTTCAATTTGCTATAAGCTTTCGATACATAGTTGCCTAGTCCTTCGACCATGAGATAATGTAAATCACTTACACCGGAAGGGTACTTTGATTACATCAAACGCCATTGCGTAAATGGGTGGTTATAAAGATGGGATTAAGTATTTGGAAAGTATGAGTTGAGGCATATGGATCAATAGTGGTATTTGTCCATCCTGATGACGGATAGATATACTCTGGGCCCTCTCGGTGGAATGTCGTCTGATTAGCTTGCAAGCATATGATTGGATCATAAGAGATGACATACCGCGGTACGAGTAAAGAGTACTTGTCGGTAACGAGGTTGAACAAGGTATGGAGATACCGATGATCGAACCTCGGACAAGTAAAATATCGCGTGACAAAGGGAATCGGCATCATATGTAAATGGTTCAATCGATCACTAAGTCATCGTTGAATATGTGGGAGCCATTATGGATCTCCAGATCCTGCTATTGGTTATTGCTCGGAGAAGAGTCTCGACCATGTCTACATAGTTCACGAACCGTAGGGTGACGCGCTTAAGGTTCGATGTCGCATGAGTAGATTTGAATATGGTATGGAGACGAAGTTTGTTCGGAGTCTCGGATGGGATCCAGGACGTCACGAGGAGGTCCGGAATAGTCCGGAGATTAAGATTCATATAAGGGAAGTTGATTTCTAGGTTTCGGAAAAGTTCGGGATTTTTCCGGTGAATGACCGGGAAGGTTCTAGAAGGTTCCGGGAGTCCCACCAGTGGGCCCACGACTCTAGGAGGCCTAGCATGGGCCGAGGGGGTGCTCCCTAGCCTAATGGGCCAGGGGCACATGCCCCTCAAGGCCCAGCCGGCCAAACCCCTAGGGTTTCCCCAAAACCCTAGGGGGGATCAACTTGGGGGGGAAGAAATCCCTCTTCCCCCCACTTGGCCGCCGCCCCCCTAACCCTAGATGGGAAAGGGGCCACCCCAGCCGACCTAGCCCCCTATATAAAGAGGGGAGGGGGTGGCCGGCCATACCCCCCCCCCCCCCATTGCCTCCTCCTCTGGCTGCCTCTCTCCTCCACCATACGCTGCTCCGGCTTAGGCGAAGCCCTGCAGCTTTTCTTCCTCCACCACCACCACCACGCCGTCGTGCTGCTGGAACTTGGAGGAGATCTACCACACCTCCGCTGCCCGCTGGAACGGGGAGAGGAAGGGGCTTCATCGACACTGTACGCGCGACCGAGTACGGAAGTGCTGCCGGATTGCAGCACTGGGGATGATCGTCTACACCAACAACGAGATCTAATCTCGTAGGCTTTGGAAATCTTCGAGGGTTAGTCTCATATCAATCTCGTTGCTCCGATCTTGTAGATTAGATCTTGGGTGGTCCATAGATTAGATCTTGGATTTATTCATCTTGCAATAGGAAATTTTTTGTTTTCTATGCTACGAACCCCTTCAGGGACTTCGAGGCGGGGCCGAGCTACTACCCCCCCTCCTAGCCCCCCTCCTGTCGCTCCCACAGGGCGGCCGCGCAGGAAAAATCCGACGCGGGTACTCACTCCTAGTCCTAGCCCCCCTCCCACAGCCGATGATGATGATGAGGAGGAGGAGGACCAGGAGCACCACGGGGGTGGGGAGGACCAGGAGGAGGAGGGGGTGGGGAGGACCAGGAGGAGGAGGGGGGTGGGGAGGACCAGGAGGAGGAGGGGGACGAGGAGGACCTCTCGGAGGATGAGGGGTCGGGGAACTTACTGTTCGATCCTGATCCAAGCCTAGTTTGGCAAGCGCCGGAGGATTACCGGTACGTTCCAGCTGTGGAGAGGCTGAGGCCACGTGATAAGAGGCCATATCGGCGTGGGATAACACAGCTCCCCGCGCTGAAGCACTGGCGCTACAGCCATGTTGTTCTAGAGCCCGCTGGAAAAAGGTACATGTTAATTTTTGGCATTTCGTTATCGCAATTTTGTCATTATCAAAATTATTATCACATACATATTGATGTTGTCGTTTCATGGTGCAGCTCGTTCAGGTTTGAAGACCCGTCGCAGAGGCCGCCACATGGGTACTCGAACATCCTTGGGGGCCTACTTAGAAGGTATTTCCCTAGGATAGTCGATCTCCCTACTGGTGGCTGCGACGTAGCTTGGAGGTGGGCGCACTACAGCCTCGCGGAAGATCCTCTTGGCCACAGAAGCGTGGCAGACGTGGCTAGGTACGTGACATCTTATCATTCATACAGTCTCCTTGGTTGACAGTACGTGCACTAATGCCCCTTGTTTTACCTATGTGCATGGTTGCAGAGATACTTCCGGAAGGCTGAGGGCAAGGAAAATGTGTGCGATGATGTCCTACACCAGATTGCAAGGAAGAGGGTGACTGGCATGCACTACGAGGCACGTGTTCAGTGCGTCCGCGACTGGCACGCCGACCGCTTCGTCCACATGACTAAGGAGGACGCTCGCGACACGCTCATGCAGTCGTGGCAGTACATGCAGGTATTTGCATTTATGTGTTATTGATTTCTTTATCGCCATGTAGTTTATTTTACCATAATGGGTTTATCTTGTGCATATAGAACCCTCCTCAGTACGTCGGCAACGACGAGAGGTGCTTTCTGGCGATGGTCATTGATGACCCACAAGTATAGGGGATCGCAACAGTCTTCGAGGGAAGTAAAACCCAATTTATTGATTCGACACAAGGGGAGACAAAGAACACTTGGAAGCCTTAACAGCGGAGTTGTCAATTCAGCTGCACCTGGAAACAGACTTGCTCGCAAGAGTTTATCAGTAGTAACAGTTTTATAGCAATAGCAGTAGTGAAATAACAGCAGCAGAGTAACAAAGACAGCAGTAGTGATTATAGTAAACAGCAGGATTAAAATACTGTAGGCACGGGGACGGATGAACGGGCGTTGCATGGATGAGAGAAACTCATGTAACAATCATAGCAGGGCATTTGCAGATAGTAATAAAACGGTGTCCAAGTACAAAGCAATCAATAGGCATGTGTTCCATATATAGTCGTGCGTGCTCGCAATGAGAAACTTGCACAACATCTTTTGTCCTACCAGCCGGTGGCAGCCGGGCCTCAAGGGAAACTACTGGATATTAAGGTACTCCTTTTAATAGAGTACCGGAGCAAAGCATTAATACTCCGTGAACACATGTGATCCTCACATCGCTACCATTCCCTCCGGTTGTCCCGATTTCTGTCACTTCGGGGCCATCGGTTCCGGACAGCGACATGTGTATACAACTTATAGGTAAGACCATAAACAATGATTATCTTGATGAAACAATAACATGTTCAGATCTGAGATCATGGCACTCGGGCCCTAGTGACAAGCATTAAGCATAACAAGTTGCAACAATATCATCAAAGTACCAATTACGGACACTAGGCACTATGCCCTAACAATCTTATGCTATTACATGACCAATCTCATCCAATCCCTACCATCCCCTTCGGCCTACAGCGGGGGAATTACTCACACATGGATGGGGGAAACATGGCTGGTTGATGGAGAGGCGTTGGCGGTGATGATGGCGATGATCTCCTCCAATTCCCCGTCCCGGCGGAGTGCCAGAACGGAGACTTCTGGCTCCCGCGACGGAGTTTCGCGATGTGGCGGCGTTCTGGAGGGTTTCTGGCGACTTCAACTTCTCTCCGTGCGTTTTTAGGTCGAGGCCGATAAATAGTCCGAAGGAGGGCGTCGGAGGCCGGCCGAGGGGGCCACACCACATGGCCGCGCGGGCCCCCCCTGGGCCGCGCCACCCTATGGTGTGGGGCCCTCGGGCCTCCACCTGGTTTGTCCTTCTGGCTCCGTCAGTTCTCTGGGAAAATAGGGCCTTCTGCATAAATTCCGAGGATTTTCCCGAAGGTTGGATTTCTGCACAAAAACGAGACACCAGAAGAGTTCTGCTGAAAACAGCGTTAGTCCGTGTTAGTTGCATCCAAAATACACAAATTAGAGGCAAAACAATAGCAAAAGTGTTCGGGAAAGTAGATACGTTTTGGACGTATCAACCCCCCCAAGCTTAGCTTATTGCTTGTCCTCAAGCAATTCAGTTAACAACTGAGTGATAAAAGAACTTTCACGAACACATTTGCTCATATGATGTATATATTCTCATGCTATGGCTAATACTTAAGCAGTTCATAATGAGATACATGCAAATAAGATCATCTAACAGCTATGTCAATCATGGAGAGGTACCAACAATTAATAATAAGCATCATGAATCATGTATATAAGTAGGATTGCAATGTTCATAAGAGAGTATGATAAAGTGGTATCTCGCTTGCCTGTATTTGATTGGCAAAACATAAATGCCCGGGCACCTCTGGAGTTCATAGAAAGACTAGAAGTAGTGATTGTCAAAGATAAAAGCATCAAAGTTATACCACAATCAATCATATTTTGAGACAAGCATATTATACTAAGAATGACAGTTGTGCTCTCAAGATAGTGCTCAAAGAAATAATGGAGACACAACATAAAAGTAAAAGATTGACCCTTCGCAGAGGAAAGCAGGGATTAACATGCGCTAGAGCTTTTCATTTTTGAAATAAGGAGTAAAATTATTTTGAGAGGTGTTTGTTGTTGTCAACGAATGGTAATGGGTACACTAACTACCTCGCCAACCGGACTTTCAAGAGCGGCTCCCATGAATTATTGCATATTTATGTGGCACTCCTTCCAACCTTTCTTACACAAACCATGGCTAACCGAATCCTTCGGGTGCCTGCCAACAATCACATACCATGAAGGAGTGCCCTTTTTTATTTTAATTTTATTATGATGATGACACTCCCCCAACCTTTGCTTACACAAGCCATGGCTAACCGAATCCTTCGGGTGCCTTCCAACAATCACAAACCATGGAGGAGTGTCTATTAAATTAATTAATTCGGGACTGGGAATCCCATTGCCAGCTCTTTTTGCAAAATTATTGGATAAGCGGATGTGCCACTAGTCCATATGAGAGTCCGTCAAAAGTAAATGACAAGGTTGAAAGCTAAACACCACATACTTCCTCATGAGCTATGAAACATAAACACAAATTGAGAAGCATTTTGAAGGTTTTAAAGGTAGCGCATGAGAATTTACTTGGAATGGTTTGAAATGCCATGCATAGGTATTTATGGTGGACACTTTGGAACAACTTGGTTTTCATGTGTTTGGAAGCACGAGCAGCGTTCCCGCTCAGTACAAGTGAAGGCTAGCAATAGACTAGGGAGCGACAAATCAAGAGAGCAAAGAATCGTCATAATCATGCTTGCGGCAAAATAAATTAACGGAGGCATAAAAGTGATACAAGAACTCTGAAGCAATATAGATCATCGAGGCTTAATTGACTTTTTGTTCAGTCATATGCATGCGTGAGCATGTGCCAAGTCGATATAAATGAATTATTCAGAGGAGGATACCACAATGCCATACTTACTTATGAATAAAACAATGCAAGCAAACATCCATGACATGCTACTCATATTAATAAATTGGAGCTAAACATGAGAGATCATAAACTACTAGACTTTCTCAAATAACATATACCTCACATGAACCAACTAAGCATGCTCACATGGATGAGTATATGTACAAAAATGAAAACAAATAGAGTTCATACCAGCCTCTCACCACAATCCAATTGTCGTAGATCGTCATTATTGCTTTTTCACTTGTGCAGCTTGGATAATATGAAATGAAAACCACGCTCCAGCCACCGAAGACCATTGAACTCATAAAGAACTTTACAAACCAAAGAAGAACAGCAAATATTTTTGGTGTTTTCGAATTTGAGAACAAGAACAAGAGGAAACAAACAAACAAAGCAAAATCTTTTTGGGTTTTCTTATAACAAACTAGCAATAGCAAATAAAGCGAAACAAATGCAAGAAACCAAAGCAAACAAATGGTGAAGAGAAACAACAGAAATATTTTTGGTCTTTTTGTGTTTTGGGAAGGAAACAAAGCAAAAACAAGAAATAGCAAACTAGAAGAAACACAGAAAAGCGAGGTGGCAGAAATCTGCCAAAACCTGACAGCAGTACAGAAATCGATTTTTACAAAAATCTTACGTTGCTCAGCTCGACAAGTGTTCAACTAATGAAAGTTAGATAACAACCTGGGGAACCTGCACAAAAATTGGCAGCTCAAAATAACGCTCTGGCTGTGCGCACGAATTTTTCTAGTAACAGTCCAGAATCTGTTTTCAGGCAGCACTTCCCCAAATATCATCTTCCTCTCATTAGAAAACCACTCAAACAAACTAAACAAGTATGTACAAATATCCAGCAACCATAATATGCAAAGAATGAGTGATGCCGGTATACCTCCCCCCAAGCTTAGGCTTTTGGCCCAAGTGGAGTTCAACCCCAACGAGGGTCGTTGTTCCTCGCCGGTGGGTAATTCATGGAGTAGTCATAGTAAAGTTCCTGTGCAGAAGAAAAGCGTGGAGGATCCACATGTCCACCATGTTGATGCGAGGAACTTGCTGCATCGGATGATGAGTCGAGGTGCTCCTCGACCTCCGTGTCGTCTCTTGCATGTTGGCCTCCTCCCTCTATGTGTGCATCCAGTGCACCTTCTGTGACCGACCAATCTCCCCTGGAATCAAGGTTAGACAGAACAGGCGCAGGCAATCTTACTAATTTCTCAGTTTTCTTAGTTATTTTCCAGACTTTCTTATAAAATGTCATCTTGTAAAACAGGTTACCCAAGTTGGAGGAATCAGAAACGAATTCATGTTTAATCATAGAGGCTATGTCAAGTTTTTCTATGGGGAATGGAATATCAAAATGATGAGGTTCTACATTATGAAAAGCTAGTAAACGAGAGGCGATGAGACCTCCACAAATTCCACCTTTCTCACGGTTAGTAGTAAGCCTATAAGCTATCAATGCCCCCAAATTATAAGTCCTACTACCTTGCAGTGCCGCAGCTAGAAAAGCTAAATCCGGGATGGATAGTTTACCTCCAATCTTTTTAGCAAGAACGCATTTAGTAATAAAATAGGCAAAGTAGCGGATAGTCGGGAGCTGAATGCTAGTGATTTTACCACTATCCTCTGAGAAACTCCTTCCATAGCAAATCATCTTGAAGAGGTCCAAGAGTTCTTGCGGCGATCCCCTTATCTTCTCGCATGACCCCCATTGCGGTACTCTAATTGCTGCACAAAAGTCACTGAATGGCAAGTTGACAGCTTTATTGTAAATTTTATACTGGACCGTGGGGTTAGATCGCGACCAATTGAACTTAAAGTCCTGCACAAGAAATTAGGCTTTGAACATCTTCAAATATTCCCGCGCTTCTCATGAAATCCGCGCACGGGTAGTAAGAGGGGTATACTCCCTCTTCACGATTGACTCTCATAACTTGTTGGACTTCCAATTCTTGTTGGTTCAAGTGATATCTATTCCACTCCATTTTCTGAAATTTCAACAAACAATATAAAAATTTGATTTGGTGACATATAATTGAGGGAAACTACCATAGGAACTTGCTAGAGTACTAATCATGCATCAAAACTAGTTTCTACCACTTAGAACAAGCATGCAAGCTCACTAAACATGTTACCTACAGCAGCAAAATATTCAAGATATACTCAACCAAACAAAATTCTACTTGGATGGGTGGAGGAGTCACATACCAAGGAGCAAATGTGCCAAATTTCAGCAAGAAATCTGGGCTGAGCAAAGAGATCGAAAAATCTGGAGCTCTTGAGCAAAAACGCGAGTGAGAGGAACCTGGTACGAGTTTTTTCGGGAGAGAGAAGGTGCTGGGAGAAAGAGATGGCATAGTGGGGCAAGGAGGGGCCCACACCACAGGGTGGCGCGCCCCCCTCCTTGGTCGCGCCGGCTTGTGGTGTGGCACCCTCTGGTGCCCCACAGGTCATCCTCTGGTGCTCCCAGGTGCCTCGTCGAAAAATAGGACCAACGGTATAATTTTTGTGAATTTTTGAAAACTTTGAAAAATGCACATTTCTGGGTATTTAATTTATTATTACTGGCCAGGAAAATTTTTGAAATCTCCAATTAACTAAGGAACTTTGCAAATTAAAAATGCTACAGCAACTAGAGCAAATGGAGGAAGAAAGAGATGTTGTTTACCTCCTCTATGCATATAAAAAGTATTTGTTAACAAGGTTGATCAAGTCTTGCCACCAAATAAATTTTACATAGCATAAGAAGAAATAAACCTCAAATCAATCATGTTACCTTGAATTGTATTGATATGGATCCAATCACGAGAGTTTGATATTCTTATTTAGGCTCATATATAGGACAATCAATAGTTCCCACTTTGATAGTTCTCACATTAGAAATAGTATTGACTCCACATACTTTATCAAACTTCTTGGGGAAATAAATGGTATGCTCCCTATCATCAACATTGAAAGTAACCTTTCCTTTATTGCAATCAATAACAGCCCCTGCGGTGTTAAGAAAAGGTCTCCCAAGAATAATAGACATATTATCATCTTCAGGCATTTCCAACACAACAAAATCAGTTAATATCAAGCAGTTAGTAGTAACTTGAACAGGAACATCCTCACATATACCAACAGGAATAGCAGTAGATTTATCAGCCATTTGCAAAGATATATCAGTAGGTATCAACTTATCTAAGTAAAGTCTCTTATAAAGAGAAAAAGGCATAACACTAACACCGGCTCCCAAGTCACATAGAGCAGTTTTAACATAATTATTCTTGATAGAACAAGGAATAGTAGGTATACCTGGGTCGCCCAACTTCTTTGGAACTTTGCCATTGAAAGAGTAATTAGCAAGCATAGTGGAAATTTCCTCATTGGGGATTTTCCTTTTGTTAGTAACAATATCTTTCATATACTTCGAATAAGGTGGCAATTTAATAGCATCAGTCAAAGGGATTTGCAAGAATAAAGGTTTCATCCAATCACAAAATTTATTATAGTGTTCTTCTTCCATTGATTTTAGTTTCTTAGCAGGAAAAGGCATTTGCTTTTGCACCCAAGGTTCTCTTTCATTACCATGTTTCTCAGCAATAAAATCTTCTTTAGTGTACTTTTTATTTTTAGCATGCTTTTTCGTGTTCTTCTTCAACCTCTTCTTTATCAGGAGTATCATTCTCATCATTATCTTTATCATGTTCATTACCACTTTCAGTTTCAGCATCAGAAATAGAAATACTATTAGGATCATTAACAGGTTCAGAGGATTCTACAACATTTTTATGCTTCTTCTTCTTTTTCTTCTTAGAATGAGCACTAGGTTCAATGCGTTGAGAATCTTGTTCAATTCTTTTGGGATGCCCTTCAGGATATAGAGGATCCTGGGTAGAGACACCACCTCTAGTTGTTACTTCATAAGCATGTTTCTCTTTAGAATTATTCCCTAACAAGTCATTTTGCACTTTAGTGAGTTGATCAATTTGAGTTTGAATCATATGAAAATGTTTAACAAGCATCTTAACATCATTGGAGGTTCTCTCCACAATATCATGCAATTCACTAATAGCTCGAGAATTTTCCATTAAATGATTCTCTACTCTCATATTAAAATTTTCTTGCTTAACAATATAATTATCAAACTCATCTAAGCATTGTGCAGGAGGTTTTGAATACGGAATATCTTCCCTAGTAAAGCGTTGAAGGGAGTTTACCTCAATCATGGATGAAGGGGGAGTTATCTCACATACATCTTCTATGGGAGGTAGATTCTTCACATCTTCAGATTTAATACCTTTCTCCTTGAGAGACTTCTTGGCTTCCCTCATATCTTCATCATTTAATTTAATCATACCCCTCTTCTTCAATATTGGCGTTGGAGTTGGTTCAGGCGTAGTCCAATCATCATGATTCCGGCCTATTTTAGCCAATAATTCTTCAGCGTTGCCCTGGGGTTCTTTTCCGAAAACACAACCAGCACAACTATCCAGGTATGCCCTAGACTCAATGGTTAGTCCACTATAAAATATATCAAGTAAATCATGCTTTTCCAAATCATGGTCAGGCCGAGCTCTAATAAGAGAGCAAAATCTCGCCCAAGCCTCAGGCAATTTCTCTCCATCTTCCTGGTTAAAATTATAAATTCTCTGCAAAGCAATATGTTGGGCACTAGCAGGAAAGTATTTACGGAAGAAAACATCAAGCAATTCTTTTGGACTTCTAATAGAATTAGGTGGCAAACTATTATACCAAGTTTTAGCGTCTTCCTTTAATGAGAATGGAAAGATTTTAGCAACAAAGTAAGTACGCATCTTGACATCATCAGAAAACAAGCTACTTAGAGTAGATAACTCAGTCATGTGTTCAACAGCACTTTCTTTTTCAGTACCACACAAGGGTGTTTTCTCACTAATAGCTAAATGAGAGAGATCAAGAGAAAAATCATAATCTTTATCCTTAATGTTTCTAGGAGATGTGGCAAACTTAGGATCAGAGACAAGCTTTATATCTAGCAAGATGTTCTCGCAAGCAACTTTTTAATTTTTCTTGCATCAGTAGTAGCATTGCATTTTTCAATAAAATCATCATTAAGCTCCACATAATCTTCATCAGGATCATCACTAAAATAATCAAGTTCAGGTGAATTAACAGGTGTAGTAGCATTAGGAGTTTCAGTATTTTCAATTTGTCTAGACCTAGCAATTGTAGCATCTAGAAAAGATCCCAATGAACCACTATCATCAAGCACAGCAGAAATATTATCAATATTATGAGAGTTTTCAGATTCAGCAGAAGTACCCGCATGTGAAGCATGCGGCGGTGAAACAAGTTTATCAATCACAGATGGTGAATCAAGTGTAGCGGAGGTACTCAGAATTGTACCTTTTCTTGTAGTGGATGGTAATATGGCGATCTTAGTATCGCGAGGTTTACCCATGATGGAGAATTTGCAGTGAACAATATTAATCCAAGTGAACTTCCAAATAAAGCTATGCTCCCCGGCAACGGCGCCAGAAAATAGTCTTGATGACCCACAAGTATAGGGGATCGCAACAGTCTTCGAGGGAAGTAAAACCCAATTTATTGATTCGACACAAGGGGAGACAAAGAACACTTGGAAGCCTTAACAGCGGAGTTGTCAATTCAGCTGCACTGGAAACAGACTTGCTCGCAAGAGTTTATCAAGAGTAACAGCTTTATAGCAATAGCAAGAGTGAAATAACAAAGAGAGTAACAAAGACAGCAGTAGTGATTATAGTAAACAGCAGGATTAAAATACTGTAGGCACGGGGACGGATGAACGGGCGTTGCATGGATGAGAGAAACTCATGTAACAATCATAGCAGGGCATTTGCAGATAGTAATAAAATGGTGTCCAAGTACAAAGCAATCAATAGGCATGTGTTCCATATATAGTCGTGCGTGCTCGCAATGAGAAACTTGCACAACATCTTTTGTCCTACCAGCCGGTGGCAGCCGGACCTCAAGGGAAACTACTGGATATTAAGGTACTCCTTTTAATAGAGTACCGGAGCAAAGCATTAATACTCCGTGAACACATGTGATCCTCACATCGCTACCATTCCCTCCGGTTGTCCCGATTTCTGTCACTTCGGGGCCATCGGTTCCGGACAGCGACATGTGTATACAACTTATAGGTAAGACCATAAACAATGATTATCTTGATGAAACAATAACATGTTCAGATCTGAGATCATGGCACTCGGGCCCTAGTGACAAGCATTAAGCATAACAAGTTGCAACAATATCATCAAAGTACCAATTACGGACACTAGGCACTATGCCCTAACAATCTTATGCTATTACATGACCAATCTCATCCAATCCCTACCATCCCCTTTGGCCTACAGCGGGGGAATTACTCACACATGGATGGGGGAAACATGGCTGGTTGATGGAGAGGCGTTGGCGGTGATGATGGCGATGATCTCCTCCAATTCCCCGTCCCGGCGGAGTGCCAGAACGGAGACTTCTGGCTCCCGCGACGGAGTTTCGCGATGTGGCGGCGTTCTGGAGGGTTTCTGGCGACTTCAACTTCTCTCCGTGCGTTTTTAGGTCGAGGCCGATAAATAGTCCGAAGGAGGGCGTCGGAGGCCGGCCGAGGGGGCCACACCACATGGCCGCGCGGGCCCCCCTGGGCCGCGCCACCCTATGGTGTGGGGCCCTCGGGCCTCCACCTGGTTTGTCCTTCTGGCTCCGTCAGTTCTCTGGGAAAATAGGGCGTTCTGCATAAATTCCGAGGATTTTCCCGAAAGTTGGATTTCTGCACAAAAACGAGACACCAGAACAGTTCTGCTGAAAACAGCGTTAGTCCGTGTTAGTTGCATCCAAAATACACAAATTAGAGGCAAAACAATAGCAAAAGTGTTCGGGAAAGTAGATACGTTTTGGACGTATCAGTCATGTGGTGGACATGCCCCCAGTACCTCAAGAAGCACGAGGAGGGCAAGAAGAAGCGGGCAGAGATGCGAGGTGGATCGCATATCCAAGGCAGCATCCCCATCTCTCTTCACCTGCAGAACGAGGTGAGCAAATTAATGGTTCCTTCATTCTTTGAATTCATGTTATGTATTTGTTAACTCTGCAAGGGTGTGCCACTTCACTTAATTACATGTTCTCTTTTGCAGGAAGTCAGGACAGGAGCGAAGCCTAATGTCTTTGCCGTGCTAAAGAAGATGAAGCAAAGGAAGACGCCTGATCCTGAGACGGGGTCCGTGTGGGTTAACCCGCAATCCGAGACCAGTGTACGTCGTATGTCTCCAAATTCAAGCAGAAGTACGGCGAGGACGCCAACCCAGAGGCCGAGGACTTTGACCCTGAGGTTGCGGTGCTTGCGGGAGAAGGCTTGAAGCATGGCCGTCTATGGCTTGGTGACGGGTGCGTCGACCCAGCGAAGGTTCCCTCTCTCCGCCAGATCCATCGTGGTCGTAAGAGCGGCCAGCCTGAGGTAGAGACCCGGCCACGGGCTTCGGATCTAGCTGTCGAGCGGTTACGGGTATGTTCTTCCTCGGGCCTCTACCTTTCCTTTACATGATTTCCACTGAAATGTTAATGACATCGCGGCAACACATCGTAGGCGGAGATGGCAGCAAAGGAGCAGGCGGCCCAGGAGCACGCACGGCACATGGAGCAGCAGATTCTGGAGTATCAACAACAACAGACACAGATGATGCAGCAGATCCAACAGCAGAATCAGATGATGCAGCAACATCAGACACAGATGAGCTGGCTGATGAGCCAGACGGCTCTGTCTTCTCCACCGGGGAGTCTTTCTACTCCTCCTTTCTCCTTGCCGTGGATGCCGCCACCGTCCACTCAGTCGGTGACACCTTTCACTGTGAACAACACGAACATCATCCGGAGCATGAACCGCGGTGAGTCCTCCTACACTTGTGCCCAACCCGCTACTTGTACTTGTTAAGTGATCAATATGCAAATGACAAATGCTAATCCCGTCAACCTTGTAGATTATGTGTCACAAGGCAATGACGATGAGGCCGGCGGAAGCAATGGAGGAGGACAAGGTTGATGGCATGGTCTTCGTGCACTTTGTCGGATTGTATGCTTGTAATGGATTGTAATAATGGACATTGCACTATGGACTCTATGTAACTTGTGTGGATGGACTATGGACTCTATGTAACGCATTGTATGCATGAATGAGAGTGAATTTGATGACCGCGTGTATACGTGAGCACGCATGCATTACCGTTGGATTCGCTTTGAGATTCTGGGCTCACAAACGGACACCAAACGGCGTTAACATGCTTTTTCAAGTTGATGTCGTCCTCTTTTTTCCCTCCCGTCTAGGCGTCTATTTCTTCCCCAACCTGCACCAAGACTCCGAAGAGGCCACCGCCCATCCCGCTGCAGGCTGCACGCCGGCAGTTGCCTTCGCTCCGCTGCCTGGCCGGGACGCGGCGCAAGTCCGATGCTCCTCCAAGGCTCGAATCCGCGCCACATCGTCCAGGCGAACGCCGCGCACCGTCCCTGCTCCTATACTGCCATGCCCATCAACGCCGCTGCTCCGTGTGACCATTCAAGGACCGGTCCAGAGCGGCGCTCGAGCGGGACCAGAGAAAGGGTGGCTCCCATGGGAGTCTAGATCGAGAACGAGCGGCTCCCTATCCCTCACCTCTCGGCCGGATTCAGGAGGGATTCTTTGTCGCCGGCGCTGGAGAAATAGAGAGGCAGAGGCTACCCCGCCCATCCAGCCACCGTGGACCACGCCATTACCTTTTCCTCCTTCCCGCGTCGCGAGCCATCGTTTCTCTACTCCAAATGCAGGGGAAATGATACTACAGTAGCAGTACTACCTTGATTAGGACCAACACCAAATCAACGTGCGGGGCACTCTGGTTCGGATGCTCGCCAAGAATTGCAGAGTAGCTGAATTTTCTGTCGCGATAGGATGCAAATTGCAGAGTAACTGAATTTTCTGTTACTCTCCATCAAACAGGTCCCTCCCAACCCCGGCGTGTTCCGCCTGGTCAACCACGGTGTCCCCGGTGACCTCACAGCATCGCCCGGAAGCTGTTCGACGCCCTGGCCGACTGCGGCGAGGAGCTCGCTCTCGACGCGGTGCAGAGGACGTCGTACCTGGAAGAGCGCGACGGAACCTTCCGCGCGTACCGCTACCCGGCGGCAATGGAGTTGCAGGTTCTCGCCCATGGAGGCTGGACGGCGCCATCGAGCGTCAGCCTCGCCTCGCCTTGCGTCTTTCACGGGGGTTGGCCGCCGACCAGCCGCGTATCACCAGGACACCAAAAACAGATGATTGCGCTCGATTTTGTTGGAGAGGAGCCAAACAGCTTGGGGAAATCAGCGGAGGATCTGCAGATCCGGTCAACGGCGGACCTTGGGGGTGGCCGGACGAGAAGGGGAGGAGGCGGCGGCTGCCACTTCATTAGCGTTCAAGCACGGGGCGAGTCCATTGGGGAAGCTGGGAGTCGTTTTTTTCTTTGTTTTCTTACGCGAGCGGAGGAGCGCGTGGGGTACCAAAACAGATGATTGCGCTCGATTAACGGATGGCGTTAGACACGTATCGAGCAGGCAACGCGTGCTCACGTATACACGTGATCACCGGGCTTCATTCGATGCATGAATATGTGCGTTTGATGTATTTGTGGTGTTCCCGTAGTGTTTGGTGATGTTATGTTGAAGATTATATGTTGTATATGCTTTATTATCAATTGCTATATTTGAAATGCAGGGAATATTCAAAAAGCAGCAAAAAAAATGAAAAAAATAGGGCCCTTTGCCGTGTGTATGCACACGGCAAAGGACTTTTGGTCACTTTGTCGTGTGCACACACACGGCAAAGGAGCCACGTGGCGGCAGCCTGTAGACCTGGGAGCTCCTGGGGGTGTGCCTGTAGGGGACTTTACCATGCGTGTTGGCATGCTGGCGCACGGCAAAGAGAGGCGCACGGCACAGAGAGCACGCACGGCAAAGAATGCGCGCACGGCAAAGAGCAGGCCGCACGGCAAAGGTTGCGCACACGGCAAACCCAAGCCCGCACGGCAAAGGCAACGTGCACGGCAAAGCGCCTGCCGCACGGCAGCCCAGGGCGCGCACGACAAAGGCCGTTGCCGTGCAAATTGTCGACGCGCACGGCAAAGGCGCCGTTGCCGTCGGATTCTTTGCCGGCCATGTTTTGCCGTGCGTGCACGCACGGCAAAGGCTTTGCCGTGCATTTAGGCACCTTTGCCGTGCAATGTGCCGCACGGCAATGCCTCCTTTTCCCGTAGTGAACAACAGCAATACATCCACCGCCAAGACAACACCTGAAATACAGACTCTCCAAAAACGACGCCTCCAAGAAGGGAACAGTGCTCTAACACCGTCGTCGCCCGATCAAAGATCTTAGGTTTTCACCCTGAAGATAGTCCCCACTCTCAAAACAATGCCTCCAACAAGGTCATTACCAGGCACAACCAGTTAAGGCCAGACCTTGGGTTTTCACCCTAAAAGGTAGGACTCTGAACTTCACCTGTGTTGTCGCCCCCACTTTCATACCGCTGCTGTGAAGGCCGGAACATCAAGCAAGTCCCTCAACAGCGCAGAGACTTGAACCTCCCTTAGCTAGTCCTCCCCTCCGGCCTTCATGAAATTCTCTTCTTCCGACTTTCATCATGGCTCCATAGTCACTTGATGTCAACACAGAAAAAGAGCTTCGCGAGTCTCGCCGCTCCCTCCAGAACCAATCGGTCGGAATAAAAGCATGGGTGTGCACGAACGAATACCACCGATCCAGCAAACTCCAGGCAAAAAGCACTGTTACATTCGCCGGCGGAGCCTACCGGAACTCAACACACCGGCCAGATCACGAGTCCAGGCCTCCGGTAGGTCTTCCTCTTCACGCAAGAGAGACCCTAGGACCGCCGCCTTTATTCAGGTCGGACCCCCACGTCGGTGACCATCCCGGGCTGGCCACTCCAACCCTACACCGGCGACACCGTCGCCGGCTTCCATGCTTCTTCATCTCACCGCCGGAACGCGGTGATAGATCGATAGATCCACCACCACCAACCGCAGGCTGACCCTCTCCGGCGAAGAAGAGGGCCACCTCCACCGTCGTACCCAAGGCTGCTGCCCCGGGCGACCTCGTGTCGCGGGTGAAGCCCGAGATCGCCTCCACTCACCGACGAGAGGCGGGGGGGGGGGGGGAATTGGCGCAGGCCATGGGCCTGGCCGCCGCCCACCACCAGCCCTGCCGGAGTGCTGTGGAGAGCCGACGGGAGGAGGGAGACCGCAGCGCAGGCCGCTGCCCATCCCATCCGCGCCGGCCGGTCAACCAGGGGAGAGCCGACGGGAGAAGGGGGACCGCAGCGCAGGCCGCCGCCGCCCATCCCATCCCCGCCTGCCGGTCCGCCATGCGTCGAGGAGGGGAGATCCGGCCGTCGTCCACCACGCATCGACGAGGAAGGGCCCCGCCGCCGCCACGCCCCGTGGGTCTTTGTCCCGGCGGCGCTACCGGCGGCGGCGGTGGCGGCGGTTAGGGCTGGGAGAGGGGGTGCGGGAGGGTTGGGTGCGGCATCTTGATGCGACCCAAGGTTAAGAAAAGTCACAATGGCGGATTGCGATCATAAAACTGCCAGATACAGAAGAACTACTAGTGCCGCAGAGGCATCTGAATCCTACAGAGAGGGAGGGTCCCTTACCATTCCATGCATTCAGTACTGAAATGCGCTGTGCCCGAGGTAGATCTGGGCAGAACTATAGGAGGACTACCACCTACCGTCTGGCTAACAGGCATCACCTACGCCATGCGTTCACCTACTGTTCTTCTCGAACCGACCTGGCACTGTACAAAACCTAGCCACCCTTGTCTATATAAGATCTACCTGCACATATGTAGACACTCTGTCCCTCATCACATCAGTGCCTCACTGCCTCTCGAGTCCTGACCGGTTAAACACTTGATCTCTCAGACTAGGTAGGCAGAGATGGCTCCTTGTCAGGGACCTAACGAGGCGCCTCGCTCCGGCCCGGCCCTCGTCGTGGGCGCCACCGGCTACATCGGCCGTTTCGTCGCCGAGGCCTGCCTCGACAGCGGCCGCAGGACCTTCATCCTCGTCCGCCCCGGCAACGTCTGCCCCGCGCGTGCGGCCTCCGTGGACGCGCTCCGCCACAAGGGCGCCGTCATCGTCGAGGTAAACGCAAACACGATGAGACACAAACAGTGACCAGAAATATATGTGCCTATGAAAATGCGCGAGCGTGCGTGATGGTTTCAGGGCCGCGTCGGCGGGAAAGACGGGAGGAAGTTCGTGGAGACGGTGCTCCGCGCGCACGGCATCGAGGTGGTGATCTCGGTCATGGGCGGCGCCAACATCCTCGACCAGCTCGGCCTCATCAAGGCCATCCAGGCTGCCGGCACCGTCAAGGTACTTGCGCGCGCGCGAACATTTGCACAGAGTTGCTCTTCGGCACCTAATGTTGGCGTTGCGCAGAGGTTTCTGCCGTCGGAGTTCGGGCACGACGTGGACAGGGCGCGGCCGGTTGGGGCTGGATTGGCGTTCTACGAGGAGAAGCGCCGCGTCCGGAGGGTGGCGGAGGCGGCGGGCGTGCCGTACACCTACATCTGCTGCAACTCCATCGCCGGCTGGCCCTACTTCGACAACAAGCACCCGTCGGAGGTGCCGCCGCCGCTCGACCGCTTCCAGATCTACGGCGACGGCACCGTCAGAGGTATGTACCGACGCCTAGCCCTCAGATTTGTTCAATATTTTTGCGTAAAGATCCGTCATGCACAATGCAATGCTGATGATCCTGCCCATAGCTTTCTTCGTGGCTGGAGCCGACATCGGCAAGTTCACGGTGAAGGCTGCTTACGACGCCCGGAGCATGAACAAGGTCGTCCACTTCCGCCCCGCCTGTAATCTCCTGAGCACCAACGAGATGGCCTGCCTGTGGGAGAGCAAGATCGGCCGGACGCTGCCGCGCGTCACGCTTAGCAAGGAGGACCTGCTCGCCATGGCTGCAGGTCTGGCTACTTTTTGCCCGAAACACCTCATGCAATGTGCTGCTGCATCATGATCACCGATCGACTGCATCTTATCAATTTGCAGAGGACATCATCCCGGCGAGCATAGTCGCGTCGCTGACGCACGACATCTTCATAAACGGCTGCCAGACAAATTACGGCATCGATGGGTCGAGAGACGTCGAGATATCCAGCCTTTACCCGGACGTGCCATTCAGGACAATTGATGAATGCTTCGACGACTACGTTCGTGGCCTTGACCTGGAGGAGGAAGAAGCTACAGAAAACAAGAAAAGCAATCCACCACCGATGGTGGAGATGCTGGCAGTTCATCCTATGTGTGCTTAGCTCCACACGAGTACATCTCGGCGACATTCTCCTGTTTCTTCTACATTGTTCGATTGATTGAACGTTTCTGTGTCCGTTCTAGTAGTGTATGCTTGCGAACATTCAAGACATTGTAAGGGTGCAACACCTACGAGCAGGTGAATTTGCATCCTTGTTTTTCTCGAAATTTGCACCATTAATAAGCTTCAAGTCAACATGTAGGTGTGTGATTTATTTCAAAGTTTTCTGGAACTTACAAATACGAGTTTTTTGCACACTTTGCAAATTGGGGCCATGAGTATCTGAGACCAGTCGCATAATTAGCTGTGAAATTGGTGTATTTTTTTATTCTAAAACTTGGTTGCGTGATTAAATAGTACTTTCCGCTACATTATTTGGCTCAATTTGCGCAAATCACATGATCGTGCTTTCACAACACCATGTAGCAATTTGCGTAAATCAACCGTATGTGCCAATTTGCATGGATGGCAAGGATGAGTTAGCATGTCTACAAAATCTGGAAATATGGTCACCAATAATCCTAATTTCCTTAATGATAGTACCGTTTCATAATTCTTGTCGTGGAACTAAACCACCAAGCCAGCTCAAAAATTATAGAATGGAGGGAGTAGCACAAAATTATAAGAGATGTCAATACGTCGGATCAACTTGACAAATATGATGACAATATAAACTACAATAATTATAGTGAGGTGCACACATATCATCTATCATTTAGAGCATCTCCACCGGCGGCTCCCAAATAGGCGCCGACAGTTGCGCCGGCACTCGTGTAAGGGGGACGCGGGCACGCCTTCCTCTGTTTGGGGAAGGGTTCCCCACACCGGCGGCCCCAATACAGCGGCCCCAAAAGAAAATTTTCAACCAAAGAAAAATAAAACTCACAAACATGGATATAAATTTAAGATTTTCGAATACAAGTCTAGGACAACATCCGGCCACCAAATCGCCGTCACTGATCATAGTCCGACTGCCAAAAAAATAGGTTGGGCTTCAAGGACTAATGATCACAGGAAGGGCGTCAACGGTGGCTGCCCCTCGATGACGTCCTCCTTTCTGGCGATCGCCTGCGGCACCTCGTCAGTGGACACCGACGGAGGCATGGAAGCCGGCGCAGCCATGCTCGTCGATGTCACTGCCGGTGGAAAGCTCCATGAGGTTGTGCCATTGTATGAGCCGGTGGAAAGCTCCAGGGTTCGCTTGATTATGTTGGTGATCTTGACACTTCTCATCATTTAGGAAAGAGTGAGAGGAGGAGCGTAAAAGCTAGGGAGCTGATAGACCTATTGGATGGGCCAGCCGGCATGAGCATTGGCAGAGATAGGGTAGGCCAAAGAGCA
The DNA here is from genome assembly GCF_019359855.2 of Lolium perenne. Taxonomy (NCBI): domain Eukaryota; kingdom Viridiplantae; phylum Streptophyta; class Magnoliopsida; order Poales; family Poaceae; genus Lolium; species Lolium perenne. Next base: position 314,041,751 of record NC_067247.2, read on the forward strand.
AACTGTGAAGAAGTGGCGGGCGTCGTCGCAGAGGCGCCAACGGAGGCCGCAGTGTCGGAGACAGCGGGGTTCGACGTCATTGGATCAGGTGATAATATGATACCATGAAAGTTTAGATACTGATATTTAGTGTGCATAACATGCATTAGAATTGTTGTTTCATTCACCATAGTACACAGGTTCATATAAAGATGTATAAGCGGATAGAAGAGGGAGTCAACACACAAGCCCACTCTAACTAATTATGTTGCAGATCCATCAAAGAAGGACGTACATTGCTCGTGCACTTGCATGGATCAACATTGAGGCGTTAGACTCCTTTCGAATAGGGCTTCAATCTAACAGTTAGGAGATCTCATATGGTTTACAAAACAAGGTATGCAAGTACATTTGTTTTTTCATCAAAATGTAGAGAAACGAGACTCTCACAGAATTGGTACGGAGACAATTATTATTTTTTAGAAGAGACACCAAGACAAAAATTTATTAAGAATTTTTTTTGGTTGAGTTTGTTTAAGTTGAACTATTTAAGCAAATATATAATATGTCAATTCACGTTCTTCCAAGCAGACAATGTAAACTACTATTATAACTTACATAACATCTTTTATAATTTTCTTTGGTAGTTGGGCATATATAATGGATCTTTTCAACATCAAAGTATTCATAAAAAAATCAAAATAATCAGCTGCATTTGTAGTTCTTAAACATACACTATTTATTAAGCTTAAACACTATGTTCATATGTTCTTTTGTGTGGATACTCAACATATCTTGATTTTAATTGTACATTCTCTCGAGTGAGTTTGTTTTGAGAAGATAACATCCAACACCTTGAGAATATGATATGGTAAATGCAACTCACCTCCTTATATGTTGCAGCTCATGGCCATGTGAGGCCTGCTACTTGTGATGATCTTAGCATTGCCGTGTTACAAATCTTAGAAGGTTCACTATAAATATCTACATTTAGAATATTCCGTTTACTTGTCTAACTAGTTCTAGTATCTTCTTAGGCTAGATATACCAAAATGTATCGGTATCATAAACCTAGAATTGTGAGATACATATAGTACAGAAAAAAGTGATTCGTCTTGAAGTGGAGGGCGTAATTTTAAATTTAACACATGGACCAAGTTCAGAGGTACAACCCTACCAGTAACATTTTATTGACTAAAGTGTGTTTGGAAAAAATAGCTGGTAATCAAGCGGAAATTCAATTCGGCTCCCGGGATCAAAAAATCATATTTTGAAGTGTCAAAAAAAATTGATAAAAAATTCTACATGTACATCTCCATAATATATGTGCGTTCCTCAAGTTTCACAAAAAAAATTAACATTTTTTATGTCTATGTAAAAAAGAGAAAAATTATCTTGTGAAAAACATTATTTTTTGCACTGAAATTTGTCTTTTTTACACACAGCACATAATAAGTCATTTTTTTATGAAACAACTTTATGAGCATGTAGCACATGAAGATGTACATACAATTTTTTCGTTTCAATTTTTCTGAAGTTCAAAATCCGTGTAAGATGCATTTTACACCACAAGATAGTTGTTCACTGATGCATATACTATATCTTTTTTCAAAGGGACGCGACTTTACATAAACAAGTATTACCTCTGTTCATAAAATGATGTCTTAGATTTGTTAAAATTTAGATGATGGACGGACCGACTAATTTACAACTTGTTTTCTTTGGGTGTCATTGCGGTTGCCATGCAATTTGGTATTATGTCCAATTTCTCCCCGATATCAAAGGTGCCTACTCCTTTCCAAAAAGTATGTTGAGCAGCCCTACTCCTTCCCAAAAAGTATGTTGAGCAGCGAGCAGCGGGAGTTGATAACAATTGCATTCGAACTTTTCATATGTGTATCAGAACAAGCATGTGGATTTGCAACAAACTGGCAACAGCATGATTAGAGCTTTTTTTAAGAACTTGTCTGATGTGCATCTCCATTTTTTTACGAACACAAAACACATGTTTGAAAAAGTTATATTGCAAATAATTGGGGAACTGTTTTGGTGTTGTTTCAATACAGAGCTCAATTTAAAAACTTATTGAACGGACTAGACTTCTTATAGACAAGCTACTAATTGCTGAATCATCAGAATGGACCTAGGAGACTGGGAGAAAATGTAAAATAAGTAACAGTAATCAACAGCTGGAAAATGAAAACATGAAAGTAGTAAGCCACCAAACTAGCATGTTTCAAGTAACACAAACATTCTTAAACACTCGTCAGTACTTTACAGGCAAGGTCATGTTAGAAAGGGTGAATATTCACCTGGAACCACATAATCACTCTCAATATCAAACAGCTGTGAATCGGTTCATATTCTAGTCAATTTAGTGTACATACGTTTTCTAGGAGGGCTACCATTTTACATGCTCTGTCCCCAAAAAGCCATTGGCGTTTTCGGTTGAAGGAAATCTACAATTTCCAGTATGAGTATTCATTTCATCGAGTTCCAGATGTTCAACAAAACTTTGATGCTAAAACTGCGAACAAACAGCCATATGTACCTCAAGCAATCACTTCTGCATGGGCCTCAGCATCTTGGCATTAGTTGGGTGCACCATCAGGCTGTTGGGGATTCTCTGCCACCACTTGACGCCGCTGACGCTCTCGCAAGTACAGGACAGTTACAAGGCAAGCAAAGAGAGTCAATATCGTTGCGTTCCCTTCATCCATCAGGACATCCTCTACCCATTCCTCAACTACAGGATATATCTCCGGCAGCGAATCAATGAAATGAACCTGAAATTAAGAAAGATTTAGCAACACTATGGAAGGACCAAAACAACTGTGTTGACAGCAAAGCAGGGCTGTAATACTCGATATGATGTGACCATGATGATAATACAAATACAACATGCAGAGTAAAAACCAAAAGCAAACATCAATCATCAGATGACTAAGAACAAAATAAGCAGTGAACTGGCAATATGCAGTGCTATACTTGAAATGGACTTCAGGTACCAGCACTGAGAGAACTGGAGGTGGTAAAAAAAAATCACAAACATAGAAGCACAAACTGAGCACTTCAAGAGTTTCTGAACTGCTTTGTTGTTGTAAAGATGGTATTTCACAACTCAAAATAGCTCATGTTTGAGAGAGGCCAGGGTTCATTGCATATCAGCAACCAGTAAAAACTGGCTAAGTATCGAACAGATGATGAGCACCAGAGACCCAGCCAGAAATGGGCTAGATAAAAGTTCCCAGATAATGCATACGCGTAAATGGCAACAAAAATACCAGATAACAAAGAAAAGTTGAAATACACATAAAAGTGAACTATAAAATACTTGATATTTCTTGTATGGAAAAACAGAAAAAATAATGTCTTACCACAAAACTGCCAGCGTAGTTCTTCCTTATCCAAAGACTGGTTAGAGCGAGCATGACAGGGAACTTAGCTGCTGAATCCACCTCGACAGCCTGATCATAGTATCTTTTTGCTAAGTGCAAATCAAGGGGAAGCCCATGACCATGCTCATGCATGTACCCAAGGTTAAACATGGCCTGTGCATTAGACTGTGATTGAGCATGCATATATGCTTCTGCTGCACGCTCATAGTCCCTCCCTACACCCTGTAACACAGGACAGATCCAACATGTGATTTCAGCAATAATACTACTCCCTCCGATCCATATTACTTGATGCTAAAATGGATGTGTCTACAACTAAAATGCGTCTAGATACATCTATATTAGTGCCAAGTAATATGAATCGGAGGGAGTATAACAGTCTCCAGAGAGCGCTCAGTCCCCTAGTATTTCTGAAGTAGAGAGGCAAATTCAGAAGCAGAACTAAGACTCTGCAACTAACTTGAGAGTGCAACCCATTGTTAAAATACATTTAGTGACATTTCATGTTTGTGAATTTAGAAACCATGTTTTACTTGGCTATCCAAATAGTGACTTTGGTTAGTTTCCTCATAAAGCATAACAGAAGTTTTATTTCAAAAGACGTTCCGTACAAATGCATAGCTTCAGAGACAGCACTTATATTGGATACAAAAAGATGGTTCATATTGGTGCCAAATAGATTCCATATTCTTTTCAAATGTCCGAAGACAAAACTAAGAGGAAAATAAAAAATGACCACATCTTCAACATAAGATATTAGAGTCCCGGTACTTGATATAAATTTGTCAAATACTTTTAGCAGAAGCCAGTAATTAAGAGGAGACTTCAGGATGTGCTATAGCAACTCAGAGGATCGTTAGACGTACCCGGCCATAGTAGTAGGCATCACCAATCAACAAAGCAGCATGTTCATTTCCCTGCTCAGATGCTTGCCACCACAAAGCATGTGCACGGAGATGTCTTTCCGTATCTGTACACAAGCCAGACTCTCCCATGCAAATATGTTCCTCGCCATACCTATCAAGAATCCAGGCGGCATTGCTTTGGGCAACCTCGTACCCAAGATCCGCCATTCTAGAATACAAGAGCAATGATTTCCCTATGTCACCTTTTAAATAAGATTCCAGAGCCCATCTAGACAGTGAGCTCCAGGGGCCCCTCTCAGCAACAGACTTGTACAGAACAGTTGCCTGAAACAAGCAAGACTAATGAGTCAGTTATTTGACAATATCAGTTCAATCGTCATTTTGAAACAATTAATATGTCTCAATTTGTATCATTATAAACTAATATCATTGAAACAAATCAACAAAGTATATTATAGCATTATGTCTTCTGCAGTTCAACTTTTTTATCTACTACTCCCTCCGGTCTCTTTTAATTGACTCGGATTTAATACAAGTTTGTACTAAATTTGAATCAATTAAAAAGGACCGGAGGGAGTATACAACAGGAACAAGAGCTCGATCTGCCAGAGCAGAGCATTTTCTCTTCAATCATGAAACTGGAAATATATCCTTCAGCATTGCGTATCATTTCTTTAGTTAATTACCAACATAAAGGTGACAAAGGGCAAATGCACTATAACTCTAAATATGGTAGGCACAGTTACATGCACACATGACACTTTCTTTTTCAGGCAGGGAACTGCAGCTGCTCCACAACATCTGCCATTGCACTGTACAGCTGCAGGTTTGTAAATATTCTAGCAGACAGCCATATGACTCAGCATACAGTGACACTTCCATAGAAATGTTTTTACGAGCCATTGATTGCATCGCATTTAGATTTAGAACATACTGCTACTAAAGGGGGAAGTGCAAACAGGATGCAAATCAGATACTTTGTATTGATAGAGAAATGAGTAAATACAATTATTATTTGCCATTTTTACTGGAGGCTGGCGATCGAAATATTAAATAAGCAGTAATTTAATTTTTTTTTGTAGCCTTAAAAGTCGAGCCAATTAAGGAAGTTTCGCAAGATATATGATACATCAATATCAGATGCGGTTGATTCAGAATAGAACTGGAAAATAAAATTCAGGAATTGACTTCCACTACCAGCTTTCTAAGAGCAGATTGAGGGACAGAATATGTCCACTCACGTGCAACTTATGTGCTACGCTGATATAACTACACATGAATCATGGGAGCATCCCATTCTTATACACTGATGTTGGTCTGACAAAGTAATGCCCATAGAAGCATATAAGAGAGAATTTAATTAGACAATTAATGCAACAAGATAATTATCATTAGTTCATTACCATATGGAGGTTCCTCTTAAGACCAATGCCTTTTTGGAACAGCTTTGCCACTTGATAAATAGCTTTTGGTTGCCCCGCATTTACTGCACGAAGAAAATAGTTGCATGCAGTCATCACATCTCTTTTTACACCAATACCCTTCAGATGCAACACACCAAGGTTATAATAACCCCCATGCTCCTTATTCTCAGCTGCAATTTCAAAATATTCCTTGGCCTACAACAAGAATAAGAAGAATAAAGATATAAGATCCTCATTCCTCAAGCTTATGAGTACAGCAATTATTACAATATAGAGAACTGTGTATCGTTGAAAACTAGCAACAAAGAAAAATATCCAATATTATAACTTCTGTTAATAGCCAAGTGGATCACAAACTAAATTTTTCCATAGGTCTTAGCATTTATAAACTGATTGTGCATAACTGAATAGCATTTGTTAGATGAATTCTTCGCCGTCAGCAAATTAGATGTGTCACAAGACCATCTTTAAGAATATCCGAGTGAACGTGGGTCTAGGGTTTACTGTAACTCTGTTCGAAAAGATTGCTGTCATAATTTCCATCAATTTGAAATTGATGTGCATGTGATACTAAATCATTGTTGTAACTTACTCGTATGTGTCTCCTAAGTTAGGCTAGATAACACATCAGCTGTTAACCAGTGTCTCTAACCAATACCAGAAATAGCACAAGTTTAACTGTCTAGGTGTTATGACCTACTTAAAACATGCAGCTGTATTTTAATTTCTAATATTCCCTCTGTCCCAAATTAATTGACTAACTTTTGTCTAGATATGCATGTAACGTGTCTAGATACATGCATATAAGTGAGTAAATTAATTTGGGACAGAGGGAGTAGGAGTACATAATACTCCCTCCGTTTCTAACTACAAGACGTTTTGGTAGCTCACATTGAGCTGACAAAACTTCGCATATTTAGGAACAGAGGTAGTAATAAGACTTACTTTGGTCAAGTTTTTCTGCTCCACTCCATAGCCTTTCACATAAAGATAACCAAGTCCATTGTAAGCTGAGTATTGTTGCTGATTTGCTGCAAGTACCAACCATTTGTATGCTTCGGTGTAGTTTCGTTCCACTCCAGCGCCTCTAGCATAGATTTCCCCCAGAAGCTCCATAGCACGTGTATCGCCTTTCTCCACGGCCTTAGAGAACCAATGATATGATTTGCTGTAATCGCGCCTGAGTCCTCGTAGGCCATAGTAATACAGAAGCCCTAACTTGTACATTGCGGCAGCATTGCCTCGTTGGGCCTGGTACTCTGTGATTTGAAAATCTTCATCATCCTCGCCACGGGACTTCCTCAAGGCCTCCTTGTTTTCTTCAGTTCCACTGTGTAGCCGGACTGGTTCAATCACTGGTGGCTCCTTCGAGATTAAGGAGCTTGTCAGAGCTGCCTCCGCAAGTTCAGCATATAACGTGACAGCCTCTTCGTACATCTGCAAAAGCAAATCGTTCAAGTTGACAAATAATCTAATATAATATTAGCATTAAGCCAAATATAACCATGTCCACAGCAATCTGGACAGAAGCCATGTCACCATTTACAGAGCATAGACCATATTATAAAGGTAATAAAAAGATGTACTGCCAAATATTACACATGGATCAGAATCAACCAAAGCACCAGATCTCAGACAACTAACTGAAGCGACGAATTTAAGCACTCATGGGTATCAGCGAAGTTACAGTGACAGAAAACAAAAGATTGCACAAAATGACAAGCAACCAAAATGAAAATTCGGCATATACGCTATTTCACGCAAACATACACAATAATTATCAAATAGTGCAGCAGGGCATCCACTGTCAAGATACGCCAAAACAGAAGCCCAGCACAAAGGTTAACATCCTTAATACTGGCGTGTGAGCCATAGTTACGTACCAGAGAACATTCCGAGCAGTTAAAAGAACAACACGAGTAAACAGAAGAGATACAACTAAATTTCAGAAGCTTAATTCATGTTGTTTCAATCACCTCAATCACCTCAACGGGTAAATAATTAACAGGACTAGACCCACATTGGAGGTAAAATTTGAAACCATGCTAAGAATTACATGTACCAACTAACAATACTATAGGCTACCACTTAATTTAACAGACCTAGCCAACAACTATTCTATGGAGACGAAAATTCACATGGATTTTGCTGTTAAACCATGCGAGGCTGATCCTGCCATTTGCAAGCAAGCTAGCTAACCTAATAAAAAATCACTCAATCACGGGATCCGCACTAGAATGCGCAAATTACACAAGTAAGCAAACAACTGAACTGAATCACCTCACCTCCTGGCGGAAATAGGAGTAAGCGAGCGCCATCTTAGACTGGAGATCTCCCGCGTCGGCGGCGAATTTGTGCAGCAGGAAGGCACGCGAGCGGGACACGGGGCGCGTCATGCCGGCCCCGGTGAGGAACGCCAGCGCCGACTGCGCGCCGGGGTGCCCCCCCGCCGCCGCAGCCTCGATCTGCGCGGACGCGGTGGAGAACGCAGCCTCGTCGCCCGAGGAGGCCGCGGAGATCATGGCGCGGGTGCCCGCGACGAAGAGCGCATCGGACGGCGAGTCGTCCGATGGGGAGGGGGTGGTGGGGTCGAGGAGGGGCGCCCAGGAGGACGGGGAGAGGAGCGGGTCGGTGGCGGGGGAGTCGTCGGCGAAGTCGTCCCAGTCGTCGGCGTCGCCGTCGGCGGAGGGCAGCGAGGGGTGCGCGCCCGAGGGGTCCTTGAGGAAGTCGTCGCCGGAGAGGACCAGCACGAAGGGACGTACGGCGGCGGCGCGAGGGAGCAGCGCGGCGAAGGTGACGACGGCGAGCAGGAGGAGACGGCGGTGGAGCGCGCCGGCCATCGGAGGAGGCGCCAGACGAGATCCCCGGCGCTGCAGTGAGTTGGGAATTTTGGGGATGGTGACCATGAGACTGACAGGTGGGGCTGTCCAGCTACGGCGCGTCACGTTTTTGGCGGTGACGTGGAAGTTGAGGCCATGGTTTAGACGTGTACCGCGCGACGTGATTGGCTGGGGTTTCGTTTGCAACGCTGTGGCCAACTTAAGTTTTCCTTTCACAGAAAATTCAAGTTCGCAACAACAAGAGTGTGTCTAACTATGTGAAGGTAAACTACCTTCAAAAAAAAACTATGTGAAGGTAAACTACCATGCAAAAAACCTAGAAAGGAATCGTTCCTCTGCCCAACCCTAGCCGCCACCGCTAGGGTCCTCCACGGCGCAGGCCACCGTGGTCCCCCTCCTCCCTATCATGGCAATGGGTAACCATGATCCGGGTATCCATCGAGTAAAAACCTAATAAGAGTACATGTATGAAATAAAATATTATCCATGAGTTTGTAAATGAAAACATATAATATCCATTGGGTAGAGCAGGTACGGGTATGAGATCGTAGAACACATACCCACGTACACATTTACCCATCTAAATTTAACAAGTGACCATCGTAATATTCTAAAATACTTAATTTCTCCCCTAATCATGTCTTTATGTTGCTAGGCTGAACCTCACGCTTTACGGTCTCACAATCGCTGGTAGGTTAGTGAGGATTAGACCCATATTTTGGATTGTTTCACCTCCTGTCATATTTTTTGATCAATTTGATGTGTCGTAAGCGTGGGCATTTTTACCCGCGGGTACCCATTTACACTATCGGATGAAAAACTTGTACCCGTTGACAGGTATGGGTACAAGTGACGGGTAAGATTGAATGCGACGGGTACGGGTATGGAATGGCTCTACCCATACCCATACCCTGCGGGTGCCATCCTACCTCCTCCCCTCCGTTCGACGACCACGTCAGCGGCTAGACGAGGACATGTCCTCTTCTTTGCTTTTCTTTTGCGCAGGACATGGTTTTCATTGGTTTTTGTCTTCCCAACGACATCGGCGAGGTGGAGGCAGCTGTGGCGCATTGGAATAAGGCCTCTCCGGCTTCTCCCCACCTCGTGGGCATCAAATTTGGTGTCAACGAAGGGCATGTGAGGGTTAGCATCGCCAGATCTGTTGGTTCTCTTCGGATCTTAGCATTTGGTGTGTCGATTAAGGGAATGTGTTGGATGGTTTCTGGAGTGGCGACTTCGATCTCTTCTTTTGCGGTGTTCTGCGGAAATACCTGGTATCTTCAGCCCTCTGGTTTGGTGGTGATGGATGGCAAGCTGTGTTGTGTGGGGGTGAGTCCCCAACCGATATTTGATCGGCGACTTCTAGATCTCGTTGTTCACAGCGAGTGGCTATTGCGGTCTTCAAAGCCTTGTATGGCGAGGGCGTCTGCAGGTGTTCCTATCTGTTATTGTTAATTCAGTGCAGTTTTTTTTATCTCCGGAAGACAAAGAACAAGTGAAGGAAGAAGGCAACCAATGTATATGTAATTTTATATTTTATTGGTTGTTTTGCGGCATGTTGTCTGTTGCTCGTACCATCTTTGATTTTTCTTGATAAATATAAGATATGAGATGCATGTTGGGAGTCTCTTCATAAAAAAACTATGTGAAAGCGTCTTCTTGAAAAATGTTTTCAACTCTAACAGTGGATGCTCTCCTGCCATTATTTTTGTGACTTGTGATCTCCTGAAATTTTGAGACACCAAAAATATCTCAAAATATAATAATATATCATAAAATGTTTGTACTACAAAAAAAAACAATGTGAAACATGGACATGATTTTTTTGCTCTCATATGCGTGCACACCCTATAATCAAAATACGTTCAGAAGAATTAATAAAAACATAAATCTCAAATTATATGGGTAGAAAATGTATGCAGGTACGTGTATGTCAAATGTGAAACTAAAATATCTAATTGTGTAGACTACACAGACTTGTACTGTTCACTTTGAACAATGCATGCATTTGTTTCCTATGATCTTAGTCTCTTATCACTGACAAAAACCCAGTCAAATGAATCTATATCTATATCCATACCTAATAATAAAGGAGCTAAGGTTTCTGCCAAAATTTTCGTCCAACTTTTATTTGAACCGTTTTGCCCTCCCACCAAACCGCATAATACTGCCAGATTGCCATGTACCGGTTCGTTTTGTTTTATTGGCTCCTGCACCCACTCGCTCCTTCGACCGATGGGTTCTTTGGTTTGATTGGGTGGTGGGCGTGGGCCGATCGCTCGCTGGTTGCTGGCATGTTCAGACCCGCAGTTTTGTCCCCACTTGGGCCATGATGGGCCACGAGTGCTCCGGCTCCGCATTGCACCCATTATAACCTCCTAATCAATATCTAATCAAAAGAGATGCCTAAATTAGTACCACCTCGCCTCTTTAAGCGGAGTTTTGCCTCTTCATATACTCAGGTTTCGTGGCTGTCAACAGGTCGCCGAGGAAAGCATAAGAAGCAGATCTAAGAGCTAATGATCAATGGGAGCGAAATACGTGATGTCTCAGATGCGGGGAATGAAGATTATATGATCCAAATCGTATGAGAAAGGTGTCATGGAAATTAAGGCCGCTCGCCGGGGTGTGGGGGAGGGATCCCCGATGGAGTGGAGCCTGTGGTTCTAAATTTGCAATTACAGACGGTCTTTGCCAAGAATCGATGCGGATAACGGAGGGAAAGGCTGGAATCAAGATCGGAGCAGGAGAGGGAGAGAGGAAGAAGAGGAGATTCAATGGGCCGAAGCCAGTCTGCACAACCGCGATTGCGAGCCAATGGAGGAAGATGGTATGCAAGGGATCGAGGCCACACGGCTGTGTCGTCGAGCCAATCGCACTTCTACCGGCCACCACTTGGAGCAGCCCTCCACGGTTCCACCATGTTTCCTTTTTTTACGCGAATAGTTCACCATGTTTCCATGATCAATGGGAGCGGAATACGTGATGTCTCAGATGCGGGGAATGAAGATTATATTATCCAAATCGTATGAGAAAGGAAACGCCAAAATTTTCGTCCAACTTTTATTTGGACCATTTTGCCCTCCCACCAAACCGCATAATACTGCCAGATTGCCATGTACCAGTTCGTTTTGTTTTATTGGCTCCTGCACCCGCTCGCTCCTTCGACCGATGGGTTCTTTGGTTTGATTGGGTGGTGGGCGTGGGCCGATCGCTCGCTGGTTGCTGGCATGTTCAGACCCGCAGTTTTGTCCCCACTTGGGCCATGATGGGCCACGAGTGCTCTAGCTCCGCATTGCACCCATTATAACCTCCTAATCAATATCTAATCAAAAGAGATGCCTAAATTAGTACCACCTCGCCTCTTTAAGCGGAGTTTTGCCTCTTCATATACTCAGGTTTCGTGGCTGTCAACAGGTCCCCGAGGAAAGCATAAGAAGCAGATCTAAGAGCTAATGATCAATGGGAGCGAAATACGTGATGTCTCAGATGCGGGGAATGAAGATTATATGATCCAAATCGTATGAGAAAGGTTTCATGGAAATTAAGGCCGCTCGCCGGGGTGTGGGGAAGGGATCCCCGATGGAGTGGAGCCTGTGGTTCTAAATTTGCAATTACAGACGGTCTTTGCCAAGAATCGATGCGGACAACGGAGGGGAAGGCTGGAATCAAGATCGGAGCAGGAGAGGGAGAGAGGAAGAAGAGGAGATTCAATGGGCCGAAGCCAGTCTGCACAACCGCGATTGCGAGCCAATGGAGGAAGATGGTATGCAAGGGATCGAGGCCACACGGCTGTGTCGTCGAGCTAATCACACTTCTACCGGCCACCACTTGGAGCAGCCCTCCACGGTTCCACCATGTTTCCTTTTTTTACGCGAATAGTTCACCATGTTTCCATGATCAATGGGAGCGAAATACGTGATGTCTCAGATGCGGGGAATGAAGATTATATGATCCAAATCGTATGAGAAACGTGTCATGGAAATTAAGGCCGCTCGCCGGGGTGTGGGGAAGGGATCCCCGATGGAGTGGAGCCTGTGGTTCTAAATTTGCAATTACAGACGGTCTTTGCCAAGAATCGATGCGGACAACGGAGGGGAAGGCTGGAATCAAGATCGGAGCAGGAGAGGGAGAGAGGAAGAAGAGGAGATTCAATAGGCCGAAGCCAGTCTGCACAACCGTGATTGCGAGCCAATGGAGGAAGATGGTATGCAAGGGATCGAGGCCACACGGCTGTGTCGTCGAGCCAATCGCACTTCTACCGGCCACCACTTGGAGCATCCCTCCACGGTTCCACCATGTTTCCTTTTTTACGCGAATAGTTCACCATGTTTCCAACCCGCAAATGAGGAATCTCTCTGTTTTATTTGCTTTGATAGCACAGCATGTATTTGGTTTTTTTTTTTCTGAAAAGGGAAACCGTGCGTGGTCCTGTGTTGTTTCAGTTTCTCATCTAACATTTTCATGGATTCACACTGATTTTGTGCAGAGGAGTATAATCGATTGTCTGGTGTTATTTCTCCATACTTATAACAGACATGATTTGATGAGCATTAGTATCAGTTTGACTCGGACGAGCTGAGCAAAAGAGTACATATAAAATGTCCGTAGACTCAAAGCTTGAAACTCTCTGATTCCTTCTTGACTCTGAGCTTGAAATTCTCTGATTCCTTCTTGATTCACACGACTGATCTCACTTTTTTTAAAAAAATCAAAATATTTAATTTTATTAAGTTTTAATAAATTCTGAAAATAAGTCCACATATAGGCAATGATGTATCTCGGAAACGCGCAAAATATTAATTTCAAAAACTATGTATTCTTGGCAACACAAAAATGACAAAAGTAAAGATCTGAGTCATACATTTTCAAATCTCCAAAACATATTAGGTTTCGTATTTTTTTCAATTCCAAAAATAAAAGAATTTTGGATTGACATTTTGCATTATTGTGAGATGTATCACTGAGAATGTTCAGAATTATATTCAGATTTTTTGATAACTTGTAAAGATATTTTCTAAATTTTCCTAAATGACGAGAGCACTACGCTCGGGAGCCAAGCACTTTCCCCATTGATGGCATGTGTTTTTCTCTATTGCACATTTGATATTGACGTTTTCGTTATTTTCACTATTGCATGGTATAAAAAACATGTCATTCTGATTTAAACATATGAGTTATCTTTTATTTTATTTAATGTGATGCCGTAGCAACGCACGGGTTTTGTCCTATGAGAAATAAAAGGAGTTTGGACCAACAATTTGGTCGCTGCGCCGCCACCGTCGTCATCAGCGTCTTATCAACGAATCCAAGGCCATGTAAAGAAGCTAAAATTTCTGCCAAAATTTTCTTCCAACGGCTAATTATCATTATACCGGTTCATATGTATCTCTTTTTTTCTTCCATCGCCCCAACCCAATCCCGCGATTCACGCACAGGAGCCCTCATCCCGCGATTCCCCGCACAGGAGCTGCCTCGCCCGCTCGGATCTCGCATGTTCCGCAGCGGGGCGCCGCATCCCTCATCTAGCCGGAGAACGAAAGTTCGCCGTCGGCCGAGATCCCGTCCCCGAGGCGTCCCGATTTCGTCTGCAGGGGCGCGGGCGCCCTGAAGAACTCGCCCCGGCCACATCCCGGCGCAGCAGCTCGCTCGTCGCGGGTCAACTCCGCCCATTGCCCGCCGCCCACGCGCGACGCCGTCGAGCGTCTGCAAGGGAGCGGGGCTCGCCGCGGCCACATCCCGGCGCAGCAGCGTCGTTCACCGTAGGTCAACGCCGCCTGCGAAGGCCCGCACAACCTCGAGACACCCCGCTTCGTCCGCGAGCAGAAGGGAATCGACATGAAGCTTCCCTCACAATCAGCGCGCCTAAGGAAGGGAGAGGGGGAGCTGTGTCAGGATCACTCCCTCTGAATATCAACATCTCCAATCACTGTCCCGTGATACCTCCTCCATTCCCTCATCGTCCAATCCACCACATATTTCCTAAACAACCAGCCCACAGACCCACCCATCTTCCTACCAGCACAATAACCAGCCACCCTATGCCTACAATCCTTACCCACCATACCCAAACCCTTACTTCCCACCATATTACCCTCCACCACCTCCACCACCACACTATCCATACCACCAACCATACCCACACCCAAGCCAGGCTCAATTCCAAAACATACACCATACTGACCAACAACCAAATTCCCACAACTACATGCACCATGAACCACAGCTCCGTACCCCTCATGTGGAACTTCCTACATTCCAAGGAGAAGGCCCACGATCTTGGATTCTTGAGTGCGAGGATCTCTTCACCCTTGTGGGTATCACTGAAGAACAACGCGTGCGCTGGGGCCTCGCACATATCCGCGGACAGGCTAAAACATGGCTCAGCAGTTCAGGGCTCAATTTGCAGAAAATCACTTGGTCAGAACTATGCCAAGTCCTCATTGACAGGTTTCCAGATGGGCAGTCCGTGGATCCCATGGAACAGCTGCAACTCCTGAAGCAGATCACAACAGTCGACAACTACATCAATGCTTATGAACAGTGGATGACTTTAATGAAACGAGGCAGATCATATTTACCACAGGATTTCTTCGTGGATCGTTTCATTAGTGGATTGAAAGACAACATCAAACACACAGTACAGTGTCAAAAGCCCGATACACTGTTGTCTGCTTACTGGTATGCAAGGCAGTATGAGAAATCCAGCCTATCCACAAATAGAAGGATCCCACCTCAACAACCCCATAACCAGTTGGCTAGGAACCTTCCTCCCCGAGAAAACAGGATCAGAGAGGGAGCTGTGAGGCAGAGAGAACCCAGAAAATGCTGGTACTGCCCTGAAAATTGGGTTATGGGGCACAAGTGCCAAACAATGCAGAGAGCCCTCAATGCAATACAAATGCAAGGCAACTCGGACGATGAGGATCATGAAGAAGAAATTCCACACCCACAACCCCTAGCACCTGTTGCAGACATGGCCTTTCAACAAGAACAACAACAGCCTGCAGACAACCTTATGCTTATCTCTGCTGCTGCCTATACTGGATCACCTAGTGATTCAACAATTTCATTATTGTTGTCCCTCAAGGGAGCAAAAGCTATAGCTCTAGCTGATACTGGAAGCACCAACACCTTCTTGGACTACAGTTTTGCCGTCAAAAACAATATTCCCATGCAAGAAGCTCCTCCCCGATTGGTAACCGTGGCTGGAGGGGGAACACTTATCTCAGAGGCAATAGCACCTAACTGTATGTTCAGCATCGCAGGCAAACCGTTTCAGGCTGATTTCCGGATTTTAAAATTGCAAGGTTCTGAAGTAATCTTGGGGGTCAATTGGTTCAAGCAGCATAACCCAGTAACATTCGATTTTCTAGGAAGAACACTCACCTTGAGACACAATAATTGTACCCATACATTTTCTGATCATCTGGTTCCTACTCACAAATTGCTGATAACAGCTGATGAATGTTCTAAGCTCCTAGAACAAGGAGCTGCTGGATACTTACTTCTCACATCAGATGAATTGGCTCCGGACCCAACTGACAATGTACCAACCTCTATTCCTGATATACTGGCAGAATTGGTAACTCAGTTTCAGGATATTTTCTCCCCTCCATCTGGTTTACCCCCACACAGAGCTTCAGATCATGCTATTCCCTTGCTTCCTGATACGTCTCCGACGTATCGATAATTTCTTATGTTCCATGCCACATTATTGATGTTATCTACATGTTTTATGCACACTTTATGTCATATTCGTGCATTTTCTGGAACTAACCTATTAACAAGATGCCGAAGTGCCGATTCTTTGTTTTCTGCTGTTTTTGGTTTCAGAAATCCTAGTAAGGAAATATTCTCGGAATTGGACGAAATCAACGCCCAGGGGCCTATTTTGCCACGAAGCTTCCAGAAGTCCGAAGACGAAACGAAGTGGGGCCACAGGGTGCCCAAACCCTAGGGCGGCGCGGCCCCCCTGGCCGCGCCGGCCTATGGTGTGGGGCCCCTGTGCCCCCTCCTGACTTGCCCTTCCGCCTACTTAAAGCCTCCGTGACGAAACCCCCAGTACCGAGAGCCACGATACGGAAAACCTTCCAGAGACGCCGCCAACGCCGATCCCATCTCGGGGGATCCAGGAGATCGCCTCCGGCACCCTGCCGGAGAGGGGAATCATCTCCCGGAGGACTCTACGCCGCCATGGTCGCCTCCGGAGTGATGTGTGAGTAGTCTACCCCTGGACTATGGGTCCATAACAGTAGCTAGATGGTTGTATTCTCCCCATTGTGCTATCATTGTCGGATCTTGTGAGCTGCCTAACATGATCAAGATCATCTATCTGTAATTCTATATGTTGCGTTTGTTGGGATCCGATGAATAGAGAATACTTGTTATGTTGATTATCAAAGTTATATCTATGTGTTGTTTATGATCTTGCATGCTCTCCGTTACTAGTAGATGCTCTGGCCAAGTAGATGCTTGTAACTCCAAGAGGGAGTATTTATGCTCGATAGTGGGTTCATGCCTGCATTGACACTGGACCGTGACAGAAAGTTCTAAGGTTGTGTTGTGCTGTTGCCACTAGGGATAAAACATTGATGCTATGTCTAAGGATGTAGTTGTTGATTACATTACGCACCATACTTAATGCAATTGTCTGTTGCTTTGCAACTTAATACTGGAGGGGGTTCAGATGATAACCTGAAGGTGGACTTTTTAGGCATAGATGCAGTTGGATGGCGGTCTATGTACTTTGTCGTAATGCCCAATTAAATCTCACTATACTCATCATGATATGTATGTGCATGGTCATGCCCTCTTTATTTGTCAATTGCCCAACTGTAATTTGTTCACCCAACATGCTGTTTATCTTATGGGAGAGACACCTCTAGTGAACTGTGGACCCCGGTCCAATTCTCTTTACTGAAATACAATCTACTGCAATACCTGTTCTACTGTTTTCTGCAAACAATCATCTTCCACACAATACGGTTAATCCTTTGTTACAGCAAGCCAGTGAGATTGACAACCTCACTGTTTCGTTGGGACAAAGTACTTTGGTTGTGTTGTGCAGGTTCCACGTTGGCGCCGGAATCCCTAGTGTTGCGCCGCACTACATCCCGCCGCCATCAACCTTCAACGTGCTTCTTGGCTCCTCCTGGTTCGATAAACCTTGGTTTCTTTCTGAGGGAAAACTTGCTGCTGTGCTCATCATACCTTCCTCTTGGGGTTCCCAACGAACGTGTGAGTTACACGCCATCAAGCTAAATTTCTGGCGCCGTTGCCGGGGAGATCAAGACACGCTGCAAGGGGAGTCTCCATTTCTCAATCTCTTTACTTTGTTTTTGTCTTGCTTAGTTTTATTTACTACTTTGTTTGCTGCACTAAATCAAAATACAAAAAAATTAGTTGCTAGTTTTACTTTAATTGCTATCTTGTTTGCTATATCAAAAACACAAAAAATTAGTTTACTTGCATTTACTTTATCTAGTTTGCTTTATTTACTGTTGCTAAAATGGCCAACCCTGAAAATACTAAGTTGTGTGACTTCACAACCACAAATAATAATGATTTCTTATGCACACCTATTGCTCCACCTGCTACTACAGCAGAATTCTTTGAAATTAAACCTGCTTTACTGAATCTTGTTATGCGAGAGCAATTTTCACAGTGTTAGTTCTGATGATGCTGCTGCCCATCTTAATAATTTTGTTGAACTATGTGAAATGCAAAAATATAAAGATGTAGATGGTGACATTATAAAATTAAAATTGTTCCCTTTCTCATTAAGAGGAAGAGCTAAAGATTGGTTGCTAGCTCTGCCTAAGAATAGTATTGATTCATGGACTAAATGCAAGGATGCTTTTATTGGTAGATATTATCCCCCTGCTAAAATTATATCTTTGAGGAGTAGCATAATGAATTTTAAACAATTAGATACTGAACATGTTGCTCAAGCATGGGAAAGAATGAAATCTCTGGTTAAAAATTGCCCAACCCATGGACTGACTACTTGGATGATCATCCAAACCTTCTATGCAGGACTAAATTTTTCTTCACGGAATTTATTGGATTCAGCTGCTGGAGGTACCTTTATGTCCATCACTCTTGGTGAAGCAACAAAGCTTCTTGATAATATGATGATCAATTACTCTGAATGGCACACGGAAAGAGCTCCACAAGGTAAGAAGGTAAATTGGTCAAGAAACCTCTTCCTTGAGTGATAAGATTGATGCTATTATGTCTATGCTTGTGAATGGTAGGCCTAATGTTAATTCTAATAATGTTCCGTTAGCGTCATTAGTTGCTCAAAAAGAATATGTTGATGTGAATTTCATTAAAAATAACAATCACAATGATTCTAGGCCATACCCTGCTAATGGTAATTCTTATGGTAGATATGCTTCACCTAATGAAGAAAAAATGCTAGAAATTGAAAGATCCACCAAGAGCTTTATGCAATCACAATATGAGCAAAATAAATTGTTTACTAAAACTATGAATGAGCAATCTACCTTGTTGAAGAATATAGGGAATCAACTTGAAAATCTGAATAGGGAGATCTCGGGGTTGCAAACTAAACGTGCTAATGCTGAAACCCGAATCTCATACATGTCTGCATCACAATCTTCTTTAATTAATAAAATGGCTGCTAAACCTGAGGATTTAGATGATAAAATTACTACTACAGCAAATGGCATTCAAGTTAGAATTAATGAGAATATAAGATTAATGGCTGAACTGCGTGCTAGGTGGGTGATACGTCTCCGACGTATCGATAATTTCTTATGTTCCATGCCACATTATTGATGTTATCTACATGTTTTATGCACACTTTATGTCATATTCGTGCATTTTCTGGAACTAACCTATTAACAAGATGCCGAAGTGCCAGTTCCTGTTTTCTGCTGTTTTTGGTTTCAGAAATCCTAGTAACGAAATATTCTCGGAATCAGACGAAATCAACGCCCAAGTTCCTATTTTCACCGGAAGCATCCAGAACACCCGGGAAGGACCAGAGGGGGGGCACTGGGCCCCCAGACCATAGGCCGGCGCGGCCCAGGCCCTGGCCGCGCCGCCCTATGGTGTCGTCGCCCCTTCGACCCTCCTGCGCCGCCTCTTCGCCTATTTAAAGCCCCTGGATCGAAAACCCTGATGCGTTGGACGAAACCCACAGAAACCTTCTAGAGCCGCCGCCATCGCGAAGCCAAGATCTGGGGGACAGGAGTCTCTGTTCCGGCACCCTGCCGGAGCGGGGAAGTGCCCCCGGAAGGCTTCTCCATCGACACCGCTGCCATCTCCACCGCCATCTTCATCACCGCTGCTGCTCCCATGAGGAGGGAGTAGTTCTCCATCGAGGCTCGGGGCTGTACCGGTAGCTATGTGGTTCATCTCTCTTCCATGTACCTCAATACAATAATCTCATGAGCTGCTTTACATGATTGAGATTCATATGAGTTTTGTATCACTACTATCTATGTGCTACTCTAGCAAAGTTATTAAAGTAGTCCTATTCCTCCTGCACGTGTGTAAAGGTGACAGTGTGTGCACCGTGTTAGTACTTGGTTTATGCTATGATCATGATCTCTTGTAGATTGCGAAGTTAACTATTGCTATGATAAAATTGATGTGATCTATTCCTCCTACATATGCATGAAGGTGACAGTGTGCATGCTATGTTAGTACTTGGTTTAATCTATTGATCTATCTTACACTACAAGGTTACTAAAATATGAACAGTAATTGTGGAGCTTGTTAACTCCGGCATTGAGGGTTCGTGTAATCCTACGCAATATGTTCATCATCCAACAAGAGTGTAGAGTATGCATTTATCTATTCTGTTATGTGATCAATGTTGAGAGTGTCCACTAGTGAAAGTCTAATCCCTAGGCCTTGTTCCTAAATACTGCTGCGTTACTACTGCTTGTTTACTGTTTCACCGTGTTACTACTGCTGCAATACTACCACCATCAACTACACGCCAGCAAGCTATTTTCTGGCACCGTTGCTACTGCTACTATATATTCATACCACCTGTATTTCACTATCTCTTCGCCGAACTAGTGCACCTATTAGGTGTGTTGGAGACACAAGAGACTTCTTGCTTTGTGGTTGCAGGGTTGCATGAGAGGGATATCTTTGACCTCTTCCTCCCTGAGTTCGATAAACCTTGGGTGATCCACTTAAGGGAAAACTTGCTGCTGTTCTACAAACCTCTGCTCTTGGAGGCCCAACACTGTCTACAGGAAAGGAGGGGGAACGTAGACATCAAGCTATTTTCTGGCGCCGTTGCCGGGGACCAGAAAGCTACACAACAGGGATTTCCTCCCTCGTCAACCACGCGCCAGTCCTGGACAGCATCAAGTATTTTCTGGCGCCGTTGCCGGGGAGGAAAGGTAAAAGGTACTCACACTCCGGATCTCGGCTACTAAGCTATTTCCCGGCGCCGTAAGTACTCGAAGCTATTTCCTTTAGATCCTGCAATTGCATCTTTTTGTTTCTTGTTTTACACTAGTAAGGTATAATGGAAAACATCTGTGAGCTTTTTGTACTATTTCCTGAGTCAAGACATGAATGGTTTAATGCGAAAATTAAAAAACCTATGGAACCTTATTTGCATGCTAGTAGCAATGATATTATTATGAACGCTTTGAACACCATTGTTGCTAATGATATAGAAAGTTCTAAGCTTGGGGAAGCTGATTTTGATGAGCATGATATTTTTAGTCCCCCAAGAATTGAGGAGAAAATTTACTTTGATGATACTTTGCCTCCTATTTATGATGATTATAATGATAGTAGTCTTTTGTTACCACCTGTTATGGAGGATGAATTTGATTATGATTACAATATGCCTCCTATATTTGATGATGAGAATAATAATGATAGCTACTTTGTTGAATTTGCTCCCACTAGTACTAATAAAATTGATTATGCTTATGTGGAGAGTAATAATTTTATGCATGAGACTCATGATAAGAATGCTTTATGTGATGGTTATATTGTTGAGTTTTCTCATGACACTACTGAAAGTTATTATGAGAGAGGAAAATATGGTTGTAGAAATTTTCATGTTACTAAAATGCCTCTCTATGTGCTGAAATTTTTGAAGCTATACTTGTTTTATCTTCCTATGCTTGTTACTTTGCTCTTCATGAACTTGTTTATTTACAAGATTCCTATGCATAGGAAGCATGTTAGACTTAAATGTGTTTTGAATTTGCCTCTTGATGCTCTCTTTTGCTTCAAATACTATTTCTTGCGAGTGCATTATTAAAACTGCTGAGCCCATCTTAATGGCTATAAAGAAAGAACTTCTTGGGAGATAACCCATGTGTTATTTTGCTACAGTACTTTGTTTTATATTTGTGTCTTGGAAGTTGTTTACTACTGTAGCAACCTCTCCTTATCTTAGTTTTGTGTTTTGTTGTGCCAAGTAAAGTCTTTGATAGTAAAGTCAATACTAGATTTGGATTACTGCGCAGAAACTGTTTTCTTTGCTGTCACGGATCTGGGCAAAATTCTCTGTAGGTAACTCAGAAAATTATGCCAATTTACGTGAGTTATCCTCAGATATGTACGCAACTTTCATTCAATTTGGGCATTTTCATCTGAGCAAGTCTGGTTCCATTTTAAAATTCGTCTTTACGGACTGTTCTGTTTTGACAGATTCTGCCTTTTATTTCGCATTGCCTCTTTTGCTATGTTGGATGAATTTCTTTGATCCACTAATGTCCAGTAGCTTTATGCAATGTCCAGAAGTGTTAAGAATGATTGTGTCACCTCTGAATATGTTAATTTTTATTGTGCACTAACCCTCTAATGAGTTGTTTCGAGTTTGGTGTGGAGGAAGTTTTCAAGGATCAAGAGAGGAGTATGATGCAACATGATCAAGGAGAGTGAAAGCTCTAAGCTTGGGGATGCCCCGGTGGTTCACCCCTGCATATATCAAGAAGACTCAAGCGTCTAAGCTTGGGGATGCCCAAGGCATCCCCTTCTTCATCGACAACATTATCAGGTTCCTCCCCTGAAACTATATTTTTATTCCATCACATCTTATGTGCTTTACTTGGAGCGTCTGTTTGTTTTTGTTTTGTTTGAATAAAATGGATCCTAGCATTCACTTTATGGGAGAGAGACACGCTCCGCTGTAGCATATGGACAAGTATGTCCTTGGTTTCTACTCATAGTATTCATGGCGAAGTTTCTCCTTCGTTAAATTGTTATATGGTTGGAATTGGAAAATGATACATGTAGTAATTGCTATAAATGTCTTGGGTAATGTGATACTTGGCAATTTTTGTGCTCATGTTTAAGCTCTTGCATCATATACTTTGCACCTATTAATGAAGAAATACATAGAGCATGCTAAAATTTGGTTTGCATAATTGGTCTCTCTAAGGTCTAGATAATTTCTAGTATTGAGTTTGAACAACAAGGAAGACGGTGTAGAGTCTTATAATGTTTTCAATATGTCTTTTATGTAAGTTTTGCTGCACCGGTTCATCCTTGTGTTTGTTTCAAATAAGCCTTGCTAGCCTAAACCTTGTATCGAGAGGGAATACTTCTCATGCATCCAAAATCCTTGAGCCAACCACTATGCCATTTGTATCCACCATACCTACCTACTACATGGTATTTTCTGCCATTCCAAGTAAATACTTCATGTGCTACCTTTAAACCTTCAAAATGCTTCTCAATTTGTGTTAATGTTTTATAGCTCATGAGGAAGTATGTGGTGTTTATCTTTCAACCTTGTCATTTACTTTTGACAGACTTTCATAATGGACTAGTGGCACATCCGCTTATCCAATAATTTTGCAAAAAGAGCTGGCAATGGGGTTCCCAGCCCCAATTAATTACAACTTGCATTAATAATTCTCTTCACATGTTTTGATCTGATTCATCAGCAAAGCAACTTAATTTTGCAAATAGACACTCCTCCATGGTATGAGATTGATGGTAGGCACCCGAGGATTCGGTTAGCCATGGCTTGTGTAAGCAAAGGTTGGGAGGAGTGTCACCCATAAATAAACAAAAACTAAAGTACATGTGTAAACAAAAGAGAAGAGGGATGATCTACCTTGCTGGTAGAGATAACGTCCTTCATGGGAGCCGCTCTTGAAAGTCTGGTTGGCGAGGTAGTTAGAGTACCCATTACCATTCGTTGACAACAACAAACACCTCTCAAAATTTTACTTTTATGCTCTCTATATGATTTCAAAACTTAAAAAGCTCTAGCACATGATTTAATCCCTGCTTCCCTCTGCGAAGGGCCTTTCTTTTACTTTATGTTGAGTCAGTTCACCTATTTCTCTCCACCTCAAGAAGCAAACACTTGTGTGAACTGTGCATTGATTCCTACATATTTGCATATTGCACTTGTTATATTACTCTATGTTGACAATTATCCATGAGATATACATGTTACAAGTTGAAAGCAACCGCTGAAACTTAATCTTCTTTTATGTTGCTTCAATACCTTTACTTTGAATTATTGCTTTATGAGTTAACTCTTACGCAAGACTTATTGATGCTTGTCTTGAAGTGCTATTCATGAAAAGTCTTTGCTTTATGATTCACTTGTTTACTCATATCATATACATTGTTTTGATTGCTGCATTCACTACATATGCTTTACAAATAGTATGATCAAGGTTATGATGGCATGTCACTCCAGAAATTATCTTTGTTTATCGTTTACCTGCTCGGGACGAGCAGAACTAAGCTTGGGGATGTTGATACGTCTCCGACGTATCGATAATTTCTTATGTTCCATGCCACATTATTGATGTTATCTACATGTTTTATGCACACTTTATGTCATATTCGTGCATTTTCTGGAACTAACCTATTAACAAGATGCCGAAGTGCCAGTTCCTGTTTTCTGCTGTTTTTGGTTTCAGAAATCCTAGTAACGAAATATTCTCGGAATCGGACGAAATCAACGCCCAAGTTCCTATTTTCACCGGAAGCATCCAGAACACCCGAGAAGGACCAGAGGGGGGGCACTGGGCCCCCAGACCATAGGCCGGCGCGGCCCAGGCCCTGGCCGCGCCGCCCTATGGTGTCGTCGCCCCTTCGACCCTCCTGCGCCGCCTCTTCGCCTATTTAAAGCCCCTGGATCGAAAACCCTGATGCGTTGGACGAAACCCACAGAAACCTTCCAGAGCCGCCGCCATCGCGAAGCCAAGATCTGGGGGACAGGAGTCTCTGTTCCGGCACCCTGCCGGAGCGGGGAAGTGCCCCCGGAAGGCTTCTCCATCGACACCGCTGCCATCTCCACCGCCATCTTCATCACCGCTGCTGCTCCCATGAGGAGGGAGTAGTTCTCCATCGAGGCTCGGGGCTGTACCGGTAGCTATGTGGTTCATCTCTCTTCCATGTACCTCAATACACTAATCTCATGAGCTGCTTTACATGATTGAGATTCATATGAGTTTTGTATCACTACTATCTATGTGCTACTCTAGCAAAGTTATTAAAGTAGTCCTATTCCTCCTGCACGTGTGTAAAGGTGACAGTGTGTGCACCGTGTTAGTACTTGGTTTATGCTATGATCATGATCTCTTGTAGATTGCGAAGTTAACTATTGCTATGATAAAATTGATGTGATCTATTCCTCCTACATATGCATGAAGGTGACAGTGTGCATGCTATGTTAGTACTTGGTTTAATCTATTGATCTATCTTACACTACAAGGTTACTAAAATATGAACAGTAATTGTGGAGCTTGTTAACTCCGGCATTGAGGGTTCGTGTAATCCTACGCAATGTGTTCATCATCCAACAAGAGTGTAGAGTATGCATTTATCTATTCTGTTATGTGATCAATGTTGAGAGTGTCCACTAGTGAAAGTCTAATCCCTAGGCCTTGTTCCTGAATACTGCTGCGTTACTACTGCTGGTTTACTGTTTCACTGTGTTACTACTGCTGCAATACTACCACCATCAACTACACGCCAGCAAGCTATTTTCTGGCACCGTTGCTACTGCTACTATATATTCATACCACCTGTATTTCACTATCTCTTCGCCGAACTAGTGCACCTATTAGGTGTGTTGGGGACACAAGAGACTTCTTGCTTTGTGGTTGCAGGGTTGCATGAGAGGGATATCTTTGACCTCTTCCTCCCTGAGTTCGATAAACCTCGGGTGATCCACTTAAGGGAAAACTTGCTGCTGTTCTACAAACCTCTGCTCTTGGAGGCCCAACACTGTCTACAGGAAAGGAGGGGGAACGTAGACATCAGTGGGATAGAGAAGAAAATGAAAAACTAGCTAAAGAGAAGAATGTAGCTAAAGTTTGGACTATTACCACCACTAGTAATGCTAATGCTACACATGTTGCTACACCTCCTACTAATAATAATAAAAGAATTGGTGTTAGCAATGTTTCCACTTCTAATGCAAAGCGCGAGAAACTGCCTGAAACTGCTAAAACTGCTGAAACTGCCTGTGATAAAGCTGCTGAAATTTTTTCCAACATTGGGGATGATGATCCCATTGCTTTAGATTATAATGGTTTGAATTTTGATGATTGCCACATCTCTGAAGTTATAAAGTTCTTGCAAAAACTTGCTAAAAGTCCTAATGCTAGTGCTATAAATTTGGCTTTCACGCATCATATTACAAATGCTCTCATAAAAGCTAGAGAAGAGAAACTAGAGCGCGAAGCCTCTATTCCTAAAAAGCTAGAGGATGGTTGGGAGCCCATCATTAAGATGAAGGTTAAAGATTTTGATTGTAATGCTTTATGTGATCTTGGTGCAAGTATTTCTGTTATGCCTAAGAAAATTTATAATATGCTTGACTTGCCACCGCTGAAAAATTGTTATTTGGATGTTAATCTTGCTGATCATTCTACAAAGAAACCTTTGGGGAAAGTTGATAATGTTCGCATTACCGTTAACAATAACCTTGTTCCCGTTGATTTTGTTGTCTTGGATATTGAATGCAATGCATCTTGTCCCATTATATTGGGAAGACCTTTTCTTCGAACTGTTGGTGCTACTATTGATATGAAGGAAGGTAATATAAAATATCGATTTCCTCTCAAGAAAGGTATGGAACACTTCCCTAGAAAGAGAATGAAGTTACCTTTTGATTCTATTATGAGAACAAATTATGATGTTGACACTTCATCTCTTGATAATACTTGATACACACTTTCTGCGCCTAGCTGAAAGGCGTTAAAGAAAAGCGCTTATGGGAGACAACCCATGTTTTTACCTACAGTACTTTGTTTTTATTTTGTGTCTTGGAAGTTGTTTACTACTGTAGTAACCTCTCCTTATCTTAGTTTTGTGTTTTGTTGTGCCAAGTAAAGCCGTTGATAGAAAAGTAAGTACTAGATTTGGATTACTGCGCAGTTCCAGATTTCTTTGCTGTCACGAATCTGGGTCCACCTCCCTGTAGGTAACTCAGAAAATTATGCCAATTTACGTGCATGATCCTCAGATATGTACGCAACTTTCATTCAATTTGAGCATTTTCATTTGAGCAAGTCTGGTGCCATTTTAAAATTCGTCAATACGAACTGTTCTGTTTTGACAGATTCTGCCTTTTATTTCGCATTGCCTCTTTTGCTATGTTGGATGAATTTCTTTGATCCATTAATGTCCAGTAGCATTATGCAATGTCCAGAAGTGTTAAGAATGATTGTGTCACCTCTGAATATGTTAATTTTTATTGTGCACTAACCCTCTAATGAGTTGTTCTAAGTTTGGTGTGGAGGAAGTTTTCAAGGATCAAGAGAGGAGTATGATGCAACATGATCAAGGAGAGTGAAAGCTCTAAGCTTGGGGATGCCCCGGTGGTTCACCCCTGCATATATCAAGAAGACTCAAGCGTCTAAGCTTGGGGATGCCCAAGGCATCCCCTTCTTCATCGACAACATTATCAGGTTCCTCCCCTGAAACTATATTTTTATTCCATCACATCTTATATGCTTTTCTTGGAGCGTCGGTTTGTTTTTGTTTTTGTTTTGTTTGAATAAAATGGATCCTAGCATTCACCTTATGGGAGAGAGACACGCTCCGCTGTAGCATATGGACAAGTATGTCCTTGGTTTCTACTCATAGTATTCATGGCGAAGTTTCTCCTTCGTTAAATTGTTATATGGTTGGAATTGGAAGATGATACATGTAGTAATTGCTATTAATGTCTTGGGTAATGTGATACTTGGAAATTGTTGTGCTCATGATTAAGCTCTTGCATCATATGCTTTGCACCCATTAATGAAGAAATACATAGAGCATGCTAAAATTTGGTTTGCATATTTGGTTTCTCTAAGGTCTAGATAATTTCTAGTATTGAGTTTGAACAACAAGGAAGACGGTGTAGAGTCTTATAATGTTTTCAATATGTCTTTTATGTGAGTTTTGCTGCACCGGTTCATCCTTGTGTTTGTTTCAAATAAGCCTTGCTAGCCTAAACCTTGTATCGAGAGGGAATACTTCTCATGCATCCAAAATACTTGAGCCAACCACTATGCCATTTGTGTCCACCATACCTACCTACTACATGGTATTTTCCGCCATTCCAAAGTATATTGCTTGAGTGCTACCTTTAAAATTCCATCATTCACCTTTGCAATATATAGCTCATGGGACAAATAGCTTAAAAACTATTGTGGTATTGAATATGTAATTATGCACTTTATCTCTTAATAAGTTGCTTGTTGTGCGATAACCATGTTCACTGGGGACGCCATCAACTACTCTTTGTTGAATTTCATGTGAGTTGCTATGCATGTCCGTCTTGTCTGAAGTAAGAGAGATCTACCACCCTATGGTTAAGCATGCATATTGTTAGAGAAGAACATTGGGCCGCTAACTAAAGCCATGATCCATGGTGGAAGTTTCAGTTTTGGACATACATCCTCAATCTCAAATGAGAAAATTATTAATTGTTGTTACATGCTTATGCATAAAAGAGGAGTCCATTATCTGTTGTCTATGTTGTCCCGGTATGGATGTCTAAGTTGAAGAATAATCAATAGCGAGAAATCCAATGCGAGCTTTCTCCTTAGACCTTTGTACAGGCGGCATAGAGGTACCCCTTTGTGACACTTGGTCAAAACATGTGCATTGTGATGATCCGGTAGTCCAAGCTAATTAGGACAAGGTGCGGGCACTATTAGTACACTATGCATGAGGCTTGCAACTTGTAAGATATAATTTACATGATACATATGCTTTATTACTACCGTTGACAAAATTGTTTCATGTTTTCAAAATCAAAGCTCTAGCACAAATATAGCAATCGATGCTTTTCCTCTATGGAGGACAATTCTTTTACTTTCAATGTTGAGCCAGTTCACCTATTTCTCTCCACCTCAAGAAGCAAACACTTGTGTGAACTGTGCATTGATTCCTACATATTTGCTTATTGCACTTATTATATTACTCTATGTTGACAATATCCATGAGATATACATGTTACAAGTTGAAAGCAACCGCTGAAACTTAATCTTCTTTTGTGTTGCTTCAATGCCTTTACTTTGAATTATTGCTTTATGAGTTAACTCTTATGCAAGACTTATTGATGCTTGTCTTGAAGTGCTATTCATGAAAAGTCTTTGCTTTATGATTCACTTGTTTACTCATGTCATATACATTGTTTTGATCGCTGCATTCACTACATATGCTTTACAAATAGTATGATCAAGGTTATGATGGCATGTCACTCCGTAAATTATCTCGTGTTATCGTTTTACCTGCTCGGGACGAGCGTAACTAAGCTTGGGGATGCTGATACGTCTCCGACGTATCGATAATTTCTTATGTTCCATGCCACATTATTGATGTTATCTACATGTTTTATGCACACTTTATGTCATATTCGTGCATTTTACGGAACTAACCTATTAACAAGATGCCGAAGTGCCGATTCTTGTTTTTCTGCTGTTTTTGGTTTCAGAAATCCTAGTAAGGAAATATTCTCGGAATTGGACGAAATCAACGCCCAGGGGCCTATTTTGCCACGAAGCTTCCAGAAGTCCGAAGACGAAACGAAGTGGGGCCACAGGGTGCCCAAACCCTAGGGCGGCGCGGCCCCCCTGGCCGCGCCGGCCTATGGTGTGGGGCCCCTGTGCCCCCTCCTGACTTGCCCTTCCGCCTACTTAAAGCCTCCGTGACGAAACCCCCCGGACCGAGAGCCACGATACGGAAAACCTTCCAGAGACGCCGCCAACGCCGATCCCATCTCGGGGGATCCAGGAGATCGCCTCCGGCACCCTGCCGGAGAGGGGAATCATCTCCCGGAGGACTCTACGCCGCCATGGTCGCCTCCGGAGTGATGTGTGAGTAGTCTACCCCTGGACTATGGGTCCATAGCAGTAGCTAGATGGTTGTCTTCTCCCCATTGTGCTATCATTGTCGGATCTTGTGAGCTGCCTAACATGATCAAGATCATCTATCTGTAATTCTATATGTTGCGTTTGTTGGGATCCGATGAATAGAGAATACTTGTTATGTTGATTATCAAAGTTATATCTATGTGTTGTTTATGATCTTGCATGCTCTCCGTTACTAGTAGATGCTCTGGCCAAGTAGATGCTTGTAACTCCAAGAGGGAGTATTTATGCTCGATAGTGGGTTCATGCCTGCATTGACACACGGGACAAAGTGATGAAAGTTCTAAGGTTGTGTTGTGTTGTTGCCACTAGGGATAAAACATTGATGCTATGTCTAAGGATGTTTGTTGATTACATTACGCACCATACTTAATGCAATTGTCTGTTGCTTTGCAACTTAATACTGGAGGGGGTTCGGATGATAACCTGAAGGTGGACTTTTTAGGCATAGATGCAGTTGGATGGCGGTCTATGTACTTTGTCGTAATGCCCAATTAAATCTCACTATACTCATCATGATATGTATGTGCATGGTCATGCCCTCTTTATTTGTCAATTGCCCAACTGTAATTTGTTCACCCAACATGCTGTTTATCTTATGGGAGAGACACCTCTAGTGAACTGTGGACCCCGGTCCAATTCTCTTTACTGAAATACAATCTACTGCAATACCTGTTCATCGTTTTCTGCAAACAATCATCTTCCACACAATACGGTTAATCCTTTGTTACAGCAAGCCGGTGAGATTGACAACCTCACTGTTTCGTTGGGACAAAGTACTTTGGTTGTGTTGTGCAGGTTCCACGTTGGCGCCGGAATCCCTGGTGTTGCGCCGCACTACATCCCGCCGCCATCAACCTTCAACGTGCTTCTTGGCTCCTCCTGGTTCGATAAACCTTGGTTTCTTTCTGAGGGAAAACTTGCTGCTGTGCTCATCATACCTTCCTCTTGGGGTTCCCAACGAACGTGTGAGTTACACGCCATCACTTCCTGACAGCACACCACCAAACATCCGCCCCTACCGGATGTCACATAATCAAAAGAATATCATTGAGGCAATAATCAAGGAAATGTTGCAGAACAAGGAAATCCAACCGAGCTGCATCCCTTTTTCTTCTCCGGTGATACTAGTGAGGAAGAAAGACAAGTCTTGGCGCCTTTGCGTGGACTACCGAGCCCTTAATGAAATCACAATCAAGAATAGGTTCCCTATACCTGTCATAGAGGATCTATTGGATGAACTGCATGGTGCTACCATTTTTTCCAAGCTGGACCTTCGGTCAGGTTATCACCAAATTCGTATGAATCCAGCTGACATTCACAAAACGGCCTTCTCAACCCACTTGGGTCACTATGAATACAAGGTCATGCCTTTTGGCCTCAGTAATGCCCCAGCTACCTTCCAAGACTTGATGAACAACATTTTCTCCCCTTTCCTGAGGAAGTTTGTCTTGGTCTTTTTTGATGACATACTTGTCTACAGCAAGTCAATGATTGAACATCAGGATCACCTTACAGCTGTACTGCACACCCTCAGAAATCATCAGTTGAAAGCTAAGGCCAGTAAATGCACCTTTGGTCAACCTCAAGTTGAGTATTTAGGTCATGTGATATCAGGTGCTGGAGTAGCCACAGATCCAGCGAAAATTGCTGATATTGTCAATTGGAAAACCCCTCAAACACTCAAGCAACTCAGGGGATTCTTGGGACTGACTGGTTACTACCGCCGATTCATCAAAGGGTATGCACTTATCTGTCAACCACTGTATTCTGCCCTCAAAAAGGATAATTTCTCCTGGGGTAAGGATCAGCTACATGCCTTCGACACCCTGAAACAAGCTATGTCATCCCCTCCACTGCTCACTCTACCAAACTTTGAACTCCCTTTCACATTGGAAACTGATGCATGCATGAATGGTCTAGGAGCAGTCTTAATGCAACATGGTCGTCCTCTAGCCTTTTTCAGCAAAAGTCTGGGACCACAAGCCAGTGCCAAATCAATTTATGAAAAAGAAGCATTGGCTATCCTAGAAGCGCTCAAGAAATGGCGTCATTATTTCCTTGGTAACAAAGTAATTATCAAGACTGATCAACGCAGTCTACAGTACTTGGGCAGCCAAAGATTGTTGGAAGGCATACAACACAAACTTATGCTCAAATTACTGGAATTTGATTACACAATTCAGTACAAGAAGGGCAAAGAAAATGTGGTAGCAGATGCCCTGTCAAGGAAATTCCAAACTGAAGAAAATTCCACTTGTGAGGTTCCCACAGAAAGTGACCAGAGTAATGCCATGTCAGTACTTGTGCCTTCCTGCATGGATGAAGTAATTGACTCTTATAAAAAGGATGATAAATGCATCAAATTACTTCAGGAATTAGCCATCAATAAGGATAGCAACCCACCATTCTCTCTCAATTCAGGAATCCTGAGATACAAAGGAAGGATATACATTGGTACATCTAATGATTTACGGGAAAAATTATTCCAGGCTTTTCATTCCTCTGCCTATGGGGGACACTCTGGCCACAGGGTCACATTCCATTGACTCCAAAGCTTATTCTACTGGCCACTACAGAGACAATTCGTTGCAAGCTTAGTGGCCGAATGCCCTACCTGCCAGATATCCAAAACAGAAAAGGTGAAATACCCCGGCCTGCTGCAACCATTACCTATTCCCAAGCAAAAATGGACTGATATCAGCATGGATTTCATTGAAGGACTACCCAAGTCACAAGGCAAGGATGTGATCCTGGTGGTTGTCGATCGCCTAACAAAGTATGCCCATTTCCTTCCCCTCTCCCATCCTTACAATGTGCAGAAGGTAGCCGACCTTTTTATGGACAACATAGTAAAATTGCATGGTCCTCCTGCTAGTATTGTGAGTGACAGAGATACCATTAACACAAGCACACTGTGGAAAGACATTTTCAGCTCTTTCAACACCTCTCTCAAGTACAGCTCTGCTCATCATCCCGAGACAGATGGACAGACGGAACGTGTCAACCAGTGCCTTGAACAGTATCTGCGCTGCATGGCTTTCCAGGAACCCAAGAAATGGAGCCAATGGCTGCCAGCGGCGGAATGGTGGTACAATTGCTCATACCATACTGCCATTAAAATGACCCCATTTGAGGCACTCTATGAGTACCCTCCCCCACTGTTACACCAGATAGCGGTGCCCTGCAATGTGTCACCTGAAGCTACAGTCACACTCCAGGAAAAAGACCACATGGTCAAAACATTGCAAGCCAACCTGCAACGAGCCCAGGATCGGATGAAGAAATTCGCCGACACTAACCGAACAGAAAGGAGCTTCCTGGTAGGTGACTTGGTGTACTTAAAGATGCAACCTTATCGTGAGACGGCACTGGGACTCCGCAATGCTCTAAAGCTCACTTCCAAGTGGTACGGTCCCTTCCGAGTTCTGCAGCGAGTTGGTAATGTGGCTTACAAACTCCAACTACCCATTGACACCCAGATCCATGATGTTTTCCATGTAAATCAACTGAAGAAGCACTTGGGGAAATCAGCTATTCCCAACACCACGCTGCCAATAGTCACTGCTTCATGAAAGATCAAAATGGCTCCTCATGCTCTGCTACAGCGGCGACAGGTGCCTCGCAGTGCGGGCGAATATGACATTGCAGTACCTCAGTGGTTGATTAAATGGGAGAACATGAGTGAGGCAGAGGCAACCTGGGAAGATGCAACCTTCATACAAGCAACCTTTCCATGGTTCAAGCCTTGAAGTCTTGAGTTAGGGAAGGGGCAGTGTCAGGATCACTCCCTCTGAATATCAACATCTCCAATCACTGTCCTGTTTCAGCAGCAAGAACCGACAGTCCAGGGGCGTCAAGAATACCCAGTGGCTGTAGTGCCTCGTCTAGTTAAATTACCTATTTGCCCCAGTTCTCTCTATCCTGTAACTCTGCTTTATTCTAGGACAATTCTGTAATTTGCTTGAGCTCGATCCTTCGATATAAAGGACGAGTGGGGTGGCTGGGTGGATCAAGCAATAAAAATCCCTAATTTTATCTGTTCTTTCCTTTTGCAAATTAGATGAAGTAGATCAGAGCCTCGTGAGCTCAATTTTCCTATCCTCTTCTTCGAGTTATCTTCAAGGATCACCCGTGATACCTGACAAGCTGGGTCGCCGGGGAGAGGTGAATTGGACGGAAGGAGCACCGAGGAGCCGGCGATTGGCGGCGGCGGGACTGCAACAACTAACAAATACTGCAAAGTGTGTGGTGCTGCTGCCGAGCTGCCGGCCCGCCCGCATATCCAGGGCGGCACACACTCCCTGGCCGCGCCCCTCTCACTGGACCTCTTCCGTGATTCGTTCCTCGCCGTCGGAACGTCCCTGGTCGCTGGAGAGCTCCGCCCTGAACCATCCCTCACCGGCCTGCTCCGCCCTGATCCGCCTCTGCCCTTCTGTTTGTATAAGAGAGAGCTGATGCTTGCACAATTGGTGGATGCTACCGAACAGATGCAGAAGAGAGAAGATTCCCAAACTAGAATCATGCGAGCGCAATCATCCATCTAAGAGCATGTCTAACAGACCCCTTAAAAGGGCCAAACCCGTATAATAACCGCCGAAATAAGGGGTTGGGCGCTACCCGGCCGTCTAGCAGACCCCGTAAAACAGGCCCCCGCATCGATTTTTTGCAGTTTTGGCTACGGGGCGGCTCTTCGCCCCTTACTTGTACGGGGCGGGAGGCTGAATACAGGGCCAACCCCTCATCCCATTTCACTAGGGCGCGCGGACATTTCAGAATTCCCAACCGTTTTCCCCGCGCCGCGGCCATAGCCACCCGCGCGCCGCCGCTGAAAACAGAATATTCCGCAAGATTCTGTTTTACGGGGTGGGGATACGGGGTCTGCTAGCTCGGACGAGTTTTCGACCGACGAAAAGTGAATACAGGGCCCTCTACTCGCGTTTTAAGGGGCAGAAAAATAAGGGACCTGTTAGATATGCTCTTCCGTGTTCTTTGCCTATAGTTATGCAGGTTTGCAGATACACCAAAAGATTATGCATAGCTGACTCCGCGTCTGTTTCTTCTGCAAAAGATGGCTTCAGTACGCACAAAAGCGGCAGATTCAGTAGTGGATGCTAAGGAAGTGGAAACTACTTATTATTAATGACAACGGAACATAAAATGGTCACATATTTGTGACAACTACTGCTGGCAAAAATGAAAGCCCTACAAGAAGTCAAGAACCGTGAGCTCTATGCAATGTTTCTCTTCTATAACTGAGAAGGATTAGCCATATCTAAACTTGGTTTTGTAATATACGCCTAAGACTGTTCATGATGTTGTAATCGGAGCATTACAACATGTACCAGCACATGCCACTTATCCAAGTGAAGTTGTATAATATTTATGTGCATGTACTTTACTAGCATGTTCAGTTCGCATGAGAAAGCAACTCCTTTAAAACAACATTAGCTAGCTCCAAATCAAATTGATTTGGTCTTTGATGAATTAAAATAATATCTATTTTTTGGCAGATATGTAGGGCACTTTCTGTACATTCACGCAGAGATATCAAGCCTTCCAGGTATACCGCAAAATGCCTTATAAGGTATATGATACACACGAGCAATCTATAATTGTAAGGATCCTGAAGTTTAATGGGATAATTCTTAATAATGGCAATAAAATAGTTATTTTTAAATTGTTACATATTGAATACTTATTTATTTCAGTATATATTTGGGAGTCAAGTGTGAATGTACCCTGTAAAAGCTGTGTAGAGAAGCACATGATATAATTTATTTGAGTATTTTTTTCTTTCGATGCAACGTATAGACACTTTTGCAAATACTTGGTCCGTAGCGAAGCACGGGTTTTATCCTAGTACTAGATAAAGGCGTCATTTACTGCGTAATTAGATTTGTGATGCCCCTAATTGGATTCGGACCGTCCTTGCAAAAGAAGATCGTTGAATGAATTCGGCGCCTGACACTTTTTTCCACTTAACCATCTCTTCCAATTTCAAAATAAAAGAACCTCAAAAAAACTAGATTGAGGAACACCCGACACTTTAAAGTAAAAAAGTACTCATTTCTCAAAGTTAGTATAATATTTTCGGTTGTTCTATTTCTTTCTTAAATATAATAGATTCTTTTTTATGAAACCGTTAATCATTTATTTATTGACTGCCTTTTTGCTAAAATCATTTGGTGTATTGTCTACTTTGCGTATAATATTACACCGCCAACTAATATTACTAATATGTTTGGTAATTGGTTATATGGCGTGACAAAGAGTGACAAAGATAAGATTCGTTTTGGCGTATTTGCTCTTTGTTGGTCCATTTGGATAACTAGGAATGATATGGTTTTTAACAAACAAAATGGAACGAATTTTTTTGCAGGTTATGCGGCGTATCTTCCATTGGATCCAGCTTTGGGCTTTCCTTCTCCCGGAGGATCTGCGGGTGGATATGGTTACTGGATGCAACCGGTTGCTCTGGACTTTTTTTCCAGGCTACTGGGTGGTGACACATTAATAGATTAGCTAATGGATAGCTTCATCATGTACCTCATTTTCTTATGGTTGATACATGTTTTGACCTTATCTGATACTTTTGTACCCATATTTTTTAATAAATGAAAGGCCGTATGCATCGCTTGATGCAGAGGTGATGGCGCCAGAAAATTTTGCTGAGCGTTGTTGTGGAAGCGGTTGGGAAACCCCAAGAGAAAGGTGTGATGAGCACAGCAACAAGTTTTCCCTCCGTACGAAACCAAGGTTTAATCGACTAGTAGGAGAAAAGCGTGACTTCTGAAGGTGTTGCTAGCTGACTACTGACAGGACGCACTACCGGCGTCAGCAATAACGTGAAACCTGCACACAACACAACCACAATACTTTGCCCCAACTTACATTGAGGTTGTCAATCTCACTGATTTGCTGAACACAAAGGACTAGACGTATCGAGTGGAAATAGATGTTTGCAGTAATTAAAGAGAATAATGCTTGGAGAAAGTAAATAGAACAGGATGATTGGATCAGTGTAAAAGAAAGGATCGGGGTCCATAGTTCACTAGAGGTGTCTCTCCATAAAGATAAATAGCATGCTGGGTGAACAAATTACAGCTGGACAATTGATAGAATGTCGACCATACATGAGATTTAATTGGGTATTACAACATAATACATAGGTTGTAATACAACTGCGTCTATGACTAATAATCCACCTTCCGGTTATCGTCTGAACCCTTTTCAGTATTAAGTTGCAAGCAACAGATTATCGTATTAAGCAATGTGTGTAAAATAAACAATAAAATTACCCTTAGATAAAACATTATTATTTTCTCCCTAGTAGCAACATCACATCTCCAATCTTAGAAGTTATTGTCACTCCCCCAGAAAACTAGAGGCATGAACCTACTATCAAGCATAAATACCCCATCTTGGAGTCACAAGCATCTACTTGGCAAGAGTATCTGATACGTCCAATTTGCATCACTATTCTATATCATAATTTACTGTTATTCATTGATATATTTCATATTTAGAGGTGATACTTATGTTATTCCACCTATTTTTGCATGTTTGATGATTATTGGAGAATCTGCTGGAAAAAGGACCGTCAAGGCACCATATTTCTGAAGACCAACAATTCCCAACAAAGATACAGAAAATCATATTTTTTCAGATGACGGGAAAAGCTAGGAGGGAAGGTCGAGATGGTCCAGGGGGCTCCAAACCACCCCTAGGCGTGGGCCCACCTCAGGTTGCGCCTAGGCATGGTGTGGCCACCCTGGCCCACTTCTGACGATGCCCCTCGCGTATTTCAACCCCTCGGGAAACCTAAGATCGGGGGTACGACCAGAGAAATATTCCGCCGCCGCTACGGGACGAAGAACTAGAGAGAGAGAGAAAAGCTCTCCGGTAGGCAGAATTCTGCCGGGGAAATTCTTTCCCGGAGAGGGGAGATCGTCGCCATCGCCACCGCCATCAAGCTGGACTTCATAGGGATCATCATCACCATCATCTCCACCACCAGTACCATCATCACCACCGTCTCCACATCGTCCCGCTATAGCATCTTAGGTTCAATACTTGTCTAGTTCATAGGGGAAACTTTCCCGGTGTTGATTACTCCTTGCAGTTGATGCTATTGAGTGAAACCATTGAATTAAGGTTTATGTCTAGATTGTTATTCATCATTATCTCACCTCTGATTATGATCCATATGATGTCTCGTGAGTAGTTCGTTTAGTTCTTGAGGACATGGGATAAGTCATGATGTTAGTAGTGGAACTATGTTGAGTAATATGCAATGATTTGATATTTAAGTTGTGGTGCTATTCTTCTAGTGATGTCATGTGAACGTCGACTACATGATACTTCACCTTTATGGGCCTAGGGTAATGCATTGTGTATTTGGCTACTAATTGTGGGGTTATTGGAGGACAAAAACCCAAACCCCCGTTGGAAACCGGTGCACAAGGGAGCGTAGGATCTCAAAGTTTAAGGCCGTGGTTAGATTTATCTTAATTACTTTCTTGTAGTTGTTGATGCTTGCAAGAGGTATAATCACAAGTATGCATTAGTCCAGGTATGGGGTAGTGCATTAGCATAGGTTCATCCACACAACACTTACCAAACCATTGAATGTTATTCAACTATGTGAAGCGAAAACACTTGACGTAATTCCCGTGTGTCCTCAGAAACGTTTGGTCATCATAAGTAAATTGATGTCTACGCACACTTCTATTCTTGTAGACAGTGTTGGGCCTCCAAGAGCATAGGTTTGTAGAACAGCAGCAAGTTTTCCTTAAGTGAATCACCCAAGGTTTATCGAACTCAGGGAGGTAGAGGTCAAAGATATCCCTCTCAAGCAACCCTGCAATTAAGATACAAGAAGTCTCTTATGTCCCCAACACACCTAATACACTTGTCAGATGTATAGGTGCACTAGTTCGGCGAAGAGATAGTGAAATACAAGTAATATGGATGATTATAAGTAGTAATTGCAATCTGAAATAAAAATGGCAGCAAGCGAACATGTAGCAGAACTTGTTGGAAACGGTGTTTCAATGCTTAGAAACAAGGCCTAGAGATCATACTTTCACTAGTGGACACTCTCAACAATGATCACATAATTTAATAAAGGCCTAGGGATCATACTTTCACTAGATGGATTCCGGGGGCACTTCCCCGTCCCGGCGGCGTGCCGGAATAGAGACTTCTGTCCCCCGAACTTGGCTTCGCGATGACGGCGGCTACGTAACTTTTCTCGTATTTTGGCTCTCGGTCCTAGGGTTTTCCGATACGCAGGAATATATAGGCGAAGAGGCAGCGTCGGGGGAGCCAGGGGTTGGGCTCCCCACACCTGGGCACGGCAGTGGGCCCAGCCGCGCCGCCCTATGGGGTGCCCCCTGCTAGTCTTCTCCGACTCTTCTTCGATGTTCTCGAACACTCCGTGGAAAATAGGGCCGTGGGATTTTGTTTCGTCCAATTCCGAGAATATTTCCTGTGTAGGATTTCTGAAACCAAAAACAGCAGAAAACAGGAACTGGCGCTTCGGCATCTTGTTAATAGGTTAGTACCGGAAAATGCATCAAAATGATATAAAGTATGAATAAAACATGTAGGTATTGTCATAAAACTAGCATGGAACATAAGAAATTATAGATACGTTGGAGACGTATCAAGCATCCCCAAGCTTAGTTCCTACTTGCCCTCGAGTAGGTAAACGATAAAAAGAATAATTTCTGAAGTGACATGCTACCAACATAATCTTGATCAATACTATTGTAAAGCATATGAGATGAATGAAGTGACTCAAAGCAATGGTCTATAGTTTACTAACAAATAGATAATGACTAAACAACTGAATCATATAGCAAAGACTTTTCATGAATAGTACTTTCAAGACAAGCATCAAAAAGTCTTGCATAAGAGTTAACTCATAAAGCAATAGATTCTTAATAGAAGGTTTTGAAGCAAAACAAAGGAAGATTTAAGTTTCAGTAATTGCTTTCAACTTTCAACATGTATATCTCATGGATAATTGTCAACACAAAGTAGTATGATGAGTGCAATAAGCAAGCATATAAGAATCAATGCACACAGTTGACACAAGTGTTAGCTTCTAAGATAGAAGGAAGTAGGTAAACTGACTCAACATAAAGTAAAAGAAAGGCCTGATACGTCCAAAACGTATCTACTTTCCTGAACACTTCTGCTATTGTTTTGCCTCTAATTTGTGTATTTTGGATGCAACTAACACGGACTAACGCTGTTTTCAGCAGAATTGTTCTGGTGTCTCGTTTTTGTGCAGAAATCCAACTTTCAGGAAAATCCTCGGAATTTATGCGAAAGGTCCTATTTTTCCAGAAGACTGACGGAGCCAGAAGGGCAAGCCAGGTGGAGGCCTGAGGGCCCCACACCCTAGGGCGGCGCGGCCCAGGAGGGGGGCGCGCGGCCCTAGTGTGTAGCCCCCTCGGCCGGCCTCCGACGCCCTCCTTTGGACTACTTAACGCCTTCGACCTAAAAATGCACAGAGAGAAGAGGAAGTCACTAGAAACCCTCCAGAACGTCAC
This sequence comes from Lolium perenne, assembly GCF_019359855.2. Taxonomy (NCBI): domain Eukaryota; kingdom Viridiplantae; phylum Streptophyta; class Magnoliopsida; order Poales; family Poaceae; genus Lolium; species Lolium perenne. Next base: position 314,082,179 of record NC_067247.2, read on the forward strand.
CACATCGCGAAACTCCGTCTCTGGGACCAAAAACTCCGTTCTGGCACTCCGCCGGGACGGGGAATTGGAGGATATCATCGCCGCTATCACCACCGACGCCTCTCCATCGACCAGCAATGTTTCCCCCATCCATGTGTGAGTAATTCCCCCGCTGTAGGCTGAAGGGGATGGTAGGGATTGGATGAGATTGGTCATGTAATAGCATAAGATTGTTAGGGCATAGTGCCTAGTGTCCCTAATTGGTACTTTGATGATATTGTTGCAACTTGTTATGCTTAATGCTTGTCACTAGGGCCCGAGTGCCATGATCTCAGATCTGAACATGTTATTATTTCATCATGATATGCATTGTTTTATGATCTTACCTGCAAGTTGTATACACATGTCGATATCCGGAACCAAAGGCCCCGAAGTGACAGAAATCGGGACAACCGGAGGGGATGGCGGTGATGTGAGGATCACATGTGTTCACGGAGTGTTAATGCTTTGCTCCGGTACTCTATTAAAAGGAGTACCTTAATTTCTAGTAGATTCCCTAGAGGCCCGGCTGCCACCGGCTGGTAGGACAAAAGATGTTGTGCAAGTTTCTCATTGCGAACACGTACGACTAAATATGGAACACATGCCTATGGATTGCTTTGTACTTGGACACTTTTTTATTATTATCTGCAAATGCCCTGCTTTGATTGTTACATGAGTTTCTCTCATCCATGCAACGCCCGTCATCCATCCCTGTGCCTAAAGTATTTTAATCCTGCTGTTTACTAAAATCACTACTGCTGTCTCTGTTACTCTGCTGCTGTTATTTCACTACTGCTACTGCTATAAACTGTTACTACTGATAAACTCTTGCGAGCAAGTCTGTTTCCAGGTGCAGCTGAATTGACAACTCCGCTGTTAAGGCTTTCAAGTATTCTTTGTCTCCCCTTGTGTCGAATCAATAAATTGGGTTTTACTTCCCGCGAAGACTGTTGCGATCCCCTATACGTATGGGTCATCAAGACTATTTTCTGGCGCCGTTGCCGGGGAGCATAGCTTTATTTGGAAGTTCACTTGGATTGATATTGTTCGCTGCAAATTCTCCATCATGGGTAAATCTCGCGATCCTAAAGTCGCCATATTACCATCCACTACAAGAAAAGGTACAACTCTGAGTACCTCTGCTGCTCTTGATTCACCATCTGTGATAAGTCAACTTGTTTCACCGCCGCAAGCTTCACTTGCTGGTACTTCTGCTGAATCTGAAAACTCTTATAATATTGATAATGTTTCTGTTGTGCTTGATGATAGTGGTTCATTGGGATCTTTTCTAGATGCTACAATTGCTAGGTCTAGACAAATTGAAAATACTGAAACTCCTAATGCTACAACACCTGTTAGTTCACCTGAGTCTGTTGATTATTCTAGTGATGATCCTGATGAGGATTATGTGGAGCTTAATGATGATTTTATTGATAAATGCAATGCTATTACTGATGCAAGAAAAATTAAAAAGTTTCTCGCGCAACATACTGTTAGATATAAGCTATCTCCTGATCCTAAATTTGCCACATCTCCCATAAACATTAAGGATAAAGATTATGATTTTTCTCTTGATCTATCTCATATAGCTATTGTGGAGAAAACACCCTTTTGTGGTACTGAAGAAGAAAGTGCTGTAGAACACATGATTGAGCTGTCTACTCTGAGTAGCTTGTTTTCTGGTAATGTCAAGATGCGTACTTATTTTGTTGCTAAATTTTTTCCTTTCTCATTAAAGGATGATGCTAAAACTTGGTATAATAATTTGCCTCCTGATTCTATTAAAAGTCCAACTGAATTGCGTGATGTTTTCTTTCGAAAATACTTTCCTGCTAGTGCTCAACATATTCCTTTGCAGAGAATTTATAGATTTGATCAGGAAGATGGAGAGAAATTGCCTGAAGCTTGGGCAAGATTTTGCTCTCTTATCAGAGCTCGACCTGAACATGATCTGGAAAAGAATGATCTACTTGATATATTTTATAGTGGACTAACCATTGAGTCTAGAGCATATTTGGATAGTTGTGCTGGTTGTGTTTTCAGGAAAAGAACTCTGCATTTAAGCTGAAGAATTATTGGCTAAAATAGGCCGGAATCATGATGATTGGACTACACCTGAACCAACTCCGACACCGATATTGAAGAAGAGTGGTTTGATTAAATTAAATGATGAAGATATAAGGGAAGCCAAGAAGTCTCTTAAGGAGAAAGGTATTAAATCCGAAGATGTGAAAAACTTACCTCCCATAGAAGATTTATGCGAGACAATTCCCCCTTCATCCATGATTGAGGTAAACTCCCTTCAACGCTTTACTAGGGAAGATATCCCGTATTCAAAACCTCCTGCTCAATGCTTAGATGAGTTTGATAATTATATTGTTAAGCAAGAAAATTTTAATATGAGAGTAGAGAACCATCTAATGGAAAATTCTCAAGCTATTAGTGAATTGCATGATATTGTGGAGAGAACCTCCAATGATGTTAAGATGATTGTTAAACAATTTCATATGATTCAAACTCAAATTGATCAACTGACTAAAGTGCAAAATGACTTATTAAAAAATAATTCTAAAGAAAAGCATGCTTATGAAGTAACAACTAGAGGCGGTGTTTCTACTCAGGATCCTCTATATCCTGAAGGGCACCCCAAAAGAGTTGAACAAGATTCTCAACGAATTACAGAAATTAGTGCACCTTCAAAGAAAAAAAGGAAGAAACATAAAAATGTTGTAGAATCCTCTGAACCTGTTAATGATCCTAATAGTATTTCTATTTCTGATGCTGAAACTGAAAGTGGTAATGAACATGATAAAGATAGTGATAAGAATGATGCTTCTGATAAAGAAGAGGTTGAAGATGAACCTGAAAAGCATGCTAAAAAAAAGTATACTAAAGAAGATTTTATTGCTAAGAAACATGGTAATGAAAGAGAACCATGGGTTCAAAAGCAAATGCCATTTCCTGCTAAGAAACTAAAATCAAAGGAAGAAGAACACTATAATAAATTTTGCGATTGGATGAAACCTTTATTCTTGCAAATCCCTTTGACTGATGCTATTAAATTGCCTCCTTATTCAAAGTATATGAAAGATATTGTCACTAACCAAAGGAAAATTCCTAATGAGGAGATTTCCACTATGCTTGCTAGTTACTCTTTCAATGGCAAAGTTCCAAAGAAGTTGGGCGACCCAGGTATACCGACCATTCCTTGTTCTATTAAGAATAATTATGTTAGAACTGCTCTATGTGATTTGGGAGCCGGTGTTAGTGTTATGCCTTTTTCTCTTTACAAAAGAATTTATTTAGATAAGTTGATACCTACTGATATATCTTTGCAAATGGCTGATAAATCTACTGATGTTCCTGTTTGTATATGTGAGGATGTTCCTGTTCAAGTTACTACTAACTGCTTGATATTAACTGATTTTGTTGTGTTGGAAATGCCTGAAGATGATAATATGTCTATTATTCTTGGGAGACCTTTTCTTAACACCGCAGGGGCTGTTATTGATTGCAATAAAGGAAAAGTTACTTTCAATGTTGATGATAAGGAGCATACCGTCTATTTTCCCAAGAGGATTGATAAAGTATGTGGAGTTAATACCATTTCTAATGTGAGAACTAATAAAGTTGGAACTATTGATTGTCCTATATATGAGCCTAAAGAAGGATATCAAAATCTTATGATTGGATCCATATCAATTCAATACAAGGTAACATGATTGATTTGAGGTTTATTTCATCTTATGCTATGTAAATTTATTTGGTGGCAAGACTTGATCAACCTTGTTAACAAATACATTTTATATGCATAGATGAACTAAACAACATCTCTTTCTTTCTCCACTTGTTTTAATCGCTGTAGCAATACCTTTATATCTTTATTTTATTGCAATGTTGTGCCAAGTAAAGTCTCTAATAGAAGGTTGATACTAGATTTGGATTTCTGCGCAGAAACAGATTTCTATCTATCACGAATTTGAGTAGGTCTCTCTGTAGGTAACTCAGAAAAATCTGCCAATTTACGTGAGTGATCCTCAGATATGTACACAACTTTCATTAGTTTTGAGTTTTCTGATTTGAGCAACGGAAGTGCCTCTTAAAAATTCGTTTTTACTGGTTGTTCTGTTTTGGCAGATTCTGTCTCTATTTTTTGCATTGTCTCTTGTAGACTTTAAGTAAGGCTTTCTAGACGTGGAGAGCTGTAGCTAATGTTTTATTGAGTTCTTACATTGTGTCACTACAGGACTAAAGTGGATTAAAGTTTTTGAGTACTAACCCCTCTAATGAAGTTTATGAGAAATTTGGTGTGGCAGAAGTTTTCAAGGGTCAAGAGAGAAGGGTGATATAATGTGATCAAGAAGAGTCAAAAGCCTAAACTTGGGGGGAGGTATACCGGCATCACTCATTCTTTGCATATTATAGTTGCTGGATACTTGTACATACTTGTTTAGCTTCTTAAAGTGGTTTTCTAATAAGAGGGAGATGATATTTGGGGAAGTGCTGCCTGTAAACAGATTCTCGGCTGTTACCAAAAAAACTCTTAAAAACAGCCAGAACGTTATTTTGCGAAGCCAGTTTTTGTGCATGCTCCCCAGGTTGTTATCTAGCTTTCATTAGTTGGACACTTTTCGATCTGAGCAGCGGAAGAATTTCTTAAAAATCGATTACTGTACTGCTGTCAAGTTTGACGAATTCCGGCTGCTTTGTGTTTATGTGACTTTTCTAGTTTTAATTTTCTTGTTTTTGCTTTGTTTATTTCCTAAAACACAAAAAGACCAAAAATATTTCTGTTGTTTCTCTTCACCATTTGTTTATTTTGGTTTCTTGCTTTTATTTTGCTTTATTTGCTATCGTTGGTTTGCTATAAGAAAATCCAAAAAGATTTTGCTTTGTTTGCTTGCTTCCTTTTGTTCTTGTTTCCAATTCGAAAACACCAAAAATATTTGTTGTTCTTCTTTTGTTTTGTAAAGTTCATTATGAGTTCAATGGTCTTCGGTGGCTGGAGCGTGGTTTTCATTTCATATTATCCAAGCTACACAAGTGAAAAGCAATAATGACGATCTACGACAATTCGACTGTGGTGAGAGGCTGGTATGAACTCTATTTGTTTTCATTTTTGTACATATACTCATCCATGTGAGCATGCTTAGTTGGTTCATGTGAGGTATATGTCATTTAAGAAAGTCTAGTAGTTCATGATCTCTCATGATTAGCTCCAATTTATTAATATGAGTAGCATGTCATGGATGTTTGCTTGCATTGTTTTATTCATAAATAGGTATGACATTGTGGTATCCTCCTCTGAATAATTCATTTGAATCGACTTGGCACATGCTCACTGACAAGGTATCAACTTGTCAATGCCTATGGATTGTAGGCTAGGGTTTAGTTGGAAGTAGAGGGTAAGTAGATCTCGAAGGTTTCAGCCGGAAAGTACTCGACGAATATGAAAACTAGGGTTTACAGACAATGATTCGATTGATTCTTCGTCCCTCGACTCCCCCTTTATATAGGAGGTGGAGCCGAGGGATTCGTGCTATACAAGTTTACAGAGTCCGAGACGGTTTCTAACTCATCCCGCCAGATTACAAACAACACTTCCTATTACAACTCTATCTTTCCTTAGTAAATCTTGGACTCCCGAATCTTCTTATTCTTCGGGTATTGGGCCTCCAGTAAACCCCGGGTACCATCTTCGGCAGGCCCATTTGGGATGCCTATGTCACTCACGCATGCATATGACTGAACAAAAGTCAATTAAGCCTCGATGATTTACCTTGCTTCAGAGTTCTTGTATCACTTTTATGCCTCCGTTAATTTATTTTGCCGTAAGCATGATTATGATAGTGACTGCTCTCTTGATTGTCGCTCCCCAGTCTATTGCTAGCCTTCACTTGTACTGAGCGGGAACACTGCTTGTGCTTCCAAACCCCTGAAAACCAAGTTGTTCCAAAGTGTCCACCATAAATACCTATGCATGTCATTTCAAACCATTCCAAGTAAATTCTCATGCGCTACCTTTAAACCTTCAAAATGCTTCTCAATTTGTGTTAATGTTTTATAGCTCATGAGGAAGTATGTGGTGTTTATCTTTCAACCTTGTCATTTACTCTTGATGGATTTTCATAATGGACTAGTGGCACATCCGCTTATCCAATAATTTTGCAAAAGGAGCTGGCAACAGGGTTCCCAGCCCCGATTAATTAAACTTCATTAATAATTCTCTTCACATGTTTTGCTCTGATTCATCAGTAAGTGATACGCGTACAGCACGCGTCTGTTGGGAACCCCAAGTGGAAGGTGTGATGCGTACATCAGCAAGTTTCCCTCAGTAAGAAACCAAGGTTTATCGAACCAGTAGGAGTCAAGAAGCACGTTGAAGGTTGATGGCGGCGAGATGTAGTGCGGCGCAACACCAGGGATTCCGGCGCCAACGTGGAACCTGCACAACACAACCAAAGTACTTTGCCCCAACGAAACAGTGAGGTTGTCAATCTCACCGGCTTGCTGTAACAAAGGATTAGATGTATAGTGTGAATGATGATTGTTTGCAGAGAACAGTAGAACAAGTATTGCAGTAGATTGTATTCGATTAAAAGAATGGACCGGGGTCCACATTTCACTAGAGGTGTCTCTCCCATAAGATAAATAGCATGTTGGGTGAACAAATTACAGTTGGGCAATTGACAAATAGAGAGGGCATGACAATGCACATACATGATATGATGAGTATTGTGAGATTTAATTGGGCATTACGACAAAGTACATAGACCGCTATCCAGCATGCATCTATGCCTAAAAAGTCCACCTTCAGGTTATCATCCGAACCCCTTCCAGTATTAAGTTGCAAACAACAGACAATCGCATTAAGTATGGTGCGTAATGTAATCAATAACTACATCCTCGGACATAGCATCAATGTTTTATCCCTAGTGGCAACAGCACATCCACAACCTTAGAACTTTCTGTCATTGTCCCAGATTTAATGGAGGCATGAACCCACTATCGAGCATAAATACTCCCTCTTGGAGTTAAGAGCAAAAACTTGGCCAGAGCCTCTACTAATAACGGAGAGCATGCAAGATCATAAACAACACATAGGTAATAGATTGATAATCAACATAACATAGTATTCTCTATCCATCGGATCCCAACAAACACAACATATAGCATTACAGATAGATGATCTTGATCATGTTAGGCAGCTCACAAGATCTGACAATTAAGCACATAACGAGAAGACGACCATCTAGCTACTGCTATGGACCCATAGTCCAGGGGTGAACTACTCACTCATCACTCCGGAGGCGACCATGGCGGTGAAGAGTCCTCCGGGAGATGATTCCCCTCTCCGGCAGGGTGCCGGAGGCGATCTCCTGAATCCCCCGAGATGGAATTGGCGGCGGCGGCGTCTCTGGAAGGTTTTCCGTATCGTGGCTCTCGGTACTGGGGGTTTCGTGACGAAGGCTTTAAGTAGGCGGAAGGGCAGGTCAGGGGGCCACACGAGGGCCCCACACAACAGGCCGGCGCGGCCAAGGGCCAGGCCGCGCCGCCCTAGTTTTTGGGCACCTCATGGCCCCACTTCGTATCATCTTCGGTCTTCTGGAAGCTTCGTGGAAAAATAGGTCCCTGGCCGTTGATTTCGTCCAATTCCGAGAATATTTCCTTACTAGGATTTCTGAAACCAAAAACAGCAGAAAACAACAACTGGCTCTTCGGCATCTCGTTAATAGGTTAGTGCCGGAAAATGCATAAATATGACATATAATGTGTATAAAACATGTAGATATCATCAATAATGTGGCATGGAACATAAGAAATTATCGATACGTCGGAGACGTATCAGTAAGCAACTTAATTTTGCAAATAGACACTCCTCCATGGTATGAGATTGATGGAAGGCACCCGAGGATTCGGTTAGCCATGGCTTGTGTAAGCAAAGGTTGGGGGGAGTGTCACTCATAAATAAAACTAAAATACGTGTGTAAACAAAAGAGAAGAGGGATGATCTACCTTGCTGGTAGAAATAACGTCCTTCATGGGAGCCGCTCTTGAAAGTCTGGTTGGCGAGGTAGTTGGTGTACCCATTACCATTCGTTGACAACAACAAACACCTCTCAAAATAATTTTACTCCTGTTTTAAAAATGAAAAGCTCTAGCGCATGTTAATCCCTGCTTCCCTCTGCGAAGGGTCAATCTTTTACTTTTATGTTGTGTCTCCATCCTTTCTTTGAGCACTTTCTTGAGAGCACAACTATCATTCTTAGTATAATATGCTTGTCTCAAAATATGATTGATTGTGGTATAACTTTGATGCTTTTATCTTTGACAATCTCTACTTCTAGTCTTTCTATGAACCTCAGAGGTGCCTGAGCATTTATATTTTGCTATTCAAATACGGGCAAGCGAGATACCACTTTATCATACTCTTTTATGAACATCGCAATCCTGCTCATAGACATGATTCATGATGCTTATTATTAATTGTTGGTACTTTTCCATGATTGACATAGCTATTAGATGCTCTTATTTGCATGTATCTTATTATGAACTGCCCAAGTGTTAGCCATATCATGAGAATATTTACATCATATGAACAAATGTGTTCGTGAAAGTTCTTTTATCGCGTCAGTTGTTAACTGAATTGCTTGAGGACAAGCAATAAGCTAAGCTTGGGGGGAGTTGATACGTCCAAAACGTATCTACTTTCCCGAACACTTTTGCTATTGTTTTGCCTCTAATTTGTGTATTTTGGATGCAACTAACACGGACTAACGCTGTTTTCAGCAGAACGTTTCCGTGTCTCGTTTTTGTGCAGAAATCCAACTTTCAGAAAATCCTCGGAATTTATGCGAAAGGTCCTATTTTTCGAAGACCGACGGAGCCGAAGGGCAAGTTGTGTGGAGGCCCGAGGGCCCCACACCCTAGGGCGGCGCGACCCAGGAGGGGGGCGCGCGGCCCTAGTGTGTGGTCCCCTCGGCCGGCCTCCGACGCCCTCCTTTGGACTACTTAACGCCTTCGACCTAAAAACGCACGGAGAGAAGAGGAAGTCGCCAGAAACCCTCCAGAACGCCGCCACATCGTGAAAATCCGTCTCAGGGACCAGAAACTCCATTCTGGCACTCCGCCGGGACGGGGAATTGGAGGAGATCATCGCCGCCATCACCACCGACGCCTCTCCATCGACCAGTAATGTTTCCCCCATCCATGTGTGAGTAATTCCCCCGCTGTAGGCTGAAGGGGATGGTAGGGATTGGATGAGATTGGTCATGTAATAGCATAAGATTGTTAGGGCATAGTGCCTAGTGTCCGTAATTGGTACTTTGATGATATTGTTGCAACTTGTTATGCTTAATGCTTGTCACTAGGGCCCAAGTGCCATGATCTCAGATCTGAACATGTTATTATTTCATCATGATATGCATTGTTTTATGATCTTACCTGCAAGTTGTATACACATGTCGCTGTCCGGAACCAAAGGCCCCGAAGTGACAGAAATCGGGACAACCGGAGGGGATGGCAGTGATGTGAGGATCACATGTGTTCACGGAGTGTTAATGCTTTGCTCTGGTACTCTATTAAAAGGAGTACCTTAATTTCCAGTAGATTCCCTAGAGGCCCGGCTGCCACCGGCTGGTAGGACAAAAGATGTTGTGCAAGTTTCTCATTGCGAGCACGTACGACTAAATATGGAACACATGCCTATGGATTGCTTTGTACTTGGACACCATTTTATTATTATCTGCAAATGCCCTGCTTTGATTGTTACATGAGTTTCTCTCATCCATGCAACGCCCGTCATCCATCCCTGTGCCTACAGTATTTTAATCCTGCTGTTTACTAAAATCAGTACTGCTATCTCTGTTACTCTTCTGCTGTTATTTCACTACTGCTACTGCTATAAACTGTTACTACTGATAAACTCTTGCGAGCAAGTCTGTTTCCAGGTGCAGCTGAATTAACAACTCCGCTGTTAAGGCTTTCAAGTATTCTTTGTCTCCCCTTGTGTTGAATCAATAAATTGGGTTTTACTTCCTGCAAAGACTGTTGCGATCCCCTATACTTGTGGGTCATCAAGGCCCTTCGCAGAGGGAAGCATGGATTAAATCATGTGCTAGACCTTTTCAAGTTTTGAAATCATATAGAGAGCATAAAAGTAAAGTTTTGAGAGGTGTTTGTTGTTGTCAACGAATGGTAGTGGGCACTCTAACCCCCTTGTCAAACAGACTTTCAAAGAGCGGCTCCCATGAAGGACATTATCTCTACCAGCAAGGTAGATCATCCCTCTTCTCTTTTGTTTACACATGTATTTTAGTTTTATTTATAGATGACACTCCTCCCAACCTTTTTCTTTCACAAGCCATGGCTAACCGAGTCCTCGGGTGCCTTCCAACATTTCACATACCATGGAGGAGTATCTATTTGCAAAATTAAGTTGCTTACTGATAAATCAGGGAAAAACATGTGAAGAGAATTATTAATGAAAGTTAATTAATTGGGGCTGTGAACCCCGTTGCTAGCTCTTTTGCAAAATTATTGGATAAGCGGATGAAGCCACTAGTCCATTGGTGAAAGTCTGCCCAACAAGATTGAAAGATAAAACACCACATACTTCCTCATGAGCTATAAAACATTGACACAAATAAGGAGTAATGAAGTTTTAAATTGTTTAAAGGTAGCACATGAAGTATTTACTTGGAATGGTAAAAAATACCACATAGTAGGTAGTTATGGTGGACACAAATGATATAGGTTTTGGCTCAAGGTTTTGGATGCACGAGAAGCATTCCCTCTCAGTACAAGGCTTTGGCTAGCAAGGTTGTTTGAAGCAAACACAAGTATAAACCGGTACAATAAAACTTACATAAGAACATACTGCAAGCATTATAAGACTCTACATTGTCTTCCTTGTTGCTCAAACAAGTTTACCAGAAAATATCTAGACCTTAGAGAGACCAATCATGCAAACCAAATTTCAACAAGCTCTACAGTAGTTCTCCACTAATAGGTTTAAACTACATGATGCAAGAGCTTAAACATGATCTACTTGAGAGCTCAAAACAATTGTCAAGTATCAAATTATTCAAGACAATATACCAACTACCACATGAAGCATTTTCTGTTTCCAACCAAATAGCAAGAAACTCTCAAAACAAATATAAGTGAAGTAAGAGAGTACTTTCTATAAAATAACTAATAGCTCTGAACAAGAGATACATGAAAACCAAGAGTTAGAAGCTACACAATGCGAAAACTGAATACTCAACAAATATAAGTGAAGAATAGGAGTATTCAAATGAAAAAGCGGAGCGTGTCTCTCTCCCAAACAAGATAGATAGGATCCAATTTATTCAGAGAACTAAGATAATAAAACGAAAATAAAAGCACACAGACGCTCCAAGTAAAGCACATAAGATGTGACGGATTTAAAATATAGTTTCACTAGAGGTGACCTGATAAGTTATTGATGAAGAAGGGGATGCCTTGGGCATCCCCAACTTAGACGCTTGAGTCTTCTAGAAATATGCAGGGATGAACCACGGGGTCATCCCCAAGCTTAGACTTTTCACTGTTCTTGATCATATTATATCATCCTCCTCTCTTGATCCTTGAAAACTTCCTTCACACCAAACTCAAAGCAATCTCATTAGAGGGTTAGTGCATAATCAAAAATTCACATGTTCAGCAAGGACACAATCATTCCCAATACTTCTGGACATTACCCAAGATTACTGAAATTTAATGGAGCAAAGAAACCCACTCAAACACAGTAAAAGAGGCAATGCGAAATAAAAGGCAGAATCTGTCAAAACAGAACAGTCCGTAAAGACGAATTTTTTCGAGGCACTTAACATGCTCAGATGGAAAAGCTCCAGTTGAATGAAAGTTGCGTACATATCTGAGGATTACTCATGAATTTTTTTCAAGATTTTTAGATTTTTCTACAGAGAGAACAACTCAAATTCGTGACAGCTAAAAATCTGTTCCTGCGCAGAAATCCAAATCTAGTATCAACTTTCTATCAAAGACTTTGCTTGGCACAAAAACGAAATAAACACGATAAGGAGAGGTTGCTACAGTAGTAACAACTTCCAAGACACAATAAAACAGTAGAAAAATAAAAACATGGGTTATCTCCCATAAGCGCTTTTTTAACGCCTTTCAGCTAGGCGCAGTGATTTTTATGATGCTCACATAAAGATGAGAGTTGAAGCAAAGAGAGCATCAAAAAGCAAGTATGAAACTCTTTTAAGTCTAACCCTCTTCCTATGAAAAACAATCTTGTAAGGGAACAAGTACTGAAAGCACAAAGCAACAAACATAGAAAGGCAACACAAGCGCAACTTCAAGATTCTCCACATAAAGAGGGGAAACTTAATATTATTAAGATGCATATAACCATGTTTCCCTCTCTCATAATAACTTTCAGTAGCATCATTGATGAAATCCACAATATAACCATCACTTAAAACATTCTTATCATGGTTCATATGCATAAAAGTATTATTATTTTTGGCATAAGAAAAACTCTTCTCATTAATAGTAATTGGAGCAGGATCATTATCAAGAATTTGAACATGGTAAACAAGTTGCATACTAAGGGAATGGTTTTTGGCAATCCCATCATAACTATGACAAGTTTCATAAGGATAATTATAACCTGTGTCATAGCCATCTCTATAACGATTATCTAAACCCGAAGATATAATATCATCATTTTCACTAAAAGTAAAGGTCTCAAATATAGGATCTTCAAGCACAACATCCCCAAGCTTAGAGCTTTCAATATCATCGTTTGAGGGAACATGGATAGTGCTAACATCATTACTTTCATAATCGGTACCAAAGAGATTTTCAGTATCAAAAGTAGTGTGCTCTTCCAAATCATGATCACTAATATAGGTAAAGGGCATAGGAAGATCATTGTACTCAGATTCATTATCATAATAATCATTAGGAGCAACATACTTACGGTTACCTATCGTTATCTCATACACGCGAGGATATGCCGTTACCTCTTTCTTTTTATTCCCCCTCTTCTTCTTCTTCTTCTTCTTCTTCTTATTCGTTCCCTTCTTCTTATTCTTTTCCCCTTTAGGAGGGAGAGGCTTGAAAGGAAGCTTCTCCACATAACCTGGTTTATTATTAGAAACAATAGAAGAAACTTGGGAGGATACCTCTCTTTCATTAATAAGAACAAAACACATATTAGTCCTGTCATATTTTGGTAAAGTCCCATCCTTTATAACTCTTTGTATGTAGGTGTTGGCATGACAATTATTAACACAATAGAGATAACATCCATGCAACACACTATTCATATCAAGATCACTCATATCTAACAAACAAATTTTTCTTGATAACTCTTCACACCCCAAAAATAAAGTAAGTTCATCATGCTGATTAGAAGTGATCATGTTATCACAATATAGACTTGAAGTACTCATTAAATTCAAAATACTATCATCATGACCAGAACATTGAAAATTAAAATGACCCACTTCATAGCAAAGTTCACAAATAAAAGGATGGAGGTCACAAACTTTTTCACCAAGATCTTTTAGAGCCTTGTACCACATTCTAGTTTTTTCATTCCTATGATGGATACAATATTCATCTTCGATTTGATTAATTCCACAAGATCTATGCATTCCACAAAAATTAACATGCTTATAAGAAATAGTATTTTCAGAAGTTTCGGCATGTTTATTGCAATCATTAACAACAATTTCATTTTCCATGCAAGTGTCTTTAAAAGGTTCATGATACATGTACCAATTTTCTTTAGGAACATTAATATGAGAAGCAAAGTCTCTATAGCAATCGACCATAATTTGAGGATCAAGACCATATTTAGCACTAAGCTCTTCAAAATCATCAGTTTGAGCGAAAGACTTAATGCAATCATACTCGTAGTTTATACCTGATTCTTTACCTTTGTCATTCTCCTAATCTTCAGTATTGCTTTGAATTCTTTCAAGAAGATACCATCTAGCTTCCACCTCCTTGCTTGTGAAAGATCCCTCCAAACAGGCATCTAGATAGTCCTTGTGGTGTCTTGAAAGCCTTGCATAAAAATTATTAATAATAACATTACGGGGGAGCTCATGAATGGGACATTTGAGCATTAGTGACTTCAATCTCCCCCATGATTGGGAAATACTCTCTCCATCACGAGGATAAAAGTTATAAATGTAATTCCTATCAACATGCACTTCACGAGGAGGATAAAATTTAGAATAAAAGAGAGGTACAATTTCCTCGCAACCAATAGATCGACCATTCTTCAGCATCTTATACCATTCCGCAGCTCTGCCCTTCAGAGATATAGAGAATAGCTTCCTCTTAGCTTGGTCCTTTGAAATACCAGCACTCTCGAACAACTCGCATAATTCATGTATAAAGAGTAAATGATCACTAGGATGGACAGTCCCATCTCCAAAATAGTAATTGTTCATAGCAAGTTCAACAATTTTCGTAGGTATCTTGAAAGGAATACTTTCAGTAGGTGGATTTAAAATATCACAATCATAATTAGAGTTATCGCATATGGGAGATAAAGTATTATCAGAGCAAATTTTCTCCCCTAAAGATGGGAAGCTAAAAAGATCATAAAAACTAGCTTCCCCAAGCTTAGACTTTTCCATAGCATTAGCAGTAATTGCGTTCATACTAATAACATTTCTACTTGCATGCAAATAAGGTTCCATAGGTTTTTTAATTTTTGCATCAAACAATTTATGTCTTAACTCAGGAATAAGATTAAAAAGCTCACTGATTTTTTTGTTGTTTTCCATTATGCCTAACTAGTGAAAAATAAAAAACAAGAAACAAAAAGATGCAATTGCAGAATCTAAAGGAAATGACTTCGAGCACTCACACACCGGCAACAGTGCTAGGAAATAGCTTAGTAGTCGGAGGATGTGAATACCTTTTACCTTACCTCCCCGGCAACGGCGCCAGAAAATAGCTTGATGTCTACGCACGCTTCTATTCCTCAGAGAAGTGTTGGGCCTCCAAGAGCAGAGGTTTGTAGAACAGCAGCAAGTTTCCCTTAAGTGAATCACCCAAGGTTTATCGAACTTAGGGAGGTAGAGGTCAAAGATATCCCTCTCAAGCAACCTTGCAATTAAGATACAAGAAGTCTCTTATGTCCCCAACACACCTAATACACTTGTCAGATGTATAGGTGCACTAGTTCGGCGAAGAGATAGTGAAATACAAGTAATATGGATGATTATAAGTAGTAATTGCAATCTTAAATAAAAATAGCAGCAAGCGAACATGTAGCAGAACTTGTTGGAAACGGTGTTTCAATGCTTAGAAACAAGGCCTAGGGATCATACTTTCACTAGTGGACACTCTCAATAATGATCACATAATTGAATAAATTAATGCTACTCTCAAACACCCTCTTGTTGGATAACAAACACCATTCATTGTGCAGGGCTGCAAAAGCACACCTCAAGCCGGAGTAAACAAGCTCCACAACGTCATAAAGGAATCACACACGATGCACACACTGTCACCATCACACCGTGGAGAGTGAATCCGGAGTTCATATTAAAGTAACCTCTAGAGTGCATAATAGACAAGAGTAACATCTACATATTCAACTAGATCACAAAGCTCATGATCACATAAAGATCACACCATGGGAGAGAGATGAACCAAATAGCTACCGGTAGAGCCCTCAGCCTCGGGGGAGAACTACTCCCTCCTCATCATGGGAGACAGCAACAGCGATGAAGATGGCGATGGAGTCGATGTAGATGGATTCCGGGGGCACTTCCCCGTCCCGGCGGCATGCCGGAACAGAGACTTCTGTCCCCCGAACTTGGCTTCGCGATGGCGGCGGCTACGTAACTTTTCTCGTATTTTGGCTCTCGGTCCTAGGGTTTTCCGATACGAAGGAATATATATGCGAAGAGGCAGCGTCGGGGGAGCCAGGGGGTGGGCTCCCCACACCTGGGCGCGGCAGTGGGCCCAACTGCGCCGCCCTATGGGGTGCCCCCTGCTGGCCTTCTCCGACTCTTCTTCGATGTTCTGGAACACTCCATGGAAAATAGGGCCGTGGGCTTTTGTTTCGTCCAATTCCGAGAATATTTCCTGTGTAGGATTTCTGAAACCAAAAACAGCAGAAAACAGGAACTGGCGCTTCGGCATCTTGTTAATAGGTTAGTACCGGAAAATGCATCAAAATGATATAAAGTATGAATAAAACATGTAGATATTGTCATAAAACTAGCATGGAACATAAGAAATTATAGATACGTTGGAGACGTATCATAAATCAACCGTCTTGTCCTTTGCTCTAAAAGGGATTGGGCCACTTACTGCAATTATTACTACTGCATTTTATTTACTCGTACTTTATTTATCTGCAACACCAAATACCCATGCAAACTTGTTTGCTTGTGTTTACAGTGTATCCTTGATCAAAACTACTCGTCAACACCTTCTGCTCCTTGTTGGGTTCGACACTCTTATTTATCAAAAGTACTATGATGCATCCCCTATACTTGTGGGTCATCAATATCTACTAGCAAAGGAGAGCATGCAAGATCACAAATAACATATAACATGAATATATAATCGACCTCAACATAGTATACAATATTCATCGGATCCCAGCAAGCATAACATGCATGATTACATAAGGATGGTCTTGATCATGTAGGGCAGCTCACAAGATCTATACATGAAACACAAATTGGAGAAAACAACCATCTAGCTACTGATATGGACCCATAGAGGGATGAACTACTCACGCATCACTTTGGAGGCGGGCATGGCGATGTGGATGCCTCCGGCGATGATTTCCCCCTCCGGCAGGGTGCCGGGAAGAGCTTCAGAACCCCCGAGATGGGTTCTACGATGGCGGCCGCGATGAAACTTTTCGTGGATGGAGGCCCGGGTATCCAGGGTTTTCCCGAGAAGATATATAAATAGGCGGAGGATTTAGGTCGGTGGGGTGCCCACACTGATACGTCTCAAACGCATCTATAATTTTTGATGCTCCATGCTTGTTTTGTTACAATTCTTATATGTTTTATGTGCACTTTTCCACACTTTTTAGCATTTTTTGGGACTAACCTATTAACGCAGTGCCAGTTCCTATTTTCTGCTGTTTTTGTGTTTCAGAAAAGTTGTACATGAAAGTTTCTCGGAATTGGACGAAGCAAAAGCCCAGAGTCTATTTTTCTGGGACGAAGACGGAGCTAGAAGGACACGCGCAGGAGAGCTGCCACGTAGCAATACATAGGGGAGGCGCGGCCCCACCCTTGGCGGCGCCTGGCCCTTGTACTGGCGCCTCGTCGCCTCGTTTGCTCCGCCCTTCCACCTATTTATTCCTCGTATCGGGAAAACCCCAGGGACCCGAGCCTCCATCCACGAAAAGTTCCGACGCCGACGTCAACCGAAACCCTAGTTCGGGAGGGTTTTGCAGTCCATCCCGGCACCCTGCCGGAGAGGGAAATCACCACCGGAGGCCTCTACATCGCCCTGTCTTCATCCGAGGTGATGCGTGAGTAGTCGTCCACGGGACCATGGGTCCATAGAAGTAGCTAGATGATTGTCCTCTCCTTGTTGTGCTTCATGTATAGATCTTGTGAGCTGCCTAACATGATCAAGATCATCTATTTGTAATTGCTACATGTTGGTTTGATATGGATCCGATTTATAGAGAGATTTCTTTGGTTGAGATTATGTATTATGTTATTATGATCTTGCATGCTCTTCGTTTCTAGTAGATGCTCTGGCCAAGTGGATGCTAGCGACTCCAAGAGGGAGTATTTATGCTCGATAGTGGGTTCATGCCTCTATTTAACCATAGGAAGTGACCTTGTTCTCTACGGTTGTAGATGTGATGTTGCTACTAGGGAGAAAACAGCGGTGTTCTATTCAAGGGTAGTTTCATTGTTTACTTTACACACATTGCTTAAAGCGATAGTCCATTGCTTGCAACTTAATACTGGAGGGTGTCGCGGATGCAATCCTGAAGGTGGATTATTAGTCATAGATGCAGTTGGATTACGGTCTATGTATATTGTTGTAATGCGCGCATACTTTCATAGCATGTATTCTGCACCAACCATTAGCGTAGAATCTCTATTTGTCAATTGCCCATCTGTAATTTGTTTACCCAGCATATTTATTTATTGGGGAGGCGCCTCTAGTGAACTGTGGACCCCGGTCCTTCTTCTTTTAATTGCAATCTTCTACAACATTTTTCCTGTTCTGTTCTCTGCAAACAATTCTTCTTCCACACGGTTCGTTTAATCCTTTGTTTTCAGCAAAACCAGTGAGCTTGACAACCTCGCTGAAAGTTGGGGACAAAGTACTTGGTTGTTTGTGTGCAGGTCTCCACGTTGCTGCTGACGCCGGCAGTGCGCCCTGCCACGAGTTGGTTCGCAACACCTCGGGAGAGAACGTTTTTCTCCTATTGGTGGATAAACCTTGGTTTCTTACCGAGGGAAAATTTCCTGTTGTGCTCATCATACATTCCTCTTGGGGTTCCACTCAACGTTGCGCATAAATTCTCCTTCATCAACTCCGCGCTCAGCAAAGACTTTTTCAGGCGCCGTTGCCGGGGAGAAAAGCATCGCTTCTGTGAGGGGAGTCTCTCACTCTCAACTCTTTTACTTTGTTATTGTTTTGCTTGCATACTTTATTTTTATTTTGTTTGCATTTTATATCGAAAATCAAAAAAAAAATAGCATGTTTTTATTTGTGTTGTTTACTTTACTTTGCAAAACGAATGTCCCTGAAGCTGAGGTTCGTACTTAAAGCAACAAGGGGGTGAAAGTTTGAAAGATGATTGGTATAGAATATGTGATGCTCATCATAGATGTACTAAAAAATATTCTACTATGATTCTTCTTAGGAATTTTTATGTTGGTATTTTTACTTGGAATAGATATGTTCTAGATACTGTTATTGGTGGTAATTTCCTAGGTGCTCCCGCTTCAGAAGCCTATGTTTTAATTGAAAGTTTAGTAGGAAGTCCTCCCATTAATGTTGCTAAAACTAAGATCACTTTAGAAGAGGTGGTAAAAAAACTAGATTCTTTAGAGAACAGTTTGCCCAATTTACTTTTTGATGCTATCCATACTAATGAGTTGATAGAAGGAATCAATAAAAGAATTGTTGTTTTGGAGGGTAGCATTGCAAATGATGATAGAACTATTAGAATTGGTAAACATGAAGAAGCTATGAAAACTTTTAGTTCAACTTTTTCCTCTCTTGGTTTCAAAAAGGAGAGAGCCTTTGTTGGGAAAGAACAAAAATTTATGTATGTCCCTAAGGCACCCAAACAAAAAACCCGTGATATGTTTAAAATTTGATAAAACTTTTAGTGCAACTAAGAGTAAATTGCATGTTGAATCTTCAGAGGTGTCTAAGGTATTTGATGATACAAATGGTGTTTTGGAAGAAGTAATCGATCTTGATGCTTTACCTCTTGATAATACTTGATTTGCACCCTTTCCGCGCCTAGCTCAAAGGCGTTAAAGATAAACGCTTATGGGAGACAACCCATGTTTTATTTCTGTTATTTTTGCTTTGTTGAGTCTTGGAAGTTATTGCTACTGGAATAACCTCTTCTTATCTTTTTTATTTCGTTTTTGTGCCAATGGTAGCCTCTAATATAAAGAAAGCAGTGTTTGGGGTATTTGCAATTCTGAAATAGATTCTGTGCTGGTCACGAAAAAAATTCTTAAAAATAGCCAGAACGTTATTTTGAGCTGAAATTTTTTGTGATTATTCCCCAGTATGTTAGCTAACTTTCGTTAGTTTAGCATTTTTCGATTTGAGCAACATAACTATTTATTTAATTTCTATCTCTGCCTGCTGGTCTGTTTTGACAGATTTCTGCCATGTTTGCCATTTGCGTCTTATGCTTCGTCTTTTTGAGTTCTTTTGTGAAAAAGAGCTTTGGGAAGAAGTAGAGACAGTAGCATATGTTAAAATGAGTGTTTTATATGCCATTACTGAAGCCTTGCTAGTTTGATATATTTTTATTTGCACTAATGTTGCTAATCAATTGTGTTGAGTTTTGTGTGAAGGAAGTTTTCAAGTGTAGGGAGAGAAGAATGATGCAATAAGATGAAACATGGACAAGAGCTCAAGCTTGGGGATGTCCCCTGGACCCCCAAGAAATATCCAAGAAGTACAAGCGTCAAAGCTTGGGCATCCCCTCTTCATCAACAAAAAGCACCAGATCATTTTTCAACACGCTATATTTTTATTCCTTCATGTGATATGTGTTATCCTTGGAGCGTCTTTACTTTTTGCTGTGTGTTTATTTTCAATAAATTTGGATCCCATCATTCATGTTTACGTTGGAGTGAGACACGCTCCACCGCTTTGCATATTTACTTTGGAGTGAGACACGCTCCGCTGTTTTGCATGTTTATTTTGGAGTGAGACACGCTCCACTGTTATGAATTTTGCGTTGGAGAGAGACACGCTTCACGTTTACATTTATTTGAGTTTCAATAGCTCTCTGGACATTTACTTGTTTTTCATATATGAGAGTTGTTTGGTTTTATTTGGTTGGCGTTGGAAGCATGAAAAAGTTTTATGTGTGTGTGATGCAAATGGAAGCATTTTTAGACCGTAGCATAGTTATTTTTTGCATATCTTGCTAGATGTTATTCTCATGATGAGCTTGTTAATTATGTTTTCATTATGATTAGTCTCAAATACTGAGAGTGTTTAGTGTGCCATTGAAGGTTTCATGCATTGTTTTTAGCATACAATAGAAAAAGCATAATATTGTGCTATATATTCTCATGCGAATGTTTTTATTTGGGTCGACTTGGCACATGTTTTGCAACATGTCATGACTACATTCCAGTCAATTCTTGCCTCTATGATCATTTAGTTTGCAATTTGTGTATCACTTTATGCTTTGATTAATATATTTTGTCGTTGTGCATGATTATGGCCATTATGCTCTCTTAGTTGGTCGCACCCGGTCTTTTTCTAGCCTCCGTTTGTGTGGTATTTTATTCATGCATCCAACCACCAAAAACCAAATATGCCAAAGTGTCAACCATATCTACCTATATGTGGTATTTCATTGCCATTTCATAGTAGTTTGCTCATGTCCTACCTTTAAATTTCAAAGTATTATATTTTTGTTGCTCATGGGAAAGTAGTAAAAATGACTATTGTGCCTAGCGTGTGTTCCTTGTGTAACCGTAGCTCTTTTAAGTTGCTTGTTGTGTGATAACCATTGAAATACTGGGGACACATTTGTGTGCTTTGCCGCTGAATATCATGTGGGTTGCTATGCATGTTCATCTTGTCTGAAATGAAGGAGATTATCCATGCACAATAGTTTGAGTATACATTTTTGTTAGAGAAAACATTGGTCCGCTAACCGAAACCATGTATCATTGTGGAATTTTCACTTGGACAAATCCTCAATCTCTTATGAGAAAGCTTCTAGCAATAAAAAAATAAGAGGAGTCCATTTATCTGTTGCTCGTGTCGTCCCAGTATGGATGTCCCAAGTTGAAGATGCTTTAAAAATAAGAAATCAAAAGCAATGCATCTCCTAGGACCTTTGTACAGGAGGCACTAGGGTACCCCTTTGTGATACTCGGTTAAAACAACTTGTATGTGATGAGAGCTAATGGTGATCCGAGGTGAGTAGGACGAGGTGTGAGCACTAGTAGCAATTATGCATGAGGCTTGCGATTTAGAAGTAGCACTTTTGCATAACCCATATGCTTTGTACTTACCGTTGACATCATCCACCTCACAAAAGTGCATTTTATACTCTTGTTGTTTCAATAAAAAGCTCTAGCACATGAGTGATCTTACTTGCCTCTCAAAGAGAGACCTTCTTTTACTTTTATGTTGAGTCTCAACCTTCTAGTTTATGCACCACTTATGAGAGCATAGTTGTCATTCTTAGTTTTATGTGCATGGTCTCAAGATTTTATTGATTGACTCATAATTATGGTACTGCTTGTTTAAACTTTTTGTTTCTAGTCATTCTTATAATCTTTTAAAGGTGTCCAAGCATTTATGTTTTGCTTCCACTTATGGGACAAGCTGAGTACCACTTTATTATGTATCTATGCTATGCTCTTGATAATCACTTTGTTTTTCATGCACGTTATACATTTTCTTTTGTTTGATTACTATTCATGTTTTAGCATGGTTATTAAGTTTCATTGTTTGATTATATCTATCATGCTTATGTTAGGATTCTATGATTCCAGCTATGCTTGCTTTTACACTTTGATTGATCAAAGTAGTGTGACAACATGTCACCTCAAAAATTATTTATTTGTTATCACTTACCTACACGAGGACGAGCAGGAGTTAAGCTTGGGGATGTTGATACGTCCCAAACGTATCTATAATTTTTGATGCTCCATGCTTGTTTTGTTATAATTCTTATATGATTTATGTGCACTTTTCCACACTTTTTAGCATTTTCTAGGACTAACCTATTAACGCAGTGCCAGTTCCTGCTTTCCACTGTTTTTGTGTTTACGAAAAGTTGTACATGAAAGTTTCTCGGAATTGGACGAAACAAAAGCCAGAGTCTTATTTTTCCGGGACGAAGACGAAGCCAGAAGGACACGCGCATGACAACTGCCACGTGGCAGTACATAGGGTAGGCGCGGCCCCACCCTTGGCCGCGCCTGGCCCTTGAACTGGCGCCTCGTCGCCTCGTTTGCTCCGTACTTCCACCTATTTATTCCTCGTATCGGGAAAACCCCAGGGACCCGAGCCTCCATCCACGAAAAGTTCCGACGACGCCGTCAACTGAAACCCTAGTCGGCAGGGTTTTGCAGTCCATCCCGGCACCCTGCCGGAGAGGGAAATCACCGCCGGAGGCCTCTACATCGCCATGTCTTCATCCGAGGTGATGCGTGAGTAGTCGTCCACGGACCATGGGTCCATAGCAGTAGCTAGATGGTTGTCCTCTTCTTGTTGTGCTTCATGTATAGATCTTGTGAGCTGCCTAACATGATCAAGATCATCTATTTGTAATTGCTACATGTTGGTTTGATGTGGATCCGATTTATAGAGAGATTTCTTTGGTTGAGATTATGTATTATTTATTATGATCTTGCATGCTCTCCGTTTCTAGTAGATGCTCTAGCCAAGTAGATGCTAGCGACTCCAAGAGGGAATATTTATGCTCGATAGTGGGTTCATGCCTCTATTTAACCATGTGAAGTGACCTTGTTCTCTACGGTTGTAGATGTGTTGTTGCTACTAGGGAGAAAACAACGGTGTTCTATTCAAGGGTAGTTTCATCGTTTACTTTACACACATTGCTTAAAGCGATAGTCTGTTGCTTGCAACTTAATACTGGAGGGTGTCGCAGATGCAATCCTGAAGGTGGATTATTAGTCATAGATGCAGTTGGATTACGGTCTATGTATATTGTTGTAATGCGCTCAGACTTTCATAGCATGTATTCTCCACCAACCATTAGCGTAGAATCTTTGTTTGTCAATTGCCCATCTGTAATTTGTTTATCCAGCATATTTATTTATTTGGGATGCGCCTCTAGTGAACTGTGGACCCCGGTCCTTCTTCTTTTAATTGCAATCTTCTACAACATTTTTCCTGTTCTGTTCTCTGCAAACAATTCTTCTTCAACACGGTTCGTTTAATCCTTTGTTTTCAGCAAAACCAGTGAGCATGACAATCTCGCTAAAAGTTGGGGACAAAGTACTTGGTTGTTTGTGTGCAGGTCTCCACGTTGCTGCTGACGCCGGCAGTGCGTCCTGCCACGAGTTGGTTCACAACACCTCGGGAGAGGACGTTTTTCTCCTACTGGTCGATAAACCTTAGTTTCTTACTGAGGTAAAACTTCATGTTGTGCTCATCATACCTTCCTCTTGAGGTGCTCAGCACACACCACCCCTAGGCGCGGGCCACACTCAGGCCGTGCTAGGGGTTGGTCTGGCCGCACTGTAGTGCCTCTTCGACCCTCCTCTGGACTCTATCTTCGTTTCGGTAAAATATTGATTTCGGCTTTTGTTTCGTCCAATTCCGAGAATATTTCCTGTACAACTTTTTTGAAATACAAAAATAATAGAAAACAGGGAAATGACACTGTGACATCTTGTTAATAGGTTAGTGCCAGAAATCATATAAAAGTGCATCGAAGTGTAAGCAAAACATATATTAATTGATGTAAAACAAGCATGAAGCATTAAAAATTATAGATACGTAAGTTTAATAAAAGGTCAACGGCTTCTAAGTTTTATCAGATTTATATAAAAAATAAATATCTAAAATACTAAATCAATATCAATAGATTCAGCATAAAGTATAATTTCTCAATATGTCTATTTATTATTGTAAAATGTTGATATTTTTCCGTGCATAATTGGTCAAACTTAGTAGAGTTTGACTTTTAACTAAACTTATACGCCTTTTATTTTGGTATGGTGGGAGTAGTAATTAATTCGTGTAACATTCATTCATTCAGTCTTGATCCGCATGGCAATGCCCATGATATAAGTGAAAATGAACCCGCTTGTGATAGTGAGGGATATCGTGAAATGCAACCTCTATGTTTAAGTAGTGTGTGAATAATACGAGAAACATCAAATGGAGCCCGAGGCCCCGAGCCCCATGTAACTTTATTTGTAAAAATTCAAAATATTTATCTTGTACTTCAGAAAATTCTACATGAATATATGGATGTATATTATGTACATATATAAATTCCCACAGCATTATGTTCATTTCTGGCCTACAGAAAGAAAGAGAAATGCGAAAACAAAAAATACTTTTTAGAATGCCTACTTAGAGGCATATTTTTGTGCTCTTTGTATCAACAATAATTTACATGCTCGTAGAAATCATCTTTATGTATGTGTACAAAAAAAGATTTTTTTTAAAAAAAATCAAATTATTTTGGCAAGAAAGTGCTACATGTCACGGGAGAGCCATATGTCCACAAATTGTATGTGGATTTTGCTCCTGTTCTTGTTTGCACGCTTTAGTTTAGATTAACTCTAGCGTGTCTTAAATTTTTATCCACCCATGTTCATATGGTACGAAGTTAATATTTATTGAAAAAATGCTAGATTGTGTCCTTCATAAAAAAAGAACAAGATGGTTAGAATAGCACAACTTTATGCAATGTATTTGTTCTCTTTCCACATGACACGTGAATGCAATTTTTTGCACTAAGAAGGTTCTCAAAATCACGATTATGTCTTGCAATTCGACAGCTTCAGGATCCAAGTTCAGTTACTACACGAATGGGGCGATATGCCGAGGGCCGGGAACCCTCGGCGTAGCCTGTTTTGGCCCTCGGCATATGCTACGCCGAGGGCCGCCCTCGGCATATCTCCTCGGCGGCTACCTCCCTCGGCAGAGTCACCATTTCCATTGGCGTAGCCCGGCCCTCGGTGTAGGACGCTACGCCGATGGCAAAACCGTCGGTATACAAATTTTTAAAAATCAAATTTCCATTTTTTTTAAAAAAATTCCAAAAAAAATTAAAAAAATCATTTTTGGCTATGCGGACGGCAAACCCCTCGACATATAGTTTTAATTTTTTTCAAATTTTAATTTAGTTTACACCATTATTTTATTTTTCTTCTTTTTTTCTTTTTTTTCTTGTTTATCTTTCACCACCCAAGATACTTTTAACTCTAAGTATACTTAATCTTAGGTCAAATTACAATCATGGTTAAACTTCTCAGTCAGTCACCCATCCTCACACTACTCCAGACTCAGAATGCTTAACTTCTTGGTTCCATTCGAATGAGTTTCCATTACAGAATTGACACCTTGCTGATAATAATAGCATATCAACCCTATTAACCATTGGACCGTGATGTCACACCTTTTTATTTTTGAAGTCCAAATAATTACTTAAGTAAACAACAATGAATATATAAGTAATAATAATATTTAATTCAAACAACAATAAAATGATTTTTTGGTTTTTTCTATTTAATATGGAATAATTAATATCTTTAAATCGAAAAATAGAAATTCTACAAATAATATGTCTAAAACGATCAAAAAAATGTGAGCAATATAAATATATCATCCATATCATCATTTGAATCTAAAAATTAGAGGAATCCAAATATGACGTCCAGTTTGCCATCTGGCCAAAACAGCCCCATCGGAGATGCGAAATGGTTGTACCGGGCGCGCTGGTGCACCGTTCGCCAACACGCTAAACGGACAAAAATTAGCATATAAAGTGATGTGTTATAGACCTAAAAAAAAATTCGCGGAATTTATTGAGCGACGAAAAGTGTACCCCTAGTTCAAATCCGGTCAGTTTCAACGGATTCGACGGGACACCACAGAAAGCCGCAGGGATTCCCAGATACCTAGCATGCACATATGGCATGTGATATATCGTCCGGAGGCGGTGTCCTACTACTACACGGAGGTCTCGCGCAATACTAAAATGCGTCATATGTAGCTGTTTCACAAAAAAAGCCCGTTTTGACGTCCTGAAAATGAAAAAAACATCGCCCATGGGTCGGATTGGAAATCCGCTCCCGGGGCCTTGCTTCCCATCCCAGGGACCACACATGTGCCAAATATGGCCTCGTTCCGACAAACTATGAGGTGTCACCGGTCGTTTCCTACTCATTTGCCCTAAAAGCCATAGAACTACGGACGTGATAGCCCTATTTGTGAAGGGTTTTCCAAAATAATTGCCGTATCCTAATCCGACTTTTGGAGTGGTTATTAGGACACATAAAATGATGACATGCGGCTCCGCAGGATTTTTTTTGACTTCCTTTAAATTGCCATTTGGCAAAAACGGGCCCCCACGGACATGCGGTATGGCCGTACCGGGCGCGCTGGTGCACCCGTTCACCATCGCGCTAAACGGAAAAAATTAGCACATAAAGTGATGTGTCTTAGACCTAAAAATATTTTTTCCGGAATTTATTGAGCGATGGAAAGTGTACCCCTAGTTTAAATCCGGTCAGTTTGCAGTAGATTCGGTCGGACACCGCATGAAGCCGCATGGATTCCCAGATAGCTAGCGCTCACATATGACATGTGATATGTGGTGCAAAGGCGGTGTCCTACCACTACGTGGAGGTCTCGCGCAATACTAAAGTGCGCCCCATGTAGCTGCTTCACACAAAAAAACCCGTTTTGGCACTCCGAAAATGAAAAAACCATTGCCCATGGGTCGGATTGGAAATCCGCTCCCGGGGCCCTGCTTCCCATCCTAGTGACCCCACACGTGCCAAATATGGCCTTGTTCCGACAAACTATGCGGTGTCACGGGCCGTTTCCTACTTATTCCCTTAAGAGTCATAGAACTCCCGATAGCCCTATTTGTGAAGGTTTTTTTTTCAAAATAATAGCCGTATCCTAATTCCGACTTTTGGAGTGGTTACTAGGACACATAAAATGATGCCATGCGGCTCCGCGGAATTTTCTGACTTCGTTTAAATTGCCATCTGGCAAAACTGGAACCCGAGGACATATAAGAAAGTGTTTGAATTGTTAGTATGTTAACGTGGTACTGTATATGATTCAAATATGCATGATTTTGATATAAACGGATAGAGGTTGTTTTTCTGAACATTTTGATACCTTATACTCATTTTTCTGACATCATATGAATTAGTTATGATTCTTACAAAATTAGACAAATTTGAAAAATAGCTTACGCCGAGGGTGGCCGTCGGCGTAGCCCTGTCTACGCCTAGGGCCAAACATATGCCGAGGGATGCCCTCGGCGTAGACATCGCTACGCCGACGACAACTCTACACCGAGGGTCGGACGCTGGCCTGGCCGGGCCATACGCCGGCGGCCCCAACTTTTGGCCGTCGGCGTATAGCCTGGCCCTCGGCGTAGCCTCCCATTCCTTTAGTGAGTAGGCCGATTATATGATTCTAGTTAGTCCAAATTATGACATTATGACTCGCACGGTTATAATTCTTCGATTTGTGATCCTACTAGAGGGGTTACAATCTGATTGAAAATTGCGATTTTGGCAATGCAACGGAGTTTCACACGTATTGCAACAACTACATATCTATGGTTGATTTTTCAAAATCGAGTTTGGGCAGCAGTAGACTCGGGCAAACAGGAAGACAAAATTGTGGCCTATGCAAATTTTGTAACCAACAACAAGAATTGACCGCCCATTTTTCTACAAATTTACCATTAGGGTATGTTCCATCTTAAAGAACTCGCTTGGCCTCCAAGAAGTTGACCCTACAAGTTAGCAAGATATGCACCCTCTAAATGATTGGTGGATTAAGGCGATTCACAAAAGAGGGAAATTGTGGAAAAGCCATGGTTTCTCTTTCCATGACGGTTTTTTGGAGATTTGTAAGGAAAACAATAGTTGTGTCTTCCGAAACCAATCCATGCTGTCGATAATGCTTGTGAGGAAAATCAAGGACGAGGCGGGGATGAGGTGCCTCGCCGGGCTAAGGCCCTAAATAATGTAATGTCACGAGAGTAGATCTTCTATTTTTATCTTGTCCTTTTGGTCAAAGTGTGGCTTGTAAGATCTCGGAAAAACTTCTCCTTAATCAATGATGACAATGGATAATCTTTTGCATTGTTTCAAAAATATTCAAACAGATGCGCTATAAATATTCATTTTATTTTAAACCCTTGTATGGACTCCTACATTTCTCCACAATAGAAAAACAAAAGCCCAACGGTGTGATATATATTGGGTTCAAATCTATGCCAGCTGGCTCATTCATTTTATTTTTTTGAATTTCGCCTAGAACAGCGTCACGTCTCCATGTTCCTGGTCAGCTGCATACCTGTATCTGTATGTGACGCATACTAATACTACATCCGTTTCAAAATAACTGTCACAATTTTGCATAGATAGGAATGTATCTATACATATTTTAACGTGTAGATACATATGTATCTAGAAAAGCTATAAAGAATTATTTCGAAATCGAGGGAACGAATTGCACAAGTCAATCCGAGGTTCTTTACTGACAATGCGGCGATCATTCATACACACACCATGCGTCACCTACCACTCTCATACATACATAACACATGAGCTGCTGTACGGTCGTATCATTTTCATACTCGCAACTTAACATACTCCTACGTACATCACACACGGAGCCTACACCATCACACAGAAGTCAGTGGGTTCCATCCACAACACTTTATTGGTGCAGCTCATCTTCAGTTTGCATTGACGGCCATCTTCATCCCTTGTCCGCAGTGGCCCCGGAGGCTGCAGATGAAGTAGCTCGTCCCGGCGCCGAGCGTGACGTGGTCGCTGCCGGAGCTGTACGTCGGACCGGAGCCCTGGCAGCTGCTGTAGCCGCCGGCGTCCACCGCCACCACGTTGTGCACTGACGGGTTGTAGTTGAACACTGCGCCCCAAATCAAAGCAACAGATTGAAGCTCAAGATCAAAACAGACGAGGTAACTCGGATGAGTAATTGACTGCACTGTCTGACTGACGGATCCGTCCACTCACCGAGTACGTCGCCGGCGCGGAAGCTCTTGCCGCCGGACCAGCTGTCCGCGGCGAACGACCAGTCGACGTTGTAGGTGGCGGCGCCGGCGACGTCGGCGCCGAGGAAGAGGCACACGACGAGCAGGCCGAGGGCGAGGCCCTGCGTCGCACTGCCTCTTCCCTGAGCCATAGCCATCACTCTCTCGCTGCTTCTCTGCGTGACTGAAATTTAGTTCCGTTGGGTTTTTCTGTGGACACAACAGAGAGCGTGGGGGCGACATTTATAGAGGCGGAAAGGACCAAGCAGGCAACCTGAAACCAATCACAAGTCCATGCTAGACGGCAGTACATTACTGTTGTTGTACTGGAAATGGAGCAGTGGTTGTACCAAATGCCGTAGATGGTAGCGCACGCCGTCCATGGATCCACGGAAGCTGCGAAATGTTAACTGAATCTAGGTTGATTTCACAACACGCATCATGCTTCTCCTACCGGCTGCTAGTTCTGAATCTTGAGAATTTTTCTCATGGACCACAAATTTCCGGGCGGGTACCAGGCTTGATTGCCATCGTTGTTCACTTTCAGGGAAAAATGTGAAGTGTCCGGAACAATGCGATTTTCCCGTGCATGTTGTTGCCGCCAAACCCGTTTCTTACTTCGCGATCCATGCAGCTAAGTATCATTTATCACGTTTAGGTATCTGTATCTCAAATGTATTAGAACGCAACGAAACAGAGTAGTTTAGTGCACCAAAAAGGGAACCGGGGAAAATATGTTAGTATCTGATGTTATCGTCATTTTTTTTCGATAAAGAGAATATATTAGTGACACGAAAATATCAATTACCGTCATTTTGTTTACGGCCATGACAGAGGATGTTGTGGTGTACATGGATTGCCTAGCCCTTGCTATAAATTTGAACTTTTGGTTAGGTTAGTTAGCTAGTGTATGAAGCATTTGGAGGCTGGAGTTGGACGCACCAAGCTGAATTTTGTTAGCATTTGCAACTGGTTTCCAAGTCGGGGTGTGCTCCGGTGTCCCCCCCTTAGCTCCACGGTTCTGAGAATTGGAGCTGCTCCAGCTTTTGGTATAATTACGTGAAGTTGAATTCGTGAAATATAAAAATGCAGAGCACTGGGACGCACCGCGTGATCGTTTAAATCTTTGGCTGGAAGTCCATCTGGCCCGTGGCGAAGTATTTCCTGGCGGTGGAGTTGGCCTGGCCACGACGGTGAGGATGGCTATGGCGGCGGCGCTGAACCACTCGGCACTGCCGTGACGTTCCCAAATACCGGGTAATTAGAAATCTTGAAACACGCTCAAGAGACGAGACGGATTTAAAAAGTTAACTGCAAGCTTCTCTAGATTTTGGTACACAAACATAAAAAACACAGAGGCGTAATTTACATCCGACTGCTACTGATTTGACTTCATCGCAACGTGACTTACATTTGTCGCTACTGAATCATGGACTCCGGCGAACGAGTCGACGTACCTTCAGCTGAAGTTAAACTTGTCCGATTCGTTCTCGCCGTCACGCAAATCGAGTTGTAGCTCTCAGCCGCCACCGCTAGGTCGCCGCCACTACGTCGCGCGCCGCCTCACCCACGACGAAGTTGGTTGAGGCGGTCACAACAAGTTTCTGGTGGCGGCGGCAACAAGCTACAACTCGATTTGCGCGACAGCAAGAATGATTCAGACAAGTTTGACTCCGGCTGAAGGTAAGTTCATTCGTTTGCCAGCGGCCTCGATTGGGTGAGGGCAGGCATGAATCACGCTGCGGTGAAGTCAAATCGGGGAGAGTCTGGGCATTGGGAAACATGCCCGAGAGATGAGGGGGAGAAAGATAAAACGTGCGTAATATTTTGGTCACTTATCGTATCGGTGGCAGTGGGACGTAAATAAATAAAAAATCCATATTTTTATGTTCTGCGGAACCAACTCCACGTATTTGTACCAAAAGCTGAAGCAACTACACATATTTGTACCAAAAGCTGGCTCCACGGATCAAAACAAAAAATCTGGAGCGGCTCCAATTTTTTTAGAACCATGGAGCTGAAGGGGGGGACACCGGAGCAATCACGTTCCAAGTCGGACCCCGCCAAAAATTGAAGCATTAACAACGGCCAAGAGATTCCATTCCAGCGACACGACCCACGGGTACGTACTATCATCTAGACGAGCATGCATAAACCAAACCCCCTTGTCCTAAAAAAAGGTTTTACATGTACTAATCAGGTATCGGCCCCTGCCAAAAAAGTGAAGAGAACGCCAATAAGCCTCCTTCATGATTGCATCCAAACAGGGCGATTATGAACCCGTGATTGCTCCATGAGTGACTGCCTGACTTGAACCCATGTAGGCGGTACGTAAATGACGATGTAATGGACGTATGTGACGTACAATCTGGTCTGACAATTAGTCTTATCCTAGAGTGAGACATGAACAAGATGAAGATCTGTAAGGAGTTAAGATCAGAGAGAGTACGGCGATACAACAAGTCAAAGTTAGGAGAAAATTATTAGCAATAATCTTACCTAGTTACGTGTAGTCGCAGTTTAATTAACTAGTCTTGTAAAGTGAAACAACGGTACACATAGTTGAGTGTAAGCTTTAGGTACACTATCATAAATTAGGAGAAGGCTACTAAGTAAAAGTATTAAGTAGTGCGTGTGACGGCGTCAGGCGTCTTGGATTTATCTCGCCACATGTCATTTGCTTTTAGGCTGTCTCTTCTGTTCACTCCCTCCGTTCCATACAAAATATCGCCGATTTATCTAGATTCGCACATATCTATACACTAAAACACGTTTAGATATATATAAATCTAGATAAATTTACACAAATTAATTTGAAATAGAGAAAGTATTTGGGGCGGGCTGCCTAGGGTGTGCATGTGCCGTCTCCCTGTCGAAAGAACACAGTATACTTTATTTTTATTTTTGGGGAATGCCAGATTCTAGCTCAACCTCAACTACTCAAACCATCCATAGCTCGGTTTCTCAAAAAAAAAAAAAATCTATAACTTGTTCTCTCAACAAAAAAAAAAGACATCCATAACCCGTGAACGTGTCTACAACACTAAGTTACAAGAAGGCTACTGGCACCACCAGATGCCCACACCACCAGATGCTGCTGCCACTAATGTTTCATGTCATCCAAACTACCCATGGGTGTGTTTCATGTTTGATATAGTACGTACTGTGCAGTTATAAGTAAGTGAAAACAGTATTAGCAATGCACCTCAGGTGCTTAGCCTTGTACTGGTCTGTTCATATAGATACAAGTTTACAAGTACACCATTCACACAGAAGTTTACAAGTACATCCTGCATGGCGCATCGCCAATAAACAAAGCAGCATCTTAATTACCCTGCTCAGAGGCTTGGCACCACAAAGCATGTGCACGGAGATGTCTGACCCTCCGTATCTGTACAGAAGCCAGACTCTCCCATGCCTATCAAGAATCCAGGCGGCATTGTTTTGGGCAACCTCATACCCAAGATCCGCCATTCTAGAATATACAAGAGCAAAGCTTTTCATATGGCACCTTTTAAATAAGATTCAAGATCCCGTCTAGAAAGTGAGCTCCAGGGGCCCCTCTCAACAACGGACTTGTACATAACTGTCACTATGAGAAGCAGACAAGGTGCAGACAAACATGATCTGTGTCGATGGTATTTTGTCGGGGCTGTCGGAACAACGCTCAACAAGGACATGCCGCAGAAGAGATCGTCGGCACAGGAAAGTCGTTGGCGTAGGGCAACCTGTGCCGATAGCCACAGTCGGCCGCAGAAAAGTCATCGGCATAGACTGGGACGCATGGCGCCGGGAGTCTCCCCTGTGACGGTGAGGCAATGACGTTTGATAGGCCGACGACAAGTTTTTTTCAATTTTTTATTCAGCCCTATGTAGATGGCTTTGCTGTTTTTTTTCCAGCCCTATGCCGGCGGCTTTGCCGTCTGACGGGGGTAACCTCGACAATGCCCATAAAGATGGACTTGGATTTTTAGGAGAGAGAGAGCGTTGGTAGTTTCGTGGACTTGTCAGACAAACTAGGTATCCAACAAAAAGTAGATAGAAGGCAAAAAGTCACCGTCTCATCGAGATTGTATTGAAGCTAGGGATTGCAATGATGCGTGTTACAAGGTTTTTGGATGCCCTCCTTGATGGCTTCTCCTAGCCCTTAAATAGTGGTCTAGGTCTCAGAGTCCATACTCGGATCGGTTATAATGATCCATATCAGTTTACCCGATATGGCTAATACTTGTCTCATATAGTTTCTAGTCTTGGACTTTTATTGGGCTTCATGGGTCTTGTACGCTCCTTCTTGGATCCGCACCAGGGTTGGTAATGTCGAGTACCTAACATGGTATACCTATGTCACCGCCGGCACAACTTTTTTTTTGCTCCACGCACCCCCAGCGAATCGCCTTTAGTTTTCGAAAAAATATAAGAAAATGTTAGAAATTACAAAAAAATATTTTTTAAAGATAACCATGTATTATGTGTTCTAGTTGTTAGGAAAAATTAATAAACATGAATTTTGATATATTATGCAAAATAGCATCATGTTTTGGTAAAGCTGCTTTTCTGATTGCATACAACCTCCGACGAAAACGTTTTTTATATGACAATGTATCTACAAAAAAGTTACATCCGACTTCAACTGCCTACGGCCATTTACCATTTTTTGCATTTGTCAAAATCAAAAGGAAATAGGAGGCTTTTCATGTTTTAGAATTTGATGAAAACATAAAAATAAAAATTATTTTATTGTTTCAAGATTTATTATTAAAAAATAATATATTCATTGTTCTTTAGTCAAATAATTGTTCAAATAATAAAGATGTGTGATGTCATGACCCAAGGATTAATAGGATTGGTAGGGTCAACAAAGAATAACTCCTTTGCCGCAATGTCATCCGGAAGGAACGAAGAAGTTAATCGTGCTGGGTGGGTGCAGTTTGAGGATTGGCGACCGAGTGGAAAGTTTGACTATTAATAAATAATTCAGCCTAATATTGAATATGCTTAAAGATTAAACTATCAAACAATTCAAAAATTGCCTTGATTTTCTTTTTGAAAAAATGATTTTTTTTGAAAATGCACATGTGCCGACGGGGATGGCATTGTCGTCAGCATAGATAACTGCTAGAGAAAATGGCTGTTAGATATCGGCGCGCCCACCTGCACTTGTGCCGACGACCTTGTTGTGCCAACGACTCGATCTAGACGTCAGCCTAGTGTCTGTGCCGATGGCTTGGCCAGTGCCGATCGCATGAGTGGTTGTGCTGATGCCTTGTAGTGCCGACGGCCAGGTGCCAACGGCGGCCGTCAGCACAGCCTATATCGATGACCAAAATGGCATATGCCGACGGTTCGTTGCCGTTGACACCTTAAATGTTCCCTGCGCAGGTTTCAGAGATAATGATTCAATTCTTTCACAACAGGAATATATCTCTATTTATATCATACCAAACTAATATTGTTGAAACAAATCAACAAACTAATGGGGCATGATCGAGGCCTAGCAGGTGGCCAATTCTGATCTAGGCCACACCAGCCATGCTATTGCATACGAACGACATGCTTCTCGGGTGGCGGAGGGCGGATCCCCTTCCCTGGGCTGCCGTGTGCTCGGATGGCTTCTAGTAATGGTGCCTTCCTACACTGTCCAATTTGTGTTGCAGTGTGCTATTTAGTCCATGGGCTCGAGTTCATGGGGATGTTGGGGCGACAGCCCTGGAAGGTGGACTACACGGTTGGCTCTACTGCGGGAAACAAGACGGTGGTGGTGGTCTCTCTCTTTGGTCATGGGGATGGCGTGGAGTGGACGGTGGGAGATCCTGGTGTTGGCGGCGCTTCGGCTTCGGCAACCCCCAGACCGTGTTTGGGACGCCCAACTTGGGGACGGCGGGTACCTGAGTTATTGGGTGCGGTGTGCGGATGCTTCCGGGCGAAAGCTCAGCATCTCAGTGCCAATGGCGGCAATGCATGCGGGTGTCAAACCCTCTTGGGGGCATCGTTGTGGGTATCCTCCCCGCGGTACGGCTCCGGGTGAAACCCCTAGACCTCGCGGTCTCAACAGCGGTGGAGCATTGTGTTGTTTCCCTCTTGGGGGCACCATTGTGGAGCCCCGATTCGACTCGGTCTCGTGTCAGTGTCTTCGTGGCAACTTAGGGTTCTCTGTGTTCTTTTTCGTTTTTCTTTGATCTGCTTTGTAAAAGGTTCTCCTCTCCACATTATTGTATCGGTTTAACCGTTGCGGCTTTATTTATAAAGCAGGGTGAAGGTCTATTTCGACGAGGAAACAAATCAACAAAGTGTTTTATAGCGTTAGGTCTTCTGTAGTTTAACTTTTTTATCTGCCACAACAGTAACGAGACCAATTTCTCTTCCATCTTGAAACTGGAAATGCATACTTCCCGTCTTGCATGCCATTTCTTTAGTTAGCTACCAGACCAAATATTTTTTACGAGCCATTGGTTGCATATCATTTACATTTAGATTTAGAGCACACTGTGCTATTAAAGGGGAACGTGCAAACAAGTTGAAAATCAGATAATTTGCATGGATAAAGAAAGGCGCAAATACAATTATTATTTGCTAATTTACTGGAGGGTGATGATCAAATAGTTAAATAAGTGGTACTTATTTGATTTGATGGTCTTTTTTTTGCAAATATTTTGTGTGTGTTTTGAAGTCATTTATATCTGTAATGTAAGCATTGGATCTGAAATCTCAATGTTTTGCATTAGCCTTGACTCTTTAATTTTGAAGGTTTCATTTAGATCTGTAATGCATTAACATGTATTGTTGAACACTCTGTATACATTTGCGTGAAGTTAACTGGAATGGTATAATTCCTATGGATACATTGAGCTAATAGCTTCAGGAGTCGAATCAATAAAAAAATCAAAAGAAATATGATATGTTAATATTTGGATGTGGTTGATTCAGAACATAATTGGAAACTAAAATTCAGGAAATGACTTCCACTACTGGTATCTTAAAAGCATATTGAGGGACAACACCACTCTCACGGGCTACGCTGATCCAATTACACATGAATCATGGGTGCATTCCATTTGTACACACTGATGAAGATCTAATCAAGGAATGCACATTCAAGCATACTACATACAATGTAAGTAGACAACCGATAAAGCAAGATATTGTCATTACCATGTGGAGGTTCCTCTTAATACTAATGCCTTTTTGGAATAGCTTTGCCACTTGATAAATAGCTTTTGGTTGCCTGCCATTTACTGTGCGAAGAAAATAATTGCATGTTGTGATCATATCCCTATTTACACCAATACCCTTTAGATACAACACACCAAGGTAATAATAACCCCCATATTCTTTATTCTCAGCTGAAATTTCAAAATATTCCTTTGCCTACAACAAGAATAAGAAAAATAAACATGTTAGAGTGATACAGAATTGTGTACCGTTGAAAACCTGCAAGGAAGAAAAATATGTAATTTTATATTTTCTTCAATAAATAGCCAAGCGGGCTACAAATTGATGTTTTCACAGGTCTTAGTATTTTATTAAATGATTCTGCAGAGCTGAATAACATTTATTATTTCTAATGTTCTCCATTAGCAATTAGATGTCCACAAGACAATCTTTAACAATATCCACTAGTCCTTTCAATCAGGTAAGACTTTTGGTTGGGTTGGCTAGTATATGAAGCTTGACATGGTATCACAACCTAATCTCTCGAGTTTAAGTTTCACATTTCACCCTAGAATTGTCATTGCCCCCTCTGTGTCCATGTATAAACTTCTTGAGTCATACCTCTTAGTCTACATGTGTTGACTTGCCTTTGCGTTACACACGTGATGAGGGGGGTGGTGGGGGATGTGTACAAATGTATTACACTAGTTTTTTTTTGGTTGCGTTGACTACTGCATGAAGCTTAACAATTATGACTATGTTTAAATGTTGCAGTCATAATTGGCGTAACTTACTTGTAGGCGTCTCCTTTGTTAGGCTAGCTAACACATTAGCCGTCGACTGTTCTCTCTAACCAGTAACAAAATAACTGTTTGGCGTTATGGCCTACTTAAAACATGCAACTGTATTCCAAATTCTAAAACATAATAATACTAAGACTTACTTTTGTCAAGTTCTTATGCTC
The DNA here is from genome assembly GCF_019359855.2 of Lolium perenne. NCBI lineage: Eukaryota > Viridiplantae > Streptophyta > Magnoliopsida > Poales > Poaceae > Lolium > Lolium perenne. Next base: position 314,119,795 of record NC_067247.2, read on the forward strand.
CACTCCATAGCCTTTCACATAAAGATAAGAAAGTTCATTGTAAGCTATGTATTGTTGCTGCTTTGCTCCAAGTATCAACCATTTGTATGCTTCAGTGTAGTTTCTTCTCACTCCGGCGCCTCTACTGTATATTTCCCCCAGAAGCTCCATAGCATGTGTATCACCTTTCTCCGCAGCCTTAGAGAACCAATGATACAATTGCAACAGCATTGCTTTGTTGGGCCTGGTACTCTGTGGTTTGGAAATCTTCATCGTCCTCACCACGGGACATCCTCAAAGTCTCCTTGTTTTCTTCAGTTGCACCGTGTAGCCAGACTGGTTCGATCACTGGTGTCTCCTTCGAGATGAAGGAGCTTGTCAGAGTTGTCTCTGCAGGTTCAGCATATAGTGTGACAGTCTCTTCATACATCTGCGAAAGCAAATCGTTCAGGCGACAAACAATCTAATATCCGCAATAGCATTGAGACAGGCATAACCATGTCCCAGGCAATCTGGAGTATGTCACAATAATTAGGCTCAGATCCTTTATGGAGCATATAAACCATAAACATGCAGGTTAAAAAATCATACTGCCAAAAATTACACATTCATGGATCAGAGTCAACCAAAGCACCAAATTTCAGACAATAAACTGAGTATTCGTGACTATCATATGATGATGGACAACGAAAGATTGCACAATAAAAACAAGCAAACAAAAGGAACAAAACTGGGCATATAGCTACATAAAAATAGATTGTTATTAGTATATAAATGTTCGAACACTACGTCCTTTTACCTCACTTCATGCAAACAAAACACCACAACTGTCAAAGAATACTGTAACACAGCATCCGCTGTCAACATACGTAAAGAAATAAGCTTTTTATAGCATGAATATTGGCATGCTATATATGTAACTTGTCAGTTGTTGTAAGGGATTGTCGTTACCCAAAACAAGGTCGACGTGTCACATATACTCCCTCCGGTCGGATTTAATCGACGCGGAGGGAGGCTCGTGCGTGCGTAACGTTACCTGCTGGCTGCGTCAATTTATTCGGTCCAGAGGTAGTATATTACAGCATACAAAGGACTTACAGGAGAGATCGGAGGTCAACATACATACGTTTCCTACACGTATACGATAGATACAGGAGTTAGTCTATACTACGATTTAACACTCCCCCTCAATCATAACTTATATATCTAAGTTAAGATTGCGTCGAAACACTTCTAGATATCTATTGGAAAGTGATTTGGTAAATCCATCATCTAGTTGATCTCCTGAAGATATAAACCGTACGTCCACGGGCCACCCTTTCACGAACAAAATGATAATCCACTTCAATGTGCTTTGTCCTTGCATGAAACACTGGATTTGCAGAAACATACGTGGCTCCAATATTGTCACACCATAAACACGCAACTCTTGGTTGTGGTACTCCCAATTCCTTCAGCAGAGTTTGTATCCAAATGACCTCTGTTGTTGCATTTGCTAATGCCTTGTATTCTGCTTCTGTACTAGAGCGTGAAACTGTAGCTTGCTTTCGCGCACACCACAAGATCAAATTTGACCCCAAGAACATAGCAAAACCACTTGTAAACCTTCTATCATCTGGACAACTTGCCCAGTCAGCATCTGAAAATGCACTCACAAGAATAGAATCGGACCACTCACAAGAATAGAATCGGACTTACTCAATCGTAATCCAAGAGAAATAGTTCCTCTCAAATATCTTAAGATCCTTTTTACTGTTGTCCAATGAAGTGTAGTAGGCGCATGTAGAAATTGGCAGACTTTGTTAAATGAAAAGCTATATCAGGTCGTGTAAGAGTAAGATACTGCAATGCTCCAACAATACTCCTATACCGAGTAGAATCATCAGTACTCAAAGCTTCTCCATCGGCAATAGACTATTTCTCCAATACTAACAGAGGGGTATCAACAATCTTGCATGAATGCATGTTAACACGAGAGAGCAAATGATGTGCATATTTTTATTAGAAAGAATAATACCATCTGAAACCTTGTGCACCTCTATTTCCACAAAATAATGCAATCCTCTTAGATCTTTTAAAGCAAAGGACATACCAAGATCATGTAGCAAGGCATCAACAGCTGAACCAGAAGAACTAACTACAACAATGTCATCAACATAAATAAGCATATAGATAGACACTCCCCCTTTGTTGTAGAAAACAACGAGGTGTCAGCCTTCGAGGTTGAAAATTCAAGAGTATATAGTTTGGAGCTTAACCTTGCATACCAAGCACGAGGAGCTTGCTTCAGACCATAGAGAGCTTTATCAAGCTTGCACACATGTCCATACGAGCACCATGTTCATAACCAGGAGGTTGCCGCATATAGACCTCTTCCTCTAGAACACCATGCAAAAACGCGTTCTTCACATCTAGTTATCGCAACTTCCAATTGCGAGAAACAGCCAATGCAAGGACCAAACGAATAGTTGTTGCCTTGACAACAGGGCTAAATGTGTCATCATAATCAATGCCATAACGCTGCTTAAAACCTTTAGCAACCATACGAGCTTTATAGCGATCAACCGTACCGTCATCCTTCTTCTTCACCTTATAGACCCACTTGCAATCAATAATATTACATCCATGAGCAGGAGGAACTAGATACCAAGTTTTATTCTAAAGAAGAGCAGAAAATTCTTCATCCATAGCGGATTTCCTGTGAGTTTCACTCAATGCTTGTTGCAAATTAGCAGGTTCAGCAATAACAGACAAGGGCAAACCGACCCTTGTCATACCGAATTGTGCCATCGGTAACAACTTTAGGTTGAAAGATTCCACGCTGAGACCTGGTAACCGGACGAAGATCCTAAACAACAACAACAGGAATAGTAGAGTCAGCAGGTACAAAAGATCTTGAACAAACCACACCTTATCTGAGACCTCCAGACACATCAGGCCCAATGTCCGCATAAGATCCTTGCGTTGTATCAAAAGATGAAGCAGCCACAGAAGATCCGGAGCAGGGAGACAATCCCGCGTCCTGCGCGGCAGACTCGTGACTCGTTACTGTCCGGGGCCCCACCGAATCTCGCGTGGCCGAGACGGGCGAGCGACCACGCTCTAGATGGCCATCAGAGGCAGACGATGTCGCTTCTGTTGCTGCGTTCGCAGCAGAATCGGAGAGAGCAGTAGACCAGGATCCCGAACTAGATGGTGTTGCAGCGGAGGGAGCATCACCAGAATTCGCTTCGAAGCTATTGCTAGGCATAAAATCTTCCGATTCCTGTACATCAGACTCGGCAGCAAGATGATTAGCAGGATTAGCATCAACATTAGCACCCAAATCATAACCCCATATCACAGATAAATGAAGATATGGAGAGAGAAGCAAAATTTCAGCACGTAATTGTGCATCGGCATTGGGACGAAGATCAACAAACGGAAAAACTAAATCATCAAAGACAACATCACGAGAAATGTACACACGACCACTGGAAATATGGAGACATTTATAGCCCTTATGAAGACTACTATAGCCAAGAAAAGCACATTGCTTGTGACGTGGGCATTACCCTTCGGGTAACCGATGTTGCTCTACCCTATACAGTCTAGCTGGAGGCCCATGAAGGTACCCGATGGCAAGGTGGGCCACTAGGACGGTGCAACGGAAGATTCCTTGAAGTACAAGACACGGAAGGAGACGAACAAGAAAAGTTTAGAGATAGATCTACTGTAAACCTAGTCGTACTCGGATAGACCTTTTGAGACCTGGCCTCCTATATAAAGGCCAGGAGAGGGGCTGCCGAGGGCCACAATCAATCTTAGCAATATTAGCCACCAAAAGCTTAGAGCTAGGTCGCCTTAGCACTTAGCCATCTCGATGAGATCTCAGCCGAACTATTCGGCACCCCATTGTAACCCATTATCATCATAATCAAGAATAGATAGGCAGGACGTAAGGGTTTTACCTCATCAAGGGCCCCGAACCTGGGTAAATCGCTCTCCCCGCTTGTCTGTGAACCGATGTCTCGTGTCAGCTTGCAGGATTCTATCAACCCTAAGCCCCTATCGGAGGGCATTGCCGAGGAGCACCCTCGACAATTGGCGCCGTCTGTGGGAAACCTGTCGGCACAAGATCGGTCATCGGTAGATCCAGTCATGTCATCGGCAACTTCATCGACACCATCATCACCAAACCTGGGAAGCCCGATTCGATTCGGCTCCTATGAATTCACCCCGCACAGCGACTCCTCCCGCTCAACCTTCTCAGATCTACAAGGAAACATGGAGATGACCTTCGGTAGCGTCCACTACAACGTCAACGCGGAAGGAATCCTTCGGCTGCTGGAATCGCCCACTTCCGGATCGACGAGTCCAAGCGCGTCGTCATCACTCGACCTTTCAGCTGGTCTGACAGGCTCAACGAGTTCACCCGTTGACATAGGCATCCCTAATGGGCCTGCCGATGACGGTACCCGGGGTTTACTGAAGGCCCACTACCCGAAGAATAAGAAGGTTCAGAAGCCCAAGATATTGTTAAGGAAAGCTAGAATTGTAATAGGAAGCATTATTTGTAATCTTACGGGAGGAGTTAGAAACCTACCCAGACTCTGTAACTTGTACAATACGAAACCCTCGGCTCCGCCTCCTATATAAGGGGGAGTCGAGGGACGCAGAAAGGATCGAATCATTGTTTAACAAACCCTAGTTTTCATATTCGTCGAGTACTTTTCGGCTGAAACCTTCGAGATCTACTTGCCCTCTACATCCAACTAAACCCTAGTCTACAATCCGTAGGCATTGACAAGTTAATACCTTGTCAATTGGCGCCGTCTGTGGGATCTAGAGGCGACAAGGAGCTGATCTCGATGGCACGTTCAAGATCGTCGACTTCATCAGTAGCAAGCAACATCATGGACAGAGGTAAACAGATCGAAACTGGTCTCGTTGATTTTATTCCTCACCCGCCCTCCCGTTTGGATGCATATGCGTATCTGGAGGAGCCCATGAAGATGACGTTTGGAAAGTTCCACTTCCACGTCGAAAAAGAAGGATCGTATCGTCTCGAAGTTCCGATCTCGTCGGGATTATCGGTGGTTGGTCCTGATTTCTCAAACTCAGTATCATCCATCGAGTCAAGCGACAAGGAGATTTCGTCGCCACGCTTCATCGGCAGCAGGGCAAGTGAAAAACTCGCCAAAATCTTCAGCGACATGTCCTTCGAGTCATCGGCGGACTCCTATATAAGCGATGATTCAAGCGACACCGATAGCTTCGACTTCATCGACAAATCCATCTCTATTGGGAAGGTCTTCACCAATCTCTATGATGGTGTCACCGAACCAAGCAAAGCGAAAACTCCAAAATATCATCAAGTTTATGCCATTGGAGAAGCAAGTCGCGATCAAGAGGAAACATCAGAGGCTTTCGACGATTTGGGAAATCCTTATGTCGATCCCTCAGATCTAAGGAGAGGTTTGGGCACTAAATATGTCGGGCCCACACCACGTGCCAGAGTTCAACTTCCACAAGCAGCCTGGGATAGAGTTGCGAAAGCTTTAGATGGCTCTGAACCACTGGAGACAACTGCTACAGTCGAAGAACTGCAAGCTTATCAATATAGACTCGCCAGAGCTGGAAGAGAGTTGGAAAAACAGACAGCTGCTTTGAACAGGAGAAGGGAGGCAGCTTCCGCATCAAGCAGGCGACGAGCGGAATTAAGTCGACACTCAGAAACTTCGGGAGATAGTCACAGAGAAGCTCGGAGGAGAGCAAGATCTCGGCTGCAAAATATACCGGAAGCTGAAAGAGAGACTCTAATCCAAAACCTCGACATGTCCTTTATGTCAATCGACACGAGGGGGAATATTATCCCAAAAACACCGGAAGGTGGTACATGGCGACACAAGCCTTCATCTTAGCGTCCAGGCCACCTCCCGGAGATCCAAGGGAAGCGCTGTACAACATGGCCATGGCAGGATGTGGAGCCATAGGAGCAGCATTCACAGCCACACCTCCCGAAGGAACTGCAAGGCAAAATAGTCCGAGACCTACTGCAGCAGTGCAAGATCCACCAAGAGCAAGTGGAGCCAGGGACACAACAACTCAAGCCAGAGTTGATAGAGCGTGACAAGAAAGAAGGGAACGTTGGCATTCACCAGAACTTGCGGAAGAGGACATGTGTGGACTCCCATGTTTCACACGACGGGTCCGAAAAACTCGAGTTCCATCAGGATTCAAGCTACCCGATAGTTTCAAGAAATTCGATGGCCTGCAAGACCCTGAGGATTGGCTTGTGGATTACCTCGAGACAGTAAAATTGATAGGCGGGACCAGAGCGACAGCCATGCAGAGCATCCAGATACATCTGAGCGGAGCCGCCAGATCATGGATAAAAAAGCTTCCCCCAGGTTCCATCGACAGCTGGGAAAGTTTCGAGGACGTTTTTATCAAGAATTTCCGATCAACTTGCAAGAAACCTGCGACACTAGAAGAGTTGAGGTCATGTCGACAAAAACATGATGAATCAATGAGGAAGTACATCCAAAGGTGGAACATCATCAAAAACTTGGCAGAAAATATATCTGACGAAAGAGCGATAGATGCATTTGTTGCAGGAGTTCGACGAGGAGATTTCGTGGAGGACTTGGGGAGGACAAACCCAAGAACAGTATCAGCTTTAATGAAGATAGCAAACAGATGGGTTGATGGTGAAGATGCGGTACATAACAAACGACATAGGTCCCCAGAGGAAGATCGCAGTAGAAATTTTCAAAATAGACGTCGATTCCCCCGTCAATTTTCAAGTTACGATGCACCCGGCCAAATATCGGCTGGATTTCGGGGAAACAATGGAGGAAACAATAGAGATGACTACCAGAGAAGTAATGCACAGCAAGGCGACAATAGAGATAACAGGCAAAATAGCGGGCCAAGGTTCCAGAGACCTTTTGTGTCTCCCGAAGAGATGATGAACGGACCATGTCAGATGCATTTCTTTCTCGATAGCAATGGAAAAAGACAGTCATGACACTTGCAAAAGGATTGCCGAAATTTCCAGGCAATGTTAAGATGGGCAGGACATGCAAATGCTCAGGCAGCTCACAGAAATCACCAGGGACCTAGGAGTGAGATTCACTTGCCACCTCCTCCCGCAGTTACAGATGAAAATCGACATCAGCTCAGAATAGTGGCAGCACCTCCTCCACCACCCTACGTCGATCCTAACTCTAACGGAGCGGTCTCGATGATACAGAAAGGCAGGCCATCCAACAGAGCTCAGAAAGTAATCTCGCGACAGGTGTTTATGGCAGAGAAGATGCCACCACCAACAGTCGAGTACCTTAATTGGTCAGGGCAAGATATTGGCTTCACAATAGCTGATCATCCACAACAAGTTCCTCGACCAGGGCAGTCAGCATTGATCTTACCAGCAGTAATTGCGGGATTCGATGTATCTCGAGTATTCATAGATGGCGGCAGCAGTTTAAACCTTATGTACGCAGATACGCTAAGGAAGATGAATATTTCCCTCGCAAATTTGAAACCAACCGACACACGTTTCCATGGCATCACACCAGAGAAGCCAAGTTACCCATTGGGGAAAATCAATCTCGACGTTCAGTTTGGGACCCGAGAAAATTACAGGATAGAGAGGTTGGAATTCGAAGTTGTGGATTTCCCGTCGCAGTATCATGCTTTGTTGGGGCGACCAGCATATGCCAGGTTTATGGCGGTACCACATTACACGTACTTGCTTTGGAGGTTACCTGGGCCTAAGGGACCAATCACAGTCAAAGGAAGCTTCGCGCTAGCCGATAAATGCGACAAAGATTTTCATCGACTATCAGAAACTTTCGGGATGCAGGCAGAGTACGCAGCGTCAAGGCTCATGACTGATTACGATGTGCTGCCAGACGTAGGGAGGCCCAACAAGGAATCAACTTTCAATACAGCAAAAGATTCTAAGGAAGTACAGATTCACCCGACAGACCCGAAGAAAACGACGTCCATCGCAACAAACATGGACCTCGCATAGGAAAGCGCGCTCGTCGAGTTCCTCCGTGAGCACTGGAAAATCTTCGCATGGTGTCCAGCTGACATGCCAGGAGTACCCAGGGAACTTGCCGAGCACCACCTAAACTTGGATCCTATTGCGAGACCAATCAAGCAACCTTTGCGGCATTTTTCGGAACCAAACCGCAAAGCCATGCTGTCAGAAATTGATCGGCTTAGAGAAGCTGGTTTCATCAAAGAGATATCTACGGAGGCTACTTGGGTAGCTAACCCAGTAATGGTGCCGAAGAAAAACACGAAAGTCCTTCGCATGTGTGTCGACTTTACGTGCCTCAATAAACATTGTCCAAAGGATCACTTTCCCCTCCCAAGGATCGATCAGATTATCGACTCCACGGTAGGATGTGAACGTCTTTCCTTCCTGGACGCATATTCTGGTTACAATCAGATCAGATTATGTTGCTGCCAAAACCCACCGGCGGGCAGCGACGGGCAACACCGTAGAGCCGGGAACAACCTAGGGCTGCGGCTGGCCGAGGTCCCTCCGAGCGACGGCCCGCAAAGCCTTCTGGTACACACGTCCGATGCTGATGCAAGGGCGTGCCACCTGACCTATACCTGGTCAGGAAGGTGATGGAGATGCCTCGCTTAGTTTCCTGCATGGCATACACGTAAACATTAAATACGAGCCTCGATCGGCTCTCAGGTTATCCTGTGAATCGGCTCAAAGAGCCGATCCACCCATGATTCGTACGAGGTGCACGAATATATGGTGGTCCTGCTTGATCAAGATAAAGCTAAAACGATCTACGACGATCTGGGGTTTTCACCGCATAATCGGATCATCCTACTCACGATTGGGCCTCGTGGCCACGCACGGTGATCGTAAGCCGATCCTAGATAGGGCCTAAAAACCAACACGAGGTTGATCCCCGGAACATCCTGTCTAGGACTAGCGAACGACACCCTACGTGCCGCTGGATCCTCCAACCCTTTGTAAGGCCTAACTATTGCAGATATTAAACTAATCCTTGTAGAACAAGGAGCAACCGTAACGGATCGGATCTACTAAATTAAGACCAAGCGGGGTGCCGCCCCCACACCTAAGATAGGTGTGAGGGCGGCTAGATATGCGAGGGTCGCACTACGATAGCATATGATACGAAGAACAATGCTAACCCTAACATATCTAAGATAACTACGTTGCTCGCCATCAAAAAGGCTTCAGTACGAGCAACGCATGAACAACGTGGAGCTTGTGCTGCCTAGATCGCAAGATGCGATCTAGGCAGCATGTTGCTTACCGGTAGAAACCCTCGAGACGAAGGAGTTGGCGATGCGCCGAGATTGATTTGATTGGTTGAACGTTGGTTGTTGTTTTTTTCCATAAACCCTAGATACATATTTATAGTCCAAGGGACTTTCTAACGTGGGAACAATCCCCACCGTGTACGATACAAACTCTAACTTTTAGTCTAAGATGCAATCTACTATAATTAAAGATACACGGGCAATCTAGCCCAAACTCTTCGTGCAAGGCCGCTTCAGAGATCTTCCATGTGTAATCTTCCAAGCCCATCTCCCTTACGGCCCACCTCCTGATTTGGCCAAAATCTGGTGATAACACATGCCCCCCTGGTTTTGGCAATGATAAATTCAAAACCACTCTGTTTTTCCTTCGAAGGGTCATGTCGTGGCAGAGCAGACCTGTCGCAGTATTCTTCATCATGATGGCTTGCCTTCTCACCTTCTCTGTATGATTTGACAATTCTGGCCTCACCCCCTCGGAAACTGCAACGGCATTGAATCTCTACTAGGCTCCTCTTTATTTAACCGTGCCGATTGATTAGCCCTCTTCATCCTTTCTCTGTTCCAGCCATTGGCACCCAAAAAACCCTCTTCCCCTGTAACGATGTCTTCCTCTTCCTCTGTCTCCTCCGGCCTCTCCCTCCAGTCCTTCTCTTCGAGCGAGCCGGAGTGGAACTCCGATCACGCGCCAGAGGGCGACCTGCCTCTGACCGATGGGGAAGAGGACCTCAAGTTCCTCATCAATGGGGAGCTGATAAGCGAAAGTGAAGACGACCTCCATCCTTGGGCGAAACCCACCTCCCCCGACGGGAAGGGGGAAGAAGTAGAGGAAGAGGAAGAAGAAGAGGAGGGCGGCCCCTCTCCCCCCGCTAAGCTTCTGCCGGCCAAGCGATTCCGCGCTTGGGCGGACAGCGAAGACGATGATGATGATGAGGAGGAAGAGGAGGAGGATGAATCCTCCTCCTCCATCGGGTATCCGCCGACCAAGCGCTTCCGCTCCTGGGCGGACAGCGAGGATGATGATGATGACGAGGAAGACGAAGTTCCGGCCAAGGGCTGGGGTAGCAGCGACGAGGAGCTTCCTGGGAGCAGCGCCGACGACCTCGACGACGGCGACGATGAGGACAGCGACGACTAGTAGAGTAGGACTAGTAGTAGCAGTGCACTAGGCACCAGATCCCTCTTTTGAGAGCCATCGGCTCTTTCTTGTAAAGCCGCTCCTTTGAATTAATGAAATTGTTCTTTCAATTAATCCAATTTCACTCCTTCCGCTAGTCATACCAAGACCGATAGCAACGTATCGGATTCCTTTTCCTTTGGACGCCCGTGAAGCCGGACTCAAATGTCGATTAGACCGCCAGTCAAGCACTTCTCAAATTCAGGCTGTGATTTGATATCTGACCATGATTTCTCGCAACCCCTTAGCCGATGACTACTCATCGGCTATTTTGAGAATCGAGTCCCTTTCCTTTTCTTGCAGCGACAGGACGGTCCAAAACCTGTAAAGCCGACGGCCTCCTTTTCCGGTTCCTCTCCGTAGCTTTAGCAGTTTTCTTTTTGCAACACCTGAACTGCTTTCAGAGAAGATCACGATGCAGGGTCAGTCGATGCGACTCCAATCGGCTCCCAAAACAGAACATCTACCAAGTTAGCTGCCCCCCGAGCCTTAATCAAGGCGAGAATACCGGCGAGGACGCACAGGTCGTTGATCAGCTTTCTCCTACTGAATGTCGATGTTGATGTGAACTTTGAGCACATAGCCAGTAGGTCTTGGTCTTGTGTAACTGTACTAGAGTCGATGGCTGCGCATTGGCTACGCTTCTTGTGCAATTTTTTTTTTGTTATTGGCCGATTTTTCCTAATCGGCCCCCAATGTTTCACTGCACGCATGTTTACACATGTTTATCTGCACATGTTCATCTGACTATATGCCCCCCGAGCCGAATCTGCCAGATGACTGCAGATATCGGCTTTTGTGGTTAGCCAGGGCACTGCACTTGCACGTCGGCTCCGCGAGGATTCGTGCTGATTTTCATCCGCCGATGTGGCCGCTGCCCAGTAGCTCGATGCTGAACACAAGCAGAACATGTGGTGAAGATAATTTTAGCCGGTTGCTGGAATCGGCCTCCATATCGATTGAAGCGCTGACTGAAGGTTCTGTAATGCTCCTTCATAATTTTTGGGGCCGATCACAAGGACCAGCCTCGCCACGTTTGCTCATCGCTTTGCTTCAGCTACTTGGTCAGGCCAGTGGATAAAACCAGCCCAACCTCTGACTTGATGCGCTTGCTGTCGTCCACCTTGAGTGCATCGTAGAATCGTGGAGCACTAAGCTCCGTCGGAAGGACGAGCACCATGTTTGTACCAGCCGATGTTTCATCATCGGCTTTCCTTTGCTTGGGACGCCACTCCATTTTCCGTGGACGACCCTCTTCATCCAGGGTTCGCTGAACTTTTGCAGCCAGATCAGGTCGTGCCTTCCTTAACGTATGCAAGTATAACCTTTCGGCTTCCTCCAAGCCGTGCAATCGCTGAACCCTGCGCTTTTGTGAACGGCTGAGTCCATCAGGGCACCACCTTGGACGGTGGTACCTGTCTTCTTCTTCTTCTTGTCCCTCGTCTTCTGAATCCTCGAGATCTGCCCACCGAGGGGACTCAGCGCGTTTGCTTTGTGGCGGGAGAGGCCCTAAGCGCCTGAACACAGACACGTTGGCTGCCTCCTTCTTCTTCTGGTTGCATTCTGGGCAATTGCCGATTGTGGGCAATCGGCTCATTCCTGAATCCCAGCAGTGTCTGAAGAAGGGGCAGTCCCAGTGCCTGTCGTTGTCGTCTTGCTCCCTTGATTCTTCTTTGGCACGGCGCTCGTGCTCCTCCTCATCGTGATTGTGCCGACGATGTCTTCTGGCTTCTCTAGCCAGACGATCTCTTTCATCATCATCGCTGGATCGTCGGCGTTGGTCATACTGACTCACATACTTGTTGAGGCTGATATCTTATGTTCTTCACTTCTCCCTCTGTGACGTAGCGCTTGCCATCATGACGGAGCCGATCGCGTGGAGCGGCCTTCTCTGTATCCTTGCTACGAGAGCAGCTGCCCTCGTCTCCATCTTTGCCAGAGTGGTGCCCAAGTCCTACCATGTTGATGCTGAACGAGGACCCTGGCTGGCAACCTTCAGGGTAAGTGCATGCTACCATGTTAACGGCGGGGAAGGGTTGGGTGTCGACCTTCATGGCGTACTGGTTGAAAAGCAGACGCCCTTTTTCTATCGCCGCTTGGATGTGCTGACGCCACACCCTGCAGTCGTTGGTGGCATGGGAGAGCGAGTTATGCCATTTGCAGTATGGCTTTCCGTTCAGCTCTTGCACCGTGGGGAATTTGAGACCTTCAGGAATCGTCAACTGCTTCTCCTTGAGCAGGAGGTCGAAGATTTGCTCAGTTTTGGTCACGTCAAAATCAAACCCCCTGGGCGGGCCTGGTGGCTTTACCCATTTGCAGGACACGGGGGTCCCCCCCGAGTCCATTCAGCCATTGCTACCTCTTGATCTCCCGCAGAAACTTCGTCTTCCTCTGCATCGACCAGGACTACTGCACGCTTGAATTTGTCCTGGTACAGGTCCGGGTGGCGCTGTTCATATGCCGACAGTTTCTGAACCATGTGCGCCAGTGAGGGGTAGTCTGCTTGGGAGGCCATGTCCTTGAGCGGTGTTGCAAGGCCCGCTACTGCCAACTCGACTGCTTCCTTTTCAGTTATACGAACCGAATAACATCGGTTCCTAAGATTCGTGAAGCGCTGGATGTATTCTGTCACAGTTTCTCCATGCTTCTGACGTAGTTGTGCTAAATCGGCAATGCCGGACTCGGAAGCCTCTGAATGGTACTGCATATGGAACTGCTCTTCCAACTGCTTCCAAGTCCGGATGGAGTCTGGTGGCAACGAGGTGTACCATCCGAAAGCCGATCCCGTGAGGGACTGTGAGAAGAGCCTCACACGTAGTTGATCCGACACTGAGGCCGGTCCTAGTTGTGCCAAATATCGGCCCACGTGCTCGATGGAGCTGGAACCATCTGATCCACTGAATTTGGAGAAGTCAGGGAGCCGATATTTAGGTGGTAGCGGGATCATCTCGTAGTCGTCGGGGTACGGCTTGGAGTAGCCGATTGCCCTCCGTTTCGGCACCATGCCGAACTGGTCTCTCAATATGTTGCTGATCTGATCATTGTGCTGGCTGCAGGATTTGAACTCTGAAGATTCGCCGGGGTGGCGTACTTAGCCAGCCATGTTTGCTTTTCCAGCTCTGAGCCAACTGCAGGAGCTGAGCTCTGGAGGTTCGTCGGGGTGGCGTACTTAGTTAGCCACGTCTGCTTCTCAAGATCTGTTGCTGACGTCCCTCCTATTTTCCCAGAAGTCCCTGATGTTGTGGCCTGGTTCGTGAGCGCCCAGTTACCGCAATCTGGCACATACGTGCACATGTACCCGTGAGGGATCTCCTTAGGCGCCTCATGCAAGAACTGGCGGTCACTAGGGTCACCACCGATCTTGTAGACGACGAATGCCGGTGAATTCGGCACTTCTGGTGCTGCTGTTGCAAATGGCAGCGGTGGTCGGGACTGGAGTGGCATCTCTCCCTGGTGTGTCCCGAGAGCCGGTCCTGACGGCGAGTACTGGTGCCTCATGATCTCCTGGATCACCCGAAGAGCGACACGCTCCAAAGTGTTCACCAGGTTCTCGGAGTGGCGGTGTAGCGAGTGAGCCACCATGTAGTTGATCTCCTGCCGCAGGGACCTGGTGCGTTCTTCTGACGGGGCAGAGAGGTCTATCCCATCGAGTGCACCATCAGACGTGAACCCCTTCCACCTGATGCCATGTGAACGGGTTCTGTGAAAAGAGCCGATGAGGTCGGCTTCGAGGATTGCTTTGACTTCGTCATACTTCTTCTTGAGCTCGTCAGTCAGATCCTCGTACGTGACTGGAGTGCCATCCGCCATCTCAGATGTAGATGGCGATGTGGTTGATGAAGAAGCTTGTCCCACCGGGCATGCCAGAATGTGTTGCTGCCAAAACCCACCGGTGGGCAGCGACGGGCAACACCGTAGAGCCAGGAACAACCTAGGGCTGCGGCTGGCCGAGGTCCCTCCGAGCGACGGCCCGCAAAGCCTTCTGGTACACACGTCCGATGCTGATGCAAGGGCGTGCCACCTGACCTATACCTGGTCAGGAAGGTGATGGAGATGCCTCGCTTAGTTTCCTGCATGGCATACACGTAAACATTAAATACGAGCCTCGATCGGCTCTCAGGTTATCCTGTGAATCGGCTCAAGGAGCCGATCCACCCATGATTCATACGAGGTGCACGAATATATGGTGGTCCTGCTTGATCAAGATAAAGCTAAAACGATCTACGACGATCTGGGGTTTTCACCGCATAATCGGATCATCCTACTCACGATTGGGCCTCGCGGCCACGCACGGTGATCGTAAGCCGATCCTAGATAGGGCCTAAAAACCAACACGAGGTTGATCCCCGGAACATCCTGTCTAGGACTAGCGAACGACACCCTACGTGCCGCTGGATCCTCTAACCCTTTGTAAGGCCTAACTATTGCAGATATTAAACTAATCCTTGTAGAACAAGGAGCAACCGTAACGGATCGGATCTACTAAATTAAGACCAAGTGGGGTGCCGCCCCCACACCTAAGATAGGTGTGAGGGCGGCTAGATATGCGAGGGTCGCACTACGATAGCATATGATACGAAGAACAATGCTAACCCTAACATATCTAAGATAACTACGTTGCTCGCCATCAAAAAGGCTTCAGTACGAGCAACGCATGAACAACGTGGAGCTTGTGCTGCCTAGATCGCAAGATGCGATCTAGGCAGCATGTTGCTTATCGGTAGAAACCCTCGAGACGAAGGAGTTGGCGATGCGCCGAGATTGATTTGATTGGTTGAACGTTGGTTGTTGTTTCTTTCCATAAACCCTAGATACATATTTATAGTCCAAGGGACTTTCTAATGTGGGAACAATCCCCACCGTGCACGATACAAACTCTAACTTTTAGTCTAAGATGCAATCTACTATAATTAAAGATACACGGGCAATCTAGCACAAACTCTTCGTGCAAGGCCGCTTCAGAGATCTTCCATGTGTAATCTTCCAAGCCCATCTCCCTTACGGCCCACCTCCTGATTTGGCCAAAATCTGGTGATAACAGATTAAAAGAAGACGACGAAGCTAAAACAGCGTTCATCACACCGTACGGCGTATTTTGTTACAAAACAATGCCCTTCGGGTTGAAAAACGCGGGAGCAACATATCAACGGATGATGCAGAAGTGCCTAGCAACACAGATTGGGAAAAATGTACAAGTGTACATCGACGACGTCATCATCACATCAAAAAAGGGAGCAACACTAATCGAGGACTTGAAAGAAACTTTCGACAACCTCGACAAATTTTGTCTCAAGTTGAATCCGACGAAATGTTCTTTCGGCGTCCCTGTAGGAGAACTTCTCGGGTTCCTAGTCTCAGCAAGAGGGATTGAAGCAAATCCCGAAAAAATCCAAGCTATCGTAACAATGAGGAAGCCAACAAAGTTGAAGGAAATACAGCAGTTAACTGGGCGAGTCGCAGCTTTAAGCAGATTCATCGCCAGGCTGGGAGAAAAGGCGTTACCATTCTACGCCTTAATCAAACAAGGAGAGAAGTTCCAGTGGAACGAAGAGGCAGATAGGGCCTTCGAGGACCTCAAACGAAAAATTTCGACACCACCAATTCTAGTGGCGCCAAAAGAGAAAGAACCGCTCCTGTTATATATTGCGGCTACACCTCAGGTGGTCAGCACGGCACTAGTTGTCGAAAGAGAAGAAGGAAAACTCCATGGAGTGCAGAGGCCAGTATATTTCATCAGCGAAGTATTATCGCCTTCAAAACAGAGGTACCCACAGTACCAAAAGCTAGCATATGGAGTATTCACAACCGCAAGAAAATTGCGTCATTATTTTTCGGCGCATCCGATAATAGTGGTCAATGAGACACCTCTATCCAACATACTCAATAATCCAGAAGCTACAGGCCGTGTCTCCCTTTGGGGAATAGAACTTTCTCCTCGGGACATCACGTATGAAAAAAGAAAGGCAATAAAGTCACAAATTCTACCAGACTTCATCGCAGAGTGGATGGAGTTGCAAAACACAGGACCTCCAGATTTATCGAGAACCTGGACTATGAACTTCGACGGATCCAAAAGGTTAGAAGGAGCTGGAGCAGGGGTAATACTCATATCACCTGAAGGCGACAAATTGAAATACGTCCTGCGGATGACGTTCCCAAATGCATCTAATAATGAGGCAGAATACGAAGCCCTTATACATGGGATGAAGATGGCGAAAGCCTGTGGCGCAACTCGACTAAAAATATTTGGCGACTCTGTTGCTGCCAAAACCCACCAGCGGGCAGCGACGGGCAACACCGTAGAGCCGGGAACAACCTAGGGCTGCGGCTGGCCGAGGTCCCTCCGAGCGACGGCCCGCAAAGCCTTCTGGTACACACATCCGATGCTGATGCAAGGGCGTGCCACCTGACCTATACCTGGTCAGGAAGGTGATGGAGATGCCTCGCTTAGTTTCCTGCATGGCATACACGTAAACATTAAATACGAGCCTCGATCGGCTCTCAGGTTATCCTGTGAATCGGCTCAAGGAGCCGATCCACCCATGATTCGTACGAGGTGCACGAATATATGGTGGTCCTGCTTGATCAAGATAAAGCTAAAACGATCTACGACGATCTGGGGTTTTCACCGCATAATCGGATCATCCTACTCACGATTGGGCCTCGCGGCCACGCACGGTGATCGTAAGCCGATCCTAGATAGGGCCTAAAAACCAACACGAGGTTGATCCCCGGAACATCCTGTCTAGGACTAGCGAACGACACCCTACGTGCCGCTGGATCCTCCAACCCTTTGTAAGGCCTAACTATTGCAGATATTAAACTAATCCTTGTAGAACAAGGAGCAACCTTAACGGATCGGATCTACTAAATTAAGACCAAGCGGGGTGCCGCCCCCACACCTAAGATAGGTGTGAGGGCGGCTAGATATGCGAGGGTCGCACTACGATAGCATATGATACGAAGAACAATGCTAACCCTAACATATCTAAGATAACTACGTTGCTCGCCATCAAAAAGGCTTCAGTACGAGCAACGCATGAACAACGTGGAGCTTGTGCTGCCTAGATCGCAAGATGCGATCTAGGCAGCATGTTGCTTACCGGTAGAAACCCTCGAGACGAAGGAGTTGGCGATGCGCCGAGATTGATTTGATTGGTTGAACGTTGGTTGTTGTTTATTTCATGAACCCTAGATACATATTTATAGTCCAGAGGACTTTCTAACGTGGGAGTAATCCCAACCGTGCACGAGACGAATTCTAACTTCTAATCTAAGATGCGATCTACTATATTACAGATATATGGGCAATCTAGCCCAACTTTGCATATAAGGCCGATCCACGTATTTTCTCCGTATATAATCTTCAAGCCCATCTTGATCGTGGCCCACCTCTGACTCGGTCAAATTCTGGTGATAACACATGCCCCCCTGATTTTGGAATTGGTGATTCCAAAATCACTCTGCTTTTCCTTCGTTGGGTCACGTCGTGGCAGAACCGTCGCAGTATCCGTCATCATGATGCCTTGCCTTCTCAACTTCTCCGCGTGACCTGGCAGTTTTTTTTTTAGGCACCACTTCCTCGGAAACTGCTGTGGCATTGAATTTCCACTATATCCCCTTTTATTTAACCGCTCCGCACAGTTTATTTCCGCATCTTCTCCGCATTAGCACTCCAAAAAGCCCTCCTGCGCCACCATGTCTTCTTCCTCCTCTGCTTCATCGGATCTTTCGACCCAGTCCTCTTCCTCTCGCGAGCCGACGCCGGAACCGAACCCGGCGGAGGTCCACGCAGCCAACACCCGCCGCGCCATTGAGGCCGGGGAGGAGTCTAGCCATGACTTCTCCATCTGGTCAGAGGACGACAAGTCCCTGACCGACGGGGAAAGCGACCTCCGCTTCCTCGCCAATGGGGAAACGGAGGAGGAGAGCGACGACGATCGCTTCTCCTGCGACTTCACCTCTCCCGAGGAGGAGGAGGAGGAAGAGGAGGAGGAGGAGGAGGACGACGACACCTCCTCCGACGAGCCGCCGGCCAAGCGGTTCTGCCCCTGGCCGGGAACCTCAGCGACTTCGACAGCGACGACGATGACGTTGACGAAGAGGACGAGGACAATGAGGGCCTGGCCGGCGGCCATTGGAGCGACGACGAGCCCGCCGGGAGCAGCGCCGACAGCGGCGACGACGGCGACGACGAGGGCAGTGACGGCCCGTAGATAGGACCTCTAGTATAGGACCAGTAGCAGTAGATGGGGCAATGTCCCCTAGCACTTCCTTTTGAGAGTAATCAGCTCTTTATGTAAGAAATCCATCAATGAAGAACTTTTCCCAATTTGATTTTGCCGATTTCCTTTGAGCTTAATTTAGCCGATTTCCTCTCATACTGATCTTGCCGATTTGTCCCCTTTGCCAATGCGTAATGAGCCGATAGCAACGCATCGGTCCTTTAAAATTCATCCTTCCATTCTTCAACTGATGGTTTTGAAATCTGGTGGATAATGTAGAGTCTTCAGGGAAGCCTTTGAATTCTGCCAACCAAACTTAATGGTCTTCTTTAAACACTCATCATTTTGTGAAGAAGGTTGCGACGAAAGATCAGCCGATGGTACCCCAATCGGCTCCTGAACAGAGCGTCCACCAGGCCTGCTGCCCCCCGAGCCTTACTCGGGGCGAGAGTGTCAGAGCCGATCACCCTTCTTCCTTTAGAAAGCCGATATACCCCTTCTGTCAATAATCCTCGACAAGAAGGTTCAGGAACCCGGATCGGCTCAAAGCAGCTGGAGAAGTTCTCATTGTTTTACTCCCGCGAAGAAGCAGAGGGCCCCACAGCTGAACTGGATTTGGTGGAGATCCGGTAAACCTCGTATAACTGCACTAGAGTCGATGGCTGCGCATCGGCTTCGTCATGTATAGTAAATTTTTTTTTACTGGCCGATTTTCCTAATCGGCTCCCAGTGTTTCGCTGCACACATGCTTACACATGTTTATCTGCACATGTTCATCTGACTATATGCCCCCCGAGCCGAATCTGCCAGATGACTGCAGATATCGACTTTTGTGGTTAGCCAGGGCACTGCACTTGCACGTCGGCTCCGCGAGGATTCGTGCTGATTTTCATCCGCCGACGTGGCCGCTGCCCAGTAGCTCGATGCTGAACACAAGCAGAACATGTGGTGAAGATAATTTTAGCCGATTGCTGGAATCGGCCTCCATATCGATTGAAGCGCTTGACTGAAGGTTCTGTAATGCTCCTTCGTAATTTTTGGGGCCGATCACAAGGATCAGCCTCGCCACGTTTGCTCATCGCTTTGCTTCAGCTACTTGGTCAGGCCAGTGGATAAAACCAGCCCAACCTCTGACTTGATGCGCTTGCTGTCGTCCACCTTGAGTGCATCGTAGAATCGTGGAGCACTAAGCTCCGTCGGAAGGACGAGCACCATGTTTGTACCAGCCGATGTTTCATCATCGGCTTTCCTTTGCTTGGGACGCCACTCCATTTTCCGTGGACGACCCTCTTCGTCCAAGGTTCACTGAACTTTTGCAGCCAGATCAGGTCGTGCCTTCCTTAACGTATGCAAGTATAACCTTTCGGCTTCCTCCAGGCCGCGCAATCGCTGAACCCTGCGCTTTTGTGAACGGCTGAGTCCATCAGGGCACCACCTTGGACGGTGGTACCTATCTTCTTCTTCTTCTTGTCCCTCGTCTTCTGAATCCTCGAGATCTGCCCACCAAGGGGACTCAGCGCGTTTGCTTTGTGGTGGGAGAGGCCATAAGCGCCTGAACACAGACACGTTGGCTGCCTCCTTCTTCTTCTGGTTGCATTCTGGGCAATTGCCGATTGTGGGCAATCGGCTCATTCCTGAATCCCAGCAGTGTCTGAAGAAGGGGCAGTCCCAGTGCCTGTCGTTGTCGTCTTGCTCCCTTGATTCTTCTTTGGCACGGCGCTCGTGCTCCTCCTCATCGTGATTGTGCCGACGATGTCTTCTGGCTTCTCTAGCCAGACGATCTCTTTCATCATCATCGCTGGATCGTCGGCGTTGGTCATACTGACTCACATACTTGTTGAGGAGGTGATCAGAGAGGGGTCGCTGATATCTTATGTTCTTCACTTCTCCCTCTGTGACGTAGCGCTTGCCATCATGACGGAGCCGATCGCGTGGAGCGGCCTTCTCTGTATCCTTGCTACGAGAGCAGCTGCCCTCGTCTCCATCTTTGCCAGAGTGGTGCCCAAGTCCTACCATGTTGATGCTGAACGAGGACCCTGGCTGGCAACCTTCAGGGTAAGTGCATGCTACCATGTTAACGGCGGGGAAGGGTTGGGTGTCGACCTTCATGGCGTACTGGTTGAAAAGCAGACGCCCTTTTTCTATCGCCGCTTGGATGTGCTGACGCCACACCCTGCAGTCGTTGGTGGCATGGGAGAGCGAGTTATGCCATTTGCAGTATGGCTTTCCGTTCAGCTCTTGCACCGTGGGGAATTTGAGACCTTCAGGAATCGTCAACTGCTTCTCCTTGAGCAGGAGGTCGAAGATTTGCTCAGTTTTGGTCACGTCAAAATCAAACCCCCTGGGCGGGCCTGGTGGCTTTACCCATTTGCAGGTCACGGGGGTTCCCCCCCGAGTCCATTCAGCCATTGCTACCTCTTGATCTCCCGCAGAAACTTCGTCTTCCTCTGCATCGACCAGGACTACTGCACGCTTGAATTTGTCCTGGTACAGGTCCGGGTGGCGCTGTTCATATGCCGACAGTTCGTACCATGTGCGCCGGTTGAGGGGTAGTCTCGCTTGGGAGGCCATGTCCTTGAGCGGTGTTGCAAGGCCCGCTACTGCCAACTCGACTGCTTCCTTTTCAGTTATACGAACCGAATAACATCGGTTCCTAAGATTCCTGAAGCGCTGGATGTATTCTGTCACAGTTTCTCCACGCTTCTGACGTAGTTGTGCTAAATCGGCAATGCCGGACTCGGAAGCCTCTGAATGGTACTGCATATGGAACTGCTCTTCCAACTGCTTCCAAGTCCAGATGGAGTCTGGTGGCAACGAGGTGTACCATCCGAAAGCCGATCCCGTGAGGGACTGTGAGAAGAGCCTCACGCGTAGTTGATCCGACACTGAGGCCGGTCCTAGTTGTGCCAAATATCGGCCCACGTGCTCGATGGAGCTGGAACCATCTGATCCACTGAATTTGGAGAAGTCAGGGAGTCGATATTTAGGTGGTAGCGGGATCATCTCGTAGTCGTCGGGGTACGGCTTGGAATAGCCGATTGCCCTCCGTTTTGGCACCATGCCGAACTGGTCTCTCAATATGTTGCTGATCTGATCCGCTGTGCTGGCTGCAGGATTTGAACTCTGAAGATTCGCCGGGGTGGCGTACTTAGCCAGCCATGTTTGCTTTTCCAGCTCTGAGCCAACTGCAGGAGCTGAGCTCTGGAGGTTCGTCGGGGTGGCGTACTTAGTTAGCTACGTCTGCTTCTCAAGATCTGTTGCTGACGTCCCTCCTGTTTTCCCAGAAGTCCCTGATGTTGTGGCCTGGTTCGTGAGCGCCCAGTTACCGCAATCTGGCACATACGTGCACATGTACCCGTGAGGGATCTCCTTAGGCGCCTCATGCAAGAACTGGCGGTCACTAGGGTCACCACCGATCTTGTAGACGACGAATGCCGGTGAATTCGGCACTTCTGGTGCTGCTGTTGCAAATGGCAGCGGTGGTCGGGACTGGAGTGGCATCTCTCCCTGGTGTGTCCCGAGAGCCGGTCCTGACGGCGAGTACTGGTGCCTCATGATCTCCTGGATCACCCGAAGAGCGACACACTCCAAAGTGTTCACCAGGTTCTCGGAGTGGCGGTGTAGCGAGTGAGCCACCATGTAGTTGATCTCCTGCCGCAGGGACCTGGTGCGTTCTTCTGACGGGGCAGAGAGGTCTATCCCATCGAGTGCACCATCAGACGTGAACCCCTTCCACCTGATGCCATGTGAACGGGTTCTGTGAAAAGAGCCGATGAGGTCGGCTTCGAGGATTGCTTTGACTTCATCAAACTTCTTCTTGAGCTCGTCAGTCAGATCCTCGTACGTGACTGGAGTGCCGTCCGCCATCTCAGATGTAGATGGCGATGTGGTTGATGAAGAAGCTTGTCCCACCGGGCGTGCCAGAATGTGTTGCTGCCAAAACCCACCGGCGGGCAGCGACGGGCAACACCGTAGAGCCGGGAACAACCTAGGGCTGCGGCTGGCCGAGGCCCCTCCGAGCGACGGCCCGCAAAGCCTTCTGGTACACACGTCCGATGCTGATGCAAGGGCGTGCCACCTGACCTATACCTGGTCAGGAAGGTGATGGAGATGCCTCGCTTAGTTTCCTGCATGGCATACACGTAAACATTAAATACGAGCCTCGATCGGCTCTCAGGTTATCCTGTGAATCGGCTCAAGGAGCCGATCCACCCATGATTCGTACGAGGTGCACGAATATATGGTGGTCCTGCTTGATCAAGATAAAGCTAAAACGATCTACGACGATCTGGGGTTTTCACCGCATAATCGGATCATCCTACTCACGATTGGGCCTCGCGGCCACGCACGGTGATCGTAAGCCGATCCTAGATAGGGCCTAAAAACCAACACGAGGTTGATCCCCGGAACATCCTGTCTAGGACTAGCGAACGACACCCTACGTGCCGCTGGATCCTCCAACCCTTTGTAAGGCCTAACTATTGCAGATATTAAACTAATCCTTGTAGAACAAGGAGCAACTGTAACGGATCGGATCTACTAAATTAAGACCAAGCGGGGTGCCGCCCCCACACCTAAGATAGGTGTGAGGGCGGCTAGATATGCGAGGGTCGCACTACGATAGCATATGATACGAAGAACAATGCTAACCCTAACATATCTAAGATAACTACGTTGCTCGCCATCAAAAAGGCTTCAGTACGAGCAACGCATGAACAACGTGGAGCTTGTGCTGCCTAGATCGCAAGATGCGATCTAGGCAGCATGTTGCTTACCGGTAGAAACCCTCGAGACGAAGGAGTTGGCGATGCGCCGAGATTGATTTGATTGGTTGAACGTTGGTTGTTGTTTATTTCATGAACCCTAGATACATATTTATAGTCCAGAGGACTTTCTAACGTGGGAGTAATCCCAACCGTGCACGAGACGAATTCTAACTTCTAATCTAAGATGCGATCTACTATATTACAGATATATGGGCAATCTAGCCCAACTTTGCATATAAGGCCGATCCACGTATTTTCTCCGTATATAATCTTCAAGCCCATCTTGATCGTGGCCCACCTCTGACTCGGTCAAATTCTGGTGATAACAGACTCACAATTGGTAGCTCAGCAAGTCATGAACCAATGTGATGCGGTCAATGACAACATGGTGGCGTACAAAGAGATGTATAACGAGCTAGAGAAGCTGTTTGATGGATGCGAAGTAAACCATATCAGTAGGCTGAGCAATGATGAAGCCGATGTTCTCGCAAACATCGGGTCGCAGTGCCTCGCAATTCCCCCAGGTGTGTTCTGGGAAGAAATAACAGAGAGGTCCACAAAGCCGAAGAAATTAACAAAGAAGGAGAAGAGCGAGAAACCCTCGGGGGCTGCGAAAGAAGCATTGGAAGAAGAAGAAGAGGAACAAGATCTAGTATTGATGGTACAAACCCCGTGGATGCAGGCGTACATATCATACATCCTAAGAAAAACAATACCCGACGATCCAGTTGAAGCAAGGCGAGTTATTAGGCGGTCCAAAGCTTTCACGGTGGTCAAAGGAGAGTTATACAAACGCAGTATTTCGGGTGTGTTACAACGGTGCATCACACCCGAAGAAGGAAGGATAATTCTGAAGGACGTACACGAAGGAGTATGTGGCCACCACGCGAGCAGTCGAGCTATTGCAGCCAAAGTTTTTTGAGCAGGATTCTACTGGTTGACAGCAATTGAGGACGCGAAGGAGATAGTGCGAACTTGTGACGCATGTCAGAGATTTGCCGCAAAACCTCACTCTCCGGCAACAGAATTAATGCCAATACCCTTATCTTGGCCTTTCGCTCAATGGGGTCTCGATATGGTGGGAAAATTACACAAAGCTTCGCCAGGAGGATACGAGTACATGTTGGTTGCTGTTGATAAATTCACCAAGTGGATAGAAGCAAAGCCGATAAATTCACCAGATGCAGCATCAGCAATAAAATTCGTGAAGGGCATCGTTTTTCGATTTGGAGTACCTCACATCATCGTCACAGACAATGGCAGCAACTTTACGTCAAAGGAGTTCAAGGCGTACTGTGCAGAGGTAGGCATCAAATTGCACTTCGCGTCAGTTGCACATCCTCAAACCAATGGTCAAGTCGAGAAAGCCAATGGCATCATCTGCAATGGCATCAAGAAACGCTTGTTAGGACCACTGGAAAAGGCTCGACATACCTGGCCAGAAGAATTACCAAGTGTGTTATGGAGCATCCGAACAACACCAAATACAGCGACACAGGAGACCCCGTTTTTCCTTGTCCATGGAGTAGAGGCAGTACTGCCGATAGAAATAGAGCACGACTCCCCCAGAGTCATAGAGTATAATGAAGAAGCTTCCAGGAAAGCACTGGAAGACAACGTCGACGCACTCGACGAAGCTCGAGACGAAGTATTATCAAGGGTAACCAAATATCAGCAGGACCTGAAAAACTACCACAGTCGACGTTTGCGACCAAGATCTTTTCAAGTTGGAGACTTAGTTTTGCGACTCAACCAAGAGCGTACTGAAAAACTCGAGTCACCATGGCTTGGCCCCTACGTCATTACGGAAGTAATCGAAGGAGGAGCATACATGATAAAAGATAAGAAGACAGGGGTTCCCGAGAAAAACCCCTGGAACGTGGCACAGCTCAGGCGGTTCTACGTTTAGAGTCGAAATATAGTCCTCCTCTGTAAAAATACAATGTACTGAAACGCCCGCGAGTTTTCAGACGCACTCTTTTCCTTTTCGGGGCACCGAGTGGGGCCGAGAAAGGTTTTTAACGAGGCGGGCTCGCGGTGCTGCAATATAATAAAGATAGTGGAGATATACTTCTTATTCTTCGACACGCTCGGGGGCTCAATGCCTTCAAGTCTCAAAATATATACAATATAGATAAACTAGACTTACCGAAATATTTCGCCTTGGTACAAGATTACCTCGCCAAATAGAATATCGGAAGCTAACAACTGTAAATATAGCGTACTCGTCAAAATATCATTGCTCTGGTCTGAAAACCTCGCAACAAAAATATAGAACGTGACCACCAAGACACTCGGGGGCTCATGCCCATTGATAGAAAAATATATATACTTTCTCGCAATAAGAGAAAAATCTTCGAGATAGCAAAATAGTACAAACTCCAGCCAAAGGCTCGGGGGCTGGACGATCAAAAATAAAAACAATACATACTTACAGAGTTGACAGCTTGACAATATAGATCATGTTTACAAAGGCGTATCAATGGTGAAACTACAGCAAGAAAAAAAGGAAAAACCCTTAATGGATACCTAGCACATGGTCTATGGTCACTCGTTCATTGGAAGGACGAGTACTATGCTCGGCATAGCTACCCTTCACGAAGAATTCAGCATCCATCCGAAGAAGTTCATCCATCATATCTTCGGCTACAGGAGTTACTATATCATCAATCTTGCTCATGTTTCTCTTTTTCTTCGACATTTTAGCCAGGCACGTGGGAACAATTTGATCCATGGGCAATTTTGGATGGCAAATCTTTATCATCATCATAGCAAATCTTGCGCCAGCAGAGAGTTGAGCCCGCACAAAGCCATGGATTCGAGGAGCATCTCGAAACTTTTCCATTAATGCAGGAAGAGTTTCTGGCATTTTGTTGCGAGGGAACATGGTTCCATAAACTAAAAACAAAGTCTTCATACAGAAGTCAAGGAAATCACGGACCTGACCCGCGCGATCTTGGAATCTGACAATTTGACGGGTACGCTCGGGAGTAACCCAAAAGTTAGAACCATGTTGCGCAGCCAGTCTGAGCAGAGCATTGGCTCGAGCTTCAACACGTTGATCTTCGGCGGCAGTATCCAAAAATGAGCCTGGTACAGCGAATAAATTGACAAGGAAGGACAAATAGCAAAAATAAAATCCAGCATGGTTAGGAACAGGAAGCATACCTGTCATATCCAGGCTGGCGTCAGTCATTAGCTGAAGCATATAATTTTCTCGAGAGGAAGCTTCGGTAGCCTCAGCAACAGCAGCATCCTTTGCAGCAATGGCCTCTTGTGCTTGTTGAAGGGCAATTTTTCTCTCTCAGATGCTTGTCGAGATTGTTCCATCATCGCAAGAGTTTGTTTTTTCATGGATTGGAGTTGTTGGCGCAATTCTTGCAAATCTTGCGACAGATGTTGCCATGAAGAACCATCGACAAGGTTATCATTGACTAGTGTTTTCTTCGAGAAGGAGGAAGCAGGAGAAGTATCGGCAGAATGAGGATCGGCAGAGTAGTTATCAAATATCAACTGGAAAAGAAAACTCCAATATCAAAGGATTGCACAAGACAAAATTTCATTGATCTTCAAGAAATTTACATGGATATTATAGAAGGAGTTCTTCAAAAGTACTAAGGTAATTTGTCGCCAAAGATAATATGGCGACAATAGCTAAAGAAACAAGAAAAAATAAAAAGAAGGGGCATTCAACTAGACCTCCGGCTTTGATGAGCTAGGAGTTGAAGATGGCTTGATCCCAAGATAGGACAGGATTTTCTTCGTGTTGGGCTTCGCCGCCTTGATCAACGATCGCCATTTTGTCTGCTCTATCTGTTCTGTGTCGCCTACTTTCGCCCAGTCGATAGTTTGTTGGCTATCAGCAACCAAGGCAACAGTGCTTTCAACAGCGACCTTCATATTTTCCTGGTGCATCTTCAGCCCAAGATCTTCAGGCGGATTAAAGCACTTGGCAAGAGCAAGGAAAGTTGCGGGTTCCTCCTTTTTCGGGAAGAAATAGGGGAAGAGTCGCGACAGCCCTGCTTTAGCTTGATCAATGCCCTCGCGTGCTTCTGTTCCATGAAACTCAAGGAACGAAATGGCGTCAAGAAGAGGATCATTGTCAGGATCTTCAAGTTCAAATTCTTGAGATGTTTTACCTATCACGATCAAAACTTATTGATCAAAAAGCAAGTGAAGAAAAGAAAGTCCAAAGGATGTGAAGTGGTTCAGATACTTACTGACAAAGTGACGGTTTTGCGACCTTATGCGCTTAAGGATCGTTTTCTCGCGAGCAGCTTGTGCAGCTATATGCTCGCTCAGCGAAGTCTCGGCATCGTGAAGTCTCTTCCTAAGATCTTCGACACCAGCAGCATCGGCCTTGGCCTTGTCAGCCTATGCTCTAGCTTGGATAGCATCTGATTCGGCCTTCTTACGAGCCTCTTCACTTTGCTCTAATTTTTGAGCAAGTGTATCGGCACGTTCGTTGACCTCCGCCAGTTTTTCTGCCAAGAAAGTTATATTATGTTAAAAACATCGACAACAAAGGAATAAGAAGGCAAGGGCAAAAAGAAGCAGCAAGGCATTACCTTCAGTCTTACTCGCATACTCACGATACCCAATGAATTGGTCACCAATACGAATAAGCTCTTTGATCATAGGCTGTCAAAGAAGGTCAAAGAAAGAAAATGTCAATATAGGAAAAATATTATGGCATAAAGAAGCAAACGGAGGAAATATAGACAGTGACAAGAAAATTAAGAACTTACATCATCCAAGAGAGGGTTAGAGGAGTTACTCAATTGAAGAGTAGGCTCCGGGATTGTTTCAACCCTTGCCCTTTTCGGTGAAGGGACAAGGGGGCTTGAAGGAGGAGTAGAAGCGCCGACGTTTTGTTGAGGAGGCAAGGATTCATCTCCTTCAACTGGCGTCTCCGAAACAACTAGAGTATGTGACGTACTCGTTCGAGCAGCCACATCAAAAGCTGGTACTTCTTCCTCATCATCACTACGATTAAATGTTGGCAGCATGAAAAGCAAGATAGAGAAAAATCTTCGAGTACAAAAATAAAAATAAAAAAAAGAGGTGACTTACGAACTGGTGAGGGCCTCAAGGTATGGATCATAAGCTTCCTTCTGATGTGAAGGAACAGCTTCTTCGGCTTTGGAGGTGCCGGAATCTTCGACATCACTCCTTTTCCTTTTGTTCTTTGGAGAAACAGCAGGAGGAGGAGATTGTGCTGATGCAGTGCCTTCAGAAGCAGCCTCCTTTTCAACAGATCCCGCAAATTTTCGAGAATCTGCGGGTTCATTCACAAAAGAGGGGGCATCTTGGTTGTCATCGGTGACAACGGCCCTTTCTTCAACTTCTCCACCCTCAGGAAGGGGCGGAAGTGAGACAAGATTTGGATGGTTCTATAAAAAAACAGGGGAAGGTGTCAAAAAAGGAGTTACAAAAAGATAGCAAGGCAATAACAAATCAATCGACAAAGTCTACCTTAGGAAGCGCATATGTGGCGCTGTATGGTTTTACACGACAAGAAGAAGGGACATAATCTTTTTTGCTGAGAGAGGAGATTTTTCGGACAAGCTTCTCTAAATCCTTGACCTCCAAATCCACCGACAACCGATATGCGTCCTCGTCGCCAGCATATTTCCAGAGAGGATTTTTGCGAGCCTGAAGAGGCTGCACTCTGGTTCTAAGAAAATACGCTGTGATTTGGATACCTGACAATTCTTCACCGCGAGTATTTTGCAACTCGTGGATGCGAGTCATCAAGGCCTCTGTCGATGCTTTTTCTTCCTCGGTAGCCTCCGCATCCCAGGAGCGGCGGCGAAGGATTTTTTCGGCACCATCGAAAGGAGGGATGTTGTCTTCAGCGCATCCATGGTTCTCCTCTTGAATGTACAACCACTTCTTGCGCCACCCTTGAACTGAGTCAGGGAGTTTGACGTCGAAGTAATCGACAGTGGGGCGCACAGAAATAACAACGCCGCCTATATTATAGGCGATATTGGGAGAGCCATTGCGGCGACAAAAGAAAATGCGTTTCCATAGCGCCCAGTTAGGCTGGACGCCAAGGTAGGCCTCACAGAGGGTGATGAAAATGGAGATATGGAGGATTGAGTTGTGCGTAAGGTGGTGAAGTTGAAGACCATAAACAAAAAGCAATCCACGGAGGAAAGGATGAATGGGGGCGGAAAGACCGCGGATGAGATGGTCGACAAAACTTACCCGGTACCCCATTGGAGGGGTTGGGTAACTTTCTTCACTAGGGAAGCACAGCGCTTTGGGCTTCTTGCTAATCCCTAGCTTCTTCAAAAGATTGATGTCCTGAGAGGAAATTTTGGACCTTTCCCACTCCGCGCTTCCCAGATCTGCGGCAGCCATTGATGATTCAGGCGTGTTGTGCTTGATCAACCGACGCGGTGGCATCAACAATGGCGCAGGAATGCAGCTTGGAGAGGATGGGTTTAGGAAGTTGTGGGGCGCAGGAGAAGGTTTTGCGAAGAAGAGCAGGAGAGCGGCGCGAGCGGAAGTGCTCGAGGAAGAAGAAGGAGATCTTATATAGAGGTGCGACGAAGCGGCGGACCGTTGGATGGAAAAAATGTGTGACAGATGATAACCACGTGGACACAAGGGTAACAAAGTATTTTAACACTGGAGAAGTTACGGTACGTGCGCCAGGAAAAGCGGAGGACGTGTGTCCCCCACCTACACGACGTGTCAAGATAATGGATAATTTGGGCCCGCAAGGCAGTGGGAGAAAACTTCTCGTTATTTTCGGATTCGCAATCGTGGCTATCGTCAGCAATAACGTCACCTTGTCAGAGAGAAAAATTCGACTCAACAGCGGCATAAAAAGGCGACATAAAAAAAATATTGGAGGGCCTTTGATCAAATACAAGTTTTTGATCAAATGCTCGGGGGCTACTTTGGAAAAATGAAAAGATCAAGAAAAGCAAAATAGAAATGGCATGAGCCTATGATCAAATACAAATATTTGTTCATAGCCTCGGGGGCTACTCCCATCGGGAGCGCTGTTCACGCACCCGAGAAATTATAAAACTTCGGGAGAGAAAAAAATATAGCGGCATAAGGCGTGGAGCCTACAACCAAGCACAAGTCCTTGGCTGTAGCCTCGGGGGCTACTCCCATCGGGAACGCTGTTCGCGTGCCCGATGAAATTATAAAAAAAAAGAGAAAAGAAAAAAAAAAGAAGAGAGAAAGAGAAAGAAAGAATGCAAAGAAGAAAGATAGAAGGGCCAAAGAGTATATTTCGAGTTATAAATAACTCTGCATATACTCCCATCGGGAGAAAAATATAAGTCATCTTTGACTCAATAAAATGTGCCATTCCAACAGCCGAATAAGCACTCGACAATATATTCTCAGAACGCCAAAGTTGCGATCAATTTCTGAATGCCGCAGAATTTTGCGAAGGTAAGACCCCAGATCCGTTCTGTGAGGCGTGGCGCCGTCTCTGACGTCGGTTTGCTACTTTTATCCGTATCAACAGATATGAAGAAAAATCCTAACGGACGCGTTAGGTACCCGATAAATATAACTGGGACTCGACAGAATGGTAAGACCTAAAGCGGCACCTATCGAAGTTTACACCAGTATCCCGAGATCATGTCCAGGGACGTGATTTTGAAGTAGGTTTTTGCGGATTGCCACTAGAGCAGTTAACTAGTACCTGATCCGTCAGATGAACTAGCCCCAATTACCATTATCCCTGCACAATATAGAAATTTATGTGAAGAAATATAGAAAGGTTTTGAATTGTCGAGTAAAAATAAATAGTGGAGATTTTCCCTGATTCTGCGATTCAAGCAAAATCTTGGGGGCTACTGACATAGGCATCCCTAATGGGCCTGCCGATGACGGTACCCGGGGTTTACTGAAGGCCCACTACCCGAAGAATAAGAAGGTTCGGAAGCCCAAGATATTGTTAAGGAAAGCTAGAATTGTAATAGGAAGCATTATTTGTAATCTTACGGGAGGAGTTAGAAACCTACCCGGACTCTGTAACTTGTACAATACGAAACCCTCGGCTCCGCCTCCTATATAAGGGGGAGTCGAGGGACACAGAAAGGATCGAATCATTGTTTAACAAACCCTAGTTTTCATATTCGTCGAGTACTTTTCGGCTGAAACCTTCGAGATCTACTTGCCCTCTACATCCAACTAAACCCTAGTCTACAATCCGTAGGCATTGACAAGTTAATACCTTGTCACCCGTGCCCTCGACTCCTCGTTCGACGTCTTCCATGTCGGTAGGATCCGACAATCCCACATCTTCGGAGTTAACCTCGTACTATTGCTTGAATTGCGACACCAGGCATGGACTGGGATCAAGCGACACGCCGTTCATCTGCAACGCCCACTACTCATCGGGAGAGGACAGTGTCGACAGTGTCATCCAAGGAACCACCCAGAGAACGGCGCGTCATCAGGTTTATGTCGCCAATAACACGGGAAACACAAGGCACAGAGGAGACGGAGACCACACTCCTCGCTCCAGTAGACGAGCAAGTTTCGAAAACAGTGCCAGCAACCACAACAGCGACTACACCGTCGCGGACGAGGAGTGGGCAGCAGCCAAGGCAGCCGTACTTAACAACACTCCGCTCCCCGCAGGAACCTCGGTTGGAACCCTTAACGCCTATCGCTCTATACTAGAGAAAAACCGGGAATACCTATCGAAAGAACAAGCCACCCTCGAGAGACGCCTATCTGCGGCAGACCGATCCAGCGAACGACGAAGAGGCTCGCAAGGAAGCGGCTCTCGAAATACTCAAGGGGCAGGCAAGCACCGATCAAGACTATCCAGGCTTTTGGAAGATGACGCTAGAGAAATAACGTCGAACCTGACCAAGTCCTTTATGACCACGGACACCGCAAGCATGCCACGGCCGAAAACCGTCGCAGGAGCAACAGCCAACCTCGTTGCATACCTTATCAACCAGCGCCCTGAAGGATCCATGGCTCAAGCCCACCGAGGTGCCCTAGAAAGTCTCGCGATATTGGGAGATAATCTAGTTCCGCGAAAGGAAAAAACCGCATTGCAGGCTAGTGGTTCAAAGCATCATGCGAGAGATGTTCGGGATGAAATCACCCAGAGCAGGATCGACAAAGCAAGGCGATGACGCGCCGCTAGGGAGGAGGATGACAGTGATTCTTCAGATGAGAATCAGGAGAACGACGGCGAGCTCAGGGGAGCCGATTGTTTAAGCTACAAAATCCGCGAGGCGATGCCACCCAAAAAGTTCAAACCCACCCCTACTGACGCTGCCAAATATGATGGGCAGTAGGAGCCGAGATCTTGGATAGACGACTATCTGCAGACTGTGATTCTGCATAAGGGGAACCAGATAGCAGCAATGCAGTGCTTGCAGCTTTACCTAAAGGATTCAGCGCGAGCCTGGCTAAGGGGACTGCCGAAGGGTTCCATCAAATCATGGGACGACCTAGTAGATGCCTTCGTTGCCAATTTTCAAGCAACGTACAAGAGATCCGTCGGGATTGAAGAGTTACGGCATTGCCAGCAAAAGCAGAAGGAATCAATGCGCTCTTACATCGGGAGATTCACCAAACTCCTAAATGCTGCCGAAGATGTATCCGTCGACAGAGCAATCGACGCCTTCAGCGATGGCGTCCGACGTGAAAGCTACATAGAAGAACTCAGACGCAAAAAGGCAAAAACCATAACCAAGTTAATGGAAATCGCCAACAGCTGGGCTGATGGCGAGGACAACATGCGAAGACCGCGACAGCGCAGTGACGACGAAGACGATGACCAGCCGAAGCACGACTCGGGTGGTCGAAGGGATCGTCACAAGAGAAGGAAGAACCGCAGCTACGACGACAACAACCTGGTAGCCGCAGGGTACTCCGATCGGCAGGACGATCGATACGACGATAGAAGAAACGATCGACAGGACGGCAATCGGAACAATTCTGGGAATCGTGGCAATTATAAACCACGGCAGCAGAGGACTCCCGAACTACCCTACGCTGAGCAGATCAACGCTCCCTGTTACTTGCACTCGTATGTCGATTCCAAGGACGGCAAAACAAAGTCAAGCCACTTGCTCAGGGACTGTCGGCAGTTCATTGACATGCACAAACTCATCCAGCATGCAGGCCAGCAACCGCCACCACCACCACCACCACCCCCACCGCAGCATCAAGTCCAGCAGGCTCAACCTCATCAACCCAACGAGGCGTTTCCACCACCACATGGGCAGATGAGGATGATTCATAGGACAGGTGTCTCGAGAAGAGAAATGAAGAAACTCACCCGAGATATTAACCTGGCAGAAAGTATCATGGCGAACATCCCCGAGTATGTCGAGTGGTCCTCTCAGAACATTACGTTCAGTCGAGCAGATCACCCGATGACCATACCAAAACCAGGACACGCTGCCTTAATAGTCGAGGCACAAATCGGGGGGTTCAAGATGAGCAAAGTCTTCATGGATGGTGGAAGCAGGCTAAATCTGATATTCATCGACACAATCAAAAGTATGGGGATCACCATGAGGATGCTGGAAGAAACAGACACTTGCTTCCATGGGATTCTTCCAACTTCACCGGGGTACTCTCTTGGTAAAGTTTACCTGAACGTCGTCTTCGGCAAAGCCGACAATTTCAGGAAGGAAAAGATCGAGTTTGAAGTAGTGAACTGGGAGTCACAGTATCAAGCTATACTCGGAAGACCAGCTTATGCCAAGTTCATGGCTGTGCCGCACTAGGCATACCTCAAGCTGAAAATGCCTAGGAACAACGGGACCAACATCACAGTCTATGGAAGTTTTTCACGCTCGGACAATTGTGATCGCGACTTTCAGAGGATTGCTGCGAAGTTCGGGTTACAACAAGAAATTGTCGACCCTCTGCCCAAGTTGTCGATACGTGAAATCAAGGAGGAAAAACATGTCAGGGAAACCAAGAAGAAGCCAGCCGACCTTGCTCTAGAAGCTTCGGCAGCAGAAGCTTCGGCAGCGAAAGCTTCAGCAGCAAAAGTTTCGGTAGTTGATGGCACAGAAGACATAGGAGACAGCAAGACGCTGGCAACCATTGTCCAGGCCCCTGGCGAAATCAACAATGCTGCAGCAACCACTAACATGGTGAAAAAGCCAGAAGATGAGAAGAACCCCTTCCTTGCTTAAGCAATTTACTAGCGTTTAATTTTTTCCCTTTATTTTAAACAGGGCCTTCCTTTTTTCGCCCTTTAGTCTCGTGCTTACCTTATTAATGAGAACTTAAGTTTCGATCTCTTGTTAAGCATTGCAGTAATTCAAAACGTCTAAGCCGCATCACCATGCAACATAGTACGCGGCAGAAGATCGTGCTTCAAAAGAAAAGCCTCTACGAGTGCTAAAAGATGCAAAGCAAACAAGGATGTTAATCCTTCCCTCTGCTATAGATGCCTCTACGAGTGCCGTAAATAGCAAGAGTTCGGAAATACATATAAACACAACCCACGTTCAATATTTTACTTATGGAAATATCAAAGAACAACGGGATCATCGGCAGAATCACTGCACCCAAAATATTCGGGAGTGACTGTCGAAACATACATCGGTTGAAAGCAAAGTTGCGCATACAACAGGTTTAGCAAAACCTGCAACACGAGCTGATAACTCAAATGATTTGCTGACCAACGAGTACACATACATCTAAACGGGCAATTAAGATTTGCTCCCTCAAAATTTGCCAACGGCATTAACACGGTAAAAGTACATATACATGTATCTACCAAACAAAAGGGCTCAATTACATAATCCAAACACTTGGATGAAGTAGCCAAAATACCTATTTACAAAACCTTAACCCCTGAAATCACCCTTGCGGAGTTTCTCTTTCCTCAGGTACCTTTGAGTCCTCCTCAAGCTTGTCGACAATTATATTGGCGGGCAACAATACCTTCGGATACAGTGTCTCCAAATCACCAGTTGCGTTGGCGATAGACAGCAAATTCGCTGAGGGATAACGAGCAAGGACAAGGGCAAGTGTAAACCTAGCCCCCGCAAAGACCTGAGCTCGCACCAAGTTTCGAATCTTCATGGTATTTCCAAACTGCGACATCAAAGTCAGCAGCGTAGGAGGGACCGCGTTCAAAGGGAACATAGTCCTCCAAATTACCCGCAGGGCTTTGTAGCACTTGTCGAAGAAATGGTGGACTTGTTGGACCCGATCCTGAAATTGTGCGACAGCCGAAGCCTTCGAGTGTTCCCGCCAAAAAATTTCTTCGGCTGATGACAGCTGGGTCAATGCGTGCACACGCTCGTGAATCCGCTTGTTCTCTTCCGC
Source organism: Lolium perenne (assembly GCF_019359855.2). Lineage (NCBI taxonomy): Eukaryota > Viridiplantae > Streptophyta > Magnoliopsida > Poales > Poaceae > Lolium > Lolium perenne. The sequence goes on from NC_067247.2 coordinate 314,155,548, forward strand.
ACGGTTCAAAGCTATGACTGGCAAAGGAATCAATGGAAGATCAGGCAATGTGTTTTTGACAAAAGAGTAATGAAATCAAATACCAGGGAACTTACAGTTTAAACTTTCAGTGGCCTTATGCAGTTCAGTAAGAGCGTAGCGCTCTACGTCAGCTGCAATCTCGCCCTTCTTCCTGATAATGGCGGCCAAGGCGTAAGTATTGCGCAGGTCCTTTTCCAACTGTGTGATCCGATCCTTCATACGCTGCACTCGATCATCTTCAGAAAGAGCACCCGAAGAATCGTCAACGAATGCAGACACTGGGAACACCTGCAAGGAAAGACGACAAAGGCTTGACAGATCGGTTCACCTCAACAACAGAAGGTACTCCCATCGGGAGAATACAAGCAGCAATATCATAACAAAGAGTGTGCTAACAACATTGCTAGCACAAAGTTTATTACAAACAGAAGTTATCTGACAAGAACATTGTTTCGCATCAGTTCAAAGAAAAGTTTGCTACAAAGATCAAATGGCTTGGGTTTGAGTCGATAAACTAGGGCCGGCCGATGTCTTCTTTGATGACACTAGCTCGAGAAGCTGGCGTGCACACTTAAGAGCTGATATCTTGAAAATGCTTAAATCAACGAACCGCCCATCCTGTTCTTTCGGCAGCTCCTTAGTCATTTCTTCAATGTCAGCCTTAAAGCCGTGACCCATCATAAGTTGGAAGGCAAGGAGGGCACCATAGGTACGCGAGGTGCGTTTGAATACCTCGATAACCTCCTTGGTGTCAACCGCGAAGGCGTCGATCAGCTGCCCTAGAGTTTTGTCTTGATTGATCTTGGGGAAGATCATCGAGTGCATCCACTCCATGGCACCTTTTCCCTTTTCAAGAAGCTCCCGCGTAAGCTGGTGGGAGGCGAGAGTCATCGATACACCATTTGCCGGAGAGTTGTTTGGAACTTTGTCCAAGGCATTGGCAGGGATATTGGCGGCTTCTGCAAGAAAATGAATTGAAAAAGATCGTTGACAAAGGAACGAATCCGTAAGTGCAATAATCGACATAGGTGTACAAAAGAGATTACCAAGTAGAGCCAAGGAAGACTGACGAAGGAGTTCATCCTTTTCAGCTGCCCGAGCCTCGGCAGCCAGCCTCGACGCTTCTTCTTCTTTCAGCTTCTCCTTCAGTTTGCCCAGCTCCTCCTTCAGGGAGTCGACTTCTTGGCAAGCTGTGGCAGCCTTTTTAATAGCGCCATCCAACTTCAAAGAAGAAGATTTAACTTCCTCCTGCAGTCGAACTTTGTCTGCTTCCAGAGAAGTAAACTGAGAGGCAAAGGCCTCCAAAGAGGATATAACACCTCGCGGGCCCTTAAGAAAGAAGGATGGTTGACAAAGAATCATTAAACAAAGTACGCACCAGGAAAATTCAAGTTGTAATCAAAAAAGGACTCACAGAAGGAGGAGGCGCGTCGGTGGCAGCTGAAGGAACATCTTTCCCCTTGGAAAGGGAGGAAGCTGTTGATACTTGAGCCGCGGGGGCTGCTTTAGGAGCCGAAGCTTCGGAAGCCGCAACGTCCGGTGGAGCAGCGCCACATTTGGCTTTCTTAGACGGAGGCTCAATGAGACCTTCGTCACTACGAAAGGAAATGATTGACTGAAGTTATGAAAGGAATGCGAAGAATAAAAGGAAAAAGTATGGTTTCAGGGAAGGAGGTGCTTACATGTCGAAGAGATCGTCTTCATCGGCAAAGCCGCCGGTCGATCTCTTCATGGGTGAAGCCCTGGTCTCCTCCACAGCTGCATCAATAAAGGCATCACGATCAGTGTCATCATCACGCACTGATCCCTCTGTGTCGCAAGCATCATCGGCTAAGGAAGGAGGATCGGCATGGGCAGCTTCAGAATCTATCGGGTCATCGTGTTCACCCTCTGGGTCTATGTGTTCGGCAGCATGAAAATCAACAGGGACTGAGGAGCCTCTTCCCTCAGAAGTGTCATTTGGAGAATCATGCGAGTTTCCGGGAACTATGGCAATCTGTCGAAGAAAAGAGCAAGTAAGAACGAATGGTAATTATGTCGACTAAGTAGAAGCAACGTAATAAGAATATAAGAAAGGAAAGTTACCTCTGGCGGTGGATGTTCGGCATCAAGAGGAGTGTAAGAAGATATCAATGGGATCGAGTCTTCCTGACTAAAGAAAGTAAGGCGACGGACTTCATCAAGCTGTTCCTTTTCCGACAGTTCGGCAACATTGATCCTGGTTTCATCCTTCGGACCTGAATACAACCACATCGGACGAACTCTGGCCATGACTGGTTGGACTCGACGTTTCAGGAACACCGCTGCCACCTCTGTGCCAACCATAGTTTGGCCATCTGCCTATTTGATTCGAAGAAATTTGGCAAATAATTCGTCGGCTGCTGCCCTTTCGTCGGGAGAGAGAATGTTCTTCCAAGAATCCTTAGGCTTGGCTTCGAGTACGTCGGCAAAGCAAGGAAGCTGGGACTCGGTTGACAAGGAATCCTTGACATAAAACCATTTCAGTCTCCATCCTTGCACAGATTCTCTCATTGGAAAATTGAAATAATTAACCTCCGAACGAGCCACAAACCCCACTCCTCCGATGACAAAAGATCCATTACTACTGTTGTACCTCTTTACATAAAAGATCTTTTTCCACAATCCAAAATGAGGCTCAATGACCAAAAACGCCTCGCAGAGGGTAATGAACACAGCGACGTGAAGGATTGAGTTAGGAGTGAGTTGCCACAGTTGGATTTCGTAAGTCCGCATAAGGTGAAGAAGGAATTCATGAGCGGGAAGTGAGAGACCCCGATGCAAGAACGACAGGAACACCACGGTAAAACCAGCAGGGGGATTGGGCCGAGAAATCGCACCTGGAAGAATCACAGCACCCTCGTCGGAGGAGATTAACCCCAAGCTTCGGGACCTCTTCTCATCACGTTTGGTGATGGTTGACGCTAGCCAATCCCCAGGTTTGGCTATCGAGCCTGGCGGCGCTGGCGGCGCCGGAGTTGCAGGAGGAGCATCTGGAGCACTACTCTTCGGAGGATTTGGCGGCAGCGCCGCCGCTCGTGGAACTGGCGGCGGCGGTGAGGTTCTTCTTCACCATTGCGAGATCTGGGAGGATCGGAAAAAGCGGTGGTGGCGGCGCAGCGGTTGCGAAGAAAAGAAGAGGAAGAAGGACAGGAAGATGCTACGGAAAATATGGGAGAAGACTAGAGGATTTCGTCCTTTGGAGATTTTAAGAAAGGGAGAATTTGAGGACTACGTGGGCACGTGTCACTGCTGCCAGTCCATTAAGTGGATCTTTTCCATTGAAGATTGCGGAAATCGAGGAGACACCTTGGTAATTGTGCGAGAAGGGCGGATATTGCTTAAAAACAGGGCCACACAGAGAAAGAATAGGCCCAGCGGGTCGCGTCCTGTCAGTCAAAATCAAGATATTTGTGAAGCGTCATCAATGACGTCATGAGGAATGCTCAAAGCATTCGCAGGAATAAAAAGGTATCGGATGGTGAACTTGAGTCTATGCACAGATTGCAAAGCATCTGCACTTAGACTCGGGGGCTACTCCCATCGGGAGCGCTAGACGCGCACCCGACAGAATGAAGACTCGAAGGAAAAAACCTTGAAGGAAGAGATAATTGCTTGACTCGAGTCTGCACCCAGTTGCAAGCACCCATGCTCAGACTCGGGGGCTACTCCCATTGGGAGCGCTGGGCGCGCACCCGACAGAACTTTTTTGCACTCCAGGATCATGCCCGGGGACTTGATTCTGTGTAGGATAATGTTGTTTTGCCATCGGCAGTTAACCAAGAAAAGTTGGGCACGTTACTCATTATCCCTTGCATGAGGAAAATATATCAGATGAACTACGAAGACTTGCGGAAAAACTTCGGCAGAGCAAAATGTTCGAGTGGTACAACTTGAGTCTACGCACGGATTGCAAGCATCCGTACCTAGACTCGGGGGCTACTCCCATCGGGAGCGCTGACGCGCACCCGATAGAAGAAGATGATGCAGATTCAAGAAGAACAAGAATAATCAAGGAGAAGAACATTAGTGGAGGCATGCTTTAGTCTCTACCCGAATTATCTTCGGCTAGATACTCAGGGGCTACTGGCGTGGGCATTACCCTTCGGGTAACCGATGTTGCTCTACCCTATACGGTCTAGCTGGAGGCCCATGAAGGTACCCGATGGCAAGGTGGGCCACTAGGACGGTGCAACGGAAGATTCCTTGAAGTACAAGACACGGAAGGAGACGAACAAGGAAAGTTTAGAGATAGATCTACTGTAAACCTAGTCGTACTCGGATAGACCTCTTGAGACCTGGCCTCCTATATAAAGGCCAGGAGAGGGGCTGCCGAGGGACACAATCAATCTTAGCAATATTAGCCACCAAAAGCTTAGAGCTAGGTCGCCTTAGCACTTAGCCATCTCGACGAGATCTCAGCCGAACTATTCGGCACCCCATTGTAACCCATTATCATCATAATCAAGAACAGATAGGCATGACGTAAAGGTTTTACCTCATTAAGGGCCCCGAACCTGGGTAAATCGCTCTCCCCGCTTGTCTGTGAACCGATGTCTCGTGTCATCTTGCAGGATTCCATCAACCCTAAGCCCCTATCGGAGGGCATTGCCGAGGAGCACCCTCGACAGCTTGGAACGAAACTCAAGCTTACGAGTGTTATAGGGACGGAGATTTGGCCAAACCGCACATCCAAAACTATGTAAGGACGAATAATTGATGTCTACTCACGCTTCTTTTCCTGTAGACAGTGTTGGGCCTCCAAGAGCAGAGGTTTGTAGAACAACAGCAAGTTTCCCTTAAGTGGATCACCCAAGGTTTATCGAACTCAGGGAGGAAGAGGTCAAAGATATCCCTCTCAAGCAACCCTGCAATCACGATACAAGAAGTCTCTTGTGTCCCCAACACACCTAATACACTTATCAGATGTATAGGTGCACTAGTTCGGCGAAGAGATAGTGAAATACAAGTGGTATGAATGAATATGAGCAGTAGTAACGGCGCCAGAAAAGTGCTTGCTGGCGTGCAGTTGATGGTAGTAATATTGCAGGAAGTAAAGATGCAAGAAACAAAGAAACAAGCGATGATTGCAGTATTTGGAAACAAGGCCTAGGGATCATACTTTCACTAGTGGACACTCTCAACATTGCAATCATAATGGAATATAAATAAGCACTTCACTATGCTATTCCGAATTACTCTCTGGCAAGATAACGAACTCTAATTCATCATGTAGGCAAACCTTAAAGATGTATTCCCAAGTACTAATGAACACCCCACGCTGTCACTTTGAGCATTCATAGGAGGTACTAACACACCACAATTTCATAAAGACATCCAACTCAAATCATAACTCAGTGAATAAGTATTCTGTGAAATATAGCCTAAGAGACCCACACGGTGCACACACTGTCACCTTTACACACGTGGGACAAGGAGTCTCCGGAGATCACATAAGTAAAATCCACTTGAATAGCATAACGACATCTAGATTACAAAGCTCATCATATGAATCTCAAGCATGTAAGGCAGCTCATGAGATCATTGTATTGAAGTACATGGGAGAGAGATTAACCACATAGCTACCGGTACAACCCTTAGCCTCGAGGGAGAACTACTCCCTCCTCATGGGAGACAGCAGCGTTGATGAAGATGGCGGTGGTGTTGATGGAGAAGCCTTCTGGGGGCACTTCCCCGTCCAGGCGGCGTGCCGGAACAGAGACTCCTGTCCCCCAGATCTTGGCTTCGCGATGGCGGCGGCTCTGGAAGGTTTCTCGAACCGTGGTTTTTCCGTATCGAAGATTTTGGTCAGGGACCTTTAAATAGGCAAAGATGCGGAGTCGGAGGGGGTACGGAGCCGCCACACAATAGGGCGGCGCGGGCCCAGCCCTGGCCGCGCCGGTCCCATGTGTGGGCCCCCTGTGGCTCTCCTCTGGTGGCTCTCGGGTGTTCTGGAAGCTTCGTGGAATTCTAAGATGCTGGGCGTTGATTTCGTCCAATTCCGAGAATATTTCCTTACTAGGATTTCTGAAACCAAAAACAGCAGAAAATAGGAACTGGCACTTCGGCATCTCGTCAATAGGTTAGTTCCGGAAAATGCATAAAATCATCATAAAGTGTGAACAAAACATGTAGGTATTGTCATAAAACAAGCATGGAACATAAGAAATTATAGATACGTTTGAGACGTATCAAGCATCCCCAAGCTTAGTTCCTACTCGCCCTCGAGTAGGTAAACGATAACAAGGATAATTTCTTAAGTGACATGCTACCAACATGATCTTGATCAATACTATTGTAAAGCATATGAAATGAATGAAGTGATAGTAAAGATAATGACTAAACAACTGAATCATATAGCAAAGACTTTTCATGAATAGTACTTTCAAGACAAGCATCAATAAGTCTTGCATAAGAGTTAACTCATAAAGCAATAGATTCAAAGTAAAAGGCATTGAAGCAACACAAAGGATGATTAAGTTTCAGCAATTGCTTTCAACTCGTAACATGTATATCTCATGGATAATTGTCAACATAAAGCAATATAAAAAGTGCAATAGGTAAACATGTAAGAATCAATGCACACAGTTGACACAAGTGTTTGCTTCTAAGATAGAAAGAAGTAGGTAAACTGACTCAACATAAAGTAAAAGAAAGGCCCTTCGCAGAGGGAAGCAGGGATTAAATCATGTGCTAGAGCTTTTTAAGTTTTGAAATCATATAGAGAGCATAAAAGTGAAGTTTTGAGAGGTGTTTGTTGTTGTCAACGAATGGTAATGGGTACTCTAACTACCTTATCAACCAGACTTTCAAGAGCGGCTCCCATGAAGGACGTTATCTCTACCAGCAAGGTAGATCATCCCTCTTCTTTTTTGTTTACACATGTATTTTAGTTTCATTATTTATAGATGACACTCCTACCAACCTTTTGCTTACACAAGCCATGGCTAACCGAATCCTCGGGTGCCTTCCAACATTCACATACCATGGAGGAGTGTCTATTTGCAAAATTAAGTTGCTTACTGATAGATCAGGGCAAAGCATGTGAAGAGAATTATTAATGCAAGTTAATTAATTTGGGGCTGGGAACCCCATTGCCAGCTCTTTTTGCAAAATTATTGGATAAGCGGATGAAGCCACTAGTCCATTGGTGAAAGTCTATCCGAAGTAAATGACAAGATCGAAAGATAAACACCACATACTTCCTCATGAGCTATAAAACATTGACACAAATAAGAGATAATAACTTTTGAATTGTTTAAAGGTATCACATGAAGTATTTGCTTGGAATGGCAGAGAAATACCATGTAGTAGGTAGGTATGGTGGACACAAATGGCATAGTTTTTGGCTCAAGGATTTGGATGCACGAGAAGAATTCCTCTCAATACAAGGCTAGGCTAGCAAGGTTGTTTGAAGCAAACTCAAGTATAAAACGGTGCAGCAAGACTCACATATGAACATATTGTAAGCATTATAAGACTTTACATCGTCTCCTTGTTGTTCAAACACCTTAACCAGAAAATATCTAGACTCTAGAGACCAATCATGCAAACCAAATTTTAACAAGCTCTATGTAGTTCTTCATTAATAGGTGCAAAGTACATGATGCAAGAGCTTAAACATGATCTATATGAGCACAACAATTGCCAAGTATCAAATTATTCAAGACATTATACCAATTACCACATGAAGCATTTCCTGTTTCCAACCAAATAGCAATGAACGAAGCAGTTTCAACCTTCGCCATGAACATTAAAGATAGAACTAAGAACACCAGTGTTCATATGAACAAGTGGAGCGTGTCTCTCTCCCACACAAGCATGAATTTATTCAGAGAAGGAAAATAACAAAACAAAAATAAAAACAAAGAGACACTCCAAGTAAAGTACATAAGATGTGACCGAATAAAAATATAGTTTCAAGAGAAGAAACCTGATAAATTGTTGATGAAGAAGGGGATGCCTTGGGCATCCCCAAGCTTAGATGCTTGAGTCTTCTTGAAATATGCAGGGATGAACCACGGGGGCATCCCCAAGCTTAGACTTTTCACTCTTCTTGATCATAGTATATCATCCTCCTCTCTTGACCCTTGAAAACTTCCTCGACACCAAACTCGAAACAAACTCATTAGAGGGTTAGTGCATAATCAAAATTTCACATGTTCAGAGGTGACACAATCATTCTTAACACTTCTGGACATTGCCCAAAGCTACTGGAAGTCAATGGAACAAAGAAATCCATCCAACACAGCAAAAGAGGCAATGCGAAATAAAAGGCAGAATCTGTCAAAACAGAACAGTCCGTAAAGACGAATTTTTTAGAGGCACTGGACTTGCTCAGATGAAAATGCTCAAATTGAATGAAAGTTGCGTACATATCTGAGGATCACGCACGTAAATTGGCAGATTTTTCTGAGTTACCTACAGAGAACCCTGCCCAAATTCGTGACAGACAGAAATCTGTTTCTGCGCAGTAATCCAAATCTAGTATCAACCCTACTATCAAAGACTTTACTTGGCACAACAATGCAATAAAATAAAGATAAGGAGAAGTTTCTACAGTAGTAACAACTTCCAAGACACAACAAAACAGTAGCAAAAAAAACACATGGGTTATCTCCCAAGAAGTTCTTTCTTTATAGCCATTAAGATGGGCTCAGCAATTTTAATGATGCTCACAAGAAATAAGAGTTGAAGCAAAAGAGAGCATTAAGAAGCAAATTCAAAACACATTTAAGTCTAACCCACTTCCTATGAAAAGGGATCTTGTAAATAAACAAATTCATGAAGCATAATGGAACAAGCATAGAAAGATAAAACAAGTGTAACTTCAAAAATTTCAGCATATAGAGAGGTGTTTTAGTAACATGAAAACTTCTACAACCATATTTTCCTCTCTCATAATAACTTTCAGTAGCATCATGAACAAATTCAACAATATAACTATCACATAAAGCATTCTTATCATGAGCTACATGCATAAAATTATTACTCTCCACATAAGCATAATCAATTTTATTAGTTGTAGTGGGAGCAAATTCAACAAAGTAGCTATCATTATTATTCTCATCAAGTGTAGGAGGCATAGTATAATCATAATAAAATTTACTCTCCATAGGAGGCGGCACCAAAAGACCACTATCATTATAATCATCATATATGGGAGGCATATCATAATCAACATAAACTTTCTCCTCAATACCCAGAGGGCTAAAGAGATCATTTTCATCAAAACCGACCTCCCCAAGCTTAGAACTTTCTATATCATTATCAACAATGGTGTTCAAAGCATTCATACTAATATTACTACTAGCATGCAAATAAGGTTCCATAGGTTTTTAAATTTTCGCATAAAACCATTCATGTCTTGACTCAGGAAATAGTTTAAAAAGCTCACAGATGCAATTGCAGGATCTAAAGGAAATATCTTCGAACACTCACACAATGGCGCCAGAAAAGTACTTAGTTACCTGGGACCGGAGTATGAGTGCCTTTTACCTTTCCTCCCCGGCAACGGCGCCAGAAAAGTGCTTGATGTCTACTCACGCTTCTTTTCCTGTAGACAGTGTTGGGCCTCCAAGAGCAGAGGTTTGTAGAACAGCAGCAAGTTTCCCTTAAGTGGATCACCCAAGGTTTATCGAACTCAGGGAGGAAGAGGTCAAAGATATCCCTTTCAAGCAACCCTGCAATCACGATACAAGAAGTCTCTTGTGTCCCCAACACACCTAATACACTTGTCAGATGTATATGTGCACTAGTTCGGCGAAGAGATAGTGAAATACAAGTGGTATGAATGAATATGAGCAGTAGTAACGGCGCCAGAAAAGTGCTTGCTGGCGTGCAGTTGATGGTAGTAATATTGCAGGAAGTAAAGATGCAGTAAAACAGTAAACAAGCGATGATTGCAGTATTTGGAAACAAGGCATAGGGATCATACTTTCACTAGTGGACACTCTCAACATTGCAATCATAATGGAATATAAATAAGCACTTCACTATGCTATTCCGAATTACTCTCTTGCAAGATAACGAACTCTAATTCATCATGTAGGCAAACCTTAAAGATGTATTCCCAAGTACTAATGAACACCCCACGCTGTCACTTTGAGCATTCATAGGAGGTACTAACACACCACAATTTCATAAAGACATCCAACTCAAATCATAACTCAGTGAATAAGTATTCTGTGAAATATAGCCTAAGAGACCCACGCGGTGCACACACTGTCACCTTTACACACGTGGGACAAGGAGTCTCCGGAGATCACATAAGTAAAATCCACTTGAATAGCATAACGATATCTAGATTACAAAGCTCATCATATGAATCTCAATCATGTAAGGCAGCTCATGAGATCATTGTATTGAAGTACATGGGAGAGAGATTAACCACATAGCTACCGGTACAGCCCTTAGCCTCGAGGGAGAACTACTCCCTCCTCATGGGAGACAGCAGCGTTGATGAAGATGGCGGTGGTGTTGATGGAGAAGCCTTCCGGGGGCACTTCCCCGTCCCGGCGGCGTGCCGGAACAGAGACTCCTGTCCCCCAGATCTTGGCTTTGCGATGGCGGCGGCTCTGGAAGGTTTCTCGTACCGTGGCTTTTCCGTATCGAAGATTTAGGTCAGGGACCTTTAAATAGGCGAAGAGGCGGAGTCGGAGGGGGTACGGAGCCGCCACACAATAGGGCGGCACGGGCCCAGCCCTGGCCGCGCCGGCCCCATGTGTGGGCCCCCTGTGGCTCTCCTCTTGTGGCTCTCGGGTGTTCTGGAAGCTTCGTGGAATTCTAAGATGCTGGGCGTTGATTTCGTCCAATTCCGAGAATATTTCCTTAATAGGATTTGTGAAACCAAAAACAGCAGAAAACAGGAACTGGCACTTCGGCATCTCGTCAATAGGTTAGTTCCGGAAAATGCATAAAATCATCATAAAGTGTGAAAAAAACATGTAGGTATTATCATAAAACAAGCATGGAACATAAGAAATTATAGATACGTTTGAGACGTATCAATAATCAGGTTTGGTATTGAAGAGACGCTCAAGAGGAGACTGGGACGCAGTAACCTTGCTAGGAAGCCGATTAATAAGATAAACAGCTGTGAAAAATGCCTCATCCCAAAATTTAAGAGGCATGGAAGCATGAGCAAGAAGAGATAACCCAACCTCAACAATGTGCCTATGTTTCTGTTCAGCAGAGCCTTTCTGTTGATAAGCATGAGGACAAGAAACATGGTGAGATATCCACACCTTTTGAAAAAAAGAATTGAGTTTTTAATACTCACCACCACAATCAGTTTGAAGTGCAAGAATTTTCTTATCAAAGAGTCGCTCGACATGATGCTGAAAGTCATGGAACTTATGAAACACATCAGACTTATTTCACAACAAATATATCCAAGTGTACTTACTATAATCATCAATAAAACTGACATAATATTTATTTCGACCAACTGAAAACACAAGTTCTAAAGGAAAAGTAGATACACTCGTGGATTTAGGATAAGGTAACTGATGACTTTTGGCTTTTTGACAGGCATCACACACTGACTCTTTATTCGATGCACTAAACTGAATATTATTGTCGCGAAGAATTTGTTGAACTAATGCTGATGACGGATGCCCTAAACGCCTATGCCAATGTGAAGAGGACTGAACACCAAAGGCTTGTCTCCAAGATGACGAAGTGGAAGGAGGTAGTGGATAGAGGCCACCCACGCATCTACCTTCCAGAAGAATTTTCCTTGTGTCCTGATCCTTAAGAAAGAAGTGATTAGGCCAATATTCGGCAAAGGCATTATTATCTTTCGTAAGTTGAGGAGTAGAAAGGAGACTTTTGGTGGCTTGAGGCATATGAAGGATGTTATTAAGACGAAGAGCATGATTAGGGGTATGATGTAAAGAGTGGCCAATGTGATGTATATCCATACCTGAGGCATTGGCATTGTGTACTTGATCTGGACCATGATAACGATCCCTCATGGTCAGCTTGTCGAGTTCACCAGTAATGTGATTGATACGTCCAAAACGTATCTACTTTCCCGAACACTTTTGCTATTGTTTTGCCTCTAATTTGTGTATTTTGGATGCAACTAACACGGACTAACGCTGTTTTCAGCAGAACTGTTCTGGTGTCTCGTTTTTGTGCAGAAATCCAACTTTCGGGAAAATCCTCGGAATTTATGCAGAAGGCCCTATTTTCCCAGAATACTGACGGAGCCAGAAGGACAAGTAAGGTGGAGGCCCGAGGGCCCCACACCATAAGGCGGCGCGGCCTAGGGGGGGCCCGCGCGGCCCTATGGTGTGGCCCCCTCGGCCGGCCTCCGACGCCCTCCTTCGGACTACTTATCGGCCTCGACCTAAAACGCACGGAGAGAAGTCGAAGTCGCCAGAAAGCCTCCAGAACGCCGCCACATCGCGAAACTCCGTCTCGGGAGCCAGAAGTCTCCGTTCTGGCACTCCGCCGGGACGGGGAATTGGAGGAGATCATCGCCATCATCACCGCCAACGCCTCTCCATCAACCAGCCATGTTTCCCCCATCCATGTGTGAGTAATTCCCCCGCTGTAGGCCGAAGGGGATGGTAGGGATTGGATGAGATTGGTCATGTAATAGCATAAGATTGTTAGGGCATAGTGCCTAGTGTCCGTAATTGGTACTTTGATGATATTGTTGCAACTTGCTATGCTTAATGCTTGTCACTAGGGCCCGAGTGCCATGATCTCAGATCTGAACATGTTATTGTTTCATCATGATATTCATTGTTTTATGATCTTACCTGCAAGTTGTATACACATGTCGCTGTCCGGAACCAATGGCCCCGAAGTGACAAGAATCGGGACAACCGGAGGGGATGGTAGTGATGTGAGGATCACATGTGTTCACGGAGTGTTAATGCTTTGCTCCGGTACTCTATTAAAAGGAGTACCTTAATATCCAGTAGATTCCCTAGAGGCCCGGCTGCCACCGGCTGGTAGGACAAAAGATGTTGTGCAAGTTTCTCATTGCGAGCACGTACGACTATAATTGGAACACATGCCTACTGATTGCTTTGTACTTGGACACCGTTTTATTATTATCTGCAAATGCCCTACTATGATTGTTACATGAGTTTCTCTCATCCATGCAACGCCCGTTCATCCGTCCCCGTGCCTACAGTATTTTAATCCTGCTGTTTACTAAAATCACTACTGCTGTCTTTGTTACTCTGCTGCTGTTATTTCACTACTGCTACTGCTATAAAACTGTTACCGATAAACGCTTGCGTGCTAGGTTGTTTCCAGGTGCAGCTGAATTGACCACTCCGCTGTTAAGGCTTTCAAGTATTCTTTGTCTCCCCTTGTGTCGAATCAATAAATTGGGTTTTACTTCGCTCGAAGACTGTTGCGATCCCCTATACTTGTGGGTCATCAAGACTATTTTCTGGCGCCGTTGCCGGGGAGCATAGCTTTATTTGGAAGTTCACTTGGATTGATATTGTTCGCTGCAAATTCTCCATCATGGGTAAACCTCGCGATACTAAGGTCGCCATATTACCATCCACTACAAGAAAAGTTACAAATCTGAGTACCTCTGCTGCTCTTGATTCACCATCTGTGATTGATAAACTTGTTTCACCGCCACATGCTTCACATGCGGGTACTTCTGCTGAATCTGAAAACTCTCATAATATTGATAATATTTCTGCTGTGCTTGATGATAGTGGTTCATTGGGATCTTTTCTAGATGCTACAATTGCTAGGTCTAGACAAATTGAAAATACTGAAACTCCTAATGAAAATGCTGTTACACCTGTTAATTCACCTGAGTCTGTTGAATACTCTAGTGATGATCTTGATGAAGACTATGTGGAACTTGATGATGATTTTATTGAAAAATGCAATGCTACTACTGATGCAAGAAAAATTAAAAAGTTGCTTGCAGAACATGCTGTTAGATATAAACTGTCTCCTGATCCTAATTTTGCCACATCTCCTATAAACATTAAGGATAAAGATTATGATTTTTCTCTTGATTTATCTCATATAGCTATTGTTGAGAAAACACCCTTTTGTGGTATTGAAAAAGAAAGTGCTGTTGAACACATGATTGAGTTATCTACTCTGAGTAGCTTGTTTTCTGATGATGTTGAGAAGCGTACTTACTTTGTTGCTAAAATCTTTCCATTCTCATTAAAGGATGATGCTAAAACTTGGTATAATAGTTTGCCACCTAATTCTATTAAAAGTCCAAAAGAATTGCTTGATGTTTTCTTCCGTAAATACTTTCCTGCTAGTGCTCAACATATTGCTTTGCAGAGAATCTATAATTTTGACCAGGGAGATGGAGAGAAATTGCCTGAGGCTTGGGCGAGATTTTGCTCTCTTATTAGAGCTCGGCCTGATCATGATTTGGAAAAGCATGATTTAGTTGATATATTTTATAGTGGACTAACCATTGAGTCTAGGGCATACCTGGATAGTTGTGCTGGTTGTGTTTTCAGGAAAAGAACTCCACGCATTATTTGAAGAATTATTGGCTAAAATAGGCCGGAATCATGATGATTGGACTACGCCTGAACCAACTCCAACGCCAATATTAAAGAAGAGGGGTTTAATTGAATTGAATGATGAAGATATGCAGGAAGCTAAGAAGTCTCTCAAGGAGAAAGGTATTAAATCCAAAGATGTGAAGAATCTACCTCCCATCGAGGATATATGTGAGATAATTCCCCCTTCATCCATGATTGAGGTAAACTCCTTCAACGCTTTACTAGGGAAGATATTCCGTATTCGAAACCTCCTGCACAATGCTTAGATGAGTTTGATAATTATATTGTTAAGCAAGAAAATTTTAATATGAGAGTAGAGAATCATCTAATGGAAAATTCTCAAGCTATTAGCAATTTGCATGATATTGTGGAGAGAACCTCCAATGATGTTAAGGTGCTTGTTAAACATTTTCAAATGATTCAAACTCAAATTGATCAACTCACTAAAGTGCAAAATGACCTGCTAAATAATAATTCTAAAGAGAAACATGCTTATGAAGTAACAACTAGAGGTGGTGTCTCTACCCAGGATCCTCTATATCCTGAAGGGCATCCCAAAAGAATTGAACAAGATTCCCAACGCATTGAACCTAGTGCTCCTTCTAAGAAGAAAAAGAAGAAGAAACATAAAAATGTTGTAGAATCCTCTGAACCTGTTAATGATCCTAATAGTATTTCTATTTCTGATGCTGAAACTGAAAGTGGTAATGAACATGATAAAGATAATGATAAGAATGATGCTTCTGATAAAGAAGATGTTGAAGAAGAACCTGAAAAGCATGCTAAAAATAAAAAGTACACTAAAGAAGATTTTATTGCTGAGAAACATGGTAATGAAAGAGAACCTTGGGTTCAAAAGCAAATGCCTTTTCCTGCTAAGAAACTAAAATCAAAGGAAGAAGAACACTATAATAAATTTTGTGATTGGATGAAACCTTTATTCTTGCAAATCCCTTTGACTGATGCTATTAAATTGCCTCATTCAAAGTATATGAAAGATATTGTTACTAACAAAAGGAAAATCCCCAATGAGGAAATTTCCACTATGCTTGCTAATTACTCTTTCAATGGCAAAGTTCCAAAGAAGTTGGGCGATCCAGGTATACCTACTATTCCTTGTTCTATTAAGAATAATTATGTTAAAACTGCTCTATGTGACTTGGGAGCCGGTGTTAGTGTTATGCCTTTTTCTCTTTATAAGAGACTTTACTTAGATAAGTTGATACCTACTGATATATCTTTGCAAATGGCTGATAAATCTACTGCTATTCCTGTTGGTATATGTGAGGATGTTCCTGTTCAAGTTACTAATAACTGCTTGATATTAACTGATTTTGTTGTGTTGGAAATGCCTGAAGATGATAATATGTCTATTATTCTTGGGAGACCTTTTCTTAACACCGCAGGGGCTGTTATTGATTGCAATAAAGGAAAGGTTACTTTCAATGTTGATGATAGGGAGCATACCGTTTATTTTCCCAAGTGGATTGAGAAAGCGTGTGGAGTTAATACTATTTATAATGTGAGAAGTATCAAAGTGGGAACTATTGATTGTCCTATATATGAGCCTAAAGAAGAATATCAAACTCTCGTGATTGGATCCATATCAATACAATTCAAGGTAACATGATTGATTTGAGGTTTATTTCTTCTTATGCTATGTAAAATTTATTTGGTGGCAAGACTTGATCAACCTTGTTAACAAATACTTTTTATATGCATAGAGGAGGTAAACAACATCTCTTTCTTCCTCCACTTGCTCTAGTTGCTGTAGCACTTTTAATTTGCAAAGTTCCTTAGTTAATTGGAGATTTCAAAAATTTTCCTGGCCAGTAATAATAAACTTAATACCCAGAAATGTGCATTTTTCAAAGTTTTCAAAAATTCACAAAAATTATACCGTTGGTCCTATTTTTCGATGAGGCACCTGGGAGCACCAGAGGATGACCTGTGGGGCACCACAGGGTGTCACACCACCAGTCGGCGCGGCCAAGGAGGTGGGCGCACCACCCTGTGATGTGGGCCCCTCCTTGCCCCACTACTTCATCTCTTTCTCCCAGAATCTTCTCTCTCCCGAAAAAACTCGAACCAGCTTTCTCTCACTCGCGTTTTTGCTCAAGAGCTCAGGATTTTTCGATCTGTTTGCTCAGCCTAGATTTCTGTCTGAAATTTGGCACATTTGCTCTCCGGTATGTGACTCCTCCACCTATCCAAATAGAATTTTGTTTGGTTGAGTATATCTTGAATATTTTGCTGCTGTAGGTAACATGTTTAGTGAGCTTGCATGCTTGTTCTAAGTTGTATAAACTAGTTTTGATGCATGATTAGTACTCTAGCAAGTTCCTATAGTAGTTTCCCTCAATTATATGTCACCAAATCAAATTTTATATCACTTGTTGAAAATTTCAGAAAAGAGATGAAGAAGTTCAACTTTGGAGAGTTGTTCAAGAAAGGAACAACCAGCACCGGGAGACCTTCTAGGACCGCCACCCAACTTAGGCGATCGTACAATGAGGATATCATCGCGCCTAGCTTCGCGCCCGAAGAGGACAATGGGGCTCCTAATGCTTCATCCTTCCCATGTTATGATTTTCTGACAAATGCAGGGATACTGGATGATTTCTTCACCCTTGTCAACAAGGCGGGCTTAGCCACCTACGTGGGAGATGAAAGGGAGCAATACTACATGCTCACCAAAATCTTCGTCGAGAGCTTCAAGTTCCAAAACACGCAATATGAGCCGACAGTTGCATTCAAGATCTATGGTAATCCTGTTACTATGGAATTGAAAGAATTTTGTCGTGCATTGGATATTGCCCCTGTAGGTACAGCAAGGAGGATTGATGACAACCCCCGGGACTTGTTGGAGCTTTATCGAGGGATCACCAATGATGATTGTCGCACCATTCAGCGTGGCAAGATAAGGAACATTCAACTCCCCGCCATTAAATATTTTGCATATTACATTGCTACTAGCATTCTTGGTAGGGAGAACACTAGCAATATTTCTAGTTACCATCTTGCTTTCTTGAATATTGCACTTACTGGACGGACATCTTATCATCTTGGTTCTCTTATTGCTCGCCGCCTGTCTAACAGGGGGCCTATTTTTGGAGGAACTATTGCATTGCGCGTTTTAACACATTTAAGACTTCCTATTGATCCTAATGATGTGCCATTAACCCCTAGGAGGCTTGATATCGCTGCTATGAAAAGCCATCATTTTGTTACCACTGATTCCACTTTAGATAATATGGTCTATAGAATGTTGTTTGCTGACGGGGATGAGAAAGAAATCCCTCTTCCCCAGCCAGGTTTGTTCTGTATTGACAGGCAACCATGGTCGCGCACTAAGGAGGAGGTGGATGAACATATGAAGATACAAGATTTCCACCAGCAGCATGACTCCGAGGACGCCGAGCCCTCCTACGACTACACCGTCACGTATCCGGGTGCTTCTTCTAGCACATACCCGGAAGATGATCCATCTTCGTCGTACTACGGAGATACTACCTCATGGGGTCGATGGGATTGAACTCCACTTAGGCCAAAAGCCTAAGCTTGGGGGGAGGTATACCGGCATCACTCATTCCTTGCATATTATGGTTGCTGGATACTTGTACATACTTGTTTAGTCTCTTTGAGTGGTTTTCTAATGAGAGGAAGATGATATTTGGGGAAGTGCTGCCTGAAAACAGATTCTGGACTGTTACTAGAAAAATTCGTGCGCACAGCCAGAACGTTATTTTGAGCTGCCAATTTTTGTGCAGGTTCCCCAGGTTGTTATCTAACTTTCATTAGTTGAACACTTTTCGAGCTGATCAACGTAGGATTTTTGTAAAAATCGATTTCTGTACTGCTGTCAGGTTTTGGCAGATTTCTGCCATCTCGCTTTTCTGTGTTTCTTTTAGTTTTCATTTTCTTGTTCTTGCTTTGTTTCTTTCCTAAAACACAAAAAGACCAAAAATATTTCTGCTGTTTCTCTTCACCATTTGTTTATCTTGGTTTCTTGCATTTGTTTCGCTTTATTTGCTATTGCCAGTTTGCTATAAGAAAACCCAAAAAGATTTTGCTTTGTTTGTTTGTTTCCTTTTGTTCTTGTTCTCAAATTCGAAAACACCAAAAATATTTGCTGTTCTTCTTTGGTTTTGTAAAGTTCTTTATGAGTTCAATGGTCTTCGGTGGCTGGAGCATGGTTTTCATTTCATATTATCCAAGCTATACAAGTGAAAAGGCAATAATGACGATCTACGACAATCTGATTGTGGTGAGAGGCTGGTATGAACTCTATTTGTTTTCATTTTTGTACATATACTCATCCATGTGAGCATGCTTAGTTGGTTCATGTGAGTTATATGTTATTTGAGAAAGTCTAGTAGTTTATGATCTCTCATGTTTAGCTCCAATTTATTAATATGAGTAGCATGTCATGGATGTTTGTTGCATTGTTTTATTCATAAGTAAGTATGGCATTGTGGTATCCTCCTCTGAATAATTCATTTATATTGACTTGGCACATGCTCACGCATGCATATGACTGAACCAAAGTCAATTAAGTCTCGATGATTTATATTGCTTCAGAGTTCTTGTATCACTTTTATGCCTCCGTTAAGTTATTTTGCCGCAAGCATGATTATGACAGTTACTGCTCTCTTGATTTGTCGCTCCCTAGTCTTTTGCTAGCCTTCACTTGTACTGAGCGGGAACGCTGCTCGTGCTTCCAAACACATGAAAACCAAGTTATTCCAGAGTGTCCACCATAAATACCTATGCATGGCATTTCAAACCATTCCAAGTAAATTCTCATGCGCTACCTTTAAAACCTTCAAAATGCTTCTCAATTTGTGTTTATGTTTCATAGCTCATGAGGAAGTATGTGGTGTTTAGCTTTCAACCTTGTCATTTACTTTTGACAGACTCTCATATGGACTAGTGGCACATCCGCTTATCCAATAATTTTGCAAAAAGAGCTGGCAATGGGATTCCCAGTCCCGAATTAATTAACTTAAATAAACACTCCTCCATGGTATGTGATTGTTGGATGGCACCCGAAGGATTCGGTTAGCCATGGCTTGTGTAAGAAAAGGTTGGGGGGAGTGTCATCATCATAATAAAACTAAAATAAAAAAGGCACTCCTTCATGGTATGAGATTGTTGGCAGGCACCCGAGGATTCGGTTAGCCATGGTTTGTGAAAGAAAGGTTGGAAGGAGTGCCGCATAAACATAAAAATAATTCATGGGAGCCGCTCTTGGAAGTCTGATTGGCGAGGTAGTTGGTGTACCCATTACCATTCGTTGACAACAACAAACACCTCTCAAAATAATTTTATTCCTATTTTAGAAATGAAAAGCTCTAGCGCATGTTAATCCCTGCTTCCCTCTGCGAAGGGTCGATCTTTTACTTTTGTGTTGTGTCTCCATTCTTTCTTTGAGCACTATCTTGAGAGCACAACTGTCATTCTTAGTATAATATGCTTGTCTCAAAATATGATTGATTGTGGTATAACTTTGATGCTTTTATCTTTGACAATCACTACTTCTAGTCTTTCTATGAACTCCAGAGGTGCCTTGGCATTTATGTTCTGCCGATCAAATACGGGCAAGCGAGATACCACTTTATCATACTCTCTTATGAACATTGCAATCCTGCTTATATACATGATTCATGATGCTTATTATTAATTGTTGGTACCTCTCCATGATTGACATAGCTGTTAGATGATCTTATTTGCATGTATCTCATTTTGAACTGTTTAAGTATTAGCCATAGCATGAGAATATATACATCATATGAGCAAATGTGTTCGTGAAAGTTCTTTTATCGCTCAGTTGTTAACTGAATTGCTTGAGGACAAGCAATAAGCTAAGCTTGGGGGAGTTGATACGTCCAAAACGTATCTACTTTCCCGAACACTTTTGCTATTGTTTTGCCTCTAATTTGTGTATTTTGGATGCAACTAACACAGACTAACGCTGTTTTCAGCTGAACTGTTCTGGTGTCTCGTTTTTGTGCAGAAATCCAACTTTCGGGAAAATCCTCGGAATTTATGCAGAAGGCCCTATTTTCCCAGAATACTGACGGAGCCAGAAGGACAAGTAAGGTGGAGGCCCGAGGGCCCCACACCATAAGGCGGCGCGGCCTAGGGGGGGCCCGCGCGGCCCTATGGTGTGGCCCCCTCGGCCGGCCTCCGACGCCCTCCTTCGGACTACTTATCGGCCTCGACCTAAAAACGCACTGAGAGAAGTCGAAGTCGCCAGAAAGCCTCCAGAACGCCGCCACATCGCGAAACTCCGTCTCGGGAGCCAGAAGTCTCCGTTCTGGCACTCCGCCGGGACGGGGAATTGGAGGAGATCATCGCCATCATCACCGCCAACGCCTCTCCATCAACCAGCCATGTTTCCCCCATCCATGTGTGAGTAATTCCCCCGCTGTAGGCCGAAGGGGATGGTAGGGATTGGATGAGATTGGTCATGTAATAGCATAAGATTGTTAGGGCATAGTGCCTAGTGTCCGTAATTGGTACTTTGATGATATTGTTGCAACTTTCTATGCTTAATGCTTGTCACTAGGGCCCGAGTGCCATGATCTCAGATCTGAACATGTTATTGTTTCATCATGATATTCATTGTTTTATGATCTTACCTGCAAGTTGTATACACATGTCGCTGTCCGGAACCAATGGCCCCGAAGTGACAAGAATCGGGACAACCGGAGGGGATGGTAGTGATGTGAGGATCACATGTGTTCACGGAGTGTTAATGCTTTGCTCCGGTACTCTATTAAAAGGAGTACCTTAATATCCAGTAGATTCCCTAGAGGCCCGGCTGCCACCGGCTGGTAGGACAAAAGATGTTGTGCAAGTTTCTCATTGCGAGCACGTACGACTATAATTGGAACACATGCCTATTGATTGCTTTGTACTTGGACACCGTTTTATTATTATCTGCAAATGCCCTGCTATGATTGTTACATGAGTTTCTCTCATCCATGCAACGCCCGTTCATCCGTCCCCGTGCCTACAGTATTTTAATCCTGCTGTTTACTAAAATCACTACTGCTGTCTTTGTTACTCTGCTGCTGTTATTTCACTACTGCTACTGCTATAAAACTGTTACTACTGATAAACTCTTGCGAGCTAGTCTGTTTCTAGGTGCAGCTGAATTGACAACTCCGCTATTAAGGCTTTCAAGTATTCTTTGTCTCCCCTTGTGTCGAATCAATAAATTGGGTTTTACTTCCCTCGAAGACTGTTGCGATCCCCTATACTTGTGGGTCATCAGTGATCAGTCGCCCCCGTATCACTATATCAGGTTAGTATCTATGACATAGGAACTTGTTTCCGCACCCACTGATTTGTCTCCTTGAGGTTGATAGTTCTTGTTGAACCGTTTCCAACACTTGAACGTCGGGTGCCCCTCTTTACCACAGATTTGGCAGATCACTCCAGGAACTCCTCCACTTGGACCACGTCCTCCCCCACCTTGACGTTGCTCATATTGCCCGCCATGGGGATAGTAGCCTCCTCCACCAGTATTTTCTTGGGGATAGTAGCTACCCCCTTCGTTGTAGTTCTATGAGTCGTTGCCCCGACCACCACCATTGTTGCTTCCACGACCGCCACCACCACGGCCTCCTCTCTGCCAGAACCCACCGCCGCCTCCACGGTTCCCAAAGCCACCTCCTCGCGGTGCTGTGTTGGCGGAGAGATCACCACTGAAATTGCCATTATTGCTAGGAGCCCTTCCTTCTATGTGAGCCTCATATGGAAGGAACATGGAATAGAGGTCGCAATCGTGACTTACGTTGCAGTCTTCAGCAACGCCGTGATCGAAGCCAAAAAACCATCATACTGATCATCAAGACCAACCAAGATATAGGAAATAACATCCGTGTCAGTTAACTTTTGTCCTGCGTTTGCCATCTCGTCAGTGGGAGACTTGATTCTGCCGAAATAGGCCTTCCCACACATGTTCTCCTTTTGGGTCTTGGCCAGGGCAGTGCGCAGATGGACTATGCGGCTTTGAGACACCGCAGAGAACATCTCTGAGATCGATGCCCATACTTCCGCTGCGCTATTTAGTCCAGCAACTTGGACCAGCACCTCCCTCGTCATATTCCTGAGGAGGTACCCGAGCACCATCTGGACTTGAGAGATCCAGCGTGCATAAGCAGGATTGGGAATCTTCACCTCCTTCCCGCTGTCATCCTTGGTGGTAATCTCCACCTCCGGCTCCTGGATCGATCCGTTGAGATAGCCGGCCAATTGCGCCCCCCCCCCCCCCCGATTGCCAGCATTACTTGGGTCTTCCAGATCATGAAGTTTTCCCCTTTGAGCTTCTCTGAAACTGACTCGCCGAGAGAACCAGAGGGCACCATGGATGAGGATGTGGAAGCTTCGAAGCTGATGGTGACCTAGATGCGATTTAGAGGAAGTCGCTCTGATACCATGTAAGTTGTTGTAAGGGATTGTCGTTACCCAAAACAGGGCCGACGTGTGACATATATATTACAGCATACAAAGGGCTTACAGGAGAGATCTGAGATCAACATACATAGTATACGATAGATACAGGAGTTAGTCTATACTACATTTAACATAACGGACAAAATGGAACAACAGCAGCAAACAAAGCTTTACATTCTTAATGTTGGAAGCTGCTAGTATGTGTTATCACCAGATTTTGGCCAAATCAGGAAGTGGGCCGTAAGAGAGATGGGCTTGGAAGATCACACGTGGAAGATCTCTGAAGCGGCCTTGCGCGAAGAGTTTGGGCTAGACTGCCCGTGTATCTTTAATTATGGTAGATTATATCTTAGATTAAAAGGATAGAATTTTACCCGTGCACGGTTAGGTGCACGCCTGAATTAGAAAGTCCCCTGGACTATAAATATGTATCTAGGGTTTATGGAATAAACAACAACCAACGTTCAACCAACCAAATCAATCTCGGCGCATCGCCAACTCCTTCATCTCGAGGGTTTCTACCGGTAAGCAACATGCTGCCTAGATCGCATCTTGCGATCTAGGCAGCACAAGCTCCACGTTGTTCATGCGTTGCTCGTACTGAAGCCTTGTTGATGGCGAGCAACGTAGTTATCATAGATGTGTTAGGGTTAGCATAGTTCTTCGCGTAGACATGCTATCGTAGTGCAACCCTTGCATATCTAGCCGCCCTCACGCCTATCTCAGGTGTGGGGGCGGCACCCCGCTTGATCGTTATTTAGTAGATCTGATCCGTTACGATTGCTCCTTGTTCATCAAGGATTAGTTTAATATCTGCAATAGTTAGGCCTTACAAGGGGCTGGAGGATCCAGCGGCACGTAGGGTGTCGTTCGTTAGTCCTAGACAGGATGTTCCGGGGATCAACCTCGTCTTGGTTTTTAGGCCTTGTCTAGGATCGACTTACGATCACCGTGCGTGGCCGCGAGGCCCAATCCTGAGTAGGATGTTCCGATTATGCGGTGAAAACCCTAAATCGTCGTAGATCTAATTAGCTTTATCTTGATCAAGCAGGACCACCATATATTCGTGCCCCCGTACGAATCATGGGTGGATCGGCTCCTTGAGCCGATTCACAGGATAACCTGAGAGCCGATCGAGGCTCGTATTTAATGTTTACGTGTATGCCATGCAGGAAATTAAGCGAGGCATCTCCATCACCTTCCTGACCAGGTATAGGTCAGGTGGCACGCCCTTGCAATCAGCATCGGACGTGTGACCAGAAGGCTTTGCGGGCCGTCGCTCGGAGGGACCTCGGCCAGCCGCAGCCCTAGGTTGTTCCCGGCTCTACGGTGTTGCCCGTCGCTGCCCGCCGGTGGGTTTCGGACGTCAACACATTCTGGCACGCCCAGTGGGACAAGCTTCTACATCAACCACATCGCCATCTACATCTGAGATGGCGGACGGCACGCCAGTCACGTACGAGGACCTGACCGATGAGCTCAAGAAGAAGTATGACGAGATTAAGGTCATCCTTGAGGCCGACCTCATCGGCTCATTCCACAGAACCCGTTCCCATGGCATCAGGTGGAAGGGGTTCTCGCCTAATGGTGCACTAGATGGGGTAGACCTCTCTGCCCCATCGGAAGAACGCACCAGGTCCCTGCGGCAGGAGATCAACTACCTGGTGGCTCACTCGCTACACCGCCACTCTGAGAACCTGGTCAACACGTTAGAGTGTGTCGCTCTTCGCGTGATCCAGGAGATCATGAGGCACCAGTACTCGCCGTCAGGACCAGCTCTCGGGACGCATCAAGGAGAGTTGCCACTCCAGTCCCGTCCACCGCTGCCATATGCGTTGGCAGCACCAGAAGTGCCGGCTTCACCGGCATTCGTCGTCTACAAGATCGGTGGTGACCCTGGTGACTACCAGTTCTTGCCTGAGGCGCCTAAGGAGATCCCTCACGGGTACACGTGCACGTATGTGCCAGATTGTGGTAACTGGGCACTCACAAACCAGGCCACAACAGGAGGGACGTCAGCGACAGAGCTTGAGAAGCAGACGTGGCTAACCAGGTACGCCACCCCGACGAACCTCCAGAGCTCAGCTCCTGCAGTTGGCTCGGAGCTGGAAAAGCAAACATGGCTGGCTAAGTACGCCACCCCGGCGAATCTTCAGAGTTCAACTCCTGCAGCCAGCACAGCGGATCAGATCAGTACCATACTGAGAGACCAGTTCGGCATGGTGCCGAAAAGGAGGGCAATCGGCTATTCCAAGCCGTACCCCGACGACTACGAGATGATCCCGCTACCACCTAAATATCGGCTCCCTGATTTCTCCAAATTCAGTGGATCAGATGGTTCCAGCTCCATCGAGCACGTGGGCCGATATTTGGCACAACTAGGACCGGCTTCAGTGTCGGATCAACTACGCGTGAGGCTCTTTTCACAGTCCCTCACGGGATCGGCTTTCGGATGGTACACCTCGTTGCCACCAGACTCCATCCGGACTTGGAAGCAGTTGGAAGAGCAGTTCCATACGCAGTACCATTCAGAGGCTTCCGAGTCCGGCATTGCCGATCTAGCACAACTACGTCAGAAGCGTGGAGAAACTGTGACAGAATACATCCAGCGCTTCAGGAATCTTAGGAACCGATGTTATTCGGTTCGTTTAACTGAAAAGGAAGCAGTCGAGTTAGCAGTAGCGGGCCTCACAACACCGCTCAAGGACATGGCCTCCCAAGCAGATTATCCCTCACTGGCGCACATGGTTCAGAAACTGTCGGCATATGAACAGCGCCACCCGGACCTGTACCAGGACAAATTCAAGCGTGCAGTAGTCCTGGTCGATGCAGAGGAAGACGAAGTTCCTGCGGGAGACCAAGAGGTAGCAGTGGCTGAATGGGCTCGGGGAGGAACCCCCGTGTCCTGCAAATGGGTAAAGCCACCAGGCCCGCCCAGGGGATTTGATTTTGACGTGACCAAGACTGAGCAAATCTTCGACCTCCTGCTCAAGGAGAAGCAGTTGACGATTCCTGAAGGTCTCAAATTCCCCACGGTACAAGAGCTGAACGGAAAGCCATACTGCAAATGGCATAACTCGCTCTCCCATGCCACCAACGACTGCAGGGTGTGGCGTCAGCACATCCAAGCGGCGATAGAAAAAGGGCGTCTAATTTTCAACCAGTACGCCATGAAGGTCGACACCCAGCCCTTCCCCGCCGTTAACATGGTAGAATGCACTTACCCTGAAGGTTGCCAGCCAGGATCCTCGTTCAGCATCAACATGGTAGGACCTGGGCACCACTCTGGCAAAGATGGAGACGAGGGCAGCTGCTCTCGTAGCAAGGACACAGAGGAAGCCGCTCCACGCGATCGGCTCCGTCATGATGGCAAGCGCTACGTCACAGAGGGAGAAGTGAAGAACATAAGATATCAGCGACCCCTCTCTGATCACCTCCTCAACAAGTATGTGAGTCAGTATGACCGACGCCGACGATCCAGCGATGATGATGAAAGAGATCGTCTGGCTAGAGAAGCCAGAAGACATCGTCGGCACGATCACGATGAGGAGGAGCACGAGCGCCGTGCCAAAGAAGAATCAAGGGAGCAAGATGACAACGACAGGCACTGGGACTGCCCCTTCTTCAGACACTGCTGGGATTCAGGAATGAGCCGATTGCCCACAATCGGCAATTGCCCAGAATGCAACCACAAGAAGAAGGAGGCAGCCAACGTGTCCGTGTTCAGGCGCTTAGGGCCTCTCCCGCCACAGAGCAAACGCGCTGTGTCCCCTCGGTGGGCGGATCTCGAGGATTCAGAAGATGAGGGACAAGAAGAAGAAGACAGGTACCACCGGCCAAGGTGGTGCCCTGATGGACTCAGCCGTTCACAAAAGCGCAGGGTTCAGCGTTTGCGCGGTCTGGAGGAAGCCGAGAGGGTATACTTGCATACGTTAAGGAAGGCACGACCTGATCTGGCTGCGAAAGTTCAGCGAACCCTGGATGAAGAGGGTCGTCCACGGAAAATGGAATGGCGCCCCAAACAAAGGAAAGCCGATGATGAAGCATCGGCTGGCACAAACATGGTGTTCATCCTCCCTTCGGAGTTCAGTGCTCCAGGATTAGACGAGGCACCTGTGGCACAACTTGACTGCGGCCCACGGCCGGTTATCTTTGAAAAGCCACGAGAAAGAAGCTACAGACATCTGAAGGCCCTGTACTTGCGAGGTTACATCGATGGGAGGCCTGTAAATAAGATGCTGGTGGACACTGGAGCGGCAGTCAACATCATGCCATACTCTATGCTACGTCGGCTGGGACGCTCTAGCTCAGATCTAATCAAGACCAACGTGACATTGAGCGATTTCAACGGCCAAGCATCTAACGCACAAGGTGTTCTGAACGTGGATCTGACCGTAGGAAGGAAAACTATCCCTACAACGTTCTTCATCGTCGATAGCGCGAGCACTTATGCTGTTCTGCTGGGAAGGGATTGGATCCACGCCAACTGCTGCATTCCCTCCACGATGCACCAATGCATAATACAGTGGGATGGAGATGAGGTGGAGGTCGTCCAGGCCGACGACTCAGCCGAAATTTCGACGGCTGGCATGAATGCATGGGAAGCAGCAGGCCAAGAACCCCTCTCAGGTATCAATTTGGACGACTGCGAGCGCATCGACGTGACGAAGGGGAAGGTTAAGCTGGTTTTATCCACTGGCCTGACCATGTAGCTGAAGCAACGCAATGAGCAAACGCGGCGAGGCTGATCCTTGTGATCGGCCCCAAAAATTGTGGCCCCAAAAATTTATGAAGGAGCATTACAGAACCTTCAGTCAGCGCTTCAATCAATATGGAGGCCGATTCCAGCAATCGGCCAAAATTATCCTAATCACATGTTCTGCCTGTATGCAACGTCAATCTACTGGGCAGCGGCCACGTCGGCAGATGAAAGTCAGCACGAATCCTTGCGGAGCCGACGTGCAAGTGCAGTGCCCTGGCTAACCATAAAAGCCGATATCTGCAGTCACCTGGCAGATTCGGCTCGGGGGGCATATAGTCAGATGAACATGTGCAGCAAACATGTGTACAATGAAACATTAGGGGCCGATTAGAGAAAAATCGGCCAGTAAAAAAAAAAAATTTCATAACAGACAGCCGATGCGCAGCCATCGACTCTAGTATAGTTACACAAGACCAAGACCCACTGGCTATGTGCTCAAAGTTCACATCAACATCGACGTTCAGTGGAATAAAGCTAATCAACGAGCTGTGCATCCTCGCCGGCATTCTCGCCTTGATTAAGGCTCGGGGGGCAGCTAACTTGGTAGATGTTCTGTTTTGGGAGCCGATTGGAGTCGCATCAATTGGCCCTGCATCGTGATCTTCTCTGAAAGCAGTTCAGGTGTTTCAAAGGAAAACTGCTAAAGCTATGGAGAGGAACCGGAAAAAGAGGCCGTCGGCTTTTCAGGTTTTGGACCATCCTGTCGTTGCAAGAAAAGGGAAAGGACTGGATTCTCAAAATAGCCGATGAGTAGTCATCGGCTAAAGGATTGCGAAAATTATGGTCGGATATCAGATCGCAGCCTGAATTTGAGAAGTGCTTGACTGACGGGCTAATCGACATGTGAGTCCGGCTTCACGGGCATCCAAACGAAAAGGAATCCGATACGTTGCTATCGGTCTTGGTGTGACAGGCGGAAGGAATAAAATTGGATTAATTGAAAGAACAATTTTCATTAATTCAAAGGGGCGGCTTTACAGGAAAGAGCCGATGGCTCTCAAAAGAGGGATCTGGTGCCTAGTGCACTGCTACTACTAGTCCTATTCTACTAGCCGTCGCTGTCCTCGTCATCACCGCCGTCGATGTCGTCGGCGCTGCTCCCAGGAAGCTCCTCGTCGCTGCTACCCCAGCCCTTGGCCGGAGCCTCGTCTTCCTCGTCATCGTCATCATCCTCGCTGTCCGCCCAGGAGCGGAAGAGCTTGGTCGGCGGATACCCGATGGAGGAGGAGGACTCATCCTCCTCCTCTTCCTCCTCGTCATCATCATCGTCTTCGCTGTCC
Organism: Lolium perenne; assembly: GCF_019359855.2. Lineage (NCBI taxonomy): Eukaryota > Viridiplantae > Streptophyta > Magnoliopsida > Poales > Poaceae > Lolium > Lolium perenne. The sequence goes on from NC_067247.2 coordinate 314,184,620, forward strand.
GCCCAAGCGCGGAATCGCTTGGCCGGCAGAAGCTTGGCGGGGGAAGAGGGGCCGCCCTCCTCTTTTTTTTCTTCTTCCTCTACTTCTTCCCCCTTCCCGTCGGGGGAGGTGGGGTTCGCCCAGGGATGGAGGTCGTCTTCACTTTCGCTTATCAGCCCCCCATCGATGAGGAACTTGAGGTCCTCTTCCCCATCGGTCAGAGGCATGTCGCCCTCTGGCGCGTGATCAGAGTTCCACTCCGGCTCGCTCGAAGAGAAGGATTGAAGGGAGAGGCCGGAGGAGACAGAGGAAGTGGAAGGCATCGCTGCAGGGGAAGAGGGTTTTTTGGGTGCCGATAGCTGGAACAGAGGAAGGGGATGAAGAGGGCTAATCAATCGGCACGGTTAAATAATGAGAAGCCTGGCGGAAATTTAATGCCATTACAGTTTCCGAGGAAGTGATGCCAAAGCTATCGAATTTTGCAGAGAAGCTGAAAAGACAGGGCATCATGATGAAGGATACTGCGACAGGTTTGCTCTGCCACGACATGACCCTTCGAAGGAAAAATAGAGTGGTTTTGAAATTATCATTGCCAAAACCAGGGGGGCATGTGTTATCACCAGATTTTGGCCAAATCAGGAAGTGGGCCGTAAGAGAGATGGGCTTGGAAGATCACACGTGGAAGATCTCTGAAGCGGCCTTGCGCGAAGAGTTTGGGCTAGACTGCCCGTGTATCTTTAATTATGGTAGATTATATCTTAGATTAAAAGGATAGAATTTTACCCGTGCACGGTTAGGTGCACGCCTGAATTAGAAAGTCCCCTGGACTATAAATATGTATCTAGGGTTTATGGAATAAACAACAACCAACGTTCAACCAACCAAATCAATCTCGGCGCATCGCCAACTCCTTCATCTCGAGGGTTTCTACCGGTAAGCAACATGCTGCCTAGATCGCATCTTGCGATCTAGGCAGCACAAGCTCCACGTTGTTCATGCGTTGCTCGTACTGAAGCCTTGTTGATGGCGAGCAACGTAGTTATCATAGATGTGTTAGGGTTAGCATAGTTCTTCGCGTAGACATGCTATCGTAGTGCAACCCTTGCATATCTAGCCGCCCTCACGCCTATCTCAGGTGTGGGGGCGGCACCCCGCTTGATCGTTATTTAGTAGATCTGATCCGTTACGATTGCTCCTTGTTCATCAAGGATTAGTTTAATATCTGCAATAGTTAGGCCTTACAAGGGGCTGGAGGATCCAGCGGCACGTAGGGTGTCGTTCGTTAGTCCTAGACAGGATGTTCCGGGGATCAACCTCGTGTTGGTTTTTAGGCCTTGTCTAGGATCGACTTACGATCACCGTGCGTGGCCGCGAGGCCCAATCCTGAGTAGGATGTTCCGATTATGCGGTGAAAACCCTAAATCGTCGTAGATCTAATTAGCTTTATCTTGATCAAGCAGGACCACCATATATTCGTGCCCCCGTACGAATCATGGGTGGATCGGCTCCTTGAGCCGATTCACAGGATAACCTGAGAGCCGATCGAGGCTCGTATTTAATGTTTACGTGTATGCCATGCAGGAAATTAAGCGAGGCATCTACATCACCTTCCTGACCAGGTATAGGTCAGGTGGCACGCCCTTGCAATCAGCATCGGACGTGTGACCAGAAGGCTTTGCGGGCCGTCGCTCGGAGGGACCTCGGCCAGCCGCAGCCCTAGGTTGTTCCCGGCTCTACGGTGTTGCCCGTCGCTGCCCGCCGGTGGGTTTCGGACGTCAACAGTATGTAACAGGCCACTGGCGTGTGAGCCTCTACAGCAGAGGACTTTCCTAGTAATTGAGAGGACTACACAATCAACAGAAAAATACACAACTAAATTACAGCAGCTTGATTCATGTTATTTCGATCACCTCAACTTCTAAGTTGAGTTGGATTGTTAGATAATTTATAGGAATACATTGGGCCTAAATAATATTACCACATCATCATGTCTGTACATAATTTTGCAGCAGCATGGGCGGTAAAATTTTAAATCATGCTGAGAATTACATGCACCAACGAACAATAGCATCATGGTATGTCTTCTCTTTACGTGTTTGATCACGGTGGCGGGTTATCATGCCATGTAGAGGAGCAGGTGAGGCAGCCGCCGACGAGATACGGAGATAGGCAAAGAGCTCCCAAGCGGAGGGCGACGTGGCTTGCGTCACGACATCAGACTGCCCGGTCCAGCGAAGGCCGGGAGGCAGGCGACGGTGGCGACCCAGTGGGCTCTAGGGGCGACGCGGGAGAGGCGGTCACCACGCTAGGGCGTGTGTGCGCTTCTTTCGGCCCAGCGGACGGAGGCGTGTCGCATTCACGTCGATCGTGCTAGGAGGGACGTCAACAATATGAGCAGTTGCATGCACCTGGGGGCTGGGGAGACAGAGGGCGCGTTTGGTAGGTTGGACCCCTCTTGGTTCACATCGACTCAGCAATTTTCGGTACGTTTGGTTGTCTAGGTTGAGTAGCGTTGTTGCACGGACCGATTCTCAAAGCTCCCTCGGGTCAGGCTCTGCAGGAACGTCCGGTTCGGCATTTCCCAGCGGTGCAGAAAAATCTCGAACGCGGCTGATGTAAAAGAGAATCTTCGGCGCACGCGTGAAGACGAGGATGGAGATGACGGGAGCTGCGGGGCATCGGCGAAAAGCGAAAACGGGGGCAGGAAGGATTCCGTCACCTCCCACCGCGCCCCATGGCCTATTTCTACCCCCTCCTCCACTCCCCCCCCCCAAATTTCGAGCTCCTCCTCACGTCGACAAGCAGGTAAGAGGCGCACGCATCTCCGGTCGGCGACGGTGGCAACCGCGTCGGCGGCGACTGCATCTGGGCGGCGGGTTCGTTAGTTTGCGATATCATTTGATATGTAAATAGTGTGAAGTGTGACATAGCGAGAAGTATGACATTGCATGTTTTACCTTAATAGTAAACTTATTCATGCAAGAAGAAATTGCCCCCTTTCTAGCTACCTGCCACGAGATTTTTATTCGAATCTCAAATTGGACTTGAGAAACAATAGAGAGACAAATGACAGTTTACATATGTTAAAGCATGGTCTTTTCTTCAGTTTACATATGTTAAAGCATGGTCTTTTGTTCTTTGAACTTGTTGCGGTCAAAAACCCACCGGCGAGTATCGACGGGCAACACTGTAGAGCCGGGAGGCTCCCAGGATTGCGGTGGACCCTGGTCCCTCGGGCGACGGCCCGCAATGCCTTCTGGCACACGTCCTGGTGCTTACGAGGGCATGCCACCTGACCTATACCTGGTCAGGAAGGTGATGGAATGCTTCGACTAGTTTCCTGCATGGCAAACACGTAAACATTAAATACGAGCCCCGATCGGCTCTTAAGTTGTTCTGTGGATCGGCTCAAAGAGCCGATTGCCCCATGGTTCATGTTAGATTTATAAGGACATGGGGATCATGCTTTATCAATATCAAGCTAAACTAATCTACGATAGTCTAGGGTTTTCACCGTATAATCGGAACATCCTATGCGTAGTTGAGCCTAACAAATACGTAACATAATGGAAAACCAGCCCTAAAGAGGCCTAAAAACCAACGTGAAGTTGATCCCCGGAACAATCCCTCTAGAGCTTAATAAACCACACCTTACGCACTACCGGATCGTTCAACCCGTTTATAAGGCCTAACCATACGGATATCAAACCAATCCTTGAAGAACAAGGAGCAACTATAACGGATTAGATCTACTAAATAAAGATCAAGCAAGATGCTGCCCTTACAACTAAAATAGGTGTAAGGGCAGCTAGATATCGAGGGGCAGCGTAGCTGAATAAGTACATCGTGAAAACATCGACGTCAGCCCCAAAACACCTAAGATAAGGGTGTTGCTCGCCATCAAAAAGGCTTCAGCACGAACAACACCAATAACGAATAAACTGATACTGCCTAGATCGCAAGATGCGATCTAGGCAGCATGTTGCTTACCCGGGAGAAACCCTCGAAACAAGGGGTGGCGATGCGCCTAGATTGATTTGTTGTGAACGTGATCGTCCTCCTTTCTCAATAACCCTAGGTACATATTTATAGTCCGTAGACTTTCTAATGCGGGAATAAACTCACCCGTGTACGGGCTAAACTCTATCTCTTTGATTCTAAACTAAGATGCAATCTACTATAATATACAGATACACGGGCAATCTAGCCCAAACTTATCGCGCAAGGCCGCTTCAGAGATGCTCCACGTGTATATCCTTCAAGCCCATCTCAATTACGACCCATCTCCTGATTTGGCCAAAATCCGGTGATAACACATGCCCCCCTGGTTTTGGTAATGATAATTTCAAAACCACTCTGTTTTTCCTTCGTAGGGTCATGTCGTGGCAGAGCAGAACCGCTTCAGTATCTTTCCATCATGATACCCTGTCTTCTCAGCTTCTGCACGATTGACAGTTTTGGCACCGCATCCTCGAAAACTGCTCGAGCATTAAATTTCCACTATATCCCCTTTATTTAACCGTGCCGAGCAGTTCGCCTCTTCATCCTCTTGCTCCGTACTAGCCATCGGCAAAAAAACCCCTTCCTCTGTAGCCATGTCTTCCTCTTCCTCCTCTGCCTCCTCCGGCCTTTCCTTCGACTCCTCCTCCTCCAGTGAGCCAGAGCCGGAGGTCAATCTGATGGCCATCTACGAGGCTCTCGCCCCCGAGTATTGGGACGCGAGAGAATGGGATTCCTCCATCGAGTCGGAGGACGACGAGCCCCTCACCGACGGGGAAGAAGACCTCCGGTTCCTCATCGACGGGGAGCTGGAGGCGGCGAGCGACGACAACCTCCTCTCATGGGAGGCGGACTTCTCCTCCGGCGAGGAGGAAGAAGAGGCGGAGGAGACGGATGAAGACTCCTCCTCCGCGGAATACCCACCGGACAAGCGCTTCCGTGGCTGGGCCTGGTCGGATGATGATGACGACGATGATGACGAGGAGGATGAAGCCCCCGCTGGCGGCTTCATCAGCAGCGACGAGGAGCCCGCCGGCAGCAGCGCCGACGGCAGCTACGACGGCGACGACGAGGGCAGCGACGGCCCTTAGATTAGGAAGTAGTATAGGGCTAGTAGTAGTAGTGCATTAGGCATCGGATGATCCTTTTGAGAGCCATCGGCTCTTTCTTGTAAAGTCGCTCCTTCGAATCAATGAAAATTGTTCTTCTAATTTGATTCTCCATTTATCCAATTTCAAATCTTCCGATTGCCGCACCAAGAACCGATAGCAACGTATCGGTCTTTCCCCTCAAACGCCCATAAGGCCAAACTCACACACCAAATCAGACAGACATCCAAGCAAACACTCCTCAAATTCAGACTGTAATTTGATATCTGACCATAATACTTTGCAACTCTAAAGTCGATGGCTGTACATCGGCTGTTTTGTTCTCAAGTCGATGTCCGTGCATCGGCTGTTTCTAAAGTCGATGTCTGTGCATCGGATGATTTTTTTACCGGCCGATTCCGTGCATCGGCCTCCATATTTTACTGCTCCAGTTGATGAATTTTTTTTACTGGCCGATTTAAAAATCGGCCCCCGTATATCACTGCCCTTCATCCCACATACTTGGGAAATACTTCTTGAGATGCTGGCCATTGACGGCCACTGGGAACTTCACACCATCCAACTGCTCGAGCATGTATGCATTGCCCTTTAGGACTTGGTCAACCCTGTACGGCCCGTGCCAATTTGGAGACCATTTACCATACGCCTTGCCCTTAGTCCCCAACGGCAACACAGCTTCCCATACCAGATCACCAACATGGAACTCCTTTGGTTTCACCTTCTTATTATATGCACGAGCCACCTTGGCCTTGTTCTCCTTAATCTTCTCAAGTGACCAAAGTCTAAGTTCCGTCAGATCCTCAACGCTATCACTCATCAGGACTGCATACTCTTCAGTTGTCAAGTCATTCTGAAACGTGACACGTCTCGACCCAGCCGTGATCTCCCAGGGTAACACGGCTTCTTGTCCATAGACCAGATGGTACGGCGAGGTCTTTACAGCCCCATGACATGACATGCGATAAGCCCATAAAGCCTCTGACAAAACCTCGTGCCAACGCCTAGGGTACTCGTCGATTTTTCTCTTAATCAGCTTGATAAGGCTTTTGTTGGACGCTTCAGCTTGCCCATTTGCCTGAGCATAGTATGGAGACGATCGGATCAGCTTAATTCCCATGTCGTCGCAGAACTCTCTGAACTCTTTAGAAACGAAAACCGAACCTCCATCGGTCGTGATGGTCTGGGGAATCCCAAATCTGTGAATGACATGCTCTTTCACAAAACTGATAACGTCCTTCGACGCCACAGACTTCATAGGGACGGCCTCCACCCATTTAGTGAAATAATCTGTAATGGCCAAGATCCACTCGTGGCCTTTGCTCGATGCAGGATGGATTTTGCCGATCATGTCCATGCCCCATCCTCGAAATGGCCAAGGCTTGATGATGGGGTTCATTGCTGATGCGGGTACCATCTGAATGCTCCCAAACTTCTGACATGCTTGACACCCTTTATAGTAATTGAAACAATCCTCAAGCATGGTGGGCCAATAAAACCCTGATCGCCTAATCAACCACTTCATCTTATGAGCCGATTGATGAGTTCCACAGGCGCCTTCATGTACCTCGTGCAAGAGCCGATTTGCCTCGGCTGTTCCCAAACATTTGAGAAGTAATCCTTCCAAGGTCCTATAGAACATGTCATCCCCAATAAGGACATACTTCATAGCCTTGTACCTTATCCGTTTAGGTGCCCCCCGAGCCGGATCTTTCAAGTAATTGAAGATATCGGCTCTCCAATCATCTGGCTCCATGAAATGTATCTGGACATCGGCGCCTGATGACGCGTAAAGCACACGCTCGTTGGGAACCCCAAGTGGAAGGTGTGATGCGTACAGCAGCAAGTTTCCCTCAGTAAGAAACCAAGGTTTATCGAACCAGTAGGAGTCAAGAAGCACGTTGAAGGTTGATGGCGGCGAGATGTAGTGCGGCGCAACACCAGGGATTCCGGCGCCAACGTGGAACCTGCACAACACAACCAAAGTACTTTTCCCCAACGAAACAGTGAGGTTGTCAATCTCACCGGCTTGCTGTAACAAAGGATTAACCGTATTGTGTGGAAGATGATTGTTTGCAGAAAATAGTAGAACACTATTGCAGTAGATTGTATTTCAGTAAAGAGAATTGGACCGGGGTCCACAGTTCACTAGAGGTGTCTCTCCCATAAGATAAACAGCATGTTGGGTGAACAAATTACAGTTGGGCAATTGACAAATAAAGAGAGCATGACCATGCACATACATATCATGATGAGTATAGTGAGATTTAATTGGGCATTACGACAAAGTACATAGACCGCCATCCAACTGCATCTATGCCTAAAAAGTCCACCTTCAGGTTATCATCCGAACCCCCTCCAGTATTAAGTTGCTAACAACAGACAATTGCATTAAGTATTGCGCGTAATGTAACTAGTGACTACATCCTTGAACATAGCACCAATGTTTTATCCCTAGTGGCAACAGCACATCCATAACCTTAGAGGTTCTTGTCACCCCTCCAGATTCACGGAGACATGAACCCACTATCGAGCATAAATACTCCCTCTTGGAGTTACTAGCATCAACTTGGCCAGAGCATCTACTAATAACGGAGAGCGTGCAAGATCATAAACAACACATAGATATAACTTTGATAATCAACATAACAAGTATTCTCTATTCATCGGATCCCAACAAACGCAACATATAGAATTACAGATAGATGATCTTGATCATGTTAGGCAGCTCACAAGATCCGACAATGATAGCACAATGGGGAGAAGACAACCATCTAGCTACTGCTATGGACCCATAGTCCAGGGGTAGACTACTCACACATCACTCCGGAGGCGACCATGGCGGCGTAGAGTCCTCCGGGAGATGAATCCCCTCTCCGGCAGGGTGCCGGAGGCGATCTCCTGGATCCCCCGAGATGGGATCGGCGGCGGCGGCGTCTCAGTAAGGTTTTCCGTATCGTGGCTCTCGGTACTGGGGGTTTCGTCACGGAGGCTTTAAGTAGGCGGAAGGGCAAGTCAGGAGGGGGCACAGGGGCCCCACACCATAGGTCGGCTCGGCCAGGGGGTGGGCCATGCCGCCCTAGGGTTTGGCCACCCTGTGGCCCCACTTCGTTTCGTCTTCGGACTTCTGGAAGCTTCGTGGAAAAATAGGCCCCTGGGCGTTGATTTCGTCCAATTCCGAGAATATTTCGTTACTAGGATTTCTGAAACCAAAAACAGCAGAAAACAAAGAATCGGCACTTCGGCATCTTGTTAATAGGTTAGTTCCAGAAAATGCACGAATATGACATAAAGTGTGCATAAAACATGTAGATAACATCAATAATGTGGCATGGAACATAAGAAATTATCGATACGTTGGAGACGTATCAGCATCCCCAAGCTTAGTTCTGCTCGTCCCGAGCAGGTAAAACGATAAGACAGATAATTTCTGGAGTGACATGCCATCATAATCTTGATCATACTATTTGTAAAGCATATGTAGTGAATGCAGCGATCAAAACAATGTATATGACATGAGTAAACAAGTGAATCATATAGCAAAGACTTTTCATGAATAGTACTTCAAGACAAGCATCAATAAGTCTTGCATAAGAGTTAACTCATAAAGCAATAATTCAAAGTAAAAGCATTGAAGCAACACAAAAGAAGATTAAGTTTCAGCGGTTGCTTTCAACTTGTAACATGTATATCTCATGGATGTTGTCAACATAGAGTAATATAATAAGTGCAATAAGCAAGTATGTAGGAATCAATGCACAGTTCACACAAGTGTTTGCTTCTTGAGGTGGAGAGAAATAGGTGAACTGACTCAACATTGAAAGTAAAAGAATGGTCCTCCATAGAGGAAAAGCATCGATTGCTATATTTGTGCTAGAGCTTTGATTTTGAAAACATGAAACAATTTTGTCAACGGTAGTAATAAAGCATATGCATCATGTAAATTATATCTTATAAGTTGCAAGCCTCATGCATAGTGTACTAATAGTGCCCGCACCTTGTCCTAATTAGCTTGGACTACCGGATCATCACAATGCACATGTTTTGACCAAGTGTCACAAAGGGGTACCTCTATGCCACCTGTACAAAGGTCTAAGGAGAAAGCTCGCATTGGATTTCTCGCTATTGATTATTCTTCAACTTAGACATCCATACCGGGACAACATAGACAACAGATAATGGACTCCTCTTTTATGCATAAGCATGTAACAACAATTAATAATTTTCTCATTTGAGATTGAGGATATTTGTCCAAAACTGAAACTTCCACCATGGATCATGACTTTAGTTAGCGGCCCAATGTTCTTCTCTAACAATATGCATGCTTAACCATAAGGTGGTAGATCGCTCTTACTTCAGACAAGACGAACATGCATAGCAACTCACATGAAATTCAACAATGAATAGTTGATGGCGTCCCCAGTGAACATGGTTATCGCACAACAAGCAACTTAATAAGAGATAAAGTGCATAATTACATATTCAATACCACAATAGTTTTTAAGCTATTTGTCCCATGAGCTATATATTGCAAAGGTGAATGATGGAATTTTAAAGGTAGCACTCAAGCAATTTACTTTGGAATGGCGGAGAAATACCATGTAGTAGGTAGGTATGGTGGACACGAATGGCATAGTGGTTGGCTCAAGTATTTTGGATGCATGAGAAGTATTCCCTCTCGATACAAGGTTTAGGCTAGCAAGGCTTATTTGAAACAAACACAAGGATGAACCGGTGCAGCAAAACTCACATAAAAGACATATTGAAGACATTATAAGACTCTACACCGTCTTCCTTGTTGTTCAAACTCAATACTAGAAATTATCTAGACCTTAGAGAAACCAAATATGCAAACCAAATTTTAGCATGCTCTATGTATTTCTTCATTAATGGGTGCAAAGCATATGATGCAAGAGCTTAAACATGAGCACAACAATTGCCAAGTATCACATTACCCAAGACATTTATAGCAATTACTACATGTATCATTTTCCAATTCCAACCATATAACAATTTAACGAAGGAGAAACTTCGCCATGAATACTATGAGTAGAAACAAAGGACATACTTGTCCATATGCTACAGCGGAGCGTGTCTCTCTCCCATAAAGTGAATGCTAGGATCCATTTTATTCAAACAAAACAAAAACAAAAAACAAACCGACGCTCCAAGAAAAAGCACATAAGATGTGATGGAATAAAAATATAGTTTCAGGGGAGGAACCTGATAATGTTGTCGATGAAGAAGGGGATGCCTTGGGCATCCCCAAGCTTAGACGCTTGAGTCTTCTTGATATATGCAGGGGTGAACCACCGGGGCATCCCCAAGCTTAGAGCTTTCACTCTCCTTGATCATGTTGCATCATACTCCTCTCTTGATCCTTGAAGACTTCCTCCACACCAAACTCGAAACAACTCATTAGAGGGTTAGTGCACAATAAAAATTAACATATTCAGAGGTGACACAATCATTCTTAACACTTCTGGACATTGCATAATGCTACTGGACATTAGTGGATCAAAGAAATTCATCCATCATAGCAAAAGAGGCAATGCGAAATAAAAGGCAGAATCTGTCAAAACAGAACAGTTCGTATTGACGAATTTTAAAATGGCACCAGACTTGCTCAAATGAAAATGCTCAAATTGAATGAAAGTTGCGTACATATCTGAGGATCATGCACGTAAATTGTCTTAATTTTCTGAGCTACCTACAGGGAGGTAGACCCAGATTCGTGACAGCAAAGAAATCTGGAACTGCGCAGTAATCCAAATCTAGTACTTACTTTTCTATCAACGGCTTAACTTGGCACAACAAAACACAAGACTAAGATAAGGAGAAGTTGCTACAGTAGTAAACAGCTTCCAAGACACAAATTAAAAACAAAGTACTGTAGGTAAAACATGGGTTGTCTCCCATAAGCGCTTTTCTTTAACGCCTTTCAGCTAGGCGCAGAAAGTGTGTATCAAGTATTATCAAGAGACGAAGTGTCAACATCATAATTTGTTCTCATAATAGAATCAAAAGGTAACTTCATTCTCTTTCTAGGGAAGTGTTCCATACCTTTCTTGAGAGGAAATTGATATTTTATATTACCTTCCTTCATATCAATAATAGCACCAACAGTTCGAAGAAAAGGTCTTCCCAATATAATGGGACAAGATGCATTGCATTCAATATCCAAGACAACAAAATCAACGGGAACAAGGTTATTGTTAACGGTAATACGAACATTATCAACTTTACCCAAAGGTTTCTTTGTAGAATGATCAGCAAGATTAACATCCAAATAACAATTTTTCAGCGGTGGCAAGTCAAGCATATTATAAATTTTCTTAGGCATAACAGAAATACTTGAACCAAGATCACATAAAGCATTACAATCAAAATCTTTAACCTTCATCTTAATGATGGGCTCCCAACCATCCTCTAGCTTTTTAGGAATAGAGGCTTCACGCTCTAATTTCTCTTCTCTAGCTTTTATGAGAGCATTTGTAATATGATGTGTGAAAGCCAAATTTATAGCACTAGCATTGGGACTTTTAGCAAGTTTTTGCAAGAATTTTATAACTTCAGAGATGTGGCAATCATCAAAATTCAAACCATTATAATCTAAAGCAATGGGGTCATCATCCCCAATGTTGGAAAAAATTTCAGCAGCTTTATCACAGGCAGTTTCAGCAGTTTTAGCAGTTTCAGGCAGTTTTTCGCGCTTTGCATTAGAAGTGGAAACATTGCTAACACCAATTCTTTTATTAGTATTAGTAGGAGGTGCAGCAACATGTGTAGCATTAGCATTACAAGTGGTGGTAATAGTCCAAACTTTAGCTACATTCTTCTCTTTAGCTAGTTTTTCATTTTCTTCTCTATCCCACCTAGCACGCAGTTCAGCCATTAAGCTTATATTCTCATTAATTCTAACTTTAATGGCATTTGCTGTAGTAACAATTTTATTATGATGATTTTCATTAGGCATAACTTTCGATTTCAAAAGATCAACATCAGCAGCAAGACTATCGACTTTAGAAGCAAGTATATCAATTTTCCCAAGCTTTTCTTCAACAGATTTGTTAAAAGCAGTTTGTGTACTAATAAATTCTTTAAGCATGGCTTCAAGTCCAGGGGGTGAACTCCTATTATTGTTGTAAGAATTCCCATAAGAATTACCATAGCCGTTGCCATTATTATAAGGATATGGCCTATAGTTGTTACTAGAATTGTTCCGGTAAGCATTGTTGTTGAAATTATTATTTTTAATGAAGTTTACATCAACATGTTCTTCTTGTGCAACCAATGAAGCTAATGGAACATTATTAGGATCAATATTAGTCCTATCATTCACAAGCATAGACATAATAGCATCAATCTTATCACTCAAGGAAGAGGTTTCTTCGACAGAATTTACCTTCTTACCTTGTGGAGCTCTTTCCGTGTGCCATTCAGAGTAGTTGATCATCATATTATCAAGAAGCTTTGTTGCTTCACCAAGAGTGATGGACATAAAGGTACCTCCAGCAGCTGAATCCAATAAATTCCGTGAAGAAAAATTTAGTCCTGCATAGAAGGTTTGGATGATCATCCAAGTAGTCAGTCCATGGGTTGGGCAATTTTTAACCAGAGATTTCATTCTTTCCCAAGCTTGAGCAACATGTTCAGTATCTAATTGTTTAAAATTCATTATGCTACTCCTCAAAGATATAATTTTAGCAGGGGGATAATATCTACCAATAAAAGCATCCTTGCATTTAGTCCATGAATCAATACTATTCTTAGGCAGAGATAGCAACCAATCTTTAGCTCTTCCTCTTAATGAGAAAGGGAACAATTTTAATTTTATAATGTCACCATCTACATCCTTATATTTTTGCATTTCACATAATTCAACAAAATTATTAAGATGGGCAGCAGCATCATCAGAACTAACACCAGAAAATTGCTCTCGCATAACAAGATTCAGTAAAGCAGGTTTGATTTCAAAGAATTCTGCTGTAGTAGCAGGTGGAGCAATAGGTGTGCATAAGAAATCATTATTATTTGTGGTTGTGAAGTCACACAACTTAGTATTTTCAGCGTTGGCCATTTTAGCAAAAGTAAATAAAGCAAACTAGATGCAAGTAAACTATTTTTTTTTGTGTTTTCGATATAGCAAACAAGATAGCAAATAAAGTAAAACTAGCAACTAATTTTTTTGTATTTTGATTTAGTGCAGCAAACAAAGTAGTAAATAAAACTAAGCAAGACAAAAACAAAGTAAAGAGATTGAGAAGTGGAGACTCCCCTTGCAGCGTGTCTTGATCTCCCCGGCAACGGCGCCAGAAATTTAGCTTGATGACGCGTAAAGAACACGCTCGTTGGGAACCCCAAGTGGAAGGTGTGATGCGTACAGCAGCAAGTTTCCCTCAGTAAGAAACCAAGGTTTATCGAACCAGTAGGAGTCAAGAAGCACGTTGAAGGTTGATGGCGGCGAGATGTAGTGCGGCGCAACACCAGGGATTCCGGCGCCAACGTGGAACCTGCACAACACAACCAAAGTACTTTGCCCCAACGAAACAGTGAGGTTGTCAATCTCACCGGCTTGCTGTAACAAAGGATTAACCGTATTGTGTGGAAGATGATTGTTTGCAGAAAACAGTAGAACAGTATTGCAGTAGAATGTATATCAAGACAGAGAAATGGACCGGGGTCCACAGTTCACTAGAGGTGTCTCTCCCATAAGATAAACAACATGTTGGGTGAACAAATTACAGTTGGGCAATTGACAAATAAAGAGAGCATGACCATGCACATACATATCATGATGAGTATAGTGAGATTTAATTGGGCATTACGACAAAGTACATAGACCGCCATCCAACTGCATCTATGCCTAAAAATTCCACCTTCAGGTTATCATCCGAACCCCCTCCAGTATTAAGTTGCTAACAACAGACAATTGCATTAAGTATTGCGCGTAATGTAACTAGTGACTACATCCTTGAACATAGCACCAATGTTTTATCCCTAGTGGCAACAGCACATCCATAACCTTAGAGGTTCTTGTCACCCCTCCAGATTCACGGAGACATGAACCCACTATCGAGCATAAATACTCCCTCTTGGAGTTACTAGCATCAACTTGGCCAGAGCATCTACTAATAACGGAGAGCATGCAAGATCATAAACAACACATAGATATAACTTTGATAATCAACATAACAAGTATTCTCTATTCATCGGATCCCAACAAACGCAACATATAGAATTACAGATAGATGATCTTGATCATGTTAGGCAGCTCACAAGATCCGACAATGATAGCACAATGGGGAGAAGACAACCATCTAGCTACTGCTATGGACCCATAGTCCAGGGGTAGACTACTCACACATCACTCCGGAGGCGACCATGGCGACGTAGAGTCCTCCGGGAGATGAATCCCCTCTCCGGCAGGGTGCCGGAGGCGATCTCCTGGATCCCCCGAGATGGGATCGGCGGCGGCGGCGTCTCAGTAAGGTTTTCCGTATCGTGGCTCTCGTGCGGGGGTTTCGTCACGGAGGCTTTAAGTAGGCGGAAGGGCAAGTCAGGAGGGGGCACAGGGGCCCCACACCATAGGTCGGCGCGGCCAGGGGGTGGGCCGCGCCGCCCTAGGGTTTGGCCACCCTGTGGCCCCACTTCGTTTCGTCTTCGGACTTCTGGAAGCTTCGTGGAAAAATAGGCCCCTGGGCGTTGATTTCGTCCAATTCCGAGAATATTTCGTTACTAGGATTTCTGAAACCAAAAACAGCGTAAAACAAAGAATCGGCACTTCGGCATCTTGTTAATAGGTTAGTTCCAGAAAATGCACGAATATGACATAAAATGTGCATAAAACATGTAGATAACATCAATAATGTGGCATGGAACATAAGAAATTATCGATACGTTGGAGACGTATCAGCGCCTTCTACTGTCTCCTTATAACCTGACGCCATCTGTGCGAGATCGTTCGCCTCCGTATTCTGCGACCTTGGGACCCAGTTGAAGTTTATGTACCTGAACTGTGTCATCAGCTCGCGGCAATGCATCCATAACGGGAAGAGCGACTCGCTCTCACACTTGTACTCATCCGTGAGCTGGGAGATCACCAACTTTGAGTCTCCAAAGAGTTCTACTGCTTCTGCCCCAGCTTCAATTAGCAACTCCATCCCCTTACGTACTGCTTCATACTCAGCAATATTATTGGTGCAAGGGGTAGATAGCCTGATGGAGAAGGTGTAGGTTGCCCCCCGGGGCGACACGAGTAGGATGTCGATGCCGCAACCATCGTCGCAAACCGATCCATCGAAGAACATGGCCCTTGCACGTATAGACAGTGTAGCTATATTAGTGTTGATTCGCTCAGCGATCAGATCGGCCAGGGCCTGTCCTTTAACTGCTTTCGCAGGTTGATACCGGAGATCCAGCTCCGATAATGCAAACATCCATTTACCGAGTCGGCCTTTCAGAACAGGAGCCGACAGCATGTGCTTGATGACGTCTGATTTGCAAATGATGATGATTTCTGCCGTCAAAAAGATGTGACGAAGCTTGGTGCAGGTAAAAAATAGGCAGAGGCACAACTTCTCGATCTCCGGGTACCTCGTCTCTGCATCCAACATCCTTCTGCTGAGGTAGAAAGCAACTCTTTCCATGCCATCATAGATTTGCACCACCACTGAGGCGATAGAAGTATCGGCTACTGATAGGTAAATATAGAATGGCCTGTCTTGCTGGGGTGGAACCAACACGGGCGGCTTCGTTAGATACTCTTTAATCTCATCAAACGCTCGCTGTTGCTCTGCCCCCCAGTGAAAGTCCTCATCAGGTTTGATTTTTACCAATCCCATGAACGGCTCAATTCGTCCTGACAGATTAGAGATGAACCTTCTGACGAAATTGATTTTGCCGATGAGACTTTGGAGTTCCTTCTTGGTGGTAGGTGGTTTCATTGTTCGTACTGCCTCTTGACTTTTCAGGCCGATCTCAATTCCACGTTCATGAACTAGGAAGCCCAGGAATTGACCGGCTGTCACACCAAAAGCACACTTCTTTGGATTCATTCGAAGTCCGAACTTTCTGGTTCGGTCCAGGATGCGTCGCAAATCCTCCAGGTGTCCTTCCACTGAGACAGACTTGACCACCACGTCATCAATGTAAATTTCCACCAACTTGCCGAGCAGATCATGAAAGATGTAATTCATGGCTCGTTGGTACGTTGCACCGGCATTCTTTAACCCAAATGTCATGACCACATATTCGAACAGGCCCACCGAACCTGGTACTCTGAAGGCCGTCTTGTGTATATCTTCTGGAGCCATGAAAATCTGGTTGTAACCGGCATTGCCATCCATGAAGCTTAAAACCTTATGACCAGCCGCTGCATTGATCAACGTTTCAGCTACCGGCATAGGGTACTCATCCTTCGGAGTGGCTCTGTTGAGATCGCGAAAATCTATGGCGACGCGCCATCGGCCGTCCTTCTTCTCCATAGGTACGATGCTAGATATCCATTCAGCATACCTGCATGGCCT
Organism: Lolium perenne; assembly: GCF_019359855.2. Taxonomy (NCBI): domain Eukaryota; kingdom Viridiplantae; phylum Streptophyta; class Magnoliopsida; order Poales; family Poaceae; genus Lolium; species Lolium perenne. Next base: position 314,201,232 of record NC_067247.2, read on the forward strand.
GATGAACCCGGCGCTCAACATCTTCTCAATCTCCTTCTTGACTTCTTCTAGAATTTCGGCCTTCATCTGCCGTGCTCGTTGCTGGAACGGCCGAAATCCTTTCTTAAGAGGTTGCCGATGCTCGATGATGCTCCTGTCTAGCCCGGGCATCTCTGTATAATCCCAGGCAAAACAATCTGGGTATTCTTTCAACAAAGCTATCATCAGGCCCCTCAGATGTGGATCTAACTTTTTGCTGATAAATGTTGGTCGTGGCTTATCCCCAGGACCAATGTCGATCTCTTCTAGCTCATCAGCTGACATAAACCCATATCCTAGCTTTCCGTCGCCTGTTAGATCGACGTTGAACACAGGCAAAACGTATGGCGAGGATAATTTTGGCCGATTGCTAGAATCGGCCTCCATGTTGATTGAATTGCTCAATGAAGGTTTACAACTTGTATATGCTCCCTTACAAGAGGAAGCCTCCCTACCACGACTACGTGACATGTTTGAAGTAAGATCCTTGCTTTTTATTTTTTGGGGCCGATCGCAGGGATCGGCCTTGCCACGTATGTCGATGGATGTTGCTCTTGCTACTCTATCAGGCCGGTGGATAAGGCCAGCCTCACCCCGTTTTTTGTCACCTCGATGCGATCACAGCCGTCCAAACTGATTCCAGAGAGCGGCTCTTGGTTTTCCGAGTCCCAAATGTTCATGCCGGCTATTGAGACGTCGATCGAGTCATCTGCATGTACGACTTCTACGTCGTCTCCATCCCACTGTATCAGGCATTGGTGCATTGTAGATGGAATGCAGCAGTTGGCGTGAATCCAATCCCTTCCTAGTAGAACAGCGTAGGTGCTCTTGCTGTCGACGATGAAGAATGTCGTTGGGATCGTCTTTCGGCCTATGGTTAGATCCACGTTCAGGACACCTTGCGTCCCTGATGCTTGGCCGTTGAAGTCGTTCAGTGTGACGTTGGTCTTGATCAGATCGGCACTGGAGCGTCCCAAACGCCGTAGCAGGGAATATGGCATTATATTGACCGCCGCTCCCGTGTCAACCAACATCCTGCCGACGGGCTGCCCATTGATATAACCCTTTAGGTACAGGGCCTTCATGTGTTTGTAGCCCTTCTCTCGTGGCTTTTCAAAGATGACTGGCTGTGGACCGCAGTCAAACTGTGCTATCGGCACTTCTTCAATTCCTGGGGCACGAAACTCTGATGGAAGGAAGAACACCATGTTTGTGCCAGCCGATATACTCACATCGGCTTTTTCTTGCTTAGGCCGCCAAACCTTCTTTGGTGGACGACTCTCTTCGTCCAAAGTCTGCTGAATTTTCACGGCCAGATCGGGCCGCGCTTTCCTCAACGTGTGCAAATATCGCGCTTCGGCTTGCTCCAAGCTACGTAGCCGCTGCACCCTACGCTTTTGGGAGTGGCTGAGCCCATCGGGGCACCACCTTGGCCGGTGGTACCTATCCTCTTCTTCATCTTCTGACTCCTCAAAGTCTTCATCTTGAGATGACTCAGCTCGTTTGTTCTGTGGCGGGAGAGGTCCTAGACGATTGAAAACTGAAACTTCCCCTGCATCTTTCTTCCGGCGTCTACATTCCGGGCAGTTGTCGATTGTAGGCAATCGGCTCATCCCTGAATCCCAGCAGTGTTTAAAGAAGGGACAGTCCCAGTGCCTATCCATGTCTTCCTGCTCCCTTGACCTCTCCTTAGCGCGGTGCTCACGTCCTTCGTCGTCTCTGTCACGCCGACGGTACCTTCCTTTGTCTTCATCAGACCGATTGTGTCTCTCGTCGTTTCTGTCGTACTGCCGACGTCGGTCATACTGATATTCATATTTGTTGAGGAGATGCGTGGAGAGTGGTTTTTGGTATCGCACGCTTCTCACTTGTTCCTTGGTGAGGTACCGCTTGTCATCATATTGGGGCCGGTCGCGTGGATCGGCCTCCTCCCTTTCCTTGCTGCGGGAGTGACTGCTTTCCTCTTTATCCTTGCCATGGTGACGCACAGGCCCTGCCATGTTGACGTCGAACGAGAAATCCAGTCGACGCCTCGCGGAGTGGTTAGGTTCCACCATGTTGACTCCAGGGAACGGATGTGTGTCCACTTTCATGGCAAACTGCCTGAAGAGCAATCGGCCTTGTTCTATCGCCATTTGGATCTGCTGACGAAACACCTTGCAGTCATTGGTGGTATGGGTGAACGAGTGATGCCATTTGCAGTACGGCCTCCCGTTCATTTCCTGTGCTGTAGGGATTTTATGGCCTTCGGGTAACTTCAGCTGTTTTTCCTTAAGCAAAAGATCGAAAATCTGCTCAGCCTTGCTCAAATCGAAGTCAAACCCTCTTGCAGGCCCTTGAGGTTTTACCCATTTGCAGGACACGGGGTTTGCACCCCGAGCCCATTCAGCTACAGCAACCTCAAGGTCTGGTGCAGGATCTTCAGCTTCTTCCATCTCGACCAAGCCTACCGGACGCTTGAACTTGTCTTGGTACAATTCAGGGTGTCGCTGCTCATACAATGTGAGTTTCTGCACCATGTGCGACAATGAACTGTACTCAGCTTGGGAAGTCAGATCCTTGATCGGCCTTGCGAGGCCCAATGCTGCCAGCTCGATTGCTTCCTTCTCAGATAAACGAACCGAATAACATCGGTTCCTGACAGTCCTAAAACGTTGGATGTATTCAGATACTGTTTCTCCCCGCTTCTGCCGCACCTGCGCTAGATCGGCAATGCCAGCTTCGGTAGCTTCTGAGTGATATTGCACATGAAATTGCTCCTCCAGCTATTTCCATGTGCGGACTGAGTTTGGTGGCAACGAGGTGTACCACCCAAAGGCCGATCCCGTAAGAGATTGTGCGAAAAACCTCACACGCAACGGGTCTGACACTGAAATCATGCCCAGCTGCGCCAAATATCGGCTTACATGCTCTATTGAGCTAGATCCTTCTGCTCCATTGAATTTTGAGAATTCAGGGAGCCGATATTTGGGTGGCAGCGGGATCAGATCGTACTCGTCGGGGTACGGCTTGGAATAGCCGATTGCTTTCCTCTTCGGCAAGATGCCGAACTGGTCTCTCAAGATAGTGCTGATCTGCTCCATGGTATTAGCTGTAGGGACCGAGCCTTCATGACTCGTTCCAGTAGCGTATTTAGCCAGCCATGCTTGTTTGTCAGCATCTACTCCAGAAATCCCTGTTGGTGCGATCTGGCTTGTGCGCGCCAAGGCGTTGCAGTCCGGCACGTATGTGCACACGTATCCATGTGGGATCTCCTTGGGCGGCTCATATAGGAATTGGCAATCGCTAGGATCGCCACCAACCTTATAGACAACGTACGCCGGTGAACCCGGCGGCTCTGGCGCCGCAAGAGCGAATGGCAGCGGCGGTCTAATCTGGAGCGGTATTTCTCCTTGGTGAGTTCCCAGGGTAGGTCCTGACGGAGAGTACTGATGCTTCATGATCTTCTGCACCACTCGGACCGCAACGCGCTCAAAAGCGTTCACCAGACTCTCAGAATGGCGGTGTAGAGAATGAGCCACCATGTAATTGATCTCCTGGCGTAGAGCTCTGGTGCGTTCCTCTGAAGAGGTCGAGAGGTCTACTTCATCGAGAGCACCTTCAGGGGAAAACCCTTTCCATCTGATGCCATGTGAACAGGTCTTCATGAAAGAGCCGATGAGATCGGCTTCCAAGATGGCTTTCATCTCATCGTACTTCTTCTTGTGTTCCTCCGGCAGATCTGCGTACGTGACTGGTTCGCCCACCACCTCATCCGCAGCTTTTGACATGGTTGCTGCAGATGTCGACGTAGTGGTTGCTGTAGAGTGTCCCACCAGGCGTGCCAGAATGTGTTGCGGTCAAAAACCCACCGGCGAGTATCGACGGGCAACACCGTAGAGCCGGGAGGCTCCCAGGATTGCGGTGGACCCTGGTCCCTCGGGCGACGGCCCGCAATGCCTTCTGGCACACGTCCTGGTGCTTACGAGGGCGTGCCACCTGACCTAAACCTGGTCAGGAAGGTGATGGAATGCTTCGACTAGTTTCCTGCATGGCAAACACGTAAACATTAAATACGAGCCCCGATCGGCTCTTAAGTTGTTCTGTGGATCGGCTCAAAGAGCCGATTGCCCCATGGTTCATGTTAGATTTATAAGGACATGGGGATCATGCTTTATCAATATCAAGCTAAACTAATCTACGATAGTCTAGGGTTTTCACCGTATAATCGGAACATCCTATGCGTAGTTGAGCCTAACAGATACGTAAGATAATGGAAAACCAGCCCTAAAGAGGCCTAAAAACCAACGTGAAGTTGATCCCCGGAACAATCCCTCTAGAGCTTAATAAACCACACCTTACGCACTACCGGATCGTTCAACCCGTTTATAAGGCCTAACCATACGGATATCAAACCAATCCTTGAAGAACAAGGAGCAACTATAACGGATTAGATCTACTAAATAAAGATCAAGCAAGATGCTGCCCTTACATCTAAAATAGGTGTAAGGGCAGCTAGATATCGAGGGGCAGCGTAGCTGAATAAGTACATCGTGAAAACATCGACGTCAGCCCCAAAACACCTAAGATAAGGGTGTTGCTCGCCATCAAAAAGGCTTCAGCACGAACAACACCAATAACGAATAAACTAATACTGCCTAGATCGCAAGATGCGATCTAGGCAGCATGTTGCTTACCCGGGAGAAATCCTGGAAACAAGGGGTGGCGATGCGCGTAGATTGATTTATTGTGAACGTGATCGTCCTCCTTTCTCAATAACCCTAGGTACATATTTATAGTCCGTAGACTTTCTAATGCGGGAATAAACTCACCCGTGTACGGGCTAAACTCTATCTCTTTGATTCTAAACTAAGATGCAATCTACTATAATATACAGATACATGGGCAATCTAGCCCAAACTTATCGCGCAAGGCCGCTTCAGAGACGCTCCACGTGTATATCCTTCTAGCCCATCTCAATTACGACCCATCTCCTGATTTGGCCAAAATCCAGTGATAACAGAACTGCATCAGTATTACCCGCAACAATCGTCGCAAGATAACAACAACAAATAAAAAGAAGGCAATCAGAGCAAGGAAAAGTCCGGTTTGAACCTGGGTGCATGTGAACCCTAGTTGGAAATGCATTTTCCAAATGTTAAAAAATTCTAAAATAAAAATATCCGGGTACGTACGCATGTTCCATGTGTGCGTAGAAAGTTTTCGCGGAGAAACCACTTTTTTATTTCAGAATCTAAAAAAGACAAAATACGTCACATATATACTGCTATATAGCCCTGCAAAATTTCATTTTTTTGCCGAGACAAAATAAAAGGTTTTTTCGTCACGAAACTCATGTCTAGGGCACATATTTGAGATCATCTGGGAAAATCATTTTGTGTTTCGATTTTTAAAACATGTTTTGACATCACAAACAGAACTTTTCAAAAAGTGGGTTCACATGCCCCCATGTTCCATATATGCATTCTCTTTCTCATCAGAGCAAGGAACATCAATGGAGAAAAAGCAGAAGAGTACTCAGAGCAGAACCCACCTGCACCAATTCCTCTTCCTCAAATCCATCGAGCCCCAATCCGCATAATTATCCCCAACCATCCATCTCTCCAACAATCCATTCCCCATGAATAAGCTCCACCAAGCCCTCTCTTTTTCTCATCCCCGCCATCCCATGACCGAGCTCGTCCCATTCACATGGCCGAACTCATCCCGTCCTTGTTCCCATGCGGGTAGTGAGGTTTGGCACCTTGGCCAGAGCACCCAACACCGCCTACATACATGCCAAGTGGTCAGAGTTGTCATGGGCTGGGGCGGCCTCGACCACCACGGCAGATGAGAAGGGCTACCAATGGTGCCAGAGTGGGGTCTTGTCGGTGGGGTGGAGATTGGGGGTGGCGGCGGGTGGAAAACCTATCGCTCACAACATGTTGACGACGGTGAGGTAGAGTATCATGTTGACGACCGATATATTTTTTAAAACAGTAGAAATAGAGATAAGAAGATAAGTGTAGTTGAGAATAATATGGAACCTCAGAAACAAACTTTTCGGTTTGAGAGTGTGAGATTATTTTGAAAAGGCTAAATTGAGTAGATAGATGGTAGTTCGTTAGTTTGTGAAGACATTTGATATGTAAATAATGTGAAGTGTGACATCGCGAGAAGTGTGACCAATGCATGTTAGACATTAATAGTAAATATATATGTAGGAGGTAATTACAAAACGGTTGCTTAGCTGCAGCTCTCTCAAGGTCAAGTCGAATCAGCTAGTGTGGTCGACACTTGGACGCAGCACGAAATCAGAGCCGTCTTTTTTATTGTGAAAGTCCATTAGGTTCGAAAAAATTAACTTCGTCTCGTCCACAGGATCTTCCGTGCAGGAAATCACTCGGTTTCGTGGCGTTTTAAAACTTTCGAGATACCAGGAACATGCTGAAACATAATATTATGTAGCAGCACAAATCAGGAAGGAAAACGGGGTTTACTCCGAGCCGCAACAATATGCATGTGACTTTCCGTGATAGGGAGGATCACCACGACACCACGTCGAGGTGCGTTGCGTCCGTGTTTCAAAGATTCAAGAGAAAGACGGTGAAAACACATGAGCCCCCTATCTCAAGATGGAGTATGCTTTCACGGCATTCACACCGTAACTAGATGCAGAAATAGGTCGGCCATTGATTTCGAGAGCTCAAGAGAGGACGTGGTGGAATCGTCGTTCGCTGGTTAGCATGAGTAGTCTAGATCGCGAATCAAGAAGCACGGAAAACCTTTTACACGGAGAAATGCAAGAGCACCGGCGTATGATCTAATCTTGATTGCACCACCAACGCGCACAGGCGCGGGATTTTCAATGCCACGGCATTCATCCACCACTTGGACACAAGCCAAGCTTAGCAGAAACGTTAAATCAAACGTGAAAAAAAAGTGCAAAGTTCATGGTTCAAGGTCTAAAATAAATCGATTTTCTTTGATAGAAAGGTAAAATATTTGTCTTAATTCACTAAACAAGGAGAAGATAGAGAACCAAAGTTTAGACTTGCAACCACAACCTAGGATAAAAGTCTACCCTCCTGAAATCAAAAGACCTAAATATTTTGTGCCGGCTATAACCCAAGTGTTGTTCTGGTCAAGACTTGAGGAAAAAACCCATGTTTACCCTCGCCCCTCTCGCCCCAACGAGGGCGACGGGCCTCCCTCGCCCTCCAGCGGCCATCCCTCCTGCACACACTCTACCCGTCGCAGCCACCGACAGAGGTCATCTGGTGAAGCCCGGGTGACGCCGGCGGTATGGTGTCGACCCTTCCTTCCCCACGTCCCGGCGGACGGGTTAAGGCCGCCCCCTCCATAGCGGCGGTGTACCTCGAGCAGCTCTAGTTCGCGCGCGGCCGGGTGACTCTGGCGGCGGTGTCGTCCCACGGCTGCGTGCCTCGGCTGCAGGGGTGCCAGCGGCGGCTGGTCCCTCGTTTGGGCGCCCCGGCCCCGGATGGGCTCGTACGGGCCAGTGCTCTACCACGATAGGGCTCCCTAGAGGCGACGACCTTCGGTGGAGTCTTGGGACGGCGACTTTGCGGCCATCTAATTCCAGTAGGGCGGCCGGAACTTCACGAGCCCATGTGGGCCTAGCCACGCCTGGAAGGGCCTGGTGTGCTCCCGCTGCTTTGTCCAGTCAATGACTGCCACCTTGTCTGGCCCTGACATGGTGCCACCTTCGAGTGGCACCATTCCTTCCTGTAGGGCATCGTGGGAATGCGATGTACATTGCACTCTACGCGTTGGGGGAAACCTTAGGGCCGGTTTGGTCTGAGCAGCAATGTCATGTCGATGTTTTTCCTTCTTGAAGGTGTTACTTGGTACGGGGCACTTCAGAGTGCTTGGAGCATGGTGGGCCAAAGACGAAGGCCTGCATTTTAGGAGGAGCCCGAACCTTCCACTTGACAGAGCCATCACTCATCCTTGGGCGTTTCAGGCAAGGAAGGTGTAGGTTCCTACTTCCGGGCGATCATTCCTGGTGACGTCCGTCACCACCGGCCACAACCATCCCGGCCGTCACCCGCAAGCACACACCAAGGGCGTTCACAGCTTCTAGACATGGTTTCTGAACCAACAACCTTATGGATCGCGTCAGTGCCAATTTCGCCCATCTACGAGATTTATCCGTATCGAACGCACGTACGACAGAGCCAAGAGCAGATGCGGTTAAGGAACATCACGTGCGCGGTGAGGCCCCGTGGCACGTGAACCTAGTCTCATATCATCCATCACCTTTTTTACTTTTACAGACATTCTCTAATTTCCTGTCTGATGTGGTAGAACAATCACCGTGCATGTCAACAAATCAAATCGTGCTATGCTATAGTACACGACGCCACTGACTACTGTCACTGTATGTGGACCCAGACCCCCTCGCTGCTGGGAATGTGCCCGTTCACCACGAACACCATGTAGTACCCTGGCGGCGCCAGCACCGCCGTCGCCGGCATCACCACCGTCGCCTCGTATTCCCCCGCGCGGTGCGACGCCCCCGTCGTCGTCCGCGCCACGTCCAGGAGCAGCACCCGCTGGTTCATCGCGAACGAGTGCGTCGTGAACGACGGCGCCACCATCGTCACCGACACCAGCCCGATCCCGCCGCCCCGGCCCCTCCTCCTCCTCGTCGCCGCCGCCGGCACCTCGAACCGCAGCGTCACCGACTCCCCGTACGCCACGCTCGCCGGCGCGCCGGTGATCGTCGGCCGGAGGACGTCGTTGGCGCTGTCCAGGTACTCCGGGGAGAAGGCCTCCAGGCTCAGCTCCGTCGGGTACTGCACGCCGCTGAAGTTGTAGTAGATGTGCGGGTTGCTGCCGCCCACGAGCACGCGGCCGTCGCGGAGGAGGATCGCCGACGAGTGGTACAGCCGCGGGATGTCCGTCGCGCTCTGCTCCTCGAACCGATCCCCTGGAGCGTGGTCGGGCCGGTAGAACACGGGCGCGTAGGCTGGAGTGCTGGCCGACTCCCACCCAGCGGTGCCGTCTGTGGCGCCGTTGATGATCGCCACCTCGGCGCCGTTCGGCAGCAGGATCATGTCCCCCATCACCCGCGGCGACGGCATTGCCTCGATGACCCACGACGGCGACACGTCAGTGATCTTGATCCGCCCGCACGTCGCCAGCGCCGGGAAGAAGTTCTTGTCCTTCGTCGAGTTGTAGGAGCCCACGGGCGCGCCGCCGCAGACCAGCACTTCCGCCTCCGTCGGGGACGGCTTCAGGGGCAGCAGCACCGACGAGCCCGAGCTTGGGTAGTTCCTGGGGTCGCCGCCGGCCAGCTCGGGGTACGTCCGGACGATCTTGTTCCTCTTGTAGTCGAGGAGGACGGCGCGGTTCTTGGCGAAGATGAAGAGGTTGCCATCGATGTTCAGGTGGACGAACGGATACAGGTTGTTCTCCTCGGGGTCCCTGGTCTGTACCAGAAACGGCAATGAGATGGCCGAGGTGTCGGAACCCTCTGCCTTGGGGAAGAACTCGTAGTTGAACTGCCTCCGCCCGCCGACGATGAAGGCGCGCCCGTCGGGGAGGATCTGGTTGGTGGCGTACCACCGGTTCTCGGCCAGCGCGTCCTGCGTCTCGTTCCAGTCGCAGCTGCCATCGCCCTCGTCGCCGACCTTGTCGCACGCGCGCATGGTGCGCACGTTGCGGTACCCGTCGTTCCAGCCGCCGGTCTGGATGAGGGTGCCGTCTGGCGCCACGGTGCCGGACGAGCACCAGGTGTCGGTGAACACGGAGAGCGGGCGGAACGTGTTGGACGCGACGTCGTACTCGGCGGAGTGCGCGGTGCAGTCCACGCGGAGCACGCGCTCCCGCGGGTTGCGGCGGCAGCGGCCGTCGGGGAGCGAGAGGTTGGAGCGGCCGAAGTCGGTGCGGTCGAAGATGATCACGCGGTCGTTGTGCAGCAGCTGCATGTGCATCGCCGACACGCCGATGCTGCGCTGCAGGAGCTCCCACCGCCCGCCGCCGCCGATTGCTGCCGTCGCAGGTGCAATGCCGGCGCATGCGAGGACTAGAAGAAGAACTAGATCGTGGGTCAGCAATGCGAGCTTCATGGTTACCCTACCCGTGACGATCGAAGATAGCTGCAGGTCTTGGTTGTTTGGTGGTTTCGACTGTATTCGCATGTTCAGCTAGTGAGCAGAAAATCATGTGCATGTGTATATGAGCTGGTAACGATGGTCTCTGCGGCCTTTATATGCAAGGGCCAATCTTTGTAGGTGAAGGCCTCTTAAGGCAGTGGATTTCGCTCGCATATCAACGGGAGAGACGGGGGTCATGGTCTTTATTTTTGCCAGGATGGATTGATTATGATTTTGATTGTGTAGCTCGATCCTGTATTAAGTTGCTGTTGATCTGGTTTTGCCGCCCGTTTGGTAGAGGAGTAAAGAAATGACGTTGTTAACGCCATCTTTGCGTGATTTGACCAGCTAGCACCCATTAACTGGTTATTACTCAGTTCTTCGAGGAACGAAATCCTCTGCCGTCAGACATAGCAAAAACTTTTCAAAAAGGAATAAAAGAACACAATTCTAGGGAAAGAAAAGTATTCTGTGTTTGCAAATTACATAAATCTGACCGTTCAAGGTACGTGCTAAATACCGTGAGATAAACATGTGTACAACAAGATACAGTACATGATTTCTATGTACAACTCACTAGCTATTGTTTTACTCCATTACATAAATCTGACCGTTCAATGGAGTAGTGAAAATCAACATAAATGGAATGACAGCGATGATCGTAAAGTAAGGGTCATATCTGGGAGGCCGCGCTGCTAGACGTTGGGCACTAACACGAGGGACACGATGTTTTTATTGACCGAGTTCAACCTCCATTCGAGAGAAGTCTACTCCCGCTGAGCGAATCCTCGGATGTTCTAAGAGAAAAATCCGACAATACAAAATGGCGTATCATCCTTTCGTCGTGATTACTTTCGAGAATTAGGAGTTAGAGAGATTTCATTTTATGAGTAGCACTCGAACATAAAGTCTCAGACATAATTGGTAAAAAAAACTTGGTGTGCATATTTTTTTAGAGCATGGGTCCCATACTAGTATGGGTGCACACCCGAACTGGGCCACCGCGGGGCTACCCACATCTGAAACAAATATTCATGCATGTTCCTAATTTTTTGAGATATTATTCATGGATGTTCCTTGTCAATGTGGGCATGCCACATCGGCCATGTACATTTTAGCTAGTCCATGAAAACAGAGCGGCGCTTGAAAATAATTACATATGGCAAATGAGGCCTTCCCAGCTAGGTAGCCCGCCACCCGAGCAACTTGGGCCATGGGAAAAAATAATGCTCGCTTACAATATTTAGGCAACGGTATTTCTTGTTTGATTGTGTGCGTTGTGGACATCAAGCACATCAGAGAATCATGGGGAACCATTGACAGTGAAAATTGCATATAACATGTTCATAAATGTTGTGTTTGATTCCCATGTAAATATGAATATGTTCTCAGTGATCAAATGTAAACATGCATGTTCCACATCTTTTGCAACTACTTTGTACTTCGAAGTTACCGCACATTCCTCCTCGATCTTTTCCACAACACTTGGGAAGAACACAAAAGCTAAGCCTCTTCATCCCTTCCATTCAAATGTCGGTTGTAGTACCTAACTCCCGGTTCTACCTCCTCAAAGAAGAAGGAATGGTGAGGTTGTCACCCACTGTGCAGCACGCATGGAGATGTGGATCCGTCACGTGAAGGAGTATTTCCTTAATGTCGGACCTTAATGTCGGACCGGTGAAGTGTGTTGGCCTGGATTGCGAGTTCACCTACGCACCGAGGGATGTCAGGTATAAGAAACTTCTATAGGAGAAGAGGCAACACACCGCTGTCCTTCCACTTTCTGTGGCATATGAGTGTCTCATCTTCCAGATTTGTCGTGCGGATCGAGTGCCTGAGCTCCTCAGCAATTCATGAGGGATGAAGAAATCATGTTCTTTGGTGTGGCTCTCGAGAATGATGTGTTTGCTGCCATACTACGGCATCACCATTCATTATGCACAAAACCTCTTGCATACGACCCTAAATCCCAACCAATAACTTTCCCCCATCACTCTTTGCTCCGTCGAATGCTTATCTCTCAACAAGGGCCAACTTATAGGGGTCGGCTATCTGAGGACTGATCTTTCAAAGGACAAGCCAGAGATACAAGCCATAAGAGAAGGAGTATGGGGCGAGATCCCATTGAGCTACAACAAAATCAAATATGTTTCTCTGTAAGCTCGCATCGGCTTTGGTCTTGCTAGGAATAACCGCAATAAGTTGGCTATGACAGCCCTACATATTCTCATAATTTTACTAGTTTATTTTACTGTATTTCATGAAGTCGAAAGGAGGAGGTGTCCGAGGAGGCCTGGAGGATTTGGTTGGAAACTTGGAGAAGATGAGACCACGGAGGACCTGATTGGCGTTATGGAGAATATGAGGTGTAAATATATTGCTCTATATGTGTGGTCTTCTCATGCATTTTTTTCTCTGTTTCAATTATTTAGTTTAGTTTATCTTAGATTGTTCATGGTCCAGTTTAACTTTTTCACTTTAGAATGTTCAGTTCAGCATGTCCAATTTAGATGGTTAAGTTTAGGTTGTTCACTTCAGACTGTTCTAGCTTGTTTAGTTTAGGATATTCAGTTCATATTGTTCACTTGTTCAGCTTAGATTGTTCGGTTTAAATATAGAATATATCAGTCCATCCATGTTTGATCACGTTGCTCACCCTGGACATTTGAAAATAGGAGTCTATTTCGGTGATGGTGCATAAAAGTCCGAGTTTGTCGTCGGCTCTACAAATGGGAGTACTATTTCTAGACTGATCTTCATCTCAAATCTGGATAAACTCTTCTTGCCAAACACTGGCTCAACTCATTGTCCACAAAGAGTAAGGGCTCAAATAAAGAATTAATTCTGCAAAGACAACAATTATGCCATGGAAATGTAAGTTTGTTCTTCGGTGTTATGTGTTCTTTATGATACATATATGTGCATAGTGAGACCATGTCAAAATAATATTCTCACTTTATTTTTCAGTGACTTCTTTGTGTGAGCCTATCTCTACTATCTAAAAAGAAGGAATGCGTTCCGTCGTCAATCCAGTACATCGTCCGTTTCGTCCAACTCCTTCGTCGTCCAACATACCGCACAAAACAGAAAACCGGGCAAGTGTAACTTCCCCGTTTCGATCCAAAAATCACGCCGCATGGACTCCTCCGCGTTGACCCGCCCGAGTCCGGAGAGGAAGGGAACCCGCGGCTCGCACAGGATGCGCCACGAGCGAAGCAGAGCTCTGAAGCGACTTCTGGCGGTGAGCGGTGGCGACTTGCTGGCGTATAGCGGCAGCAGCATGACGCTGGGCAGCGCCGCCCCCAACGCCGATTCCTCTCCTCCGCCCCTCCCCCATATGCGCCGCCATGGAGCTGGCAGACAGGTGGTGGTCATGTGGTAAATAATAGAGAATCAAAGTAAAGTGTGGTATATTATAAAATATCCCGCTGGCAGCGCCAGCCCTGACCCTGTTGACTCCATCGCACCGCCCAGATTGCCGTCGGCTCCACGCGATTAGCGTCTCCTCCCTGAGCGCCCTCTCCTCCATGGGATGCATCGCCGGCCCTCCTCCATGAGCTGTTGCAGGCGTCCTCTCCTTTGCTCCGACCTCCTCACATTCGAGCTCCCTGGCCCCTTCAGCTAGGTACGCAGTCACAAGTCACAATTATTTTTTAGCAATCTGTTCCCAATCTCTTGTATTCAGTTCGAGGTTCTTAATCAATCTGACTTCCTTTCTACCTATCTATCTTTTACCCTGTTCATTCACGAGCCCCTGAGTTTTTTATGTGTTGTTCGATGTGATGTTGTGTATGACAGCAAACCTCATATAATTTGGCTTGCCAATGTCTCCTGAACCTATGTCCATTAGATTTTAATTCCATCGTTGTTAAATTACCAATACTGTTCAACTCAAAAAAAAATTAGAATTTCCAACTCAGTTAACATTGGCTTCTAACTCTTATAGATAAAATGCAGATCAACGTTTTTAGAATACACGTGGCCGCCCCTTCCTAGATAGTTCAACAGGGTTGGCCACAAGGAGTTTTTGTCAGGTGCACGGTTGATGATCATCACCCTTAGAGGATGGAGCATCACAGGCATCATTCATGACTGCAGCACATCCTGTTTCAGAATCAATAACCTTATTTCCATCTCCTTGCTTGATAAAAGATATGATGGAAAAAATGTTTGTGTGTAATATAGCTTCTCCATGTCTGATTGGTGGTGGGAGAGCAACTGATTGTTGTGTTTAGTCTAGCAGCCAGAGTTTCCCCTCCACCTTTAGATTCCCTCGATCGTGAGACATGGTTTACCATTCCGTCGACATGTCCTGCTAGACTTGATTCTGGCGGTCTGACCCAATCGACAACGCCTGAGCATCAGCTCACTTCAGAATCCACCACCGGCCGCCAGCCCCTCCGACTCTCCGCCACACAAAATCAAGAACCGCAGCCATGTGTTCTTTGGACCACTAGCCTCAGTTCGTTCTGACATTTCTTGGGCATCATCTTTTACCTATAACTATGGCGATGTTGTAGCACATGTACGCTGCACAAGGTTGGAATACACACAATTTGTTTTTAAGGTGATCTCAATGAAATACTGGAATGATGATTTATTTCCAAACAGATGAAAATTTCAGGGCTTTACATCTTATGTAAAAATTGGGCATTATCTATTCTCCAAGGTAAAAACGAGAGTAGTCGTAGGATCTAAATTATTGCAAGTACACATCGCTGCACTATTAAGCACCTTCTTTGTTTTTAGAGGCGAGCTTCTTAGTTTTATTGTTTCTTCTGTAGAGATCTCCTTATGTACTATCATTTTACTCAAGTTGGAATAAAGTAGGAGTTCTGCATCTAAATACTCATGGCTACCCGTGTATACAGTGTTTCCTTTCTTTAAAAAGTACCCCAATATGTCTCTCTATGTGAAACTGTTTTTCTTTTAACTTATTTTTGCCCCTTCTTAGTTCTCCGTTTTCTTTCTTCACCCATTTGTATTTGCTAAAGCTTTGTAAACACATTCATTTCGTTGGTTCATATCAAACTTGGATAATCTTAATATTGTTAATGGGGATGCTAATATTTTTAGTAGCCTACAAGAGTATGATAAATCCTATCATGTTGTCATAGAAAATGCACATCCTCCTATTACTACCATCACAATAGAATTATTCTCCCATCTTGCGGAAAGATCTTAGCAATTTTATTCGCATTCAGGTGTGTTTGAAAGATGACAGGAAGACAAGTGCCATTACATTTTTTCAAGAAAAAATTGGTGGAGATATTATTATGGTTTGTCGGGTTCAGTTTCTGGGGATGAGGAGCTGACGACAACGGAGATGGTAGAAGAAAACAATTGAGGTGAATACGTTGGAGGATCGTAACACATGGAAAGGACCAGGCTGAATGGCGCGCCCACCACGGCTGGTTACTACTAATTGGTTGTGCTCTTGGTTTATTGATGTTTCTTTGCACTCGACAATTTAACCCCATGTCGGAATCTTACGTATAAGATTTGCATTTAGATGCAACTGAATAGTTACTTTGTATTGACATTTCTCTCAACAATATTGAGTGTTATAATGGGTAGTGTTGGACAAACTTACAGGATTATGAGTATATTAAATCTGAGCATACACAGAGAGCTCTTTTAGCACATATTTTTTTATATTTTGTGTATTGTGTTGAGGACCTGATGTAGCGGAGAAAGTAATATACTATTTATTACAAAACCCGATGACGATAGCAAATGGTAACTTTTGTTCAATTTATCATTTAAATTCATCCATATAAATTAGCCTATAGACATTAGCACCATATTTCTTTCATGCTTCCATGGTGATTTAGAATATTTTAATGGTACCATAGCTCTTTTAGAATCTGCTAGAAGGGCATGATTTTTAATATGTTCATCAATTTAAATTCTCGCATGATGCATTATCATGTTTTTCTTTTGGTATGTATGGGTCTGCTGTATCTTGATTTTACCGTGCTTTATCACTCTTGAGCCTATGTTTTTAAACCTGACAATAGTTGTTATGGAAGAATTACACTATATGGTTTTTTTTCAGTGTGTATATATAGGGTGGAAACTGGCAGTGGATAGTTCATATTATCTGACATTCGTATTCGGGAAATTGAAAATGGAAATGGTAATATCCGAATCCGGACGTCAGTGGAAATGAATATGGTAAATATCCGGATCCGTTTTACAAAAACAAGTACAAATATGGTATTGATTTTTTAAGAAAATATGGATATGGAAATAGATATATCCGTATCCGAATAAGATTATGTTAGCCAATTTTATCAATTCGATCCCAATATTTCAATTAACTAACTCAGAAAACCTAACAAGTCGATCAAATGTTATTTTATGGGATTGAACTTGAAACTACTATGCATTATATCAGTTTAGTTAGCTCTCTACCATTCTATAGTTGGCTTATTATAAGACATAAGTTTATTATTTCCTTATATTCGTATGCGCTTCGAATTGAGAAAACATCCGATTCGTATTTGTATTCGACTAAGATCCGCTCCGAATTCGTATTCGGCAACATCCGTATTCGCATCCGTATTCGTTTTGCAAATATGGAAACGGATATGGGAAGGGCACTATCCGATCCGCATCCGATCCGTTTCCACCAGTGTACTGAACTAAGCTCGTACAATTTTTCATTGGTTAAACGATCATGCATCAATGACAGAAGTTCTCATATCTGTATGCAGGTTGCGGACTACAACTAAAATATTGGCTAGGATAAGGATCCGTGAGCAGATCGAGATTGTTCATCATTAATGCATACACATAATCCTATTTTGTTCGTAATGGGAGAAGAGTATACGTTTGTTTGTTCCATCAAGAAAGAATGAAAGAAACTGACATTTATTTTCTGTAACTTCTCTACAATCTAGAATTTGGTTGAGGGCATGAGGCAATGGAGAAATTAACAAATGTTTGCTTTTGAGTGATGTTTGCTGATCCTTTGTACAAAAATCTTGGTGTTATGCAGAGTAGGGGCTCAGGGTAAGCTTCTCATCTCGGTAAAAAAAAGGGGTAAGCTTCTCATTTTCCAAGTATACAAGGAGAACAAGGTAGATTCTAAAGATTGAGAGATAAATTGTATTCTATGTCTTATTTTACGGGTGTGAGTCACGGAGTCTGAGGCTTATACATGATCTGCCTCTGATCCTCCAGTGGCAACGATATAAAGCAATAATAGGTGAGATTATTGTGTTAATTAATGATTACATCAGGGTTGTACGTATTCGCAATGTATCGTCAAGTTATTGTTGGTGATTACTGGAGACAAAAAGTGTATGAATATATTGGAGTATTTCAATTATATATTCTATTACACAATTAGTATATTTCCTTTCTTCCGTTGCGGACCCATATTTTCAAATTCTCTATGCTCCTTATATTTTCCAGTTGTAGATCCTAATTCAGAGTACTGACTTTCCACAATCAACATGGATGATTTTTTTTGAAACTATCAACATGGATGATTAGTCTCGCATCATCTCTCCTTGCCTGTGCAGCCGAGGCTAAACAAACGATCGAGTCTGATGCATGAATTCCATCATGGGAAGAGAGATTTCGAGCATGCCGTTGAATAGCAGGTTTGTTGCATAATACAATTGCTGAACGCATTGCATGTATAATGAACCTTTTCTTTGCTTTGGCTGCATATATATGATGACCATCGATTTGCTAGACTTGCAGAAAACACGGGCTGATAGCAGCGAGTGACACATGTGACTGCAAAACTTGTCATGTGATCTCTTCTCAAAAAAAAAAGAACTTGTCGTGTGATCTATACACGAATTGTTAGTCCATGTACGAACCAACATCAAAGAGCAAAATCAATATGAAACAGAAGTGTGCTGTGAAACGATAATTTATGTTGTTGCCCTTGGGCCTTGGCGAAAGTGGTTTGAAATTTGAAATCATGATTAATATAGTATTTTCTTTCATATATCACCAAAAAATTATATGCACTATATTTACACGTGTGTTGAACAAAATAACTTAAGTACCCGTTGCAAGGCACGGGCATTTAACTAGTAAGATAAAGAGTTCGTTTGTAAAAGCATAAAATAGCTCATTTTGTAGAAAATCTTAGAGGTTTAGCAACATAATTATATTTATTTACATGAGAATGTGTAATATGTGATATTATGGTACAAATGTAAATACATTGGTCCTAACTTATGAATAAAAGAATTTGTCATTTTACTGATTGCGTTGTTAATATATTAATGTGCTGCGAATTATCTATTGGTGTTATAGACAGACAGATATAGCTCAGTGCAAATGATTGGAACAAAATAACCGTAACTGATGAGCACGACCTTATGGAGACGTAGACTTTTTAAAAAAAACATTGCCGAAAAGGAGCCTCATACGTGACATGCTTCCAGCAACGAATCTTGAGTCCGCTGCCATAGGGTTTTTTGACCCGTGTCCATAGAGTCGCACTAGCGTGTCCAATATGAGCTACATCTTTAGCCGATTTTTACTTTGCACATTTCTGATGTTGGTGGCCTAAAAAATACACCGACTTGTTCCTTATATGATTGGGTTCCTCTATTTTTTCCGTGCCCCCTTCTCGAGGAAATGAATATCCATTGTCAGCATTAAGTGCTAGTCTCAATATGTAAAAAAAACTGAATAAAATAGAAAAGTAGAAAATATATTTTTATAATATAAATATATTAACCAATATGATATCAATTACAATGGACCTCTAAATCAACACGAAATCAAGATCTGGTAATGGCCAAATTATTACAGAAACAAAAGGAAAAAAAGAGGCTTTGATAACTTCTAAGTGCAACAAATTGCTATAGCACGTTTCGAGAAATATTGAGTTGTCGATCCCAGGAAAAGCTAGCTTATGGTAAACTGCCTATTAGGTAAGCCCCATAACCCATTTTGATGGCTATTACTATTAGGCTTACTAACAAATTTGCATAGCACTTTTCGAGAAATATTGAGTTTAGAAGGTTGCAATGTTACTTTTTTACTTCTAGTTTCTACTTAGTAAGCCTTAGAATATGCTAACGTCAGAGTTTTGTGTTTGGAAGTATGAATAAGTGTGACCAAAGTGTGATGATGTTTAAAGTATGAGTAGTGATACCCTTATGTTCCTCTAACATTCGGCTCCTCATCTATAATAGTGATACCCTTATGTGATCCTCTAGCATACCCTTGTGTAGCCTTAGATTCAAGCCATGATCTTCTAGCATACCCTTATGTAGCCTTAGATTCAAGCCATGATCCTCTAGCATACATCAATGAATAAATAGCTTCATACATATAACATACATGGATATAACCAACATAACGAACTATTTCACCATCGCGATGAATAACTTAATTATTACACAAAAATTGACATGGTGACACAATACATCATGGAGAAGCAATATATTGTACCACATATCATGTTTTCCAAGAAGTTACATTGGAGATATAATGAAGAGGTTGGTGTAAATGTTGGTAGAGAGGTGCAGCCTGAAGCGGCGACTACCTCGGGCGCCCGCGGCCACAACAGAGAATGGCCCTAGGGTAGAGCCATCGGTTGCCCCTTCTTCCTTGGCCTTTGTGCTAGTGTAGATGATACTGCCCCTATGTTCGAGGCTACCAGAGTGAACGAAAATTTCTGATTATGTTCAACCTGCCAAAAAAGCAGGATTTCCCCTCTTTATATAAATTTGGGAGTGTAGTCTCCGCTTCCAAGAGCCCTTGGGAACTTCTAGATTTTCCTATCATTTCCTCTGTCCATATTGTCGAACCTGGTGGAAACCATCATGTATGGAAAGACCTCCCATGGTGTAGTATTTGATCTTCAGTAAATTTATTCCAGATAACATACTACCTCCGTCCCGGTTTATAGGGCTTGTGCGCATCCCTAGGACATAAATTTGACCATTATAATACAAGATACTATGTTACAAAATATATATCATTGAAAATCTTAGATGTTCTACTTTCTGATGGTATAATTTTTATGGTGTACAATTGATATTATGTTGGGAAAATTAACAACCTTGGGATACACGCAAACCCTATGAATCGGGACGAAGGGAGTACTAGTTCGAATTTTGAATTATAAATATGCAAATAACTAGTATTGAAATGGCCTACAGCTTCCTCTTTTGTTTTTTTCCCGATTGCCATCAAATTATAGAAGGTTTTTACCCGAATCCTAAGAACTAGTCATGCAGGAAGAGATTTCGATAAATTCCAAATTTCACTGTAACGAGGAGCTCTTTCATGATTCGTCCAATATCCTTGAAAATTCCTACCCATGAAAGATAAAACAAGAATTTATGCACTTTCACTCCTATTAACATGTAAGTCCCGATAAATCTAATTTAAGTTGTCACATATCAAGGATATTAATATAACTAATATCATATGCATATATATCTTTTCGAGGTATCATATATATCAACAAAATAGCCACAACAAACTTCAACATCAACCACCAATGGTAGAAACTCAAGGGTAACATGAAAGGTTCTCCAACCATGACACCTTCAAGAAAGGAGCGACGGGACGACCCCAACCTTGCTGAATCAAACCATAGAGGTCGGATCGTAATTTTTTTTTGCCTGGAGAGGAGTCTGCACAAAGTTCGGGCAACGCGTTCAATAAAGGAATATTGCATGAACGCTGTCAGAGTCATGTTCAACCAATATAGGTCAGACCTACAGGTTTCACCCCTAAAAATCGAGACAAAAAAACTCAAAGCGCGCCACAACAACAAAGTCGCAATGTGTTACCACCACATGTTGATCCACAATTGCATAAGCGCACACACATAGGCCTAACATGTCTTAGCCACGCAACTAGAACCAAGGGCACGCAACATGCCGTTGAGCAACACCTTGGGACGTCCGATATCTACACCGATCCCCTAACCATCGAGGGTCTGCACATTGGACAAGGTCTGAACCCATACATCGAGCAAAGTAGAGTTGTTCCATTTGCAGAGGCCGATGTGGCTATGTCCTGCAATCCAGCCCTACACCATGCGGGAACCTCCAATTTAGGCCGAAGCCGATGACCTTGCGCTCTGTAGAGACTAGACCTCCTACAGAGACTGGGAAGAAGAGTCACCGTCATCGCCTCCAGCGGCAAGGGGAATCAATAAGGTCCATCATCTCTGCAAATCAGGGATCAGACCTAGTCAGTAGGATATAAAAATTTAAATATAATATTTGTGCTTAGTTGAAGGGGAGAGAAGGTAAGTGGACTCTCATGCAAGAGCCAGCTCTAGCACGTGCTCCTAGATATTTTATTAAAGTAAAATATGGGTCATGTATTGATAAAGTAGTATATGTCTATAGCTAACTATGTTAGCTATAAATGACATAGCATCTTGCTTATAGACATTAGTTGGCTATACTATTGAACTTGCTCTCATGTCACCGGAACTGTTGTTGACGCTATGACCAGCCGCCGCGCTGCCCCCGTTGTTACAAACACACAACCTCCGTCTAGAGAACTCGGGGCCATCGTCGCGGTGTTGAAGGTCCCCATTCGGTCCACCACTGGTAGGACCCTCACCGGAGGGCGACCATGCCAATCAGCGGTGATAGTCCGCATGTGAAGGGCGGAATAGAGGAGGGGTCCTGCCTAGTTGCGCCACGGTGATAACGATTAGGCCCCCGCTACATGGCAACCCCCCCCCCCCCCCCCCCCCAATATCGACGCTTCACTGTTGTTCTGTCAGCGGCCTCTAGGAGCAAGAAGGATGTGGAGGGATCAGGGGGAGGGGGCAGCGGCAACCAGGCGTACTCTCGTCGCACCCCCATCTTTCCACTCGATCCCTTCGTAACTATAGTTATCCCTTCCGTACGTGATTTAATAGACACTTGTGTTTGTGAACTCCGTTAAAAATATCACCATTTAAGGTGTGTGCAAATGTCATAGATAATTATGTGTACGACACATTACATTATTTTATGTAGAGTATTGCACAATTCACAATGGTCATAGTTATGTATTTACACGATTTATAGGGACACATATGCACATTAAACTTTCATTGTTCGTGAAAAAAAAGTCCTCAAGAGATGATTTTTTTTACTAAATTTTGATAAACAAGATTGTAAATAAGTTATCCTTGTTTTAAAACTTCTTTAGCAACATGTAGGATTTATTGATTAAATGATGATTAAACGATTGACTGAGGAAATGAAAAGGACAAACGTGAGCTATAGAGCATGCATACCCTCATAGAAACGTCAAGATACTCTAATGTCATCGCCTCCAAATTCCACACACTTCCCATCTCTTTTTGAGTCGAACACTCTCTAGACGGCTCAAAGGACCCAAGCTCACCACCACATTCCGTAGTTTTCATTTTTTTTGATGAAGATCATATATTAATATCGTGAGATATTAATTACATTTTGATTTTGCAATAATGTATTGCCCCAACGGTATTACAGCCAAAAAAAAAAGTCCGGCTAGAGAAATCTATCTCTACTACTTAAAAAGAACGAACGTGTTCCCCCTTCTCCCCCTACTTTCGTCGTCCTTTTGGTCGTCCGTCCCACCAAAACAGGGAAAGTCTCACGCTGCAATTCATAAATCAATCAGCAATCCATAAATCAATCAGTCAATATCAACTCACGTTGCAATCCAGCACTTTGGTCGTCCTAACCTTCCCAGAATATCAACTCGTGCATTTAATCAGCCTGGGCTGCTTTAGGAATCATCAGCCCAATAATCATGCTATGGTAATCTCACAAATTACCTTCCTCAGGTATGTAATATCACCTTCCCTCAAATTATATAATAAACCTCTAAATTCCAGTGAACAAATAATTTAAATTAACTCGACCCATACATTACGCTATGGTAATTAAAACATTTCCCATAAACGCCCCATAATTGCGAGAAGGAAGCAGTCATATAAAGGGTACACTGAACCATGGCTCGGGCTAGAGATCTCGTGTATCTGGAGTTCAACATGTCCCTCCCGAATTTCATTGAGTCACAAGGCAGGATCATCAGAGAAGTTCAGGAGTTCAGGTATGTAACACCCTCTCCCCCTCTCGAATCAGGCATGCTTTTTTCTGGAATAATTTTGAAGAATTAGAGAATTAGAAACTGCCTTAGCATTACCACAAGTACCAGAGATACATACATTTTGCAATGGTACAAACATCAGTAGAATAATATGTCCTTGGTAAAATATTGGGAGAGATACAAATATAGCTAACTACATAAAAGTCATAATAGGCTACTAAAGGCAGACGAATATATGAAAGCCAGCTTACTCTTGTATTGTGCTACTGGAAATACTCATTTTGAAGAACGAAAGTGAATATATGCAGCTAGAAGTACAAATTATTTCTGAAGAACAAACAAAGCATTTGTAGTGTAACGAATTTTTGCAAACTATTTTTCTAAAGAAAGTTCATAACTTTGCATCCATCACACTAAACAACATCTCAAAACAGGAGTGCAAGAATTAGACTTAATTTTGGCGTACAACAAATCCACCTCAAGCAATCTCTTCATGAAAGATTACCTCCAGGAGGAAGCTCCGCATAGGCCGTCTTCCACCTCCTCCTGCTCGCCACCAGCTGTTGTCCAAAGCTGCCAAGGCCTTAAACAACATCAGGCCCAAACAAACCCAATAATTAAATCAAGAAGTCAAGAACTCAATTGATTTTATTACCTTGGGTGCTAGACTTAAATCCACAAGTCTTCTAGCAATCTTCGGTCGCTCTTGCCTTGATCTCAGGAGTTGTCCAGACGACAGCCAATGATTATTTAAAATTAACTATAGCAGAAGTAACCTCAGGCTGAAAAAGGGACGAGAGTACATGGTGGTAAGAATTGAAAGGCTCTCGAGAATCTGGTATGTACGTACAAGTACGAATATCTAGACATGTTTACTTAACATCCATATACAGATAAAAGGCTCTCATCAGGAACTGAACATACCATCCACACAACAACAATACATAACCTAAGCTTGAAAGTTGTCATCGAGCATGTTATTGCCGAGCAAGCCCTTGAACACGCACCCAAACCACCCTCCACATATCTTACCCTGAAATGCTCAATGAGATTGTCCGAATTTCGTTTCCACTAGGTAAGCCATTCAAATATGAGATAAGGGTACTGCCATTTTCACATTATCTTTAATTATCTGTCTAAGAAAAAAAAAGACACCAAAAATGATCATGTTACAAGTGTTGTAAACTATTTGTTACCAAAAATCAACCAGTGCACAAAGAGAATTATGAAAAAAAGGTTACATCCTACTATTGTGCTTGTATATATAAGTACAAACTAAGGCTCATGGGACATACCATTGCTATCATCCACTTTTGGATTCAACATCTTAAAATTAGTCATTTGAGTTGCAGTCAAACTGGACTATAATGATACATCTTAACTAGGGGCAAACTTAAGAATTAGAGAAGAAATACAATAGTATAAATTAAACTATGCACAAACTAATTCATCATGTTCCTAACTATCTTATTATTTTTTTAACTCCATGGCTACCTGATGTCTACTCACGCTTCTTTTCCTGTAGACAGTGTTGGGCCTCCAAGAGCAGAGGTTTGTAGAACAGCAGCAAGTTTTCCCTTAAGTAGATCACCCAAGGTTTATCGAACTCAGGGAGGAAGAGGTCAAAGATATCCCTCTCAAGCAACCCTGCGATCACAATGCAAGAAGTCTCTTGTGTCCCCAACACACCTAATACACTTGTCAGATGTATAGGTGCACTAGTTCGGCGAAGAGATAGTGAGATGCAAGTAATATGGATGAGTTTGAGTGGTAATAGCAATCTGAAATAAATATGGCAGCGAGTAAACATGCAACAGAACAGTAAACAAACGGCGATTCGATGTTCGGAAACAAGGCCTAGGATCCTACTTTCACTAGTGGACACTCTCAACATTGATCACATAACTGAAACTACTCTACACTCTCTTGTTGGATGATGAACACCATTAATTGTGTAGGGCTACAAGAGCACCTCAATGCCGGAGTTAACAAGCTCCACAACATTCGATGTTCATATTTAAATAACCTTAGAGTGCATGATAGACCAACGCAATTATACCGAGTACTAACATAGCATGCACACTGTCAACATCAGCTATGAAAGGGGGAATAGATCACATCAATACTATCATAGTAATAGTTAACTTCATAATCTACAAGAGATCACAATCATAGCATATACCAAGTACTTCATGATGCACACATTGTCAACATTACATCATGGAGGAGGAATAGACTACTTTAATAACATCACTAGAGTAGCACATAGATGATATTCAACTAGATCACAAAGAGAGAGATGAACCACATAGCTACAGCGGAGCCCTCAGCCCCGGGGGTGAATTACTCCCTCCTCATCATGGAGGCAGCGATGGTGATGGAGATGGCTTCCGGGGGCAATTCCCCGTCCCGGCAGGGTGCCGGAACAGAGACTTCTGTCCCCCGAATTGGACTTTCGCGATGGCGGCGGCTCTGGAAGGTTTTCTCGGGTTTCGTCAATCGGTGTCGAGGATTTAGGTCAGGAGGCAACTTATAGGCGAAGAGGCGGAGTCAGAGGGGCCACGGGGCCACCTCACACTAGGGGGGGGCGCCCCCCCTGGGCCGCGCCGCCCACACGTGTGGAGCCCCCAGGGCACCCCTCTGGTCCCTCTCTGACTTTCTGGAAGGTTCCGGGAAAAATAAGATGTTGGGAATTGATTTCGTCCGATTCCGAGAATATTTCCTTTGTAGGATTTCTGAAACTAAAAACAGCGGAAAACAGCAACTGGCACTTCGGCATCTCGTCAATAGGTTAGTTCCGAAAAACGCATAAAATCATCAAAAAGTGTGAACAAAACATGTAGGTATTGTCATAAAACAAGCTTGGAACATCAGAAATTATAGATACGTTGGAGACGTATCACTACCTTTCACATATGTGTTTAATTGATATTCAGATGGGAGAGATTGTGGAAAATGATAAGAAAGAGAGTGAATCAGGAGACAACACTCAGGTAAGGCAATTCATCATCTTGCTTATGCTCTTTTTTTAACTCTATGATACCGTTCAAAAATGATGTTAATGCATGTCAAGGCAATCATCATCTAGATGACTATCTTTAGTATTTTTTTAACTCTATGACTACCACGTGTTCATAGGTGAGCTCAACAGATGTTCAAGGTAGTGCCGATGCTACTGAAAAGCGTAAAATGTTTTCTGGAACATTTATCGGTGGTCCACGTGACAAGAGGGGTCTCTACATGGGTGCTATGGCCTTGGTGCGGAAGTACGGCAAGCGGACATCTTTTTCACCAATGATTTATAATTAGTTATTCCTATATGAAAATGGGTTTCTATAAAACCCTACGTCTCGGAAGGCAATGAGTACATGAGATGGGTTCCTATTCTCCTAAACAACAAAGACTCATATGTGGTCATGGATTATTGTTAGAACGGAATACTTTGTAATTCTTGTCTCAATCCTTGTTCTCTGTGTGTTATGCTTGTATATAGAAGTACAAACTAAGTTTCAAGGGACAAATCATTGCTATATGATTTTTTAATGATGAGTATTGTTATATGTCTATAAAAATTATATCGCTTGAATGCATCAACCAGGAGGAAGCTCAATAAAGTTTATCTCAATTGCGCCACCATGCAGTGTACCATATAAAGCTCCAACATCACCAGAAAGAGCAGTGAACACATCGACACCTCTACATAAATATTTCTAATTAGGCACCAATTTACTCTTACTACTTGCGTGGATAATGGAAGACATGATTTATCTTGAAGACATGAAGCTGTAGAGCCGTTCATTTTGTGTTAAGCGTGAAGAATAAAAAAGGACATACATAACACAGTCAAGTATGGGATTTGGATCCCCCTTATAAAAGTAAAACATGCATCAATAAAACTTGAACCTTCTAGCAAACACACGTGAGCAAAACTGGTAGAGCTTCCAAGGCAAAAATAGCCAATACGTGGACTAAGACAATAGGCATAAATAACCTTCAACATTTTATACTAAGCAAAAACTAGCATACAATAATAGACAAATTTAAATAAAATAAAATATTTGTAATAAAGCATCTCATTTAATAAACCCAAAATTTACGTGGATCAAATCAATGTGTAAGTCAACTCGACCCAAATAGTATCTCCGGATTCTCTCATTTAATAACGCAAAAATTACGTGGATCAAATCACTGAGTAATTCAACTCGACCCAAATAGTATCTCCGGATGCTCTCATTTAATAAACCAAAAAGTTACGTGGATCAAATCAATGAGTAAGTCAACTCAACCCAAATAGGATCTCCGGATGCTGAAATCAACTCGACCCATAAATCACGCTATGGTAATGGTGATTATGTAATTACTTAATTTACGATAATTATGCACACATAAAAATGGTATCCGGAGATCCCCCAGCATCCTGCTATTATAATGGTAATTCAAACATTTACCAAAATTGCGATAAAGAAGCAGACATATAAAAGGTACCCTTAAGCACCGCCGGGAAGAGATCTCATCTATCCAGATTTTAACCTACCCATTCTTCAAACAAGTTTTCAAAGGACATCAAAAGTCAGACCTACAGAGAAGTTCATCTCGTTCAAGGTATGTAATCAAATCTCTATAGTACAAGCTGATGCACCATCACCCTCTCTCCATTCATTTGTGCTGTTGTAAACCAAATGTACACCAAGTAAAATTAATCCTAGCTCCATGTAATGGCTTTCATGGTCTAAATCTGTTCATTAGCCATCTACTGGCTTTCATGGTCTAAATCTGTTCTTTAACTTAGGTAAAATTTAGATGCCTGATTAGCTGTATCATCCCATGTTTGATTCAAAATTTCAAGAACATGCATTTGGTTCAAAGCCAAACTGGACTATATTGATGCATCTTGACTAGGGTAAACTTAAAAATTAGACAATCTACTCAGACATCTAAATTTCCATTACTACGTGTCTCAATTTTTTTAAATTCTATAGTTGAGATGCAGCAATTATCGTAATTTAATTGCTGAATTAGAGAATATGAGGCACTATTGTTTGTTGCTGCTCTTGTTTGAGAGAGAGATGAGAGAGCTTGCTACTGCTGATTTACCATTACTACGAGTAGCATATTAAAAGGCAATGGTAAATACATCAGTAGTACAATATGTCTTTGGCAACAAAATATTATGATATATTAAAATTATGGATACAACTGCAACTGTTTCCACTCTGATATGTAGGCATAAACCAGTAGGTCTATGCTGTTTCTACTCTCTTCCATGTTCAGTTTATTGTTATATGCATGTATGGAATCCGACCTCTGATACGGTCCCTTACTTTTATGCGAACATTACATCTGCCACTATATAAAAATAAATTCATCATATTGGTGACTAACTTTTTAATTTTTAACTCTATGACTACATTGCATAGATGAGCTCAACTGATGTTTAGATGGGAGAGATTCAGGTAACTGATATGAAACAGAGTGAAACGGCATCCATCGCGCAGGTAAGGCAATGAATAGAAAATGATGTTATTGCACATTATCACATCCTGTTTAAAAAACAATCCATCATCTTGCTAATTATCTTTTTTAACTCTATGGCTACTGTTCATAGATGAGCTCACCCGAGGGAGAGTGGGAGATATTAAATAAATAATAAGCAGATTGACATGATAGGCAACGCTCAGGTAAGTGAATTGAATAGAAAATGATGTTAATGCACATTACCACATACCATTTAAATAAAGCAATTCAGAATGTTGCTGACTAACTTTTTTAAAACTCTATACTACCTTTCATAGATGACCTCAACCGATATTGAGATGGGAGAGATTCAGGAAAATGATATGATTCCATTTAGTTAATGAAAGCTGGTTCCATTAACTCGAGAGGGTCATTATATGTTGCAGGAAAATGAATCGGATTCCATTTACTTAATGAAAGTCCCACTAATTGTCTATCACATAGATGACTTGCATGATGGAAAATCTCTAGGTAAAGCTGGTTCAGGATATATGGTGGAAAAAAATAAAAATTTCAGTGTATCGGATGTGTTTTTTAAAGATGTATCAGATGGGTATTTGAAACATAAAATCACCTTGCTTGCGACTCCCAACAAAATAAGATCACTGTTCTTCATATTTTGTTTTCCCGTAGCAACGCACGGGCATTTTTACTAGTTAACTGGTTATTACTCAGTTCTTCGCGGAACAAAATCCTCTGCCGTCACACTTAGCAAAAACTTTTCAAAAATTAGCAAAAAGGAATAAAAGAACACAATTCTAGGGAAAGAAAAGTATTCTGTGTTTGCAAATTACATAAATCTAACCATTCAAGGTATGTGCTAAATATCGTGAGATAAACATGTGTACAACAAGATACATGATTTCTATGTACAACTCACTAGCTATTGTTTTAGTGAAAATCAACATAAATGGAATGACAGCGATGATTGTAAAGTAAGGTTCATATCCGGGAGGCCGCGTTGCTAGACGTTGGGCACTAACACGAGGGACACAGTGTTTTTATTGACCGAGTTCAACCTCCATTCGAGAGAAGTCTACTCCCGCTGAGCGAATGCTCGGATGTTCTAAGAGAAAAATCCGACAATACAAAATGGCGTATCATCCTTTCATCGTGATTACTTTCGAGAATTAGAAGTTAGAGAGATTTCATTTTATGAATAGCACTCGAACTTAAAGTCTGAAACATAATTGGTAAAATAACTTGTTGTGCTTTTTTTTTTGAGCATGGGTCCCATACTAGTACGGGTTCACACCCAAACTGGGCCACCGCGGGGCTACCCACACCTGAAACAAATATTCATGGATGTTCCTTGTCAATGTGGGTAGGCCACATCGGCCATGTACATTTTAGCTAGTCCATGAAAAAAGAGCGGCGCTTGAAAATAATTACATATGACAAATGAGGCCTTTCCAGCTAGGCAGCCCGCCACCCGAGCTACTTGGGCAATGGGAAAAAGTAATGCTCACTTAGACTGCTCATAGTGGGAGTAACATAGCTAGTAACATCACACATCTCAAGGCATTTTGGTGACATGACATGCCAATAAATGAAGAAAAAGAGTGAGGTGGTAACTAGCTATGTTACCATAACATCACACACCCCAAGGCAAAATGAGTCTACAACATAATAAATAACACAATTCATGACACCACATATAAGTTACTACCCACTATGAAGGTAGTAATCTAGACTAGTAACATGGCATATGTTACTAGTCTAAGTTACTCCCCACTATGAGCAGCCTTACAATATTTAGGCAATGGTATTTCTTGTTTGATTGTGTGCATTGTGGACATCAAGCGCATCAGAGAATCATGGGGAACCGTTGACAATGAAAATTGCATATAACATGTTCATAAATGTTGTGTTTGATTCCCATGTAAATATGAATATGTTCTCAATGATCAAATGTAAACATGCATGTTCCACATCTTTTGCAACTACTTTGTACTTCGAAGTTACCGCACATTCCTCCACGATCTTTTCCACAACACTCGGGAAGAACACAAAAACTAAGCCTCTTCATCCCTTCCATTCCAAAGTCAGTTGTAGTACCTAACTCCCGGTTCTACCTCCTCAAATAAAAAGGCATGGACTTCATGGTGAGGTTTTCACCCACCATGCAACACACATGGAGATGTGGATCCGTCACGTGAAGGAGTATTTCCTTAATGCCGAACCAGTGAAGTGTGTTGGCCTAGATTGCGAGTTCACCGACGCACCGAGGGATGTCAGGTACAAGAAACTTCTATAGGAGAAGAGGCAACACGGCGTCGTCCTTCCACTTTCTGTGGCATATGAGTGTCTCATCTTCCAGATTTGTCATGCGAATCAAGTGCCAGAGCTCCTCGGCAATTCATGAGGGATGAAGAAATCATGTTCTTTGGTGTGGCTATCGAGAATGATGTGTATGCTGCCATACTACGACATCACCATTCATTATGCACAAAACCTCTAGCATGCGACCCTAAAACCCAACCAATAACTTTCCCCCATCACTCTTTGCTCTGTTGAATGTTGATCTCTCAACAAGGGCCAACTTATAGGGGTCGGCTATCTGAGGACTGATCTTTCAAAGGACAAACCATAGATACAAGCCATAAGAGAAGGAGTATGGGGCGAGATCCCATTGAGCTACAACAAAATCAAATATGCTTCTCTGTAAGCTCGCATCGGCTTTGGTCTTGCTAGGAATAACCGTAGTATGTTGGCTATGATAGCCCTACATATTCTCATAATTGTACTAGTTTATTTTACTGTATTTCATGAAGTCGAAAGGAGGAGATGTCCGAGGAGGCCTGGAGGATTTGGTTGGAAACTCGGAGAAGATGAGACCACGGAGGACCTGGTTGGCGTTGTGGAGAATATGAGGTGTAAATATATTGCTCTATATGTGTGGTCTTCTCATGCATTTTTTCTCTGTTTCAATTATTTAGTTCAGTTTATCTTAGATTGTGCATGGTCCAGTTTAACTTTTTTACTTTAGAATGTTCAATTTAGCATGTCCAATTTAGATGGTTAAGTTTAGGTTGTTCACTTCAGACAGTTCTAGCTTGTTTAGTTTAGGATCTTCAATTCATATTGTTCACTTGTTCAACTTAGATTGTTCGGTTTCAAAATAGAATATAGCAGTCCATCCATGTTTGATCACGTTGCTCATCCTGGACATTTGAAAATAGGAGTCTATTGTTGGAGATATGCCCGAGAGGCAATAAAAAAAATAGTTACTATTATATCTTAGTGTTCATGATAAATGTTTACACTCCATTATATAATTGTATTAACCGGAAACATTAATACATGTGTGTTGTGTAAACAACCAAAGTCCCTAGTAAGCCTCTCATTTAACTAGCTTGTTGATTAATAGATGATCATGGTTTCCTGATCATGAACATCGGATGTTATTAATAACAAGATCATATCATTAGGTGAATGATGTGATGGACACACCCATAGTAAGCATAGCATGAGATCAAGTCATTAGTTCAACTTGCTATAAGCTTTTGATACATAGTTACCTAGTCCTTCGACCATGAGATCATGTAAATCACGTACACCGGAAGGATGCTTTGATTACATCAAACGCCATTGCGTAAATGGGTGGTTATAAAGATGGGATTAAGTATTCGGAAAATGTGAGTTGAGGCATATGGATCAAGAGTGGGATTTGTCCATCCCGATGACGGATAGATATACTCTGGGACCTCTCAGTGGAATGTCGTCTAATTAGCTTGCAAGCATGTGACTAGGTCACAAGAGATGACATACCACGGTACGAGTAAAGAGTACTTGTCGGTAACGAGGTTGAACTAGGTATGGAGATACCAATGATCGAACCTCGGACAAGTAAAGTATCGCGTGACAAAGGGAATCGGTATCGTATGTGAATGGTTCTTTCGATCACGAAGTCATCGTTGAATATGTGGGAGCTATTATGATGATCTCCAGGTCCCGCTATTAGTTATTTATCGGATAGGAGTCTCGATCATGTCCGCATAGTTCTCGAACCGTAGGGTGACACACTTAAGGTTTGATGTCGTTTTAAGTAGATATGGAATATGTAATGGAGTTCGAATGTTGTTCGAAGTCTCGGATGTGATCCAGGACATCACGAGGAGTTCCGGAATGGTCCGGAGAATAAGATTCATATATAGGAAGTCACTTTCCAAATTTGGAAATGATCCGGTGCATTTATGGAAGACGCTAGAATGTTCTAGAACCTTCCGGAAGAAATCACCATGGAAGGTGTAGTCCCGGATGGACTCCACCAAGCCTAGCCGGCCAGCCAAAGGGGAAGGTGGAGTCCATGGTGGACTCCACCTCCATTGCCAGCCATAGGGGAAGGAAAGGGAGCAATCCCACTTCCACTAGGTTTCACCCATATGGAAGTTTTTGAGTTGGACTCTTATTCGGATTTTGGGAAAACCCTTGGGGGCTCCACCTATATAAAGAGAGGGAGAGGGAGAGGGCTGGTTACACCACTTGGCCGCACCACCAAGGGGCTCCCTGGCCGGCACCCCAAGCCCCCTCTCTCCCAAACCCTAGCTACTCCCTCCTCCTTCTTCTCCCGCAACGCTTACGGCGAAGCCCTGTCAGAGATATCCACCACCACCGTCACCACGCCGTCGTGCTGACGGGATTCCAAGGAGGATCTACTACATCTGTTGCCCGCTGGAACGGGGAGAATGATGTCGTCATCAACACCGAACGTGTGACCGAGTACGGAGGTGCTGCCCGACTGTGGCATCGTCAAGATCTTCTACGCGCTTTCAAAAGCGGCAAGTGATCGACTACATCAACCACGAGATCTAATCTCGTAGGCTTTGAAATCTTCGAGGGTTAGTCTCACATTCATCTCGTTGCTACCATCTACTAGATTAGATCTTGACTTGTTATTCGTTCTTGCGGTAGGAAAATATTTGTTTTCTACGCTACAAATCCTTACATCTATTTCGGTGATGGTGCATAAAAGTCCGAGTTTGTCGTCGGCTCTACAAATGGAAGTACTATTTCTAGACTTGATCTTCATCTCAAATCTAGATAAACTCTTCTTGCCAAACACTGGCTCGACACATTGCCCACAAAGAGTAAGGGCTCAAATAAAGAATTAATGTTTCAAAGACAACAATTATGCCATGGAAATGTAAGTTTGTTCTTCGGTGTTATGTGTTCTTTATGATAGATATATGTGCATAGTGAGACCATGTCAAAATAATATTCTCACTTTATTTTTCAGTGACTTCTTTGTGCGAGCCTATAAGATAAAGAGTTCGTTTAGAAAATCATAAAATAACTCATTTTGTAAAAAAAAACTTAGAGGTTTAGCAACATAATTATATTTAT
This sequence comes from Lolium perenne, assembly GCF_019359855.2. Taxonomy (NCBI): domain Eukaryota; kingdom Viridiplantae; phylum Streptophyta; class Magnoliopsida; order Poales; family Poaceae; genus Lolium; species Lolium perenne. Next base: position 314,235,251 of record NC_067247.2, read on the forward strand.
TTACATGAGAATGTGTAATATGTGATATTATGGTACAAATGTAAATACATTGGTCCTACGTTATGAATAAAAGATTTTGTCATTTTACTGATTGCGTTGTTAATATATTAATGTGCTGCGAATTATTTATTCGTGTTATAGTCAGACGGATATAGCTCAGTGCAATTGATTGGAACAAAATAACCGTTAACTGATGAGCACGACCTTATGGAGACGTAGACTTTTTTTTTAAACATTGCCGAAAAGGAGCCTCATACGTGACATGCTTCCAGCAACGAATCTTGTGTCCGCTGCCATAGGTTTTTTTGACCCGTGTCCATAAAGTCGCACTAGCGTGTCCAATATGAGCTACATCTTTAGCCGATTTTTACTTTGCACATTTCTGATGTTGGTGGCATAAAAAATACACCGACTTGTTCCTTATATGATTTGGCGAGCCAGCACTCGCTAATTGGGTTCCTCTATTTTTTTCGTGCCCCCTTCTCGAGGAAATGAATATCCGTTGTCAGCATTAAGTGCTAGTCTCAATATGTAAAAAAAAAACTGAATAAAATAGAAAAGTAGAAAATATATTTTTATAATATAAATATAATAACCAAAATGATATCAATTACAATGGACCTCTAAATCAACACGATACTGATAATGGCCAAATTATTACAGAAAAAAAAGGAGGCTTTTGATAACTTCTAAGTGCAACAAATTGTTATAGCACGTTTCGAGAAATATTGAGTTGTCTATCCCAGGAAAAGCTAGCTTATGGTAAACTACCTATTAGGTAAGCCACATAACCCATTTTGATGGCTATTACTATTAGGCTTACTAACAAATTTGCATAGCACGTTCTGAGAAATATTGAGTTTAGAAGGTTGCAATGTTACTTTTTTTACTTCTAGTTTCTACTTAGTAAGCCTTAGAATATGCTAACGTCAGAGTTTTGTGTTTGGAAGTATGAATAAGTGTGACCAAAGTGTGATGATGTTTAAAGTATGAGTAGTGCTACCCTTATGTTCCTCTAACATCCGGCTCCTCATCTATAATAGTGATACCCTTATGTGATCCTCTAGCATACCCTTGTGTAGCCTTAGATTCAAGCCATGATCTTCTAGCATACCCTTATGTAGCCTTAGATTCAAGCCATGATCCTCTAGCATACATCAATGAATAAATAGCTTCATACATATAACATACATGGATATAACCAACATAACGAACTATTTCACCATCGCGATGAATAACTTAATTATTACACAAAAATTGACATGGTGACACAATACATCGTGGAGAAGCAATATATTGTACCACATATCATGTTTTCCAAGAAGTTACATTGGAGATATAATGAAGAGGTTGGTGTAAATGTTGGTAGAGAGGTGCAGCCTGAAGCGGCGACTACCTCGGGCGCCCGCGGCCACAACAGAGAATGGCCCTAGGGTAGAGCCATGGGTTGCCCCTTCTTCCTTGGCCTTTGTGCTAGTGTAGATGATACTGCCCCTATGTTCAAGGCTACCAGAGTGAACGAAAATTTCTGATTATGTTCAACCTGCCAAAAAAGCAGGATTTCCCCTCTTTATATAAATTTGGGAGTGTAGTCTCCGCTTCCAAGAGCCCTTGGGAACTTCTATACTTTCCTATCATTTCCTCTGTTCATATTGTCCAACCTGGTGGAAACCATCATGTATGGAAAGACTTAAGAGTAATTTCGTCGTCCACTTTAGACTCCCATGGTGTAGTATTTGATCTTCAGTAAATTGATTCCAGATAACATACTACCTCCGTCCCGGTTTATAGGGCTTGTGCGCATCCCTAGGACATAAATTTGACCATGATAATACAAGATACTATGTTACAAAATATATATCATTGAAAATCTTAGATGTTCTACTTTCTGATGGTATAATTTTTATGGTGTACAATTGATATTATGTTGGGAAAATTAACAACCTAGGGATACACGCAAACCCTATGAATCGGGACGAAGGGAGTACTAGTTCGAATTTGAATTATAAATATGCAAATAACTAGTATTGAAATGGCCTACAGCTTCCTCTTTTGTTTTTTTCCCGATTGCCATCAAATTATAGAAGGGTTTTACCCGAATCCTAAGAACTAGTCATGCAGGAAGAGATTTCGATAAACTCCAAATTTCACTGTAACGAGGAGCTCTTTCATGATTCGTCCAATATCCTTGAAAATTCCTACGCATGAAAGATAAAACAAGAATTTATGCACTTTCACTCCTATTAACATGTAAGTCCCGATAAATCTAATTTAAGTTGTCACATATCAAGGATATTAATATAACTAATATCATAATGCATATATATCTTTTCGAGGTATCATATATATCAACAAAATAGCCACAACAAACTTTAACATCAACCACCAATGGTAGAAACTCAAGGGTAACATGAAAGGTTCTCCAACCATGACACCTTCAAGAAAGGAGCGACGGGACGACCCCAACCTTGCTGAATCAAACCATAGAGGTCGGATCGTAATTTTTTTTTGCCTGGAGAGGAGTCTGCGCAAAGTTCGGGCAACGCGTTCAATGAAGGAATATTGCATGAACGCTGTCAGAGTCATGTTCAACCAATATAGGTCAGACCTACAGGTTTCACCCCTAAAACTCGAGACAAAAAAACTCAAAGCGCGCCACAACAACAAAGTCGCAATGTGTTACCACCACATGTTGATCCACCATTGCATAAGCGTGCACACATAGGCCTAACATGTCTTAGCCACGCAACTAGAACCAAGGGCACGCAACATGTCGTTGAGCAACACCTTGGGACGCCCGATATCTACACTGATCCCCTAACCATCGAGGGTCTGCACATTGGACAAGGTCTGAACCCATACATCGAGCAAAGTAGAGTTGTTCCATTTGCAGAGGCCGATGTGGCTATGTCCTGCAATCCAGCCCTACACCATGCGGGAACCTCCAATTTAGGCCGAAGCCGATGACCTTGCGCTCTGTAGAGACTAGACCTCCTACAGAGACTGGGAAGAAGAGTCACCGTCATTGCCTCCAGCGGCAAGGGGAATCAATAAGGTCCATCATCTCTGCAAATCAGGGATCAGACCTAGTCAGTAGGATATAAAAAAATTAATATAATATTTGTGCTTAGTTGAAGGGGAGAGAAGGTAAGTGGACTCTCATGCAAGAGCCAGCTCTAGCACGTGCTCCTAGATATTTTATTAAAGTAAAATATGGGTTGTATTGATAAAGTAGTATATGTCTATAGCTAACTATGTTAGCTATAAATGACATAGCATCTTGCTTATAGACATTAGTTGGCTATACTATTGAACTTGCTCTCATGTCACCGGAACCGTTGTTGACGCTATGACCAGCCGCCGCGCTGCCCCCGTAGTTACAAACACACAACCTCCATCTAGAGAACTCGGGGCCATCGTCGCGGTGTTGAAGGTCCCTATTCGGTCCACCACTGGTAGGACCCTCACCGGAGGGCGACCATGGCAATCAGCGGTGATAGTCCGCATGTGAAGGGCGGAATAGAGGAGGGGTCCTGCCTAGTTGCGCCACGGTGATGACGATTAGGCCCCCGCTACATGGCAACCCCCCCCCCCCCCCCCCCCCCCAATATCGACGCTTCACTGTTGTTCTGTCAGCGGCCTCTAGGAGCAAGAAGGATGTGGAGGGATCAGGGGGAAGGGCGGCGGCAACCAGGCGTACTCTCGTTGCACCCCCATCTTTCCACTCGATCCCTTCCTAACTATAGTTATCCCTTCCGTACGTGATTTAATAGACACTTGTGTTTGTGAACTCCGTTAAAAATATCACCATTTAAGGTGTGTGCAAATATCATAGATAATTATGTGTACGACACATTACATTATTTTATGTAGGATATTGCACAATTCACAATGGTCATAGTTATGTATTTACACGATTTATAGGGACACATATGCACATTAAACTTTCATTGTTCGTGAAAAAAAGTCCTCGAGAGATGATTTTTTTTACTTAATTTTGATAAACAAGATTGTAAATAAGTTATCCTTGTTTTAAAACTTCTTTAGCAACATGTAGGATTTATTGATTAAATGATGATTAAACGATTGACCGAGGAAATGAAAAGGACAAACGTGAGCTATAGAGCATGCATACCCTCATAGAAACGTCAAGATACTCTAATGTCATCGCCTCCAAATTCCACGCACTTCCCATCTCTTTTTGAGTCGAACACTCTCTAGACGGCTCAAAGGACGTCGCCGTGTCAAGCTCACCACCACATTCCGTAGTTTTCATTTTTTGATGAAGAGCATATATTAATATCGTGAGATATTAATTACATTTAGATTTTGCAATAATGTATTGCCCCAACGGTATTACAGCAAAAAAAAAAGTCTGGCTAGAGAAATCTATGCCTTGAACTAGCAGTACTAACACCACCGTGACAGCACCACAAGTCCAACTTATCTAAAAGCGACTCTCTAAAAAGAAAACATCGCACTAGCGCTATTGTAGCCTGATCATAGATCTTAGGCTTCCACCCTGGAGAAAAGTCCTCGCTTCCAAAAACAATATCTTCAACAAAATCATTGCCAGTCACAACCAATTAAGACCAAACATTGGATTTTCACCCTGAAAGTAGGACTTCGAACTTCTCACGTGTTGTCCCCCCACTTCCGAAGCCGCTGCTCCAAAACACAAATCACCAAGTCAATTCATCATCACCACAAAGATTCGAATCATCATTGCTAGTCCCCAGATCTCGGCTTCCATGATATTCTCCGCCAGCTGACTTCACCATGGGCGAGAAAACATGCCCTATGATGGTAACAGACAGCAGAGCTTCGCAATGCTTCATATGAAACCAAACGGTTAGAAAAATATGGGTACGTACGACTGAATTCTATCTGATCCAGCGAACTCTAGGCATGAAGCGCCGGTAGAGTACACCGGTGGAGCCTTCTGGAACATGACACTCCCACCGGATCAATAAGGACATGCAACTGATCGATCTTCATCTTATCGCGAGAAAAATCTTAGGACCACCTTCATTATTTTCGAGACTAGCAGCCCCCACACCGCCAGCTGTTGGGCCGGCAGTTGAGAAAAAAAAAGTTACTCGGTTGGCCCAACACTAAGACCTCCAACAAAGGCACTACAGCCAGAGCTGAACCTATTCCTTGCAGCCTTCTCAATTTACATGTCCAAATGACCAAGAATGGAATACTTCGACCATGTACGTACTTCCTACTTAGGTTTGAAGGAGCAATGGGTGAAGAGGGAATGACAAGACAAAAGAACAATTTCATGTGGATCTTGAATCCCTACATCACCAGGTTCGGTAGAAGCAAAGAAGCCGAAGCCATTAGAACCAAGTCCAGTTGTGTACGCGTAAGTTAACTTGGCTCATGGGTTTGTAAGTGACTTAGGACTATGTAAGCATAGGGTTAGTGGTAGGCCTGTGCCCCTTCCACAGCTCTCCCTAGACTTGGATTTGATTACTAGACAAACACAAGTTAATTTGCTCCTCCTCCCACACTCAAATACCCAAGTTCCTTGTAATTATTTTATGTTTGCATAGTTATTAGAGAGTGGATATTTCTCGGCTGATTTAGAATTTCACTATCAACATTCATAATTGGGGAAATACTTCATAATTGTATATATAGTAATAATATTTTTATGCATTCATATCTACGCGTATCTCACAGTGGTTGCAATGTGCACGGCTGTTACTTCTTAGCATCTGACTTATAAAAAATTGCAATTCTGAAATCTTAATTACTATTTTAGGCAGATCTTTTTCTCCTTCAAAAAAGGCTCTAATGACACCCATTTAGAAAAAAGGCTTCATTTAATAATGTCAATAAAATAAATATATAAGAATTGAACTTAAATCTGATGAAAAGTGCCAGCATGCGGTCGCTCACTCTTTCTTTTCGAGGAACCTCTGGAAGAGGGCATGGAGTAATCTGTGTAGAAAAAAGAATTGATCCAGTTTATAAGAAAAATCGGACCAATATGCTATTCATTTTTCCGTGTTGTTGAGGAAATGTCAAATTCGACCACTTTTTTAATTGAGTCATGTTCTTTTTTGTTTACGACAAATATGGGTCCTATCTTTTATTATTATCCATGTTGGCCCGCGAGAGCCATTGTTGGCAGTCAGCACATCACCAGGACCAGGTAACCGCGGTCCGCGGATGCAGCAAAGGACAACAACTCTAGGGTGGCAACATCGAAACGAGGAATGCACAAAAGCGGAGAAGAGTCTGAAGACACAGCAGTATCATATATTCCCGCGACACGTGACTTCAGAGTAAGACAAAGCCTAGACTCCTACTGTCCTGTAATAGAACGTGCCATGCATCTGTCCACATGCACCGGAAAAACACCCGGCGGCTTCGTCGGAGCGTAGCGCTCGCTGGGTTCATGGGGAGCTACATCAGATCCGCCTAGGCGCGTAGCTGGAAGCGCAAATCATATTGCAACAATCGGCCGGACGTGACAAATGATGGATATTCGATGCACATGCAAAAGAGCGTGCACAACACCAAAAACTGTGGGCTCCCAGTCTGTGGATGAGCTGAGCGTATGCGCTTACATGCATGGTAACTCGTGTGAGGCTGATTGAGAAACCTGTGGAAGAGGGCCTGATTGAGAGCCATCTTCCCCTATAAAACAAAGGTTGAGATTAAGGCCAGCGTCTCCCAAAGCGGTCCCCGTACGGTACCGGATTTATCGTTGGAGGACGTGTTTCCTTCATGTCGTGTTTGGGGATATCGTTCCCCACCCGCATCCCATAAACGCGCCCCCAAAATTTTAAAATACTGTATTTTTATTTTAATAGATAGAAGTGTAGATAACTCTGTACTAATATTGTTGTACTAATATTTAAAGCGGTGCAACATAAACAAATTACACATAAAACCTTCGAAAAAACATAAACAAATTACATATAAAAATTTAAACTACTACTTCTTTGATGGCCCCGCCTTGTCGTCCTCACGGTGGTGCTTTTTGCTCGTCACCTCTTCCGAAGGGACGGTGTCGTTCGACGCGTCGGAGAAACTTGTGTCCTTTCTCGTCCTCGACGGTGCTTGCCGGCTGCGCATTCGCCTTCGCTTTCGCATCCGCCTCCGCCTTCGCCCAGGCCGCCACCGCCTCAGCCTCTTCCTCCTCCTCCTCCTCCTCGGCCTCCCATTCCTCGACGTTGTCTGGCGGCGGGGAATCATCGCTGCTAGACGTCGAAGCTTTGTCCCACCAGTGGCGCCATCCCGGCGGCTTACCCTTGCTGTCGGTGTCTGATGGAACCTGAGAGAGGTCGCTCATTGTGAGAGAGGAGAGGTTTCGATGAATGGCGGTTTGTAGATCAGAAACTGCATACGTAGGGGTCTTATTGAGCGCGGATGAATGACTGCGCGGATATCGAAGAGAGCGACGGTTGCTCTTCCGTGGAGTTCGCGCTCCATTCTGACGGTTCGCGCGTCGATCGACGCAGTTGCCAGTGTGACGGTTCCCCTTCCCGACAAGTACACCGTCGCTAGGTAGGCGGCGGTTGAGCGTCCGACCCACTAACGCGTCGGGCCCGTGTATCTTCGCCTCACATTTCGTTGTGTCCGACGTGCTCGAAGCGTCCCCTGTGTAGCGGGGACGGGCTCGGGACGCCGGACACTGTATTAAGCCACACCGGACAAAAAGGCCTTTGGAGCGCGCTGCTGGGAACGATTTTTTGTCCGACGCGCCCCAAATCCCTTTGGGAGCCGTTTTGGGGGACGCGGGCTCTAATCTCCCGCAACATATTCATCTTTCTAGAAAACTATGGAAGTCAACACGAAGAAATAACGGTTTTTCTTGTCATCACTATAGTTTAAATTTGAAATAAAACTACAACATAGATTATAGAACGGAAGACGCTTTTGGTTCTTATCAATTCAGGCACCGTGACTACAAAATGACAAGAAGATTTTTGATCAGACTACTATAGAAAGCCTACTACGAAATAACTATTGCTAAGTTGATTGAGCTATTCATATTGTGCGGATAAATAAAAATCCCTCCGATCAATATTAAGTGTTATTGTTTTAGTTTAAATTCTCACATATTCGAACAAAAACCACAACACTTTTTTTTTGCGAAGGCCACGACACTTATTATGGATCAGAGGAATTTCTTGTGAACAACACCGGTTGAGCTAGATGGTGGAATGCACAATTCAGCTCGAGTGATTCACTTTTCCGCTTGCAAAATTCAGTTTTGACTTAATAGTTTAAGAAACTTGTTAGCTCGAATCTTGTGAATCTCCAAAATCAAGTGAGCCCCACTTTCAGCTTGAACCTTTTTTATTTAAAAGAAGGAGATTGAGACCACCGCCCACTGCATCAAAGAGATATAATGAAGTTCAAGTTTCGAACCAAGTCTTAGGGCCTTTTTTATTTTGAAGATCTTTATAGGAAGTTGGAGGATTCAAAATCCTTACGAATTTTTTCTATGGTGGTTGTTTGTTTAATTTGTAGGATTGAATCCAGTTGGATTTTTCCTTAAGGAATGCCTTTTACTCCCTCAATCTCATGAAAGACGTATTATATTTGAGTAAATTTGGAGGGAGTACAACATTTAATAGGAAATCTAACATACACATAAACTCATTGTAAGAAGCCCCCGATTTTTCTGTGATGGTGCATATGAAAAATTATAGAATTATTAAAGAGACTATTTACTTCAAGAGAATTCCATATGAGAGGATTCAGTTGCTTAGCAATTATTCGTTTAGATCTTGTTTGGTTCGTAGGATTTGAAATCACATAAATTGTTCCTGTGGTGTACTTCGCATGTTATTATAATCATTCATTGACTATAAAATCATGCAGATTTTCATTATTTTTTTGAAACTTGTGGTATACACCTAATATGTAATGTTCAAAAAAACTGAAGTATTTTCCAGCTATGAATAAGCTAGCCATTATTCAGTTCTTGCCATTTTTTTGTACATTATCAAAATCCTATTAGCCGATGAAAAAAAATGGTCCAATAACCTATACATCTACATAGTTGGGCCGGTTGTGAAATTCAGTCTTCAGACCGGCAGCAGATCAGAGATGGACCCAGGGTGTGCATATTGGCATCGGTATCCAATTCGGTGCCCCAATCATTCGGCCTAAATTCTAATGGATCCTTGTTGGGCCTAATATCTTCCAACTTCGGGCAGCCTTGAAGGGAAGAGAAAAATCCACAGGTCGGGATTTATTTTGGACACCGGCACTGTCCAGTTTGGGGTTCAAGCCTCGAAGGCACTGCAGAAAAACATGGGGGATGCTGTACACCGACCTGGTCGGCGTGTACGGGGCACCGCACACCCCACCGACCAGGTCGGGTGGTTGGGCCGCGGCCCATTAAGAGTAGGTAAGTTTTTTTTTCTTTTTTTGTTGTTGTTTTTTTCTGTTAATTTTTTCTTTTTCAATATCTAACTTTCAAAAAAATATTTCGGAGAACAAAATTTCAAAATCTGTTCAGATTCGAATTTTTTGCAATTTTAAAAATATTCAGATTTTGATTTAATTTTTTCGAAATTTGAATATTTTCGGATAATAATTTAAGTTTGAACATTTTTAAAAATTTGTAAAATTTATTTTTTCCAAAAATTAACATTCTTAGTTATGAACATTTTTCGAATTTGAACATTTTTTCAAATTTGAACGCTTTATATATTTGAACGGATTTCAAATTTGAACGGTTTTATAATTTGAACATTTTTGTATTTGAATATTTTTCAGCTTTGAACGGATTTCAAATTTGAACGCTTTTATTATTTGAGCATATTTTTTATTTTAACGGTTTTCAAATTTGAACGGTTTTAAAATTTGAACATTTTTTAAATGTTGAACTATTTTCAAATTTGAAAATTTTCTGAATTTAAACTATTTTCAAATTTGAACAGAAAAAGAAAAAGAAAAGAAACAAAACAAAAAAAAGAAACAAAAAAGAAATAGAAAATAAAAAAGAAAAGAAAAAAGAAAAAATAAACAGAAAACAGAAAACAGAAAACAGAGGCGAACTGGGCCGACCAGGCCGGCCCATACCGCACGCGGGGGGTGTGCGGCGCGCGGTAGCGGCCGACCTGGTCGGTGTATAGGATTTGCCGAAAAACATCACCAAAACCATGCTGAAAAGTTTTGTGCCTTTTGACGTACAATAAATGACACCATATACGAAGTTCATACTTACTACTAAATCATGTAGTTAATCCTGGCGTTTTTATCAGATACTATTTTTTTTTTGCTTTGGTCAGAAAAAATAATTTCGCTATCAATCCCCGTCGAATATAGTCAGGATAACACTTGTACTGCGAGTATATATAGTTTTGACTTCTTGAGCCTTTTCCGATTCTCGTCATAGAAAGTTTCTTTTACCAGTTGGAAGGTTCCGTGAGAGTCAACTTGAACTTGGCATTACCTTTCTGCAGATTCCATGAAGACTAATGGAAAACGATGCGGTATTTACGTACACGGACGTAGAGTAGTAGTAGTACTACATTTTATCTATCTAACTGTCAAGGAGAACAGACACCACTATAAGTTCAGCCTTTAGACCGGCGCATACAGCACAAGTCTCACTCTGATCACTGTCAATGTCAATTTCACAGTTTTTTCTTTTGTTTGCGGCATTGCTGGTCCAAGTTACAGATTATTAACTTAAACCATGCTCATTAAGTACTGCTCACATAATACCACGACACATTTTTTATTTTGCAAAAATTCCACCAATCTATCAATAATCATTAAATATAGTATAAATAACCAAAATAATAATAAAAAATACAAATAGGTTCTTGGACACCAAGCGACGACTATATATGCTAAAACGAGCGGAAGACACGCCGCCGTTCTTGATTCTACATCACCGAATTCGGGCAAAATTTATCATAATAGAGCTTGTTGTAGTAGACAAACAAAAAATCATCGTGCTAAACCTTCTATATCATGACACATTCATCAATCCTAGATGTTTTCCCGTTTCCCGCAAGAGATGCTACGCTATCGCAAGGAAAGTGCTGTGCAATTCCTCAAGTTTGACATGCTACAAAGGAGCATAGCACCGAAGAGAAAACGGGACTCGTAAAAGCCTCCAACGACTACCGCTTTTGAAGTGTGATCGTCGTGTCCACATATAGCTCGCCTTCAAGTGGGCATTCCCGTCCACAGCTTTGCTGCATTTTTCACACAACCTCAACGAGAAGGCTCTCCAAACCCCACTCAAAGTAGCTTTCTCTCGTACGTGGTGGGATCTCTGTTGGACAAGGCGACGCCTAGGCACCGCTTAAGCACGCTTAGGCACTAGGCGATGGACAACCGCCTCGCCTAGGGCATAAGCGGAAGTCTAGGCAGTGTAACCAAGAAATTGTCTTCCACAATAAGAAATCATGCCATACTTCACGATTGAGCTAGATGGGAATTTTTCTAAAGGTAGTTATCAGAAATTTACACATTTACATGCTCTAAATTAATATTTATTCACATATAATAATCCATATAAACACTTTATGATATAAACTATGCCCGCCTAGGCTGCGCCTAGGCCGCTTAAGCATCGCCTAGGCACTAGGCGAATGCCAACCGCCTCGCTTACGCCTAGCGCTTTTTCCAACCTTGGGTGGGATAGTGAAAAACCAATTAGTGTGCCGTATCACAGTGCATACATAAACCTAGCTAGAGGTGGAAACTGATAGTGGATAATCCAAATTATCCAACATTTGTATTCGAAATTAAAGATGAATGTGAAAATGTTCAAATTCGGGCGACGATGAAAATGGAAGGGGTAAAACATTCGGATTCATTTCACAAATACAAATACAAATGTGGTATTGAATTTTGAAGCGAATGTGAAAAATGGTAATGAATATATCCATATCTAAATAAAATTATGTTAGCCGATTATAGTAATCCTAGGCCTATATGGCAAGTACAAACCTAAAAGAACAAAGAGTATATTTCACTTATTACCCTGTAATTGTTCAATTGTGACACATATTACCCCATTTAGTGGAGCTTCTACCAAAATATCCCATTTAGGAGACTTTAAACATGGTTTCGTCCTAATTTAACAGTTTGCTTGTAATTGTTCGATAGGATAGGCATGATACGTTGATGTGGAGCGACAAAATATGTAAATATCGGAGGGTCTGGTAGACGATTATGTTCAAACTTCTTTAATCCATATGTTCCATTTCTCACTATCGTCTTGATATTTTTGGACCCCGATCATCACCTAACACCTTGCCTAATGGACGTACATCAGAAAACAAGGGTCCAAAGCTTTTAAAATAGGTAATCTACACGAATTTTCACTCGGCGGGGTAATTAGTGTCACAAATGCATAATTAGAGGGTAAAAAGTGGAATTCACTCAAGAACAAATAAAGTGGCCAAATCTAGTTCTCTGTTAATGAACTTAAAACTACTAAAATTTATCTTTTTATCATTCTACAGTTGATTAGTTGTTGAATTCACCCAACCCGCTTCCATATTTGAATAAGGTGTGGTTCGCATTCGTTTTCGTTTTCAACAACATTTGTATTCGTTTTGAAGATGTAAAAAACGAAAGTGGAAAGGGCACTCACACGATGGTACTTTGTTGACAAATCTGACCCTTAGCCAAAATTAATGACTCATCTGAACCCCGGCAAAACTATTTGGCAATCTGGCCCTTAACTTCAGCGCCAACGAGTATTGAACTGAATTTCTGCAGGTCAGCGCAAATAAAATTTTACTCGACGCCAAGGAAATTCGACATGAGATTGTTTCTCTAGCCGGCGCCAAAGAGCATGGCTGTGGCATCCCTCTAGCGCACTAGAGATGCTTGCTGTCGAGCTGCACAATTTCAGCTCCATCCTAGTTGGCGGCGAATATAGGGGTCAGATTACAAAATAGTTGTCGATAGACCAAACGATGCATTATTTTCGTCAGATAGTCTGATTTTTCAAAAACAAAAAAAAAAACTCTGCGAAGAGACTGTACGTGCGTGCATCAAGAACGTACGATCGATGGATCGACCCAAACGCGGAAATCCAATGCGACCGGATTCTGTGGATCAGGATTCTCCTCTCAATCAGTGACCTCCAAAAAGACTAGCTACTGCTGCCGTAGCTACTTGCATGCCATAATGCATGGAACAAACCAAAGCTTGGGCATCATCGCGCGCTATGGTCTATCCATCCGGCCGTAACCGAGGAAGACGACGGACGTACATTCCTTGCTTGGTGCAGATTGATGCCACATTGCCACGGTCAAACAAAAGGCGCGCATATATCTGGTTCGGTCAGGGCCGAGCTAAAAGGGAGGACCGTGTTGAGGCATGCCTCCCTGTCAACCCGGCAGGCAAACGATTCGTCTCTCGGACATCGACCTCATCCTCGGCCGCTTTTGCCCGTGCCCCTCGATCGCGTTACTGTTCCTGACCGATGGATGGAATTGATGGTGCGTTTGTACCGTCGGAAAAGAACGAACGAATTCTTGATCGATGCATGGGGATACCACATTGACAACTTGTTATATTCTTAGTCCATTGAACTGCTCTCTCAGTTATGGCTACGAAATCATGCTTGTAACGGCAGGCCGATGCTTCATTTAGACCGTTCACCATTCTGTGCATGCGGTTGCCGAACCGACACGTGGTAAATGTGAGTCGAATGATTAGAGAATTGCAGCAGGTAGTCAAGTGGAGATGGCGAAAATAGAATGACTTCGCTCTTGGTGGTGCTCTTTGAGCTCCACGTCTCAGCTTGCAAGGTGAAAATAATAGGTATGACTCCTACTGATTGTATCTAGCAATGACGACTCTATAGTTGTTTTCTTGTTAAATGCATTGTCTGTCGATCGGACCTCTTAAAGTTGGAAACTCATGTTCAGACTTTTGCGATCCCATGGCAACAACAACAATTGTGCATTGTTACCTTTTGTGACGCATCGTTTTGGAGAACCCACTCTATGTGTAGTCAATAGTGGTGGTTTGCTTATGTTGTTGCGAGCCTCTATGGTAGTTTCGGCACGGTTATTTTCTTTTTAATTTGTTTTTCCATTTTGGTTGTGTGTATTCTGGATGTCTAGATTATTCTCGATATTTTGTTGTTGCAGAGGTTCGATCTCCATGGTATATACTTAATATTAATATATTTCCTTAATAGAAAGTAAAGGACACTCCCTAGTCCCTGCTGCATGGTGTGTTCTTAGATGTTTATTCATAATGCCCTATCTGTGTTCAACATCACGATCAATTTGTTTCGTTAATTATCACCTAAGACGAGGGAAGATAATGGAGTGCTAGAAGAGAAAAAAAAATCTAAGCACGTGTGTAGCTATTTGTGTTCTTCATCCCTGCATCATGCTCTATGCTAGCTCGAACACGAATCTCAATTAATCCGTAGTAGCTTATCTTGTTTCTTCTCTCAAACCAAACAACATATGCGATTGAAACTTTGCATGGCATCGAAACATTTGAGCTAAAAATGTGTAGAAAATAGTTTGGACTTTTTGTGTAAGCTGTAAATATATATAATGACATTTTTAGAATAATTTATTCTTACATATTTACAAAAAGTAAGTTTATTTTTCGCACTTGATGGTCTACTGTGCTGTTCACAAACAAAGTTTGAAGGCTGTATCCTTCTTTCCTTCGGGAAAATAAAAAATAAATTGTAAAACGGATAAGGATACGTTTCAGGGTAGCATATGCATGTTGCATTTCGTTTCAGATCTTCAGCATCAGTTGCCTCCGTGCCATGTGCTTTGTTTTGCTGAACCTTCTTTTGCCCATTTGATTCTTTAGGATGATATGTTCAAAGATCTGATGCATGCATCTTCAGACACATGTGCAGTTTGAATCAAATCTTTCATGCTTTAAACAGCAAAGTCTTTAACCAAGATCAGATCGGCGGACATATCAGATCCCACGCTTCCACCGGTTTGGAAGAACATCCACCGCCAGCATCTCGGTTTTGACATCGCTGCCTGGTCGGTTTGACACTCTGGAGAAAAACAAAATGCACGAACCGCACGTACGTAGGATCGGAGTGCATACGCACGCGTGCGGTCAATGCATGCAGGTTGCAGGGCTAGCCCTGTGCGGTTACATCAGGTAAAGATTATGGGAATATTTGAATAAAGCTGTGGTTGATCTGACGGCGATGTTTTGGCGACGAACAAGTGGCGATGAGACGGTTCTCTGCCCTGCCGTACTCTGAATGTGTTGAAGTCAGGATTCTCGAGAAATCTGCCGGGATAGATCGAGATTCTCCGCTGGGATACATGTCGATCTCTAGCGCGTCTAGCATATCGGATCATCATTCACATGGGTGCCATAATGGTTTTGATCTGCTGAAGCTTGCAATACCCAAGGGCCGGACCGACTGTAAAGAAGTATTCTTTCCAAGCTTTGATGCCACTTCGTGGACAGTTAGGGTGTGTTTGGTTTGAGAACCAGTAGAATGTAATGTTATGGTTCTATTCCAGAATGGGTTGATTCCATCCTCATGTTTGGTTTGAGCTGAAAAATATAATGGGTTGGTTACATTCCTGTGTTTTGTTGTAGAGTGGAATGGGTTATATTCCAGGAATAGAATATGTGAGCATGCATGGGGTGCATTTAGCAGAAAAAGTTGTAAGAGAAGAGAGGTGTTGGGTGAGCAATGGGTGGCTTTAGCATAGAGGAGCAAAGAGAATCCACCAATTTTGTGGTATGAATGGCGACATCCCGCTCCTTTTTCAGAAACATGAAGCTAAATCAAAGAAGTTATGGTTGAAGAGCAACTTGGGAGTAACCAGAAGAGCAATCACAAGTCCAAACGGAGGTTCACTTGTTAGAGATGGATTGTGGGACTGAAAAATGAAGATGCAAATGAAGCACCATCATCACCCACACAGCCCGAGTCAAACGCAAGGTCATATGATATTCATCTCCTTCCGGGCGATCCGGGAAAATGATTTCTATTTCAATGTATAAAGTTAATGATCAAGATGCCGTTCGAAGGGATATATCACGAAAGGTTCATGCCACCCATATTCTCATGATTTCCCAACTAGAAAATATATGGTAGAAACCGACACTTCAGTTTTGCTTGGTTTAAAAAGGTACACGTGGCTAGAATATATTACCTCAAAGGATGCTGGGTTTTGCTTTGTATGCTACGGCGAGTGTGGAAAGAGCTAGTCTTCTCCGCAATTAGCTTAGTGAAGAATAAATTGAGAAATAGAATGGGTGATGACCTCTTGAACTATTTGCTTGGTGACATTTATTGATCGATGGCTATTCTTGGAAGTAACCGGATGATATAGTTGGTGCTTTCATGGCTATGCGAAGGTGTAGAGTGATAATTTTGTACTCATATAATATTATATTCATGTAAGACTATTTGGAGATCTATTATATTAATTGTAAGACTTGTTTTGTTATTTGTGTTGTTGTTTTTGGTAAGATTGTGTATTATATGTGATGCCAAAAAAAATTTGGGGGTGCGGCACACCCACTGAAAATTGCATGTTGGAGGCTTGTCGATACCTAGAACACAGGGTCTATTTGGTTCATGAGATTATGGGGATTTTGGAGGATTTAGTTCCTCGGGATTTTTTCATATGTCGTCTTTCTTTCACAGGATTTTGAAAATGCGGAAAAAGGGGAAACATATGATTGGGGACGGTATACCATACCAGTTCTTACATGAATTAAAAAACATGAATTTGTAAGAAAATATATTTGATTGCACCACAACAAAAACGCATGATTTTGTCTTGAGGAATAGGTGCATGCCATATCTGTCACCTTAACAAAGAATAAAGCTCAATGTGGCCCATATTTTAAACGACAAAACATAACTTTTCCGATGGATTTGCATAAAAAGTAAGCCATATGAAAGTTCCCGTGATTTCCAATCATAAGAGCCAAAAGGATCGATAGGAAATTTCTAAGGAATATTATAACCCGAATTTCCTATGAAATTACTTTTGGCTAAGGGCCTCTTTTATTTTCAGGATTCCAAAAATACATGCATTGAATAATGCAAAATGCAATGGCGTGTCTATTTAAATCCTATGGGAAGTGGATTATAATTCCTATGAAATATAGTGTTAATGCTAGAAAAATCTACTGTATTTGTGGGAGTATTGTCGTCTTCAAGTTTTTCGTATGGTTGTGGGGATCTTCGGATCGTCAAGGACCTTCAGCGGCAGTTCATCCTTCTTCTTTGTATTCGGAACGGATGTGTTCTTCTTGACTCGTTCAGCGACTTCCCGTCCGCAACCAACAACGCCAAGCCGACTCAGAGAGGAGCGGCAGCGGCGGCACACCATCGACACGGTCTGAAGGTTGAAGATGAAGGACTTCTTAATGATCTCGTTGTAATTTTCGTTTTTCTTGGGGTGTTTTGTACGGTTCATTGTTTCTTTTAATGGCAGTTTCCTATTCACACAAAAAAATCCCATGAATCAAACAACCATCGGAAAATCCCAATGATTTGAAACCTCTGAAATTTCTATGATAATTCTTTGAATCAAATATGGCCTAAACATGCTCATAGCTTTGTTTCCCTGACAACTATGGCGTATAAACTATCCTTCAAGATTTTTTGTTTTGTTTTTTCTGCCACACAACCAGATGACATATATTATACATTAACGTGCTTTTACTCCATGTATATTCAACATGTCACCACAACCTATTCCAGTGATTTCCTATTCTTGTGATTTGGAAATCCTACGAAGTTAAAGATGTCCATAATCAATTTATCATTTGTTTGGAAAATGGTTAAGTTTCTAATACTTAAAATGTTCACTTGTTTTATCACTTCCTAGTTGACCAAGAAATGGATTACTATACCTAAAATACGGATATATGCATAAAAGTAGTTCGGTTGCACCCAAGGTTAGATTTATCGGTACGATAACCCAGAAACACCACTTACCTACCTGCAAAATATAAATAGTTTTAATTTTTAAGGAGAAATTTGTCAAGTATCAAACCGATATTTTTTTTTCCTCCAGTATGAGAATTTAGCATTGGTCATCGGTGAGACCGGTAACCGTCAGGTTACCAAAACCTCTGTTTGCACCACATGAAAAACACATGAACTTGTATGAGTAAATAGGTGCATGCCATAGTTGTCATCAAAACGAAGGAAAAAAATCCATGAGTTTTTTTTATGAAATTGTATTCAAATTAGTCCATAGAAATATTCAAATTATTTACTATCCTAAAACCCAACCAAGCTCTAAAAATTTCCATATTTGTCCAAAATTCTTGCAACATTATTTTGAACCAAACGTGGTTGCAACTCGCAACTCGTTTGGTTTGCAGGATGAGAAAGAATGAGATTTTTTCCCTATGATCTACCATATGTATGCAATTGTATTGAAACATTTCTATTGAGTCCAACATAAGTTTTTTTTCTTTTTAATGACATACATGTAATTCTTCGGAAAAATTAATCTAGAAACAGGGGACTGGGGTAAGGCTGACAACTGCCGATAATCTAGAAACATCACTTACCTACCTGTAAAATATAAATAATTTTAGTTTTTTAAGGAGAAATATGTCATGTATCAAACCGTTATTTTGTTCTCCAATATGAGAATTTGGCATTGGTGATCTGTGAGACGGGTAGGTTACCAAAACGTATGTTTGCACCACGTGAACTTGTATGGGGGGGGGGGGGGGGGGGGGGGGGCCTGGTTGCAAAATTGGGACTAAAGGAAATTGGGACTAAAGGCCCTTACAAACCGGGATGGAAGGGCCGTGTTCTACCAGTGAAATAGTTGCATGCCATAGTTGTCATCAAAACAAAGGAAAAAATAATTCATGAGGTGTTTTTTGATGAAATTGTATTCAAATTAGTCCACAGAAATATTCATATTATTTACAATCCTATAACCCAACCAAGCTATAAGAAATAAATTCCCAATGAATATATCTGTCCAAAGTTCTTGCAAAATTATCTTGAACCAAACATGGTCGCAACTCGCAAAATGTTTGATTTGTAGAATGAGAAAGCATGAGCTTTTTTCCCTATGATCTAGCATATGTATGCAATTATATGGAAACATTTCTATTGAGTCAACACAAGGGATTCATTTTTTCTTTTTAATGACATACGCTTAATTATTTGGAAAAATAATTTATGCATATATAAATCGATATTAGTGGATTTATTTTTCTTTTTCGAAAAGGGGGATAGTTGGATCGACGTAGCCGGAGTGTGGATGACACCTATTGTATGCTTTATTTAAGTTCTTGTGGGACTCGACATGGCAGCCTGTTCCTACGACTCCTAGTCTATCTAAAACTAACATTCTTCCTCGTGTAGGGGCTTTTATCAAGCGAAATTGTACATATAATGGACGCAAGTTATTGCATTTGGAAAATAATAAAAATATGAACTCGTTTTATCAATTCATAGCTGACCAAGCAAGGCATTGACTTATTATATGCATTGTGGCTAAACTTGCCATGGTTGCCGAGTCTCTTTACAGATATGATTTTGTAACATGTATGAGCAGGCATGATGTTGGCCTGCTTGCACGCAATTAGTTGCCGGCCGGCATGATTAGGTTGATACGATCACAAGGATGCGTGCCTTCCACTTTAGAAGCTGCAGAAAAACATCTGCGCTCGTGACATGCATCCTTGAGCACGAACGCAGTGAGTGAGCGAGAATGATGCGGCCGTCCGGCGATGCACAAGGCGTTCTCTCAATGGGGAAACATGCCCAAGATGCTATTCTGTTCTTAACCAGGTGCTAGTACGTCTAAATTAAACCTACCTACTAGACGATTGATGACTACACTTGGAGAACTTGTTGCCGATACCAGGCTCCATCTAACCTTCCCAAAGCAGAGCTTTTTTCGCTCCATGATGGCTGCAAAGTGCAAGTTAAAGCACCAGACAAGCAGACAATGATTTGCTGTGTTTGGAGCCTTTTCTGGTTGGTTTCCTTGATGCAACACCAAGCTAAACAACAGTATCGATCAATTGATCCTCCGCCTTTGCAAGCAAGTATATTATTTATATATATATAATGAACAGCAATGATATACACGGAGTATTATTTATCCGCTCGATTGCTACACACGCTTTTGCTTTCCGACAGCACTAGCTACAGCGATCCAAGTTCGGCATTGGGCCCTTTTCTCGTCTTCTTCCTGAGCTGGGCGAGCACTGCAAGCTACTGCTGCTTACACGGCATCTACCACTACGACTCTGATGAAATCGGCTTCGGATTAGACTGGATCGATGAACAATGGAGGTTGATGTTAGATTGTTAGCTGCTGGACCTGGCGGCGACGAAGGCCCTGATGTGCGCCAGCATCTCCTGCGTCCGCGGCTGGGAGAGGTGGTAGTTGTGGAGCACCTGGAAGGCGTGCCCCACGCCGCCGTACGTCGCCTGCTCCACGCTCCTCCCGGCCTTGCGCAGCGCCCGGCACAGCTCCAGGTTCCGGTCGCGAAGGATGTCGGCTTCGGCGACGCACACCAGCACCGGCGGCAGCGGCAGGGTCTCCAGCCTCGGCGCGCCGCGGGAGAGCGGGTTGCACCACGGGTGGTCGCGGGTGGAGCCGGACGGGAGCGCCATGCGCCAGTAGCTGTCGGACGTCGCCAGGCTCAGCGCCGACCTTGGCGGCTGCGGCGTCGTCTTCTCCGACGCCGTGCGGGCTTCCCCGCCGAAGAAGGGCTGGATCAGGATGGCCCCCTTGACGGCCAGCGGGGCGAGACCGCCGAGCTGGCCCTGCCCGAGCCGCGCGGCCACGTGGAACGCGATGCTGGCGCCCGCGCTGTCGCCCATCAGGAACACCCGGTCGAACCTGCACCGCCCGCGCCACCACGCCACCTCGTCGGACGCGCCGCTGCTCCTGCCGCCGTGCCCCGCCTGCTGCCGCAGCCACCGCACGGCCGCCATCCCGTCGTCGAACGCCGCCGGGAGCCGGTGCTCGGGGGCGAGGCGGTAGTCGACGGACATCACGGCGCAGCCCGCCTTGGCGGGGAGCTGGGCCAGGAACTCGTGGTAGCAGCTCCAGGCCGCGGACCCGACGCAGAAGCCGCCGCCGTGGAAGTACACCACCACGGGGACCTTCGATGGCGCGCTCGCCGGCGCGTACAGCCGCGCCCACACGCCCGTGGCGCGGTCCACCACCACGTCGCGCGCCAGGACGCCGCTGCCCGCGGCCGTCGAGCCCCACGTGCAGGGCACGTCGGGGATCGCCGGCAGCCGCTCCACGTGTCCGTCCTTGTGCACGCGGATCAACCCGTGGATCTCCTCGACGACGGCGCCGTGGCCCGCGCCGTTCTTGCCGACGACCTGCGGCTGGAAGCTGATCCGCGGCTCGCCGACGTGCAGTGCCCCCATCCTCCGCCTTCTCATGCAAAGTAGTAAGCAGGCGATCGAGGGACAGCGCAAGTACTCGACCTACTAGGCTTTGTTTGTGTGTGTGGTGTCCCGGGAGCCGGCGGTGGACACAATTATGCGGCCTCCTTGTCCGGGGAGCTTGGCCGGCGCCCGGGTTTTATAGCAGCTACGAGGAGGACGGTGGGACAGGTGTCGGCTTGGCTATGGCCGCCGGGAGAGTGGACTCCACAAGTGGAAGTGGGTGATTCGCGCGCACGGCCGGGTGTGCGGAATGATTCCTTCATGCCCGACGATCGCCGAAGTCCACCGTGTCGGAACACTTGGGACGCTTCGGTCGTGTTGTTCGTGTTGTTCCTGACTCTGAAGAGTTTCAGCAGTGCAAGCTAACACCAGTAGGCTCTAATCTTTCCATGGAAAAAAGAAGGCGCCTAACATATCCGATTGGATTACATGTTGAAATATTGGGCCCACTTTAAGTGCTCCATACTAGATTTCAGATTTCCCTATAAATCTCAAAGCCCACATAGTGGAAGCCTTGTGAGTTTGAGCCCAAGTTAGTGGCAGCTCACTAGGGAGTGGCAAGAGGTGGGAAGTTTAGTCCCACATGGAAAGTTGGGAGGAAGTTAGACCACCTTATAAGGTGGGTTGTTGCACCACCAGTAAGTGAGTGAGAATAGGAGTGCTACACGCGTGCGCTCCTCCTCCTCCTCGCTCGCCTCGTCTCGACACGACACGACACGACGCGCGCGGAGCGCTCGTGGTGAGTGGATTGAGCCTCGAGCCGAGACTTTCCTTACTTTTTGCAGCTCAGGAAAACGAACAGAGTCCTAGACGGACGCGTCGAGATAGTCGGTTCGGGTTGCCTAGGGTTTCCCGAGCCTATATAATCTCTTGCCCGGCTACCGCAGAAATATACTGAATACACGAGTTAGGGTTTCCACCTCTCTCTGCTTGCGCCGCCATCGTAGCCTACTCCATCCCGCTCGCCGACGTGCATCGGCGAACGGGAGAGCAGGTCTCCGGAACCACTCGTCCTTGCGATCCTGTACGGGAGAGGGCGAATTAGGTTTTTGGGAAGCGCTCTGCGCGACTGCTCAAGGTCTTCATCATGGGTCGCCTTCCGTCCAAGTCGGGCGGTGCTGCCTACCGTCGTCTACTTCGACCCGTCGTCCCCGTCGTCAACAACGTTGTCATCAACAACGTTACTGCTGCGACATCGTCTGCTACACCTTCACCGCCACCTCCACCAGATCGGTACGTGCGACATATCTCGATCTGTTTAGCGATGGATGTTGTAATGTTTGCTCTGCTACTGTTCATGTTGATCACTGCATATAGTATGTTCGAGTTTCACATGTTAGTAGTTACTGTCGTCATGCTTAATATTCTGGAATTAATTGTTGGGGATATGCCCAAGAGGCAATAATAAAATGGTTATTATAATATATCTTTAAGTTTATGATAATGTTTACATATCATGCTATAATTGTATTAACCGAAACATTGATACATGTGTGTTATGTGAACAATAAGGAGTCCCTAGTAAGCCTCTTGTATAACTAGCTTGTTGATTAATAGATGATCATCGTTTCGTGATCATGAACATTGGATGTTATTAATAACAAGGTTATGTCATTGTTGAATGATGTAATGGACACACCCAATTAAGCGTAGCATAAGATCACGTCATTAAGTTATTTGCTATAAGCTTTCGATACATAGTTACCTAGTCCTTATGACCATGAGATCATATAAATCACTTATACCGGAAAGGTACTTTGATTACATCAAATGCCACTGGGTAAATGGGTGGTTATAAAGGTGGGATTAAGTATCCGGAAAGTATGAGTTGAGGCATATGGATCAACAGTGGGATTTGTCCATCCCGATGACGGATAGATATACTCTAGGCCCTCTCGGTGGAATGTCGTCTAATGTCTTGCAAGCATATGAATAAGTTCATAAGAGACCACATACCACGGTACGAGTAAAGAGTACTTGTCAGGAGACGAGGTTGGACAAGGTATAGAGTGATACCGATGATCAAACCTCGGACAAGTAAAATATCGCGTGACAAAGGGAATTGGTATCGTATGTGAATGGTTCATTCGATCACTAAGTCATCGTTGAATATGTGGGAGCCATTATGGATCTCCAGATCCCGCTATTGGTTATTGGTCGGAGAGAAGTCTCAACCATGTCTACATAGTTCGCGAACCGTAGGGTGACACACTTAAGGTTTGATGTCGTTTTAAGTAGATATGGAATATGGAATGGAGTTCGAAGTTTTGTTCGGAGTCTCGGATGGGATCCAGGACATCACGAGGAGTTCCGGAATGGTCCGGAGAATAAGATTCATATATAGGAAGTCATATTCCAAGTTTGGAAATGATCCGGTGCATTTATGGCAGGTTCTAGAAGGTTCTAGAAAAGTCCGGAAGAACGGCACTATGGAAGGTGGAGTCAGGGACTCCACTAGCATGGCTGGCCAAACCCTAAGGGGGAGGAGTCCCAGGTGGGCTCCACCTTGGTGGCCGGCCAGCCCCACCTCAAGGAAAGGTGGGAGTCCCACCTTGGGTAGGACTCCCCCCTTGAGTAGGTTTCCCACCTTTGGGAAGTTTTGGTGTTGGGGTCTTATTCGAAGACTTGGACCACAACTCTTGGGGCTTCCACCTATATAATGAGGGGCAAGGGGAGGGTGGCCGGCCACTCTTGGCTCAGCCTTGGCCGCACCCCTTTGAGGGCCGGCGCCCAAGCCCCCTCTCCCCAAACCCTAGCTACCTCTCCTCCACCACCTCTCCCGCATATGCTTAGCGAAGCTCCGCCGGAGATCTCCATCAACACCGCCACCACGCCGTCGTGCTGTCGGGATTCCAAGGAGGATCTACTACTTCCGCTGCCCGCTGGAACGGGGAGAAGGACGTCGTCTTCATCAACACCGAACGTGTGACCGAGTACGGAGGTGCTGCCCGATCGTGGCACCGTGATCAAGATCTTCTACGCGCTTTTGCAAGCGGCAAGTGATCGTCTACCGCAGCAATAAGAGCCTACTCTTATAGGCTTTGGAAATCTTCAAGGGTTAGTCTTGATCATCCCCTCGTTGCTCCCGTCTTCTAGATTGCATCTTGGCTTGGATTGCGTTCTCGCGGTAGGAAAATTTTTGTTTTCTATGCAACGAATCCCTACAGTGGTATCAGAGCCGTGTCTATGCATAGATCGTTGCACGAGTAGAACACAATGGTTTTGTGGGCGTTGATGCTCTTGTTGTCTTTAGTTTGAGTACTTTGCATCTTTGTGGCATAGTGGGATGAAGCGGCCCGGACTAACTTTACATGACCGCGTTCATGAGACTTGTTCCTCGTTCGACATGCAACTTGTATTGCATAAGAGGCTTTGCGGGTGTCTGTCTCTCCTACTATAGTGAAGATTCAATTTACTCTTCTATTGAAAACACTAGTACCACCGTTGTGGTTCATGTTCGTAGGTAGATTAGATCTCTCTCGAAAACCCTAAACCACGTAAAATATGCAAACCAAATTAGAGACGTCTAACTTGTTTTTGCAGGGTTTGGTGATGTGATATGGCCATAATGTGATGATGAATATGTATGAGATGATCATTATTGTATTGTGGCAACCGGCAGGAGCCTTATGGTTGTCTTTAATTTTCATGTTGAGTAGTATTTCAAAGTAGTTGTAATAGTTGCTACATGAGGTGAACAACCATGAAGACGGTGCCATGGACCTTGACGCTACACCGACGATGATGGAGATCATGCCCGTTGATGATGGAGATCATGTCCGTGCTTTGGAGATGAAGATCAAAGGCGCAAAGACAAAAGGGCCATATCATATCACATATGAATTGCATGTGATGTTAATCCTTTATGCATCTTATTTTGCTTAGATCGCGATGGTAGCATTATAAGATGATCCCTCACATTAATATCAAGATAATAAAATGTTCTCCCCTCGTATGCACCGTTGTACAGTTCGTCGTTTCGAAGCATCTCGTGATGATCGGATGTGATAGACTCAACGTTCACATACAACGGGTGTAAGCCATGTTGCACACGCGGAATACTTGGGTTTGCTTGACGAGCCTAGCATGTACAGACATGGCCTCGGGACAACGGAAACCGAAAGGTTGAACACGAGTCATATGGATGATATGATCAACATGTTGATGTTCACCATTGAAGCTACATCATCTCACGTGATGATCGGTTTTGGTGTAGTGGATGTGGATCGTGTACCACTTAACAACTATGAGGGATGTTGTATTAAGTGGGAGTTCATTAGTAATTAGATTAAAACATAAACTAATTATCATGAACTTAGTCTGAGTAGTATTTTGAATTAATTTTGTAGTATTGGCATCCGTTTACTACTATGCGCTAGTCTTGTAATTGAGAAAGAAATACTGTTAAAATCTGACAAGAAACTTTACGGACTGGTACCGTATTGTTAAAGAATCAAGAAGTGATTAAGTCCTATAGCAATTTTTTAGTAAACCTCACATTGTTGATTCAAAGAGCTATGGTTTCAATTAGTACCTAAAGTTATCTTGTCTCCGTGAAACTTGAAGTTCAATTCTGTTTGAAAAGTAAGGAGCTGAAAATTTAGTTTTCAGAAATAATCAAGGTATGAGATATATGTGATATCTAAGACCTTATTGCAAGATGATAGAATATAAATTTGGTGAGACTACATAAACTCATAAGTTTTATGGGAATGTATGAAGGTTGAAGACGCCAGGCGTCACAATCCTCCAACTATTGGGGCACTAATAATATTCGCATATCCATGAAGTTATCATCCTTAGTATGCACCGTTGCTAAGACTCGTCGTTTCGAAGCATCACGTGATGATCGGGTGTGATAGATTCTACGTGTGCATACAACGGGTGCAAGCCAGATTTGCACATGTGAATACCAAGGTTAAAACTTTACGAGCCTAGCATATACAGACATGGTCTCGGAAAATCGTCATGATATGATGAATAAAATTATGAGTGAAATTGTTCATCATATTACAAAGTTACTAATAGTGAAATCTGAAACACTTATCATATGATGATCAACTTAAAGTAAGAACCTCAAGGTTATTGGTATTTGACCAACAAACCTAGAAGTTAATAATGTTAAAGTGTTTTTCTGAATAATGAGGAAAGCTAAAAGAGAAACTGCAAAAGATATTTTGGCAAAAAGAAAAGAAAAGACTAAAAAGTCTAGCTCAGGTGTATATAAATGATATACATGTTATGGTTGTATTCCTAGTTAAGTCACACTATGAAATTCTTGGGTATTAGTACTATATTGGTTGGTATGAAGTGTCATACAAAACAACACAATACAAGAATACAATGGCCTAAGTGACTGACAAGGAATATGATAAGAATGCACGTCTGGAACAAAATAAAGTGTTATTATGTTCGTCGTTAGCATTCTATCTAGCCCTTAGAATTTATAATAAAGAACTTAATAATTGTTATTTTGCTCTGGTCAAATGAAAACAATGAGTTGTTTAAATTATGACATTACTCCATGTACGATGGATAAGTTATTATAAATCTTAATGGTGAAACACACATACATAACACTGACGCTAAAATGCCATAAGGCAAATGATTTGAATCCCACTTATTTGTGGAACCGCCATTTAGGTCATGTTAGAAAGGAAGGCATGAAGGAACTCCATGCAAATGGATTTTTGGAGTCATTTGATTTTTGAATCATTTGGCGCTTGCAAATCTTTTCTAAAGAGAATGACTAAAATACCGTTTATAGGCCAAGAGTTGAACGGGCAACTAACTTAGTGAAAACATACATGATGATGTATGTGGTTCACTGGACATAGTTGTGTGCGGGAGATTCTTCTACTTCATGAAAACTTCAAACAATGAATTGAATATATATATGTGGATATATTCGATAAGGAAGAAGTTTGAAACATTTGAATAGATTCAAATAAATTTCAGCATGAAGTGGAAATCATCGTAATAGAAAAGTCAAATATCTATGATTGGATCATGGTGAAAATATTTGAATTACGAGTTTTAGCGAACATCTAAGAGAGTTATGAAATTGTTCTACAACTCACGTTTCTTGGAGTATCATAGTGATGATGAAGTATCCAAGAGATGTATCCAAACCTTGTTGGGTCAATGATGAGATAAAATATTGACGCCATTATTTTTTTTATTATGCTTTAGAGACTACCGCTTTTACACTAAATAGAGCATCATCATGATCCGTTGAAATGACACCATACGAGTTATGGCATGGGTATGAATCCTAATAGTCTTTTCTTAAAATTTTGGTATGCATAGCATAAGTAAATAAGTTTACAACCAAAATCGGATGAATGTCTTTGTTGGTTATTCCAGAGAATTGATTGGGAATTCTTCCCACAATGTAGACAAAGACAAAAGTGTTTGTCAATGTTTCTTATTTCCAAGAAATTGTTTCTAGCGAAGTATTTGAGTGGGAGGACAATAGAACTTGATAAGGTTTATGAACCTGAGCATAATGATCAGAGTAGCGCAGCATTGGAATTGGTTCCGGAAGCGGCCACGACGATCATGGCTCCCATGACTACAAAGTGTTTTAGCCATGGAGATCGAAGTACAGATTGAACCTTGTAGGCATGGTTTACTTTGTGATCAAATAAATGATTTGTGGACAAAGGATTGTTTTTGAACAATGATAAACCAACTACAAACAAAGAAGTTATGATGGGCCCTGACTCCGTTAAAATGGCTATACGCCATGAAATCCAAGATAGATAAATACTTTTTGAAAGTAAATAGATCTATAAAATTGATGGACTTGGATGAAATATCCTTGAAGAAGCTCGACTTGTCGAAAAGTTTTTTACGACAAAGTTCAAAGAGTTGACTACGATAAGATTAGATCTTCCGTAGCAATGCTTATAGTCTATGTGGATTATTATAGTAATCACTACATATTTCTTTTATGAGATATGCTAGTAGGATGGAAAAATATATTACTTAACAGAAGTATGTATTAAAGGTGTATACAAGATACAACCAAGAGTTTTGCTGGTCCGTGGAATACTAGATAGGTATACAAACTTCAATTGGATGAAGTGAGTATCACGGAGTTGGAATCTTCACCAGATGAAATAATCAAAGAGTTTTTGATTTCATCAGAGACGATGAAGAGGCTTGCATTTGCAAGAAATTAAGTGGGAGCGCTGAGACATATTTATAATACTTTATGTAGATGACATATAGTTGGTTATAAATGATGTAATTATATACTTGATTAAAAGGTTTCATTGAGAAATTAATTTCAATGAAAGAATATGGACTAAAACATATTTAGTGTCAAGATCTATGAAGATAGATTGGAATACATAAATAAGTTTAAGTCAAAGTACATAGAATGGATATTGAAGTAGTTCAATATAGAAATATTAAGAAGGTGTTCTTTTCATGTGAAGGTTTAACAAGACTTGAGTGTATTTGACACTCCATGAGTAAAAACACATGAGTGATTTTAGATCACAAAGAATATGTACAAAAATCAGATGTCCTGTGCTCTAAAGAGTTAGGAGTGTAGGATAACGTTGCATAGAAAACAAAAAATTTCCTACCGCGAACACGCAATCCAAGCCAAGATGCAATCTAGAAGACGGTAGCAACGAGGGGATTATCGAGTCTCACCCTTGAAGAGATTCCAAAGCCTACAAGATGAGGCTCTTGTTGCTGCGGTAGACGTTCACTTGCCGCTTGCAAAAGCGCGTAGAAGATCTTGATCACGATCCCTCCGGCGCCACGAATGGGCAGCACCTCCGTACTCGGTCACACGTTCGGTTGTTGATGAAGACGACGTCCACCTCCCGTTCCAGCGGGCAGCGGAAGTAGTAGCTCCTCTTAAATCCGACAGCACGACGGCATGGTGTCGGTGGTGGTGGAGAAATCCGGCGGAGCTTCGCTAAGCGTGCGGGATGTGGTGGAGGAGAGAGGCCGCTAGGGTTTGGGAGAGGGGGGCGCCGGCCACTAAGGGGTGCGGCCACCTTGGTGGTTCTTGAGGTGGCTGGCCCCCTCCCCTTGGCCCTCATTATATAGGTGGAACACCCAAGAGTTGGTCTACAAGTCTTCGAATAAGACCCCAAACCAAAACCTTCCATAATACATGAAACCTACCCAAGCTAGGACTCCCACTAGAGGTGGGAATCCCACCTTCCTTGGGAGGGGGTGGCCGGCCCCCCTTGGGGAGTCCACTTGGGACTCCTCCCCCTTAGGGTTGGCCGGCCATGGGAGGTGGAGTCCCACCGGGACTCCGCCTTCCTTGGTGGTTTCTTCCGGACTTTTCTAGAACCTTCTAGAACCTTCCATAGAACCTTCCGGATCATTTTAATTCACATAAAATGACTTCCTATATATGAATCTTATTCTCCGGACCATTCCGGAACTCCTCGTGATATCCGGGATCTCATCCGGGACTCCGAACAAATATTTGAACTCCATTCCATATTCAAGTTCTACCATTTCAACATCCAACTTTAAGTGTGTCACCCTACGGTTCGCGAACTATGCGGACATGGTTGAGTACTCACTCCGACCAATAACCAATAGCGGGATCTGGAGATCCATAATGGCTCCCACATATTCAACGATGACTTTAGTGATCGAATGAACCATTCACATATGATACCAATTCCCTTTGGCACGCGATATTTTACTTGTCCGAGGTTTGATCATCGGTATCACTCTATACCTTGTTCAACCTCGTCTCCTGACAAGTACTCTTTACTCGTACCGTGGTATGTGGTCTCTTATGAACTTATTCATATGCTTGCAAGACATTAGACGACATTCCACCGAGAGGGCCCAAAGTATATCTATCCGTCATCGGGATGGACAAATCCCACTGTTGATCCATATGCCTCAACTCATACTTTCTGGATACTTAATCTCACCTTTATAACCACCCATTTACGTAGTGGCGTTTGGTGTAATTAAAGTACCTTTCTGGTATAAGTGATTTACATGATCTCATGGTCATAAGGACTAGGTAACTATGTATCGAAAGCTTATAGCAAATAACTTAATGACGTGATCTTATGCTACGCTTAATTGGGTGTGTCCATTACATCATTCATACAATGACATAACCTTGTTATTAATAACATCCAATGTTCATGATTATGAAACTAATCATCCATTAATCAACAAGCTAGTTAAGAGGCATACTAGGGACTCTTTGTTTGTCTACATATCACACATGTACTAATGTTTCGGTTAATACAATTATAGCATGATATATAAACATTTATCATAAACATAAAGATATATAATAATAACCACTTTATTATTGCCTCTAGGGCATATCTCCTTCAGTCTCCCACTTGCAGTAGAGTCAATAATCTAGATTACATTGTAATATACCTAACACCCATGGCATTCTGGTGTTGGTCATGCTTTGCCCTAGGGAGAGCTTTAGTCAACGGATCTGCTACATTCAGATCAGTGTGTACTTTGCAAATCTTTACTTCTCCATCTTCGATGTACTCGCGAATCGAGTGGTAACACAGCTTGATATGCTTTAGCCTCTTGTGTGACCTTGGCTCTTGTGCATTGGCGATGGCACCCGTGTTATCACAGTAAATGATTAATGGGTCCAATGCACTAGGAACCACACCGAGCTCTACAATGAACCTCTTCATCCATACCGCTTCTGATGAAGCTTCTGAAGCCGCTATGTACTCTGATTCTGTTGAAGACTTCGCCACCGTGCACTGCTTCGAGCTTGCCCAGCTTACTGCAGCACCATTCAATATAAACACGTACCCAGACTGTAACTTAGAGTCATCAGGATCAGTGTTCCAACTTGCATCGGTGTAACCATTTACAACGAGCTCTTGGTCACCTCCATAACAAAGAAACATATCCTTAGTTCTTTTCAAGTACTTTAGGATATTCTTGACCGCTGTCCAGTGTTCCATTCCTGGATCACTTTGATATCTGCTAGTCAAACTAACAGCATGTGCTATATCCGGTCTAGTACATAGCATGGCATACATGATAGATCCTATCGCGAGGCATAGGGGATATTACTCATCCTTTCTCTTTCTTCTGTAGTAGCCGGTCCTTGAGTCTTACTCAAGACCTTGCACAATAACATAGGTAAGAACCCTTTCTTACTTTCGTCCATTCTAAACTTCTTTAGAATCTTGTCCAGGTATGTACTCTGTGATAGCCCTATTAGGCGTCTTGATCTATCTCTATAAATCTTGATGCCTAATATATACGATGCTTCACCAAGGTCTTTCATTGAAAAACTATTATTCAAATAACCTTTTACACTGCTTAATAGTTCTATATCATTCCCAATCAATAATATGTCATCTACATATAATATCAGGAATGCTACAGAGCTCCCACTCACTTTCTTGTAAATACAGGCCTCTCCATGACTCTGTATAAACCCGAAGTCTTTGATCACCTTATCAAAGCGTCGGTTCCAATTTCTTGATGCTTGCTTCAGTCCATAGATTGAACGCTGAAGTTTGCATACTTTGTCAGCATTTTTAGGATCGACAAAACCTTTGGGTTGTACCATATACAACTCTTCCTCAATGTCTCCATTAAGGAATGCCATTTTGACATCCATCTGCCAAATCTCATAATCGAAAAATGCAGCTATTGCTAACAAAATCCTCACTGATTTTAGCTTCGCTACAGGTGAGAAAGTCTCATCGTAGTCAACTCCTTGAATTTGTCGGAAACCCTTTGCAACAAGTCGAGCTTTATAGACAGTAATATTACCATCAGCATCTGTTTTTCTCTTGAAGATCCATTTATTCTCGACAGCCTTTCGGCTATCAGGTAAGTCTACCAAACTCCATACTTTGTTATCATACATGGATCCCATTTCGGATTTCATGGCTTCTTGCCATTTGTTGGAATCTGGGCTCATCATCGCTTCTTCATACGTCGCAGGGTCCTCATCATTGTTATCCACAATCATGACATTTAGACAAGGATCATACCAATCAGGAGTGGCACGTTCCCTTGTCGATCTGCGAGGTTCAGTAGTTTCCTCGTTCGAAGTTTCATGATCATTATCATTAGCTTCCTCTGTTGCGGTGCGGGCGGTACAGAACAGCTTTCGATCTGCGCTACTACGATCAACGAGTATAGATTCATCAATCTCATCGAGTTCTACTTTTCTTCCAGTCACTTCTTTAGTGAGAAATTCTTTCTCAAGAAAGGTTCCATTCTTAGCAACAAAGATTTTGCCTTCGGATTTGTGATAGAAAGTGTACCCTATAGTTTCCTTAGGGTATCCTTTGAAGACGCATTTCTCCACTTTGGGTTCTAGCTTGTCCGGTTGTAACTTCTTTACATAGGCTTCGCAACCCCAAACTTTCAGGAACGACAGCTTAGGTTTCTTATTAAACCATAATTCATACGGTGTCGTTTCTAAGGATTTTGATGGTGCTCTATTTAAAGTGAATGCGGCTGTCTCTAATGCATAACTCCAAAATGATAACGGCAAATCAGTAAGAGACATCATAGAACGAACCATATCTAAGAGAGTTCGATTACGACGTTCGGACACACCGTTTCGTTGTGGTGTTCCCGGCGGTGTCAATTGTGAAAGTATTCCGCATTTCTTTAAATGCATGCCAAACTCATAACTCAGATATTCACCTCCACGATCAGATCGTAGAAATTTAATCTTCTTGTTACGTTGATTTTCTACTTCACTTTGGAATTCCTTAAACTTCTCGAAAGTTTCGGATTTATGTTTCATGAAATAGATATACCCATATCTACTCAGATCATCTGTGAAGGTTAGAACATAACGATAACCACCGCGCGATGCTACACTCATTGGTCTGCACACATCGGTATGTATGATTTCCAATAAGTCAGTAGCTCGCTCCATCATACCAGAAAATGGAGTCTTAGTCATTTTTCCCATTAGACAGGCTTCGCATCTATCAAGTGACTCAAAGTCAAGTGATTCAAGTAATCCACTGATGTCTACGCCCCCTCCTTTTCCTGTAGACAGTGTTGGGCCTCCAAGAGCAGAGGTTTGTAGAACAGCAGCAAGTTTTCCCTTAAGTGGATCACCCAAGGTTTATCGAACTCAGGGAGGAAGAGGTCAAAGATATCCCTCTCATGCAACCCTGCAACCACAAAGCAAGAAGTCTCTTGTGTCCCCAACACACCTAATAGGTGCACTAGTTCGGCGAAGAGATAGTGAAATACAGGTGGTATAAATAAGTAGTAGCAACGGCACCAGAAAAGTGCTTTGCCCGGGACGATAAACAAGCGGTAGTAACGCACGGTAGTAACGCAAAGAAAACAAGATAAACAAGCAGCGATAGCAGTATTTAGGAACAAGGCCTAGGGATCATACTTTCACTAGTGGACACTCTCAACTTTGATCACATAACAGAATAGATAAATGCATACTCTACACTCTCTTGTTGGATGATGAACACATTGCGTAGGATTACACGAACCCTCAATGCCGGAGTTAACAAGCTCCACAATTCAATGTTCATATTTAAATAACCTTAGAGTGTAAGATAGATCAACACAACTAAACCAAGTACTAACGTAGCATGCACACTGTCACCTTCATGCTAAGAAAGGAGGCATAGATCACATCAATACGATCATAGAAATATTTAACTTCATAATCTACAAGAGATCATGATCATAGCCTACGCCAAGTACTAACACGGATGCACACACTGTCACCATTACACCGTGCAGGAGGAATAAAACTACTTTAATAACATCACTAGAGTAGCACATAGATGAATAGTGATACAAAACTCATATGAATCTCAATCATGTAAAGCAGCTCATGAGATTATTGTATTGAGGTACATGGGAGAGAGATGAACCACATAGCTACATCAGAGCCCTCAGCCTCGGGGGTGGATTACTCCCTCCTCATCATGGAGGCAGCGATGGCGGTGAAAGATGGCGGTGAAGACGGCGGTGGAGATGGCTCCGGGGGCAATTCCCCATCCCGGCAGGGTGCCGGAACAGCGACTTCTGTCCCCCGAATTGGACTTTCGCGATGGCGGCGGCTCTGGATGGTTTTCTCTGTTTCCGTCGAACTGGTCGATGTTTTTAGGTCAGGGACGAATATATAGGCGGAGAGGCGGCGCAAGGAGGCGGCTGGGGCCCCCACACCATAGGCTGGCGCGGCCAGGGGGCCACCCGCGCCGCCTTATGGTGTGGGCCCCCTGCTGCCCGCCTCCGACTCTCCTTCGGTGTTCCGGAAGCTTCCGGGAATTCTAAGACTTTCGGTGTTGATTTCGTCCGATTCCAAAAATATTTCCTTACTAGGATTTCTGAAACCAAAAACAGCAGAAAACAGCAACTGGCCTTTCGGCATCTCGTCAATAGGTTAGTTCCGGAAAACGCATAAATATGACATAAAATGTGAACAAAACATGTCGGTATCATCAATAATGTGGCATGGAACATAAGAAATTATCGATACGTCGGAGACGTATCAGCATCCCCAAGCTTAGTTCCTGCTCGTCCCGAGCAGGTAAACGATAACAAAGATAATTTCTGGAGTGACATGCCATCATAACCTTGATCATACTATTTGTAAACATATGTAATGAATGCAGCGATCAAAACAATGTAAATGCAATGAGTAAACAATTGAATCATATAGCAAAGACTTTTCATGAATAGTACTTTCAAGACAAGCATCAATAAGTCTTGCATAAGAGTTACTCATAAAGCAATAAATTCTTAGTAAAGGTATTGAAGCAACACAAAGGAAGATGAAGTTTCAGCGGTTGCTTTCAACTTGTAACATGTATATCTCATGGATATTGTCAACATAGAGTAATATAACAAGTGCAATAAGCAAGTATGTAAGAATCAATGCACAGTTAACACAAGTGTTTGCTTCTAGGATAGAGAGAAATGGGTAAACTGACTCAACATAAAAGTAAAAGAATGGTCCTTCAAAGAGGAAAGCATCGATTGCTATATTTGTGCTAGAGCTTTGATTTTGAAAACAAGAAATAATTTTGTCAACGGTAGTAATAAAGCATATGTATCATGTAAATTATATCTTACAAGTTGCAAGCCTCATGCATAGTATACTAATAGTGCCCGCACCTTGTCCTAATTAGCTTGGACTACCGGGATTATCGCAATGCACATGTTTTAACCAAGTGTCACAAAGGGGCACCTCTATGCCGCTGATACGCGTACAACACGCGTCCGTTGGGAACCCCAAGAGGAAGGTGTGATGCGTACAGCGGCAAGTTTTCCCTCAGTATGAAACCAAGGTTTATCGAACCAGTAGGAGCCAAGAAGCACGTTGAAGGTTGATGGCGGCGGGATGTAGTGCGGCGCAACACCAGAGATTCCGGCGCCAACGTGAAACCTGCACAACACAACCAAAGTACTTTGCCCCAACGAAACAGTGAGGTTGTCAATCTCACCGGCTTGCTGTAACAAAGGATTAGATGTATAGTGTGGATGATGATTGTTTGCATAAAAACAGTAGAACAGTATTGCAGTAGATTGTATTTCAGTATAGAGAATTGGACCGGGGTCCACAGTTCACTAGAGGTGTCTCTCCCATAAGATAAACAGCATGTTGGGTGAACAAATTACAGTTGGGCAATTGACAAATAAAGAGGGCATGACCATGCACATACATATTATGATGAGTATTGTGAGATTTAATTGGGCATTACGACAAAGTACATAGACCGCTATCCAGCATGCATCTATGCCTAAAAAGTCCACCTTCAAAGTTATCATCCGAACCCCTCCGAGTATTAAGTTGCTAACAACAGACAATTGCATTAAGTATTGCGCGTAATGTAATCGGTGACTACATCCTTGAACATAGCACCAATGTTTTATCCCTAGTGGCAACAAAGACATCCATAACCTTAGAGGTTCTTGTCACCCCTCCAGATTCACGGAGACATGAACCCACTATCGAGCATAAATACTCCCTCTTGGAGTTACTAGCATCAACTTGGCCAGAGCATCTACTAATAACGGAGAGCATGCAAGATCGTAAACAACACATAGACATAACTTTGATAATCAACATAACAAGTATTCTCTATTCATCGGATCCCAACAAACGCAACATATAGAATTACAGATAGATGATCTTGATCATGTTAGGCAGCTCACAAGATCCGACAATTAAGCACAATGGGGAGAAGACAACCATCTAGCTACTGCTATGGACCCATAGTCCAGGGGTAGACTACTCACACATCACTCCGGAGGCGACCATTGCGGCGTAGAGTCCTCCGGGAGATGATTCCCCTCTCCGGCAGTGCCGAGGCGATCTCTGAATCCCCGAGATGGGAGGCGGCGGCGGCGTCTCTGGAAGGTTTTCAGTATCGTGGCTCTCGGTGCGGGGGTTTCGCGACGGAGGCTTTAAGTAGGCGGAAGGGCAGGTCAGAGGCGGCACGAGGCCCACACCACGGGCCGGCGGCCAAGGGGGCCCGCGCCGCCTAGGGTGTGGCCACCTCGTGGCCCCACTTCGTCTCCTTTTCGGTCTTACGGAAGCTTCGTGGCAAAATAGGACCCCGGGCGTTGATTTCGTCCAATTCCGAGAATATTTCGTTACTAGGATTTCTGAAACCAAAAACAGCGAAAAAACAAAGAATCGGCACTTCGACATCTTGTTAATAGGTTAGTTCCAGAAAATGCACGAATATGACATAAAGTGTGCATAAAACATGTAGATAACATCAATAATGTGGCATGGAACATAAGAAATTATCGATACGTTGGAGACGTATCAGCATCCCCAAGCTTAGTTCTGCTCGTCCCGGCAGGGTAAAACGATAACAAAGATAATTTCTCGGAGTGACATGCCATCATAACCTTGATCATACTATTTGTAAAGCATATGTAGTGAATGCAGCGATCAAAACAATGTATATGACATGAGTAAACAAGTGAATCATATAGCAAAGACTTTTCATGAATAGTACTTCAAGACAAGCATCAATAAGTCTTGCATAAGAGTTAACTCATAAAGCAATAATTCAAAGTAAAGGCATTGAAGCAACACAAAGGAAGATTAAGTTTCAGCGGTTGCTTTCAACTTGTAACATGTATATCTCATGGATATTGTCAACATAGAGTAATATAATAAGTGCAATATGCAAGTATGTAGGAATAAATGCACAGTTCACACAAGTGTTTGCTTCTTGAGGTGGAGAGAAATAGGTGAACTGACTCAACAATGAAAGTAAAAGAATGGTCCTCCATAGAGGAAAAGCATCGATTGCTATATTTGTGCTGGAGCTTTGATTTTGAAAACATGAAACAATTTTGTCAACGGTAGTAATAAAGCATATGTATCATGTAAATTATATCTTACAAGTTGCAAGCCTCATGCATAGTATACTAATAGTGCCCGCACCTTGTCCTAATTAGCTTGGACTACCGGATCATCACAATGCACATGTTTTAACCAAGTGTCACAAAGGGGTACCTCTATGCCGCCTGTACAAAGGTCTAAGGAGAAAGCTCGCATTGAATTTCTCGCTATTGATTATTCTCAACTTAGACATCCATACCGGGACAACATAGACAACAGATAATGGTCTCCTCTTTTATGCATAAGCATGTAACAACAATTAATAATTTTCTCATATGAGATTGAGGATATATGTCCAAAACTGAAACTTCCACCATGGATCATGGCTTTAGTTAGCGGCCCAATGTTCTTCTCTAACAATATGCATGCTTAACCATAAGGTGGTAGATCTCTCTTACTTCAGACAAGACGAACATGCATAGCAACTCACATGAAATTCAACAAAGAGTAGTTGATGGCGTCCCCAGTGAACATGGTTATCGCACAACAAGCAACTTAATAAGAGATAAAGTGCATAAGTACATATTCAATACCACAATAGTTTTTAAGCTATTTGTCCCATGAGCTATATATTGCAAAGGTGAATGATGGAATTTTAAAGGTAGCACTCAAGCAATTTACTTTGGAATGGCGGAAAATACCATGTAGTAGGTAGGTATGGTGGACACAAATGGCATAGTGGTTGGCTCAAGTATTTTGGATGCATGAGAGGTAATCCCTCTCGATACAAGGTTTAGGCTAGCAAGGCTTATTTGAAACAAACACAAGGATGAACCGGTGCAGCAAAACTCACATAAAAGACATATTGAAAACATTATAAGACTCTACACCGTCTTCCTTGTTGTTCAAACTCAATACTAGAAATTATCTAGACCTTAGAGAAACCAAATATGCAAACCAAATTTTAGCATGCTCTATGTATTTCTTCATTAATGGGTGCAAAGCATATGATGCAAGAGCTTAAACATGAGCACAACAATTGCCAAGTATCACATTACCCAAGACATTTTAGCAAATTACTACATGTATCATTTTCCAATTCCAACCATATAACAATTTAACGAAGAAGAAACTTCGCCATGAATACTATGAGTAGAAACTAAGGACATACTTGTCCATATGCTACAGCGGAGCGTGTCTCTCTCCCATAAAGTGAATGCTAGGATCCATTTTATTCAAACAAAACAAAAACAAAAACAAACCGACGCTCCAAGCAAAGCACATAAGATGTGATGGAATAAAAATATAGTTTCAGGGAGGAACCCGATAATGTTGTCGATGAAGAAGGGGATGCCTTGGGCATCCCCAAGCTTAGACGCTTGAGTCTTCTTAGAATATGCAGGGGTGAACCACCGGGGCATCCCCAAGCTTAGAGCTTTCACTCTCCTTGATCATGTTGCATCATACTCCTCTCTTGATCCTTGAAAACTTCCTCCACACCAAACTTAGAACAACTCATTAGAGGGTTAGTGGACAATAAAAATTAACATGTTCAGAGGTGACATAATCA
The DNA here is from genome assembly GCF_019359855.2 of Lolium perenne. NCBI lineage: Eukaryota > Viridiplantae > Streptophyta > Magnoliopsida > Poales > Poaceae > Lolium > Lolium perenne. The sequence continues at coordinate 314,274,509 of NC_067247.2, forward strand.
TTCTTAACACTTCTGGACATTGCATAAAGCTACTGGACATTAATGGATCAAAGAAATTCATCCAACATAGCAAAAGAGGCAATGCGAAATAAAAGGCAGAATCTGTCAAAACAGAACAGTTCGTATTGACGAATTTTATCGAGGCACCAGACTTGCTCAAATGAAAATGCTCAAATTGAATGAAAGTTGCGTACATATCTGAGGATCACTCACGTAAATTGGCATAATTTTCTGAGTTACCTACAGAGAAGACAGCCCAGATTCGTGACAGCAAAGAAATCTGTTTCTGCGCAGTAATCCAAATCTAGTATGAACTTTTCTATCAACGACTTTACTTGGCACAACAAAACACTAAACTAAGATAAGGAGAGGTTGCTACAGTAGTAAACAACTTCCAAGACACAAAATAAAAATAAAGTACTGTAGGTAAAAATATGGGTTGTCTCCCATAAGCGCTTTTCTTTAACGCCTTTCAGCTAGGCGCAGAAAGTGTGTATCAAGTATTATCAAGAGATGATGCGTCGGCATTCTTACCAGGGGTGTTGCTCTTACCTTTCTTACTCTTATTCCTACTCTTTGGTCTAGGGAATACATGACCGCATCCGGGTGTAGAGGTAAAATTTAGAGTGCCTTTCCCAACATCTATAACTGCTCCCATGAGTTTCAGCAGGGATCTTCCAAGCGTGATTTGTCCTGTCCCTACACATTCAATAACGAGATAATCAGTGGATACCGTCCTTCCAAGAAAGGTTGTGAAAACACCTTCAGCTATACCCTTAGGAATTACAACAGAGTTATCCGTAAGAGTTATTTCTTCTCCCCCTTCAGTAAGTCCCCAAAGTGTCAAAGATTTATAAATTTTTTCAGGCATGAGGCAAAACTCGGACATAATATCACAACGAGCAGGAAAAGTTTCACCACCAATAGTCGCTTTAACGGTAGGCACCCACATTGAAGGTTCGAAGCTTAATGGAACATAATCATAGTATTCGTGAATTCGGTTATACACTTCTTTTAAACAGGATATATTTGTTTCAATAGTGTTTAATCTATTATGCATGCTAGCATGAGATGGATCAAAATTATTATCGGAGCTAAATGATGTAATCAATTTCCTTATGGCATTAAAAGCTTGATCCCCATCACAATGAAGGAAATCTCCTCCCACTACAGCATCTAAGGCATATCTATAGCGAAGAATAAGCCCGAAATAGAAATTACTAAGAAGCAAACTTAAGGTCATTTTAGGTTCAGTTTTACTATAAGCATCAAAAATTCTAGACCATGCTTCTTTAAAATTCTCTTCACCTCCTTGTTTAAAAGTGAAGATCGATTCCTCAGGTGATAGAGTAACAACTACGGGACTAGACATGATAATAAAGTAAATGCGAGTAACTAATTTTTTTGGGTTTTTGATATAGCAAACTAGATAGCAAATAAAGTAAAACTAGCAACTAATTTTTTTGTATTTTGATTTAGTGCAGCAAACAAAGTAGTAAATAAAACTAAGCAAGACAAAAACAAAGTAAAGAGATTGGGAAGTGGAGACTCCCCTTGCAGCGTGTCTTGATCTCCCCGGCAACGGCGCCAGAAAAAGAGCTTGATACGCGTACAACACGCGTCCGTTGGGAACCCCAAGAGGAAGGTGTGATGCGTACAGCGGCAAGTTTTCCCTCAGTATGAAACCAAGGTTTATCGAACCAGTAGGAGCCAAGAAGCACGTTGAAGGTTGATGGCGGCGGGATGTAGTGCGGCGCAACACCAGAGATTCCGGCGCCAACGTGGAACCTGCACAACACAACCAAAGTACTTTGCCCCAACGAAACAGTGAGGTTATCAATCTCACCGGCTTGCTGTAACAAAGGATTAGATGTATAGTGTGGATGATGATTGTTTGCATAAAAACAGTAGAACAACGATTAAGAGATTGTATTTTAGTATAGAGAATTGGACCGGGGTCCACAGTTCACTAGAGGTGTCTCTCCCATAAGATAAACAGCATGTTGGGTGAACAAATTACAGTTGGGCAATTGACAAATAAAGAGGGCATGACCATGCACATACATATTATGATGAGTATTGTGAGATTTAATTGGGCATTACGACAAAGTACATAGACCGCTATCCAGCATGCATCTATGCCTAAAAAGTCCACCTTCAGGTTATCATCCGAACCCCCTCCAGTATTAAGTTGCTAACAACAGACAATTGCATTAAGTATTGCGCGTAATGTAATCAGTGACTACATCCTTGAACATAGCACCAATGTTTTATCCCTAGTGGCAACAGCACATCCATAACCTTAGAGGTTCTTGTCACCCCTCCAGATTCACGGAGACATGAACCCACTATCGAGCATAAATACTCCCTCTTGGAGTTACTAGCATCAACTTGGCCAGAGTATCTACTAATAACGGAGAGCATGAAAGATCATAAACAACACATAGACATAACTTTGATAATCAACATAACAAGTATTCTCTATTCATCAGATCCCAACAAACGCAACATATAGAATTACAGATAGATGATCTTGATCATGTTAGGCAGCTCACAAGATCCGACAATTAAGCACAATGGGGAGAAGACAACCATCTAGCTACTGCTATGGACCCATAGTCCAGGGGTAGACTACTCACATATCACTCCGGAGGCGACCATGGCGGCGTAGAGTCCTCCGGGAGATGATTCCCCTCTCCGGCAGGGTGCCGGAGGCGATCTCCTGAATCCCCCGAGATGGGATTGGCGGCGGCGGCGTCTCTGGAAGGTTTTCCGTATCGTGGCTCTCGGTACTGGGGGTTTCGCGACGGAGGCTTTAAGTAGGCGGAAGGGCAGGTCAGGAGGCGGCACGAGGGGCCCACACCACAGGGCCGCGCGGCCAAGGGGGAGCCGCGCCGCCCTAGGGTGTGGCCACCTCGTGGCCCCACTTCGTCTCCTTTTCGGTCTTCTGGAAGCTTCGTGGCAAAATAGGACCCTGGGCGTTGATTTCGTCCAATTCCGAGAATATTTCGTTACTAGGATTTCTGAAACCTAAAACAGCAGAAAACAGCAACTGGCACTTCGGCATCTTGTTAATAGGTTAGTTCCAGAAAATGCACGAATATGACATAAAGTGTGCATAAAACATGTAGATAACATCAATAATGTGGCATGGAACATAAGAAATTATCGATACGTTGGAGACGTATCAGCCGCCTGTACAAAGGTCTAAGGAGAAAGCTCGCATTGGATTTCTCGCTATTGATTATTCTCAACTTAGACATCCATACCGGGACAACATAGACAACAGATAATGGACTCCTCTTTTATGCATAAGCATGTAGCAACAATTAATTTTCTCATATGAGATTGAGGATATATGTCCAACACTGAAACTTCCACCATGGATCATGGCTTTAGTTAGCGGCCCAATGTTCTTCTCTAACAATATGCACGCTCTAACCATAAGGTGGTAGATCGCCCTTACTTCAGACAAGACGAACATGCATAGCAACTCACATGATATTCAACAAAGAGTAATTGATGGCGTCCCCAGGAACATGGTTATCGCACAACAAGCAACTTAATAAGAGATAAAGTGCATAAGTACATATTCAATACCACAATAGTTTTTAAGCTATTTGTCCCATGAGCTATATATTGTAAAGGTGGAGAATAGAAAGTTAAAGGTAGCACTCAAGCAATTTACTTTGGAATGGCGGGAAATACCATGTAGTAGGTAGGTATGGTGGACACAAATGGCATAGTGGTTGGCTCAAGGGTTTTGGATGCATGAGAAGTATTCCCTCTCGATACAAGGCTTAGGCTAGCAAGGTTGTTTGAAGCAAACACAAGCATAAACTAGTACATCAAAACTTACATAAAAGACATATTACAAGCATTATAAGACTATACATCGTCTTCCTTGTTGTTCAAACACCTCACTAGAAAATATCTAGACCTTAGAGAGACCAATTATGCAAACCAAATTCTAGCAAGCTCTATGTATTCTTCACTAATGGGTGCAAAGTATATGATGCAAGAGCTTAAACATGAGCACAACTATTGACAAGTATCACATTATCCAAGACCTTTTTACCAATTACTACATGTAGCATTTTCCGATTCCAACCATACAACAATTAACGAAGCAGTTTCAACCTTCGCCATGAAAATTAAAAGCTAAGAACACATGTGTTCATATGAACCAGCGGAGCGTGTCTCTCTCCCACACAAGCATTTATTCAAATAAAAACAAAAACAAAAGCACACAGACGCTCCAAGTAAAGTACATAAGATGTGACCGAATAAAAATATAGTTTCAAGAGAAGGAACCTGATAATTTGTCGATGAAGACGGGGATGCCTTGGGCATCCCCAAGCTTAGATGCTTGAGTCTTCTTAGAATATGCAGAGGTGAACCACCGGGGCATCCCCAAGCTTAGAGCTTTCACTCTCCTTGATCATATTGCATCATACTCCTCTCTTGATCCTTGAAAACTTCCTCCACACCAAACTTAGAACAACTCATTAGAGGGTTAGTGGACAATAAAAATTAACATGTTCAGAGGTGACACAATCATTCTTAACTCTTCTGGACATTGCATAAAGCTACTGGACATTAATGGATCAAAGAAATTCATCCAACATAGCAAAAGAGGCAATGCGAAATAAAAGGCAGAATCTGTCAAAACAGAACAGTTCGTATTGACGAATTTTATCGAGACACCAGACTTGCTCAAATGAAAATGCTCAAATTGAATGAAAGTTGCGTACATATCTGAGGATCACTCACGTAAATTGGCATAATTTTCTGAGTTACCTACAGAGAAAACAGCCCAGATTCGTGACAGCAAAGAAATCTGTTTCTGCGCAGTAATCCAAATCTAGTATGAACTTTACTATCAACGACTTTACTTGGCACAACAAAACACTAAACTAAGATAAGGAGAAGTTGCTACAGTAGTAAACAACTTCCAAGACACAAAATAAAAACAAAGTACTGTAGTAAAAACATGGGTTGTCTCCCATAAGCGCTTTTCTTTAACGCCTTTCAGCTAGGCGCGGAAAGTGTGTATCAAGTATTATCAAAGGGTGGTGCATCTACAGCGGGGTGTGGAGTTTTCTCAACTATGCATTTTATCTTTTCTATGTGATTTTCAGAGGCTCCCTTTTCATTAGTCTTGGGCTTGCTACTCTCATCAAACAAATCTTCAGGAACAATCCAATCAAAATTCTTTTCTAGTGCCTCACACATTCCCAAGAGCTTGCAAGGTATTGATGTTTTAATATCCCCCTCATAATTAACTTCATTAGTGTACTTTTGTCTATCCTTTTCCATCTTCTCAAGGGTACTGGCAAAGTTGGTATAAGAGCCTAGCATATTATATTTAGTGAAGACTTTTCTAGCTTCTCTCGCTATTCCCCCAAATTCTTTAAGAAGGGTTTCTAATACAAAATCTTTCTTTTCTCCTTCTTCCATATCACTGAGTGTAAGAAACATATGTTGAATCACAGGATTAAGATTAACAAATCTAGCTTCTAACGCGTGTACTAAAGAAGCAACAGCAATTTCATAAGTAGGAGCAAGTTCTACCAAGTGTCTATCTTCAAAATCTTCAACCGTACTAATATGAGTGAAAAAATCTTCTATATTATCTTTCCCAAGGATAGACCCTCGGCCTACCGGTACATCTTTAAGAACAAACTTAGGAGGAAACATGATGAAATAAGTAAAGCAAATACAAGTAACTAATTTTTTGTGTTTTTGATATAGCAAACAAGATAGCAAATAAAGTAAAACTAGCAACTGATTTTTTTGTATTTTGATTTAGTGCAGCAAACAAAGTAGTAAATAAAACTAAGCAAGACAAAAACAAAGTAAAGAGATTGGGAAGTGGAGACTCCCCTTGCAGCGTGTCTTGATCTCCCCGGCAACGGCGCCAGAAATTTGTTGATGTCTACGCCCCCCTCCTTTTCCTGTAGACAGTGTTGGGCCTCCAAGAGCAGAGGTTTGTAGAACAGCAGCAAGTTTTCCCTTAAGTGGATCACCCAAGGTTTATCGAACTCAGGGAGGAAGAGGTCAAAGATATCCCTCTCATGCAACCCTGCAACCACAAAGCAAGAAGTCTCTTGTGTCCCCAACACACCTAATAGGTGCACTAGTTCGGCGAAGAGATAGTGAAATACAGGTGGTATAAATAAGTAGTAGCAACGGCACCAGAAAAGTGCTTTGCCCAGGACAGTAAACAAGCAGTAGTAACGCAGCAGTAGTAACGCAAGAAAACAAGAAACAAGCGGCGATAGCGATATTTAGGAACAAGGCCTAGGGATCATACTTTCACTAGTGGACACTCTCAACTTTGATCACATAACAGAATAGATAAATGCATACTCTACACTCTCTTGTTGGATGATGAACACATTGCGTAGGATTACACGAACCCTCAATGCCGGAGTTAACAAGCTCCACAATTCAATGTTCATATTTAAATAACCTTAGAGTGTAAGATAGATCAACACAACTAAACCAAGTACTAACGTAGCATGCACACTGTCACCTTCATGCTAAGAAAGGAGGCATAGATCACATCAATACTATCATAGCAATATTTAACTTCATAATCTACAAGAGATCATGATCATAGCCTACGCCAAGTACTAACACGGATGCACACACTGTCACCATTACACCGTGCAGGAGGAATAAAACTACTTTAATAACATCACTAGAGTAGCACATAGATGAATAGTGATACAAAACTCATATGAATCTCAATCATGTAAAGCAGCTCATGAGATTATTGTATTGAGGTACATGAGAGAGAGATGAACCACATAGCTACAGCGGAGCCCTCAGCCTCGGGGGTGGATTACTCCCTCCTCATCATGGAGGCAGCGATGGCGGTGAAGATGGCGGCGAAGACGGCGGTGGAGATGGCTCCGGGGGCAATTCCCCGTCCCGGCAGGGTGCCGGAACAGCGACTTCTGTCCCCCGAATTGGACTTTCGCGATGGCAGCGGCTCTGGATGGTTTTCTCTGTTTCCGTCGAACTGGTCGATGTTTTTAGGTCAGGGACGAATATATAGGCGGAGAGGCGGCGCAAGGAGGCGGCTGGGGCCCCCACACCATAGGCTGGCGCGGCCAGGGGGCCACCGCGCCGCCTTATGGTGTGGGCCCCCTGCTGCCCGCCTCCGACTCTCCTTCGGTGTTCCGGAAGCTTCCGGGAATTCTAAGACTTTCGGTGTTGATTTCGTCCGATTCCGAAAATATTTCCTTACTAGGATTTCTGAAACCAAAAACAGCAGAAAACAACAACTGGCCTTTCGGCATCTCGTCAATAGGTTAGTTCCGGAAAACGCATAAATATGACATAAAATGTGAACAAAACATGTCGGTATCATCAATAATGTGGCATGGAACATAATAAATTATCGATACGTCGGAGACGTATCATCCACCAGTATGGAGTTTCTTCATGCGTTTTACTCCAATATGACCAAGACGACAGTGCCACATATAAGTAGAATTATCATTCAATTTAATTCGCTTAGCATCAATGTTATGTATATGCGTATCACTACTATCGAGATCTAACAGAAATAAGCCATTCTTTTCTGGTGCTCGACCATAAAAGATATTATTCATAAAAATAGAACAACCATTATTCTCAGACTTGAATGAATAACCGTCTTGCATTAAACAAGATCCAGATATAATGTTCATGCTCAACGCGGGTACAAAATAACAATTATTTAGGCTTAAAACTAATCCCGAAGGTAGATGTAGAGGAAGTGTGCCGACAGCGATCACATCGACTTTGGATCCGTTTCCAACGCGCATCGTCACTTCATCTTTCAGTAGTCTTCGTTTATTCTTTAGTTCCTATTTCGAGTTACATATATGAGAAACCGAACCAGTATCAAATACCCAGGTACTAGAACGAGAACCAGTGAGATAAACATCTATAACATGTATATCAGATATACCTTCTTTCTTCTTCTTGACAAGGCTGCTCTTCAGATCAGCCAGATACTTGGAGCAATTACGCTTCCTGTGTCCCTTCTCCTTGCAGTAATAGCACTCAGCATCAGGCTTAGGGCCGTTCTTAGGTTTCACAGGAGGCGTGGCAGCTTTCTTGCCACCCTTCTTGAATTTTCCCTTAGACTTGCCCTGTTTCTTGAAACTGGTGGTCTTGTTGACCATCAACACTTGGTGCTCTTTCTTGATATCAATCTCAGCAGCTTTTAGCATGCCAAAGAGTTCAGGTAACTCCTTGTTCATGTTCTGCATATTGTAGTTCATCACAAAGTTCTTGTAACTTGGTGGCAGTGATTGAAGGACACGATTAATCCCCAGTCTATTAGGAATCACTATTCCCAAGTCACTGAGTTTCTTCGCATGCCCGGTCATGGCGAGCATGTGCTCACTAACGGAGCTGCCTTCTTCCATCATGCAGCTGAAGAAATGTTTCGATGCTTCATAGCATTCCACGGCCGCATGAGTCTCAAAAATAGCTTTCAGCTCTTTCATCAACTCATGAGGATCGTGGTGCTCAAAACGTTTTTGAAGATCGGATTCCAGACTGCACAGGATGGCACACTGAACTTGAGAGTACCGAGTTTTCTGAGTCTCGTAAACAGCTTTTACTTCATCGGTTTCAGTTCGCAGGAGGGTCACCTAGCGGTGCATCAAGCACAAATTGCAGATTTCCGCGAGAGAGGAAGATCCTCACATGACGGAACCAGTCGGTGAAGTTGCTACCGTTGCTCTTAAGTTTTTCTTTCTCTAGGAACTGGTTAAAATTGATTGGGGACGCCATCTCTACACCATATATTTGCAAAAGTTTAGACTAAGTTTATGAAAAATTGAGTTCAAATTTTAATTCAACATAATTAAAAATCTAGGTGAACTCCCACTCAAAACAATATCCCTCGCATTGTCTTAGTGATCACACGAACCAAATCCACCGCACCTAAGTCCGATCATCACGAGACAAGGTGTGATTTCAATGGCGAACACTCAAAGTGTTCATCATATCAACCATATGATTCATGCTCTACCTTTCGGTATCACGTGTTCCGAGACCATGTCTGTACATGCTAGGCTCGTCAAGGCCACCTTAGTATCCGCATGTGCAAAACTGTCTTGCACCCGTTGTATGCACTTGTTGATTCTATCACACCCGATCATCACGAGATGCTTCGAAACGACAAGTCTTGGCAACGGTGCTACTAAGGATGAACACTTTATTATCTTGAGATTTTAGTGAGGGATCATCTTATAATGCTACCGTCGCGATCTAAGCAAAATAAGATGCATAAAAGGATTAACATCACATGCAGTTCATATGTGATATGATATGGCCCTTTTGTCTTTGCGCCTTTGATCTTCATCTCCAAAGCAAGGACATGATCTCCATCATCTTCGGGCATGATCTCCATCATCGTCGGCGTAGCGTCAAGGTCAATGGCGCCGTCTTCATGATTGTCCTCCATGTAGCAACTATTACAACTACTTTGAAATACTACTCAACATGAAATTTAAAGACAACCATAAGGCTCCTGCCGGATGCCACAATACAATAATGATCATCTCATACATATTCATCATCACATTATGGCCATATCACATCACCAAACCCTGCAAAAACAAGTTAGACGTCTCTAATTTGGTTTGCATATTTTACGTGGTTTAGGGTTTTCGAGAGAGATCTAATCTACCTACGAACATGAACGTTGATACTAATGTTGTCAATAGAAGAGTAAATTGAATCTTCACTATAGTAGGAGAGACAGATACCCGCAAAGCCTCTTATGCAATACAAGTTGCATGTTGAACGAGGAACAAGTCTCATGAACGCGGTCATGTAAAGTTAGTCCGAGCCGCTTGATACGTCTCCGACGTATCGATAATTTCTTATGTTCCGTGCCACATTATTGATGTTATCTACATGTTTTATGCACACTTTATGTCATATTCGTGCATTTTCTGGAACTAACCTATTAACAAGATGCCGAAGTGCCAGTTGCTGTTTTCTGCTGTTTTTGCCTGCCGGAGAGGGGAATCATCTCCCGGAGGACTCTACGCCGCCATGGTCGCCTCCGGAGTGATGAGTGAGTAGTCTACCCCTGGACTATGGGTCCATAGCAGTAGCTAGATGGTTGTCTTCTCCCCATTGTGCTTAATTGTCGGGTCTTGTGAGCTACCGAACATGATCAAGATCATCTGTCTGTAATTCTATATGTTGCGTTTGTTGGGATCCGATGAATAGAGAATACTTGTTATGTTGATTATCAAAGTTATGTCTATGTGTTGTTTATGATCTTGCATGCTCTCCGTTACTAGTAGATGCTCTGGCCAAGTAGATGCTTGTAACTCCAAGAGGGAGTATTTATGCTCGATAGTGGGTTCATGTCTCCGTGAATCTGGGGGAGTGACAGAAACCTCTAAGATTATGGATGTGCTGTTGCCACTAGGGATAAAACATTGGTGCTATGTTCAAGGATGTAGTCACTGATTACATTACGCGCAATACTTAATGCAATTGTCTGTTGTTAGCAACTTAATACTGGAGGGGGTTCGGATGATAACCTGAAGGTGGACTTTTTAGGCATAGATGCATGCTGGATAGCGGTCTATGTACTTTGTCGTAATGCCCAATTAAATCTCACTGTACTCATCATAATATGTATGTGCATGGTCATGCCCTCTCTATTTGTCAATTGCCCAACTGTAATTTGTTCACCCAACATGCTGTTTATCTTATGGGAGAGACACCTCTAGTGAACTGTGGACCCCGGTCCTATTCTTTACATCACATACAATCTACTGCAATACTTGTTCTACTGTTTTCTGCAAACAATCATCTTCCACACAATACGGTTAATCCTTTGTTACAGCAAGCCGGTGAGATTGACAACCTCACTGTTTCGTTGGGGCAAAGTACTTTGGTTGTGTTGTGCAGGTTCCACGTTGGCGCCGGAATCTCTGGTGTTGCGCCGCACTACATCCCACCGCCATCAACCTTTAACGTGCTTCTTGACTCCTACTGGTTCGATTAAACCTTGGTTTCTTACTGAGGGAAACTTGCCGCTGTGCGCATCACACCTTCCTCTTGGGATTCCCAACGGACGTGTCAACTACACGCATCAAGCAAATTTCTGGCGCCGTTGCCGGGGAGATCAAGACACGCTGCAAGGGGAGTCTCCACTTCCCAATCTCTTTACTTTGTTTTTGTCTTGCTTAGTTTTATTTACTACTTTGTTTGCTGCACTAAATCAAAACACAAAAAAAATTAGTTGCTAGTTTTACTTTATTTGCTATCTTGTTTGCTATATCAAAAACACAAAAAAATTAGTTACTTGCATTTACTAGTTTGCTTTATTTACTGTCTTGCACTTTATATTAAAAATACAAAAAAATTAGTTACTTTTGTTACCATGTCTAGCTCTGAACCTGTTACTTCTTCGCCTGAAGAATTAGTCTTCACTTTTAAACAAGGGGATGAGGAGAGTTTTAAGGATTCTTGGTCTAGAATTTTTACTTCTTATCGTAAAACTGAACCTCAAATGACTCTAAGTTTGCTCCTTAGTAATTTTTATTTTGGTCTTATGATTCGTTATAGATATGCTTTGGATGCTTTAGTGGGAGGAGATTTCCTTCATTGCAATGGGGATCAAGCTTTTAATGCCATAAAGAAGTTGGTTGCATCACATGATTCAGCTAATAACTTTGATTCAGCCCTTATTAGCATTTATAATAGATTAAACAATCTCGAGATAAGTACATCTCGCTTGGATGACAACTATCACCATGTTCATAATCGTCTTGAACAAGTTTTAGTGAACTCTAAACCTTCATTATGGGATCCTACTGTTAAAATTGTTATCGGTGATCAAACTCTTCGTGCCAACTGTGATATTATGTCTGAATTTTGCCTTATACCTGAGAGCATTTATAAATCTTTGAAACTTTGGGGAGTTGATGAAGGAGGAGAAGAAATAACTCTCATTGATAACTCTGTTATAATTCCTAAGGGAATAGCCGCAGGTGTGCATACAACCATTCTTGGAAGAACAATATCCATTGATTATCTTGTTATTGAATGTGTAGGGACAGGAAAAATCACACTCGGAAGATCCCTGCTAAAACTATTGGGAGCAGTCATAGATGTGGGAGAAGGCATCCTGGATTTCACCTCTATACCGGGGGGGAATCATACATTTCCTAAATCAAAGAGAAAGAAAAACAACAAGAAAGGTAAGTGTAAAGCCCAAGGTAAGGATGATGCACCACCCTCCGATAATACTTGATACACACTTTCTGCGCCTAGCTGAAAGGCGTTAAAGAAAAGCGCTTATGGGAGACAACCCATGGTTTTTATTACAGTACTTTGTTTTTATTTTGTGTCTTGGAAGTTGTTTACTACTGTAGCAACCTCTCCTTATCTTAGTTTAGTGTTTTGTTGTGCCAAGTAAAGTTGTTGATAGTAAAGTTCATACTAGATTTGGATTACTGCGCAGAAACAGATTTCTTTGCTGTCACGAATCTGGGCTGTTTTCTCTGTAGGTAACTCAGAAAATTTTGCCAATTTACGTGAGTGATCCTCAGATATGTACGCAACTTTCATTCGATTTGAGCATTTTCATTTGAGCAAGTCTGGTGCCTCGATAAAATTCGTCAATACGAACTGTTCTGTTTTTGACAGATTCTGCCTTTTATTTCGCATTGCCTCTTTTGCTATGTTGGATGAATTTCTTTGATCCATTAATGTCCAGTAGCTTTATGCAATGTCCAGAAGTGTTAAGAATGATTGTGTCACCTCTGAACATGTTAATTTTTATTGTCCACTAACCCTCTAATGAGTTGTTCTAAGTTTGGTGTGGAGGAAGTTTTCAAGGATCAAGAGAGGAGTATGATGCAATATGATCAAGGAGAGTGAAAGCTCTAAGCTTGGGGATGCCCCGGTGGTTCACCCCTGCATATTCTAAGAAGACTCAAGCGTCTAAGCTTGGGGATGCCCAAGGCATCCCCTTCTTCATCGACAACATTATCAGGTTCCTCCCCTGAAACTATATTTTTATTCCATCACATCTTATGTGCTTTTCTTGGAGCATCGGTTTGTTTTTGTTTTTGTTTTGTTTGAATAAAATGGATCCTAGCATTCACTTTGTGGGAGAGAGACACGCTCCGCTGTAGCATATGGACAAGTATGTCCTTAGGCTTTACTCATAATATTCATGGCGAAGTTTCTTCTTCGTTAAATTGTTATATGGTTGGAATTGGAAAATGATACATGTAGTAATTGCTATAATGTCTTGGATAATGTGATACTTGGCAATTGTTGTGCTCATGTTTAAGCTCTTGCATCATATGCTTTGCACCCATTAATGAAGAAATACATAGAGCATGCTAAAATTTGGTTTGCATATTTGGTCTCTCTAAGGTCTAGATAATTTCTAGTATTGAGTTTGAACAACAAGGAAGACGGTGTAGAGTCTTATAATGTTTTCAATATGTCTTTTATGTGAGTTTTGCTGCACCGGTTCATCCTTGTGTTTGTTTCAAATAACCTTGCTAGCCTAAACCTTGTATCGAGAGGGAATACTTCTCATGCATCCAAAATCCTTGAGCCAACCACTATGCCATTTGTGTCCACCATACCTACCTACTACATGGTATTTCTCCGCCATTCCAAAGTAAATTGCTTGAGTGCTACCTTTAAATTTCTATTCTCCACCTTTGCAATAAATAGCTCATGGGACAAATAGCTTAAAAACTATTGTGGTATTGAATATGTACTTATGCACTTTATCTCTTATTAAGTTGCTTATTGTGCGATAACCATGTTTCTGGGGACGCCATCAACTATTCTTTGTTGAATTTCATGTGAGTTGCTATGCATGTTCGTCTTGTCTGAAGTAAGAGAGATCTACCACCTTATGGTTAAGCATGCATATTGTTAGAGAAGAACATTGGGCCGCTAACTAAAGCCATGATCCATGGTGGAAGTTTCAGTTTTGGACATATATCCTCAATCTCATATGAGAATAATAATTGTTGCCACATGCTTATGCATTAAAGAGGAGTCCATTATCTGTTGTCTATGTTGTCCCGGTATGGATGTCTAAGTTGAGAATAATCAATAGTGAGAAATCCAATGCGAGCTTTCTCCTTAGACCTTTGTACAGGCGGCATGGAGGTACCCCTTTGTGATACTTGGTTAAAACATGTGCATTGCGATGATCCAGTAGTCCAAGCTAATTAGGACAAGGTGCGGGCACTATTAGTATACTATGCATGAGGCTTGCAACTTGTAAGATATAATCTACATGATACATATGCTTTATTACTGCCGTTGACAAAATTGTTTCATGTTTTCAAAATCAAAGCTCTAGCACAAATATAGCAATCGATGCTTTTCCTCTATGGAGGACCATTCTTTTACTTTTATGTTGAGTCAGTTCACCTATTTCTCTCCACCTCAAGAAGCAAACACTTGTGTGAACTGTGCATTGATTCCTACATACTTGCATATTGCACTTATTATATTACTCTATGTTGACAATATCCATGAGATATACATGTTACAAGTTGAAAGCAACCGCTGAAACTTAATCTTCCTTTGTGTTGCTTCAATACATTTACTTTGATTTATTGCTTTATGAGTTAACTCTTATGCAAGACTTATTGATGCTTGTCTTGAAGTACTATTCATGAAAAGTCTTTGCTATATGATTCACTTGTTTACTCATGTCATATACATTGTTTTGATCGCTGCATTCACTACATATGCTTTACAAATAGTATGATCAAGGTTATGATGGCATGTCACTCCAGAAATTATCTTTGTTATCGTTTTACTCGCTCGGACGAGGCAGAACTAAGCTTGGGGATGCTGATACGTCTCCGACGTATCGATAATTTCTTATGTTCCATGCCACATTATTGATGTTATCTACATGTTTTATGCACACTTTATGTCATATTCGTGCATTTTCTGGAACTAACCTATTAACAAGATGCCGAAGTGCCAGTTGCTATTTTCTGCTGTTTTTGGTTTCAGAAATCCTAGTAACGAAATATTCTCGGAATTGGACGAAATCAACGCCCAGGGTCCTATTTTGCCACGAAGCTTCCAGAAGACCGAAGAGGAGACGAAGTGGGGCCACGAGGCGGCCAAACCCTAGGGCGGCGCGGCCCAGGCCCTGGCCGCGCCGACCTATGTTGTCGGCCCCTCGTGCCGCCTCTTGACCTGCCCTTCCGCCTACTTAAAGCCTCCGTCGCGAAACCCCCAGTACCGAGAGCCACGATACGGAAAACCTTCCAGAGACGCCGCCGCCGCCAATCCCATCTCGGGGGATTCAGGAGATCGCCTCCGGCACCCTGCCGGAGAGGGGAATCATCTCCCGGAGGACTCTACGCCGCCATGGTCGCCTCCGGAGTGATGAGTGAGTAGTCTACCCCTGGACTATGGGTCCATAGCAGTAGCTAGATGGTTGTCTTCTCCCCATTGTGCTTAATTGTCGGGTCTTGTGAGCTGCCGAATGATACGTCTCCGACGTATCGATAATTTCTTATGTTCCATGCCACATTATTGATGATATCTACATGTTTTATGCACACTTTATGTCATATTCGTGCATTTTCTGGAACTAACCTATTAACAAGATGCCGAAGTGCCAGTTGTTGTTTTCTGCTGTTTTTGGTTTCAGAAATCCTAGTAACAAAATATTCTCGGAATTGGACGAAATCAATGCCCAGGGTCCTATTTTGCCACGAAGCTTCCAGAAGTCCGAAGAGGAGACGAAGTGGGGCCACGAGGTGGCCACACCCTAGGGCGGCGCGGCCCCCCCCCCCTTGGCCGCGCGGCCCTGTGGTGTGGGGCCCTCGTGCCGCCTCCTGACCTGCCCTTCCGCCTACTTAAAGCCTCCGTTGCGAAACCCCCAGTACCGAGAGCCACGATACGGAAAACCTTCCAGAGACGCCGCCGCCGCCGATCCCATCTCGGGGGATCCAGGAGATCGCCTCCGGCACCCTGCCGGAGAGGGGAATCATCTCCCGGAGGACTCTACGCCGCCATGGTCGCCTCCGGAGTGATGTGTGAGTAGTCTACCCCTGGACTATGGGTCCATAGCAGTAGCTAGATGGTTGTCTTCTCCCCATTGTGCTTAATTGTCGGATCTTGTGAGCTGCCTAACATGATCAAGATCATCTATCTGTAATTCTATATGTTGCGTTTGTTGGGATCCGATGAATAGAGAATACTTGTTATGTTGATTATCAAAGTTATGTCTATGTGTTGTTTATGATCTTGCATGCTCTCCGTTACTAGTAGATGCTCTGGCCAAGTAGATGCTTGTAACTCCAAGAGGGAGTATTTATGCTCGATAGTGGGTTCATGCCTCCACTGATATCCTGGGACAAGTGTGAGAAAGTTCTAAGGTTGTGGATGTGCTGTTGCCACTAGGTATAAAAAATTATTGCAATTTTCATGGATGTTGTTACTAGTTAAATTACGCGTAATACTTAATGCAATTGTCTTGTTGTTAGCAACTTAATACTGGAGGGGGTTCGGATGATAACCTGAAGGTGGACTTTTTAGGCATAGATGCATGCTGGATGGCGGTCTATGTACTTTGTCGTAATGCCCAATTAAATCTCACTATACTCATCATAATATGTATGTGCATGGTCATGCCCTCTTTATTTGTCAATTGCCCAACCGTAATTTGTTCACCCAACATGCTGTTTATCTTATGGGAGAGACACCTCTAGTGAACTGTGGACCCCGGTCCAATTCTCTATACCGAAATACAATCTACCGCAATACTGTTCTACCGTTTTTCGCAAACAATCATCTTCCACACAATACGGTTAATCCTTTGTTACAGCAAGCCGGTGAGATTGACAACCTCACTGTTTCGTTGGGGCAAAGTACTTTGGTTGTGTTGTGCAGGTTCCACGTTGGCGCCGGAATCCCTAGTGTTGCGCCGCACTACATCCCGCCGCCATCAACCTTCAACGTGCTTCTTGGCTCCTCCTGGTTCGAGAAACCTTGGTTTCTTTCTGAGGGAAAACTTGCTGCTGTGCGCATCATACCTTCCTCTTGGGGTTCCCAACGAACGTGTGAGTTACACGCCATCAAGCTCTTTTTCTCGCGCCGCTTGCTTGGGAGATCAAGACACGCCGCAAGGGAGTCTCCACTTCTCAATCTCTTTACTTTGTTTTTGTCTTGCTTAGTTTTATTTACTACTTTGTTTGCTGCACTAAATCAAAATACAAAAAAATTAGTTGCTAGTTTTACTTTATTTGCTATCTTGTTTGCTATATCAAAAACACAAAAAATTAGTTACTTGCATTTACTTTATCTAGTTTGCTTTATTTACTGTTGCTAAAATGGCTACCCCTGAAAATACTAAGTTGTGTGACTTCACAACCACAAATAATAATGATTTCTTATGCACACCTATTGCTCCACCTGCTACTACAGCAGAATTCTTTGAAATTAAACCTGCTTTACTGAATCTTGTTGCGAGAGCAATTTTCTGGTGTTAGTTCTGATGATGCTGCTGCCCATCTTAATAATTTTGTTGAACTATGTGAAATGCAAAAGTATAAAGATGTAGATGGTGACATTATAAAATTAAAATTGTTCCCTTTCTCATTAAGAGGAAGAGCTAAAGATTGGTTGCTATCTCTGCCTAAGAATAGTATTGATTCATGGACTAAATGCAAGGATGCTTTTATTGGTAGATATTATCCCCCTGCTAAAATTATATCTTTGAGGAGTAGCATAATGAATTTGAAACAATTAGATACTGAACATGTTGCTCAAGCTTGGGAAAGAATGAAATCTCTGGTTAAAAATTGCCCAACCCATGGACTGACTACTTGGATGATCATCCAAACCTTCTATGCAGGACTAAATTTTTCTTCGTGGAATTTATTGGATTCAGCTGCTGGAGGTACCTTTATGTCCATCACTCTTGGTGAAGCAACAAAGCTTCTTGATAATATGATGATCAATTACTCTGAATGGCACACGGAAAGAGCTCCACAAGGTAAGAAGGTAAATTCTGTCGAAGAAACCTCTTCCTTGAGTGATAAGATTGATGCTATTATGTCTATGCTTGTGAATGATAGGACTAATATTGATCCTAATAATGTTCCGTTAGCCTCATTGGTTGCACAAGAAGAACATGTTGATGTAAACTTCATTAAAAATAATAATTTCAACAGCAATGCTTACCAGAACAATTCTAGTAACAACTATAGGCCATATCCTTATAATAATGGCAACGGCTATGGTAATTCTTATGGGAATTCTTACAACAATAATAGGAGTTCACCCCCTGGACTTGAAGCTATGCTTAAAGAATTTATTAGTACACAAACTGCTTTTAACAAATCTGTTGAAGAAAAGCTTGGGAAAATTGATATACTTGCTTCTAAAGTCGATAGTCTTGCCTCTGATGTTGATCTTTTGAAATCGAAAGTTATGCCTAATGAAAATCATCATAACAAAATTACTACTACAGCAAATTCCATTCAAGTTAGAATTAATGAGAATATAATATTAATGGCTGAACTACGTGCTAGGTGGGATAGAGAAGAAAATGAAAAACTAGCTAAAGAGAAGAATGTAGCTAAAGTTTGGACTATTACCACCACTAGTAATGCTAATGCTACACATGTTACTGCACCTCCTACTATTAATAATAAAAGAATTGGTGTTAGCAATGTTTCCACTTCTAATGCAAAGCGCGAGAAATCGGCCCGAAATCGCTAAAATCGTTGAAAGCGCTGTGATAAAACTGCTGAAATTTTTTCCAACATTGGGGATGATGATCCCATTGCTTTAGATTATAATGGTTTGAATTTTGATGATTGCCACATCTCTGAAGTTATAAAGTTCTTGCAAAAACTTGCTAAAAGTCCTAATGCTAGTGCTATAAATTTGGCTTTCACGCAACATATTACAAATGCTCTCATAAAAGCTAGAGAAGAGAAACTAGAGCGCGAAGCCTCTATTCCTAGAAAGCAAGAGGATGGTTGGGAGCCCATCATTAAAATGAAGGTTAAAGATTTTGATTGTAATGCTTTATGTGATCTTGGTGCAAGTATTTCTGTTATGCCTAAGAAAATTTATAATATGCTTGACTTGCCACCGCTGAAAAATTGTTATTTGGATGTTAATCTTGCTGATCATTCTACAAAGAAACCTTTGGGGAAAGTTGATAATGTTCGCATTACCGTTAACAATAACCTTGTCCCCGTTGATTTTGTTGTCTTGGATATTGAATGCAATGCATCTTGTCCCATTATATTGGGAAGACCTTTTCTTCGAACTGTTGGTGCTATCATTGATATGAAGGAAGGTAATATTAAATATCAATTTCCTCTCAAGAAAGGTATGGAACACTTACCTAGAAAGAGAATGAAGTTACCTTTTGATTCTATTATTAGAACAAATTATGATGTTGACACTTCGTCTCTTGATAATACTTGATACACACTTTCTGCGCCTAGCTGAAAGGCGTTAAAGAAAAGCGCTTATGGGAGACAACCCATGGTTTTTACCTACAGTACTTTGTTTTTATTTTTGTGTCTTGGAAGTTGTTTACTACTGTAGCAACCTCTCCTTATCTTAGTTTAGTGTTTTGTTGTGCCAAGTAAAGTCGTTGATAGAAAAGTTCATACTAGATTTGGATTACTGCGCAGAAACAGATTTCTTTGCTGTCACGAATCTGGGCTGTTTTCTCTGTAGGTAACTCAGAAAATTATGCAAATTTACGTGAGTGATCCTCAGATATGTACGCAACTTTCATTCAATTTTAGCATTTTCATTTGAGCAAGTCTGGTGCCTCGATAAAATTCGTCAATACGAACTGTTCTGTTTTGACAGATTCTGCCTTTTATTTCGCATTGCCTCTTTTGTTATGTTGGATGAATTTCTTTGATCCATTAATGTCCAGTAGCTTTATGCAATGTCCAGAAGTGTTAAGAATGATTATGTCACCTCTGAACATGTTAATTTTTATTGTCCACTAACCCTCTAATGAGTTGTTCTAAGTTTGGTGTGGAGGCAGTTTTCAAGGATCAAGAGAGGAGTATGATGCAACATGATCAAGGAGAGTGAAAGCTCTAAGCTTGGGGATGCCCCGGTGGTTCACCCCTGCATATACTAAGAAGACTCAAGCGTCTAAGCTTGGGGATGCCCAAGGCATCCCCTTCTTCATCGACAACATTATCAGGTTCCTCCCCTGAAACTATATTTTTATTCCATCACATCTTATGTGCTTTGCTTGGAGCGTCGGTTTGTTTTTGTTTTTTTGTTTCGTTTGAATAAAATGGATCCTAGCATTCACTTTATGGGAGAGAGACACGCTCCGCTGTAGCATATGGACAAGTATGTCATTAGTTTCTACTCATAGTATTCATGGCGAAGTTTCTTCTTCGTTAAATTGTTATATGGTTGGAATTGGAAAATGATACATGTAGTAATTGCTATTAATGTCTTGGGTAATGTGATACTTGGCAATTGTTGTGCTCATGTTAAAGCTCTTGCATCATATACTTGAAGGAGATATGCCCTAGAGGCAATAATAAAGTGGTTATTATTTATATCTTTATGTTTATGATAAATGTTTATATATCATGCTAGAATTGTATTAACCGAAACATTAGTACATGTGTGATATGTAGACAAACAAGAAGTCCCTAGTATGCCTCTTAAACTAGCTTGTTGATTAATGGATGATTAGTTTCATAATCATGAACATTGGATGTTATTAATAACAAGGTTATGTCATTGTGTGAATGATGTAATGGACACACCCAATTAAGCGTAGCATAAGATCTCGTCATTAAGTTATTTGCTATAAGCTTTCGATACATAGTTACCTAGTCCTTATGACCATGAGATCATATAAATCACTTATACCGGAAAGGTACTTTGATCACACCAAACGCCACTGCGTAAATGGGTGGTTATAAAGGTGGGATTAAGTATCCGGAAAGTATGAGTTGAGGCATATGGATCAACAGTGGGATTTGTCCATCCCGATGATGGATAGATATACTCTGGGTCCTCTCGGTGGAATGTCGTCTAATGTCTTGCAAGCATATGAATGAGTTCATAAGAGACCACATACCACGGTACGAGTAAAGAGTACTTGTCAGGAAACGAGGTTGAACAAGGTATAGAGTGATACCGAAGATCAAACCTCGGACAAGTAAAATATCGCGAGACAAAGGGAATTGGTATAGTATGTGAATGGTTCATTCGATCACTAAAGTCATCGTTGAATATGTGGGAGTCATTATGGATCTCCAGATCCCGCTATTGGTTATTGGTCAGAGTGAGTACTCAACCATGTCCGCATAGTTCACGAACCGTAGGGTGACACACTTAAAGTTGGATGTTGAAATGGTAGTACTTGAATATGGAATGGAGTTCGAATATTTGTTCGGAGTCCCGGATGAGATCCCGGACATCACGAGGAGTTCCGGAATGGTCCGGAGAATAAGATTCATATATGGGAAGTCATTTTATGTGAATTAAAATGATCCGGAAGGTTCTAGAAGGTTCTAGAAAAGTCCGGAAGAAATAAGGATGGAAGGTGGAGTCCCAAAGGGACTCCACCCACCTTGGCCGGCCAATCTAAGGGAGGAGGAGTCCCAAGTGGACTCCCCACCATGGTGGCCGGCCACCCCACCAAGGAAAGGGGGGAGTCCCACTCCCCCTAGGTTTGGACACTTGGAAGGTTTTGGTTGGGGTCTTATTCGGACTCTTTGACCTAAGCCTTGGGGCTTCCACCTATATAAAGAGGGGGAGAGAGGGGCTGGCCGGCCACTCAAGCCACCACCATGGCCGCACCCCTCAAGGGTGCCCTAGCCGGCGCCCCTCTCCCCAAACCCTAGCGGTCTCTCTCTCCTCCACCATATCCCGCACGCTTAAGCGAAGCTCCGCCGGATTTCTCCACCACCACCGACACCACGCCGTCGTGCTGTCGGATTCAAGAGGAGCTACTACTTCCGCTGCCCGCTGGAACGGGGAGGTGGACGTCGTCTTCATCAACAACCGAACGTGTGACCGAGTACGGAGGTGCTGCCCGTTCGTGGCGCCGGAAGCGATCGTGATCAAGATCTTCTACGCGCTTTTGCAAGCGGCAAGTGAACGTCTACCGCAGCAACAAGAGCCTCATCTTGTAGGCTTTGGAATCTCTTCAAGGGTGAGACTCGATACCCCCTCGTTGCTACCGTCTTCTAGATTGCATCTTGGCTTGGATTGCGTGTTCGCGGTAGGAAAATTTTTGTTTTCTATGCAACGTTATCCTACAGTGGTATCAGAGCCGTGTCTATGCATAGATGGTTGCACGAGTAGAACACAATGGTTTTGTGGGCGTTGATGCTCTTGTTATCTTTAGTTTGAGTACTTTGCATCTTTGTGGCATAGTGGGATGAAGCGGCTCGGACTAACTTTACATGACCGCGTTCATGAGACTTGTTCCTCGTTCGACATGCAACTTGTATTGCATAAGAGGCTTTGCGGGTGTCTGTCTCTCCTACTATAGTGAAGATTCAATTTACTCTTCTATTGACAACATTAGTATCACCGTTGTGGTTCATGTTCGTAGGTAGATTAGATCTTACTCGAAAACCCTAAACCACGTAAAATATGCAAACCAAATTAGAGACGTCTAACTTGTTTTTGCAGGGTTTGGTGATGTGATATGGTCATAATGTGATGATGAATATGTATGAGATGATCATTATTGTATTGTGGCAACCGGCAGGAGCCTTATGGTTGTCTTTAATGTTGAGTAGTATTTCAAAGTAGTTGTAATAGTTGCTACATGAGGTGAACAACCATGAAGCCGGCGCCATGAACCTTGACGCTACGCCGACGATGATGGAGATCATGCCCGTTGATGATGGAGATCATGTCCGTGCTTTGGAGATGAAGATCGAAGGCGCAAAGACAAAAAGGGCCATATCATATCACATATGAACTGCATGTGATGTTAATCCTTTTATGCATCTTATTTTGCTTAGATCGCGACGGTAGCATTATAAGATGATCCCTCACATTAATATCAAGATAATAAAGTGTTCTCCCCTCGTATGCACCGTTGTACAGTTCGTCGTTTCGAAGCATCTCGTGATGATCGGATGTGATAGACTCAACGTTCACATACAACGGGTGTAAGCAACGTTGCACACGCGGAATACTTGGGTTTGCTTGACGAGCCTAGCATGTACAGACATGGCCTCGGGACAACGAAAACCGAAAGGTTGAACATGAGTCATATGGATGATATGATCAACATGTTGATGTTCACCATTGAAGCTACATCATCTCACTTGATGATCGGTTTTGGTGTAGTGGATTTGGATCGTGTACCACTTAACAACTATGAGGGATGTTGTATTAAGTGGGAGTTCATTAGTAATTAGATTAAAACATGAACTAATTATCATAAACATAGTCTGAGTAGTATTTTGTATTAATTTTGTAGTATTGGCATCTGTTTACTACTATGCGCTAGTCTTGTTATTGAGATAGAAATACTGTTAAATCTGATAAGAAACTTTACGGATTAGTACCGTATTGTTAAAGAATCAAGAATTGATTAAGTCCTATTGCAAACTTTTAGTAAACCTCACATTATTGATTCAAAGAGCTATGGTTTCAATTAGTACCCAAAGTTATCTTGTCTCCGTGAAACTTGAAGTTCAAATCTGTTTGAAAAGTAAGGAGCTGAAAATTTAGTTTTCAGAAATAATCAAGGTATGAGATATATGTGATATCTAAGACCTTATTGCAAGATGATAGAATATAAATTTGGTGAGACTACATAAACTCATAAGTTTTATGGGAATGTATGAAGGTTGAAGACGCCAGGCATCACAATCCTCCAACTATTGGGGGACTAATAATATTCGCATATCCATGAAGTTATCATCCTTAGTATGCACCGTTGCTAAGACTCGTCGTTTCGAAGCATCACGTGATGATCGGGTGTGATAGATTCTACGTGTGCATACAACGGGTGCAAGCCAGATTTGTACATGCGAATACTAAGGTTAAACTTTATGAGCCTAGCATGTACAGACATGGTCTCAAAAAGTTGTCATGAATTGATGGATAAAATTATGAGTGAAATTGTTCATCATAGTTACTAATAAGTGAAATCTAGAACACTTGTCATATGATGATCAACTTCAAAGTAAGAACCTCAAGGTTATTGGTATTTGACCAACAAACCTAGAAGTTATTGATGTTGAAGTGTTTTTTCTGAATAATGAGGAAAGCTAAAAGAGAAACTGCAAAAGATATTCTGGCAGAAAGAAAAGAAAAGACTAGAAAGTCTAGCTCAGGTGTATATCAATGATATACATGTTATGGATGTATTCCTCGTTTGGTCACACAATGAAATTCTTGGGTATTTGTACCATATTGGTTGGTATGAAGTGTCATACAAAACAACGCAATACAAGAATACAATGGCCTAAGTGACTGACAAGGAATGTGATAGAAATGCACGTCTGGAACAAAATAAAGTGTTATTATGTTCGTCGTTGGCATTCTATCTAGCCCTTAGAATTTATAATAAAGAACTTAATAATTGTTATTTTGCTCCGGTCAAATGAAAACAATGAGTTGTTCAAATTATGACATTACTCCATGTACGATGGATAAGTTATTATAAATCTTAATGGTGAAACACACATACATAACACTGACGCTAAAATGCCATAAGGCAAATGATTTGAATTCCACTTATTTGTGGAACCGCCATTTAGGTCATGTTAGAAAGGAACGCATAAAGGAACTCCATACAAATGGATTTTTGGAGTCATTTGATTTTTGAATCGTTTGGCGCTTGCAAATCTTTTCTAAAGAGAATGATTAAAATACCGTTCATAGGCCAAAAGTTGAACGGGCAACAAACTTAGTGGAAAAATACATGATGATGTATGTGGTTCACTGGGCATAGTTGTGTGCGGGAGATTCTTCTACTTCATGAAAACTTTCAACAATGAATTGAGTATATACATGTGGATATATTCAATAAGAAAGAAGTTTGAAACATTTGAATGGTTTCAAATAAATTTCAGCATGAAGTGGAAATCATCGTAATAGAAAAGTCAAATATCTATGATTGGATCATGGTGAAAATATTTGAATTACGAGTTTTAGCGAACATCTAAGAGAGTTATGAAATTGTTCTACAACTTACGTTTCTTGGAGTATCATAGTGATGATGAAGTATCCAAGAGATATATCCAAACTTTGTTGGATCAATGATGAGATAAAATATTGATGCCATTATATTTTTGTGGATTATGCTTTAGTGACTACCGCTTTTACACTGAATAGAGCATCATCATGATCCGTTGAAATGACACCATACGAGTTATGGCATGGGTATGAAACCTGATAGTCTTTTCTTAAATTTTGGTATGCATAGCATAAGTAAATAAGTTTACAACCAAAATCGGATGAATGTCTTTGTTGGTTATCCCAGAGAATTAATTGGGAATTCTTCCCACTATGGAGACAAAGACAAAAGTGTTTGTCAATGTTTCTTATTTCCAAGAAATTGTTTCTAGTGAAGTTTTTGAGTGGGAGGACACTATAATTTGATAAGGTTTATGAACACGAGCATAATGATCGAGTAGCGCAGCATCGGAATTTGTTTCGGAAGCGGCCACGACGATCATGGCTCCCATGACTACAAAGTGTTTTAGCCATGGAGATCGAAGTACATATTGAACCTTGTAGGTATGGTTTACTTTGTGATCAAATAAATGATTTGTGAACAAAGGATTGTTTTTGAACAATGATAAACCAACTACAAACAAAGAAGTTATGATGGGCCCTGACTCCGTTAAAATGGCTATACGCCATGAAATCCAAGATAGATGAATACTTTATGAAAGTAAATGGATCTATGAAATTGATAGACTTGGATGAAATATCCTTGAAGAAAGCTTGACTTGTCGAAAAATTGTTTACGACAAAGTTCAAAGAGTTGAATACGATAAGATTAGATCTTCTGTAGTAATGCTTATAGTCTATGTGGATTATTCTAGTAATCACTACATATTTCTTTTATGAGATATGCTAGTAGGATGGCAAAATACACTACTTAACAGAAGTATGTATACAAGATACAACCAAGAGTTTTGCTGGTCCGTGAAATACTAGATAGCTATACAAGCTTCAATTGGATGAAGTAAGTATCACGGAGTTGGAATCTTCACCGAGATGAAATAGTCAAAGTGTTTTTGATTTCATCGAGACGATGAAGAGGCTTGCATTTGCAAGAAATTAAGTGGGAGCGCTAAGACACATTTATAATACTTTATGTAGGTGACATATAGTTGGTTATAAATGATGTAATTATATACTTGATTAAAAGGTTTCATTGAGAATTAACTTCAATGAAAGGATATGGACTGAAACAAATCTAGTGTCAAGATCTATGAAGATAGATTGAAACACAAAATAAGTTTAAGTCAAAGTACATAGAATGGATATTGAAATAGTTCAATATAGAAATATTAAGAAAATGTTCTTGTCATGTTAAAGTTTTAACAAGACTTGAGTGTATCTGACACTCAATGAGTAAAAACACATGAGTGATTATAGATCACGAATAATATGTACACAATCAGATATCATGTGCTCCAAAATGTTAGGAGCATATACCAGAATGATTCATGTGATGATCATTGGACAAACAGTAAGAATATCCCTGTGTACTTTAGAAGAACCAAGGATATATAAATAATTTTGTATGAAGAAATGACAAACAAATCGCTGTAAGGTGTTGCACCGATATTGGTTTTGTCACATATAAAAATAAAATTTCAATCTCAAAATTAGGCTAAGTGTTGATTAAAAGGTAGCACAATGCTAGATTTAGAAGAGTTCTAAATATTGTGATGGATTCTACAAACGAAGGCTGAATATGTCATTGTTTTGACAATGACTGAGGATGTTAAAGTCAAGAGGTTCTTTGAGAACTTGGTGTAGTTCCGATAGTGTCAGAACTTTGAAGCTATATTGTGTATGACAATATTAGTGACATATTTCAGACCGCGGAATTAAGGTTCCACCAGAAGACCAAACATATTTAATGCCGACTCATTTGGAAAATGAGTGATGCGTGAAGACGCAAATGAATTGCAAAATACATACGTTTCTGAGTGTGTCAGAACCGTTGACTAAAGCTCTCCCTAGGGCAAAGTATGACCAACACCAGAATGCCATGGGTGTTAGGTACATTACAATGTAATCTAGATTATTGACTCTAGTGCAAGTGGGAGACTGAAGGAGATATGCCCTAGAGGCAATAATAAAGTGGTTATTATTTATATCTTTATGTTTATGATAAATGTTTATATATCATGCTAGAATTGTATTAACCGAAACATTAGTACATGTGTGATATGTAGACAAACAAGAAGTCCCTAGTATGCCTCTTAAACTAGCTTGTTGATTAATGGATGATTAGTTTCATAATCATGAACATTGGATGTTATTAATAACAAGGTTATGTCATTGTGTGAATGATGTAATGGACACACCCAATTAAGCGTAGCATAAGATCTCGTCATTAAGTTATTTGCTATAAGCTTTCGATACATAGTTACCTAGTCCTTATGACCATGAGATCATATAAATCACTTATACCGGAAAGGTACTTTGATCACACCAAACGCCACTGCGTAAATGGGTGGTTATAAAGGTGGGATTAAGTATCCGGAAAGTATGAGTTGAGGCATATGGATCAACAGTGGGATTTGTCCATCCCGATGATGGATAGATATACTCTGGGCCCTCTCGGTGGAATGTCGTCTAATGTCTTGCAAGCATATGAATGAGTTCATAAGAGACCACATACCACGGCATTTGAGTAAAGAGTACTTGTCAGGAAACGAGGTTGAACAAGGTATAGAGTGATACCGAAGATCAAACCTCGGACAAGTAAAATATCGCGAGACAAAGGGAATTGGTATAGTATGTGAATGGTTCATTCGATCACTAAAGTCATCGTTGAATATGTGGGAGTCATTATGGATCTCCAGATCCCGCTATTGGTTATTGGTCAGAGTGAGTACTCAACCATGTCCGCATAGTTCACGAACCGTAGGGTGACACACTTAAAGTTGGATGTTGAAATGGTAGTACTTGAATATGGAATGGAGTTCGAATATTTGTTCGGAGTCCCGGATGAGATCCCGGACATCACGAGGAGTTCCGGAATGGTCCGGAGAATAAGATTCATATATGGGAAGTCATTTTATGTGAATTAAAATGATCCGGAAGGTTCTACGGAAGGTTCTAGAAGGTTCTAGAAAAGTCCGGAAGAAATAAGGATGGAAGGTGGAGTCCCAAAGGGACTCCACCCACCTTGGCCGGCCAATCTAAGGGAGGAGGAGTCCCAAGTGGACTCCCCACCATGGTGGCCGGCCACCCCACCAAGGAAAGGGGGGAGTCCCACTCCCCCTAGGTTTGGACACTTGGAAGGTTTTGGTTGGGGTCTTATTCGGACTCTTTGACCTAAGCCTTGGGGCTTCCACCTATATAAAGAGGGGGAGAGAGGGGCTGGCCAGCCACTCAAGCCACCACCATGGCCGCACCCCTCAAGGGTGCCCTAGCCGGCGCCCCTCTCCCCAAACCCTAGCGGTCTCTCTCTCCTCCACCATATCCCGCACGCTTAAGCGAAGCTCCGCCGGATTTCTCCACCACCACCGACACCACGCCGTCGTGCTGTCGGATTCAAGAGGAGCTACTACTTCCGCTGCCCGCTGGAACGGGGAGGTGGACGTCGTCTTCATCAACAACCGAACGTGTGACCGAGTACGGAGGTGCTGCCCGTTCGTGGCGCCGGAAGCGATCGTGATCAAGATCTTCTACGCGCTTTTGCAAGCGGCAAGTGAACGTCTACCGCAGCAACAAGAGCCTCATCTTGTAGGCTTTGGAATCTCTTCAAGGGTGAGACTCGATACCCCCTCGTTGCTACCGTCTTCTAGATTGCATCTTGGCTTGGATTGCGTGTTCGCGGTAGGAAAATTTTTGTTTTCTATGCAACGTTATCCTACAATACTTTGCACCCATTAATAAAGAAATACATAGAGCATGCTAAAATTTGGTTTGCATATTTGGTCTCTCTAAGGTCTAGATAATATCTAGTATTGAGTTTGAACAACAAGGAAGACGGTGTAGAGTCTTATAATGTTTTCAATATGTCTTTTATGTGAGTTTTGCTGCACTGGTTCATCCTTGTGTTTGTTTCAAATAAGCCTTGCTAGCCTAAACCTTGTATCGAGAGGGAATACTTCTCATGCATCCAAAATACTTGAGCCAACCACTATGCCATTTGTGTCCACCATACCTACCTACTACATGGTATTTTCCGCCATTCCAAAGTAAATTGCTTGAGTGCTACCTTTAAAATTCCATCATTCACCTTTGCAATATATAGCTCATGGGACAAATAGCTTAAAAACTATTGTGGTATTGAATATGTACTTATGCACTTTATCTCTTATTAAGTTGCTTGTTGTGCGATAACCATGTTCACTGGGGACGCCATCAACTACTCTTTGTTGAATTTCATGTGAGTTGCTATGCATATTCGTCTTGTCTGAAGTAAGAGAGATCTACCACCTTATGGTTAAGCATGCATATTGTTAGAGAAGAACATTGGGCCGCTAACTAAAGCCATGATCCATGGTGGAAGTTTTAGTTTTGGACATATATCCTCAATCTCATATGAGAAAATTATTAATTGTTGTTATATGCTTATGCATAAAAGAGGAGTCCATTATCTGTTGTCTATGTTGTCCCGGTATGGATGTCTAAGTTGAGAATAATCAATAGCGAGAAATCCAATGCGAGCTTTCTCCTTAGACCTTTGTACAGGCGGCATAGAGGTACCCCTTTGTGACACTTGGTTAAAACATGTGCATTGTGATGATCCGGTAGTCCAAGCTAATTAGGACAAGGTGCGGGCACTATTAGTATACTATGCATGAGGCTTGCAACTTGTAAGATATAATTTACATGATACATATGCTTTATTACTACCGTTGACAAAATTGTTTCATGTTTTCAAAATCAAAGCTCTAGCACAAATATAGCAATCGATGCTTTTCCTCTATGGAGGACCATTCTTTTACTTTCATTGTTGAGTCAGTTCACCTATTTCTCTCCACCTCAAGAAGCAAACACTTGTGTGAACTGTGCATTGATTCCTACATATTTGCTTATTGCACTTATTGTATTACTCTATGTTGACAATATCCATGAGATATACATGTTACAAGTTGAAAGCAACCGCTGAAACTTAATCTTCCTTTGTGTTGCTTCAATACCTTTACTTTGAATTATTGCTTTATGAGTTAACTCTTATGCAAGACTTATTGATGCTTATCTTGAAGTGCTATTCATGAAAAGTCTTTGCTATATGATTCACTTGTTTACTCATGTCATATACATTGTTTTGATCGCTGCATTCACTACATATGCTTTACAAATAGTATGATCAAGGTTATGATGGCATGTCACTCCTAAATTATACGTGTTATCGTTTTACCTTTCGGACGAGCAGAACTAAGCTTGGGGATGCTGATACGTCTCCGACGTATCGATAATTTCTTATGTTCCATGCCACATTATTGATGATATCTACATGTTTTATGCACACTTTATGTCATATTCGTGCATTTTACGGAACTAACCTATTAACAAGATGCCGAAGTGCCGATTCTTTGTTTCTGCTATTTTTGGTTTCAGAAATCCTAGTAACAAAATATTCTCGGAATTGGACGAAATCAACGCCCCGGGGTCCTATTTTGCCACGAAGCTTCCAGAAGTCCGAAGAGGAGACGAAGTGGGGCCACGAGGTGGCCACACCCTAGGCGGCGCGGCCCCCCCCTTGGCAGCGCGGCCACTGTGGTGTGGGGCCCTCGTGCCGCCTCTGACCTGCCCTTCCGCCTACTTAAAGCCTCCGTTGCGAAACCCCCGATCGAGAGCCACGATACGGAAAACCTTCCCGGAGACGCCGCCGCCGCCGATCCCATCTCGGGGGATCCAGGAGATCGCCTCCGGCACCACTGCGGAGGGGAATCATCTCCCGGAGGACTCTACGCCGCCATGGTCGCCTCCGGAGTGATGTGTGAGTAGTCTACCCCTGGACTATGGGTCCATAGCAGTAGCTAGATGGTTGTCTTCTCCCCATTGTGCTTAATTGTCGGATCTTGTGAGCTGCCTAACATGATCAAGATCATCTATCTGTAATTCTATATGTTGCGTTTGTTGGGATCCGATGAATAGAGAATACTTGTTATGTTGATTATCAAAGTTATGTCTATGTGTTGTTTATGATCTTGCATGCTCTCCGTTACTAGTAGATGCTCTGCCAAGTAGATGCTTGTAACTCCAAGAGGGAGTATTTATGCTCGATAGTGGGTTCATGCCTCCATTGATATCTCGGGACGATGTGAGAAAGTTCTAAGGTTGTGGATGTCTGTTGCCACTAGGGATAAAACATTAGTGCTATGTTCAAGGATGTAGTTACTAGTTACATTACGCGCAATACTTAATGCAATTGTCTGTTGTTAGCAACTTAATACCGGAGGGGTTCGGATGATAACCTGAAGGTGGACTTTTTAGGCATAGATGCATCTTTGGATGGCGGTCTATGTACTTTGTCGTAATGCCCAATTAAATCTCACTATACTCATCATAATATGTATGTGCATGGTCATGCCCTCTTTATTTGTCAATTGCCCAACTGTAATTTGTTCACCCAACATGCTGTTTATCTTATGGGAGAGACACCTCTAGTGAACTGTGGACCCCGGTCCAATTCTCTATACTGAAATACAATCTCTTGCAATCTTGTTCTACTGTTTTCGCAAACAATCATCTTCCACACAATACGGTTAATCCTTTGTTACAGCAAGCCGGTGAGATTGACAACCTCACTGTTTCGTTGGGGCAAAGTACTTTGGTTGTGTTGTGCAGGTTCCACGTTGGCGCCGGAATCCCTGGTGTTGCGCCGCACTACATCCATCGCCATCAACCTTCAACGTGCTTCTTGGCTCCTCCTGGTTCGATAAACCTTGGTTTCTTTCTGAGGGAAAACTTGCTGCTGTGCGCATCATACCTTCCTCTTGGGGTTCCCAACGAACGTGTGAGTTACACGCCATCACCGAACATGATCAAGATCATCTATCTGTAATTCTATATGTTGCGTTTGTTGGGATCCGATGAATAGAGAATACTTGTTATGTTGATTATCAAAGTTATGTCTATGTGTTGTTTATGATCTTGCATGCTCTCCGTTACTAGTAGATGCTCTGGCCAAGTAGATGCTTGTAACTCCAAGAGGGAGTATTTATGCTCGATAGTGGGTTCATGTCTCCGTGAATCTGGGGGAGTGATAGAAACCTCTAAGATTATGGATGTGCTGTTGCCACTAGGGATAAAACATTGGTGCTATGTTCAAGGATGTAGTCACTGATTACATTACGCGCAATACTTAATGCAATTGTCTGTTGTTAGCAACTTAATACTAGAGGGGGTTCGGATGATAACCTGAAGGTGGACTTTTTAGGCATAGATGCATGCTGGATAGCGGTCTATGTACTTTGTCGTAATGCCCAATTAAATCTCACTATACTCATCATAATATGTATGTGCATGGTCATGCCCTCTCTATTTGTCAATTGCCCAACTGTAATTTGTTCACCCAACATGCTGTTTATCTTATGGGAGAGACACCTCTAGTGAACTGTGGACCCCGGTCCTATTCTTTACATCGCATACAATCTACTGCAATACTTGTTCTACTGTTTTCTGCAAACAATCATCTTCCACACAATACGGTTAATCCTTTGTTACAGCAAGCCGGTGAGATTGACAACCTCACTGTTTCGTTGGGGCAAAGTACTTTGGTTGTGTTGTGCAGGTTCCACATTGGCGCCGGAATCTCTGGTGTTGCGCCGCACTACATCCCACCGCCATCAACCTTCAACGTGCTTCTTGACTCCTACTGGTTCGATTAAACCTTGGTTTCTTACTGAGGGAAACTTGCCGTTGTGCGCATCACACCTTCCTCTTGGGGTTCCCAACAGACGTGTCAACTACACGCATCACCGCTTCATCCCACTATGCCACAAAGATGCAAAGTACTCAAACTAAAGATAACAAGAGCATCAACGCCCACAAAACCATTGTGTTCTACTCGTGCAACCATCTATGCATAGACACGGCTCTGATACCACTGTAGGATAACGTTGCATAGAAACAAAAAATTTCCTACCGCGAACATGCAATCCAAGCCAAGATGCAATCTAGAAGACAGTAGCAACGAGGGGATTATCGAGTCTCACCCTTGAAGAGATTCCAAAGCCTACAAGATGAGGCTCTTGTTGCTGCGGTAGACGTTCACTTGCCGCTTGCAAAAGCGCGTAGAAGATCTTGATCACGATCCCTCCAGCGCCACGAACGGGCAGCACCTCCGTACTCGGTCACACGTTCGGTTGTTGATGAAGACGACGTCCACCTCCCGTTCCAGCGGGCAGCGGAAGTAGTAGCTCCTCTTGAATCCGACAGCACGACGGCGTGGTGTCGGTGGTGGTGGAGAAATCCGGCGGAGCTTCGCTAAGCGTGCGGGATGTGGTGGAGGAGAGAGGCCGCTAGGGTTTGGGAGAGGGGGGCGCCGGCCACTAAGGGGTGCGGCCACCTTGGTGGTTCTTGAGGTGGCCGGCCCCCTCCCCTTGGCCCTCATTATATAGGTGGAACACCCAAGAGTTGGTCTACAAGTCTTCGAATAAGACCCCAAACCAAAACCTTCCATAATACATGAAACCTACCCAAGCTAGGACTCCCACTAGAGGTGGGAATCCCACCTTCCTTGGGAGGGGGTGGCCGGCCCCCCTTGGGGAGTCCACTTGGGACTCCTCCCCCTTAGGGTTGGCCGGCCATGGGAGGTGGAGTCCCACCGGGACTCCGCCTTCCTTGGTGGTTTCTTCCGGACTTTTCTAGAACCTTCTAGAACCTTCCATAGAACCTTCCGGATCATTTTAATTCACATAAAATGACTTCCTATATATGAATCTTATTCTCCGGACCATTCCGGAACTCCTCGTGATGTCTGGGATCTCATCCGGGACTCCGAACAAATATTCGAACTCCATTCCATATTCAAGTTCTACCATTTCAACATCCAACTTTAAGTGTGTCACCCTACGGTTCGCGAACTATGCGGACATAGTTGAGTACTCACTCCGACCAATAACCAATAGCGGGATCTGGAGATCCATAATGGCTCCCACATATTCAACGATGACTTTAGTGATCGAATGAACCATTCACATACGATACCAATTCCCTTTGGCACGCGATATTTTACTTGTCCGAGGTTTGATCATCGGTATCACTCTATACCTTGTTCAACCTCGTCTCCTGACAAGTACTCTTTACTCGTACCGTGGTATGTGGTCTCTTATGAACTTATTCATATGCTTGCAAGACATTAGACGACATTCCACCGAGAGGGCCCAGAGTATATCTATCCGTCATCGGGATGGACGAATCCCACTGTTGATCCATATGCCTCAACTCATACTTTCCGGATACTTAATCCCACCTTTATAACCACCCATTTACGTAGTGGCGTTTGGTGTAATCAAAGTACCTTTTTGGTATAAGTGATTTACATGATCTCATGGTCATAAGGACTAGGTAACTATGTATCGAAAGCTTATAGCAAATAACTTAATGACGTGATCTTATGCTACGCTTAATTGGGTGTGTCCATTACATCATTCATACAATGACATAACCTTGTTATTAATAACATCCAATGTTCATGATTATGAAACTAATCATCCATTAATCAACAAGCTAGTTAAGAGGCATACTAGGGACTCTTTGTTTGTCTACATATCACACATGTACTAATGTTTCGGTTAATACAATTATAGCATGATATATAAACATTTATCATAAACATAAAGATATATAATAATAACCACTTTATTATTGCCTCTAGGGCATATCTCCTTCAAGGAGCATATATTAGAATAATTCATGTGATGATTATTGGACAAACAGTAGGAATATCCTTGAGTACTTTAGAAGATTCAAGGATATATATATAATTTTATATGGTGTAATGACAAACAAATCGATGTAATGTGTTGCACCGATATTAGTTTGGTCACATATAAAAATAAATTTCAATCTCAATGAGGCTAAGTGTTGTTTAAAAGGTAGCACAATGAGATAGAAGTTGTCTATGCTAGATTTAGAAAAGTTCTAAATATTGTGATGGATTCTACAAAATAAGGCAGAGTATGTCATTATTTTGACAATGACAAAGGATGTTAAAGTCAACAGGTTCTTTGAGAACTTGGTGTAGTTCCGACAGAGTCAGAACTTTGAAGCTATATTGTGTGTGACAATATTAGTGACAAATTTCAGACCGCGGAATTAAGGTTCCACCAGAAGATCAAACATATTTAATGCCGACTCATTTGGAAATGAGTGATGCGTTGAGACGCAAATGAATTACAAAATACATACGGTTCTGAGCATGTCATATCCGTTGACTAAAGCCTCTCCCGTGAGCAAAACATGATAAAGCACCGGAAGGCCAAGGTGTTATATCTCTACAAATGTAAACTAGATTATTGACTCTAGTGCAAGTGGGAGACTGTTGGAGATATGCCCAAGAGGCAATAATAAAATGGTTATTATAATATATCTTTAAGTTTATGATAATGTTTACATATCATGCTATAATTGTATTAACCGAAACATTGATACATGTGTGTTATGTGAACAACAAGGAGTCCCTAGTAAGCCTCTTGTATAACTAGCTTGTTGATTAATAGATGATCATCGTTTCGTGATCATGAACATTGGATGTTATTAATAACAAGGTTATGTCATTGTTGAATGATGTAATGGACACACCCAATTAAGCGTAGCATAAGATCACGTCATTAAGTTATTTGCTATAAGCTTTCGATACATAGTTACCTAGTCCTTATGACCATGAGATCATATAAATCACTTATACCGGAAAGGTACTTTGATTACATCAAATGCCACTGCGTAAATGGGTGGTTATAAAGGTGGGGTTAAGTATCCGAAAAGTATGAGTTGAGGCATATGGATCAACAGTGGGATTTGTCCATCCCGATGACGGATAGATATACTCTGGGCCCTCTCGGTGGAATGTCGTCTAATGTCTTGCAAGCATATGAATAAGTTCATAAGAGACCACATACCACGGTACGAGTAAAGAGTACTTGTCAGGAGACGAGGTTGGACAAGGTATAGAGTGATACCGATGATCAAACCTCGGACAAGTAAAATATCACGTGACAAAGGGAATTGGTATCGTATGTGAATGGTTCATTCGATCACTAAGTCATCGTTGAATATGTGGGAGCCATTATGGATCTCCAGATCCCGCTATTGGTTATTGGTCGGAGAGAAGTCTCAACCATGTCTACATAGTTCGCGAACCGTAGGGTGACACACTTAAGGTTTGATGTCGTTTTAAGTAGATATGGAATATGGAATGGAGTTCGAAGTTTTGTTCGGAGTCTCGGATGGGATCCAGGACATCACGAGGAGTTCCGGAATGGTCCGGAGAATAAGATTCATATATAGGAAGTCATATTCCAAGTTTGGAAATGATCCGGTGCATTTATGGCAGGTTCTAGAAGGTTCTAGAAAAGTCCGGAAGAACGGCACTATGGAAGGTGTAGTCCCGGAGGGACTCCACTAGCATGGCCGGCCAAACCCTAAGGGGGAGGAGTCCCAGGTGGGCTCCACCTTGGTGGCCGGCCAGCCCCACCTCAAGGAAAGGTGGGAGTCCCACCTTGGGTAGGACTCCCCCCTTGAGTAGGTTTCCCAGCTTTGGGAAGTTTTGGTGTTGGGGTCTTATTCGAAGACTTGGACCACAACTCTTGGGGCTTCCACCTATATAATGAGGGGCAAGGGGAGGGTGGCCGGCCACTCTTGGCTCAGCCTTGGCCGCACCCCTTTGAGGGCCGGCGCCCAAGCCCCCTCTCCCCAAACCCTAGCTACCTCTCCTCCACCACCTCTCCCGCATATGCTTAGCGAAGCTCCGCCGGAGATCTCCATCAACACCGCCACCACGCCGTCGTGCTGTCGGGATTCCAAGGAGGATCTACTACTTCCGCTGCCCGCTGGAACGGGGAGAAGGACGTCGTCTTCATCAACACCGAACGTGTGACCGAGTACGGAGGTGCTGCCCGATCGTGGCACCGTGATCAAGATCTTCTACGCGCTTTTGCAAGCGGCAAGTGATCGTCTACCACAGCAATAAGAGCCTACTTTTATAGGCTTTGGAAATCTTCAAGGGTTAGTCTTGATCATCCCCTCGTTGCTCCCGTCTTCTAGATTGCATCTTGGCTTGGATTGCGTTCTCGCGGTAGGAAATTTTTTGTTTTCTATGCAACGAATCCCTACATTAATCATGGAAATTGTGCCTAATTATCCAACATTACATATAGCCGTGGACTGGACCTAAAATAGTTACTGTAGTATTTCTAGGTCAACATATTGTAATAACAGTCTGATCTAGATATTTTCATCATTTTGCGCTTCCACAAATCAAGATTTTAGATCCAACTGTTCTTACTGGTGGCTTAGAAATAGTTATTTCCGGTCCGAGAAATAGCGAAAAAGATAACCTATTTAAGGGGCACTCCTATTTAAGGTTCCGCTAATTTCATATCGGAGAGACCGAGAGAGAATCATGGAGTAACCTATTGAGAATGTCCAACATAATCTATCTCATAGACATTTTCAATTCGACCATGAAATAACCTATTTAAGAAATGCAAAAAGTGAAACTAGAGTATACTGTTTTTAAGTACATTCGTGTACATTTGGCTCAATCATGTGTCTTTGTTGTTTGTATTTGTTCCGAGGTGCCTCCAATATGATGCATCCTAATTAGTTTGTTAGTCAATAAAGTTGTATCGCTTGCTCAAAAGAAAAAATGTTGAAGGTATTATTTTATTAATTCAAGATGATAAGGAACATGCAAAGAATCTGAAGCTCCTGTTGTATATCTTGGAGGCAATGTCTGGTCTGAAAATCAATTTTGAAAAAACTGAAGTCATGATGATATTGGAAGATGATGCCAAAGCTTAGGTTTTTACCGAGTTGTTTAAATGCCAGAGGGGTGAATGGCCTATCAAATACCTTGGTACAATTGTATGTGCTAGAAGACCCATTGTTGCAGAAATGGGCTTCCCTGGAGAGAAAAAAAAAAGAAGAAAATGTGTGGATGGGTGGGGAAATCAATGTCCATTGGTGGGAGATTGATCAAAATTGATGCATGTCTCTCTACCGTTGTTGTTTATCAGATGTCTACAAGATTGTTACATAAATCAAATCTTGAGGAAATTGACAAACCTATTAGATCCTTTTTTTTGTGCTGGGAGTGCTGACAAAAAAAGAGTATCACTTTGTCAAGTGGGAGTGGATCTATAAGCCCAAGAAAAAGGGTGGTTTAGGTATGAAAGATCTATTCAAATTCAACATCAACTTAATGTACAAGTGGTGGTGGAAGCTGGAGAGTGGACCAGTATAATGAGGAAGAAATATCTTAGAATTGGTGGCGTTTTCTATAC
The DNA here is from genome assembly GCF_019359855.2 of Lolium perenne. Classification (NCBI taxonomy): domain Eukaryota; kingdom Viridiplantae; phylum Streptophyta; class Magnoliopsida; order Poales; family Poaceae; genus Lolium; species Lolium perenne. Next base: position 314,313,202 of record NC_067247.2, read on the forward strand.
CAAGAACAGACCTGGGGATTCTCCACTCTGGATTGATATGCTACAGGTTAAAGAGTTGTATTTGTGTGGGAGGAGGATGCAGGTTGGAAATGGCAAACTAACAAATTTTTGGAGTGATGCTTGGTGTGGTCAATGTCCTTTGAAAGATATTTACAATATATGTGTGGATCATAAAATTAAAGTTGTTGAGGCAGAAGATTTGGGGTGGAGATTCACATTCATAAGATTTAGCTAAGCAAATTCACGACTTGTCCCGAGTGCTAATGCAAACTACACTCAATGATGAACATGATAAACCCTTCTGGAAATGGCTAAAATGGGGCAATTTTACTGCTAAATCTGTGTACCAGCATTTGTGTAGCAATGGGATAGATACATCTTTCAGACATCTTTGGAAGAGTAAAGTTCCTCTCAAAATTAAGTTCTGGTTGTGCCTTATATGGCATAATGCTATTGCCGTGCAATTGGTCTGGGAATCCCCGCTATCAATTTTGAAATGAGCATGAATCTGTTCTTCACTTGTTCTTTGAATGCGCGGCTGCCAAATTTGTTTGGAGTTATGTGGAACAAGTTATTGGAGCTTCATCAAGACATGGGTCTTTCACCCAATTTTTTTGGTGTTTTCCCCAATTTGTTCCTGCCAGCCGCAATATCCAGATTACAGGGTTTGGAGCAATCTGTTGGGCAATCTAGAAGCTCAGAAATAAAGCTTGCCTTGAGGACAAGTTGATAAAAACACCTTTTAACTAATTAATTATTTTGATGTCTTCATGAAATATTGGGCTGGTCTTCACAACGATGCGGACACAGATGACATTCGTGTTTGTGCCGATAATCTTCTGAGCCTTGCCTCTTTGGCTGGTGGCGCAAATGCAAGAGGTCCGTCTGCTGGATACCCCCTTCCTCGCGACTCCTAGGTGCTCGAAGCAGTGATACTGGTATCGACAAGATGGAGACTGAAGATGATGATGATGCGAGCGGCTAATACCTGTGATTGTGCTAAGTTGTGCTGGCTGCTGAAGAATCTTGTCCCGTGTCCGCTTTTGGTTTCTCTAAAAGCTTTTAGTTTGCCAGTATCTCGTACGAACACTAGCAGTAGGCGGCACCTTCTTTTTTGTTGCACCTATCTGGCATGCTTTTGGCCATTTGGCTTGTTGGGTTGTATTTTGTTATCGCCGTGGTAATGAAATTCGATCCCGTGGGATCGCTGGAAAAAAATCAATATAAGCTATGCTCCACTAAATTTGCTTTTTTCTCTCGAAGATGAAAATCTTGTACCTTGCATGCATAGGATGCATTTTGTTTGGATAGGACAACACTTTGGCCAACAATTATTCATTTGGTTCATGACTAATGTGATCAAATTCAGATTTGTAAGCAAGAAATTTTAATATGAATCCAATGCCATCGATTTTGCGTCACAAAAACCACATGCTCATGAAATAGTTATTGACCAAAACTTTGTATTAACACTTTTCAATGTAAATATATTGGTAGAAGCACATTATTGTCCGAGAACAAATAATATAAACGCAAACTTTTTAGACGATAAGGATGCACGATCATACAAATTAAACTCACATCATCACTCCCACGCGGCACGAGCACACACATGAGTAAGGATCATTACCAAGCACAAGCTAGATATATACTGGAGGTTGCTCGGACAAATAAGATTTATCCTCTACCTCAATGACCACGGGACACAAAGTTTACCACAAAACATGCACATATGCAAAGATGTGACAGCACATTGTGGGTTCTTAGTGGTGGCTTATAAATAGCTATTACATATATGAGAAATAGCAAAAAAAAAAACTATTTATGGTGCCGCTAATTTTGTAGCGCAAAGTCATGGAGCATAACATATCGAGTATGTCATACATAATCGGTCTCGTCACATTTTCAATTCAACCATGAAAAGATCTAAGAGGTGCAAAAGGTGAAACTAGAGAATGTCGTTTTGAAGTTCATTCATGTATTTTTAGTGCTATCATGTGTCTGCTGTTTGTATTTGTTTCAAGGTGCCTCTAGTTTGATGCATCTTAGCTTCTCAATTAATAAATAAAGCCGGAGTGTTTTCTTAAAGAAAAATGAGGCACCCATTGTTGATGGACAAACTTGCATGTTCTCGCTTGGTTTATGAAATCTATGCATTTCATTTTAAGTAAAATAAAGATCCACAAAGTATATCCGTCTTCTAGATCAATAATACAAAATAATTCTCCACTAAAAACATTTTTTTCTTTTGAAGTTGAAAATCTTGTACGTTAGATATGCGTGATGCATTTTGATTGGCTAAGACAGAACATTAATCGATGCATGTTCTTTAGTTCCTGACTAATATGATCAAGATCACGTTTGTAAGGAACGATGTTTAATATGAATTTAATGTCATCGATTTTGCATCACAAAAACCACATGCTGATGAAATAGTTATTGATCAAAAAAAAATCTTACCAATTTTAAAAAATAAGCATTATAAAGCGCATAACTTTTTAAGACGACGAGGATGCACGATCATACAAAGTAAACCCACATCATCACTCTCACTCACGCACACAAGAGTGAGCATCCTTGCTGAAATCCAACCTAGATATATAGTGGAGGTTGCTCGGACAAATACGATTTATCCTACACCTCAAAGACCATGGAAGAGAAAGTTTACCACAAAACATGCACACATGCGAATATGCGACAACACATTGACACTCAGTAGACATGTCGCAACGTCGCAAGCATTATCAAAGAGCCATCAGTCACTTCTAAAAAGATCCACATACTGGTGGAACAAATCTTTAAAAGAGAGTAAATATGTGTGGATGAGTACATGGTACAAAAAATATATATTCGAAAGCTTGAGATCCTTCTAACCCATTGCTAGTTTCCGGGCATCCACTAAGTTACTTTTAGTCAAGTAAAAGTTGTAGTTCATAACATGAGGAAAACAAATAAGTTTGTATAAACAGCAATATGGTTAAGTGGAAGATTTACTTTTGACATTTTGTTTGACTCTAGTGCCGATCGAATGGACCTTTGGCAGCTTGTTCTGGAGGAATGGATGATCCATTTGTCCATAGCTTCCTACAAGTGGAGGTGGGTGGGGCTGTCATTGCGTGGGTGCATTGTGGTTTCCATTGGGGCGGTTTTGTTGCAAACCAAGTGGAAGGGGAAAAACATACTTTTCCCCTTTCCCTGCAAAGCATCGCTGTAAAACACAAAGATAGCAAACTAAAAATTACTCATCTATTCGGTTAATTAACAATGCATTTGCTGCACGACGGGCAAACGGAAATGCTAAAAGTAATTACTTGCTGTCACCAAGCACCTCGTGAGCACTCATTTGCAGTTTCCAATACAAGTATTTTAAAACAAATATAATAGGAACCTTTTAGAGCGATGTATTTCTTAGTCACTCTGTATTGGTTTATTAGTCTTATACATGTACCCAGGTTATCAATTCGATCTATATAATATAATTATATAATACAAAACTTATAAATTAGAAAATATAACATCTGAAGTTTCTAGTGATATATTTTTCGTAATATATACCTCCGATTTTATTAGTCAAACTAATAACCTAGAGTTACCCATAAGAATAATAAACCAATATGGAGGGAGTACTTATGGGAGCAACTATAGAACTAGACTCTTACTTAGGGAGCAAATACGTCGTAATTGTACATTAAAGAACCATACCTCTGCGCAATTTGCATCAAATGTTGCATGTTCCGAATGTTGATGTCGGAGAAGGCTGGTTATCTATCTCACCCTTTTATTGATGAAAAATATGTATGCCGAACGTGCCCGCGTACGAACTTCCGAGTGACAAAAAATATTGTTGCCAGGAGATTTTTCATCTGGGCCTGGTAACCAATCTAACCAATTGATATATACTTTTATTGGCCAAGTTTATTTTGGAATCCAGGTGCACCTTATTCATCAAAACTGGGGCAATATGTAGGAGCATTTCTTATGGGGGAATGCAGTTGGAGAACTAGCCCAAATTTTACAAGTTTTGGTTATATTTCTAATGTATTTGCTTAGGCGGTAAGTATGTCGTTAATGTACATGAAAACACAGTAACACTGTCCAATTCGTATCTAAATGATACATGCGCCGAATGCTAGACTTCGATGATTGTCGTGGTCTATCTCACCCTTTAGGGCTCGTTTGATTCACAAAAACTAATAGGTAATGCATAGAATTGCGATGGCATGGCTAGTTGAATCATATGAAAAGATTAAATGTGTCTGATTGTTGTAAAGAAATTTTCGCTGAGATATGATGTAATAATATTTTTCCATAGGATTTACACTACAAAATTCCTATATAATTAGCTCCTATAGGATATATTTCTATGAATCAAACAACTTATCTAGAATTTTTTTCATTAAATTCAAATCCTACATAATCCCTATAAATCAATGAAGCCCTTATTTTCTGTTCGTTTTAAGATTTGTGAAGTTGTCCCAAATGAGATTTCCCCACCTTGCGCACGTTGCATCATGTGCTTCCATGAACTAAGTATGACCTCCCCCGGTCAATCCAACCAATTGACAAATACTTGATCCAATGCATATTCATCTTGACTGGTTTCCTACCCCGTGATAAACTCCATAGCTTAATGGCAGTCCTCCTACCCCGTGATAAACTAAGCTAACATTGCCATCGATCTGATCAGCACATGTATTTTACTTCTTCAAATCTTGGGTAAACTATTCTCAAGGTCAAGGGAGTACGTAGTAGGTGTTGAATATAAATACACTGCCTAGTCTCTTTCTATAAGTTTGGACTTTTGGTTCAATTGGCTAGTGCAGCAATCTTTCATGGTATCAGAGCCAAGGGGTCTCAAGTTCAAGACCCTGCTCACGCAGTTTTAAAAACAAAAACAAAAAAGATTCTGCGGCCCACACCGAACCCACACTAAGGACTAAGGGCATGTACAATGGTGATATCTTAGCAGTGCCACATAGGATAAATACTGATGTGGAGGAAAGAGAAAGATGAAAAAAGAGTTTGCCTTCTCTTAGCTAAGAGATCATCTCTTAGCATAACCTCTCTCACCACAAATTTATGATGTCTCATTACTAAAGATAAGACTAAAAAAATAACTCATTGTACATCATATTTTATTGTTATATCTAGATTACGTGGCAGGGTTAAGATAAGACAGCCTTATCAACCATTGCACATGCCCTAATATAGCGTAGACGTGAGGGGGAGTGTTGAATATAAATACACTGCCTATTTTATTTCCATCAGTTTAGACTTTTGGTTCAATTGGCTAGTGCAGCAATCTTTCAGTATCAACTGGCCAAACCTTCATCGGCACTTATAAAATGATCTCAGCCGTACATTTCGGGGCATGCGGACACGAGATGGATGCATGTATACCCGCCGTCGGCAAATCGAAGGCGACGCCTCTCAGAAGTGTCTTGTCGTGCGCTCACGAGCGGCACACCAAACACGAGCTAGATCACTTCCTTTTCAGATCGCCGTCGCCGACCCCCTTTCGCTAGACGACCCGGCAACTTCCCGTGTCCCGCTTTATATAGTCCCGTGTCGCATCGGAAAGGCACGCGACGCGCACGATCGACACGAAGAAAAAGACTATGACTATGCGCGTATCACAAAGGCGATGTACGTGTATATACATCATCCTCCTACCCTTTGGGTTGGGTCGGTTCACCAACCAGAAGAGTGGCGCGCCAGCGCAGCGCGTACGGACGCTTTGGTCCAGGGAAAAAGAAGACCCATCTCGTTAAAGCTGCTGAAAGGTGGCCCAAGTCGTGGCTGGGCCCTCAGTGTCGTGGTTATCTGCTATATGTGGCCACGTCATCGATTTCAGATTTTGTTTCTCGAAACCGCAGCTCGATGACTTTTTTTCGAAAAATCCACACATGCATTTATAATTTTTAGTAGCGGTATAAGAAAATTCAAAAATAATAAAACTGACCAAACTGTCTTTGGGCGAGCTAAGAGAGCTTGTTGTAGTAAGTATATATACGGAAAGTCGTTTTTGCAAAGGCTCCCAAGGAGCAACTCAAAAGAGTTGTATGTATGATTGATGCAGAGGTTCCTGTTTTGAAAAAAAAAGAGCAGCGGCCATCGTCGATAAAAAGAAGCGTATATCTGAAGTACCACGGGACCAAATCCACCGAGGATCGCCGGAGACAAACCTCCACACACCCTCCGCCGAAGCTAGCCGGAGAGGACTTTATTCCATCTTTAGGGATCGAGTCGCCACCGCCACGCCTTCTTGCGTAGTACGTAAGAAATAAATCCAAAACAACCCATGAATTTGTGTGTAGGTGCTAGCTGCAATAAGTGCGCGGCGCGGGGCACTGCAAAGGTGAGGAAAGTGAGGGATCGCAACTCACAAAAGTTTGACCTACAAAATTGTACTGTTGCTGATGATTATTGATAGATCAGTGGAATTTTCGTAAAAAAAGTGATATATAGATCAGCCCGTCGCTAGTTGTTACTACCACTGGATCGCGCACTCAGTTGGCAGAAAGAAGCAAGTGCTAAACCCTACACGTCTAGCTATAGCTAGAGCCTAGAGGTGAGGCCGTGAGGGGGTGACCATCCTCAACCTCAACTAGCCAGAAAGCCCGATCCGGAATCGACCTTCCACTTGCGGCAACAAGCTAGCACCAATTAATGGCTAAAATCATCGGCGCCATTGATGTTAGGGCATCTCCAGCGGCGCGACGCAAATGGTCATTTTCGTCCACCGTGACCGGAAATGCGTCTGGCACCCTCTCCAGCGGGGCGACGCAAAGTGACCGGGCCGTCCGCGGAGACGCAAACCTGGCCCAAATATGTGCCTCGGATGCGTCTCCGTGGACACTGCGTGGACGCCGAAAGTATCGATCGTATCAGATCCGTGACGTTTCGTCGGGCCCGCGGCGGCGACCCGGCGTCGATGCGTCTTCTCAAACGCGCTTTGTGGATCGGCGCCATTGCGTCGCTTCGGCGGTCTGCGCCACGTTAATGGCAATGCCTCGGCTGCCGAGCGGCCGCAGCCCACCTCCGCCAACCACGTTAATGGCGTCGCCACGCATCCCGCGGCCACCGCATGCCTCCGGCCTATATAACGGGGCCGCGCCTTCTTCTTCCTCATCCACTCCCTCCATAGAAACCCTAGCCGCCACAAAGCTCCAGCGTTCCGCCGCCTAGGTGTTCCTGCGACGCAGCCAGCCCCGCGAGGAAGACCATGGCGGGTCTGGTGGCCGGCGAGCGGTCGAGGCCGCGGCCTGGATGGCCGGGGACGGGCGGGGGCCGCCGTGGTGGAGCGGCTACGGCCCCACGCTCGCCGTCGCTGCGCCCTCTTCGTCTTCCTCAGACGTGGAGGGACGCCGCTTCGAGTTCCTCCTCCGCATCGACGACGACCCGCTCGGCATCAAGCGTCTCCGGACAAGTTCGCCGAGTTCGTCGACGGCGTCGAGGCGGCGCATTTGCGGCTACGGGAGGCCAGGTGCAACACGCGCCCGGGCGTGGAGGTCCTGTTCGACGGGCAGGGCAAGATGTACTTGCACACCGGGTGGGGCAAGTTCGCCCGTGACCTGGCGCTCGAGCCCGGCTGCCAGCTCACCTTCCTCTACGAGGGAGACGGTGAGATGGTCGTCAAGGTCTTCGACGACACGGCCTACCGCAGGCACTACCACACCGGCGAATCCGAGTCGGACTCCGATAGTTAGAACGTAGAGTGTTCTTTCTTTGCAGCGAATACGCTACGGCCGGACGAAGCCCGATAGTGGAAGGTTTAAATACATTCGCCTCATCGGTAGAACCAACAAGGGCACCGTCAATCCTCCCGCTGGATTTTCCAGTTTGGGTGACTGGGTGTGCCCTCGAATGTTCTTTCTTGGCAGCGAACATACGGAAATCAACACAACTGGTTTCTATTTTTAAAATATTTATATTTGTGTCCACCATGGTACAAACTATGTATTAGTTTGTGTAAACCATGTTCCAAACTATGTATTAGTTTGTGTAAAATAATCTTCCAATTTGTAATATTTGGAAGTATGTTGAAATGAAAAAGAGAAAAAAAATGCGTCGGGCCGCTGGAGCCAACCCCAGACGCAAACGGACACGCGGACGAAAACGGTCATTTCAGCGTTCGCTGCGCGACGCAAACGGACGCGCGCGGACATTAAAATGCGTCGCGCCGCTGGAGATGCCCTTATCCACGGGAAGCTTGTCGTGCCTACGAGCTACAACCGCAGTTGCCCGCCTGCCCCGGCTGTCGCCCAACGAGATGGGCCTTTTACCCCCACGCTCTCCAAAGGTTGTGGAGAAGGACCAAGCTAGCTGGAGACGTACGTAATAATGCAGTGGATAAGTGGCAGTGTTCCAACTTGGTTAGGTCGTGGGCTCGATCAGCTGGAGACGTACGTAATAATGCTTGCCCCCTACGTACACGGTACACCATTGCGTCGAATCCATGAAACCTTTAAATTTTCCTATCGCAATGTGGCACTCGCTGCGTCACTCGTGATGCGGCGTCAATGTGCCCACTATACGACCATGTTTTTCAAAGCTAGCCTAGTGGTAGAAGCGTGGAGGCATTGCTAGTAGGGTTAGTAGGACGGGCGGCTTCCAAGTGCACCACCTTTAGAAATGCTCGGAGGTTGAAGAGGAAATTTCAGCGCAGTTTCGATTAGCTGAAATTGTACTGTCAAGCCTGCGCAGGTCTCTTCATTGCCTCTGCAGTGAATTCTTGAGTAGCAAGCCCTGCTGTATGTATTTCAGTGTTTTGGCCACAACATAAGATTAGCCACTGGGTTCAACATAAACGAGTCTCTCATGTAGATCACACAAGTGTTTCTGGCAGCAAGAATGAAGAGCAAAAAGTTGATTCGGGAGCCCCCTTGTCCAGCTAAAGCCCCCTTTCGAGCAAATCAATCCGAGGAATTATATTTCACGTCTCATCACAAGACAATTTCGTTATCCGACAGCTAACGTCACTCGTGGCAGCGTCAATGCGCCCACCACATGATTTTTTTTAAGCTAGGCTAAGTAGCAGAAGCAAGGAAGCACTAGTAGAGTAGTAGGGTTACATTCTTTTTGAGTGACCGAGACATAAAAAATGAGATTTGCTAGTTCTCAGCTGTGAACTAATTTTGTGCTTAGTTAAGTTTTACACCATTTAATTTACATCGTGATTCGTTCTAATTATGAGTTGCAACATGAGTTGCAACTGAAATTTGATGACATCATCTAACTAAAAATGAAGTTAGTTCTTAATCGACTGAGAAATAGCCACACCCTAAACAAATTAGACGACATAGGAAATTTTGTTAGTACGTGACTAGTTTTCAGTCGACTAATAACTAACTTCGTTCTTAGTCATGACTACTATGAATTCTGAAGCACTTCTAATGGTTTGGAGCATCTTTCTTAGTTGTATCTCTATCTGGAACCGGGAAAAACTCAGTTGCAAACACACATGCAACTGAAAAAATCTAGTTGCAACTCATGCACGAATCGTGTCAACACCCGGATTTTTAAGTCCAGATGCCTATTATGCCATTCCTCGCAATCCCAGGAATATTATTTTTGCGAGACATAATAGATTGATATCACAACACATCATTCATTACATACCATAATCGTCTTACAAATAAAGGATCACATGATCCATTCTAACTACAATAATAGCAGTTCTATTGATCCATTACATAACACATAGCGGAAGCGAAAGTAGCGTAGTAGTAGTCCATCTATTCCACAGGCAACTGTTGACGTCAGGAGTGATCCTAGTTGTCGTAGACGTCCTGCTGTCCTTCTTCCGGGTTCTGGTACTCCTCTTCATAGTCTGGCCATTTGAATAGCCAGGGACACAGCCATGAGTACTTTAAAGTACTCGCAAACTAATACTAAGGTGAATACTATCAACTATAGTAAGGGGGTTCTAAGCTCTAGTTTCGTTTGCATAAAGCCAGTTTTATTTCATAAGCACTTTAGTAATCAAAAAATCCTCATTTGCGTAACTAACTCAAGTGGGAACATTAGTGTCATTCCCACAACTCAGTTGTGATTCAAAGTCAAAGTCACCTTTCAATTCAAAATCACAAGTCACCATTCATATTTTTAGAAAAGTTCTGATGACGGAACAGTATGGCCTTTCCAACTGTCCATAACCGCGGACGCGGCTATTCGAATAGGTTTAACTCTGCAGAGGTTGTACACTTGTGCCACAACAATTGCAATAGTTCGTCAGGGGTAACTGGCCCTGATTTATCGTACGCAGTATGCGAACTACCAATCCTAACCTTTCATTTACATATTCTAGTATAGGCACCTCTCCCCATGAGCTTGGCCTCCCGGTGAAAACCGCAGTCAACCCGGGAACTGCACAGGGCTTGGGCCGGACATTCACCTCATTTCACGTCATTTCACATCACTTCACCAGTACGGAGGCAGCCTCGGCATAACCCCTATGACGCTTGTTTAGAGGGAACCCATACTAAAATACATAAGTTTCCAGCTAAGCCTTACCCATATTCAGGTATTGTGGGGGTACTTGTAAAATTGGAATGGTATCGCATCCGAACCCAACCATCAGTGTTTTTTTTTTGGAAAGTCACCAAGTCATTCACCAGTCATATTCACCTTCAAAAATCTCTCAATAGAATGACTCATCATTCCAAGGTTTTCAAAGTCATTTCACTTCACAAGTTCCCAACTAGAGTAGTCACTTTTAATATTGAGCACTAGCCACTAGTTATGAGGGGTGCTAAGTATCTTGGAGCTTGCTAGGCTAAGTGTGATGCTCTTGTACTACTCTATAATTCAACCAAGTGAATCATAAATCAAAAAGTAACTTTGATAAATAAAATCAAGTAAAACTTGTAAAGTAAAAACTTGGGATAGGTTCATAAAGTAAAATGTAATGGTGCCTTGCTCTTGTAGAGCTTTGCACAAGGGAACCTTGCAAGAGTGTTAGCTTGCATTGGTAATAGCTTGCCTTGGTTGGTAGTGTGATCAAAGTTTTCTTGCTCTTCCTCTTGGTAGAAGACCTCTTCTTCTTGATAGTCTCCGGTACTAGCGTCTATAAACGAATACAAGGATACAATCACCAAACAACACTTAAGTATTCTTAATTAGCCTTAATGGCTCACACAATTGATCTAGCATCATTACTTAACATTTATTCTCAATTTATGCTAGGGTTTCTTTATTGAACATTAGGAAAATAATTTCCTCTCATTGAAAATTGGAAGTAGGGTTTATCTTGGTTTGGAGAAATAATTTCCTCTCATTGAATTCTTCTTAAGATTTAATTTCTCTTATGAATAATATATGACCTAGATTGACCAAAGTCAACCTCTTCATACTTATCATTTGAGAAAAATGAATTAAATGAGGTTCCATACCTCATGCAATTTAATACTAACATGATAGTGATTTAATGCCACCCAATAATTCAATATGAGATTATTAGACCATGGTCACTACCTCATGTTGAATTACTTGAGGACAAGATTTAAATGAGAGGAATACCTCTCATATGATTTAACACATAGTTGTAACTAATTTAGTAAAAACTACTATTGAGGTGATTCAATATTCTCAAATAACCAGGGATGATCCCATGTGGACCAAGGTCAACACTTCACACTTAGTATTTGAGAAAAGGGATTTAATTGAGATTCATCATCTCATGTGTTTTAATTAACCTTTGCAATTTAAATACTATGTTGATTTAAATTCTACAAGTGAGCAAGTATGAGCCTAAGCATTTAAAGGTCAACACATTACTTCATATCACTTGTGAGAATGATTTAAATGAGGTGCTACTCCTCATAGATTTAAATTCTAAAATTTGGATATAGTTTAAATGGGCTAGTATTGACTACATAGCCAATATTTTGATTCTAGCCCATGATCATGTACAGAACCCATATCATATTTTTACATACTAAATTAGAGTTTGTTAAATGTGAATTATTGCAATTGGATTCACTTCAAAATTCAAAGTGGTTGATTTTTAAGATTTATTTGAAAACAGAAAAGTATCTGTTTTGTTATTTTTGCTATTCAAAAACTACACAACATATGAGGTTGAATCCAGTGAGGTTTGCTAGAGAAAATCATAAGCTCTCCAGAACATTTGGATTTGCTAAATTTGGGTTTGTAGATTTTGAACTATTCAATTTATAGCACTGACCAGAATTGAATAACTGCTGAAATGAATTAATACAGGATTTAAAGTGTTGGGCTGCGCGGGAAACAGATGGGCCTAAATGGTTTGAATAAAGGAACTGGCCCAGTAACGGTTCGGGCCTGCTGACATAAGGTCCCACCTATCAGCGACTTTACTTCACCGAAGCGGTACCTGTCAATGTTGGCCGTCGGATTAGAAGTGAATCGTGCGGTTGAGGGGGGTCTTCTTCTCCGGCGAGAGGAGGGCGTGCTGGCGGCGGAGGTTGGGGGTCGGGGAGCGTCCTGGGCCGCCGGCGGTCGAGGGAGAGGTGCGAGGCGTCGTTGGCGAGGACGAAGAGGCTCCTGGTACAGCGGCGAGGTTCGGGGCGGCTCCAGTCGAGGTAGAGGGTCCGCGGGCTCCGGCGGGAACGAGCCTTCGATTGGGGCGGCTCCGGCGAGGTGGGGTTCAATTGGGTGGTCGATGAGGGGCAGTGATGAGAGGGGAAGAGATTGGTGTGAGAGAAGAGTGCTCTGGTGGCCTCTATTTATAGCGGGATATGTGACCGACGGTGCTGTGAGAGGGTGTCCATGGCGCGGCCGCTCCGGCGATCGAAGGGGCAAGCTATGATGCGCGGCGTGTAGGCGACTGCTAGGCGGTGCTAGCGCGCTTGAAGGGACGGCCAATGATGGTCTGGGGCGTGCTAGCGACGGTGGCGTCCTCGCGGTACGGGCACGGCAGAGATTGATCATGGCGACGGCTAGGGTGTTCCCGCGTGCTGATGAGGATGTCTAGGAGGACGCAGGAGTGTAGGCGCGTGCGTGTGCAAAGGGAGAAGGCGAGGGAAGGGCGAGAGCGTGCTGGCGAGTGGTGGTACTGCGGCGTCCAGTGTCGTGCCAGGGCGCGCTCACCGCGTGCCTGGCACGGTTCTGGCGCGTCTGGGCGCGCGCGTTCTGGACACATGTGTGTGTTTCTTTGCGTAGGGCTGGTACAGGCGTGCTTAGGGGAGTACATAGATGCTCGATGACAAGGTGAAAGAGAGAGGGGAGAGCCAGAGAGATGAGTGGCATGTGTGGCCGGCATGCACACGGCATGGATAGCTTAGGGCTTTTCCATGCTTAAAGCAGCAAGAGCAAGGACGTGTAGAGGTGCAGGGGTGTAGAGGGGTGATGATCATCACGAGTTGAAAGGGGTTTAGGCCAAAATCCTCTGGATAATAGCATGTAACATGATTTCCAGATTATGCACACAAGGTGCTCGACACAATGGCCGCATGAAGCTTTTGTTCAAATTTTGGATTTCTTTTTGGTGGAGCTTAATCATATAAATAAAGGGTTGGAATGGTGGTGGTGGTGTTCATTTTGGTGAAGGTTTGCAAGAATTTCAAAATGTGGTCAACTTCAGCATTGATGGTCAACATGAAAGTTGTTGACCTTGACATGGTCTTGGATGACATGGTCATAGTGGACCAAGTTTGGTTGAGGAAAAGTCAAAGCCAGAGGGGTAAAGAGGGGATCATGTTAAAAATCACACAAATGACCATCATCACATGTGAGATGGTTTTGAGATTTCCTTTGATTTGATTCTTGTTTCTTTGATGCAATTGTGTTTGTTTATCATATATAAGTATTCTACAAGCAAGAGATCAAGCAATGGTGGCCTTGGTTGAAGATTTGCAAATTTGGCTAAGTGTATGTGAGTGAATTTTGGGGATTTTCTCCCTATTTGGTTTCTCTTCAATTGAGTTGACTTTTGTTGACTCTAATGTGGTTCTTATTAGTTTAGAAACATTTTAAGACCATTGAAACAAATTCAAAGGGTCTTGTTCAAAGATTTGCAAATTTGGCCATAACACATAAGAGGTGATGTGTCACTTTTTACTAAACTTGTAAATTGTTCATCTTGCTTCACTTGGGCATGGGTTAGGGTCAATTTAGTGTTATAATAGGTTGAGAGATGGTTTCCCAACATTTGGTCAAGGTTTAAAGTCATAGGGCAAAAATTGGGTATTATGACTATGTGTCACATATGCCTCTATGCATATGTTGCATTTGTGTTTTACTTTGACTTGGCTTGACTCAAATGGTGTTGTTGAGTGTTGAAATGGTATATAAGAGTAATCCCACCATTCACAACATGTATTAGGGTCAAGATTCTTAAAATCACAAATTTGCTATTTTGCTCTCATATGCCTCTATGGCATTTTTAGTTTCTTTTTAATAATTTTGGAAACCACTTGGAATTGGTTTGATAGGTACTAGGTATGGTGTATGAAGGTTTTCCAAACCTCTAAGCAAGGTAGAAAAGCTTAGGGTAAAGTTTTATAAATATAGCTATAGGCACATATGCCTTTTTCTTATTTATTTTCCTTTTATTTTATTTTAATTAGGATGGTGAAAAGAGGGGTGAGGTTTAGGGTTTTAGATCACTCCAATTTCTAATAACAAGCAATCATAGTAATAGCACAAGAATTAAGCAAGATCACTATGTATCCTACTTAATTAATAAGAGTTTTTGTTGGTTCCAAAATTTGGAACTAGTGAAATTCATTTGTTTTATTTTGAAATTCTTGGGATGTTACAAATCGTGATGCAATCGAACGGTGTAGAATTTAACCGAGCACAAACTTAAGAAAACCCAAATTTGTTATTGTGAACATATTATTTCACAGATCGGACTTAGTTGTCTTTGTTTAAACTGGCTAGAGCATGCAATTTCTACGCTGAAACAAAAAAAGAAGGGATCCGAAAGGTTTGCTCACTGCACACTAAGGATGGCAATGGGCAGGGTATGGGCAGGGTAGAGCAATACCATATCCATACCAGTATTATCGATGGATACAAACTTCTACCCATACCCATGCCCATGGGTATAAAACTTTACCCATATCTATACCCGGCGGGTACCCGTACCCATTGGGTACCTGGTGGGTAGGCTAAATTGTACATAAGTTTCTCGCAATTTTACATTTATCGATAATAAATTCCATTCAAAATGAATCATCTCAATTCAATAACAGGTAGTTGAGTACATAATAGTTTAAAAAATATAAAAAATCCCATTCTCATATAGTAACTCATAAGTCAACAAAAATAGACGTATAACATAAGAAATTGATAATAAACGGACAGGGTATGGGTATACCCGCGGGTACAAAGCTATACCCGTGCCCTACCCATGACTTAACGGGTAGGATATGGGTACTACTCATGGGCATAAAAGTGTACCCATACCCTTCCCATGCGGGTACGATACCCGCGGGTACCCGTACCCGTGGGTAAAATTGCCATCCTTACTGCACACACACCCTTGTCAAGCTAAAGCCCTCTTTCGAGCAAATCAATCCGGGGATTTATATTTCACGTCCCATCTGAAAACAACTCCGTGTCCAGCCAGAGCGTCAAATAAAGAATCACTCAGACCCAGGGGATGTCAGTGCCACTTGCACTACCCAACAGCGCGATATAGTCAAATAATATCGCCGTCCATTGCTACCAGCCAAGAAGAAGACAGTGTTCTTCTTTTTCGTCGGAAAAAAAGAAGTTCAGCCGGGACAAATACTATCGTGAGGCCCGGCCCACTAGTCCAACACGCCGCCCAAAAGTCACAGCCATATCCCCCAAGGCCCAAACAGACACCTTATCCGTTTCAACTCCCGCGCGGGGCGCGCGCCGGCGCCTGCCGTGGAGGAAGACGACGACGACGACGCTGCTGGCCGGCCATGCCTGCGTCCATCCTCTCGCTGCCACCTTCCTCCTCCACGTTGCTCCGCTTCCTCCCCCGTAACGCAATACCAGTACCCTTCGCTCGGAACCCCGGCGCCCCACCTCGCAGGTACGCCCTGCATCTGCTTGCTCCTACCCGTTTCTAGGATATTATTTTCAGAAGCCGATCGAGGCAACTGCACACACGATTCTTGCAATTCGCCAACTATTGTGCGTTGAGCAGTTTGAGGTCAAGCAACCGCTTCGCCGGAAGCTGCCACACCGGCGCGAGCTCCGGAACTAGCCTGGCCGGTTCTGGCAGTGAGGGTGCTGCTGCCGGAGGATACGAAGATGGCAGCCTTCCGTTCGTCAATCTGTCCTCGGATATCCTCCGGGCCGACCTGAGCTTACTCAAGGACGAAAAGGCGCCATCCCCTCTCCTCACCACACTACCGGTGATCACCCATTCACCACCACTCTTTTTTCCATCAGAAACCTTTCCCTTTTCTTCTTGGCTGCTACAGAGCTCACAATTTTCAGACTGTAACCCTGATATGAAATTCAGTCTCTGCAGAAGGGAAACAGGGGAGACGGTCACTTGGAATCAACCCCAGCTTACCCATCCGCCCTGAATGGTAGGAGTACCTAATATTTGATGTCCATTAGCACAAGCATGCAACAACTGTCGAACACCTTATGTATGTGTCTGTAAATCCTGACCGGCGGCAGCTCTGTACGCGGCCTGTCTTGCTGGGAACGCGACCGAGCACCTATGGAACTTCACCTGGCCTGCTGCCGTCGCCACGCTCCATCAGAGCCTCCTCCCTGTTGCCGTTCTCGGATTCTTCACAAAGGTGAGTGCTCTGGTCACACTTCCCTACTCACATATCACATTAGTTCCTGACTAAGTGCTGGATTCAATGCGCAGCTCGTCGTGTTCGTCGCAGGTCCATTGGTCGGCAACCTCGTGAGCTCTCTCCCTCGGATTCCCGCTTACCGCTCTTTGACTGTAATTCAGGTGATTCTCTACATAACTTTTGAGCTTCTTCAGTACACATGTTTCTTTCTTTCCAAACTTCTTTGCCTGTTTCTGACCTGAGTATTCTTGAGTCCTGACATATCAGACAGTGGCGCATTTGGTGTCAGCGGCCATGATCATGCACGCTTTCACCCTCCCGAGAGCGTCCACCGCACTGGAGCTGCTCCTGCGGCCATGGTTTGCCGTGCTGGTGGCGGCCACAGCCGTCGACAGGCTCTCCTGTGTGTCGCTCGGCATCATCGCAGAGCGTGATTTCGTCGTGCAGGTGAGCCTTCATGAATCGACGAAAACTTAGCTCATGCCTCAGAATTTCATGAACTTGTGGAACCTTTCTCATGTGAAAACCGCTTCGATGCATGATCGAAGCTCGCAGGGCTAGGCAGGCCGGTCGCGCTAGCGCAGGCGAATGCTACGCTCAGCAGAGTCGATCTGATCTGCGAGGTTTGGCATCTCCAACCGCTCCAACTCTGCATTCTACATTGCGTAATCAGTACTAGTATATGATTTTCTTTTGAAAGAAGGATCAGTGTATGTTTTCCATGTGCAGACGGCAGGCGCGTCAATCTTTGCATTCCTGCTCTCCAGAAACGACCCGCTGATCTGCATCAAGCTCTCGTGCCTGATATCGCTCTCTGCTCTGCCTGTTCATGTATGATAGTAGCACGATTTTCCCCCCTCGTCTCAAGTAATGCAGAGACGTACAGTCAAGTGTTCACCGTTAAGTTTCTGAGAAATTCCTATTTGCTTTTAAAGATTTTCCTTGTAGGGTCAGTGAACAGACTTACCCATGGCATATTCGATCACCATGAGCACAGAAGAAGCACAAATGCTGCTTCTAATTTCGACATCCGGAGGACAGGTGAGACAGATACATTCAGCCAGCAGCTTAGAACTGTACATGGAGTTCGTCGTGATTCTAGCATCCCTTTCATGTCTGACAGTGGCAGATGCTTCGGCCACCATCAGACACGGCTGGAGAGAGTATATCAGCCAGCCAGTTCTCCCGGCGAGCCTCGCCTACGTGCTGGTCTGCTTCAACGTGGCCCTCGCCCCCGGCGCTCTGATGACCACGTTCTTGATCCATAACGGTGCGCGCATCTACACCACTGTTCTTGGCCATGTTGGTTTTCCAGAGATCACTGAGCTCACACTGCTGATACATGTTCGTGCATTGTTGGGCTGTTGGCAGGCGTGAGTCCTCTGGTCCTTGGCGCATTCGGTGGCTCGTCAGCTCTTATGGGGATCCTCGCGACGTTCATGACGCCAAGCCTCGTCAAGGAGCTTGGCATCCTCAAGGCCGGAGCGGCCGGTCTGCTTGCCCAGAGCGCGCTCCTCGGCGCGGCGGTTCTAGTCTACCTGAGCGGCTCCATCTCTCGGCGAGGCGCCCTCTTCATCTTCCTCGGCCTGATAGTAAGTCCTGTGAGAGGGCTCTGTGGCGAGAAATGCAGGCGTCTCCTTTGATTGAACCTTTGGTGTTTTGGCTGATGAGGTTCGCATGATTCAGGTGGCGTCGCGGCTGGGGCACATGGCGTACAGCGTGATCGGTCTTCAGGTGGTGCAGACCGGGAACCCCATAGGGAAGGCAAAGCTAATCGGGGCGACAGAGATTGCTGTCGCCAGCCTCGCCGAGCTTGGGATGATGGCGGTGGCAGTCGCCGCTAAGGACGTCTCACGTTTCGGTTCTGTCGCCGTGCTCTCGGCCGCCGCTGTCCTTGCAGCCGCCTGCCTGTACTGTGGCTGGTTAGCCAACGCCACCCACGAGCTGAAAACGCTTTTCCGCTGTGACGATGGCGAGTGAGCTCGGCGTACTTGCTCAAAATGAGGATTGTCCGTACTCACTCGGGGTTTTTTGTCTCGAAAAATGAGTCTCATTTTTTGCTAGAGGCTGAAACAGGCCAAGATTATCTTTGAAAAGGAAAGGGTAAATACATAGAATCCACATGTCATGATTAATTGAACAGGAAACCAGAAACAGCATGACTTTGCATGCTCTGCAAGTTTGTACCATTTTGATAGATAAGGTGAATGACATAAATACAATTTACCACGAGAGTACCTCTTCGCCATGAATCCTATGCAGTTGATTGCCACTTCTCTCTTAAAAAGTTTTAGAGCCTCCTATACAGTTGTACTGTCAGGAAATATGAACACATTATCTGCTTTGTATATATGAAACCTATTTGGTGGGAAATTACAACAGAAAGCATCCACAAGGTACAGTTTCGCGGTGCATATTCAACAGAAACACATTAGGTTTGTCCTGTATTCTTAAACAAATGTTTTTCAGCCAAAGTGCCCAACGCTTGAAAAGACGGTTGTGTAAATGATTCCATTATTGATTGACTTGAGAAGTTCAGAGTGAACACTGGCCAGCTAAACCAGTTGCCCGAAGCAACATAATACTACATGGAAGCCTTGAGATTATACTACCAGGTTATACATCTGGACAAATCCAAACGTTTACAGAAGCTCCCCCAGATATCAGCATCAATCAACAAATACAACCAGTAAGCAACTGCCGAATTACAAAAGCAGCAGTACGTACAGGCATGGAGAACCTTGACTTTCAAATTGTCCATCGCATAAAGATTATTGTTTCTTTTCCTTGCTCTCTTCCTCGGCCATGTAAGCCTTCTTCATGTCTTCCAGTATTGCATCATTTGTGCTGCATACATACAAAAGCGCATGTTGAATAACATGAATCTCTTATCTGGCATGCCAATGTTAGTCTACTCAAACAATGTAACATGCAACTTCCACGATAGAGAAAAAAGAGACAATTTTCTCAGCATTAATAGCATTGATCATCAAACATGTTTCAGCACCAGATTTCTCAAATGGCAAATCATTCTTTGGTGACAAATAGCTCATAATCTTTAGTCTTGTTCAATGGTTTTACAATCTGTTTAGGTGCCGCTCTTAAGATTCCTATTTGGTTAGTACTTCGGGTTACAAATCAAAACCTACAGTGAACTTGGATATATTAAATTCCACATGAACCTGATGTGTATCAAGAGAAATTTGATAAGACAGCTTCTAAACCGACAGCCAGACATTTTTTCCCAGTTGATGATTAAATACAGAAGGAGACATACTTTTGTCGGTATGGAAACTTTTAGTGTCGAATAGGACCTATTTTTCTAGAATCATGGGGAACTACACAGGCATGAACTAATTTCTCTGACTATTTTTTTGCACGTTAATGAAGGCAGAGGAGACCTCTACCTTATGGTGTTGAAAGACTCCAAAGACTACAGAGGGATAGGGGAATGTACAACCGGGACGCAGCCAGGGAAAGGAGGAAGGGGGAAAAAAGCAAAAAACAAAAGACGCTAACCCTATGCTAGCAGGGCACTGACCCATTGCATGATACTCTCACTGCTTTTCACATCCTCTTGAATGATATGCATACATTTTCACTTCCTAAATCACCATTTGTTTCCATAATATATAAGTATCTTTAACATTATAACAGGAAATGACGTCATATTAGTTTCTGCAATTAGTCTACAAGCACAATGTTCCTATCCATTTGTACAGAGAATTAGTGAAATCTCGTCAAAGCTTAAATTTTTTAAAGTGCACCAGTGAGACTCTACCTTCCAAATAAAGTTACAACAAGAACTGAGGTACGACTTGCACAATTTATCCAATACAAAAGATTATAACAGACAAATAAGGATCACTTACAATTGATGAAGACAGTTATTCAACTCTTTGGCTTGTTTGCGGCATGTCCATACCACAGACAAAGTTCTTCCCCGAGCACACTCGGCATATTTTGAACACAGTACATCACATTCCTTGAGGGCCTTTGCTTTCATTTTGCTGCGCAAAGCTGAAAAAGTGAAACAGAACAGGCCATATTAACTCTTTCAGATGAATATGAGCAAGAACCTTTAAATTATACTTGCAAGCATGCTCAAAAATTCCCCATTACGATGAACCACTATCTATAACCAAATGTAAAAAAAAAATGCTTTGAATCTAGCAGTCCAGATATGAAAAAGGAAGAAATCATCGACAGGTTCAGGTTCATTCAGATTCAACATTCATTAAAGGTACATTTTCGAGTGGGGTGATCTACCTAGTTAATGTTAATGAGTTAGCGTTTTGGAACCTTCTCAGTTTCCAATATTGACATTATGTCAAGTTTATCAAGGGCTTCACCTTAAAAAAAGACACAGCCAGCCTTCAAGGACAGTTCTTGAAGTCCATTAGATAAAAACATAGCTTCCAAACAATCTTAATTCCTTAGGGTTAGGAGTTCTAAAGATTAATATAGTCAGATAACAGATTCTATGATACCAGGTTCTGAAATTTCATAAACGCCTAAATAACATGAGCTAATGTGTCAATTCAACATTCTGCAAACCACTTCAACTTGTGAGGAAAGCTGGGTGGCAAGAGCACGGTACTACCAATTATGAAATGACTCAACCCTGAACATCAAATTGATAAAATTGATATACAAAGCCTTCCTGGTTTGGTGAAACCGCAACCAGCCAACTACCACTACCACTACCACTCTCTTTAACCATTGCCCGGCACATTATTCCGTTCAGATTGTGCTGCAATTTGAAGGGCCAACACCAGCGGGGTTCATACCATCCCAATTTCGCACCTACTAAAGAACTAGGACGACCTTTGCATTTTTCAATATTCCAAATCGCGAAGAAATTGAAGCATGGATCTCTGACTCACCTTCCTCGACCTTCTTCTTGACGTGGTTCTCCCTAGCCTCCTCCAGGAACCCCATGGGGCTGCCAGGTATTTCAGTATCTGATCGAGGAGGGGGCGGCGAGAGAAGCTGGAGTTAAACCCTAGCGGCCTTGGAAGGGGAGGCGGCCATTGACGGGAAGGATTTCTCTCTGTTTTTCCCCTTTTCTGGTCTCCCAGGGAGAACGTGAAGGAGATTCGGGGGACGGGCTTTTGGGCTGTTAGTGTAGGCTCACAAAGCCCAGATCGGCCCAACTTCTCCAGTTATATACTCCATTCGTTCAAAAAAAAAAACTTCTCAATATTGTTTAGATACAGAGTTATATGGACATGTTTTAACTATAGATTCATCCATATCTATAAAAATTAAGAAGATTTTAGAAACGGAGGGACAATATTTCTTTAGAATCAAATGATATTGTCCTAAAAAAGAATGAAATGCTATCAACTGTTGAAAATGAAAATTCATACTGAAAAAATGAAGAAGAAAAAACAGATTCACATACAAGCCTCATGTTCCAAATTTTGTTCCATAATATAAAATTACAATTTTCATATGTCCTAAAAATAAACAAGCATGTTGACTTCTTCTCATCAGACTTTGTGTGTGTGCGCCCCTTCTTTACTTGAATAGAGAAAATGAACTTCTTCTCATCGGACTTTATGTTTTGGCCATTACTAGTTTCAACTTTCCACCACCATTTACATTAGGGACTAACGTTCTTTTTTTTCTATGTCTTTATTCCGAAACCCCCTTCCTTTTATTTCTTACAAGTATGCTACCACTTTATCATATGATATTTTCTAGGACAACTCCCCTCTTCCCAAAAGAATATCCTCTAAATTTTAATTAAGCAGAGTTTCCACAAAGTTTTCTCAAACAGAAACATAGACATAAAATAGATTGAAATAGTCTTGAAGGAGGAATCGATTAAAACCTTCCAGCCAACAATCTAAATGCTGCCTTTACTCTATAAACTTTAAATCCTTTATTCTTAACCCGCTTCCACTCACAGGATCGAGCCCCCAAGTATCTCATTAGCCAACACAACAAACCATGTACAAGATGTTGAGCTATTTCATTATTGTGTGGTAATTTATCTTGTGATTTTCTTTACAGCTTGACATGCGAGTTCATTGTTCGTATCAAATTTCACGCGAACATGCTTCTGTCTATATCTACCTCTATAATTTTGTTTTCCCTAAATCATGGCAACATGACTAGACAAGTTTCCGAAACGGGATCGTGTGTACTAGGTTTCCAAAATTCTTGTAAATGTCTACTAGTACAGTATAGTATTTTAGTGAATAAAGGTACATGGTGTAGCATCATTTCTTGTGGTTCTACATGCCCAAACGGGACCTGTACGTGATGATTGGCGCTTTGGTGTTGTTTGCAGCTTTACACAATGGCACAAGATTCTTGGATGAATTATTGCAGAACCCATGGACAAGCGTATCTCCTAGAATATGGCTCGAGAGATTGAATATATTCAATGACCCGACTGGTTTCACGTTCACCAAGAGCGACGAAACCATGGACAAAACGAAATCGGGTAGGTCGGGCTAATTGACGGGAGAATGCTGCCAAGTTCGCCACCTTTGGCACCAACCCCTCCGGGTAAATTGCTCAGTGCTGGCATCACTAACCGCACGGGCACGTGCGTTGCGTGGTGCACGTACTCCCACGTATATGTATTTTCGAAGAGAAGTGTTTCTTGTTGCATATGGTTATTTGACTCTGCATCAACTTCGTCCCGATCAAAAGCAGCCGGGAGTTTCTAAATAAGTGCAAGCGGATTTCCTTGCGGTACAAGTCTCGGAGCTAGGTTAGTTAGCCATGGTCCACTGATGTGGAACAGTGGAAGTTCTCTGGTTGCTGTCCAGGTTCAGAGATACGAGATACCCGGTACCTACAGCATGCAACTGGTTAACTACCGGTACATGTTGCATTTTTTTAGAACAACCGGCACATATTAGTTGTCTGACGCATTCTGAATTCATTCTGAATTCTTTCACAACCCATCGGCGACGGAATCCATCAGCGGTTCACCACCGGGGGCAGTCCATCACGGATAAGGGAAAAATGCTTCGAGCTTATCCGCATCAGCATCGCATCGCCAGGTCGGATGGAGGCAGGGGTCACCGTCAGAATACAGCAGCGGAGGAGAGCATGCATGGACAGCTGGGAACAAGCTTCGGAAAACCAGAACAATTTTCGTATAGAGAATCGCAGGAGTCCATACGGCTCAGGCCACTGTCGCTAGCTTTTCTGTCGAGAACACCACTACTCTGCTTTTCTTCTATTGGAGTAATATAATACTAGCCCACCCTGCTTTGCTTTCGAGAACACCAATCCTACAGCTTGTAAAGTTTGTGGCCACTTCGTAAAACTCACGTGGAGGCCAAACCATCCACGGTCGAAAACATTCACGAGTGCATCATTCTCGTCGGTCACCGCCCCACCCCCTTCCTTGTAGCCGATATGCTCATGAGCCACGCCGCCCCTTCCTCGAGCTTCTCTGCCGTCCCACCGCTCGTTTCTCGTCGGCATGAGCTTTCTCACTGCTAAATCGAGCGCCTCTACTTCCTGTCTGATTCGGATCGGAGGAGGTCCACAACGGTGATTCCTGCTATGGGGAGCTACGTCGCGCACCCCCGTGCTTCCTCCCTCCTAACCTAGGCTGTCGAGCCCCACCCCCTCGTAACCCAGCGTGGTCGGAGCTCAGCAGCATCACATGCCACCGCCTCAAGCTTGCACGATCCCACTCCACCATTGGGTTGGGCGGGCAAGCGGGTATGCTCAGCCAGTGGGCGGACGGCGGGTGTGAGTGGTCAATGGGCGGACAGCGCGCACGGGTAAGCCGGTGGGCGGCTCGTGCGTGGGCGAAAGAAGATAGAGTAGAACAAAGGAAGAAAGAGAGACATAGAGAGCAAAAGAAGACAAGCTGGGTCCTAGCTGTAATCTTTGTCTTTGATTGGTTTTAGCAATTCAGTTATACAAAGGCTACAAAGTAAAGTTTTATGTGAATTGTTGTACCTTCTCTCCCGTTTCGATACAACGATACCAAAGTTTTACCAATCAGGTTTCATGGTTGGCTATGTGTATGTCTTTCTTACAAGACTTGGGGGGTCTCCTAGGTCCACCTGTATAGTCTAGCTACGTGTGTCGCGTCCTCCTGCATTGGACTGGCCCACGGCCGCTTTATTTGACGTTTGCGTGTTTTCTTGTCTGATTTCTATGTGTTCAGAGCATCTCCAGCCGCGTCCCCTAAAGCGTTCCCAAATCGCGTCGGATTGAGCGTTTGGGGGACGTGTTTTGTCCGTGCCGTGTTTGGGGGACGTCGCTCCCCAGCCGCGTCCCCCAAACGCCGCTCCCAATCAGAAATTCAAATTGTTGCATTCAAAAGAGATCGTTCCCGCCGAATCGTCGCGATCAGAGTAGCGGCGATCAAAATACTGGGCGCGCGATCATATTACAGACCATAGTGCATGCTAAATTAGAAGAAGGGGTTGGCCGACGGCAACGTATCATGAGTCGACGCAGGCCCATCGATCACGATGACCTCATCGCGATCTGCCTGGTGCTGTGCATGCTCCGTCTGCTTCGCCGCCGTCGCATAGGCCGACGCAGGTGTACCAGTCGAAGACGCGTCAGCCGGCTCTTGCTCCGCGGTTGCTGCCGCTGCCGCTTTCTGGGCCGCAGCGTCGGCCGCCGCCATTTTGGCTTCGATGTCGTCGAGGATCTGGCCTTTGAAGAAGTTGTGCGCCGCCCGCGTCCGGGGAGACATTCCCTCTGTCGACGCCCTCAGCAGGGACATGTCGTCCCTGCGTTTCTTGAGCTCCAACTTCTCCTCAACACCCTCAGCACCGGCGCCGTCGAATTCGAGCGGCCCCCTGCGGCCAGTGAAAGGGTCGCCGTCCGCACCGGGTCCTGGCTCGCGCTGCTCGTACGCCGGGGAGTAGAGGTTGTTGGGGTTGAAGCCGCCATGCGGCAGCGCATCCTGGTAGTGGGGCGACAAGTTAGGCGTCACGCACCCGGGAGTGCAGGAGGAGCCGTCGTTGTAGAAGGCGGATGACGACGGAGAGAACACTCCCGGAACGTACACCGGCACGTTCGTATTATATGGGCTCGCTGATGAGGACATCCCTATCTCACTACCACCTCCGTCATTACCAACTGAAGATGAATCTGCTGTGAAGCTCAAGTCCAATGAAGTTCGGATTGGACAAATTACACTACAAGAGATGGGATATTTGTTGACGAAAACCCTGGTGACAAAAATGCATACCGTCATGGATGTGTCCTTATAGGTGACGAATTCATCTTCCGTCATGCATTTAAGGTAATGCTTGACGGTATGATTTTTCGTCAACAAAAAATCGTCACCCATTACCCAACCGGGAAGGGCTTCCATCGTGTCTGTTAATAGGTGACGAAATCAAAAAGATCGTGGTGTATGTAAACCGTGATTTGCGTATACAATGGACCCACATTGCAGGTAAATAATACTAAGTTACTTTATTAAATGTTATTAGTTTTATATATCATGCGTGACCCACTTGTCAGGAACATATTTAATTAAGTAAAAATTGTGTTTTGGAAGAATCGAACCAGGGCTTTGACGTGACCGACGCGGAGTGTTACCGCTAAGGTAGACATGGAGTTTTGATCTGGATCCGTAACTAGTCTATTCTACATATTTATTTCAATGGTGTGATGTAGATGTTACGACATAATAATTTTCTTATTAATATTTAAGTCGGCTGCGGGTGCCTCGTTTAAGTCGCGCCGCTAGCAGACACGGCCTATCTAGGTGATCTTGCTAACAGTCGAATCGATTAGGGTTCTCGTCGAGGTGAGAAGAAATCCGTGAAGGCTCCATTGTGGAGGTGGCGAGACGCATCATCGGTGAGTTCTCCTGATTGTTCGCTAGGTCTAGATTTTTTAATCAGTTGTCAAGATCTGTTCTGAAGAACGTTGGCATAATCTTAACTGAATTGTAGGCAATGGATCGAAGTTGGATAACTGATGGCACCCAGAAGTTCACAACAAAGTACATGGCAGGTGTTAGGGATTTCATCAAGTTTGCGCGAGAACACTTGGACAATACAGATGAACCAATCTTGTGCCCTTGCAAGGACTGCCTAAATCTGATACGTCAGGATATAAAAACAGTCGAGGATCACTGCAATTGTTCAGGTATGTCCATGACGTATACAAGATGGACTAGACATGGGGAAGGTTTTAGTGATGACGAAGGGCGGGATAGAAACGATGATGGTGCGTATGATAGTGACAATGATGAAGACGAAGACAGTGGTGATTGTTATGTTGATGATTCGTCTAGTATGATCGATGAACTGCAGAAGTCTGGAAATAAAGGTCCTAACCTGCCAAATATTTATGCTAATCTAATTGAGTCAGCCAAAAAAGAACTTCATGAGGGATGCACCACTTTCACTAGGTTGTCGTTCATTATTAAGCTCCTTCATGTCAAATCATACAGCCGGATAACAAACAGAGGATTTGATCTCTTACTTCACCTTTTACGTACAGCTTTGCCACATGTGGACTTTCCCAAATCATATGTTGATGCTAAGAGTGTTCTTTCTGATGTTGGGCTTGGTTATGAGACAATTCATGTATGCAAGTTTGATTGTTCTTTATTTTGGGGAGATCACAAGGACGATACGCACTGCCATGTTTGTGGATTATCAAGATATAGAGACCCTATCGCAAAAAGAAAATCCCTCACAAGGTGTTAAGGTACTTTCCTATAATTAAAAGGTTGTAGAGACTATTTGTTAAAAAGGAAATGTCGACACATACTAGATGGCACAAAGAGAAGAGGGTTGATGAGCCCAATGTACTGAGGCACCCTGCTGATGGTGAGGCATGGAAGCACTTTGATGCCAAGTTTCATTGGTTTGCTAAAGATCCTCGTAACATAAGACTAGGTTTTGCCACAGACGGCTTCAGTCCCTTTGGAAGTATGAGTAATCCTTACAGTATGTGGCCTGTTTTTGTCATTCCTTACAACTTCCCACCATGGATGTGCATGGATCAATCGAATTACATGATGGCATTGCTAATCCCCAGAAAGTATTCCCCAGGGAAAGATTTTCATGTATTTATGCAGCCACTGATAAAAGATATGATGCAGCTATATGGAGTGGTGTGCAGACATTTGATGCATGCACAGAGGAATATTTCCCATTGCATGCTGCGTTTCTTTGGTCTATTCATGATTATCCTGGATATGCC
This sequence comes from Lolium perenne, assembly GCF_019359855.2. Lineage (NCBI taxonomy): Eukaryota > Viridiplantae > Streptophyta > Magnoliopsida > Poales > Poaceae > Lolium > Lolium perenne. Next base: position 314,341,092 of record NC_067247.2, read on the forward strand.
ACTATGTCAGGCCGAAGCACAAGAGGATTTCATGCGTGTGTGCATTGCGATGAGAATCCTTGCTATGAATCTTTGAAAAACAAAATTGGATATATTGGGCATCGGCGATTTCTTGATAAAAGTCACCCATACAGGAGAAGCAGACTTTTCAATGGTAAAACTGAGACTGGAGATCCACCAAGGAAGTACACACCCAAAGAGGTAGCTGAGAAGGTAGAAAGGGTTAAGGATTTTGAACATGGGAAAATCCAACAATTAGTAGAAAGCGGAAGCGTGCAACTGTACCCGGTGAACCAACATGGCACCTGAAAGTCAGCTTACATCATCTACCGTACTGGCCAGAACTTAAGTTAGCTCACAACTTAGATGTGATGCATATTGAGAAGAACATATGTGACAATATTGTTGGTACACTACTTGAACTTGAGGGCAGGAATAAGGACACTGTTAGTGCTAGAATTGATTTGAAGAAATTCAAAATCTGGGAGAAGTATTGGTTGAAGAAAATTGTGAAGGATGATGATGATGCAGCAGTAACTTATGCGAAGCCCCCTGCACCGTGGACGCTTTCGAAGGAACAGAAGAGACATTTGTGTAGGTATTGGCAAACACTAGGTTCCCAGATGGTTATTGCGCAAACTGGGGAAGATGTGTGAATATTGATGGTTGTAAGGTTACCGGTATGAAGACGCATGATTGCCACATACTTCTGTAGCGAGTGTTGCCGGATGGGCTCAAGGGAATTGCATCTAAGGAAATGTATGTGGCTATTGCAGAGCTAGGAAGATTTTTTAGGAGCTGTGTGCCAAAACCACGAAAGTTGATGTCTTGAAGCGATTGAAGGTTGAAATTGTTGTGATCCTATGCAAACTTGAGAAGCTGTTCCCCCAGCTTTTTTGATGTAATGGTGCACTTAGCTATTCATCTTCCTGACGAGGCTCTTTTGAGGGGTCCTGTTCATTATGGTTGGATGTATCCAGTTGAGAGAAGATTAGGTTATCTAAAGTCTACGGTCCGTAACAAAGCAAGGCCAGAAGGTTCTATCGCAGAGGGCTACATTGTTGATGAGTGTTTGATTTTTTGCTCTTGATTTTTCAAGGATGGCACAGAAACAAGATTTAACAAAGATGATAGGAACCAAGACATACGGAGAAAACCTGATCGTGACGAGATGGAAGTATTTTCAGTTGGAGCTAAAGGTCTTGGGAAATCCATTTTGAAACATTTTGACAAGGAATTTGACAAAATGGTTTGGTATGTGCTGAACAACTGTGACGATGTAGAACGTTATATCAAGTAAGTAGTTAGCTTCACTTTAGTAACTACTTCTCAATGTTGCAGACATAATTGTCCTGTATTTCATATGTGTTTTTTCTATGTTTCAGTGAATTTCGACAAGAATTGGGAGGTAGGGGTGTGCGTGACATCGAGGAGACGGTTCAGAGAGAGTTTGCAGGTTGGCTTGCAAACCATGTGAGACAGTTGGACAATGCATAAGAAGATTTGAAGTCTCTGGCTGCTGGGCCAGACCGGCGTGTAGTAGTATACGCTGGTTGCAACGTAAAGGGTGCGAGGTTTCGCACGCTTACTTGGGATAAAGACCTGAAGACTCAAAATTCGGGCGTAGCGACTAAGGGATCTTTTGGTGATGCAGATGAGACCGAGTTCTATGGTGTTCTGCAAGAAGTTCTTGAACTGCAGTACGGGACTAACAAGCACGGTGACAGGTCCGTGTACTTGTTTCGTTGCGACTGGTTCGACCTTGCGGGCAGGGGTTCCAAGATAAAAGATGATGGTTATTTTAAAAGCGTTAACACTTCTGTCCTATGGTTCAAGAATTCACCATTCATATTGGCCAGTCAAGCTGAAACATGCTTCTATTTGGAGGATACAAAGTTTGGTGATCCGTGGAAAGTGGTGCAGAAGTTCAGCCATAGACACGTGTACGACGTTCGAATTAGAAGATGGTAACGATGATGCATTTGTACGGAATGAAGACGCATACCAGGAGGATGAAGGTTCAGTCGACCATACATTTCATGATGTTGTCGACCTAGACGAGGAAGCGAGAGGTGGAGGCGAGAGGAGGATGATCATCGTCTTTGATGAAGTTGTACATATTCATGATGCTCGTACAATTCGTGAACTAGAGAACGAGGAAGATAGTCCCAATGTTGACATGGATATGAGCGAAGATGAACTAGAGAATGAGGAAGATAGTCTCATATTGGAAGAGAACATACATGATGACGAGGGAAAAACTTCGGAAGAAGATAGTGATGTAGATTGATAGAAACATGTTATGCATACAACTATATGTTTTGTTCCAAACATTTGAAATGTTCTTATTTAGATGTCTACGATCTCGAACTTGTCATTCAATTATCCAGAAGGGTTTAAGAGCAAATTAATATAAGCTAAAATATGGACAAATATAAGAAAAGCCAACATGTCGGTAACATAACTTTGACAATGGTTTTAATTAATCGACACTTGACACGATTACAACCAGCAGCACGATATGACTAAATATTGTTTTAACAGAAGCAAAATCGACAATCGCATAAAGAGTCTTACAACTTAATTTAAACCTAAAGGGGCTTCATAGTTGGACACACGGGCACCATGAATCACTGACTAGCTACTCCAGATCGATTTCAGGCACATGGGTAGCAAACAAGTAAACCCCTGCATTTCCCAGGTAAAGCAAGAACAGCATCTTGTCGCCCATCTGAAGGTGATTTTCCTTGTCCATGAACTCCTTCCACCCATTGACGCAGAGGCGACCATCGTCAGAAGAAATTGCGTAGGACGCACGCACCAAAGTACTGGGATGGCACACAATACTGATTGCACCATATTGTTCCATATCTTTAGGAACCAAACGGCTAGGGATTTTCTGTTCCAACAGTAGAGACATAGTTTAGTTAACACTTGTACGTAATGTAGCTCGCAAAGTTAATGAAATGATATGATCTACTGCTTACCACGTGTTTGTTGTAATTTTCGTTGTTTGTCCAATTCAGAGTATGCAGCATTGGGACAACTAGTGCTCCTTGATCATAATCTCCAGCATTGTGGTACTCAACAAGGTAGTCCAAGTTGTCCACCTGAAGAATGACGGTATGCATCATCCTCCAATTTATCATTGTTCCATCAGTACTACTGAGCGAGTCAACAATGTCACGCTTCGTACGGGACAACTGGCAGTAAGCTGCATAATTAAAATAACTGACATAAGATGGAATAATTAATATGATCAATCATTTTGTCCAAAGGTGAAAAATTACCTGGATGGATTAGTGGTTCAGTTCCAGTTATTACAAGAGTATCCTCACCAGATGAGTTAACTCTGAAAATTAACTCCATGCCAACCTTAAAATTGTACACTCTAGCAAATTCGTTCCAAAATCTTCCGTTGATATAGGTTCTGCCAGCTCTGTTGGTAACATTAACAACAAATGCATGGCCATCTTTGGTTTTGAGTGCAGCTTCAAAAGTTGTCCTGTGGGAGGTCTGGACACCATACTTCTTAAGGAAATACGGTCTATAGTAGCAAGGGATGACCTAAATTCAGTACAGTTAATACAAAAGTAAGTTAACTATTCTGAAAATTCAATAAGATAGAAACATGTGAATGTTACACATCGTGTCATATTAGGACCTTGAAGAATCACGAATTGCATGTAGCTACTGTAAAATCTAATGATCAGGTAGAATTATGCGTCTACTCGGATAATCACCGAGTCTCAGATCTTGGACTTCTATCAGCACATATCTGAACTTCTATCAGCACATATCTGAACTTCTATCGGTATACGACTGAACTACCGATACCTCTATCTCTAACAGCTACAACTATCGTAAAACTCATATGAACGTAAAAGTTATCACAACTATCCTAAAACTCAACCATAAATAAGCGGTTAATACATATGGTGACCAACAATTATTACACACATCTGAATAATAGTACTAAACTAGCAATAACTACTAGGATCACGTGTTAAACTTTGATGTGGCGGTGAATTAATAAAACATCTGAATGAATTTTAAACTTATAAGTGCATGTACCGTCTTCTCCTCAAAACCCTCTTGTAGTGTTTGCACGAAAAAACCTAACGCGACTCCCCCTCCGCCGCACATCCCCTTCTTGTCAAAGCAAACTGGACACTGCAAAAAATATGAAGAAAGATTACAAATCGGAAACAACGATCGATCGCGAGACGTACATGTTATTTACGTACTCCACTAGTAGGCGCCATCCTTGGTCTCGACGCGGAGCGAGAGTCTTACAAGTCCCGCCGGCGAGATTAGTGGCGAGCTGTGGCGGCGAGAGACGTGGCGAGATCTGGCGGCGGCTGAAGGAGGTCGTGATATGATGGCCAGTTATATCGTGGAGTAAATTTCGGTAGGTCAAGAGGAGTGCAAATGGGCGGTGCTGGGTTTTGACGTGACAACACGATCGAATGCGCGTCAGTTGGACTGCACGTCAGTTGGACTAGACCCGCGTCAGTATTCTCTTCGTCTACCGTCTCAATATTCGCACGGAGTAATTAATGGGGATGATATTTATCCCCTTCCCCCTCCCCTACCGTCTCAATATTCGCACCGCATCCTGGTTTCCACACTTCTCGTCGTCTCCGCTCCCTCATTATCTTCGTCTCCCGCCGCCGCGTCGCCATGGACATGGATGAGCAGCAAATGTACTACTGGTCCAGCACGCGCGCAGTCCACATCCACGACGGCCAGGACCTGGAGGTGGTCTACACCAACGACCCCTGGGAAGTGCGCCGCATCCTCGACATGTACACGGAGTGGCTCAAGGAGGACGAGCACAAGTTCGTCGGCCTCGACTTCGAGTACACCAACCATCGAGCCGAGGACGAGAAGAAGATCGCCGTGGTTCAACTCTGCATGCGTCGACATGTGCTGGTGTTCCACTACGCAGCGTAAGAACTAATCCCCTTTTTTAATCTTTCGATTGGGGTTTTTTACTTGCCGCCGTTGTGTCTCTCTTTGACTCTCGTTAGACATTGTTCCCGAAAATCAGTACATTCCCGATCTAAATCTGCTAGACATTGTTCCCGAAAAGCAGTACATTCACGATCTAAATCTGCTACACATTGTTCCCGATTTATTAATTTGTTTCATCTTCGTCTCCTCTGTAGGTTCTTGCATATTTGTAACTGATCTGTGACTAGTACATTACTTTGTTTACTGCAGTGCTAACTGGTGGGAGTCTCTGGCTATCTGCGATTTCTTTTGAGAAGGCGCTACGTTTGCGAGTGTTGACATCCGTGGTGACAAGAGAGTTCTGTGGAGGACATGGCACATGGAGATTCCTTGTGAGTACTACGTCGATCTCCAGGATGAGTACTTCAAGTACACTGGTCATGCGAGGGCTGGCATGGCTACCATGGCAGCAAGACTCATTGATTCATGGTACGGTGATATGAAGAAGAAGTTCCACCACCATCGGCCTGCATCGTGGGGGACTTCCCACTTCCAAATATGAACATCGAGTATGCAGCCATTGATGCCTGGGTCTCGTACGAGCTCTACCGCAAGATCGTGGTCGACAGAGTCCTGCTGATGGTGGATTGATCATCTCTTCTGCTGCATGACCCCCTGATCTTTTGGTTTGGTCTCCCTCCTGCGTGAGGTGCTTTTGGCTAGTAGTCCGTTCTTTTGAAACTGTAAATATTTTGCCATGATAGTTAACAATTGTCCTGGGAGGTTTCAATTTTATGTTGTGTACATCCTAGTACTTCAAAGTGCTAGTAAACTAAATGTTCAGAGCAGTAGATTTCTTCAAAATCAAAACATACCAGACGTAAAAATCACCAAAAATTGTGATTCAAATTTTCTTTATGACTTTTACTCATTTTCTGAATTTTTTCATCGAAAAAATCTCAAAGTGGTGAACAATAACATAAAATGGTGGCCCCATGGTGGAGATATGTCGAACGAGGGGTTTTCGGACGAAAAGAGGGGGGAATGGCCAAAAACTCACCAAACCACCATGGATTTGGGCAAGATTTGGCACCCTTGTGAAAATTGTGATATGACACCTTGGTTGCTATGGGTTTTGATTTTTTGGAGTTGGTGGCATGGTGTCCCCATGGTGGACATGTGTCGAACGAGGGGTTTTCGGACGAAAAGAGGGGGAAATCGCCAAAAACTGACCAAACCACCATGGATTTGGGGCATGATTTGGCACCCTTGTGCACATTGTGATATGACACCTTTGTTGCTAATGGGTTTTGATTTTTTGGAGTTGGTAGCATGGTGTCCCCATGGTGGACATGTGTCGAAAGAGGGGTTTTCGGACGAAAAGAGGGGGAAATCGCCAAAAACTGACCAAACCACCATGGATTTGGGGCATGATTTGGCACCCTTGTGAACATTGTGATATGAGACCTTGGTTGCTATGGGTTTTGATTTTTTGGAGTTGGTGGCATGGTGTGTCCCCATGGTGGACATGTGTCGAAAGAGGGGTTTTCGGACGAAAAGAGGGGGAAATCGCCAAAAACTGACCAAACCACCATGGATTTGGGGCATGATTTGGCACCCTTGTGAACATTGTGATATGAAACCTTAGTTGCTAATGGGTTTTGATTTTTTGGAGTTGGTGGCATGGTGTCCCCATGGTGGACATGCGAAAGAGGGGTTTTCGGACGAAAAGAGGGGGAAATCGCCAAAAACTCACCAAACCACCATGGATTGGGGCAAGATTTGGCACCCTTGTGTACGTTGTGATATGACACCTTGGTTGCTATGGGTTTTTATTTTTTGAAGTTGGTGGCATGGTGTCCCCATGGTGGACATGTGTCGAAAGAGGGGTTTTCGGATGAAAAGAGGGGGAAATCGCCAAAAACTCACCAAACCACCATGGATTTGGGGCATGATTTGGCACCCTTGTGCACATTGTGATATGACACCTTGGTTTCTAATGGGTTTTGATTTTTTGGAGTTGGTGGCATGGTGTCCCCATGGTGGACATGTGTCGAAAGAGGGGTTTTCGGACGAAAAGAGGGGGAAATCGCCAAAAACTGACCAAACCACCATGGATTTGGGGCATGATTTGGCACCCTTGTGCACATTGTGATATGAAACCTTGGTTTCTAATGGGTTTTGATTTTTTTGAGTTGGTGGCATGGTGTCCCCATGGTGGACATTTGTCGAAAGAGGGGTTTTCGGACGAAAAGAGGGGGAAATCGCCAAAAACTCACCAAACCACCATGGATTGGGGCAAGATTTGGCACCCTTGTGCACGTTGTGATATGACACCTTGGTTGCTATGGGTTTTGAACTTTTGGAGTTGGTGGCATGGTGTCCCCATGGTGGACATGTGTCGAAAGAAGGGTTTTCGGACGAAAAGAGGGGGAAATCGCCAAAAACTCACCAAACCACCATGGATTTGGGGCATGATTTGGCACCCTTGTGCACATTGTGATATGACACCTTGGTTTCTAATGGGTTTTGATTTTTTGGAGTTGGTGGCATGGTGTCCCCATGGTGGACATGTGTCGAAAGAGGGGTTCTCGGACGAAAAGAGGGGGAAATCGCCAAAAACTCACCAAACCACCATGGATTGGGGCAAGATTTGGCACCCTTGTGGGACAAAGGGATATGTAATCTACACAACTCTGGTGTAGCCAAACATTGGTAGTCGAAATTAACTCGAAACTTGCTTAGCTACAGAATAAAGCATCTACACAAATGCAGCGTGCATCAACATGAAATAAGAGATAACATGTGCAGCAGTAATGTCACACTTACGGCAAACAACATATAAACATGACATAGTCTTAAACAACTGGGTATGATTGCCCAGGTTCCAAATAACAAAAGTAGAACATAGTCTTTGAAACATGACATAGTTTAACCATGAACCTCCAGGGGAACAACTAAACAAAAACTAAATTTAGTGGAGAACATGAGGGCCAACAGCTGGACCGACGAGCGGGATGAGGCCAGTCCTGACGTAGTCCCTGAGGAACTTGCCAAAGGCAGCGTGCTTCGCCTTGCTAGCAGGCTTGTGCTTCTGCTTGCTACCTTTTCCAACTCCCGTCGCGTGCTGGATCAGACACTCGACATCGTTCGGGAAAACCCTGCCGCAGAATGGGCAATTAGGCTTTCCGTTCCGACGGAAAGGGATCTGGCCAGTCTTCAGCTTCTTCAGAACGAAGCGGCTCTTCCGGTCCCGGTCCTCCTTGTCATTGTCCAACGTCCTCGAGTCTTCTGCGATTTTGAAAGTAAAGAAGAAGTGAGAGAAGGAAATTAACTGAAATACAATTCAAGCATTAAATATTTTTGTATGAACATTATTAAGAATTAATCATCATGTAGAATCAACATTTATGATCCAGATCCAACCATACATAATTACTTCACTAATATAAATAAGCACCAATTTAAACTGTTGTCACAAATTGTTCATGGGTAATCCAATAATTATTTCAGTAATATAACTAAGCACCAATTTAAGAGAAAATGGTGATTATAAATTTCATGGATCAGGGATCAATCATTTGTTCCCTGAAGATGTACTGATTCATAAAACAATATGGATTCATGACGTCAATAAGCAGGAATTCAACAAAAATGGTGGTCATAAATTACATGCATCTGATAATTCATTTGTTCCCCAAATAAAAATGATGTACACACTATGGTTTCATCGTATAAATAAGCACCAGTTTAAGACAAATGGTGATTATAAAATCCATGTATCAGATCAATTAATAGTACCTATAATATAATTCTTGTAATCATAATCACTCTGGTATGATTCATATTCGGATGAATTTAAGTTTGAAATGCAGTGAGCATTACACTAAGCAGGTATGATTCATCACACAAAAGGAATCATTACAGTTGAATCAAGATGTGCATCAAATATTACAGATCTAGTAACTACAAACCATAAATCAGATGAGCAAGAACCCCAGAATCACCAATTTGTACAACAAGTAGAAAACATGGCAAATCAATCTACCCTATGAGCAAACCCTATGGTGAACAGTAAGATCAAGAAAAACAGGGGATCAATCGGAATAGTAGAGTACCTCGCTGCAGTTGTCGGAGGCCTCCTCTTCGAACTAGTCGCACTCTCTGGGGCCATATAGCTCGCGGTACTGCTTGGAGTGGCGGTAGAACGGGTCATTCGGATCGAAGCCCTGGTCATCTGCTTGTGCCGCGGGAGCGAGGACGTCTCCCTTGGCCTCATCAGCGACGGCGACCACGGCCGGTTGGGCGGAGCCCTCCACGGTCACGGCGCGGCGAAGAGCGGCTCCAGTTCCGGAAGAAGATCCCGCCTCCGCGCCGTCGACTACTACCGGACCATCGCCTTCGCCTCTGTCGACGTTGAAGACCGCACTCGCCTCCAGCTCGTCTCCGCGAACACGCTTCATCTTCGGGATCTTCGGTGGAAGGGGAGGTTGGTGGTGCGCTGGTGGAGGTGCAATCAGGGTTTTTCGCCAGAGATTGGGGAATAGAAGTTGCGGGTGGGAGAGACGATGGGGCCGATGGATATACAGTAGGTGCTGCCGTTTGGGTTCCTCTGTCTGACGCGTGCGTGTGAAAACGTGGATTCCTACATGTAGTCAGTCCACTTTCCCATTACTTTGACATGGGTCCCACGCATGACGGAGGGCAGGCACAGAATTTTCAGTATGGGTATTAAAAACTATAAAATATTTGAAATACGAATTAGTGATCACACATAGCCTCTTCTTGAGTTTAGGGGATGAATTTTTGAAAATTTTCAAACCAAACTGCCAAGATAGCATGCTAGCGTCATTACCCACATGTTGATGCACCCTTATGCCAAATTTCAGTCCATTTCAAGTTAGCTACCTCAAAAAATGGTCAAGAACTGCCCGTTCGAGGTAGACGGGCATAATCTTTCACTACGCACCTCACTTTTGTGAGTGCTTTGGTAGGGAAACAAATTTTTTTCTAGTTTGTTATTTTCCATGGAAAGTGTTAGCCACACATTGGCCAATACACAAGGTTTGGAAAGATTTCAACAAATTTTCAATTTTATATGAAAGTTTGAGTGTTTGGTGAAACCTAGGTTGACCTCATTGCACTAAGAGGTTGTCAAACCTTTTTCCAAGTGAAACTTCTGTTGTAGGGTAATGTGGTGACGCCAAATGAGACCAGCACGTGCTCCCAATTTTCCCAATGCCAAAAATGCCCTCACTTGTGTAAATTCACATCAAACTACACCAAACCTCATGAAAAATTTAAATTTGAATTTTCCACATGAATGTCACAACATTTACTTAGTCCCACTAGTTACTGATGATTTTACATTGAATTTAGCATTTATTATGAGTTTTACTCGTTTTTTGTCATTTTTTAATAAAAAAATAAACAAACACCTAAAATTGTCAGAAAAATCTGAAACTCCTCAGGCACACATACCTACCCTTCATGACCACTTACAAAAATTTGCAGCTCAATCTGAGTCTTTGAAGTGCAGCTTGCTTGAAAAAGAGCCCTTCACCGACATGATCGATGTGGGTCCACACATGGATCGACCCAACCAACATGAGGTTCCACAAGTGTTTTCAGACAAAATCTCACATGTGTGAACAATAACATGTATATGTGGGATGTGTTCTCACATATACCTCACATGCAAAAGGTTTTACAACTTCCGGGGTCGACGATTCGACCGTTATGCCGAAAATGCCCTCACTTGTGTAAATTCACATCAAACTACACCAAACCTCATGAAAAATTTAAATTTGAATTTTCCACATGAATGTCACAACATTTACTCAGTCCCACTAGTTACTGATGATTTTACATTGAATTTAGCATTTATTATGAGTTTTACTCGTTTTCTGTCATTTTTTAATTAAAATATACATGTACAGTTCCATTTTCAGAGTAATATTTTTTCTTTCACGGCAAAAACTTGTTCCCTCCAAATTGTAGTACGCCGGCTGCCAAAACGCCCAAATTTTTTGTTCCCTCCACTCCTCCCGCGCACCCCACCTATCAAATATTTCGCCCTCCCTTATATACGTCGTGCCTCTCCCGCATGATTTACTAGCATCTTAACTCCCCACCCCCCCCCGACCTCATCCTCTCGTGCTCACCCCGATCCGGTGTCTTCGCCAGACGTTCTTCCATCTCGCATCTATCTCCCCGGCCGGTGGTCGCCATGGCCGGCAGTCGTCGAAACGTCGGGGGGGAGGAAAATCGCGCACACACGCCGAAGAAGACGCCCAGCTCGAAGAAACCCCGAGGTAAATCTGTCGGTGATCGGCTTGTTGTTGTGTTTTTCGGATGGTTAGATCGAGAGATCGGTTTTACATGTCTACCTCGCCCGTTTGACCTATATCTAGATCTTGCATATTTGATAGATCCAATCCCGACATCATACGTCTAGGGTTTATCATTTTTATTGCAGAGACAATCATGCCATGCTATGCAATCTTTGCCATCCCGCTGCTGTACAATCTTTTGCGTAGACAATTGTTTGCCGAAACACTTAACTGAACTAATTCCAGCCATTGCCGAAAACAGCCTGACGAGCTACAGTGAACAACGACATTGCTTCAAACTTTTATTCCTCAGTTTCAGAGGGAAGCAGAGTTTGATCTAGAACAATTGTTTGTTGTTTTCTATGGATCTAGTTAGTTTGCACGTGTTTCCCAAATCAATGTGTCAATTAACTCTACATCTAGGAGGTTGATCAGGTCCAAAGGCTATGAACCAAACTACAAAACAATTGACCCATATCTAGGTGATCACAAAACATACTTCCTTTTAAAAAAAATCTGATTCTAATATTGTAACCTCAATGATGCTTTTGGTGTGCATGTGCGTTAGTAACTGAGACAAGGGATTAATCAGGTAGAAATGGTGCATCCTAATTACGACTTCAAACAAAAGTAGAGGGACTTGGCTGCATCCCACTGAAAATTATTTGTTACGAGTAGATATCTAAAAGCACATGATGTCCCTTAGCCTGGCATATGCCCCCTCTTATGTTTTGTTCGTCCACATCTTACGTAGACTCTTATGTTTTCAATCATTTGCTGCTGTACAATATTTTGCAAAGACAATTATTTGGTGTTTTCTATGGAATTGGCCCCCTCTTATGTTTTGTTCACGCTCCGCTCTTCCGATTATTTCAGCGCAGACAGAAAACCCCGTCAAGCCGGCATATGAGCTTGTCAAGGAGAAACAAATGCAAGAAAATGTACAACGCATGGAAAAAGTTTTGGCTGAAAGATTTGGACCTGGCCACAAAAATCAGCAGGAATTCTCTAGTTTTGCACGTTCATTAGTGTATGGTGGGATACAAATAGGAACTAGTAACAATCTAAAGGACACAGACTGCGAAGAGAAGGAGGTCGAAGAGGACCCTTCGTATGAACCGAATCCAGAAGAGATAGCTACTGCTGAAGATGATCTTCATTCAGAAGAGGATCAGCGTATTGTCGGCAAAACTTCAGCTCAGGTCTGTGGAACTATGTCTGAACTATGATAGCAAATACGTACATGCTAAATGTTTCCTACTAATGTAGCCTCTACTTTGCTTGCAGATAGTTGCTTCTTCTGCAACAGTTGCACAGAAGAAGCGATCCAGACCTGAAGTTGCACCATCCAACATTGCAACAAGATCAATGGCAACAACTGAACCTGAAGCTGGGTCATCTGATGAGCCGACGGCCACTGCTGGTCAGAACACTGAAGGAGCACCCTCACCTAACCAGATCATGACATCTGGAGGCAGCAACTCATCTCCTGAGGACAATCAAATTGTAAACTTTCAGCCGCAAGGTATGAAAGTTTCTAAAAACTAAACACTGTACCGCATATTTTCATATAAAAGAGAATCATTTCATATCTCTTATTTCAGAGACATTGACAACATCTGGCGGTAGTAAGATAAAGAGAGGTGGACGCAGACCTACCATGGGCCATGGACTACATGAGTACACAAGAAGACATGGTGGCAATAAGATGCCAATTGAATTCTCTGCTGGTGTCAGGAGACCCAAGGATTATATCCAGTCAGCAAAGCTGAGCAGTGAGGTTGGTATTCACATCCGTGAGAAAATGCCGCTTGCAACACACTGGACACAGTACAAGAAAGATGAAAGTCTCAAGCATGTCATTCCTCATGCTATAAGTACAGTAGCGGTGAGTCGTGTACAATCTTGGTTTAACCTAATTAGTATGCTACATGATCAACTATCTAAGAATCTACTGATTAATGCATCACTATTTTGCAGGGAAAGTTTAGTATGGACAAAAATGATGAGGTGGCTCAAGATGTGTGCACTGATATGCTGCAAGTTAGTATTTGGCAGTTCCGATATAGGCTTAAAAAGGAGTATTGGCCGAAAATTAAAAATCTCACACTGGAGCAAGCATATCTGAAGAAGCCAGATCATGTAGAAGAGAAAAGCTGGAAAGAACTGGTGAAGAGATGGTTTGATGAGAAGTACCAGGTACATAAACGTTATTCCTTTCAATAACAGCTACTGAATTCTTACATTTCTCTGATCTGGATAAATAAAATGCATGTACTAAACATAGGTAGTGTGTGTAAAAAATGGAAAGAACAGAGAAGCTGTGAAACAGTTCCATACCACTGGATCTCGAAGCTATGTTGCTCACTGGGAACTTATAGTAAGTGTTCTGAATTTCCCCATACAGTTCATACTTCTGTCATACACAGTGTACAATGGTAATATGCATTCTACATTTTTTCAAGCGGAAGGCTAAGCAGCAGGAAGAAGAAACCTCTCCAATTGAATTTTTAGAATCACACACACTAACAAGGATAACATTATGAGTGCTGAAGCAAAAAGTGCATATGTAAGAAATATTTCATATTAGCACAATATAATATAATCCAGTTTTGTATGTTGTCCATGCAATGATTGTAATCTTTATGCAGGATAAAATGGTGGCAAAAAAAACGGCGCCACGCAATGAAGATGAACCTGATTTGCAAATTGTTCAGCTAGTTCTGAGCGAGAAAAGCCCATCCACCACCTGCAACAGTACATTCCTACCAAGATTGGGCGTCGCAACAAGCTCCAGGAAGTCTTCTGTCTCAGCTACACGCATCCGAGAGCTACAACAAAGACTGGCAGATCAAGAGCAGAACTCCATACAGGCAGCTGAAAGGTTGTAATATCCCAGGTAATGGGGTTACAAAAATAGAGGAAACAGATGTGTGCATTGCATTCATGCATAGAAAATCCGGGGAATTTTCGCGCTTTAAAGTAAAACAGTCCACGATGGCGAAGTTTCACTTGACCTTGGTGGAATTGAAGTAGCTCATCAAGTCAAGCGTTATAAACCTCAATGTGACTTTGTTAAAATCTTGTTTTGGGTAGAGATGATTTGATCTAAGGGGTTAGATCAAATGGAACTAATAATCAACACAACAATACTTTACTCAATGATCAATTGCTTGATCCTATAAAAGATCATAAAATGGAATTCCTTGCCCTAACATATGAACCTACAATTAATTGGAAACCAAGTAACAATAATTGGAGGAACTGTTCTTCACTTATCTTCTCCATGTCTTAAACTAATCCATGATCCTACCATGAACCTCATGGTATTCATTCTATTTCAATCTTGGAAACAAGACAAGGAGATCAACTCTAGAAATATATATATCCTTTTTTATTCCATATTAGTATACATCAAACCAAGAGAGATGAGAGTTCTACAATAATTATTAGAGAAGCAACAAACCTTGAGCTAAACCTTGGTTATGCATCCAAGTATTCACATCATCATCTTAAAGAGAAACCCTAGGATATTATTCAAGTCCTTCCCAAGTAAGAGAGCCCATTCATATCAATTCTAGCTTTACCTATTAATAAATAGAGGACAATCTTTGAACTAAAGTATTGGGATGTAAACCATTTCATCTTGGAGTGGTGAGATAACCAAATACCAAGTGGAATAAGACTATATCCATGAATTAGTAAAATAAAGGTTGGACTAATCCAACTAAGTCAGACAATTGAATCTTTAGCTCAGCAACCTAAATAAATATTAGGAGTACACCATAAACCTTAGAATAAACCATTCCTATATGAGAGAACTCAAGCGATGGAGTTACACTAAAAATAGATGAGGCAACACCTGGATTTGAGAGAGAGAACTATTCTTATGACCAGATGATCATATCATCATTGTTGAGTAGAACCCCAACATAATATCTCAGGCATTCTCCTGGGATATAAACTTTAGAGGCAACCATAGTAGTCCCATCCAAGAAAGTAAAGTATAAGTACCATACCTTAGCTGATCAAGACAATACTTGATCATGGAAGTGAGAACCCCATTTAATGAGAGATCCTTAGGAAGCCAAACCTTGATCATTATAAATTGAGTGATGATCATAAACCCTAAGAACTTGAGGTAGAGATATTAAGAACAAGTTGATCATGCCTAATCTAGGATCATGCTCTTGAGGTATGTGAGGATAATCTAAATCCCAATAGAATAAGTAGGTATCATTCACCACATGAAATCATAGGGAGGTAACTAGTAAGCAACCCTAGACTTATATCCCAACCTTTACTTGTGAACCACTTGGTGATCATAAGTACAATCCTACCATATCCATACTTCAGAAATTAAACAACCTAAGAAAACCTTAGAGTTAAACTCTATGCTTTATATGGTGAGAAACCATATATCCATATGACCAAAGTTAACTATAAAAAGAACTATAACCAATGTAGTTACTTTAATGATAAATTGAAGATAATAATAGAAGTTAAATTGGTAGAAGATAAAACCCATTCTCAAAACCTTAGTAATTTGGGAAGCACATAAGATATGAAGCAAGTCACCAACTTATCATGGTTGGGGAAAATTAAACCCTAGCACATGCAATATGATGTCATCCCAATTCTATAAACTAGAATTTTATCTCAACCCTAGTTTATGCATCACTATGGTGATCATAATATGAACCTAGGCCATAATTGAGATTCAAACCAATTGCCATTAGGTAAATATCATTATAACCCTAAGAATTGATCATTAGCTGAATTCTATGCTTCACAAAATAACCCTAAGAAACATCTAGTGCTTAAACTCATAATTAAATCCATGGGTGGTGATCAACCACTTATCTCTGTAAATAAAGCCCAACCTTGAGAAGAATAATGCATACTCTAGGATTTTAAGTTATATTTAAAATATAGAACTAATACTAACCTTGAATTTGGATTAATATCAAACCTACAAAATCCTATGAAAATGTTGTTCACATGAAATGTCAGTGACTAATTCCTCAAATGGAAACCAAGACATAGTAACAAACTCTGAAATACTTTGAGATGAAAGTATCAACTCTCATCATTCTAAATAGAATTGATTGCATAATAAAAAGAGAATTAAAGTAAAAAAATATAAGATTAGGTCCAAATGTTATTTTAATTACATTCACAAATATGCAAGTAATTCAATATAGAATATGAATTCAAAATAGAACAAGGAAACAATAGTCAGTAAACTAAATCTTGAATAAATGAGCATCATTACAAATTATTTACAAACAGTATTGAATTCATAAATGAACTCAAATAATAAATATAAAATAGAATTATAAAACAGAAAAGAAAAGAGAAAAAAAAGATAGAAGAGGAGGCTTACCTGCCTCACCTGACCGGACAGCCCACGCAGCAGCCCAGCAGCAGCCTAGCAACACGGCCCAAGCCACCACCCAGGAGCAGCCCACGTACCCCTTCGATCAAATATCGGAGGAGAGGCTCATCCTCATCCTCTTCGTGTACGGGAGGCCAGCGAGACGCCGTGCTCCGCTTCCCCTCGCGCTGGCGCCATCTCCTCGACCGTCGGCGTGACAAGGCACGTTTAGGCTCCGTATAAATATCGCGGCGAACCCTAGCTCCCGAAGTTCTTCCTCCTCTCTCTGATTTTTCCCCAAACCGAAACCCTCACCGAGCCGGACTCCGACCATCGCCGCCGGTAGGGACCTCCCCGAGCCTCGCCATGACCACCGTTGGAATCACCATCCTCGACATGGTCACCGTGTGCGAGGAATCGAGCTAACAAGCCTCCAATCGACGGTGCCAGGTTGTCTTCCCCGGCGCCGGCAGCTGCAAATTCCGGTGAACCAAGCCTCCCTGAGCTTCACCGAGCCCACCAACAGCCTCAGGTCGATCTTGCACATCTCTGGAGCCCATTATTTTGAGTTATTGAAGCACATAGCTCGCAGTAGCTTGGTGGCCGGAGTGCACCGCCGCGGTACCTCACCGCCGGGCATGCTCCGGTGACCTATTTGGGGCGGCGCCACCACCATTTGGTTCCGTTCGTCGCGCTGAATCGATAGAGCATAGCCACGCATCGGGGGATGCACTACATCGCCGGCTTCGTGGTAGTCTAGCCGCCGGCGAGGTGCTCCTCTGCCCAGTCATCGATTTTGACCAGTCAAAATCGATGTGGCTGCTGACATGGACCCGTGGCCCACTCGTCAGGGACTCTGGGTAACACTAGCCCGGGTGTCTTTAGCCAATTCGTTTTAAATTCCAAATTTCAGAAATTTGCTGCAACTTTGACAAATTGTAGAAAATCCAATATAGCTCAGAAAAATAAACATAAGATATCAAAATTCTTATAAAGAAAAACTCTATCCAATAAAAATATAAAATGAAATTTTTATTTTTAATAAAAATTCACTTATTTAATACTTGTTAGTTAAGACTTTAATTCTAATTTTAAATGCTATTAAAATTCAATAATTAGGAAAATCTTCCAAATTAAATAAAAAACCAATAAATAAATAAAGAAAAACATGAAAACTAATTTTCTTTATTTATCATTTGTTAAATCATTATTAGTGAGATTTAAACCCTAATTAATAATTACCTTAAATATTAAATGCAGTAAAAATAATAAAATGTCAAATCCAATATTATTTTTATTTCAAACTCATTAATAACTTCAACTTGATAATGAAGTTATTAAACCAAGAATTATAGGGTAATTAGAAAACCCTAGTTCCATTATACCTTAAATAGTAGTTCATAATTTCATGTGGGATCCTAAAACCTTAATGCCATTCAGAACCCAGCTCCATTACTTCATATGAACCTTAAATGGTTCCCAAACCTGCACCCCAAGTTAACATGTGATCATGTTACTTGAATAGTAGTCATAGAACCATAGTAGCAACTAAATACTCGTCATGTCCACATAAAATATAAAAGACCTATCACTAATAGGTGGGTATCCCATGTGCTCATCTTCATCAGACCTAGATGATCAAATGGGGTTGACCAGATGTAAACCCTAGCTCCAAACCTCAGAGACATTAACCTTACCTATCCATGCTTAGAATCACACCATTGTGATGAACCTAAATAGCAACCAGGCTTATTACCTTGCATTACCTAACCATACTCCACTAAACCCTATTAGTGTAAGATAATCAATAATCATCCTACTTAGGAATCAACTATTTCTTACTTAGTAAATCCAATAGCAAACCCTAGTCAACCTTAAACCTAATTGGGATACTTCTTATTACTTAAGAAGTATGTTCTTCAAAAGTTATTCTTTTGAAGTAAACAGAGAATTATCATCAACCCTGTCTAATAGGACCTATAAACCCTAACTATCTATCACTAGTAAGATATAACCAACCTTGGTAGCACCCATGTGTAATTAATGGCTTAAGATACTTAGGCTTAGTTCAACCCTTACAAGTTCTAGCTGTTGATGAATCCAACTATGTTGTGATCCATCTAATACTTACTCCAGAAACTAGTTGTAACCATAGTAAACCATAAAACTCCACGACCCTAATTATCATACTTGTTCTCTATTAAATAACATGTTCTTCAAAAGTTATTCTTTTGAAGTATATGATAATTAATCATTAACCATGCCATATAGTACTAGAACCAACCACTATTCATTACATGTTAGGATTATACCAAATATTATTGCTGTGTGCTATTAGTGTATTATTATGATATATTACAACACCTGTTTATGATACCAAGCAACCAATCCTGAATAAGAACCTTGTTTGTGAACCACTCTAAAAGTGCAACACACTCTAAACAAGTCATTACAACTCACTGATCCTAAATCATCGGGGTTAGGTCACGCTTAGAGCGATTGCATCTCATACTTATGCATTATTGCATCCTTGCCAATCTTTTAAACATCGCCCTTACCGGACGATGATACTATTTCAGAATTTGGAGTTATCGCGTATCGAAGACCTTGCCTGCATAATCTTGCAGACAAGAAAGGCAAGTTCATCACTTGCTCATGTCATTTGTGTATTTCTATCAAATTACTTGCAAAGTACTATTATTATCACTATTGCATAAAAACCAAAACCACTACTTTCATAACTATGAATATGATTATGTGGTGGGCAATGGAACCATGGATTGTGTTGATATGGTGGAGGTTCCATTGCAAGGGTTTATATCCATCTAGGATTAAACAACAAATGTCGCCAGTGATTCTTGTGCCGTAATACCCGTGTTAACCATAAGATCTGGAATGGGACGGACTAGTCAATCGTATTTCCACCTCTTGTACATCAACGGATGCGCTTACCGTAGCAGTTGTATCTGGCGGAACAACCGGAGGGTGGGGATCCCACTCTAATTCCCCACGGTAAAGCATTGCTTGCCGTAGCAGTTGTGTCTTGCGGAACAACCGGAGGGTGGGGATCCCACTCTAATTCCCCACGGTAATGCGGTCTATGATGGGTTGCAGCTACCGGCGTAGGAGTGTATGGTAGAGCCCAGCACTGTCGTCGTGGTCGGGGTCCACCCTGAAATTACGGGAATAATGGGACCGGCATGGACCCAGGGTCGGGGCATGCAACAAAGGGTGGGTGTGCGAGGTAGCGGAGGAATATGATTGGCTATGACCTTACTCCTGGCCTCACACCAAAGGAAGTGTGGACAAGCCTGCAGCTTGGTTGGCAACAAGGTTAAGATCTCTTATGGGTAAAGCAACACACCTCTGCAGAGTGTAATGAATCGTGACCTGTCACTCCCTGTTTCGGGATTTGGAACTGCGAACGCGGCCGGAAAGGAGCTCCATGAAGTTCTAGTAAACCGGTGAAGGCTGACGGACATAGTTCTTCTGAATAAAAACAACCTTTTGAAGAAATGATTATGAAATCTTGCATTGGTATTAGACTTTCTGGTCTAATGCTGTAGCTAGTGCATTAAACACCTCTTTCCTATAATGAACTTGTTGAGTATGCTCGTACTCATCCCACTCTTAAATCCCCTGCTTAGATATGAAGGCATCGAAGGAGGATTTACAGTGCAACTCGAAGTCCGAGGAGTCAATAACTACCTCAAGAGACAGGACCCTGTCAGAGGAGTCAGATACCACATCCAACAAGGAGAAAACCTAGTTTAGCCATAGAATAGAACTAGCTTCCTAAACCTAGCTCCTACTTAGCTAGAATCTATTCATAGCCTCTATAGCTAGTCAAATACTCTACAAATAGAGTTCGTGATAGAATTAGACTACGAGTCATTCTTCTGGAGTTTATTTGCAGATTTACCTCATTGTAAAGTAGGAGGCTGTGATGATCTTATGTAACAAGAGTCAATGTTGTAATTCTATAGACATGCCTTGGACCCGCATATGTTTCTGTTGTACCACTCTGAGCGATATAATACTAGTGGAACGGTGTTTCATTGGTGTTATATCAGACTTGCATACTACACCATGAAGTGGTATGCCGGGTCACCACAAAGGTACCACGGTGAGATGCAGGCAAGACTGCAAGAACAAGATCACAAATTTGAAGAGATCAGGAAGAAGCAGCAGGAAGAACTTGAAGCTCTGAAGAAAGCCCAAGAAGAAAAGACTCTGGCTTTTGAAAAGAGGCAGAGAGAAACGGATGTCGTCCTTAATTTGCTCTTGAGGACATCCCAGCCACCATCCATGTCTGAATCCCAGGGCAACTGATCTATTGCACCACCGTCCTACAACATTATTAATCATAGGTCTTTTAATTTCTTTGTGTTCCAATTGTAATTTTTCTTATGAATCTTTCGGTCTGTGAGAGACATATATACTTCTTGTGCCACCATTTATGCATGATATTTATTGTCTATTTTTTCATATTTCGCCAGTTTTTTTGTTTCCCAAATTTCGCAAATAATTCAAATACTCTCAAATTTTGTCAAATTCAAAAGGTGACGGAAAATGTCACAACGTCACTATTAAATGAAACCACGTGGCACCAATTTCTGGTCCCACTTGTCAGAATTTGTGGGTCCCACCAGTCAGCATTATTGGGACCCATATGTCGGCAACAACCTGGTCCCACTTGTCTGAATTTTGTGGATCCCACCGGTCAGAATATTGAGGGTCCAGCTTGTCATAATATTTTGTGGGTCCCACCATGTCAGCGCCGTCGGACCATGTTGTCAGAAGCCAAATGGGACCCACATGTAAGGCCACGTATGCTTTTTTTGGACCAATCAGAAACTTCGCAAGATTTAGATATTGACGAAACTTGCAATTTTTCGTGACAAACCTTTCTGTCAACAATAAACCTTCGATGTTGACGAATTTGCAGGTCGTCACCATCAAACATTTGACGTTGACGAAAAAATGCATACCGTCACCCCCGATATTTTATGACGGAGCTTCCTTGACGAACCCCTTGACGATCAAATTTCGTCACCGCGAAGTAATGCTTGACGAAAACTGGCCTTAAAATGACGAAAGTGATTTGTCAAAAAATTGTTTTCCTTTGTAGTGTTACAAGAGCTCGTGCGAAGCTACTTAAACAACAGGTGAACTTATTCCTAAACGATACTTTGATTGATCAGAACTTTATACTACCTAAGTCCTATTACTTATGTATCATCAGGTATGAAGAGGAGACAAGCAGCATCGCACGAGGAGGAGAGGAGCAGCTGGACGTGAAGATGGACGTGGAGCTGGACAAGGAGCTGGACATGAAGATATCTCATGGACGCGCGATGGAGGAGCGGGAGGCATGCGCGAGAGGAGAAGACGAAGTCCAGGCCGGCCCAGCACCCGGTCAGACCGGCTGCCACGCCGGCTCGCCCGGTCCCTGGCCCGGTCCGACCGGGCGGCAGGCCGGATCCACCCCAGAGCCAACCGGGCGCCACGCTGATGCCAACCGGAGGGTTTACTGCGCGACAATTTCCCCGCCCGGTTGGAACCCGGTCCCTGGCCCGGTTTGAACCGGCCAGCCCGGTCCCAGGCCCGGTCGACCGGCCTCCAGACCGGCCGTGTCCGAGTCTGTCTCGACCAGATCTATTCTGGGTCGGTTATTTTTGTATCTTTTCGACCAGAAGTCGTCCCGGACGCCTATATATTTGCCCAGGACGCCCCTAGCTGCTTTAGACCACGTTTAAGATAAACTCTAGTTCTTAGTTGTTTGCTTTGCAAAACTATTGAATCCCTACACCATATTGCTTGATATTGTGTAGATCTGAAAGTCTTGTGTGATCTGTTGTTCCATTGGGAATTAGTAGATTGCAACTTACCGCTTCGTGGTCGGCGGCTACGTGCACAAGTGTGTGGAGTTGCGAATATCTTGCAGGGTTGAGAGCTGTTGCACTGGCGACAGGGACCAATCGAGAGATCTTGTTGCGTCATACAAGTTATCATCCACTACATCGTCGTGTTCCTCTGTTTCTATCACCCCGTAATCATCATCACCACCATTGCTTACTGAGAAGATCGGGCCACCCCTTATCATCTTGGTATCAGATTTCCAGTTTTCTTCGGTAAGCCATCCACAATCCACCCCATAGTTGAGTTGTGAGTGTTTCCTATCCAGAAAAATCCAAAAAAAATAGGGTTAGGATTTGCCATAGCCTTAGATTGCACTAATTTCAAGTTTTAGTTGCTTTTCGTAGTTGTTTTTGCGTACCTTTTTCTTGCATCTAGTATTGTTAGGGTTTGAGTCTCTATTATCATCTAGTTTCAGTTTTTGTTACTCCGAGTCCACATAGCGTACAGTGTGTTTGTTCCCAACCATAGACACAACCTTTCGATATAAAGTGACTAGGAACTTCCCCATAAGTGACTAGTTTTACCGCTCGACAGGCTGCTCGTTAGGGTTTTGGTGCTTTGCATATTTTTGTTGGCCGTGTTATCAAGGAGTTGAGTCATAAAATAAAAAAAATAGAAAATAGAAAAGAAAGCAAAAAAGAGCTACATAGCTGCGTGTTATACAAAAAGAAAATCCAAAAAGAAAAGTGAAGTGCTAGAAGAATCAAGTGTAGGCCTAAGTTTACTTTGCTGCACCCGTAGTTGAGCAATATTATGCCTGTCTCGGTGAGCTTTGCTAGCGTCTCTCTAGTGCATTGCAACCTTTCCTACATATAGTTGCATTGCCCCATTATATCGCCTTGTGTGACTATCATTGGTTATCTACGGTCAGCGCTAGAGCTTGTTATTGGTGCACATAGGTAGCCTACCTACAACCCCACATATATCCTGCTTTGCCGTGTGATTTGTTCTTATATCCTTGATATTCGCTTCGCTACATCCGTGCACTAGTTGTTACTACAAGTGGTAAGCAACACTAATTTACTTTGGAACGGTAAGATCTCCTTTTCTTATCAGTTTTTGAGTGAGTTGTGAGAGTACCACCATATATTTTTGATTTAGTGCACTAACCTACTAATCATGTCTGCTAGTGATCACAAAATTGTTAACCAGGAAAACAAGAGTTCTGCAGATATCATCACATGGAGGGAGTATGAAGCTCTTCGTAATGAGTTGCGACGTGAATTCCGCACTCCAATTGATGATCTTAAGGGAACGGTTCAAGGGATCTCCCGGAAGCTGGATACTACATGTGAGACCGTCACTACAATGAAAGATCAAATGACGGATATATAGCGTAATCTTGCAGATATGCGCCTAGCTATTGAGAATTTGACTCAACAACAACAAGAAGATGACGATGATCCTGAGCTTCAAGATGACGCACGTAATGCTTGTGGTGCGCCACGTGGGAACCGTCCTCGAGGTTGGGCTCCACTTGGCCGCAATGGTCGTGGACATGATGAGGAAGATGGATTGGGTAAGCCCAAGTTTTCTATACCCAAGTTTGAAGGAGGGGCTGATGTGGAAGAATACCTCACTTGGGAGCTCAAAATCGAGAAGTTGTGGAGTTTACATCCACATTACACTGAAGATAGGAAGATCAAGCTTGCTTCTTCCGAATTTGATGGTTATGCATTGCGTTGGTGGGATCGATTTGTTCGTGCTCGCGAAGAAGATCGTGAACAGCCTATTGTCACATGGCGTGCTATGAAGGTGGCAATGACCGAGCGTTTTGTGCCCACAAATTATTTGCGCAATATATTTGATAAGTTGACCCTATTGAGACAAGGTGTGAAGACTGTTGATGAATACTACATGGAGATGGAGATGCTCATGCAGCGTGGCCGTGTCAAAGAATCCCTTGAGATGAAAATGACTCATTTTCTCAATGGTTTGAAGTATGATATCAAAGGCATTGTCCGTCATTACAGTTACACCACTATGAATGAGTTGCTACATCATGCAAGAGAAGTTGAATCACAGTTGGCTGACGAAGCTAAGATGAAAGGCCGTACTACGGGAGCAGGGCGCTTCACGCCTCGCGCGCCCCCATCATCGGCGTCGGCGCCATCTACGCGCTCTGCACCTTACTCTACTCCGTCTAGCAAGCCGGTCTCCAATGTGTCTAACACAAAGAAGTCCGAATCTGCTTCAAGTACAAGTGGTTCTAGCATGTCTACTACGCGCAGCCGCGATATGAATTGCCATACATGTGGTGGCAAGGGTCACTTCAAGAGGGATTGTCCTAACCGTAAAGTTATGATTATCAATGAGGACAATGAGTATGAGACCGGAGATGAGGTTGATCCAAATGCTCCAGATGATGATGACTATGACAGTGATGGTGAATATGCTTATCCGTCTGAAGCTCGCACTATCGTTGTGTCTCAGCGTGCTCTTAATGTGTTGCCTAGTGCATCTACTCAGCGCTGCAATTTGTTCCAAACAAAGGCTTTAGTTGGTCCTGACAAGGCTTGCAAGGTCATTATTGATGGTGGGAGTTGCCGCAATTTAGCAAGCAAGGAGTTGTGTACCAAGCTGAAGTTGAAGTATCCACCGCACCCGCATCCATACTATATTCAGTGGTTGAGCGACAATGGTGAGATGAAGGTAAACCACATGGTGTGTGTTGAATTTGTGATTGGACCGTATAAGGATGCCATCGATTTTGATGTGGTTCCTATGACGGTGTGTCACCTACTATTGGGTCGGCCTTGGCTCTATGACCGTTCTGTGCAACACAATGGCCGTGCCAATACATATCACTTGGAGTTCAAGGGCAAGAAAATCAACTTACATCCTATGTCACCACAGCAAATTGTCAATGAATCTCGTCAGAAAGTTGAAGTAAACTTGGAGGATGCTTCTTTAGATAGGCGAGAGAATTGTAATGTCGTGAGTGATATAACGAAAAGTGAGAGAGTGAATTCCTTAGTCTCATTAGCCACCAAAGAAGACATGAGAGAATTTAGCGAGGATCCTACAACCATGCCTCTTGTGCTCTTGTACAGGGGTACGGTTTTGGTTTCTAACGACATGACCCCTCTTCCTCTTGGTGTTTCTAATGTTTTGCAGGAATTTGGCAACGTATTTCCGGATGAGGTACCCGCAGGACTTCCACCATTGCGAGGTATTGAGCATCAAATCGACTTGATTACCGGAGCTTCGCTACCCAATCGGGCACCATATAGAACGAACCCCGAAGAAACGAAGGAGATACAGAAGCAAGTACAAGCGCTACTCGACAAAGGTTATATCCGCATAAGCCTTAGTCCTTGTGTTGTTCCTGTTATTCTAGTTCCTAAGAAAGATGGTACTGTAACATCCCAAATTTCAATAAGAAGAAGAAGAAGAATTCCAGAGATCCAAAATTTAGAACCAACAAAAACTTTTATTTGCATATAGTGCCATGCATAGGACTTGTGCATTTTGAGTGATATGCCATGATGATTGTTCTTGTTCTTACGTGATAAAACCTAAAACCCTAAAGTGATCAAGTGAAGATCACAAACCAAATAAAATAAAAAGAGAAAGAAATCAAATAAGAAAACCCTAAAACCCTCACATATGGTTTATGCCATTTTTGCAAATCTTTATCCTAGACCAATTTGGTCTTCACCATTAGTTGTATTATGTTACTAAACACTTATTACAACTTTTGGAATCAAAGAAACACAAATCAAATCAAATTCAAACTCAAATTGGGATCACATATGGTAATGGTCAAATCTGCCATTTATATTCTGGTCCCTACTTTGAGCCCTGATATTTCAAGTTTTTCAAACTAAACTTTCCTGATTCTTTGCACCTCATCCAAGAGCACATCAAGATTTGGTAAAGACCACCATGCCAAAATCATCTTGGATCAAAATCTATGCTCATGCAAAGTTGAGACTTTTTGACTTGTGCAACAATCTCACTCTGTGCAAATTTGCATTTCTTTGATTTTTAAAATTCCACCACCACACATGGTTGTCTCTGGTCATTTGCAACTCAACCAAACCAACCACTTTCAATTTTTGGACCCTTTTGAACTCAACCAAATTTGGCGAAGTTTTGCAATTTGCAAATAGGGAATAAATTCAAACACTATTTGCATAGTGTTTGGCCCAACCCTATCTGCCCCCATTCACTCTACCTTGTCCCCTGACCCTCTCTCTCTCACTCCACAGCATAGAAACCCTAAGGGGACAAGCTCTAGCTTGCATGGCATGGCCATGCCGGCCATGTTCCCCCTCCTCTTCTCCCCTTCTTCCCCAGCTCCGGCCCCCTTGCCAAACGAAGCCACCACACTCTACTGCGGCCGCCTATGCACGCCATTACAGGAGGGAAGCCCTGCAAGCACCAGACACGGACGCGCCCACGACGTCCTGCGCATGCCGCTGGCGTCGCACACGCGCGCGCCACGGGCAGCACTGGCCACCTGTCGCCTCGCCGCAGCACTCCACCCCTGGCCCCCTTTTCTTCACCTAGCGCCTCGCCGTGCCACCGCGAATCCATCAGACACGCTCGAGCCGCAGACCCTTGCCCGCCGCCGCCGGAGACGACGACCGAATCCCGCCGCAGACGCGCAGCACCCAGCGACCACCTGACCAAATTAGGCGCCGCCCGACCAAGCTGTCACCGCCAAACGCACCGCCTGGACACGCAGCACAGTTCCCCGCCATCCTCTAGCTCGCTAGCTCTTCGGAGCAGCCGCGTTGATGTCGACTTCATCACGGCCCCGCAGCACCCCAGCGATTCTGTAAATAGAGCGTTCCCTGGACTCAACCAAACACACCATCTCACTCCCCTCTCTTCACCGCTTCTCCTCACATCGTTAGCCATACCAATCATCGTCAGAGCCGCCGGAATTGCAAGCTCGAAGCCGCGGAAGCACTGAGATCATCGTCGTCGATTCACGCCTCCCCAAGCTCCGCCACTGCTACCAGCTACCTCAGCGTCATCGACAACGTCGCCGTGAACCTCGCCGCTGACCGCCGGAGCCCTGGTACCCTCTCCGACCCCCTAGGTTCGCCGCCAGACCCTCAGGTTCTCGCCGGAGAATACGATGATCGTGCGTCGCACGATCATCATCTAATCCAACGCCCCACAGCCAACGTACCGATTCGGGTTTTTAAGAGACACTGACGGGTGGGCCCCACCTCGTCAGGCGGCCCACTCGCACTGGATGCGTTGGTGGGCTGGTTTTCTCTGATTTAAACCGTTTTGGCACAACTCAGTTTCCCGCCGACCCTTTTAATTCAAAATTGGAATTTCCAAATCCATTTAAATTCAATACTGGTCCTGACTTTGAAATTCAATAGAATCTGTTTGGCTTGGCCAAATTTAGCAAACTTTATATTGTTGGAAAGCTATTGAAAAGTTCTAACCAATGCCACTGGTCTCATTGTGAGATCTGTTGTAGAAATAATGTGACAAAAAGATTAAGTCAGGGACTTTGGCACATTCAAATAAATCTTAAAAATCAACCAAACATGATATTTAGTTAATTCCAACTCTAATAGCTCACATTTCACTTACACTAATTGTTTCTGCAAAAATATGGTGTGGTCACCTTGAATGATCATGCCCTAGTTGAAATAATAGACTATATGGCTAGTTTAATCAAGTGATATTGTCCAAAAACTATTATGCAAAGCATATGAAGTGTTTCACTTCATTTAAATCTTGTCCCAAGTACTTTCATATGAAGTTTGGACCCCTGGTCAAACACTCTCACATGAAATACTTGGTGATTTTAAATCATGATAGGCTTTGTTAAATGGTATGAGGTATTCTACCTCATTTAAATCATTTTCTCAAATGATGATGATGAATGGTTGACTTAGGTCAACCTGATTTCATATATGATTGTTTGAGAAATTAAATCTTAAGAAGATTCAATGAGAGGAAATTATTCCTCAAGAACTAAATGGAAACTATCATTTACATATGTAATGAGAGGAAATTATTTCTCCTAAGAAAAGAAACCAATGCACCTAATTGTATTAATTGTGTGACTAGAATAGTTTGTGTGAATGCATGTGATGCTTAGAATAGCCATTGAATTTGTTGAGTGATTATACCTCGTATTCAAATTTAGACGCTAGCACCGGAGAATACCCGGAAGAGGAAGGTTGCTACCAAGAGGAGGAAGAGGAGAACTTTGACCACTACCAAGGCAAGCTAATATTCTTGCAAAGTGCAAAGCCCTTTGGGGCAAGGCACCATTAGTCTTACCTTTCTTACCACAATCCTATCACAAGTTTTACCCTCCAAGTTTTTACTTGTTTTATTGAAGAGTTACTTTTATAGTTAACTTTAGTCTAAGATCAGGAAAGTTACTAGAGTAGCAAAGTTAGTCTCAAGCTAGCCAAGCAAGATAGCACCCCTCATGATTAGTGCTAGTGCTAAATACTAAAACTTGACTACTCTAGATGGGAACATGTGACTTGAATTGAATTTGAAACCTTGGAATGATGAGTCATTCCATTGAATGAATTTTGAAGGTGAATAT
The DNA here is from genome assembly GCF_019359855.2 of Lolium perenne. Lineage (NCBI taxonomy): Eukaryota > Viridiplantae > Streptophyta > Magnoliopsida > Poales > Poaceae > Lolium > Lolium perenne. The sequence goes on from NC_067247.2 coordinate 314,370,220, forward strand.
GACTTGGAGAAGATGGTGATTTTTGATAAAACTGATATTGGTTTGAATGCGATACCTTTCCAATTTTGAGTACCCCCACAATACCTGATTATGGGTAGGGCTTAACTGGAAATTTATGCATCTTAGTATGGGTTCCCTCTGAACACACATCATAGGGGTTATGCCGAGGCTGCCTCTGTTGTTGTGAATTGAGGTGAATTGTACGGCCAAGCCCTGTGCAGTTCCCAGGTTGACAGTTGGTCTTCACTGGGAGGTCAAGCTCATGGGGAGAGGTGCTCATACTAGGGTTTGTAAGTGAAAGGTTATGGTTGATGATCCGCGTACTGTGTTACGATGATTCGGGGTAATCCCGACGGATGAAATCAAATGTTGTGGCACAAGTGTGCAACCTCTGCATAGTGTAAACCTATTCGAATAGCCGTGTCCACGGTTACGGACGGTTGGAAAGGCCATATAGTTTCCGGTGTCAGATTCTTGAAAATATTGGTGAAGTGAATGGTGACTTGTTTTTGAATCATAACTTGAGTTGTGGGAATGACACTAATGTTCCCACTTGAGTTAGTTAGCACTTGAATAAGTCTTTTCTCAAATACTTGTGAACTAAAATTGGCTTTATGCAAATAAACTAGAGCTTAGTACCCCTTACTAAAATTGTTAGCACTTACACTAGTATTAGTTTGCGAGTACTTAAAGTACTCACGGCTTTGTCCCTGGCTATTCAAATAGCCAGAGTATGAAGATGAACAGAACTACCAAGGAGATGACCAGCAGGACGCCTATGACAACTAGGAGTCTTCCGACGTCAAGCGTTGGCCTGTGGACTAGAAAGTCCATTTATCTTTACGCTTCCGCTATGAACTTGTGTTTGTTCATTGATCAATAGATCAACTATTTGTGTAATATGGATCATGTGATTCAAGTTGTAAGACAATATGGTTTGTAATGAATGATGACTATGATATTCGACTATTATGCCTCGCAACAACAATATTCCTGGGATTGCGATGAATGACATAATAGGCATCCGGACTTAAAAATCCGGGTTTTGACAAGTTGGTATCAGAGCCATTGTTTGACCTTAGAAGACCCTAGTTAGAATGGACGTTCAGAAAAACTTAGCTTTGAAATCAAATGAAGAGAATATTTATGAAAACTTACTCACACTCTTGTCTTTGAAACTTTTTCAAAATTTGATGAATCATGCTCTTCCTTATTTGAATCTACTTAATATTTTGCCAAACTTGTTCACTCTCTAACTTACTTATCCATTTCGCTTTCAGATGGAGCCGAATGAACCCATCAACACCAAGTTCTACCAGCTTGGGAATGGTGGAAGCTTGATCTTTGAGCACGACCTCAACGCCATCTCGGACTTCCTTGGACGCCCACACCCCGAGTTCCACGGGATCCAGTTGGACGACCAGCCTGGAGGAGAGTTGCAGTGGGTCATCACTGCTGACTTGAGGGGCAAGATGGAGCCTCCCACCTCGGAGAGGATCCTCTTCTCCTTCCGCGAGAGCAACTGGCTTGACGGACTCGCACGTGGCCTTCAGGAGGCACTTGCGCGTCTCAGTGGACAGAACGTGGTGCGCCTCCTCGCTTCCCGCTTCGCGCATCTCGTGAGGCGTGATGCCATGGGAGTACCCATGGAGCTGCAGCCACACCCGGAGTTGAGGCACCATGCTGAGTACCTCGACTTCATGCTGTACCAGACTCAGAAGGATCTGGACGCCTCCCGCGTGTACGCCAACCAGACCCACGCTCACATCATCGAGCAGGGTGAGGCGATCAAGCTACTCGCCAACGACCGCAAGACCCTTCGCCAGCAGCGTGCCAAGAAGGACGCTACGATTGTGCGCCTTCGCGCCAAGATAGCATCTTTGGAGGCCACTGTCAAGGCCCAGGAGGACCAGCTGAGAGAGATGGAGGAAGACGATGGAGGTATCGACCTTCAGGGAGGAGGAGCCTTCCTGAGCGACGACAACAACTTTGAGGAGGACGAGTTCACCGAGTGACATAGGCATCCCCAATGGGCCTGCCGAAGAGGGTACCCGGGGTTTATTGAAGGCCCACGACCCGAAGGATAAGAAGAATTCGGAAGCCCAACTTGATAGTTAAGGAAAGCTAGAGTTGTATTAGGAGAAAACATTTGTAATATTACGGGAGGAGTTAGAAACCTTCCCGAACTCTGTAACTTGTACATCACGAATCCCTCGGCTCCACCTCCTATATAAGGGGGAGTCGAGGGACAAAGAAGGCATCGATTCATTGTCTCACAAACCCTAGTTTTCATATCGTCGAGCACTTTTTGGCTGAAACCTTCGAGATCTACTTGCCCTCTACTTCTAACTAAACCCTAGTCTACAACCCGTGGGCATTGACAAGTTAATCCCTTGTCAATTGGCGCCATCTGTGGGAATTAGAGGCGTCAAGGATCTCATCTCGATGGTACGTTCAAGATCATCGACTTCGTCAACAACAAGCAACGCGATGGATCGAGGTAAACAGATCACAACTGGTCCTGTCAATTTTGTTCCTCACCCGCCCTCCCGTTTGGATGCATATGCGTATCTAGAGAAGCCTATGGAGATGACGTTCGGAAGGTTCCACTTTCGCGTCGAGAAGGAGGGAGCGTATCGTCTCGAAATTCCGATCTCGTCGGGATTATCGGCGGTCGATTCTGATTTTTCGAACTCCACATCGTCAATCGAGTCAGGCAAAGAGGAGACTTCATCACCACGCTTCATCAGCACCAGGGCAAGAGAAAAGCTCGCCAAGATCTTCAGCGATATGTCCTTCGAGTCATCTGCGGACTCAGATATAAGCGATGACTCGAATAGCTTCGACAGCTTCAACTTCATCGACAGATCCACTACCATTGGCAAGGTCTTCACCAATCTCTATGATGGTGTCACCAAACCCAACGTGGTTCAGTATCCAAAATATCATAAGATCTATGCAATCGAAGATCCGAGTCGCCCACAAGAGGAGACATCAGAGAACTTTGACGAGGCAGGGAATCCATATGTCGATCCTGCAGATCTCACGAGAGGTCTAGGGACAAAATATATCGGACCAGGGACAAGAGAGATGGTGCGATTTCCACAAGAAGTGTGGGATCGAGTCGCAAGAGCTATTAATGGTACAGAGCCAATGACTGTAACGGCCACACCTGAGGAGTTACAAGCATATCAATACAGGCTTGCACGTACCAGGCGGGAGCTCGAGAAGCAGAAAATCCAGTTGGATAGAAGGCAGGAAGCAGCCTCTGCATCAAGCAGACGAATGGCAGAGTTAAGTCGACAATCAGGAACTTCGGGAGATAGCCACAGGGAAGCTCGGAACAGAGCAAGATCAAGGCTGCAAAACATACCTGAGGGAGAAAGAGAGCACTTGGTTCAAAACCTTGACATGTCTTTTATGTCGATAGATACGAGAGGGAACATTATCCCCAAGACTCCAGAAGCTGGGTATATGGCGACACAGGCCTTTATCCTTGCATCCAGGCCACCTCCAGGAGATCCAAGGGAAGCATTGTACAACATGGCGATGGCAGGAGTCGGGGCCATGGGAACGGCGTTTGCATCAACACCTCCCGAAGGAACAACAAGGCAAAATAGTCCACGACCTGCGGCAGCAGCAATAGTTCCTGAGAGAACGAGTGGAGCAAGAGACACAGCAGCGCAAGCGATGGTGGACAGAGCATGACAAAATAGAAGGGAACATCGGCACTCCCCAGAGCTAGATGACGAGGATATGTGTGGGTTGCCGTGCTTCACGAGGAGGGTCCGAAAAACTCGAGTTCCTTCAGGGTTCAAATTGCCTGATAACTTTAAAAAATTCGACGGATTGCAAGATCCAGAAGATTGGCTAGTTGATTACCTCAAGACGGTGAAATTGACAGGAGGAACCAAAGCAACAGCTATGCAGAGCATCCAGGTACATCTAAGTGGAGCTGCGCGATCTTGGATAAAGAAGCTTCCTCCAGGATCTATCGACAGCTGGGATAGTTTCGAGGACATATTCGTCAAGAATTTCTAGTCCACTTGCAAAAAACCTGCATCACTAGAGGAACTGAGGGCGTGTCGACAAAAGCCAGACGAATCAATGAGGAAGTACATCCAAAGGTGGAATATCATTAAAAACTCGGCAGAGAATATATCTGACGAGAGGGCGATAGATGCGTTTGTCGCAGGAATCAGGCGGGGAGATTTTGTCGAGGATTTGGGGAGAACCAACCCAAAGACAGTATCCGCACTAATGGAGATAGCAAACAGATGGGCAGATGGAGAAGATGCTGTTCAAAATAAACGGCATAGGTCACCAGAGGAGGACCGCGGTCGAAATTATCAAAATAGGCGACGATTTCCTCGGCAGTACTCGAGTTATGATGCTCCTGGACAAATTTCGGCTGGCTTTCGAGCAAGCGCCGGAGGAAACAATAGATATGATTATCAGAGGAGCAACAAGCAGCGAGGTGACAATAGAGATGACTCCCGAAACAACAGGCAAAATACTGGACCAAGGTTCCAGAGACCTTTTGTGTCCCCCGAGGAGATGATGAACGGGCCATGTCAGATGCATTTTTATCTCGACAACAATGGAAAGAGACAGTCGGGACACTTGCAAAAGGATTGCCGAAATTTTCAGGCAATGTTAAGGTGGCAGGGCACGCCAATGCTCAGACAGCACATAGAAATCCTCAAGGACCCAGAAGTGAGATCCACTTGCCACCTCCTCCTGCAATAACGGACGAAAATCGACACCAGCTCAGAATAGCGGCAGCGCCTGCACCACCACCTTATGTTGATCCCAATTCCAACAGAGCGGTCTCGATGATTCAGAAAGGGAGGCCATCCAATAGAGCTCAGAAAGTAATCTCGCGACAGGTGTTCATGGCAGAGAAGATGCCTCCACCAACGGTTGAGTACCTTAATTGGTCAGGGCAAGACATTGGCTTCACAATAGCGGATCATCCACAACAGGTTCCTCGACCAGGGCAGTCAGCACTTATCTTACCAGCAGTAATCGCAGGATTCGACGTATCTCGAGTATTCATAGATGGAGGCAGCAGTTTAAACCTTACGTATGCAGATACACTAAGGAAGATGAACATATCTCTAGCAAATCTGAAACCAACTGACACACGTTTCTATGGCATCACACCAGAGAAGCCAAGTTATCCGTTGGGGAAGATCAATCTCGACGTTCAGTTTGGGACCCGAGAAAACTACAGACACTACAAGAAAAGTTCTGATAAACAACGTCTCAAAATCGTCCGCTAAGGGGTATTTTTCGTCGCCTATGGGCCTAACCCGACGATATGGGTTCTGTTGTCGAAACTGCGTCAGGCAAAGTCCTACGACGATTTTTTCGGTCCGTCGCGCTTGGGCGCCCTTCCGCCACGGAAAATCGGACCGTTGCAGAAGTGTTTCCGGGAGCCCGTTGACTACTGACGTCATGCAAACTGACACGTGGCAGACGTCGTTAACTGGCAGTTAACGGCGTTAACCGCTGAAACCCCGTGGTAGATGGTAGGCCCACACGAGGCCTGCCACGTCTTAAGCAGGCCGGCCCATTAAGTTTGCGGGCCGGGCCAGCTGACTTAGTTTGACCGGTCAACTATATAGCTGGGCTGGTCCATTAGTTACGTGGGCCGGGCCTAACCTCTAAGGTTGACTGGTCAAAACATTAATGGGCCGGCCCACTAAGCATGTGGGCCGGGCCGAATGCACTCGTTTGACCGGTTGATACGCGTACAGCACGCGTCCGTTGGGAACCCCAAGAGGAAGGTGTGATGCGTACAGCGGCAAGTTTTCCCTCAGTAAGAAACCAAGGTTTATCGAACCAGTAGGAGCCAAGAAGCACGTTGAAGGTTGATGGCGGCGAGATGTAGTGCGGCGCAACACCAGGGATTCCGGCGCCAACGTGGAACCTGCACAACACAACCCAAGTACTTTGCCCCAACGAAACAGTGAGGTTGTCAATCTCACCGGCTTGTTGTAACAAAGGATTAGATGTATAGTGTGGATGATGATTGTTTGCAGAAAACAGTAGAACAAGTATTGCAGTAGATTGTATTCGATGTAAAAGAATGGACCGGGGTCCACACTTCACTAGCGGTGTCTCTCCCATAAGATAAATAGCATGTTGCGTGAACAAATTACAGTTGGGCAATTGACAAATAGAGAGGACATGACCATGCACATACATGATATGATGAGTATTGTGAGATTTAATTGGGCATTACGACAAAGTACATAGACCGCTATCCAGCATGCATCTATGCCTAAAAAGTCCACCTTCAGGTTATCATCCGAACCCCTTCCAGTATTAAGTTGCAAACAACAGACAATTGCATTAAGTATGGTGCGTAATGTAATCAATAACTACATCCTCGGACATAGCATCAATGTTTTATCCCTAGTGGCAACAGCACATCCATAACCTTTCTGTCACTCCCCCAGATTCACGGAGACATGAACCCACTATCGAGCATAAATACTCCCTCTTGGAGTTAAGAGTAAAAACTTGGCCAGAGCCTCTACTAATAACGGAGAGCATGCAAGATCATAAACAACACATAGATTGATAATCAACATAACATAGTATTCTCTATTCATCGGATCCCAACAAACACAACATATAGCATTACAGATAGATAATCTTGATCATGTTAGGCAGCTCACAAGATCCGACAATGAAGCACATAAGGAGAAGACAACCATCTAGCTATTGCTATGGACCCATAGTCCAGGGGTGAACTACTCACTCATCACTCCGGAGGCGACCATGGCGGTGTAGAGTCCTCCGGGAGATGAATCCCCTCTCCGGCAGGGTGCCGGAGGCGATCTCCTGAATCCCCCGAGATGGGATTGGCGGCGGCGGCGTCTCTGGAAGGTTTTCCGTATCGTAGCTCTCGGTACTGGGGGTTTCGCGACGAAGACTATATGTAGGCGGAAGGGCAGGTCAGGGGGCCACACGAGGGGCCCAGACGACAGGCCGGCGCGGCCAGGGCTTGGGCCGTGCCGCCCTGGTGTCTGGCCACCTCGTGACCCCACTTCGTCTCCTCTTCGGTCTTCTGGAAGCTTCGTGTGAAAATAGGCCCCTGGGCGTTGATTTCGTCCAATTCCGAGAATATTTCCTTACTAGGATTTCTGAAACCAAAAATAGCAGAAAACAGCAACTGGCTCTTCGGCATCTCGTTAATAGGTTAGTGCCGGAAAATGCATAAATATGACATAAAGTATGCATAAAACATGTAGATATCATCAATAATGTGGCATGGAACATAAGAAATTATCGATACGACGTATCAGCATCCCCAAGCTTAGTTTCTGCTCGTCCCGAGCAGGTAAACGATAACAAAGATAATTTCTGGAGTGACATGCCATCATAACCTTGATCATACTATTGTAAGCATATGTAATGAATGCAGCGATCCAAACAATGTAAATGACATGAGTAAACAAATGAATCATATAGCAAAGACTTTTCATGAATAGTACTTCAAGACAAGCATCAATAAGTCTTGCATAAGAGTTAACTCATAAAGCAATAATTCAAAGTAGAGGTATTGAAGCAACACAAAGGAAGATGAAGTTTCAGCGGTTGCTTTCAACTTGTAACATGTATATCTCATGGATATTATCAATGTAAAGTAATATAACAAGTGCAATATGCAAATATGTAGGAATCAATGCACAGCTCACACAAGTGTTTGCTTCTTGAGGTGGAGAGAGATAGGTGAACTGACTCAACAATAAAAGTAAAAGAAAGGTCCTTCAAAGAGGAAAGCATCGATTGCTATATTTGTGCTAGAGCTTTGATTTTAAAAACAAGAAACAATTTTGTCAACGGTAGTAATAAAGCATATGTGTTATGTAAATTATATCCTACAAGTTGCAAGCCTCATGCATAGTATACTAATAGTGCCCGCACCTTGTCCTAATTAGCTTGGATTACCTGGATTATCATCGCAATGCACATGTTTTAACCAAGTGTCACAAAGGGGTACCTCTATGCCGCCTGTACAAAGGTCTAAGGAGAAAGCTCGCATCGGATTTCTCGCTATTGATTATTCTCAACGTAGACATCCATACCGGGACAACATAGACAACAGATAATGGACTCCTCTTTTATGCATAAGCATGTAGCAACAATTATTAATATTCTCATATGAGATTGAGGATATTTGTCCAAAACTGAAACTTCCACCATGGATCATGGCTTTAGTTAGCGGCCCAATGTTCTTCTCTAACATTATGCAATGCTCTAACCATTTTGGTGGTAAATCTCCCTTACTTCAGACAAGACGAACATGCATAGCAACTCACATGATATTCAACAAAGAGTAGTTGATGGCGTCCCCAGGAACATGGTTATCGCACAACAAGCAACTTAATAAGAGATAAAGTGCATAAGTACATATTCAATACCACAATAGTTTTTAGGCTATTTGTCCCATGATCTATATATTGCAAAGGTGAAGAATGGAAATTTTAAAGGTAGCACTCAAGCAATTTACTTTGGAATGGCGGAGAAATACCATGTAGTAGGTAGGTATGGTGGACACAAATGGCATAGTGGTTGGCTCAAGGATTTTGGATGCATGAGAAGTATTCCCTCTCGATACAAGGTTTAGGCTAGCAAGGTTATTTGAAACAAACACAAGGATGAAGCGGTGCAGCAAAACTCACATAAAAGACATATTGTAAACATTATAAGACTCTACACCGTCTTCCTTGTTGTTCAAACTCAATACTAGAAATTATCTAGACCTTAGAGAGACCAATTATGCAAACCAAATTTTAGCATGCTCTATGTATTTCTTCATTAATAGGTGCAAAGTATATGATGCAAGAGCTTAAACATGAGCACAACAATTGCCAAGTATCACATTATCCAAGACATTATAGCAATTACTACATGTATCATTTTCCAATTCCAACCATATAACAATTTAACGAAGAAGAAACTTCGCCATGAATACTATGAGTAAAGCCTAAGGACATATTTATCCATATGCAACAGCGGAGCGTGTCTCTCTCCCACACAAAGAATGCTAGGATCCATTTTATTCAAACAAAACAAAAACAAAAACAAACTGACGCTCCAAGCAAAGTACATAAGATGTGATGGAATAAAAATATAGTTTCACTAGAGGAACCTGATAATGTTGTCGATGAAGAAGGGGATGCCTTGGGCATCCCCAAGCTTAGACGCTTGAGTCTTCTTGATATATGCAGGGGTGAACCACCGGGGCATCCCCAAGCTTAGAGCTTTCACTCTCCTTGATCATATTGTATCATCTCCCTCTCTTGATCCTTGAAAACTTCCTCCACACCAAACTCAAAACAACTCATTAGAGGGTTAGTGCACAATCAAAATTTACATGTTCAGAGGTGACATAATCATTCTTAATACTTCTGGACATTACACAAAGCTACTGAAAGTCAATGGAATCGAAAAATCCATCAAACATAGCAAAACAGGCAATGCGAAATAAAAGGCAGAATCTGTCAAAATAGAACAGTTCGTAAAGACGAATTTTATTGAGGCACCAGACTTGCTCAAATGAAAATGCTCAAATTGAATGAAAGTTGCGTACATATCTGACGATCACGCACGTAAATTGGCATAATTTTCTGAGTTACCTACAGAGAATTAGGCCCAGATTCGTGACAGCAAAGAAATCTGTTTCTGCGCAGTAATCCAAATCTAGTATGAACCTTACTATCAACGACTTTACTTGGCACAACAATGCACAAAACTAAGATAAGGAGAGGTTGCTACAGTAGTAACAACTTCCAAGACTCAAATACAAAATAAAAGTACTGTAGTAAAAAACATGGGTTGTCTCCCATAAGCGCTTTTCTTTAACGCCTTTCAGCTAGGCGCAGAAAGTGTATATCAAGTATTGTCAAGAGACGAAGTGTCAACATCATAATTTGTTCTAATAATAGAATCAAAAGGTAACTTCATTCTCTTTCTAGGTAAGTGTTCCATACCTTTCTTGAGAGGAAATTGATATTTAATATTACCTTCCTTCATATCAATGATAGCACCAACAGTTCGAAGAAAAGGTCTTCCCAATATAATGCGACAAGATGCATTGCATTCAATATCCAGAACAACAAAATCAACGGGGACAAGGTTATTGTTAATGGTAATGCGAACATTATCAACTCTCCCCAAAGGTTTTTTTGTAGAATGATCAGCAAGATTAACATCCAAATAACAATTTTTCAATGGTGGCAAGTTAAGCATATTATAGATTTTCTTAGGTATAACAGAAATACTTGCACCAAGATCACATAAAGCATTACAATCAAATTCATTGACCTTCATCTTAATGATGGGCTCCCAACCATCCTCTAGCTTCCTAGGAATAGAAGCTTCGCGTTCTAGTTTCTCTTCTCTAGCTTTTATGAGAGCATTTGTAATATGTTTCGTGAAAGCCAAGTTTATAGCACTAGCATTAGGACTCTTAGCAAGTTTTTGTAAGAACTTTATAACTTCAGAGATATTACAATCATCAAAATCCAAACCATTATAATCTAAAGCAATGGGATCATCATCCCCAATGTTGGAAAAAATTTCAGCAGTTTTATCATAGGCGATTTAATGATTTTAGCGATTTCGAGCGGTTTTTCGCGCTTTGCATTTGAAGTGAAGACATTTCTAACACCAATTCTTTTACCATTATTAGTAGGAGGTGCAGTAACATGTGTAGCATTAGCATTACTAGTGGTGGTAATAGTCCAAACTTTAGCTATATTATCTTCTTTTTCATTTTCTTCTTTTTCCCACCTAGCACTCAATTCGGCCATCAATCTTATATTCTAATTAATTCTAACTTGGATGGCATTTGCTGTAGTAACAATTTTATTATTATGATTCTCATGAGGCATAACTTTCGATTTCAAAAGATCAACATCAGCAGCAAGACTATCGACTTTAGAAGCAAGTATATCAATTTTCCCAAGCTTTTCTTCAACAGATTTGTTAAAAGCAGTTTGTGTACTAATAAATTCTTTAAGCATGGCTTCAAGTCCAGGGGGTGAATTCCTATTATTGTTGTAAGAATTCCCATAAGAATTACCATAGCCGTTGCCATTATTATAAGGATATGGCCTATAGTTGTTACTAGAATTGTTCCGGTAAGCATTGTTGTTGAAATTATTATTCTTAATGTAGTTTACATCAACATGTTCTTCTTGAGCAACCAATGAAGCTAACGGAACATTATTAGGATCAATATTTGTCCTATCATTCACAAGCATAGACATAATAGCATCAATCTTATCATTCAAGGAAGAGGTTTCTTCGACAGAATTTACCTTCTTACCTTGTGGAGCTCTTTCCGTGTGCCATTCAGAGTAATTAATCATCATATTATCAAGAAGCTTTGTTGCTTCACCAAGAGTGATGGACATAAAGGTACCTCCAGCAGCTGAATCCAATAGGTTCCGTGAAGAAAAATTCAGTCATGCATAAAAGGTTTGGATGATCATCCAAGTAGTCAGTCCATGGGTTGGGCAATTTTTAACCAAAGATTTCATTCTTTCCCAAGCTTGTGCAACATGCTCAGTATCCAATTGTTTAAAATTCATTATGCTACTCCTAAAAGATATAATTTTAGCAGGGGGATAATACCTACCAATAAAAGCATCCTTGCATTTAGTCCATGAATCAATACTATTCTTAGGCAGAGATAGCAACCAATCTTTAGCTCTTCCTCTTAATGAGAAAGGAAACAATTTTAATTTTATAATGTCACCATCTACATCCTTATACTTTTGCATTTCACATAATTCAACAAAATTATTGAGATGGGCAGCAGCATCATCAGAACTAACACCAGAAAATTGCTCTCGCATAACAAGATTTAGTAAAGCAGGTTTAATTTCAAAGAATTCTGCTGTAGTAGCAGGTGGAGCAATAGGTGTCCATAAGAAATCATTATTATTTGTGGTTGTGAAGTCACACAACTTAGTATTTTCAGGTGTACCCATTTTAGCGATAGTAAATAAAGCAAACTAGATAAAGTAAATGCAAGTAACTAATTTTTTTGTGTTTTTGATATAGCAAACAAGATAGCAAATAAAGTAAAACTAGCAACTAATTTTTTTTGTATTTTGATATAATGCAGCAAACAAAGTAGTAAATAAAATAAAGCAAGACAAAAACAAAGTAAAGAGATTGCGATGTGGAGACTCCCCTTGCAGTGTGTCTTGATCTCCCCGGCAACGGCGCCAGAAAATCTGCTTGATACGCGTACAGCACGCGTCCGTTGGAAACCCCAAGAGGAAGGTGTGATGCGTACAGCGGCAAGTTTTCCATCAGTAAGAAACCAAGGTTTATCGAACCAGTAGGAGCCAAGAAGCACGTTGAAGGTTGATGGCGGCGAGATGTAGTGCGGCGCAACACCAGGGATTCCGGCGCCAACGTGGAACCTGCACAACACAACCCAAGTACTTTGCCCCAACGAAACAGTGAGGTTGTCAATCTCACCAGCTTGCTGTAACAAAGGATTAGATGTATAGTGTGGATGATGATTGTTTGTAGAAAACAGTAGAACAAGTATTGCAGTAGATTGTATTCGATGTAAAAGAATGGAGCGGGGTCCACAGTTCACTAGCGGTGTCTCTCCCATAAGATAAATAGCATGTTGGGTGAACAAATTACAGTTGGGCAATTGACAAATAGAGAGGGCATGACCATGCACATACATGATATGATGAGTATTGTGAGATTTAATTGGGCATTACGACAAAGTACATAGACCGCTATCCAGCATGCATCTATGCCTAAAAAGTCCACCTTCAGGTTATCATCCAAACCCCTTCCAGTATTAAGTTGCAAACAACAGACAATTGCATTAAGTATGGTGCGTAATGTAATCAATAACTACATCCTCGGACATAGCATCAATGTTTTATCCCTAGTGGCAACATCACATCCATAACCTTAGAGGTTTCTGTCACTCCCCCAGATTCACGGAGACATGAACCCACTATCGAGCATAAATACTCCCTCTTGGAGTTAAGAGTAAAAACTTGGCCAGAGCCTCTACTAATAACGGAGAGCATGCAAGATCATAAACAACACATAGATTGATAATCAACATAACATAGTATTCTCTATCCATCGGATCCCAACAAACACAACATATAGCATTACAGATAGATGATCTTGATCATGTTAGGCAGCTCACAAGATCTGACAATGAAGCACATAAGGAGAAGACAACCATCTAGCTACTGCTATGGACCCATAGTCCAGGGGTGAACTGCTCACTCATCACTCCGGAGGCGACCATGGCGGTGTAGAGTCCTCCGGGAGATGAATCCCCTCTCCGGCAGGGTGCCGGAGGCGATCTCCTGAATCCCCCGAGATGGGATTGGCGGCGGCGTCTCTGGAAGGTTTTCCGTATCGTGGCTCTCGGTACTGGGGGTTTCGCGACGAAGACTATATGTAGGCAGAAGGGCATGTCAGGGGGCCACACGAGGGGCCCAGACGACAGGCCGGCGCGGCCAGGGCTTGGGCCGCGCCGCCCTGGTGTCTGGTCACCTCGTGGCCCCACTTCATCTCCTCTTCGGTCTTCTGGAAGCTTCGTGTGAAAATAGGCCCCTGGGCGTTGATTTCGTCCAATTCTGAGAATATTTCCTTACTAGGATTTCTGAAACCAAAAACAGCAGAAAACAACAACTGGCTCTTCGGCATCTCGTTAATAGGTTAGTGCCAGAAAATGCATAAATATGACATAAAGTATGCATAAAACATGTAGATATCATCAATAATGTGGCATGGAACATAAGAAATTATCGATACGTCGGAGACGTATCACCGGTCAACAGGCAAAAGGGCCGGCCCACAAAACATGTGGGACCCACTTTCATGTTATCGGGCCGGCCCATTTACCAAGTGGGGTCCACCTTAAAGCAAGTGGGCCGGCCCAAGAAGTTATTGGGCCGGCCCAATTAGCACGTGGGTCCCACTTTCCTGCTAATCGGGCCGGCCCATTTAGTGCGTGGGGTCCACATTAGATCAAATGGGCCGGCCCACCAAGCCAGTGGGCCGGGCCAAAAGCACAGGTGGATCCCACTTTCCTGTTAATGGGCCAGCCCATTTAGTATGTGGGGTCCACCATATAGCAAGTGGGCCGACCCAACAAGATAGTGGGCCGGGCCAAAAACACAGGTGGGTCCCACTTTCCAGTTAAAGGGCCGGCCCATTTAGTATGTGGGGTCCACCATATAGCAAGTGGGCCGACCCAACACGCTAGTGGGCCGGGCCAAAAACGCAGGTGGGTCCCACTTTCCTCTTAAAGGGCCGGCCCATTTAGTATGTGGGGTCCATCATGTAGCAAGTGGGCCGGCCCAACAAGACAGTGGGCCGGGCCAAAAGCACAGGTGGGTCCCACTTTCCTGTTAACGGGCCGGCCCAGTAAGTAAGTGAGCCGCCCCAAAATGAAAGTGGGTCCCACACTACTGTTAATGGGCCGGCCCAATCTGTTATAGGGCCCTGGTTGTTTGACTAGTCAACTTGCATTAAATTTCATGAGCCTAAAATCTGATATCAATGATACACACAATTACATACACAAATAAAATAACTAGGAAAATTACAAGGCAATTAATGTGCCCAAATAAAAAAAATTACATAGAATCCTTGAGGACTTCTATTAGCATCATCAATAACATGTTGACATTTGGCAATCGCCTTGATTGAATCTTGTGTACTCTTGGTCAACATATCAGCTACAGACCTTAAAGCAGCAATACCATGTCTTTTATAAAGTACATCCTTGAGATGTTCACTGTTTGATGAAAAGAATGGTCTAGGTTGACGGCTATGAGAGGATGCATCAGAACAAAGATCAGAACTTTTTGTGGGCCTCTCTTCTAATGAAGATTGCTTCATCAGAACTGCATTCTGATAATAATGCAAAAAGAGTTAAACGATGAACTATGCAAACATGTATTAAGCATTGTCGATATGAGATAGTCACAAGTACTAAGCGCAGACTTACATTATATCGTTGCATAGGCTCACGCCGGAACCTTTTTTGCGCTCTATCTTCTACTAAGGACTTATTCATTACAACTGCATTCTAGTAATATTACAAACATAGTTACAATAGTGAACTATTCAAACATTTATTATGCAATGTAGATATAAGATGATAACAAGTTGCATAAATAAGACAATGTATGGAACTTGTACTAAGCAGACTTACATCATAATGTTGCACAGGGTCGCTTTGGCGACTATCTTCTAATGATGACTGCTTCACTAAAACTGCATTCTAGTAATATTGCAAAAATAGTTACAACAATTAACTATTCAAACATGTATTACGCAATGTAGAGATCAGATAACAGCATGTAGCAGAACATATTGGCTCGCTGCAGGTCCTTCTCTTGCGTGCACTAATCGTGGTCGACATGCCTGTCATTTTAGGTTTAGCCATCAAGTGAAATGCTAATCCTCCTGCTCCATTGTCCTTAATCTGTGTTTAGATATCACATTTAAGACCAAGTCAGCTGGTTTCAAATAACAAAAAACTTGAGCTGCCAAATGAATAAGCCAATATTTACTAGATATCAGATTAAAACCAACTAGATGTTGCTTTGCATGAGATACGAATTTCAGACATTCAGATTTAGAGTAGGGTAATGCCAAGGTTTTCCACATAAAGTAAACTGGCATTAAGAATGACCAAATGTCAGGTTCAAATCACCTTCGCAGTTGCTCCAAGACAAGCATATCAAATAGGCAGAAACATAGTAAAGCATGGATGGCATTGCTATGGCAGGGTTCCAAGTGTTTATCTCTTGCATAAGGAACAATGCATATAGGTTATAGATAATAACGGAAGTAAACTGCCAAAGTTACCAACCAAGAACTCAGATTCCAACCTTCCCTAGCGTCCCCGCTGTTAATGTTGGATATTCTAATAAGTGGTTCGCATGATCAATCCCTAGGAAAAATAACATTGACAAGTTAGTCTACGATAATACAAAGACCAGACATGCACGCAGCAATATCTATACAAGTTGTGCGACAGGAGCATTCATGGAAAAAAATAGCTATAAGCTAAAGACGAGGTATAAGAGCAAGCAGATTGGAAATGCACATAGCATGATTATAAAAGCAGTAAAAGAATAGCAGACACGAGAAAACAGCTAGCTGCTAGCGGTGAGCTAATGACGTGGTATAAGAACAACCAGATTGGAAATGGCCATAGCATGACTATAAAAGGAATAGCATGCAGTACAAAAACAGTTGGCAGCAAATGAATGGGTCCCCTATAAATATGTGGATGCACACAGGTGTCAGTAGAATGAACAGGATGGTAGCGACCAGATAATGCTTTGGTACTGTACAATATTTAAACGAACTTCATGCGAAGTAACACATCAAGAAATTTAATGGCATATGAGATCTGCAAATAACTACACAAAACATGGCTAAAGAAACACCGCGATCTAACGGGCCAGCGTACTAACCAAGCTGCGGCGGGGTGGACGGGGCGGCAACTTGCATTCCGGCGGCGGCGAACGCGGGAGACGATGAGTCGACCCTGTTTCAGTAGAAGCGGGCGTTAGTGAAGCAGATCTGGTTGGCTGGCAAGGGATTCAGTGAAGTTGATACAGCCGCTGCACCGAGGTAGTCGGTGGAATAGATCGGCTTCTGTGGAGGGGGGGCCGCGGTGAAGTAGACACGGTTCCGTTGGAGAGGATCCGGTGCGTCGACAGGAAAGGCGTTGATTGCTACGCTGTGGATGAGGTCGGCGGTGAAGCAGATCCGTCGGTGGCGAGGTCGGCGGTGAAGCAGATCCGTCAGTGGCGAGGTCGGCGGTGAAGCAGATCCGTCGATGGCGAGGCGGCGGGGAGCGGATCGGGTGGGTGGACAGCCAACACGATCAAGGCTACGCTGTGGAGGAGTATGCCAGCGGCGAAGCAGATCTAGTACTGTAGAGAGTCAGAGCTTTGGCGTGTGAGAGTATTTTTGAGCTAATGGGGCGAATGGTTGGTGGGTGGGTGTGGGCCTGTGGGGAGGGTTCGGGATCTAGGCAAGATATTTCATTGTTACCGAATGAGCCCTCCATTGTCGGTGGGTTGTAGCTTCCGGACCAGGGTTAAAAGGGTAAAACTGGTCACGGGATTTTCGAATGGATGCGGCGGGATGATTTGGCGCGCGGCCGAAATTTTCAGTTTCAAGCTACGAGCAGAACGACAAAAATAATGTTCTTCCCCAGGGAGCTCTCATTTCTTCCTCTTCTCTTTCTCTCTCGAGTCTCTCCCACTCCCCTGGCTCCTCTCCCCCTTCTCTCCGGCAGCCTCGCCGGCCGGAGACGAGGCCGACTTCTCTCTGTATATCGTACACCCTCCGAACTAAATTAATTGATTCAACTTTCCTTAGATGTGTATGTATCTCGAGTAAAAACATGTGTGGATACATCCATATTTAGATAAGCAAAGTTGAGTCAGTTAATTTTGATCCGAGGGAGTTCATGTTGTTGTAAGCTTAGATCCAGTGTTTCCCATGAGCAGAATGGCGCAATGGAGTCGGGGATCTCGTCATCGGCTTCAGATCTGACCTACGGTGAATCTGGCGGATCTTGCCGGCCAAACCCCGATCTGGTGCCATCAAGGTGATGGTGCTAACGGTGAGGCTTGCTTTGGTCAGTGCTTCAGATCTGGTCAATGGGGAAGTCAAGCTGCTAACGTTCACAAGCTCGGGGCATACGACGGCGTCATCCGTCTTGCCCGTGAACATCTTGGCCTTTCAGCGGCCCTTCTCAGAGCCAATGTGACGTTGCTGAGGCCCTTCTTCTCCTTCATCCTGGCGACTACCGGCGACACCGTCCCAAGTGGTGCGTCCCTGATGTCTACGGGAGCTTCTATTCTTGTAGACAGTGTTGGGCCTCCAAGAGCAGAGGTTTGTAGAACAGCAGCAAGTTTCCCTTAAGTGGATCACCCAAGGTTTATCGATCTCAGGGAGGAAGAGGTCAAAGATATCCCTCTCATGCAACCCTGCAACCACAAAGCAAGAAGTCTCTTGTGTCCCCAACACACCTAATAGGTGCACTAGTTCGGCGAAGAGATAGTGAAATACAGGTGGTATGAATATATATGAGCAGTAGTAACGGTGCCAGAAAAGTGCTTACTGGCATGTAGTTGATGGTGGTAATATTGCGAACAGTAGAGATGCAGTAAAACAGTAAACAAGCAGCGATACCAGTATTTAGGAACAAGGCCTAGGGATCATACTTTCACTAGTGGACACTCTCAACATTGATCACATAACAGAATAAATAAATAGATGCTAGACTCTACACTCTCTTGTTGGATGATGAACACCACTAACTGTGTAGGATTACACGAACCCTCAATGCCGGAGTTAACAAGCTCCACAATATTCGATGTTCATATTTAAATAACCTTAGAGTGCATGACAGATCAACATAACCAAACCAAGTACTAACATAGCATGCACACTGTCACCTTCACGCTACGAAAGGAGGCATAGATCACATCAATACCATCATAGCAATAGTTAACTTCATAATCTACAAGAGATCACAATCATAGCATAAACCAAGTACTTCATGATGCACACACTGCCAACATTACATCATGGAGGAGGAATAGACTACTTTAATAACATCACTAGAGTAGCACATAGATGAATTGTGATACAAAACTCATATGAATCTCAATCATGTAAGGCAGCTCATGAGATCATTGTATTGAAGTACATAGAAGAGAGATTAACCACATAGCTACCGGTACAGCCCCGAGCCTCGATGGAGAACTACTCCCTCCTCATGGGAGACAGCAGCGATGATGAAGATGGCGGTGGTGTCGATGGAGAAGCCTTCCGGGGGCACTTCCCCCAGATCTTGGCTTCGCGATGGCGGCGGCTCTGGAAGGTTTCTCGTACCGTGGCTTTTTCGTCTCGAGGTTTTCGTCTCGAGGTTTTAGGTCGAGGGGGCTTAAATAGGCGAAGAGGCGGCGTCAGAGGGTCGAAGAGGCGGTGAGATGATAGGGCGGCGCGGCCAGGGCCTGGGCCGCGCCGGCCTACCTCCTGGGCCCACCAGGGCTCCCCTCTGGCGACTCTCGGGTGTTCTGGAAGCTTCGTGGAAAAATAGGATGCTGGGCGTTGATTTCGTCCGATTCCGAGAATATTTCCTTACTAGGATTTCTGAAACCAAAAACAGCAGAAAACAGCAACTGGCCCTTCGGCATCTCGTCAATAGGTTAGTTCCAGAAAATACATAAATATGACATAAAGTGTGCATAAAACATGTAGATATCATCAATAATGTGGCATGGAACATAAGAAATTATCGATACGTCGGAGACGTATCAGCATCCCCAAGCTTAGTTTCTGCTCGTCCCGAGCAGGTAAACGATAACAAAGATAATTTCTGGAGTGACATGCCATCATAAACTTGATCATACTATTGTAAGCATATGTAATGAATGCAGCGATCAAAACAATGGTAATGACATGAGTAAAAAAATGAACCATATAGCAAAGACTTTTCATGAATAGTACTTTCTAGACAAGCATCAATAAGTCTTGCATAAGAGTTAACTCATAAAGCAATAATTCAAAGTAAAGGTATTGAAGCAACTCAAAGGAAGATTAAGTTTCAGCGGTTGCTTTCAACTTATAACATGTATATCTCATGGATAATTGTCAACATAGAGTAATATAACAAGTGCAATATGCAAGTATGTAGGAATCAATGCACAGTTCACACAAGTGTTTGCTTCTTGAGGTGGAGAGAACTAGGTGAACTGACTCAATAATAAAAGTAAAAGAAAGGCCCTTCGACGAGGGAAGCATCGATTGCTATATTTGTGCTAGAGCTTTGGTTTTGAAAACATATAGAGAGCATAAAAGTAAAATTTTGAGAGGTGTTTGTTGTTGTCAACGAATGGTAGTGGGCACTCTAACCCCCTTGCCAGACAAACCTTCAAAGAGCGGCTCCCATTTTATTTTATTTTTGGGTGGCACTCCTTCCAACCTTTCTTTCACAAACCATGGCTAACCGAATCCTTCGGGTGCCTGCCAACAATCTCATACCATGAAGGAGTGCCTTTTTATTTTAGTTTTATTATGATGACACTCCTCCCCACCTTTGCTTTCTCAAGCCATGGCTAACCGAATCCTTCGGGTGCCGTCCAACAATCACATACCATGGAGGAGTGTCTATTTTTATTAATTAATTTGGGACTGGGAATCCCATTGCCAGCCCTTTTTGCAAAATTATTGGATAAGCGGATGAAGCCACTAGTCCATTGGTGAAAGTTGCCCAACAAGATTGAAAGATAAACACCACATACTTCCTCATGAGCTATAAAACATTGACACAAATCAGAGGTAATAAATTTTGAATTGTTTAAAGGTAGCACTCAAGCAATTTACTTTGGAATGGCGGAGAAATACCATGTAGTAGGTAGGTATGGTGGACACAAATGGCATAGTGGTTGGCTCAAGTATTTTGGATGCATGAGAAGTATTCCCTCTCGATACGAGGCTTAGGCTAGCAAGGTTATTTGAAACAAACACAAGGATGAACCGGTGCAGCAAAACTCACATAAAAGACATATTGTAAACATTATAAGACTCTACACCGTCTTCCTTGTTGTTCAAACTCAATACTAGAAATTATCTAGACTTTAGAGAGACCAAATATGCAAACCAAATTTTAGCATGCTCTATGTATTTCTTCATTAATAAGTGCAAAGTATATGATGCAAGAGCTTAAAAATGAGCACAACAATTGCCAAGTATCACATTATCCAAGACATTATAGCAATTACTACATGTATCATTTTCCAATTCCAACCATATAACAGTTTAACGAAGCAGTTTCAACCTTCGCCATGAAAAATAAAAGCTAAGAACACATGTGTTCATATGAACCAGCGGAGCGTGTCTCTCTCCCACACAAGCATTTATTCAAACAAAAGCAAAAACAAAAACACACAGACGCTCCAAGTAAAGTACATAAGATGTGGCCGAATAAAAATATAGTTTCAAGAGAAGGAACCTGATAATTTGTCGATGAAGAAGGGGATGCCTTGGGCATCCCCAAGCTTAGACGCTTGAGTCTTCTTGAAATATGCAGGGATGAACCACCGGGGCATCCCCAAGCTTAGAGCTTTCACTCTTCTTGATCATATTATATCATCCTCCTCTCTTGACCCTTGAAAACTTCCTCCACACCAAACTCGAAACAAACTCATTAGAGGGTTAGTGCATGATAAAAAATTCACATTTTCAGAGGAGACACAATCATCCTTAACACTTCTGGACATTGCCCAAAGCTTCTGAAAGTTAATGGAACAAAGAAATCCATTCAACATAGCAAAAGAGGCAATGCGAAATAAAAGGCAGAATCTGTCAAAACAGAACAGTCCGTAAAGACGAATTTTATTGAGGCACCAGACTTGCTCAAATGAAAATGCTCAAATTGAATGAAAGTTGCGCACATATCTGAGGATCACTCACGTAAATTGGCATAATTTTCTTAGTTACCTACAGAGAATTTTGCCCAGATTCGTGACAGCAAAGAAATCTGTTTCTGCGCAGTAATCCAAATCTAGTATGAACCTTACTATCAAAGACTTTACTTGGCACAACAATGCAACAAAACTAAGATAAGGAGAGGTTGCTACAGTAGTAACAACTTCCAAGACACAAATAAAAAACAAAATTACTGTAGCAAAATAAACACATGGGTTATCTCCCAAGAAGTTCTTTCTTTATAGCCATTAAGATGGGCTCAGCAGTTTAAATGATGCACTCGCAAGAAATAGTATTTGAAGCAAAAGAGAGCATAAAGAGGCAAATTCAAAACAAATTTAAATCTAACATGCTTCCTATGCATAGGAATCTTGTAAATAATCAAGTTCATGAAGAGCAAAGTGACAAGCATAGGTAGATAAAACAAGTGTAGCTTCAAAAATTTCAGCACATAGAGAGGCATTTTAGTAACATGAAAATTTCTACAACCATATTTTCCTCTCTCATAATAACTTTCAGTAGCAACATGAGCAAACTCAACAATATAACTATCACATAAAGCATTCTTATCATGAGTCTCATGCATAAAATTATTACTACTCCCAACATAAGCATAATCAATTTTATTAGTAATAGTGGGAGCAAATTCAACAAAGTAGCTATCATTATTATTTTCATCATCAAATATAGGAGGCATATTGTAATCATAATCAAATTTATCCTCCATAACAGGTGGTACTAAAAGACTACTATCATTATAATCATCATAAATAGGAGGTAAAGTATCATCAAAGTAAATTTTCTCCTCAATGCTTGGGGGACTAAAAATATCATGCTCATCAAAACCAGCTTCCCCAAGCTTAGAATTTTCCATAGCATTAGCAACAATAGTGTTCAAAGCATTCATATTAATAACATTCCCATTAGCATGCATATAAAGTTCCATGGGTTTTTTAATTCTCTCTTCAAACACATCATGTCCTAATTCAAGATAAAGTTCATAAAGATCTCTCATATTTTTGTTGTTTTCCATTATGCCTAACTAGTGTAAACAAGAAACAAAAAGATGCAATTGCAGGATCTAAAGGAAATAGCTTCGAGCACAAACACAATGGCGCCAGCAAAGTACTGTTACCTGGAACCGGAGTGTGAATGCCTTTTACCTTTCCTCCCCGGCAACGGCGCCAGAAAAGTGCTTGATGTCTACGGGAGCTTCTATTCTTGTAGACAGTGTTGGGCCTCCAAGAGCAGAGGTTTGTAGAACAGCAGCAAGTTTCCCTTAAGTGGATCACCCAAGGTTTATCGATCTCAGGGAGGAAGAGGTCAAAGATATCCCTCTCATGCAACCCTGCAACCACAAAGCAAGAAGTCTCTTGTGTCCCCAACACACCTAATAGGTGCACTAGTTCGGCGAAGAGATAGTGAAATACAGGTGGTATGAATATATATGAGCAGTAGTAACGGTGCCAGAAAAGTGCTTGCTGGCGTGTAGTTGATGGTGGTAATATTGCGAACAGTAGAGATGCAGTAAAACAGTAAATAAGCAGCGATACCAGTATTTAGGAACAAGGCCTAGGGATCATACTTTCACTAGTGGACACTCTCAACATTGATCACATAACAGAATAAATAAATAGATGCTAGACTCTACACTCTCTTGTTGGATGATGAACACCACTAACTGTGTAGGATTACACGAACCCTCAATGCCGGAGTTAACAAGCTCCACAATATTCGATGTTCATATTTAAATAACCTTAGAGTGCATGACAGATCAACATAACCAAACCAAGTACTAACATAGCATGCACACTGTCACCTTCACGCTACGAAAGGAGGCATAGATCACATCAATACCATCATAGCAATAGTTAACTTCATAATCTACAAGAGATCACAATCATAGCATAAACCAAGTACTTAATGATGCACACACTGCCAACATTACATCATGGAGGAGGAATAGACTACTTTAATAACATCACTAGAGTAGCACATAGATGAATTGTGATACAAAACTCATATGAATCTCAATCATGTAAGGCAGCTCATGAGATCATTGTATTGAAGTACATAGAAGAGAGATTAACCACATAGCTACCGGTACAGCCCCGAGCCTCGATGGAGAACTACTCCCTCCTCATGGGAGACAACAGCGATGATGAAGATGGCGGTGGTGTCGATGGAGAAGCCTTCCGGGGGCACTTCCCCCAGATCTTGGCTTCGCGATGGCGGCGGCTCTGGAAGGTTTCTCGTACCTTGGCTTTTTCGTCTCGAGGTTTTAGGTCGAGGGGGCTTAAATAGGCGAAGAGGCGGCGTCAGAGGGTCGAAGAGGCGGTGAGATGATAGGGCGGCGCGGCCAGGGCATGGGCCGCGCCGGCCTACCTCCTGGGCCCACCAGGGCTCCCCTCTGGCGACTCTCGGGTGTTCTGGAAGCTTCGTGGAAAAATAGGATGCTGGGCGTTGATTTCGTCCGATTCCGAGAATATTTCCTTACTAGGATTTCTGAAACCAAAAACAGCAGAAAACAAAGCTGGCCC
This sequence comes from Lolium perenne, assembly GCF_019359855.2. Taxonomy (NCBI): domain Eukaryota; kingdom Viridiplantae; phylum Streptophyta; class Magnoliopsida; order Poales; family Poaceae; genus Lolium; species Lolium perenne. Next base: position 314,394,315 of record NC_067247.2, read on the forward strand.
TTCGGCATCTCGTCAATAGGTTAGTTCCAGAAAATGCATAAATATGACATAAAGTGTGCATAAAACATGTAGATATCATCAATAATGTGGCATGGAACATAAGAAATTATCGATACGTCGGAGACGTATCAGTCCCCGGCGATGGAGTTGCTGGAAAGGATGCGGAGCAGAGATCTGATGTCGGTCCAGAAGGACTCGATTGATTTTCTTCTATATGTTTTGGGGTCCTTTTTGTAAAGTTGCAGGTCCTATTAGTTATTGTCTAGTTCTCTTGGACCTCTATGTAATTTTTTGGACTAGTTTCCATTTGCACCGATAAACTTGAATTTTGACAAGTTCACAGGAAAAAAATTCCTTTGCACATATGGCCTATCATGTATGAACATTCTTGAGTTTTAAACTATATGTAATGGCCAGCACTTGCGCAAGGGGCTCGTCTAGTGCGCACTAGTTTCCATTAGCACCGATAAATTTGAATCTTGACAAGTTCTTGGAAGAAAAAATTGATTCACATATAGCCTATCATGTATGAACATTATTTGGATTCAAACTATACATAGATGGCCAACACGTGTAAGAGGGGGTCCTCTAATGTGCACTAGTTTCCATTAGCACTGATAAATTTGAATCTTTACAAGTTCTCGAAAAAAAATTGCTTCACACATATGCCCTATCATGTATGACCATTATTGGGATTCATATTATATATAGATGGCCAACACTTGTGCAAGGGGTCCTCTAATTCTTGGGGATTTCAATCTATCTATCTCTCTCGATCTATCGTTGGTGGCCAGAACAACACACATATGCATGCACTTTATGCGCAAAGGCGCGGGTGCCTCTAATAATTCATGTGTGTGCGTATATTTGAACATATTCTTGGGGATTTCAATCTCTATCTCTCGATCTATATATCGTTGGTGGACAAGAAACACACTTATATATACGCATGCACTTTATGCGCAAAGGCGCGGGTGCCTCTAATAATGTGTGTGTGCACTCGATCGATGATCCCTAAACCTTAAACCCTAAAACCCTAATCCCTAATTATACCCTAAACATACACCCTAAACACCCTAAACACTAAACCCTAGACCCTAAACCCTAAACACTACTCCATATCCCTAAACCCTAAACACTAGACCCTAAACCCTAAACCCCAACCCTTGACCCTGAACCCTAAACCCTAAACCATAAACCCTAAATATATTTCAATCTCTCTCTAGATCTATATATCTTTGGTGGCCAAGAAACTTACTTATATATATATACGAATGCACTTTATGCGCAAAGGCGTGGGTGCCTCTAATAATTAATGTGTGTGTGCACCCGATCGATGATCCCTAAACCTTAAACCCTAAAACCCTAATCCCTAATTATACCCTAACCGTACACCCTAAACACCGTAAACACTAAACCCTAAACCCTAGACCTTAAACCCTAAACACTAAACCCTAAACCCTAACCCTAGACCCTAAACCCTAAACATGTACTAAACCCTAAACCCTAAACCCTAGACCCTAAACCCTAATTAACCCTAACCCTAACCCTAAAACCCTAGCTAGCTAACCCTAAAACCTAAACCCTAATTAAACACTACATATATATATAGGCCAACGACACTTAATTGCGCATCAAGCAGGCGACCAAATAATTAGCGCTGATAAATTAATTAACTTGAATCTTGACAAGTTCTCTCGAATGAAAACACATTTGATTAAGTTGCCTCATAATATATATACAATTAGTGTGCATGCGCGCATGGCATACCATGGACATATCATTCGTGCATATATATATCTCAATATATATCTGAACATATTCTTGGGGATATATATATATATATTTCAATCTATCTCTCGATCTATATATATCGTTGGTGGCCAAGAAACACACTTATTATATATATACGCATGCACTTTATGCGCAAAGGCGCGGGTGCCTCTAATAATGTGTCTGTGCACTAGCTCGATCGATGATCCCTAAACCTTAAACCCTAAAACCCTAATCCATGATCCCTAATTATACCTTAAACGTACACCCTAAACACCCTAAACACTAAACCCTAAACCCTAGACCCTAAACCCTAAACCCCAAACCCCAAACCCCAAACCCTAAACCCTAAACCCTAATTAATTAACCTTAACCCTAACCCTAAAACCCTAGCTAGCTAATCCTAAATCCTAAACCCTAATTAAACCCTACATATATATAGGCCAACGACACTAAATTGCGGATCAAGCAGGCGACCAACTAATTAGCGCTGCTAAATTAATTAACTTGAATCTTGACAAGTTCTCTCGAATGAAAACACATTTGATTAAGTTGCCTCATAATATATATACAATTAGTGTGCATGCGCGCATGGCATACCTTGCACATATCATTTGTGCATATATTTCAATATATATCTGAACATATTCTTGGGGATAAATATATATATTTCAATCTTTCTCTCTCGATCTATATATATATCGTTGGTGGCCAAAAAACACACTTATATATACGCATGCACTTTATGCGCAAAGGCGCGGGTGCCTCTAATAATGTGTGTGTGCATTCGATCGATGATCCCTAAACCTTAAACCCTAAAACCCTAATCCCTAATTATACCCTAAACGTACACCCTAAACACCCTAAACACTAAACCCTAAACCCTAGACCCTAAACCCTAAACCCTAAACACTACACCCTAAACCCTAAACCCTAACCCTAGACCCTAAACCCTAATTAAACACTAAACCCCAAACCCCAAACCCTAAACCCTAAACCCTAGACCCTAAACCCTAATTAGTTAACCTTAACCCTAACCCTAACCCTAACTCTTCTTGATCATATTATATCATCCTCCTCTCTTGACCCTTGAAAACTTCCTCCACACCAAACTCGAAACAAACTCATTAGAGGGTTAGTGCATGATAAAAATTCACATGTTCAGAGGTGACACAATCATCCTTAACACTTCTGGACATTGCCCAAAGCTTCTGAAAGTTAATGGAACAAAGAAATCCATTCAACATAGCAAAAGAGGCAATGCGAAATAAAAGGCAGAATCTGTCAAAACAGAACAGTCCGTAAAGACGAATTTTATTGAGGCACCAGACTTGCTCAAATGAAAATTCTCAAATTGAATGAAAGTTGCGTACATATCTGAGGATCACTCACGTAAATTGGAATAATTTTATGAGTTACCTACAGAGAATTTTGCCCAGATTCGTGACAGCAAAAAAATCTGTTTCTGCGCAGTAATCCAAATCTAGTATGAACCTTACTATCAAAGACTTTACTTGGCACAACAATGCAACAAAACTAAGATAAGGAGAGGTTGCTACAGTAGTAACAACTTCCAAGACACAAATAAAAAACAAAATTACTGTAGCAAAATAAACACATGGGTTATCTCCCAAGAAGTTCTTTCTTTATAGCCATTAAGATGGGCTCAGCAGTTTAAATGATGCACTCGCAAGAAATAGTATTTGAAGCAAAAGAGAGCATCAAGAGGCAAATTCAAAACAAATTTAAGTCTAACATGCTTCCTATGCATAGGAATCTTGTAAATAAACAAGTTCATGAAGAGCAAAGTGACAAGCATAGGAAGATAAAACAAGTGTAGCTTCAAAAATTTCAGCACATAGAGAGGCATTTTAGTAACATGAAAATTTCTACAACCATATTTTCCTCTCTCATAATAACTTTCAGTAGCAACATGAGCAAACTCAACAATATAACTATCACATAAAGCATTCTTATCATGAGTCTCATGCATAAAATTATTACTACTCCCAACAAGCATAATCAATTTTATTAGTAATAGTGGGAGCAAATTCAACAAAGTAGCTATCATTATTATTTTCATCATCAAATATAGGAGGCATATTGTAATCATAATCAAATTTATCCTCCATAACAGGTGGTACTAAAAGACTACTATCATTATAATCATCATAAATAGGAGGTAAAGTATCATCAAAGTAAATTTTCTCCTCAATGCTTGGGGGACTAAAAATATCATGCTCATCAAAACCAGCTTCCCCAAGCTTAGAATTTTCCATAGCATTAGCAACAATAGTGTTCAAAGCATTCATATTAATAACATTCCCATTAGCATGCATATAAAGTTCCATGGGTTTTTTAATTCTCTCTTCAAACACATCATGTCCTAATTCAAGATAAAGTTCATAAAGATCTCTCATATTTTTGTTGTTTTCCATTATGCCTAACTAGTGTAAACAAGAAACAAAAAGATGCAATTGCAGGATCTAAAGGAAATAGCTTCGAGCACAAACACAATGGCGCCAAAGAAAGCATCGTTACCCGGAACCGGAGTGTGAATGCCTTTTACCTTTCCTCCCCGGCAACGGCGCCAGAAAAGTGCTTGATGTCTACGGGAGCTTCTATTCTTGTAGACAGTGTTGGGCCTCCAAGAGCAGAGGTTTGTAGAACAGCAGCAAGTTTCCCTTAAGTGGATCACCCAAGGTTTATCGATCTCAGGGAGGAAGAGGTCAAAGATATCCCTCTCATGCAACCCTGCAACCACAAAGCAAGAAGTCTCTTGTGTCCCCAACACACCTAATAGGTGCACTAGTTCGGCGAAGATATAGTGAAATACAGGTGGTATGAATATATATGAGCAGTAGTAACGGTGCCAGAAAAGTGCTTGCTGGCGTGTAGTTGATGGTGGTAATATTGCGAACAGTAGAGATGCAGTAAAACAGTAAACAAGCAGCGATACCAGTATTTAGGAACAAGGCCTAGGGATCATACTTTCACTAGTGGACACTCTCAACATTGATCACATAACAGAATAAATAAATAGATGCTAGACTCTACACTCTCTTGTTGGATGATGAACACCACTAACTGTGTAGGATTACACGAACCCTCAATGCCGGAGTTAACAAGCTCCACAATATTCGATGTTCATATTTAAATAACCTTAGAGTGCATGACAGATCAACATAACCAAACCAAGTACTAACATAGCATGCACACTGTCACCTTCACGCTACGAAAGGAGGCATAGATCACATCAATACCATCATAGCAATAGTTAACTTCATAATATACAAGAGATCACAATCATAGCATAAACCAAGTACTTCATGATGCACACACTGCCAACATTACATCATGGAGGAGGAATAGACTACTTTAATAACATCACTAGAGTAGCACATAGATGAATTGTGATACAAAACTCATATGAATCTCAATCATGTAAGGCAGCTCATGAGATCATTGTATTGAAGTACATAGAAGAGCGATTAACCACATAGCTACCGGTACAGCCCCGAGCCTCGATGGAGAACTACTCCCTCCTCATGGGAGACAGCAGCGATGATGAAGATGGCGGTGGTGTCGATGGAGAAGCCTTCCGGGGGCACTTCCCCCAGATCTTGGCTTCGCGATGGCGGCGGCACTGGAAGGTTTCTCGTACCGTGGCTTTTTCGTCTCGAGGTTTTAGGTCGAGGGGGCTTAAATAGGCGAAGAGGCGGCGTCAGAGGGTCGAAGAGGCGGTGAGATGATAGGGCGGCGCGGCCAGGGCCTGGGCCGCGCCGGCCTACCTCCTGGGCCCACCAGGGCTCCCCTCTGGTGACTCTCGGGTGTTCTGGAAGCTTCGTGGAAAAATAGGATGCTGGGCGTTGATTTCGTCCGATTCCGAGAATATTTCCTTACTAGGATTTCTGAAACCAAAAACAGCAGAAAACAGCAACTGGCCCTTCGGCATCTCGTCAATAGGTTAGTTCCAGAAAATGCATAAATATGACATAAAGTGTGCATAAAACATGTAGATATCATCAATAATGTGGCATGGAACATAAGAAATTATCGATACGTCGGAGACGTATCAGTCCCCGGCGACGGAGTTGCTGGAAAGGATGCGGAGCAGAGATCTGATGTGCGGTCCAGAAGGACTCGATTGATTTTCTTCTATATGTTTTGGGGTCCTTTTTGTAAAGTTGCAGGTCCTATTAGTTATTGTCTAGTTCTCTTGGACCTCTATGTAATTTTTTGGACTAGTTTCCATTTGCACCGATAAACTTGAATTTTGACAAGTTCACGGGAAAAAAATTCCTTTGCACATATGGCCTATCATGTATGAACATTCTTGAGTTTTAAACTATATGTTATGGCCAGCACTTGCGCAAGGGGCTCGTCTAGTGCGCACTAGTTTCCATTAGCACCGATAAATTTGAATCTTGACAAGTTCTTGGAAGAAAAAATTGATTCACATATAGCCTATCATGTATGAACATTATTTGGATTCAAACTATACATAGATGGCCAACACGTGTAAGAGGGGGTCCTCTAATGTGCACTAGTTTCCATTAGCACTGATAAATTTGAATCTTTACAAGTTCTCGAAAAAAATTGCTTCACACATATGCCCTATCATGTATGAACATTATTGGGATTCATATTATATATAGATGGCCAACACTTGTGCAAGGGGTCCTCTAATTCTTGGGGATTTCAATCTATCTATCTCTCTCGATCTATCGTTGGTGGCCAGAACAACACACATATGCATGCACTTTATGCGCAAAGGCGCGGGTGCCTCTAATAATTCATGTGTGTGCGTATATTTGAACATATTCTTGGGGATTTCAATCTCTATCTCTCGATCTATATATCGTTGGTGGCCAAGAAACACACTTATATATACGCATGCACTTTATGCGCAAAGGCGCGGGTGCCTCTAATAATGTGTGTGTGCACTCGATCGATGATCCCTAAACCTTAAACCCTAAAACCCTAATCCCTAATTATACCCTAAACATACACCCTAAACACCCTAAACACTAAACCCTAGACCCTAAACCCTAAACACTACTCCATATACCCTAAACCCTAAACACTAGACCCTAAACCCTAAACCCCAACCCTTGACCCTGAACCCTAAACCCTAAACCATAAACCCTAAATATATTTCAATCTCTCTCTAGATCTATATATCTTTGGTGGCCAAGAAACTTACTTATATATATATACGCATGCACTTTATGCGCAAAGGCGTGGGTGCCTCTAATAATTAATGTGTGTGTGCACTCGATAAATTAATGTGTGTGTGCACTCGATCGATGATCCCTTAACCTTAAACCCTAAAACCCTAATCCCTAATTATACCCTAACCGTACACCCTAAACACCCTAAACACTAAACCCTAAACCCTAGACCTTAAACCCTAAACCCTAAACACTAAACCCTAACCCTAGACCCTAAACCCTAAACATGTACTAAACCCTAAACCCTAAACCCTAGACCCTAAACCCTAATTAACCCTAACCCTAACCCTAAAACCCTAGCTAGCTAACCCTAAAACCTAAACCCTAATTAAACACTACATATATATATAGGCCAACGACACTTAATTGCGCATCAAGCAGGAGACCAAATAATTAGCGCTGATAAATTAATTAACTTGAATCTTGACAAGTTCTCTCGAATGAAAACACATTTGATTAAGTTGCCTCATAATATATATACAATTAGTGTGCATGCGCGCATGGCATACCATGGACATATCATTTGTGCATATATATATCTCAATATATATCTGAACATATTCTTGGGGATATATATATATATATTTCAATCTCTCTCTCGATCTATGTATATCGTTGGTGGCCAAGAAACACACTTATTATATAGATACGCATGCACTTTATGCGCAAAGGCGCGGGTGCCTCTAATAATGTGTCTGTGCACTAGCTCGATCGATGATCCCTAAACCTTAAACCCTAAAACCCTAATCCATGATCCCTAATTATACCTTAAACGTACACCCTAAACACCCTAAACACTAAACCCTAAACCCTAGACCCTAAACCCTAAACCCCAAACCCCAAACCCCAAACCCTAAACCCTAAACCCTAAACCCTAAACCCTAATTAATTAACCTTAACCCTAACCCTACCCCTAAAACCCTAGCTAGCTAATCCTAAATCCTAAACCCTAATTAAACCCTACATATATATAGGCCAATGACACTAAATTGCGGATCAAGCAGGCGACCAACTAATTAGCGCTGCTAAATTAATTAACTTGAATCTTGACAAGTTCTCTCGAATGAAAACACATTTGATTAAGTTGCCTCATAATATATATAGAATTAGTGTGCATGCGCGCATGGCATACCTTGCACATATCATTTGTGCATATATTTCAATATATATCTGAACATATTCTTGGGGATAAATATATATATTTCAATCTTTCTCTCTCGATCTATATATATATCGTTGGTGGCCAAAAAACACACTTATATATACGCATGCACTTTATGCGCAAAGCCGCGGGTGCCTCTAATAATGTGTGTGTGCACTCGATCGATGATCCCTAAACCTTAAACCCTAAAACCCTAATCCCTAATTATACCCTAAACGTACACCCTAAACACCCTAAACACTAAACCCTAAACTCTAGACCCTAAACCCTAAACACTACACCCTAAACCCTAAACCCTAACCCTAGACCCTAAACCCTAATTAAACACTAAACCCCAAACCCTAAACCCTAAACCCTAGACCCTAAACCCTAATTAATTAACCTTAACCCTAACCCTAACCCTAAAACCCTAGCTAGCTAATCCTAAACCCTAAACCCTAATTAAACCCTACATATATATAGGCCAACGACACTAAATTGCGCATCAAGCAGGCGACCAACTAATTAGCGCTAATAAATTAATTAACTTTGTTGAATCTTGACAAGTTCTCTCGAATGAAAACACATTTGATTAAGTTGCCTCGTAATATATATACAATTAGTGTGCATGCGCGCATGGCATACCTTGCACATATCATTCGTGCATATATTTCAATATATATCTGAACATATTCTTGGGGATAAATATATATATTTCAATCTTTCTCTCTCTATCTATATATATCGTTGGTGGCCAAAAAACACACTTATATATACGCATGCACTTTATGCGCAAAGGCGCGGGTGCCTCTAATAATGTGTGTGTGCACTCGATCGATGATCCCTAAACCTTAAACCCTAAAACCCTAATCCCTAATCCCTAATTATACCCTAAACGTACACCCTAAACACCCTAAACACTAAACCCTAAACCCTAGACCCTAAACCCTAAACACTACACCCTAAACCCTAAACCCTAACCCTAGACCCTAAACCCTAATTAAACACTAAACCCCAAACCCCAAACCCTAAACCCTAAACCCTAGACCCTAGACCCTAAACCCTAATTAATTAACCTTAACCCTAACCCTAACCCTAACCCTAAAACACTAGCTAGCTAATCCTAAACCCTAAACCCTAATTAAACCCTATATATATATATATATAGGCCAACGACACTAAATTGCGCATCAACAGGCGACCAACTAATTAGCGCTAATAAATTAATTAACTTGTTGAATCTTGACAAGTTCTCTCGAATGAAAACACATTTGATTAAGTTGCCTCATAATATATATACAATTAGTGTGCATGCGCACATGGCATACCTTGCACATATCATTCGTGCATATATTTCAATATATATCTGAACATATTCTTGGGGATAAATATATATATTTCAATCTTTCTCTCTCGATCTATATATATATCGTTGGTTGCCAAAAAACACACTTATATATACGCATGCACTTTATGCGCAAAGGCGCGGGTGCCTCTAATAATGTGTGTGTGCACTCGATCGATGATCCCTAAACCTTAAACCCTAAAACCCTAATCCCTAATTATACCCTAAACGTACACCCTAAACACCCTAAACACTAGACCCTAAACCCTAAACACTACAGCCTAAACCCTAACCCTAGACCCTAAACCCTAATTAAACACTAAACCCCAAACCCCAAACCCTAAACCCTAAACCCTAGACCCTAAACCCTAATTAATTAACCTTAACCCTAACCCTAACCCTAAAACCCTAGCTAGCTAATCCTAAACCCTAAACCCTAATTAAACCCTACATATATATATAGGCCAACGACACTAAATTGCGCATCAACCAGGCGACCAACTAATTAGCGCTAATAAATTAATTAACTTGTTGAATCTTGACAAGTTCTCTCGAATGAAAACACATTTCATTAAGTTGCCTCATAATATATATACAATTAGTGTGCATGCGCGCATGGTATACCTTGCACATATGATCATTCGTGCATATATTTCAATATATATCTGAACATATTCTTGGGGATAAATATATATATTTCAATCTTTCTCTCTCGATCTATATATATATCGTAGGTGGCCAAAAAACACACTTATATATACGCATGCACTTTATGCTCAAAGGCGCGGGTGCCTCTAATAATGTGTGTGTGCACTCGATCGATGATCCCTAAATCTTAAAACCTAAAACCCTAATCCCTAATCCCCAATTATACCCTAAACGTACACCCTAAATTAACACCCTAAACACTAAACCCTAAACCCCTAGACCCTAAACCCTAAACACTACACCCTAAACCCTAAACCCTAACCCTAACCCTAAACCCCAACCCCAAACCCTGCTAAACCCTAAACCCTAGGCCCTAAACCCTAATTAATTAACCTTAACCCTAACCCTAAAACCCTAGCTAGCTAACCCTAAACCCTAAACCCTAATTAAACCCTACATATATATATAGGCCAACGACACTTAATTAATTGCGCCTCAAGCAGGCGACCAACTAATCAGCTAGCGCGCTGATAAATTAATTAACTTGAATCTTGACAAGTTCTCTCGAATGAAAACACATTTGATTAAGTTGCCTCATAATATAGATACAATTAGTGTGCATGCGCGCATGGCATACGTACCTTGCACATATCATTTGTGCATATATTTCAATATATATCTGAACATATTTCTTTGGGATAAATATATATATTTCAATCTTTCTCTCTCGATCTATATATATATCGTTGGTGGCCAAAAAAACACACTTATATATATACGCATGCACTTTATGCGCAAAGGCGCGGGCGCCTCTAATAATGTGTGTGTGCACTCGATCGATGATCCCTAAACCTTAAACCCTAAAACCCTAATTCCTAATCCCTAATCCCTAATTATACCCTAAACGTACACCCTAAATTAACACCCTAAACACTAAACCCTAAACCCTAAACCCTACACCCTAAACCCTAAACCCTAAACCTAGACCCTAAACCCTAAACACTAAACCCGAACCCCAAACCCTAAACCCTAAACCCTAAACCCTAGACCCTAAACCCTAATTAATTAACCTTAACCCTAACCCTAACCCTAAAACCCTAGCTAGCTAATCCTAAACCCTAAACCCTAATTAAACCCTACATATATATATATATAGGCCAACGACACTTAATTGCGCATCAAGCAAGCGACCAACTAATTAGCACTGATAAATTAATTAACTTGAATCTTGATAAGTTCTCTCGAATGAAAACACATTTGATTAAGTTGCCTCATAATATATATATAATTAGTGTGCATGAGCGCATGGCATACCTTGCACATATCATTCGTGCATATGTTTCAATATATATCTGAACATATTCTTGGGGATAAATATATATAGTTCAATCTCTTTCTCTCTCGATCTATATATATAGCGTTGGTGTCCAAAAAACACACTTATATATACGCATGCACTTTATGCGCAAAGGCGCGGGTGCCTCTCTAATAATGTGTGTGTGCACTCGATCGATGATCCCTAAATCTTAAACCCTAAAACCCTAATCCCTAATCCCTAATTATACCCTAAACATACACCCCCTAAACACCCTAAACACTAAACCCTAAACCCTAAAGCCCTAAACCCTAAACCCTAAACACTAAACCCTAAACCCTAAACCCTAACCCTAACCCTAACCCCTAGCTAACCCTAAACCCTAAACCCTACATATATAGGCCAACGACACTTAATTGCGCATCAAGCAGGCGACCAACTAATTAGCGCTGATAAATTAATTAACTTGATTCGTGCATATATTTCAATATATTTTTTAACATATTCTTGGGGATATATATATATTTAAATCTCTCTGTTATCTCGATCTATATATCGTTGGTGGCCAAGAAACACACTTATATATACGCATGCACTTTATGCGCAAAGGCGCGGGTGCCTCTAATAATGTGTGTGTGCACTCGATCGTTGATCACTAAACCTTAAACCCTAATCCCTAATCCCTAATTATACCCTAAACGTACACCCTAAACACCCTAAACACTAGACCCTAAACCCTAGACCATAAACCCTAAATGTACACCCTAAACACCCTAAACACTAAACCCTAAACCCTAGACCCTAAACCCTAGACCATAAACCCTAACCCTAAAACCCTAGCTAGCTAACCCTAAACCCCAAACCCTAAACCCTAATTAAACCCTACATATATATATATAGGCCAACGACACTTAATTGCTCATCAAGTAGGCGACCAATTAACTAATTAGCGCTGATAAATTAATTAACTTGATTTTTGACAAGTTCTCGATCTCCAATGAAAACACATTTGATTAAGTTGTCTCATAATATATATAATTAGTGTGCATGTGCACATGGCATACCTTGCATATCATTCGTGCATATATTTCAATACATGTTTGAAGATATTCTTGGGGATATATATATTTCAATCTCTCTCTCTCTCGATCTATATATCGTTGGTGGCCAAGAAACACACTTATATATATACACATGTACTTTAATTTATTTGCCTCACAATATATATAATAAATATGCATGCATGGCCTAACCATGTATGCTTATATATGTGTTTAATTTGGAGATTTCAATCGCTCTCTCGCCGCTCTCTCGTTGGTGGCCAACAACACACACATGCACTTTGTGCGCAAAGGCATGTGCCTCTAATAATGTGTGCGCAGTCGATCGGTCTAGTTTTGATTGATCATAGCACACAAATATAGAAGTTGTATTTGAATCCACACAACCCTAATCTAAAACACATAGCCCCTAACATGGCCTAATTAACTGACCCCTTCTCTCTAGCTAATTAGTGGAAATTGCACAAAATCAAAAGGGGTCCCTCACTAATTATACATATATATCTAGATTGTGATAAACTTTTGCCCCATATTTGGTGGATGGGTGCATCTTGGCATGTAAAACAATTAATGTTTGCAAATGGCGTTGTCAAAATTTATGTACAAATGATTTCTTTCCATCCAAAGTGTATAAAATGGGAGTTTTAATGAAGAAGGTACAAATAAAACAGCTCAACATGCCTCCACACCCCGATTTTCACAGGAAGTAGAGCATATTTAAAGGATAATTCCAGAGTTTTACTATTTTTCAAGCAACTTTGCTAATTTCCACCCACTCACATGACTTTATGTCGATTTAAAGAAAATAGGGCGAATTTAAACTACATGGGCGGGATAGTTTGAATTGTGCGCGCGGCAAAGGGAACCGCCTATTCCTCAACCTTGTGCACGGCAAATTACACACGCAACTCCATTAAACACCACCTACCGGACGGCCCGGCCGCATGACCCCCCACCCACCGCTACACAACTTATCCCCGTCCGTGCGAAGAGCTTCCCCTCCCCGTCCCGTCCGTGCGAAGAAGAAGCTTCCCCTCCCCGTCGTTCTTCTCGAGACGCACCGGCGGTCAAGTTGATCCACGGTAGGGTTTCTATCTCTAGCTCAATCATGCATCGGGCAAGACGGCCTAACGATTTATATTTTCTTGATGCTGCTAAAAAAAATCGTCAGTATGCTCGAACTAATTGGCACTTTATAGTTTTCCGCTCGATTTGTCCTCGATCAATTTGTTCATTTGCGTGGGCATATAGAGTCAATTCTGCACTCGATCCGTTAATTTGCTGAAATGCCATGGCAGAGATTTGTACACGATCTGTTTGCTAAAATGTCGATGGGCATTTTTTGTTTTGTACTCGACATGATTGCTGAAATGCATAATCATGTACTAGTATAGTTTTGTACTCGATGGATATACATTTCCTACTTCGCCTTAAAGTAAACACCAACCATGGGATCTCATAATTAAACAGATGGACGAGAACTTGAATCTGCATGGACACTTATGTTCCCCTTCATATATAAATGGTGTTCAACCCTTTATGGGGTTTATTAGAGCTCATGAAGGTCACAACCTGGACGTGTATTGCCCGCGCTGCACATGTATGAATGGTGAGAAGAGGCCTCACCATGTAGTGGAAGATCATTTACACATTTTTGGGATGGACCGCACATATGTTAGGTGGGTTTATCATGGTGAACCACATAATGATCCTTCAGCGAGAGAAGCAGATCTTGCTCACACTGTATGTGTGCTGGCATATGTAGTTAATTATTTATATTGATGCTGCCGCTGTTTTGATCAATAGTTTGCATTGCTGTGCAAGTTCTGTACTCAAATTTAACTTGTTGCAGATGGATGGACGGGAAGGAGAGAAAAAGCGCTTGCTTCAGGAACCGGGTTTCAGCTCTGGGACATGTCTTGTGCCGATGAGAAGGTAAATATGTAAAACGGCATTTGTTCAGGTTGCATCCCTTAGATGTTTGTCTAATCTGTTGATGTACTAATTGCGAAGCATAGAGTTGAAGAGGTCTCTCGGTTTGATGAGAGATTTGCAGATGAATCTCAGTTTGAGGCACCTGTGGATGGGACGGATGATGGGCCTTTGATAGATGAAGGTCCTGCACCTGAGATTATCCAGCCTACAGAAGGAGGCCGTGGACCGCGTACACAGCTTTGCGTTGAAGTGGATGCACGCCCGAGATCATCGATGGCGTCCGGGTAGTCTCAAGACCACCCAGCCCCGATGCACTGTGGATGGTACCGATGACGAGCCTTTCATAGACGAAGGTCCTGCACCTGAGATTATCCAGCCTACGAAGGAGGCCGTGGACCGAGTACACAGCTTTGCGTTGAAGCGGATGCACGCCGGAGATCATCGGGGCGTCCCGGTAGTCTCGGGACCACCTAGCCACGATGCAAAATGTTGAGCTACTTTATGATTCGTACTCTTATGTTCTGGTGCTGTAGTATGTACTATCTTTGTTATGATTTGTACGCCTTTGGCGCTAGAACTATAATTAAGCATTCAGTGGATGATCGCGTTGCAAAATTTGACACCCACACAATCAGTTCATCGTATGAGTAGTAGCACAATTACTTCTACAGCTAGTCCTGCCAGCGCATTAATTGGTAGCATGAAACACTTTCAGGCACTCCCTACGATTCATATTAATTGACTCAATTTTGTCTAGATATGGATGTATCTAGATGCATTTGTTAACTAGACTAACAAACTTGAGTCAGTTAATATGAATCAGTGTAAACCGCCCAAGTCCTCCAGCAGCTAGTTTATTGACTCTGGACTCCAAGCCTCTCGCGGCAAGCCATCGACGAAGCTTTGACCAGATCTTGGCCCGCTTTTTTTTGCGAATAGCAAAGCTTTGACCAGTTCCTCTCGGGATACAGCACGCCGGTGGGCTTGCACGGTTGCCATGAGCACTTTCCGGCGGAACTTCCTCTGCAGCGCCCTCAAGCCGCCGCTGCGAGACAGCACGAAGTGCCTCGAGGTGGACGGAACGGACGAACTCGGGATCTCAGGGCGGGGGGTCCGCCTCGTCCGGGAACGATCTCCAGCGGGTTAACGAGGACATGCATGGCAGCCAGGAGATTTGGTTTTTTTGTTGTTGTTTGAGCTTGGGATTTGGGGTTTTTTCGGATAGGGGAGGAGGAACCGAGGAAGAGGAAGGAACAGCCCGCGTGCTTGGCGCGTGGCAGTGTGCTTGAATTTTGAATTTTTGTGAAATGTTTCATTTCCCCGCTACAATTCGGGGGTTTTCTTGACGCGCCAATGCATCCCGCCGTGCAGGTTCAAGTGAATTTGGGGTGCCACACTATGGGCCCCAGTTTCAGTGAGACATGTAATGACTAGTCACATTAAGTTCACCGTGTGTAATAAAATATGTTACCCCTCCCCTTTATGTAGCCCCCTTTGTCTCTCCCGATCGAGTGCCGACAGCCGACGGATGCAAGCCGCTAGCTCGATCCCCTCCTTTCGCCTCCACCGTCCAGGCATCCAGCTTGGAGGGGCAAGCTGCATCTAGACCAAGCGGATTAGGTAGTACTAGTAATGCTCTTTCCTTTCTCGAGATCGGTTCTTTTTTCCTCACCTCGATATCTTGCGCATCTACTATTTCCTTTTGTGGGCGAATGGGTGTATGTCTGGTCACCCTCGCGCTGGGAGTGATTGATGGGGGTGGGGGCGGGGGCTACCTTTGCTTGGATTGGGGTGTTCTTCCTTTATTTGTCGACATTTGCAACCTTTGTAGTTTCTGCAGATCCTCAATGTATCTTTTGTCAGCTTGTACAGGAAAGGAAATACCTCGGTGGTGGTGGGGGGGGGGCAATGGAGCGTAAGGCCACCACGCATGTGGGCAGTTGGCTGAGCCTGAGCTGCGTCCCCAGCCCCGCAAAGCAGGTACTCCGTTTGCTTATCCACTCTGTCTGTCTGCATCCTCAATATGTTCCTGTTCTGGAAGATGCTTAAAGTAGCACATGTCTTCAGCTGTTTGTGCATAAAGCCTCTGTGACACCATGCTCTATATTCTCTGTATCAGGTTGGTACCTCCAGGTTCCGTGCTGAGGCTATGGGGAACGAGAATAGCGCCCCACCTGCTGCAGGAGCATGGCCCGATCTGCAGCACAAGAAGCGAAATGCCACTGCCGAGCTGGGCAGGGACCGCCGAGGGGTATTTTTTTTAACCAACTTACCATGATGTAGTCTGAATCTGATACTCCCTCAGATCCAAATTAATTGACTCAACTATCTGTAGATACGGATGTATCTAGATGTGTTTTTAGCTCTAGATACTACTACCTCCATCCCAAAGCTTAGGGATTATATTTGTCGTCGTGGCAAACGAGCAGATGCCAGGGGATGGCTTAAGTTGGGGCCGAATGGGCGCTAGAGGATTCGGGGGAGGGTTTGCGACTAGATGGGATGAACTTCCGGATGCTTTCCTCAAGAACTCAGCCAAAGGCCGGTATGCAAGAAGAGAGACAAGAGGAAGAACTCTTTACTAGATCGCTAGCTTCATTGATCTCAACATGGTTACAGGTTCTTGGATACAAGGTCTATCGTCTAATCTCTTCTGTCAACACGCGCCCGTAAGAGGCTGTGCCCCCTCTCCTTATATAGGGGAGAGGGTGGCTTACAGAGCAAGAAACCCTAATGGCATCTTTGACTGGACAAACTACTTTACAAAGCTACTTTAATCATGGATGACGCCGGGGTCTTCTTTAATCAGGGACGCTGACGTCCTCCGGCTTCTTTCAGCGTCACCCCTCTCTTTGGCGCCAGGGCTCCGATTAAAGTCACTTTGCTTAGCTCATCCTTGTCTTCTAGCTCCTAAGAGAATCTTTGACCAGTCTTGCCGACAGGCCCTTCTTTCCGGTATCTTCTTTATCCGGTTCCGGTATACCCCTCTTGGGGATACCGACTTAGCTTCACTTAGCCAAATTCTTATCTTTGTGCTCTGGTAAGAATACTAAACCGGTATCTTGATGGCTCAAACCATCCGGTTTGGCATGCCTTTGGCATACCGGGGGTCATTCCCCCAACATTAGTCCCCGAAGCTAGTATAGTCTGTCGGATTCTATCCTACAGACCATGCCAGGTTCTCATGCTTTTAGGATACCAGTTTAATCCTTTCAACGCTTTAGCTTGGATCCGACATCATTGCCCGGACTTCTCTTTTCTCTCTTTGCAAGGTATCCTCCGGCATCTTTGCACGGACTTTTCTTTTCTCTCTTTACAAGGTATCCTTCGGCATCTTTGCACGGACTTTTCTTTTCTCTCTTTACAAGATATCTTTCGGCATCTTTTTTCTCCGGTATCTCCCGCATTTATTCTTTCCTCGGCGAAGTCGAGAATATCTCGGGCCCCGCGCCTGTCAGTGACATGCGCACTGTTAACTGGCGTGCCAGTGTCAGATGTCACTTCGCTTCGACTCCCGCGCGTGTATTAATTGCTCCTCAGCGGATCCCACTTGCCGCTTCAGATCCGTGTGCGCCTCCGTGTGCCTTTCTATTTTTTCGCGTGTACCTCCTCGCCACGTGGCGGCCCGTGGCGCGAACCATCGCGGCCCGCGGTGCGAACCGCCGCGGCCCAGCGGTTTTCGGCCCACCTTCTCCCTTCTTTATAAGGAGAACCGCCCCTTCTTCTTCCTCTTCTTGCATTCTCCTCCCTTCGCGCACTGTGTTCCTCGCTCACTGCACCTCCGCTGTCCTCCGTTCGCCGCCGCTCGCTCGAGCTCTGTCGCCCGGCGAACTCACACCGCTCCTCCGCCGGACCTCGCCGTGCGGAAATCCTTCGCAGCGCCTTCGTTGTGACCGCTGCATTCACGCTCCTTCGCGCCCTTCTTCGCTCCTCCGTCGACGGGGCTCGTCGGCGACCGTAGGCCTGCTCCTTCGCTGGTGAACATCTTCCCCAGCGACCGCGCCGCCCCAGGTTAGTACCAATCTCAGTTTGCTCGCCCTTTGCTCGTTTTCCAGATCTTGGGTCGACAGTGTTCTTATTTCCCCTTTTTCTTTGATTTTCCTCTTACTCGTAGATCTTCACGCGGGGGCCAACTGTGGGATTTCTGTTTTTCTAGTTCTAAACCAATGTCTAGCGAGGAATCTTCCTCTGCTTCTTCTTCCGCTTCCTCTTCCGGTAGCCGGCGTAGGCAATCTTCTGATAGATCCGCCGATTCCGCTTCGATGGATACCGATTCCGGTAGCCACAGAGAATCCGGTAGCTCTAGCCAAGCTTCCGGTGTAAACCCTTCACATGTCACTCGTGGAGCCTGGATGGGCTCCAATGTTACCGAATACGAGATCGATTGGCTTTACCGGTCGCGGAGGATTCCGGAAGGGGTAACCTGCCGGCTTCCTGGCGACGAGATCGAACCGGTGCTCCAACCCGGTGAACACGTTGTTTTCCTTGCTCATTTTGAGCGCGGCTTCGGCCTTCCGGCTTCGCCGTTTTTCCGGAAGTTCTTGGATTTCTATGAACTCCAACCTCATCACCTCCCTGGCAACGCCATTTTTTATCTTTCCTGCTTTGCCACCTTCATGGAGGCCTACATTGGCATTCGTCCCACTCGTGAGACGTTTTCCCGCTTCTTTGCTCTGCGGATCAATTTCGTTCAGGGCAAAGATATTCCTAAGCCCAAACCCCCCGTACAGTGCGGGTCTTGCATTATCGGCTCCCGCCAAGGGAGCTCTTTCTTCAAATTTTCCGGCCTCGAGTCCTGCCGCGAATGGCAAGGGACCTTCTTCTACGTGAAGAACAACGGCCCCGCGAACCTCATCGATCTGCCGCCCTTCAACGCGGCGCCTCCCAGCAGGGCCAACTGGAGCTACAACCCGAAGACGGATCACATCGAAACCAACCGGGTGGTACACTTCATGGCGAACCTCATGAAGGAGACCAACATCTGCTCGGATGACATCATCCGCACTTTTATCTCGCGCCGGGTGCTTCCTCTTAAGCGCCGGCAGCATAGGATGAGCGAGATGTATGGTCCTGGCGATCCCACCAAGATCACCGGCCTTCCCCTCTCCAAGAAGGACGTCGTCCGCAAGGCTAGGCAGATCTGCCAGACTGCCATGCCGGTTGACTGGGAATGGGGCCTCCTTCCTCTCAGCACCACTAACCCTCCGACCCAAGAAGTAAGAAATTACGCAACTCGGGTCGGTTTACCGGTAACTTCTACTGTGATTAACCTTCTTTTACTTGTTTCAGGCCAAGGACCGCTTCCCCACCATCCTCGCAGAGCGGCGCGGGATTTGCGTGAAGCGTGCGCTTGATTCTTTCGATCCGGATCCGTACATCGGTTGGAAGGATCTGAAGATGGGCAAGACCCAAGCCTCGCGCCTCGGCAGATCCGTGCCGAAACCAACCGGTTCCTCCGATGACCTGACCTTGATCGAGGTACCTTTCTTTTCCGGTTTCTTTTTCTTCTTTCATTATTGTTCTTTTGCGGATCTTTTCTCAGCTACTTTGAACTCGTAGATCCACGAGCACGTGCCGCCCTTGCAAGCCGAGGCCGGTCATGAGTTTGTGGACAAGCTCATGGCCCAAGGCCAGAAGAACAAGGCGTCGGCGTCTGATGCCGGTTCCAGCCAGGCCCCTCCCTCTAAGCGCTTCCGTACGGAGCCTATGGGGGAGAAGGAAGTGGGCATGCGGCGCTATAAGCGCAAGCAGATGCCGACCGCCACTGGGTAAGCTTCTTCCTTTTCTCTTTACTTGTTTCTTCTTACCAAGTTCTTTTGCCGGTTACTCTTTCCAACTCTTTGCTTTTTCTCTTGTTTAGCCCTGCGCTGAAGCTTGGCTCAAGGCCAGCGGGCTCTGAGGGTTCCGCGAGGACCTCAACCCCTCCTCCTCACTCAAGCCCGGCACCTTCTGGTGCCTAAGCATCTCTGCCTCCCCTCCGGGGGCACTACAAGTTCGGGGCGTGCGGCCCCTACACCGCCAGAACACCGCACGGAGGAGGACTTTGTCTCCCCTCCAGAGACCCAAGATACCGGCGCCAGCAACATCGGCGCCGAGGAAGAAGCTGTCGGGCGGGCAGAACCTTTGGTTCCCCCCGTCCTTGAAAAGAAGACAACTTCCGCGCCGGGAACTTCCGCGCCGGAAGGTTCCAACCAGGGTGACGCGCCTAGCGCTCCCCTTTCTCCACGATCTGCTCCAACACCACCGCCGGATGCTCCTCGCATCAAGCCCTCCGGGGCTGCTCCAACTGCGCCGCCGCCCAAGATCTCCAAGCTTATCAAGGGGAAGGCGACGGCCTCCAACGCCCCCTCTGACGGTCAGCAGCCTCTGGTGCTGCACGTCTCCAAGGCTGCTAGCGCTGCCAGCGAGAAGGCCACCGGCTTGCTCGGCCGCATCACTGAGTTCCGGCGCGGGGGCCGGGAGCTGGGGCATCTGCTGCCCTATGCCCAGAAGTGGAACGCTGTGGATGTGACCCCGGCGACCCGCTGTGTGGGCAAGGACAGGCAGCCGGCGCCAGACCCTACCGGGGACCGATCTTCCGAGGAGCACTTCATGCGGCTCCGCCGAGCCGTGAAGGAGCTCGACAATGCGTGGTTTGACTCCACGAACAATCTGAGGGTAAGTTTCCAGCAACTTTTTGCAATTTTTGCCGGTTTCCTTACTTCCGGATTTTTTCTATCTTTTCTTTAGTTTCATGCCGGTTTCTCTCTTATCTATCTTCCCAGTCCTCGAGTTTTGTGTTGAGAGCGTAGCTCTTAGCACGAAACTTAACTTAAAAAACTTAGCGTGAAACCGGCACTACCAGTCCCCGAGTTTTGGGTTAAGAACCTTGTTCTTAGCGCAAAACTTAGCTAAAAAACGCACGAAACTAGCACTGCTAGTCCCCGAGTTTCGGGTTAAGAACCTTGTTCTTAGCGCAAAACTTTAACTAATCTCTTTTTCTTGAACAGCTCACGGCTGACGCTCGGAAGGTCCTCTTTGAGGAGCTTCTATGGGAGCACCGGGATCTTGCTGAGGCACATGACAAGTGCCAAGGTAAACTTTGTACCACCGGTATCTTTTTACCGGAAATCTTTCTTTCTCCTAACACTTATGATTTTTGTTCAACAGTCATCCCGGAAGCTTCCATTGAGGCTCTCAAGGAGCAGCTCGCCGCTGCCCAACGTATGACTTTCTTGTTTTCTGTTTGGCCTGCTTTTCTGTTCATCCTAACAATATAACTTCGTTAACATTTTCTTTTCCGGGTTTCAGGGGAGAAGGAGCAGCTTATCCGGCAGCACCAGGAGGAGCTAGGCGCCCAGAAGACCAGCTATCAGGAGCTCAAGTCTTAGTTCATCCAGCTGGGCCTTGACCATGCCAAGGCGCTAAAGGCTGCTGAAGCCGACGCAGCGGCTAAGCTGCATGAAGCTCTTGAGGATGCCGGCAACTCCAATATGGTGTTGCAGGCTGGGCTGGAGGAATCTGCCAAGGCGCTGAAAGGTGCCGAGGACAAGGCCGTGCGGCTGGAGGCGGAGCGGAAGGAATATGACCGGCTAATCACGCAGACTGATGCCCATGCCTTCCGTAAGTTCCTTCTTTTTCCCTTTTCCGCTTATAAGCTTTTTCCTTCCTATTGCGTTTTCTTTCGGTTGTTTTTCCCTCCGATTGTCTTTCCTTCCGGTTGCATTTTCTTCCGGTTGCATTTTCTTCCAGTTGCATTTTCTTAGCCTCTTTCTTTCTCTGCGCAGGCCTCTTCCCAGACTCCCAGACGTTCGCCATAAAGAGGGTTGAGGAGCATCGCGTTAGCCAGGCCCAGGAGAATCTTGGCGTGCCATGGACCCCCTATGACCATCTGGTTGCGCTGAACGCGCGGGTGTCTCACATGCGCGCCATTGATCGTAACCTCTCTGATATTCCTGATGTAGCCACCCAGCTCTTCAGGACTCTCTGGCCTGGCGAAGTGGTGCCGGATACCTTCACCTTGATCAGCGACCGTCTCAAGGGTGCTGGCAGGAGGATCCACGAGTGGCAGTGCTCCGCTGCCCGTGCTGGGGCAGACTCTGCACTCCGCGTCGCCTGCTCTTGGTATCCGGAGCTGAACCTGGACGCCCTCACCGGAGTGCGCGAAGGCGCAGAAACCGATTTGGACCCGATCCTCACTGCTAAGCGGCAAGATCGCGCGTACCACATCGCGGAGTACGCCGACATGCGCACCTTCATCCCTCCCCCTCCTGACGTCAAAGACTATCTCGACGAGGAGGAAGATGAAGCCGATGAGGAGCTGATGTCTACTTCCCCCTCCTTTTCCTGTAGACAGTGTTGGGCCTCCAAGAGCAGAGGTTTGTAGAACAGCAGCAAGTTTTCCCTTAAGTGGATCACCCAAGGTTTATCGAACTCAGGGAGGAAGAGGTCAAAGATATCCCTCTCATGCAACCCTGCAACCACAAAGCAAGAAGTCTCTTGTGTCCCCAACACACCAAATAGGTGCACTAGTTCGGCGAAGAGATAGTGAAATACAGGTGGTATGAATATATATGAGCAGTAGCAATGGTGCCAGAAAATAGCTTGCGGGCGTGTAGTTGATGGTGGTGGTATTGCAGCAGTAGTAACGCAGTGAAACAGTAAACAAGCAGTAGTAACGCAGCAGTATTTAGGAACAAGGCCTAGGGATTACACTTTCACTAGTGGACACTCTCAACATTGATCACATAACAGAATAGATAAATGCATACTCTACACTTTTGTTGGATGATGAACGCATTGCGTAGGATTACACGAACCCTCAATGCCGGAGTTAACAAGCTCCACAATTTGTTCATATTTAAGTAACCTTATAGTGAAAGATAGATCAAAAGACTAAACCAAGTACTAACATAGCATGCACACTGTCACCTTCATGCATATGTAGGAGGAATAGATCACATCAATATTATCATAGCAATAGTTAACTTCGCAATCTTCAAGAGATCATGATCATAGCATAAACCAACTACTAACACGGTGCACACACTGTCACCTTTACACACGTGCAGGAGGAATAGAACTACTTTAATAACATTGCTAGAGTAGCACATAGATAAATTGTGATACAAACACATATGAATCTCAATCATGTAAAGCAGCTCATGAGATTATTGTATTGGGGTACATAGGAGAGAGATGAACCACATAGCTACCGGTACAGCCCCGAGCCTCGATGGAGAACTACTCCCTCCTCATGGGAGCAGCAGCGGTGATGAAGATGGCGGTGGAGATGGCAGCGGTGTCGATGGAGAAGCCTTCCGGGGGCACTTCCCCGCTCCGGCAGCGTGCCGGAACAGAGACTCATGTCCCCCAGATCTTGGCCTCGCGATGGCGGCGGCTCTGGAAGGTTTCTGTGGTTTTCGTCAAACGTTTCAAGGTTTTCGATCCAGGGGCTTTAAATAGGCGAAGAGGCGGCGCAGGAGGGTCGAAGGGGCGACGACACCATAGGGCGGCACGGCCAGGGCCTGGGCCGCGCCGGCCTATGGTATGGGGGCCCAGTGCCCCCCCCCCCTCTGGTCCTTCCCGGGTGTTCTGGATGCTTCCGGTGAAAATAGGAACTTGGGCGTTGATTTCGTCCGATTCCGAGAATATTTCGTTACTAGGATTTCTGAAACCAAAAACAGCAGAAAACAGGAACTGGCACTTCGGCATCTTGTTAATAGGTTAGTTCCAGAAAATGCACGAATATGACATAAAGTGTGCATAAAACATGTAGATAACATCAATAATGTGGCATGGAACATAAGAAATTATCGATACGTCGGAGACGTATCAGGAGCCTCTGGATGATGCTGGTGCTGGCGATGCTCCTCCGGAAGCCCCTGCTGCCTGATGACCTTCTACTGAATGTTTGCCTGTGAAATATCTGTTGGTCCTATTCGACTCAAAACAATGCCTCATTAAATTCTACCCCGGTATGCCGGGGTTTATGATGTAAAACTCTAAGTTTCCTTTTGGTTGCTGCACAACAGTTTATGCCGGTAAGTTATACCGGTAGTTAATTATCTTATGTTTGCCTTAGCATATTTGCTCATGGTTTTGATTTTATCCTGCACTGCAAAGATTTCCAAAAAAAATTCCGCATCCAATTCGATGCACGCTTGGTTCTTTTGCCTTGGCTCTGCCTGCCTTCTCTGGGCGTTCTTTGGCGTATGAGCACAAG
The DNA here is from genome assembly GCF_019359855.2 of Lolium perenne. Classification (NCBI taxonomy): domain Eukaryota; kingdom Viridiplantae; phylum Streptophyta; class Magnoliopsida; order Poales; family Poaceae; genus Lolium; species Lolium perenne. Next base: position 314,418,971 of record NC_067247.2, read on the forward strand.
GTTCTTTCACCAAACAAGCATTTTCTTGAACTTAGAAATAACTTCGAAATTTTGCAAAAAACCGGTTTAACCGGGGTTAGTTAAATTTTTCCGGATTGCTTGTTCCCACTTTCTCTTTTCGCAGTTCGCGTGCTTAGTTGCTACCGGTTTATCTTGCTTGCCATGAAGCCGGTTTGCGGACAGCAGCAGAGTCGAAGACTCCGGTAGGTTTAGCACGCTACTAAACCGGAAAGAAAAAATGTTCACGAAGCAACCGGTGAACTGAAAAAATAAACACATAGCATGCAATTTTAGGGGTAGTCCCCGAGATTCATTCGAGGTTCCGACATCTTTTTATTCATAGCATATAAGGTACAAAAAAGGAACCTCTTACTCCACAACTTCAAGAGTAGAAAGGACGTAACAGAGCTACGTTCCATGGACGCTTGCTCTCCTCTCCGGATTTGTCCGCCTTTCCTTTTTTCCACTCCTGTGCATCGATCAAGTAATAGGAGTCATTGTGAAGAGCTTTGCTCACAATGAAGGGACCTTCCCATGGTGGTGAAAGCTTGTGCCGGCCTTCAGTGCGCTGCACTAGGCGTAGCACCAGATCTCCTTCCCGGAAAACTCTCGGGTTAACCTTCCGGCTATGATAGCGTCTGAGGTTTTGCTGGTAAATGGCTGTTCTTGCCAATGCCAACTCTCTTGCTTCTTCTAGCAAATCCACATCATTTTCTCGGGCCTCTTTGACCTCTTGCTCAGTATAGAGCTGTACCCTTGGTGAATCATGAATGATATCGGTTGGTATGACCGCTTCTGCTCCGTACACCATGAAGAATGGAGTGTATCAGGTGGACCGGTTTGGAGTTGTTCTTATGCTCCACAACACTGATGGTAGCTCATCAAGCCAACATCCCGGTGACTTTTCTACCACTTCGATGAGCCTTGGTTTGATACCGGAAAGTACCAAAGCATTCATTCTTTCCACTTGGCCATTGCCTTGCGGGTGTGCCACCGAGCACAAATCCAACCGGATGTTATTGTCCTCACAAAACCTTTTGAACTCACCTTGAGCAAAGTTGGTTCCATTGTCAGTGATGATGCTATGCGGGTATCCATACCGCAAAATGACATCTTTTAAGAACTTCACCGTTGTATGCCCATCACACTTTGCGATAGGTTTCACTTCTAGCCACTTGGTGAACTTATCCACCATAACCAAGATGTGGGTCATACTGCTTCTTGCAGTTTTGAATGGGCCAACCATATCAAGACACCAAACAGCAAATGGCCAGGTTAGCGGTATTGTTTTTAAACCGGACGCTGGGGTATGATTTTGCTTGGCGTACCTCTGGCACCCATTGCATTTTCTTACCAAATCCTCGGCGTTTTCCAAAGAGGTGGGCCAATAGAACCCATGCCGGAACACTTTTGCTACCAGCGCCCTTGATGAAGCGTGGTGCCCACATTCTCCTTGGTGAATCTCCTCAAGCATTTCCTTTCCTTCTTCCGGTTCCACACATCTTTGTAGGACACCGGTAACGCTTCTTTTGTACACCTCACCATTGATGAATGTGTATGCCTTGGATCTTCTTTGGATTCTTCTTGACTCATTTTCGTCATCCGGCAAGGTGCCGTTGATCAGGAATTCCTTAATAGGTTTGACCCATGACGGTGTCTCTCGAACCAAAAACACCGGTGCATCTATCTTCATGCTATCCACCAGCATTGCTTCTTCCGGTGCGGCTGCAGCAGTCCCCGAGCTTGCTGGAGCAGTCCCCGAGTTTACCGGAGCAGTCCCCGGGTTTACCGGAGCAGTCCCCGGGTTCCCTTCATCGATGTCCATGGGTACTATGTGCGATTCTGGTACGAAAATTGATTCCGATTCCGGGCTTGGTTTGATTGATGGTACTCTTAAGTATTCCAAGGCTATTCCGGGAGGAATTTCCTGCCTAGATGAGCCCAGCTTGGACAAAGCATCTGCGGCTTCATTTTCCGCTCGTGGTACATGGTGAAACTCACAGCCCTCAAAGAAGCCGGCAATCTTTTGCACGTGAAACCGGTACAAAGCCATGTTAGCGTCTTTTGCGTCCCAATCTCCGAAACATTGCTGCACCACAAGATCTGAATCTCCATAGCAAATGATCCGGTGCACACCGATTTCTTTTGCTACCTTGAGCCCATGGATCAGAGCCTCATACTCAGCGACATTATTCGATGCCCTGAAATGCACTTGCAAAACATACCGGAGATGATCTCCCTTAGGCGAGGTAAGCACCACACCAGCACCTAGACCCTCTTTCAATTTGGATCCGTCGAAGTGCATCTTCCAGTACTCTATTCTCTGATCTGGCGGTTTGTATTGCATTTCCGCCCAATCAACGAGGAAATCAGCCAAAGCTTGTGATTTTATGGCATCTCTCCTTTCATACACAGGCACATACGGTGATATCTGGATTGCCCACTTTGCAATCCTGCCGCTAGCGTCCTTGTTGCACATGATATCGGAAATGGGTGCCTCGCTCACCACTTTCATGGGGTGTTCTTCAAAATAATGCTTAAGCTTTGTGGCGGCCATGTACACGCCATAGGTCATCTTTTGGAAGTGAGGGTAGTTTTGCTTTGAGAGGGAGAGCACCTCGCTCAGGTAGTATACCGGCCTCTGGACGGTTTTTCCTTCCTCTTCTCTTTCAACTACAACCACTACACTCACAACCCGGTTTGTTGCTGCTATATACAATAGCATAGGCTCCCTTTCTAGAGGTGAAGCCAGTATAGGCGCTGTGGCCAACATAGTTTTTAGCTCTTTAAACGCTGCGTCTGCCTGAGGGGTCCAGACGAACGTGTCAGATTTTTTCATGAGAGCATAGAGTGGTAGAGCTTTTTCTCCCAACCTGCTTATGAACCGGCTTAGCGATGCCAAGCTTCCGGTAAACTTTTGCACGTCCTTGAGATCGCGCGGTATAGTCATTCTTTCAATTGCCCGGATTTTTACCGGATTGACCTCAATGCCTCGGCTTGATACGAGAAAGCCAAGCAACTTGCCGGCAGGGACACCAAAGGTACATTTCGCCGGATTGAGTTTCATCCGGAATCTTCTCAAGTTATCAAATGTTTGCCGGAGGTCATCGATTAAGGTTTCTTTTACCTTTGTTTTCACCACAACATCGTCCACATAGACTTGCACATTCTTTCCAATTTGATCAAACAAGCATTTTTGCATACAGCGCTGGTACGTTGCACCAGCGTTGCGCAAATCGAAAGGCATAGTGACATAGCAATAAGCCCCGTGCGGGGTAATGAATGCAGTTTTTATTTGATCTTCCTTTTTCAAGGGGATTTGGTGGAAACCAGAATAAGCATCCAAGAAAGACAACAGCTCACATCCTGCAGTGGAATCAATCACTTGATCGATCCTCGGTAAAGGAAAAGGGTCCTTCGGGCAAGCTTTGTTCAAGTTGGTGTAGTCGATGCACATGCGCCACACCTTTGGAGCCTTTGCTTCCATGCTCTCTTCTTTTTTCTTCTCGACCAGCACCGGATTGGCTAGCCACTCAGTGTGCAGTACTTCCACAATGAAACCGGCAACCAGTAACATTGTCACCTCTTCTCCAATGATCTTTCTCCTGTCTTCAGCAAACCGGCGCAGCGGCTGCCTAACTGGCTTTGCATCTTTCCGGACATTTAACGAGTGCTCAGCCAGCTCCCTCGGAACACCTACCAAGTCATCAGTAGACCAGGCAAAGATATTCCGATTCTCACGGAGGAAGCTGACGAGCGCGCTTTCCTATGCTTCATTCATGCCGGCACCGATACGAACGGTGCGCTCAGGGTAAGCCGGGTCCAGCACAATGTCCTTTGTTTCTTTTGTTGGCTTAAATGCCGGTGAGCCTAGGTTTGCACTCATTGCCGCTGAACTCAGCTGTGAGGACTGAGCCAGCGCAACCGCAGTTTGCATCCTCCTCTTTTCTTCAGCGATCACCAGCGATTCTGCCAGGTTTGATCCGGCTGAAGCTGTTTCCAGCGAGACTTTGTAGTTTCCCACCACAGTCAAGGGTCCACGAGGTGCCGACATCTTCATCTTGAGATATGCCGTGTGAGTTGAGGCCATAAAAGCAGCCAATGCCGGCCTCCCCAGCAAAGCATGGTAAGGACTATCCAAGTCCACCACTTCAAATTCAAGGTTCTCAACCCGGCAATTGTCACGTCCTCCAAACGACACATCCACCCGGACTTTTCCAACCGGTGCGCAGGACAGTCCCGGAACGATTCCATGGAACGTTGTGCGCGTTGGCTGAAGCATGTTTTCTGTTATGCCCAGCATGTTCATGGTGTGCCGGTACATGATGTTTATGCTGCTCCCATTGTCTATCAGCACCTTGCTGAATTTGACTCGAGCATTTGGCCCCTGCATGATTGGGTCCAAGACGAGCGCATATCCACCCGGGTTAGGCATGATCTTAGGGTGATCCTTGAATGACCACGAGATCTCTTGATCAGACCACAGCATGTACTTTGGTACTGCCGGCATCACCGCGTTCACTTCCATAGAACGGCGATATAGGCTCTGTCTGTCGGTTGGCTCAGTTACGAACACAACGCAGCACATATCTGGATCTTTGTAAATGTTCCGGCCCAAAGGTGCCGGTGGAGGTGGTTGGCCATTGCCTTCCACCACCTGGTTAACTTGCTGGTACTGCTGCCGGTTTGGCTGCACCGGTAAGGCGTTTGCCCCGGTAAGCGGAGGTGGTGGTGGTAGCTGTTGCTGCCGCGGCATGTCTTACGGTGGTTGCGCATCTTTCACTGTTCCTTTTTGCATCAAGTACTTGGTCCAGGTACAATCCTTCATCAGATGGTTTGACGGGTGTGCCGGATTCGGTGTGTGCCACCGGCAAGGTTGGTCCATGGCAGCTTCCATGGTGTACTTTGCAGGTTCTTGCCAGTTCTTTTTCTGAACCCAAGGCTTCTTTTCTACCCACTGTTTTTTAGGACCCGCCCATGGCTGCGATCCAGTTCTCTGCCTCTGACTGCCGCTGGCCTCAGAGTTTTCTTGCACTGCAGCAACTTGCTGCAGACCGTACCTTCGATCCGGAAAATCTTCCCTTCTCTTGTTGTTCCGGTTATCCCGGTGTTGCTCTTGGCGCTATTGTTCCGGCTCAGGTTGCACTGCCGGCTGCGTTGGGTCTCCCAACGCATAGCTATTCCCCACGCGTATCATCTCTGCCAACGTTGTCGGCATGTTCCGCTGCAGCTTTTGCCACAACTGTGAGCCTCTCCTGCACCCACTGCTAAACCAAGCAATGGCTTGTGCCTCGATTACCCCTTCATAGGAGTTCCTTGTAGTGTTCCACCGGGCCAGATAATCCCGGTCTGTTTCGTTCTAGCGCTGTATGCACAAAGCGAGCTGCTGCGGCCTGTTTGGCCTCTGGTAGGTGCTGCTGAAATTGCTCACGAAAGCTTCCTCAAAATCCAGCCAGCCATTTATGCTTCCTGCCGGCAAGTTGTTTAGCCAGATTCTTGCCGGTCCAACCAAAAACGATGGTATGATTCTCACGGCCCATCGCCGGTTTCCTCCTCCAGCTACAGTTCCTCCGCCGCCTGCGACGTACACCGCGGTCACATAGTCCGCGAGCCAGTCTTCCGGCTTCGTGGTGCCATCGTATGTTTTTGTGTCACGAGGCAGCATAAAGTTGCGAACTGGTGGCTTTTCTTTCATGATCCTTGGACCAAAACACTTTGGGCCCGGGGGACCTTCTTCCTCGATCATTTCTGACAAGTATACTCTATCCAGACGGTGCCTTGCATCCCGTTCCGGTAGGTATCTTTCTCCCAAGCGTTCTCCCAATGGGTTCCGGTATGCTGCCGGTCTTGCGGAATCAGCCTCATCGTAACATTCCGGTACCGCGGCCCTTGCCTGCCGGTACCTTGGGGGATCTATTTCCTCCTCATCGTACGCCGCCCTTGCAGCTCGATAGTTTTGTCCGGTTTCTTGTCTACTGGCATGATTGTTTCCGGCATAGCCCTCTCTGGCATAGCCTCTGTTTGCCCCTTGGCCTTTTCTGCCGGCATCATATTGCCCGGCTTGTTGCTTTCCGGCAAGAATCGGATCATACACAGTCATCTGCTGCGCATTCACTTCTTTTTCTCTTCTTCTGTCCAGATGGGGGGACGAAGCCTGCCCATGGGACTTGCTACCGGCATTCCTTGTCGAACGCGCGGATTTTGAAGCCACAGCCTTGTTTAGCCTATCAAGCTGTTCAGCATTTTGCTGCTCGATAGTTTCAAGAAGTTCCCGGACACGCTCTTGTTGTTTTGCCAGAGCGTCCCCGGAAAGCGAGTCACTGGCGCTACAGCCAGCTTTAGCAGCTTTTATTGTTTTATCAAGACTCTTGTACTTAGGCTTCTCTACAATGCTCACAGATGCAGATGTGCTTTTGCCGGCAGCAATTTCTTTGCGCAGATCCTGATCTAGATTGCGAGCCTTAAGCCGGTTTTCCGGTATCCTAGCAGCATGAGCGCTAACAGAAGCAAAGCCATGGGCAGCGCTATACTCACGTAGGGTTAGGTTCAGCTCGCGCTGCGCCCTGGCGATGTCCTTGCCGCTCTCGAGCATCTTCTGGCGCTGCGTCTCCAGCTCCGCCTGAGCCGCTGCCGGGTCGATGTTCTGCGCGATGGGGGTGGCGAGGACGTTCATCGCTGCTTGGAGCGGAGTTTCTGGTGGCGCGGATGATGCTCCCGCTGCGCCTGCGCCTCATTCCAGCGGTGGCTTGGCCGCACGGGTCGAAACCGCACGCCCAGCGCCCTCTTCCGCAGCTCCTTTGCCGGCGTCGACCGCGCCTGCCATCATCACCTCCACGCTGCCTGGAGCGCGGCCAGCATGTAGCCACCTTGGCGGATCCGGCGCCACCAGCACCAGCGAGAGGCACTGGCGCACAGGAACGGTGCCGAAGTAGATGCGGTGGCTGCCGAACTCGATGATGCGGCCGTTCTTGGGGAAGATGCCGCCGTTGGCGAAGCAGCCCGCGTTGTCGTTGATGAAGTCCATGGCGTAGATGCGCTGCACCAACGCGGAGACCGTACGCTGGCCGGCGACGTCGAGGATGCCCGCCCGAATGTGAACTCCAGCAAGCGCCACTTCATGCCCCACGGTGGGCGCCAACTGTCGTCGTGGCGAACGAGCAGATGCCATGGGATGGCTTAAGTTGGGACCGAATGGGCGCTAGAGGATTCGGGGGAGGGTTTGCGACTAGATGGGATGAACTTCTGGATGCTTTCCTCAAGAACTCAGCCAAAGGCCGGTATGCAAGAAGAGAGACAAGAGGAAGAACTCTTTACTAGATCGCTAGCTTCATTGATCTCAACATGGTTACAGGTTCTTGGATACAAGGTCTATCGTCTAATCTCTTCTGTCAACACGCGCCCGTAAGAGGCTGTGCCCCCTCTCCTTATATAGGGGAGAGGGTGGCTTACAGAGCAAGAAACCCTAATGGCATCTTTGACTGGACAAACTACTTTACAAAGCTACTTTAATCATGGATGACGTCGGGGTCTTCTTTAATCAGGGACGCTGACGTCCTCCGGCTTCTTTCAGCGTCACCCCTCTCTTTGGCGCCAGGGCTCCGATTAAAGTCACTTTGCTTAGCTCATCCTTGTCTTCTAGCTCCTAAGAGAATCTTTGACCAGTCTTGCCGACAGGCCCTTCTTTCCGGTATCTTCTTTATCCGATTCCGGTATACCCCTCTTGGGGATACCGGCTTAGCTTCACTTAGCAAAATTCTTATCTTTGTGCTCCGGTAAGAATACTAAACCGGTATCTTGATGGCTCAAACCATCTGGTTTGGCATGCCTTTGGCATATCGGGGGTCATTCCCCCAACAATATTATTTTTAGAAAGTCAAACTATACCATGTTTGACTAAGCTTTTACCAAAAATCATTAACATGCAAAATACAAAATTAATATCATTAAATAGGTTGTGAAATATATTTTCCTACGGTATCTACACAATATTATATTTGTTGATAGAATGTTCTAAAATTTTGGTCAAACTTTACTTGTTTTGATTTCTCAAAAATAAATAAGCCTTAAGCTTTGGGATGGAGGTATCTAGACAAAGCTGAGTCAACTGGAGTAGTTTTTTTTGTCTGTACATAGCTAGTGTTCATGGTGCAAAAGGCTAAGAGCATCCACTATATGCATCAGTCTATCTCATATAGTAATTCAATATCACTGCTGAGGTCTGCCTTTTGTTTTGCTATTCATCTGCAGACTGAAACTTTAGGGCCTTTACTCAAAAGGAAGATCAAAACTGCGGCTGATCAGGCTGCCAGTATGTTGATGCCGCCCCCATCTTCTAAATGCCTCTACAAGCACAAGGCCACGCGCCCGCTGGGTGTTGATCTTTTAATGAATATGGTATATTTTCTTAATCCACAAAACATGCCTTGATATTTGTCTGTTTATTGTCGGTTTTTTCTAATGCTTGCCAAAAGTTTACAACAACAACAACAACCAAGCCTTTCAGTCCCAAACAAGTTGGGGTAGGCTATAGTTGAAGCCCATAAGATCTCGAAGCCAAAAGTTTAGAAATACCAAATTCGTTTGCTTACAATCATCATACAGTAATGTTCATCTACTCTCCAGTTCCCCTAACCCAACAAAAAATGATGTTAATTACGATTTTTAGATTAAAAGAGCACCATTAGGCGCTGTTAATTATGATTTTGAGATTAAATGTCATTTGCAATTGCTAATTACAATTTTGAGGCAAATGATTAGTTTAACCTTGATCTGTTCCGCTCTCCATTTTTCCCAATCGAAAAAAATGTAACCACTCCATTCCTCTAAAATGGAACCATTCCATTCCATTCCACGTTGTTTCAGAACCGAACACACCCTTGCATTGTTGTGAACTGTTGTCCATACACAGCCATACCCTTCCACTTACATCCAGCACTATATGCATCGATCTGTCTCTCGAGTCATTCAATATCAACTGCTGTGATCTGTTCCCATTCTTATGCAGGCTGAAAGCGTTGCGCCTTTACTCAAGTGGATGCAAAATGAGGTGATGAGGCTGCTTTGTGAGGACGATGGTGCCGGCACCATCATCCGAAAACCTCTACAAGCACGAGGCCATGGGCCGGTTTGGGTGGTGACCTTTTAATGAATCTGGTATATTTTCTTAATCCACATACATGATTTTATTATTATCTGTTTAATTACTGTTGGCTTTGCCTAATGCTTACCAAAAGTTCAGAAACACTGCGTTTGCTTACAATCATCATACACTAATTTTTCACTTTTCAGTCTGTCTCATCCAGTATATAAACTGTTGAGTTCCGTTGGCTTCTTTTGTAATCATTTGCATTGTTGTCAACTGTTGTCTATGCACAACCCTATTCTTCCACTTACATCCCGCACTTTTTCCATCAGTCCATCTCATAGATTTATTAAATATCAATGATGAGTTCTGTTGCTATTCATATGCAGGATGAAGCTTCTGTGCCTCTACTCAAATGGATAAAAAATGATCTGATGAGGCTGCTTTGTGAAGATGATGGTGCCGCCACCATCTTCGAAAACCTCCTCAAGCACAAGGCCACGGGCAGTGGGTGGTATCCTTTTTAAGCGGTATATTTTCTTAATCCTCATACATGATTTGATTTGTCTGTTTATTGCCAGCTTTGTCTAATTATGCTTACCAATAGTTGAGAAACACACACAACCCTATTCTTCCACTTACATCCAGCACTATATGCATCAGTGTCTCATAGATTCATTTTATATATCACTGCTGATGTACATTGCTCATCATTTTTCATATGCAGACTGAAACCGCTAAGCCTTCATTGGTCAAAAGGATTGCAAGCTGCTGCTGATGAGGCATATGCGAGGCTGCCACCAAGTTATCATCAGCCCCACCTTACGGATGCTTATATAAGCTCAAGTCCAAGGACCAGCCGGGCCGTAACCATCCAAGGGTTCGGGTATATTTTCTTAAGCCACATATACATGCCATGATTTATTTACGATATTATCACCGGCTCTCTTCATCGCTTCTTGGAATTCGGAAACGCCAAATTAGCATGCTTATATTCATCATACACTAAATTTTGACTGTTCAGTTTGTAACATAGTGTTATGCACTCGCCTGTCAACATTTGCATTGCTCTGAACTATGCACTTTACACAACCTAATTCTTCCACTTACATTCAGCGCTACGCACCAGTAGTACCTCCCATGTTTCCTTCACCATCCCGATGCCGAGCTTGCGGGAATATGGCGGGCCCATGTACATACCCCGCATATAACACCTCCTATGGCTCTATCTACCTTTCTAATAACTCCTTCACAGAGTTACAGGTATGTATTCTCAGTGGTTTAGCATGAATTGGCATATAGTAAAGTCTTGTTTTTAGTCTTCCTGCTTCTTACATTAGTATCAATTTTCACCTGCAGACTGTACCTTGTGAACTTCGTCCAATGATTAACCAGATGTGTCCGCATGAAGGGTCTTTCACTATGCATGGCAATGGCAAATTGATGAACACCTACATGGTCTATGAGGTGTATGTCTACAAGACGCAGACCATCACATATTTGTATGGACATGATTGGAGAAAGTTTGCTTTTGACTACGGTCTGAAGAAGGATGACGAGCTGGGGATCAGAAACTCAAACGGGCAGATATACGTAACTGCTTACAGAGTTGGAGACACTTCCAAATATATAATATGTAACTTTTTGTACTCATATCCTTTGATTACTGCATTCTGAGCAGTTGTTCTAAACCATTCCCTCTGTTCTAGCTTGCTGGGTTTAACATGATCAAAGCTGCAGATCCCCTGGTGGAACATGAGCGGATGTCACAAAGGGCACCCACACCAGCACCGGCACCGGCTTCCCACTCTCCTACATCAGCACCGGTTCCTGTACCAGCACCGTTTATTGCATCTACCCAGCAGGCCCCTACATCAGCATTGGTTCCTGTAGAGGCCCCATATACTACACCTGGCCCGGCGAGGCTCTGCATCGATCGGTTCCTCTAGCTGCACCGTTTTCTTGCACCTGCCCAACATCTCCTGCATCAGCACCGGTTTCTCTAGAGGCACCGTTTATTGCACCCGCCCAGCAGTCTCTCGCATCAGCACCAGCTCGTGTACCAGCCAGGCTCCCGCACCTGCCCCAGCCGGATCACCGAGGTCTCAGCTCATTGCTGTGGCCACCCGTGTGGTGACCAGGACGCATCTGAAGGCTATGTTCGTGAGTATATGACAGCATAACTGCTCTTATCTTGATGTCTTCTCTGCTCAAAGTCTCACATGGTTCAGTCTTCAGTGCATTGGTGCCATTGACTAATTTTTGTTGGTATCTCTTGCTTTGAATCAGAAATTGCCTAAAAGTATCGCCAAGGATCTCAATGCTGGCCGAAGGGGCAAGATTTCCCTCGTCATGGAGAGTGAAGGTCTCACCGTGGAGGGACGGTACTCCGTCAGTCCCACAGATGGCCGCTTGGCTGTTACTTCCAGGTGGAAAAAGTTCATTGACGGTGCCAAACTTCGCATTGGATCGAAGTTGAAGGTCAAGATCTTTCGATGCCGCTGTGACATGCTGGTCATCAAGTTTGCGGTTGTCTAGTTCTATTGTCCCATGAGCCCTTAGCAAATGCATTTGTAGTTATACTTATATAAGGTTATCTTATCTGAACTGCTAATTAATTGTATGGGTGGTAAAACTCTGGCAAGCTTTTGCTCTTAGCAAGTATGTATGTATGATCAGCTATTATGATAACTAATGTTTGTGTTCATCTTAATTTGCATTTCCGTTTTAGAAAAAAACTTAATTTCTATTTTGGCTGACCTGTTAGAGAACTATCAGATTGAATCCACAACATGATTCAAATAGATTCATTACACCAAGCCACATGTCTTGACCTTGCTATACACTAGTTCCATTAATCAGTGCAAGAAGGCTTACCCGAGCTGCACGAACCACGGCATGATTCGAATCCACCTTAGCTATCTAGCTAGAAATACAACCTTTGCGAAAGAGGATTTGCAAGACGGGAGGCTGACATTGGGGACCCATGAGCCAGCGTCGTCCAACGTTTTAAAGGCGGCAGGAGATCGAAACAAAAAAAGCCAAAAATCAGTTGGTAAACAAAATCCAAGAAATGAAACTTTTACCTTTCTGAGAGGATGACATGCGGGACCCATGAGGCAGCAGCATCCTCAACTATTCCAAGGCGGCAGGGGATCAAAATAAAAATAGGAAATAGCCAGAAATTAATTAGGGTAAAAAATAAATCTATCAAAGGAAACCTTTATTGTTCATAGAGGATGACATGTGGGATCGACCTGCCAGCTGCGTCGTCATGGTTTCAAAGGGGGCAGTGGATCAAAAGAAAAAGGCAAATAACCAGAAATTAGGGGTAAAAAATAAATCCAACAAAGGAAACTTTTATTGTTCATAGAGAATGACATGCGGGACCCATGAGCCAGCAGCTTCCTCAACGTTTCAAAGTCGGCATGAGATTGAAAGAAAAAGGCAAGTGACCAAATATCAGGAGCCAAAAATAATCCAAGAAAAGAAATTTTATTGTACATAGAGGATGACATGCGGGTCCCATTTTGCAGCAGTGATATGTCCCCGACGTATCCATAATTTCTGTCGTTCCATGCTTGTTTTATGACAATACTTACATGTTTTGCTTGCACTTTATAATGTTTTTATGCGTTTTCCGGAACTAACCTATTAACAAGATGCCACAGTGCCAGTTCCTGTTTTCTGCTGTTTTTGGTTCCAGAAAGGCTGTTCGGGCAATATTCACGGAATTGGACGAAATCAACGCCAAACCTCCTATTTTTCCCGGAAGGCTCCAGAACACCGAAGAAGAGTCGGAGAGGGGCCAGGGGGCCACCACACCACAAGGCGGCGCGGGCCAGACCCTGGCCGCGCCGGCCTAGGGTGAGGCGCCCCCAGATGCCCCCCTGCGCCGCCTCTTCGCCTATAAAACCCCTTTCGACCTAAAAACGCAGTACCAATTGACGAAACTCCAGAAAGACTCCAGGGGCGCCGCCGCCATCGCGAAACTCCAATTCGGGGGACAGAAGTCTCTGTCCCGGCACCCTGCCGGGACGGGGAAGTGCCCCCGGAAGCCATCTCCATCAACGCCATCGCCTCCATCATGCTCCGTGAGTAGTTCCCCCATGGACTACGGGTTCTAGCAGTAGCTATGTCGGTATACTCTCCTCCATATACTTCAATACAATGATCTCATGAGCTGCCTTACATGATTGAGATTCATCTGATGTAATCGGTGTTGTGTTTGTTGGGATCCGATGGATGATACATTATGATTAGTCTATCTATAAAGTGTGTGAAGTTATTGTTGTTGCAATCTTGTTATGCTTAATGCTTGTCACTAGGGCCCGAGTGGCATGATCTTAGATTTGAGCTCTATACTTATTGCTTAGATTGTATCTACAAGTTGTATGCACATGTCACTGTCCGGAACCAAAGGCCCCGAAGTGACAGAAATCGGGACAACCGGAGGGGATGGCGGTGATGTGAGGGACACATGTTTTCACGGAGTGTTAATGCTTTGCTCCGGTACTCTATTAAAAGGAGTACCTTAATATCCAGTAGTTTCCCTTGAGGCCCGGCTGCCACCGGCTGGTAGGACAAAAGATGTTGTGCAAGTTTCTCATTGCGAGCACGTACGACTATAATTGGAAAACATGCCTACATAATTAATAATCTGGATGTTCTGTCTTAATGCTTTGATTCCTATCAATTGCCCAACTGTAATTTGTTCACCCAACACTTGTCACTTGTTATTGGAGAGTTACCACTAGTGTAGATCGCTGGGAACCCCGGTCCATCTCTCATCATTATATACTCGTTCTATATGTCATTGGAAGTAGTATCAACTATCTTCTGGTGCCATTGCTCTCATATTACTGCTACTTTCACATCACCCCTGTTACTAGTGCTTTTCCAGGTGCAGCTGAATTGACAACTCAGTTGTTAAGGCTTATAAGTATTCTTTACCTCCCCTTGTGTCGAATCAATAAATTTGGGTTATACTACCCGCGAAGACTGCTGCGATCCCCTATACTTGTGGGTTATCAAGACTGTTTTCTGGCGCCGTTGCCGGGGAGGCATAGCTCTACTCATAAGTTCACCTGGGGAGTACACTCTACCTCTCTCTCTATTTTATTTTATTTTGTTTTGCTTAGTTTACTTTTGTCTAGTTTATTTGTGCTTAGTTTATTTCTGTCTAGTATTAGTTTGCGTAGTTTACTTTTTCTTAGTTTATTTTTGTCTTGTTTTATTTGTCTCATATACCCAAAAATCCATAAAAATTTGAAAAACCGAAAAATTAAAAACTGCTGTTATGGGAGAACCAACAACCTACTTGGAGCTTATAGAATGTTATAATAATTATAGAGAATCAAGAACTGGTAAAATAATGAGTGCTATGATAGAGAAATTAAATACAATTGCTAGAATCTTGCTTAGACGCCATGATGTAAACTGTTGCTCTCAACAGGATACTAAACATCTTAAATTTCAATGTGGCTTTAGTGAGGATTTTTTTATTAAGAACTATAATCGGAATTGCTATATTCATTATGGGTTCGAAGAGGTAGAACAATTTGTCTTATTTATGGGAGCCTCCGAGATAGAATCCTTCATGGTTGAGAATTATGAAACTTGTGCTATTTGTAAGGACCTTAAAGATTATGTCTCTACTATCCTTAATTCTTGCATAGAATGCTACAGAAGGAATCCTTATATCCTTGATTATAAAGAGAGACACATTAATGCACAAGAATGCACTCACAATTTGCAGGAACCGGTGGAAGAAGAAACTGATGAACCTGAAAGCTCATTGGATGAAAAAGAGGAGGAAATTGATGAACCTGAAAGCTCATTGGATGAAAAAGAAGAGGAGAGTGATGAACAAAAGGAGGAAGAATGGACTAGCTACCCATGCCAACCTTCTAATGAGAGTAACTCTTTATCTCTTACACTATTTGATTGTCCTCCATGCTTACCGGAAGAGGTTGAATGTTATGTTCCTGTGGATTCTCTTGAAATACCACCTATGAGTAAAACGTGTGAGAATAATTATGCTACTGTTATTTATGATAATCCATGCTACTTTGATAAATCTTATGATAATGCTTTGTTTGTGCCTGATGTCGAAATGCATGGTACTAAAGAATTTTGCTTAGCAAATGTTTATGATAAAGCTCTAGATGATGGTCCTATGTTACTTGATAATATTAATTGTACTACTAATGAAAATGGGATTGGAGAGTTCTTGACT
The DNA here is from genome assembly GCF_019359855.2 of Lolium perenne. Lineage (NCBI taxonomy): Eukaryota > Viridiplantae > Streptophyta > Magnoliopsida > Poales > Poaceae > Lolium > Lolium perenne. The sequence goes on from NC_067247.2 coordinate 314,434,291, forward strand.
TATTCTATGAGTCCCATATCTCTTGAGATTGATCAACTACCTTGTTATATTATTGATAAAAGAAAGTTTGAAAGTTTTAATTCCACTATTCTTGAACTTGATAAAAATTATGTGTTTGGAAATCATGAAAAGTATGCTGCATGTGATAGCTATATTGTTGAGTTTGTTCATGAAGCTACTGAAAATTATTATGAGAGAGGAAAATATGGTATTAGAAATTTTCATGGTACTAATACACCTCTCTATATGCTGAAATTGTTGAAGTTACACTTGTTCTATCTTCTTATGCTTGTCACTTTGTTCTTCATGAATTTATTTGTGTACAAGACTCCTTTGCATAGGAAGCATGTTAGACTTAAATGTGTTTTGGATTTGCCTCTTGATGCTCTCTTTTGCTTCAAATACTATTTCTTGCGAGTGCATCATTAAAACTGCTGAGCCCATCTTAACGGCTATAAAGAAAGCAACTTCTTGGGAGATAACCCATGTGTTATTTTGCTGCAGTACTTTATTTTATATTTGTGTCTTGGAAGTTGTTTACTACTGTAGCAACCTCTCCTTATCTTAGTTTTGTGTTTTGTTGTGCCAAGTGAAGCCTCTAATCGAAGGTTGATACTAGATTTGGATTTCTGCGCAGAAACAGATTTCTATCTGTCACGAATCTGGGCTGTTTTCTCTGTAGAAAAATCAGAAAAATATGCCAATTTACGTGCGTGTTCCTCAGATATGTACGCAACTTTCGTTAGTTTTGAGTTTTCTGATTTGAGCAAGTCTGGTGCCTCAATAAAATTCGTCTTTACGGACTGTTCTGTTTTGACAGATTCTGCCTTTTATTTCGCATTGCCTCTTTTGCTATGTGGGATGAATTTCTTTGTTCCATTAAACTCCAGTAGCTTTGGGCAATGTCCAGAAGTGTTAAGAATGATTGTGTCACCTCTGAACATGTGAGTTTTTGATTATGCACTAACCCTCTAATGAAGTTTATGAGAAGTTTGGTGTGAAGGAAGTTTTCAAGGGTCAAGAGAGGAGGATGATATATGATCAAGAAGAGTGAAAAGTCTAAGCTTGGGGATGCCCCCGTGGTTCATCCCTGCATATTTCAAGAAGACTCAAGCGTCTAAGCTTGGGGATGCCCAAGGCATCCCCTTCTTCATCAACTTATCAGGTTCCTCCCCTGAAACTATATTTTTATTCGGTCACATCATATGTGTTTTACTTGGAGCGTCTGTTTGCTTTTATTTTCATTTTGTTTGTGTTTGAATAAATTCGGATCCTAGCAATCCTTGTTTGGGAGAGAGACACGCTCCGCTTTTTCATATGAACACTCGTGTTCTTCGTTTTACTTTTAATGTTCAATGATAAAAGTTGGAAGCTACAATACTTATCTTTATTTGGTTGGAAAAGGAAAATGCCTCATATGTCTTGAATAATTTGATACTTGGCAATTGTTTTGAGCTCTCAAGTAGATCATAAGTTTTTGCATGTAGTTTAAACCTATTAATGGAGAACTACCGTAAAGCTTGTTAAAATTGGTTTGCATAATTGATCTCTCTTAAGGTCTAGATATTTTCTGGTAAAAGTGTTTGAGCAACAAGGAAGACAATGTAGAGTATTATAATGCTTGCAATATGTTCTTATGTAAGTTTTGCTGTACCGGTTCATACTTGTGTTTGCTTCAAACAACCTTGCTAGCCTAAGCCTTGTACTGAGAGGGAATACTTCTCATGCATCCAAAATCCTTGAGCCAACCACTATGCCATTTGTGTCCACCATACCTACCTACTATGTGGTATTTTCTGCCATTCCAAAGTAAATTGCTTGAGTGCTACCTTTAAACAATTCAAAATGCTTCTCAATTTGTGTTAATATTTTATAGCTCATGAGGAAGTATGTGGTGTTTATCTTTCATTCTTGTTGGGCAACTTTCACCAATGGACTAGTGGCTTCATCCGCTTATCCAATAATTTTGCAAAAAGAGCTGGCAATGGGATTCCCAGTCCCAAATTAATTAAACTAAATAGACACTCCTCCATGGTATGTGATTGTTGGACGGCACCCGAAGGATTCGGTTAGCCATGGCTTGTGTAAGCAAAGGTTGGGGGGAGTGTCATCATAATAAAACTAAAATAAAAAGGCACTCCTTCATGGTATGAGATTGTTGGCAGGCACCCGAGGATTCGGTTAGCCATGGTTTGTGAAAGAAAGGTTGGAAGGAGTGCCACCCAAAAATAAAATAAAATGGGAGCCGCTCTTTGAAGGTTTGTCTGGCAAGGGGGGTAGAGTGCCCACTACCATTCGTTGACAACAACAAACACCTCTCAAAACTTTACTTTTGTGCTCTCTTTATGTTTTCAAAACCAAAGCTCTAGCACAAATATAGCAATCAATGCTTCCCTCTACGAAGGGCCATTCTTTTATTTTATGTTGAGTCAGTATACCTACTTCCTTCCATCTTAGAAGCAAACACTTGTGTTGACTGTGCATTGATTCTTACATACTTGCATATTTGCAATCATCATATTACTTTGTGTTGACAATTATCCATGAGATATGCATGTTGAAAGTTGAAAGCAACCGCTGAAACTTATATCTTCCTTTGTGTTGCTTCGATGCCTTTACTTTGAATTTATTGCTTTATGAGTTAACTCTTGTGCAAGACTTTTGATGCTTGTCTTGAAAGTACTCTTCATGAAAAGTTTTGCTATATGTTATCTATTTGTTAGCAACTATAGATCATTGCCTTGAGTCACTTCATTCATTTCATATGCTTTGTAATAGTATGATCAAGGTTATGTAAGTAGCATGTCACTACAGAAATTATTCTTTTTATCGTTTACCTGCTCGGGACGAGCAGGAACTAAGCTTGGGGATGCTGATACGTCCCCGACGTATCCATAATTTCTGTCGTTCCATGCTTGTTTTATGACAATACTTACATGTTTTGCTTGCACTTTATAATGTTTTTATGCGTTTTCCGGAACTAACCTATTAACAAGATGCCACAGTGCCAGTTCCTGTTTTGTGCGGGTTTTGGTTGCAGAAAGGCTGTACGGGCTATATTCACGGAATTGGACGAAATCAACGCCAAACCTCCTATTTTTCCCGGAAGGCTCCAGAACACCGAAGAAGAGTCGGAGAGGGGCCAGGGGGCCACCACACCACAAGGCGGCGCGGGCCAGACCCTGGCCGCGCCGGCCTAGGGTGAGGCGCCCCCAGATGCCCCCCTGATACGTCTCCGACGTATCGATAATTTCTTATGTTCCATGCCACATTATTGATGTTATCTACATGTTTTATGCACACTTTATGTCATATTCGTGCATTTTCTGGAACTAACCTATTAACAAGATGCCGAAGTGCCGATTGTTTTTCTGCTGTTTTTGGTTTCAGAAATCCTAGTAAGGAAATATTCTCGGAATTGGACGAAATCAAAGCCCAGGGGCCTATTTTTCCACGAAGCTTCCAGAAGTCCGAAGACGAAACGAAGAGGGGCCACGAGGCAGCCAGAGCATAGGGCGGCGCGGCCCCTGCCCTGGCCGCGTGGCCCTATGGTCTGGGCCCCCCGTGCCGCCTCTTGACCTACCCTTCCGCTTACTTAAAGCCTCCGTGACGAAACCCCCAGTACCGAGAGCCACGATACGGAAAACCTTCCAGAGACGCCGCCAACGCCGATCCCATCTCGGGGGATCCAGGAGATCGCCTCCGGCACCCTGCCGGAGAGGGGAATCATCTCCCGGAGGACTCTACGCCGCCATGGTCGCCTCCGGTGTGATGTGTGAGTAGTCTACCCCTGGACTATGGGTCCATAGCAGTAGCTAGATGGTTGTCTTCTCCCCATTGTGCTATCATTGTCGGATCTTGTGAGCTGCCTAACATGATCAAGATCATCTATCTGTAATTCTATATGTTGCGTTTGTTGGGATCCGATGAATAGAGAATACTTGTTATGTTGATTATCAAAGTTATATCTACGTGTTGTTTATGATCTTGCATGCTTTCCGTTGCTAGTAGATGCTCTGGCCAAGTAGATGCTTGTAACTCCAAGAGGGAGTACTTATGCTCGATAGTGGGTTCATGCTCGCATTGACACCGGGACGATGACAGAAAGTTCTAAGGTTGTGTTGTGATGTTGCCACTAGGGATAAAACATTGATGCTATGTCTAAGGATGTAGTTGTTGATTACATTACGCATCATACTTAATGCAATTATGCATTGCTTTGCAACTTAATACTGGAGGGGGTTCGGATGATAACCTGAAGGTGGACTTTTTAGGCATAGATGCAGTTGGATGGCGGTCTATGTACTTTGTCGTAATGCCCAATTAAATCTCACTATACTCATCATGATATGTATGTGCATGGTCATGCTCTCTTTATTTGTCAATTGCCCAACTGTAATTTGTTCACCCAACATGCTGTTCGTCTTATGGGAGAGACACCTCTAGTGAACTGTGGACCCCGGTCCAATTCTCTTTACTGAAATACAATCTACTGCAATACTTGTTCTACTGTTTTCTGCAAACAATCATCTTCCACACAATACGGTTAATCCTTTGTTACAGCAAGCCGGTGAGATTGACAACCTCACTGTTTCGTTGGGGCAAAGTACTTTGGTTGTGTTGTGCAGGTTCCACGTTGGCGCCGGAATCCCTGGTGTTGCGCCGCACTACATCCCGCCGCCATCAACCTTCGACGTGCTTCTTGACTCCTACTGGTTCGATAAACCTTGGTTTCTTACTGAGGGAAACTTGCTGCTGTACGCATCACACCTTCCACTTGGGGTTCCCAACGAGCGTGTGCTTTACGCGTCATCAAGCTAAATTTCTGGCGCCGTTGCCGGGGAGATCAAGACACGCTGCAAGGGGAGTCTCCACTTCTCAATCTCTTTACTTTGTTTTTATCTTGCTTAGTTTTATTTACTACTTTGTTTGCTGCACTAAATCAAAATACAAAAAAATTAGTTGCTAGTTTTACTTTATTTGCTATCTTGTTTGCTATATCAAAAACACAAAAAAAATAGTTTACTTGCATTTACTTTATCTAGTTTGTTTTATTTACTGTTGCTAAAATGGCCAACGCTGAAAATACTAAGTTGTGTGACTTCACAACCACAAATAATAATGATTTCTTATGCACACCTATTGCTCCACCTGCTACTACAAGAGAATTCTTTGAAATTAAACCTCGCTTTCTTGAATCTTGTTATGCGAGAGCAATTTTCTGTGTTAGTTCTGATGATGCTGCTGCCCATCTTAATAATTTTGTTGAACTATGTGAAATGCAAAAATATAAAGATGTAGATGGTGATATTATTAAACTAAAATTGTTCCCTTTCTCATTAAGAGGAAGAGCTAAAGATTGGTTGCTATCTCTGCCTAAGAATAGTATTGATTCATGGACTAAATGCAAGGATGCTTTTATTGGTAGATATTATCCCCCTGCTAAAATTATATCTTTGAGGAGTAGCATAATGAATTTTAAACAATTAGATACTGAACATGTTGCTCAAGCTTGGGAAAGAATGAAATCTCTGGTTAAAAATTGCCCAACCCATGGACTGACTACTTGGATGATCATCCAAACCTTCTATGCAGGACTAAATTTTTCTTCACAGAATTTATTGGATTCAGCTGCTGGAGGTACCTTTATGTCCATCACTCTTGGTGAAGCAACAAAGCTTCTTGATAATATGATGAACAACTACTCTGAATGGCACACGGAAAGAGCTCCACAAGGTAAGAAGGTAAATTCTGTCGAAGAAACCTCTTCCTTGAGTGATAAGATTGATGCTATTATGTCTATGCTTGTGAATGATAGGACTAATATTGATCCTAATAATGTTCCATTAGCTTCATTGGTTGCACAAGAAGAACATGTTGATGTAAACTTCATTAAAAATAATAATTTCAACAACAATGCTTACCGGAACAATTCTAGTAACAACTATAGGCCATATCCTTATAATAATGGCAACGGCTATGGTAATTCTTATGGGAATTCTTACAACAATAATAGGAGTTCACCCCTGGACTTGAAGCCATGCTTAAAGAATTTATTAGTACACAAACTGCTTTTAACAAATCTGTTGAAGAAAAGCTTGGGAAAATTGATATACTTGCTTCTAAAGTCGATAGTCTTGCTGCTGATGTTGATCTTTTGAAATCAAAAGTTTTGCCTAATGAGAATCATCATAATAAAATTGTTACTACAGCAAATGCCATTCAAGTTAGAATTAATGAGAATATAAGATTAATGGCTGAACTGCGTGCTAGGTGGGATAGAGAAGAAAATGAAAAACTAGCTAAAGAGAAGAATGTAGCTAAAGTTTGGACTATTACCACCACTAGTAATGTTAATGCTACACATGTTGCTGCACCTCCTACTAATACTAATAAAAGAATTGGTGTTAGCAAAGTTTCCACTTCTAATGCAAAGCGCGAGAAACTGTCTGAAACTGCTAAAACTGCTGAAACTGCCTGTGATAAAGCTGCTGAAATTTTTTCCAACATTGGGGATGATGATCCCATTGCTTTAGATTATAATGGTTTGAATTTTGATGATTGCCACATCTCTGAAGTTATAAAGTTCTTGCAAAAACTTGCTAAAAGTCCTAATGCTAGTGCTATAAATTTGGCTTTCACGCATCATATTACAAATGCTCTCATAAAAGCTAGAGAAGAGAAACTAGAGCGCGAAGCCTCTATTCCTAAAAAGCTAGAGGATGGTTGGGAGCCCATCATTAAGATGAAGGTTAAAGATTTTGATTGTAATGCTTTATGTGATCTTGGTGCAAGTATTTCTGTTATGCCTAAGAAAATTTATAATATGCTTGACTTGCCACCATTGAAAAATTGTTATTTGGATGTTAATCTTGCTGATCATTCTACAAAGAAACCTTTGGGGAAAGTTGATAATGTTCGCATTACCGTTAACAATAACCTTGTCCCCGTTGATTTTGTTGTCTTGGATATTGAATGCAATGCATCTTGTCCCATTATATTGGGAAGACCTTTTCTTCGAACTGTTGGTGCTATCATTGATATGAAGGAAGGTAATATAAAATATCAATTTCCTCTCAAGAAAGGTATGGAACACTTCCCTAGAAAGAGAATGAAGTTACCTTTTGATTCTATTATGAGAACAAATTATGATGTTGACACTTCGTCTCTTGATAATACTTGATACACACTTTCTGCGCCTAGCTGAAAGGCGTTAAAGAAAAGCGCTTATGGGAGACAACCCATGTTTTTACCTACAGTACTTTGTTTTTATTTTGTGTCTTGGAAGTTGTTTACTACTGTAGCAACCTATCCTTATCTTAGTTTAGTGTTTTGTTGTTCCAAGTTAAGCCGTTGATAGAAAAGTAAGTACTAGATTTGGATTACTGCGCAGTTCCAGATTTCTTTGCTGTCACGAATCTGGGTCCACCTCCCTGTAGGTAACTCAGACAATTATGCCAATTTACGTGAGTGATCCTCAGATATATACGCAACTTTCATTCAATTTGAGCATTTTCATTTGAGCAAGTCTGGTGCCATTTTAAAATTCGTCAATACGAACTGTTCTGTTTTGACAGATTCTGCCTTTTATTTCGCATTGCCTCTTTTGCTATGTTGGATGAATTTCTTTGATCCACTAATGTCCAGTAGCATTATGCAATGTCCAGAAGTGTTAAGAATGATTGTGTCACCTCTGAATATGTTAATTTTTATTGTGCACTAACCCTCTAATGAGTTGTTTCGAGTTTGGTGTGGAGGAAGTTTTCAAGGATCAAGAGAGGAGTATGATGCAACATGATCAAGGAGAGTGAAAGCTCTAAGCTTGGGGCTGCCCCGGTGGTTCACCCCTGCATATATCAAGAAGACTCAAGCGTCTAAGCTTGGGGATGCCCAAGGCATCCCCTTCTTCATCGACAACATTATCAGGTTCCTCCCCTGAAACTATATTTTTATTCCATCACATCTTATATACTTTTTCTTGGAGCGTCGGTTTGTTTTTGTTTTTTGTTTTGTTTGAATAAAATGGATCCTAGCATTCACTTTATGGGAGAGAGACACGCTCCGCTGTAGCATATGGACAAGTATGTCCTTGGTTTCTACTCATAGTATTCATGGCGAAGTTTCTCCTTCGTTAAATTGTTATATGGTTGGAATTGGAAAATGATACATGTAGTAATTGCTATAAATGTCTTGGGTAATGTGATACTTGGCAATTGTTGTGCTCATGATTAAGCTCTTGCATCATATGCTTTGCACCCATTAATGAAGAAATACATAGAGCATGCTAAAATTTGGTTTGCATATTTGGTTTCTCTAAGGTCTAGATAATTTCTAGTATTGAGTTTGAACAACAAGGAAGACGGTGTAGAGTCTTATAATGTTTTCAATATGTCTTTTATGTGAGTTTTGCTGCACCGATTCATCCTTGTGTTTGTTTCAAATAAGCCTTGCTAGCCTAAACCTTGTATCGAGAGGGAATACTTCTCATGCATCCAAAATACTTGAGCCAACCACTATGCCATTTGTGTCCACCATACCTACCTACTACATGGTATTTTCCGCCATTCCAAAGTAAATTGCTTGAGTGCTACCTTTAAAATTCCATCATTCACCTTTGCAATATATAGCTCATGGGACAAATAGCTTAAAAACTATTGTGGTATTGAATATGTAATTATGCACTTTATCTCTTATTAAGTTGCTTGTTGTGCGATAACCATGTTCACTGGGGACGCCATCAACTATTCATTCTTGAATTTCATGTGAGTTGCTATGCATGTCCGTCTTGTCTGAAGTAAGAGAGATCTACCACCTTATGGTTAAGCATGCATATTGTTAGAGAAGAACATTGGGCCGCTAACTAAAGCCATGATCCATGGTGGAAGTTTCAGTTTTGGACATATATCCTCAATCTCAAATGAGAAAATTATTAATTGTTGTTACATGCTTATGCATAAAAGAGGAGTCCATTATCTGTTGTCTATGTTGTCCCGGTATGGATGTCTAAGTTGAAGAATAATCAATAGCGAGAAATCCAATGCGAGCTTTCTCCTTAGACCTTTGTACAAAGGCGGCATAGAGGTACCCCTTTGTGACACTTGGTAAAAACATGTGCATTGTGATGATCCGGTAGTCCAAGCTAATTAGGACAAGGTGCGGGCACTATTAGTATACTATGCATGAGGCTTGCAACTTATAAGATATAATTTACATGATGCATATGCTTTATTACTACCGTTGACAAAATTGTTTCATGTTTTCAAAATCAAAGCTCTAGCACAAATATAGCAATCGATGCTTTTCCTCTATGGAGGACCATTCTTTTACTTTCAATGTTGAGTCAGTTCACCTATTTCTCTCCACCTCAAGAAGCAAACACTTGTGTGAACTGTGCATTGATTCCTACATATTTGCCTATTGCACTTATTATATTACTCTATGTTGACAATATCCATGAGATATACATGTTACAAGTTGAAAGCAACCGCTGAAACTTAATCTTCTTTTGTGTTGCTTCAATGCCTTTACTTTGAATTATTGCTTTATGAGTTAACTCTTATGCAAGACTTATTGATGCTTGTCTTGAAGTGCTATTCATGAAAAGTCTTTGCTTTATGATTCACTTGTTTACTCATGTCATATACATTGTTTTGATCGCTGCATTCACTACATATGCTTTACAAATAGTATGATCAAGATTATGATGGCATGTCACTCCAGAAATTATCTGTGTTATCATTTTACCTGCTCGGGACGAGCAGAACTAAGCTTGGGGATGCTGATACGTCTCCGACGTATCGATAATTTCTTATGTTCCATGCCACATTATTGATGTTATCTACATGTTTTATGCACACTTTATGTCATATTCGTGCATTTTCTGGAACTAACCTATTAACAAGATGCCGAAGTGCCCGATTCTGTTTTTCTGCTGTTTTTGGTTTCAGAAATCCTAGTAAGGAAATATTCTCGGAATTGGACGAAATCAAAGCCCAGGGGCCTATTTTTCCACGAAGCTTCCAGAAGTCCGAAGACGAAACGAAGAGGGGCCACGAGGCAGCCAGAGCATAGGGCGGCGCGGCCCCTGCCCTGGCCGCGCGGCCCTATGGTCTGGGCCCCCCGTGCCGCCTCTTGACCTACCCTTCCGCTTACTTAAAGCCTCCGTGACGAAACCCCCAGTACCGAGAGCCACGATACGGAAAACCTTCCAGAGACGCCGCCAACGCCGATCCCATCTCGGGGGATCCAGGAGATCGCCTCCGGCACCCTGCCGGAGAGGGGAATCATCTCCCGGAGGACTCTACGCCGCCATGGTCGCCTCCGGTGTGATGTGTGAGTAGTCTACCCCTGGACTATGGGTCCATAGCAGTAGCTAGATGGTTGTCTTCTCCCCATTGTGCTATCATTGTCGGATCTTGTGAGCTGCCTAACATGATCAAGATCATCTATCTGTAATTCTATATGTTGCGTTTGTTGGGATCCGATGAATAGAGAATACTTGTTATGTTGATTATCAAAGTTATATCTACGTGTTGTTTATGACCTTGCATGCTTTCCGTTGCTAGTAGATGCTCTGGCCAAGTAGATGCTTGTAACTCCAAGAGGGAGTACTTATGCTCGATAGTGGGTTCATGCCTGCATTGACACCTGGGACAGTGACAGAAAGTTCTAAGGTTGTGTTGTGTTGTTGCCACTAGGGATAAAACATTGATGCTATGTCTAAGGATGTAGTTGTTGATTACATTACGCACCATACTTAATGCAATTGTCTGTTGCTTTGCAACTTAATACTGGAGGGGGTTCGGATGATAACATGTGGACTTTTTAGGCATAGATGCAGTTGGATGGCGGTCTATGTACTTTGTCGTAATGCCCAATTAAATCTCACTATACTCATCATGATATGTATGTGCATGGTCATGCTCTCTTTATTTGTCAATTGCCCAACTGTAATTTGTTCACCCAACATGCTGTTCGTCTTATGGGAGAGACACCTCTAGTGAACTGTGGACCCCGATCCAATTCTCTTTACTGAAATACAATCTACTGCAATACTTGTTCTACTGTTTTCTGCAAACAATCATCTTCCACACAATACGGTTAATCCTTTGTTACAGCAAGCCGGTGAGATTGACAACCTCACTGTTTCGTTGGGGCAAAGTACTTTGGTTGTGTTGTGCAGGTTCCACGTTGGCGCCGGAATCCCTGGTGTTGCGCCGCACTACATCCCGCCGCCATCAACCTTCGACGTGCTTCTTGACTCCTACTGGTTCGATAAACCTTGGTTTCTTACTGAGGGAAACTTGCTGCTGTACGCATCACACCTTCCACTTGGGGTTCCCAACGAGCGTGTGCTTTACGCGTCATCACCCCCTGCGCCGCCTCTTCGCCTATAAAACCCCTTTCGACCTAAAAACGCAGTACCAATTGACGAAACTCCAGAAAGACTCCAGGGGCGCCGCCGCCATCGCGAAACTCCAATTCGGGGGACAGAAGTCTCTGTCCCGGCACCCTGCCGGGACGGGGAAGTGCCCCCGGAAGCCATCTCCATCAACGTCATCGCCTCCATCATGCTCCGTGAGTAGTTCCCCCATGGACTACGGGTTCTAGCAGTAGCTATGTCGGTATACTCTCCTCCATGTACTTCAATACAATGATCTCATGAGCTGCCTTACATGATTGAGATTCATCTGATGTAATCGGTGTTGTGTTTGTTGGGATCCGATGGATGATACATTATGATTAGTCTATCTATAAAGTTTGTGAAGTTATTGTTGCTGCAATCTTGTTATGCTTAATGCTTGTCACTAGGGCCCGAGTGGCATGATCTTAGATTTGAGCTCTATACTTATTGCTTAGATTGTATCTACAAGTTGTATGCACATGTCACTGTCCGGAACCAAAGGCCCCGAAGTGACAGAAATCGGGACAACCGGAGGGGATGGCGGTGATGTGAGGGACACATGTTTTCACGGAGTGTTAATGCTTTGCTCCGGTACTCTATTAAAAGGAGTACCTTAATATCCAGTAGTTTCCCTTGAGGCCCGGCTGCCACCGGCTGGTAGGACAAAAGATGTTGTGCAAGTTTCTCATTGCGAGCACGTACGACTATAATTGGAAAACATGCCTACATAATTAATAATCTGGATGTTCTGTCTTAATGCTTTGATTCCTATCAATTGCCCAACTGTAATTTGTTCACCCAACACTTGTCACTTGTTATTGGAGAGTTACCACTAGTGTAGATCGCTGGGAACCCCGGTCCATCTCTCATCATTATATACTCGTTCTATATGTCATTGGAAGTAGTATCAACTATCTTCTGGTGCCATTGCTCTCATATTACTGCTACTTTCACATCACCCCTGTTACTAGTGCTTTTCCAGGTGCAGCTGAATTGACAACTCAGTTGTTAAGGCTTATAAGTATTCTTTACCTCCCCTTGTGTAGAATCAATAAATTTGGGTTATACTACCCGCGAAGACTGCTGCGATCCCCTATACTTGTGGGTTATCAAGCAGCGGTCTCAACATTTCCAAGGCGGCACAGGACCAAAATAAAAATGAAGTAGCCAGAAATCAGGGGGTGAAAAAAATCCAAGAAAAGAAAGATTTCAATTGGGCTGCATCTGGACATCTGGGCCTTCGAACTATCCTACTAGGCCTTTTGACTCGTACAATTTCAGCCCACTCCAAAACAGGAAAGTTCGGATTTTTCTAAAAAAACAGGAAAGTCCTATGCTTCGCAAAAACACAAAACAAGGAGATTCAAAATATAAGTTTGTTTATGTAAAAATAAAGATTTAATTTATCCGTTTGCAATAGCTCAGAGCGAAATACAATGTTTATTGTCTACAAAATAATCAAGATATCACATGTTTCTTGTACGGGGAGGCTGACATCGGGGACCCATGAGCCAGCAGCGTCGTCAACGTTTTAAAGGCAGCAGGGGATGGAAAGAAAAAATAAACCACAAATCTGTTGGTAAAAAATACAAGAAAAGAAACATTTTCGTTCTGAGAGGATGACATGCGGGACCCATGAGGCAGCAGCATCCTCAGCGTTTATTGTTCATAGAGGTTGACATGTGGGACCCGTGAGCCAGCAGCGCCCTGAACGTTTTAAAGGCTGCAGGAGATCGAAAGAAAAAATAAGCCAAAAATCGTTTGGTCAACAAAATCCAAGAAAAGAAACATTTACCGTTCTGAGAGGATGACATGCGGGACCCATGAGGCAGCAGCATCCTCAACGATTCCAAGGCGGCAGGGGATCAAAGGAAAAAAGGAAATATCCCGAAATTAATTAGGGGTTCAAAATAAATCCATCAAAGGAAACTTTTATTGTTCACAGAGGATGACATGTGGGACCGACCTGCCAGCTGCGTCGTCATCGTTTCAAAGGGGGCAGGAGATCAAAAGAAAAAGGCAAATAGCCAGAAATTAGGGGTCAAAAAAACTCCAAGAAAGGAAACTTTTATTGTTCGTAGAGGATGACATGCGGGACCCATGAGCCAGCAGCTTACTCAACGTTTCAAAGGCGGCATGAGATCGAAAGAAAAAGGCAAGTGACAAAATATCAGGAGCCAAAGAGAATCCAAGAAAAAAACTTTATTGTACATAGAGGATGACATGCGGGTCCCAATTAGCAGCAGCGGTCTCAACGTTTCAAATGCGGCTTGAGATCAAAAGAAAAAGAAAGTTGATTGTACATAGAGGATGACATGCGGGTCCCATGAGTCAGCAGCTTACTCAACGTTTCCAAGGCGGCAGGGGATCAAAAGAAAAAGGAAATAGCCAAAAATCAGAGGGTGAAAAAAACCCAAGAAAATAAACTTTTATAGCACATAGAGGATGACATGCGGGTCCCATGAGCCAGCAGGTTCCTCAACGTTTCAAACGTGGCATGAGATCGAAAGAAAAAGGCAAGTGACCAAATATCAGGAGCCAAAAATAATTCAAGAAAAGAAACTTGATTGTACATAGAGGATGACATGCGGGTCCCATTTAGCAGCAGCGGTATCACCGTTTGAGAGGCTGCACGGGATCGAAAGAAAAAGGCAAGTGACCAAATATCAGGAGCCAAAAATAATCCAAGAAAAGAAATTTTATTGTACATAGAGGATGACATGCGGGTCCCATGAGCCTGCAGGGTCCTCAACGTGGCATGAGATCGAAAGAAAAATGCAAGTGACCAAATATCAGGAGCCAAAAATAATTCAAGAAAAGAAACTTGATTGTACATAGAGGATGACATGCGGGTCCCATTTAGCAGCAGCGGTATCACCGTTTGAGAGGCTGCACGGGATCGAAAGAAAAAGGCAAGTGACCAAATATGAGGTTCCAAAAAAAATCCTAGAAAAGAAAGTTTTATAGTACATAGAGGATGACATGCGGGTCCCATTTAGCAGCAGCGGTCTCACCGTTTGAGAGGCGGCAGGGGATCGAAAGAAAAAGGTAAGTGACCAAATATGAGGTGCCAAAAAATCCAAGAAAAGAAAGTTTTATAGTACATAGAGGATGACATGCGGGTCCCATTTAGCAGCAGCGGTATCACCGTTTGAGAGGCGGCAGGGGATCGAAAGAAAAAGGCAAGTGACCAAATTTGAGGTGCCAAAAAAAACTCCAAGAAAATAAAAGTTGATTGCTCATAGAGGATGACATGCGGGTCCCAATTAGCAGCAGCGGTGTCAACGTTTCCAAGGCGGCAAGGGATCAAAAGAAAAAGGAAGTAGCCAGAAATCAGGGGGTCAAAAAAAATCCAAGAATAGAAAGAATTTTGGTTCATAGAGGATGACATGCGGGACCCATGATCCTGCATCGTAAACGGCTCGATCGGAGAGCGTTGAACGAGATGGCGCGATCGAGAAAAAAAACAATGCCAGAGAGGCTGCCATCTGGGCCCTACATCCCTCGGCGGTGCGGATTTGCGTTGACTCGGCCGGCGAACCCGAGAATTCGAGATGCACCATGTCCCGGGCCACCATACGCAACGTTTTGGCCGGTTTCGTCGGGCTAGGTGGCCTCAAAAACGAGAAAAAAAACGTTTTGACATGCACAACGGACAGACCCAAAATCGTCGGCCATGGTACACCAGCAACCACGGCGCGACTTCAACTTCGTCGGCCATGGCAACTTTTCTTGTAGTGAGAGTAGAAAGGCTGGAATTTGAAGTCGTGGATTTCCCATCACAATACCACGCTTTGTTGGGATGACCAGCATATGCTAGGTTTATGGCGGTACCACATTACACGTACCTGTTGTGGAGGATGCCTGGACCTAAGGGACCAATCACAGTCAAAGGAAGCTTCGCGCTAGCCGATAAGTGTGATAAGGATTTTCATCGACTATCAGAAACCTTCGGGATGCAAGCAGAGTACATGGCGTCAAGGCTCACGACTGATTATGATGTGCTGCCAGATGTAGGAAGGCCCAACAAAGAATCAACCTTTAACACTGAGAAAAATTCTAAGGAGGTGCAGATTTACCCGACAGATCCAAAAAAGACGACGTCCATTGCGACAGACATGGACCTCGCATAGGAAAGCGCGCTCGTCAAGTTCCTCCGTGAGCACTGGAAAATCTTTGCATGGTGCCCAGCTGACATGCCAGGAGTACCCAGGGAACTTGCCAATCACCACCTAAACTTGGATCCGTTAGCGAGACCAATAAAACAACCTTTGCGGCGTTTTTTGGAGCCAAACCGCAAAGCTATGCTATCAGAAATTGATCGACTGAGAGAAGCTGGTTTCATCAAGGAGCTGCATACAGAGGCCACGTGGGTCGCAAACCCAGTATTGGTCCCGAAGAAAAACACTACAGTCCTTCGCATGTGTGTCGACTTTACGTGTCTCAACAAACACTGTCCAAAGGATCACTTTCCCCTCCCGAGGATCGATCAAATTATCGACTCCACGGCAGGATGTGAACGTCTTTCCTTCCTGGATGCATATTCTGGTTATAACCAGATCAGATTGAAAGAAGAGGACAATGTCAAAACAGCGTTCATCACACCCTATGGCGTGTTTTGCTATAGAACAATGTCTTTTGGTGTGAAAAACGCGGGAGCAACGTACTAGAGGATGATGCAGAAGTGTCTAGCAACACAGATCGGGAAAAACGTACAAGTCTACATTGACGATGTCGTGATAACTTCAAAAAAGGGGACAACGCTAATTGAGGACCTGAAGAAAACTTTCGACAACCTCGACAAATTTTGCCTCAAGTTGAACCCAACAAAGTGTTCTTTCGGCGTCCCTGCAGGAGAACTTCTTGGGTTCCTAGTTTCAGCGAGAGGGATTGAAGCTAATCCCGAAAAAATCCAAGCTATCGTAACAATGAGAAAGCCAACAAAGATGAAAGAAATACAGCAGCTAACTGGGCGAGTAGCAGCTTTAAGCAGATTTGTCGCCAGGCTAGGAGAAAAGGCGTTACCGTTCTACGCTTTAATCAAGCAAGGGGAGAAATTCCAGTGGAACGAAGAGGCAGATAGAGCCTTCGAGGATTTAAAGCGCACAATTTCGACACCACCAATCTTGGTGGCGCCGAAAGAGAAGGAGCCTCTCCTGTTATATATTGCGGCCACACCTCAGGTGGTCAGCACGGCGCTAGTCATCGAAAGAAAAGAAGAAGGAAAACTCCATGGAGTGCAAAGGCCGGTATATTTCATCAGTGAAGTTTTATCGCCTTCCAAACAGCGGTACCCGCAGTACAGGAAGTTAGCATATGGAGTGTTCACAATAGTAAGGAAATTGCGCCACTATTTTTTGGCACACCCGATAATAGTGGTCAATGAAGCACCTCTATCAAATATACTGAACAATCCAGAAGCTACAGGACGTGTCTCCCTTTGGGGAATAGAACTTTCTCCTCGGGACATCACGTATGAAAAAAGAAAAGCAATAAGATCGCAAATTCTGCCAGATTTCATCGCAGAGTGGATGGAGATGCAAAATACAGGACCCCCAGATTTATCGAGAACTGAATTTTGACGGGTCCAAAAGGGTAGAAGGAGCTGGTGCAGGTGTGATACTTATATCACCTGAAGGCGACAAACTGAAGTATGTCCTACGGATTATGTTCCCAAACGCATCTAACAATGAAGCAGAATATGAAGCTCTCATACATGGGATGAAGATGGCAAAAGCTTGTGGTGCAACCCGATTAAAAATCTTTGGCGACTCACAGTTGGTAGCTCAACAGGTCATGAACCAATGTGATGCAGTCAATGACAGCATGGTTGCATACAAGGAAGTGTACAACGAGCTCGAGAAGTTATTTGATGGATGCGAAGTAAATCACATTAGCAGGCTGAGCAATGATGAAGCCGATGTTCTCGCAAACATCGGGTCGCAGTGCCTTGCAAATTCCGCCAGGAGTGTTTTGGGAAGAAATAACCGAGAGATCCACCAAACCAAAGAAGGCGCAGAAGAAGGAAAAAAGGAGGAGAAAACTTCGACGGCTCTCAAGGAAGCACCAGGAGAAGAAGAGGACCAGGAGCTGGTGATGATGGTGGAGGTCCCATGGATGCAAGCGTACATATCATATATCCTAAGGAAAGAAATACCCGATGATCTAGTTGAAGCAAGGCGAGTTATTCGACGATCCAAGGCCTTTACAGTGGTCAAAGGGGAGTGATGTCTACTTCCCCCTCCTTTTCCTGTAGACAGTGTTGGGCCTCCAAGAGCAGAGGTTTGTAGAACAGCAGCAAGTTTTCCCTTAAGTGGATCACCCAAGGTTTATCGAACTCAGGGAGGAAGAGGTCAAAGATATCCCTCTCATGCAACCCTGCAACCACGAAGCAAGAAGTCTCTTGTGTCCCCAACACACCAAATAGGTGCACTAGTTCGGCGAAGAGATAGTGAAATACAGGTGGTATGAATAAATAGTAGTAGCAACGGTGCGAGAAAAATAGCTTGCTGGCGTGTAGTTGATGGTGGTAGTATTGCAGCAGTAGTAACACAATGAAACAGTAAACAAGCAGTAGTAACGCAGTATTTAGGAACAAGGCCTAGGGATTACACTTTCACTAGTGGACACTCTCAACATTGATCACATAACAGAATAGATAAATGCATACTCTACACTATTGTTGGATGATGAACACCATTGCGTAGGATTACACGAACCCTCAATGCCGGAGTTAACAAGCTCTACAATTAAATGTTCATATTTAAGTAACCTTTGAGTGTAAGATAGATCAAAAGACTAAACCAAGTACTAACATAGCATGCACACTGTCACCTTCATGCATATGTAGGAGGCATAGATCACATCAATACTATCATAGCAATAGTTAACTTCGCAATCTACAAGAGATCATGATCATAGCATAAACCAAGTACTAACACGGATGCACACACTGTCACCATTACATCGTGCAGGAGGAATAGAACTACTTTAATAACATTGCTAGAGTAGCACATAGATAAATTGTGATACAAACACATTGCAATCATAAAGAGATATAAATAAGCACTTCACTATGCCATTCAACAGTGAATAAGTATTCTGTGAAATATAGCCTAAGAGACCCACACGGTGCACACACTGTCACCTTTACACACGTGGGACAAGGAGTCTCCGGAGATCACATAAGTAAAACTCACTTGACTAGCATAATGACATCTAGATTACAAGCATCATCATATGAATCTCAATCATGTAAGGCAGCTCATGAGATTATTGTATTGAAGTACATAGGAGAGAGATGAACCACATAGCTACCGGTACAGCCCCGAGCCTCGATGGAGAACTACTCCCTCCTCATGGGAGCAGCAGCGGTGATGAAGATGGCGGTAGAGATGGCAGCGGTGTCGATGGAGGAGCCTTCCGGGGGCACTTCCCCGTTCCGACGGCGTGCCGGAACAGAGACTCCTGTCCCCCAGATCTTGGCCTCGCGATGGCGGCGGCTCTGGAAGGTTTCTGTGGTTTTCGTCGAACGTATCAGGGTTTTCGCGACGGAGGCTTTAAATAGGCGAAGAGGCGGCGCCAGAGGGCTTCTGGGGGACCCACACTATAGGGGGCGCGGCCCCCCCCTTGGCCGCGCCGGGGTGTGGTTTGGTGGGCCTGTGCCCCCTCCCTGGTGGCTCTCGGGTGTTCTGGATGCTTCCGGGCAAAATAGGAACCTGGGCATTGATTTCGTCCAATTCCGAGAATATTTCGTTACTAGGATTTCTGAAACCAAAAACAGCAGAAAACAGGAACTGGCACTTCGGCATCTTGTTAATAGGTTAGTTCCAGAAAATGCACGAATATGACATAAAGTGTGCATAAAACATGTAGATAACATCAATAATGTGGCATGGAACATAAGAAATTATCGATACGTCGGAGACGTATCAGCATCCCCAAGCTTAGTTCTGCTCGTCCCGAGCAGGTAAAACGATAACACAGATAATTTCTGGAGTGACATGCCATCATAACCTTGATCATACTATTTGTAAAGCATATGTAGTGAATGCAGCGATCAAAACAATGTATATGACATGAATAAACAAGTGAACCATAAAGCAAAGACTTTTCATGAATAGCACTTCAAGACAAGCATCAATAAGTCTTGCATAAGAGTTAACTCATAAAGCAATAATTCAAAGTAAAGGCATTGAAGCAACACAAAGGAAGATTAAGTTTCAGCGGTTGCTTTTAACTTATAACATGTATATCTCATGGATATTGTCAACATAGAGTAATATAATAAGTGCAATATGCAAATATGTAGAAATCAATGCACAGTTCACAAGTGTTTGCTTCTTGAGGTGGGGAGAAATAGGTGAACTGACTCAATAATGAAAGTAAAAGAATGGTCCTCCATAGAGGAAAAGCATCGATTGCTATATTTGTGCTAGAGCTTTGATTTTGAAAACATAAAGAGAGCATAAAAATAAAGTTTTGAGAGGTGTATGTTGTTGTCAACGAATGGTAGCGGGTACTCTAACCCCCTTGCCAGACAAACCTTCAAAGAGCGGCTCCCATTTTATTTTATTTTGGGTGGCACTCCTTCCAACCTTTCTTTCACAAACCATGGCTAACCGAATCCTCGGGTGCCTGCCAACAATCTCATACCATGAAGGAGTGCCTTTTTATTTTAGTTTTATTATGATGATGACACTCCTCCCAACCTTTGCTTACACAAGCCATGGCTAACCGAATCCTTCGGGTGCCGTCCAACAATCACATACCATGGAGGAGTGTCTATTTTTGTTAATTAATTTGGGACTGGGAATCCCATTGCCAGCTCTTTTTGCAAAATTATTGGATAAGCGGATGAAGCCACTAGTCCATTGGTGAAAGTTGCCCAACAAGATTGAAAGATAAACACCACATACTTCCTCATGAGCTATAAAACATTGACACAAATCAGAGGTGATAAATTTTGAATTGTTTAAAGGTAGCACTCAAGCAATTTACTTTGGAATGGCAGGAAATACCATGTAGTAGGTAGGTATGGTGGACACAAATGGCATAGTGTTGTTTGGCTCAAGGATTTGGATGCATGAGAAGTATTCCCTCTCGATACAAGGTTTAGGCTAGCAAGGCTTATTTGAAACAAACACAAGGATGAACCGGTGCAGAAAAACTCACATAAAAGACATATTGTAAACATTATAAGACTCTACACCGTCTTCCTTGTTGTTCAAACTCGATACTAGAAATTATCTAGACCTTAGAGAAACCAATTATGCAAACCAAATTTTAGCAAGCTCTTAGTATTTCTTCATTAATGGGTGCAAAGTATATGATGCAAGAGCTTAAACATGAGCACAACAATTGCCAAGTATCACATTACCCAAGACATTTATAGCAATTACTACATGTATTATTTTCCAATTCCAACCATATAACAATTTAACGAAGAGGAAACTTCGCCATGAATATTATGAGCTAAGAACACATGTGTTCTTACGAACCAGCGGAGCGTGTCTCTCTCCCACACAAGCATGATGTAATCCAATTTATTCAAACACAAACAAAAACAAACCGACACTCCAAGAAAAGCACATAAGATGTGACTGAATAAAAATATAGTTTCAAGAGAAGGAACCTGATAATGTTGTCGATGAAGAAGGGGATGCCTTGGGCATCCCCAAGCTTAGACGCTTGAGTCTTCTTAATATATGCAGGGGTGAACCACCGGGGCATCCCCAAGCTTAGAGCTTTCACTCTTCTTGATCATAGTATATCATCTCCCTCTCTTGACCCTTGAAAACTTCCTTCACACCAAACTTCTCATAAACTTCATTAGAGGGGTTAGTACATAATCAAAAACTCACATGTTCAGAGGTGACACAATCATTCTTAACACTTCTGGACATTGCTCAAAGCTACTGGAAGGTAATGGAACAAAGAAATCCACCCAACACAGCGAAAGAAGCAATGCGAAATAAAAGGCAGAATCTATCAAAACAGAACAGTCCGTAAAGACGAATTTGTAATAAATACTTCCGTTGCTCAGATCAGAAAACTCACAACTAATGAAAGTTGCGTACATATCTGAGGAACACGCACGTAAATTGGCATATTTTTCTGATTTTTGTACAGAGAAAACAGCCCAGATTCGTGACAGATAGAAATCTGTTTCTGCGCAGAGATCCAAATCTAGTATCAACCTTCGATTAGAGGCTTCACTTGGCACAACAAAACACAAAACTAAGATAAGGAGAGGTTGCTACAGTAGTAAACAACTTCCAAGACACAAATATAAAACAAAGTACTGTAGCAAAATAACACATGGGTTATCTCCCAAGAAGTTCTTTCTTTATAGCCATTAAGATGGGCTCAGCAGTTTTAATGATGCACTCGCAAGAAATAGTATTTGAAGCAAAAGAGAGCATCAAGAGGCAAATTGAAAACACATTTAAGCCTAACATGCTTCCTATGCATGGGAATCTTGTAAATAAACAAGTTCATGAGGAGCAAAGTAACAAGCATAGGAAGATAAAACAAGTGTAGTTTCAAAAATTTCAGCACATAGAGAGGCATTTTAGTAACATGAAAATTTCTACAACCATATTTTCCTCTCTCATAATAACTTTCAGTAGCAACATGAGCAAACTCAACAATATAACTATCACATAAAGCATTCTTATCATGAGTCTCATGCGTAAAATTATTACTCTCCACATAAGCATAATCAATTTTATTAGTTGTAGTGGGAGCAAATTCAACAAAGTAGCTATCATTATTATTCTCATCAAGTGTTGGAGGCATAGTATAATCACAACAAAATTTACTCTCCATAGTAGGTGGCACCAAAAGACCACTATCATTATAATCATCATATATGGGAGGCAAAGTATCATCAAAGAAAATTTTCTCCTCAATGCTTGGGGGACTAAAAAGATCATGCTCGTCAAAACCAGCTTCCCCAAGCTTAGAATTTTCCATATCATTAGCAACAATGGTGTTCAAAGTGTTCATATTAATATGTTCCATGGGTTTTTTAATTTTCGGATCAAACCATCCATGTCTTAAATCAGGAAATAGAGTAAAAAGCTCATTGTTGTCCATTATGCCTTACTAGTGTAAACAAGAAACAAAAAGTTGCTATTGCAGGATCTAAAGGAAATAGCTTTGAGTACTTACGGCGCCGGAAAATAGCTTGGTAGCCGAGGTCCGGAGTGTGAGTACCTTTTACCTTTCCTCCCCGGCAATGGCGCCAGAAAATAGCTTGATGTCTACTTCCCCCTCCGTTTCCTGTAGACAGTGTTGGGCCTCCAAGAGCAGAGGTTTGTAGAACAGCAGCAAGTTTTCCCTTAAGTGGATCACCCAAGGTTTATCGAACTCAGGGAGGAAGAGGTCAAAGATATCCCTCTCATGCAACCCTGCAACCACGAAGCAAGAAGTCTCTTGTGTCCCCAACACACCAAATAGGTGCACTAGTTCGGCGAAGAGATAGTGAAATACAGGTGGTATGAATAAATAGTAGCAGTAGCAACGGTGCCAGAAAATAGCTTGCTGGCGTGTAGTTGATGGTGGTAGTATTGCAGCAGTAGTAACATAGTGAAACAGTAAACAAGCAGTAGTAACGCAGTATTTAGGAACAAGGCCTAGGGATTACACTTTCACTAGTGGACACTCTCAACATTGATCACATAACAGAATAGATAAATGCATACTCTACACTATTGTTGGATGATGAACACCATTGCGTAGGATTACACGAACCCTCAATGCCGGAGTTAACAAGCTCCACAATTAAATGTTCATATTTAAGTAACCTTTGAGTGTAAGATAGATCAAAAGACTAAACCAAGTACTAACATAGCATGCACACTGTCACCTTCATGCATATGTAGGAGGCATAGATCACATCAATACTATCATAGCAATAGTTAACTTCGCAATCTACAAGAGATCATGATCATAGCATAAACCAAGTACTAACACGGATGCACACACTGTCACCATTACATCGTGCAGGAGGAATAGAACTACTTTAATAACATTGCTAGAGTAGCACATAGATAAATTGTGATACAAACACATTGCAATCATAAAGAGATATAAATAAGCACTTCACTATGCCATTCAACAGTGAATAAGTATTCTGTGAAATATAGCCTAAGAGACCCACACGGTGCACACACTGTCACCTTTACACACGTGGGACAAGGAGTCTCCGGAGATCACATAAGTAAAACTCACTTGACTAGCATAATGACATCTAGATTACAAGCATCATCATATGAATCTCAATCATGTAAGGCAGCTCATGAGATTATTGTATTGAAGTACATAGGAGAGAGATGAACCACATAGCTACCGGTACAGCCCCGAGCCTCGATGGAGAACTACTCCCTCCTCATGGGAGCAGCAGCGGTGATGAAGATGGCGGTGGAGATGGCAGCGGTGTCGATGGAGGAGCCTTCCGGGGGCACTTCCCCGTTCCGGCGGCGTGCCGGAACAGAGACTCCTGTCCCCCAGATCTTGGCCTCGCGATGGCGGCGGCTCTGGAAGGTTTCTGTGGTTTTCGTCGAACGTATCAGGGTTTTCGCGACGGAGGCTTTAAATAGGCGAAGAGGCGGCGCCAGAGGGCTTCTGGGGGGCCCACACTATAGGGGGCGCGGCCCCCCCCCCTTGGCCGCACCGGGGTGTGGTTTGGTGGGCCTGTGCCCCCTCCCTGGTGGCTCTCGGGTGTTCTGGATGCTTCCGGGCAAAATAGGAACCTGGGCGTTGATTTCGTCCAATTCCGAGAATATTTCGTTACTAGGATTTCTGAAACCAAAAACAGCAGAAAACAGCAACTGGCACTTCGGCATCTTGTTAATAGGTTAGTTCCAGAAAATGCACGAATATGACATAAAGTGTGCATAAAACATGTAGATAACATCAATATTGTGGCATGGAACATAAGAAATTATCGATACGTCGGAGACGTATCAGGGAGTTATACAAGCGTAGTATTTCGGGCGTGTTACAAAGATGCGTCACACCCGAAGAAGGAAGGATAATCTTAAAGGATGTACACGAGGAAATATGTGGTCATCACGCGAGCAGTCGAGCTATTGCGGCCAAGGTTTTTCGGGCTGGATTTTACTGGTTGATAGCAATCGAGGATGCGAAGGAGATAGTAAAAACCTGCGACGCATGATACGTCTTCGACGTATCGATAATTTCTTATGTTCCATGCCACATTATTGATGATATCTACATGTTTTATGCATACTTTATGTCATATTTATGCATTTTCCGGCACTAACCTATTAACGAGATGCCGAAGAGCCAGTTGCTGTTTTCTGCTGTTTTTGGTTTCAGAAATCCTAGTAAGGAAATATTCTCGGAATTGGACGAAATCAACGCCCAGGGGCCTATTTTGCCACGAAGCTTCCAGAAGACCGAGGGAGAGACGAAGTGGGGCCACGGGGCGCCGCCACACTAGGGCGGTGCGGCCCAGGAGGGGCCCGCGCGGCCCTAGCGTGTGGGGCCCCCGTGACACCTCCTGACCTGCCCTTCTGCCTACTTAAGTCTTCGTCGACAATAGCCCCAGTACCGAGAGCCACGATACGAAAAACCTTCCAGAGACGCCGCCGCCGCCAATCCCATCTCGGGGGATTCAGGAGATTGCCTCCGGCACCCTGCCGGAGAGGGGAATCATCTCCCGGAGGACTCTTCACCGCCATGGTCGCCTCCGGAGTGATGAGTGAGTAGTTCACCCCTGGACTATGGGTCCATAGCAGTAGCTAGATGGTCGTCTTCTCCTAATTATGCTTCATTGTCGGGTCTTGTGAGCTGCCTAACATGATCAAGATCATCTATCTGTAATGATATATGTTGTGTTTGTTGGGATCCGATGGATAGAGAATACTATGTTATGTTGATTATCAATCTATTATCTATGTGTTGTTTATGATCTTGCATGCTCTCCGTTATTAGTAGAGGCTCTGGCCAAGTTTTTACTCTTAACTCCAAGAGGGAGTATTTATGCTCGATAGTGGGTTCATGCCTCCATTAAATGCAGGACGGTGACAGAAAGTTCTAAGGTTGTGGATGTCTTTGTTGCCACTAGGGATAAAACATTGATGCTATGTCCGAGGATGTAGTTATTGATTACATTACGCACCATACTTAATGCAATTGTCTGTTGTTTTCAACTTAATACTTGGAAGGGGTTCGGATGATAACTTTGAAGGTGGACTTTTTAGGCATAGATGCATGCTGGATAGCGGTCTATGTACTTTGTCGTAATGCCCAATTAAATCTCACAATACTCATCATATCATGTATGTGCATTGTCATGCCCTCTCTATTTGTCAATTGCCCAACTGTAATTTGTTCACCCAACATGCTATTTATCTTATGGGAGAGACACCTCTAGTGAACTGTGGACCCCGGTCCATTCTTTTAATCGAATACAATCTATTGCAATACTTGTTCTACTGTTTTCTGCAAACAATCATCATCCACACTATACATCTAATCCTTTGTTACAGCAAGCCGGTGAGATTGACAACCTCACTGTTTCGTTGGGGCAAAGTACTTTGGTTGTGTTGTGCAGGTTCCACGTTGGCGCCGGGATCCCTGGTGTTGCGCCGCACTACATCTCGCCGCCATCAACCTTCAACGTGCTTCTTGGCTCCTACTGGTTCGATAAACCTTGGTTTCTTACTGAGGGAAAACTTGCCGCTGTACGCATCACACCTTCCTCTTGGGGTTCCCAACGGACGCGTGCTGTACGCGTATCAAGCTCTTTTTCTGGCGCCGTTGCCGGGGAGATCAAGACACGCTGCAAGGGGAGTCTCCACATCCCAATCTCTTTACTTTGTTTTTGTCTTGCTTTATTTTATTTACTACTTTGTTTGCTGCATTATATCAAAATACAAAAAAATTAGTTACTTGTTTTACTTTACTTAATTCCATGCATGTTTTTATTTCACTAGTTAGGCTTAATGGAAAACAACAAAAATATTAGAGATCTTTATAGTATTTATCTTGAGTTAGGACATGAGGTGTTTGAAGAGAAAATTAAAAAACCCATGGAACTTTGTTTGTAAAATAGTTGTAGCAATGTTATTAGCATGAACTCTTTGAACACTATTATTGCTAATGCTATGGAAGAATTTAAGCTTGGGGAAGCTGGTTTTGATGAGCATGATATTTTTAGTCCCCCAAGCATGGAGGAGGAAATTTACTTTGATGATACTTTGCCTCCCATTTATGATAATAGTGGTATTTTGGTGCCACCTACTATAGAGGATAAAGTTTATTATGACTATACTATGCCCCCTATATTTGATGATGAGAATAATAATGATAGCTACTTTGTTGAATTTGCTCCCACTATTACTAATAAAATTGATTATGCTTATGTGGAGAGTAATAATTTTATGCATGAGACTCATGATAAGAATGCTTTATGTGATAGTTATATTGTTGAGTTTGCTCATGATGCTACTGAAAGTTATTATGAGAGAGGAAAATATGGTTGTAGAAATTTTCATGTTACTAAAACACCTCTATATATGCTGAAATTTTTGAAGCTACACTTGTTCTATCTTCCTATGCTTGTTACTTTGCTCTTCATGAACTTGTTTATTTACAAGATTCCTATGCATAGGAAGCATGTTAGACTTAATTTTTTTTTGAGTTTGCCTCTTGATGCTCTCTTTTGCTTCAAATACTATTTTTTGCGAGTGCATCATTAAAACTGCTGAGCCCATCTTAATGGCTATAAAGAAAGAACTTCTTGGGAGATAACCCATGTGTTTATTTTACTACAGCACTTTTATTTTATATTTAAGTCTTGGAAGTTGTTAGTACTGTAGCAACCTCTCCTTATCTTAGTTTTGTGCATTGTTGTGCCAAGTAAAGTCGTTGATAGTAAGGTTCATACTAGATTTGGATTACTGCGCAGAAACAGATTTCTTTGCTGTCACGAATCTGGGCCAAATTCTCTGTAGGTAACTTAGAAAATTATGCCAATTTACGTGAGTGATCCTCAGATATGTACGCAACTTTCATTCAATTTGATCATTTTCATTTGAGCAAGTCTGGGGCCTCAATAAAATTCGTCTTTACGAACTATTCTGTTTTGACAGATTCTGCCTTTTATTTCGCATTGCCTGTTTTGCTATGCTTGATGGATTTTTCGATTCCATTAACTTTCAGTAGCTTTGTGCAATGTCCAGAAGTGTTAAGAATGATTGTGTCACCTCTGAACATGTAAGTTTTGATTGTGCACTAACCCTCTAATGAGTTGTTTTGAGTTTGGTGTGGAGGAAGTTTTCAAGGATCAAGAGAGGGAGATGATACAATATGATCAAGGAGAGTGAAAGCTCTAAGCTTGGGGATGCCCCGGTGGTTCACCCCTGCATATTTCAAGAAGACTCAAGCGTCTAAGCTTGGGGATGCCCAAGGCATCTCCTTCTTCATCGACAACATTATCAGGTTCCTCTAGTGAAACTATATTTTTATTCCATCACATCTTATGCACTTTGCTTGGAGCGTCGGTTTGTTTTTGTTTTTGTTTTTGTTTGAATAAAATGGATCCTAGCATTCATTGTGTGGGAGAGAGACACGCTCCGCTGTTGCATATGGACAAATATGTCCTTAGGCTTTACTCATAATATTCATGACGAAAGTTTCTTCTTCGTTAAACTGTTATATGGTTGGAATCGGGAAATGCTACATGTAGTAATTGCTAAAATGTCTTGGATAATGTGATACTTGGCAATTGTTGTGCTCATGTTTAAGCTCTTGCATCATATACTTCGCACCCATTAATGAAGAAATACATAGAGCTTGCTAAAATTTGGTTTGCATAATTGGTCTCTCTAAGGTCTAGATAATTTCTAGTATTGAGTTTGAACAACAAGGAAGACGGTGTAGAGTCTTATAATGTTTACAATATGTCTTTTATGTGAGTTTTGCTGCACTGCTTCATCCTTGTGTTTGTTTCAAATAGCCTTGCTAGCCTAAGCCTTGTATCGAGAGGGAATACTTCACATTCATCCAAAATCCTTGAGCCAACCACTATGCCATTTGTGTCCACCATACCTACCTACTACTTGGTATTTCTCCGCCATTCCAAAGTAAATTGCTTGAGTGCTACCTTTAAATTTCTATCCTCTACCTTTGCAAGATATAGCTCATGGGACAAATAGCCTGAAAACTATTGTGGTATTGAATATGTACTTATGCACTTTATCTCTTATTAAGTTGCTTGTTGTGCGATAACCATGTTCCTGGGGACGCCATCAACTACTCTTTGTTGAATATCATGTGAGTTGCTATGCATGTCCATCTTGTCTGAAGTAAGGGAGATTTACCGCTAGAATGGTTAGAGCATGCATAATGTTAGAGAAGAACATTGGTCCGCTAACTAAAGCCATGATCCATGGTGGAAGTTTCAGTTTTGGACAAATATCCTCAATCTCATATGAGAAAATTAATTGTTTAATGCTTATGCATAAAAGAGGAGTCCATTATCTGTTGTCTATGTTGTCCCGGTATGGATGTCTAAGTTGAGAATAATCAATAGCGAGAAATCCGATGCGAGCTTTCTCCTTAGTGAAAGGACACAGATGTCGCCTAGAGGGGGGGGGGGGTGAATAGGCGATTTAAAATTTTTACGAGATGGGCTTAACAAATGCGGAATAAAACTAGCGTTTACTTTGTCAAGCCCAAAGCCTATAAACTATGGTTCACCTATGTGCACCAACAACTTATTCTAAGCAATGGTTCACCTATGTGTACCAACAACTTATGCTAAGCAAGACAAGCAACTTATGTGATAGCACGATATATATATAACTTCAAGCACGATGGCTATCACAAAGTAAAATGCATAAGTAAAGAGCTCGGGTATAGGAATAACCGAAGTGACGCGGAGACAACGATGTAGCCCGAAGTTCACACTCTTGCGAGTGCTACTCTCCGTTGGAGCGGTGTGGAGGACAAGTCACTCCAAATGCACGAGGGCCACCGTATTCTCCTCGAGAATTCCCACCAAAAGGGATGTCCTCGATCCACTATGGGACCTTAGGAAGGTCACCGAACCCGCACAAAGCTTGGGGCTATCTCCACAACTTAATTGGAGGCTCCCAACAAATTGCCACAAAGGCCTTGCCCTTGAAGATTCTCCACAACTTAATTGGAGTCCCCAAGAACACCACAAAGATGCCACAAAGGCCTTGCCCTTGAAGATTCTCCACAACTTAATTGGAGTCCCCAAGAACACCACAAAGATGCCACAAAGGCCTTGCCCTTGAAGATTCTCCACAACTTAATTGGAGTCCCCAAGAACACCACTAAGATGCCACAAAGGCCTAGAATCCGTCTAGGGTTCCAAGAACCCAAGAGTAACAACCTTCTTGCTTTCACCTCCACGAATCACCGTGGAGAACTCAAACCGATGCACCAAATGCAATGGCAAGAACACCACAAAGATGCTCAAGTCCTTCTCTCTCAAATTCCAACAAAGCTACAAAAGCTATTGGGGGAATAAGAGAGGAAGAACAAATAAGAGGAGGAACACCAAATTTCTCCAAGATCTAGATCTAGTGGATTCCCCTCACAAAGAGAGGGATTTGATTGGTAGGAATGTAGATCTAGATCTCCTCTTCCTTTTCCCTCAAAAAGATTCAAGAAGCATAGGAGGAGTAGAGGGAAAGGGAAGCTCTCAAGGTCAACAATGGTGGAGAGCACAAAGGGGAAGAGGTAGCTGCCCAAGGAGGAAGAAGGGGGGCTTAAATACCCCCTCCCATCGAAATATGACCGTTTGGGTCAGCTCAGGCCGGATTTTCCGGGCCGGATATTTGCAAAATATCCGGGCCCCGAAAAACGGCTAAGGACATGAGAAAACTGCTCTCAGGATGGGGGCCGGACATTTGGCCGGATATTTGCCCGGATTTGTCCAAAAACCGGATTTTTCCGGGGGGCGGATTATCTGCCCCAAACTTGGGCCGGAATATCCGCCCCCCTGAAAACTGGCAGAAACATCAAACTGAAACGGGCATAACTTTAGCATCCGGACTCCGATTTTGATGATCTTGGGCTTGTTTTAAAGCTAGGAACAAGCTCTACAAGATCATGCAGGAAACCATCATAGTCCAACAAGGGAGGATAGAAACAAATGATGAAAGGTTTGACCTATCTAAAAAAGACATACCGGTAAAACCTCCAATCTTGAAAATGCAACAAGTTGCCCGTGCAAAAACCATTCTTGATGAACTAGAGCTTGTCATGAGAATAAGCACAAGCTCTAAATCATCACATGGATAAGATCCAAATAATAACCAAGAAAGATGATGCAAGGATGCAAAGGTTTGAGCTCTCTCCGAACGATACGATCGAGTTACTCACTCGAGAGCCCTCTTGATAGTACGGCAACTAAACTATAAACCGGTCTCCAACTACACTATGAGACCGGTGAGAAAGAAACCCTATCCAGAGCAAACCTTATACTTGCGCATTCCACTTGAGCTTGATGACGACGATCTTGACCTCAACAAGATGGAACGCCTTTCTTGCTTGTGCTTGCTTGACGAAGTCTTGTAGATTGCTCCCCCATAAACCACCATGGGAGAGCTTCTTCTTCGGCGCATCTTCACATAAACATGACCACCATGTGGATTGCTCCCCCATAATCCACCATGGGAGAGCTTCTTCTTCGGCGCATCTTCACATATCCATGATCACCATATGGATGGCAAGACTCAAGCAAAGGATCTCTTCGAGATGGCTCATCTTGAACTTGCACATCATTTCTTCATTCTTCATCATGTTGATGTCTTGAATTAACTTGAGGGCTCACTTCATATTCATCTTCAAGACATACTTGACACTTGATATCCTTCATCAATTTCTTCTTATTGCAACCTTGAAGCCAACATATGGTTCAAGAATTGCCTATGGACAACTCCTACAAATATAACTCAATGCAAACATTAGTCCATAGGGATTGTCATTAATTACCAAAACCACACATGGGGGCTCCATGCACTTTCAATCTCCCCCATTTTGGTAATTGATGACAATCTCTTTGAGAGGGTTTATATAAGGAATTTAAGTAACAAATAAGTTGAATCTATAGAGCAAACTCCCCCATAATAT
Source organism: Lolium perenne (assembly GCF_019359855.2). Lineage (NCBI taxonomy): Eukaryota > Viridiplantae > Streptophyta > Magnoliopsida > Poales > Poaceae > Lolium > Lolium perenne. Next base: position 314,465,837 of record NC_067247.2, read on the forward strand.
ATGCATGTGTGAATGATCTTGACTTTCATTGCATATATTGGCATTCAAAGCCTAGTGGAGTTTCCTCTAAATATTCAACTATGCAAAGCAACAATATGCAATGCAATAAAGGCACATGCTTAAGCACAAAGCAAAGACATAACCAATTTCCCTTAAACCCTCCAAACTTCTCCCCCATTGGCACCAATCGCCGAAATGGGTGAAAAATTTAGAAGGCCAATATAGTGAGAGTTCCTCCATAGCGTGTGCATTTCTCATAATTTGAGTGGAATCAAATGCACATATCCAATTACGAATATTTGGAAGGAATCACACCATAGATAGGATCAAATATTGCAAAAAGATAACAAAGTCAAGAAGCTTCAACAAATGAAGCAAGCAACCAAATGAACCACAAAGAAGATACCAAAAGAAAGATAGATATTATGATAAGATCAAGAAGATTGCTCTAAATAATATGAGGAAGCTCCCCAAGGTTTGTGCACAAAACAAGACAATTTGCATTGGAGTATAAAGTGCACAAACATGGAATCATCACTCCCATAATATCATTCAAAAACAAAATATACCAAGTGAATCAAACTCTAATGATCACCAAAAGATAGTGCTCTAAATTAAATGAGGAAGCTCCCCAAGGTACATGCATAAATTAAAATGTTGTATTTGAATACAATATGCATAACATGGAATCCTCACTCCCTCATTACCATTTAAAACACAAACATTTGGAATAGATCATAGATAGAGAAATAAGCTTAACACTTGCAACAAACAAATAGTTGAGCAACAAGTAAGAGGCACCATAATAAAAGGCTCAACCAAGAGGATATGTGAAAGGCATGATAAAGCATATTATAAGACTATTACAAGGATGAGCAAAAAGCATCATCATAGTCTTCAATGAATTATATTGCTTAGCATGACCAATCAACACGCAATAAATAAATAAGATATCAAAAGGAGATGTATCATATCTTATGTGTATAAGTTTCTCTAAGTGGGAAATATCACAAAGATATTTATCCACAAAGAAACATGCACACATAAAATAGATACGCAAGAAAAATAGTATGATATCCAAGACGAAGTCATGCAATATACCAATAAGAATTTTTGCTTAATAGCATGGCCAAAGGCTCAATTTTATCTTATTGTACATTCATGAACTTCAACCACAAACAACTAAAATACATCACAAATATCAACAAGGGATAGAAGATAGTTGGGATGCATTTGAGAAAGGCAACAAGTATCACAAACGGGGATACCAAAAGAAGTAACTAAATTTGCACTTTCATCTATATTGCACATGTGAGAGCCTTGAGGAATTGATATGCAACAAAATTGCTAGATAGGCATAGTTGGGATGGATGAATCATGAGCATGATTTAAAATACTTCCCAACAAATGCACTCATCTCAAATTACTCACATTCACAATAAAGAGGTTTTATTAAGACTTTTGCAAGAAGCACAACATCTGCAAATCAAGAGATTCATGCCAAGATGCAACCATAAGGTTGGATACAAGAAAAGTATGCATGAGAAGATACTTGTTACCAAGATAGCATTGGTGTGGATGTAGTAGATATGTGTTCGTTGATCATCCTAGCTTGCCTCACGTTACCATTGAGTCACCACTTCTTTCCAAGAGTGAGACAAGCATTCAATGCATATCCATTGTACCTAACACAAAGGTAAGTACAAAATGGTCCCCAAACTAATTGGGTCCGAAGTAGTTAGACACACTACAACATATAGGACAAACTCCACAATTCTATGTGCATATAGATATGAAATTGAATTTCATGCACATCTTAGTCAAATTAGGATTTGATGGAGTTTACCCTATATATTGGATCAAAGAAAGTGACACATGCCATAAGATATACATATATTAAATATGCATGCACAATACTTTCAAGAACCAAAGGAAGATACAATTTGGACAAAACACCAAATAAACCAAGAGACAATGGTTGTCCAAATTATATCAAAGAATCAAATCAACACAAGATTGACTCCAAAGACTTATCTCATTATAAGAAGCTAATTAAACCTAAGCAAAAAGGAATGAGATAACCAACTCCCAAGAGAGCAAGGTTCCAACAAATAAACCAAACCCTCGACACTTTTTATGATGGCACAAAGTACCAAAAAGAAAATTTATGACTACCAAAACCAAATTTTTGATAAAGATCAAGAGATGTTAAGCATTCTAACAAATATAGGAGAGCTCCCCCAAGATTAGTGCATTATCTAGGATTTTGCATATGAATACTAAATGCACAAACCTAGGATCATCACGCTACCTAAATCTACTAAAATGCTAAGAAAGTTTGAATAGACAAATTAGATCCATAAGATGCAAGGAAGACACATGGGAGTCAAAGCACAACACATTCATGGCAATAAATAAGACAATTTAAACACAAGAGCCAATGTAAATATGATCAATAAATTTCTACCCAATAATAGATTGCCAATTGTCCTAGGACAAGAGGTATTAGGAAATATTTTCCGGTGGTAGTTTGTAAGTATATGTAAGATCATTTTTACACCAAATAAAGCATATGGTAAAATATAAGAGTTAACCATCATGCAAAGAGAGTTTCTTGATAGCTTCAATTAGTCAACATGCAAAGCAATTAATAGTATTCATACCAACATGCAAAGCAATTAATAGTATTCATACCAACATGCAAAGCAATTAATAGCATTCATACCAACATGCAAAGCAATTAATAGTATGACTTGAAGCACATGGTTTTCCAAAAATGTATTGAGGGACACATTGTGAAAAACCATGCCAAGAAAAACTTTCACAAATAAGATCCACAAAGATATTAGCAATGAAGCCATTTAAGCAAATTGGAACTTGTTTGAGAAAACATGTCACATATGAGAGACAATTTACAATATCAATTCTATGTGACACATCCTCAAATGTTCACATTTCCTAGGCTTGTAATATGCACAAAGCTTATTACTCCCCCATAACGTGATAAGGAATTTATTTTCACAAGAGGCAAATAAGATCCAAGTAGAGATATTAATGGACATTAGAATTTGAATTTCTCATGAAGATGACATACCACATAGAGACTAGATAATCTTGCAATATCAATTCTAAGTGATATTCCTCATGTACACACATTGTTAGGATCATGAAATTCCCAAAGGAATGTCACTCCCCCAAAATGGGATTGTCCATTAATCGCTCATAAGAGCCATATAGGATACAACAAGGTGCAAAGAGGCTCCAACACAAACACAAATACATGGTGTGCAACCCAACATGCATAGACTTGATTTCTCAAGCAAAAGCAAATAGGAATCACAACATATACAAACACATGTTAGGAACAAAAACTAACACATGCAAAGGGGCGAGTAACTTTCAATATAAATGAGTTGAGAACATGTTACCGCAAGGAGGAACATTGGATATATGATAGTAGCAAGATAATCAAAAGACTTGGCTTGATATAATATAAATGATGAAGATCCCTTAATTCTTCATGATGTAGCCAAGTCTCCAATGCCCTCCAACGAGCACCTATTGATCAAATTTTGGATTGTTGGTCCCCAACTAAGTTGGGTCCTAAGAGGTTAGTCACAATAGGCTTGGCAACCCAAATGGTTCTTTTCTTGACACCACTTTGAGCACCAACATATTTGGCAAACACATTGCCACCCTCATCCTTACGAAGAGAATAAACATCATCAATGGTGATAGAGTTGGATGAGGTACCAATAGTGCAAAAGGAGGAGATGTGGCCCTTCTCGCGGCATATGTAGCAAGTTCTTTTCTTCTCCTTCTTCTCACTAGATTTCTCCACAATGGGAGCATTGGCTTGATTCTTCTTGGGAAGTGGCATTTCTTCAACTTGAGGTTGAATATGAGTTTGAGCTTGAGGCCGCTTCCCTTTTTGCTTCTTCTTCAAAGGGCAAGATCTAACATGATGCCCTTCAATTTTGCACTTGAAGCAAACAATCTTGGCCGGGTCTTTGACTTGTAATTGGCCCTTCTTAGTCTTGTTGTTCTTGGACTTGTTCTTGTTGTTGGAGTTGAATCCAAGTCCACTCTTGTCATTGGGGGATTGTTGCACACTTAACATCTTGTCAAGTTTGCATTTCCCTTCATGACTCTTTACCAAGTCGGTCTTCAAAGAAGTGACTTGGGCCTTGAGCTCTTTGATTTCCTCTACATGGTTAATAACAACACAAGTACTAGAGGAAGTAGAACCTTCATTGTTAGAGCAACAAGGCAAGGAAGATAATTCACCACAAGATTTAGCAATACTATGAGTGGATGAATTACTAGGACTAGCACATGGCAATATAGCTTTTTGGGTAGTAGTGATAGTATCCACATGAGGCTCACAAGGTGTTGCCTTTGATATGATAGCCTCATGAGCTAACTTTAGCCTATCATGGGAGGCTAGAAGATCCTCATGGGAGCTAGAAAGCTTTCCATGATTTTCTTCCAATTTCCCATAATTGCTAGTTAGCAATTCAAGTTGAGCCCTTAGCTCAACATTCTCCTTCAAGATAGATGCTTCACAAGAAGTAGAGTTAGTAGCACAAGCATCATCACAAGACATATTAAGAAGAGAGGGTAACATAGCATGCTTTTTTTAAATAGGAAGCTTGAAGTTGCTCATGAGACTTGGTGAGGATAGAGTGTTCGCTCTCCAAGACCTTGTGGGCCTTGTCTAGATCATCTAGATCCTTAACAAGTTTATCATGACCAACACCAACTTTGGGATTTTCCTTTTCAAGCATTTTTACTTGAGCTTTAGCATGGTCTCTTTCCTTAGTGAGTTTAGAAACTATTTCATTTCGAGACACTTCAAGGGTTTCAAGTTGCTCTTCAAGAGAGGCTATGGTCTCTTGTTCTTCTTCAAGGTCATTCTTTAGGGATGCTACATCATTGGCATACTCTCGTTCAAGAGCACCCTTTTTATCAATGGTGTTCTCATGCATCCAAATAAGTTTTTGGCTCTCAATAGCGGTAGTCAAGATTTCAAAGAAGTGAGTGCTAGCAATTTTATCTTTGCAAATAACCTTGAATACGCTCTTACCCTTATCGCGTAGAGAGACAACCCAATCTTCTTCTTCATATTCATCCTCATCCTTATCACCACGAGACATATTAGGTTCCATGGTAGGAGGTACCGTGGAACCCTTGGCCATAAGGCATATATGAGGACCGTGAGATAAAGATGAGGAGTTACTTGAGGCTCCTTTCAAGATCTTGTCTTGACCAATAGAATCTTTGGTTTCCTCTACATTGTTAGACACACAACAACTAGAGGAAATAGAATCATTTTTATCATGGCCACAAGACAATGCAAGCATATCATCATTAGATTTTTTCAAGCAACTTACACATGATATGCAAGGACTATCAACACAAGCATGTAAATCATTTCTAGTGCTAGATGTGTTTAAGTCCAAAGATGAAGCATTGCAATGAGATAGAGATGAAGAATCATTAATAGTAAGCTCAATATCAATATTGCAATTTTCATCACCACTCACCATATCATTACCTTGTGTCTTACCGCACTTTGGTGAAGTGGATGAAGATGAGAACTCATCACGGCCGGAAGTGGAAGCAAAACAATCATCCTCAATGATATTGGACACATCATATTTATCTTGAAGCTTTGTCCATAATTCATGAGCGCTCCCAAAAGGCATGATTGAAGAAGTAACTACATTGCTCACAACAATGGAAAACACATGAGAAGCAAGAGCATCGAGGCAAGAGTTTTTCTCCTCCTCAAGAGATAAATTTTGAGGATCCTTAGGAGAAGAAAAACCCATGTCAAGAAATCGCTCCATGTCCGGAGACATACACCGCAAAATATTAAGCACATAAATTTTCCATAGATCATAATTTGTGCCATCAAATATAACCAAGTTATTGTGCGCTAATCCCCTAACCGACATCTTTACTCTCAAGGCGGTGAAGCCTAAGAATGAGAGACCTTGCTCTGATACCAATTGAAAGGACACGGATGTCGCCTAGAGGGGGGGTGAATAGGCGATTTAAAACTTTTACGAGATGGGCTTAACAAATGCGGAATAAAACTAGCGTTTACTTTGTCAAGCCCAAAGCCTATAAACTATGGTTCACCTATGTGCACCAACAACTTATTCTAAGCAATGGTTCACCTATGTGTACCAACAACTTATGCTAAGCAAGACAAGCAACTTATGTGATAGCACGATATATATATAACTTCAAGCACGATGGCTATCACAAAGTAAAGTGCATAAGTAAAGAGCTCGGGTATAGGAATAACCGAAGTGACGCGGAGACAACGATGTAGCCCGAAGTTCACACTCTTGCGAGTGCTACTCTCCGTTGGAGCGGTGTGGAGGACAAGTCACTCCAAATGCACGAGGGCCACCGTATTCTCCTCGAGAATTCCCACCAAAAGGGATGTCCTCGATCCACTATGGGACCTTAGGAAGGTCACCGAACCCGCACAAAGCTTGGGGCTATCTCCACAACTTAATTGGAGGCTCCCAACAAATTGCCACAAAGGCCTTGCCCTTGAAGATTCTCCACAACTTAATTGGAGGCTCCCAACAAATTGCCACAAAGGCCTTGCCCTTGAAGATTCTCCACAACTTAATTGGAGTCCCCAAGAACACCACAAAGATGCCACAAAGGCCTTGCCCTTGAAGATTCTCCACAACTTAATTGGAGTCCCCAAGAACACCACAAAGATGCCACAAAGGCCTTGCCCTTGAAGATTCTCCACAACTTAATTGGAGTCCCCAAGAACACCACTAAGATGCCACAAAGGCCTAGAATCCGTCTAGGGTTCCAAGAACCCAAGAGTAACAACCTTCTTGCTTTCACCTCCACGAATCACCGTGGAGAACTCAAACCGATGCACCAAATGCAATAGCAAGAACACCACAAAGATGCTCAAGTCCTTCTCTCTCAAATTCCAACAAAGCTACAAAAGCTATTGGGGGAATAAGAGAGGAAGAACAAATAAGAGGAGGAACACCAAATTTCTCCAAGATCTAGATCTAGTGGATTCCCCTCACAAAGAGAGGGATTTGATTGGTAGGAATGTAGATCTAGATCTCCTCTTCCTTTTCCCTCAAAAAGATTCAAGAAGCATAGGAGGAGTAGAGGGAAAGGGAAGCTCTCAAGGTCAACAATGGTGGAGAGCACAAAGGGGAAGAGGTAGCTACCCAAGGAGGAAGAAGGGGGGCTTAAATACCCCCTCCCATCGAAATATGACCGTTTGGGTCAGCTCAGGCCGGATTTTCCGGGCCGGATATTTGCAAAATATCCGGGCCCCGAAAAACAGCTAAGGACATGAGAAAACTGCTCTCAGGATGGGGGCCGGACATTTGGCCGGATATTTGCCCGGATTTGTCCAAAAACCGGATTTTTCCGGGGGGCCGGATTATCCGCCCCAAACTTGGGCCGGAATATCCGCCCCCCTGAAAACTGGCAGAAACATCAAACTGAAACGGGCATAACTTTAGCATCCGGACTCCGATTTTGATGATCTTGGGCTTGTTTTAAAGCTAGGAACAAGCTCTACAAGATCATGCAGGAAACCATCATAGTCCAACAAGGGAGGATAGAAACAAATGATGAAAGGTTTGACCTATCTAAAAGACATACCGGTAAAACCTCCAATCTTGAAAATGCAACAAGTTGCCCGTGCAAAAACCATTCTTGATGAACTAGAGCTTGTCATGAGAATAAGCACAAGCTCTAAATCATCACATGGATAAGATCCAAATAATAACCAAGAAAGATGATGCAAGGATGCAAAGGTTTGAGCTCTCTCCGAACGATACGATCGAGTTACTCACTCGAGAGCACTCTTGATAGTACGGCAACTAAACTATAAACCGGTCTCCAACTACACTATGAGACTGGTGAGAAAGAAACCCTATCAAGAGCAAACCTTATACTTGCGCATTCCACTTGAGCTTGATGACGACGATCTTGACCTCAACAAGATGGAACGCCTTTCTTGCTTGTGCTTGCTTGACGAAGTCTTGTAGATTGCTCCCCCATAAACCACCATGGGAGAGCTTCTTCTTCGGCGCATCTTCACATAAACATGACCACCATGTGGATTGCTCCCCCATAATCCACCATGGGAGAGCTTCTTCTTCGGCGCATCTTCACATATCCATGATCACAATATGGATGGCAAGACTCAAGCAAAGGATCTCTTCGAGATGGCTCATCTTGAACTTGCACATCATTTCTTCATTCTTCATCATGTTGATGTCTTGAATTAACTTGAGGGCTCACTTCATCTTCATCTTCAAGACATACTTGACACTTGATATCCTTCATCAATTTCTTCTTATTGCAACCTTGAAGCCAACATATGGTTCAAGAATTGCCTATGGACAACTCCTACAAATATAACTCAATGCAAACATTAGTCCATAGGGATTGTCATTAATTACCAAAACCACACATGGGGGCTCCATGCACTTTCACTTAGACCTTTGTATAGGCGGCATAGAGGTACCCCTTTGTGACACTTGGTTAAAACATATGCATTGCAATGATAATCCAGGTAATCCGAGCTAATTAGGACAAGGTGCGGGCACTATTAGTATACTATGCATGAGGCTTGCAACTTGTAGGATATAATTTACATAACACATATGCTTTATTACTACCGTTGACAAAATTGTTTCTTGTTTTCAAAATCAAAGCTCTAGCACAAATATAGCAATCAATGCTTCCCTCTGCGAAGGGCCTTTCTTCTACTTTTATGTTGAGTCAGTTCACCTATTTCTCTCCATCTCAAGAAGCAAACACTTGTGTGAACTGTGTATTGATTCCTACATACTTGCATATTGCACTAGTTATATTACTTTGCATTGACAACTATCCATGAGATATACATGTTATAAGTTGAAAGCAACCGCTGAAACTTCATCTTCCTTTGTGTTGCTTCAATACCTTTACTTTGAATTATTGCTTTATGAGTTAACTCTTATGCAAGACTTATTGATGCTTGTCTTGAAGTACTATTCATGAAAAGTCTTTGCTATATGATTCATTTGTTTACTCATGTCATTTACATTGTTTTGATCGCTGCATTCATTACATATGCTTACAATAGTATGATCAAGGTTATGATGGCATGTCACTCCAGAAATTATCTTTGTTATCGTTTACTGCCGGACGAGCGTAAACTAAGCTTGGGGATGCTGATACGTCTCCGACGTATCGATAATTTCTTATGTTCCATGCCACATTATTGATGATATCTACATGTTTTATGCATACTTTATGTCATATTTATGCATTTTCCGGCACTAACCTATTAACGAGATGCCGAAGAGCCGATTGCTTGTTTTCTGCTGTTTTTGGTTTCAGAAATCCTAGTAAGGAAATATTCTCGGAATTGGACGAAATCAACGCCCAGGGGCCTATTTTGCCACGAAGCTTCCAGAAGACCGAGGGAGAGACGAAGTGGGGCCACGGGGCGCCGCCACACTAGGGCGGCGCGGCCCAGGGGGGGCCGCGGGGCCCTAGCGTGTGGGGCCCCCGTGACGCCTCCTGACCTGCCCTTCCGCCTACTTAAGTCTTCGTCGACAATAGCCCCAGTACCAAGAGCCACGAAACGGAAAACCTTCCAGAGACGCCGCCGCCGCCAATCCCATCTCGGGGGATTCAGGAGATCGCCTCCGGCACCCTGCCGAAGAGGGGAATCATCTCCCGGAGGACTCTTCACCGCCATGGTCGCCTCCGGAGTGATGAGTGAGTAGTTCACCCCTGGACTATGGGTCCATAGCAGTAGCTAGATGGTCGTCTTATCCTAATTATGCTTCATTGTCGGGTCTTGTGAGCTGCCTAACATGATCAAGATCATCTATCTGTAATGCTATATGTTGTGTTTGTTGGGATCCGATGGATAGAGAATACTATGTTATGTTGATTATCAATCTATTATCTATGTGTTGTTTATGATCTTGCATGCTCTCCGTTATTAGTAGAGGCTCTGGCCAAGTTTTTTACTCTTAACTCCAAAAGGGAGTATTTATGCTCGATAGTGGGTTCATGCCTCCATTAAATCTGGGACAGTGACAGAAAGTTCTAAGGTTGTGGATGTGCTGTTGCCACTAGGGATAAAACATTGATGCTATGTCCGAGGATGTAGTTATTGATTACATTACGCACCATACTTAATGCAATTGTCTGTTGTTTTCAACTTAATACTGGAAGGGGTTCGGATGATAACCCGAAGGTGGAATTTTTAGGCATAGATGCATGCTGGATAGCGGTCTATGTACTTTGTCGTAATGCCCAATTAAATCTCACAATACTCATCATATCATGTATGTGCATTGTCATGCCCTCTCTATTTGTCAATTGCCCAACTGTAATTTGTTCACCCAACATGCTATTTATCTTATGCGAGAGACACCTCTAGTGAACTGTGGACCCCGGTCCATTCTTTTAATCGAATACAATCTACTGCAATACTTGTTCTACTGTTTTCTGCAAACAATCATCATCCACACTATACATCTAATCCTTTGTTACAGCAAGCCGGTGAGATTGACAACCTCACTGTTTCGTTGGGGCAAAGTACTTTGGTTGTGTTGTGCAGGTTCCACGTTGGCGCCGGAATCCCTGGTGTTGCGCCGCACTACATCTCGCCGCCATCAACCTTCAACGTGCTTCTTGGCTCCTACTGGTTCGATAAACCTTGGTTTCTTACTGAGGGAAAACTTGCCGCTGTACGCATCACACCTTCCTCTTGGGGTTCCCAACGGACGCGTGCTGTACGCGTGCCAGAGATTCGCCGCAAAACCCCACTCTCCAGCAGCAGAGCTGATGCCAATACCATTGTCTTGGCCCTTTGCCCAATGGGGTCTCGATATGGTGGGAAAATAACACAAGGCCTCGCCAGGAGGATACGAGTATATGCTTGTTGCTGTCGATAAATTCACCAAGTGGATAGAAGCAAAGCCGATAAATTCACCAGATGCAGCGTCAGCAATAAAAATTTGTGAAGAGCATTGTTTTCCGATTTGGAGTACCTCATAGCATCGTCACAGACAATGGCAGTAACTTCACGTCCAAGGAATTCAAGGCATACTGCGCAGAAGTAGGCATCAAATTGCACTTCGCGTCAGTTGGGCACCCGCAAACCAATGGTCAAGTCGAGAAAGCCAATGGTATCATCTGCAATGGTATTAAGAAGCGCCTGCTAGGACCGCTTGAAAAGGCTCGACATACCTGGCCAGAAGAATTGCCAAGTGTTTTGTGGAGTATTCGAACAACACCAAATACGGCGACACAAGAAACTCCGTTCTTTCTAGTCCATGGAGCTGAGGTAGTACTACCGATTGAAATAGAGCATGATTCCCCAAGAGTCACAGAGTATGATGAAGAAACTTCAAGAAGAGCTTTAGAGGACGATGTAGATGCACTTGATGAAGCTAGAGACGAAGTACTATCACGGGTCACCAAGTACCAGCAAGACCTGAAAAATTACCACAGTCGACGACTACGTCCAAGATCCTTTCAGGTCGGAGATTTAGTTTTATGGCTCAATGAGCAGAGTACTGAAAAACTCGAGTCGCCATGGCTGGGCCCTTACATCGTCACAGAAGTAATCGAAGGAGGAACATACAGGATCAAGGACAAGAAGACAGGAGTTCCAGAGAAAAATCCCTGGAACGTGGCGCAACTCAGGCGGTTCTACGCTTAGAGTCGAAATATAGTCCTCCTTTGTAAAAATACAATGTACTGAAACGCCCGCGAGTTTTCAGACGCACTCTTTTCCTTTTTAGGGCACCGAGTGGGGCTGGAAAGGTTTTTAATGAGGCGGGCTCGCGGTGCTGCAATATAGTAAAAGATATTGGTGATATACATCTTTTTCGTCGACAGGCTCGGGGGCTCATAACCCACGACAGCAAAATATATATATTCTCGCAAAACAGTAAATTCATCGAGACGAAAAAATAGTATAAGCTCCAGCCAAAGACTCGGGGGCTTCGCAATATAGATTATACTTCACAATATAGACAACTTCATTAATACAAAGAATTCGACAAAAAATATAGACATGATTTTTCGCAATATAGTACAACTCAGTCAATGCCTAATATACTATCTATGGATAGACCTTTGTTATTTGCAGCAATAGTCATATGATCAGCATAGCTCCCCTTGACAAAGAATTCAGAATCCATCCGAAGAAGTTCATCTATCATTTCTTCGGCTACAGGAGTCACAACGTCATTGATTTTATCGACGTTACTTTTTCACTTCGATTGCTTGGCCAGGCATTTGGAGACAATCGTCGTCAGATCTAATTTTGGATGACAGATCTGTATCATGATCATGGCGAATCTTGCTCCAGCAGTCAACTGAGCTCGTACAAAGTTATGAATACGAGGGGGATCCCGAAACTTTTCCATCAAACCGAGAAGAGTGTCGGGAGCTGATACGTCTCCGACGTATCGATAATTTCTTATGTTCCATGCCACATTATTGATGATATCTACATGTTTTATGCATACTTTATGTCATATTTATGCATTTTCCGGAACTAACCTATTAACAAGATGCCGAAGAGCCAGTTGCTGTTTTCTGCTGTTTTTTGTTTCAGAAATCCTAGTAAGGAAATATTCTCGGAATTGGACGAAATCAACACCCAGAGGCCTATTTTGCCACGAAGCTTCCAGAAGTCCAAGGGAGAGACGAAGTGGGGCCACGGGGCGCCGCCACACTAGGGCGGCGCGGCCCAGGGGGGCCCCGCGCGGCCCTAGCATGTGGGGCCCCCGTCAGCCCTCCGTTTGCGCCCTTCCGCCTACTTAAGATCTTCGTCATGAAACCCCCAGTATCGAGAGCCACGATACGGAAAACCTTCCAGAGACGCCGCCGCCGCCAATCCCATTTCGGGGGATTCAGGAGATCGCCTCCGGCACCCTGCCGGAGAGGGGAATCATCTCCCGGAGGACTCTTCACCGCCATGGTCACCTCCGGAGTGATGAGTGAGTAGTTCACCCCTGGACTATGGGTCCATAGCAGTAGCTAGATGGTCGTCTTCTCCTAATTGTGCTTCATTGTCGGATCTTGTGAGCTGCCTAACATGATCAAGATCATCTATCTGTAATGCTACATGTTGTGTTTGTTGGGATCCGATGGATAGAGAATACTATGTTATGTTGATTATCAATCTATTACCTATGTGTTGTTTATGATCTTGCATGCTCTCCGTTATTAGTAGAGGCTCTGGCCAAGTTTTTGCTAGTAACTCCAAGAGGGAGTATTTATGCTCGATAGTGGGTTCATGCCTCCATTAAATGCGGGATGTGACAGAAAGTTCTAAGGTTGTGGATGTGCTATTGCCACTAGGGATAAAACATCGATGCTATGTCTAAGGATGTAGTTGTTGATTACATTACGCACCATACTTAATGCAATTGTCTGTTGTTTGCAACTTAATACTGGAAGGGGTTCGGATGATAACCTGAAGGTGGACTTTTTAGGCATAGATGCATGCTGGATAGCGGTCTATGTACTTTGTCGTAATGCCCAATTAAATCTCACTATACTCATCATATCATGTATGTGCATGGTCATGCCCTCTTTATTTGTCAATTGCCCAACTGTAATTTGTTCACCCAACATGCTTATTCTTATCAGAGAGACGCCTCTAGTGAACTGTGGACCCCGGTCCATTCTTTTAATCGAATACAATCTACTGCAATACTTGTTCTACTGTTTTCTGCAAACAATCATCATCCACACTATACATCTAATCCTTTGTTACAGCAAGCCGGTGAGATTGACAACCTCACTGTCACGTTGGGGCAAAGTAATTTGGTTGTGTTGTGCAGGTTCCACGTTGGCGCCGGAATCCCTGGTGTTGCGCCGCACTACACTTCGCCGCAATCAACCTTCAACGTGCTTCTTGACTCCTACTGGTTCGATAAACCTTGGTTTCTAACTGAGGGAAACTTACTGCTGTACGCATCACACCTTCCACTTGGGGTTCCCAACGGTTGCGTGCTGTACGCGTGTCAAGCTAAATTTCTGGCGCCGTTGCCGGGGAGATCAAGACACGCTGCAAGGGGAGTCTCCACTTCCAATCTCTTTACTTTGTTTTTGTCTTGCTTTGTTTATTACTTTGTTTGCTGCATTATATCAAAACACAAAAAAAATTAGTTGCTAGTTTTACTTTATTTACTGTCTTGTTCCCCATATTAAAAAAAACAAAAAAAAATTAGTTACTTGCATTTTACTTTTGTTACCATGTCTAGCTCTGCACCTGTTACTTCTTCACCTGAGGAATTAGTCTTCACTTTTAAACAAGGGGATGAGGAGTGTTTTAAAGATGCTTGGTCCAGAATTTTTGATTCTTATCATAAAGCTGAACCTCAAATGACTCTAAGTTTGCTCCTTAGTAACTTTTATTTTGGGCTTATGATTCGCTATAGATATGCCTTGGATGCTGTAGTAGGAGGAGATTTCCTTCATTGCAATGGGGATCAAGCTTTTAATGCCATAAAGAAATTGGTTGCATCACATGATTCAGCTAATAACTTTGATTCAGCTCTTATTAGCATTTATAATAGATTAAACACTCTTGAGACAAGTGCATCTTGCTTGCACGAAAATTATAGCTATGTTCGTAACCATCTTGATCAAGTTTTAGTGAGCTCTGAACCTTCATTATGGGACCCTACTATTAAAGTTGTTATCGGTGGTCAAACTTTTCATGCCAATTGTGATATTATGTCTGAATTTTGCCTTATGCCTAAGAGTATTTATGAATCTTTGACACTTTGGGGACTCGTTGAAGGGGGAGAAGGAATAACTCTTATTGATAACTCTGTTATAATTCCTAAGGGAATAGCCGCGGGTGTGCATACAACCATTCTTGGAAGAACAATATCCATTGATTATCTTGTTATTGAATGTGTAGGAACAGGACAAATCACACTCGGAAGATCCCTGCTGAAACTATTGGGAGCAGTCATAGATGTGGGAGAAGGCACCCTAAAATTCACCTCTACACCGGGAGGTAGACATGTATTCCCTAAATCAAAGAGTAAGAAAAAGAACAAGAAAATGTAGGTGTAAAACCCAAGGTAATGTTGAGTAACCCTCGTCCGACCCCTTCACCATCAACGTTGGCCCCATTGCCACCATCGTCATTGACCTCTCCGGTTGCCACCATTTGATTCGAGCCCATCGACATCGACCTCTCCGGTTGCCACCATTCGATCCGAGCCCATCGACATCGACATCTTTGGTTTCGAGTTTGGCATCACCATCCACGCGGGCATGGACTAGGACAGGCTGCGCCTTCTCCAGAAGTTCACATCGATCATCAATGGCCAAGAGCCCCACAACATCGTACTGCGCGTGGCCGGTGGCGCGAATGACTTATGATCCATCTAGGTGTTGTTCGATGGCCAAGGGCGGACGTACCTCCACAACGGCTGGAGGCGGTTCGCCCACGTGCACGCCATTGAAGTCAGGCACTTTGTCGTCTTCAAGTACGACGGTCGTCGCATACTCACCGTCAAGGTATTCGACACGAGAGCATGTGACCCCGCCACTACCACACCGACAAGGATGACTAGAAGAGGGCAAGTTGAAGAAGATGGAGTTTTCAACTATGTTTTAGTAATTTATAGTTTACTAGGACAAAGCCCGTGCTTCGCTACGTAACAAATCAGAGATCTATCTCGGTTGGTCTATATTGCCTAGACGGTCTTTGTTCTTATGTTAACACCCACCACCCATGTTGTGAGGTTAGTGTCGTACAATTGTACCTGCGTGCCTCTTTATTTCATCACTCCTCATTCTCCCCATTGCACCACCTCTCGAGAATTCATGATGAGCTAAAATACAAAGCTCTTAAAAGAGCAATCATCTTTTCTGCAATCGATCGATCCCCTGGCCCGCCAAGACCGCGACCGAAGCCAGCCGCACAAGCCGCCTCCCCGATGTAGGGACCTCTTTCTATCCCATGCTCGCGCGAGGATCTTCTGCAACTTGATCCTTTTAATCTGCTTAATCTACCTTCTTATTTTCCTCCTTTAATTTCCCTCCTTTCCCAAATTCTTCGTACGGGACTCCTTCCTTCGTTTAAGGCCCTCATTTAATCTGGTCCCAACAGCGTTCAATTCATGCGCTCCACATCTGCTGATGCTTGTTGTTCCCATCCAGCTTGCTATAACACAAAAAGTTTAGGTATATAAACCGGTGGAAATTGTTATATGCGAGCGAGGTGGGACTATTTACACAAAATCTCCGCGCGTGAGCCAGGCCGCGATATTTTGACCAAAGAAGCCCAGCGGTGGTCCTGTTCGGAGCGATGAACCACCAGCCTGTACGATCGCTCGAGTTCTCGACCCATGGCGGTGAGCGACAACTGGGTGAAATGAACATGGGCGCCCTCCTTGGCGAGGCCAGGAGAATGCAGTGTTGGAGGCTGTTTTGCCCGCTCCCAGCATACAAGGATTTATCACCGGTCGCTTGTCTGGTTCTCCTCTATGGCGTCGTGGTCTCGTGGAGTAGATGAGCCCGAGGGAGTCCTAGACGGTGGCGAGACGCGCGCGGGCCTTGGATTCCGCGAGCCTGAGGGATTTCGCCCTGGCGGCCTTCTCAACTCAAGGTGCGCCTTAGTCTCAGTTCTTTTGGCGGCTTCTCCGAGAAGCTGCCCTCCCCCCAGCTTCCTGGAGAAGCCGCACCAAAAATTTAGGAAGGCTTCCGGACTAGTCTAGCCTAGACCATTTCGGAAGCCTTTCAAAATTTTGGGGGCGGCTTCCCCAGGAAGCTGGGGGGAGGGCAGCTTCCCGGAGAAGCCGCCAAAAGAACTGAGCTTTAGATCGCCATCTCGCTCGTCGGCTGCAAGCGCCGCGGTCCCTGCGTCAAGCTGTGACAAGGGGGCGGGCGCGGTCTGCGTCTCCATCTTGGTGGTCCGTCTCAAGCGGGGAGGCAATGACGCTAGGTGCAAGCGGGGAGGGGTAGGGGCTCTTCCTCCGGCGGCGCTAGGGACAGGGGCTCAGGGGGCGGCAGAAAACGAACCTTTTGTTCTGGGGTGTTCTTTGTAAAGTTGCAGGCTTTATCTTCAAATACTAGGTTCTTTAGGGCAAGTATTGTAAAGGGCATGTATGCATATTGTACCCGTCACGTGTTACTCTAATAATATGTTTCAAAAAAAAAAAAATCGAAACGAACTAAAATGGACCGTTTGGTGGCCGTTTTAGGTGGCCCGTTGGAGATGCCTAGCAAAGAAGCACTCCAATTTTCTACCCTGTAGGAATTACCTCCGCCCGCCACCGCTTGGCCCAGTTGAACCCCCAAATCCGAGCCCTCACCTCCCCCCTCCTCTGTATTCTGTCTCGGCTCTCTCCATAGGAGGCTAGGGTTTCACGCCGCAGCCGTCGTCGCCTGCCTCCCACGTCCTACTGCCGCGGCCTCCCGCACCCGCACCCGCACCCGACGCCGTTTACGTCCTCCGCCGCTCGCCGCCGGCAACGTCTACCGAGCTCCTACGCCAGCAGATCGACGCCGCCCATCTCGACCTGGGCCGCCGCCTCGCCGCTGTCCAGATCGTCTTCGGCCTCCAACTCTCCTCCGCCCAGGTCGACCACAGCCTCCAGCTCGCCGCCGACTAACCATATCTTTCGCTCGATCGAGATGCTGCACGAGAAGCCCGTCAGGTATGGTCCACCCGGCTGTGATGAAGATGACATGAACATGGAGTTCAAGAGTGACAAGAGGCGCCGCAAGCACCTAACCCAAACATCATCTTCCGATGCCCCTATTGCCACTGCCCACGGTTATCAAGCCCCGGTTTCTTCTGCGCTTTGCCGTTCGGACTCTGGCGAGGCTGCCAAGGATCACGAGGGCCCGATTTCAGACATGTCAATCGTCCAAGCGCAAGATCATGCGCTGCTTCCGATAATGGACTCGGGAGAAGAAGAAGAAGAACCCCAGGAGCTTTTCGGGCCTCATGTAATTCTCAGCGAGGAAGACCAGGCCAGTTATACAGAAAAGTTGCTTCCCAATATTCGTCCTCCTATCAGCGTGACGGATACGATGAGTTGGATGGACAACTTCAAGTTACAAGTGCGCCAGGGGCGCATTCGTCTCGCTTATTACAAGGTACCTACCTACCGTGTCAATCAGTCACCCGTTCCTTTTAATTGATCTATGCTGTAAAGTTCGTATATTTGTGCCGTAGCAGCTAATTCAGTCCTCTGATTTGGCATGTGTGAACAATTCTAGTTTGTATTTGTGTGCTGATTCAGTACTTTGGTTTTGCATGTGTAGGCTATGAACCAGGAATCTGGATGCAAGTTTAAGGAACCAAAAGCATACTCTGAGGAGGAAATTGTCGACCATGGGCACTTTAAGCATTTATAGGATGATGAATGTTTTGAGTGGTTCTTCCATACTGACGATAGCTGGATCCCTGATTTGGAAGACTATCAAAGGATTGTCCTTAGAAATTTTGTAAGTGGACTGTCTATATCTATATTTGAGTCATCGAGTTTAGATTGGTTATATTGATCATGAATATTCAGAAACGGTTTGAACACACACCGTAAAAACCAGCACTCAACGAGGTAGTTCGTTTTGCTTCATTAATTCCAACCACAGCTGCATGTTAGTACGGAACATTGAGCCATGGGTTTGGCATTATGAGTTAAAACTGTTACTGAACAGTCTATCCTTGATAAATCTAGTAGATGATGGTTGTTTGACTTGCATAACCATATTCTCTGCTGTGATTTATGAGAATATCGGTTTTGTATCTATTGCCCTAGTTTTGTGGCTACCAATGGATGGTAGTACTTGCTGTTTTTGATCTTTTTTAAATGCCAGTTTTTTTTGTATTTGTTCCAACTTCGGATAAGTCTAGCTGGTGCATTTGCTGAGTAAACCCATAAAATTGGTTGGTTCTTTGTCATTTCATATTTTGGATTTATTTTTGGGAAATGCTAGGAAGTGTATCCTATTTGGTTCTTAGACCCCCTTGCTTGCCTTAGTTTTAACCCTGAGATTCAGCATTAGAATATGAAAATAATTATGTTTTTATGATACCATTTCTAGCATGCTCGATCTTATTAGAAGGAAAAAATGTGAATCTTTGGCCAGTTACTTTCATAGACAAAACACGTAGTCTCACTTCACTGTAGCCATTGAGTATGTCCACTGACGTGCTTTGAAACAGTAATGGTATGTGTATATATACCATTTTCATCTCCCTATTTATTCTGTGCATTGCTATAAACTGAAATCATTGTTGGATGGACCCATGGCATTCCTGGTGCACATTGCTGCTATTTTATATAAACCTAAATTCTAGTGCTAGTTATTTGCAGCTTGAAGACCAGATCACCTCGAATAGATATTGCTGATATGTTCTCTGAATGCCAGATTGTAAAAATTAGAAAACTCTTTGGTTAGTGTTTAGTTATTAACCGAGTCCTCATTATCTTCCAGTTAGTGTCCATCCATCTCCGTAGTTCTGTATATGTATTTTCAGATGAGCCATCTAATTCATGTCCATGTTGTAGATGCCTGATAGAATGCAAGCAGAGTACCTCGATGTCGATCGCTACCGTGAGCTTTATCATACATATGAAATGGATGCTGTGTATGTCCAGTACTATGGAGAAATATCAAAGAAAATCAAGGTATGCTGTATGCATCATGTGATCAAGCTGTTTGGATTTGAAATATTACCAGTTGCTGTATTATTTTTACACTGATAGACTTCTATCTTGCAACAGTGGATTGAAGATTTTTTGCATATGGATACCAGTTCTGCGGAGGTAAGTATGCCCCAGAGAAAATCGTTAATATAGGCTATAGGTGTACACACGTGGATGGTGAAGCACCAGATTATTAACTTCTTTGCACTTCAGTGGAGAAACATGCAAACTATAGGATGGAGGCAAGCCTTGAGGATTGCAACAGAGTTCCCCCATATGACTGTTCGTTTAGCTGCTTTTGCATATAGTGTAAGATATCCTCTTGTCTGCTACTTTAGGTGTTTGTCACTCGTGTTGATCACAAGCTGGTACATTTTCATTCAGGAGTACATCTTGGAGTTGCGCAAGGATGCGTCGATCAAGGACCTAGATCTTGTCTATTTTGAGATTTGGAGACTTGTCATTAAGGATAAGGTTAGCATCCTGCTACAGCAAACATTTTGTGTAATGAGCCACCACTGACTTGCTTGGGAAAAAGGCTTTGATGTTGTTGTTGAACCACCACTGACACGCGTTTGTGATTGTGCATATTTTTTACTATTTCACACATAGTCAGAGAAATTATATGGATGCTGTGAGGGAAGTATATGGAATGGACAAGTTCCATATACACAAACGGGTAATGGAGGCTGAACTGAATTCGTATCCTGTCTTCTGGACAATGAAACAAAGGGCAAGTTGCTCTCTTAATTAATTTGGGGCTGTATCGCAAGTTTATATCTTCAATTATGCAACATATTGCCAATTTCTGATTTCGTCTGTTCACTTCTCAAGATTTACTGGATCACCAACGAGCATGGCATTGATTTTAATGTAAGTAGAATCCTGTACTGTTTGTTTAACACGAGGCTTTATATATAACTTGAATATGTTGTCAATGTTGGTCTCACCTTTGTGTGCGATTTTAGACTGAAGATAATGAAGCTCGGGATTTGTTCCGGAAAGGAGTTGCTAGGTTTAAAATAAAGAACATGGCAAATTATGCTAAGAAAAAGATGGAGATCGGGGAGTGGTTGAATTTGCAACAAGTGGTAAATCTTCAGTATGTTAACTGTATATCCAGTAACATTATAGGTTGCTTCCCAAGATCAAAGGAACTTATGCATGTGTTCATAATGCACCTTGCAGGATTGAGGTTCCAGGACCTGGAAGGAAACACTGGAGCATCTGAAGTCAGTCTATGTGGTCTGTCATCTCATCTAACAAGATTAGTATAATTATTATTGTCTACCTGAGCTGCCTATGATCAGTTCAAAATTGTGAATGGTTGTTGTCTGGATCCTGAAGTGCTCACTCTCTGTCTCGAAACATTCAGTTAGGTCAGTTATCGTGACTGCGATGGAAGCTACCCTGAAGATCTAATGGCTGACAAACCACCATACTGTTTGACCGGACGAGGGTTTATTCTTGTAATAGACGCGATTACTAAATGGCTGAAGTCGCAAAACCGTCGCTTTGTTAGTGAGTACTCGAACCATTTTGTATTCTTTGGACTTGCTTTTCTTTACTCGTTTGTTGATCAATAAATTTCTGCCTCGACAGGTAAAATATCTCAAGAATTTGAACTTGAAGATCCTGACAATGATCCTCTTCTTGACGCGCTTCCTTTCCTTGAGTTTCACGGAACAGAAGCACGTGACGGCATTGATCAGGTCAAGGAAGGATTGTCGCGGCTCTACCCTTACTTATTCCCGAAGAAAAAGGAACCCGCGACTTTTCTTGCTCTTGCCAAAGACTTTAATCCGCCAGAAGATCTTGGACTGAAGCTGCGCTAAGAAAATATGAAGGTTGCCGTTGAAAGTACTGTCGCCCTAGTTGCTGACAGCTAGCAAAATATTAACTGGACCAAAGTTGGCGACACACAGGAGATGGAGACCATGAAGTGGCGATCGCTGATCAAGGCTGCGAAGCCCAACACAAAGAAGATCCTTGCTTATCTTGGATTCAAGCCCACTCCTGCTCCTAGCTCGTCGAAGCCGGAGGTCTAGTAGAATGCCCTTATCTTTTTCTGTTTTTATTTCTACTGCGTCTTTTGATGTTGTCGTCGCAGTAGCTTTGGCGACAACCGTCGTAGTAATTCTTTTGAAAAACTCCCTCTGTAATATCTGTGTAAATTTCCTGAAGATCAATGGAATTCTATTTTGCGTGATCATTGATACTGAAATTTTCTTTTCCAGTTGATATTTGATAACTATTCCGCAAATCCTCATCCTGCCGATACTTCTCCTGCTTCTTCCTTCTCGAAGAAAACACTTGTCGATGATAACCTTATCGAAGGTTTTTCGAGTAAGCACTCCTCGCAAGATTTGCAAGAACTTCGCCAACAACTTCAATCCATGAAAAAACAGACTCTTGCGATGATGGAGCAATCTCGTAAAGCATCCGAAAGAGAGAAGATTGCCCTTCAACAAGCTAAAGAAGCCATAGCTGCCAAAGACGCTGCTATTTCGGAAGCTGAAAAAGCAACTGCTCGAGAAAATAATATGCTCGAGCTAATGACTGAAGCTAGTGTGGATATGTTAGGTATGCTTTTCAACCTAGCACTGCTTCTGCTTTTTGCTGTACCCCCTTTTTTTTAATTTCTTGCTCTGTCGCTCAATAGGTTCTGTTCTCGACGCTGCTGCTGAAGATGAAAGGGTGAATGTGAGAACGAACCTCCTCGTTAATCTTTCTCTTAACCATGGCTGCCTGTTCTGGGCCACTCCCGAGCGAACCCAACAAATTGTCAGTTCCAAGACCGCGCCTGTCAGGTTCGCGAATTTCTTAACTTCTGCACGAGAACCTTGACCATTGTTTACAAGACTATGTTCCCTCGAGATGAAGCTCCCGAAACTCTTCTTGGATTGATGGAAAAGTTCCGAGATGCCCATCGTATTCATAACTTTGTGCGAGCTCAGTTGACTGCTGGAGCAAGATTCGCCATGATCATGATACATATTTGCCATCCAAAATTGGACTTGACGAAGATTGTCGCTGACTGCTTGGCCAAAAAATCGCGACGAAAAAAATAACATCGACGAAATCAATGATATGGTGACTCTTGTGGCCGAAGCGATGATGGATGAACTTCTTCGGATGGATTCTGAATTCTTCGTCAAGGGGAGCTATGCTGAGCACAAGACAACCAAAGGTTTATCCATAGATAGTATATTAGGCCTTGACTGAGTTGTACTATATTGCGAAAAATTGTGTCTATATTTTTTGTCAAATTCTTTGTATTGCTGGAGTTGTCTATATTGTAAAGTGTAATCTATATTGCGAAGCCCCCGAGCCTTTGGCTGGAGCTTATACTATTTTGTCGTCTCGAAGAATTTACTTTATTGCGAGAATATATGTATTTTGCTGTCGTGGGTTATGAGCCCCCGAGCCTGTCGAAGAAAAAAGATGTATCTCATCACTATCTTTTATTATATTCCAGCACCGCGAGCCCGCCTCATTAAAAACCTTTCCAGCCCCACTCGGTGCCCTGAAAAGGAAAAGAGTGCGTCTGAAAACTCGCGGGCGTTTCAGTACATTGTATTTTTACAAAGGAGGACTATATTTCGGCTCTAAGCGTAGAAACGCCTGAGCTGCGCCACGTTCCAGGGGTTTTTCTCGGGAACCCCTGTCTTCTTGTCCTTTATCCTGTACGCTCCTCCTTCGATTACTTCCGTGACGACGTAAGGGCCCAACCATGGTGACTCGAGTTTTTCAGTACTTTGCTGATTGAGCCGTAGGACCAAATCTCCGACCTGGAAAGATCTTGGCCGCAATCGTCGACTGTGGTAGTTTTTCAGGTCCTGCTGGTACTTAGCGACTCGTGAGAGTACTTCATCTCGAGCTTCGTCGAGTGCATCCACATCGTCCTCCAAAGCTCTTCTTGAAGTTTCTTCGTCATACTCTGTGACTCTTGGGGAGTCATGCTCTTTTTCGATCGGTAATACTGCCTCAGCTCCGTGGACTAAAAAGAACGGAGTTTCTTGTGTCGCCGTATTTGGTGTTGTTCGAATACTCCACATGACACTTGGGAATTCTTCTGGCCAGGTATGTCGAGCCTTTTCAAGCGGTCCTAGCAGGCGCTTTTTAATACCGTTGCAGATGATACCATTGGCTTTCTCGACTTGGCCGTTGGTTTGCGGGTGCTCAACTGACGCGAAGTGTAGTTTGATGCCTACTTCTGCGCAGTATGCCTTGAACTCATTGGACGTAAAGTTACTACCATTGTCTGTGACGATGCTGTGAGGTACTCCAAATCGAAAAATGATGCCCTTCACGAATTTTATTGCTGACGCTGCATCTGGTGAATTTATCGGCTTCGCTTCTATCCACTTGGTGAATTTATCGACATCAACCAACATGTACTCGTATCCTCCTGGCGAAGCCTTGTGCAATTTTCCCACCATATCGAGTCCCCATTGGGCAAAGGTCCAAGACAATGGTATTGGCACCAATTCTGCTGCCGGAGAGTGGGGTTTTGCGGCAAATCTCTGGCACGCGTCGCAGGTTCGTACTATCTCTTTTGCATCCTCGATTGCTGTCAACCAGTAAAATCCAGCCCGAAAAACCTTGGCCGCAATAGCTCGACTGCTCGCGTGGTGTCAACATATTCCCTCGTGCACGTCCTTTAAGATTATCCTTCCTTCTTCGGGTGTAACGCACCTTTGCAGGACGCCCGAAATACTTCGCTTGTATAACTCCCCTTTGACCACTGTGAAGGCTTTGGATCGTCGAATAACTCACCTTGCTTCAACTGGATCGTCGGGTATTTCTTTTCTCAGGATATACGATATGTACGCTTGCATCCATGGGACTTCTACCATCATCACCAGCTCCTGGTTCTCTTCTTCATCTGGAACTTCTTTGAGAGGCGCCGAAGTTTTCTCCTCCTTCATCTTCTTCTGCGCCTTCTTTGGCTTTGTGGATCTCTCAGCTATTTCTTCCCAAAACACACCTGGCGGGATTGGAAGGCACTGCGACCCGATGTTTGCGAGAACGTCGGCTTCATCATTGCTCAGCCTACTGATGTGATTTACTTCGCATCCATCAAACAGCTTCTCAAGCTCGTTGTACACTTCCTTGTATGCCACCATGCTATCATTGACTGCATCACATTGGTTCATAACCTGCTGAGCTACCAATTGTGAGTCGCCAAAGATTTTTAGTCGAGTTGCGCCGCAAGCTTTCGCCATCTTCATCCCGTGTATAAGGGCTTCATATTCTGCTTCATTGTTAGATGCATTTGGGAACGTCATCCGTAGGGCATACTTCAATTTGTCGCCTTCAGGTGATATGAGTATTACCCCTGCACCCGCTCCTTCTACTCTCTTGGACCCATCGAAGTTCATGGTCCAAGTTCTCGACAAATCTGGGGGTCCTGTATTTTGCAGCTCCATCCACTCTGCAATGAAATCTGGCAGAACTTGCGACTTGATTGCCTTTCTTTTTTCATACGTGATGTCCCGAGGGAAAAGTTCTATTCCCCAAAGGGAGACACGCCCTGTAGCTTCTAGATTGTTCAGTATATTTGATAGAGGTGCTTCATTGACCACTATTATCGGGTGTGCCGAAAAATAGTGGCGCAATTTTCTTGCTGTTGTAATCACTCCATATGCTAGCTTCTGGTACTGCAGGTACCGCTGTTTTGAAGGCGATAAGACTTCACTGATGAAATATACCGGCCTTTGCACTCCATGGAGTTTTCCTTCTTCCTCTCTTTCAACGACTAGCGCCGTGCTAACCACCTGAGGTGTGGCTGCGATGTATAGCAGGAGAGGTTCCTTCTCTTTCGGTGCCACCAAGATTGGTGGTGTCGAAATTGTGCGCTTTAAATCCTCGAAGGCTCGATCTGCCTCTTCATTCCATTGGAATTTCTCTCCTTGCTTGATTAAAGCGTAGAACGGTAACGCTTTTTCTCCCAATCTGGCGACGAATCTGCTTAAAGCTGCGACTCGCCCCGTTAGCTGCTGTATTTCCTTCAACTTTGTTGGCTTCCTCATTGTTACGATAGCTTGGATTTTTTCGGGATTTGCTTCAATCCCTCTTGTCGAAACTAGAAAACCAAGAAGTTCTCCTGCAGGGACGCCAAAGGAACACTTCGTCGGGTTCAACTTGAGGCAGAACTTGTCGAGGTTGTCGAAGGTTTTCTTCAGATCCTTGATTAGCGTCGTCCCCTTCTTTGATGTTATGACGACATCGTCGATGTACACTTGTACGTTTTTCCCAATTTGTGTCGCCAAGCACTTCTACATCATCCTCTGGTATGTTGCTCCCGCGTTTTTCAGACCAAAAGGCATTGTTCTGTAGCAAAACACGCCGTAAGGTGTGATGAACGTTGTTTTGACCTCATCTTCTTCTTTCAATCTGATCTGGTTATAACCAGAGTATGCATCCAGGAAGGAAAGACATTCACATCCTGCCGTGGAGTCGATAATTTGATCGATCCTAGGGAGGGGAAAGTGATCCTTTGGACAATGTTTATTGAGACACGTAAAATCGACGCACATGCGAAGGACTTTAGTGTTTTTCTTCGGCACCAACACTGGATTTGCTACCCATGTGGCCTCTGTATGCAGCTCCTTGATAAAACCAGCTTCTCTTAGTCGATCGATTTCTGACAGCATAGCTTTGCGGTTTGGCTCCGAAAAACGCCGCAAAGGTTGTTTGATTGGTCTCGCTAGTGGATCCAAGTTTAGGTGGTGCTCGGAAAGTTCTCTGGGTACTCCTGGCATGTCAGCTGGACACCATGCGAAGATTTTCCAGTGCTCACGGAGGAACTCGACGAGCGCGCTTTCCTATGCGAGGTCCATGTCTGTCGCAATGGACGTCGTCTTTTTTGGGTCTGTCGGGTGAATCTGCACCTCCTTAGAATTTTTCTCAGTGTTGAAAGTTGATTCTTTGTTTGGCCTTCCTACATCTGGCAGCATATCATAGTCAGTCGTGAGTCTTGACGCCATGTATTCTGCTTGCATCCCGAAAGTTTCTGACAGTCGATGAAAATCCTTATCGCACTTATCGGCTAGCGCAAAGCTTCCTTTGACTGTGATTGGTCCCTTAGGTCCAGGCATCCTCCACAACAGGTACGTGTAATGTGGTACCGCCATAAACTTAGCATATGCTGGTCGTCCCAATAAAGCGTGGTACTGTGATGGGAAATCCACAACTTCGAACTGCAGCCTCTCTATTCTGTAGTTTTATCGGGTCCCGAACTGAACGTCGAGATTAATCTTCCCCAGCGGATAACTTGGCTTCTCCGGTGTGATACCGTGGAATCGCGTGTCGGTTGGTTTTAGGTTTGCTAGGGATATGTTCATCTTCCTTAGTGTATCTGCATACATAAGGTTTAAACTGCTGCCGCCATCTATGAACACTCGAGATACGTCGAATCCTGCAATTACTGCTGGTAAGATAAGTGCTGATTGCCCTGGTCGAGGAACTTGCTGTGGATGATCCGCTATTGTGAAGCCAATATCTTGCCCTGACCAGTTAAGATACTCGACTGTTGGTGGAGGCATCTTTTCTGCCATGAACACCTGTCGCGAGATTACTTTCTGAGCTCTATTGGATGGCCTGCCTTTCTGAATCATCGAGACCGCTCCGTTAGAGTTGGGATCAACATAAGGCGGTGGTGCAGGTGCTGCCGCTATTCTAAGCTGATGTCGATTTTCGTCCGTAATCGCGGGAGGAGGTGGCAAGTGAATCTCACTCCTGGGTCCTTGAGGATTTCTGTGCGCTGCTTGAGCATTAGCATGCCCTGCCCACCTTAACATTGCCTGGAAATTTTGGCAATCCTTTTGCAAGTGTCCTGACTGTCTTTTTCCGTTATTGCCGAGATAAAAATGCATCTGACACGGCCCGTTCATCATCTCTTCGGGGGACACAAAAGGTCTCTGGAACCTTGACCCGGTATTTTGCCTGTTGTTTCGAGAGTCATCTCTATTGTCGCCTCGCTGCTCGTTGCTCCTCTGGTAATCATCTCTGTTGTTTCCTCCGGCGCTTGCTCGGAAGCCAGCCGAAATTTGCCCAGGAGCATCATAACTCGAGTACTGCCGAGGAAATCGTCGCCTACTTTGATAATTTAGGCCGCGGTCCTCCTCTGGTGACCTATGCCGTTTGTTGTGAACAGCATCTTCTCCATCTGCCCATCTGTTTGCTATCTCCATTAATGCGGATACTGTCTTTGGATTGGTCCTCCCCAAATCCTCGACAAAATCTCCTCGCCTGATTCCTGCGACAAACGCATCTATTGCTCTCTCGTCAGATATATTCTCTGCCGAGTTTTTAGTGATATTCCACCTTTGGATGTAGTTTCTCATTGGTTCGTCTGGCTTTTGTCGACACGCCCTCAATTCCTCTAGCGATGCAGGTTTTTTTGCAGGTGGACCGGAAATTCTTGACGAATACGTCCTCGAAGCTATCCCAGCTGTCGATAGATCCTGGAGGAAGTTTCTTTATCCAAGATCGCGCGGCTCCACTCAAATGCACCTGGATGCTTTGCATAGCTGTTGCTCTGGTCCCTCCTGTGAGCTTCACCGTCTCGAGGTAATCAACTAGCCAATCCTCTGGATCTTGCAGGCCGTCGAATTTCTTGAAGTTATCAGGCAACTTAAATCCCGAAGGGACTCGAGTTTTTCGGACTCTCCTCGTGAAGCATGGCAAACCGCACATATCCTCGTCGTTTAATTCTGGGGAATGCCGATGTTCCCTTCTACTTTGTCGTGCTCTGTCCACCCTTGCTTGTGCTGCTGTGTCTCTCGCTCCACTTGTTCCTTCGGGAGCTGCTGCTGCTGCCGCAGGTCGTGGACTATTTTGCCTTGCTGTTCCTTCGGGAGGTGTTGATGCAAACGCCGTTCCCATGGCTCCAACTCCTGCCATTGCCATGTTGTACAGTGCCTCCCTTGGATCTCCTGGAGGTGGCCTGGATGCAAGGATAAAGGCCTGTGTCGCCATATACCCAGCTTCTGGTGTCTTGGGGATGATGTTCCCTCTCGTGTCTATCGACATAAAAGACATGTCGAGGTTTTGAACCAAGTGCTCTCTTTCTCCTTCAGGTATGTTTTGCAGCCTTGATCTTGCTCTGTTCCGAGCTTCCCTGTGGCTATCTCCCGAAGTTCCAGATTGTCGACTTCACTCCGCTCTTCGCCTGCTTGATGCGGAGGCTGCCTCCTTTCTTCTGTTCAGAGGAGCTGCCTGTTTTTCCAATTCCCTTGCAACTCGTGCGAGCCTATATTGATATGCTTGCAACTCTTCTGGCGTGGCTGTTGTGGCCATTGGTTCTGAGCCATCCATAGCTCTTGCGGCTCTATCCCATGCTGCTTGCGAGATTTGAACTCTAGCACGAGGCTCAGGTCCGATATATTTGTTGCCTAGACCTCGTCGTAAATCAGAGGGATCGACGTATGGATTTCCCAAATCATCGAAAGCCTCAGATGTTTCCTCCTGATCACGGCTTGGCTCTCCGATGGCATAAATCTGATGGTACTTTGTATTCAGATCTGTGCTGGGTTTGGTGACACCATCATAAAGATTGGTGAAGACCTTGCCCACTGTAGTGGATTTGTCGATGAAGTTAAAGCTGTCGACACTGCTCGAGTCATCGCTTATATAGGAGTCCGCGGATGACTCGAAGGACATGTCGCTAAAGATCTTGGCGAGCTTTTCGCTTGCCCTGGTGCTGATGAAGCGTGGTGATGAAGTCTCCTCTTCGCCTGACTCGATTGACGATGTTGAGTTTGAGAAATCGGAACCGACCGCCGACAATACCGACGAGATCGAAATTTCGAGACGATACGCTCCCTCTTTCTCGACGCGAAAGTGGAATCTTCCGAACGTCATCTCCATAGGCTCCTCCAGATATGCATATGCATCCAAACGGGAGGGCGGGTGAGGAACAAAATCGATAGGACCAGTTGCGATCTGTTTACCTCGATCCATCGCGTTGCTTGCAGTTGATGAAGTCGACGATCTTGAACGTGCCATCGAGATCAGATGCTTGATGCCTCTAATTCCCACAGACGGCGCCAATTAACAAGGGATTAACTTGTCAATGCCTACGGGTTGCAGAATAGGGTTTAGTTGGAAGTAGAGGGCAAGTAGATCTCGAAGGTTTCAGCCGAAAAGTACTCGACGATATGAAAACTAGGGTTTGCGAGACAATGATTCGATGCTTTCTTTGTCCCTCGACTCCCCCTTATATAGGAGGTGGAGCCGAGGGATTCGTATTGTACAAGTTACAGAGTCCGGGAGGGTTTCCAACTCATCCCGCAAGATTACAAACATCATCTCCTAATACAACTCTAACTTTCCTTAATATCAACTTGGGCTTCCGATTCTTCTTATTCTTCGAGTCGTGGGCCTTCAGTAAACCCCGGGTACTATCTTCGGCAGGCCCATTGGGGATGCCTATGTCAAGGGGAGGTCTGTGTTCGGCCAATTTCAAGATCTTCTCCCGCAGTACATCGCCGGAATCGGCGAAGTTGAGCTCGATGCCGTCCCCAATCGACATCGGCGACCATCTGGGAAGCACCAGGGTGAGCATGCGCATCTCCTGAGCCCTTTAGATCATCCTAGCATGCTCTGTAGCTCCGTTTAGCCACTTCGCCGGAGAGCACCGCCGCGGGACATGGTCGCCGGCGTAGCTCCGGTGATTCCCTCGCCAAACCAACACCACCATCAGCTTCAGTGAGTCGAGGAGAGTCGGAAAATCCTATTCGCGCGTCCTGGGGGTCACTAAATCGGCGGCGCCACCGTGTACTGGTCGCCGGCGTTTAACCGCCGGCAATGCCAGCGTGGCGGTGGGGCCTCGAGCAGTGGTTGACTGGTCGTTGCCATCGTGGCAACTGACCCAGTCAATGACCCCACCCGTCAGTGTCTGTAGTTAGGCAGTGAACCGGTACATCTAGTATTTTTGTTTAATTTCAAATTCCAGAAACTTTGTAAAATCATAGAAAATTCATTTCAACTCAGAAAAATATGAATAATATATTAAAATGTTCACAAAAATAAACTCTATTCAAATAAAATATAAAACAAAAATGTGTGTCAAAATAAAAATTCACTTATTTTTATCTTTATTAATTATGTCTTTCTAATTGTTTAAAATGCAAATTGAATTCAATAAATAATGAAGTTCCAAAATTAAATTTTAACTATTCAGTAACTAAATAAAATGTTAAGATTAATTTTCTTTATCATAGTTGCACTAACTTAATTATCAATGGTAATTCATAAACCCTAATTTGCAAATTACTATTTTCTATTTTCTTTAAATAGTAATAACTCAAGAAAATATTATAAGCCAATATTATTTGGGTAAATCAAAACTTATTTAATTAAACCTTCTTAAGTTAACAAATTAAATACTTTAAACCTAATAACAATTATTAAACCCTGATTCTTAATTAAACCTAAATAGGAGTTACTCTAATTATTAAATCTTGTGAAAATTAATAAAATGTCAAACCATTACTAATTT
Source organism: Lolium perenne (assembly GCF_019359855.2). Classification (NCBI taxonomy): domain Eukaryota; kingdom Viridiplantae; phylum Streptophyta; class Magnoliopsida; order Poales; family Poaceae; genus Lolium; species Lolium perenne. Next base: position 314,497,067 of record NC_067247.2, read on the forward strand.
TGATTCAAAGTAATTAGTAACCACAACTCTATTACCAATCATCATTTTAGGAGTTGTACCATAATTTAGAAACCCTAGTTTCAATTGAGTAAGACCTTGATTCCATTATTTTATGTGATCATTTGAAAATGCTTTAACCCTAAACCCTAGTTACTTATCACATGTGATCATGTGAATGTCACTTCACATAGAGAACCATATTATGTGACCAACAAATACAAGTTATGATCCACTAGCATAAAACCAAGTCACATGAGATTATCATTTCATGTCCCTATTCAAACCTATATGATTCCCTAAGTGTCACCTAGGTATAAACCCTAACTTGATAATTGAATTAGTACCATTGATCACTATTCCTATATACCATACCAGACCATTAAGATCAACCTCAATTAGACAACCCTAGTAGAACCATAATGATAAACCCTAGTACCAACCTTATGTAGCAATTCACAACACATGCTCCTATCCCACTAAACCCTACTTAGGAAATGATAAGCCACTTAACTTAGAACCCATTAAATATTATTTAGTAAAGCAAGTGTGAAACCATAGTAAACCCTAATAGCTAATTTATAGAACCATCTTGACCATCATCCTTTGATATGATACCATAATCAACCATCGTAATAAACCTGCCAATACTTGCTATATAGAAACCCATTCTACTTAAAGAACCCAACTAGTTCCTATTAGAGAACTAAATGAATCCAATAATAAACCCTAGAAAACCATAGCTCCTATATATAGTAGTTCATATTTTTATTTAACCTGTTCTTCAAAAGTTATTCTTTTGAAGTACAAATGTCAATCAAATCTTAGAAGCCCTAATCCTTCTTTGGAATACTCATTAGTTCTTAAACAACATGTTCTTCAAAAGTTATTCTCTTGAAGTATAGTATAAGTAATCATCAACCATGATCTGTAGAACTTAAAATTGACAACTGCTCTTTACATATTATTCCATCACTATTTCTTATGTGTATGATTGTTATGATATCTTATATCACTTAGTTATGATGCTAATATAACCAAACCCTAATAAGAACCTTGTTTGAGAACCATTCTAAAAGTACAACCAACCCTAAAGAAATCTTTACAACTCATACATCCTAAATCATCGAGGTTAGGTTACGCTCGGGACGATTGCATCTCATACTATGCATTATAGCATCTTTGCCAGTTCTTTAAACATTGTCCTTACCGGACGATGATGGTATTTCAGCATTTGGACTTCTCACGTATCGAAGCTTTTGCCTGCATAATCTTGCAGTCAAGAAAGGCAAGTTCATCGCTTGCTCATGTCATTTGAGTATTTTTACCTTGCAAAGTACTATACTTATCACTCTTGCATAAAAAGCAAAAGTACTATTTTCATAACTATGAGTATGACTATGTGGTGGGCAATGGAACCATGGTATGTGTTGATATGGTGGAGGTTCCATTGCAAGGGTTTATATCCATCTAGGATTAAACAACAAATGTCGTCCAGTGATTCTTGTGCCGTAATACCCGTGTTAACCATAAGATCTGGAGTGGGACGGAATAGTCAATTGTATTTCCACCTCTTGTATATCAACGGATGCGCTTTACCGTAGACACTTGTATTCCAAGGGGGCAAGCGGTAGGCTGGGGAAGCCCTAACTCCCCACGGTAGATACCGTAGACACTTGTCGCCCGAGGAGCAAGCGGTAGGCTGGGGAAGCCCTAAGTCCCCACGGTATTGCGGTCTATGATGGGTTGCAGCTACCGGCGAAGGAGTTCATGGTAGAGACCTGAACTGTTGTCGTGGTCGGGGTCCGCCCTTAAGTGGTGTAATTGGACCGACGAGGACCCAGGGTCGGAGTTTGCAACAAAGGGTGGGTGTGCGAGGTAGCGGAGGAATATGATTGGCTATGACCTTATACCGGGCCTCACACCAAAGGAAGTGTGGACGGGAAAATCGAGCCCGGTTGGCACCAAGGTTAAGATCTCTTATGGGTAAAGCAACACACCTCTGCAGAGTGTAATGAATCGTGACCTGTCACTCCCTGTTCCGGGATATGGAACTGCGAACACTGCCGGAAAGGAGCTCCATGAAGTTCTAGTAAACCGGTGAAGGCTGACGGACATAGTTCTTCTGAATAAAAGCAACCTTTTGAAGAAATGATTATGAAAACTTGCATTGGCCTATGACTTTCTGGTCTATGGCTGTAGCTAGTGCATAATACACCTATTTCCTAATATGAACTTGCTGAGTACGCTCGTACTCATTCTATCCCATTTGAACCCCCTTCTTAGATCAAGACACCGAAGGAGAAACTACCGTGGAACTCGAAGACAAAGGGGTCAACTGCAGCAAGATGAAGAATCCAATCAAAGAAGTCAACAGAGTCAACTTCTGCATCAGCTAACGTGGAAACTTAGACTAGTAATAGAAGGGAACCTTTCCCTAATCCTAGCTCCTAAGTAGCTAGAGTTCTATAGCAAGCCAAGTAGCTCTTAAACTTGAGTTAGCAATAAGATAGACTACGAGTCGTTCTTCTAAAGGTTTATTTGAAGTTTTACCTCACTGTAAGTAGGAGGTTGTGTTGATCTTATGTAAATAGCTCGTTTGTACTTATATAGACATACCTTGGACTCGCATATGTTTCTGTTGTACCACTCTGAGAGATGTAATATGAGTGGAACGGTGTTTCACTTGTGTTATGTCAACGACTTGTGTACTACACCATGCAGTGGTACGCTGGGTCATCACAGCTGGTATCAGAGCAAATGTTTTGACCCTAGGATTAAAACCCTTTAAAGGAGACCTATAGGTTTGGTAGTGTCTATAGGAAGTATCTTAGCTAAGTTAACTATGCTAAACCAACTATTCTGTTGACTTGAGATGGGTATTCACTTGAGAATAATCCTGACACACTTGAGTCAATCTTTCTTATCTATTTTCTTAAATAAAGTTAATTACTTATCTTGCTTCATTCCAAATAATTAGAACACCATTGAAGCTTAAGATAAAGGGTGGTAGTAGACCACAGTTGGTATACAATACATGGTAGTCCAAAGAGAGGATACAACCACAAGGAAGATATCCTGTTGGAAGAAGTATACCAAGTCATGTTATGGTTAAGTAAGAGTCATTTAAAATGTCAAATGACTGATGTTAAGTAATGTAGATAAGTAAATGAGGTAGTATGTACCTATGATGAGTCAATCATAGGAGGTAAGGAAGAGTGATAGGAGTTATACAACTCTACTTGTCATGGTAGAGTTGGTAATCATATATGATTCACTTGAGAATCATGATGTGAGGGAGTAGAACATCATAAGTGAGTTAACAGAAGTATGATAAGGAGTAGGATTCAGGGAATAGTTCGAAAGCTTAGGCCTTAAAATCCTAATAACTGTACTAAGTATGTTAGAAGCATAGTCCTTAATTTAATGAAGGCTTATTTCGAGCATATCACATAGAGAAATCCTATAGTTATAGGTGGTATATTCTAAACAATCATGTGTTTAGACTAGACATGTTAGAACTAATTGTATTATAGGAAGTAGTCCTTAATAGCACATATATATGGTATACTATTTTGTTAGTACTTCCAAAGAAAACTAGGTTAATTTCAACTATCCTAGGCCATTTTGTTTCAAGTTTGTCTCATTGCAAATGTGCAATTAAGACAAATGTTGAGACAAATAGTAGAAATTCACGTATTCATGCTAAGTATCACGACCTAAACCTATCTTATGTGGTGTTATATACTACACATCTGAACCTGATGTTTAGGAATGTCTTACCCAACTATTTTATTTAGGCATATAAGGATGTGTATTATGAACACAAAGCTGAATCTTCTTGGATTTTATTGGATTTTCATTGTTTGACTAGATCCATACATGAAGTTTGACTTTGATATGCAAATGCATGTTGCAATATCAAGCTCTTACTTGATGTTATAGGTCTAGAGGGTAAAGGTATTCGTGTGAGGAAGTGACGAATTCTGAAGATTTTGAAGACAAGATGAAGGTTCACTAGAAGAAGGAAGTAAAGTTGTGGGAAGTAACCACAATACTCTGAAGGAAGGACAAATCAAACTCACTTCTATCCTTAATCAAGGAGTACTTCAACATGGAAGTATCATGGACGTGAGAAAAATAGTGAATATGGAGCAGTAGAAGTAGAGCCGTATTCATTATGGAAGAAGGGAATGCAAGTGAAGTCACTTACAATACTATTTTCATAGTGTCAACAAGTGGTTTTCTTGCAAAACAAACCCTAAAAGAAGGAAAATAGACAAGTGAAGTCGCAGTTGGCATAATAAGACCGCAGCTGATATAGGATAGTCATGAAGAGAAAGTATGTGAAGTGAGGTATATCTTAACTAAAACTATAAAAGTAGCCACAGCTGGTAGGTAGATATTGACTAGAACCATAACATAGCCACAGCTGGTATCCAATAAGCCACATCTAGTACTAGATAGTTTGCAGCGGGTAACAGATAGTCCACAGCTTAATCGTTCTTTCACTCTAAAGGAAGAGGGATTCCACAGCTGGTATTCCGTAGTTGGTAAATATTTAGTTGGAGGATTCACAATGGATATCCACAATTGTGTGGATACACCACAAAGAATTCTTCGTGAGACTCTAGAAAAGTATAAACCTAAACCAGACTTAGACCAATCTTCTAACCTTGGAGTTTAATGATTAGAAGAAAAGGAGTTTGAAGATCATTAGTAAACTCCAAGGGGGAGAGGAAGGCTGAATGAGAAGTATTAAGATATAATATTTGGAGTATGATGGACCAAGAAGAAGGTCTGAACTGAGAGGAAGTCCGATCTTATTTTTATAAGGTTGTTGGGAAGTACCCATATAAAAGTACTCTCAGGAGGTTGTCAGACCAGAAGCCGAGGTTCATATCTCGAGGAAGTAAGGGTTATACCTTTACTTGAGTGGGAAATTGTTATTACTCAAAACCAAGAGAACTTAAGTAAGCTTAAGATAATGAAGTTGGATGAAGAAGATATCGGAGGACAATCAAAGCCTAAGAAAACAAAAGACCGAAGGAGTTGACCATATCAAAACATAAGCATATTAGAAAGAATCCTTTCATGGAACCTAAAGAAACCAAAAGGAAGATAATTTGTATAAACTAGAAGCCATGATTGGATGGACTAAATGAGTCTAATCCATTCGTAGGACTAAACAACCAGGACCATGCCTATTATAAATACCTTACGAAGTACCATTACATTCGTTATGGTAGTAAGGAAAAACAATACCTTACTTTAAACAAATCCTTTAGACTTAAGGTTTGGGCACCGCAGCTGGATTATCGCAGCTGGTATAACCAAGCTTTGAGTACCCAGATAGGAAGCTATCACCACAACCATTAGTAAAGTTATTAACATAATAAGATGTCCTAATCCCAGAATCTTTGGAGAGTAAGCCTATAAGCTTAGAGTGTTGGAAGAAATCATAGAATTGAAGAAAGTATCAGTGCCGGACATCAAAAGACTTCATGAAGGATCGAGACAAGGGATATATTCAATTATATCTAATGAGATCACTAGGGAGTTTGAAAGGATTGTGATCTGTTCAAGTCTGTTCCACATTCCGAAACCTGAGAGCGTTCGAACTTCGGGACGAAGTTCAGTTTAAGGGGGAGAGGTTGTAATATCCCAGGTTTAGATGCAATAAAATGAGAGAACACCAAAGTGTGCATTGCATTCATGCATAGAAAATCCGGGGAATTTTCGCGCTTTCAAATAAAACTTACCACAGTAACTGAAGTTTCACTTGACTTGCTGGAACTGAAGTAGATTATCAAGTCAAGCGCTATAAACTTCACTGTGACCTTTCCTAAAACCTTGTTTTGGGTAGAGATGATTTGATCTATGGGCTAGATCAAATAGAAGTAGATTTATAACAAACAACACCTTAAGTAAGGATCAACTACAAGATCTTATAAAGGATCTCAACATGCCATTCCTTACAAACCCACATGAATAATTATTCAATCCTAAATCAAAGAACACAGTTAATTAAGAAACTATTCTTTACTTATCTTATCCATGTCTTCTACTAAATAAATGTTCCTACCATGAGTCACATGGTATATCTTTTCAACTACAATACTTGAACCAAGTCAAGAACACTCATATTCATTCTTCATTAACTTTGACCATTCCAACCTTGTTTTCCACTCATACCATTAAACCTAGAGAAAGGAGAGAATCATTCATATGCTTATATTATCCATTGGGTAGAACCAAGTTGAATATTCAACCTACCTATGTGAGGTAAACCATTAATACTAATCAATGCTATAAGGAGTACAAGTCAAGTGCTGAACCCTACTTGACCTAGCTCACACTTGATGGTAAGTAAGAACCTATTCTTCTAGTAAATATAGAGAGGCAAGTGTTGTGATCATTACAACTTGGTAATGATCATAAACCCTAGAGAACCCTACCTATTCAGAAGAGCTCAACCTAAAGAGGTATACTCGAGTATATGGACTTATACTTGATCTTGGAGAGAGAAACATAATTCACCAATGAATTGTAATGAGGCCAATACTTTGATCATTACAAATTGGCTGATGATCATAAACCCTAAGAATCTAAGTGAGTGTGTGGAGAGAAGTATTAAAGAAGAGAGAGTAGTGAGAATTAAGTGGATCATGTCTACTGCATGATCTTACTTTATAAATTGAGCTGATAAGTTAAACCTATATATGTGATGTATAGATCCCATTCTTCTCATGAAATAATAAGTAACTCATTAGTAGTTAACCAAACCAATACTCATGCCTTGTATAGAGTAGTATTGATATGATATTTAAACCTTGCCTATCCAAACACTTGAGACAAACCCAGCCAATTAAACATAACCATGCTTATGCTCATACCTAAACCTAGTTGTGTATCACATGGGTGATCATAACTAAAACCCTAGGCCATATTTTATTTTAAAGCCAAGCATTACTTTGGATTATAATTAGAACCCTGCCATGCCTCATGCCTATTTATACTTAAATTTAGTGAAGATTATGCAAAACTCTAAACCCTTTCACATAGGATCCACCCCACATAAAATATTGTTTCCTAACTTGTGTATCATAAATCCCAAGTAATAACCCAAGCCATATATACTTAAAGACTAATGCAATTTGGTGAGTAGAATGAAATCAATATCCCATTTTACTTTGCTATCCAAATACCTTATTTAGTGAACCAAATAAAATAGTATTCATATAAGTAGTTAAGTTAACCATGATGAGCTTAGGATCCATTTCAAGTAAGCCAAGCCAGAATTGCTAAGCAAGATTATTAAAGATAGAGTTCATCAAACCATCTTCTTAAACCCTTAGAAGTAATTCTCCACATAAAATCATGATTCATCTTATTCTCAACACCATTTAATCTAAACTCTAGCCATAAGGAGAATTATATGTGAACAATCCATATTGTTAAGTACTAGCTCAACCTAATTATGTGTTCATTATGCACAGGTTATAAATTCTCAAACCACTTAAATAGATCTGGTTTCTAAATTAAAAAAAGAATTAAAATGAATAACTAACCATTTCCATTTTACTCAAGCCTCACAAAATATTAATTAAATCCTAAACTAAATATTTGTTTAAACAACAAGATTATACAGTAAGCATTGTTATCAAGTTATATTGATATTCAAATGTTTTAGGACCTGCAAAATAAGACAGAGTTCAAATTTGAAATCAAATAGTAAATTCAAAATATAAAATAAAAACAGAAAATAGAAAAGAGAATAAGAGAGAGAGAGGAGCTTACTCTGGTGGCAGCCCAGCACCGCAGCAGCCCGTAGTCCACCAGGAGTAGCCCAGACTCGGCCCAGGAGCAGTCCAGCCCAAACCATACCGTTTCGATTGCCTTAAAAATCGTGCGAGAGGAAAACATCGTCGTCTCCTTCTCCGGCGTCGACAACGCGGCATCGCCAGTAGGCCACGACCTCCTCGCCGATAAGCTTGCCCGGACATCGCCAGACCTCTCAGAAGCACGCCCAATCTCTCTCGCGTCCTAGTCTATCCGCAGGAGAGAAGATCTTCGCCAGACTAGATCATCCAGTGACCGCCACCTCCTGACCGTCGCCGTCGTCGTGTCGCAGCCTCAGTGCTCCCCTCGGCTTATAAAACCTCGAGGAGAAGCTCCGTGATCCCTTGTTCTTCGACACCTATCTAATTCCTCTCCGACGCCCTCTATCCATCACAAACCTTCACCCACTGCCGCCGGAGTCAATCTTTCTTATCTATTTTCTTAAATAAAGTTAATTACTTATCTTGCTTCATTCCAAATAATTAGAACACCATTGAAGCTTAAGATAAAGGGTGGTAGTAGACCACAGTTGGTATACAATACATGGTAGTCCAAAGAGAGGATACAACCACAAGGAAGATATCCTATTGGAAGACGTATACCAAGTCATGTTATGGTTAAGTAAGAGTCATTTAAAATGTCAAATGACTGATGTTAAGTAATGTAGATAAGTAATATGAGGTAGTATGTACCTATGATGAGTCAATCATAGGAGGTAAGGAAGAGTGATAGGAGTTATACAACTCTACTTGTCATGGTAGAGTTGGTAATCATATATGATTCACTTGAGAATCATGATGTGAGGGAGTAGAACATCATAAGTGAGTTAACAGAAGTATGATAAGGAGTAGGATTCAGGGAATAGTTCGAAAGCTTAGGCCTTAAAATCCTAATAACTGTACTAAGTATGTTAGAAGCATAGTCCTTAATTTAATGAAGGCTTATTTCGAGCATATCACATAGAGAAATCCTATAGTTATAGGTGGTATATTCTAAACAATCATGAGTTTAGACTAGACATGTTAGAACTAATTGTATTATAGGAAGTAGTCCTTAATAGCACATTTATATGGTATACTATTTTGTTAGTACTTCCAAAGAAAACTAGGTTAATTGCAACTATCCCAGGCCATTTTGTTTCAAGTTTGCCTCATTGCAAATGTGCAATTAAGACAAATGTTGAGAAAAATAGTAGAAATTCACGTATTCATGCTAAGTATCACGACCTAAACCTATCTTATGTGGTGTTATATACTACACATCTGAACCTGATGTTTAGGAATGTCTTACCCAACTATTTTATTCAGGCATATAAGGATGTGTATTATGAACACAAAGCTGAATCTTCTTGGATTTTATTGGATTTTCATTGTTTGACTAGATCCATACATGAAGTTTGACTTTGATATGCAAATGCATGTTGCAATATCAAGCTCTTACTTGATGTTATAGGTCTAGAGGGTAAAGGTATTCGTGTGAGGAAGTGACGAATTCTGAAGATTTTGAAGACAAGATGAAGGTTCACTAGAAGAAGGAAGTAAATTTGTGGGAAGTAACCACAATACTCTGAAGGAAGGACAAATCAAACTCACTTCTATCCTTAATCAAGGAGTACTTCAACATGGAAGTATCATGGACGTGAGAAAAATAGTGAATATGGAGCAGTAGAAGTAGAGCCGTATTCATTATGGAAGAAGGGAATGCAAGTGAAGTCACTTACAATACTATTTTCATAGTGTCAACAAGTGGTTTTCTTGCAAAACAAACCCTAAAAGAAGGAAAATAGACAAGTGAAGTCGCAGTTGGCATAATAAGACCGCAGTTGATATAGGATAGTCATGAAGAGAAAGTATGTGAAGTGAGGTATATCTTAACTAAAACTATAAAAGTAGCAACAACTGGTAGGTAGATATTGACTAGAACCATAACATAGCCACAGCTGGTATCCAATAAGCCACATCTAGTACTAGATAGTTTGCAGCTGGTAACAGATAGTCCACAGCTTAATCGTTCTTTCACTCTAAAGGAAAGAGGGATTCCACAGCTGGTATTCCGTAGTTGGTAAATATTTAGTTGGAGGATTCACAATGGATATCCACAATTGTGTGGATACACCACAAAGAATTCTTCGTGAGACTCTAGAAAAGTATAAACCTAAACCAGACTTAGACCAATCTTCTAACCTTGGAGTTTAATGATTAGAAGAAAAGGAGTTTGAAGATCATTAGTAAACTCCAAGGGGGAGAGGAAGGCTGAATGAGAAGTATTAAGATATAATATTTGGAGTATGATGGACCAAGAAGAAGGTCTGAACTGAGAGGAAGTCTGATCTTATTTTTATAAGGTTGTTGGGAAGTACCCATATAAAAGTACTCTCAGGAGGTTGTCAGACCGGAAGCCGAGGTTCATATCTCGAGGAAGTAAGGGTTATACCTTTACTTGAGTGGGTAATTGTTATTACTCAAAACCAAGAGAACTTAAGTAAGCTTAAGATAATGAAGTTGGATGAAGAAGATATCGGAGGACAATCAAAGCCTAAGAAAACAAAAGACCGAAGGAGTTGACCATATCAAAACATAAGCATATTAGAAAGAATCCTTTCATGGAACCTAAAGAAACCAAAAGGAAGATAATTAGTATAAACTAGAAGCCATGATTGGATGGACTAAATGAGTCTAATCCATTCGTAGGACTAAACAACCAGGACCATGCCTATTATAAATACCTTACGAAGTACCATTACATTCGTTATGGTAGTAAGGGAAAAACAATACCTTACTTTAAACAAATCCTTTAGACTTAAGGTTTGGGCACCGCAGCTGGATTATCGCAGCTGGTATAACCAAGCTTTGAGTACCCAGATAGGAAGCTATCACCACAACCATTAGTAAAGTTATTAACATAATAAGATGTCCTAATCCCAGAATCTTTGGAGAGTAAGCCTATAAGCTTAGAGTGTTGGAAGAAATCATAGAATTGAAGAAAGTATCAGTGCCGGACATCAAAAGACTTCATGAAGGATCGAGACAAGGGATATATTCAATTATATCTAATGAGATCACTAGGGAGTTTGAAAGGATTGTGATCTGTTCAAGTCTGTTCCACATTCCGAAACCTGAGAGCGTTCGAACTTCGGGACGAAGTTCAGTTTAAGGGGGAGAGGTTGTAATATCCCAGGTTTAGAGGCAATAAAATGAGAGAACACCAAAGTGTGCATTGCATTCATGCATAGAAAATCTGGGGAATTTTCGCGCTTTCAAATAAAACTTACCACAGTAACTGAAGTTTCACTTGACTTGCTGGAATTGAAGTAGATCATCAAGTCAGGCGCTATAAACTTCACTGTGACCCTTCCTAAAACCTTGTTTTGGGTAGAGATGATTTGATCTATGGGCTAGATCAAATAGAAGTAGATTTATAACAAACAACACCTTAAGTAAGGATCAACTACAAGATCTTATAAAGGATCTCAACATGCCATTCCTTACAACAACACATGAATAATTATTCAATCCTAAATCAAAGAACACAATTAATTAAGAAACTATTCTTTACTTATCTTATCCATGTCTTCTACTAAATAAATGTTCCTACCATGAGTCACATGGTATATCTTTTCAACTACAATACTTGAACCAAGTCAAGAACACTCATATTCATTCTTCATTAACTTTGACCATTCCAACCTTGTTTTCCACTCATACCATTAAACCTAGAGAAAGGAGAGAATCATTCATATGCTTATATTATCCATTGGGTAGAACCAAGTTGAATATTCAACCTACCTATGTGAGGTAAACCATTAATACTAATCAATGCTATAAGGAGTACAAGTCAAGTGCTGAACCCTACATGACCTAGCTCACACTTGATGGTAAGTAAGAACCTATTCTTCTAGTAAATATAGAGAGGCAAGTGTTGTGATCATTACAACTTGGTAATGATCATAAACCCTAGAGAACCCTACCTATTCAGAAGAGCTCAACCTAAAGAGGTATACTCGAGTATATGGACTTATACTTGATCTTGGAGAGAGAAACATAATTCACCAATGAATTGTAATGAGGCCAATACTTTGATCATTACAAATTGGCTGATGATCATAAACCCTAAGAATCTAAGTGAGTGTGTGGAGAGAAGTATTAAAGAAGAGAGAGTAGTGAGAATTAAGTGGATCATGTGTACTGCATGATCTTACTTTATAAATTGAGCTGATAAGTTAAACCTATATATGTGATGTATAGATCCCATTCTTCTCATGAAATAATATGTAACTCATTAGTAGTTAACCAAACCAATACTCATGCCTTGTATAGAGTAGTATTGATATGATATTTAAACCTTGCCTATCCAAACACTTGAGACAAACCCAGCCAATTAAACATAACCATGCTTATGCTCATACCTAAACCTAGTTGTGTATCACATGGGTGATCATAACTAAAACCCTAGGCCATATTTGATTTCCAAGCCAAGCATTACTTTGGATTATAATTAGAACCCTGCCATGCCTCATGCCTATTTATACTTAAATTTAGTGAAGATTATGCAAAACTCTAAACCCTTTCACATAGGATCCACCCCACATAAAATATTGTTTCCTAACTTGTGTATCATAAATCCCAAGTAATAACCCAAGCCATATATACTTAAAGACTAATGCAATTTGGTGAGTAGAATGAAATCAATATCCCATTTTACTTTGCTATCCAAATACCTTGTTTAGTGAACCAAATAAAATAGTATTCATATAAGTAGTTAAGTTAACCATGATGAGCTTAGGATCCATTTCAAGTAAGCCAAGCCAGAATTGCTAAGCAAGATTATTAAAGATAGAGTTCATCAAACCATCTTCTTAAACCCTTAGAAGTAATTCTCCACATAAAATCATGATTCATCTTATTCTCAACACCATTTAATCTAAACTCTAGCCATAAGGAGAATTATATGTGAACAATCCATATTGTTAAGTACTAGCTCAACCTAATTATGTGTTCATTATGCACAAGTTATAAATTCTCAAACCACTTAAATAGATCTGGTTTCTAAATTAAAAAAGGAATTAAAATGAATAACTAACCATTTCCATTTTACTCAAGCCTCACAAAATATTAATTAAATCCTAAACTAAATATTTGTTTAAACAACAAGATTATACAGTAAGCATTGTTATCAAGTTATATTGATATTCAAATGTTTTAGGACCTGCAAAATAAGATAGAGTTCAAATTTGAAATCAAATAGTAAATTCAAAATAGAAAATAAAAACAGAAAATAGAAAAGAGAATAAGAGAGAGAGAGGAGCTTACTCTGGTGGCAGCCCAGCACCGCAGCAGCCCGTAGTCCACCAGGAGTAGCCCAGACTCGGCCCAGGAGCAGTCCAGCCCAAACCATACCGTTTCGATTGCCTTAAAAATCGTGCGAGAGGAAAACGTCGTCGTCTCCTTCTCCGGCGTCGACAACGCGGCATCGCCAGTAGGCCACGACCTCCTCGCCGATAAGCTTGCCCGGACGTCGCCAGACCTCTCAGAAGCACGCCCAATCTGTCTCGCGTCCTAGTCTATCCACAGGAGAGAAGATCTTCGCCAGACTAGATCATCCAGAGACTGCCACCTCCTGATCGTCGCCGTCATCGTGTCGCAGCCTCAGTGCTCCCCTCGGCTTATAAAACCTCGAGGAGAAGCTCCGTGAAGCCCTTGTTCTTCGACACCTATCTAATTCCTCTCCGACGCCCTCTATCCATCACAAACCTTCACCCACTGCCGCCGGAGTCGAGGACGAAGAACAAGATTGGAGCCACCCCGGAGTCCGTGGAGTAGCTCATTGGATGCGCCTCGACGTCGTCGTGCTACAGACCAAGCCGAGCATCCAGGGGAGGTCTATGTTCGGCCAATTTCAAGATCTTCTCCCGCAGTACATTGCCGGAATCGGCGAAGTTGAGCTCGATGCCGTCCCCAATCGACATCGGTGACCATCTGGGAAGCACCAGGGTGAGCATGCGCATCTCCTGAGCCCTTTAGATCATCCTAGCATGCTCTGTAGCTCCGTTTAGCCACTTCGCCGGAGAGCACCGCCGCGGGACATGATCGCCAGCGTAGCTCCGGTGATTCCCTCGCCAAACCAACACCACCATCAGCTTCAGTGAGTCGAGGAGAGTCGGAAAATCCTATTCGCGCGTCCTGGGGGTCACTAAATCGGCGGCGCCACCGTGTACTGGTCGCCGGCGTTTAACCGCCGGCAATGCCAACGTGGCGGTGGGGCCTCGAGCAGTGGTTTACTGGTCGTTGCCATCGTGGCAACTGACCCAGTCAATGACCCCACCCGTCAGTGTCTGTAGTTAGGCAGTGAACCGGTACATCTAGTATTTTTGTTTAATTTCAAATTCCGGAAAATTGCAGAAACTTTGTAAAATCATAGAAAATTCATCTCAACTCAGAAAAATATGAATAATATATTAAAATGTTCACAAAAATAAACTCTATTCAAATAAAATATAAAACAAAAATGTGTGTCAAAATAAAAATTCACTTATTTTTATCTTTATTAATTATGTCTTTCTAATTGTTTGAAATGCAAATTGAATTCAATAAATAATGAAGTTCCAAAATTAAATTTTAACTATTCAGTAACTATATAAAATGTTAAGATTAATTTTCTTTATCATAGTTGCACTAACTTAATTATCAATGGTAATTCATAAACCCTAATTTGCAAATTACTATTTTCTATTTTCTTTAAATAGTAATAACTCAAGAAAATATTATAAGCCAATATTATTTGGGTAAATCAAAACTTATTTACTTAAACCTTCTTAAGTTAACAAATTAAATACTTTAAACCTAATAACAATTATTAAACCTTGATTCTTAATTAAACCTAAATAGGAGTTACTCTAATTATTAAATCTTGTGAAAATTAATAAAATGTCAAACCATTACTAATTTTGATTCAAAGTAATTAGTAACCACAACTCTATTACCAATCATCATTTTAGGAGTTGTACCATAATTTAGAAACCCTAGTTTCAATTGAGTAAGACCTTGATTCCATTATTTTATGTGATCATTTGAAAATGCTTTAACCCTAAACCCTAGTTACTTATCACATGTGATCATGTGAATGTCACTTCACATAGAGAACCATATTATGTGACCAACAAATACAAGTTATGATCCACTAGCATAAAACCAAGTCACATGAGATTATCATTTCATGTCCCTATTCAAACCTATATGATTCCCTAAGTGTCACCTAGGTATAAACCCTAACTTGATAATTGAATTAGTACCATTGATCACTATTCCTATATACCATACCAGACCATTAAGATCAACCTCAATTAGACAACCCTAGTAGAACCATAATGATAAACCCTAGTACCAACCTTATGTAGCAATTCACAACACATGCTCCTATCCCACTAAACCCTACTTAGGAAATGATAAGCCACTTAACTTAGAACCCATTAAAGATTATTTAGTAAAGCAAGTGTGAAACCATAGTAAACCCTAATAGCTAATTTATAGAACCATCTTGACCATCATCCTTTGATATGATACCATAATCAACCATCGTAATAAACCTGCCAATACTTGCTATATAGAAACCCATTCTACTTAAAGAACCCAACTAGTTCCTATTAGAGAACTAAATGAATCCAATAGTAAACCCTAGAAAGCCATAGCTCCTATATATAGTAGTTCATATTTTTATTTAACCTGTTCTTCAAAAGTTATTCTTTTGAAGTACAAATGTCAATCAAATCTTAGAAGCCCTAATCCTTCTTTGGAATACTCATTAGTTCTTAAACAACATGTTCTTCAAAAGTTATTCTCTTGAAGTATAGTATAAGTAATCATCAACCATGATCTGTAGAACTTAAAATTGACAACTGCTCTTTACATATTATTCCATCACTATTTCTTATGTGTATGATTGTTATGATATCTTATATCACTTAGTTATGATGCTAATATAACCAAACCCTAATAAGAACCTTGTTTGAGAACCATTCTAAAAGTACAACCAACCCTAAAGAAATCTTTACAACTCATACATCCTAAATCATCGAGGTTAGGTTACGCTCGGGACGATTGCATCTCATACTATGCATTATAGCATCTTTGCCAGTTCTTTAAACATTGTCCTTACCGGACGATGATGGTATTTCAGCATTTGGACTTCTCACGTATCGAAGCTTTTGCCTGCATAATCTTGCAGTCAAGAAAGGCAAGTTCATCGCTTGCTCATGTCATTTGAGTATTTTTACCTTGCAAAGTACTATACTTATCACTCTTGCATAAAAAGCAAAAGTACTATTTTCATAACTATGAATATGACTATGTGGTGGGCAATGGAACCATGGTATGTGTTGATATGGTGGAGGTTCCATTGCAAGGGTTTATATCCATCTAGGATTAAACAACAAATGTCGTCCAGTGATTCTTGTGCCGTAATACCCGTGTTAACCATAAGATCTGGAGTGGGACGGAATAGTCAATTGTATTTCCACCTCTTGTATATCAACGGATGCGCTTTACCGTAGACACTTGTATTCCAAGGGGGCAAGCGGTAGGCTGGGGAAGCCCTAAGTCCCCACGGTAGAGACCGTAGACACTTGTCGCCCGAGGAGCAAGCGGTAGGCTGGGGAAGCCCTAAGTCCCCACGGTATTGCGGTCTATGATGGGTTGCAGCTACCGGCGAAGGAGTTCATGGTAGAGACCTGAACTGGTGTCGTGGTCGGGGTCCGTCCTTAAGTGGTGTAAGTGGACCGACGAGGACCCAGGGTCGGAGTTTGCAACAAAGGGTGGGTGTGCGAGGTAGCGGAGGAATATGATTGGCTATGACCTTATACCGGGCCTCACACCAAAGGAAGTGTGGACGGGAAAATCGAGCCCGGTTGGCACCAAGGTTAAGATCTCTTATGGGTAAAGCAACACACCTCTGCAGAGTGTAATGAATCGTGACCTGTCACTCCCTGTTCCGCGATATGGAACTGCGAACACTGCCGGAAAGGAGCTCCATGAAGTTCTAGTAAACCGGTGAAGGCTGACGGACATAGTTCTTCTGAATAAAAGCAACCTTTTGAAGAAATGATTATGAAAACTTGCATTGGCCTATGACTTTCTGGTCTATGGCTGTAGCTAGTGCATGATACACCTATTTCCTAATATGAACTTGCTGAGTACGCTCGTACTCATTCTATCCCATTTGAACCCCCTTCTTAGATCAAGACACCGAAGGAGAAACTACCGTGGAACTCGAAGACAAAGGGGTCAACTGCAGCAAGATGAAGAATCCAATCAAAGAAGTCAACAGAGTCAACTTCTGCATCAGCTAACGTGGAAACTTAGACTAGTAATAGAAGGGAACCTTTCCCTAATCCTAGCTCCTAAGTAGCTAGAGTTCTATAGCAAGCCAAGTAGCTCTTAAACTTGAGTTAGCAATAAGATAGACTACGAGTCGTTCTTCTAAAGGTTTATTTGAAGTTTTACCTCACTGTAAAGTAGGAGGTTTTGTTGATCTTATGTAAATAGCTCGTGTGTACTTATATAGACATACCTTGGACTCGCATATGTTTCTGTTGTACCACTCTGAGAGATGTAATATGAGTGGAACGGTGTTTCACTTGTGTTATGTCAACGACTTGTGTACTACACCATGCAGTGGTACGCTGGGTCATCACAGCTGGTATCAGAGCAAATGTTTTGACCCTAGGATTAAAACCCTTTAAAGGAGACCTATAGGTTTGGTAGTGTCTATAGGAAGTATCTTAGCTAAGTTAACTATGCTAAACCAACTATTCTGTTGATTTGAGATGGGTATTCACTTGAGAATAATCCTGACACACTTGAGTCAATCTTTCTTATCTATTTTCTTAAATAAAGTTAATTACTTATCTTGCTTCATTCCAAATAATTAGAACACCATTGAAGCTTAAGATAAAGGGTGGTAGTAGACCACAGTTGGTATACAATACATGGTAATCCAAAGAGAGGATACAACCACAAGGAAGATATCCTATTGGAAGACGTATACCAAGTCATGTTATGGTTAAGTAAGAGTCATTTAAAACACAAAGTAGTAAATATATTCGTGCGTTGCACTGGAAAATAAAATATAGCAAGCCAAATAATTAAGTTCTTGTTGGAGCAGTTGCGGCGTGCCACAAAAAGAGGCTAGTTTACGGAAGAGTTTCCTACGAGACTTACTCAATTTCCCTGTCAAATTAGACCCGTTTCAAGCACATGTGCTAACACAATTCCTGATGCCCAGCATCTTCTCCCCTTTCGATCATGTTTTCTTTGATCTGAACAAAGAGAATGCTATGGTCTCATCGATTTTAGCATTGCCTTCCGGCCTTCCGGGGATCAATCAGATATTCGTGCCCAAAAATGCCTACTCATTTTTAGCAAGAGAATAGCCTTCAGGTGATCCATCATATTCATGTGCAAATATGGTACGAAGTAGCTCACGTTGAGCAAGGAGATAGCCTTCAGGTGATCATCTTATTTATGTTCAGAACTGATAGGTCGTATTTCTTAACTAAATCCTTTGCTTATCAATTCTTAGACCCAATGTTCACTTCTTCCTGCTGTTCCCTCTCTTAGACAGGGTTTGCAATTATGCAAACTCGTTGTTTATGGTGCAACTGATGGACTAAATTCACATGAGCCAAACAGGGCAGTAGCAGATTAAATACTGACGACACTTCGTGAGGAAAGCAACTGCTCTCGTTGCAAAACAGCTAATGAGCAGAAGCAAACCATCGGCCTCAATCTCTTCCTAGCGCCTGCCCTCATCCCCGTCTCTTCCTCCCTGCTGCATCTCTGCCGGCGCATGGCCCAGATATCTCCTCCTTGACGTATCATAATCTCTGATGTCACATTATACACTATATAAAGGCTGATCAGATTAGGCAATCGGTATTGATTTGGATACTGTTCATTGCCTATTTATCCAATCTTTCAGCCAATCAGGCAACGACACATTATCATAGTGGCACTGTTCATGAGCTAATTATCCATTTCTTCATCCAAGCAAAGGCAACCGGCTACCGGCTGTTCCTATCGATGTTTGGTTCTCCTCAGCGGTGGTCAAAGCGGTGCAGGCCCAGTTGAGAAACACCCCCGAGACAAAAAAAAGAACCAAAGCTCTATTCCTCCTCTCTTTCTCCCTGGCCAGGCGCGGGCGGCGTGCGTCCCGCTCTGCAGAGGCGGCGGCGGGCGCGTGCCCGGGCTACGGGCGGGCGGTTGGGGCGACGTCGGCCGGGAGCGTGGTCACGCGTGCACAGGCGGCGGCGGGTGCGCGGTCCTGGAGGGCGTCGAGCAGGCGGCGCGGTCTGGCGCGGGGATCGGGCGGCGAGCGGGTGGCGCGGCCAGGCGCGACGGCGCACGGGGTACACGGCAGGCGCGGCACGCGAGGCCGGGGCAGCGGCGGCCAGACGCGGCGGCGACACCATGGCGCGAGCCGGAGTGGGGCGCCGGTGCTGGAGGCGTAGCAAGGTGGACCAGCCGGACGCGGATAACCTTGCTAAAAGAAAGTGGAAGGGATGTCAAAAATGTTGTTTTTGTGATTCAACTGAAACCGTTAACCATTTATTTATCACTTGCCCATTTGCAAAGATTGTTTGGCGTATGGCTTATTTTACTTACAACATACCTCCACCAGCTAATGTTACTAATATGTTTGGTAAATGGCTTAACGGGGTACGTAAGGACGATAAACACAAAATCCGTATGGGTGTATCTGCTTTATGCTGGTCCATTTGGAGGACGAGGAATGATATTATCTTTAATAAACAAATTGGGACTAATTTTTTGCAGGTTATCCGACGAGCTGCGCATTGGATTCAACAATGGGTTTTGCTTCTCCCTATGGAACAGCGGGAGGATATGGTTTCTGGGTGCAACCGGATGCTAGTGGTTGCTCAGGACTTCTTTTTCCGGGCTACTGGATGGCGACACATTAATAGATTAGCTAATGGATAGGCTATCTACATGTTGCATATTTCTGTGGTTGATTCATGTATCGACCTTAGTCTCACCATGAATGTAACCTGGATTTTTTTGTAAACTACTTTGGTACGTTTGGTTTAATAAAATGAGCCGTGTGCATCTATTGATGCAGAGGCTGGGGCGATGCTCCCATATCTAAAAAAAAAAAAGCCGGACGCGGAGTCGGCGCAGCGGCGCGGCGAGAGCAGCCGGCAAGGGGGTAGGGCGGCACGGCAGCGAGCCGGCAGGGCGCGAAGGACGCGGGTGAGTGGACGCGAGCCGGAGGGGAGCGGCGCGGGAGTCAGAGGCGCGGGCGGACCGGCAGGCCGCGCCGGAGCCTTTTCCCTTCCAAGGGTCGGTGCCCTCCTCTTTCATGGCCGGTGAGTTCTTGGCTGTTCAAATCCTTTATCGCGAGCGTCTTCGTTGACTCCCTTCCCTATTTTGTAGAGAGAGATATAGGTCAGAAATGATCCCCAATATTTACATCCGTTCTAATCTTTCCTGGCATAAATTTCATTAGCTCCATGAGTTAGCACGCAAGATATCCATGTGAGATTTGTTTCCGCTGATACCCAATTTTTTATCAGGAAAGCGAACTCATAGATTTTGGTATGGTAGCTAGCAGTTTATGTCTTGCATCAGGTTGGACATTGGACCTCCGGTAAGATGGCCTACCAACTAACTCCATCTATTTTCTTCTACCATATAGCTAGGCAAAAGTTTCTTTGTTATACAATCGGATTACATGCTGTGCAGATAAAAGTATGATGGACTTACTAGGAGATGTTCAGTATATATGGACTCCAGTTATGGTTCTGTTATTTATTTATGCACACCTTACGTTTCATAAATTGATTGAAGGAATTGTATGGAGGGTGGCCGCGTGGTGTTCTTCGCGGACAGAATAAGCTAAGCTGTTCATTGAGCTGAAGGCATTGTCTCTGTAACAAAGCTTGCACCACATAGTGATACATGAGAGAATGTACATCGTCAACATGTAAGGGAGATGGTTAAGGAAATAGTACTGACTGTAACTGAAGTTGGAAGACTGGACTACAATGTTTTTCTTGACGTGAAGACAATAGAGGGGATGTATGAAATTAGTCCGAGTCTCATGGAGGCTTTATCTGTCATCAAATTCGAATCGCACGAGATCTCAGCTGCACCCGCCGCTGCGAGGTTTGTTTGGATCTGGCTAATTCTATTTTGGTTTGTTAATTGTTATTATCAGAATCAGAACTTCAGCTTTGTTCCCGTAGAACCGCGTACTGGAGAACTTCATCTACGGGCTAATTTCAGTTTCAGCTTTCTATAGAAATTTGCTGGAAGAGGTCTCCAAGATATTGACAATGAATAAATGATATGAGAGGATGCTGCCACGGCAAATACTGGTCCCTTACCCCTTATCCAACATTTTCAAAGCTGGTATGTTCGTCCATTGCTCATTGCAAGAACGCCCCATATTTTGCCATCATGTGGTGTTAGTTTTGTTTTGTTTACGATAGATCTCTGAATTTTACGATGCCACCTGCAAAATGGTTGAACAGTTTCATGAATTCAATCTTTGTCAACATATATATGGGAGTAGCAAATTCAATCTTTGTCAGTATATGCACCAAATACATTCACGCCACCCACATGATTTTTTGGCTAAAAGTTTAGAAACTGATTATTCAGATCTAAAAGAATGCCATGAGCGTAATTTTTGGGTAGTGTATAAGTATCACCGTGGGTGAAACTACTTTCCATGTTACCAGGTTCAACCAGTGAGCCGAAGTGTGGTGCTTTTGAGTTTCAGGGGTCCCGGGCCAGCTTGTGCTTCTGATGATCCATACTTCTGGGATGACCTCGGTATGTCTTGCAGTTCGCAGTGCTGGGACTGCTATGCCAACTCCTGGCGTGCATCCTTATATTTCAGATATCTTTCTTTCTAGGATTTGTTTGTACTTTGTCTCAACATTGAGTTTGATCTATGCAAAACAAATAGGTAGCAAAAAGGTAGTGTATACTATATCCGCACACCAGAAGTTCCGTATGGTTTATTTGTATTTCACATCTTCTGAAGTTCATAAAAATATTCATGGTTAGTAGTGGGTTGCTGAATTGTCTATCCTAAAGTTATGCTCATCGGCTCATAGTAAGCTGTTCAGTTGTTCGTATTCAGGTAACTTGCTTATATTTTGTTTTTGCTAGCTTGACCATAACGACGTTCGGGATTTATTTTGCACCGCTGGGCGTTTCCATTGTGACAGGTAGTTTCTTCATGCAACCATCTTTTATGGTTCGTTTTTTTTGCTTCTTGGCTTGGGTAATTTGGTTTAATTTTCTTTCAGTTGGAGATTAGGTGGTGACGGTGTCTTCATCTAAAGATATGCTGGGCCTACTTTGTGATCAAAGAGAAGAAAGATAAAAAAGGTAGCACAACACGCACACACCCCAAAAGGTACTTAACTCTGTCACTGTCATATACTAGGAATTAGTGTTTACAACTAGATTAGAGGATGATTTATATTTCCTATACTGCAGTTATCCTTCTATAAGAAAAATAACACGGGTAAAGGGGGACTTCTTCATTTCTTTATTTCGATATCGCAATGCAGAACTCTAGGTTTAATTCTTCCTTGATACTTCAGTTTATGGCACTAGGACTACAAGGAGATCAGTTATAACTTATTATAGTTCAAAAGTGGCGTGGATATACCATAGAGAACATGTGAACGCTGCTCATTTTATTATTACAGCTTCTTAAATTAAACAGTATGTTCATTCGAGAAATTTACATTTGTCATACTATTGGACTGGTTACATTGATCAGAACATGTTTCTTTTGCTTTGCCCCTTCCCTTTGTGCATAACTTCAGAATATAAAAATTCGACCTGTACCTGGCATTTGAGTATCTTTTATAGGGACAAGAAAGCTTTAACTTATTCAAGATAGCACAATCTCTAGACACTAGAATGCACCAAACTGCAAATGGGTTTCAGTTGTGTGGTTTGTACAATTCTTTATTCAATGCACCTTCACTACATAGCACCATCTTTCTTACCCCACCGAGCTTAGAAATAAGGGCACCCAAGATATAAAGCTTTCCAATTACACCAACCATGATGAAGGTATATAAATAACTTCCACGTTGAGCTATTTCAATTTTATGCATATATTCTATCAAATATCTGCTCGATTAGTTTCTAGATCTGAATTTAACATGCCTGTTATCTTCAAGGTTGTAAATGACAGTGCGATACTAAACAATCGAGCAGCATGGTTCATGATTATTTACAAGATGCTAACTATGAAACCAAAATGTGCAAGGTTTATTTGTCAAGTATATATCTTTACAACTTACTTTTCGCTTGCAGTATGTGAGATGTTTGTTTTTCGAGATGTCACATGCCACACTATATTATCCAATCTAATAACCTCAAATTTTAAGAAGTAAAATGGTTTCAAACATTACAAATTCTAATACGACTACTAATTTACAGTTTCCAACGTTTCATCTTAGATCAATCTAATGATCGAAGCAGACGACACATGTTAATTGCTCCAATGATGTGTCATCTAGCATGTTGTGTTCTTCACTTCTTCTATAGAAACACCAAAGATTTCTACATCCATACAGTTGACAGTTGGTATTCTCCATACAAAACGTGATTGTCGGTTTTTCCAGGTACAGGTAAGAATGCTCTAGCTCTCTTTGCTTATTTCGTTTGGTTTCTTCCTGATATAATATTATGTTATTTGACAAGTGTTTTGGTTGCTACCGAAAGATTCCTACCATGGTATGCCATGATCAATTGCTTCTTTACAAATTTGATGTTCTTGACAAGATCAATTGCTTCTTTACTAATTTGTTGTTCTTTCCCTGGGACCATATAACTGTCGGAATTGATCTGGTCTTCCCTCTATTCAGTTCTTACATTCAACTACTTTTACATGGTGCATAATCTAAATTCTCACAGTGGATCTACTATTTATACTCAGGACAAGCATGATGTATGCTCCGCAAAATTTGTAGCCTTGGGCGTGTCTTTACTGCACATATGCGACTGAAACCCTTTCTCAGTTTCAATGCTTGGCAGCTGACACAGTGATATAATCTATTTGAGACAAACTTGCTAATTTCTGCCAAATCAACTGTAGAGTACAACTAATTTTGGCAATCACAGGCATCATCACTCTGAATTTTCAGGTTTACCCCTGCACAGTACCTACTTCAACTGCATAATCTATCTGAAAAATGCAAAATGTACAGTCATCACAAAACAAAGTACTCAGCTAGCATTAACAGGCTAGCCTTGCTGTTACAGTTAAGAGTTAGATGGCATTAAGCATGTCTGAATGGCCAGCAATCCTATAATATGTATATATATATTGATGTTATGGAGTGTAAAAATTCCACTGTATGAAAATCTCTTCCTATTTATATTCTGCAGCATCATCTATTTATGTCACTGATGATAGCCCATTTTCTGCTACTATTTGTTCATAAATGACTATAAAATTATAATTCAAACTCTGCACTAAACAAGCTGTTAAAATCTGCTTGCAAAGGTCATACAAATATATATGAAAACCGCTAACTAATTAGGCCAGAGGACTATCACTACATGCAAAGTCTGATTGAAATACAGATCAACGGCATGCAAATACGATTGCATATCATAACAGTGGCGTATATTTTGTTTTATGTAATCATTCAGCTCAAGGGTCTTCTGTACAAATATAGAGTCACGGGCGCGGCGTGTCGCCGCGCCTATGCCTCCTAGTATCTAGATATGACGGAAGCTTGTGCGGTCGGCGAGAGGATACGTGGTCATCGAGGTCGTCCGAGATAAAAGGTAGTTCGGCTAGCAGGCGATGAGGGCGATCGAACAGCTGACGAAGGCGGTGCTTTCTGCAGCGCTGCGATGGTACTCTTCAACTCCGCAGACGAAGGAGCTGGCGGGGCGGCAGTGTGTTCCGATTCCGCCGATAGGATCGATTCGTTTGGGAGTTTCTCATGCCCAGTGAATCAGGCGGCTTTTATTGTCCTGAGAGACCGATGACTGGGTTTCCTATTTGGACTTTGATTCAGCTTATCTACCAAACAACGACCGAAAGAGTTAAGGACGCACACGACGGACAGACGGGCGAACGATTCAAGGGACGGACAGACCAAACAGACCGAACCGCGGAAACGCTTCTCTCTTTATTATTAGGTATAGAAGTGATAACCTCATCATTTCATGAGAAACCCTAAAACCCTAACTCCGTTAGGAAACTTAGCTTCATTATTATGTGTGAACCTTAAATTGCTAATAAACCTAAACCCTAGGTTATAACATGTGATCATCCTACTTTATTTTAAATCATAGAACCATATAGAACCTAGATACTCGTCTTATCCACATAAAATGTAGAAGACCTATCACTAATATATATATGGGTATCTCATGTGTTCATCTTCATCAGACCTAGATAATCAAGTAGGGTCGAGCAAATCTAAACCCTAGCTCCTATTACCAAAACCATCATCCTTAACTATCCATGCTTAGCATCACACCATTGTGATGAACCCTAATAGTAACCATGCCAATATTATGCATCATATACCATACACACTAAACCCCACAAGTACTTCATAATTATGACCCATCCTATTAAGGAGCCAATTAATCATTACTTAGTGAATTCAAAAGTAAACCCTAGACAACCTCAACCTTAATTGTAATACTTCTTATTACTTAAGAAGTATGTTCTTCAAAAGTTATTCTTTTGAAGAAAATAAGGAATCATCATCAATCCTGCCTAATAGGACCTATAGCCAATAGCCAGCTATCGTTAGCAAGGTAAACCAACCTTGATAGCAACTATTTATAATAAATTGCTCAAGATGCCTAGGCTTAACTCAACCTTACAAGCCCTAGGTGTTGATGAATCCAACATTTTTGGGATCCATCTAATCCTTACTCCAGAAACCAATTGGAATCCTACTAAACCATAGAACCCCACAAACCTAATTATCATACTTGTTCTTTATTAAAGAACATGTTCTTCAAAAGTTATTCTTTTGAATTATATAACAAGTAATCATCAAACATGCACTATAGGATTTAAAATTGACAACTGCTCTTTACTTATTATACAACCACTATTCCTTGTTGTGTATGATTGTAACTATGCATTTTGACGCTTGCTTATGATTCTAAAACAACACAACCCTGAATAAGAACCTTGTTTGCAAATCACTCTAAAAGTGCAACACACTCTGAACTAATCATTACCAACTCACTAATCCTAAATCGTCAGGGTTAGGTCACGCTTAGAGTGATTGCATCTCATACTTATGCACTATTGCATCCTTGCCAATCTTTTAAACATCGTCCTTACCGGACGATGATGCTATTTCAGAATTTGGAGTTATTGCGTATCGAAGATCTTGTCTGCATAATCTTGCAGCCAAGAAAGGCAAGTTCATTGCTTGCTCATGTCATTTGAGTATTTTTACCAAATTACTTGCAAAGTACTATATTTATCACTCTTGCATAAAAAGCAAAAGTACTATTTTCATAACTATGAATATTACTATGTGGTGGGCAATGGAACCATGGTATGTGTTGATATGGTGGAGGTTCCATTGCAATGGGTTTATATCCATCTAGGATAAAACAACAAATGTCGTCCAGTGATTCTTGTGCCGTAAAACTCGTGTTAATCATAGGATCTGGAATGGGACGGAGTAGTCAATTGTATTTCCACGTCTCATACATCAACGGATGCGCTTACCGTAGCAGTTGTGTCTTGCGGGAGCAACTTGAGGGTGGGGATCCCACTCTAATTCCCCACGGTAATGCGGTCTATGATGGGTTGCATCTACCGTCGAAGGAGTATATGGTTAGAACCCAGAACTGTTGTCG
Organism: Lolium perenne; assembly: GCF_019359855.2. NCBI lineage: Eukaryota > Viridiplantae > Streptophyta > Magnoliopsida > Poales > Poaceae > Lolium > Lolium perenne. The sequence goes on from NC_067247.2 coordinate 314,523,802, forward strand.
TGGTTGGGGGCCATCCTTAATTGGTATAAGTACACCGGCGAGGACCCAAGGTCGGGGATTGCAACAAAGGGTGGGTGTGCGAGGTAGCGGAGGAATATGATTGGCTATGACCTTATACCGGGCCTCACACCAACGGAAGTGTGGATGAGAAAGATCACCCGGTTGGCACCAAGGTTAAGATCTCTTATGGGTAAAGCAACACACCTGTGCAGAGTGTAATGAATCGTGACTTGTCACTCCCTGTTCCGGGTTATGGAACTGCGAACGCTGCCGGAAAGGAACTCCATGAAGTTCTAGTAAACCGGTGAAGGCTGACGGACATAGTTCTTCTGAATAAAAGCAACCTTTTGAAGAAATGGTTATGAAAACCTGCATTGGTATTGGACTTTCTGGTCTAATGATGTAGCTAGTGCATTAAACACCTCTTTCCTATAATGAACTTGTTGAGTATGCTCGTACTCATCCCACTCTTAAATCCCCTGCTTAGATATGGAGGCATCGAAGGAGGATCTACAGTGCAACTCGAAGGCCGAGGAGTCAATAACTACTTCAAGGGACAGGACCCTGCCAGAGGAGTCAGATACCACATCCAACAAGGAGAAAACCTAGATTAGCAATAGAAAGGAACAATCTTCCTAAACCTAGCTCCTATTTAGCTAGAATCTATTCATAGCCCTATAGATAGTCAAATACTAGGCAAATAGAGTTCGTGATAGGATTAGACTACGAGTCATTCTTCTGGAGTTTATTTACAGATTTACCTCATTGTAAAGTAGGAGGCTGTGCTGATCTTATGTAACAGAGTCTGTATGTAATTCTATAGACATGCCTTGGACCCGCATATGTTTCTGTTGTACCACTCTGAGCGATATAATACTAGTGGAATGGTGTTTCATTATGAACGCAGTGCAGCGAAGGGGGTTTGTGAGGAAGAAGAAGGCTATTTATGCCACGCCAGTGAAACGCCGCGCCGTTGGATGGTGAGAGAATTGGGTGGATGAATTACATGTGTGCCCAGGGGTAAAAAGGTATTTTTACTTGGAGGTAACTAAACAGGCGCCACAGTGCGCGTGCCAGAAAAAACGGAGGACGTGTGTCCCCCACTTGCGCAACGTGTCAAAAACCGCAGATTTTCAGCCCCACAAGTCAGTGACAGGACAGGACTCGCGTTTTCCCGATACAGCCATTGTCAACACCCGGATTTTAAGTCCAGATGCCTATTATGCCATACCTCGCAATCCCAGGAATATTGTTTTTGCGAGACATAATAGATTGATATCACAGAACATCATTCATTACAACTCATAATTGTCTTACATCAAAGGATCACATGATCCAGTCTTATTACAACAATTGATCTCAGGATCAAATACATAACACCTAGCGGGAATACGTAGTAGAGTTCCATCTGCTCCACAGGCAACTTTTGACGTCAGGAGTAGTCCTAGTTATCGTAGGCGTCCTGCTGTCCTTCATCCTGGTACTGGGGCTCATCTTTGTAGTCTGGCCATTTGAATAGCCAGGGACAAAGCCATGAGTAATTTCAAGTACTCGCAAACTAATACTAATGTAAGCCCTATCAACTATATTAATGGAATTCTAAGCTCTAGGTTCATTTGCATAAAGCCAGTTTTATTTCATAAGCAGTTAGTAAACAAGACTCTTCATTTGCCTAACTTAACTCAAGTGGGAACATTAGTGTCATTCCCACAACTTAGTTGTGATTCAAAAGTCAAAGTCACATTTCTCTTTCAAGTCACAAGTCACATATCATATTTTGAAAAGTTTTGATGACGGAACAGTATGGCCTTTCCAACTGTCCATGATCGCGGACGCGGCTATTCAAATAGGTTTACACTCTGCAGAGGTTGCACACTTGTGCCACAACATTTGATTACATCCGTTAGGGATAACCCTGAATAATCATAACTCAGTATGGGGATCATCAACCCTTAACCTTTCACTTACATAACCTAGTATAGGCACCTCTCCCCATGAGCTTGGCCTCCCAGTGAAGACAAACCATCAACCTGGGAACTGCACAGGGCTTGGGTGGTACATTCAACTCTTTTCACGTCATTTCATTTTCAACAGAGGCAGCCTCGGCATAACCTCTATGACGCTTGTTCAGAGGGAACCCATACTAAGACACATAAATTTCCAGCTAAAGCCTTACCCATAATCAGGTATTGTGGGGGTACTCAAGAATTGGAATGGTATCGCATCCCACCCAATCATCAGTTTTTATTAAATTCCACATGTCATCCTAGTCACATTCACCTTCAAAATCTTTCAATAGAATGACTGATCATTGATACGTCTCAAACGTATCTATAATTTCTTATGTTCCATGCTAGTTTTATGACAATACTCACATGTTTTATATACACTTTATATCATTTTGATGCATTTTCCGGCACTAACCTATTAACAAGATGCCGAAGCGCCAGTTCCTGTTTTCTGCTGTTTTTGGTTTCAGAAATCCTACACAGGAAATATTCTCGGAATTGGATGAAACAAAAGCCCACAGTCTTATTTTCCACGGAGCCTTCCAGAAGACCGAAGAGGAGACGAAGAGGGGCGACGCGGCGGCCACAACCTAGGGGGGTGCGGCCCCACCCCTAGCCGCGCCGCCTTATGGGGTGGGGCCCTCGAGCGTCCCCCGACTCTACCCCTTCGCCTATATAATCTCTCCGTCGTGAAAACCCTAGTACCGAGAGCCACGATACGAGAAAAGTTCCAGAGCCGCCGCCGCCGTCAATCCCATCTCGGGGGATCATGAAGATCACCTCCGGCACCCTGCCGGAGAGGGTAATCATCACCGAAGGGCTCTACATCACCATGCCCGCCTCCGGACTGATGCGTGAGTAGTTCATCCTTGGACTATGGGTCTATAGCAGTAGCTAGATGGTTGTCTTCTCCTCTTGTGCTATCATGTTTAGATCTTGTGAGCTGCCTATCATGATCAAGATCATCTTATTGTAATGCTACATGTTGTGTTTGTTGGGATCCGATGAATATTGAATACTATGTCAAGTTGATTATTGATCTATCATATATGTGCTGTTTATGATGTTGCATGCTCTCCGTTGCTAGTAGAGGCTCTGACCAAGTTGATACTTGTGACTCCAAGAGGGAGTATTTATGCTCGATAGTGGGTTCATGCCTCCATTGAATCTGGGACAATGACAGAAAATTCTAAGGTTATGGATGTGCTGTTGCCACTAGGGATAAAACATCAATGCTTTGTCTAAGGATATTTGTATTGTTTACATTACGCACAGTACTTAATGCAATTGTCTGTTGTTTGCAACTTAATACTAGAAGGGGTGCGGATGCTAGCCCGAAGGTGGACTTTTTAGGCATAGATGCATGCTGGATAGCGGTCTATGTTCTTTGTCGTAATGCCCTAAGTAAATCTCATATTAGTCATCATGATATGTATGTGCATTGCTATGCCCTCTCTATTTGTCAATTGCCCAACTGTAATTTGTTCACCCAACATGTTATTTATCTTATTGGAGAGACACCACTAGTGAACAGTGGACCCCGGTCCATTCTTTTACATCTGAAATACAATCTACTGCAATCATTGTTCTCTATTGTTCTTCGCAAACAAACACCATTCTCCACACCATACGTTTAATCCTTTGTTTACAGCAAGCCGGTGAGATTGACAACCTCACTGTTAAGTTGGGGCAAAGTATTTTGATTGTGTTGTGCAGGTTCCACGTTGGCGCCGGAATCCCTGGTGTTGCGCCGCACTACACTCCTCCACCAACAACCTTCACGTGGCCTTCATCTCCTACTAGTTCGATCACCTTGGTTTCTTACTGAGGGAAAACTTGCTGCTGTACGCATCACACCTTCCTCTTGGGGTTCCCAACGGACGTGTGCTTTACTGTCACAAGCAACTCTTTTTCTGGCGCCGTTGCCGGGGAGATCAAGACACGCTGCAAGGGGAGTCTCTCACATCCAATCTCTTTACTTTGTTTATTGTCTTGCTTTACTTTATTTTATTTTTTGTCTTGTTTGCTTTCTTTATATCAAAAACACAAAAAATTAGTTACTTGTTTTCCTTTATTTAATTCGGTTTTGCTTAGTTTATTTTTATTATTGCTAAAATGAGTAATCCTGAAGTTGAAGTTCGTTCGTTTAAGCAACAAGGGGGAGAGAGTTTTAAAGATGCTTGGTATAGAATTAGTGATGCTCATCATAGGTGCACTAAGAAACACTCCACTATTATCCTCCTTAGAAACTTTTATGTTGGTATCTCTAGCTGGAATAGGTATGTTCTTGATACTCTTGCGGGGGGCAATTTCCTAGGAACTCCTTCTTTAGAAGCTAGTTGCATTATTGAGAGTCTAGTTGGAATACCACCTGTGTTGAGACTAAATTGGGAATATTACTTGATAACACTGATATACTTGATAAATCTCTAGGAGGAATTAACGAAAGAATTGCTGTTTTAGAAACTTGTGCTATCCATGATAATCAAACCCATAGGATTGGTGAACTTGAAGAAGCTATGGGAACCTTGGGTTCAACTTTTTCTTCTCTTAAGTTTAAGGAGAAAGCTTATGTGGGTAAGGAGCAAAAGTTCATGTATGTCTCTGATACGTCTCAAACGTATCTATAATTTCTTATGTTCCATGCTAGTTTTATGACAATACTCACATGTTTTATATACACTTTATATCATTTATATGCATTTTCCGGCACTAACCTATTAACAAGATGCCGAAGCGCCAGTTCCTTTTTTCTGCTGTTTTTGGTTTTAGAAATCCTACACAGGTCGGAATTGGACGAAACAAAAGCCCAGGGTCTTATTTTCCACGGAGCTTTCCAGAAGACCGAAGGAGATACGGAGTGGGGCCACGAGGTGGCCACACCACCTGGCGGCGCGGCCAAGGAGGGGCCCGCGCCGCCCTATGGTGTGGGCCCCTCGGGCGCCCCCGACTCTGCCCCTTCGCCTACTTAAACTCTCCATCGCGAAAACCCTATTACCGAGAGCCATGATACCAGAAAAGTTCAAGAGACGCCGCCGCCGCCACCTTAATCCCATCTCGGGGGATTCAGGAGATCGCCTCCGGCACCCTACTGGAGAGGGGAATCATCACCCGGAGGATTCTACATCACCATGATCGCCTCCGGACTGATGTGTGAGTAGTTCATCTTTGGACTATGGGTCCATAGCAGTAGCTAGATGGTTGTTTTCTCCTCATGTGCTATCATGTTAGATCTTGTGAGCTACCTATCATGATCAAGATCATCTATTTGTAATGCTACATGTTGTGTTTGTTGGGATCCGATGAATATGGAATACTATGTCAAGTTGATTATTGATCTATCATATATGTGTTGTTTATGATCTTGCATGCTCTCCGTTGCTAGTAGAGGCTCTGGCCAAGTTGATACTTGTAACTCCAAGAGGGAGTATTTATGCTCGATAGTGGGTTCATGCCTCCATTGAATCTGGGACAGTGACAGAAAGTTCTAAGGTTGTGGATGTGATGTTGCCACTAGGGATAAAACAACGATGCTTTATCTAAGGATGTTTGTATTGTTTACATTACGCACCGTACATAATGCAATTGTCTGTTGTTTGCAACTTAATACTGGGTTTGATCTTGATTGTTTCATAGGGGAAACTCTCCCGGTATCGATTTCTACTTGTTGTTGATGCTATTGAGTGAAACCATTGAACCAAGGTTTATGTTCAGATTGTTATTCATCATCATATCACCTCTGATCATGTTCCATATGATGTCTCGTGAGTAGTTCGTTTAGTTCTTGAGGACATGGGTGAAGTCTAAATGTTAGTAGTGAACTATGGTTGAGTAATATTCAATGTTATGATATTTAAGTTGTGGTGTTATTCTTCTAGTGGTGTCATGTGAACGTCGACTACATGACACTTCACCTTTATGGGCCTAGGGGAATGCATCTTGTACTCGTTTGCCAATTGCGGGGTTGCCGGAGTGACAGAAACCTAAACCCCCGTTGGTATATCGATGCAGGAGGGATAGCAGGATCTCAGAGTTTAAGGCTGTGGTTAGATTTATTCTTAATTACTTTCTTGTAGTTGCGGATGCTTGCAAGGGGTATAATCACAAGTATGTATTAGTCCTAGGAAGGGCGGTACATTAGCATAGGTTCACCCACACAACACTTATCATAACAATGAAGATTATTTAGCCATATGTAGCGAAAGCACTAGACTAAAATCCCGTGTGTCCTCGAGAATGTTTGGTCATTATAAGTAAACAACCCGACTTGTCCTTTGTGCTAAAAAGGATTGGGCCACTCGCTGCAATTGTTACTCTCGCACTTTACTTACTCGTACTTTATTCATCTGTTATATCAAAACCCCCTGAATACTTGTCTGTGAGCATTTACAGTGAATCCTTCATCGAAACTGCTTGTCAACACCTTCTGCTCCTCGTTGGGATCGACATTCTTACTTATCGAAAATACTACGATACACCCCCTATACTTGTGGGTCATCATTAGTCATCATGATATGTATGTGCATTGTTATGCCCTCTCTATTTGTCAATTGCCCAACTGTAATTTGTTCACCCAACATGCTATTTCTTATTGGAGAGACACCACTAGTGAACTGTGGACCCCGGTCCATTCTTTTACATCTGAAATACAATCTACTGCAATCATTGTTCTCTGCTGTTCTTTGCAAACAAACACCATTCTCCACACCATACGTTTAATCCTTTGTTTACAGCAAGCCGGTGAGATTGACAACCTCACTGTTAAGTTGGGGCAAAGTATTTTGATTGTGTTGTGCAGGTTCCACGTTGGCGCCGGAATCCCTGGTGTTGCGCCGCACTACACTCCTTCACCAACAAACTTCACGTGGCCTTCATCTCCTACTGGTTCGATAACCTTGGTTTCTTACTGAGGGAAAACTTGCTGTTATATGATGTCTACGCACGCTTCTATTCCTGTAGACAGTGTTGGGCCTCCAAGAGCAGAGGTTTGTAGAACAACAGCAAGTTTCCCTTAAGTGAATCACCCAAGGTTTATCGAACTCAGGGAGGTAGAGGTCAAAGTTATCCCTCTCAAGCAACCCTGCAATTACGATACAAGAAGTCTCTTGTGTCCCCAACACACCTAATACACTTGTCAGATGTATAGGTGCACTAGTTCGGCGAAGAGATAGTGAAATACAAGTAATATGGATGATTGTAAGTAGTAATTGCAATCTGAAATAAAAATGGCGGCAAGCAAACATGTAGCAGAACTTGTTGGAAAAGGTGTTTCAATGCTTAGAAATAAGGCCTAGGGATCATACTTTCACTAGTGGACACTCTCAACAATGATCACATAACTGAATAAATAAATGCTACTTTTAAACACTCTCTTGTTGGATAACAAACACCATTCATTGTGTAGGGCTACAAAAGCACACCTCAAGCCGGAGTAAACAAGCTCCACAACATCCGGAGTTCATATTAAAGTAACCTCTAGAGTGCATAATAGACCGTTGCAATTTAGACCGAGTACTAACATAGCATACACATTGTCAAAAATAGCTATGAAAGGGGGAATAGATCCCATCAATACTATCATAGTAATAGTTAACTTCATAATCTACAAGAGATTACAATCATAACCTATGCCAAGTACTACATGATGCACACACTGTCAACTTTACATCATGGAGGAGGAATAGACTACTTTAATAACATCACTAGAGTAGCTCATAGATTAATATTGATACAAAGCTCATGGTCACATAAAGATCACATGGGAGAGAGAGATGAACCACATAGCTACCGGTAGAGCCCTCAGTCTCGGGGACTCCCTCCTCATCATGGGAGACAGCAACGGCGATGAAGATGGTGGTGGTGTCGATGGAGATGACTCCGGGGGCAATTCCCCATCCCGGCGGCGTGCCGGAACAGAGACTTCTGTTATATCAAAACCCCCTGAATACTTGTCTGTGAGCATTTACAGTGAATCTTTCACCGAAACTGCTTGTCAACACCTTCTGCTCCTCATTGGGATCGACATTCTTACTTATCGAAAATACTACGATACACCCCCTATACTTGTGGGTCATCAAGACTATTTTCTGGCGCCGTTGCCGGGGAGTGAAGCGCTATTGGTAAGTGGAATTGGTAAGGGAAACATCTACTGTTTGTGCTGATTTTATTTCTGCCTGTTGCCATAATTCATTATGGAGAGATCTTCTCTCGAATGTTTATTTGGGAAATCCGCTACTACTGCAAAGGTAGTGGATGAGGCGCCAGGTGAGGAGGAAATACCATACAAAATACCTATGAAAATTATTGAACGCGTAGTGAATAACCGTTATACAGGGGATGGAACTGTCCACCCTGGAGATCATTTACTGTTCTTGCATGAATTATGCGGTTTATTCAAGTGTGCAGGTATTGCTATGGATGAAGTGAGGAAGAAACTATTCTCTATATCGCAGTCTGGTAAAGCGGCGCATTGGTATAAATTACTGGATAATGGGGATTCTCTTGAATGGAATGATATTGTGCCCCGGTTTTATTCTAAGTTCTATCCTCCAAGTGAAATTCACAAGGATCGGAATCGCATATATAATTTTTGGCCTCATGATGGAGAGAGTATTGCCCAAGCTTGGGGGAGATTGAAGTCTTTAATGCTCAAATGCCCCATTCATGAGCTTCCTGGTAATGTTATTATTGATAATTTCTATGCAAGACTTTCTTTTGAAGACAAGACCTTGCTGGATACTTCTTGTTCTGGATCATTCACGCGCAATAAGGAAGAGTTTAAAAGGGACCTTCTTAATCGGATCCAGGAAAATACTGAAGGATGGGAGATCGACAAAGATCGAGAATCAGGTATAAATTATGATTACAAATGCATTGAAGCTTTTATGGATACTGATAAATTTCGTAATATGAGTGCTACTTATGGTCTTGATTCTCAAGTTGCTGCGAATCTTTATAAAGCTTTTGCCTCTCATTATGAATTGCCTAAGAAGAATTTTGATAAGTATCAAGAACCGTATAAAGATAAAATTGATTCATCTATTAATAAATGCGTTGTAGTTGAAACTGTTGATCATGTTATTCCTGAAGCTTATATTGAAAAAACTCCTTTCCCTGCTAAAATGAAGGAGTACTCTGTTATAAATAGTGCGGTTCATAAAAGTGAAAAGAAACCTATAGAACCTGAAGAACAAATAAAAGTTGAACCTGCTGTTGCAATAGTTAAAGATCTTGTGACTGAAAATTTGGAGGAAGGTCATATTATTTTCTGTGAAGATGCTTCTAATATTGTTTCACATCCTAATAAACCCAAGCAAGCTAGTGTTCCTATGCTATCTGTTAGAATTGGTGATCATTGCTATTATGGTTTATGTGATATTGGTGCAAGTATTAGTGCTATTCCTTATGAGCTTTATACGGAGATTATGCACGAAATTGGTTCTTGTGAACTTGAAGATATTGATGTGGTTATTCAGCTGGCTAATAGAGAAACTATCTCTCCAATTGGTATTGTTCGAGATGTGGAAGTTCTATGTGGTAAGATTAAATATCCTGCTGACTTTTTGGTACTTGGTTCTGCTGCTAGTGATTATTGTCCTATTATTTTTGGTAGACCTTTTCTAAATACTCGTGGAGCTATTATAGATTGCAAGAAAGAGAAAATTTTGACTAAATTTGCTGGTGAATCTTATGAGTTTAACTTCTCTAAATTTACCAAAACTCCTTATAAAGCTGATTTGCCTAGTAATGATTTTAAAATGGAACAGTGTGCATCTATTGTTCTTGTTCCTAATAATCCTTTGCAGCAACATTTGGAGAATAGCGAGAGTGATGTTTTTAGGAAAGAAAGAGATGAGTTGGAGGAAATTTTTCTTCGCCAGCCTATTCTCAAGCATTATTTACCGGTGGAAGATCTGGGTACAACACCGCCACCAAAGGAAGATCCTGTCTTTGATTTAAAACCTTTGCCTGATAATCTTAAATATGCTCATATTGATGATAAGAAAATATATCCTGTTATTATTAGTTCTAAGCTTACAGAGTTTGAAGAAGAAAGATTATTGGAAATATTGAAGAAACACCGAGGTGCTATTGACTACACTCTTGATGATTTGAAGGGGATTTCTCCCTCTATTTGCCAACACGCCATCAATATGGAAGATGATGCGAAGCCTGTTGTTGAACCTCAGCGTCGTCTAATTCCTAAAATGAAGGATGTGGTAAGAAATGAGGTATTACGACTTCTTGAAGCTGGTATTATATATCCTATTGCTGATAGTAGATGGGTTAGTCCTGTGCATTGTGTTCCTAAGAAAGGAGGAATGACTGTTGTGCCTAATGATAATGATGAGCTCATACCTCAAAGAGTGGTTGTAGGGTATAGAATGTGCATTCATTATCGAAAAGTTAATAAAGTTACTAAAAAAGATCATTACCCTTTGCCTTTTATTGATCAAATGTTAGAAAGGTTATCTAAAAATACTCATTTTTTTTCTTGATGGTTATTCTGGATTTTCACAAATTGCTGTTAAAACTAAAGATCAAGAGAAAACCACTTTCACTTGTCCCTATGGAACTTATGCTTATAGACGTATGCCTTTTGGTTTATGTAATGCTCCTGCTACTTTTCAAAGATGCATGTCTGCTATTTTTCATGGTTTTTGCGAGAGTATTGTAGAGGTATTCATGGATGATTTTTCTGTCTATGGGAATTCTTTTGATAATTGCTTGCGGAACCTTGATAAAGTTTTGCAGAGATGTGAAGAAACTAACCTTGTTCTTAATTGGGAGAAATGCCACTATATGGTTAATGAAGGAATTGTATTGGGACATAAAATTTCCGAGAGAGGTATTGAAGTTGATAGAGCTAAAGTTGAAGCAATTGAGAAGATGCCCTATCCTAGGGATGTTAAAGGTATTCGTAGTGTTCTTAGTCATGCTGGGTTTTATAGGAGGTTTATTAAAGATTTCTCCAAGATTTCAAAGCCTCTTTCTAATCTTCTTCAAAAAGATGTACCTTTTGTTTTTGATGATGATTGTAAGGAAGCTTTTGAAACTCTTAAGAAAGCCTTAACAACTGCTCCTATAGTTGAACCTCCTGATTAGAACTTACCATTTGAAATTATGTGCGATGCTAGTGATTTTGCTGTAGGCGCTGTTCTTGGACAGCGAGTAAACAAAAAATTGAATGTTATTCATTATGCTAGTAAAACTCTTGATGCTGCTCAAAGAAATTATGCTACTACTGAAAAGGAATTGTTAGCTGTAGTCTTTGCTTGTGATAAGTTTAGATCATATATTGTTGATTCAAAAGTTACTATTCATACTGATCATGCTGCAATCAGATACCTTATGCAAAAGAAAGATGCTAAGCCAAGGCTTATTAGATGGGTACTTCTGTTGCAAGAATTTGATTTACATATTGTAGATAGGAAAGGTGCTGATAATCCTGTTGCTGATAATTTGTCTAGATTGGAAAATATTGCTTATGATCCTGTTCCCGTTAATGATAGTTTTCCAAATGAACAATTGGCTGCAATAAAGGTGAGTTCGCGAGACAGTCCTTGGTATGCTGATTATGCTAACTTTATTGTTTCCAAGTATTTGCCTCCAACCTTTTCAGCTCAGCAAAGGAGGAAATTCTTTTATGACTTGAGGCATTATTTCTGGGATGACCCACACTTATATAAAGAAGGAGTGGATGGTATTATGCGAAGATGTGTTCCCGAATATGAACAACAGGAGATATTGAGTAAATGCCATGGTAGTGCTTATGGAGGACATCACGCCGGAGAAAGAACCGCGCAAAAGGTTCTACAATCAGGTTTTTATTGGCCAACTCTCTTCAAAGATGCAAGGAAGTTTATTTTATCTTGTGATGAATGCCAAAGGGTTGGTAATATCTCTAGACGCAATGAAATGCCGATGAATTATACTCTTGTTATTGAACCGTTCGATTGTTGGGGATTTGACTTCATGGGACCTTTTCCCTCTTCAGAAGGTAACACTCATATACTTGTTGCTGTTGATTATGTTACTAAATGGGTGGAAGCCATACCTACAAAAAGTGCTGATGGTGAGACCTCTTTAAAAATGCTTTTAGATATTATTTTTCCTAGATTTGGAGTTCCTAGATATATAATAACTGATGGAGGTTCTCATTTTATTCATGGTGGTTTTAGAAAGACTCTTGCTAAATATGGTATTAATCATAGAATTGCTTCCGCTTATCATCCTCAAACTAGTGTGCAAGTAGAATTATCAAATAGAGAGATTAAATCTATCTTGCAAAAGACTGTTAATAAAACTAGAAAGAATTGGGCTAGTAAATTGAAGGATGCACTTTGGGCTTATAGAACTGCTTATAAAAATCCCATGGGAATGTCACCTTATAAAATGGTTTATGGGAAAGCTTGTCATTTACCATTAGAACTAGAGCACAAAGCTTATTGGGCAGTTAGAGAATTAAATAAAGATCCTAAACTTGCCGGTAATAAGAGGTTGTTGCAATTGAGTTCTCTAGATGAATGGAGAAGTGAAGCTTATGAAAATGCTAAACTCTTTAAAGAGAAAGTTAAGAAATGGCATGATAGAAGGATTATCAAAAGAGAATTTAACATTGGAGATAAAGTCCTATTGTATCAGTCTCGTCTCAGATTCTTTGCAGGGAAATTACTCTCGAAATGGGAAGGACCATATGTTGTCGAGGAGGTGTATCGTTCAGGAGCAATCAAAATTAGCTCTCTCCAAGGCAATGCTACGCAAGTGGTGAATGGACAAAGACTCAAGCATTATATCTCAGGTGATTCTTATAATGTTGATGTTGATATTCTTCGAGTGGAAACACCGGAGGCTTTCATCAAAGGACAAATTGACAGTCCGCCAAAACTCGACTTTGAATAGGTAACAGTACTGGTAATGAAAAGTTCGCAATTTACTTTCCGAACAATATTTTTGCTGTTTTTGGAAAATATGAAAAATTACGAGATCGAAACGGAGTGGAGGAGACGCACGAGGGCGTGCCACCATAGGCCGGCGCGGCCTGGCCTGGGCCCGCGCCGCCCTATGGTCTGGCCGCCTCGTCGCCCCTTTCCGACTCTGGTTCGATCTGGTACTTTCCTTTTGTCGTGAAATTTTTTGCTATATAATTCCCCGGACCCCTGGAGGTCCGTATATCATTTTCTCGACGTGTTTTGTTTCGAGCTGTTTCTGCCAGGATTTGCTTCGGATCTAGAGCCATCATGTCTTCGTCGGAAACTCCGAAGGACAGCTCCCGCAAGGATGTTGGCAACTTGTACATGGAGGAGCTGAGGATGCACCCCAAGGAGTTGCTGCTCGTTGAGGGAGAACTGCAGATCAAGGATACCCAGGGTCCTAAAGGAGAAGGAAGCTTGGAAGACAGGATGGAGAAGCTAGAACAAGAGGTCTTCAAATACAAGAAGATGGCTGAGCGTGAGGTGGATATCTTCCACAAGATTGTGTCTGAACTCATTGCTGAGCACGAGAAGGAAACTGCAAAGCTATGGGGCGACATCCTCTCACTTCACGACACCACCAACAAGCTCCAAGCACAACTCTATGACGTTCAGAATCAGAACTGTGAGTATGAAAACAGGTTTAAATACATAAGCCGTGCTGCTAGTTTCAGGATCCCCGAGACCAAGATGTCGTTTCTTGATGGAGAGCCTCTTCCTTGGAAGTCTGATGACGGGAGTTCATCACCACCATCGCCGCAGGAGTAATTCATCATCGGTATTGGCATCCCCTTGGTTTGTTCCAAGCTTGGGGGAGTGCTGCGGTATCACATCATCACTACCTTTTACTTTTTACTGTCAAGTAGTGTCATATCATGAGTAGGGAAGTTATCATATAAGATGGGTTGCAGTTTGGAAGTATCTCTCCTTTAGTTGGTTGTCTATGTATCCCTTGGTGTGAGTTATCGTTATGGAATATTAATGAGAAGTCTTATCATTTACATATTGCACATTTTATTTTAGTTTGCAATCTCTACTATATGATTTACCTTGTTGTTAGTATTGGTATCACTTTGGGAGCATTGAATAAATCTATTTGGTTTTGGCAAACTTAGCATTGGTCAATAGCAACAACACTTTGAGATTTAAGTAGAAAAGAGAAATACATGTAGATGTTTCATTGTCTTTCTTTCTTGTTAGCTCATAGCTTATTATTCTGAAGTTAAAACTGTTTGTGCTTATAAGGAAGATGCATGATTATTTCTATCACATGTATATTTGTTTGTTTCCTTCAACTCTTATGCTTGCTAATTAACCTTGCTAGCCAAAGACCTGTACTGAGAGGGAATACTTCTCGTGCATCCAAACCTTAACCCAAACCTATGCCATTTGTGTCCACCATACCTACCTACTACATGGTATTTTCTGCCATCCCAAGTAAATACTTCATGTGCTACCTTTAAACAATTCAAAACTTATTATCTCTTATTTGTGTCAATGTTTTATAGCTCATGAGGAAGTATGTGGTGTTTTATCTTTCAATCTTGTTGGGCAACTTTCACCAATGGACTAGTGGCTTCATCCGCTTATCCAATAATTTTGCAAAAAGAGCTGGCAATGGGATTCCCAGTCCCAAATTAATTAAACTAAATAGACACTCCTCCATGGTATGTGATTGATGGACGGCACCCGAAGGATTCGGTTAGCCATGGTTTGTGTAAGCAAAGGTTGCGGGGAGTGTCATCATCATAATAAAACTAAAATAAAAAGGCACTCCTTCATGGTATGAGATTGTTGGCAGGCACCCGAGGATTCGGTTAGCCATGGTTTGTGAAAGAAAGGTTGGAAGGAGTGCCACACAAAATAAAATGGGAGCCGCTCTTTGAAGGTTGTCTAACAAGGGGGTTAGAGTACCCGCTACCAGTCGTTGACAACAACAAACACCTCTCAAAATGTTACTTTTATTATCTCTATATGATTTCAAAACTAAAAAAGCTCTAGCACATGATTTAATCACTGCTTCCCTCTGCGAAGGGCCTGTCTTTTACTTTATGTTGAGTCAGTAAACATATTTCCCTCCATCTCAAGCAAGCATTTGAGTAGTTGTGATCAAACCATTATATTGTGTTTTGCTTCATCATGTCTTTTATTCTTCCTTGTTTAGTACAAGTTTTATCTGAATGAATATAGCTTTGCAAGTTATCAATGATTATGAGGAGACTATTATGATTGAGTATGCAAGTTGTGCAATATAAACTTTAACATGAGAGCGCTGCTCAATGAGATAAGTATAATCTGTTAATTGTTCTCTGACCAAGAACGAAGTTTGCCATCACCAACTATGATTTCTTATGCACCTTTATTTGTGATTACCTTATACTTGTTTCAAGTTGAGTTATATGAGGAAGTTGTTTACTAGAATGTCTTGTGTGAATGAATATGATGCTTCTTGTCCGTATTTTATTTATCGACTCTTCACTCCATAAGCATGTGGTCCTGTTTACTGAGTTCAGTTTCGCTTGGGGACAAGCGAAGTCTAAGCTTGGGGGGAGTTGATACGTCCAATTTGCATCACTATTTTGTATCATAATTTGCTGTTATTCATTGATATATTTCATATTTGGACACAATACTTATGTTATTTCATCTATTTTGCATGTTTCATCATTATTGGAGGATCAAGCACCGGAGCCAGGATTCTGCTGGAAAAAGCACCGTTAGAACGCAATATTTCGGAAGATCAACTGTGGAAGGAAATTATACCAAAAATCCTATTTTTCCAGATGACGAAGGAAGCCACATAGGGTACCTCACGAAGAGTTATAGCCGCCTCTGCGGGGCGGAGAGCACCAGAGAGAAAAGAGCTCTCCGGCGGGCTGAGATCCGCCGGGGAAATTCCCTCCGGGAGGGGGAAATCGACGCCATCGTCACCGTCATCGAGCTGGACATCATCTCCATCACCATCATCATCATCTCCACCATCATCACCGCCGTCTCCACCGCTGGACATCGTCACCGCCATTGCAATTTGGGTTTGATCTTGATTGTTTGATAGGGGAAACTCTCCCGGTATCGATTTCTACTTGTTGTTGATGCTATTGAGTGAAACCATTGAACCAAGGTTTATGTTCAGATTGTTATTCATCATCATATCACCTCTGATCATGTTCCATATGATGTCTTGTGAGTAGTTCGTTTAGTTCTTGAGGACATGGGTGAAGTCTAAATGTTAGTAGTGAACTATGGTTGAGTAATATTCAATGTTATGATATTTAAGTTGTGGTGTTATTCTTCTAGTGGTGTCATGTGAACGTCGACTACATGACACTTCACCTTTATGGGCCTAGGGGAATGCATATTGTACTCGTTTGCCAATTGCGGGGTTGCCGGAGTGACAGAAACCTAAACCCCCGTTGGTATATCGATGCAGGAGGGATAGCAGGATCTCAGAGTTTAAGGCTGTGGTTAGATTTATTCTTAATTACTTTCTTGTAGTTGCGGATGCTTGCAAGGGGTATAATCACAAGTATGTATTAGTCCTAGGAAGGGCGGTACATTAGCATAGGTTCACCCACACAACACTTATCATAACAATGAAGATTATTTAGCCATATGTAGCGAAAGCACTAGACTAAAATCCCGTGTGTCCTCGAGAACGTTTGGTCATTATAAGTAAACAACCCGGCTTGTCCTTTGTGCTAAAAAGGATTGGGCCACTCGCTGCAATTGTTACTCTCGCACTTTACTTACTCGTACTTTATTCATCTGTTATATCAAAACCCCCTGAATACTTGTCTGTGAGCATTTACAGTGAACCCTTCATCAAAACTGCTTGTCAACACCTTCTGCTCCTCGTTGGGATCGACATTCTTACTTATCGAAAATACTACGATACACCCCCTATACTTGTGGGTCATCATTAGTCATCATGATATGTATGTGCATTGTTATGCCCTCTCTATTTGTCAATTGCCCAACTGTAATTTGTTCACCCAACATGCTATTTCTTATTGGAGAGACACCACTAGTGAACTGTGGACCCCGGTCCATTCTTTTACATCTGAAATACAATCTACTGCAATCATTGTTCTCTGCTGTTCTTTGCAAACAAACACCATTCTCCACACCGTACGTTTAATCCTTTGTTTACAGCAAGCCGGTGAGATTGACAACCTCACTGTTAAGTTGGGGCAAAGTATTTTGATTGTGTTGTGCAGGTTCCACGTTGGCGCCGGAATCCCTGGTGTTGCGCCGCACTACACTCCTTCACCAACAACCTTCACGTGGCCTTCATCTCCTACTGGTTCGATAACCTTGGTTTCTTACTGAGGGAAAACTTGCTGTTATATGATGTCTACGCACGCTTCTATTCCTGTAGACAGTGTTGGGCCTCCAAGAGCAGAGGTTTGTAGAACAGCAGCAAGTTTCCCTTAAGTGAATCACCCAAGGTTTATCGAACTCAGGGAGGTAGAGGTCAAAGTTATCCCTCTCAAGCAACCCTGCAATTACGATACAAGAAGTCTCTTGTGTCCCCAACACACCTAATACACTTGTCAGATGTATAGGTGCACTAGTTCGGCGAAGAGATAGTGAAATACAAGTAATATGGATGATTGTAAGTAGTAATTGCAATCTGAAATAAAAATGGCGGCAAGCAAACATGTAGCAGAACTTGTTGGAAAAGGTGTTTCAATGCTTAGAAATAAGGCCTAGGGATCATACTTTCACTAGTGGACACTCTCAACAATGATCACATAACTGAATAAATAAATGCTACTTTTAAACACTCTCTTGTTGGATAACAAACACCATTCATTGTGTAGGGCTACAAAAGCACACCTCAAGCCGGAGTAAACAAGCTCCACAACATCCGGAGTTCATATTAAAGTAACCTCTAGAGTGCATAATAGACCGTTGCAATTTAGACCGAGTACTAACATAGCATACACATTGTAAAAAATAGCTATGAAAGGGGGAATAGATCCCATCAATACTATCATAGTAATAGTTAACTTCATAATCTAAAAGAGATTACAATCATAACCTATGCCAAGTACTACATGATGCACACACTGTCAACTTTACATCATGGAGGAGGAATAGACTACTTTAATAACATCACTAGAGTAGCTCATAGATTAATAGTGATACAAAGCTCATGGTCACATAAAGATCACATGGGAGAGAGAGATGAACCACATAGCTACCGGTAGAGCCCTCAGCCTCAGGGGAGAACTACTCCCTCCTCATCATGGGAGACAGCAACGGCGATGAAGATGGCGGTGGTGTCGATGGAGATGACTCCGGGGGCAATTCCCCGTCCCGGCGGCGTGCTGGAACAGAGACTTCTGTCCCCCGAAACTTGTCTTCGCGATGGTGGCGGCTACGGAACTCTTCGTGGAATATCGTCGATCCTCATAGGGTTTTCGCGCCTGGGAGCATATATAGGTGAAAGGGCGGCGTCGGAGGGGCACCAGGGTGCCCTCACCACCTGGTGGCGCGGCCAGGAGTGGGCCCGCGCCGAGGTGTGGTGTGGGGGCCCCCTGGCCCATCTTCGTCTCCCCTTCGGACTTCTGGAACCTTCCGTGAAATATAAAATCGTGGGCTTTTGTTTCGTCCAATTCCGAGAATATTTCCTATGTAAGATTTCTGAAACCAAAAACAGCTGAAAACAGGAACTGGCGCTTCGGCATCTTGTTAATAGGTTACTTCCGGAAAATGCATAAAATCATTATAAAGTTTGAGCAAAACATGTAGGTATTGTCATAAAAATAGCATGGAACATCAGAAATTATAGATACGTTGGAGACGTATCAAGCATCCCCAAGCTTAGTTCCTACTCGCCCTCGAGTAGGTAAACGATAACAAGGATAATTTCTGAAGTGACATGCTACTATCATAATCTTGATCAATACTATTGTAAAGCATATGAGATGAATGAAGTGATTCAAAGCAATGGTAAAGATAATGACTAGACAACTGAATCATATAGCAAAGACTTTTCATGAATAGTACTTTCAAGACAAGCATCAATAAGTCTTGCATAGGAGTTAACTCATAAAGCAATAAATTCTTAATAGAAGGTTTTGAAGCAATACAAAGGAAGATATAAGTTTCAGCAGTTGCTTTCAGCTTCAACATGTATATCTCATGGATAATTGTCAACACAAAGTAATATGATGAATGCAAATAAGCAAGTATGTAGGAATCAATGCACACAGTTGTCACAAGTGTTTGCTTCTAAGATAGAAAGAGGTAGGTAAACTGACTCAACATAAAGTAAAAGAAAGGCCCTTCGCAGAGGGAAGCATGGATTACTATTTTTGTGCTAGAGCTTTTATTTTGAAAACATAGAAACAATTTTGTCAACGGTAGTAATAATTCATATGTGTTATGCATAAGACATTCTATAAGTTGCAAGCCTCATGCATAGAATATCAATAGTGCTCGCACCTTGTCCTAATTAGCTTGGATTTCCATGGATTATCATTGCATTACATATGTTTCAACCAAGTTTCACAAAGGGGTACCTCTATGCCGCCTGTACAGAGGTCCAAGGAGATAGATCGCATTTGATTTCTCGTTTTTGATAGATCTCAACTTGAGGATATCCATACCGGGACAACATAGAAAACAGATAATGGACTCCTCTTTAATGCATAAGCATTCAACAACAGATAATATTCTCATAAGAGATTGAGGATTAATGTCCAAACTGAAACTTCCACCATGATACATGGCTTTGGTTGGCGGCCCAAAGTTCTTCTCTAACAATATGCATACTCAAACCATTTGATCATGATAAATCTCCCTTACTTCAGACAAGACGAACATGCATAGCAACTCACATGATATTCAACAAAGGTGTAATAGTTGATGGCGTTCCCAGAAACATGGTTACCTCTCAACAAGCAACTTATAAGAAATAAGATACATAAACTACATATTCTTTACCACAATAGTTTTTAAGGCTATTTTCCCATGAGCTATGTATTGCAAAGACAAGGAATGAAATTTTAAAGGTAGCACGCAAGCAATTTACTTTGGAATGGCAGAGAAATACCACATAGTAGGTTGGTATGGTGGACACAAATGGCATAGTTTTTGGCTCAAGGTTTTGGATGCACGAGAAGAATTCCCTCTCAGTACAAGGCTTTGGCTAGCAAGGTTGTTTGAAGCAAACACAAGTATGAACCGGTACAACAAAACTTACATAAGAACATATTGCAAGCATTATAAGACTCTACACTGTCTTCCTTGTTGTTCAAACACTTCACCAGAAAATATCTAGACTTTTAGAGAGACCAATCATGCAAACCAAATTTCAACAAGCTCTACAGTAATTCTCCACTAATAGGTGCAATCTACATGATGCAAGAGCTTAAACATGATATCTTTGAGAGCTCAAAACAATTGCCAAGTATCAAATTATTCAAGACCATATACCAATTACCACATGAAGCATTTTCTGTTTCCAACCAAATGACAATGAACGAAGCAGTTTTCAACCTTCGCCATGAACATTAAAAGTAAACTAAGAACACCAGTGTTCATATGAACAAGCGGAGCGTGTCTTTCTCCCACACAAATAATGCTAGGTATTCAAACAAAAACAAAAATAAAAACATACAGACGCTCCAAGTAAAGCACATAAGATGTGACGAAATAAAAATATAGTTTCACTAGAGGTGACCTAATAAGTTGTCGATGAAGAAGGGGATGCCTTGGGCATCCCCAAGCTTAGATGCTTGAGTCTTCTTGAAATATGCAGGGATGATCCACGGGGGCATCCCCAAGCTTAGAATTTTCACTCTTTTGATCATATTATATCATCCTCCTCTCTTGACCCTTGAAAACTTCCTCCACACCAAACTCAAAACAATCTTATTAGAGGGTTAGTGCATAATCAAAAATTCACATGTTCAGAGAGGACACAATCATTCTTAACACTTCTGGACATTGCCCAAAGCTACTGAAAGTTAATGGAACAAAGAAATCCATTCAACACAGTAAAAGAGGCAATGTGAAATAAAAGGCAGAATCTGTCAAAACAGAACAGTCCGTAAAGACGAATTTTTTAGAGGCACTTAACATGCTCATATGAAGAAGCTCAAATTGAATGAAAGTTGCGCACATATCTGAGGATTACTCATGATTTTTCGCAGATTTTTCTGAGTTTCCTATAGAGAGATCTACTCAAATTCGTGACAGCAAGAAATCTGTTTCTGCGCAGAAATCCAAATCTAGTATCAACCTTACTATCAAAGACTTTACTTGGCACAACAATGCAATAAAATAAAGATAAGGAGAGGTTGCTACAGTAGTAACAACTTCCAAGACACAACAAAACAGTAGCAAAATAAAAATATGGGTTATCTCCCAAGAAGTGCTTTCTTTATAGCCATTAAGATGGGCTCAGTAATTTTAATGATGCTCACATAAGGATGAGAATTGAAGCAAAGAGAGCATCAAAAAGCAAGTATGAATTTTTTTAAAGCCTAACCCGCTTCCTGTGAAAAGGAATCTTATAAATAAACAAGTCATGTAAGCATAACGCAACAAGCATAGAAAGGCAACACAAGCGCAACTTCAAGATTCTCAACATAAAGAGGGGAAACTTAATATTATTAAGATGCATATAACCATGTTTCCCTCTCTCATAATAACTTTCAGTAGCATCATTGATGAAATCCACAATATAACCATTACTTAAAACATTCTTATCATGGTTCACATGCATAAAAGTATCATTATTTTTGGCATAAGAAAAACTCTTCTCATTAATAGTAATTGGAGCAGGATCATTATCAAGAATTTGAACATGGTAAACAAGTTGCATACTAAGGGAATGGTTTTTGGCAATCCCATCATAACTATGACAAGTTTCATAAGGATAATTATAACCTATGTCATAGCATTCTTTATAATAATTGTCAAAGATTGGAGGCATAGTGTCATCATAAGAAATAGAATAGTTATCTTCCAGAGTGTGTTCATCTGTAACCATACCATCATTGTTAATAGAAGGAGATATATCAAACATATAATCATCAGTAGCAAAAGGGTTTTCAAACACCTCATCCCCAAGCTTAGAGATTTCTATATCATTATGGGAGGAAGCATGGATAGTACTGATACTATGGCAATTATTAACATCATAATTTTCAGAATTAGTTTCCCAGAGATTTTCAATATCAAAAGTAGTGTGCTCTTCTAAATCATGATCACTAATGTAGGTAAAGGGCATAGGAAGATCATTGTACTCGGATTCATTATCATAATAATCATTAGGAGCAACATACTTACGGTTACCTATTGTTATCTCATACACGCGGGGATATGTCGTTACCTCTTTCTTTTTATTTCCCCTCTTCTTCTTCTTCTTCTTCTTCGTTTCCTTCTTCTTCTTCTTATTTTCCTTCTCCTCGTTCCCTTCTTTAGGATGAAGAGTCTCGAAGGGAGGCTTATCCACATAACCTGATTTATTTCCAGAAACAATAGAAGAAACTTGGGAGGATTCCTCCTTTTCATTAATAAGTTTAAAACACACAGCGGTCCTATCGTATTTTGGCAAAGTGTCATCTTCTAAAATATTTTGTATGTAAGTATTTGTATGGCAATTATCAATGCAATAAGAAAGACACCCATGCAGGACACTATTAATATCAAGATCACTCATATTTAACAAAGAAATTTTTCTTGATAACTATTCACACCACAACAATAAAGTAAGTTCATCATGCTGATTGTGAGTAATTTCATCATCACAATACAAATTTGCAGCACTCATGGGATTCGACTTATCATTGGAGGAGCATTGAAAATTAAAATGACTCACTCTATGGCAATGTTCACAAATAAAAGGATAGAGGGCACAAACTTTTTCACCAAGATCATCTAGAGCCCTAAACCACTTTCTAGTTTTTTCATTCCTATGATGGATACAATATTCATCTTCGATTTGATTAATTCCACAAGGTCTATGCATTCCACAAAAATTAACATGCTTATAAGAAATAATATTTTCAGAAGTTTGGGCATGTTTATTGCAATCATTAACAACAATTTCATTTTCCATGCAAGTGTCTTTGAAAGGTTCATGATACATGTACCAATTTTCTTTAGGAACATTAATATGAGAAGCAAAGGCTCTATAGAAATCGACCATAATTTGAGGATCAAGACCATATTTAGCACTAAGCTCTTGAAAATCAACAGTTTCAATGAAAGACTTAATGCATTCATATTCATAGTTTATACCTGATCCTTTACCTTTGTCGTTCTCCCAATCTTCAGCGTTCTCCTGAATCCGATCAAGAAGGTCCCATTTAAACTCTTCTTTATTGCGCGTGAATGAAACAGAAAAAGTAGTATCCAGCAAGGTTTTATCTTGAAAAGAAAGTCTTGCATAGAAATTATCAATGATGATATTACCAGGAAGCTCATGAATGGGGCATTTGAGCATTAAAGACTTCAATCTCCCCCATGCTTGGGCAATACTCTCTCCATCATGAGACCAGAAATTATATATGCGGTTTCGGTCTTTGTGAATTTCACTTGGAGGATAGAATTTAGAATAAAATAGAGGCATAATATCCTCCCAATCAAGAGAATGCCTATTCTTCAGCAATTTATACCAATGCGCCGCTTTACCAGACAGCGACATAGAGAATAGTTTCTTCCTCACTTCATCCATAGAGATACCTGCACACTTGAATAACCCGCATAATTCATGCAAAAACAGTAAATGATCTCCAGGATGGACAGTTCCATCCCCTTCATAGCGGTTATCCATGACACGTTGAATAATTTTAATAGGTATTTTATATGGAATACTTTCAACAGGTGGATTTAAAATATCACAAGCATCATTAGATTTATCGCATATGGGAGATAAAGTATTATCAGAGCAAATTTTCTCCCCTAAAGATGGGAAGCTAAAAAGATCATAAAAACTAGCTTCCCCAAGCTTAGACTTCTCCATAGCATTAGCAGTAATTGCGATCATACTAATAACATTGCTACTAGCATGCAAATAAGGTTCCATAGGTTTTTTAATTTTCGCATCACACAATTCATGTCTTATTTCAGGAAATAGATTAAAAAGCTCACTGTTGTTTTCCATTATGCCTAACTAGTGAAAAATAAAAACAAGAAACAAAAAGATGCAATTGCAGGATCTAAAGGAAATAGCTTCGAGCACTCACACACCGGCAACAGTGCTAGGAAATAGCTTAGTAGTCGGAGGATGTGAATACCTTTTACCTTACCTCCCCGGCAACGGCACCAGAAAATAGCTTGATGTCTACGCACGCTTCTATTCCTGTAGACAGTGTTGGGCCTCCAAGAGCAGAGGTTTGTAGAACAGCAGCAAGTTTCCCTTAAGTGAATCACCCAAGGTTTATCGAACTCAGGGAGGTAGAGGTCAAAGTTATCCCTCTCAAGCAACCCTGCAATTACGATACAAGAAGTCTCTTGTGTCCCCAACACACCTAATACACTTGTCAGATGTATAGGTGCACTAGTTCGGCGAAGAGATAGTGAAATACAAGTAATATGGATGATTGTAAGTAGTAATTGCAATCTGAAATAAAAAATGGCAGTGACACGCGTACAGCACGCGACCGTTGGGAACCCCAAGTGGAAGGTGTGATGCGTACAGCAGTAAGTTTCCCTCAGTTAGAAACCAAGGTTTATCGAACCAGTAGGAGTCAAGAAGCACGTTGAAGGTTGATGGCGGCGAGATGTAGTGCGGCGCAACACCAGGGATTCCGGCGCCAACGTGGAA
Organism: Lolium perenne; assembly: GCF_019359855.2. NCBI lineage: Eukaryota > Viridiplantae > Streptophyta > Magnoliopsida > Poales > Poaceae > Lolium > Lolium perenne. The sequence continues at coordinate 314,548,572 of NC_067247.2, forward strand.
CCTGCACAACACAACCAAATTACTTTGCCCCAACGTGACAGTGAGGTTGTCAATCTCACCGGCTTGTTGTAACAAAGGATTAGATGTATAGTGTGGATGATGATTGTTTGCAGAAAATAGTAGAACAAGTATTGCAGTAGATTGTATACGATGTAAAACAATGGACCGGGGTCCACAGTTCACTAGAGGCGTCTCTCCCATAAGATAAATAGCATGTTGGGTGAACAAATTACAGTTGGGCAATCGACAAATAAAGAGGGCATGACCATGCACATATATGATATGATGAGTATAGTGAGATTTAATTGGGCATTACGACAAAGTACATAGACCGCTATCCAGCATGCATCTATGCCTAAAAAGTCCACCTTCAGGTTATCATCCGAACCCCTTCCAGTATTAAGTTGCAAACAACAGACAATTGCATTAAGTATGGTGCGTAATGTAATCAACAACTACATCCTCGGACATAGCATCGATGTTTTATCCCTAGTGGCAACATCACATCCACAACCTTAGAACTTTCACAGCCGTCCTGCATTTAATGGAGGCATGAACCCACTATCGAGCATAAATACTCCCTCTTGGAGTTACTAGCAAAAACTTGGCCAGAGCCTCTATTAATAACGGAGAGCATGCAAGATCATAAACAACACATAGGTAATAGATTGATAATCAACATAACATAGTATTCTCTATCCATCGGATCCCAACAAACACAACATATAGCATTACAGATAGATGATCTTGATCATGTTAGGAAGCTCACAAGACCCGACAATGAAGCACAATTAGGAGAAGACGACCATCTAGCTACTGCTATGGACCCATAGTCCAGGGGTGAACTACTCACACATCACTCCGGAGGCGACCATGGCGGTGAAGAGTCCTCCGGGAGATGATTCCCCTCTCCGGCAGGGTGCCGGAGGCGATCGCCTGAATCCCCCGAGATGGGATTGGCGGCGGCGTCTCTAGAAGGTTTTCCGTATCGTGGCTCTCGGTACTGGGGGTTTCGCGACGAAGGATTTAAGTAGGCGGAGGAGATAGGTCAGGGGGCCACACGAGGGCCCCACACGACAGGCCGGCACGGCCAGGGCTTGGGCCGCGCCGCCCTGGTGTCTGGCCACCTCGTGGCCCCACTTCGTGACTCCTTCGGTCTTCTGGAAGCTTCGTGTGAAAATAGGCCCCTGGGCGTTGATTTCGTCCAATTCCGAGAATATTTCCTTACTAGGATTTCTGAAACCAAAAACAGCAGAAAACAACAATTGGCTCTTCGGCATCTCGTTAATAGGTTAGTGCCGGAAAATGCATAAATATGACATAAAGTATGCATAAAACATGTAGGTATCATCAATAAAGTGGCATGGAACATAAGAAATTATCGATACGTTGGAGACGTATCAGCATCCCCAAGCTTAGTTCCTGCTCGTCCCGAGCAGGTAAACGATAACAAAGATAATTTCTGGAGTGACATGCCATCATAATCTTGATCATACTATTGTAAGCACATGTAATGAATGCAGCGATCAAAGCAATGGTGAATGACATGAGTAAACAAATGAATCATATAGCAAAGACTTTTCATGAATAGTACCTTCAAGACAAGCATCAATAAGTCTTGCATAAGAGTTAACTCATAAAGCAATAAATCAAAGTAAACGTATTGAAGCAACACAAAGGAACATTAAGTTTCAGCGGTTGCTTTCAACTTGTAACATGTATATCTCATGGATATTGTCAATGTAAAGTAATATAACAAATGCAATATGCAAGTATGTAGGAATCAATGCACAGTTCACACAAGTGTTTGCTTCTTGAGATGGAGAGAAATAGGTGAACTGACTCAACATAAAAGTAAAAGAAAGGCCCTTCGCAGAGGGAAGCATTGATTGCTATATTTGTGCTAGAGCTTTTATTTTGAAAACATAAAGAGAGCATAAAAGTAAAATTTTGAGAGGTGTTTGTTGTTGTCAACGAATGGTAGTGGGCACTCTAACCCCCTTGCCAGGCAAAGCTTCAAAGAGCGGCTCCCATGAATTATTTTTATTTTTGTGTGGCACTCCTTCCAACCTTTCTTTCACAAACCATGGCTAACCGAATCCTCGGGTGCCTGCCAACAATCTCATACCATGAAGGAGTGCCTTTTTATTTTAGTTTTATTATGATGACACTCCTCCCCACCTTTGCTTTCTCAAGCCATGGCTAACCGAATCCTTCGGGTGCCGTCCAACAATCACATACCATGGAGGAGTGTCTATTTAGGTTAATTAATTTGGGACTGGGAATCCCATTGCCAGCTCTTTTGGCAAAATTATTGGATAAGCGGATGAAGCCACTAGTCCATTGGTGAAAGTTGCCCAACAAGATTGAAAGATAAACACCACATACTTCCTCATGAGCTATAAAACATTGACACAAATCAGAGGTGATAAATTTTGAATTGTTTAAAGGTAGCACTCAAGCAATTTACTTTGGAATGGCGGAGAAATACCATGTAGTAGGTAGGTATGGTGGACACAAATGGCATAGTGGTTGGCTCAAGGATTTTGGATGCATGAGAAGTATTCCCTCTCGATACAAGGTTTAGGCTAGCAAGGTTATTTGAAACAAACACAAGGATGAACCGGTGCAGCAAAACTCACATAAAAGACATATTGTAAACATTATAAGACTCTACACCGTCTTCCTTGTTGTTCAAACTCTTACTAGAAATTATCTAGACCTTAGAGAGACCAATTATGCAAACCAAATTTTAGCAAGCTCTATGTATTTATTCATTAATAGGTACAAAGCATATGATGCAAGAGCTTAAACATGAGCACAACAATTGCCAAGTATCAAATTATTCAAGACATTTTACCAATTACTACATGTAGCATTTCCCGTTTCCAACCATATAACAATTTAACGAAGAAGATTCAACCTTCACCATGAATACTATGAGTAAAGCCTAAGGACATATTTGTCCATATGCAACAGCGGAGCGTATCTCTCTCCCACACAAAGAATGCTAGGATCCATCTTATTCAAATAAAACAAAAACAAAAGCGAACCGACGCTCCAAGCAAAGTGCATAAGATGTGATGGAATAAAAATATAGTTTCACTAGAGGAACCTGATAATGTTGTCGATGAAGAAGGGGATGCCTTGGGCATCCCCAAGCTTAGACGCTTGAGTCTTCTTGAAATATGCAGGGTTGAACCACCGGGGCATCCCCAAGCTTAGAGCTTTCACTCTCCTTGATCATATTGTATCATCTCCCTCTCTTGATCCTTGAAAACTTCCTCCACACCAAACTCAAAACAACTCATTAGAGGGTTAGTGCATAATCAAAATTCACATGTTCAGATGTGACATAATCATTCTTAACACTTCTGGACATTGCACAAAGCTACTGAAAGTTAATGGAATCGAAAAATCCATCAAGCATAGCAAAACAGGCAATGCGAAATAAAAGGCAGAATCTGTCAAAACAGAACAGTCCGTAAAGATGAATTTCTAAGAGGCACCAGACTTGCTCAAATGAAAATTCTCAAATTAAACGAAAGTTGCATACATATCTGAGGATCACTCACGTAAATTGGCATAATTTTCTGAGTTACCTAAAGAGAATTAGGCCCAGATTAGTGACAGCAAAGAAATCTGTTTCTGCGCAGTAATCCAAATCTAGTATGAACCTTACTATCAACGACTTTACTTGGCACAACAATGCAACAAAATAAGATAAGGAGAGGTTGCTACAGTAGTAACAACTTCCAAGACTCAAATATAAAACAAAAGTGCAGTAGTAAAATAATGGGTTGTCTCCCATAAGCGCTTTTCTTTAACGCCTTTCAGCTAGGCGCAGAAAGTGTGTATCAAGTATTATCAAGAGGTGATGCATCTACAGAGGGGTTTGGAGTTTTCTCAACTATGCATTGTATCTTATCTATGTAAGTTTCAGAGGCTCCCTTTTCATTACCCTTAGGCTTGCTACTTTCATCAAACAAATCTTCAGGAACAATCCAATCAAAATTCTTTTCTAGTGCCTCGCACATTCCCAAGAGCTTGCAAGGTATTGATGTTTTAATATCCCCCTCATAATTAACTTTATTAGTGTACTTTTGTCAATCTTTTTCCATCTTTTCAAGGGTGCTAGCAAAGTTTGTATAAGAGCCAAGCATATTATATTTAGTAAAGACCTTTCTAGCTTCTCTTGCTACATCACCAAATTCTTTAAGAAGAGTTTCTAGGACAAAATCTTTCTTCTCTCCTTCTTCCATGTCACTTAGTGCAAGGAACATATGCTGCATTACGGGGTTGAGGTTAACAAATCTAGCTTCTAACATGTGTACTAAAGAAGCAGCAGCAATTTCATAAGTAGGAGCAAGTTCTACCAGGTGTCTATCTTCAAAATCTTCAACCGTACTAATATGAGTGAAAAAATCTTCTATATTATCTTTCCCGAGGATGGATCCTCGGCCTACTGGTACATCCTTAAGAATAAACTTAGGAGGAAACATGATGAAATAAGTAAAGCAAATGCAAGTAACTAATTTTTTTGTGTTTTTAATATGGAGAATGCAAACAAGACAATAAATAAAGTAAAGCTAGCAACTATTTTTTTTGTATTTTGATATAATGCAGCAAACAAAGTAGTAAATAAAAGTAAAGCAAGACAAAAACATAGTAAAGAGATTGGAAGTGGAGACTCCCCTTGCAGCGTATCTTGATCTCCCCGGCAACGGCGCCAGAAATTTAGCTTGACACGCGTACAGCACGCGACCGTTGGGAACCCCAAGTGGAAGGTGTGATGCGTACAGCAGTAAGTTTCCCTCAGTTAGAAACCAAGGTTTATCGAACCAGTAGGAGTCAAGAAGCACGTTGAAGGTTGATGGCGGCGAGATGTAGTGCGGCGCAACACCAGGGATTCCGGCGCCAACGTGGAACCTGCACAACACAACCAAATTACTTTGCCCCAACGTGACAGTGAGGTTGTCAATCTCACCGGCTTGCTGTAACAAAGGATTAGATGTATAGTGTGGATGATGATTGTTTGCAGAAAACAGTAGAACAAGTATTGCAGTAGATTGTATACGATGTAAAAGAATGGACCGGGGTCCACAGTTCACTAGAGGCGTCTCTCCCATAAGATAAATAGCATGTTGGGTGAACAAATTACAGTTGGGCAATTGACAAATAAAGAGGGCATGACCATGCACATACATGATATGATGAGTATAGTGAGATTTAATTGGGCATTACGACAAAGTACATAGACCGCTATCCAGCATGCATCTATGCATAAAAATTCCACCTTCAGGTTATCATCCGAACCCCTTCCAGTATTAAGTTGCAAACAACAGACAATTGCATTAAGTATGATGCGTAATGTAATCAACAACTACATCCTCGGACATAGCATCGATGTTTTATCCCTAGTGGCAACAGCACATCCACAACCTTAGAACTTTCTGTCACTGTCCCAGATTTAATGGAGGCATGCACCCACTATCGAGCATAAATACTCCCTCTTGGAGTTACTAGCAAAAACTTGGCCAGAGCCTCTACTAATAACGGAGAGCATGCAAGATCATAAACAACACATAGGTAATAGATTGATAATCAACATAACATAGTATTCTCTATCCATCGGATCCCAACAAACACAACATATAGCATTACAGATAGATGATCTTGATCATGTTAGGAAGCTCACAAGACCCGACAATGAAGCACAATTAGGAGAAGACGACCATCTAGCTACTGCTATGGATCCATAGTCCAGGGGTGAACTACTCACACATCACTCCGGAGGCGACCATGGAGGTGAAGAGTCCTCCGGGAGATGATTCCCCTCTCCGGCAGGGTGCCGGAGGCGATCGCCTGAATCCCCCGAGATGGGATTGGTGGCGGCGGCGTCTCTGGAAGGTTTTCCGTATCGTGGCTCTCAGTACTGGGGGTTTCGCGACGGAGGCTTGAAGTAGGCGGAGGAGATAGGTCAGGGGGCCACACGAGGGCCCCACACGACAGGCTGGCGCGGCCAGGGCTTGGGCCGCGCCGCCCTGGTGTCTGGCCACCTCGTGGCCCCACTTCGTGACTCCTTCGGTCTTCTGGAAGCTTCGTGTGAAAATAGGCCCCTGGGCGTTGATTTCGTCCAATTCCGAGAATATTTCCTTACTAGGATTTCTGAAACCAAAAACAACAGAAAACAACAACTGGCTCTTCGGCATCTCGTTAATAGGTTAGTGCCGGAAAATGCATAAATATGACACAAAGTATGCATAAAACATGTAGGTATCATCAATAAAGTGGCATGGAACATAAGAAATTATCGATACGTTGGAGACGTATCAGGCAGCAAGCAAACATGTAGCAGAACTTGTTGGAAACGGTGTTTCAATGCTTAGAAATCAGGCCTAGGGATCATACTTTCACTAGTGGACACTCTCAACAATGATCACATAACTGAATAAATAAATGCTACTTTTAAACACTCTCTTGTTGGATAACAAACACCATTCATTGTGTAGGGCTACAAAAGCACACCTTAAGCCGGAGTAAACAAGCTCCACAACATCCGGAGTTCATATTAAAGTAACCTCTAGAGTGCATAATAGACCGTTGCAATTTAGACCGAGTACTAACATAGCATACACACTGTCAACAATAGCTATGAAAGGGGAATAGATCGCATCAATACTATCATAGTAATAGTTAACTTCATAATCTACAAGAGATTACAATCATAACCTACGCCAAGTACTACATGATGCACACACTGTCAACTTTACATCATGGAGGAGGAATAGACTACTTTAATAACATCACTAGAGTAGCTCATAGATTAATAGTGATAAAAAGCTCATGATCACATAAAGATCACATGGGAGAGAGAGATGAACCACATAGCTACCGGTAGAGCCCTCAGCCTCGGGGGAGAACTACTCCCTCCTCATCATGGGAGACAGCAACGGCGATGAAGATGGCGGTGGTGTCGATGGAGATGACTTCGGGGGCAATTCCCCGTCCCGGCGGCATGCCGGAACAGAGACTTCTGTCCCCCGAAACTTGTCTTCGCGATGGCGTGGGCTACGGAACTCTTCGTGGAATATCGTCGATCGTCATAGGGTTTTCGCGTCTGGGAGCATATATAGGTGAAAGGGCGGCGTCGGAGGGGCACCAGGGTGCCCTCACCACCTGGTGGCGCAGCCAGGAGTGGGCCCGCGCCCAGGTGTGGTGTGGGGGGCCCCTGGCCCATCTTTGTCTCCCCTTCGGACTTCTGGAACCTTCCGTGAAATATAAGATCGTGGGCTTTTGTTTCGTCCAATTCCGAGAATATTTCATGTGTAAGATTTCTGAAACCAAAAACAGCAGAAAACAGGAACTGGCGCTTCGGCATCTTGTTAATAGGTTAGTTCCGGAGAATGCATAAAATCATTATAAAGTGTGAGAAAAACATGTAGGTATTGTCATAAAACTAGCATGGAACATCAGAAATTATAGATACGTTGGTGACGTATCACCGTACGCATCACACCTTTCTTGGGGTTCCCAACGGACGTGTGCTTCACGCGTTATCAAGCTCTTTTTCTAGCGCCGTTGCCGGGGAGATCAAGACACGCTGCAAGGGGAGTCTCTCACATCCAATCTCTTTACTTTGTTATTGTCTTGCTTTACTTTATTTTATTTTCTGTTTTGTTTGCTTTCTTTATATCAAAAACACAAAAAAAATTAGTTACTTGTTTTATTTTATTTACTGTCTTGTTTGCTTTCTTCATATCAAAAACATAAAAAATTAGTTACTTGCATTTACTTTATTTAATTTAGTTTTCTTTACCTATTTTTATTATTGCTAAAATGAGTAATCCTTAAGTTGAAGTTCGTTCGTTTAAGCAACAAGGGGGAGAAAGTTTTAAAGATGCTTGGTATAGAATTAGTGATGTTCATCATAGGTGCACCAAGAAACACTCCACTATTATCCTCCTTAGGAACTTTTATGTTGGCATCTCTAGCTGGAATAGGTATGTTCTTGATACTCTTGCGGGAGGTAATTTCCTAGGCACTCCTGCTTTAGAAGCTAGTTGCATTATTGAGAGTCTAGTTGGAATACCACCTGTTAATGAAGCTAACATTGAAATCTCTCTTGAAGATGTCATGAAAAAGTTGGAGGCCATAGAGAAAAATCTTCCAAGTGTTGAGACTAAATTGGGAATATTACTTGATAACACTGATGAACTCGATAAATCTCTAGGAGGAATTAATGAAAGAATTGATGTTTTAGAAACTTGTGCTATCCATGATAATCAAACCCATATGATTGGTGAACTTGAAGAAGCTATGGGAACCTTGGGTTCAACTTTTTCTTCTCTTAAGTTTAAGGAGAAAGCTTATGTGGGTAAGGAGAAAAAGTTCATGTATGTCTCTAAGGTGCCTAAGCCCAAGAACTATTATAAGCCTAAAATTGATAAAGCCCTTAGTACCACTATAGGAAATTTAGATAATGGAGCATCTAAGATACCTATTGTGACAAGTTGTGAAAATAACAATGTTAATGCTTCATCTCTTGATGTTACCTGATTTACACTTTCTGCGCCTAGTTGAAAGGCGTTAAAGAAAAGCGCTTATGGGAGACAACCCATTATTTTACTTCTGCAATTTTGTTTTATATTTGTGTCTTGGAAGTTGTTACTACTGTAGCAACCTCTCCTTATCTTTATTTTATTGCATTGTTGTGCCAAGTAAAGTCTTTGATAGTAAGGTTGATACAAGATTTGGATTTCTGCGCAGAAACAGATTTCTTGTAGTCACGAATTTGAGTAGATCTCTCTGTAGGTAACTCAGAAAAATCTGCGAAAAATCATGAGTAATCCTCAGATATGTACGCAACTTTCATTCAATTTGAGCTTCTTCATCTGAGCATGTTAAGTGCCTCTAAAAAATTCGTCTTTACGAACTGTTCTGTTTTGACAGATTCTGCCTTTATTTCACATTGCCTCTTTTGCTATGTTGAATGGATTTCTTTGTTCCATTAACTTTCAGTAGCTTTGGGTAATGTCCAGAAGTGTTAGGAATGATTGTGTTACCTCTGAACATGTGAATTTTTTAATATGCACTAACCCTCTAATGAGTTTGTTTTGAGTTTGGTGTGGAGGAAGTTTTCAAGGATCAAGAGAGGAGGATGATACAATATGATCAAGAAGAGTGAAAAGTCTAAGCTTGGGGATGACCCCGTGGTTCATCCCTGCATATTTCAAGAAGACTCAAGCATCTAAGCTTGGGGATGCCCAAGGCATCCCCTTCTTCATCGACAACTTATCAGGTCACCTCTAGTGAAACTATATTTTTATTCCGTCACATCTTATGTGCTTTACTTGGAGCGTCTGTATGTTTTTATTTTCGTTTTTGTTTGAATAAAATCGGATCCTAGCATTCCTTGTGTGGGAAAAAGACACGCTCCGCTTGTTCATATGAACACAGGTGTTCTTAGCTTTACTTTTAATGTTCATGGCGAAGGTTGAAAACTGCTTCGTTCATTGTTATTTGGTTGGAAACAGAAAATGCTTCATGTGGTAATTGGTATATTGTCTTGAATAATTTGATACTTGGCAATTGTTTTGAGCTCTCAAATAGATCATGTTTAAGCTCTTGCATCATGTAGTTTGCACCTATTAGTAGAGAATTACTGTAGAGCTTGTTGAAATTTGGTTTGCATGATTGGTCTCTCTAAAAGTCTAGATATTTTCTGTTAAAAGTGTTTGAACAACAAGAAAGACAGTGTAGAGTCTTATAATGCTTGCAATATGTTCTTATGTAAGTTTTGCTGTACCGGTTCATACTTGAGTTTGCTTCAAACAACCTTGCTAGCCAAAGCCTTGTACTGAGAGGGAATGCTTCTCGTGCATCCAAAACCTTGAGCCAAAACCTATGCCATTTGTGTCCACCATACCTACCTACTATGTGGTATTTCTCTGCCATTCCAAAGTAAATTGCTTGCGTGCTACCTTTAAAACTTCATTCCTTGTCTTTGCAATATATAGCTCATGGGAAAATAGCTTAAAACTATTGTGGTAAAGAATATGTAGCTTATGTATCTTATTTCTTATAAGTTGCTTGTTGAGCGGTAACCATGTTTCTGGGGACGCCATCAACTATCACACCTTTGTTGAATATCATGTGAGTTGCTATGCATGTTCGTCTTGTCTGAAGTAAGGGTGATTTATCATGATTAAATGGTTTGAGTATGCATATTGTTAGAGAAGAACATTGGGCCGCCAACCAAAGCCATGAATCATGGTGGAAGTTTCAGTTTGGACATTAATCCTCAATCTCTTATGAGAATATTATTTGTTGTTGAATGCTTATGCATTAAAGAGGAGTCCATTATCTGTTTTCTATGTTGTCCCGGTATGGATGTCCTCAGTTGAGATCTATCAAAAACAAGAAATCAAATGTGATCTATCTCCTTGGACCTTTGTACAGGCGGCATAGAGGTACCCTTTGTGGCACTTGGTTGAAACATATGTAATGCAATGATAATCCATGGAAATCCAAGCTAATTAGGACAAGGTGCGAGCACTATTGGTATTCGATGCATGAGGCTTGCAACTTATAGGATGTCTTATGCATAACACATATGAATTATTACTACCGTTGACAAGATTGTTTCTATGTTTTCAAAATAAAAAGCTCTAGCACAAAGAGTAATCCCTGCTTCCCTCTGCGAAGGGCCTTTCTTTTACTTTTATGTTGAGTCAGTTTACCTACTTCTTTCTATCTTAGAAGCAAACACTTGTCAAGTGTGTGCATTGATTCCTACATACTTGCTTATTCGCATTCATCATATTACTTTGTGTTGACAATTATCCATGAGATATACATGTTGAAGTTGAAAGCAACTGCTGAAACTTATGTCTTCCTTTGTATTGTTTCAAAACCTTCTATTAAAAATTTATTGCTTTATGAGTTAACTCCTATGCAAGTCTTATTGATGCTTGTCTTGAAAGTACTATTCATGAAAAGTCTTGCTATATGATTCAATTGTTTAGTCATTGTCTTTACCATTGCTTCGAATCACTTCATTCATCTCATATGCTTTACAATAGTATTGATCAAGATTATGATAGTAGCATGTCACTTCAGAAATTATCCTTGTTATCGTTTACCTACTCGAGGGCAAGTAGGAACTAAGCTTGGGGATGCTTGATACGTCTCAAACGTATCTATAATTTCTTATGTTCCATGCTAGTTTTATGACAATACTCACATGTTTTATATACACTTTATATCATTTATATGCATTTTCCGGCACTAACCTATTAACAAGATGCCGAAGTGCCAGTTCCTGTTTTCTGCTGTTTTTGGTTTCAGAAATACTACACAGAAAATATTCTCGGAATTTGACGAAAAAAAGCCCAGGGTCTTATTTTCCACGGAGCTTTCCAGAAGACCGAAGGAGATACGGAGTGGGGCCACGAGGTGGCCACACCACCTGGCGGCGCGGCCAAGGAGGGGCCCACGCCGCCCTATGGTGTGGGCCCCTCGGGCGCCCCCGACTCTGCCCCTTCGCCTACTTAAACTCTCCGTCGCGAAAACCCTATTACCGAGAGCCACGATACGAGGAAAGTTCCAGAGACGCCGCCGCCGCCAATCCCATCTCGGGGGATTCAGGAGATCGCCTCCGGCACCCTGCCGGAGAGGGGAATCATCACCCGAAGGACTCTACATCACTACGATCGCCTCCGGACTGATGTGTGAGTAGTTCATCCTTGGACTATGGGTCCATAGCAGTAGCTAGATGGTTGTTTTCTCCTCATGTGCTATCATGTTAGATCTTCTGAGCTGCCTATCATGATCAAGATCATCTATTTGTAATGCTACATGTTGTGTTTGTTGGTATCCGATGAATATGGAATACTATGTCAAGTTGATTATTGATCTATCACATATGTGTTGTTTATGATCTTGCATGCTCTCCGTTGCTAGTAGAGGCTCTGGCCAAGTTGATACTTGTAACTCCAAGAGGGAGTATTTATGCTCGATAGTGGGTTCATGCCTCCATTGAATCTGGGACAGTGACAGAAAGTTCTAAGGTTGTGGATGTGCTGTTGCCACTAGGGATAAAACAACGATGCTTTATCTAAGGATATTTGTATTGTTTACATTACGCACCGTACTTAATGCAATTGTCTGTTGTTTGCAACTTAATACTGGAAGGGGTGCGGATGCTAACCCGAAGGTGGACTTTTTAGGCATAGATGCATGCTGGATAGCGGTCTATGTTATTTGTCGTAATGCCCTAAGTAAATCTCATATTAGTCATCATGATATGTATGTGCATTGTTATGCCCTCTCTATTTGTCAATTGCCCAACTGTAATTTGTTCACCCAACATGCTATTTCTTATTGGAGAGACACCACTAGTGAACTGTGGACCCCGGTCCATTCTTTTACATCTGAAATACAATCTACTGCAATCATTGTTCTCTGCTGTTCTTTGCAAACAAACACCATTCTCCACACCATACGTTTAATCCTTTGTTTACAGCAAGCCGGTGAGATTGACAACCTCAATGTTAAGTTGGGGCAAAGTATTTTGATTGTGTTGTGCAGGTTTCCACGTTGGCGCCGGAATCCATGGTGTTGCGCCGCACTACACTCCTTCACCAACAACCTTCACGTGGCCTTCATCTCCTACTGGTTCGATAACCTTGGTTTCTTACTGAGGGAAAACTTGCTGATGTACGCATCACACCTTCCTCTCGGGGTTCCCAACGGACGTGTGCTTCACGCGTTATCAGTCTCTAAGGTGTCTAAGCCAAAGAATTATTATAAGCCTAAAATTAATAAAGCCCTTAGTACCACTATGGGAAATTTAGATAATGGAGCATCTAAGATACCTACTGCGACAAGTTGTGTTCTTAAGGAAAATTATGATGTTGATGCTTCTTCTCTAGATGTTACTTGATTTACACTTTCTGCGCCTAGCTGAAAGGCGTTAAAGAAAAGCGCTTATAAGAGACAACCCATTATTTTATTTCTGCAATTTTCGTTTTATATTTGAGTCAAGGTGCTTGCTACTACTGTAGCAATACCTTTGTATCTTTACTTAATTGCATTGTTGTGCCAAGTAAAGTCTTTGATAGTAAGGTTCATACTAGATTTGGATTTCTGCGCAGAAACAGATTTCTAGCTGTCACGAATTTTAGTAGATCTCTCTGTAGGAAACTCTAAAAAATCTGCGAAAATTCATGAGTAATCCTCAGATATGTATGCAACTTTCATTCAATTTGAGCTTCTTCATATGAGCATGTTAACTGCCTCGAAAAATTCGTCTTTACGACATGTTCTGTTTTGACAGATTCTGCCTTTTATTTCACATTGCCTCCTTTACTGTGTTTGAGTGGATTTCTTTACTCCATTAAATTTCAGTAGCCTTGGGTAATGTCCAGAAGTGTTAGGAATGATTGTGTCCTCTCTGAACATTTGAATTTTTGATTATGCACTAACCCTCTAATGAGATTGTTTTGAGTTTGGTGTGGAGGAAGTTTTCAAGGATCAAGAGAGGTCGATGATATAATATGATCAAGAAGAGTGAAAAGTCTAAGCTTGGGGATGCCCCCATGGTTCATCCCTGCATATTTCAAGAAGACTCAAGCATCTAAGCTTGGGGATGCCCAAGGCATCCCCTTCTTCATCGACAACTTATCAGGTCACCTCTAGTGAAACTATATTTTTATTCCGTCACATCTTATGTGCTTTACTTGGAGCGTCTGTATGTTTTTTATATTTTTTTGTTTGTGTTTGAATAAAATCGGATCCTAGCAATCCTTGTGGGAGAGAGACATGCTCCGCTTGTTCATATGAATACTGGTGTTCTTAGCTTTACTTTTAATGTTCATGGCGAAGGTTGAAAGCCGCTTCATTCATTGCTATTTGGTTGGAAACAGAAAATGCTTCATGTGGTAATTGGTATATGGTCTTGAATAATTTGATACTTGGCAATTGTTTTGAGATCTCAAATAGATCATGTTTAAGCACTTGCGTCATGTAGTTTAAACCTATTAGTGGAGAAATACCGTAGATCTTGTTGAAATTTGGTTTGCATGATTGGTCTCTCTAAAGTCTAGATATTTTCTGGTAAAAGTGTTTGAACAACAAGGAAGACAGTGTAGAGTCTTATAATGCTTGCAATATGTTCTTATGTAAGTTTTGCTGTACCGGTTCATAGTTGTGTTTGCTTCAAACAACCTTGCTAGCCAAAGCCTTGTACTGAGAGGGAATGCTTCTCGTGCATCCAAAACCTTGAGCCAAAACCTATGCCATTTGTGTCCACCATAACTGCCTACTATGTGGTATTTTTCTGCCATTCCAAGTAAATTGCTTGCGTGCTACCTTTAAAAATTTAATTCCTTGTTGTGCAATACATAGCTCATGGGAAAGTAGCCTAAAAACTATTGTGGTAAAGAATATGTCGCTTATGTATCTTATTTCTTATAAGTTGCTTGTTGAGCGGTAACCATGTTTCTGGGGATGCCATCAACTGTTACACCTTTGTTGAATATCATGTGAGTTGCTATGCATGTTCGTCTTGTCTGAAGTAAGGGAGATTTTCCATGAGTTGAATGGTTTGAGTATGCATATTGTTAGAGAAGAACATTGGGCCGCTAACCAAAGCCATGTATCACGATGGAAGTTTCAGCTTGGACATTAATCCTCAAATCTCTTATGAGAATATTATCTGTTGTTGAATGCTTAAAGCATTAAAGAGGAGTCCATTATCCGTTTTCTATGTTGTCCCGGTATGGATGTCCTCAAGTTGAGATCTATCAAAATCGAGAAATCAAATGCGATTTATCTCCTTGGACCTTTATACAGGTGGCATAGAGGTACCCCTTTGTGACACTTGGTTGAAACATATGTAATGCAATGATAATCCATGGAAATCCGAGCTAATTAGGACAAGGTGCGAGCACTATTGGTATTCGATGCATGAGGCTTGCAACTTATAGGATGTTTTATGCATAAGACATATGAATTATTACTACCGTTGACAAAAATGTTTCCATGTTTTCAAAATAAAAAGCTCTAGCACATGAGTAATCCCTACTTCCCTCTGCGAAGGGCCTTTCTTTTACTTTATGTTGAGTCAGTTTACCTACTTCTTTCTATCTTAGAAGCAAACACTTGTGTCAACTGTGTGCATTGATTCTTACATACTTGCTTATTTTCACTCATCATATTACTTTGTGTTGACAATTATCCATGAGATATACATGTTGAAAGTTGAAAGCAACTGCTGAAACTTCAATCTTCCTTTGTGTTGCTTCAAAACCTTCTATTGAGAATCTATTGCTTTATGAGTTAACTCTTATGTAAGACTCTTTGATGCTTGTCTTGAAAGTACTATTCATGAAAAGTCTTTGCTATATGATTCAGTTGTTTAGTCATTATCTTTACCATTGCTTTGAATCACTTCATTCATCTCATATGATTTACAATAGTATTGATCAAAATTATGATAGTAGCATGTCACTTCAGAAATTATCCTTGTTATTGTTTACCTACTCGAGGGCGAGTAGGAACTAAGCTTGGGGTTGCTTGATACGTCTCAAACGTATCTATAATTTCTTATGTTCCATGCTAGTTTTATGACAATACTCACATGTTTTATATACACTTTATATCATTTTGATGCATTTTCCGGCACTAACCTATTAACAAGATGCCGAAGCGCCAGTTCCTGTTTTCTGCTGTTTTTGGTTTCAGAAATCCTACGTAGGAAATATTCTCAGAATTGGACGAAACAAAATCCCACGGTCTTATTTTCCACGGAGCCTTCTAGAAGACCGAAGAGGAGACGAAGAGGGGCGACGAGGCGGCCACACCCTAGGGGGGCGCGGCCCCACCCCTGGCCGCGCCGCCTTATGGGGTGGGCCTCTCGAGCGTCCCCGACTCTGCCCCTTCGCCTATATAATCTCTCCGTCGCGAAAACCCTAGTACCGAGAGCCACAATACGAGAAAAGTTCCAAAGACGCCGCCGCCGTCAATCCCATCTCGGGGGATTCTGAAGATCACCTCCGGCACCCTGCCGGAGAGGGGAATCATCACCGGAGGGCTCTACATCATCGTGCCCGCCTCCGGACTGATGCGTGAGTAGTTCATCCTTGGACTATGGGTCAATAGCAGTAGCTAGATGGTTGTCTTCTCCTCTTGTGCTATCATGTTTAGATCTTGTGAGCTGCCTATCATGATCAAGATCATCTTATTGTAATGCTACATGTTGTGTTTGTTGGGATCCGATGAATATGGAATACTATGTCAAGTTGATTATTGATCTATCATATATGTGTTGTTTATGATCTTGCATGCTCTCCGTTGCTAGCAGAGGCTCTGGCCAAGTTGATACTTGTGACTCCAAGAGGGAGTATTTATGCTCGGTAGTGGGTTCATGCCTCCATTGAATCTGGGACAGTGACAGAAAGTTCTAAGGTTATGGATGTGCTGTTGCCACTAGGGATAAAACATCAATGCTTTGTCTAAGGATATTTGTATTGTTTACATTACGCACAATACTTAATGCAATTGTCTGTTGTTTGCAACTTAATACTGGAAGGGGTGCGGATGCTAACCCGAAGGTGGACTTTTTAGGCATAGATGCATGCTGGATAGCGGTCTATGTTCTTTGTCGTAATTCCCTAAGTAAATCTCATATTAGTCATCATGATATGTATCTGCATTGTTATGCCCTCTCTATTTGTCAATTGCCCAACTGTAATTTGTTCACCCAACATGTTATTTATCTTATTGGAGAGACACCACTAGTGAACTGTGGATGCCGGTCCATTCTTTTACATCTGAAATACAATCTACTGCAATAATTGTTCTCTGCTGTTCTTCGCAAACAAACATCATTCTCCACACCGTACGTTTAATCCTTTGTTTACAGCAAGCCGGTGAGATTGACAACCTCACTGTTAAGTTGGGGCAAAGTATTTTGATTGTGTTGTGCAGGTTCCACGTTGGCGCCGGAATCCCTGGTGTTGCGCCGCACTACACTCCTCCACCAACAACCTTCACGTGGCCTTCATCTCCTACTGGTTCGATAACCTTGGTTTCTTACTGAGGGAAAACTTGCTGCTATACGCATCACACCTTCCTCTTGGGGTTCCCAACGGACGTGTGCTTTAACGACACAAGCACTCATCATTCCAGGGTTTTCAAAGTCATTTCAAATCACATGTTCCCATCTAGAGTAGTCATTTTTAGTTTTTAGCACTAGCAACTAGTCATGAGGGGGTGCTAATTAGCTTGTATTGCTCTAGGCTAAATTTGATGCTCTTGTACTACTCCATATCTAGACCAAGTGAGTCATGAATCAAAAGTAACCTTTGATAAACAAAAATCAAAAGCTTGTAAGGTAAAAACTTGGATTGGGATCATTAAGCATAAGGTATTATGTAAGAGTGCCTTGCTCTAGTAGAGCTTTGCACTAAGGTAGCTTGCAAGAATATTAGCTTGCCTTGATTGGGGTAGTGATCAAAGTTCTCTTCTTCTTCCTCTTGGTAGAAGACCTCCTCCTCTTGATAGTCTCCGGTACTAGCGTCTATAAACGAATACGAGGATACAATCACCAAACAATACTTAAGTAGACTAATTAGCCTTAATGGCTCACACAAGATGATCTAGCATCATCTCAATCATCCCTCAACATCATACTAGGGTTTCTTCTTTAGTGTTTGTAAAATAATTTCCTCTCATTGAAAAATTCTATTAGGGTTTCTATTTAGTTCTTTCGAGAAATAATTTCCTCTCATTGAATCTTGTTAAGCTTTAATCTCCTCAAATAACAAGTTATGAACACATGTTGACCAAGGTCAACACTTCACACTTATCATTTGAGAAACATGATTTAAATGAGGTACTATACCTCATGCAATTTAAATCCTACTTTGATTTAATATCCTCAAGTAAGCAATGATGAGACCATGCAACTAAGGTCATCACTTTACTTCACATTACTTGGGAAGATGATTTAAATGAGGTGCTACACCTCATAGATTTAAAATCCTAAATTTGAAAATAATTAAATGGGCTAGTATTGACTACATAGCCAATTTTTGATTCTAGCCCATGATCATCTACAACAACTACATCATATTTTTGCATAAACAATTAGTTTTTGAAATGTGAATTATGAGAGTTGGAATCAACTCAAAATCACTTATGGTTGATTTTTAAGAATTTTTTGAAATCTGCAAAGTTACTGATTTGTTATTTTTGGTGTAGAAGATCTAAGATGAATTTTGATTTGGGGCCAGTGTGGTTTGACAGAGAATTTCATGAGCTTTCCAAATATATAAAATTCACCAAATTTGTTTGAGTAGATTTGATTCTATTATTATTTTGAATAAGGCATCTGCAAGCAATTTGAATTAACCAAACATACCAAATTCAAAAACATGGGCTCGCGCGGGAAAGGAATTGGGCCAGGAGAGGGAAAAGAACTGGGCCGGCCCAGCTAGCGCGTCTCGCACGCAGCGGGACGCCTTACAGTGGCCCCCGCTTGTCAGTGTCACTTAAAACTGCGAAGCGGTATGCGAGGCGTGAACCATTGGATTAGAACATGATCGAGCGGCGCAGAGACGTTGATACGTCTCCGACGTATCGATAATTTCTTATGTTCCATGCCACTTTATTGATGATACATACATGTTTTATGCATACTTTATGTCATATTTATGCATTTTTCGGCACTAACCTATTAACGAGATGCCGAAGAGCCAGTTGATGTTTTCTGCTATTTTTGGTTTCAGAAATCCTAGTAAGGAAATATTCTCAAAATTGGACGAAATCAACGCCCAGGATCTTATTTTTCCACGAAGCTTCCAGAACACCGGGGGAGAAACGAAGTGGGGCGACGAGGCGGCGACACACCAGGGCGGCGCGGCCCACCCCCTGGCCGCGCGGCCCTAGTGTGTGGGCCCCTCACGTCGCCTCTTGACCTACCTCTCCGACTATAAGAAGCCTTCGTCGATAATAGTTCCAGTACCGAGAGCCACGATACGGAAAACCTTCTAGAGACGCCGCCGCCGCCAATCCCATCTCGGGGGATTCATGAGATCGCCTCCGGCACCCTGCCGGAGAGGGGAATCATCTCCCGGAGGACTCTTCACCGCCATGGTCGCCTCCGGAGTGATGAGTGAGTAGTTCACCTCTGGACTATGGGTCCATAGCAGTAGCTAGATGGTCGTCTTCTCCTAATTGTGCTTCATTGTTGGATCTTGTGAGCTGCCTAACATGATCAAGATCATCTATCTGTAATGCTATATGTTGTGTTTGTTGGGATCCGATGAATAGAGAATACTATGCTATGTTGATTATCAATCTATTATCTACGTGTTGTTTATGATCTTGCATGCTCTCCGTTACTAGTAGAGGCTCTGGCCAAGTTTTTGCTTTTAACTGCAAGAGGGAGTATTTATGCTCGATAGTGGGTTCATGCCTCCATTAAATGCAGGACGGTGATGAAAGTTCTAAGGTTGTGGATGTGCTGTTTCCACTAGGGATAAAACATCGATGCTATGTCTAAGGATGTAGTTGTTGATTACATTACGCACCATACTTAATGCAATTGTCAGTTGTTTGCAACTTAATACTGGAAGGGGTTCGGATGATAACCTGAAGGTGGACTTTTTAGGCATAGATGCATGCTGGATAGCGGTCTATGTTCTTTGTCGTAATTCCCTAAGTAAATCTCATATTAGTCATCATGATATGTATGTGCATTGTTATGCCCTCTCTATTTGTCAATTGCCCAACTGTAATTTGTTCACCCAACATGTTATTTATCTTATTGGAGAGACACCACTAGTGAACTGTGGACGCCGGTCCATTCTTTTACATCTGAAATACAATCTACTGCAATAATTGTTCTCTGCTGTTCTTCGCAAACAAACATCATTCTCCACACCATACGTTTAATCCTTTGTTTACAGCAAGCCGGTGAGATTGACAACCTCACTGTTAAGTTGGGGCAAAGTATTTTGATTGTGTTGTGCAGGTTCCACGTTGGCGCCGGAATCCCTGGTGTTGCGCCGCACTACACTTCGCCGCCATCAACCTTCAACGTGCTTCTTGGCTCCTACTGGTTCGATAAACCTTGGTTTCTTACTGAGGGAAAACTTGCCGCTGTACGCATCACACCTTCCTCTTGGGGTTCCCAACGGACGCGTGCTGTACGCGTATCAAGCTCTTTTTCTGGCGCCATTGCCGGGGAGATCAAGACACACTGCAAGGGGAGTCTCCACCTCCAATCTCTTTACTTTGTTTTTGTCTTGATTTATTTTATTTACTACTTTGTTTGCTGCATTATATCAAAACACAAAAAAATTAGTTGCTAGCTTTACTTTACTTGCTGTCTTGTTTGCATACTCCATATTAAAAACACAAAAAAATTAGTTACTTGCAATTACTTTATCTAGTTTGCTTTATTTACTGTTGCTAAAATGGGTACTCCTGAAAATACTAAGTTGTGTGACTTCACAACCACAAATAATAATGATTTCTTATGCACACCTATTGCTCCACCTGCTACTACAACGGAATTCTTTGAAATTAAACCTGCTTTACTGAATCTTGTTATGAGGGAGCAATTTTCTGGTGTTAGTTCTGATGATGCTGCTGCCCATCTTAATAATTTTGTTGAATTATGCGAAATGCAAAAGTATAAGGATGTAGATGGTGACATTATAAAATTAAAATTGTTTCCTTTCTCATTAAGAGGAAGAGCTAAAGATTGGTTGCTATCTCTGCCTAAGAATAGTATTGATTCATGGACTAAATGCAAGGATGCTTTTATTGGTAGATATTATCCCCCTGCTAAAATTATATCTTTGAGAAGTAGCATAATGAATTTTAAACAATTGGATAATGAGCATGTTGCACAAGCATGGGAAAGAATGAAATCTTTGGTTAAAAACTGCCCAACCCATGGACTGACTACTTGGATGATCATCCAAACCTTTTATGCAGGATTGAATTTTTCTTCGCAGAACCTATTGGATTCAGCTGCTGGAGGTACCTTTATGTCCATCACTCTAGGCGACGCAACAAAGCTTCTTGATAATATGATGATTAACTACTCTGAATGGCACACGGAAAGGGGTCCACAAGGTAAGAAGGTAAATTCTGTCGAAGAAACCTCTTCCTTGAGTGATAAGATTGATGCTATTATGTCTATGCTTGTGAATGGTAGGACTAATGTTGATCCTAATAATGTTCCGTTAGCTTCATTGGCTGCTCAAAAAGAATATGTTGATGTGAATTTCATTAAAAATAACAGTTACAATAATTCTAGGCCATATCCTGCTAATGGTAACTCTTATGGTAGATATGTTTCACCTAATGAGGAAAAGATGTTAGAGATTGAAAGATCCACCAAGAGCTTTATGCAATCACAATATGAGAAAAATAAATTGTTTACTAAAACTATGAATGAACAATCTACCTTGTTGAAGAATATAGGAAATCAACTTGAAAATTTGAATATGGAGATCTCTGGGTTGCAAACTAAACTTGCAAATGCTGAAAACCGAATCTCATACATGTCTGCATCACAATCTTCTTTAATTAATAAAATGGCTGCTAAACCTGAGGATATTGATAATAAAATTGTTACTACAGCAAATGCCATCCAAGTTATAATTAATGAGAATATAAGATTGATGGCTGAATTGCGTGCTAGGTGGGAAAAAGAAGAAAATGCTAAAGAAGATAATATAGCTAAAGTTTGGACTATTATCACCACTAGTAATGCTAATGCTCCACATGTTGCTGCACCTCCTACTATTAATGGTAAAATAATTGGTGTTGGCAATGTTTCCACTTCTAATGCAAAGCGTGAAAAACTGCCTGAAACTGCTAAAACTGCTGAAACTGCCTGTGATAAAACTGCTGAATTTTTTTCCAACATTGGGGACAATGATCCCATTGCTTTAGATTATAATGGTTTGGATTTTGATGATTGCCACATCTCTGAAGTTATAAAGTTCTTACAAAAACTTGCTAAGAGTCCTAATGCTAGTGCTATAAATTTGGCTTTCACGAAACATATTACAAATGCTCTCATAAAAGCTAGAGAAGAGAAACTAGAACGCGAAGCTTCTATTCCTAGGAAGCTAGATGATGGTTGGGAGCCCATCATTAAGATGAAGGTCAATGACTTTGATTGTAATGCTTTATGTGATCTTGGTGCAAGTATTTCCGTTATGCCTAAGAAAATCTATAATATGCTGGACTTGCCACCATTGAAAAATTGTTATTTGGATGTTAATCTTGCTGATAATTCTACAAAGAAACCTTTGGGGAGAGTTGATAATGTTCGCATTACGTTAACAATAACCTTGTCCCCATTGATTTTGTTGTCTTGGATACTGAATGCAATGCATCTTGTCCCATTATATTGGGAAGACCTTTTCTTCGAACTGTTGGTGCTATCATTGATATGAAGGAAGGTAATATTAAATATCAATTTCCTCTCAAGAAAGGTATGGAACACTTTCCTAGAAAGAGAATGAAGTTACCTTTTGATTCTATCATTAGAAGAAGTTATGATGTTGATGCTTCATCTCTTGATAATACTTGATATACACTTTCTGCGCCTAACTGAAAGGCGTTAAAGAAAAGCGCTTATGGGAGACAACCCATGATTTTACTACTGCACTTTTATTTTATATTTGAGTCTTGGAAGTTGTTACTACTGTAGCAACCTCTCCTTATCTTATTTTGTTGCATTGTTGTGCCAAGGAAAGTC
The DNA here is from genome assembly GCF_019359855.2 of Lolium perenne. Lineage (NCBI taxonomy): Eukaryota > Viridiplantae > Streptophyta > Magnoliopsida > Poales > Poaceae > Lolium > Lolium perenne. The sequence goes on from NC_067247.2 coordinate 314,571,364, forward strand.
TTTGATAGTAAGGTTCATACTAGATTTGGATTACTGCGCAGAAACAGATTTTTTTGCTGTAACGAATCTGGGCCTAATTCTCTGTAGGTAACTCAGAAAATTATGCCAATTTACGTGAGTGATCCTCAGATATGTACGCAACTTTCATTCAATTTGAGCATTTTCATTTGAGCAAGTCTGGTGCCTCAATAAAATTCGTCTTTACGAACTGTTCTGTTTTGACAGATTCTGCCTTTTATTTCGCATTGCCTGTTTTGCTATGCTTGATGGATTTTTCGATTCCATTAACTTTCAGTAGCTTTGTGCAATGTCCAGAAGTTTTAAGAATGATTATGTCACCTCTGAACATGTGAACTTTGATTATGCACTAACCCTCTAATGAGTTGTTTTGAGTTTGGTGTGGAGGAAGTTTTCAAGGATCAAGAGAGGGAGATGATACAATATGATCAAGGAGAGTGAAAGCTCTAAGCTTGGGGATGCTCCGGTGGTTCACCCCTGCATATTTCAAGAAGACTCAAGCGTCTAAGCTTGGGGATGCCCAAGGCATCCCCTTCTTCATCGACAACATTATCAGGTTCCTCTAGTGAAACTATTTTTATTCCATCACATCTTATGCACTTTGCTTGGAGCGTCGGTTTGTTTTTGTTTTTGTTTTGTTTGAATAAAGTGGATCCTAGCATTCCTTGTGTGGGAGAGAGACACGCTCCGCTGTTGCATATGGACAAATATGTCCTTAGGCTTTACTCATAGTATTCATGGCGAAGGTTGAATCTTCTTCGTTAAATTGTTATATGGTTGGAAACGGGAAATGCTACATGTAGTAATTGGTAAAATGTCTTGGATAATGTGATACTTGGCAATAGTTGTGCTCATGTTTAAGCTCTTTCATCATATACTTTGCACCCATTAATGAAGAAATACATAGAGCTTGCTAAAATTTGGTTTGCATAATTGGTCTCTCTAAGGTCTAGATAATTTCTAGTAAGGGTCGAACAACAAGGAAGATGGTGTAGAGTCTTATAATGTTTACAATATGTCTTTTATGCGAGTTTTGCTGCACCGGTTCATACTTGTGTTTGTTTCAAATAGCCTTGCTAGCCTAAACTTTGTATCGAGAGGGAATACTTCTCATGCATCCAAAACCCTTGAGCCAACCACTATGCCATTTCTGTCCACCATACCTACCCATTACATGGTATTTCTCCACCATTCCAAAGTAAATTGCTTGAGTGCTACCTTTAAAATTTCCATTCTTCATCTTTGCAATATATAGCTCATGGGACAAATAGCCTAAAAACTATTGTGGTATTGAATATGTACTTATGCACTTTATTTCTTATTAAGTTGCTTGTTGAGCGATAACCATGTTCCTAGGGACGGCATCAACTACTCTTTGTTGAATATCATGTGAGTTGCTATGCATGTCCGTCTTGTCTGAAGTAAGGGCGATTTACCATGAGTTGAATGGTTTGAGCATGCATACTGTTAGAGAAGAACATTGGGCCGCTAACTAAAGCCATGATCCATGGTGGAAGTTTCAGTTTTGGACAAATATCCTCAATCTCATATGAGAAAATTAATTGTTGTTGAATGCTTAAGCATTAAAGAGGAGTCCATTATCTGTTGTCTATGTTGTCCCGATATGGATGTCTAAGTTGAGAATAATCAAAAGCGAGAAATCCAATGCGAGCTTTCTCCTTAGACCTTTGTACAGGCGGCATAGAGGTACCCCTTTGTGCTGGAAAAAGCGCCGTCAGAATGCAATATTTCGGAAGATCAACAATTGACGGAATTTATATGAAAAATCCTATTTTTCCAGAAGACGAAGGGAGCCAGAAGGAGGAGCCGAGGAGGGCCGCCGTGGGCCCACCTCACAGGCCGGCGCGGGCCAAGGCCTGGCCGCGCCGCCTTGTCGGGAGGGGGCCCACAGCCCCCTTTGGCCTCCTCTCCTTCGCGTACATCTTCGTCCTGAAAACCTAAGCCTCGGAGGATAGTCGCAAAGAGTCACAGCCGCCTCTGCGGGGCGGAGAACACCGGAGAGAAAAGAGCTCTCCGGCAGGCTGAAATCTGCCGGGGAAATTCCCTCCCGGAGGGGGAAATCGACGCCATCGTCACCGTCATCGAGCTGGACATCATCTCCATCACCATCATCATCATCTCCATCATCATCACCGCCGTCTCCACCGCTGCACATCGTCACCGTTGTAACAATTTGGGTTGGATCTTGATTGTTTGATAGGGGAAACTCTCCCGGTATTGATTTCTACTTGTTATTGATGCTATTGAGTGAAACCATTGAACCAAGGTTTATGTTCAGATTGTTATTCATCATCATATCACCTCTGATCATGTTCCATATGATGTCTCATGAGTAGTTCATTTAGTTCTTGAGGACATGGGTGAAGTCTAAATGTTAGTAGTGAATTATGGTTGAGTAATATTCAATGTTATGATATTTAAGTTGTGGTGTTATTCTTCTAGTGGTGTCATGTGAACGTCGACTACATGATACTTCACCTTTATGGGCCTAGGGGAATACATCTTGCACTCGTTTGCTAATTGCGGGGTTGCCGGAGTGACAGAAACCTGAACCCCCGTTGGTATATCGATGCAGGAGGGATAGCAGGATCTCAGAGTTTAAGGCTGTGGTTAGATTTATCTTAATTACTTTCTTGTAGTTGCGGATGCTTGCAAGGGGTATAATCACAAGTATGTATTAGTCCAAGGAAGGGCGGTGCATTAGCATAGGTTCACCCACACAACACTTATCAAAACAATGAAGATTAATTAGCTATATGAAGCAAAAGCACTAGACTAAAATCCCGTGTGTCCTCAAGAACATTTGGTCATTATAAGTAAACAAACCGGCTTGTCCTTTGTGCTAAAAAGGATTGGGCCACTCGCTGCAATTGTTACTCTCGCACTTTACTTACTCGTACTTTATTCAACTGCTACATCAAAACCCCCTGAATACTTGTCTGTGAGCATTTACAGTGAATCCTTCATCGAAACTGCTTGTCAACACCTTCTGCTCCTCGTTGGGATCGACATTCTTACTTATCGAAAATACTACGATACACCCCCTATACTTGTGGGTCATCAAGACTATTTTCTGGCGCCGTTGCCGGGGAGTGAAGCGCTATTGGTAAGTGGAATTGGTAAGGGAAACTTTTACTGTTTGTGCTGCTTTTATTCCTGCCTGCTGCTATAATTCATTATGGAGAGATCTTCTCTTGAATTTTTATTTGGAAAATCTACTACTACTGCAAAGGTAGTGGATGATGAGCCAGGTGAGGAAGAAATACCATACAAAATACCTATGAAAATTATTGAACGTGTTGTGGATAACCGTTATACAGGGGATGGAACTGTCCATCCTGGAGATCATTTACTGTTCTTACATGAATTATGCAGTTTATTCAAGTGTGCAGGTATTGCTATGGATGAAGTGAGGAAGAAATTATTCTCTATATCGCTGTCTGGTAAAGCGGCGCATTGGTATAAATTACTGGATAATGGGGATTCTCTTGAATGGAATGATATTGTGCCCCGATTTTATTCTAAGTTCTATCCTCCAAGTGAAATTCACAAGGATCGGAACCGCATATATAATTTTTGGCCTCATGATGGAGAGAGTATTGCCCAAGCGTGGGGGAGATTGAAGTCTTTAATGCTCAAATGCCCCATTCATGAGCTTCCTGGTAATATTATTATTGATAATTTCTATGCAAGACTTTCTTTTCAAGACAAGACCTTGCTGGATACTTCTTGTTCTGGATCATTTACACGCAACAAAGAAGAGTTTAAAAGGGACCTTCTTAATCGGATCCAGGAGAATACTGAAGGATGGGAGAATGACAAGGATAGAGAATCAGGTATAAATTATGATTATAAATGCATTAAAGCTTTTATGGATACTGATAAATTCCGTAATATGAGTGCTACTTATGGTCTTGATTCTCAAGTTGTTGCACATCTTTATAAAGCTTTTGCCTCTCACTATGAATTGCCTAAGAAGAATTTTGATAAGTATCATGAACCGTATAAAGATAAAATTGATTCATCTATAAATAAATGTGTTGTAGTTGAAACTGTTGATCATGTTATTCCTGAAGCTTATATTGAAAAAACTCCTTTCCCTGCTAAAATGAAGGAGTACTCTGTTATAAATAGTGCGGTTAATAAAAGTGAAAAGAAACCTATAGAACCTGAAGAACAAATAAAGGTTGAACCTGCTGTTGCAATAGTTAAAGATCTTGTGACTGAAAATGTGGAGGATGGTCATATTATTTTCTGTGAAGATGCTTCTAATATTGTTTCACATCCTAATAAGTCCAAGAAAACAAGTGTTCCTATGCTATCTGTTAGAATTGGTGATCATTGTTATTATGGTTTATGTGATATTGGTGCAAGTATTAGTGCTATTCCTTATGAGCTTTACACGGAGATTATGCACGAAATTGGTTCTTGTGAACTTGAAGATATTGATGTGGTTATTCGGCTGGCTAATAGAGAAACTATCTCTCCTATTGGTATTGTTCGAGATGTGGAAGTTCTATGTGGTAAGATTAAATATCCTGCTGACTTTTTGGTACTTGGTTCTGCTGCTAGTAAATATTGTCCTATCATTTTTGGTAGACCTTTTCTAAATACTTGTGGAGCTGTTATAGATTGCAAGAAAGAATTTTTTTTACTAAATTTGCTGGTGAATCTTATGAGTTTAATTTATCTAAATTTGCCAAAACTCCTTATAAAGATGATTCGCCTAATAATGATTTTAGAGTTGAACAGTGTGCATCTATTGCTCTTGCTCCTAATAATCCTTTGCAGCAACATTTGGAGAATAGTGAGAGTGAAGTTTTTAGGGAAGAGAGAAACGAGCTTGATGAAATTTTCCTTCGTCAACCTATTCTTAAGCATGATTTACCGGTGGAAGATCTGGGTACAACACCACCACCAAAGGAAGATCCTGTCTTTGATTTAAAACCATTGCCTGATAATCTTAAATATGCTCATATTGATGATAAGAAAATATATCCTTTTATTATTAGCTCTAAGCTTTCAGAGTTTGAAGAAGAAAGGTTATTGGAAATACTGAAGAAACACCGAGGAACTATTGGCTATACTCTTGATGACTTGAAGGGGATTTCTCCCTCTATTTGCCAACATGCCATTAATATGGAAAATGATGCAAAGCCTGTTGTTGAACATCAGCGTCGTCTAATTCCTAAGATGAAGGATGTGGTAAGAAATGAGGTATTAAAACTTCTTGAAGCTGGTATTATATATCCTATTACTGATAGTAGATGGGTTAGTCATGTTCATTATGTTCCTAAGAAAGGAGGAATGACTGTTGTGCCTAATGATAATGATGAGCTCATACCTCTGATACGTCCAATTTGCATCACTATTTTATATCATAATTTGCTGTTATTCATTGATATATTTCATATTTGGAGATGATACTTATGTTATTTCATCTATTTTGCATGTTTCATGATTATTGGAGGATCGCGCACCGGAGTCAGGATTCTGCTGGAAAAAGCACCGTCAGAATGCAATATTTCGGAATATCAACAATTGACGGAATTTATATGAAAAATCCTATTTTTCCAGAAGACGAAGGGAGCCAGAAGGGGGAGCCGAGGAGGGCCGCCATGGGCCCACCTCATAGGTCGGCGCGGGCCCTGCCCTGGCCGCGCCGCCCTATGAGGAGGGGGCCCACAGCCCCCTCTGGCCTCCTCTCCTTCGCGTATTTCTTCGTCCCGAAAACCTAAGCTCCGGGGAGTTAGTCGCGAAGAGTCACAGCCGCCTCTACGGGGCGGAGAACACCAGAGAGAAAAGAGCTCTCCGGCAGGCTGAGATCCGCCGGGGAAATTCCCTCCCGGAGGGGGAAATCGACGCCATCGTCACCGTCATCAAGCTGGACATCATCTCCATCACCATCGTCATCATCTACATCATCATCACCGCCGTCTCCACCGCTGCACATCGTCATCGCTGTAACAATTTGGGTTGGATCTTGATTGTTTGATAGGGGAAACTCTCCCGGTGTTGATTTCTACTTGTTATTGATGCTATTGAGTGAAACCGTTGAACCAAGGTTTATGTTCAGATTGTTATTCATCATCATATCACCTCTGATCATGTTCCATATGATGTCTCGTGAGTAGTTCGTTTAGTTCTTGAGGACATGGGTGAAGTCTAAATGTTAGTAGTGAAGTATGGTTGAGTAATATTCAATGTTATGATATTTAAGTTGTCGTGTTATTCTTCTAGTGGTGTCATGTGAACGTCGACTACATGACACTTCACCTTTATGGGCCTAGGGGAATGCATCTTGTACTCGTTTGCCAATTGCGGGGTTGCCGGAGTGACAGAAACCTGAACCCCCGTTGGTATATCGATGCAGGAGGGATAGCAGGATCTCAGAGTTTAAGGCTGTGGTTAGATTTATCTTAATTACTTTCTTGTAGTTGCGGATGCTTGCAAGGGGTATAATCACAAGTATGTATTAGTCCTAGGAAGGGTGGTACATTAGCATAGGTTCACCCACACAACACTTATCAAAACAATGAAGATTAATTAGCCGCATGTAGCGAAAGCACTAGACTAAAATCCCGTGTGTCCTCAGGAACGTTTGGTCATTATAAGTAAACAAACCGGCTTGTCCTTTGCGCTAAAAAGGATTGGGCCACTCGCTGCAATTATTACTCTCGCACTTTACTTACTCGTACTTTATTCATCTATTACATCAAAACCCCCTGAATACTTGTCTGTGAGCATTTACAGTGAATCCTTCATCGAAACTGCTTGTCAACACCTTCTGCTCCTCGTTGGGATCGACATTCTTACTTATCGAAAATACTACGATACACCCCCTATACTTGTGGGTCATCAAGACTATTTTCTGGCGCCGTTGCCGGGGAGTGAAGCGCTATTGGTAAGTGGAATTGGTAAGGGAAACTTTTACTGTTTGTGCTGATTTTATTTCTGCCTGCTGCTATAATTCATTATGGAGAGATCTTCTCTTGAATTTTTATTTGGAAAATCTACTACTACTGCAAAGGTAGTGGATGAGGCGCCAGGTGAGGAAGAAATACCATACAAACTACCTATGAAAATTATTGAACGTGTTGTGGATAACCGTTATACAGGGGATGGAACTGTCCACCCTGTAGATCATTTACTGTTCTTACATGAATTATGCGGTTTATTCAAGTGTGTAGGTATTGCTATGGATGAAGTGAGGAAGAAACTATTCTCTATATCGCTGTGTGGTAAAGCGGAGCATTGGTATAAATTACTGGATAATGGGGATTCTCTTGAATGGAATGATATTGTGCCCCGGTTTTATTCTAAGTTCTATCCTCCAAGTGAAATTCACAAATATCGGAACCGCATATATAATTTTTGGCCTCATGATGGAGAGAGTATTGCCCAAGCGTGGGGGAGATTGAAGTCTTTAATGCTCAAATGCCCCATTCATGAGCTTCCTGGTAATGTTATTATTGATAATTTCTATGCAAGACTTTCTTTTCAAGACAAGACCTTGCTGGATACTTCTTGTTCTGGATCATTTACACGCAACAAAGAAGAGTTTAAAAGGGACCTTCTTAATCGGATCCAGGAGAATACTGAAGGATGGGAGAACGACAAGGATAGAGAATCAGGTATAAATTATGATTATAAATGCATTAAAGCTTTTATGGATACTGATAAATTTCGTAATATGAGTGCTACTTATGGTCTTAATTCTCAAGTTGCTGCAAATCTTTATAAAGCTTTTGCCTCTCATTATGAATTGCCTAAGAAGAACTTTGATAAGTATCATGAACCGTATAAAGATAAAATTGATTCATCTATAAATAAATGTGTTGTAGTTGAAACTGTTGATCATGTTATTCCTGAAGCTTATATTGAAAAAACTCCTTTCCCTGCTAAAATGAAGGAGTACTCTGTTATAAATAGTGCGGTTCATAAAAGTGAAAAGAAACCTATAGAACCTGAGGAACAAATAAAGGTTGAACCTGCTGTTGCAATAGTTAAAGATCTTGTGACTGAAAATGTGGAAGATGGTCATATTATTTTCTATGAAGATGCTTCTAATATTGTTTCACATCCTAATAAGTCTAGGAAAGCTAGTGTTCCTATGCTATCTGTTAGAATTGGTGATCATTGTTATTATGGTTTATGTGATATTGGTGCAAGTATTAGTGCTATTCCTTATGAGCTTTACACGGAGATTATGCACGAAATTGGTTCTTGTGAACTTGAAGATATTGATGTGGTTATTCGGCTGGCTAATAGAGAAACTATCTCTCCAATTGGTATTGTTCGAGATGTGGAAGTTCTATGTGGTAAGATTAAATATCCTGCTGACTTTTTGGTACTTGGTTCTGCTGCTAGTAAGTATTGTCCTATCATTTTTGGTAGACCTTTTCTAAATACTTGTGGAGCTGTTATAGATTGCAAGAAAGAGAAAATTTTGACTAAATTTGCTGGTGAATCTTATGAGTTTAACTTCTCTAAATTTGCCAAAACTCCTTATAAAGCTGATTCGCCTAATAATGATTTTAGAGTTGAACAATGTGCATCTATTGCTCTTGCTCCTAATAATCCTTTGCAGAAACATTTGGAGAATAGCGAGAGTAAAGTTTTTAGGGAAGAAAGAAATGAGCTTGATGAAATATTCCTTCGTCAACCTATTCTTAAGCATGATTTACCGGTAGAAGATCTGGGTACAACACCACCACCAAAGGAAGATCCTGTCTTTGATTTAAAACCATTGCCTGATAATCTTAAATATGCTCATATTGATGATAAGAAAATATATCCTGTTATTATTAGTTCTAAGCTTTCAGAGTTTGAAGAGGAAAGGTTATTGGAAATACTGAAGGAGCACCGAGGAGCTATTGGCTACACTCTTGATGACTTGAAGGGGATTTCTCCCTCTGTTTGCCAACATGCAATTAATATGGAAGATGATGCAAAGCCTGTTGTTGAACATCAGCGTCGTCTAATTCCTAAGATGAAGGATGTGGTAAGAAATGAGGTATTAAGACTTCTTGAAGCTAGTATAATATATCCTATTGCTGATAGTAGATGGGTTAGTCCTGTGCATTGTGTTCCTAAGAAAGGAGGAATGACTGTTGTGCCTAATGATAATGATGAGCTCATACCTCAAAGAGTAGTTGTAGGGTATAGAATGTGCATTGATTATCGAAAAGTTAATAAAGTTACTAAGAAAGATCATTACCCTTTGACTTTTATTGATCAAATGTTAGAAAGGTTATCCAAAAATACTCATTTTTGCTTTCTTGATGGTTATTCTGGGTTTTCACAAATTGCTGTTAAAACTAAGGATCAAGAGAAAACCACTTTCACTTGTCCCTATGGAACTTATGCTTATAGACGTATGCCTTTTGGTTTATGTAATGCTCCTGCTACTTTTCAAAGATGCATGTCTGCTATTTTTCATGGTTTTTGCGAGAGTATTGTAGAGGTATTCATGGATGATTTTTCTGTCTATGGGAATTCTTTTGATAATTGCTTGCGGAACCTTGATAAAGTTTTGCAGAGATGTGAAGAAACTAACCTTGTTCTTAATTGGGAGAAATGCCACTTTATGGTTAATGAAGGAATTGTATTGGGACATAAAATTTCCGAGAGAGGTATTGAAGTTGATAGAGCTAAAGTTGAAGCAATTTAGAAGATGCCCTATCCTAGGGATGTTAAAGGTATTCGTAGTGTTCTTGGTCATGCTGGGTTTTATAGGAGGTTTATTAAAGACTTTTCCAAGATTTCAAAGCCTCTTACTAATCTTCTTCAAAAAGATGTACCTTTTGTTTTTGATGATGATTGTAAGGAAGCTTTTGAAACTCTAAAGAAAGCCTTAACAACTGCTCCTATAGTCGAACCTCCTGATTGGAATTTACCATTTGAAATTATGTGCGATGCTAGTGATTTTGCTGTAGGCGCTGTTCTTGGACAGCGAGTAGATAAAAAATTGAATGTTATTCATTATGCTAGTAAAACTCTTGACGCTACTCAAAGAAATTATGCTACTACTGAAAAAGAATTGTTAGCTGTAGTCTTTGCTTGCGATAAGTTTAGATCTTATATTGTTGATTCAAAAGTTACTATACATACTGATCATGCTGCAATCAGATACCTTATGCAAAAGAAAGATGCTAAGCCAAGGCTTATTAGATGGGTGCTTCTGTTGCAAGAATTTGATTTGCATATTGTAGATAGGAAAGGTGCTGATAATCCTGTTGCTGATAATTTGTCTAGATTGGAAAATATTGCTTATGATCCTGTTCCTGTTAATGATAGTTTTCCGAATGAACAATTGGCTGTAATAAAGGTGAGCTCGCGAGATAGTCCTTGGTATGCTGATTATGCTAACTTTATTGTTTCCAAGTACTTGCCTCCAACCTTTTCAGCCCAGCAAAGGAGGAAATTCTTTTATGATTTGAGGCATTATTTTTGGGATGACCCACACTTATATAAAGAAGGAGTGGATGGTATTCTGCGAAGATGTGTTCCCGAATATGAACAGCAAGAGATATTAATTAAATGTCATGGTAGTGCTTATGGAGGACATCACGCCGGAGATAGAACTGCGCAAAAGGTTCTACAATCAGGTTTTTATTGGCCGACTCTCTTCAAAGATGCAAGAAAGTTTATTTTATCTTGCGATGAATGTCAAAGGGTTGGTAATATCTCCAGACGCAATGAAATGCCTATGAATTATACTCTTGTTATTGAACCGTTCGATTGTTGGGGATTTAACTTCATGGGACCTTTTCCCTCTTCAGAAGGTAACACTCATATACTTGTTGCTGTTGATTATGTTACTAAATGGGTGGAAGCCATACCTACAAAAAGTGCTGATGGTGAGACCTCTCTAAGAATGCTTTTAGATATTATTTTTCCTAGATTTGGAGTTCCTAGATATATTATGACTGATGGAGGTTCTCATTTTATTCATGGTGGTTTTAGAAAAACTCTCGCTAAATATGGTATTAATCATAGAATTGCTTCCGCTTATCATTGTCGTGGTATCGTCACGGCATATGCCATAGGGTGGCTAATCGAAGGTGGTTCCTGAGAGATCTCACGGCGGTATCCGGATGCGGGTATGGGGACGAGTGACACGGCGACGTACCCAGGTTCGAGGCCCTCCGATGGAGGTAACACCTCTACTCCTGCTAGAGTGTATATGATGATCACACAATACAAAGTTGCTCCTTGAGCTGTGTCCGGCTGCTCCTAGGAGGCTAAGGAAGACTAGAGTCTCTCTCACAGGGCAGCGCTAGGGGTGGAAGTGAAGTAAGAATGATCGATCCCCTGCACGTGAGGGGGTAGTGCGGCTTATATAGGCACCGGCACTTTACATATAAGACCCTATAGTCTACTGGCCGGCTTGGCCGGCTCCGGCTTCCGCTCCTTCCCGAGGCAGTGACGTCAGGAGCCGTTGAGGCCTCATGGCCTGTCCCATCCGGCTGCCAAGGTCAGCGGTATGGAGTGGAGGTGTCCCTGTCGCCATCAGCCACTGTAGCCAGTACGGATCGACGTAGACCATGATGGCCTGTCCGGCGCGTGGCACTATTGCTCCACAGTGCCCCGCGCTTTACGGGAGATGAAGTCAGCGTGGACTTTGGGAACCCGGATCACCAACCCGGTTCCTTCTATTGCAAGATTCGCCAGCCTCGAGTCGGTCTGAGGTACAAACCCCCAGTCGGATATGGCTTGTAGAAGCCGGCCCAGCATTGGCGGCCGTAGCCAGGCCGACTAGGACCTAGAGCCAGCCGGCTTCCGGACCAGCCGGCCACGGCGCCAGCCGGCTGCTCCTCAGCCGGCCTTTGCCGCGAGCCGGCTAGTGGCCAGCCGGCTGCTCCGCGTCCATTGCCCTACCCGGGGTCTTCCCCCCGACAATCATCCTCAAACTAGTGGGCAAGTAGAATTATCAAATAGAGAGATTAAATCTATCTTGGAAAAGACTGTTAATAAAACTAGAAAGAATTGGGCTAGTAAATTGAAGGAAGCACTATGGGCTTATAGAACTGCTTATAAAAATCCCATGGGAATGTCACCTTATAAAATGGTTTATGGAAAAGCTTGTCATTTACCTTTAGAACTAGAGCACAAGGCTTATTGGGCTGTAAGAGAACTAAATAAAGATCCTAAACTTGCCGGTAAGAAGAGGTTGCTACAATTGAGTTCTCTAGATGAATGGAGAAGTGAAGCTTATGAAAATACTAAACTCTTTAAAGAGAAAGTTAAAAAATGGCATGATAGAAGGATTATCAAAAGAGAATTTAATATTGGGGACAAAGTCCTATTGTATCGGTCTCGTCTCAGATTCTTTGCAGGGAAATTACTCTCGAAATGGGAAGGACCATATGTTGTTGAGGAGGTGTATCGTTCAGGAGCAATTAAAATTAGCTCTCTCCAAGGCAATGCCACACAAGTGGTGAATGGACAAAGACTCAAGCATTATATCTCAGGTGATTCTTATAATGTAGATGTTGATGTTATTCGAGTGGAAACACCGGAGGCTTTCATCAAAGGCCAAATTGACAGTCCGCCAGAATTCGACTTTGAATAGGTAACAGTACAGGTAATAAAAAGTTCGCGATTTACTTTCCGGACAATGTTTTTGCTGTTTTTGGAAAATATGAAAAATTACGAGATCGAAACGGAGTGGAGGAGACGCACGAGGGCGTGCCCTCATAGGCCGGCGCGGGCCCTGCCCTGGCCGTGCCACCCTATGAGCTGGCCGCCTCTTTCCGACTCTGGTTCGACCTGGTACTTTCCTTGTGCCGTAAAAATTCCTGCTATATAATCCCCCGGACCCCTGGAGGTCCGTATATCGTTTTCTCGACGTGTTTTGTTTCGAGCTGTTTCTGCCAGGATCTATTTTCAATCTAGGAGCACCATGGCCTCCAACAACAAGGGCAAGGGGTTTTCACAGGAAGAAGTGAAGAGGGTGTCGTCAAAACAAGAGCAACAAGCCGTTGGGAGCAAGCAAATCTTGGTGGGATCTGTTGACACTCGACGTTCTTTTTCTCATAACTTGCAGGGACCCTTACCACCTGCTCTTAGCCTCGACTCTTTCCCTGTGTTGGAAGAAGCTCTACGGGATACTGACGAGTTTTGTGATCAATACCGTGCTCTAAGAAGAGAAGTGGAGATACTTCAGGAGGAGAATTACCGACTCCGTAAAATGCTGGAATATTACTCGATTCCCATCACAAGGCCGCCACCGCCAACTTCAGATAACAATGAATCTCTTCGAGTCTTAGTGCGAAGCGCAAACTGAGAAGCTGAAGCTGAAGGAGATCTGTAAGAATCGCGGGAAGAATTCATCACCACCATCGCCGAAGGAGTAATTCATCATCGGTATTGGCATCCCCTTGGTTTGTCCCAAGCTTGGGGGAGTGCCGCGGTATCATATCATCACTATCTTTTACTTTTTACTATCAAGTAGTGTCATATCATGAGTAGGGAAGTTATCATATAAGATGGGTTGCAGTGTGGAAGTATCTCTCCTTTAGTTGGTTGTCTATGTATCCCTTGGTGTGACTTATCGTTATGAAGTATTAATGAGAAGTCTTATCATTTACATATTGCACATCTTATTTTAGTTTGCAATCTCTATTATATGATTGATCTTGTTATTAGTATTGGTATCACTTTGGGAGCATTGAATAAATCTATTTGGTTTTGGCAAACTTAGCATTGGTCAATAGCAACAACACTTTGAGGTTTAAGTAGAAAAGAGAAATACATGTAGATATGTTGTTTCATTATCTTTCTTTCTTGTTAGCTCATAGCTTATTATTCTGAAGTTAAAATTGTTTGTGCTTACAAGGAAGATGCATGATTGTTTCTATCACATGTATATTTGTTTGTTTCCCTCAACACTTGTGCTTGCTAATTAACCTTGCTAGCCAAAAACCTGTACTGAGAGGGAATGCCTCTCGTCCATCCAAACCTTAACCCGAACCTATGCCATTTGTGTCCACCATAACTACCTACTACATGGTATTTCCTGCTATTCCAAGTAAATACTTCGTGTGCTACCTTTAAATAATTCAAAGTTTGCTATCTCTTATTTGTGTCAATGTTTTATAGCTCATGAGGAAGTATGAGGTGTTTTATCTTTCAATCTTGTTGGGCAACTTTCACCAATGGACTAGTGGCTTCATCCACTTATCCAATAACTTTGCAAAAAGAGCTGGCAATGGGGTTCCCAGTCCCAAATTAATTAACTTTCATAATTTTACAAATAGACACTCCTCCATGGTATGTGATTGTTGGAAGGCACCCGAGGATTCGGTTAGCCATGGCTTGAGAAAGCAAGGAGGGGAGGAGTGTCATCTAAATAAAACTAAAATAAAAGGCACTCCTTCATGGTATGAGATTGTTGGCAGGCACCAGAGGATTCGGTTAGCCGTGGTTTGTGAAAGCAAAGGTTGGAAGGAGTGCCAACCAAAAATAAAACTTTATGGGAGCCGCTCTTCGAGAGTTTGTCTGGCAGGGGGGTTAGAGTACCCGCTACTATTCGTTGACAACAACAAACACCTCTCAAAATGTTACTTTTACTCTCTTTATATGATTTCAAAACTGAAAAAGCTCTAGCACATGATTTAATCCCTGCTTCCCTCTGCGAAGGGCCTGTCTTTTACTTTATGTTGAGTCAGTAAACCTATTTCCCTCCATCTCAAGCAAGCATTCGAGTTGTTGTGATCAAACCATTATAATGTGATTTACTTCATCATGTCTTTTACTTTTCCTTGTTTAGTACTAGTTTTATCCGAATGAATATAGCTTTGAAAGTTATCAATGATTATGAGGAGATTATTATGATTGAGTATGCAAGTTGTGCCATATAAACTTTAACATGAGAGCGCTGCTCGATAGATAAGTATAACATGTTAATTGTTCTCTGACCAAGAACGAAGTTTGCCATCACCAACAATGATTTCTTATGCACCCTTATTTGTGATTACCTTATACTTGTTTCAAGTTGAATTATGTGAGGAAGTTGTTTACTAGAATGTCTTGTGTGAATGAATATGATGCTTCTTGTCCGTATTTTATTTATCGACTCTTCACTCCATAAATATGTGGTCCTGTTTACCGAGTTCAGTTTCGCTTGGGGACAAGCGAAGTCTAAGCTTGGGGGGAGTTGACACGTCCAATTTGCATCACTATTTTATATCATAATTTGCTGTTATTCATTGATATATTTCATATTTGGAGATGATACTAATGTTATTTCATCTATTTTGCATGTTTCATGATTATTGGAGGATCGCGCACCGGAGTCAGGATTCTGCTGGAAAAAGCACCGTCAGAATGCAATATTTCGGAAGATCAACAATTGACGGAATTTATATGAAAAATACTATTTTTCCAGAAGACGAAGGGAGCCAGAAGGGGGAGCCGAGGAGGGCCGCCATGGGCCCACCTCATAGGCCGGCGCGAGCCCTGCCCTGGCCGCGCCGCCCTGTGAGGAGGGGGCCCACAGCCCCCTCTGGCCTCCTCTCCTTCGCGTATTTCTTCGTCCCGAAAACCTAAGCTCCGGGGAGTTAGTCGCAAAGAGTCACAGCCGCCTCTACGGGGCGGAGAACACCAGAGAGAAAAGAGCTCTCCGGCAGGCTGAGATCCGCCGGGGAAATTCCCTCCCAGAGGGGGAAATCGACGCCATCGTCACCGTCATCAAGCTGGACATCATCTCCATCACCATCGTCATCATCTACATCATCATCACCGCCATCTCCACCGCTGCACATCGTCACCGCTATAACAATTTGGGTTGGATCTTGATTATTTGATAGGGGAAACTCTCCCGGTGTTGATTTCTACTTGTTATTGATGCTATTGAGTGAAACCGTTGAACCAAGGTTTATGTTCAGATTGTTATTCATCATCATATCACCTCTGATCATGTTCCATATGATGTCTCGTGAGTAGTTTGTTTAGTTCTTGAGGACATGGGTGAAGTCTAAATGTTAGTAGTGAAGTATGGTTGAGTAATATTCAATCTTATGATATTTAAGTTGTGGTGTTATTCTTCTAGTGGTGTCATGTGAACGTCGACTACATGACACTTCACCTTTATGGGCCTAGGGTAATGCATCTTGTACTTGTTTGCCAATTGCGGGGTTGCCGGAGTGACAGAAACCTGAACCCTCGTCGGTATATCGATGCAGGAGAGATAGCAGGATCTCAGAGTTTAAGGCTGTGGTTAGATTTATCTTAATTACTTTCTTGTAGTTGCGGATGCTTGCAAGGGGTATAATCACAAGTATGTATTAGTCCTAGGAAGGGCGGTACATTAGCATAGGTTCACCCACACAACACTTATCAAAACAATGAAGATTAATTAGCCGTATGTAGCGAAAGCACTAGACTAAAATCCCGTGTGTCCTCAGGAACGTTTGATCATTATAAGTAAACAAACCGGCTTGTCCTTTGCGCTAAAAAGGATTGGGCCACTCGCTGTAATTATTACTCTCACACTTTACTTACTCGTACTTTATTCATCTGTTACATCAAAACCCCCTGAATACTTGTCTGTGAGCATTTACAGTGAATCCTTCATCGAAACTGCTAGTCAACACCTTCTGCTCCTCGTTGGGATCGACATTCTTACTTATCGAAAATACTACGATACACCCCCTATACTTGTGGGTCATCAACCTCAAAGAGTAGTTGTAGGGTATAGAATGTGCATTGATGATCGAAAAGTTAATAAGGTTACTAAGAAAGATCATTACCCATTGCCTTTTATTGATCAAATGTTAGAAAGTTTGTCTAAAAATACTCATTTTTGCTTTCTTGATGGTTATTCTGGGTTTTCACAAATTGCTGTTAAAACTAAGGATCAAGAGAAAACCACTTTCACTTGTCCCTATGGAACTTATGCTTATAGACGTATGCCTTTTGGTTTATGTAATGCTCCTGCTACTTTTCAAAGATGCATGTCTGCTATTTTTCATGGCTTTTGCGAGAATATTGTAGAGGTATTCATGGATGGTTTTTCTGTCTATGGGAATTCTTTTGATAATTGCTTGCGGAACCTTGATAAAGTTTTGAAGAGATGTGAAGAAACTAACCTTGTTCTTAATTGGGAGAAATGCCACTGGCTAATGAAGGAATTGTATTGGGACATAAAATTTCCGAGAGAGGTATTGAAGTTGATAGAGCTAAAGTTGAAGCAATTGAGAAGATGCCCTATCCTAGGGATGTTAAAGGTATTCGTAGTGTTCTTGGTCATGCTGGGTTTTATAGGAGGTTTATTAAAGACTTTTCGAAGATTTCAAAACCTCTTACTAATCTTCTTCAAAAAGATGTACCTTTTGTTTTTGATGATGATTGTAAGGAAGCTTTCGAAACTCTAAAGAAAGCCTTAACAACTGCTCCTATAGTTGAACCTCCTGATTGGAACTTACCTTTTGAAATTATGTGTGATGCTAGTGATTTTGCTGTAGGCGCTGTTCTTGGACAGCGAGTAGATACAAAATTGAATGTTATTCATTATGCTAGTAAAACTCTTGATGATGCTCAAAGAAATTATGCTACAACTGAAAAAGAATTGTTCGCTGTAGTCTTTGCTTGTGATAAGTTTAGATCTTATATTGTTGATTCAAAAGTTACAATTCATACTGATCATGCTGCAATCAGATACCTTATGCCAAAGAAAGATGCTAAGCCAAGGCTTATTAGATGGGTGCTTCTGTTGCAAGAATTTGATTTGCATGATGTAGATAGGAAAGGTGCTGATAATCATGTTGCTGATAATTTGTCTAGATTGGAAAATATTGCTTATGATCCTGTTCCTCTTAATGATAGTTTTCCAAATGAACAATTGGCTGTAATAAAGGTGAGCTCGCGAGATAGCCCTTGGTATGCTGACTATGCTAACTTTATTGTTTCCAAGTACTTGCCTCCAACCTTTTCAGCCCAGCAAAGGAGGAAATTCTTTTATGACTTGAGGCATTATTTCTGGGATGACCCACACTTATATAAAGAAGGAGTGGATGGTATTCTGCGAAGATGTGTTCCCGAATATGAACAACAGGAGATATTGAGTAAATGTCATGGTAGTGCTTATGGAGGACATCACGCCGGAGACAGAACCGCGCAAAAGGTTCTACAATCAGGTTTTTATTGGCCAACTCTCTTCAAAGATGCAAGGAAGTTTATTTTGTCTTGTGATGAATGTCAAAGGGTTGGTAATATCTCCAGACGCAATGAAATGCCTATGAATTATACTCTTCTTATTGAACCATTTGATTGTTGGGGATTTGACTTCATGGGACCTTTTCCCTCTTCGGAAGTTAACACTCATATAGCTTGTTGCTGTTGATTATGTTACTAAATGGGTGGAAGCCATACCGACAAAAAGTGCTGATGGTGAGACTTCTTTAAGAATGCTTTTAGATATTATCTTTCCTCGATTTGGAGTTCCTAGATATATTATGACTGATGGAGGTTCTCATTTTATTCATGGTGGTTTTAGAAAAACTCTTGCTAAATATGGTATTAATCATTGAATTGCTTCTGCTTATCATCCTCAAACTAGTGGGCAAGTAGAACTATCAAATAGAGAGATTAAATCTATCTTGCAAAAGACTGTTAATAAAACTAGAAAGAATTGGGCTAGTAAATTGAAGGAAGCACTATGGGCTTATAGAACTGCTTATAAAAATCCCATGGGTATGTCACCGTATAAAATGGTCTATGGAAAAGCTTGTCATTTACCTTTAGAACTAGAGCACAAAGCTTACTGGGCTGTAAGAGAACTAAATAAAGATCCTAAACTAGCCGGTAAGAAGAGATTGCTACAATTGAGTTCTCTAGATGAATGGAGAAGTGAAGCTTATGAAAATGCTAAACTCTTTAAAGAGAAAGTTAAGAAATGGCATGATATAGAAGAATTATCAAAAGAGAATTTAATATTGGGGATAAAGTCCTATTGTATCGGTCTCGTCTCAGATTCTTTGCAGGGAAATTACTCTCAAAATGGGAAGGACCATATGCCGTTGAGGAGGTGTATCGTTCGGGAGCAATTAAAATTAGCTCTCTCCAAGGCGATGCCTCACAAGTGGTGAGTGGACAAAGACTCAAGCATTATATCTCAGGTGATTCTTATAATGAAGATGTTGATGTTATTCGAGTGGAAACTTCGGAAGCTTTCATCAAAGGTCAAATTGACAGTCCGCCAGAGTTCGACTTTGAATAGGTAACAGTACTGGTAATAAAAAGTTCGCGATTTACTTTCCGAACAATGTATTTGCTGTTTTTGGAAAATATGAAAAATTACGAGATCGAAACGGAGTGGAGGAGACGCACGAGGGCGTGCCCCCATAGGCCAGCGCGGGCCCCAGCCTGGCCGCGCCGCCCTATGAGGTGGCTCCCTCGTTGACCCTCTCCGACTCTGGTTCGACCTGGTACTTTCCTTGTGTCGTAAAAATTCCTGCTATATAATCCCCCGGACCCCTGGAGGTCCGTATATCGTTTTCTCGACGTGTTTTGTTTCGAGCTGTTTCTGCCAGGATCTATTTTCAATCTAGAAGCATCATGTCTCCAACAACAAGGGCAAGGGGCTTTCGGATGAAGATGTTCAAGATCCCGAGTGGAAAGAGGTGGACGAGAGCGTCAAGGAAGAAGATGAAGAAGAAGTAGAGGAAGACTCGCACGCATACCCGCGTGCTACCATCGCAAGCATCGAGGTGGTGGAGAACCCTTTTAGTGCAAAGAGGAGCGCAAGAATTCGCACCGGAGGAAGGGTTCCACGTCACTACCTAGCTCCAAAGACATCTTTTCCAGGCACTTACCACCCCTTCCGCAATCTAATTTACAATAGTCAAATTGAAAGGACTCCCAAGGTAGCATTGCCTAGCAATTGGGATATAGATCGTTCTAACACTGCAGGAAGGATGAAGCCTGAAGCTGAAGAGTGGGGAAATAACTCCAAGAGTCGGGACTCGCCGTCGAACATACTTCTTAGCCGCGTCGAGCACAATTCAGAGATGATTCGCAACCTCGATCATGTACAAGATTGATGAGCTTCAGGAGCTTCTTGAGAAGCTTGTCAAGAATTCATCATCACCACCGCTGAAGGAGTAATTCATCATCGGTATTGGCATCCCCTTGGTTTGTTCCAAGCTTGGGGGAGTGCCGCGGTATCACATCATCACTATCTTTTACTTTTTACTATCAAGTAGTGTCATATCATGAGTAGGGAAGTTATCATATAAGATGGGTTGCAGTGTGGAAGTATCTCTCCTTTAGTTGGTTGTCTATGTATCCCTTGGTGTGAGTTATCGTTATGGAATATTAATGAGAAGTCTTATCATTTACATATTGCACATCTTATTTTAGTTTGCAATCTCTATTATATGATTGATCTTCTTATTAGTATGGGTACCACTTTGGGAGCATTGAGTAAATCTATTTGGTTTTGGCAAACTTAGCATTGGTCAATAGCAATAACACTTTGAGGTTTAAGTAGAAACGAGAAATACATATAGATATGTTGTTTCATTGTCTTTCTTTCTTGTTAGCTCCTTAGCTTATTATTCTGAAGTTAAAATTGTGCTTACAAGGAAGATGCATGAATGTCTCTATCACATGTATATTTGTTTGTTTCCCTCAACTCTTATGCTTGCTAATTAACCTTGCTAGCCAAAAACCTGTACCGAGAGGGAATGCTTCTCGTGCATCCAAACCTTAACCCAAACCTATGTCATTTGTGTCCACCATAACTACCTACTACATGGTATTTCCTGCCATTCCAAGTAAATACTTCATGTGCTACCTTTAAACAATTCAAAATTTACTATCTCATATTTGTGTCAATGTTTTATAGCTCATGAGGAAGTATGTGGTGTTTTATCTTTCAATCTTGTTGGGCAACTTTCACCAATGGACTAGTGGCTTCATCCGCTTATCCAATAATTTTGCAAAAAGAGCTGGCAATGGGGTTCCCAGCCCCGATTGATTAACCTTCATAATTTTACAAATAGACACTCCTCCATGGTATGTGATTGTTGGAAGGCACCCGAGGATTCGGTTAGCCATGGCTTGAGAAAGCAAAGGAGGGGAGGAGTGTCATCTAAATAAAACTAAAATAAAAAGACACTCCTTCATGGTATGAGATTGTTGGCAGGCACCCGAGGATTCGGTTAGCCATGGTTTGTGAAAGCAAAGGTTGGGAGGAGTGCCAACCTAAGATAAAACTTTATGGGAGCCGCTCTTCGAGAGTTTGTCTGGCAAGGGGGTTAGAGTACCCGCTACCATTCGTTGACAACAACAAACACCTCTCAAAATGTTACTTTTATTCTCTTTATATGAGTCCAAAACTGAAAAAGCTCTAGCACATGATTTAATCCCTGCTTCCCTCTGCGAAGGGCCTGTCTTTTACTTTATGTTGAGTCAGTAAACCTATTTCCCTCCATCTTAAGCAAGCATTTGAGTTGTTGTGATCAAACCATCTATATTGTGATTTACTTCATCATGTCTTTTACTCTTCCTTGTTTAGTACAAGTTTTATCCGAATGAATATAGCTTTGAAAGTTATCAATGATTATGAGGAGATTATTATGATTGAGTATGCAAGTTGTGCCATATAAACTTTAACATAATCTGTTCTCTGACCAAGAACGAAGTTTGCCATCACCAATTATGATTTCTTATGCACCTTTATTTGTGATTACCCTCTACTTGTTTCAAGTTGAATTATATGAGGAAGTTGTTCACTAGAACGTCTTGTGTGAATTAATATGATGCTTCTTGTCCGTATTTTATTTATCGACTCTTCACTCCATAAACATGTGGTCATGTTTACCGAGTTCAGTTTTGCTTGGGAAAGAGCAAAGTCTAAGCTTGGGGGGAGTTGATACGTCCATTTTGCATCACTATTTTATATCATAATTTGCTGTTATTCATTGATATATTTCATATTTGGAGATGATACTTATGTTATTTTATCTATTTTGCATGTTTCATGATTATTGGAGGATCGCGCACCGGAGTCAGGATTCTGCTGGAAAAAGCACCGTCAGAATGCAATATTTCGGAAGATCAACATTTGACGGAATTTATATGAAAAATCCTATTTTTCCAGAAGACGAAGGGAGCCAGAAGGAGGAGCCGAGGAGGGCTGCCGTGGGCCCACCTCACAGGCCGGCGCGGGCCAAGGCCTGGCCGCGCCGCCTTGTGGGGAGGGGGCCCACAGCCCCCTCTGGCCTCCTCTCCTTCGCTTACATCTTCGTCCCGAAAACCTAAGCCTCGAAGGATAGTCGCAAAGAGTCACAGCCGCCTCTGCGGGGCGGAGAACACCAGAGAGAAAAGAGCTCTCCGGCAGGCTGAAATCTGCCGGGGAAATTCCCTCCCGGAGGGGGAAATCGATGCCATCGTCACCGTCATCAAGCTGGACATCATCTCCATCACCATCATCATCGTCTCCATCATCATCACCGCCGTCTCCACCACTGCACATCGTCACCGCTATAACAATTTGGGTTGGATCTTGATTGTTCGATAGGGGAAACTCTCCCGGTATTGATTTCTACTTGTTATTGATGCTATTGAGTCAAACCATTGAACCAAGGTTTATGTTCAGATTGTTATTCATCATCATATCACCTCTGATCATGTTCCATATGATGTCTCGTGAGTAGTTCGTTTAGTTCTTGAGGATATGGGTGAAGTCTAAATGTTAGTAGTGAATTATGGTTGAGTAATATTCAATGTTATGATATTTATGTTGTGTTGTTATTCTTCTAGTGGTGTCATGTGAACGTCGACTACATGATACTTCACCTTTATGGGCCTAGGGGAATACATCTTGTACTCGTTTGCCAATTGCGGGGTTGCCGGAGTGACAGAAACCTGAACCCCCGTTGGTATATCGATGCAGGAGGGATAGCAGGATCTCAGAGTTTAAGGTTGTGGTTAGATTTATCTTAATTACTTTCTTGTAGTTGCGGATGCTTGCAAGGGGTATAATCACAAGTATGTATTAGTCCTAGGAAGGGCGGTGCATTAGCATAGGTTCACCCACACAACACTTATCAAAACAATGAAGATTAATTAGCTATATGAAGCGAAAGCACTAGACTAAAATCCCGTGTGTCCTCAAGAACGTTTGGTCATTATAAGTAAACAAACCAGCTTGTCCTTTGTGCTAAAAAGGATTGGGCCACTCGCTGCAATTGTTACTCTCGGACTTTACTTACTCGTACTTTATTCAACTGCTACATCAAAACCCCCTGAATACTTGTCTGTGAGCATTTACAGTGAATCCTTCATCGAAACTGCTTTTCAACACCTTCTGCTCCTCGTTGGGATCGACATTCTTACTTATCGAAAATACTACGATACACCCCCTATACTTGTGGGTCATCAGTAACCTTCTTCAACCAATGGCACAAGCAAAATTGGTCTAGGTAAAGATTTTAAAAAATGGCCATAAACCATATGGGAGGGTTTTTGCAAATTTCTATTTTTCTTCTTTGCTTCCCTTTGATCTCAAGGATCATGGTTTTAGGTTGCTTAAGGATGAGGTTGAGTTGTTCAAGGGTTTCAAACAATGTTGGTAAGGTAAATAGGGCATAGACCTATATTTGCAAGTATAGCTATATGCCCACATATGCCTCTCTTTTTATTTTATTTTAATTTCTTGATTTCTCCTTGGTTTTGAAAAGGGGGTAGGGTTTAGGGTTTTGGCACATTGTCAAGCATTGTAAACACACAACATGGCAATAACACAAAGATTAAGTATGAGCACTATGCATAGCACATGATGTAATAAAAGTTTTTGTTGGTTCTCATTTTTGGAAAAAGGAAATTCATTTTCTTCTTGTTTGAAAATTTGGGATGTTACAAACCCTTCCCCCTTAAACAAATCTCGTTCCGAGATTTTATGAAAAGTTAGGTTCCTAAGATAGATTGGGCAATTTGGATTAATAGGAAAACATACTTGGCATGGCCTGAGGTGCTTCCCGGGTTTCTGTTGCATTCATGTGGTAGAGGCGGCTATTGAGGTTGTTCGGGTTCCTTCTAGCTGCGAAGCGGAGCTGTTGCTGAGCAGGTGCAGCGGTATTGGGGGCAGTCTTGGATAGCTTATTGGGGCACTCATTGGAGTAGTGACCCACAGTTCCACATTCATAGCAGGTTACCGTTGACTTATCCTTTGGGGTGACGGGGACAGCATTGCTTCCAGTCCTTGGGCCAGTGTTGTTGTTGTTACCATTATTGTTGTTGCTGTTGTGGTTGTTGTTGTTGTTGTGGCTGTTGTTTTTGCCTCCGGGCTTCGGGGGTCCTCCATGGTTGTTGGTGTAGTTTGGGCGGTATGTCTGAGCAGGTGACTTGTTGTGTCTTGGGGCAAATCCACCCGTTGAATTGTTGCGGTACTTCTGTCTATGGCTGGGTGCATTCTGGTTCATCATCCTGCGCTTGCGGTTCTCGTTAGCTTGATGCAGCTTCCCTTCCATCTGTATGGCTGAGTCCACAAGGGCTTCCAAGTCAGCGAACGGAATGTTCAGTAACACAATTTGCATTTCATCATGCAGTCCGTTCAGAAATCTCTCCTTCCTCTTCTCGTTGGTGTCGGTCTCATCCGGGGCGTACCTTGACAGAGTGAGAAAGCTGTCGCGGTATTCCACCACGGACATCCTTCCTTGTTTGAGTTCGCGGAACTCGTCTATCATCTTCTTGATCAGTCCTTGGGGTACATGATATTTGCTGAACTTGAGTTTGAAGTCTTCCCAAGTCATTATTTGCCCCGCATTAATTGCACGGGCACTTGTCCACCAGGCTCTGGCAGGTCCTGACAGGTAGTGGGTGGCGAACAGTACTTTTTCTGCGGCTTTGTTGGGGGGATAACCCCCGGTATGCCAAAGGCATGCCAAACCGGATGGTTTGAGCCATCGAGATACCGGTTTAATGTTCTTGCCGGAAGCCTAGTAGGAATCCGGAAGAGCAAGGCTAAGCCGGTATCCCCAAAGGGGTATGCCGGGACCCGGTATAAAAGATACCGGAAAGGAGAGCCTGTCGGCAGGACTGGTCAAAGATTCTCTTCAGAGCAAGAAGACAAGGATGAGCTAAGCCAAGTAACTTTATTCAGAGCCCTGGCGCCAAAGAGAGAGGTGACGGAGAAAGAAGCCGGGGGACGTCAGCTTCTATGATAAAAGAAGGCCCCGGTGTCATCTGTGATTAAAGTAGCTTTGTACAGTAGCCAGTTAAAGTAGCTTTGTACAGTAAATCTGTAAAGTAGTTTGTCCAGTCAAAGATGCCATTAGGGTTTCTTGCAGTGTAAGCCACCCTTTCCCCTATATAAGGAGAGGGGGCAGCCCATCTTCACGGGCAAGTATGTACGCGTGTATGCAGGAAGGCAGAGCCTGTAACTTGTGTGAATCTATGAACATGGTGATCTAGAGGGAGTTCTTCCTTGTGTCTTTCTTCTTCAACCTCTGGCCTTGGCCAAGTTCTTGAGGAAACCATCCGGAATCTCTTCCCACCTGATCGCAAACCCTCCCCCGAATCCTCTTGCGTCCATTCGGCCCCAATCTAAGCCATCCTATGGCATCTGCTCGTTCACCACGACGACAGTTGGCGCCCACCGTGGGGCCTGAAGTGGCGCTTGATGGAGTTCACATTCGGGCGGGCGTTCTCGAGATCTCCGGCGAGCGTACGGTGTCCGCGTTGGTGCGAGCATCTACGCCATGGACTTCATCAACGACAACGCGGGCTGCTTCGCCAACGGCGCGTCTTCCCCAAGAACGGCCGCATCATCGAGTTCGGCAGCCATCGCGTCTACTTCGGCACCGTCCCCGTGCGCCAGCGCCTCTCGCCGGTGCTGGTGGCATCGGACCCGCCAAGATGGCTCTGTGCTGGCCGCGCCGCCGGCAGCGTCGAGGTAATGATGACCGGTGTGGCTGGTGCAGGAAAGGAGGTTGCGGCTGAAGGTGCCGGTCGCGCGGTTTCGACCCGTGCGGCTAAGCCACCGCTGGAGCGCGGCGCAGGCGCAGCGGGAGCATCATCCGCGCCACCGGAGACACCGCTCCAGGCGGCGATGAACGTCCTCGCCACCCCCATCGCGCAGAACATCGATCCGGCAGCGGCTCGAGGCGGAGAGCTGGAGGCGCAGCGCCAGAAGATGCTGGAGAGCGGCAAGGACATCGTCAGGGCGCAGCGCGAGCTGAACCTAACCGTACGTGAGTATAACGCTGCCCATGGCTTTGCTTCTGTTAGCGCGCATGCTGCTAGGATGCCGGAAAACCGGCTAAAAGCTCGCAACCTAGATCAAGATTTGCGCAAAGAGATTCTTACCGGCAAGAGCGCCTCTGCATACGTTAGCATCGTGGAAAAGCCTAAGTATAGCAGCCGGATAAAACTATAAAAGCTGCTAAGGCCGCTGTAGAGCTGTGCGAGTCGCTTTCGGAGAGGCTTTGGTAAAGCAGCGGAGCGTGTTAGAGAGCTGCTTGGAAACCATTGAGCAGCAAAATGCTGAGCAGCTGGCTAAGCTGAACAAGGCAGCGGCCTCAAAATCCGCGCGTTCAACAAAGAATGCCGGTAGCAAATCCCATGGGCAGGCTTCGTCCCCCATCCGGATAGAAGGAGAGAAAAAGAAGTGAATGCGCAGCAGATGACTGTGTACGATCCGGTTCTTGCCGGAAAGCAACAAGCCGGGCAACACGATGCCGGTAGAAAAAGCCAAGGGGCAGAGCGAGGCTACGCCAGAGGCTATGCCGGAAACAATCATACCGGTAGATATGAGACCGGGCAAAACTATCGAGCTGCAAGGGCAGCGTACGAGGAGGAGGAAATAGATCCCCCAAGGTATCGGCAGGCAAGGGCCGCGGTACCGGAATGTCACGATGAAGCCGATTCCACGAGACCGGCAGCATACCGGAACCCATTGGGAGAACGCATGGGAGAGAGATACTTACCGGAACGGGATGCGAGGCACCGTCTGGATAGAGTATACTTGTCGAAATGATCGAGGAGGAAGGTCCTCCAGGTCCAAAGTGTTTTGGCCCAAGGATCATGAAAGAAAAACCACCAGTTCGCAACTTTATGTTGCCCCGTGACACAAAGACGTATGACGGCACCACGAAGCCGGAAGATTGGCTCGCGGATTACGTGACCGCGGTATACGTTGCCGGCGGTGGAGGAACCGTAGCAGGAGGAGGAAACCGGCGTTGGGCCGTGAGGATCATACCATCGTTTTTGGTTGGACCGGCAAGAATCTGGCTAAACAACTTGCCGGCAGGAAGCATAAATGGCTGGCTGGATTTTGAGGAGGCCTTTGTGAGCAATTTCAGCAGCACCTATCAGAGGCCAAACAGGCCGCAGCAACTTGCTCTGTGCGTGCAGCGCCCGAACGAAACAGACCGGGATTATCTAGCCCGGTGGAACACCACAAGGAACTCCTGTGAGGGGGTGATCGAGGCACAAGCCATTGCTTGGTTTAGCAGTGGATGCAGAAGAGGTTCACCGTTGTGGCAAAAGTTGCAGCGCAACATGCCGACAACTTTGTAAGTTATGATACGTGTGGCGGATAGCTATGCGTTGGGAGACCCAACGCAACCGGCAGTGCAACCGGAGCCGGAACAGCTGCGCCACGAACAACACCGGGACAACCGGAATAACAAAAGAAGGGAAGATTTTCCGGATCGAAGGTACGGTCCGCAGCAAGTTGCTGCTGTGCAGGAAAACTTTGAGGCCAGCGACAGCCAGAGGCAAAAAACCGGATCGCAGCCATGGGCAGGTCCTAAGAAACAATGGGTGGAAAAGAAACCCTGGGTCCAGAAGAAGAACTGGCAAGAACCCGCGAAATACACCATGGAAGCTGCCATGGATCAACCTTGCCGGTGGCACACGCTGAATCCGGCACATCCGTCAAACCATCTGACGAAGGATTGTACCTGGACCAAGTACTTGATGCAAAAAGGAACAGTGAAAGATGCGCGGCCACCGCAAGACATGCCGCGGCAGCAACAACAGCTACCGCCACCACCACCACTTACCGGGGCAAACGCCTTACCGGTGCAGCCAAACCGGCAGCAGTACCAGCAAGTTAACCGGGTGGAGCAAAATGATAACCAGCCACCTCCACCGGCACCTTTAGGCCGGAATGTTTACGAAGATCCGCATCTGTGCTGTGTTGTCTTTGTCACTGAGCCAACAGACCGGCAAAGTGTACACCGGCGCTCCATGGAGGTCAATCTTTGTGATGCCGGCGGTTCCCACGTACATGATGTGGTCCAATCAGGAATTTACCTGGTCATCCAAGGATCACCCAAAGATCATGCCGAATCCGGGTGGATATGCTCTTGTTGTGGACCCGATCATGAAAGGGCCGCAAACTCGAGTGAAGTTCAGCAAGGTGCTGATAGACAATGGCAGTAGCATCAACATCATGTACAGGCACACCATGCAAACGCTGGGCATAACAGAAAACATGCTTCAGCCAACGCGCACAACGTTCCATGGGATCGTCCCTGGCTTGTCCTGTGCCCCGATAGGAAAAGTTCGGGTGGACGTGGCATTTGGAGGACGTGACAATTGCCGGGTGGAAAATCTGGAGGTTTGAGGTGGTGGATCCGGACAGTCCCTACCATGCATTCTTTGGGGAGACCGGCGTTGGCTGCTTTCATGGCCACCACTCATACGGCTTACCTCAAGATGAAGATGCCGGCACCTCGTGGGCCATTGAGCGTGGTGGGAAACTATAAGATCTCACCGGAAATCGCATCTGCCGGATCAAACCTAGCGAGAATCGCTGGTGATCGCGGAGGAAAAGAAAAGAATGCAGACAGCTGTTGCGGCTGGCTCAATCCTCACAAATGAGTTTGGCGGCAATGAGTGAAAACATGGGCACACCGGCATTCAAGCCAACCAATGAAACAAAGAACATTGTGCTTTGGATCCGGCTGCCCCCGAGCGCACCGGTCGTATCGGCGCCGGCCTTGATCAAGCATAGGAAAGCGCGCTCGTCAGCTTCCTCCGAGAGAATCGGAATATCATTGCCTGGTCAGCGATGATTTGGTAGGTGTTCCGAGGGAGCTGGCTGAGCACTCTCTAAACGTCCGGAAAGATGCCAAGCCGGTGCGGCAACCAGCTGCGTCGGTTCGCTGAAGACAGAAGAAAGATCATAGGAGAAGAAGTAACCAAGCTGCTTGTTGCCGGATTCATTGTGGAGGTCACGCACACGAGTGGCTGGCCAATCCGGTAATGGTTGAAAAGAAGAAAGATGAGAACACGGAGGCAAAAGCTCCGAAGGTGTGGCGCATGTGCATCGACTACACCAACCTGAACAAGGCTTGCCCAAGAGATCCTTTTCCTTTGCCACGAATCGATCAAGTGATTGATTCAACTGCTGGGTGTGAGTTGTTGTCCTTCCTGGATGCCTATTCCGGTTTCCACCAAATTCCCTTAAAAAAGGAAGATCAAATAAAAACTGCGTTCATTACCCCGCACGGGGCGTATTGCTATGTCACTATGCCTTTTGGGTTGCGCAACGCGGTGCAACGTACCAGCATTTGTATGCAAAAATGCTTGTTTGATCAAATTGGAAAAAATGTGCAAGTCTATGTGGATGACATCGTGATAAAAACTAAGGTAAAAAACACTTTAATCGATGACATCCGGCAAACATTCGATAACCTAAGGCGGTTCGGATGAAACTCAATCCGGCAAAATGTACCTTTGGTGTCCCCGCCGGCAAGCTGCTCGGTTTCCTGGTTTCAAGCCGGGGCATAGAGGTTAATCCGGTAAAGATCCGGGCGATAGAAAGAATGGCTATCCCTCGAGAGTTAAAAGATGTGCAAAAGTTTACCGGAAGCTTGGCATCGCTGAGCCGGTTTGTAAGCAGGTTGGGAGAAAAAGCTACGCCACTCTATGCTCTCATGAAGAAATCGACATGTTCGTCTGGACCCCTCGAAGTGGACGCAGCGTTTAAGGAGC
This sequence comes from Lolium perenne, assembly GCF_019359855.2. Lineage (NCBI taxonomy): Eukaryota > Viridiplantae > Streptophyta > Magnoliopsida > Poales > Poaceae > Lolium > Lolium perenne. The sequence goes on from NC_067247.2 coordinate 314,601,361, forward strand.
TAAAAACGATGCTAGCCACAGCACCCATCTGGCTTCACCTCTAGAAAGGGAGCCTATGCTTTGTTATACATAGCAGCAACAAACCGGGTTGTGAGTGTAGTGGTTGTGGTTGAAAGAGAAGAGGAAGAAAAAACCGTCCGAGGCCGGTATACTACTTGAGCGAGGTGCTCTCCCTCTCAAAACAAAACTACCCTCACTTCCAGGAAAATGACTTATGGCGTGTACATGGCCGCCACAAAACTCAAGCACTACTTTGAGGAGCACCCCATGAAGGTGGTGAGTGAAGCACCAATTTCCAACATCATGTGCAACAAAGATGCCAGCGGCCGGATTGCAAAATGGGCGATCCAGATATCACCGTACGTGCGGTATATGAAAGAAGAGATGCCATAAAATCACGAGGCTTTGGCTGATTTCCTTGTTGATTGGGCGGAGATGCAATACAAACCGCCGATCAGAGGATAGAATCTTGGAAGATGCACTTTGATGGATCTAAGCTCAAGGAAGGTCTAGGTGCTGGTGTGGTGCTTACTTCACCAAAAGGAGACCACCTACGGTATGTTTTGCAAGTACATTTCAGGGCATCGAACAATGTCGCTGAATATGAAGCTTTGATCCATGGGCTTAAGGTCGCAAAAGAGATCGGTGCACACCGGATCATTTGCTATGGCGATTCAGACCTTGTGGTACAGCAGTGCTCAGGAGATTGGGATGCAAAAGACGCCAACATGGCCTCGTACCGGTTTCACGTGCAAAAGATTGCCGGATTCTTCGAAGGATGTGAGTTTCACCATGTGCCGCGAGCGAGAAAATGAAGCCGCGGATGCTTTGTCCAAGTTGGGCTCATCTAGGCAAGAAATTCCTCCCGGAATAGCTTTGGCTCACCTAAGAGTGCCATCGATCAAGCCGAGCCCGGAATCAGAATCAATTTTTGTACCGAGAGTCACACGTAGTACCCATGGATATCGATGAAGGGAACCCGGGACTGCTCCGGCAAGCTCGGGGACTGCTCCGGTAGGCTCGGGGACTGCTGTACCCATACCGGAAGAAACGATGCCGGTAGATAGCATGGAGATAGATGCACCGGTGTTTTTGGTTAGAAATACCATCATGGGTTAAACCTATTAAGGAATTCCTGATCGGCGGCACCTTGCCGGTGAGCGAAAATGAATCAAGGAGGATACAAAGAAGGTCCAAAGCTTACACATTCATCAATGGTGAGGTGTACAAAAGAAGCGTTACCGGTGTCCTTCAAAGGTGTGTGGAACCGGAGGAAGGAAAAGAAATGCTTGAGGAAATTCACCAAGGAGAATGTGGGCATCATGCTTCATCAAGGGCTTTGGTAGCAAAAGTATTCCGGCATGGGTTCTATTGGCCCATTGCTTTGGAGGACGCTGAGGATTTGGTAAGAAAATGCAACGGCTGCCAGGTACGCCAAGCAAAACCATACCCGACATCCGGTTTAAAGACAATACCGCTAACATGGCCATTCGCTGTTTGGTGCCTTGACATGGTTGGACCATTCAAAACTGCAAGAAGCGGCATGACTCACATCTTGGTCATGGTGGATAAGTTCACCAAGTGGCTGGAAGTAAAACCTATCGCAAAGTGTGATGGGCATACAGCTGTGAAATTCTTGAAAGATGTCATTTTGCGGTATGGATACCCGCACAGCATCATCAACGATAACGGAACCAACTTTGCTCAAGGTGAGTTCAAAGGTTCTGTGAAGAAAAGAACATCCGGTTGGATTTGTGCTCGATGGCACATCCACGGGGCAATGGCCAAGTAGAAAGAATGAATGCCTTGGTGCTTTCCGGTATCAAGCCTAGACTCATTGATGCGGTGGAAAAGTCACCGGGATGTTGGCTCGATGAGCTACCATCGATCTTGTGGAGTATAAGAACAACTCCAAACCGGTCTACCGGATACACTCCCTTCTTCATGGTTTATGGAGCGAAGCGGTGATACCAACCGATATCATCCATGATTCACCAAGGGTACAGCTCTATCTTGAGCAAGAGGTCAAAGAGGCCAGAGAAAACGATGTGGACTTGCTAGAAGAAGCAAGAGAGCTGGCTTTGGCAAGAACAGCCATTTACCAAAGAAACCTAAGACGCTATCATAACCGGAAGGTTAACCCAAGAGTTTTCCGGGAAGGAGATCTTGTACTTCGCACTGGTGCAGCGCACTTTGAAGGCCGGCATAAGCTTTGCCACCGTGGGAAGGTCCCTTCATTGTAAGCAAGGTGCTTCACAATGATGCATACTACTTGATAGATGCACGGGAATGGAAGAAAGGAAAGGCGGACAGTCCGGCGAGGAGAGCAAGCGTCCATGGAACGTAGCTACATTGCGTCCTTTCTACTCACGAAGTGGTGGTGTAAGAAGTTCCTTTTTGTACCTTATATGCTATGAATAAAAGATGCCGGAACCTTGAGTGAATCTCGGGGACTACCCCAACTTAAGTTGCATGTAACTTGTCTATTTTTTTCAGTTTACCGGTTGCTTATTGAATGTTTTTTCTTTCCGGTTTAGTAGTGTGCTAAATCATACCGGAGTCTTCGACTCTGCTTTGCTGTCATAAGCCGGCTTCATGGCAAGCAAGATAAACCGGTAGGGGATAAGCACATGAACTGCGAAAAGGGAGAGCAGGAAAGAACAATCTGAAAAATTTAATTAACCCCGGTTAAACCGGTTTTTTGCAAAATTTCAAAGTTATTTCTAAGTTCAAGAAGATGCTTGTTTGGTGAAAGAACCTTGTGCTCATACGCCAAAGAACGCCCAGAGAAGGCAGGCAGAGCCAAGGCAAAAGAACCAAGTATGCATCAAATTGGATGCGGAAGCAATTGAGAAATCTTTGCCGTGCGGGATAAACGCGGTACCAACAGCAAAATATGCTAAGGCAAACTCATAAGTACTTAGCTACCGGTATAACTTACCGGCAGGAAATGTTGTAGCACAACCACAGGCAAACTTAAGTTTTACATCATAAGCCCCGGCATTCCGGGGCAGAATTTAACAGATATTGTCTTAAAGCAACAGGACAAACAGATATAATGAGCAAACACTTCAAAGGAAATCATCATGCAGCAGGGGCTTCCGGAGGAGCATCGCCGGCACCAGCATCGCCCAGGACCTCTTCTTCGGCTTCACCCTCCTCCTCGTCGAGATAATCCGTGACGCCAGGAGGGGGAGGGATGAAGGTGCGCATGTCGGCATACTCCGCGATGCGGTACGCGCGATCCTGCCGCTTGGCGGAGAGGATCGGGTCCAGATCCGTTTCTGCACCTTCGCGCACGCCAGTAAGGGCGTCCAGATTGACCACCGGGGACCAGGAGCAGGCGCCGCGGAGGGCGGAGGCCGCTCCAGCGCGGGCAGCAGAGCACTGCCACTCGCGGATCCTCCTGCCGGCACCTTTCAGACGGTCGTTGATGAGGGAGAAGGTGTCCGGCACCTCCTCGCCAGGCCATAAAGTCCTGTATAGCTGGGTAGCTACATCAGGGATGTCCGAAAGATTGCGGTCTATGCAGCGCATATGGGACACCCGCGCGTTAAGCGCGACCAGATGGTCCTTGGGCGTCCATGGCACGGTAAGATCCGCTTGGCCTTTGTCCTTGCGCTGCGCGTCGACCTTCTTGACGGCATACCTCTGCGAGTCCGGAAAGAGGCCTGTGCAAAGAAAGAAAAAGCTTAAGGAAAAGAGTCCGGAAGAAAAAGAGACCGGAAGAAAAAGAGACCGGAAGAAAAAGAGACCGGAAGAAAAAGAGACCGGAGAGAAAAGAATCCGGAAGAAGAGAGACCGGACGGAAAGATAGCGGAAACAAAAATGGGGTCGAAGGAAAAAAGGCTCGTATGCAGTAGTCAAAGTGTAAAAGAAAACAACTTACGGAGGGCAAGTGTGTCGGTCTGCAGGATCAGCTGATCGCACTCCTTGTGCCCCTCCTCCAGCCGCGCGGCCTTCTCATCGGCACCCTTCCGGGCCTTGGTCATCTCCTCCAGCTCTGCCCGCAACACCACAGTGGCATTGCAGGCATTCTCAGAGCCTCGTCCAACTTGGCCGCTGCGGTCACTTCAGCGGCCTTGAGGGCCTTGGCGTGGTCAAGCCCCAGCTGAATCAACTGAGACTTGAGCTCCTGGTAGCTGGTCTTGAGGGCGTTTAGCTCCTCCTGGTGCTGCCGGCTGAGCTCATCCTTCTCCCCTGTAACCGGAAAAATGAGTGTTAGCAAGGTTACACTAGTAAAACTGAAAAGAAACCAAGTTCAAAGGAGAAAGGAAAAAATAGTACGTTGGGCCGTGGCGAGCTGCTCCTTGAGAGCATCGATGGAAGCTTCCGGGATCACTGTTGAACAGAAATTGTAAGTGTCACAAGGAAAAAAGGTTTCCGGTAGCAAAGATGCCGGTAGAATAAAAAACTCACCTTGGCACTTGTCGTGTGCCTCAGCGAGCTCCCGGTGCTCCCATAAAAGCTCCTCGAAGAGGGCCTTCCGAGTGTCAGCGGTGACCTGTTCAAGAAAAAGAAGAAATGAGTTAAGTTTTGCGCTAAGAACAAAGTTCTTAACCCGAAACTCGGGGACTGGCAGCGCCGGTTTTCCGCGTTTTTAAGATAAAGTTTTGCGCTAAGAACAAAGTTCTTAACCCGAAACTCGGGGACTGGCAGTGCCGGTTTTGCGCGTTTCTAAAGTAAATTATGTGTTAAGGAGAAGATGTTTAACCCGAAACTCGGGGACTGGCAGTGCCGGTTTCACGCTAAAAACTTAAGTTAAGTTTTGCGCTAAGAGCTGCGCTCTCACCACAAAACTCGGGGACTGGGAAGATAGACAAGAGAGAAACCGGCATGAAACTAAGGAAAAGATAAAGCAGAACCGGAAACAAAGAAACCGGCAAAGGTTGAAAGTTAATAGAACATACCGTCAGATTGTTCGTGGAATCGTACCACGCGCTGTCAAGCTCTTTTACGGCAGCCCGGAGCCGCATGAAGTGCTCCTCAGAACACCGATCCCCGACAGGATCAGGTGCCGGCAGCCGATCCTTGCCCATGCCGCGGGTTGCCGGAGTGATGTCCGCGGCGTTCCACTTTTGGGCATGCGGCAGGAGGTGCCCCAGGTCCCGGCCTTGGCGCTGGAACTCCGTAATACGGCCGAGGAGGCCGGTGGCCTTCATGCTGGCGCTTTTGGCAGCCTTGGAGACGTGCAGCACCAAGGGCTGCTGGCCGCCCGAAGGGGCGGTGGTGGCGGTCGCGTTCCCGTTGTTGTGCTTGGAGGGCTTGGGCGGCGGCGCGGTAGAAGAGGCCCCGGAAGTCTTAGCCGGCGGCGCGCCAGGAGCGGCCTTGGAGGGCTGGGCGCGAGGAGTCTCAGGCGGAGGCATGAGGATGGTGCGTGGAGAAGGGGGAGCGCTAGGAGCGTCACCCGTCTTGGAGCCTTCCGGCGCGGAAGATTCCGGCGCAGAAGTTGTCGGTTCGAGGCCAGGAGGAGCAGAAGGCTGCGCGCGCCCGGCAGCTTCTTCTTCTCCGGCGCCGTTGTTTCTGGCGCCGGTGTCTTGGTGTTCCGGGAGGAAGGAAAGATCCTCCTCCGTGCGGTGATCCGACGGTGAAGGGGCCGCACGCCCGAATTTGTTGTGCCCCGAAAGGGAGGCGGAGGTGTTGCCGGCACCGGATGGTGCCGGGCTTGAACGAGGAGGAGGGGTTGAGGTCCTTGCGGATCCCTCGAGCCCGATGGCCTTGGGCCAAGCTTGAGAGCGGGGCTGAGAAAAAGAAAAAGACAAGTGGTTGAGTAGAAGCAACAGGAAAAAGATCTTAGCAAAAAGGAGGCAAGCCGGAAAATGAAATTACCGGAAGCGGTTGGCATCGCTTTGCGCCCGTAGCGGCGCACGCCCACTTCTTTCTCCCCCACGGGCTCCGTCCGGAAGCGCTTGGAGGGAGGAGCATGGGCTGGAGCCGGCGGTAGATGCCGGCTGCTTGTTCTTACGGCCCTGGGCCATGAGTTTGTCCACAAACTCAGTGCCGGCCTCGGCGCGCAGGGGCGGCACGCGCTCGTGGATCTGTGAGTTGGATATGGCTAAGAAGCAATTCGCAAGAAAGCGATAATGGCAAAGTATAAGAAGCCGGAAAAGAAAATACCTCGAGCACAACCAGCTCCTCCGGATTTCCGGTGGGCTCCGGCGGGTCCCGGCCAAGGCGCGCAGCCGGAGTCTTCCCCATCTTCAGATCCTTCCAAAAGATGTAGGGATCCGGGTCGAAGGAGTCAAAGGCACGCTTCCGGAGAGGTCCTCGCGGCTCTGCCTGGATAGAGGGGAAGCGGTCCCTGGCACGAAACAAGGTAAAAAACATGGTTAGCAAAAGCGAAACTTACCGGCAAAGACAACCCCAAATTGCGTAATCTCTTACTTCTTGGGTCGGACGGTTCGAGAAACTGAGGGGAAGGAGGCCACATGCCCACTCAAAAGGCATAGCAGTTTGACAAATCTGCTTGGCCTTGAGAACAACGTCTTTCTTCTTTGAGAGCGCGGCTTTGTGATCTTGGTAGGATCGCACAGGGCCATACATCTCGCTCATCCTATGTGCGCGGCGCTTCAGAGGAAGCACCGGCGCGATATGAAAGTCCGGATGATATCGTCGAGAACAGATGTTGGTCTCCTTCTTCAGAGAGGCCAAGAAACGCACTACCGGTTGGTTTCGGCGTGTTCCGTCCTTGGGTTATAGCTCAGTTGGTTCTACTGGGGGCCCCGCTTGATATGGAGGAAGATTGATGCGATCAGCGCGGCCGGTGTTCTTCACGTAAAAGAAAGTTCCTTGCCAGGTGCGGCAAGACTCGAGGCCGGAAAGCTTAAGAAAAGTGCTCCCTTGGCGGGAGCCGACGATGCGGGAGCCGCACTTTGCACGGGCGGCTTGGGCTTGGGGATCTCCTTGCCCTGGACGGAGTTGATCCGCAGGTTGAAGAAACGGGCAAACGTCTCACGAGTGGGACGAATGCCGATGTAAGCCTCCATGAAGGTGGCATAACAAGAAAGATAGAAAAGGGCGTTGCCGGGGAAGGTGGTGAGGTTGGAGATCGTAGAAATCCAGGAAATCCCGGAAAAAAGTAGAGGCAGGAAGGCCGAAGCCGCGCTCAAAGTGAGCGAGAAAAACAACATGCTCGTCGTCTTCCGGATCCGGTTCGATCTCGTTACCCGGAATCCGGCAGGCAACTCCTTCCGGAATCCTCCGAGACCGGTACAGCCCATCGATCTCACACTCAGTAACGTAGGAGCCCATCCGGGCTCCGCGGGTGGTTGGGGAAGGCTCCTCGCCGGAAGATTGGCTGGAGCTGCTAGAGGCTTGACCAGAGCCACTGGCCTCTTGGCTACCGGAAGCTTGGCTAAAGCTACCGGATTCTAGGTGGCCGCCGGACTCTTGGGGGTCACCGGATTCCTGCTGGTTGCCGGAATCGGTTTCCATTGGATACGAGGCCGTAGATTCACCGGGAGAAGGTCTACGGCGCTTGAGAGAGAGAGAAGAAGAGGATGCAGAGGAAGATCCCTCGTCAGACATCGCAAGGATGGGTGGAGAAACAGGAATCCCAAACTTCAACCCCGTGTGAAGATCTACGAGTAAGAAGAAAACCAAAGAAAAAGAGCAAATAAGAACACCAAAGGCTCAAGATCTGGAAAGCAAGCGAACGGCGAGTAAAGCGAAATTGATACCAACCTTGAGCGGCGCGGACGCTGAGGGGAGTGTTTGCTGGCGGTGGAGCGGCTCTGCGGTCGCCGGCGAGCTCCGTCGATGGCGAAGCGGAAAAGCTCGCGAAGAAGCGCAAATGCGGCGGACGCGAGGAAGGTGCTGCCAAAGAACTCCGCACGGCGAAGTTCGGCGGAGGGGCGGCGTAAGTTCGCCGGGCGCCGGAGCTTGAACGGACGACGGCGGACGGAGAGCGGCGGAGGCGCAGAGGCGTGGAGCTCTGTGCGCGAAGGAGGAGAATGCGAAGAAGATGAAGGGGAACGGGCAGTTGTGCTTATATAAGAGAGAGAAAGTGGGCAGCGAACCGCTGGGCCGCGGCGGTTCGCCTCGCGGCCCGCGACGGTTCGCACCTTGGGCCGCCACGTGGCGAACGGATACACGCGCGAAAACGGAAGCCACACGGAGGCGCACGCGGGATCCCGAAGAGGTAGTGGGATCCGCTGCGGTGCATTAAATGCGTGCGCGGGAGTCGAAGCGATGTGACAGCGGACACTGGCGCGTCAGTTACAGTGCGCGTGTCACTGACAGGCGCGGGGCCCGATATATTCTCGACTTCGCCGAGGAAGGAGCAAAGACACGTGGTGCCGGAAAAAAGAGATGCCGGAACGAGCCTTGCAAAGAGAAGAAAAGGAACAAGGGTAAAGGTGCCGGAACTAAGCTCAAGAGATGAGTGACTAAACCGGTATCTTAGAAAGATGAAAACCTGGCATGGTCTGTAGGATAGAATCCTCCAGGCTATACCAGCTTCGGGGACTAATGTTGGGGGGATAACCCCCGGTATGCCAAAGGCATGCCAAACCGGATGGTTTGAGCCATCGAGATACCGGTTTAATGTTCTTGCCGGAAGCCTAGTAGGAATCCGGAAGAGCAAGGCTAAGCCGGTATCCCCAAAGGGGTATGCCGGGACCCGGTATAAAAGATACCGGAAAGGAGAGCCTGTCGGCAGGACTGGTCAAAGATTCTCTTCAGAGCAAGAAGACAAGGATGAGCTAAGCCAAGTAACTTTATTCAGAGCCCTGGCGCCAAAGAGAGAGGTGACGGAGAAAGAAGCCGGGGGACGTCAGCTTCTATGATAAAAGAAGGCCCCGGTGTCATCTGTGATTAAAGTAGCTTTGTACAGTAGCCAGTTAAAGTAGCTTTGTACAGTAACTCTGTAAAGTAGTTTGTCCAGTCAAAGATGCCATTAGGGTTTCTTGCAGTGTAAGCCACCCTTTCCCCTATATAAGGAGAGGGGGCAGCCCATCTTCACGGGCAAGTATGTACGCGTGTATGCAGGAAGGCAGAGCCTGTAACTTGTGTGAATCTATGAACATGGTGATCTAGAGGGAGTTCTTCCTTGTGTCTTTCTTCTTCAACCTCTGGCCTTGGCCAAGTTCTTGAGGAAACCATCCGGAATCTCTTCCCACCTGATCGCAAACCCTCCCCCGAATCCTCTTGCGTCCATTCGGCCCCAATCTAAGCCATCCTATGGCATCTGCTCGTTCACCACGACGACAGGCTTCCTTCTAGGTTGTTCTCCATTGTTTGGAGCCAATCATCAGCATCTAGGGGCTCTTCTGTCTTGCTAAACATAGGTGGGTTGGTGATCTGAAAGTTCTTCAACTTTGATATAGGGTGATCGTGGTTTCCATGGCCTTGATTGTTCTGAGCTATCTGCTGCAATGCGGCAATATTGGTTTGTCGTTCAGCTCTCTCAGCTTCTCGGTCTGCCATCATCATCTGCAGCATCTGCATCATTGCATCCTGGTTGGTGCTGCGGGTTGGTGGGGCCATCTGAACATTGAGGTAGATGATAAGATAAGAGGGAAATTTTCTATGGTTTGTTTGGTTTAAAGTTTAAGAAGTTCAAAACTTGAAAGCTTGAGTAGTGTTGAGGGGGTAAAAACCAACAACACTTTTTCATTCATACCAAACATCACATATTACAAAGCTAACACACCGTTGGTTTGAAGAACCATTCATTCGCTCTACGATACAAGGGGCCATGATACAAACTCACACCTATTCAAGTGCTTTAGTGATACTACTCTTCATCCGAAATGGTGAGTTCTTCGTCTTCATGGGTAATGTGCTTGGCGAAATGTGCGGGCGTTGTCCAACTCCTTGCGGGTCTTGTATAACATGAAATCCAGGTATGCCACATAGTGGTTCATCTCCGGGTGTGGTGGCATGGGTATTGGCCATCCCATGGGGTCGTGTCTTGGGTAGTAAATGAAGCGAGTGTTCTTGAGCTTGTTCACATTCTGTCCACACAGACGGGCAATTGCTTCTTGCATGGCTTTCGCTATTCCTTCCTTCCAAGTGTTTCCCGTTACAGAAAACCAGATAGTTTCCCAAGTTGGGGCTCCAAGCTTTCCTCTCAGATCTGCAGTAACTTCCCACCGAGGTTGTCTTCCCGATTGATTATTGAGTGGTATCCCGAAGAATTCGGGATACGGTCGTCCTAGATATTCAACTAGTTGCTTCAAATCCTTCTCCAACATTAGGTTTCCTCCGTGGCCAAGCTGATAGGACTCATATTGGTACTCCATCTGTGAGCAATTAGGATGAGTAAATTAGAGAGGTGGTTAAGTGTGCAAAATTTTATGTAGGATTACAAGGAAAAGTAGAGCATGGATTTCTCATTTTGAAAAGATCTCAAAGATAAGAGTGAGAATAGGTTTTCATAAATATTCACTTCATTGGTTTTGAAACTAAGTTTTTCAGACATCCATTCTAACTAGGGTCTCCTAAGGTCAAACAATGGCTCTAATACCAACTTGTCAACACCCGGATTTTTAAGTCCAGATGCCTATTATGCCATACCTCGCAATCCCAAGAATATTGTTTTTGCGAGACATAATAGATTGATATCACAGAACATCATTCATTACAACTCATAATTGTCTTATATCAAAGGATCAGATGATCCAGTCTTAGTACAACAATTAATCTCATGATCAAATACATAACACCTAGCGGGAATACGTAGTAGAGGTCCATCTGATCCATGATACGTCTCCAACGTATCTATAATTTCTGATGTTCCATGCTTGTTTTATGACAATACCTACATGTTTTGTTCACACTTTATGTCATTATTATGCGTTTTCCGGAACTAACCTATTGACGAGATGCCGAAGTGCCAGTTCCTGTTTTCTGCTGTTTTTGGTTTCAGAAATCCTAGTAAGGAAATATTCTCGGAATTGGACGAAATCAATGCCCAACATCTTATAATTCCACAAAGCTTCCAGAACACCCGAGAGGGACCAGAGGAGGGCCACAGGGGGCCCACACATGTGGCTGGCGCGGCCAAGAGGGGGGCCGCGCCCCCCTATTGTGTGGCGGCTCCGTAACCCCTCCGACTCCGCCTCTTCGCCTATAAGAAGCCCCCTGACCTAAATCTTCGATACGAATAAGCCACGGTACGAGAAACCTTCCAGAGCCGCCGCCATCGCGAAGCCAAGATCTGGGGGACAGAATTCTCTGTTCCGGCACGCCGCCGGGACGGGGAAGTGCCCCTGGAAGGCATCTCCATCGACACCACCACCATATTCATCACTGCTGCTGTCTCCCATGAGGAGGGAGTAGTTCTCCCTCGAGGCTAAGGGTTGTACCGGTAGCTATGTGGTTAATCTCTCTCCCATGTACTTCAATACAATGATCTCATGAGCTGCCTTACATGATTGAGATTCATATGAGCTTTGTATCACTATTCATCTATGTGCTACTCTAGTGATGTTATTAAAGTAGTATATTCCTCCTCCATGATGTAATGTTGACAGTGTGTGCATCATGAAGTACTTGGTATATGCTATGATTGTGATCTCTTGTAGATTATGAAGTTAACTATTACTATGATGGTATTGATGTGATCTATTCCTCCTTTCATAGTCTGTCGGTGACGGTGTGCATGCTATGTTAGTACTTGGTATAGTTGTGTTGATCTATCATGTACTCTAAGGTTATTTAAATATGAATATCGAATGTTGTGGAGCTTGTTAACTCCGGCATTGAGGTGCTCTTGTAGCCCTACACAATTAGTGGTGTTCATCATCCAACAATAGAGTGTAGAATGGTTTTATTATGTGATCAATGTTGAGAGTGTCCACTAGTGAAAGTATGATCCCTAGGCCTTGTTTCCAAATACTGCAATCATCGCTTGTTTACTGTTCTACTGCATCTGTACTTCCTGCAATATTACCACCATTGACTGCATGCCAGTTGTAGACATCAACTATTTTCTGGCGCCGTTACTACTGCTCATATTCATTCATACCACCTGTATTTCACTATCTCTTCGCCGAACTAGTGCACCTATACATCTGACAAGTGTATTGGGTGTGTTGGGGACACAAGAGACTTCTTGTATCGTGATTGCAGGGTTGCTTGAGAGGGATATCTTTGACCTCTTCCTCCCTGAGTTCGATAAACCTTGGGTGATCCACTTAAGGGAAAACTTGCTGCTGTTCTACAAACCTCTGCTCTTGGAGGCCCAACACTGTCTACAGGAAAAGAAGCGTGAGTAGACATCAAGCTATTTTCTGGCGCCGTTGTCGGGGAGGAAAGGTAAAAGGCACTCACACTCTGGTCCCAGGTAAATAAGTTATTTTCTGGCGCCGTTGTAAGTGCTCGAAGCTATTTCCTTTAGATCCTGCAATTACATCTTTTTGTTTCTTGTTTATCACTAGTTAGGCATAATGGAAAGTAACAGTGAGCTTTTGAAGCTATTTCCTGAGTTAAGACATGGATTGTTTGCTGCGAAAATTAAAAAACCTATGGAACCTTATTTGCATGCTAGTAGCAATGATATTAGTATGAACGCTTTGAACACCATTGTTGCTAATGATATGGAAAATTCTAAGCTTGGGGAAGCTGGCTTTGATGAGCATGATATTTTTGGCCCCCCAAGCATTGAGGAGAAAATTTTCTTTGATGATACTTTTCCTCCTATTTATGATGTTTGTAATGATAGTGGTCTTTTGGTGCCGCCTGTTATGGAGGATAAACTTGATTATGATTACAATATGCCTCCTATATTTGATGATGAGAATAATAATGATAGCTACTTTGTTGAATTCGCTCCCACTATTACTAATAAAATTGACTATGCTTATGTTGGGAGTAGTAATAATTTTATGCATGAGACTTATGATAAGAATGCTTTATGTGATAGTTATATTGTTGAATTTTCTCATGATGCTACTGGACATTATTATGAGAGAGGAAAATATGGTTGTAGAAATTTTCATGTTACTAAAACACCTCTCTATATGCTGAAAATCTTGAAGCTGCACTTGTTTTATCTTTCTATGCTTGTTGCATTATGCTTCATGAATTTGTTTATTTACAAGATTCCTATGCATAGGAAGTGGGTTAGGCTTAAATTTGTTTTGAATTTGCTTTTTGATGCTCTCTTTGCTTCAATTCTCATCCTTATGCGGGTGCATCATTGAAATTGCTGAGCCCATCTTAATGGCTATAAAGAAATCACTTCTTGGGAGATAACCCATGTTTTTATTTTACTACAGCAATTTTTTTTATATTTGTGTCTTGGAAGTTGTTACTACTGTAGCAACCTCTCCTTATCTTACTTTATTGCATTGTTTTGCCAAGTAAAGTCTTTGATAGTAGGGTTGATACTAGATTTGGATTACTGCGCAGAAACAGATTTCTGTCTGTCACGAATTTGGGAAGTGTTCTCTGTAGGTAACTCAGAAAAATCTTCCAATTTACGGGCGTGATCCTCAGATATGTATGCAACTTTCATTCAATTTGAGCATTTTCATCTGAGCAAGTCCAGTGCCTCTAAAAAATTCGTCTTTATGGACTGTTCTGTTTTGACAGATTCTGCCTTTTATTTCGCATTGCATCTTTTGCTGTGTTGAATGGATTTCTTTGTTCCATTAACTTCCAGTAGCTTTGGGAAATGTCCAGAAGTTTTCAGAATGATTGTGTCACTGATGTCTACTTCCCCCTCCTTTTCCTGTAGACAGTGTTGGGCCTCCAAGAGCAGAGGTTTGTAGAACAGCAGCAAGTTTTCCCTTAAGTGGATCACCCAAGGTTTATCGAACTCAGGGAGGAAGAGGTCAAAGATATCCCTCTCATGCAACCCTGCAACCACAAAGCAAGAAGTCTCTTGTGTCCCCAACACACCTAATAGGTGCACTAGTTCGGCGAAGAGATAGTGAAATACAGGTGGTATGAATATATATGAGCAGTAGCAACGGTGCCAGAAAATAGCTTGCTGGCGTGTAGATGATGGTGGTAGTAATGCAGCAGTAGTAACGCAGTGAAACAGTAAACAAGCAGTAGTAACGCAGCAGTAGTAAATAAGTAGCGATAGCAGTATTTAAGAACAAGGCCTAGGGATTACACTTTCACTAGTGGACACTCTCAACATTGATCACATAACAGAATAGATAAATGCATACTCTACACTTTTGTTGGATGATGAACACATTGCGTAGGATTACACGAACCCTCAATGCCGGAGTTAACAAGCTCCACAATTAATGCTCATATTTTAGTAACCTTATAGTGTAAGATAGATCAACATAACCAAATAGATCACATCAATACCATCATAGTAATAGTTAACTTCACAATCCACAAGAGATCATGATCATAGCCTACGACAAGAACCACATGGTGCACACACTAGTCACCTTTACACCATGCAGGAGGAATAGAATACTTTAATAACATCACTAGAGTAGCACATAGATGAATTGTGATACAAAACTCATATGAATCTCAATCATGTAAAGCAGCTCATGAGATTATTGTATTGAGGTACATGGGAGAGAGATGAACCACATAGCTACAGCGAAGCCCTCAGCCTCAGGGGTGGATTACTCCCTCCTCATCATGGAGGCAGCGATGGCGGTGAAGATGGCGGTGAAGACGGCGGTGGAGATGGCTCCGGGGGCAATTCCCCGTCCCGGCAGGGTGCCGAAACAGAGTTCTGTCCCCCGAATTGGAGTTTCGCGATGGCGGCGGCGCCCCTGGAGTCTTTCTGGAGTTTCGTCAAGCGGTGTCGAAGTTTTAGGTCACGACGGCTTAAATAGGCGAAGAATCGGAGTCGGAGGGGCCACGGGCTGCCCAAACCATAGGGGGGCGCGCCCCCCCTTGGGCCGCGCCGCCCTAGGGTGTGGGGCCCCCCTGGCACCCCTCTGGCCTTTCTCCGGAGCTCTGGAAGCTTCGCGTATTTCTAAGACTTTCGGTGTTGATTTCGTCCGATTCCGAAAATATTTCCTTACTAGGATTTCTGAAACCAAAAACAGCAGAAAACAGCAACTGGCCTCTCGGCATCTCGTCAATAGGTTAGTTCCGGAAAACGCATAAAAATGATATAAAGTGTGAACAAAACATGTTGGTATTGTCATAAAACAAGCATGGAACATCGGAAATTATAGATACGTTGGAGACGTATCAGCATCCCCAAGCTTAGTTCCTACTCGTCCTCGAGTAGGTAAACGATAAAAGATAATTTCTGAGGTGACATGCTACCAACATAATCTTAATCATACCATTGTAAAGCATATGAGATGAATGCAGCGATTCGAAACAATGTAAATGCAATGAGTAAACAATTGAATCATATAGCAAAGACTTTTCATGAATAGTACTTTCGAGACAAGCATCAATAAGTCTTGCATAAGAGTTACTCATAAAGCAATAAATTCATAGTAGAGACATTGAAGCAACACAATGGAAGATTAAGTTTCAGCGGTTGCTTTCAACTTGTAACATGTATATCTCATGGATAGTTGTCAATGCAGAGCAATATAACAAATGCAATAAGCAAGTATGTAAGAATCAATGCACAGTTCACACAAATGTTTGCTTCTTGAGGTAGAGAGAGATAGGTGAACTGACTCAACAATAAAAGTAAAAGAATGGTCCTTCAAAGAGGAAAGCATTGATTGCTATATTTGTGCTAGAGCTTTTATTTTGAAAACATGAAACAATTTTGTCAACGGTAGTAATAAAGCATATGTATCATGTAAATTATATCTTACAAGTTGCAAGCCTCATGCATAGTATACTAATAGTGTCCGCACCTTGTCCTAATTAGCTTGGACTACCGGATCATCACAATGCACATGTTTTAACCAAGTGTCACAAAGGGGTACCTCTATGCCGCCTGTACAAAGGTCTAAGGAGAAAGCTCGCATTGGATTTCTCGCTATTGATTATTCTCAACTTAGACATCCATACCGGGACAACATAGACAACAGATAATGGACTCCTCTTTTATGCATAAGCATGTAACAACAATTAATAATTTTCTCATATGAGATTGAGGATATTTGTCCAAAACTGAAACTTCCACCATGGATCATGGCTTTAGTTAGCGGCCCAATGTTCTTCTCTAACAATATGCATGCTTAACCATAAGGTGGTAGATCTCTCTTACTTCAGACAAGACAAACATGCATAGCAACTCACATGAAATTCAACAAAGAGTAGTTGATGGCGTCCCCAGTGAACATGGTTATCGCACAACAAGCAACTTAATAAGAGATAAAGTGCATAAGTACATATTCAATACCACAATAGTTTTTAAGCTATTTGTCCCATGAGCTATATATTGCAAAGGTGAATGATGGAATTTTAAAGGTAGCACTCAAGCAATTTACTTTGGAATGGCGGAGAAATACCATGTAGTAGGTAGGTATGGTGGACACAAATGGCATAGTGGTTGGCTCAAGGATTTTGGATGCATGAGAAGTATTCCCTCTCGATACAAGGTTTAGGCTAGCAAGGTTGTTTGAAGCAAACACAAGCACGAACTAGTACAGCAAAACTCACATAAAAGACATATTACAAGCATTATAAGACTATACATCGTCTTCCTTGTTGTTCAAAACACCTCACTAGAAAATATCTAGACTCTAGAGAAACCACTCATGCAAACCAAATTTTAACAAGCTCTATGTATTTCTTCACTAATAGGTGCAAAGTATATGATGCAAGAGCTTAAACAAGAGCACAACAATTGCCAAGTATCAAGTTATTCAAGACATCATACCAATTACTACATGTAGCATTTTCCAATTCCAACCATATAATAATTAACGAAGCAGTTTCAACCTTCGCCATGAAAATTAAAAGCTAAGAACACATGTGTTCATACGAACCAGCGGAGCGTGTCTCTCTCCCACACAAGCATTTATTCAACAAAAACAAAAACAAGAAACATACTGACGCTCCAAGAAAAGCACATAAGGTGTGACCGAATAAAAATATAGTTTCAAGAGAAGGAACCTGATAATTTGTCGATGAAGAAGGGGATGCCTTGGGCATCCCCAATCTTAGACGCTTGAGTCTTCTTGATATATGCAGGGGTGAACCACCGGGGCATCCCCAAGCTTAGAGCTTTCACTCTTCTTGATCATAGTATATCATCCTCCTCTCTTGACCCTTGAAAACTTCCTTCACACCAAACTTCTCATAAACTTCATCAGAGGGGTTAGTACATAATCAAAAACTCACATGTTCAGAGGTGACACAATCATTCTTAACACTTCTGGACATTGCTCAAAGCTACTGGAAGGTAATGGAACAAAGAAATCCACCCAACACAGCGAAAGAAGCAATGCGAAATAAAAGGCAGAATCTGTCAAAACAGAACAGTCCGTAAAGACGAATTTTTAATAAATACTTCCGTTGCTCAGATCAGAAAACTCAAAACTAATGAAAGTTGTGTACATATCTGAGAAACACACACGTAAATTGGCATATTTTTCTGATTTTTCTACAGAGAAAACAGCCCAGATTCGTGACAGATAGAAATCTGTTTCTGCGCAGAAATCCAAATCTAGTATCAACCTTCGATTAGAGGCTTCACTTGGCACAACAAAACACAAAACTAAGATAAGGAGAGGTTGCTACAGTAGTAAACAACTTCCAAGACACAAATATAAAACAAAGTACTGTAGCAAAATAACACATGGGTTATCTCCCAAGAAGTTCTTTCTTTATAGCCGTTAAGATGGGCTCAGCAGTTTTAATGATGCACTCGCAAGAAATAGTAGTTGAAGCAAAAGAGAGCATCAAGAGGCAAATTCAAAACATATTTAAGTCTAACATGCTTCCTATGCATAGGAATCTTGTAAATAAACAAGTTCAAGAAGCATAATGCAACAAGCATAGAAAAACTAGACAAGCTCAACTTCAAGATTTTAAGCATATAGAGAGGTGTTTTAGTAACATGAAAATTTCTACCACCATATTTTCCTCTCTCATAATAACTTTCAGTAGCATCATGAGCAAACTCAATAATATAACTATCACATAAAGCATTCTTATCATGAGTCTCATGAATAAAATTATTACTACTCCCAACATAAGCATAGTCAATTTTAGTAGTTGTAGTGGGAGCAAATTCAACAAAGTAGCTATCATTATTATTCTCATCAAGTGTAGGAGGCATAGTATTATCATCATAAAAATTACTCTCCATAGTAGGCGGCACTAAAAGACCAATATCATTATACTCATCATAAATAGGAGGCAAAGTATCATCAAAGTAAATTTTCTCCTCAATGCTTGGGGGACTAAAAAGATCATGCTCATCAAAACCAGCTTCCCCAAGCTTAGAATTTTCCATATCATTAGCAACAATAGTGTTCAATGTGTTCATGCTAATATGTTCCATGGGTTTTTTAATTTTCGGATCAAACCATCCATGTCTTAAATCAGGAAATAGAATAAAAAGCTCATTGTTGTCCATTATGCCAAACTAGTGTAAACAAGAAACAAAAAGATGCAATTGCAGGATCTAAAGGAAATAGCTTCGAGTACTTACAATGCGCCGGAAAATAGCTTAGTAGCCGAGATCCGGAGTGTGAGTACCTTTTACCTTTCCTCCCCGGCAACGGCGCCAGAAAATAGCTTGATGTCTACTTCCCCCTCCTTTTCCTGTAGACAGTGTTGGGCCTCCAAGAGCAGAGGTTTGTAGAACAGCAGCAAGTTTTCCCTTAAGTGGATCACCCAAGGTTTATCGAACTCAGGGAGGAAGAGGTCAAAGATATCCCTCTCATGCAACCCTGCAACCACAAATCAAGAAGTCTCTTGTGTCCCCAACACACCTAATAGGTGCACTAGTTCGGCGAAGAGATAGTGAAATACAGGTGGTATGAATATATATGAGCAGTAGCAACGGTGCCAGAAAATAGCTTGCTGGCGTGTAGATGATGGTGGTAGTAATGCAGCAGTAGTAACGCAGTGAAACAGTAAACAAGCAGTAGTAACGCAGCAGTAGTAAACAAGTAGCGATAGCAGTATTTAAGAACAAGGCCTAGGGATTACACTTTCACTAGTGGACACTCTCAACATTGATCACATAACAGAATAGATAAATGCAAACTCTACACTTTTGTTGGGTGATGAACAGATTGCGTAGGATTACACGAACCCTCAATGCCGGAGTTAACAAGCTCCACAATTAATGCTCATATTTTAGTAACCTTATAGTGTAAGATAGATCAACATAACCAAATAGATCACATCAATACCATCATAGTAATAGTTAACTTCACAATCCACAAGAGATCATGATCATAGCCTACGACAAGAACCACATGGTGCACACACTAGTCACCTTTACACCATGCAGGAGGAATAGAATACTTTAATAACATCACTAGAGTAGCACATAGATGAATTGTGATACAAAACTCATATGAATCTCAATCATGTAAAGCAGCTCATGAGATTATTGTATTGAGGTACATGGGAGAGAGATGAACCACATAGCTACAGCGAAGCCCTCAGCCTCAGGGGTGGATTACTCCCTCCTCATCATGGAGGCAGCGATGGCGGTGAAGATGGCGGTGAAGACGGCGGTGGAGATGGCTCCGGGGGCAATTCCCCGTCCCGGCAGGGTGCCGAAACAGAGTTCTGTCCCCCGAATTGGAGTTTCGCGATGGCGGCGGCGCCCCTGGAGTCTTTCTGGAGTTTCGTCAAGCGGTGTCGAAGTTTTAGGTCACGACGGCTTAAATAGGCGAAGAATCGGAGTCGGAGGGGCCACGGGCTGCCCAAACCATAGGGGGGCGCGCCCCCCCCTTGGGCCGCGCCGCCCTAGGGTGTGGGGCCCCCCTGGCACCCCTCTGGCCTTTCTCCGGTGCTCTGGAAGCTTCGCGTATTTCTAAGACTTTCGGTGTTGATTTCGTCCGATTCCGAAAATATTTCCTTACTAGGATTTCTGAAACCAAAAACAGCAGAAAATAGCAACTGGCCTCTCGGCATCTCGTCAATAGGTTAGTTCCGGAAAACGCATAAAAATGATATAAAGTGTGAACAAAACATGTTTGTATTGTCATAAAACAAGCATGGAACATCGGAAATTATAGATACGTTGGAGACGTATCAGTCACCTCTGAACATGTGAATTTTTATTATGCACTAACCCTCTAATGAGTTATTTTGAGTTTGGTGTGGAGGAAGTTTTCAAGGATCAATAGAGGAGGATGATACAATATGATCAAGAAGAGTGAAAAGTCTAAGCTTGGGGATGCCCCCGTGGTTCATCCCTTCATATTTCAAGAAGACTCAAGCATCTAAGCTTGGGGATGCTCAAGGCATCCCCTTCTTCATCGACAAATTATCAGGTCACCTCTATTGAAACTATATTTTTATTCCGTCACATCTTATGTACTTTACTTGGAGCGTCTGTTTGTTTTTATTTTTGTTTTGTTTGAATAAATTCATGCTTGTGTGGGAGAGAGACACGCTCCGCTGGTTCGTCTGAACACATGTGTTCTTAGCTTTTAATGTTCATGGCGAAGGTTGAAAATGCTTCGTTAATTGTTATATGGGTGGAAACAGAAAATGCTACATGTGGTAAATGGTATGATGTCTTGAATAACTTGATACTTGGCAATTGTTGTGCTCATATAGATTATGTTTAAGCTCTTGCATCATATACCTTGCACCTATTAGTGAAGAAATACATAGAGCTTGCTAAAATTTGGTTTGCATGATTGGTCTCTCTAAGGTCTAGATATTTTCTGGTAAAGGTGTTTGAACAACAAGGAAGACAGTGTAGAGTCTTATAATGCTTGCAATATGTTTTTATGTAAGTTTTGTTGTACTGGTTCATACTTGTGTTTGTTTCAAATAACCTTGCTAGCCTAAGCCTTGTATTGAGAGGGAATACTTCTCGTGCATCCAAATCTTTGAGCCAAACACTATGCCATTTGTGTCCACCATACCTACCTACTACATGGTATTTCTCCGCCATTCCAAAGTAAATTGCTTGAGTGCTACCTTTAAATTTCCATTCTTTGTCTTTGCAATATATAGCTCATGGGACAAATAGCCTAAAAACTATTGTGGTATTGAATATGTACTTATGTATCTTATTTCTTATTAAGTTGCTTGTTGAGCGATAACCATGTTCCTGGGGACGCCATCAACACTTTGTTGAATATCATGTGAGTTGCTATGCATGTTCGTCTTGTCTGAAGTAAGGGCGATTTACCATGAGTTGAATGGTTTGAGCATGCATATTGTTAGAGAAGAACATTGGGCCGCTAACTAAAGCCATGATCCATGGTGGAAGTTTCAGTTTTGGACAACAATCCTCAATCTCTTATGAGAATATTATTTGTTGCTGAATGCTTATGCATTAAAGAGGAGTCCATTATCTGTTGTCTATGTTGTCCCGGTATGGATGTCTAAGTTGAGAATAATCAAAAGCGAGAAATCCAATGCGAGCTTTCTCCTTAGACCTTTGTACAGGCGGCATAGAGGTACCCCTTTGTGATACTTGGTTAAAACATATGTATTGCAATGATAATCCAGGTAATCCGAGCTAATTAGGACAAGGTGCGGGCACTATTGGTAATCTATGCATGAGGCTTGCAACTTGTAGGATATAATTTACATAATACATATGCTTTATTACTACCGTTGACAAAATTGTTTCTTGTTTTCAAAACAAAAGCTCTAGCACAAATATAGCAATCAATGCTTCCCTCTTCGAAGGGCCATTATTCTACCTTCATGTTGAGTCAGTTTACCTACTTCTTTCTATCTTAGAGGCAAACACTTGTGTTAACTGTGCATTGATTCTTACATGCTTGCTTATTGCACTTATTATATTACTTTATGTTGACAATATCCATGAGATATACATGTTACAAGTTGAAAGCAACCGCTGAAACTTAATCTTCCTTTGTGTTGCTTCAATGCCTTTACTTTGAATCTATTTCTTTATGAGTTAACTCTTATGCAAGACTTATTGATGCTTGTCTTGAAAGTACTATTCATGAAAAGTCTTTGCTATATGATTCAGTTGTTTACTCATTATCTTTACCATTGCTTTGAATCGATGCATTCATCTCATATGCTTTACAATAGTATGATTAAGATCATGTTGGTAGCATGTCACTTCAGAAATTACCTTTGTTATCGTTTACCTACTCGAGGACGAGTATGAACTAAGCTTGGGGATGCTGATACGTCTCCAACGTATCTATAATTTCTGATGTTCCATGCTTGTTTTATGACAATACCTACATGTTTTGTTCACACTTTATGTCATTATTATGCGTTTTCCAGAACTAACCTATTGACGAGATGCCGAAGTGCCAGTTCCTGTTTTTCTGCTGTTTTTGGTTTCAGAAATCCTAGTAAGGAAATATTCTCGGAATTGAACGAAATCAACGCCCAGCATCTTATAATTCCACAAAGCTTCCAGAACACCCGAGAGGGACCAGAGGAGGGCCACAGGGGGCCCACACATGTGGCTGGCGCGGCCAAGAGGGGGGCCGCGCCCCCCTATTGTGTGGCAGCTCCGTAACCCCTCCGACTCTTCCTTTTCGCCTATAAGAAGCCCCCTGACCTAAATCTTCGATACGAATAAGCCACGATACGAGAAACCTTCCAGAGCCGCCGCCATCGCGAAGCCAAGATCTGGGGGAAAGAAGTCTCTGTTCCGGCATGCCGCCGGGACGGGGAAGTGCCCCCGGAAGGCATCTCCATCGACACCACCGCCATCTTCATCACCGCTGTTGTCTCCCATGAGGAGGGAGTATTTCTCCCTCGAGGCTAAGGTCTGTACCGGTAGCTATGTGGTTAATCTCTCTCCCATGTACTTCAATACAATGATCTCATGAGCTGCCTTACATGATTGAGATTCATATGAGCTTTGTATCACTATTCATCTATGTGCTACTCTAGTGATGTTATTAAAGTAGTCTATTCCTCCTCCATGATGTAATGTTGATAGTGTGTGCATCATGAAGTACTTGGTATATGCTATGATTGTGATCTCTTGTAGATTATGAAGTTAACTATTACTATGATGGTATTGATGTGATCTATTCCTCCTTTCATAGTCTGTCGGTGACGGTGTGCATGCTATGTTAGTACTTGGTATAGTTGTGTTGATCTATCATGCACTCTAAGGTTATTTAAATATGAATATCGAATGTTGTGGAGCTTGTTAACTCCGGCATTGAGGTGCTCTTGTAGCCCTACACAATTAGTGGTGTTCATCATCCAACAATAGAGTGTAGAGTGGTTTTATTATGTGATCAATGTTGAGAGTGTCCACTAGTGAAAGTATGATCCCTAGGCCTTGTTTCCAAATACTGCAATCATCGCTTGTTTACTGTTCTAATGCATCTGTACTTCCTGCAATATTACCACCATTGACTGCACGCCAGTTGTAGACATCAACTATTTTCTGGCGCCGTTACTACTGCTCATATTCATTCATACCACCTGTATTTCACTATCTCTTCGCTGAACTAGTGCACCTATACATCTGACAAGTGTATTGGGTGTGTTGGGGACACAAGAGACTTCTTGTATCGTGATTGCAGGGTTGCTTGAGAGGGATATCTTTGACCTCTTCCTCCCTGAGTTCGATAAACCTTGGGTGATCCACTTAAGGGAAAACTTGCTGCTGTTCTACAAACCTCTGCTCTTGGAGGCCCAACACTGTCTACAGGAAAAGAAGCGTGAGTAGACATCAATCCACATGCAACTTTTGACGTCAGGAGTAGTCCTAGTTATCGTAGGCATCCTGCTATCCTTCATCCTGGTACTGGGGCTCATCTTCATAGTCTGGCCATTTGAATAACCAGGGACAAAGCCATGAGTACTTTAAAGTACTCGCAAACTAATACTCCCTCCGGTCAGATTAAATCGACGCGGAGGAGAGCCAAACCGAGTGTATTTCTTGTGTCAGCCCGCGTCAATCAAAGTGGTCCAGAGGTAGTACTAATGTAAGCCCTATCAACTATATTAATGGAATTCTGAGCTCTAGGTTCATTTGCATAAAGCTAGTTTTATTTCATAAGCAGTTAGTAAACAGGACTCTTCAGTTGCCTAACTTAACTCAAGTGGGAACATTAGTGTCATTCCCACAACTCAGTTGTGATTCAAAAGTCAAAGTCACATTTCTCTTTCAGGTCACAAGTCACATATCATATTTTGAAAAGTTCTAATGACGGAATAGTATGGCCTTTCCAACTGTCCATGACCGCGGACGCGGCTATTCGAATAGGTTTACACTCTGCAGAGGTTGCACACTTGTGCCACAACATTTGATTACATCCATCAGGGATAACCCTGAATAATCATAACTCAGTATGCGGATCATCAACCCTTAACCTTTCACTTACATAACCTAGTATAGGCACCTCTCCCCATGAGCTTGGCCTCCCAGTGAAGACAAACCGTCAACCTGGGAACTGCACAGGGCTTGGGTGGTACATTCAACTCTTTTCACGTCATTTCACTTTCAACGGAGGCAGCCTCGGCATAACCTCTATGACGCTTGTTCAGAGGGAACCCATACTAAGACACATAATTTTTTTTCATGATAATACGATTCTCATTAATAAATAAAAGACGAGATACAAAGTACGTATACACCGATCTTATAGATCTGGAAAGATAGGATAAACCTATGTGACAAACCAATGCCTATCCATCTTTTTTGGCACCATCGTAGCAGCCACCAAGGAAAAAATGGACAGATCACCTCTTCACCTGAGCTCGACGCGGGTCCATCGCTGATCATCAGCTTTTCGGACCTCCAATGTAGTTTTCCATAGGACAAACCATTGCCGTTGAAAGAATCAGACCAGGGCAGCATGTCCCTGGTGACAAGGGATTAACTTACCAATGCCTACAGATTGTAGACTAGGGTTTTAGTCGGAAGTAGAGGGAAAGTAGATCTCGAAAGTTTTAGCCGAAAAGTACTCGACGGTGTAGAAACTAGGGTTGCGTGAGACAATGAATCGATGCTCTCTTTGTCCCTCGACTCCCCCTTATATAGGAGGTGGAGTCGAGGGATTCATAACACACAAGTTACAGAGTCCGGGAGGGTTTCCAACCCATCCCGCAAGATTACAAATATATCTTTCCTAATACAACTCTAGCTTTCCTTAATACTAACTTGGGCTTCCGAATCTTCATATCCATCGAGTCGTGGGCCTTCAGTAAACCCCGGGTACCAACTTCGGCAGGCCCATTGGGGATGCCTATGTCACCTGGACACGCCATCGAACTTTAGCACTGGCACCCACGCACGACGATGTCGGAGTAGGGAACCAGAACCATCAGCCTTCAACCACGAACCCACCACAAGGTGCACCATCTTCCAGCTGTCACCAGTGCAGACCACCGTCTGCACGTACTCCTGGATGAATCCTCTCTGCTCCACCTTGGCGCCGGAGACAACGCCGCAGCAACAGGGACAGAGCAGGAGGAAAAAACCATCTGATGGAGTCGTCGTCGCCGCCTCGCCGACACCATCCATGAACCCTAAAGCCACCGACCTGAAAGATCGACAAGCACACAGTGCCACCAACTCCGAGACGCTGCAATGAAGGACATCGCCGGTGTGGGAGAAGAGTTGAGGCAGATTTATTTGCCCGGGCGCCGCTCCCACCACCCCAACGGCGCGCCATGCCAGGGAACTCCTAGTCCTAAGTACCATGCAAAAAACGGGCCCCCCTCCCTCCTACCGCCGGAGAGGCAAGCGTAAGGAGAGGGGCCCAACTTAGATGCTGGAGATTGGAGCAGGAAATTTGTTTCCGCCGTCGTCGCCTGGGAGACGCAGACGCGGAAGACCTAATCTAGCCCACTTTTTCTGTGTATTATGGAAGGGAATCGGTACTAAGACACATAAATTTCCAGCAAAAGCCTTACCCACAATCAGGTATTGTGGGGGTACTCAAGAATTGGAATGATATCGCATCCCACCCAATCATCAGTTTTTATTAAATTCCACATGTCATCCAAGTCACATTCACCTTCAAAATCTTTTAATAGAATGACTCATCATTCCAGGGTTTTCAAAGTCATTTCAAATCACATGTTCCCATCTAGAGTAGTCATTTTTAGTTTTTAGCACTAGCAACTAGTCATGAGGGGGTGCTAATTAACTTGTATTCCTCTAGGCTAAATTTGATGCTCTTGTACTACTCCATATCTAGACCAAGTGAATCATGAATCAAAAGTAACCTTTGATAAACCAAAATCAAAAGCTTGTAAGGTAAAAACTTGGATTGGGATCATTAAGAATAAGGTATTATGTAAGAGTGCCTTGCTCTAGTAGAGCTTTGCACTAAGGTAGCTTGCAAGAATATTAGCTTGCCTTGATTGGGGTAGTGATCAAACTTCTCTTCTTCTTCCTCTTGGTAGAAGACCTCCTCCTCTTGATAGTCTCCGGTACTAGCGTCTATAAACGAATACGAGGATACAATCACCAAACAATACTTAAGTAGACTAATTAGCTTTAATGTCTCACACAAGATGATCTAGCATCATCCCTCAACATCATACTAGGGTTTCTTCTTTAGTGTTTGTAAAATAATTTCCTCTCATTGAAAATTCTATTAGGGTTTCTATTTAGTTCTTTGGAGAAATAATTTCCTCTCATTGAATCTTGTTAAGCTTTAATCTCCTCAAATAACAAGTTATGAACACATGTTGACCAAGGTCAACACTTCACACTTATCATTTGAGAAACAAGATTTAAATGAGGTACTATACCTCATGCAATTTAAATCCTACTTTGATTTAATATCCTCAAGTAAGCAATGATGAGACCATGCAACTAAGGTCATCACTTTACTTCACATTACTTGGGAATATGATTTAAATGAGGTGCTACACCTCATAGATTTAAAATCCTAAATTTGAAAATAATTTAAATGAGCTAGTATTGACTACATAGACAATTTTTGATTCTAGCCCATGATCATATACAACAACGACATCATATTATTACATAAACAATTAAAGTTTTTGAAATGTGAATTATGAGAGTTGGAATCAACTTAAAATCTCTTATGGTTGATTTTTAAGAATTGTTTGAAATCTGCAAACTTACTGATTTGTTATTTTTGGTGTAGAAGATCTAAGATGAATTTTGATTTGCGGCCAGTGGGGTTTGACAGAGCATTTCATGAGCTTTCCAAATATATAAAATTCACCAAATTTGGTTGAGTATATTTGATTCTATTTGATTTTGAATAAGGCATCTGCAAGCAATTTGAATTAACTAAACAGACCAAATTCAAAAACATGGGCTCGCGCGGGAAAGGAATTGGGCCAGGAGAGGGGAAAAGAACTGGGCCGGTCCAGCTAGCGCGTCTCGCACGCAGCGGGCCGTCTAACAGTGTCCCCTGCTTGTCAGTGTCACTTAACCCCGCGAAGCGGTACGCGAGACGTGAACCGTTGGATTAGAACATGATCGAGCGGCGCAGAGACGTCGTCGTCTCCGGCAAGCAAGAGCTACTAGCGCGGCGAGGGTTGGGGTCCGGCGAGCTCACCGGTGGTCGGCGAGGCTGGCGTCGGCAGTGTTCGATGTTGTTGACGACGGCGAGGCGAATGGTGGTCGTGGGAGGAGTTGAGGTGGCGCCAATCGTCGTCTTCGTCTGTGGCGGTGCTGCGGGCTCCGGCGTGCAATTGGAGCCACTCCGGTGCTAATGTGGATGGGAGAGGGTTCGAGGAGAGCGAGTGAGAAGAGGGGAAGGTGATGGTGTGCTCGGATAGCTCGGGGAGGCCCTCCTTTTATAGGGTCGAGATGTGGCCGAGGCGGAGCGGGGCAGATCATGGTGGTGACGGCGCTAGGGGTCGCGAAAGGGCAAGGTAAGGGGTGCGTCGTGTTGGCTATGTCACCGCGGACCTATCGCGCGTCATGGCGAGGACGGGGATGGACGGAGGCGGTCGTCATCTTCATGCGACCGTGCAGTACCACGGCGGAGTGTGTTGGCGATGACGGCGGCTACAGGCCTATCGCCGGCCAATGAGCTTGTCTGGGCGGTGACAGGGTTAACGGCAAGTGTACGGGCGAGAGGAGGGAGCAGATGGAGGACGGGCGTGACGTGCAGCGATGACGTTCTGGCGCGTCCAGTGCATGTCGCGGCGCGCTCTGGCGCGTCGGGGACGTCACTGGGCGTCCTTGTGCTGGCACGTGCGGTGCTTCTCTTAGTCAACCATGATGTCTAGCACGTCCAGGAGAGTGAGAGGAGGGTGGCTGACAAGGTTGTGCACGTTGGAATCGAGTGGAGAGAAGGAGGACATGGGGGAGTGATATCATGCCACGGCATGGCTCAAATGGTGATGAAAGCATGCACTAGCTCGTGTCTCTGGTGCTTGTCATGCAGCAAGGGTACATGAGAGGACTCAAGGTGACCTAAGATGGATGGTTTAGGCAAATATCTGCTAGTTAAAGGCATGTATGGAGTTGGAATAGTTTGGTTTAGAAAACTCTTAATCCAGGGGCTCAAAGTGGGCATCATGAAATAAATGGCAGTTTTAACCATTATCTCATGTGAGCTCAAATTGAATTCTAACTTGATTTTATTTGAGTTTCTTTGATTCAAAAAGTGTTCTTAAGTGTTTAGTAACCTTCTTCAACCAATGGCACAAGCAAAATTGGTCTAGGTTAAGATTTTCAAAAATGGCCATAAACCATATGGGAGGGTTTTTGCAAATTTCTATTTTTCTTCTTTGCTTTCCTTTGATCTCAAGGATCATGGTTTTAGGTTGCTTAAGGATGAGGTTGAGTTGTTCAAGGGTTTCAAACAATGTTGATAAGGTAAATAGGGCATAGACCTATATTTGCAAGTATAGCTATATGCCCACATATGCCTCTCTTTTTATTTTATTTTAATTTCTTGATTTCTCCTTGGTTTTGAAAAGGGGGTAGGGTTTAGGGTTTTGGCACATTGTCAAGGATTGTAAACACACAACATGGCAATAACACAAAGATTAAGTATGAGCACTATGCATAGCACATGATGTAATAAAAGTTTTTGTTGGTTCTCATTTTTGGAAAAAGGAAATTCATTTTCTTCTTGTTTGAAAATTTGGGATGTTACAACCATCATGGCCATCGTCAGCACTGATGTCACTTTACGGAAAAACTTCGACTGCGGTGTTTTAAATATTGGCGGCAGCGGATCGTAAATAACTTTGAGAGCTTTTGATCAAATACAAGTTTTTGCTCAAATGCTTGGGGGCTACTTTTTTAAGGAGTTTGATAAAGAGATGATTCAAAAAAAGACAAGATAATTGAGCCTACAGCCAAGTATAAATACTCGACTGTAGCCTCGGGGGCTACTCCCATCGGGAGCGCTGGTCGCGCACCCGATAGAGATGACTTTGCTGAAAAAGATTAATAATATAGCGATAGATCTACTAAAGAGGTGAGCCTACAGCCAAGTACAAGCACTTGGCTGTAGCCTCGGGGGCTACTCCCATCGGGAACGCTGGTCGCGTACCCGATGAAATTGGTAACTTTATGAGGAGCATATTTCGAGTTATCATATAACTCTTCATATACTCCCATCGGGAGGACAAGATAAACAATACAAGTCATCCGTTGACTCAGATAAATGTGCTATTCCAGCAGCCGAAAAAGGCACTCGACAATATATTCTCAGAGCGCTGATACGTCTCCGACGTATCGATAATTTCTTATGTTCCATGCTTGTTTAATGACAATACCTACATGTCTTGTTCACACTTTATGATGATTTTATGCGTTTTCCGGAACTAACCTATTGACGAGATGCCGAAGTGCCAGTTCCTGTTTTCTGCCGTTTTTGGTTTCAGAAATCCTAGTAAGGAAATATTCTCAGAATTGGACGAAATCAACGCCCAGCATCTTAGAATCCCACGAAGCTTCCAGAACACCCGAGAGCCACCAGAGGAGGGCCCTGTGGGCCCCAGATGATAGGCTGGCGCGGCCAGGGGGTGGGCCGCGCCCCCCTATTGTGTCGTCGCCTCGTCGACCTTCCGACTCCGCCTCTTCTCCTATTTAAAGGTCCCTGACCTAAATCTTCGATACGGAAAATCCACGGTACAAGAAACCTTCCAGAGCCGCCGCCATCGCGGAGCCAAGATCTGGGGGACAGGAGTCTCTGTTCCGGCACGCCGCCGGGACGGGGAAGTGCCCCCGGAAGGCTCCTCCATCAACACCACCGCCATCTTCATCACCGCTACAGTCTCCCATGAGGAGGGAGTAGTTCTCCCTCGAGGCTAAGGGGCTGTACCGGTAGCTATGTGGTTAATCTCTCTCCTATGTACTTCAATACAATGATCTCATGAGCTGCCTTACATGATTGAGATTCATATGAGATTTGTATCACTATTAATCTATGTGCTACTCTAGTGATGTTATTAAAGTAGTCTATTCCTCCTCCACGGTGTAATGGTGACAGTGTGTGCATCGTGTAGTACTTGGCGTAGGTTATGATTGTAATCTCTTGTAGATTATGAAGTTAATTATTGCTATGATAGTATTGATGTGATCTATGCCTCCTTCATAGTGTGATGGTGACAGTGTGCATGCTATGTTAGTACTTGGTGTAATTGCAATGATCTATCATGCACTCTAAGGTTATTTAAATATGAATATCGAATATTGTGGACCTTGTTAACTCTGGCATTGAGGGTCCGTGCAATCCTACACAATTAGTGGTGTTCATCATCCAACAAGAGAGTGTAGAGTATAGCATTTATCTATTCTGTTATGTGATCAATGTTGAGAGTATCCACTAGTGAAAGTATAATCCCTAGGCCTTGTTTCCAAATACTACAATCATCGCTTGTTTACTGTTCTACTACATTTGTACTGCCTGCAATATTACCACCATCAACCACACGCCAGTTGTAGCATCAAGTATTTTCTGGTGCCGTTACTGCTGCTCATTCTTTCATACCACTTGTATTTCACTATCTCTTCGCCGAACTAGTGCACCTATACATCTGACAAGTGTATTGGGTGTGTTGGGCACACAAGATACTTCTTGCTTTGTGGTTGCAGGGTTGCTTGAGAGGGATATCTTTGACCTCTTCCTCCCTGAGTTCGATAAACCTTGGGTGATCCACATAAGGGAAAACTTGCTGCTGTTCTACAAACCTCTGCTCTTGGAGGCCCAACACTGTCTACAGGAAAAGGAGTGTGCGTAGACATCAAGCATATTTTTTGGCGCCGTTGCTGGGGAGGAAAGGTAAGAGGTACTCACACTCCGGATCTCGGCTACTAAGCTATTTTCTGGCGCCATTGTAAGTACTCGAAGCTATTTCCTTTAGATCCTGCAATTGCATCTTTTTGTTTCTTGTTTTACACTAGTTTGGCATAATGGAAAACAACAGTGAGCTTTTAAAACTATTTCCTGAGTTAAGACATGGATGGTTTGATGCGAAAATTAAAAAACCCATGGAACATATTAGTATGAACACTTTGAACACCATTGTTGCTAATGATATGGAAAATTCTAAGCTTGGGGAAGCTGGTTTAGATGAGCATGATATTTTTAGTCCCCCAAGCATTGAGGAGGAAATTTACTTTGATGATACTTTGCCTCCTATTTATGATGATTATAATGATAGTGGTCTTTTGGTGCCGCCTGTTATGGAGGATAAATTTGATTATGATTACAATATGCCTCCTATATTTGATGATGAGAATAATAATGATAGCTACTTAGTTGAATTTGCTCCCACTACAACTAAAATTGATTATGCTTATGTGGAGAGTAATAATTTTATGCATATAGCTCATGATAAGAATGTTTCATTTGATAGTTATATTGTTGAATTTGCTCATGATGCTACTGAAAGTTATTATGAGAGAGGAAAATATGGTTGTAGAAATTTTCATGTTACTAAAACACCTCTCTATGTGCTGAAATTTTTGAAGCTGCACTTGTTCTATCTTCCTATGCTTGTTACTTTGCTCTTCATGAACTTGTTTATTTACAAGATTCCTTTGCATAGGAAGCATGTTAGACTCAAATTTGTTTTGAATTTGCCTCTTGATGCTCTCTTTTGCTTCAAATACTATTTCTTGCGAGTGCATCATTAAAACTGCTGAGCCCATCTTAATGGCTATAAAGAAAGAACTTCTTGGGAGATAACCCATGTGTTTATTTTACTTCTGCAATTTTGTTTTATATTTGAGTCTTGGAAGTTGTTACTACTGTATCAACCTCTCCTTATCTTAGTTTTGTTGAATTGTTGTGCCAAGTAAAGTCTTTGATAGTAAGGTTCATACTAGATTTGGATTTCTGCGCAGAAACAGATTTCTGTCTGTCACGAATTTGGGCAGGGTTCTCTGTAGGTAACTCAGAAAAATCTGCCAATTTTTGTGAGTGATCCTCAGATATGTACGCAACTTTCATTCAATTTTAGCATTTTCATTTGAGCAAGTCTGGTGCCTCAATAAAATTCATCTTTACGGACTGTTCTGTTTTGATAGATTCTACCTTTTATTTCGCATTGCCTCTTTTGCTATGTTGAATGGATTTCTTTGTTCCATTAACTGTCAGAAGCTTTGGGCAATGTCCAGAAGTGTTAAGAATGATTGTGTCACCTCTGAACATGTGAATTTTTGATTATGCACTAACCCTCTAATGATTTTGTTTTGAGTTTGGTGTGGAGGAAGTTTTCAAGGGTCAAGAGAGGAGGATGATACAATATGATCAAGAAGAGTGAAAGCTCTAAGCTTGGGGATGCCCCGGTGGTTCACCCCTGCATATTTCAAGAAGACTCAAGCATCTAAGCTTGGGGATCCCCAAGGAATCCCCTTCTTCATCGACAACATTATCAGGTTCCTCTAGTGAAACTATATTTTTATTCCATCACATCTTATGTACTTTACTTGGAGCGTCTGTTCGTTTTTGTTTTGTTTTTGTTTGAATAAATGCTTGTGTGGGAGAGAGACACGCTCCGCTGGTTCATATGAACACATGTGTTCTTAGCTTTTAATTTTCATGGCGAAGGTTGAAACTGCTTCGTTAATTGTTATATGGTTGGAAACGGGAAATGCTACATGTAGTAATTGGCATGATGTCTTGAATAACTTGATACTTGGCAATTGTTGTGCTCATGTTTAAGCTCTTGCATCATATACTTTGCACCTATTAATGAAGAAATACATAGAGCTTGCTAAAATTTGGTTTGCATGATTGGTCTCT
The DNA here is from genome assembly GCF_019359855.2 of Lolium perenne. Taxonomy (NCBI): domain Eukaryota; kingdom Viridiplantae; phylum Streptophyta; class Magnoliopsida; order Poales; family Poaceae; genus Lolium; species Lolium perenne. Next base: position 314,634,519 of record NC_067247.2, read on the forward strand.
CTAAGGTCTACATATTTTCTAGTAAGGGTCGAACAACAAGGAAGACGGTGTAGAGTTTTATAATGCTTGCAATATGTCTTTTATGTGAGTTTTGTTGTACTAGTTCATACTTGTGTTTGCTTCAAACAACCTTGCTAGCCCAAGCCTTGTATTGAGAGGGATTACTTCTCATGCATCCAAATACTTGAGCCCAAAAACTATGCCATTTGTGTCCACCATACCTACCCACTACATGGTATTTCTCCGCCATTCCAAGTAAATTGTTTGAGTGCTATCTTTAAACACTTGAAAGTTATTACCTCTTATTTGTGTCAATGTTTTATAGCTCACGAGGAAGTATGTGGTGTTTATCTTTCAATCTTGTTGGGCAACTTTCACCAATGGACTAGTGGCTTCATCCGCTTATCCAATAATTTTGCAAAAAGAGCTGGCAATGGGGTTCCCAGCCCCAAACTAATTAACTTTCATAATTTTACAAAAAATAGACACTCCTCCATGGTATGTGATTGTTGGACGGCACCCGAGGATTCGGTTAGCCATGGCTTGAGAAAGCAAAGGTGGGGAGGAGTGTCATCTAAATAAAACTAAAATAAAAAGGCACTCCTTCATGGTATGAGATTGTTGGCAGGCACCCGAGGATTCGGTTAGCCATGGTTTGTGAAAGTAAAGGTTGGAAGGAGTGCCACCCAAAAATAAAAATGTTTTATGGGAGCCGCTCTTTGAAGGTTTGTCTGGCAAGGGGGGTTAGAGTGCCCACTACCATTCGTTGACAACAACAAACACCTCTCACAATTTTACTTTTATGCTCCCTTTATGTTTTCAAAATCAAAGCTCTAGCACAAATATAGCAATCGATGCTTCCCTCTGCGAAGGGCCTTTCTTCTACTTTTATGTTGAGTCAGTTTACCCATTTCTCTCTATCTTAGAAGCAAACACTTGTGTTTTTTTTTTGACACCTGTACCGTAGGGAAAAGTCCCTACGGTGTAATTTTTTATATATAACGAATATTTACAAGTTACAGCTAGCCTTAACCAAGGCTTAAGAGATCAAGGTGGAAAAGAGTGTCTAAGAAGAAGGAAGAAAATTACAGAAAGATATTGGCGATCCATTCAACTAGGGGTTGAACATAAGCTGATTTGACCTTGTAGCGATGCAAGAGTATATCACTTTGGAAGCAAACTTTCCATCTACTAAAGGAGGCTGGGTTACTGTTGAAAATCAAATCATTCCTGACTTTCCAAATGTTCCAGGCTGCACAAGCAAAGACTTCAAAAAAACAAGGACCAATAAAAGCCGCCTTGGCTGCCATAAAATTTTCAGCAAACGGTCTTGAACAATCCCATTGGATATTTAAGAAAAGCCAACATTGGTGTGCAAACTCACACTGGAAAAAGAGATGTTCAGACGTTTCCAAGTCATTTCGCACGCACAGCACACAGCCATATCCTGAATTCAGCTGCCAATGTTTACGGAGCATTAATTCACGTGTGTTGAGTCGGTCCATGAAAAGCAGCCAACTAAACACCTTCAGCTTTGGGAGTGCTCTAGACTTCCAGATTGCATTTAGGGTGGCGTCACTGGGCAGCTGAGCAAATAAGAAATTGTAGAACTTGGAAGGTGTGTATTTATCTCCCCAAGCAAATATACGTGTATCACTCATAGACTCATTGAGGGAAGTCGCAGTGAGCAGTTGAGACACCTCCTGCCATTCATGAAAGGCTTCAACAGACATTGGTAATGCAAAGCAAGAACTTAAAGCCTCCACATGTGCCATATCTGCAACTGATAAATCCTCATCAAGTGCATAGGAGAAGAGGCGAGGGAATTTCTGACAGAGCAGATCTCCTTGATACCAAAAGTCTTTCCAAAACAAGACTGAAGTTCCACTATTTATTTGGCACTTGGTAATACTTCTGTACTCCCCCACCAGGCTAAATATATCTTTCCACCAGAAGGAACCTCGCTTGGATAGTGCATGAGGAACCCCATCACCATACAGCGACCATACAAGAGATACCCAAGGCGTGTCAGCTTTGGAATAAAATTTATGCAACTGCTTTAACAGGAGGGCCTTATTTTGCAACTCAAGATTAAGTACACCCAAGCCTCCATGTTTCTTCGGCCGACAAACAAGCGACCAAGCCGCCAGAGCATTAACTGAAGAAGAGTCCTCATCTTTAGCCCACAAACAGTGTCTTTGAGCTCGGTTACAGATATTAAGAATTGTTTTTTGTAACTTGTGTTAACCGTGCATTGATTCCTACATACTTGCATATTGCACTCATTATATTACTTTATGTTGACAATATCCATGAGATATACATGTTGAAAGTTGAAAGCAACCGCTGAAACTTAATCTTCCTTTGTGTTGCTTCAGTGCCTCTACTATGAATTTATTGCTTTATGAGTTAACTCTTATGCAAGACTTATTGATGCTTGTCTTGAAAGTACTATTCATGAAAAGTCTTTGTTATATGATCCAATTGTTTACCCATTGTATTTACCATTGCTTTGAATCGCTGCATTCATCTCATATGCTTTACAATAGTATGATTAAGATCATGTTGGTAGCATGTCACTTCAGAAATTATCTTTGTTATCGTTTACCTACTCGAGGACGAGTAGGAACTAAGCTTGGGGATGCTGATACGTCTCCGACGTATCGATAATTTCTTATGTTCCATGCTTGTTTTATGACAATACCTACATGTTTTGTTCACACTTTATGATGATTTTATGCGTTTTCCGGAACTAACCTATTGACGAGATGCCGAAGTGCCAGTTCCTGTTTTCTGCTGTTTTTGGTTTCAGAAATCCTAGTAAGGAAATATTCTCGGAATTGGACGAAATCAACGCCCAGCATCTTAGAATCCCACGAAGCTTCCAGAACACCCGAGAGCCACCAGAGGAGGGCCCTGTGGGCCCCAGATGATAGGCTGGCGCGGCCAGAGGGTGGGCCGCGCCCCCCTATTGTGTCGCCGCCTCGTCGACCTTCCGAATCCGCCCCTTCGCCTATTTAAAGGTCCCTGACCTAAATCTTCGATACGGAAAAGCCACGGTACGAGAAACCTTCCAGAGCCGCCGCCATCGCGAAGCCAAGATCTGGGGGACAGGAGTCTCTGTTCCGGCACGCCGCCGGGACGGGGAAGTGCCCCCGGAAGGCTCCTCCATTGACACCACCGCCATCTTCATCACCGTTGCTGTCTCCCATGAGGAGGGAGTAGTTCTCCCTCGAGGCTAAGGGGCTGTACCAGTAGCTATGTGGTTAATCTCTCTCCTATGTACTTCAATACAATGATCTCATGAGCTGCATTACATGATTGAGATTCATATGAGATTTGTATCACTATTAATCTATGTGCTACTCTAGTGATGTTATTAAAGTAGTCTATTCCTCCTCCACGGTGTAATGGTGACAGTGTGTGCATCGTGTAGTACTTGGCGTAGGTTATGATTGTAATCTCTTGTAGATTATGAAGTTAATTATTGCTATGATAGTATTGATGTGATCTATGCCTCCTTCATAGTGTGCTGGTGACAGTGTGCATGCTATGTTAGTACTTGGTGTAATTGCAATGATCTATCATGCACTCTAAGGTTATTTAAATATGAATATCGAATATTGTGGAGCTTGTTAACTCCGGCGTTGAGGGTTCGTGTAATCCTACACAATTAGTGGTGTTCATCATCCAACAAGAGAGTGTAGAGTATAGCATTTATCTATTCTGTTATGTGATCAATGTTGAGAGTGTCCACTAGTGAAAGTATAATCCCAAGGCCTTGTTTCCAAATACTACAATCATCGCTTGTTTACTGTTCTATTGCATTTGTACTGCCTGCAATATTACCAGCATCAACCACACGCCAGTTGTAGCATCAAGTATTTTCTGGCGCCGTTACTGCTGCTCATTCATTCATACCACTTGTATTTCACTATCTCTTCGCCGAACTAGTGCACCTACACATCTGACAAGTGTATTGGGTGTGTTGGGGACACAAGAGACTTCTTGCTTTGTGGTTGCAGGGTTGCTTGAGAGGGATATCTTTGACCTCTTCCTCCCTGAGTTCGATAAACCTTGGGTGATCCACTTAAGTGAAAACTTGATGCTGTTCTACAAACCTCTGCTTATGGAGGCCCAACACTGTCTACAGGAAAAGGAGTGTGCGTAGACATCAAGCGCCTCAGTCGCGATTTAATCTCTGAATGCCGCAGAACTTTGCGAAGGTAAGACCCCGGGATCCATCCTGTGCGGCGTGACACCGCCTGTGAATGCGAGTTGCTACTTTTTCCGTATCAACATATGCGAAGAAAAATCCTAACGGACGCGTTAGGTACCCGATAAAACATAACTGGAATTCGGCATCTGGTAAGACCTTAAGCGGCACATGTCGAATTACACCAGTATCCCAAGATCATGTCCAGGGACGTGATCTTGAACTAGGTTTTTGCGGGATTGCCACAAGAGCAGTTAACTAGTACCTGATCTGTCAGATGAACCAGCCCTAATTACTGTTATCCCTGTACAATATACAATTGTTTTAAGAAAGTTATTTGTTGACTCGAAGAAAACATATGATAATTGTAGAGATGGAGATTTTCCCTGATTTTTCGATTCAAGCAAAACCTCGGGGGCTACTGACATAGGAATCCCCAATGGGCCTGCTGATACGTCTCCAACGTATCGATAATTTCTTATGTTCCATGCTACTTTATTGATGATACCTACATGTTTTATACATACTTTATGTCATATTTATGCATTTTCCGGCACTAACCTATTAACAAGATGCCGAAGTGTCAGTTGCTGTTTTCTGCTGTTTTTGGTTTTAGAAATCCTAGTAAGGAAATATTCTCGGAATTGGACGAAATCAACGCCCAGGATCTTATTTTTCCATGAAGCTTCCAGAACACCGGGGGAGATACGAAGTGGGGCGACGAGGCGGCGACACACTAGGGCGGCGCGGCCCACCCCCTGGCCGCGCCGGCCTGTTGTGTGGGCCCCTCGTGGCGCCCCCTGACCTACCCTTCCGCCTACTTAAGTCTTCGTCGATAATAACTCCAGTACCGAGAGCCACGATACGGAAAACCTTCCAGAGACGCCGCCGCCGCCAATCCCATCTCGGGGGATTCAGGAGATCGCCTCCGGCACCCTGCCGGAGAGGGGAATCATCTCCCGGAGGACTCTTCACCGCCATGGTCGCCTCCGGAGTGATGTGTGAGTAGTTCACCCCTGGACTATGGGTCCATAGCAGTAGCTAGATGGTCGTCTTCTCCAAATTGTGCTATCATTGTTGGATCTTGTGAGCTGCCTAACATGATCAAGATCATCTATCTGTAATGCTACATGTTGCGTTTGTTGGGATCCGATGAATAGTGAATGCTATGTTATGTTGATTATCAATCTATCATCTATGTGTTGTTTATGATCTTGCATGCTCTCTGTTGCTAGTAGAGGCTCTGGCCAAGTTTTTGCTTGTAACTCCAAGAGGGAGTATTTATGCTCGATAGTGGGTTCATGCCTCCATTAAATGCAGGACGATGACGAGAAAGTTCTAAGGTTGTGGATGTGCTGTTGCCACTAGGGATAAAACATCAATGCTATGTCTAAGGATATATTTGTTGATTACATTACGCACCATACTTAATGCAATTGTCTGTTGTTTGCAACTTAATACTGGAGGGGGTTCGGATGATAACCTGAAGGTGGACTTTTTAGGCATAGATGCATGCTGGATAGCGGTCTATGTACTTTGTCGTAATGCCCAATTAAATCTCACACTACTCATCATAACATGTATGTGCATGGTCATGCCCTCTTTATTTGTCAATTGCCCAACTGTAATTTGTTCACCCAACATGCTTATTCTTATGGGAGAGACACCTCTAGTGAACTGTGGACCCCGGTCCATTCTTTTACATCGATACAATCTACTGCAATACTCGTTCTACTGTTCTCTGCAAACATCATCATCCACACTATACATCTAATCCTTTGTTACAGCAAGCCGGTGAGATTGACAACCTCACTGTTACGTTGGGACAAAGTACTTTGGTTGTGTTGTGCAGGTTCCATGTTGGCGCCGGAATCCCTGGTGTTGCGCCGCACTACACTCCGCCGCCATCAACCTTCAACGTGTTTCTTGGCTCCTACTGGTTCGATAAACCTTGGTTTCTTACTGAGGGAAAACTTGCCGCTGTACGCATCACACCTTCCTCTTGGGGTTCCCAACGGGCACGTTGACTGCGCGCCAGCATCAAGACTTTTTCTGGCGCCGTTGCCGGGGAGATCAAGACACGCTGCAAGGGGAGTCTCCACTTCCAATCTCTTTACTTTGTTTTTGTCTTGCTTTATTTTATTTACTACTTTGTTTGCTGTGTTATATCAAAACACAAAAAAATTAGTTGCTAGCTTTACTTTATTTACTATCTTGTTTGCCATATTAAAAACACAAAAAATTAGTTACTTGCATTTACTATATTTACCTTTTGTTTATTTCATTATGTTTCCTCCTAATTTTACTTTAAAAGATATACATGTGGGAGAAGGGTCTATCATTGGAAGAGATAATATAGAAGAATTTTTCACCCATGTTAGTATGCATGAAGATCTTGAAGATATACCCCTGGCAAAAACGGTCCCTACCTATGAAAATGCCTCTGTCTGTTTGGTACGCATGATGGAAACTAGATTTATTAGTCTCAATCCCATGATACAACACATGTTTCTTACACTTTCTGATATGGAGAGGGGAGAGAAGAGAGATTTTGTTTTAAAAGTCCTTGTTAGAGAATTTGAAGATATAGCAAAAGAAGCTAGAAAAGTTTTTATTAAGCATAAGAGGCTTGGTATGTTCACCGATTTTAAAAGAACACTTGAAAAAATGGACATGGATAGAATAAAGTATACTAATAATGTTAATGATGGTGGGGAGATTAAAGCACCAATACCTTGCAAGCTCCTAGGAATGCATGAAGCTCTAGATGATAATTATGCTTGGCTTGTCCCTGAAAATTTGTTTGATGAGAATAGCAAACCTAAGACTAATGAAAAGGGAGCCTCTGAAACTTACATATACAAAATACAATGCATGGTTGAGAAAACTCCAAACCCCGCTGTATATGCATCATCTCTTGATAATACTTGATACACACTTTCTGCGCCTAGCTGAAAGGCGTTAAAGAAAAGCGCTTATGGGAGACAACCCATGATTTTACTTCTGCACTTTTGTTTTATATTTGAGTCTTGGAAGTTGTTACTACTGTAGAAACCTCTCCTTATCTTAGTTTTGTTGCATTGTTGTGCCAAGTAAAGTCTTTGATAGTAAGGTTCATACTAGATTTGGATTACTGCGCAGAAATAGATTTCTTGCTGTCACAAATCTGGGTTGAATTCTCTGTAGGTAACTCAGAAAATTCTGCCAATTTACGTGAGTGATCCTCAGATACGTACGCAACTTTCATTCAATTTGAGCATTTTCATTTGAGCAAGTCTGGTGCCTCTTATAAATTTGTCTTTACGGACTGTTCTGTTTTGACAGATTCTGCCTTTTATTTCGCATTGCCTGTTTTGCTATGCTTGATGAATTTCTTTATTCCATTAACTTTCAGTAGCTTTGTGCAATGTCCAGAATTGTTAAGAATGATTATGTCACCTCTGAACATGTGAATTTTGATTATGCACTAACCCTCTAATGAGTTGTTTTGAGTTTGGTGTGGAGGAAATTTTCAAGGGTCAAGAGAGGAGGACACTACAAGAGATGGGGGATTTGTTGACGAAAACCCTGGTGACAAAAATGCATACCGTCATGGATGTGTCCTTATAGGTGACGAATTCATCTTTCGTCAAGCATTTAAGGTAATGCTTGACGGTATGATTTCTCGTCAAGAAAAAATCGTCACCCATTACCCAAGCGGGAAGGGCTTCCATCGTGTCTGTTAATAGGTGACGAAATCAAAGATCGAGGTGACGAAATAATACTAAGTTACTTTATTAAATGTTATTAGTTTTATATATCATGCGTGACCCACTTGTCAGGAACATATTTAATTAAGTAAAAATTGTGGTTTGGAAGAATCGAACAAGGGCTTCGGCGTGACCGACGCGGAGTCTTACCGCTAAGGTAGATATGGAATTTTGATCTGGATCCGTAAGTAGTCTATTCTACATATTTATTTCAATGGTGTGATCTAGATGTTACGACATAATAATTCCCTTATTAATATTTATGTCGGCCGAGGGTGCCTCGTTTAAGTCGCGCCGCTAGCAGACACGGCCTATATAGGTGCTCTTGCTAACAGTCGAATCGACTAGGGTTCTCGTCGAGGTGAGAAGAATTCCGTGAAGGCTCCATTGTGGTGGCGGCGAGACGCATCATCGGTGAGTTCTCCTGATTGTTCGTTAGGTCTAGATTTTTTAATCAGTTGTCAAGATCTGTTCTGAAGAACGTTGGCATGTTCTTAAGCTGAATTGTAGGCAATGGATCGAAGTTGGATAACTGATGGCACCAAGAAGTTCACAGCAAAGTACATGGCAGGTGTTAGGGATTTCATCAAGTTTGCGCGAGAACACTTGGACAATACAGATGAACCAATCTTGTGCCCTTGCAAGGACTGCCTAAATCTGATACGTCAGGATATAAAAACAGTCGAGGATCACTGCAATTGTTCAGGTATGTCCATGACGTATACAAGATGGACTAGACATGGGGAAGATTTTAGTGATGACGAAGGGCGGGATAGAAACGATGATGGTGCGTATGATAGTGACAACGATGAAGAGGAAGACAATGGTGATTGTTATGTTGATGATTCGTCTAGTATGATCTATGAACTGCAGAAGTCTGGAAATAAAGGTCCTGACCTGCCAAATCTGTATGCTAATCTAATTGAGTCAGCGAAAAAAGAACTTTATGAGGGATGCACCTCTTTCACTAGGTTGTCGTTCATCATTAAGCTCCTTCATGTCAAATCATACAGCCGGATAACAAACAGAGGATTTGATCTCTTACTTCAGCTTTTACGTACAGCTTTGCCAGATGTGGACTTTCCCAAATCATATGCTGATGCTAAGAGTGTTCTTTCGATGTTGGGCTTGGTTATGAGACAATTCATGCATGCAAGTTTGATTGTTCTTTATTTTGGGGAGATCACAAGGACGATACGAACTGCCATGTTTGTGGATTATCAAGATATAGAGACCCTACTGGAAAAAGAAAATCCCTCACAAGGTGTTAAGGTACTTTCCTATAATTAAAAGGTTGCGAGAGACTATTTGTTAAAAAGGAAATGTCGACACATACTAGATGGCACAAAGAGAAGAGGGTTGTTGAGCCCAATGTACTGAGGCACCCTGCTGATGGTGAGGCATGGAAGCACTTTGATGGCAAGTTTGATTGGTTTGCTAAAGATCCTCGTAACATAAGACTAGGTTTTGCCACAGACGGCTTCAGTCCTTTTGGAAGTATGAGTAATCCTTACAATATGTGGCCTGTTTTTGTGATTCCTTACAACTTCCCACCATGGATGTGCATGGATCAATCGAATTACATGATGGCATTGCTAATCCCGGAAAGTATTCCCCAGGGAAAGATTTTCATGTATTTATGCAGCCACCGATAAAAGATATGATGCAGCTATGGAGTGGTGTGGAGACATTTGATGCATGCACGAGAGGAATATTTCCCATTGCATGCTGCGTTTCTTTGGTCTATTCATGATTATCCTGGATATGCCACTATGTCAGGCCGAAGCACAAGAGGATTTCATGCGTGTGTGCATTGCGATGAGAATCCTTGCGCTGAACCTTTGAAAAACAAAATTGGATATATTGGGCATCGGCGATTTCTTGATAAAAATCACCCATACAGGAACAGCAGACTTTTCAATGGTACAACTGAGACTAGAGATCCACCAAGGAAGTACACACCCAAAGAGGTAGCTGCGAAGGTAGAAATGGTTAAGGATTTTGAACATGGGAAAAATCCAATATGTAGAAAGCGGAAGCGTGCAAGCGTACCCGGTGAACCAACATGGCACCCGAAAGTCAGCTTACATCATCTACCGATCTTGGCAGAACTTAAGATAGCTCACAACTTAGATGTGATGCATATTGAGAAGAACATATGTGACAATATTGTTGGTACACTACTTGAACTTGAGGGCAGGAATAAGGACACTGTTAGTGCTAGAATTGATTTGAAGAAATTCAAAATGTGGAAGAAGTATTGGTTGAAGAAAATTGTGAAGGATGATGATGATGCAGAAGAACTTATGCGAAGCCCCTGCACCGTGGACGCTTTCGAAGGAACAGAAGAGACATTTGTGTAGGTATTTGGCAAAAACTAGTTTCCCAGTTGGTTATTGCGCAAACCGGGGAATATGTGTGAATATTGATCGTTGTATGTTTACCGGAATGATGACGCATGATTGCAACATACTCGCAGCGAGTGTTGCTTACTGGGCTCAAGGGAATTGCATCTAAGGAAATGTATGTGGCTATTGCAGAGCTAGGAAGATTTTTAGGGAGCTGTGTGCCAAAACCCCGAAAGTTGATGTGCTGAATCGATTGAAGGTTGAAATTGTTGTGATCCTATGCAAACTTGAGAAGCTCTTCCCCCAGCTTTTTTGATGTAATGGTGCACTTAGCTATTCATCTTCCCGAGGAGGCTCTTTCGAGGGGTCTGTTCATTATGGTTGGATGTATCCGGTTGAGAGAAGATTAGGTTATCTAAAGTCTACGGTCCGTAACAAAGCAAGGCAGAAGGTTCTATCGCAGAGAGCTACATTGTTGATGAGTGTTTGATTTTTTGCTCTAGATTTTTCAAGGATGGCACAGAAACAAGATTTAACAAAGATGATAGGAACCAAGACATTCGGAGAAAACCTGATCTGACGAGATGGAAGTATTTTCAGTTGGAGCTAAAGGTCTTGGGAAATCCATTTTGAAACATTTTGACAAGGAATTTGACAACATGGTTTGGTATGTGCTGAACAACTGTGACGATGTAGAACGTTATATCAAGTAAGTAGTTAGCTTCACTTTAATAACTACTTCTCAATGTTGCAGACATAATTGTCCTGTATTTCATATGTGTTTTTTCTATGTTTCAGTTGAATTCCGACAAGAATTGGGAGGTAGGGGTGTGCGTGACATCGAGGGAGACGGTTCAGAGAGAGTTTGCAGGTTGGTTTGCAAACCATGTGAGACAGTTGGACAATGCATCGAGAAGATTTGAAGTCTCCGGCTCTGGGCCAGACCGGCGTGTAGTAGTATACGCTGGTTGCAACGTAAAGGGTGCGAGGTTTCGCACGCTTAGTCGGGATAAAGACCTGAAGACTCAAAATTCGGGCGTAGCGACTAAGGGATCTTTTGGTGATGCGAGATGAGACCGACTACTATGGTGTTCTCGCAAGAAGTTCTTGAACTGCGTACGGGACTAACAAACACGGTGACAGTCCGTGTACTTGTTTCGTTGCGATCGGTTCGACCTTGCGAGCAAGGGTTCCAAGATTAAAGATGATGGTTTTTTTAAAAGCGTTAACACTTCTATCCTATGGTTCAAGAATTCACCATTCATATTGGCCAGTCAAGCTGAAACATGCTTCTATTTGGAGGATACAAAGTTTGGTGATCCGTGGAAAGTGGTGCAGAAGTTCAGCCATAGACATGTGTACGACGTTCCAGAATTAGAAGATGGTAACGATGATGCATTTGTACGGAATGAAGACGCATACCAGGAGGATGAAGGTTCGGTCGACCATACATTTCATGATGTTGTCGACCTAGACGAGGAAGCAGAGGTGGAAGCAGAGGAGGATGATCATCGTGCTGCTGAAGTTGTACGTATTCATGATGCTCGTACAATCCGCGAACTAGAGAATGAGGAAGATAGTCCCAATGTTGACATGGATATGAGCGAAGATGAACTAGAGAATCAGGAAGATAGTGTCATTTTGGAAGAGAACATACATGATGACGAGGGAAAAAATTCAGAAGAAGATAGTGATTTAGATTGATAGAAACATGTAATGCATACAACTATATGTTTTGTTCCAAACATTTTAAATGTTCTTATTTAGATGTTTACGATCTCGAACTTGTCATTGAATTATCCAGAAGGGTTTAAGAGCAAATTAATATAAGCAAAAATATGGACAAATATAAGAAAGCCAACAGGTCGGTAACATAACTTTGACAATGGTTTTAATTAATCGACACTTGACACGATTACAACCAGCAGCACGATATGACTAACTATTGTTTTAACACAAGCAAAATCGACAATCGTATAAAGAGTCTTACAACTTAATTTAAACCTAAAGGGGCTGCATAGTTGGACACACGGGCACCATGAATCACGGACTAGCTACTCCAGATCGATTTCAGGCACATGGGTAGCAAACAAGTAAACCCCTGCATTTCAGGTAAAGCAAGAACAGCATCTTGTCACCCATCTGAAGGTGCTTTTCCTTGTCCATGAACTCCTTCCACCCAGCGACGCAGACGACCATCGTCTGAAGAAATTGCGTAGGACGCATGCACCAAAGTACTGGGATGGCACACAATACTGATTGCACCATATTGTTCCATATCTTTAGGAACCAAACGGCTAGGGATTTTCTGTTCCAACAGTAGGGACATAGTTTAGTTAACACTTGTACGTAATGTAGGTCGCAAACTTAATGAAATGATATGATCTACTGCTTACCACGTGTTTGTTGTAATTTTCGCTGTTTGTCCAATTCAGAGTATGCAGCATTGGGACAACTAGTGCTCCTTGATCATAATCTCCAGCATTGTGGTAGTCAACAAGGTAGTCCAAGTTGTCCACACGAAGAATGACGGTATGCATCATCCTCCAATTTATCATTGTTCCATCGCACTACCGAGCGAGTCAACAATGTCACGCTTCGTACGGGACAACCGGTAGTAAGCTGCATAATTAAAATAATCGACATAAGATGGAATAATTAATATGATCAATCATTGTGTGCAAAGGTGGAAAATTACCTGGATGGATTAGTGGTTCGGTTCAGTTATTACAAGAGTATCTGAGCAGATGAGTTAACTCTGAAAATTAACTCCATGCCAACCTTAAAATTGTACACTCTAGCAAATTCGTTCCAAAATCTTCCGTTGATATAGGTTACGCCAGCTCTGTTGGTAACATTAACAACAAATGCATGGCCATCTTTGGTTTTGAGTGCAGCTTCAAAAGTTGTCCTGTGGGAGGTCCGGACACCATACTTCTTAAGGAAATACGGTCTATAGTAGCAAGGGATGACCTAAATTCAGTAGAGTTAATACAAAAGTAAGTTAAATATGCGTCTACTCGGATAATCACCGAGTCTCAGATCTTGGACTTCTATCAGCACATATCTGAACTTCTATCAGCACATATCTGAACTTCTATCAGCACATATCTGAACTTCTATCGGTATAGGACTGAACTACCGATACCTCTATCTCTAACAGCTACAACTATCGTAAAACTGGTATGAACGTAAAAGTTATCACAACTATCGTAAAACTCAACCATAAATAAGCGGTTAATACATATGGTGACCAACAATTATTACACACATCTGAATAATAGTACTAAACTAGCAATAACTACTAGGATCACGTGTTAAACTTTGATGTGGCGGCGAATTAATAAAACATCTGAATGAATTTTAAACTTGTAAGTGCATGTACCGTCTTCTCCTCAAAACCCTCTTGTAGTGTTTGGACGAAAAAACCTAACGCGACTCCCCCTCCGCCGCACATCCCCTTCTTGTCAAAGCACACTGGACACTGCAAAAAATATGAAGAAAGATTACAAATCGGAAACAACGATCGATCGCGAGACGTACATGTTATTTACGTACTCCACTAGTAGGCGCCATCGTTGGTCTCGACGCGGAGCGCGAGTCTTACAAGTCTCGCCGGCGAGAGACGTGGCGAGCCGTGGGCGGCGAGAGACGTGGCGAGATACGCGGCGAGAGACGTGGCGAGATGCGGCGGCGGTGAAGGAGGTCGTGATATGATGGCAAGTTATATCGTGGAGTAAATTTCGGTAGGTCAATAGGAGTGCAAATGGGCGGTGCTGGGTTTGGACGTGACAACACGGTCGACTGCGCGTCAGTTGGACTAGACCCGCGTCAGTTTTCTCTTCGTCTGCCGTGTCAATATTGGGACGGAGTAATTAATGGGGATGATATTTATCCCCTTCCCCCTCCCGTACCGTCTCAATATTCGCACCGCATCCTGGTTTCCACTTTGCACACTTCTCGTCGTCTCCTCTCCCTCATTATCTTCGTCTCCCGCCGCTGCGTCGCCATGGACATGGATGAGCAGCAAGTGTACAACTGGACTAGCACGCGCGCAGTCCACATCCACGACGAGGAGGACCTGGAGGTGGTCTACACCAACGACCCCTGGGAAGTGCGCCGCGTCCTCGACATGTACACGGAGTGGCTCATGGAGGACGAGCACAAGTTCGTCGGCCTCGACTTCGAGTACACCAACCATCGAGCCGAGGACGAGAAGAAGATCGCCGTGGTTCAACTCTGCATGCGTCGACATGTGCTGGTGTTCCACTACGCAGCGTAAGAACTAATCCCCTTTTTTAATCTTTCGATTGGGGTTTTTTACTTGCCGCCGTTCTGTCTCTCTTTGATTTTCGTTAGACATTGTTCCCGAAAATCAGTACATTCCCGATCTAAATCTGCTACACATTGTTCCAGAAAAGCAGTACATTCCCGATCTAAATCTGCTACACATTGTTCCCGATTTATTAATTTGTTTCATCTTCGTCTCCTCTGTAGGTTCTTGCATATTTGTAACTGATCTGTGACTAGTACATTATTTTGTTTACTGCAGTGCTAACTGGTGGGAGTCTCCGGCAATCTGCGATTTCTTTCGAGAAGGCGCTACGTTTGCGAGTGTTGACATCCGTGGTGACAAGAGAGTTCTGTGGAGGACATGGCACATGGAGATTCCTTCTGAGTACTACGTCGATCTCCAGGACGAGTACTTCAAGTACACTGGTCATGCGAGGGCTGGCATGGCTACCATGGCAGCAAGACTCATAGATTCATGGTTCGGTGATATGAAGAAGAAGTTCCACCACCATCGGCACAGACTGTGGGGGGACTTCCCACTTCCAAATATGAACATCGATTATGCAGCCATTGATGCTTGGGTCTCGTACGAGCTCTACCGCAAGATCGTGGTGGACAAAGTCCTGCTGATGGTGGATTGATCATCTCTTCTGCTGCATGACCCCCTGATCTTTTGGTTTGGTCTCCCTCCTGCGTGAGGTGCTTTTGGCTAGTAGTCCGTTCTTTTGAAACTGTAAATATTTTGCCATGATATGTTAACAATTGTCTTGGGAGGTTTCAATTTTATGTTGTGTACATCCTAGTACTTGAAAGTGCTAGTAAACTAAATGTTCAGACGTAAAAATCACCAAAAATCAAAACATACCAGACGTAAATTTCACCAAAAATTGTGATTCAAATTTTCTTTATGACTTTTACTCATTTATCTGAAATTTTTCATCGAAAAAATCTCAAAGTGGTGAACAATAACATAATATGGTGTCCCCATGGTGGACATGTGTCGAACGAGGGTTTTCTGGACGCAAAGAGGGGTAATCGCCAAAAACTGACCAAACCACCATGGATCTGGGGCATGATTTGGCACCCTTGTGCACATTGTGATATGACACCTTGGTTGCTATGGGTTTTGATATTTGGGAGTTGGTGGCTTGGTGTCCCCATGGTGGACATGTGTCGAACGAGGGGTTTTTGGACGAAAAGAGGGGAAATCGCCAAAAACTGACCAAACCACCATGGATCTGGGGCATGATTTGGCACCCTTGTGCACATTGTGATATGACACCTTGGTTGCTATGGGTTTTGATATTTGGGAGTTGGTGGCTTGGTGTCCCCATGGTGGACATGTGTCGAACGAGGGGTTTTTGGACGAAAGAGGGGGAAATCGCCAAAAACCGACCAAACCACCATGGATCTGGGGCATGATTTGGCACCCTTGTGCACATTGTGATATGACACCTTGGTTGCTATGGGTTTTGATATTTGGGAGTTGGTGGCTTGGTGTCCCCATGGTGGACATGTGTCGAACGAGGGGTTTTCGGACGAAAAGAGGGGAAATCGCCAAAAACTCACCAAACCACCATGGATCTGGGGCATGATTTGGCACCCTTGTGCACATTGTGATATGAAACCTTGGTTGCTATGGGTTTTGATATTTGGGAGTTGGTGGCTTGGTGTCCCCATGGTGGACATGTGTCGAACGAGGGGGTTTCGGACGAAAAGAGGGGGAAATCGCCACACACGGACCAAACCACCATGGATCTGGGGCATGATTTGGCACCCTTGTGCACATTGTGATATGACACCTTGGTTGCTATGGGTTTTGATATTTGGGAGTTGGTGGCTTGGTGTCCCCATGGTGGACATGTGTCGAACGAGGGGTTTTCGGACGAAAAAGAGGGGAAATCGCCAAAAACTCACCAAACCACCATGGATCTGGGGCATGATTTGGCACCCTTGTGCACATTGTGATATGAAACCTTGGTTGCTATGGGTTTTGATATTTGGGAGTTGGTGGCTTGGTGTCCCCATGGTGGACATGTGTCGAACGAGGGGTTTTCGGACGAAAAGAGGGGAAATCGCCAAAAACACACCAAACCACCATGGATCTGGGGCATGATTTGGCACCCTTGTGCACATTGTGATATGACACCTTGGTTGCTATGGGTTTTGATATTTGGGAGTTGGTGGCTTGGTGTCCCCATGGTGGACATGTGTCGAACGAGGGGTTTTCGGACGAAAAGAGGAAATCGCCAAAAACTCACCAAACCACCATGGATCTGGGGCATGATTTGGCACCCTTGTGCACATTGTGATATGAAACCTTGGTTGCTATGGGTTTTGATATTTGGGAGTTGGTGGCTTGGTGTCCCCATGGTGGACATGTGTCGAACGAGGGGTTTTCGGACGAAAAGAGGGGGAAATCGCCAAAAACTGACCAAACCACCATGGATCTGGGGCATGATTTGGCACCCTTGTGCACATTGTGATATGACACCTTGGTTGCTATGGGTTTTGATATTTGGGAGTTGGTGGCTTGGTGTCCCCATGGTGGACATGTGTCGAACGAGGGGTTTTCGGACGAAAAGAGGTGAAATCGCCAAAAACTCACCAAACCACCATGGATCTGGGGCATGATTTGGCACCCTTGTGCACATTGTGATATGACACCTTGGTTGCTATGGGTTTTGATATTTGGGAGTTGGTGGCTTGGTGTCCCCATGGTGGACATGTGTCGAACGAGGGGTTTTCGGACGAAAAGAGGGGGAAATCGCCAAAAACTGACCAAACCACCATGGATTTGGGGCATGATTTGGCACCCTTGTGCACATTGTGATATGACACCTTGGTTGCTATGGGTTTTGATATTTGGGAGTTGGTGGCTTGGTGTCCCCATGGTGGACATGTGTCGAACGAGGAGTTTTCGGACGAAAAGAGGGGGAAATCGCCAAAAACTCACCAAACCACCATGAATTTGGGGCATTTAACGTCACCACATTACCCTACAACAGAAGTTTCACTTGGAAAAAGGTTTGACAACCTCTTAGTGCAATTAGGTCAACCTAGGTTTCACCAAACACTCAAACTTTCATATAAAATTGAAAATTTGTTGAAATCTTTCCAAACCTTGTGTATTGGCCAATGTGTGGCTAACACTTTCCATGGAAAATAACAAACTAGAAAAAAATTTGGCATAAGGGTGCATCAACATGTGGGTAATGACGCTAGCATGCTATCTTGGCAGTTTGGTTTGAAAATTTTCAAAAATTCATCCCCTAAACTCAAGAAGAGGCTATGTGTGATCACTAATTCGTATTTCAAATAATTTAGAGTTTTTAATACCCATACTGAAAATTCTGTGCCAGCCGATCCGTCATGCGTGGGACCCATGTCAAAGTAATGGGAAAGTGGACTGACTACATGCAGCAATCCACGTTTTCACACCCACGCGTCTGAGAGAGGAACCCAAACGGCAGCACCTAGTGTATATCCATCGGCCCCATCGTCTCTCCCACCCGCAACTTCTATTCCCCAATCTCTGGCGAAAAACCGGAGACGAGCCGGAGGCGAGTGCGGTCGTCAACGTCGACAGAGGCGACGGCGAGGGTCCGGTAGTAGTCGACGTCGCGGAGGCGGGATCTTCTTCCGGACCTGGAGCCGCTCTTCGCCGCGCCGTGACCGTGGAGGGCTCCGCCCAACCGGCCGTGGTCGCCGTCGCTGATGAGGCCCAGGGAGACGTCCTCGCTCCCGCGGCACAAGCAGATGACCAGGGCTTCGATCCGAATGACCCGTTCTACCGCCACTCTGGGCAGTACCGCGAGCTATATGGCCCCGCAGAGTGCGACGAGTTCGAAGAGGAGGCCTCCGACAAGCTGCAGCGAGGTACTCTACTATTCCGATCGATCCCCTGTTTTTCTTGATCTTACTGTTCACCATAGGGTTTGCTCATAGGGTAGATTGATTTGCCCTGTCTGCGACTTCTTGTACAAATTGATGATTCTGGGGTTCTTGCTCATCTGATTTATGGTTTGTAGTTACTAGATCTGTAATATTTGATGCACATCTTGATTCAACTGTAATGATTCCTTTTGTGTGATGAATGATACCTGCTTAGTGTAACGCTCAATGCATTTCAAACTTAAATTCATCCGAATATGAATCATACCAGAGTGATTATGATTACAAGAATTATATTATAGGTAGTATTAATTGATCTGATACATGGATTTTATAATCACCATTTGTTTTAAACTGGTGCTTACTTATACGATGAAACCATAGTGTGTACATCATTTTAATTTGGGGAACAAGTGAATTATCAGTTGCATGTAATTTATGACCATAATTTTTGTTCAATTCCTGCTTATTGACGTCATGAATCCATATTGTTTTATGAATCAGTACATCTTCAGGGAACAAATGATTGATCCCTGATCCATGAAATTTATAATCACCATTTTCTCTTAAATTGGTGCTTACTTATAATACTGAAATAATGATTGGACTACCCATGAACCAGTTGTGACAACAGTTTAAATTGGTGGTTATTTATATTAGTGAAGTAATTATGTATGGTTGGATCTGGATCATAAATGTTGATTCTACATGATTAATTCTTAATAATGTTCATACAAAAATATTTAATGCTTCAATTGTATTTCAGTTAATTTCCTTCTCTCACTTCTTCTTTACTTTCAAAATCGCAGGAAGACTACGAGGACGTTGACGGCGACAAGGAGGACCGGGACCGGAAGAGCCGCTTCGTTAC
This sequence comes from Lolium perenne, assembly GCF_019359855.2. Lineage (NCBI taxonomy): Eukaryota > Viridiplantae > Streptophyta > Magnoliopsida > Poales > Poaceae > Lolium > Lolium perenne. Next base: position 314,653,890 of record NC_067247.2, read on the forward strand.
GAAGAAGGCGAAGGCGGCCAGATCCCTTTCCGTCGTAACGGAAAGCCACATTGCCCATTCTGCGGCGGGGTTTTCCCGAACGATCTCGTGTGTACGATCCGGCACGCGACGGGAGTTGGAAAAGGTAGCAAGCAGAAGCACAATCCTGCTAGCAAGGCGAAGCACGCTGCCTTTGGCAAGTTCCTCAGGGACTACGTCAGGACTGGCCTCATCCCGCTCGTCGGTCCAGCTGTTGGCCCTCATGTTCTCCACTAAATTTAGCTTCGTTTAGTTGTTCCCTGTAGGTTCATGGTTAAACTATGTCATGTTTCAAAGACTATGTTCTACTTTTGTTATTTGGAACCTGGGCAATCATACCAGTTGTTTAACTACCAGCCTAGTGGGCTTGTTCTGTTTTCCCAAGGCCCAGGGAAGTACATATTAATTTGCAAAAAATGAACAATTAAAATCGGTGAAAATTGAACGCGTTAGAAAAAATGCAGGACCAAATAGTCAATCGTAAAGTGTACCCCCTACATAATCCCACTATACAATCCCTTCACACAAGAGCGGCCAGGGTAGCGATATGACATAAACACACAATGGGCACACACAAATTGTAGACTAAAACAATTATATCATATGATAAAGATTATATCATAGGATATCAAGCTGAAACTTCAATACCACCACGGCCGCCCTGGTTGAAAAGAATGAGAACAACATTCCCAGATTCAAAGTTATACTCCTTAGTAAACTCCGACCAGCGGGAATCGAACTTCATCCTTCCATCGGTAGTAGTGTAGTATGCACCACGAGGGTGGTAGCCATAGTCATCAACAAAAAAACATGCCTCCCCGCTTTCGAGAGATATTCAAGGACCTAACAACTTCCTTCGGTATACGCTGAATAATAAAAATTAAATTATATATGGGAAGGATATAAAGGATAACTAAGATTACATAAAGAAAAGGAGAATTATACCAGTCCATTGCCCTTCAAATCAGTATTCGTCAAGGTGTGCACAAAAACAACACCAAGACCAAGACCACGCTCACGGAGAAGTTGTTCCTTCTTCAATGTTTGAGCAGTAGTAAGCATAACACCTTTAGTGTGGACAAGCTGCGATTGGAATTTCTGCATACAAATTTAAAATTAATAAAAGAATAAAAAAAGAGGAGATATAACATCAGTTATATTAAAAAAATAGGCAACACATGGTAAAAGGTAAAACAGAATTACCATCGACACGATGCTTTTCGGTGCCATCGGGACCTCTGCAAAAATCCCAAACAGTTCAGGAGCACTATCAAACCCAAACATGATACGATCACCAACTTTGGTCGTAGTCATGAAGAAATTTTTGGTATCCGGTACCAAAAACACGTGTCTTGAACTGCCTTTCTTAACATGAAATTTGTACTTCACTTCATCCGATGTAACGACAAAAAAGATATTACCAACAAGGTTGTTGAACTGCCTCCTCACAAAACAAGGCACGATCTGAAAAAAGCAGTAGAACAAAAATGCGAGAAAATAAGGATATAGTCTAGAATCTGTCAACAAAAAAGATACATTCTAAAAAAGGATATATACCATAAAGTCATCAAATCTGCTTCCAAGATAACAGAAATGAGCGAGAGTCTCCCGCCTCTGTGACAATGATTGCCCATCGAACCACAAACAACACGGTTCATCCTGTGTATATTTAGCAATTTTACCAAAGCTAGTACAAAATACGAGGTAGGTAGGGCATATTCATAGAAATCTATCCATAGATCTGAAACCATACACACATATATCCATAGATCTGAACAAACAAGATTATTCGAGAGGACAAAAAGGATTTTCAACAAACGAGAGAAAAAGGAGGTGAGGTGAAGTAGTGACATGTAAAAACATATTTTCCTACCTCTCAAAACAAACGAAAATCTTCAGAGAGAAAAGAGATTTTCAGCACAAAAGAGAGAGAAAGAAGATGAAGGAGACTTGCTTCACCGCATGAACAAGTGAGGGCAGAAGGCAAAACCAACCAGGGGCATTATAAATACAATAAGTAGTACTAACTGCCTACAACCGCTATTTAATGAGGCTGTGGGGTAGATGGTGGTTGCTATCCTGTAAGAGTTCAAAAGTCAAACACAAAGTATGTCATGCAAAAATGGAGCCCATTGCTATTATGTAAACTCTGTCAATAAGTTCACAATGGCAAAACATCAAAGACACTGCTTGAAAAATACATTGAATCATAACGTTGCACTTCAAAATTATTTAAAACCATATGATTTACAACTTCAAATGTACAACAAAATGTTGACTACATGCCTTTGTTCGGACTATAGGTTAGGTCGAACAATTATGGCATGTTAGTAATTTTGAACATACATAAAAAACAAATGCTCATTTGTGGAATGAGCGCACAATTATACCAAAGTAGGCATCACTTCAACACATCAAACTACACCAAACCTCATGAAAAATTTAAATTTGAATTTTCCACATGAATGTCACAACATTTACTCGGTCCCACTAGTTGCGATGATTTTACATTGAATTTAGCATTTATTATGAGTTTTACTCGTTTTCTGTCATTTTTTAATTAAAATATACATGTACGGTTCCATTTTCAGAGTAATATTTTTTCTTTCGCGGCAAAAACTTGTTCCCTCCAAATTGTAGTACGCCGGCTGCCAAAACGCCCAAATTTTTTGTTCCCTCCACTCCTCCCGCACCCCACCTATCAAATATTTCGCCCTCCCTTATATACGTCGTGCCTCTACCCCATGATTTACGAGCATCTTAACTACCCACCCCCCCGACCTCATCCTCTCGTGCTCACCCCGATCCGGTGTCTTCGCCGGACGTTCATCCATCTCGCATCTATCTCCCCGGCCGGTGGTCGCCATGGCCGCGATCGTCGAAACGTCGGGGGAAGGAAAATCGCACACACACGCCGAAGAAGGCGCCGGCTCGAAGAAACGCCAAGGTAAATCTGTCGGTGATCGGCTTGTTGTCGTGTTTTTCGGATGGTTAGATCGAGAGATCGGTTTTACATGTCTACCGCGCCCGTTTGACCTATATCTAGATCTTGCATATTTGATAGATCCAATCCCGACATCATACGTATAGGGTTTATCGTTTTTATTGCGAGAGACAATCATGCCGTGCTATACAATCTTTGCCATCCCATTTGCTGTACAATCTTTTGCATAGACAATTGTTTGCCGAAACACTTAACTGAACTAATTCCAGCCGTTGCCGAAAACAGCTGACGAGCTACGGTGAACAACGACATTGCTTGAGACTTTTATTCCTCGGTTTCGAGAGAGCGAGTTTGATCTAGAACAATTGTTTCTTGTTTTCTATGTAACTAGTCGGTTTGCACCTGCAATGCACGTCTTAACAATGTAATGAAGTTTTTTTAATCATGTACTTTGTTTCATCGGTCTATTTATTTCCACAATTTTTGTTTATCTATGTCTTTCAAAAGTCAAAAATCAAATTTCAGCACATATCTGAACTTCGTCGGCACAAATCTGAACTTCTATCAGCACATATCTGAACTTCTATCAGCACATATCTGAACTTCTATCAGCACATATCTTATGTTTTCAATCAGCACGTAGACTCTTATGTTTTCAATCATTTGCTGCTGTACAATATTTTGCAAAGACAATTATTTGCTGTTTTCTATGGAATTGGCCCCCTCTTATGTTTTGTTCACGCTCCGCTCTTAGATTATTTCAGCGGAGACACAAAACCCCGTCAAGCCGGCATATGAGCTTGCCAAGGAGAAACAAATGCAAGAAAATGTAGTACGCATGGAAAAAATTTATTTGAAAGATATGGACCTGCCCACAAATTTCAGAAAGATTTCTACGGTTTTGCACGTACATTAGTGTATGGTGGGGTACAAATAGGAACTAGTAACAATCTAAAGGACACAGATTGCGAAGAGATGGAGGTCGAAGAGGACCCTTCGTATGAACCGAATCCGAAGAGATAGCTACTGCTGATGATGATCTTCATTCAGATGAGGATCGGCGCACGGTCGGCAAAACTTCAGCTCAGTGCTGTGGAACTATGTACGAACTATGATAGGAAATACGTACATGCTAAATGTTTCCTACTAATGTAGCCTCTACTTTGCTTGCGAGATAGTTGCTTCTTCTGCAATAGTTGCACGAGAAGAAGCGATCCATACCTGAAGTTGCACCATCCAACATTGCAACAAGATCAATGGCAACAAGCGAACACGAGGCTGGGTCATCGATGAGCCGACGGCACCTTCTGGTCCGAACACTGAAGGAGCACCCTCACCTAACCAGATCATGACATACGGAGGCAGCACCTCATCTCCTGAGGACAATCAAATTGTAAACTTTGAGCGGCAAGGTATGAAAATTTGTAAAAACTAAACACTGTACCGCATATTTTCATATAAAAGAGAATCATTTCGTATATCTTCTTTCAGAGACAACGACAACATACGCGGTAGTAAGAGAAAGAGAGGTGGACCTTGAACGTACCATGGGCCATGGACTACATGAGTACACAAGAAGACATGGTGGCAATAAGATGCCAATTGAATTCAGCTGCTGGTGTCGGGAGACCCAAGGATTATGTCCGATCAGCAAAGCTGAGCAATGAGGTTGGTATTCACATCCGTGAAAAAATGCCGCTTGCAACACACTTGGACACGGTACAAGAAAGATGACACTCTCAAATATGTCATTCCTCATGCTATAAGTACGGTAGCGGTGAGTCTGTACAATCTTGGTTTAAACTAATTAGTATGCTACATGATCATCTATATTATATTATTATTTTTTTTGCATCAATATTTTGAAGGGAATTTTTAATATGGACAATAATGTTGAGTTGGCTCAAGATGTGTGCACTGATATGCTGCAAGTTAGTATTCGGCTGTTCCGATATAGGCTTAAAAAGGAGTATTGGCCGAAAATTAAAAATCTCACACTTTGGAGCAAGCATATCTCAAGAAGCGGATCATGTAGAAGAGAAAAGCTGGAAAGAACTGGTGAAAAGATGGTTTGATGAGAAGTACCAGGTACATAAACGTTATTCCTTTCAATAACGACTACTGAATTCTTACATTTCTACGATACGGATAAATAAAATGCATGTCTTGAACATAGGACTGTGTGTAATAAATGGAAAGAACAGAGAAGCTGTGAAAGCAGTTCCATACCACTTTGGATCTCGAAGCTATGTTGCTCACTGGGAACATCTAGTAAGTGTTCTGAATTTCCCAATACAGTTCATACTTGTCATACACGGTGTACAATGGTAATGTGCATTCTACATTTTTCAAGCGAGAAGGCTAAGCGGCGGGAAGAAGAAACCTCTCCAATTGAATTTTTTAGAATCACACACACTAACAAGGATAACATTATGAGTGCTTTGAAGCAAAAAGTGCATATGTAAGAAATATTTCATATTAGCACAATATAATATAATCCGATTTTGTATGTTGTCCATGCAATGATTGTAATCTTTATGCGGGATAAAATGGTGGCAAAAAAGCGGCGCCACGCAATGAAGATGAACCTGATTTGACTGATTTGCAAATTGTTCAGCTAGTTACGAGCGAGAAAAGCCCATCCACCACCTGCAACAGCACATTCCTACCAAGATTGGGCGTCGCAACAAGTTCCAGGGAAGTCTTCTGTCTCAGCTACACGCATCCGAGAGCTACAACAAAGGCGGCGGATCAAGAGCGAGAACTCCATACGAGGCAGCTGAAACGTACCACGGTGAGATGCGAGCAAGACTACAAGGACAAGATGAAAAATTTGAAGAGATCGGGAAGAAGCAGGAGGAAGAACTTGAAGGCTGTGAAGAAAGCCCAAGAAGAAAAGACTACGGCTTATGAAAAGAGGTGGCGAGAAATGGATGCCGTGCTTAATTTGCTCTTGAGGACATCCCAGCCACCATCCATGTCTCAATCCCAGGGCAACTAATCTATTGCACCACCGTCCTACAACATTATTAATCATAGGTCTTTTAATTTCTTTGTGTTCCAATTGTAATTTTCTTATGAATCTTTCGGTCTGTGAGAGACATATATACTTCTTGTGCCACCATTTAAGTATGATATTTATTGTCTACTTTTTTATATTTCGCCAGTTTTTTTGTTTCCCAAATTTCGCAAATAATTCAAATGCTCTCAAATTTTGTCAAATTCAAAAGGTGACGGAAAATGTCACAACGTCACTATTAAATGAAACCACGTGGCACCAATTTCTGGTCCCACTTGTCAGAATTTGTGGGTCCCACCAGTCAGCATTATTGGGACCCATATGTCGGCAACAACCTGGTCCCACTTGTCTGAATTTTGTGGATCCCACCGGTCAGAATATTGTGGGTCCAGCTTGTCATAATATTTTGTGGGTCCCACCAGATATCCATGTCAGCGCCGTCGGACCCATGTTGTCAGAAGCCAAATGGACCCACATGTAAGGCCACGTATGCTTTTTTTGGACCAATCAGAAGCTTCCCAAGATTTAGATATTGACGAAAGTTGCAATTTTTCGTGACAAACCTGTCTGTCAACAATGAACCTTTGATGTTGACGAATTTGCAGGTCGTCACCATCAAACATTTGACGTTGACGAAAAAATGCATACCGTCACCCCCGATATTTTATGACGGAGCTTCCTTGACGAACCCCATGACGATCAAATTTTGTCACCGCGAAGTAATCCTTGACGAAAATTGGCCTTAACATGACGAAAGTGATTTGTCAAAAAAATGTTTTCCTTTGTAGTGGGATGATACAATATGATCAAGAAGAGTGAAAGCTCTAAGCTTGGGGATGCCCCGGTGGTTCACCCCTGCATATTTCAAGAAGACTCAAGCATCTAAGCTTGGGGATGCCCAAGGCATCCCCTTCTTCATCGACAACATTATCAGGTTCCTCTAGTGAAACTATATTTTTATTCCGTCACATCTTATGTACTTTGCTTGGAGCGTCTGTATGTTTTTATTTTTGTTTTGTTTTAATAAAGTTGGATCCTAGCATTCATTGTGTGGGAGAGAGACACGCTCCGCTGTTGCATATGGACAAATATGTCCTTAGGCTTTACTCATAATGTTCATGGCGAAGGTTGAAACTGCTTCGTTAATTGTTATATGGTTGGAAACGGGAAATACTACATGTGGTAATTGGTAGAATGTCTTGAATAACTTGATACTTGGCAATTGTTATGCTCATAAGGATCATGTTTAAACTCTTGCATCATATACTTTGCACCTATTAGTGAAGAAATACATAGAGCTTGTTGAAATTTGGTTTGCATGATTGGTCTCTCTAAAGTCTAGATATTTTCTAGTAAGGGTTTGAGCAACAAGGATGACAGTGTAGAGTCTTATAATGCTTGCAATATGTTTTCATGCGAGTTTTGCTGTACCGGTTCATACTTGTGTTTGCATCAAATAACCTTGCTAGCCTAAGCCTTGTATTGAGAGGGATTACTTCTCATACATCCAAATCCTTGAGCCAGTAACTATGCCATTTGTGTCCACCATACCTACCTACTACATGGTATTTCTCCGCCATTCCAAAGTAAATTGCTTGAGTGCTACCTTTAAATTTCTATCCTTTATCTTTGCAATATATAGCTCATGGGACAAATAGCCTAAAAACTATTGTGGTATTGAATATGTACTTACGCATCTTATTTCTTATTAAGTTGCTTGTTGTGCGATAACCATGTTCCTGGGGACGCCATCAACTACTCTTTGTTGAATATCATGTGAGTTGCTATGCATGTTCGTCTTGTCTGAAGTAAGGGCGATTTACCATGAGTTGAATGGTTTGAGCATGCATATTGTTAGAGAAGAACATTGGGCCGCTAACTAAAGCCATGATCCATGGTGGAAGTTTCAGTTTTGGACAACAATCCTCAATCTCTTATGGGAATATTAATTGTTGCTAAATTCTTATGCATTAAAGAGGAGTCCATTATCTGTTGTCTATGTTGTCCCGGTATGGATGTCTAAGTTGAGAATAATCAAAAGCGAGAAATCCAATGCGAGCTTTCTCCTTAGACCTTTGTATAGGCGGCATAGAGGTACCCCTTTGTGATACTTGGTTAAAACATACGTATTGCGGTGATAATCCAGGTAATCCGAGCTAATTAGGACAAGGTGCGGGCACTATTGGTATACTATGCATGAGGCTTGCAACTTGTAGGATATAATTTACATGATACATATGCTTTATTACTACCGTTGACAAAATTGTTTCTTGTTTTAAAATAAAAGCTCTAGCACAAATATAGCAATCGATGCTTCCCTCGTCGAAGGGCCTTTCTTTTACTTTTATGTTGAGTCAGTTTACCTGTTTCCTCCCATCTCAAGAAGCAAACACTTGTGTTAAGTGTGCATTGATTCTTACATACTTGCATATTTGCATTCATCATACTACTTTGCATTGACAACTATCCATGAGATATACATGTTACAAGTTGAAAGCAACCGCTGAAACTTAATCTTCCTTTGTGTTGCTTCAATACCTTTATTATGAATTTATTGCTTTATGAGTTAACTCTTATGCAAGACTTATTGCTGCATGTCTTGAAAGTACTATTCATGAAAAGTCTTTGCTATATGATTCAGTTGTTTACTCATTGTCTTTACCATTGCATTGGATCGCTGCATTCATTACATGTGCTTACAGTAGTATTTATCAAGATTATGATGGCATGTCATTTCAGAAATTATCTTTGTTATCGTTTACCTACTCGGGACGAGTAGGAACTAAGCTTGGGGATGCTGATACGTCTCCAACGTATCGATAATTTCTTATGTTCCATTCTACTTTATTGATGATACCTACATATTTTATACATACTTTATGTCATATTTATGCATTTTCCGGCACTAACCTATTAACAAGATGCCGAAGAGCCAGTTGTTGTTTTCTGCTGTTTTTGGTTTCAGAAATCCTAGTAAGAAAATATTCTCGGAATTGGACGAAATCAACGCCCAGGATCTTATTTTTCCACGAAGCTTCCAGAACACCGGGGGAGATACGAAGTGGGGTGACGAGGCGGCGACACACTAGGGCGGCGCGGCCCACCCCCTGGCCGCGCCGGCCTGTTGTGTGGGCCCCTCGTGGAGCCCCCTGACCTACCCTTCCGCCTACTTAAGTCTTCGTCGATAATAACTCCAGTACCGAGAGCCACGATACGGAAAACCTTCCAGAGACGCCGCCGCCGCCAATCCCATCTCGGGGGATTTAGGAGATCGCCTCCGGCACCCTGCCGGAGAGGGGAATCATCTCCCGGAGGACTCTTCACCGCCATGGTCGCCTCCGGAGTGATGTGTGAGTAGTTCACCCCTGGACTATGGGTCCATAGCAGTAGCTAGATGGTCGTCTTCTCCAAATTGTGCTATCATTGTTGGATCTTGTGAGCTGCCTAACATGATCAAGATCATCTATCTGTAATGCTACATGTTGCGTTTGTTGGGATCCAATGAATAGTGAATGCTATGTTATGTTGATTATCAATCTATCATCTATGTGTTGTTTATGATCTTGCATGCTCTCTGTTGCTAGTAGAGGCTCTGACCAAGTTTTTGCTTGTAACTCCAAGAGGGAGTATTTATGCTCGATAGTGGGTTCATGCCTCCATTAAATCTAGGACAGTGACAGAAAGTTCTAAGGTTGTGGATGTGTTGTTGCCACTAGGGATAAAACATCAATGCTATGTCTAAGGATATATTTGTTGATTACATTACGCACCATACTTAATGCAATTGTCTGTTGTTTGCAACTTAATACTGGAGGGGGTTCGGATGATAACCTGAAGGTGGACTTTTTAGGCATAGATGCATGCTGGATAGCGGTCTATGTACTTTGTCGTAATGCCCAATTAAATCTCACACTACTCATCATAACATGTATGTGCATGGTCATGCCCTCTTTATTTGTCAATTGCCCAACTGTAATTTGTTCACCCAACATGCTTATTCTTATGGGAGAGACACCTCTAGTGAACTGTGGACCCCGGTACATTCTTTTACATCGAATACAATCTACTGCAATACTCGTTCTACTGTTCTCTGCAAACATCATCATCCACACTATACATCTAATCCTTTGTTACAGCAAGCCGGTGAGATTGACAACCTCACTGTTACGTTGGGACAAAGTACTTTGGTTGTGTTGTGCAGGTTCCACGTTGGCGCCGGAATCCCTGGTGTTGCGCCGCACTACACTCCGCCGCCATCAACCTTCAACGTGCTTCTTGGCTCCTACTGGTTCGATAAACCTTGGTTTCTTACTGAGGGAAAACTTGCCGCTGTACGCATCACACCTTCCTCTTGGGGTTCCCAACGGGCACGTTGACTGCGCGCCAGCATCATCTGCCGAAGATGGTACCCGGGGTTTGATGAAAGCCCACGACCCGAAGTTTATGAAGCCCGGAAGTCCAATTAGGAGATTATTTGGAAAGATAGTTGTATTAGGAATATTCGACGTGTAACTATTACGGGACGAACTCAAAGAGTCTCCCGGACTTTGTAACTTGTACATCACGAAACCCTCGGCTCCACCTCCTATATAAGGGGAGTCGAGGGAGAAAGAGGGGATCGATTTCATTGTTAACGTAACTCTAGCTTTCTAGCAGTCGAGTACTTTTTTGGCTGAACCCTCGAGATCTACTTGTCCTCTACTTTCAACTAAATCCTAGTTTACAATCCGTAGGCATTGACAAGTTAATACCTTGTCACTACCAGAAATGTCAGATTTTGTCATTTTTGTGAATCCCGCAATATAAGGTATTTTGAGTTGAAATTTTACACGATGGTAGAACACAACATTGTTGACATCTAGATTATTTTCAGATTTTTGTAAAACTTCAAACTGCCGATTTTGATTTTTTTAAAGACCGAGCTACATGTAGCTCAGTCTACACCTATTGTTTCCGGTTCCAACATCACTTTTGTGCAACTCATACTGGGGCATGGATGGAAGCTAGAGAACGATTTTTTAAACTCGGTAGATTAGATTCCAAGTTTTGAACTTTGTAAGAAAACTTTATCTGGGTTAAAAGCAACTAAAGACCAGGTACTAGATTCCGGAAATTCTGGGAAATATGAATATCTACTATATCATCATTTGGTGGTTCTCCATACTAGACCATGCATGATTGAGGCTTTTGGGATTGTTTGGAGCTTTACACAATCACATAAGATTCTTGGATCGACGGGGGCAAAACCAAATGGACAAGCATATCCCCAAATTCCCAAAGACCCCTAATCCGTTCAAGGTCGAGGTAGGTCGCTGTAATTGACGAGAAGATGGAGCCAAGCCGAGCTCGTCACTTTTGGCACCAACCTCTACAATCGAGTGCTGGCATCACTGATTGCACAGCACGTGCGTTGCGTGGCGCACGGACATCAGTATATTCTGGGAGAGAAGCTTTTCTTGTTGCATATGGTAATTTGACTATGCATCAACTTTATCTGGATTAAAAGCAACTAAAGACGAGGAACTTGTGAAATAAATAAATGACTGCAGGTGGATTTTCTTGCGATACAAGTTGCAAATCAGCTACTCCGAGGCGTGCACTGCACTAGCCACTAGAACATCCGTTGGAATGGACGTAACACTACATCCGTACAAGTAGCAAAAGGGGTTTTGCTGGTTAACCACGCATGGGGCGGTACTACGCACGCAAGGGGAGCTGCCGATGTAAGATGTTTCCTGGTTTGTGTCCAGGTTCGAAGATACGATCGCAAGTTCTCAACCCATATATACCTGGTAGTTACTACGGCAGCTGGTTACCTATACGTACCGTACACGTTCAGTAGTAGTACGTAGTAGTATTAGTTGTCTGCACGCCGTATTACCGTGGGTATATATACTGTGTTCTTTTCCTGTCTGTCTGATTGATCAGCTCAATAACACGTAGCTAGCCCTAAAGCGACTCACGCGGAGCGACCCACGGCCGGCTTATTTGACGTTTGTGTGATTTGAACAGGGTTTAAAATAGCGCGCTATTTCTCCGCTAATACCACGCAATAGCATATTTGGAGGGTCTATGCTAAATTTTAGTATTTTTGCTCGCTATGGCGCTATTTGTGAAATAGCATAATATATCGTGCTAAAACTTCATACTGTTAGCGCGCTATTTTTTTCAAGCTAAGTTGCTTTCACTTTTCTGTGGTAATGAACTATAATATGTTGATTTCTCTTCTAGATTAGAACTTAATATCGCTAATGCTGATGATTTTTAATAAAGAATTTATACTATGTTTTTACCTTATGGAATACTGATGTTAGCCTTCTGAAAAATTGCAAATCTATTTGTTGTATGTGGTTATATATGTATGGTTCAGTTATTTTTGGACTAAATATCCAACCTTTTTAGCGAAATCCTTTATTTTTGACTATATTTGTTATCTTTTTTCAAAACGCTATTTGAAATATAGCACGCAATTAGCACGATATAACGTCCATAGCGTTTGAAGGAAGCCGACGCTATTTCATTTAGCACGCTATTTTAAACCTTGGATTTGAATGTGTTTGGCTGCTAATTGCTATACTCTAGTAGTACTTTGCTAGTGATGGAGGTCGAGAAGATCACTGACTGGTATTATTGTAGACCTGCAGTAGTGGAGTAATATACGGCTAGTTGTGCACTTGTATTAGTGGTCGTTTTTTCCCTTGGTCGTGGATCTGATGTGACGTGATTAAGAGATAAAAACGTTTCTGTCAGTCTGTGTTAATCGCCACTCTTACATTACACATGCCTAACAAAACCTACCGGAAATACGTGCCACTTTCACTTTCCCGTATGCAGAGGCTGAGGTTATATTTTCCATTTCGAAAAAAAACTATCACTTACCCGTGAGCCGCCTTTCATGCATGATCACCCTGCCTTTTTCTTATTCGAGATGATCCTATGATAGCTTCTCGGTAGATGGCGTGGCTCAAGTGGAGGACCGGTTCCAAAACCCATCTGGAGGATGATTGTATACAAGAAAGAGCACGCAAACACTCTACAACCTCCGCGCAACGTGTCAGTAACAACCAAATCGTACACCACGTCGTACAAGATGGAGCTAATGATGTGTCGGATTGTTAAACAAGGTGGACTAACGAGCATGCATGGGTCACGATGCATTGCTTTGCCTACCACACATCGACATCTCTCAGTTACGCTAGTTAATTTTCTGTACGGTACAAAAACATAAGTATATGCCCGATCGACTTGTCAATAATCACTACTCCTAAGAAGGACCTAGCTGTAAAGCGGGACCAGCGCAAAGCAGTACTCCATAACTCTAGTGTCGTGCTGGATATCTCAAACTTAGTGGTTAAGCTAGCTAAGCAGAGCATCGCAGCTGCGTGGGATGAACGACAGTTTGGAACAAGTGACAGCAACCAATTGCTCCACTCCACTGTGAGCATACACAACCTCTGCGAGCTCCCTTTTTGGTAGCTGAATATGGATAGCGAAATGGCAAGATGCCCTTCTTACCACAAACACGGAGTAGGTTTTGGTTTTGGATCTCGCAGACAGCGACGTTTAGCGTAAAAAAGAGCAGGGTTTTCCCGACAAAGGGTTTTTCCTGATTTCATTAACGAAACCAAAATATGCATTGTTCCTACACACTCAAATATTTTAAACATTTCAAGTTCGCAAAGGCCCCTTCAGCAGTGCATCAATGCATTGTTGTCGAATGTTCAAATATGGGTCAGTAATGTCTACACCAACGAATTTAGTATGTGTTGCCGTAGGTGGGATTGCAAGGGTCTATAACAATACATATACATGCGAGGTTGGTAAGATAGCAATGGTCAGAGCCTAACAACAATTTATATGCGCTGATGCCTTGGTGGTTATAAATGGGTTATGATTATTGCAAAAGCTTAAAGAACTAGTATTAGATAGATTGAATAATTAATGGTAGTTTATACATTTCCAGCAATGATCGTTTGTTCAATGCAGATAGTGCACATCAGAAAATATAGTAAATAGAAACACCTCATTTATTAAATCAACTCTGTAACTTTACACAGAACATGATCCAATGAATACAAGATATGTACATCTGAAAATGATATTTTAAAACATAATCTATAAAGGACGTAACATAGTATAAACAGATCTTTGGATGTGATGCTGGGTCTCTACCTTTTAAATACTTAGGCATTCCTATTCACTTTAGAAAGCTTAGAATTTTTGATTGGTATCCAGTGGAGACCCGATTTGAGAGCAAATTGGGATGCTGGAAAGGCAAATTATTGTCCTATGGGGACAGACTTGTCCTTATCAATTCAGTTTTAACAAGCTTACCGATGTTCATGTTATCTTTTCTAGAAATACCTGTCGGGGTAAGGAAAAGATTGGACTTTTATAGGTCTCGCTTCTTCTGGCAATCTGAGGAAAATAAAAGAAAATATAGGCTCACCAAGTGGAATATCGTCTGCAGACCCAAGGATCAAGGGGGCCTTGGTATTGAGGTCCTTGAATTAAAAAATAGATGTTTATTGAGTAAATGGCTTTATAAACTTCTTAACGAGATGGGGTGTGGCAGGAATTGCTGCAGAATAAATACCTAGGACAGAAGATCTTATCCGGGGTACAAGCTAAACCAACAGACTCTCCCTTTTGGAAGAGATTAATGAAGGTTAAGGACGATTTTTTTTAGTAGAGGAGTTCTACATGTAGTTAATGGTACCAATATACGTTTCTGGGAAGATACCTGGTTAGGTAGTACACCATTAGCTCAACAATATCCATCCTTATATAACATTGTGCATCACAAGAATGTAACAGTAGCTCATATGTTAGCCCAAACGTCTCTGAATATTGGTTTCAGAAGACTGTTAATGGGAAACAAATGGTATCTGTTGTGGGTATACTTCATGGGTGTACCATCGACAGTGCCTAGATCCGGCAAGCCCGGGTGGCCCACAGATGGTGGTGAGGCATGTGGCCCATCGGGCGGCCCAGTTGCTGTTGATCCTGGCGGAAGATGTCCAGCCCAGGAGCAGGGAGCCGGATCCAACCGACATTGAGGAGGAACCCGGATCCACGGAGGCCCATTAAGGGACCCGGATCCGGTACGACATAGATGGAAGGGCGGATCCTTGGTGTACACGGCAAGACATTGTACCGTAGTTAGGTAACCTGTATCCGGGTGGGACTCTCCATGTAAACCCTAGATCCGTGCGCCTTTATAAGCCGGATCCCGGGAGCCCTAGAGGCAAGACCTCAACTCATTGTAACATCGCAAAAGCGCCCAGATAATTCCAGACAAGCAGCAGTAGGCCCTGTCATCGTGCAGGTGTTCCGAAGCTGGGTAAATCGCGTACCACCGTCCCGTGTGCACTCCGCCCTATGGCCCCTACTTCTTCTCCCCCTCGTGAGGATCCCTCCTCCGGGGTACCGTCGATTACGCAACAGCAGTTGGCGCCCACCGTGGGGCCTGCGGCGTCTGGAGGCCGGAACCGGGAGGGTTCCGCCATGGGAAGCTACGACGACACCATCGCTGTGGGGCGCGTCCTCTACGCCGGAAATCTGCCGATCGTCCCTCCGGACGAGTGTTGGATTCCGGCTAGGACAAACCCTGTCAAGCTCTCCATCGTCCCAGTTGGCGGCATACACATCTTCATCGGGGAAACCGTCGATTCCGACAGAAACCCATCGTAAACGCAGACGCGACCGCCGCAGAGCTGGACGCAGTCGCGAAGATCCGATCTGAGATGCAGGAGCTTCCCAAGGAAGATTCCGCCTCGGATCTGGAAATTCCAAAGCCCACCCAATCCGCCCCTGAGCAGGAAATAACGGTGGAAGACCAATGCAGATCCGCCTGGGTCTCCCAGGTGTTAGAAAAGCAGAGGTGCCACTTCGTACACTTCTTGGCCCATACCGCCGGAACCGCCCCTCAAGAAAACGGAGCTGGTCCTGAGCAGGTAGAGGCACCGGAAAACGACGCGGATCCGGATCAGGCTGAGCTTGTCGGAGAAAGCGAAACTCCGGTTGAAGAGTCGATTTTGGGCAATCTGAGCCCAATTTCCGGAGATACCCCCTCCATGGATACTGACGAGTTCAATCGCAAGCTAGGGGAGTACGGTTTCGGTGATCAGCCTGAAGTCGACTCCGCCCAGCCTAAGCAAGTACTTGCAACCGTAGCGGCGCTGGGACAACCTGGATCAGAAGGGGCAACCAACCAATCCGACCCTCAGCCATCCCGCCAAGGATCTCCAATGTCACGGGAGCAACCCCGCAGGGATTCTTCCTCGGAGGAACTCCTGTCACCTGAAGAGATGGTTGCGCAAGCAGGCATAGATGCAGTTTATCGCTCGGATATTCTCAATAAGCCAATAACCCCTGGCGACGCCGCAGATCCAGAGGCTTTAGAGGCCACTAGAAAGGAGATGCTGGCCACAGCCAAGAAGATCGCCAATACCGCAGCTGCTATATTGGATGAGAGGGAGGAAGCTGCGCATTTCATGGATCGCTTTGAAAGACAGGATCGCGAAATCACTGCAACACTCGAGCAAGTCAAGAGTATGAAAAAAGAGTGGGAGGTGAAAATGACCTACGCTCAGGCGGAGGCTGGTAGAATCATCAGAGAAGCAATCCCTCCCCGCAGGATCAACTTCGCAACCCCTGTCGAACAGCAGCCGCTCGCAACCCCAAAGGACAATATGACGAAGGCTGCAGAGATCTTGAAGAAAAAGAACGAGGAGATCGACATCGACTACGTTCGCACGCTCGTCGCTTCAGCAATGAGGCAGCAGAGCAAGGCAGACACTTCGCGCAGATTGGAATCTAACCCGGAGCATTGCGTCTCCACTGCGCACGACGGTCGCCATCGAGATGACGAATCGCGAACCGGATCTTCGGAACGCAGAAGGATAGCCAGAGAGCACCCAAATCCAATCCCCGTCCCATCAAGGACGCCTCCATCAGATCCAGGAAAGGGAAAGGATGCAATGTACTCTGGACGAGACAAGTACCGCAACCCCTCTCCTCCGCCTAATGGTTACCCGCGGCCCCCTCGCCGCCGTAGTCCAGCCGGAAACACCAGGCCCCCAGGGCATGGTGGGATTGTTATCCGCGACAACGTGCTGCCAAGAAACAGAAACAGGGAGTGCTCGCCGGAACCTCGCCGGAACCAGAACAACGATCGTGAGCCCGAGCCCAGGAGGAGTCGGAATGAGGAGCGCGACCCGGAGCCTCGCCGGAGCCGCGACCCGGAGCCTCGCCGGAGCCGCGACCCGGAGCCTCGCCGGAGCCGCGACCCGGAGCACCGGGAAGGCCGAGGAGAATCGGAAGGCGGAAGCAAGAAATCGGATCGACCACCTCGCAGGTCTCCCTCACCACCACCTAGCGGTGGCGGCGGAGGTGGAGGCGGAGGCGACGGCCGGAGATCTCTCTCTCGCTCACAATCTCCTCGCCACGGCCCGCGCGACGCGCGGGAGCGCCTTAACGAATACAGAACCGATTACATCGGTCCCAAGTGCTTTGGCAGGATGATTCGAGAGGAACCAAAGCCAAGGATGAACCTCAAGCTACCCGGAAACCTGAAGCATTATGATGGCACCGAAAGGCCGGATACCTGGATTGAGGATTACTATAATGCAGTTGTGGTGACTCTGCATACCACTGCATATTGTAGTATGCCAGTCGTTGATATAACATTCACGAAGTACCATTCCGCAAATATTACATCCCTCAGAGTAGTACAACAGAACATAGCAAGGTCCATAACTCATTCACATATTATTACAATTAACATACACATGTCGTCTCGGAGCTCCTCTTGGGTCCTCAGAGGAATACTCCTGGGTTCGAGGCGAACCCAACTTAGTTTACAATATATAAGTCTCATTAAGTGATACATTTATTTCCTCGAGCAGCTAAATATAAAGAGTTCGAGCTGCTCGGCTACAACTACTACTAGGTTCTTCTAGGCTTGATCTCCACCGGAAGCCTCCCCGGTTCCGTAGACTATGAGATAGTCTACGCCTTCAACTCCTCCTGAGAGGTCAGGTTCATCATAGCCGATAATCTCGGCTCCTTCATTGTTGTCGTAGTCCTCCTCCAGATGGTTCAGACAATCTAAGCATGGGATTTAAGAGTGGTATGAGTACGAGCGTACTCAACAAGTTCATTATAGATAAGAGGTGTTTAATGCACTAACTACGATATTAGACCAGAAAGTCTAATACCAATGCAAGTTTTGTTAAACGTTTCTTCAAGAGATTGCTTTTATTTCAAAGAGCTATGTCCGTCAGCCTTCACCGGTTTACTAGAACTTCATGGAGCTCCTTTCCGGCCGCGTTCGCAGTTCCTCAATCCCGGAACAGGGAGTGACAGGTCACAGTTCTTTACACTCTGCAGAGGTGTGTTGCTTTACCCATAAGAGATCTTAACCTTGGTGCCAACCGGGCAGCTTTCCCGTCCACACTTCCTTTGGTGTGAGGCCCGGTATAAGGTCTAGCCAATCATGTTCCTCCGCTACCTCGAACACCCACCCTTTGTTGCATGCCCCAACCCTGGGTCCACGTCGGTCCCATTATTCCTGTAGATTTCAAGGTGGACCCCGACCACGACAACAAGGTCGGGCTCTACCATACACTCCTACGCCGGTAGCTGCAACCCATCCTAGACCGCAATACCGTGGGGACTTAGGACTCCCCAGCCTCACCATCTTGCTCCTTCGGGCGACAAGTGTACTACGGACTATGCCGTGGGGACTTAGGACTCCCCAGCCTCACCAGCTTGCCCCCTTGGATTACAAGTGTACTACGGTAAAGCGCATCCGTTGATGAACGAGAGGTGGAAACACTTTTGACTACTCCGTCCCACTCCGGATCTTATGGTTAACACGGGTATTACGGCACAAGAATCACTGGCGACATTTGTTGTTTAATCCTAGATGGATATAAACCCGTGCAATGGAACCTCCACCATATCAACACAATCCATGGTTCCATTGCCCACCACATAGTCATATTCATAGTTATGAAAGTAGTGGTTTTGATTTTTGTGCAATAGTGATAACCATAATACTTTGCAAGTAATTTGATAAAAATACTCAAATGACATGAGCAAGTGATGAACTTGCCTGAACACTGCAAAGTTTTGCAGTTGGAAGGTGTGGACTGACCCTTGTCCTCTTGTCTCTGAAAAATAGCATCATTGTCCGATAAGGGCAATGGTTAAAGAACGATTATGCATGATTCCAGTTTTAGGGTTTGTTCCCCCCTTCCGATGTTGTTATTATTTCATGTAAGAGGTTAATACTAAGAATAATTTGAGGATACTTGATTTAAAGTAAAATACAACCTTGAAATGTTGTCAAGGTGTTTTTAAAGTCCAAATACATTAATGGACTTATTTTCATTATAGAAAATTAGGTGTGTGATTTAAATGATCATTTTAATCATCAAAATAGGACTTATTCTTAATTGTCTTCAAAAATTCTCTTTGATATTTTATTTAAATAGAGAATTTTATGCTGATCTATTTTCATATTTTTAATTATTTTTTTAGAGCTTTTATCAATTTTCTATTGAATTTCCAAGTTTCTGGTTTTTAATGAAATTTGGAAAAGACTGATTTGCCCCTGGGCCCACCTGTCAGTGCGGCCCAGCGGTTAACCCTAACCCGAGCCGCTCGTCCGGCTCGGTCGGACGCACCCGTCCCCTTCCTCTCGCGCACGCACTAACCCTAACCCCTCTGAGCTCTGGCGACTCCCGTGTCGCCGCCGCCTTCGCCGATTTTCTCCGGCCAACTCCGGCCATCGCCGGCGGTGAGATGGGTATCAATCGAACCGCCGTTCGACGGCGCTTCGATTGATCCGCGTCGATCTGCTTTTCCTCGCCACCGCCGTTCTTCCCCAACACCCCTGTGACATGGCCGCGGGCGAATCGCCGCGATCTCGTCGTTGCCGACGAGCCTGGCGCCGTGACGTGGCCGTGTGCCCCGCCGTGGTTGCGTTGGAGCCCCTGCGCCCCGACGACTGCCTGGATTGGCCATGGCCTGGCGCCATCGTTCGCCCGACGTGTGCCGCCGTGCCGCCATGGCCGTGCTTTCCTCCGTTATGCCTATAAGTGCTCCCCTCCTTCTTCTTCCTCTAGTCCTTCTCCTAGCTCTGGCCACTGCATGCTGTTCCTTGTGCCTGTGCTGCTCGGTGGATGTGCTCACGACTGCTGCCTGCATGCGTCATTGCTCCTAGCTAGTGTGCTTGCTCTACAGCTATGCGTATGCTGCTTACTGTGCTGTTACTACCATGCTTCTGTGCTTCCTAGCTATTTCTGTTCATGGTAATCTCCGGCTGTGGCCCTCCTGTGATTGCTCATGAGCATCCAGTGATGCTCATGGCCTACTGGCTTGCTCCTATTATTTTTACTGTCACTTGGGCATACTGTGTGTGCTTAATCCTGTCCCTGGCTTGATTGTTGTAGTTAATCCTTGCATATTTGGAAGTGCCAGTGCCCCTGGGGCTAGTTCATTGTGTTCAGATTCATGATTATGCTCAATTGAGCATTACTGTTGGCTTATTAGTGAGATTCAGTGATGATTGGATATGTGTCTTGCTTGGGTATTATGATCCAGTGGTTCATCAATCCTTTGATGTGCTTCTGGATACAATCATAAAGTCATTAATTCAGTTATCTATTTATTCAGTTATGACTTGGTTGGATTTCTTCAGTAGCTGGCTAATTACTGATAATATGCTTGACTATAGCCATCTGTAACCAGTGCTAGCAAGCTCAGATGATCATATGATCATGAGTTGCTTGTGAGATATATTGTTTCCTGTCTGTGCCTCACTGTTGCCCTCTGTGTGATGTGTGTGCATCACACAAGCTTGGCCTGATGTGTGATGGTGCTTGCTCAAGCATCAGTTGATGCTTGCAATGATCCTTTAGATCATTAGCAAATATTTATTCCAAGTTTTGTTTGTTAACATCAATTATCTGTGTTGCCTTAATTGATGGAGTGGATAATTGATGTGAACTGTGATACAGTGATGATCATCACACTAGATTGGCTTAGGCTAGATGGATGCCCACAGTGGTTGGGAACCCTAGCCCTCATTTGAACCCAACCAGGGTGATGATATTTGTATCTGGCTTGTTGGTTTGGCTGTTCTAGGGTTTGAGGTGACCCTGGCAGTATTCATATGCTGCCCTAGGGTAGCTCCCCTATTTAGTGGCTTTCTGTGATGGATAGATGCTCACTGGCTAGTCACTTAGTGAACTTCCGATGCTTTGGATGTTGATAAACATGAATAGACACTTGATAGTCTATACATGCGATGGTGTAGTGGCTATAGGTGCTAAGTGAAGCTGACTAGCTAGATAGGATCATCCCTTGTTGGATTTCTTTGATTATGTCACTGGTTTGGCATAGCCAATGTTCCCAGGGTGCTTTCCTATTTGTTTCCCTCTGGTTCACTTGCACCAATTTGGCCAGTAGCCATATGATGACTCACATATAGGGTTTCTACCCTTGTGGTGTGTTTGAGAGCATGCCTGTGCAATTTATGAACAAAACCATCTGGTTTGTTCATGTTGATATGTATACCTCACTCCAGCTCCTAGAAATAGTGTGTTGGTGTAGAGGTTTTGCTTCTGGTGGTTGGTTTAACTTGCCCTGCTCCTCCTTGTAAGCTTGCTGCTTGATCTACTCCATGGTTTGCTTCTCAACAGGAAACATTTCCTTGCTTGAGCTGTTCCTGGATGAGGGTTCTGGCTAGGTGTTCTTCCTGTTCTAAGTGTTCTTGTTCTCTGATGACTTACCAAGTTGCCTGCCGATGAATGAGCTAGGGTTTGCTTCTGAAAAGCTTATATGTGGTGCTCCCTTGCTCTCCCTGGTCGACAGCTCTTGCTTGTCACTTTGGTGACTCACTGTGTGTGTGTGCTGCATGCACACAGCCCTGTGAGCAGGCTGTGTGTGTGTGTAGACATGTGCTGTGCACCTGGACCTGAAACTTGGCTGTGGCATGGATCAGCTCGGCAGCTTGATCATATCCCCTTTATTTCCTTTATTTGTTAACCTGCCAAGTGGCTTTGCCACTTGGCTTAATTCTGGTCTTGCTTTGATTTGTGCAGGGAATCAAGGATGTAACCAAGTGAAGATGAAGATCATCAGATCCATGCATCTTATGAAACTAGACTTGTAATTTAGAATAGGTCACTGATTGTAATCTTCTTTTTCTTATTTGAGCAATTCTTGTAATGTGTTGTATTATTCATTTATTTACATTATGAATATTGTAAAGACAATGTATCTTGTGTGTTATTCAATAAAGCTCAAAGTTTTCCCTAATGAGCTTTACTTTATTATAATTGTTCATATTGTATATTATTGATTATATACTTAATGAATTTCCTCACAATTGAATTATTTAGGTAATTATTTAATGTTTGAATTTTAAATTCAAAGTCAACATTGGTTTGAATTCAACCATGTCACTTTATTTAAAATTCAATCATGCAGACTCTCCCCTCTCTTCTCAAAACCCTAACTAGTGAAGTGAGATGCAAGTTTGTCGCACTCTCGAAACCCTAACCCTGTAAGGTGTCGAGAGAGAAACTTGTCCCCCTTCGATGTAGTTTTTGTTTAAAAGCGCGAATTTTCCCCAGAATTTACTATGCAATGCACATCCCTTTCTAAAATC
The DNA here is from genome assembly GCF_019359855.2 of Lolium perenne. Taxonomy (NCBI): domain Eukaryota; kingdom Viridiplantae; phylum Streptophyta; class Magnoliopsida; order Poales; family Poaceae; genus Lolium; species Lolium perenne. The sequence goes on from NC_067247.2 coordinate 314,676,555, forward strand.
TACCCCTCGATCGTCTCTAAACCTGGGACATTACAGCCTTTCCCCCTTAAAGAAAACTTCGTCCCGAAGTTGTGGTTGTAATACCTGAACAGCTCGGGGTATGTTTTCCTCAGGTCTTCCTCTTTTTCCCAGGTGGCTTCCCTCTCGGGGTGATGCTTCCATTGTATCTTGCAATACTTGATAGCTTTATTTCTGAGTTGTTTCCAGCTCTCCTCGAGAATCTTGGCTGGCTTCTCGATGTATGTCAAGTCTGGATGTAACTCCAGCTCATCATGTGATATTGGTTCATCTGGGGTCTTTAAGCATTTCCGAAGTTGTGACACATGGAAAACATTGTGAACTTGAGCTAACCTTCCCGGTAGATCCAATTCAAAGGCTAAACCTCGGTTCTGACTCAATATCTTGAAAGGTCCTATGTATCTAGGACTGAGTTTTCCTTTTACTCCAAACCTCTGGAGTCCTTTCATCGGGCTTACCTTAAGATAAACCATGTCTCCAACTCGTGGCTCCCATGTCCTTCTCTTCTGATCGGCATAACTCTTTTGCCGACTTTGGGCTATCTTGAGCCTGTCTCTGATAATGTCAATGATTTGTTGTTTTTCCTTGACATAATCAGGGTTGAACTCTTTGCTTGCTCCGGCTTCATACCAACATATCGGTGATCTACACTTCCTTCCATACAGAGCTTCAAATGGTGCCATCTTGATGCTGCTTTGATAACTATTGTTATATGAAAACTCTGCTAGTGGTAAGTGTTCTTCCCATGATCCTCCGAAGTCTAGGGCACAAGCCCTAAGCATATCCTCTAGGATTTGATTGGTTCTCTCCGTTTGTCCACCTGTCTGGGGATGATAAGCGGTACTATAGTCCAACTTGGATCCTAAAGCTTCGTGTAGTTGCTTCCAGAATGCTGATGTGAACACGGATCCTCGATCCGACACGATCTTCTTAGGCACTCCATGCTTACTCACGATCTCTTTGATGTAAAGATCGATGAGTTTCTCTCCTTTATCCTGTTGGTTTACTGCTAAGAAGTGGGCGCTCTTCGTCAACCGGTCCACGATTACCCATATCATGTCCTTCTTTTTATTGGTCATGGGTAGTCCGGTGATGAAATCCATCCCTATTTCCTCCCATTTCCACTCTGGAATAGGTAAAGGTTGTAACTTCCCTGCCGGACTCTGATGTTCAGCCTTCACTCTCTGGCAGGTATGGCATTCTGCCACATATTGTGCTATCTCCCTCTTCATGTTATTCCACCAGAATAGTTCCTTTAAGTCCATGTACATCTTTGTACTTCCCGGATGTATGGAATATGGGGTTTGATGAGCTTCCCGGAGTATTACTTCCTTAATTTCAGCAATATCCGGAACGCAAATTCTTTTCTGGAACCATAAGGATCCAGCTTCTCCGCGGTGAAATTCTGATGGTCTTCCCTCATCTATTCTTCTCATCTCCTCCACGATGAATGGATCGTCCAACTGACCCATCATTATCTCATTCTTCAGGTTGACATTTAGCTCATCGGCTACTTGTAAAGCTGATAGTCCTTCATGAGCTTCCTTCTCCCAAAGTTGTATTTGGGCTTGACTTATTTCCTTCCTCAACTCCGGTGATATTTCTGGTTCCACTCCTCCGGTGCTCTTCCTACTCAGGGCATCTGCTACAACATTAGCCTTCCCTGGTGTGTAATTGATTGTCAGATCATAATCCTTAATCAATTCTAGCCATCTTTTCTGTCTCATGTTGAGTTCCTTCTGAGTGAAGAAATATTTGAGGCTTTTATGATCTGTATAGAGCTCACACTTCGCTCCATAGAGAAAATGTCTCCAAGTTTTGAGTGCAAACACGACTGCTGCTAATTCCAGGTCATGTGTTGGATAATTTACTTCATGAGGTCTGAGTTGCCTCGATCCATAAGATATCACTTTCCGATCTTGCATGAGTACGCAACCCAATCCATGCTTGGATGCGTCACAGTACACGGTGTAATCCTTGCCAACTTCCGGAACTGCTAACACCGGTGCCGTGGTGAGTTTCTCCTTCAGAGTTTGAAAACTCTTCTCACACTCCTCTGACCACACGAATGGTGTGTTCTTCCTTAACAGCTTTGTCATTGGTCCTGCGATCTTAGAGAATCCTTCAATGAATCTCCGATAATATCCTGCCATTCCTAGGAATCCTCGGATTTTCTTGACAGTCTTGGGTGCTTCCCATTCTAGAACTGCTGCTACCTTACTCGGGTTAACAGCTATTCCATCTTTACTAATGACATGACCAAGAAATTCCACTTGATCTAGCCAAAATTCACACTTACTAAGTTTAGCATAAAGTTGATGTTCCCTTAGTGTTTGCAACACTAACCTCAAATGTTCGGCATGTTCTGCCTTGTTCTTGGAATATATCAAGATATCATCGATAAATACGATGACAAACTTGTCTAGATATGGCATGAAGATCTTATTCATGAGATTCATGAATATTGCTGGGGCATTGGTCAATCCAAAAGGTACTACGAGGTATTCATGATGTCCATACCTTGAGACAAAGGCAGTTTTCGGAACGTCTTCCTTCTTGATCTTTATCTGGTGATAACCGGATCTTAGATCAATCTTGGAAAAGACTCCCGCGCCTCTCACTTGATCAAATAGATCTTGTATTCTTGGAAGTGGATACTTGTTCTTGATTGTGACGTTGTTCAGATTCCTGTAGTCTCCGCACATCCTTCTTCCTCCATCTCTTTTATCCACGAAGATCACAGGTGATCCCCATGGTGAAACACTCTCTTGAATGAATCCCCTTTGTTCTAAGTCATCCAGTTGCTCCTTAAGCTCTTTCAACTCCTTGGGCCCCATCTTGTATGGTGCTTTGGCAATCGGAGCTGTTCCTGGGATTAGGTCGATAGTGAATTCTATCTCCCTATCTGGTGGCATACCAGGTAATTCCGCAGGAAACACATCCTGGAATTCATTTACTACAGGTATATCTTCTAACTTCACCTCCTTCATGCTGTTCAGCTGTAACTCAACTTCAATCTGTGTATGTTTGTCGCCTTGGTAGATCATTCTACTTCCATCGGGGCTTTTCAATGACACCGTCTTGTTTACACAGTCGATCAATGCTCCATTAGCTTCTAACCAGTTCATACCAAGAATGACATCAATGTCCTTCATCGGTAAAATGAACAGGTCCGCGTCAAACGCGCACTTATTGATCATAATGACTTGTTTTTGTTTGGCATGGGTTACTACTATCGTTCCCCCCACAGAAAGTATGGTTATGGGTGTATCTAACTTAGTGCAACTAATCCCATGTTTGATGATGAATTGTTGAGATATGAATGATGTAGTTGCACCAGTATCAAAAAGTACTTTGCCAGGATGAGTGAGTATCTGGAGCGTACCTATCACCGCCTGGTCAGAGTTGACCACCTCCTCCAGACTGGTACAGTTCAGCTTGCCGAAGGGCTTCTTATTCTTCCAGTTGCCTCCGGTGTTTCCTCCTCGACCTCCACCTCCTCCAGACTGACCTCCTCCGGTGTTCCTCTTGGGGCAGTCCTTCAGCATGTGCCCCTCCTGGCGACAACCAAAGCATATAATCCTTGGTTTCTTGCAATCCTTGGCGAAATGCCCTGTGAGTCCACAACTCCTGCAAACGCTTTGATTTGCAGTCTGAAATGCCTGATTCTTCCTACTACCGTAGTAGTTGCTGTTGTTGTTGTTGTTGTTGTTGTATCTGGGCTTGAAACTCAAGCTGGTATTAGGCTTGTTACTAACAAACCTCTTAGGCTCAAACTTGGCCTTTTTCCTCTTCTCCTCCTGTAATTGCTTGAAATCATCTTCTAGAGTGATGGCTGCATCCACCAACTCTTGAAACTCCGTCGCTCTCATCATACGAAGCTGTACTTTGAACTGGGGACTCAACCCCCTCAGAAATCCCTTTTTCTTCTTGTCCTCGGTGTTGACTTCTTCAACGGCGTACCGGGACAGTTTAGAGAACTCCCTGACATAGGTCAGGATTGCCTTGTCCTTCTGTTCGAGACTTTCAAATTCTCGATGCTTCAGTTCCACAATACTTTCAGGGACATTGGATTCCCTGAACTTCCTCGTGAATTCCTCCCAGGTAAATACCTTTCCAGCCGGATAAACGGCTACAATATTGTCCCACCATGATGCGGCAGGTCCACATAACAGATGGGTAGCATAACGAACCTTCTCTTGGTCGTTACATCCAACGGTGTTGAGCTTACGCTCAGTATCCATCAGCCAATCTTCCGCGTCCATTGGCTCGGGTGCATACGCGAAAGATATAGGCTTAGTGTTTTGGAAGTCTGCTAATGTGACTCCCGGGTTCTCAGGTCTCTCCACCCTGTTCTGCTGCAGCAACTCTTGAAAGAATTTATTCTGCTGCTCCAGTGTTATACGCTGCCTCTCTTCTACCAGCTGCATGTACTGGATGAAATTTTGCTGCGTCATGGGTGGTGGTGGTGGTGGAAACTGATCTCTGGCTGCACCCTCAGCCTCTTCCTTTTGTTTTGCTTCGCGCTCCATGCGCTGTGCTTCAGTCTCGTCTCCTAGCGTTCCCGACATAACCCCCTAGTTCTGCAACACAAGATGATACTCATAATTACTCCATGCACAAGTTTTCTGAGCTCAACTTTGTGCACAGAACTAGTCACGCAATGGAAATCAAGAAGCAAATCCAAATCATACAAAACATATACCCTGTATATACATACTTAAGTGGTCTTATTACAATACTCAAGTCGATGTGAGTATGCAAACTCACTTATTAAAGTATATGTACATATTTATACAAATATTACAAACTATAATACACGTGGTACTTGTGCATTATAGCCTCGCCTCCCTTGGTGGACTCTAGTCGACCTTCACTCCCGGTACATCCCAGGCTTCCATCCGGTCGAACGTGTCGTCCTCCTGATAGACCCTGGAACATAAGGTCTCCCCGTTGGCTTGTAATCCGAATCAGATGATGATCCTAAGGAGAAATCAGTGTTCACAAACTGATCGTTGAGTGCATCATAGTCCACCCATCGGGTGTACTCCTCTGTAGCCCCACCATAAGGATTACCAAAACTCATACCCGACTCAACCTGTGTCGGATACCCTCCATCAACTCCTTCATTACTAGGATAGCTCTGGTTCTGGGTTGTTGCGTCATCATTCATCTCTCCATCATAATACACAGAAGTACTATGAGTTCCAGTATCCGATCCCCAACGCCAACCCCTGGAATTCTCGATAGGAGTCTCGGAACGCTGGTTGTTTCCGGATTCCTCTCCGCCCTCGTATCCCCCATAGGAACTACCCAGATAGTTCCCAGGTGTAACAGGTGTAGGTTCACGTGCAAGTGGATCAATACTGATGTAGTCACCAGCTGAATAAACTGGTGTGTGCACCACATTCTCCATAGGTTCTTTCCCCCTACTCTCCTCCTTGGGTTCAGTGAATTCCTCAAGCATCGTATCAATTGCTCCTATCAGATGATGGTTCATCTAAAAGAGTAATGATATGAAGTTACGGCTATTATCCATATATTTTGCCGCTGCTATGGGTTTGCGTTTGGCATATTTGTAGTGGTTGAGCATGGGATCTTCTTCCTCCTGATTATGAGGAATATGGGAGAACTCGGAATCCATAAGCTCTTTTGTCTTATGTTCCCGTATGTCGGTTATGGCTCTCATAACAGCTATATGGTAGGCTGTGTTGGTTGTCCTAGCTTCTCCAGCTGGCATGACTACGCTCATTCCCAAAGATTCGGGAAGTCGCAGTCCTACCCTGCACTTGGCCAACACCGGACCATCATAGAACATGTACTTCTTTACTGGAATCTGGGGATCGCACCCAAATTCCAGTAACATGGCTCGTAGGATATCAGCAAGTCCTCCTTGGTATTCGTTCAGTGTGGAATCCATAACTTTCACGTTTCTTCCAGGTCGTGAACTTGCCATGTTGGCTGTAGAAATAGAAAGATTATAAGATTAGTAATAATGCATCATAATAGAGATAATAAAGAATTATCGCACTAAAACATATGATTGTTGTATTCTCAATTGAATATACACCATATTTTTAGAGAATTCTTTATTAGTCCTATTTGACTCCTAACGTTTGGTCCCATTTACTAGGTTCCAACCTAAGGTCAAAGCTTTGGCTCTGATACCAACTGTGGTGACTCTGCATACCACTGCATGTTGTAGTATGCCAGTCGTTGATATAACATTCACGAAGTACCATTCCGCAAATATTACATCCCTCAGAGTAGTACAACAGAACATAGCAAGGTCCATAACTCATTCACATATTATTACAATTAACATACACATGTCGTCTCGGAGCTCCTCTTGGGTCCTTAGAGGAATACTCCTGGGTTCGAGGCGAACCCAACTTAGTTTACAATATATAAGTCTCATTAAGTGATACATTTATTTCCTCGAGCAGCTAAATATAAAGAGTTCGAGCTGCTCGGCTACAACTACTACTAGGTTCTTCTAGGCTTGATCTCCACCGGAAGCCTCCCCGGTTCCGTAGACTATGAGATAGTCTACGCCTTCAACTCCTCCTGAGAGGTCAGGTTCATCATAGCCGATAATCTCGGCTCCTTCATTGTTGTCGTAGTCCTCCTCCAGACGGTTCAGACAATCTAAGCATGGGATTTAAGAGTGGTATGAGTACGAGCATACTCAACAAGTTCATTATAGATAAGAGGTGTTTAATGCACTAACTACGAAATTAGACCAGAAAGTCTAATACCAATGCAAGTTTTGTTAAACGTTTCTTCAAGAGATTGCTTTTATTTCAAAGAGCTATGTCCGTCAGCCTTCACCGGTTTACTAGAACTTCATGGAGCTCCTTTCCGGCCGCGTTCGCAGTTCCTCAATCCCGAACGAGGGAGTGACAGTCACAGATTCTTTACACTCTGCAGAGGTGTGTTGCTTTACCCATAAGAGATCTTAACCTTGGTGCCAACCGGCAGCTTTCCGTCCACACTTCCTTTGGTGTGAGGCCCGGTATAAGGTCTAGCCAATCATGTTCCTCCGCTACCTCGAACACCCACCCTTTGTTGCATGCCCCGACCCTGGGTCCACGTCGGTCCCATTATTCCTGTAGATTTCAAGGTGGACCCCGACCACGACAACAGTGCTGGGCTCTACCATACACTCCTACGCCGGTAGCTGCAACCCATCCACCGCAATACCGTGGGGACTTAGGACTCCCCAGCCTCACCATCTTGCTCCTTCGGGCGACAAGTGTACTACGGACTATGCCGTGGGGACTTAGGACTCCCCAGCCTCACCAGCTTGCCCCCTTGGATTACAAGTGTACTACGGTAAAGCGCATCCGTTGATGAACGAGAGGTGGAAACACTTTTGACTACTCCGTCCCACTCCGGATCTTATGGTTAACACGGGTATTACGGCACAAGAATCACTGGCGACATTTGTTGTTTAATCCTAGATGGATATAAACCCGTGCAATGGAACCTCCACCATATCAACACAATCCATGGTTCCATTGCCCACCACATAGTCATATTCATAGTTATGAAAGTAGTGGTTTTGATTTTTGTGCAATAGTGATAACCATAATACTTTGCAAGTAATTTGATAAAAATACTCAAATGACATGAGCAAGTGATGAACTTGCCTGAACACTGCAAAGTTTTGCAGTTGGAAGGTGTGGACTGACCCTTGTCCTCTGTCTCTGAAAAATAGCATCATTGTCCGATAAGGGCAATGGTTAAAGAAGCAGTTATGCATGATTCCAGTTTTAGGGTTTGTTCCCCCCTTCCGATGTTGTTATTATTTCATGTAAGAGGTTAATACTAAGAATAATTTGAGGATACTTGATTTAAAGTAAAATACAACCTTGAAATGTTGTCAAGGTGTTTTTAAAGTCCAAATACATTAATGGACTTATTTTCATTATAGAAAATTAGGTGTGTGATTTAAATGATCATTTTAATCATCAAAATAGTACTTATTCTTAATTGTCTTCAAAAATTCTCTTTGATATTTTATTTAAATAGAGAATTTTATGCTGATCTATTTTCATATTTTTAATTATTTTTTTAGAGCTTTTATCAATTTTCTATTGAATTTCCAAGTTTCTGGTTTTTAATGAAATTTGGAAAAGACTGATTTGCCCCTGGGCCCACCTGTCAGTGCGGCCCAGCGGTTAACCCTAACCCGAGCCGCTCGTCCGGCTCGGTCGGACGCACCCGTCCCCTTCCTCTCGCGCACGCACTAACCCTAACCCCTCTGAGCTCTGGCGACTCCCGTGTCGCCGCCGCCTTCGCCGATTTTCTCCGGCCAACTCCGGCCATCGCCGGCGGTGAGATGGGTATCAATCGAACCGCCGTTCGACGGCGCTTCGATTGATCCGCGTCGATCTGCTTTTCCTCGCCACCGCCGTTCTTCCCCAACACCCCTGTGACATGGCCGCGGGCGAATCGCCGCGATCTCGTCGTTGCCGACGAGCCTGGCGCCGTGACGTGGCCGTGTGCCCCGCCGTGGTTGCGTTGGAGCCCCTGCGCCCCGACGACTGCCTGGATTGGCCATGGCCTGGCGCCATCGTTCGCCCGACGTGTGCCGCCGTGCCGCCATGGCCGTGCTTTCCTCCGTTATGCCTATAAGTGCTCCCCTCCTTCTTCTTCCTCTAGTCCTTCTCCTAGCTCTGGCCACTGCATGCTGTTCCTTGTGCCTGTGCTGCTCGGTGGATGTGCTCACGACTGCTGCCTGCATGCGTCATTGCTCCTAGCTAGTGTGCTTGCTCTCTGACTATGCGTATGCCGCCATCGTGTCTGTTACTACCATGCTTCTGTGCTTCCTAGCTATTTCTGTTCATGGTAATCTCCGGCTGTGGCCCTCCTGTGATTGCTCATGAGCATCCAGTGATGCTCATGGCCTACTGGCTTGCTCCTATTATTTTTACTGTCACTTGGGCATACTGTGTGTGCTTAATCCTGTCCCTGGCTTGATTGTTGTAGTTAATCCTTGCATATTTGGAAGTGCCAGTGCCCCTGGGGCTAGTTCATTGTGTTCAGATTCATGATTATGCTCAATTGAGCATTACTGTTGGCTTATTAGTGAGATTCAGTGATGATTGGATATGTGTCTTGCTTGGGTATTATGATCCAGTGGTTCATCAATCCTTTGATGTGCTTCTGGATACAATCATAAAGTCATTAATTCAGTTATCTATTTATTCAGTTATGACTTGGTTGGATTTCTTCAGTAGCTGGCTAATTACTGATAATATGCTTGACTATAGCCATCTGTAACCAGTGCTAGCAAGCTCAGATGATCATATGATCATGAGTTGCTTGTGAGATATATTGTTTCCTGTCTGTGCCTCACTGTTGCCCTCTGTGTGATGTGTGTGCATCACACAAGCTTGGCCTGATGTGTGATGGTGCTTGCTCAAGCATTAGTTGATGCTTGCAATGATCCTTTAGATCATTAGCAAATATTTATTCCAAGTTTTGTTTGTTAACATCAATTATCTGTGTTGCCTTAATTGATGGAGTGGATAATTGATGTGAACTGTGATACAGTGATGATCATCACACTAGATTGGCTTAGGCTAGATGGATGCCCACAGTGGTTGGGAACCCTAGCCCTCATTTGAACCCAACCAGGGTGATGATATTTGTATCTGGCTTGTTGGTTTGGCTGTTCTAGGGTTTGAGGTGACCCTGGCAGTATTCATATGCTGCCCTAGGGTAGCTCCCCTATTTAGTGGCTTTCTGTGATGGATAGATGCTCACTGGCTAGTCACTTAGTGAACTTCCAGTAGCCTGGATGTTGATAAACATGAATAGACACTTGATAGTCTATCTGTCTGATGGTGTAGTGGCTATAGGTGCTAAGTGAAGCTGACTAGCTAGATAGGATCATCCCTTGTTGGATTTCTTTGATTATGTCACTGGTTTGGCATAGCCAATGTTCCCAGGGTGCTTTCCTATTTGTTTCCCTCTGGTTCACTTGCACCAATTTGGCCAGTAGCCATATGATGACTCACATATAGGGTTTCTACCCTTGTGGTGTGTTTGAGAGCATGCCTGTGCAATTTATGAACAAAACCATCTGGTTTGTTCATGTTGATATGTATACCTCACTCCAGCTCCTAGAAATAGTGTGTTGGTGTAGAGGTTTTGCTTCTGGTGGTTGGTTTAACTTGCCCTGCTCCTCCTTGTAAGCTTGCTGCTTGATCTACTCCATGGTTTGCTTCTCAACAGGAAACAGTTCCTTGCTTGAGCTGTTCCTGGATGAGGGTTCTGGCTAGGTGTTCTTCCTGTTCTAAGTGTTCTTGTTCTCTGATGACTTACCAAGTTGCCTGCCGATGAATGAGCTAGGGTTTGCTTCTGAAAAGCTTATATGTGGTGCTCCCTTGCTCTCCCTGGTCGACAGCTCTTGCTTGTCACTTTGGTGACTCACTGTGTGTGTGTGCTGCATGCACACAGCCCTGTGAGCAGGCTGTGTTTGTGTGTAGACATGTGCTGTGCACCTGGACCTGAAACTTGGCTGTGGCATGGATCAGCTCAGCAGCTTGATCATATCCCCTTTATTTCCTTTATTTGTTAACCTGCCAAGTGGCTTTGCCACTTGGCTTAATTCTGGTCTTGCTTTGATTTGTGCAGGGAATCAAGGATGTAACCAAGTGAAGATGAAGATCATCAGATCCATGCATCTTATGAAACTAGACTTGTAATTTAGAATAGGTCACTGATTGTAATCTTCTTTTTCTTATTTGAGCAATTCTTGTAATGTGTTGTATTATTCATTTATTTACATTATGAATATTGTAAAGACAATGTATCTTGTGTGTTACTCAATAAAGCTCAAAGTTTTCCCTAATGAGCTTTACTTTATTATAATTGTTCATATTGTATATTATTGATTATATACTTAATGAATTTCCTCACAATTGAATTATTTAGGTAATTATTTAATGTTTGAATTTTAAATTCAAATTCAACATTGGTTTGAATTCAACCATGTCACTTTATTTAAAATTCAATCATGCAGACTCTCCCCTCTCTTCTCAAAACCCTAAATAGTGAAGTGAGATGCAAGTTTGTCGCACTCTCGAAACCCTAACCCTGTAAGGTGTCGAGAGAGAAACTTGTCCCCCTTCGATGCAGTTTTTGTTTAAAAGCGCGAATTTTCCCCAGAATTTACTATGCAATGCACATCCCTTTCTAAAATCTACCCCTCGATCGTCTCTAAACCTGGGACATTACAGCAGTAACCTTCGCCGGAGGAACCCCTAACATCGCCTGCCGCATGCTCCAGTTGTACCTTTAGCTCTAGCCCGGATCTGGCTCAGTGACCTCGAGAAGAATTCCATCTTTTGCTGGTTCGACCTGAAGACCGCTTTCGAGAAACACTTCAGAGGCACCTACAAAAGACCTGCCACGGCAAGCGACTTGCAAGCCTGCATCCAGAAGAAGGGAGAAACCTCAAGACACTACCTCACACGATGGTTGGCATCACTACAAGAAAAGTTCTGATAGACAACGTCTCAAAATCGTCCGCTAAGGGGTATTTTTCGTCGCCTATGGGCCTAACCCGACGATATGGGTTCTGTTGTGGAAACTGCGTCAGGCAAAGTCCTACGACGATTTTTTCGGTCCGTCGCGCTTGGGCGCCCTTCCGCCACGGAAAATCGGACCGTTGCCCAAGTGTTTCCGGGAGCCCGTTGACTACTGACGTCATGCAACCGACACGTGCGACGCCGTTAGGGCGATTAACGGCGTTAACCGGCTGAAACCCCGTGGTAGATGGTAGGCCCACACGAGGCCTGCCACGTCTTAAGCGGGCCAGCCCATTAAGTTTGCGGGCCGGGCCAGCTGACTTAGTTTGACCGGTCAACTATATAGCTGGGCTGGTCCATTAGTTACGTGGGCCGGGCCTAACCTCTAAGGTTGACTGGTCAAAACTTTAATGGGCCGGCCCACTAAGCATGTGGGCCGGGCCGAATGCACTCGATTGACCGGTCAACAGGCAAAAGGGCCGGCCCACAAGACATGTGGGACCCACTTTCCTGGTATCGGGCCGGCCCATTTACAAAGTGGGGTCCGCATTAAAGCAACTGGGTCGGCCCAAGAAGTTATTGGGCCGGCCCAATTAGCATGTGGGTCCCACTTTCCTGCTATCGGGCCGGCCCATTTAGTACGTGGGGTCCACATTTGATCAAATGGGCTGGCCCAACAAGCCAGTGGGCTGGGCCAAAAGCACCGGTGGGTCCCACTTTCCTGTTAAAGGGCCGGCCCATTTAGTATGTGGGGTCCACCATATAGCAAGTGGGCCGGGCCAAGGAGATAGTGGGCGGGCCAAAAACACAGTGGGTCCCACTTTCCGGTTAAAGGGCGGCCCATTTAGTATGTGGGGTCCACCATATAGCAAGTGGGCCGGCCCAACAAGATAGTGTCTGGGCCAAAACACCGGTGGGTCCCACTTTCTGTTAAAGGGCGGCCCATTTAGTATGTGGGGTCCACCATATAGCAAGTGGTAGGCCCAACAAGCCAGTGGGCCGGGCCAAAAGCACAGGTGGGTCCCACTTTCCAGTTAAAGGGCCGGCCCATTTAGTATGTGGGGTCCACCATATAGCAAGTGGGCCGGGCCAAAAACACAGGTGGGTCCCACTTTCGTCTTAAAGGGCCGGCCCATTTAGTATGTGGGGGCCACCACAAAAGCAATTGGGCTGGCCCAACTAGTTAGTGGGCCGGCCCAGTAGTGGGTGGGGTCCACCTTAAAGCAAGTGGGCCGGCCCAGTAAAAGTGTGGGGTCCACAGTAAATCAAGTGGGCTGGCCCAATAAGTAAGTGGGCCAGCCCGTTTAGTTCTCGTTTATATGCCGGCGTAATAGGCGCTTTAGGATTTTGCGTCGGCACATATGTGATTTCGCTTAATTGGGCCGTTTAAGGGATGGGAATTCGTGATTTAGATATTGAGAATATTTACGCAGCATTGATTTCTGTCGGATAGCCTCACTTACCACAAGCACCAAAGAAAAAATGCGCGAAAGAACTATAAAAACTAACTAAATATTACATCAGCAAGGCATTGAAAAAATATTACAGAACCCAGAGAAATTGAATGGTAATTAAACCTAGCAATACAATGAAGGGATCCGGCAATCTTTTAAGTTGTCCATGCAGCACCTATATCCGAAACAAAGACATTACAAGTTAAGACAAAGAACAATGGAAAGGCAAAGACACTACAATATTGTTTGCCAAAGAATTTGGAACTCATCATTTCGTCGTTATAACAAGATCATTGTAATGCGCACAATAAGCAAACAAAGAGTGCATGCCGCATACCAACGACCAATATAACGAGCATGTTAGAATGAAACAAATGAGACTTACTACCGTCGAGTCCCATGCAAACCAACATGTTCGGGGAGTACAAAATTGGCATGAACAACATAGTAGCAGGCTATAAATTTTGTAACAACGACTGAGCAAGATGAAGTTATGATGGCTACATCTACGAGCAGAAATGTAAACCAAAAATAGAAGTTACGATGGCAAAAGCTAAAGAGGAGGGAATGTGAACCAACATGTGCCAAGTGCAATTACTTCATTTTGGCCGTGAACTAAATAATACTCCTGAACTTATAGTGAAGGGGATGCAAATCAAGATGTTTCGGGATATAAACTTGTAATGAGCAACACATAGAGGATAGTTAATGCTTTGGAGCTTAGGATGGACCAGATACGAGAATATAGTGGGATCACCTGTGAACTTGTATAAGAGGGAATGCAAACCAATATGTTCAGCTTTCCATATGTGAGCGTCATGCCAAGTCAGAGAAACAAGTCAATAATGCAGCTTTTGAAGAACAAGATGGCACGCAAAATTATTATCTAGTAGTATGACAAGTTTATTTGTACTACAGGCTAGATAGCAGAGTGATAGCATGCCAAACTAAGTCCTTACTTTGTTAGCTTACAATGAACTAGATACAAAAAATGGCATCACCTGTAGTACAGGGAATGCAAGCCAACATGTTCATGGAGTAAAAAATTGGCACAAACAACATAGTAGCAGGCCATAATTTTTGTAACAACGACTGAGCAAGATAAAGTTATGATGGCTAGATCTACAGAGCAGGGAATGTAAACCAAATATAGAAGTTACGATGCCAAAAGCTATAGAGCAGGGAATGCGAACCAACATGTGCAATTACTTAAAATTGGCCATGAACTAAATAATAGCAGGATGTTACTATAATACCTATAATTTTTGTAACAACGACTGAGCAAGATAGAAGTTATGATGGCTACATCTACAGAGCAGGGAATGCAAACCAAAATGTTCAATCGCTTAAAGTTAGCAATGAAGTAGAAAATAGCAACGTGTTACAGTCATAGCTAGGAATGAACTAAAAGAGCTTCAGACAAACAAGCATCTGAACCCAGAACATGGCGCTAAAACAAGGGACTTACATTAGGAGAAGCACTCTGTGGGAGTCACAGCAGATCTTCCTGGGGTTGATAGATCCGGTGATGAATTACGCTACATGTGCTACTTGGGGTTGGAGAGACGACCATTACACTTCATGATTACTCATCTCATCTGCAAAAACGTAACGGCGCGTCGTTAGCACAAACAGGTTCCCCCAAGATTAAACAAGAACTTGCAGGCAAGCAATAGAAAAGTGACAGTAGAAGAGTTTAGATCATGCACGGCGCCGGTGAAGCAGATCCGGTTCGTGCACAGCGGTGTCAGTGAGCAAGATCCGATGCGGCGGACGACGGATCCGGCGAAGCGGCTCCGGTGGGGTGGACGATACCGCAGCTGAAGCGACTGCGGTAGACTGCTAGATGAGCATATGGTTTCGAGGTTCGGCGGGGATGATCCGATCCGGTTGATGACGGCGTCGATGAAGCGGCTCCGGCAGGCAGCCGGATGACGAGGATCGCGAGGGCTCGGGTAGGCCAGGGAAGTCCGGCGGGGATGTTCCGGTGCGGTGGTCGTGGAGGTGGGAGAGAGGGACTTGGGAAGTTCCGGTGGGTGGTCTGAGGGAAATGAATTTTTTTTGGGAGGGTTTCCGGGCTAGGGAGGTGGTGATCCAAAAAATGACGGGCAGACCCCCCCACCAACCGACTTTGCTGTCATCTCCACAGGGGTAGAATGGGAATTTGGAAGCGTGTGAAATTTTTGTATTTTGTAGGCGGGAAGTTTTGCCGCTATGAGATTTTGAATTTCGCTAAGGTCCAAGTATAATGATAAAAAATTGTGAGACCGTACTAGTACCTCTGTTCAAGGCCGAGTGCAAAATCAAATCATCGTCACCTTGAATATTGGTCACTACCATGGTCATGATCTATCTCCGAAATTAGCGTATCCGCTATATCTTGCAAAGTATAATGATAAAAAATTGTGAGACCGTACTAGTACTTCTATTCTAGGCCGAGTGCAACATCAAATCATCATCACGTTGAAAATTTGTTACCATGATCATGATCTATCTCTGAAATTGGCGCATCCGCTATATCTTTCAAAGTATAATGATAATAAAAATTGTGAGACCATACTAGTACTTCTGTTCAAGTTCGAGTGCAACATCAAATCATCATCACGTTGAAAATTTGTTACCATGATCATGATCTACCTCTGAAAATGGGCGCATCCGCTAAAACTTGCAAAGTATAATGATACAAAATTGTGAGACCGTTCTAGTACTTATGTTCAAGGTCGAGTGCAACATCAAATCATCATTACATTGAAAAGTGTGTTACCATGATCACGATCTATCTCTGAATTTGGCGCATCCGCTAAATCTCGCAAAGTATAATGATAAAAAAATTGTGAGACTGTACTAGTACTTCTGTTCAAGTTCGAGTGCAACATCAAATCATCATCACGTTGAAAATTTGTTACCATGATCATGATCTATCTCTGAATTTGGCGCATCTGCTAAATCTTGCAAAGTATAATGATAAAGAAATTGTAAGACAGTAGTAGTACTTCTGTTCAAGGTCGAGTGCAACATCAAATCATCATCACGTTGAAAATTTGTTACCATGATCCTCTGAAAATGGGCGCATCCGCTAAAACTTGCAAAGTATAATGATACAAAATTGTGAGACCGTACTAGTACTTATGTTCAAGGTCTAGTGCAACATCAAATCATCATTACATTGAAAATTGTGTTACCATGATCATGATCTATCTCTGAATTTGGCGCATCCGCTAAATCTCGCAAAGTATAATGATAAAAAAAATTGTGAGACTGTACTAGTACTTATGTTCAAGGCCGAGTGCAGGATCAAATCATCATCATGTTGAAATTTGTTACAACGATCATGACATATCTCTAAAATTGGCGCATCCGCTAAATCTTGCGCGTGGCGCAACTCGGTGCGGAGCAACAAGCCGGTGCTATCAAGGTTGAGGCATCGGTAGCGTCATCGGGCTCTCCTCTTTTGATAGATCTTCTACATGGCGTGGCGCACCGCCCACCGAGAAGCAGTCACATGTGAGATCGAGGTGGAGACATCGCCGGCATCCTCGAGGCGCGACCGCCCTTCTACGAGCCAGAGTCGACTCAAGGTATGAATCCATGCGCTGTCGCGTCCCTTCTGCATATGAAGTGGGATGCCTTAGATTTATTGTTCTTCTCTTACGATTATTTCTAGCCGGACATGTGTGCTCTTTCTCTGAATATATTGCTTGAAAAGCTAACCAAGTTACTTAAATTCACTTCGTTCTTAATCTTGCGTGCTAATTTTGTTATTTTTGCTGACAGTGGTGCGCGCAAGGAAATTTATTTCTGGTTGTGCTGAGCTGTTAGGCCTAAGTCGAAATCCTCAGCTAAACAAGGCCTCAGCTTAACACATAAAAAGGTGTTCAATCTCGCCCACAATGTCCTCTTCTTTCCTCTTCCTTTATTGGAACTTGTTTTGCAGACAAGGAAAGTGGCACGTGTAATGTGAGTAAAACCCTCTTAGCCAAAATTAGCTACGAGCAAGATTTTATGTATTGTAGATTCCCCAATTGACTCTCATCCCCAATGTAGTCTTTTTTATGTCAGTATAGACTTCTTTACTGGATGTATACTATCGTACATGGCATGCATTTGCCTAATGAGGAGCATTGTATTGCCATTCTAGCCAACCTGATCGATCTGTCAAGCTTCATGCACGAGATGCCATGTTTAATTTACTCCCTCGCTCCGATCCATATTTCTTGGTGTAAAATGAATGTGAATCGGAGGGAGTACTCTTCTTAGATAGTACTATACCAGTTCAAAAAAAAGTACTGTACTACTACATCACAAATGCATCAAAAGAGTACTACATCACAAGACCACCACGGTTGTACTAGTAGAGTTTAATGCTTAACTTCCAAAGGGAATAAGATTACACATATGAACTTTAAACAGGCGCTGTCCGATGTCTGCTTGTTTGGGAGCACAACATAAATAATACTACCCCGTCCATACATAAGTGACTAAACTTTGTCTGAAGATGGTTTCATCTATATATGTTTTTAGTGTGTAGATACATCCGTATCTTGAAGGAAAAAGGTGAGCCGCTAACTTTTTGAATAGAGTGAGTAATACAATTCGGATAAACAATGGTGTAGTAAAACAAATACTCCTGCCCATCATAAAACAAAACACAGACTGACTCAAATATATGTACAGATCACAAAAAAGGTTTCATCAGAACCCGAACATATACATGCAGAGATGACCATTTGATCACATAAAACAAAGGTTTCGTGGCATATTTATGCCCCCAAAACAAGCAGACGTAGGACAGCGCCAACGTACTAGCAGCTAGCACTATGGAGCTGCAGTACAAACAAATGGTGCAGCGACATTTCCACCAGACGAAAACTAAAATACATCAGACCAAACAAAAGCTGGGCTATCACTTCTTGCCCAAACAAGCCTTGCTCCTTCATATGCGACTTCCTTTTCTCTTATGGATGTTGAACTTTGAATTAGATGGGTTCCTGACAGCGCGTTCTTTTTCGTGTCCTTGATGTTGCACTCTGGATCAGGTCGGTTCTTGTCAGGAAATGAACAAATTGATCAGCAAAAGTCATATGTAAATGAATGCAAAGGTTACATATGAATGACTAACCCGGTCTAACTGAGTAGGGATGTAAAGTGCACCAACGTCTAGCAGAATTGTGCTTTCTCCACTGCCAGTTGCTCATATCTAATTGGAATACTCCCTCCTTTGCCCGTACAACCAGCTCATTTTTGTCCTCAAATACGCAGAGTAACCTTACTGCATGTTTCCAATTGTATGGAAATGATGTGTCAAGGCCAAAAAAAGTATCCAATTCAAAATTTATATGACATGTCCATGACTCGTGATCGCTTTGTTGATGATCTTGTCTTGGCCCATGTTTGTAGGGTGAAGTCTCTTATAACAGCAAGGGCAACATCTCCATTATGTCCCTTGAAGATGTGAATGTTAAGCATGAATATATCATGCGTCTCATGAGGGCTTGAATATATTTCAGAGCCTTCTTTGCATGGTCAAGCTCAATGATATATCTAGACTTCGTTGGCCAGTACAAAATACCCCCTATGAGAGTTGCCGGTCTACGGTCAATCTCTGACAGCATCGGAGTTGATCGAGCTAGAAACTCCCATTCTTTTGAATCTGGTGAGTAGATATGAGCCTGTGCATCGTAACGTTTAGTTGTTATCCAAACAACCGAGAACTTGCCACAATGTGTAAACGGTTCAGAGTTGTTTCTCGAACAGAGAATTGAGCCGCTGCTTTCAATTGTGTGATTGCGCCACAATGGTGGTTCTGGTATCGCTATGAGAACTTGCCTAATTGGATCCCAGACTGATATATACCCACTGGATACATTAGAATGGAGTAGCACCATACCATCGCGGCATCCCAGGACATAGATTTTGGGACCGTTCACTTGAGACGGGATTGCCAGCATCTTCAAGATGGCGGGTGAATATCATGCTCTGTGATGAATCGATTGTCCTCGGAGTTGTTGGTGAAAAACCCTAGCAACGGGTTTCCTCCGTTGTGTGACACAATTAGCTTTCTGAAATAATTGCTTCCCATACATTGCCTCCATGCTTTCTTGGTGCCTGATGCAGCTAGTAAGCAGGTTGGATGGGGAGGAAGCCTGACAAGAATCTGAGAGACTACATCTCCAGGCAGATCGTTGATTGTTGTGGGTGTCCTTCGACTGAAGCTGGTAGGATTATGCAAATCGCACGATGCATCGTCAAAATTATGTAAACAGCACACTGCATCATCTATTTTTTAAAACAAAATGCAACATCTAATTTGACTAAGCAGCAAAATGCATCATCTAATTCATCATCAAAGTTTCCTAAACTGCACGGTGCATCAGCAAAATCAAAATAGTGTAAACAGCACAATGCATCAGTAAAATCAAAATAATGTAAACAGGACAATGCATCAGCAAAATCAAAATAATGTGAACAGCACAATGCATCAGCAAAATCAAAATATTGTAAACAGGACAATGCAATTGTAATCCTGTTGCATAATCAATGAAGCCCTTAATTTGCAAAAAAAAAAAACACCACAAAAATAGGACGCACCAACGGAAGGCAATCTCGCATATACAGTAATAATTGCTAACGTGTCAACACGATTGGAGGAAAAAGAGACCTCTACAGGACCCAAAACGCTGTGGTAACATCAGATGGGGTTAGCTTTGATATAGGTAATAAAATGTAAACAGCACAATACATCATCTAAGTTGACAGCAAAATTCTTCATCGAAATTTCCCACACTGTTTAAGGAATCAGAAAAATTACCTAAAAAGCTAAAAGAGCAAAATGCATCATTAGAGTAAAATATATGTAAACAGTACAATGCATCATCCAACTTTTGGCTAAACAGCAGAGAGCATTAGCTAGGTTGACAGAAAAAAAAAACAAAAAAAAAACCATGAAAAATTCCTGAAGAGGTGAGTGCATCAGAAAAATTACTACCTAAAAAGCATAATGAATCACCCAAATTACAAAAGAAGCAAAATGCATCATCAAAAATACAAAAACATCTCAATGCATCATCACGTCTGGTTTGGGCAAAAAACCCAATCCACCAGATCTAACCTCATTGTAGTTGGCGAAGGTAGAACTTACAAAGGGGTTGACGAGTCACGATCATATGCAACAAGCGCCGCCTTAGATGAAGTCACCATCCAAGCTCTCGACGCGTTCAAAGCAGCCAGCTTCGAAGCCTCCGACGGTTCTCCCGGCTGCGCCGCCAAAACTCTCGAAGCACGCGCCAAGACTTTCCAACAAAATGCAGCTTCGATACGAGCATTTGCCAGCGCCCGGGCCCATCCTAGCCACTGCCTTCGCCTTTGCCTCCGCATCCGCATCCGCATCCGCATCCGCTTTACATGTCTCCGCCGATGCATGCAGAGCATCCGTCTCCGCTTTCCATGTATCCGCCGACGCAGTGTAGGCATCGAGCGACGCCGTTTTCATTTCCTAGAAAACCCAGTAAGTTACTCACATTGCAATCCCCAAATTAAGGTTATATCGAACACAATGACCGATGAACCTCTGTACTCGCCGGAGGTTGGAGATGTACATACCTGTGAAGATCGGTCCGGTGGTGCTTGACGGTGGTGCGTCGGGGACGGGGGAGAACTCGGCGGGGAGAATGGTGGCGCGGCCCAAGACGGCGGCGCGGAGAGGGGCGACGGTGCGGTCATCGAACCTCGGCAGACAGTATTTTGTATATATATATGAGAAGAAGAATAAAGTCTGGTCGAATGAGGCAGCGCGACCGGCAGAGTACAACCGAAGGCTACTAGTGCTACCTTGGAGTATTGTAGTAATATAACATAATAAAAATAATGGCCTTGTTTAAACCACTCTTGTCAGTGTGGCATCGCGTCCAAATTTAATGCATTCTGTGGAAATCGGAATAATGCTGTAAAAACTCTCATACTAGTGTGGTATATAGCATGCACCGAACACTTTTCAACAAAATGTCGTCTCCATTTCATAGGAGACTGCTTGCACACTGGGATACGATGCTGACATGACGAAGGGCGCAGAAGTATTTTGGAGTATTTCATTCGAGCAGATCGGGGCGACGGTGCGTCTTTGGAGGGAATACCGTGTGGTGTGTCTTTGGAGGGAATACCGTACGTACTTAGGAGTATTTCATTCGAGCGGTTGCTTGCACACTTTGGGATACGATGCTTGACATGACGAAGGGCGCAGAAGTTTGCGAAAATGGTTGTACTACCATCCGACCATTAGTATAATCATTGCGCGATAGCTTACACGAGAAGGAAAAGAGCCGAACAGCTGTGGATAATAAAAGCATTTGGCTCTTCGAGGATCCTTCTTCTACTGCCTTCTCAAAGGAGTACTACTATTGTAATCTTTTTTTGTTTTTACGGGACCTTCGGGTCCCTTCCCGTTGAAAAGTGAAGTGTTTGAATACATTCATATGCCTATGTTTCTATTTTTACAAGCAAATAAATAACAAAGGATGACTCAATGCACAAGTTGATCTCATTTTGAATTTTTTTTAAACTTCTTCTATTGTATTCAAATTTGATTAGAAGGAGTCGATCGATTGTACATGCCAATCGTATATCTTGGTGGGTGGATTGGCATTTGAAGTTTGGTCATTGTGTTCTTGTTTGTTACCACCCTCGCAAGGCACGTCCAAGTATTTCTGTCGAATTTATGGCATGTATGTAGTTAAATAACCTACATTATTTCAATTATGAGTTTAATTACTAGGCAAAAGCTTAAAAATCCATATATAGTTGCAGATTAAGATGAACAAATCCTTGAACCTATATCTACAAAATTGATGGCACTAACACATCCTACCAAGCGGAAAGCATGTCTACCCTACTGCTTCCAAAAGGTGGAATTATGACAATAATGTGCAACTATAAAATTTGGTAGCCCTCCTTCACAAATAACACACATCTAGCCATTTTTGTAGAGTAATAAAAAAGGGAAATCATTCTTTCATGCATGCATATAATTGTTAGAATCTCTTGTTTGTGAAGTTGCTTAAAATACGATCTCTTCCAAACTTGAGGTCATATGATAACTAAAAAAATTTGTATGGCGGGATTTTGCATCAAAGTACATGCGCACAATACTCACTTGTGGGCAGAAAGCCAAACAAACTCATATTACTAGGTTTGTATTAATTTGTTCTAGAAATTTCACCATCACACATGATTTTGTGCTTGCGTTAATTTTACTTAAAAAACTTCTTCCAAATTCAAATTTTCTTCAAACATGCCAACGGTACATGTCTACCAATTAATAATTAAGGGTACACCACACGTACTGCCTCGTAGGGTACATAAAAAATTACTATATTTTATGGCATGTACTAATTTCACATAATCTACAACTCAATGTTGAGTTTAATGATCAACCCAGAACTAGAAAACAAATATACATATAGTTGCAAATTAACCTAGAAAATCTCTAGTATCCTTTAAAACCCTAGAAAATGGCCATGCATGCATGCATCCTACCCATAATAATTAATTAAGGTCTCGATCTCTATACTGCTCACGAAGTTTGGAATTCTGGCAAATATGCAACTTGTTTCATTAATTTACCATGGCGAGATAGATGCATGCACGTCGATCTCTTAAAAAATATAAGGGCTCCTTTGATTCATAGGATTGATATAGGAATTATGTAGGAATTGGATCCTATAGGAAAATTTCTATACAAGTCATTTTATTCATAGGAACATATCCTATAGGAATTATTCCTACAGGAATCTTGTAGTACAAATCCTATAGGAAAAAAGCATTAGCTCATACCTCATGGAAAAATTCCTTTGCTACAATCAAAGACACACCATATTCCTATAGGATTCAACTTGGCATGACATTCCAATCCTACACCTTTCCTATTCCTACACTCTTCATATTCCTATGAATCAAAGGAGCCCTAAGTTTGTAAAGGATTTGGCATCCATATATGCTCACCGGATATATAGATAAGGCCAAGCAAACACATCGAATATTTGTGAAGAAATGTTTTTGCTATAACCTACAAATTTTTAGATTTACATCACACACAAAGAACACACCTTTAATTTCGCCAGGTTTGTGCACTAATAAAGTACTCCTACAGTACTAGAAATTGGATTGTTCTACTCCGGAGTGATATGCTCACCGGAGTATTTTTGGATCTTAGCTGGAGCGGCGTTTGGCGGTTGCACAAAGCCGTGCTGGATGTTAAGCCTGTCGAGGCACGCCTGGTGGAAAGCGTGCGCCACCTTAGCCTCATCGGCGCGCCGCTGCAATGCTGCGTCCCTGGGATTTGCAGCCGCCGCATTCTTAGCCTGCACGAAAGCTTGCAGAGCATCCCGGCATCTATAGAGTGCCGGGAACATCACGTTATATACGAGC
This sequence comes from Lolium perenne, assembly GCF_019359855.2. Lineage (NCBI taxonomy): Eukaryota > Viridiplantae > Streptophyta > Magnoliopsida > Poales > Poaceae > Lolium > Lolium perenne. The sequence goes on from NC_067247.2 coordinate 314,699,989, forward strand.
TCCTTGGCGGTGTTGCTCCTGCAAAGGGCGTCGCCGTGATGCGCTTCGAAAGAACGGCCTGGCTCCACGGCCGGCACCGCCTGAAGTGCGGTCGGATTAGGCGGCTGTCCACGGGAGCTCCCTGCCTCCGCATCGTTCGCGCCGGCCGGGAAGGGGATCTCACCTGCTGGCAAAGAAAACCATGCGGCATGCGCGGGCGGAAAAGCCGGCCAGGGCCGAGCGGGCGTCGCATGCGGGGTTGCGTGGGAGACCCTGCCTCTGCATCCATCGACCCGCACGGGAAGCGGCTGGCGAGGGGCTCCACGGCCAGCGCCGCCGCCGCGGGCTGAACAACCGGCCAGTGCAGAGCGGGCGGGTTATGCCTTGGTGCGCGATGGACGAAGCGAAGGCGGCGCTGATGCTCCGCTTCCTCGTCGGTGGTAGGACTACGCGCGCGGCGACCAGAGCCAAGTCGGAAGGCCATAGCTATGTCGATTGGTCACTTAAGCTGGAGAGGTTCTCTTACCATTTCGGAGAAGCGGAGTAAGAGGAAGTTGTTGCTTATACGGGTTCACTGCCACGTTGGGTTAAGAGGGGCAAAGTTGGTCAATGCCTAGGAAGTTGGAATCGTTTTGGCCCCAATTTTTTAATTACCTTGCGGTTCATCTCTCGGTCTCTCCCACCTCTTCACTATCCCTCCCCTTGCCTCCTTTCATGCTTCATCGTAGTGCATCTTGTTTTTCTAGCACCTTCACAAAAATCATACACATTTGGCCGATTCTGTCATTGTGTGCACTAATAAAGTAAAAAAATCCATTATATGTGAATAAACGTTTAATACACTAGCTCGCAAAGATGTTTCTCAAGGCGATATGCACAATGCCTGCCAAAAATGGGTCATGATAACTAAATTTCGTGTTAATTTTTGCATGACATGTACTCACTTGTGTATGAAGCCAAGCAAACTCATAATCTATACCAAAAAAATGTGAAAGAGTTCTTTTTAGTATCCTTCATACATGGGGTTCCTATTTTTACTTTCTATTTTTACTAGTTACAAGTACTCATGCATGAAAACTTTTGAAAATATGTGCATTTTGGGCTGTGTGGAGACATGGTACAATAATATATTCAAGTTGATATACAAAGTCTAGACATATTCAAACTAGACAAATAATGTATCTAACCCCCTAACCCTAAACTCTGTCTTATGAAGTCAAGCATGCATGAAGAGAATTGGTTTTGGGTTTCAAACATGGAAATTTCAAAATCATCCCAAAAGCTTCATTTTAGAGCGACTAAGAAGGATCCAGGCTTACCTTTCCATTTTCATGTTTTAAACTTGTTTAAATCTTGGTCAAATCTAGGATTTGACCACGATTCAAATGGGCATAAAATAAAAAAATGAAAAAATGAAAAACCAAAGCGCACATAGTCTTCTTATATGTCATATAGTAAGCATTAAAGTTGGTAAACAAGGTCTAGACATATTCAAACTAGACAAATCATGTATCTACCCCCTAACCCCTAAACTCTGTCTTATGACGAAGTCAAGCATGAAGATTAAGTGGTTTTGGGTTTCAAACATGGAAATTTCAAAAACCTCCCAAAAACTTCATTTTAGGGTGACTAATTAAGAAGGATACAGGCTTCCCTTTTCATTTTCATGTTCTATACTTGTTTAAATCTTGGTCAAACCTAGGATTTGACCAAGATTCAAATGTGCATCAAAATTCCAAAAAAATCAGAAAAATGAAAAACCAAAGCACATAGTTTTCTTATGTCATATAGTAAGCATTAAAGTTGATAAACAAGGGTCTAGACATATTCAAACAAGAAAAATCATGTATCTACCCCCTAACCCTAAACTTTGTCTTATGTAGTCAAGCATGAAGAGAAGTGGTTTTCGGTTTCAAATATGGAAATTTCAAAAACCTATCAAAAGCTTCATTTTAGAGTGACTAAGAAGGATCCATGCTTACCTTTTCGTTTTCATATTTGAAACTTGTTTAAATCATTGTCAAACCTAGGATTTGACCAAGATTTAAATGGGCATAAAATTTAAAAAATCGGAAAAATGAAAAACAAAAGCACATAGTCTTCTTATGTCACATATATATATAGTAAGCATTCAAAAGTTGATAAACAAGGTCTAGCTAGACATATTCAAATAAGACAAATCATGTATCTACCCCTCTAACCCTAAACTCTGTCTTATGAAGTCAAGCATGAAGAGAAGTGGTTTTAGGTTTCAAACATGGAAATTTCAAAAACCTCCCAAAAACTTCATTTTAGAGTGACTAAGAAGGATACATGTTTCCCTTTTCATTTTCATGTTTTAAACTTGTTTAAATCTTGGTCAAACCTAGGATTTGACTAAGATACAAATGGGCACACAAAAATGAAAAACAAAAAGCACATAGTGTTCTTATGTCATATCGTAAGCATTCAAGTTGATAAACAAGGTCTAGATATATCCAAACCAGACAAATCATGTATGTACCCCGTGTCGATCTTATGAAGTCTAGCGTGAAGAAAAGTCGTTTTGGCCGGGTTTCAAACATGGAAATTTCAAGAACATCCCAAAAGCTTCATTTTAGAGCGACTAAGAAGGATCCAGGCTTACCTTTCCATTTTCATGATTTAAACTTGTTTAAATCTTGGTCAAATCTTGCTCAAGCATGAAGATAAGTGGTTTTGGGTTTCAAACATGGAAATTTCAAAAACGTCCCAAAAACTTCATTTTAGGGTGACTAAGAAGGATACAGGCTTCCCTTTTCATTTTCATGTTCTATATATACTTGTTTAAATCTTGGTCAAACCTAAGATTTGACCAAGATTCAAATGTGCATCAAAATTCTAAAAAAAATCAGAAAAATGAAAAACCGAAGCACATAGTCTTCTTATGTCATATAGTAAGCATTAAAGTTGATAAACATGGTCTAGACATATTCAAACCATACAAATCATGTATCTACCCCCTAACCCCTAAACTATGTCTTATGAAGTCAAGCATGAAGAGAAGTGGTTTTGGGTTTCAAACATGGAAATTTCAAAAACCGCCCAAAAACTTCATTTTAGATTGACTAAGAAGGATACAAGCTTCCCTTTTCATTTTCATGTTTTAAACTTGTTTAAATCTTGGTCAAACCTAGGATTTGATAAACATGGTCTAGACATATTCAAACCAGACAAATCATGTATCTACCCCCTATCGACCCTAAACTTCGTCTTATGAAGTCAAGCATGAAGAGAAGTGGTTTTGGGTTTCAAACATGGAAATTTCAAAAACCTCCCAAAATTAAAGCTTCATTTTAGAGTGACTAGTTAAGAAGGATCCAGGCTTACCTTTTCATTTTTCATGTTTTAAACTTGTTTAAATCTTGGTCAAACCTAGGATTTGACCAATATTCAAATGGGCATAAAATAAAAAATAAATAAAATAAAAAACCAAAGCACATAGTCTTCTTATGTCATATAGTAAGCATTCAAGTTCATAAACAAGGTCTAGACATATTCAAACCAGACAAATCATGTACCCCCTAACCCTAAACTTTGTCTTAATTATATATGAAGTCAAGCATGAAGCAGAGAAGTGTGGTTTTGGGTTTCAAACATGGAAATTTCAAAAACCTCCCAAAAAGCTTCATTTTAATTAGACTGGCTGGTTAATTAAGAAGGATCCATGATTAATTACCTTTTCATTGTCATGTTTTAAACTTGTTTAAATCTTGGTCGAACCTAGGATTTGACCAAGATTCAAATGGGCATAAAATTTCAGAAAAAATCGAAAGAATGAAAAACCAAAGCACATAGCCTTCTTATGTCATATAGTAAGCATTCAAATTGATAAACATGGTCTAGACATATTCAAACCAGAAAAATCATGTATCTACCCCTAACCCTAAACTCTGTCTTATGAAGTCAAGCATGAACAGAAGTACGGTGGTTTTGGGTTTCAAACATGGTAAATTCAAGAACCTCCCAAAAGCTTCATTTTAGAGTTACTAAGAGAAAGATCCAGACTTAATTACCTTATCATTTTCACATGTTAAACTTGTTTAAATCTTGCTCAACAAACCTAGGATTTTACCAAGATTCTCAAATGGGCATAAAAATCAAAAAATGAAATACCAATGCACATAGTCCTCTTATGTCATATAGTAAGCATTCAAGTTGATAAACAAGGTCTAGACATATTCAAACAAGACAAATCATGTATCTACCCCCTATCGACCCTAAACTTCGTCTTATGAAGTCAAGCATGAAGAGAAGTGGTTTTGGGTTTCAAACATGGAAATTTCAAAAACCTCCCAAAATTCAGCTTCATTTTAGAGCGACTAAGAAGGATCGATGCTTACCTTTTCATTTCCATGTATTAAACTTATTTAAATCTTGGTCAAACCTAGGATTTGACCAAGATTCAAATGGGCATAAAAATTCAGACAAAAAATCTAAAGAATGAAAAACCAAAGCACATAGCCTTCTTAATTATGTCATATAGTAAACACTCAAGTTGATAAACAAGGTCTAGACATATTCAAACCAGAAAAATCATGTGTATATCTACCCCTAACCCTAAACTCTGTCTTATGAAGTCAATCATGAAGAGAATTGGTTTTGGGTTTCAAACATGGAAATTTCAAGTACGTCCCAAAAGCTTCATATATTTTAGAGTGACTAATTAAGAAGGATCTTGGCTTACGTTTTCATTTTCATGCTTGAAACTTGTTTAAATCTTGGTTGAACCTAGGATTTGACCAGAATCAAATGTGCATAAAATTCTTAAAAAAAATAGAAAAATGAAAAACAAAAGCACATGGTCTTCTTATGTCATATAGTAAGCATTCAAGTTGATAAACAAGGTTTAGACATATTCAAACCAGACAAATCATGTATCTACCCCCTAACCCTAAACTCGGTCTTATGAAGTCTAGCATGAGGAGAAGTCGTTTTGGGTTTCAAACGTTTAAGCCAAAAGCCCCATTTCAAATATTTCAAACTTATTCAAATTTGGTTCAAATTTGAAAGACACACAAGTTATAGCACACATAGTGCATACATTCTCACACATACTGCACTAGATGCTAACCTGGCGTATATTTTGATGCCATTGTATGAGGTCGAAAAAAATCTTGGATTAGAAATGGGGTTGTTCGAACCCGTAGTTGGATTTTTTGAACCTTGATCTGTAGTACTGGGCAAAACCCTAGTTTAACCTATTTAATTATAGATTCGTAGGTCGATTTTTCTACCTTTTTATTATTACTATGCAGCACATGTGTGTTTGCCCGTCGAGTGAAACTCGGAGGAAGAGGGATCACTCGGAAGGAGAGAAGAAGGGAGAGAATTATGGTGTCTCCCCTTTTTCGGGTGATGATGTTAACTTTTGTGCAGGGTTTGTCAGTGAGTAGAAGGTGCGAGCGAGCGAGCGAGTCGAGCGAGGCCGAGAATGAGAGAGATTTGTTTTTTTTGTGAGAGGGACAACCGAAGGATCCAGAAGGACCCACAGACTTCCAATACGCATCCTGATGCGTCTTCTCTTGACAAAGAAAATGGCTGGGAGTTTGCGTACCTATTGCACGTGACTTGTGCTCACTGAAGTGTGGGACCTCACGCATGGGCACCACACGTAAGTGACAGACCTGCTGGTGTAAAAGCTCGGTTGATTATTATAGTGCATTAGAACAAAGTTTCCTATGGATTCAAGGGTAGGAAATCCAAGTTAACTCATTTACATGACATTTTTTTTTCCATGAAGCAAAGTTAACGCACCTATCAATTGGTACATTTTGGAGTGACTAAGAAGGATCCAGGCTTACTTATTCGTTTTCACGTGTAAAACTTGTCTAAATCTTGGTCAAACAAAATTGGCAGAAAATTCAAAAAAAACAGAAAAATGAAAAACCAAAGCACATAGTCTTCTTATGTCATATAGTAAGCATTAAAGTTGATAAACAAGGTCTAGACATATTCAAACCATACAAATCATGTATCTACCCGCTAACCCCTAAACTATGTCTTAAGAAGTCAAGCATGAAGAGAAGTGGTTTTGGGTTTCAAACATGGAAATTTCAAAAACCTCCCAAAACTTCATTTTAGGGTGACTAAGAAGGATACAGGCTTCCCTTTTCATTTTCATGTTCTATACTTGTTGAAATCTTGGTCAAACCTAGGATTTGACCAAGATTCAAATGGGCACAAAAAAATAAAAAAATAAAAGCACATAGTGTTCTTATGTCATATCGTAAGCATTCAAGTTGATAAACAAGGTCTAGATATATCCAAACCAGACAAATCATGTATCTACCCCCTATCGACCCTAAACTTCGTCTTATGAAGTCAAGCATGAAGAGAAGTGGTTTTGGCTTTCAAACATGGAAATTTCAAAAACCTCCCAAAATTCAGCTTCATTTTAGAGCGACTAAGAAGGATCGATGCTTACCTTTTCATTTCCATGTTTTAAACTTATTTAAATCTTGGTCAAACCTAGGATTTGACCAAGATTCAAATGGGCATAAAAATTCAGACAAAAAATCTAAAGAATGAAAAACCAAAGCACATATATAGCCTTCTTAATTATGTCATATAGTAAACACTCAAGTTGATAAACAAGGTCTAGACATATTCAAACCAGAAAAATCATGTGTATATCTACCCCTAACCCTAAACTCTGTCTTATGAAGTCAATCTAGGATTTAACCAAGATTCAAATGGGCATAAAATAAAAAAACAGAAAAATGAAAAACCAAAGCGCACATAATCTTCTTATATGTCATATAGTAAGCATTAAAGTTGATAAACAAGGTCTGGACATATTCAAACTAGCTAGACAAATCATGTATCTACCCCCTAACCCCTAAACTCTGTCTTATGACGAAGTCAAGCATGAAGATAAGTGGTTTTGGGTTTCAAGCATGGAAATTTCAAAAACCTCCCAAAAACTTCATTTTAGGGTGACTAATTAAGAAGGATACAGGCTTCCCTTTTCATTTTCATGTTCTATACTTGTTTAAATCTTGGTCAAACCTAGGATTTGACCAAGATTCAAATGTGCATCAAAATTCCAAAAAAAATCAGAAAAATGAAAAACCAAAGCACATAGTTTTCTTATGTCACATACATATATATAGTAAGCATTCAAAAGTTGATAAACAAGGTCTAGCTAGACATATTCAAATAAGAAAAATCATGTATCTACCCCTCTAAAACCATAAACTCTGTCTTATGAAGTCAAGCATGAAGAGAAGTGGTTTTTGGTTTCAAACATGGAAATTTCAAAAACCTCCCAAAATTAAAGCTTCATTTTAGAGTGACTAGTTAAGAAGGATCCAGGCTTACCTTTTCATTTTCATGTTTTAAACTTGTTTAAATCTTGGTCAAACCTAGGATTTGACCAATATTCAAATGGGCATAAAATAAAAAAAAAATAAAAAAAAAACCAAGGGATTTCTATTTTCGTGCCCCTGCTTCGTTAGTTGTACTCAGTTTTCCCCAGCTCGTTAGTTTTTCCTCAGCTTTCCCCTCCCTCTAGTTTGAAATCCCTCGAAGACGCGGGTTGCCGTCAGGTCAGAGGCCTTACCGTTACCGTTAATCTGACGGGTGGGGCTGCACAGAGGTGGGGCTGCATAGAGGGCAGTTCCTCTCTGACCATCTCGTGCTGACGGGTAGCCATCCATCTACCGTTGACACGTGGATCGTTTTATTTCCTGATTGTATACACGGTGCTGCCAATGACAAATGGGGCCGCTCTATGGGGCTGCCGCAGCCAATGACCAATGGGTCGTCTATTTATTTATAGAAAATTATATTGCCGCTCTGTGGGGCCTCCGCAGCCAATGACCGCTGTGGCAGGTGACTATTTTCGCAGCTTAATCTAAAGTGACTCTTATTCTAAACATTGTGCGTCCCGACGTTGACCTAGCAGTGGCGGCGAGCATAGCCGTTCTGACCATGCCGATATCGGCATCGGCATCGTTTGGAGGATGTGGTGCTCGAATAATAGTGGAAATGCGACATTATCTTTTACATGTGCATAATATATAGAAAATAGTTAGATCTCTAAATCGATGCATATGAAGCTACATATATATTCTTGGTCATAATCCCCTTATCTAAAGGGGATGGATGCATGGCTTCATGTCATCGTCGCTTTCATCGTCAGTATCTTCGTCGTCCGAGTAGTAGTACTTCCTGCACATTGTTCCGTCGAACACCTTCACTGTGAGCACATCATCGCCTTCATATTTGAAGTGTACGAAGCAGCTGAAATCCACACCGTGCGCGATGGTGAATTTCTCCCAGCCCTTGTCGAGGTACATCCGGCCTTGACCGTCAAATAGGACCTCCACTGTCCAGAGATGAGGACCACAGTCAGCTGCTCGCAGATACACCTTAGCTGGCTCCTGGCCGTCAAGATAGTCCGCAAACTTTTTTGTGAGAGCCTGCAAAGAGATCGAGCGCCGATCGTTTGAAATTAAAGGTTTTTTAGAACATGCCCATAATTAATCACATGCATCATATATGTGGGAACGCGTACGTACCTTCTTGACCAAAGGGTCTTCATAGACGACGATGAAGAACTCCTCTATGATCAATGGTAGTGTTGATGGTGGTGGTGGCAATGATGATGATCCACTTCCCCTTCCCCTTCCCCTTCCCCTTCCCCTTCCCCTTCCCCTTCCCCTTCCCCTTCCCCTTCCGGTCCGCGTCCGAGACGTGGAAGCCATGGCAATGGATCAAGTGTATGTGAACGAAGAAGAGAGAGGCAGAACCTATTGACACAAGGGATGGCCGTGTGGGTGTTTATAAGGGAGAGATGACCGTTGTAGGGGTTTACACAATAAAATAAGGAGGAGGTGAACGTTGGTGGGGGTTTACACAATAAATTAAGGAGGAGATGACCGTTGTGGGGGTTTACACAATAAATTAAGGAGGAGACGACCGTTGTGGGGGTATATATCTCAACAAAATTAAAAAGTAATGCGGACTATCTTGATGGAAATGGAACTTCGTGATATAGTTTATCATTTTACCGTGAAAAATAATGCCTAAAAGAATTGGTAATTTGTGATAGTTTATCATTTACCGTAATGGCTACAACAAATCGTTGATGGTTTATCATTTTTTGCGTGAAAAGTAATGGCTACAAGAAATGGGTGATGGTGTATCATTTTTTGCGTGACAAGTAATGGCTACAACAAAATCGGTGATGGTTTATCGTTTTTTGCGTGAAAAGTAATGGCTACAAGAAATGTGTGATGGTGTATCATTTTTTGCGTGAAAAGTAATGTCTACAACAAAATCGGTGATGGTTTATCGTTTTTTTGCGTGAAAAGTAATGGCTACAAGAAATGGGTGATGGTGTATCATTTTGCGTGAAAAGTAATGGCTACAACAAAATCGGTGATGGTTTATCGTTTTTTGCATGAAAAGTAATGGCTACAAGAAATGGGTGATGGTGTATCATTTTTTGCGTGAAAAGTAATGGCTACAACAAAATCGGTGATGATTTATCGTTTTTTGCGTGAAAAGTAATGGCTACAACAAATCGGTGATGGTGTATCATTTTTTTGCGTGAAAAGTAATGGCTACAACAAATCGGTGATGGTTTATCATTTTTTGCGTGAAACGTAATGCCTAAAAAGAGTTTATAATTTAGCTCGTGAAAAATAATGCAGAAAACCAAACTTTGCGTGAAGCTAACCGACGACAGAGAGAGAGAGGGTGGTGGCCCCGACCAGAGAGAGAGATAGGGGTTATCCTGCCCGTTAGATCATACGATCAACGGTCGGCGGGCACGATCCGCGTGACATGGGCTAGACCAATTAGGGCAATGTTGGGCGTCTGTGAGAGTTTGTGAAGGGAGAGGGCAAAACTGAGTAGTATCAAGAAACCAAGGGCAAGTGAGTAGTAAACAGACTAAGGGATTCAAATATGAGATTTAAAAAATGGAAAATGTGTGTTTTGTACAATGAAACCCATCTTGGCCTACCTCAAACTATTTGCAATACAAATCTACATGAGTGTGAAAATTATGGCCTCATTCAGACAAAGTATGTTTTGGGGAAAGCTGTTTTGGGTAGGGCTTATTATGGAAAACCATGCACCTTCATAGCTACTAGGTGATTTGAGAAGTGGCAATTTGTGGTGAAACTTGATTTATCTATGATTTATCTATGATTTGAGAAGTGGCAATTTGTGGTAAAGACTCAATGAGTAAGTGCCACTCTTTTTCGGAATTTTTTGCACATTAAATAACTCATTTAACTAGTTAATCCCATTTGTTGACTCTCTGTTGACCAGCCACTTGAGGGTAAAACTGAGTATATTGCACTAGCCAGTATTAGCACTCAAGGGAAAAACTGAGCACACAAAAAATGCTAGTATATGACTCGAGGGTATACACGAGTATATCTAAATTTCCGGGGTTAGACCCGAGGACGCGTGTTGCGATGCGAAGTGGAAGACGTGCCATTGTTGACGCGTGTCGCGGTGCGACGTGCAAATAGTGGACGCGTAGGACGCGGGTCGCATTTAGGACGCGTAAGCCCCTCCCTCCCTCCTCACGCACACGGTCGTCTCATTCTCGCTCACGCACGAAACCACCCCTCTCACGTCCCATCAACTTCTCCAAATCGAAAAAACCCCAACCGCCGTACGCACGCTACCCTGCCGGCGATGGAGAAGAAGAATGCGCCGGCGGTCGTCGCCTCCGAGCCCGTCGCCTCCGCGCCCGTCGCCTCCGAGCCCGTCGCCTCCGCGCCCGTCGCCTCCGAGCCCGTCGCCGCGAGCCCGTCGCCGCCGAGCCCGTCGCCGCCGAGGGCGGCGCATCCAAGCGCGGCGCCTCCATCAATCGGGCCTCTCTCTCGGCTGATGGACCACTTCACAAGATCGGCGAATGCTTGCGGCGAACGAGGAGTACGCCGAGCACCTACTCTGCTATGAGGCAAGTGCGTAGAAATTGGCGCTCAGGTTTGCACGAGCCCGACGTGCACCTGGATGAATGGATCATGCTAGACCACGCCCTTCCACGTGTCGCTGAGTTCACCTTCCTCCAACTCGGCACATCACGCTACGTCACCATAGATCTATCGGAAGTTCATACAAGGTTCAAATTCCTCCATATCTACCTTTTTATTTTCAATCTTAAACATCTTAGTGCTGAATGTTATCTTCATCAATATATTTTAGATACTACTTCGTCAGCTTTTGCCGTGGCGTCATCGTGCTTGCCTGAAGAACCCGCCGCACACGATACGGCTGCTGAACCCACTCACACGGAACTCGAACACGAGGTTTGAGGCGCAGATGCCATCTGTTTTTCTGAAATCGATCGCTGTTATCAAATCCCGACTATGGTCTTCGTTGCCGCACATTACCCGCCGGAAATTGGTTGGGTCGATGAGAGCACTCCAACTAAGGATATAAATGAAGATTGGGGAGAAGGAAGATTTTCGATCAAGAACCATTGTTTGCGTTGCATTACCCCGTTCAATGGTGAACTGTATGCAGTAGCTGCGGACAATTTTGAGATCGGAAGAATAGTGTGCACCAATGTACGATTCTGCAGCAGCGCGCGAAACCTTGTCAAGATGGAGACACTAATTTCATTTCCAGAACTTGGACGTGAAGTTCTACCTTGTGAAGTCGGATGGTGATCTGCTGCTTGTGTTGTTGGTCGGCGAGGCTTTGGCGGGCAAACCATTGGTGTACCGTGTGGACACTCGAGCCGCTCTCTCCATCCGGTCGGTAACATTGGCGATAATGCCTTCTTCGTGAATTATATCCGGTGTATCTCCGTCGACACCAGAGTGTACCCGACACTTCAACCTGGCAGCATCTACTACACGGATTTGGGTTATATCAGAGAGTACTCTCATGATACAAATGCCTGGGATGAGTGGCCACTACGTGTGGATAGAATAGGACTCTACGGTTTGAGAAATGAACACAGGCCATACCGTTTGGAGGATGTATTGGCCTCACACTGCAGACGGAAGGAGTTCAATGCATATTTCCTTGTGGTAATGCACGAATGGAGGGAGGAAGAAATATATGGGGAGGAATGAAGAACAAATTCATTCATCCTGGGGTCCCTATCCTAATCTTCTTGTTGTCCATACATTGCGTGCGTCTTGTATATTTTTCAGTTTAGTTTGTCGTTAGCATTAACAACGTTATTGGCTGCTTTTGGCTGCTGTATGCAGTTTATGTATTATACTTAGTTTTCTGATTATGCTGTTGTGAATTTATCATATACTAGCTTCTAGATTTGCTGCCATATTGGGCAAAAAACGAGGGCCAAAAGGCATAAATAACCCCAGAGATTTGCTACTAGATTTGCTGCCATATTGAAGAAAGACAGAAATAGAAGCTTCTCTAGATTTGATACTAATTTAGTGAAAAATACAGAGAGAAAAAGAGGGGAAAAGGTGCTCTTAAAAATGCCAATTTGGGCCGAGAGAGACAAAACCCAGCTCCTGCTCACGTGCAACCAAACGCTTCTCGTCCTGTCCCACGCGGTCCCTTTCTACCAGCCCCACGCGACACGGCCCCACGCGGCCCCACAGACGACGAGGTGCAACACGTCAGCACAGAACGTCCAAATAGACGGATTCCTTCCGTCTGAGCTCCTTCTGCGGGTTTCAGACATAGGCTTGGGGAAAACTGAGGAAAAACTAAGGGGCTGGGGAAAACTGAGTACAACTAACGAAGCGGGGGCACGAAAATAGAAATCCCAAAAACCAAAGCACATAGTCTTCTTATGTCATATAGTAAGCATTCAAGTTCATAAACAAGGTCTAGACATATTCAAACCAGACAAATCATGTACCCCCTAACCCTAAACTTTGTCTTAATTATATATGAAGTCAACCATGAAGCAGAGAAGTGTGGTTTTGGGTTTCAAACATGGAAATTTCAAAAACCTCCCAAAAAGCTTCATTTTAATTAGACTGGCTGGTTAATTAAGAAGGATCCATGATTAATTACCTTTTCATTGTCATGTTTTAAACTTGTTTAAATCTTGGTCGAACCTAGGATTTGACCAAGATTCAAATGGGCATAAAATTTCAGAAAAAAATCGAAAGAATGAAAAACCAAAGCACATAGCCTTCTTATGTCATATAGTAAGCATTCAAATTGATAAACATGGTCTAGACATATTCAAACCAGAAAAATCATGTATCTACCCCTAACCCTAAACTCTGTCTTATGAAGTCAAGCATGAACAGAAGTACGGTGGTTTTGGGTTTCAAACATGGTAAATTCAAGAACCTCCCAAAAGCTTCATTTTAGAGTTACTAAGAGAAAGATCCAGACTTAATTACCTTATCATTTTCACATGTTAAACTTGTTTAAATCTTGCTCAACAAACCTAGGATTTTACCAAGATTCTCAAATGGGCATAAAAATCAAAAAATGAAATACCAATGCACATAGTCCTCTTATGTCATATAGTAAGCATTCAAGTTGATAAACAAGGTCTAGACATATTCAAACAAGACAAATCATGTATCTACCCCCTATCGACCCTAAACTTCGTCTTATGAAGTCAAGCATGAAGAGAAGTGGTTTTGGGTTTCAAACATGGAAATTTCAAAAACCTCCCAAAATTCAGCTTCATTTTAGAGCGACTAAGAAGGATCGATGCTTACCTTTTCATTTCCATGTATTAAACTTATTTAAATCTTGGTCAAACCTAGGATTTGACCAAGATTCAAATGGGCATAAAAATTCAGACAAAAAATCTAAAGAATGAAAAACCAAAGCACATAGCCTTCTTAATTATGTCATATAGTAAACACTCAAGTTGATAAACAAGGTCTAGACATATTCAAACCAGAAAAATCATGTGTATATCTACCCCTAACCCTAAACTCTGTCTTATGAAGTCAATCATGAAGAGAATTGGTTTTGGGTTTCAAACATGGAAATTTCAAGTACGTCCCAAAAGCTTCATATATTTTAGAGTGACTAATTAAGAAGGATCTTGGCTTACGTTTTCATTTTCATGCTTGAAACTTGTTTAAATCTTGGTTGAACCTAGGATTTGACCAGAATCAAATGTGCATAAAATTCTTAAAAAAAATAGAAAAATGAAAAACAAAAGCACATGGTCTTCTTATGTCATATAGTAAGCATTCAAGTTGATAAACAAGGTTTAGACATATTCAAACCAGACAAATCATGTATCTACCCCCTAACCCTAAACTCGGTCTTATGAAGTCTAGCATGACTCATGAGGAGAAGTCGTTTTGGGTTTCAAACGTTTAAGCCAAAAGCCCCATTTCAAATATTTCAAACTTATTCAAATTTGGTTCAAATTTGAAAGACACACAAGTTATAGCACACATAGTGCATACATTCTCACACATACTGCACTAGATGCTAACCCGGCCTATAGTTTGAGGCCATTGGATGAGGTCGAAAAAAATCATGGATTAGAAATGGGGTTGTTCGAACCCCGTAGTTGGATTTTTTGAACCTTGATCTGTAGTACTGGGCAAAACCCTAGTTTAACCTATTTAGATTCGTAGGTCGATTTTTCTACCTTTTTATTATTACTATGCAGCACATGTGTGTTTGCCCGTCGAGTGAAACTCAGAGGAAGAGGGATCACTCGGAAGGAGAGAAGAAGGGAGAGAATTATGGTGTCTCCCCTTTTTCGGGTGATGATGTTGACTTTTGTGCAGGGTTTGTCAGTGAGCAGGAGGTGCGAGCAAGCGAGCGAGTCGAGCGAGGCCGAGAATGAGAGAGATTTGTTTTTTTTGTGAGAGGGACAACCGAAGGATCCAGAAGGACCCACAGACTTCCAATACGCATCCTGATGCGTCTTCTCTTGACAAAGAAAATGGCTGGGAGTTTGCGTACCTATTGCACGTGACTTGTGCTCACTGAAGTGTGGGACCTCATACATGGGCACCACACGTAAGTGACAGACCTGCTGGTGTAAAAGCTCGGTTGATTATTATAGTGCATTAGAACAAAGTTTCCTATGGATTCAAGGGTAGGAAATCCAAGTTAACTCATTTACATGACATTATTTGTTCCATGAAGCAAAGTTAACGCACCTATCAATTGGTACATTTTGGAGTGACTAAGAAGGATCCAGGCTTACTTATTCGTTTTCACATGTAAAACTTGTCTAAATCTTGGTCAAACAAAATTGGCAGAAAATTCAAAAAAAAAACAGAAAAATGAAAAACCAAAGCACATAGTCTTCTTATGTCATATAGTAAGCATTAAAGTTGATAAACAAGGTCTAGACATATTCAAACCATACAAATCATGTATCTACCCGCTAACCCCTAAACTATGTCTTAAGAAGTCAAGCATGAAGAGAAGTGGTTTTGGGTTTCAAACATGGAAATTTCAAAAACCTCCCAAAAACTTCATTTTAGGGTGACTAAGAAGGATACAGGCTTCCCTTTTCATTTTCATGTTCTATACTTGTTTAAATCTTGGTCAAACCTAGGATTTGACCAAGATTCAAATGTGCATCAAAATTCCAAAAAAAAATCAGAAAAATGAAAAACCAAAGCACATAGTTTTCTTATGTCGCATACATATATATAGTAAGCATTCAAAAGTTGATAAACAAGGTCTAGCTAGACATATTCAAATAAGACAAATCATGTATCTACCCCTCTAAAACCATAAACTCTGTCTTATGAAGTCAAGCATGAAGAGAAGTGGTTTTTGGTTTCAAACATGGAAATTTCAAAAACCTCCCAAAATTAAAGCTTCATTTTAGAGTGACTAGTTAAGAAGGATCCAGGCTTGCCTTTTCATTTTCATGTTTTAAACTTGTTTAAATCTTGGTCAAACCTAGGATTTGACCAATATTCAAATGGGCATAAAATAAAAAAATAAATAAAATAAAAAAACCAAAGCACATAGTATTCTTATGTCATATAGTAAGCATTCAAAAGTTCATAAACAAGGTCTAGACATATTCAAACCAGACAAATCATGTACCCCCTAACCCTAAACTTTGTCTTAATTATATATGAAGTCAAGCATGAAGCAGAGAAGTGTGGTTTTGGGTTTCAAACATGGAAATTTCAAAAACCTCCCAAAAAGCTTCATTTTAATTAGACTGGCTGGTTAATTAAGAAGGATCCATGATTAATTACCTTTTCATTGTCATGTTTTAAACTTGTTTAAATCTTGGTCGAACCTAGGATTTAACCAAGATTCAAATGGGCATAAAAATTCAGAAAAAAATCGAAAGAATGAAAAACCAAAGCACATAGCCTTCTTATGTCATATAGTAAGCATTCAAATTGATAAACATGGTCTAGACATATTCAAACCAGAAAAATAATGTATCTACCCCTAACCCTAAACTCTGTCTTATGAAGTCAAGCATGAAAAGAAGTACGGTGGTTTTGGGTTTCAAACATGGTAAATTCAAGAACCTCCCAAAAGCTTCATTTTAGAGTTACTAAGAGAAAGATCCAGACTTAATTACCTTATCATTTTCACATGTTAAACTTGTTTAAATCTTGCTCAACAAACCTAGGATTTTACCAAGATTCTCAAATGGGCATAAAAATCAAAAAATGAAATACCAATGCACATAGTCCTCTTATGTCATATAGTAAGCATTCACGTTGATAAACAAGGTCTAGACATATTCAAACAAGACAAATCATGTATCTACCCCCTATCGACCCTAAACTTCGTCTTATGAAGTCAAGCATGAAGAGAAGTGGTTTTGGGTTTCAAACATGGAAATTTCAAAAACCTCCCAAAATTCAGCTTCATTTTAGAGCGACTAAGAAGGATCGATGCTTACCTTTTCATTTCCATGTTTTAAACTTGTTTAAATCTTGGTCAAATCTAGGATTTGACCAAGATTCAAATGGGCATAAAATAAAAAAACCGAAAAATGAAAAACCAAAGCGCACATAGTCTTCTTATATGTCATATAGTAAGCATTAAAGTTGATAAACAAGGTCTAGACATATTCAAACTAGCTAGACAAATCATGTATCTACCCCCTAACCCCTAAACTCTGTCTTATGACGAAGTCAAGCATGAAGATAAGTGGTTTTAGGTTTCAAACATGGAAATTTCAAAAACCTCCCAAAAACTTCATTTTAGGGTGACTAATTAAGAAGGATACATGCTTCCCTTTTCATTTTCATGTTCTATATATACTTGTTTAAATCTTGGTCAAACCTAGGATTTGACCAAGATTCAAATGTGCATCAAAATTCCAAAAAATATCAGAAAAATGAAAAACCAAAGCACATAGTTTTCTTATGTCATATAGTAGCATTAAAGTTGATAAACAAGGTCTAGACATATTCAAACAAGAAAAATCATGTATCTACTCCCTAACCCTAAACTTTGTCTTATGTAGTCAAGCATGAAGAGAAGTGGTTTTGGGTTTCAAATATGGAAATTTCAAAAACCTACCAAAAGCTTCATTTTAGAGTGACTAAGAAGGATCAATGCTTACCTTTTCATTTTCATATTTTAAACTTGTTTAAATCATTGTCAAACCAGGATTTGACCAAGATTTAAATGGGCATAAAATTAAAAAAAATTAGAAAAATGAAAAACAAAAGCACATAGTCTTCTTATGTCACATATATATATAGTAAGCATTCAAAAGTTGACAAACAAGGTCTATACATATTCAAATAAGACAAATCATGTATCTACCCCTAACCCTAAACTCTGTCTTATGAAGTCAAGCATGAAGTGAAGTGGTTTTTGGTTTCAAACATGGAAATTTCAAAAACCTCCCAAAAGCTTCATTTTAGAGTGACTAAGAAGGATCCAGGCTTACCTTTTCATTTTCATGTTTTAAACTTGTTTAAATCTTGGTCAAACCTAGGATTTGACCAATATTAAAATGGGCATAAAATAAAAAAATAAAAAAAACCAAAGCACATAGTCTTCTTATGTCATATAGTAAGCATTCAAGTTCATAAACAAGGTCTAGACATATTCAAACCAGACAAATCATGTATCTACCCCTATCGACCCTAAACTTCGTCTTATGAAGTCAAGCATGAAGAGAAGTGGTTTTGGGTTTCAAACATGGAAATTTCAAAAACCTACCAAAAGCTTCATTTTAGAGCGAGTAAGAAGGATCGATGCTTATCTTTTCATTTTCATGTTTTAAACTTATTTAAATCTTGGTCAAACCTAGGATTTGACCAAGATTCAACTGGGCATAAAAATTCAGACAAAAATCTAAAGAATGAAAAACCAAAGCACGTACATAGCCTTCTTAATTATGTCATATAGTAAACATTCAAGTTGATAAACAAGGTCTAGACATATTCAAACCAGAAAAATCGTGTATCTACCCCTAACCCTAATTAAACTCTGTCTTATGAAGTCAAGCATGAAGAAAAGTGGTTTTGAGTTTCAAGCATGCATGGAAATTTCGAGAACCTCCCAAAAGCTTCATTTTAGAGTGACTACGAAGGATCCATGCTTACACCTTTTCATTTTCAAGTTTTAAACTTGTTTAAAACCTGGTCAAACCTGGGATTTGACCAAGATTCAAATGGGCATAAAATTCAAAAAAATTAGATAAATGAAAAACCATAGCACATAGTCTTCTTATGTCATATAGTAAGCATTCAAGTGGATAAACAAGCTCTAGACATCACTGAAACCAGACAAATCATGTATCTACCCCTATCCCTAAACTATGTCTTATGAAGTCTAGCATGAAAAGAAGTGGTTTTGGGTTTCAAACATGGAAATTTCAAAAACCTCCCAAAAGCTTCATTTTGGATTGACTAAGGAGGATCCAGGCTTACTTTTTCATTTTCATGTTTTAAACTTGTTTAAATCTAGGTCAAACCTAGGATTTGACCAAGATTCAAATGGACATAAAAAATCAACAGTTTACAACAGCACACAAAATAAACATGAAATTACATCTAAATCCCTAACTTTTACATGGAGGACCCCAGGCTGAGAGCAAGAAATGCGATCGGGTCTTGAATCTTGATGCGTCTTCTCTTGACAAAGAAGATCGCTGGGAGTTTGCGTACGTACAGCACGTCACTTGTGCTCACTGAAGTGTGGGACATGACGCATGCATGGGCAACACACGTAAGTGACATGGATTCAAGGGTAGGGAAGCCAAGAGAAAAAAACGAGAATTTGGACAAAAATAACCCAATCTTGCTAGTATGTCGAAAGTTTGTTTTTCCCAATCTTTTCGACTTTGGGTTATTTCTGTCTATTTTGCCGAAAAAACGAGGACAGAGACTGGAAACGGTGATGCATCTAGCTTCAGAGTACGTCAGATTAAGACTTCCTGAGCAACACTAGTCTGACGTAAGTACGGTGTATCTGAGACAAGACAGGGACTAGACATTGCTACCCACGTCCCTCTGCGCCCCTTCAAAGAAATCATACTCCGTACTAGAATCTCGAAACGTAGGAATTAGTCTGACACGATTTCTGATTGTTTAATTCATAGGATTGCAATTTTCAGAATTCATTGACAATACATTTTTATACAAAAACAAAAAATCCTTCATTGTGTAACCGTATGTTACTACTAGTATTTCTTTTGGTTTTCACACGCAATCAAATGTTATTGGATCCAAATACCGTTGTTTCTCAATCCTATATATTTGGAGATGATCATCACTCTCTAATCATACAATTTTCATATTCCCGCACTTTGAAAATCTTGCGAATTATCAAAGCAGCCAAAATGTACGGTGTGTATTGTATATGTTTATGCCATGCTTAGTTTCATCGAATATTGTTTGGTTGCATCGCGGGGAAACCGCGTGAATTTAGATTAATTGTTGCATGTTTGTTTGTGGTGTGACCAACTGCTTTTGCAACGAAACAACCCCCCCCCCACCATGTACGCATTGTTTGGGTCGGATGCATGATGTGTACAAAATGTTAAAATAGAAATAATGTAGGAATTGAATATGATTGCATGCTGAATTAATCCTATATGAGAGAAATCACACAAATTTGAATTGCATGTTCTTTGGTTTTAGTGCTACACAAAAAACACGTGAATTAGTATGAATTATCATGTATTCAAGAATCAAAGGAGCCACTGAGATTTGAATCCCACAAAATTTCTATGAATTTTCTTCGAACCAAACAAGCCCAACAAGATTCCAAAGGAATATAATACAACGAACAAACAACTTCCGTTGTTGGAATATTTCCTTAGGACATCAATCCAATAGAAACTATATGATCCAGTTTCAGCGACAATCTGGTCGGTGTAGGCTCGAGGAGGCCAATTGTATATATATGTTTGGACCCGGTTGGTTGAGTGATCATGCTCGTGACATCCAGCCTGAAAGGTAAAATTCGGGCAAGGCCAGCGTGACGCCACAATACTTTTGAAATATTCAAAAGCGCGTAATATTTGTGAAATTTTAATAATAGCTACTACTTATGTGAATTTTTTTCGTTCATACGCTTATTGGGGGGTAGGCTAACCCTAATGGCCTCCTCAAGATCCCTACCTCTACCAAGGTTTCCCGAGTTCATCCACCTCGACGGGTTCCTTGCCACTTTCGACCATGTTGTGGGCATCATTTCGGGTTCCCGTACCACGGCCGATCCTTTTCAGAGTCCCGAACCCGATGCAATAATATTTGTTTGAAAAAAATTCAAGACCGCACAATATTTGTTGAAATAAATGAATAAGCATTTTTAAATAGCTAAATAAAAGAAGTATGAATTTTGAAAAATTTATTTTTTCTAAAACATTAATTGGAGCATTGACATGTTGAACCCACTTGCCGATTTTGCTATCAACATGACTAACTAGCTAATTAGATAACCAAGTGGTGAAATTTGCAACATATTAGACCACCACATGGTGGAAACTGCAAAAAAAATGTCCAAGTGGTGGTTTGTGCAACATATACAAGACGATACGAGTATATGGTAGTACAAGATGAATGTGCCTTTGCCGTGGGCCCGTGGTAATATATCATGATGATGGCAAAGGATCTTTTCTCTCGCTGAAACTGTCCAGAGCTGATTTGATGAGACAAAATACAGCTCCACGGCGTGCAAGGACAAGAGATACAGACATTAGCTTCTTCTCGGGTCACACGCCTTCACGACAGTGCGTAGTGCAGCAGAGACCAGAGAGAGAAGGCACGCCCGTAGTACTCGTATTATTGATTTCAATTCAAATTGTTTTTTTTGCCTGCTTCTCCGTCTTCTTCATCTCCATCTTCTCTGGCGACCCCGCCTACACCAGCAGCCCCTGCACCACTGCCGCCATGCCTTTTTTGGATCATCTCGAGCCACCTGTTTGATGGTACTAGCAGGAGTTGTGGACTTTTATCCATATCGCTCTACCAGCTGCCGCTCGCACTGTCCTCCAATACCTCATACCCAAACGCCAGCGTCCCACTCCCACACCCCCACACCCACTTGACCGCATCCTTCCAATGGAGAGATCGATCAATGAGAGTGGCAGTTCTTGGGTGTTTCCTGATGGCCCCCTTGAAGAAATCGCATCCCGATGCGATGTCATCACCGCCGCGAGCCTCGTCAGTTCATGCAAGTTTTATCATGATTCAGCAACACAAAGTGTAGCTCTGCCTGCATCTCAGCCGTTTGGCATGCCCTGTGTTCTTCATACTCACCAAACTGAGGTACCGCCCGCGCACAATCCCTTCTCCCGCGTCCACAAGTTCAAGCAGCAGGGTGCGCAGAAGGACAAGCAGCATGATGCAAGAGATCGCAAGGGTACCTTGTGCCAACTGACGCCGCTGGACAGGATCTCTTCCGATGCCGTGATTCCAGATGGTGGTACGGGCATGTGGGCAGGCGCGAATGGAGATTGGATCGCCCTTCTTGGCTTCCCCTGGAATTGGGAGCTTGTCAATGTGTACACTGGTCGCCGGATTCCTCTACCACCAATAAGTGAGTTTAAATCCACCCCGGATAAACTTGTGTTCGAGTCTAATGATCAACATCTTCAACTGCTGAAGATAGCTATTTGCCGAGTTCCAACAGCTGCTTGAAATTATACTAGTTTCTCTGTTCTTGCCATCTTCAACGCGGCAATTGCAGTCCTTCACTGTGCTTCTAGCAGATGGACAGTTCTTGACAACCAGTTCTTAGCGTACGGCTACTCCGATGCAATCATCCACAAGGGTATTGTATTTGCTGTAACTCAGATAAGCGAAGTTTATGCATGGAATCAACTTTCTTGGGGTAATTTTTCTCATCTCATATGATGTGTTTTCGCTATTACCTGCTAGTTTCAGATTTAGCTTTAGCCTTTTTCTTTTTGTTGTGCAGTTTTCGTGTCATGCATGTACCTTTTCCCCTCTATATTCAATCAAAATCAGCAGCGATATGCCTTTGAGTCAAAATAAAGTACTCCCTCCGATCCAAATCAAATTGACTCAGCTTTGTCTAGCCAGTGCATCTAGCTAGACAAACTTGAGTCAATTAATTTGTGCATATCTAGCTAGACACATCCAGTTGAGTCAATTAATTTGGATCGGAGGCAGTATTTTAGCTACATCATTATTCATGTATGTAATGAACTAATCAAGTTTTGCTGAACTGACTTCAAGCTGTGCTTTCCTTTGCAAGGTCCTTTGTTGATCAGCACGGCACCTATTCCGCCAGAACTTGATGAACAAGGTCGGTACAATCTTGGCTCCTGGTGGTTAGCACGATCTCCTGATGGTTCTAGACTTTTTCTGGTCCATACAGGGCGTTGCGACGGCGGGATTATACAGGACTGGTTCGGATTTTACCTGCTGCTGCTACCTCTGAGGGTCGTCATGGTCGCACTATTCGCGGGTATGGTAAGGGTTTACTTGGCTGCGAGGTGTACAGCATGGACACCAGTCAGTTGGTGCCACCGAGGCCATGGAAGAGGATTATTTCCCTTGGATCATATTCTCTCTTCCTTGGAGTGAACTATCCGATTATCATTCCAAAGAGAAGACGGGGCAGAACATGACCGTCCAAATATGGCGAGAAGCAACTCTGTTTACACATCGCACCATGCGGTAGGCCTTGCATATCCTCCTTCTCCAGAAATTTGCCGCTTCAGTTTGAATTCGAAGACTGCATCGTTGGTTTCCAAACCAACATTAGATGGACATGGCGGCAGGTTCCGTTGTGGCTCATCCCAAGCTTCGCCAACGCCGCAATGGAACCTGCCTTCGCGTCACGGGTCCGTAAAGAAGGGCTGATGTACTTTATGTAATACTCGTGTTGTAATGCAAGATTTGTATCTGTTGAACTATTTCATTTGCATGTTTATCTCTACCTAGGCTACTCCCTTTACGTAGTTGTGTTGTACTATCTGTTGAACTATTTCCTTTGCTGTTATCTCTACCTAGGCTACTCCTCCGTAGTTGTTAAATTGATGTAATGCTCCTACAATGCAGGCTACCTTTGGGCGTGTGGCCTGTAATGTTATCAAACACCTTTTGTACTCGTTCTAGTAAGCATTTCACACTATAGCTCACATAATTAAAGTACTCCTACAACGTATTAGTTGAAAGATATCTCTCATAAGTAAGTACCCCTCTTTGAGCTTATGCGAAACATAAATGACTATTTTAGAAATATATACTCTCGACACAAGATTATATTAAAAACAATGGTACATAGTTCTATTAGAAAAAGAAAGTGTGAATAGTAGAATGATGGAGAAGTGTTTTTGAGGTCCTGTGCATAGCTAGTGTTCATGGTGCAAAAGCACTTAGACTAGTCACAATGGAAGTATCGTAGACTGATACTAGTCTATGATACAACACCTTCAATGCATAGTATCATGAATTAGTATCATGCAATGTTGCGAAAAACCAATTATTCATTTCTTTCCAAATAGACTAGCTTTGCGAGGATGACAAAACATTTCTTTATTGCCCTCTCGTATGAATCACCTCCATACATCACCTCTCATACCGATTGAAAGCCATGCCAAATCGTTGGTTCAAAACCATGAATACCAAGCCAATTTTGTTAGCTAGTTGGACCACCCTCGGATTGAGAACCAACGGTTGAAAGAAAGGTGGGCGCCAACTCATATTTTTTTCTCGAGAGTCCGACACTTGATGTTGATTGCAAAGTTCACAAAGGCCAAAATTTTGACATCCTCTTTGTGCAAGTCTTGCCACCATCCAAACTCGGTTTTGAAGTACCAACCAAGAAAAAAAAAGCTTGCACTTTGGAGGACCCCATGGACCATGAAAATTTTGAAAAACTTCATAAATCATGCATATTTCGATTTATATTTTGGTGAAGTTTCATTCGATTTGAATCATAGGTTTGTGAGCAAATATATATTTAGTTTAAACTAGTGCTCGAGTACGTAAGAATCTATTTAATCACAAGCTAGTCATCCGAATGGGATGAAATATTCATAGATTTTAAAACAAGGAATCTACATATTATTGGATTTTTTTTCAAAATTTTCTGAATAGTTTTTCTTTTTTAGCTTCGAAATAAGAGATAGTTTGGAACGTTGGATCTCAAATGGATGGTAGATGGTGGGACACAGTCACAATGTATCTTGGAAGCATCAAGTCACTGAAGCTTTGTTCGGTTTCCAAACCAAGCTAGGAAAGGCATTGAAAATGAAGTTCTGCTCTAAAACATTTCTCATTCCATTTTGGTGCTCACGCGGTTGCATGCTGCCCACGTGTTAAGGTACGTGTCTCTGGCATGTAGAGAACTACGATTATTGGCGAAAAATATATCGAAATGGAAAGCGTAAAAAAAGCCCTCTCTGGTCAACTTGATGTGACGAGACATCACCGCACCAAACGTCGTCGCAAATTTATAGATGGGTGGCGTGCTAGTCTACCAACGATCAAATCGGCGCCCGATCGCAGCAGCAGCCTAGAGTACTACCTAGTTTTTGCCCCTTGCATGTCTATCATCTTCTTCTTCACCCCGTTACAAAAAAAATAAAAAATCTTCTTCTTCACCCTCCCAGAATCACGCGCACGCGCAGGATCTCGATCCCCACCACGCCGCATCACTAGTACTACTCCGTATACCTTTCTCTCCTTACCCCGGCCGGCCGCGCGCCGCATCGTTCCTTCCATAGCGCTCGCCCTCTCCTCCGAAAACCCCAAGCGCAGTTGCATCCGCCATCCACCTAAATCCATCTTCACGTGATGGATTATTCTAGGCTTTGCCGGGGCGGCGGGGACGGCCACTCGGAGGCTCTCACCGGCGACAACATCGACCTCATCGCTGCGCATCTGGACGTTACCTACACTGTCCGACTTGCTGCATGTTCCAGGGAGCTGTACGACATGATCAGCAAGGATGAAGGTAAGATGCACCAGTGGGATGAACCACTGCTGCCGATGCCTCCGCCTCGCTTATTGGTTCGGTGAACACCGGGACCTCGGCGACAGATCTCGTCTGCATGATACCGTGTACGACCTGGTGCCCCTCGACCATCCTTGCCGTTACGTCGCCTGCCGTTCATGCACGACAGAAAATGGCTTGGCGCGAACGGCGACTGGATCGCCGCCGCCGATCATCATGAGTGGTGCCTCGTGAACGTCTACACCGAGCGACATATCCCCCTTCCATCCCTACCTGATTCGAAGATTCATCATAGTATTGTTTCATATCAACCTGCATACTCTTTTAACTGGGGTCCAGCAATTTATTTGTTGAAGATTGTAATCTGCCAAGTGCCCACAAAAGGTGGGAGGTACGCAGATTACAAGCTCATCGCCTTGTTCGACAAAACGATTTTCTACCTTGAAGGGGGTGGCGACTGGAGAATGCTGGAGGCCCTTACACCTGCACCTGATTATCCAAATTACTGTGATGCCATTGAACTCCGTGGCCACGTTTTTGCGGTGGACGAAACTGACGGCTCCACGTACTTCTGGGACACCGCAAATGGTATTTTTCAGTCCTTATGTTGCATTGCATGATACACTGCCTTAACCAATGAAGTTATTCATGAACTACCTTGTTTATATTTTACCTTTCTTATATGACTTAATGATCACACCCCCTTTTGCTGAATATGAATGAACCGTTGCTTGCAATGAATTAGTAGTACTAATTAGTCACCAACAAACATAGTATGCTCAGTATGTGATTGCATTCCTGAATTAGTAACTCTACGCCACTGCAGAATATGGGTGTAATTAACCAGTATCTCAAAAGATAACGTGGCACTATGAAGGCACCCTTTTTGATAACCTTTTACACCCATTGTTTCATATATAACTAATTGATTTTGCCTCCAAAAGGAGGACGAGAGACCCCCGCCATCTGCATCAGAGAGATGCATAAGGACTTTCATAAGTATATGACTTAACGATCACATCCTTTATCCGAATATGAATGAACCGTTGCTTGCAATGAATTAGTACTAGTCAGTCATCAGCAAACATAGTATACTCCGTATGTGAATGCATTCCTGAATTAGTAACTCTATGCAACTGCAGAATATGGATGTAATTAACAAGTATCTCAAATGTTAACGTAGAAATAGAAAAATAGAAGAAAATCGTTTGTAATTACATGCGTAGCTTATATTTTCTAGAGATCGGGGAAAAAGCCTTGATTGGATGTACCTACATGCAGATCAAACAGTTCTTTGTTTATATCGGTGAACAATCTGCAGAATGGTATAATTAATTTTGTTTTTGATACATTTTTTCTCCCATTTTCTTGAATAGATTTCAGTTTTCCACAATTATCTTTCATTAGTGATTGTGACGTCCCCTCATTCAAAATAACTCAGGTTATCTTTTTCCTAATTCAATGATATTTAAGTTTGAGTAAGTTTACGATTAATATCTACAACCTCATATATATATAAGATTTAGCACTGCAGGCCTAACAAAGTTAGCTGCCTCTAGTCCCCCGTATAGTTCTTTCTTTTTGCTTTCTCAGTTTTTCGTAGCCTTGCTACAACCCTGTATGCTCTAATATATAATGATGCACGACTAGGCATGTGTTCGAAAAGAAAAACTAAATATCTTTTGTAATATATGAACCTATATTGATGTTTTAGATGTTGGTAGTATAATTTTCGATAAACTTGAACAGACTTAAATCAGTTTAACTTAGCACAACCATATAGCGTACCTTTTTTAGAACGCGAAAATGAGGTAAAAAAATACCATGTGTACCCTTTACTATCAATAGTAGAGAAGAGATTATGAACCTTCAACTCTAAAATGCAAATTCTTCTACTGAATGGATAGCTGCATCTGATACCTATTTTGCAAATGTTACCAGACTTGGGGTTAGCTACAAAGAGCATTTCTTTCTTGTCAAGCTTCATGCACTACCAACACAACCAAAAGTCCGAACTGATCGCAAGGGCGGCAATCCACTTATACAATTCAACACCCCCTCACGTGTGATGGGAAACAAGTCAACATGTGGAAAGACTCGCAGGTATAGCTCAAGAGGCATATACGTGGACTCAGAGGGGCAACAACAATTTTAGGATAAATTGCGAAAGCCAGGACTCGAACTCGAGACCACTGGCTCGACACCATGTCAAGCTTCATGGACTAGCCAACGCAACCAAAAGTCCGAACTGATGGAAAGGTCTAGGCAATCCACTTATACAGTTAAACATTTCTTACCCTTCGGGTGGTCACAGGGAAGCTCTCTAATAGATCACTTAAGACAAAGGGAATTAACTACAGCACAGGACTTAAACTTAAGATGATATATATTTGTCAAAATTTGAATGTATCTATATGCTTTCACTGTCTAGATACATCTGAATTTGGACAAATCGCAGACACTTTCGGTGGGACAGAGGTAGTATATAACTGTGTATACACTAACTAGTGTCTAGTTTTGGCGAAGTTTAGACTAGTTTCGTGGGATGGATGCAGTATAACTGATATATTGGACACTCGATTTGAACACATGAATGACCAATGTCCTTAGCTTACGTAGTCGTATTTATACTGTGAGCATGAACGATGAACAATGTTGCTGTTTGAATATGGTTGCCAGTAACACCCTATTCGTCTCCATTTCTAATATTGCAGAAAACCTGATGCTCCCGTTTGTAATCCCGCCACCGGTGGTGGATGATCAGCGTATCGCGTGGTTCCTCGCTCCATCTGCTGATGGCAAGCGATTGATGATCATCCTTACAGTAAACAAGATTGGGATTGCCAATGCTGAAGTACCTCCTGACATTCCCTATGCTGCTAATGGGCTTCAGCTACGGTAGTATCCTCCTGTTGCCACCTACGTCTTTGAGCTGGATCCCTTATCTACTGCACGTGCATGGGACTTTCTTTGGAGGTAGGTTAACAGCCTCAGCGACCACTCTCTGTTCCTCGGACTCAATTACCCAATCATTGCCAACCTGAAGAAGCGTGAATCCAAAGCTCCTGATGGCACATTGGTTCCATTCATGAGGAAAAACTGCGTCTACACAAAGATACCGGAATATTCGTTATAATCAATACCCTAAAATTTTGCGCTGCAACCTCCAGCCAGATGAAGGTGAGACTGTGGGAGTTATCAGCCTTCCCAAGGATGGTTGGGATAGTGTCCGACAAGCGGCTATGTGGTTTAAGCCTGCTTTAAACATAGCCCGTTCGGTGTTACCTTTAAAAAAACAGTGACACTTTTTTATTATGCTTGAAGTGTTGAGAAATAGTACACTGTTTTTAGTATGTACTAGTTTGAATCAGTTTATTTGAACACTGCCCTGCTTTTGTATTTCGTGTTGCCTTCATATTATAACCCATGCATGGCTGTTTTAGGATTGACTTTATTTCAGCACTATAATTACAATGTGTGTACGTCCTTTATAATATAGCCACCTCTTGTTGATCATACTCATGAGAGGACCATTCCTATTTTTTTCGCCGCTAAAGGGTAAAGTACATCCACTGGCACGGGGGTGTGTTCGGTTCCACCCCATCCCCAAACCGAACATGCATCAACTACGAGCAAGGAAGTAGATGTGCGACCTAGGTGACTGTGCGGACCCCACATGTGAACCAAAGAAAAAAACATGTCAATACGGAACTGATGTACATACGACAACTCCTATATGATATGCGTATGTACGATTGAGCATCTGGAGGTGTGCTGCCACCTGCTTCCTCACACGAAGGGTTGGATCTTGTGTTTCGTACACGGATCGGACTGAAATTGTCGTGTGCATAGCAAGGTTCATGTCAATAAGGCTGAGTTTGGCATCTAAGTCTAGGCAACAAATACTTTTGGGTTCCAACGGCCATCTACAAGGTATTTGCTATAGGCCTACTTGCTCCGGCTGTCGAAGCCCAATAACTACAAATGGGCCTTTCTGCTCATGCAATGTTGGCCCTTTTCTAAAGGACCACAGATCCTATGATTGGCAAAAAACAAAAACACGGAGATTCTACATAAAAGTTGTTTGTATTTATTTTGAATTATTGGGTTGCAATTTTTGAAACTGCTCATGGCCAATATGAAAATCCTTGATCGCTCCATACCCACATAGATCACGGTATTTTCAAAAATTCATAAAGTGGATTTGAAATTTAAAACATATCCTAATAATTCCATGATTTATTCTATTAACTTGCAAGATCTTGGAGGCGAAAGAGCTTGTATTAGTCTGCGAAAATATCTTGATAAACCTGTCGTTAACAAGAAATGAAGGTTTATCGTTCGTAGAAGGATGCCATGTGGGACCCACGAGACGATGGCGTCCTCAACGTTTCAAAGAAAAAGGCAAGTAGCCCGAAAATAGGGGTAAAAAATAAATCCTACAAAGGAAACATTTATAGTTCATAGAGGTGACATGTGGGACCGATCTGCAATTTGCATCCTCATCATTTCGAAGTCGGCAGGGATCAGAAGAAAAGGCAAATAGCCGAGAAATTAGGGGTCAAAAATAAATCCAAAAAGGAAACTTTTATTCTTCATAGAGGATGACATGTGGGACCGACCTGCCAGCGAGCGTCCTCATCGTTTCAAAGGCCGCGAGGGATCAAAAGAAAAAAAGGCAAATAGCCGAGAAATTAGGGGTAAAAAATAAATCCAACAAAGGAAAGGTTTGTTGTTCATAGAGGCTGACATGTGGGACCCATGAGCCAGCGGTGACCTCAATTTCAAAGGCGGCATATGATCGAAAAGAAAAAGGCAAGTTAGCAAAAATCAGGGGGTAAAAAAATCTAAGAAAAGAAACTTTATTGTACATAGAGGATGACATGCGGGTCCCATGAGCCAGCACCTTACTCAACGTTTCAGAGGCGGCATGAGATCAAAAGAAAAAGGAAACTGACCAAATATCAGGAGCAAAAAATAATCCAAGAAAAGAAACTTAAATAGTACAAACAGGATGACATATGGGTACCACTTATACAAGCTCTTTCGCTCCAAGATCTTGCAAGTTGATTGTACATAGAGGATGACATGCGGGGCCCTTGTGTCAGCAGCTTAATCAACGTTTCCAAGGCGGCAGGGGATCAAAAGAAAAAGGAAATAGCCAAAAATAAGAGGGTGAAAAAAAATCCAAGAAAAGAAACTTTTATAGTATAGAGGATGACATGTGGGTCCCATGAGCTAGCAGCTTCCTCAACGTTTCAGAGGCTGCATGAGATCGAAAGAAAAAGGCAAGTGACCAAAAATAAGAGGGTAAAAAAAATCCAAGAAAAGAGACTTGATTGTACATAGAGGATGACATGCGGGTCCCATCGATCGACAGCTTACTCAACGTTTCCAAGGCGGCGAGGGATCAAAAGAAAATGGAAATAGCCAAAGATCAGAGGGTGAAAAAAATCCGAGAAAAGAAACTTTTGTAGTACATAGAGGATGACATGCGGGTCCCATGGGCCAGCAGGTTCCTCAACGTTTTCAAGGGCGGCATGAGATCGAAAGAAAAAGGCAAGTGACCCAAAATCAGAGGGTGAAAAATAATCCAAGAAAAGAAACTTTTATTGTACATAGAGGATGACATGCTGTCCCAACGTTTCAAATG
Organism: Lolium perenne; assembly: GCF_019359855.2. Classification (NCBI taxonomy): domain Eukaryota; kingdom Viridiplantae; phylum Streptophyta; class Magnoliopsida; order Poales; family Poaceae; genus Lolium; species Lolium perenne. The sequence continues at coordinate 314,730,920 of NC_067247.2, forward strand.
CGGCTTGAGATCAAAAGAAAAAGAAAGTAGCCAGAAATTAGGGGGTAAAAAAAACTCCAAGAAAAGAAAATTGATTGTACATAGAGGATGACATGCGGGTCCCACGAGTTAGCAGCTTACTCAACGTTTCCAAGGCGGCAGGGGATCAAAAGAAAAAGGAAATAGCCAAAAATCAGAGAGTGAAAAAAAACCCCTAGAAAAATAAACTTTTGTAGTACATAGAGGATGACATGCGGGTCCCATGATCCAGCAGGTTCCTCAACGTTTCAAACGTGGCATGAGATCGAAAGAAAAAGGCAAGTGACCAAATATCAGGAGCCAAAAATAATCCAAGAAAAGAAACTTGATTGTACATAGAGGATGACATGCGGGTCCCATTGTGCGGCAGTGGTCCCAACGTTTCAAATGCGGCTTGAGATCAAAAGAAAATGAAAGTAGCCAGAAATTAGGGGGTCAAAAAAAACTCCAAGAAAGGAAAGCTTTATCGTTCATACGGTGACATGTGGGACCTATGAGCCAGCAGCTTACTAAACGTTTCAAAGGCGGCAGGGGATCAAAAGAAAAAGGAAATAGCCAAAAATCAGAGGGTGAAAAAAATCCAAGAAATCAAACTTTTATTGTACATAGAGGATGACATGCGGGTCCCATGAGTCAGCAGATTCCTCAACGTTTCAAATGTGGCATGAGATCAAAAGAAAAAGGCAAGTGACCAAATATCAGGAGCCAAAAATAATCCTAGAAAAGAAACTTTATTGTACATAGAGGATGACATGCGGGTCCCATTTTGCAGCAGCGGTCTCAACGTTTCCAAGGCGGCACAGGACCAAAAGAAAAATGAAGTAGCCAGAAATCAGGGGGTGAAAAAAATCCAAGAAAAGAAAGATTTCAATTGGGCTGCATCTGGACATCTGGGCCTTCGAACTATCCTTCTGGGCCTTTTGACTCGTACAATTTCAGCCCACTCCAGAACATGAAAGTTCGGATTTTTCTCAAAAAAAAAAAAAGGAAAGTCCTATGCTTTACCAAAACAAAAAACAAGGAGATTCAAGATATAAGTTGTAAAAATAAAGATTTAATTTATCCGTTTGCAATAGCTCAGAGCGAAATACACTGTTTATTGTCTGCAAAATAATCAAGATATCACATGTTTCTTGTACGGGGAGGCTGACATCAGGGACCCATGAGCCAGCAGCGTCGTCAACGTTTCAAAGGCGACAGGGGATCGAAAATAAAAATAAACCAAATATCAGTTGGTTAAAAAATCCAAGAAAAGAAAACATTTATCGTTCTGAGAGGATGACATGCGGGACCGATGAGGCAGCAGCATCCTCAACGTTTCCAAGGAGGCAGGGGATCAAAGAAAAAAAAGGAAATAGCCAGAAATTAATTAGGGGTTCAAAATAAATCCATCAAAGGAAAGTTTTATTGTTCATAGAGGATGACATGTGGGACCGACCTGCCAACAGCGTCCTCATCGTTTCAAAGGGGGCAGGAGATCAAAAGAAAAAAGCAAATAGCCAGAAATTAGGGGTAAAAAATAACTCCAAGAAAGGAAACTTTTATTGTTCGTAGAGGATGACATGCGGGACCCATGAGCCAGCAGCTTACTTAACGTTTCAAAGGCGGCATGAGATCGAAAGAAAAAGGCAAGTGACAAAATATCAGGAGCCCAAGATAATCCAAGAAAAGAAACTTTATTTACATAGAGGATGACATACGGGTCCCATTTTGCAGCAGCGGTCCCAACGTTTCAAATGCGGCTTGAGATCAAAAGAAAAAGAAAGTAGCCAGAAATTAGGGTGTCAAAAAAAATCCAAGAAAATAAAGTTGATGGACATAGAGGATGACATGCGGGTCCCATGAGCTAGCAGCTTACTCAACGTTTCCAAGGCGGCAGGGGATCAAAAGAAAAAGAAAATAGCCAAAAATCAGAGGGTGAAAAAAAAGAAAGAAAATGAACTTTTATAGTACATAGAGGATGACATGCGGGTCCCATGAGCCAGCAGGTTCCTCAATGTTTCAAACGTGGCATGAGATCGAAAGAAAAAGGCAAGTGACCAAATATCAGGAGCCAAAAATAATTCAAGAAAAGAAACTTGATTGTACATAGAGGATGACATGCGGGTCCCAATTAGCAGCAGCGGTATCACCGTTTGAGAGGCTGCACGAGATCGAAAGAAAAAGGCAAGTGACCAAATATCAGGAGCCAAAAATAATCCAAGAAAAGAAATTTTATTGTACGTAGAGGATGACATGCGGGTCCCATTTTGCAGCAGCGGTCTCAACGTTTCCAAGGCGGCACAGAACCAAAAGAAAAATGAAGTAGCCGAGAAATCAGGGGTGAAAAAATCCAAGAAGAAAGATTTCAATTGGGCTGCATCTGGACATCTGGGCCTTCGAACTATCCTGCTTGGCCTTTTGACTCGTACAATTTCAGCCCACTCCAAAACAGGAAAGTTCCGAATTTTCTAAAAAAACAGGAAAGTCCTATGCTTCGCAAAGACAAAAAAAACAAGGAGATTCAACATATAAGTTTGTTTATGTAAAAATAAAGATTTAATTATCCGTTTGAAATAGCTCAGAGCGCAATACATTGTTTATTGTCTGCAAAATAATCAAGATATCATATGTTTCTTGTACGGGGAGGCTGACATCGGGGACCCATGAGCCAACAACGTCGTCAACGTTTTAAAGGCGGCAGGGGATGGAAAGAAAAAATAAACCATAAATCTGTTGGTAAAAAATCCAAGAAAAGAAACATTTTCGTTCTGAGAGGATGACATGCGGGACCCATGAGGCAGCAGCATCCTCAGCGTTTATTGTTCATAGAGGTTGACATGTGGGACCCGTGAGCCAGCAGCGTCCTCAACATTTTAAAGGCTGCACGTGATCGAAAGAAAAAATAAGCCAAAAATCGTTTGGTCAACAAAATCCAAGAAAATAAACATTTACCGTTCTGAGAGGATGACATGCGGGACCCATGAGGCAGCAGCATCCTCAACGATTCCAAGGCGACAGGGGAAATATCCAGAAATTAATTAGGGGTTCAAAATAAATCCATCAAAGAAAACTTTTATTGTTCATAGAGGATGACATGTGGGACCGACCTGCCAACAGCGTCCTCATCGTTTCAGAGGGGGCAGGAGATCAAAAGAAAAAGGCAAATAGCCAGAAATTAGGGGTAAAAAATAACTCCAAGAAAGGAAACTTTTATTGTTCGTAGAGGATGACATGCGGGACCCATGAGCCAGCAACTTACTCAACGTTTCGAAGGCGGCATGAGATCGAAAGAAAAAGGCAAGTGACAAAATATCAGGAGCCAAAGATAATCCAAGAAAAGAAACTTTATTGTACGTAGAGGATGACATGCGGGTCCCATTTAGCAGCAGCGGTCTCAACGTTTCAAATGCGGCTTGAGATCAAAAGAAAAAGAAAGTTGATTGTACATAGAGGATGACATGCGGGTCCCATGAGTCAGCAGCTTACCCAACGTTTCCAAGGCGGCAGGGGATCAAAAGAAAAAGGAAATAGCCAAAAATCAGAGGGTGAAAATAATAATAAAGAAAATAAACTTTTATAGCACATAGAGGATGACATGCGGGTCCCATGAGCCAGCAGGTTCCTCAACGTTTCAAACGTGGCATGAGATCGAAAGAAAAAGGCAAGTGACCAAATATGAGGAGCCAAAAATAATTCAAGAAAAGAAAGTTTTATAGTACATAGAGGATGACATGCGGGTCCCATTTAGCGACGGTATCACCGTTTGAGAGGCGGCGAGGGGATCAAAAGAAAAAAGAAATTGCCAAAAATCAGAGGGTGAAAAAAAACCAAGAAAATGAACTTTTATAGTACATAGAGGATGACATGCGGGTCCCATGATCCAGCAGGGTCCTCAACATTTCAAACGTGGCATGAGATCGAAAGAAAAAGGCAAGTGAAAAAATATCAGGAGCCAAAAATAATTCAAGAAAAGAAAGTTTTATAGTACATAGAGGATGACATGCGGGTCCCATTTAGCAGCAGCGGTATCACCGTTTGAGAGGCGGCAGGGGATCGAAAGAAAAAGGCAAGTGAAAAAATATGAGGAGCCAAAAATAATTCAAGAAAATAAAGTTTTATAGTACATAGAGGATGACATGCGGGTCCCAATTAGCAGCAGCGGTATCACCGTTTGAGAGGCGGCAGGGGATCGAAAGAAAAAGGTAAGTGACCAAATATGAGGTGCCAAAAATAATTCAAGAAAAGAAAGTTTTATAGTACATAGAGGATGACATGCGGGTCCCAGTTAGCAGCAGCGGTATCACCGTTTGAGAGGCGGCAGGGGATCGAAAGAAAAAGGCAAGTGACCAAATTTGAGGTGCCAAAAAAAACTCCAAGAAAAGAAAGTTGATTGCACATAGAGGATGACATGCGGGTCCCATTTAGCAGCAGCGGTCTCAACGTTTCCAAGGTGGCAAGGGATCAAAAGAAAAAGGAAGTAGCCAGAAATCAGGGGGTCAAAAAAAATCCAAGAATAGAAAGAATTTTGGTTCATAGAGGATGACATGCGGGACCCATGATCCTGCATCGTAAATGGCTCGATCGGAGAACATTGAACGAGATGGCGCGATCAAGAAAAAAAACAATGCCAGAGAGGCTGCCATCTGGGCCCTACATCCCTCGGCGGTGCGGATTTGTGTTGACTCGGCCGGCGAACCCGAGATTTCGAGATGAACCACGTCCCGGGCCACCATACGCGACGTTTTGGCCGCTTTCGTCGGGCTAGGTGGCCTCAAAAACGAGAAAAAAAAAGTTTTGACATGCACCACGGAGGGACCAAAAATCGTCGGCCATGGTACACCAGCAACCACGGCGCGACTTCAACTTCGTCGGCCATGGCAACTTTTCTTGTAGTGCATGCAGGAACGAGTGCGAAAACGTCGACCACACCACCGCCATGTACGCCTTCATTGGTGGACTGCAGAGGGGTGGACTGCTGAGGCATACGCTCACTCGTTTGGCTAACTCAAACAAACTGACTTTGGATGAAATGATCTCCATTGCCAGTGATCATACTGCCGCCGATGATGATGCAGGCGGTGATCTCGCAGCTACAGCAATCCCCCTACATCAGCAAAAGAAGAACCGTGATAACGGCAACAGCAGCAACCATAAGCGCAAGAACCCTGATGACCAGAAGAGTGGCGGATCCGAGATGGTCGCCATGGCGTTTCAACGTGGAGGTTCAGGAGGCGGAAGAGGACGCGGCCGTGGAGGCGGAGCCGGCAGGGGTCAGCAGCATGGCACTGAAGTCACAGCTGGCGGATCCCGCGCCCCGCAAACCTATGAGGAGTACAGAGACATGCCCTGCCTGGCCCACTTGGATCCTAAGGGTATGATTACCGTATCCAGAGACTACAAAAAGGCTCATGAGTGCGAGTTAGGCGAAGCCGCCTTCGCAGAGTCTGTAATATCTGGAGAAGAGCTGAAAGGCTACAGAGCCGCGGTGGATCCGACTGAAATGCAGACCACCAAGAAGCAGATCTCCGAGCACAAAAACTCCTTCAAGGCCGCGATAGAGACCAAGAAAGTCAACTTCAAGGAAGACGATGATTCTAAGCAGGTCTCGGTCGGAGCCAACATGGATCCCAAATAGGAAGACGCGCTCGTCGAGTTCCTCCGCGCTAACATGGATATCTTCGCATGGCAGCCTTCTGACATGTCCGGAGTACCAAGGGAACTCGTCGAGCACTACCTCAACATAAACCCGGGGGCTAAACCGGTGAAGCAAGCTATGCGACGCTTTGGAGACAAGAAGCGCCGCGCCATAGGAATGGAGTTAGCAAAGTTACTAGAGGCAGGTTTTGTAATAGAAGTTATCCACACTGATTGGATCGCAAATCCCGTCCTTGTACCCAAAAAGAACACTAAAATACTAAGAATGTGCATCGATTACTCTGGCTTGAACAAACATTGCCCGAAAGATCCGTTTCCCCTGCCGCGCATTGACCAAGTCATTGATTCGACGGCAGGGGCGGAACTTCTGTGTTTTCTTGATGCGTATTCCGGGTATCATCAGATCCGGATGAAGGAGTCCGACCAAAAGGCGACCTCATTCATCACCCCGTTTGGTACTTACTGCTATGTTACTATGCCTTTTGGCTTGAAAAACGCAGGTGCCACCTACCAACGTACGATGCAGCGGTGCTTGAAGGACCAAATTGGCCGGAACGTACACGCCTACGTCGACGACATCGCGGTCATGACTCGGAAAGGATCCGACTTGATCAGCGATCTCACAGAAACCTTTGAGAATCTCCGTCGGTACAAGATGATGTTGAATCCGCTAAAGTGCGTCTTTGGCGTGCCAGCTGGAAAACTCCTTGGCTTCATTGTTTCTAATAAGGGCATTGAAGTTAACCCGGAAAAAATCAAGGCAATTTTGTGCATAAAAAGGCCAACTTGTCTCAAAGATGTGCAACGGCTCACTGGTTGTGTCGCAGCAATCAGCAGGTTTGTTAGCCGTCTTGGCGAGAAGGCACTCCCCCTGTACAAGCTATTGAAGAAAACAGACAAGTTTGTCTGGGACGAGGCAGCAGATGCAGCTCTTCAAGGGTTGAAGGACATACTCACCTCCCCACCTATCCTAGCAGCTCCAGGAGAGTCAGAGCCTATGCTCCTTTACCTGGCAGCCACCAACGGGGTCATCAGCCTCGTCATCGTGGTGGAGCGACAGGAAGAAGGTCACGAGTACGGAGTCCAAAGGCCAGTCTACTATATCAGCGAAGTTCTTACGGAGTCCAAACAGCGCTACCCTCACTTTCAGAAGCTAGCATACGGAGTATTCCTAGGCAGCAGGAAGCTGAGACACTACTTCCAGGAGCATCCGATGCTGATCGTGAGCAAGGCTCCGCTGTCAACGATTCTCAACAACGCTGACGCAACAGGACGCACAGCAAAATGGGGCATCGAGTTATCCGCCTTCGACATCAACTACAAAGCCAGGACCGCGGTCAAATCCCAGGTCTTGGCAGATTTCGTTGCAGATTGGACAGAAGCTCCGGATACAAACCTGGAGCCGGAACCTGAGACATGGGTCATGCACTTCGATGGATCCAAGCAGCATCAAGGCTCGGGAGCCGGAGTCACCCTGTAGTCCCCTACCGGAGAAGAACTGCAGTATGTTCTGCAGATACACTTCGAAGCTACAAACAATATGGCGGAATACGAGGCTCTACTACACGGATTGCGCATCGCCAAGGAGATAGGGATCAAGCACATTATATGTTGCGGAGATTCAGACCTGGTGGCACAGCAATTAGCCGGAACCCGGAACGCCAGAAATTCCGTCATGGCGGCCTATAGAGACGAAGTTGACGAGATCGCCAAACATTTCCTTGGATACGAAGTCAAGTACGTCAGCCGAGATGACAACGCAGCGGCAGATATGCTATCCAAGCTCGGATCCGGCAGGAAGCCAATTCCGCCTGGAATTTTCCTGGAGCATCTCCGGATACCCTCGGTGAAGGGCGCTAACCCGGAAAACCCAGAAGTGGCAGTGTCTCCGGCTAGGGAAGTGATGGCTATCATTCCGGCTTGGACACAGCCTTTCCTGGACTACCTCATCGATCAGAAGTTGCCAGAGGACGAGGTCCTCGCGCGACAGATCGTCAGATGAGCAAGACCCTACACAATTGTTGATGGACAGCTCTACAAACGAAGTGCAACAGGGGTATTTCTCAAATGCGTCGCCAATCAAGATGGCATTGAAATCCTCAGAGAGATCCATGCAGGGGATTGCGGGCATCATGCCGCCCCCAGGTCACTCGTTGCAAAAGCTTTTCGGCTAGGTTTTTACTGGCTCACAGCTAAAGAAGATGCTGACAAAATAGTCAAGACCTGCCGAGGTTGTCAGTACTACGCTACTCAACCAAACGCTCCAGCCCAAGAGCTGAAGACCATACCTATCACCTGGCCATTTGCGGTCTGGGGGCTCGATATGGTTGGTAAGTTAAAAAGATCATCTCCTGGCGGTTTTGAATACCTTCTGGTCGCTGTTGACAAATTCAGCAAGTGGATCGAGGCAAAGCCAGTGAGGAAAGCCGATGGTGCTACGACACTAAAATTTGTCTGCAGCCTCGTGATGCGATTCGGCATCCCACACAGCATAATCACAGACAATGGCACAAACTTCGCACAGGGAGAATTGAAGGATTACTGTGAGACGGTAGGGATTCGACTGGACCTTGCATCTGTGGCTCATCCACAATCAAATGGTCAGGTTGAAAGGGCTAACGGCCTAATATTATCAGGAATTAAGCCGCGCCTTGAAGAACCGCTGCGACGAGCAGCTGGAGCTTGGGCTGACGAATTGGAAGCTGTTTTGTGGAGTTTACGAACTACCCCTAACAGATCAACAGGGTTTACCCCATTTTTCCTGGTATATGGATCCGAAGCCGTGCTTCCCTCCGACATCATTCACGATTCACCGCAAGTTTCCGCCTACAATGAAGAAACAGCTGACGAGGCCAGACAGCTATCTGTGGACCTGATCGAGGAAGCTCGGAACCTAGCTGACCAGCGCTCCGCCATCTACCAGCAGAAGCTCCGACGCTATCACAGTCGTCGAGTTCGGAATCGCTCCTTCATGGCAGGAGACCTGGTCCTCCGCCTTCGACAGGTGAAAGACCATAAGCTACAATCTCCATGGGAAGGACCCTTCGTAGTTAGCAAAGTGCTTCATAACGGGTCGTACTACCTTGTTGATTTCCGCGAGCTGAAGGATAGACCTGCTAATTGGCACCGGAAACGCAAGCATGAGGATCCGGATGACATCTACGATGAGACAGATCGCCCTTGGAACATCGCACAGCTACGTCCTTTCTACACTTAGCATATATTTTCCGAGTTACAAACTCTGTAATAGTTATACATGATCAATGAAATAAAGCTTATGGTTTACTCTCCGAGTCTTTTACCTCCTTTACTTGTTCATTTTTAGATCATGTATGTTTTCCGACTAAAACCGCAGAGCTGGATTTTTCCGCCTAGGCGTGTATGTGAAAGAGATATGCCCTAGAGGCAATAATAAAGTGGTTATTATTTATATCTTTATGATAAATGTTTATATATCATGCTATAATTGTATTAACCGAAACATTAGTACATGTGTGATATGTAGACAACAAAGAAGTCCCTAGTATGCCTCTTAAACTAGCTTGTTGATTAATGGATGATTAGTTTCATAATCATGAACATTGGATGTTATTAATAACAAGGTTATATCATTATATGAATGATGTAATGGACACACCCAATTAAGCGTAGCATAAGATCTCGTCATTAAGTTATTTGCTATAAGCTTTCGATACATAGTTACCTAGTCCTTATGACCATGAGATCATGTAAATCACTTATACCGGAAAGGTACTTTGATTACACCAAATGCCACTGCGTAAATGGGTGGTTATAAAGGTGGGATTAAGTATCCGGAAAGTATGAGTTGAAGCATATGGATCAACAGTGGGATTTGTCCATCCCGATGACGGATAGATATACTCTGGGCCCTCTCGGTGGAATGCCGTCTAATGTCTTGCAAGCATATGAATAAGTTCATAAGAGACCACATACCACGGTACGAGTAAAGAGTACTTGTCAGGAGACGAGGTTGAACAAGGTATAGAGTGATACCGAAGATCAAACCTCGGACAAGTAAAATATCGCGTGACAAAGGGAATTGGTATCGTATGTGAATGGTTCATTCGATCACTAAAGTCATCGTTGAATATGTGGGAGCCATTATGGATCTCCAGATCCCGCTGTTGGTTATTGGTCGGAGTGAGTACTCAACCATGTCCGCATAGTTCACGAACCGTAGGGTGACACACTTAAAGTTGGATGTTGAAATGGTAGAACTTGAATATGGAATGGAGTTCGAATATTTGTTCGGAGTCCCGGATGAGATCCCGGACATCACGAGGAGTTCCGGAATGGTCTGGAGAATAAGATTCATATATAGGAAGTCATATTCCAAGTTTGGAAATGATCCGGTGCATTTATGGTAGGTTCTAGAAGGTTCTAGAAAAGTCCGGAAGAATGGCACTTTGGAAAGTAGAGTCCCGAAGAGACTCCACTAGCATGGCCGGCCAGCCCTAAAGGGAAGAGTCCCAGGTGGACTCCACCTAAAGGTGGCCGGCCACCCCACCTCAAGGAAAGGTGGGAGTCCCACCTTGGGTAGGACTCCCTCCTTGAGTAGGTTTCCCACATATGGGAGGTTTTAGTGTTGGGGTCTTATTCGAAGACTTGGACTAGAACTCTTGGGGCTTCCACCTATATAATGAGGAGGAGAGGGAGGGGCAGCCACTCTTTGGCTCAGCCTTGGCCGCACCCCTTAGAGGGCCGGCGCCCAACCCCCCTCTCTCCCCAAACCCTAGCTTCTTCTCCTCCTCCACTTCTCCCGCATATGCTTAGCGAAGCTCCGCCGGAGATCTCCACCGCCACCGCCACCACGCCGTCGTGCTGCCGGATTCAAGGAGGAGCTACTACTTCCGCTGCCCGCTGGAAGGGGGAGAAGGACGTCGTCTTCATCAACAACCGAACGTGTGACCGAGTACGGAGGTGCTGCCCGTTCGTGGCGCCGGAACCGATCGTGATCAAGATCTTCTACGCGCTTTTGCAAGCGGCAAGTGAACGTCTACCGCAGCAACAAGAGCCTCCTCTTGTAGGCTTTGGAATCTCTTCAAGGGTGAGACTCGATATACCCCTCGTTGCTACCGTCTTCTAGATTGCATCTTGGCTTGGATTGCGTGTTCGCGGTAGGAAAATTTTTGTTTTCTATGCAACGTTATCCTACAGTGGTATCAGAGCCGTGTCTATGCATAGATGGTTGCACGAGTAGAACACAATGGTTTTGTGGGCGTTGATGCTCTTGTTATCTTTAGTTTGAGTACTTTGCATCTTTGTGGCATAGTGGGATGAAGCGGCCCGGACTAACTTTACATGACCGCGTTCATGAGACTTGTTCCTCGTTCGACATGCAACTTGTATTGCATAAGAGGCTTTGCGGGTGTCTGTCTCTCCTACCATAGTGAAGATTCAACTTACTCTTCTATTGAAAACATTAGTATCACCATTGTGGTTCATGTTCATAGGTAGATTAGATCTCTCTCGAAAACCCTAAACCACGTAAAATATGCAAACCAAATTAGAGACGTCTAACTTGTTTTTGCAGGGTTTGGTGATGTGATATGGCCATGATATGATGATGAATATGTATGAGATGATCATTATTGTATTGTGGCAACCGGCAGGAGCCTTATGGTTGTCTTTAAATTTCATGTTGAGTAGTATTTCAAAGTAGTTGTAATAGTTGCTACATGAGGTGAACAACCATGAAGACGGCGCCATGAACCTTGACGCTACGCCGACGATGATGGAGATCATGCCCGTTGATGATGGAGATCATGTCCGTGCTTTGGAGATGAAGATCAAAGGCGCAAAGACAAAAGGGCCATATCATATCACATATGAACTGCATGTGATGTTAATCCTTTATGCATCTTATTTTGCTTAGATCGCGACGGTAGCATTATAAGATGATCCCTCACATTAATATCAAGATAATAAAGTGTTCTCCCCTCGTATGCACCGTTGTAACAGTTCGTCGTTTCGAAGCATCTCGTGATGATCGGATGTGATAGATTCAACGATTCACATACAACGGGTGTAAGCCATGTTGCACACGCGGAATACTTGGGTTTGCTTGACGAGCCTAGCATGTACAGACATGGCCTCGGGACAATGGAAACCGAAAGGTTGAACACGAGTCATATGGATGATATGATCAACATGTTGATGTTCACCATTGAAACTACATCATCTCACGTGATGATCGGTTTTGGTGTAGTGGATTTGGATCATGTACCACTTTACAACTATGAGGGATGTTGTATTAAGTGGGAGTTCATTAGTAATTAGATTAAAACATGAACTAATTATCATAAACATAGTCTTAGTAGTATTTTGAATTAATTTTGTAGTATTGGCATCCGTTTACTACTATGCGCTAGTCTTATAATTGAGATATAAATACTGTTAAAATCTGACAAGAAACTTTACGGATTGGTACCGTATTGTTAAAGAATCAAGAATTGATTAAGTCCTATTGCAAACTTTTAGTAAACCTCACATTATTGATTCAAAAGAGCTATGGTTTCAATTAGTACCTAAAGTTATCTTGTCTCCGTGAAACTTGAAGTTCAAATCTGTTTGAAAAGTAAGGAGCTGAAAATTTAGTTTTCAGAAATAATCAAGGTATGAGATATATGTGATATCTAAGACCTTATTGCAAGATGATAGAATATAATTTGGTGAGACTACATGAACTCATAAGTTTTATGGGAATGTACGAAGGTTGAAGACGCAAGGCATCACAATCCTCCAACTATTGGGGCACTAACGTTATTCGCATATCCATGAAGTGACCATCCTTAAAATGCACCGTTACTAAAACTCGTCGTTTCGAAGCATCACGTGATGATCGGGTGTGATAGATTCTACGTGTGCATACAACGGGTGCAAGCTAGATTTGCACATGCAAATACCAAGGTTAAAACTTTATGAGCCTAGCATGTACAGACATGGTCTCGGAAAGTCGTCATGATATGATGGATAAAATTATGAGTGAAATTGTTCATCATATTACAAAGTTACTAATAGTGAAATCTGGAACACTTGTCATATGATGATCAACTTCAAAGTAAGAACCTCAAGGTTATTGGTATTTGACCAACAAACCTAGAAGTTATTAATGTTGAAGTGTGTTTCTGAATAATGAGGAAAGCTAAAAGAGAAACTGCAAAAGATATTTTGGCAAAAAGAAAAGAAAAGACTAGAAAGTCTAGCTCAGGTGTATATAAATGATATACATGTTATGGTTGTATTCCTAGTTAAGTCACACAATGAAATTCTTGGGTATTAGTACCATATTGGTTGGTATGAAGTGTCATACAAAACAACGCAATACAAGAATACAATGGCCTAAGTGAGTGACAAGGAATATGATAGGAATGCACGTCTGGAACAAAATAAAGTGTTATTATGTTCGTCGTTGACATTCTATCTAGCCCTTAGAATTTATAATAAAGAACTTAATAATTGTTATTTTGCTCTGGTCAAATGAAAACAATGAGTTGTTTAAATTATGACATTACTCCATGTAAAATGGATAAGTTATTATAAATCTTAATGGTGAAACACACATACATAACACTGACGCTAAAAATGCCATAAGGCAAATGATTTGAATTCCACTTATTTGTGGAACCGCAATTTAAGTCATGTTAGAAAGGATCGCATGAAGGAACTCCATGCAAATGGATTTTTGGAGTCATTCGATTTGTTGAATCGTTTGGCACTTGCAAAATCTTTTCTGAAAGGTAATGACTGAAATACCGTTCATAGGCCGAAGAGTTGAACGGGCAACTAACTTAGTGAAAACATACCTAATGATATATGTGTTTCAGTGGGCATAGTTGTGTGCGGAAGATTCTTCTACTTCATGAAAACTTTCAAACAATGAATTGAGTATATATGTGGATATATTCAATAAGGAAAAGTTTGAAACATTTGAATAGGATTCAAATAAATTTCAGCATGAAGTGGAAATCATCGTAATAGAAAAATCAAATATCTATGATTGGATCATGGTGGAAATATTTGAATTACGAGTTTTAGCGAACATCTAAGAGAGTTATGAAATTGTTCTACAACTCACATTTCTTGGAGTATCATAATGATGATATAGTATCCGAGATATGTATCCAAACCTTGTTGGATTAATGATGAGATAAAATATTATGACGCCATTATATTTTTGTGAATTATGCTTTAGTGACTACCGCTTTTACACTGAATAGAGCATCATCATGATCCGTTGAAATGACACCATACGAGTTATGGCATTGGTATAAACCTTAATAGTCCTTTCTTTAAATTTTGGTCTAAGAGTTTTCAACCAAAATCGGATGAATGTCTTTGTTGGTTATCCCAGAGATTTAATTGGGAATTCTTCCCACGAGACAAAGACAAAAGTGTTTGTCAATGTTTCTTATTTCTAAGAAATTGTTTCTAGTGAAGTTTTTGAGTGGGAGGACAATATAATTTGATAAGGTTTATGAACCTGAGCATAATGATCAGAGTAGCGCAGCATCAGAATTAGTTTCGGAAGCGGCTACGACAATCATGGCTCCCATGACTACAAAGTGTTTTAGCCATGGAGATCGAAGTACATATTGAACCTTGTAGGTATGGTTTACTTTGTGATCAAATAAAAGATTTGTGGACAAAGGATTGATTTTGAACAATAATAAACCAACTACAAACAAAGAAGTTATGATGGGCCCTGACTCCGTTAAAATGGCTATACGCCATGAAATCCAAGATAGATGAATACTTTTTGAAAGTAAATGGATCTATGAAATTGATGGACTTGGATGAAATATCCTTGAAGAAGCTCAACTTGTCGAAAAGTTGTTTACGACAAAGTTCAAAGAGTTGACTACGATAAGATTAAATCTTCCGTAGCAATGCTTATAGTCTATGTGGATTATTCTAGTAATCACTACATATTTCTTTTATGAGATATGTTAGTAGAGTGGCAAAATACACTACTTAACAGAAGTGTGTATTAAAGGTGTATACAAGATACAACCAAGAGTTTTGCTGGTCCGTGGAATACTAGATAGGTATACGAACTTCAATTGGATGAAGTAAGTATCGCGGAGTTAGAATCTTCACCAGATGAAATAGTCAAAGAGTTTTTGATTTCATCAGAAACGATGAAGAGGCTTGCATTTGCAAGAAATTAAGTGGGAGTGCTAAGACATATTTATAATACTTTATGTAGATGACATATAATTGGTTATAAATGATGTAATTATATACTTGATTAAAAGGTTTCATTGAAAATTAAACTTCAATGAAAGGATATGGACTGAAACAAATTTAGTGTCAAGATCTATGAAGATAGATTGAAACACAAAATAAGTTTAAGTCAAAGTACATAGAATGGATATTGAAATAGTTCAATATAGAAATATTAAGAAGATGTTATTGTCATGTGAAGTTTTAACAAGACTTGAGTGTATATGACACTCAATGAGTAAAAACACATGAGTGACTTTAGATCACGAATAATATGTACACAATCAGATATCTTGTGCTCTAAAATGTTATGAGCATATACCAGAATGATTCATGAGATGATCATTGAAAAACAGTAAGAATATTCTTGAAGTACTTAAGAAGAACCAAGAATATATATATATATATAGTTTTGTATGGAGAAATGACAAACAAATCGCTGTAAGATGTTGCACCGATATTTGTTTTGTCACATATGAAAATAAAATTTCAATCTCAAATTAGACTAAGTGTTGTTTTAAAAGGTAGCACAATGAGCTAGAAGTTGTCTATGCTAGATTTAGAATAGTTCTAAATATTGTGACGGATTCTACAAAAGAAGGCAGAATATGTCATTGTTTTGACAAATGACAAAGGATGTTAAAGTCAAGAGGTTCTTTGAGAACTTGGTGTAGTTCCGACAGAGTCAGAATTTTGAAGCTATATTGTGTGTGACAATATTAGTAACATATTTCGGACCGCGGAATTAAGGTTCCACCAGAAGACCAAACATATTTAAATGCGGATGATGACCCACAAGTATAGGGGATCGCAACAGTCTTCGAGGGAAGTAAAACCCAATTTATTGATTCGACACAAGGGGAGACAAAGAACACTTGGAAGCCTTAACAGCGGAGTTGTCAATTCAGCTGCACCTAGAAACAGACTTGCTCGCAAGAGTTTATCAGTAGTAATGTGATTTATAGCGATAAAGTAGTGAAATAACAGCAGCAGAGTAACAGAGACAGCAGTAGTGATTTTAGTAAACAGCAGGATTAAAATACTGTAGGCACGGGGACGGATGACGGGCGTTGCATGGATGAGAGAAACTCATGTAACAATCATAGCAGGGCATTTGCAGATAATAATAAAATGGTGTCCAAGTACAAAGCAATCAATAGGCATGTGTTCCATATATAGTCGTGCGTGCTCGCAATGAGAAACTTGCACAACATCGTTTGTCCTACCAGCCGGTGGCAGCTGGGCCTCAAGGGAAACTACTGGATATTAAGGTACTCCTTTTAATAGAGTACCGGAGCAAAGCATTAACACTCCGTGAACACATGTGATCCTCACATCGCTACCATTCCCTCCGGTTGTCCCAATTCTTGTCACTTCGGGGCCATTGGTTCCGGACAGCGACATGTGTATACAACTTATAGGTAAGACCATAAACAATGATTATCTTGATGAAACAATAACATGTTCAGATCTGAGATCATGGCACTCGGGCCCTAGTGACAAGCATTAAGCATAACAAGTTGCAACAATATCATCAAAGTACCAATTACGGACACTAGGCACTATGCCCTAACAATCTTATGCTATTACATGACCAATCTCATCCAATCCCTACCATCCCCTTCGGCCTACAGCGGGGGAATTACTCACACATGGATGGGGGAAACATGGCTGGTTGATGTAGAGGCGTTGGCGGTGATGATGGCGATGATCTCCTCCAATTCCCCGTCCCGGCGGAGTGCCAGAACGGAGACTTCTGGCTCCCGCGACGGAGTTTCGCGATGTGGCGGCGTTCTGGAGGGTTTCTGGCGACTTCGACTTCTCTCCGTGCGTTTTTAGGTCGAGGCCGATAAATAGTCCGAAGGAGGGCGTCGGAGGCCGGTCGAGGGGGCCACACCACATGGCCGCGCGGGCCCCCCCTGGGCCGCGCCGCCCTATGGTGTGGGGCCCTCGGGCCTCCACCTGGTTTGTCCTTCTGGCTCCGTCAGTTCTCTGGGAAAATAGGGCCTTCTGCATAAATTCCGAGGATTTTCCCGAAAGTTGGATTTCTGCACAAAAACGAGACACCAGAGCAGATCTGCTGAAAACAGCGTTAGTCCGTGTTAGTTGCATCCAAAATACACAAATTAGAGGCAAAACAATAGCAAAAGTGTTCGGGAAAGTAGATATGTTTTGGACGTATCAACTCCCCCCAAGCTTAGCTTATTGCTTGTCCTCAAGCAATTCAGTTAACAACTGAGCGATAAAAGAACTTTCACGAACACATTTGCTCATATGATGTATATATTCTCATGCTATGGCTAATACTTAAGCAGTTCATAATGAGATACATGTAAATAAGATCATCTGACAGCTATGTCAATCATGGAGAGGTACCAATAATTAATAATAAGCATCATGAATCATGTATATAAGCAGGATTGCAATGTTCATAAGAGAGTATGATAAAGTGGTATCTCGCTTGCCTATATTTGATTGGCAAAACATAAATGCCCGGGCACCTCTGGAGTTCATAGAAAAACTAGAAGTAGTGATTGTCAAAGATAAAAGCATCAAAGTTATACCACAATCAATCATATTTTGAGACAAGCATATTATACTAAGAATGACAGTTGTGCTCTCAAGATAGTACTCAAAGAAATAATGGAGACACAACATAAAAGTAAAAGATTGACCCTTCGCAGAGGGAAGCAGGGATTAACATGCGCTAGAGCTTTTCATTTTTGAAATCAGGAGTAAAATCATTTTGAGAGGTGTTTGTTGTTGTCAACAAATGGTAATGGGTACACCAACTACCTCGCCAACCGGACTTCCAAGAGCGGCTCCCATGAATTATTGCATATTTATTTGGCACTCCTTCCAACCTTTCTTACACAAACCATGGCTAACCGAATCCTCGGGTGCCTACCAATAATCTCATACCATGAAGGAGTGCCTTTTTATTTTATTTTTATTATGATGATGACACTCCCCCCAACCTTTGCTAACACAAGCCATGGCTAACCGAATCCTTCGGGTGCCGTCCAACAATCACAAACCATGGAGGAGTGTCTATTTAAGTTAATTAATTCGGGACTGGGAATCCCATTGCCAGCTCTTTTTGCAAAATTATTGGATAAGCGGATGTGCCACTAGTCCATATGAGAGTCCGTCAAAAGTAAATGACAAGGTTGAAAGCTAAACACCACATACTTCCTCATGAGCTATGAAACATAAACACAAATTGAGAAGCATTTTGAAGGTTTTAAAGGTAGCGCATGAGAATTTACTTGGAATGGTTTGAAATGCCATGCATAGGTATTTATGGTGGACACTCTGGAATAACTTGGTTTTCATGTGTTTGGAAGCACGAGCAGCGTTCCCGCTCAGTACAAGTGAAGGCTAGCAATAGACTAGGGAGTGACAAATCAAGAGAGCAGTAACTGTCATAATCATGCTTGCGGCAAAATAAATTAACGGAGGCATAAAAGTGATACAAGAACTCTGAAGCAATATAGATCATCGAGGCTTAATTGACTTTTTGTTCAGTCATATGCATGCGTGAGCATGTGCCAAGTCGATATAAATGAATTATTCAGAGGAGGATACCACAATGCCATACTTACTTATGAATAAAACAATGCAAGCAAACATCCATGACATGCTACTCATATTAATAGATTGGAGCTAAACATGAGAGATCATAAACTACTAGACTTTCTCAAATAACATATACCTCACATGAACCAACTAAGCATGCTCACATGGATGAGTATATGTACAAAAATGAAAACAAATAGAGTTCATACCAGCCTCTCACCACAATCAGATTGTCGTAGATCGTCATTATTGCCTTTTCACTTGTGTAGCTTGGATAATATGAAATGAAAACCACGCTCCAGCCACCGAAGACCATTGAACTCAAGATGAACTTTACAAAACCAAAGAAGAACAGCAAATATTTTTGGTGTTTTCGAATTTGAGAACAAGAACAAGAGGAAACAAACAAACAAAGCAAAATCTTTTTGGGTTTTCTTATAACAAACTAGCAACAGCAAATAAAGCGAAACAAATGCAAGAAACCAAAGCAAACAAATGGTGAAGAGAAACAACAGAAATATTTTTGGTCTTTTTGTGTTTTGGAAAAGAAACAAAGCAAAAACAAGAAATAGCAAACTAAAAGAAACACAGAAAAGCGAGATGGCAGAAATCTGCCAAAACCTGACAGCAGTACAGAAATCGATTTTTACAAAAATCTTACGTTGCTCAGCTCGAAAAGTGTTCAACTAATGAAAGTTAGATAACAACCTGGGGAACCTGCACAAAAATTGGCAGCTCAAAATAACGTTCTGGCTGTGCGCACGAATTTTTCTAGTAACAGTCCAGAATCTGTTTTCAGGCAGCACTTCCCCAAATATCATCTTCCTCTCATTAGAAAACCACTCAAACGAACAAAACAAATATGTACAAGTATCCAGCAACCATAATATGCAAAGAATGAGTGATGCCGGTATACCTCCCCCCAAGCTTAGGCTTTTGGCCTAAGTGGAGTTCAACCCCAACGAGGGTCGCTGTTTCTCGCCGGTGGATAATTCATGGAGTAGTCATAGTAAAGTTCCTGTGCAGAAGAAAAGCGTGGAGGCTCCACATGTCCAACATGTTGATGCGAGGAACTTGCTGCATCGGATGATGAGTCGAGGTGCTCCTCGACCTCCGTGTCGTCTCTTGCATGTTGGCCTCCTCCCTCTATGTGTGCATCCAGTGCACCTTCTGTGACCGACCAATCTCCCCTGGAATCAAGGTTAGACAAAACAGGCGCAGGCAATTTTACTAGTTTCTCAGTTTTCTTAGTTATTCTCCAGACTTTCTTATAAAATGTCATCTTGTAAAACAGGTTACCCAAGTTGGAGGAATCAGAAACAAATTCATGTTTAATCATAGAGGCTATGTCAAGTTTTTCTATGGAGAATGGAATATCAAGATGATGAGGTTCCACATTATGAAAAGCTAGTAAACGAGAGGCGATGAGACCTCCACAAATTCCACCTTTCTCACGGTTAGTAGCGAGTCTATAAGCTATCAATGCCCCCAAATTATAAGTCCTACTACCTTGAAGTGCCGCAGCTAGAAAAGCTAAATCCGGGATAGAAAGTTTACCACCGATCTTTCTAGCAAGAACGCATTTAGTAATGAAATAGGCAAAGTAGCGGATAGCCGGGAGCTGAATGCTAGTGATTTTACCACTATCCTCTGAGAAACTCCTTCCATAGCAAATCATCTTGAAGAGGCTTAAGAGTTCTTGCGGCGATCCCCTTATCTTCTCGCATGATCCCCATTGCGGTACTCTAATTGCTGCACAAAAATCACTGAATGGCAAGTTGACAGCTTTATTGTAAATTTTATACTGAACCATGGGGTTAGATCACGACCAATTGAACTTAAAGTCCTGCACAAAAGACATAGTTAATTTTGCATATTGTCTTGGCTCTCCTTCAACAAAGTCACTCAGCCCTGCACGAGAAATTAGACTTTGAACATCTTCAACTATTCCCGCGCTTCTCATGAAATCCGCGCACGGGTAGTAAGAGGGGTATACTCCCTCTTCACGATTGACTCTCATAACTTGTTGGACTTCCAATTCTTGTTGGTTCAATTGATATCTATTCCACTCCATTTTCTGAAATTTTCAACAAACAATATAAAAATTTGATTTGGTGACATATAATTGAGGGAAACTACCATAGGAACTTGCTAGAGTACTAATCATGCATCAAAACTAGTTTCTACCACTTAGAACAAGCATGCAAGCTCACTAAACATGTTACCTACAGCAGCAAAATATTCAAGATATACTCAACCAAACAAAATTCTACTTGGATGGGTGGAGGAGTCACATACCAAGGAGCAAATGTGCCAAATTTCAGCAAGAAATCTGGGCTGAACAAAGAGATCGAGAAATCTGGAGCTCTTGAGCAAAAACGCGAGTGAGAGGAACCTGGTACGAGTTTTTTCGGGAGAGAGAAGGTGCTGGGAGAAAGAGATGAGATAGTGGGGCAAGGAGGGGCCCACCACGTGGTGGCGCGCCCCTCCTTGGCCGCGCCGGCCTGTGGTGTGGCACCCTCTGGTGCCCCACAGGTCATCCTCTGGTGCTCCCAGGTGCCTCGTCGAAAAATAGGACCAACGGTATAATTTTTGTGAATTTTTGAAAACTTTGAAAAATGCACATTTCTGGGTATTTAATTTATTATTACTGGCCAGGAAAATTTTTGAAATCTCCAATTAACTAAGGAACTTTGCAAATTAAAAATGCTACAGCAACTAGAGCAAGTGGAGGAAGAAAGAGATGTTGTTTACCTCCTCTATGCATATAAAAAGTATTCGTTAACAAGGTTGATCAAGTCTTGCCACCAAATAAATTTTACATAGCATAAGAAGAAATAAACCTCAAATCAATCATGTTACCTTGAATTGTATTGATATGGATCCAATCACGAGAGTTTGATATTCTTCTTTAGGCTCATATATAGGACAATCAATAGTTCCCACTTTGATAGTTCTCACATTAAAAATAGTATTGACTCCACATACTTTATCAATCTTCTTGGGGAAATAGACGGTATGCTCTTTATCATCAACATTGAAAGTAACCTTTCCTTTATTGCAATCAATAACAGCCCCTGCGGTGTTAAGAAAAGGTCTCCCAAGAATAATAGACATATTATCATCTTCAGGCATTTCCAACACAACAAAATCAGTTAATATCAAGCAGTTAGTAGTAACTTGAACAGGAACATCCTCACATATACCAACAGGAATAGCAGTAGATTTATCAGCCATTTGCAAAGATATATCAGTAGGTATCAACTTATCTAAGTAAAGTCTCTTATAAAGAGAAAAAGGCATAACACTAACACCGGCTCCCAAGTCACATAGAGCAGTCTTAACATAATTATTCTTAATAGAACAAGGAATAGTAGGTATACCTGGGTCGCCCAACTTCTTTGGAACTTTGCCATTGAAAGAGTAATTAGCAAGCATAGTGGAAATTTCCTCATTGGGGATTTTCCTTTTGTTAGTAACAATATCTTTCATATACTTCAAATAAGGTGGCAATTTAATAGCATCAGTCAAAGGGATTTGCAAGAATAAAGGTTTCATCCAATCACAAAATTTATTATAGTGTTCTTCTTCCTTTGATTTTAGTTTCTTAGCAGGAAAAGGCATTTGCTTTTGCACCCAAGGTTCTCTTTCATTACCATGTTTCTCAGCAATAAAATCTTCTTTAGTGTACTTTTTATTTTTAGCATGCTTTTCAGGTTCTTCTTCAACCTCTTCTTTATCAGGAGTATCATTCTTATCATTATCTTTATCATGTTCATTACCACTTTCGGTTTAAAGCATCGAGAAATAGAAATACTATTAGGATCATTAGCAGGTTCAGAGGATTCTACAACATTTTTATGTTTCTTCTTCTTTTTCTTCTTAGAAGGAGCACTAGGTTCAATTCGTTGAGAATCTCGTTCAATTCTTTTGGGATGCCCTTCAGGATATAGAGGATCCTGGGTAGAAACACCACCTCTAGTCGTTACTTTATAAGCATGTTTTTCTTTAGAATTATTTCCTAACAAGTCATTTTGCACTTTAGTGAGTTGATCAATTTGAGTTTGGACCATATGAAAATGTTTAACAAGCATCTTAACATCATTGGAGGTTCTCTCTACAATATCATGCAATTCACTAATAGCTCGAGAATTTTCCATTAAATGATTCTCTACTCTCATATTAAAATTTTCTTTCTTAACAATATAATTATCAAACTCATCTAAGCATTGTGCAGGAGGCTTCGAATACGGAATATCCTCCCTAGTAAAGCGTTGAAGGGAGTTTACCTCAATCATGGATGAAGGGGGAATTATCTCACATATATCTTCTATGGGAGGAAGATTCTTCACATCTTCAGATTTAATACCTTTCTCCTTGAGAGACTTCTTGGCTTCCCTCATATCTTCATCATTTAATTTAATCAAACCCCTCTTCTTCAATATTGGCGTTGGCGTTGGTTCAGGCGTAGTCCAATCATCATGATTCCGTCCTATTTTAGCCAATAATTCTTCAAATGCTGCCCTGGAGTTCTTTTCCTGAAAACACAACCAGCACAACTATCCAGGTATGCCCTAGACTCAATGGTTAGTCCACTATAAAATATATCAAGTAAATCATGCTTTTCCAAATCATGGTCAGGCCGAGCTCTAATAAGAGAGCAAAATCTCGCCCAAGCCTCAGGCAATTTCTCTCCATCTTCCTGGTCAAAATTATAAATTCTCTGCAAAGCAATATGTTGAGCACTAGCAGGAAAGTATTTACGGAAGAAAACATCAAGCAATTCTTTTGGACTTTTAATAGAATTAGGTGGCAAACTATTATACCAAGTTTTAGCATCATCCTTTAATGAGAATGGAAAGATTTTAGCAACAAAGTAAGTACGCATCTTGACATCATCAGAAAACAAGCTACTTAGAGTAGATAACTCAGTCATGTGTTCAACAGCACTTTCTTTTTCAGTACCACAAAAGGGTGTTTTCTCAACAATAGCTACATGAGATAGATCAAGAGAAAAATCATAATCTTTATCCTTAATGTTTATGGGAGATGTGGCAAACTTAGGATCAGGAGACAGTTTATATCTAATAAAGATGTTCTCGTAAGCAACTTTTTAATTTTTCTTGCATCAGTAGTAGCATTGCATTTTTCAATAAAATCATCATTAAGCTCCACATAATCTTCATCAGGATCATCACTAAAATAATCAAGTTTAGGTGAATTAATAGGTGTAGTAGCATTAGGAGTTTCAGTATTTTCAATTTGTCTAGACCTAGCAATTGTAGCATCTAGAAAGGATCCCAAAGAACCACTATCATCAAACACAGCAGAAATATTATCAATATTATGAGAGTTTTCAGATTCAGCAGAAGTACCCGCATGTGAAGCATGTGGCGGTGAAACAAGTTTATCAATCACAGATGGTGAATCAAGTGTAGCGGAGGTATTCAGAATTGTACCTTTTCTTGTAGTGGATGGTAATATGGCGATCTTAGTATCGCGAGGTTTACCCATGATGGAGAATTTGCAGCGAACAATATTAATCCAAGTGAACTTCCAAATAAAGCTATGCTCCCCCGCAACGGCGCCAGAAAATAGTCTTGATGACCCACAAGTATAGGGGATCGCAACAGTCTTCGAGGGAAGTAAAACCCAATTTATTGATTCGACACAAGGGGAGACAAAGAACACTTGGAAGCCTTAACAGCGAAGTTGTCAATTCAGCTGCACCTGGAAACAGACTTGCTCGCAAGAGTTTATCAGTAGTAACAGCTTTATAGCGATGTAGTAGTGAAATAACAAGCAGAGTAACAGAGAGACAGCAGTAGTGATTTTAGTAAACAGCAGGATTAAAATACTGTAGGCACGGGGACGGATGACGAGCGTTGCATGGATGAGAGAAACTCATGTAACAATCATAGCAGGGCATTTGCAGATAATAATAAAACGGTGTCCAAGTACAAAGCAATCAATAGGCATGTGTTCCATATATAGTCGTGCGTGCTCGCAATGAGAAACTTGCACAACATCTTTTGTCCTACCAGCCGGTGGCAGCCGGGCCTCAAGGGAAACTACTGGATATTAAGGTACTCCTTTTAATAGAGTACCGGAGCAAAGCATTAACACTCCGTGAACACATGTGATCCTCACATCGCTACCATTCCCTCCGGTTGTCCCAATTCTTGTCACTTCGGGGCCATTGGTGCCGGACAGCGACATGTGTATACAACTTATAGGTAAGACCATAAACAATGATTATCTTGATGAAACAATAACATGTTCAGATCTGAGATCATGGCACTCGGGCCCTAGTGACAAGCATTAAGCATAACAAGTTGCAACAATATCATCAAAGTACCAATTACGGACACTAGGCACTATGCCCTAACAATCTTATGCTATTACATGACCAATCTCATCCAATCCCTACCATCCCCTTCGGCCTACAGCGGGGGAATTACTCACACATGGATGGGGGAAACATGGCTGGTTGATGTAGAGGCGTTGGCGGTGATGATGGCGATGATCTCCTCCAATTCCCCGTCCCGGCGGAGTGCCAGAACGGAGACTTCTGGCTCCCGCGACGGAGTTTCACGATGTGGCGGCGTTCTGGAGGGTTTCTGGCGACTTCGACTTCTCTCCGTGCGTTTTTAGGTCGAGGCCGATAAATAGTCCGAAGGAGGGCGTCGGAGGCCGGCCGAGGGGGCCACACCACATGGCCGCGCGGGCCCCCCCTGGGCCGCGCCGCCCTATGGTGTGGGGCCCTCGGGCCTCCACCTGGTTTGTCCTTCTGGCTCCGTTAGTTCTCTGGGAAAATAGGGCCTTCTGCATAAATTCTGAGGATTTTCCCGAAAGTTGGATTTCTGCACAAAAACGAGACACCAGAGCAGTTCTGCTGAAAACAGCGTTAGTCCGTGTTAGTTGCATCCAAAATACACAAATTAGAGGCAAAACAATAGCAAAAGTGTTCGGGATAGTAGATACGTTTTGGACGTATCAGCCGACTCATTTGGAAATGAGTGATGCGTTGAGACGCAAATGAATTACAAAATACATACGTTTCTGACCGTGTCAGATCCGTTGACTAAAACCTCTCCCGTGAGCAATACATGATAAAGCACCAGAAGGCCAAGGTGTTATATCTTCACAAATGTAAACTAGATTATTGACTCTAGTGCAAGTGGGAGACTGAAAGAGATATGCCCTAGAGGCAATAATAAAGTGGTTATTATTTATATCTTTATGATAAATGTTTATATATCATGCTATAATTGTATTAACCGAAACATTAGTACATGTGTGATATGTAGACAACAAAGAAGTCCCTAGTATGCCTCTTAAACTAGCTTGTTGATTAATGGATGATTAGTTTCATAATCATGAACATTGGATGTTATTAATAACAAGGTTATATCATTATATGAATGATGTAATGGACACACCCAATTAAGCGTAGCATAAGATCTCGTCATTAAGTTATTTGCTATAAGCTTTCGATACATAGTTACCTAGTCCTTATGACCATGAGATCATGTAAATCACTTATACCGGAAAGGTACTTTGATTACACCAAACGCCACTGCGTAAATGGGTGGTTATAAAGGTGGGATTAAGTATCCGGAAAGTATGAGTTGAAGCATATGGATCAACAATGGGATTTGTCCATCCCGATGACGGATAGATATACTCTGGGCCCTCTCGGTGGAATGTCGTCTAATGTCTTGCAAGCATATGAATAAGTTCATAAGAGACCACATACCACGGTAAGAGTAAAGAGTACTTGTCAGGAGACGAGGTTGAACAAGGTATAGAGTGATACCGAAGATCAAACCTCGGACAAGTAAAATATCGTGTGACAAAGGGAATTGGTATCGTATGTGAATGGTTCATTCGATCACTAAAGTCATCGTTGAATATGTGGGAGCCATTATGGATCTCCAGATCCCGCTGTTGGTTATTGGTCGGAGTGAGTACTCAACCATGTCCGCATAGTTCACGAACCGTAGGGTGACACACTTAAAGTTGGATGTTGAAATGGTAGAACTTGAATATGGAATGGAGTTCGAATATTTGTTCGGAGTCCCGGATGAGATCCCGGACATCACGAGGAGTTCCGGAATGGTCTGGAGAATAAGATTCATATATAGGAAGTCATATTCCAAGTTTGGAAATGATCCGGTGCATTTATGGCAGGTTCTAGAAGGTTCTAGAAAAGTCCGGAAGAATGGCACTTTGGAAAGTAGAGTCCCGAAGAGACTCCACTAGCATGGCTGGCCAGCCCTAAAGGGAAGAGTCCTAGGTGGACTCCACCTAAAGGTGGCCGGCCACCCCACCTCAAGGAAAGGTGGGAGTCCCACCTTGGGTAGGACTCCCTCCTTGAGTAGGTTTCCCACATATGGGAGGTTTTAGTGTTGGGGTCTTATTCGAAGACTTGGACTAGAACTCTTGGGGCTTCCACCTATATAATGAGGAGGAGAGGGAGGGGGGCAGCCACTCTTTGGCTCAGCCTTGGCCGCACCCCTTAGAGGGCCGGCGCCCAACCCCCCTCTCTCCCCAAACCCTAGCTTCTTCTCCTCCTCCACTTCTCCCGCATATGCTTAGCGAAGCTCCGCCGGAGATCTCCACCGCCACTGCCACCACGCCGTCGTGCTGCCGGATTCAAGGAGGAGCTACTACTTCCGCTGCCCGCTGGAACGGGGAGAAGGACGTCGTCTTCATCAACAACCGAACGTGTGACCGAGTACGGAGGTGCTGCCCGTTCGTGGCACCGGAACCGATCGTGATCAAGATCTTCTACGCGCTTTTGCAAGCGGCAAGTGAACGTCTACCGCAGCAACAAGAGCCTCCTCTTGTAGGCTTTGGAATCTCTTCAAGGGTGAGACTCGATATACCCCTCGTTGCTACCGTCTTCTAGATTGCATCTTGGCTTGGATTGCGTGTTCGCGGTAGGAAAATTTTTGTTTTCTATGCAACGTTATCCTACAGTATGAAAGTTGTGATTTTCAAAAAATCATCCTTTAGGACGTAAGCTTAAGTTTTCTGATTAAGTTGTTATCTGTTGCGAACTCGTGGATTCCTAGTAGCGATTTCCGGCACCTATGCCTGGGGGCTTGTTTCCGCGGTTATGGACGGATTGCCATTGGGCTTCGTCGCCGCTGGCGAGTGTTTCCGGCTAAGGTCCTCCGGCTCGCGGAAGGTCAAGCGGGCAAGCCGGAAAAACAATAAAATCAGCACTTGCTTTCCAACATAAAACGAAACATGCGCATAATATTAACGGATAGCAGGATAAGTGTTTCCGCCCCATGCATAGTCGTTTCGTTTCCTAGCTACTTAAGAATTTAAAGTCTTATTACAAACCCACTCTGGGGCCAAAATGATGCAACTTGTTTCATTGTCTAAACAGGAACTCTACTCGGAGTCCTCTTCTTCAGATTCCTGGTAGGCGGAGTCACCGCCGTCGCTGTCACCGGATCCGGCTTCGGAGTCTTCACCAGAGCCTTCTCCGGAATGCTCGACGCTTGACCCGGAGCCTTCGCCATAATACTCTGGCTCACCCTCCTCCTCCTCCTATGCATCGGAAAATCCCTTGGGCAGATCGTATTTGTTATACCAGAACGAGTGATTCACTCGCCTGACAAACAACTGCTCATAGCCCTGGGTTTCCGCAAGGATGGCACCCATGTCGGAACCCTTGGGGGCTCCGCGTGCAACATTCGCAAAGTTGAGCGGGGGGATGTGAGCCTTGCAGGTGGCTAAGACCAGAGAGGCGACTCCGCGTGCGGAAGATTTTTGCCAGTCCTTGATGAAGTCTGGCACTTGTTCCATAAGATTGGTCATCGTATCGATGATTGTAGTTTTGGTCTTCTTCAGAGACAGAGTCTTGGCGATTCCGCGACAGGCTTCAAATAACGCGTCAATGGAAATCCGCGCTTCATCGTATGCCTCCGTCCTCTTCAGGTTCGACTCTTTTGACCACTCGAAGCCAAGGCTCGCTGTGGAAGAAGGTCCAGTTTCGTTAGAGAGAGAGCATATGAGGTAGTCGGAGCAATGACATGGAGAAACGCTTACGGAAGATAAGTTTGTCGATTGCCTCCGCCTCCGCTTCTAGAACTCTGTTCTTGGCTATCACGGAAAGCACGCGGCCCTGGCTCTTCTCCAGTTTTTCGTTCAGCTCCGCCAGGTCGCGGGCATGCTTCTCGGAGAGCTCCTTCCTCGCCTCAGTCTCCTTATTAGAGGATTCTTGGATGAAGGTTTTGAGGGACTCGTTCTCCGCCTCAAGCACCTTGACCTTGGCGGAAAGCTCATCAAACGAGGAGTGCTTGGCAGTTTCTTCTGAAGGCGGAAAGTTGCACATATCAAACATCATGAACAGATATCAATATACGAACGCAAAGCTTGGAAGACGTACCACGGAGGTGGGTCTCAAGAAGCTGGATAGCATTCTTGCTGTTCTCCGCGCTCTGACGCGGCCCTTCGACCTCCGTGATCTGCTCCAGCACATGAACGCGGAGATCCTCGTGCAATTTCCGCGTCGTCTGAGAAGCAGACAGGAGTTAGCCGGATATTTAAAATCTGGGGGGCTGGCGAGGAATTCAAATTCTTGAAGGAATAAAAAATTTCAATCTCCGCCTAAGGTACATTTTTGAGAAAGCATCGGCTAACACATGTTACTCGGAAATGTCTGACCCAATGCTTGGGGGCTAGTATTACCTGCCGCACTTCTTTGTGCTTGGCGAAAAACTCTTTCAGATCGTTTTCCAGGACGGTGAGCTCTTGCATCTCCTCATCCGATTTCCCCCAGACCTTGTTCAGCATGGCGGAAACTTCCGTATGGCGCTCGGCGAGGGAAAGCTTTTGAAGAGACTGGGTCGGTCGAGGATCCACCCGGATCGCGTTGGAGGCTTGAACGAGCTTTACCTTCTCCTCATATTCTTCCTCGGTGGGCTCCGCGAAAGTGGCGCTTGGTTGATCTTGAGGAGGGGCAGACGAGGAGGCACCCTTGGCGGAATCGCCATGGTCTGTGGGATCTTCCGGAAGATCTTCAAGGTCGATGATGTCCTTGGGATCCGGCTTCGAAGCAGATGAAGCTTTGGGTGGGATCTCCACCTCTGGAGTAACAGGAACTGAAGCCGGAGACGGCTTGACCTTCTTCTTCAAGACCTTTGGAGCCTTGGGGGGCTGGCTTCCGGAGCTTCGGTAAAAAGAAAAAAGCATAAACAACTAAGGAATTGCTCGTGAAATTACAATTTGGATCTCGGAAACAGACACTTACCCGGAAGGCTTGAAGAAGTTCTGGATGGCGGGCTGCCCCTTGTTGCTGGTGTTAATCAGCTTGAGGCATTTCTTTTCCGCCTCCGCTTTCCGAGTTGCCGCAGTGCTAGGCACTTCGCGGGCGCGTTTAGCGGCGGGGCTGGACGGAGCAGGCCTCTTCCTCTTAGGAGGGCGTGGGGCCTCGTGGACTTCCGCCTCCGAAGCCGCCTCCGGATCCGTGTTGCCAGTGGAAGGAACCCGGAGAAGAGTTCCGAGTTCACTTTCTTCGAGCGCCTCAAGCTAATGCATATGTTAAACACTTAGACAAAAAAGTTCGAATACGAAGAAAAGCAATGGACTAAAAAGTCGAGACGGCGTACCGCGGTTTCGGAACCCTTCGTGTGGATGTCTTTGTTACACACGTGAACGTGAAGTTCACGCGGAACCTTGATGAGGAGCCGGATCCTCTTGTCGATGGCGTCGGCGGATAAGTTGTCTTTCGTGGCGCGCATTGGGTCGTCGCGCCCTGAGTACTGGAACATCAGCCGGTCCCTGTGCTGGAGCGGCTGGATCCGCTTGGTGAACCAGGAAAGGGTCAAGTCCTTCCCTGACAGCCCCTCCTCCGTGAGCTTGCAGATCCGCCTGACGGCGCGAGTGAGCTGGGGCGACTCGGAGAGGTGGGGGCAGTGCGTCCATGTCGGAAGCTCGGTGGCGGGGCAGTTCTTGAACGGTGGCAGCCTCCTTGTGCTCGCCGGGTCGGAAACGTCCTTCAGATAGAAGAAGCCTCCGGACCAGTACCGCGCGGATTCGTGGCGGTCGGTGTGGGGGTAGACGCGGCCCGGGCGAATCATGAAGGTGATGGATCCGCATGTTGCGAGCTCGGCGGAGTTCCGGATTCTCTCCTTCTTGACGGTGAAGTAGTATTGAAACAGAGGAAGCTCGGGAGTTACCCGAAGATGGCCCTCGCACAGGGTGACGTGATTGCTGATCGCAAGCACGCTGTTTGGAGAGATGTTGTGGGGTTGGAGCCCGTAGACCTTCAGGATCTCCAGGAAGAAGTCCGAAGGCGGAAACGAAAAACCCCGCTCCACCAGTGCCTTCGTCAGCACCATCTCATTGTCCTCCGGAGCTGGGGCTAGTTCATTAGGAACCGACCTCCAGCTTCCGGGTTGCAGGAAGCCCTCCGTCTCGAGGTTCGTCAGCTCCGTCTTGGTGGTGGTGCAAGGCCACCATTTTCCCTTGGCTTCAGCATCCCGTTGGCGAGCCTTTGATTTTTTGGCGGCGGCCTCTTCCGCCTTGTGCTCCGCCTGATCCTCCCCGGAGGCCTTCTCCGGGTTAGCGGAAGTCCCTTCAGTTTCCTTGCCGGAATCCTTCGAAGGACCCAGCTTAACTGGAACAAAAGGTGGAGGGGCGGAGGAGATTGGAGTGGCCATGATTGGTTCAGAGGCCGGAGGCGGAGTCGTTGAAGACATCTGAAGGAAATACCGATGGCGGAAATGTTCTTTAGTCGGATCCAACGTCATCTTCCCCAAATTCATCCCTACCAACTACGGCGTGAGAGCAAAGTTCGAGAACTAACCGTAATGGCGTTTACGGCGGTCGGAGTCGCCGGCGACGAGGTTTCCGCGCGGTGGCTCGCTGAAGTTAAGAACAGGATGAACACGACGCGGCGGCGAAGTAACTCCGGCGATGTTCCGGTGAGATTCCGGCACGGCGGAGAGGGAGCTCGCGGCGGCGCTTGGCAGAGAGGTGAGAAGGGGGGTGAATGGGGGTTAAGGCGTCGACGACGGATATTTATAGGCCGGCGGGACGAGATTCGTGCTCCGCATCCTGTGGTCGGAACGCAAGCGTCGCGCCGTTGGATGTGTGACACGTGTCCTAAACCCTAAGCGGTAAAAATGGCTAGAGATAAGTTACCGCACAAATCGCGCGAAAATGGCGCCAGAATTGGCGGAACCGTTTGAGTCTTTTAAGATTCCAGGTAATTGCGTGAGGATAAGATGGCTCTCATTCGCGAGCAGGGAGTAACCCGGAAATGTTCTTTGGAACGTCGATGGATGAAGTCCCGCAGGATGGGAGCATTTTCCGGCTATAAGTTGGAAAAAGAAGAAAATGTGAAGTTGGAGTTCTTCAAGTTCCTCCGCGTTACCAACATTTGCCGGAGATCATGATGGACCAGCAAGGCGGAAACAGCAGGTGAAACTCGGAGAACTCTGGGGGCTACTGTTGTGGGTATACTTCATGGGTGTACCATCGACAGTGCCTAGATCCGGCAAGCCCGGGTGGCCCACAGATGGTGGTGAGGCATGTGGCCCATCGGGCGGCCCAGTTGCTGTTGATCCTGGCGGAAGATGTCCAGCCCAGGAGCAGGGAGCCGGATCCAACCGACATTGAGGAGGAACCCGGATCCACGGAGGCCCATTAAGGGACCCGGATCCGGTACGACATAGATGGAAGGGCGGATCCTTGGTGTACACGGCAAGACATTGTACCGTAGTTAGGTAACCTGTATCCGGGTGG
Source organism: Lolium perenne (assembly GCF_019359855.2). Taxonomy (NCBI): domain Eukaryota; kingdom Viridiplantae; phylum Streptophyta; class Magnoliopsida; order Poales; family Poaceae; genus Lolium; species Lolium perenne. The sequence goes on from NC_067247.2 coordinate 314,763,170, forward strand.
GACTCTCCATGTAAACCCTAGATCCGTGCGCCTTTATAAGCCGGATCCCGGGAGCCCTAGAGGCAAGACCTCAACTCATTCTAACATCGCGAAAGCGCCCAGATAATTCCAGACAAGCAGCAGTAGGCCCTGTCATCGTGCAGGTGTTCCGAAGCTGGGTAAATCGCGTACCACCGTCCCGTGTGCACTCCGCCCTATGGCCCCTACTTCTTCTCCCCCTCGTGAGGATCCCTCCTCCGGGGTACCGTCGATTAGGCAACAACAGTTGGCGCCCACCATGGGGCCTGCGGCGTCTGGAGGCCGGAACCGGGAGGGTTCCGCCATGGGAAGCTACGACGACACCATCGCTGTGGGGCGCGTCCTCTACGCCGGAAATCTGCCGATCGTCCCTCCGGACGAGTGTTGGATTCCGGCTAGGACAAACCCTGTCAAGCTCTCCATCGTCCCAGTTGGCGGCATACACATCTTCATCGGGGAAACCGTCGATTCCGACGGAAACCCACTGGTAAGTAACGCAGACGCGACCGCCGCAGAGCTGGACGTGTTTCGAAGCTGGGTAAATCGCGTACCACCGTCCCGTGTGCACTCCGCCCTATGGCCCCTACTTCTTCTCCCCCTCGTGAGGATCCCTCCTCCGGGGTACCGTCGATTAGGCAACAACAGTATCTATGGTTGCAGTTATGCCGAAGACTTATGAGGATTAATTTATCGGATGAGAAGGATCAGTTTGTTTGGAAATTGACAACAAATGGCGTATTTACAGTAAAATCTATGTATGAGGATCTTATGAATGACCATACCCCTTTTCTGCGAAAGTATCTTTGGAAAGTTAAAGTTCCCCTAAAGATAAAAATATTTATGTGGTTCTTATGCAATAAAGTTTTACTTACTAAAGACAACTTAGCCAAAAGAAGGTGGAATGTGTGTACAAAATGTGTTTTTTGTGGTGAGCAGGAAACTATTGAGCACTTGTTCATCACTTGTCCTTTAGCTAAAATTCTTTGGCGTACGATTAATTTTACTTTTGCTCTCCCACCTCCAACCAATATTACCAATATGTTTGGTAATTGGTTAAAAGGAGTTGATAGACAATCTAAGGCCTTCATCCGTATTGGGGTTTCTACCTTATGTTGGTCTATCTGGAAGACAAGAAATGATATTATTTTTAACAAAAAGCCTTCTTTTCACTTTTTGCAGGTTACCCTTATGGTGTCACATTGGATCCAGTTGTGGGCTCTCCTGTCACCGGAGGGACAGCGGGATGCTATGGTTACTGGATGCACTCGGCTCCAGATGGTCACTCAGGATATCTTGTGCCAGGCTGGCTGGTGGCACAATAGACGGATACAATGATGTGTACTCCCTCTGTTTTAGTTTTCTTTCGCTGGTTGATTCTTGTATCAATTCTCGGCGATGCCTGAGATGTTTTAACTATGTACTCTTATACTTTTAATAAAAGGCCATGTGCATCATCATGATGCAGAAGCCGGGGTTTCATTCCCCATTTCGAAAAAAAAAAATTGGTGAAACATTTTTGTGGCATGGTGACTCAGTGTGCATATATTCATGCAATTAAAATTGTTGGTTGGTTTCTCTCTCCATCCTTGAGATCCGTAGAAATCCCTCATATGTAATAGATTTACCAAGTCTCAAGAGATAAGTTCCCGTTTATTCCTATAATCTTTTATCACACTGCAGATTAAAATGAAGGAAAATTCAAGTAAGCACATATTACTAAGCTACAAAGATCAGAGAGGGTTTGTGGCCTTAATGGGTTAGATAAATGCATTATTGTATATTTGTATAGTTTTTAGGGCTGCTTGGATACAAAACTTATGTGCCAAGACATATGAAGTAAGATATTCCATCATAAATAATGTTCAAGTTCACTTATTCAATCTCTTACGAGTTACGATCAAGTGATCAACGAGGTGGTTAGCCCTTAGTTCAATTTCTTTCATCCAATCTCATTTCCGGAAGTAGTGCAAAAAATTGAACTAGCTTAAACCGGTCAATCCATAAGCGGGACATGTGGACCGCGATCATCCTAGTGTTCTGGTGTATTTGGAGGCACCGCAACGATGTGGTCTTCAACGGCATGGCGGCTTCGCACCTCACCATTAGAGACAGGATTAGTGTGGAGTTTGATAGGTGACGGCTTGCCAAACTCTTCTGTGGCTCCCTTTTTGTTTTTCTTGATCCTAACCTTCTCCCGTAGCAGCTAGGAGAGTAGGCGTGTGTGGGGAGCTCCCCCCCCCCCCCCCCCTTGTGGGCAGCATCGACTTTGCCTGCTTTGGCTTTCTTCTATGCGGTTGATATACCTTTTTATGGTGTATCCTCGAAAATAAACCGGTCAATCCAGCCAAACCGTGGTTGCAGAGGCTTAAAAGTCGTTGTGGTGACTTTCCCTGAAAAAAAAAGAAATAAGTGAGAGAAGCCAAATAGTCCTCTCGAAGCATAGAAAACCTTTGCGAGAAGCCGAAAATATCAATTTAGTAGCTGAGGATGAACCGTGAACCCGTCTGTCTTGCTCCCTGTCGAGGTTGATCAGGTTCTTCCAGAGCGCGAAATCCCTTGCACAAAGGTAAAGGAGAAAAAAGGGAAAAAGTTGTTGCTCCATGACCATAATATGATCGGGGACACGCTTACTCCGAATGACTGCTCTGATACTCCGATGAGGCAAACAGGATCGATGCCAATCTAGTGTACTATCGCTAAACAAACTAGGATTAATAAATTAATTAATCAAGGTGTAATGTTTTCACGGTGGCGTTCTACGGGAACAAGTCAAGTATACTAGACTACTAGTAGCTGGTCGCACCTGGAAATTACGGCAGCAAGATTAGTCCGTTCTACACAGTCAAGTCATTCTTTTTTTTTCGATAAAGGGAATATATTAATATCAAAAGATACCAATTACATCCAGCCTCTGCAACAACGCACCACCCTAATGGCACTACGGATGCACACAGCCAAAAAAAGAAAAGAAAACTAAGAAACAAAAGTCCCGCTACAGTATCTCGGGCGTAACAACAGCAATACATCCACCGCCAAGACAACACCTGAAATACAGACTCTCCAAAAACGACGCCTTCAAGAAGGGAACAGTACTCTAACACCGTTGTCGCCCGATCAAAGATCTTAGGTTTTCACCCTGAAGATAGTCCCCGCTCTCAAAACAATGCCTCCAACAAGGTCATTGCCAGGCACAACCAGTTAAGGCCAGACCTTGGGTTTTCACCCTGAAAGGGAGGACTCTGAACTTCACCTGTGTTGTCGCCCCCACTTTCATACCGCTGCTGTGAAGCCCGGAACATCAAGCCAGTTCCATCTCACCACCAAGATCCGACCACATTGCTCTTCCACCAATCTTGACTTTCATGACCTTCTCCGCCAGCACCATGGAAATAAAACAAGCTCCATGATATTAACAGCCAGCAGAGCTTCGAAACGCTCCCTCTGAAACCAAACGGTCAGATAAAAAACATGGGTGCGCTCGACCGAAAACACCAAATCCAGCAATCTTCAGGCATTGATCGCACAATGAATTTCGCCGGCAGGACCTTCCGGAACACGACAATCCAGCAAGCTCGGTGGGAAGAAGCTTCCAAACGATCTTCCCTTGGCGCGAGAGAAACCCTAGGACTGCCACCTTTATTAGGCAGAACGGCAGGCCCCCTCGCCGCCGCCCGCCGGCAACCTGCTCCGCCGCGGACGCCGCACTCTACCAGCGCCATGAGGCAGCCAAGAGAACGGCGACGACCAAGCAGGGTCGACCCCGACCAGACCGGCCCAACCATACAGCGAAGAAGACCGGATAGGCAGCACGGGAATCACCCAGATCAAGATCTGGAGTTTTCCCCAACGCCACCCAATCTGGCCCAGATCTTCACCGCCGGTCAAGGCGCCGTCCGAGGAGAGTCTCCGCCACCACCCCGACCAGGGGCGCCGCCCTGGTCGCTGCACGCAGATGAGCCACCACCACCGCCCTAGCAGCCATGGCGCAGATCTCCGGCGTCCACCACCCCAGTCCACCTTCGGGGGCTGGGCCCGCCGCCACCGCGGCAAGGGCCGGCGGCAGCGGCGGCTAGCGGAGCAGGCGGAGGGGGCTGTAGGCGGCGGCGGCGCGGTATCGCCCCGGTGTCGCCCTAGGGAGCGACACCGGAGCGTACCCGTACGTGGATCAGAACTCCGACCTTCATACAATTGCAAAAGTAAACTCTGAAGAAACACAGCACGAAAGATGCTGTCAGGACATATGTACAGGAATGGTGCCATGGTGGCCAACAGTTAGGTGTGTGTGTGTGGATTGACACGAATAATCGGTTGCAGTAACTTGTGACCACGATATTGATCGAATTTTTGGTTCCCGGTAACTCTTTTCTTGTTTCCCGCCGTGCTTTTTTGCCTCGCACATTTTCAGTTTTCGTTTGACCGGGCACGTTCACGGAGAGGAGGTGCAGTTATTCCGAGCTCGTGCTGTGCCCGCATGGAACTTGCAGTCTTGGAGACTACCAATTCCCAAAATAGAAGCATTGGCTACAGAGCAGAGCATCACAATGCTTTTCTGTTGCAGTCTTTCCACCGTACAGGTACTTCCTTTGTTCACAAATGTTAGATGTTTTAATATTTTAAATCAATTTAGTTACACACTATAAAAAGTGAATCTACATATTAAAAATAGGTAGATATATGAAATAGATGAACCTATAAAAAGCTAAAACATCTTATGTTAGTGAACGGAGGAGTAGTTGCCAATGCGGCAAGTAAGCTCATATATATGTGCAGTTTTTTTGGGGAGTTGGAGATCTTTCATGATTATGCGCCTATTTTTTGGTTTGATAATATCGGTGCTACATATCTCTCTTGTCTATTCCGGTATTTCATATTCGAGCAAAACACAACGAAATTACATCTTTTTGTTATAAATCATGTTGCACGGAAGCTAGTTCAAATCAAGTTTATCATGTTGCCTAGTCTTTACCACTTCCTTAGTTTGACAGCTGTCTGCACAATCTTAACCTGCTTAGTACTTAAGGGCATATGTATAGTTGCTCCTACACATGCTTCTACTGTTCTACATGTATTTGTGTTTGTATTTAACAGCCGCACCACGTTTGGTAGCGAGGTAGTTCCCAAAACCCTAACGTTCTAATAGCCTGCACGCCGTATTCCAGAACGTATACGTACTGTATTCTTTTCCTGTGTGATTGATCGGCTCAGCAACAGGTAGCTGGAGCGAGTGCGACCTCGTCGATTAAAAAAGGAGACCCCATGTAGAGCCGCGTAGAGTCGTGCATCGCCCAAAATCCATCGGCGACGGCATCCTTGACGATTCCTGCCTGCACCAAGGGCGCGGATAAGGAAAAAAGGATTCACACTTATCCGATCATCAGCACCCGCCGTTTCAGCCGGCTCGGATGGAGGCAGGGTCGTCGACAAGGGTCAGCTTCAGAGCAGAGCAGTGGAGGAGAGCGTTCATGGGCAGCTAGCACGCTCGGCGATCGAATTGTTTCTCGGCGCAGCAGAACAGTTTTTGAAGAATCGCAGGAGTCCCTACGGCTCAGGCCACTGTCACTACTTCGGAGAACACCACTACTGGCCCTCCCTGGCACCTGTTTTGCATTCGAGAAGACCACTCCCATAGCTTTTTATCTCGCCATCAAAAGCGACCCCGACACGGCTACACCACACCGTGCATGAATGATAGCGTGCAGGGTTTCATGTGTGGCTATGGCTATGTGTATGTTTCTTGCAAGACTTAGGTGGCTGCCCAGGCCCCACCTACAGGGTCGCTACGTGTGGAGTGGGCTGGCCCACAGCCGGCTTATTTGACGTTTCTGTGTTTTCCTGTCTTTTTTTTTTTTTGAACATAATGTGTTTTCTTGTCTGCATGCGTTAAGCTGCTACTGTAATTGCTAGCTAGCGATAGAGATCGAGAAGATCACTGACTCACTGGTACTGACTAGTGTAGTGTTTTCTACTATACGCTAGTTGTACACTTGCGACTTGTACGTATTTATAGCTAGTTTTCGTTTTCTCTCCCTGTCGGTCATGGATTTGATGTGACCTGATTAAGACAAGTTTCCATTGGCTAGGTGTAGGCATCCAACGAACCTACACACGTTTTCGTTACGAACGTCTCTGTCTGTGTTAACCGCCACCCTTACACTACTACAGGAAAGTTGTGCCACTTTCACTTCACGCACCGTGAGTCGCCTGCATCTGCAAGAAAGATCACACAGCACTCCACGACCTCAGCGCAACGTGTCAATAACAGACTAATCGTACACCTCATCGTACAAGATCGAGCTAAGAGCAATTCCAATAGTGTAGCCAGCTTGCTGGCTATAAGTTAACTGACATGTCATCTATAGCCAATTTAGAGCTAACATATACAATAGTGAGCTATAAAAATATAATACTTTATCAATGTATGATCCACCTTTCAATCTCACAAAGTGCCTAGGAGCACGTGCTAGAGTTGGCTCTTGCATAAGAGCTCACTCTCCTTCTCTCTCCTCATCTCTCTCCTCCAACTAAGCAATAATATACTATTTTAATCCTTATAGCTAGCTGACTAGGATTTATTGTACTTGCTCTAATTATGTGTTGTGTTGCTAATTAATAAGGTGGACTATATATAGCGAGAGAAGTTAATCTGCCACCCGGCCGTCGAACATTTCTTAATTAAACAACCTTCGCTACTTAATACCGGGCCGCCTCGTCAGTGATCATATATGTTCCTAGGAAGGTTCGAGCTGTAAAGGTGAGCCAACCAAGCGATAGTGCAGTACTCCAGAGGTCAAGTGTCGTGCTGGATATCTCAAACTTCAGGGTTAAGCTAGCTAGTTAAACAGAGAGAGCATCGGAGCTGCGTGGGATGAACGCCAGCTTGGAACAAGTGAGAGCATACAAAACCTTTGCAGGCTTTTTTTTTGGGTAGCTGAAGATGAATCGCGAAGGGCAAAAGGACCTTCATGCCATAAGCAGGGAGTAGCTTTTGGTTTTTGATCTCGCAGACAGCGACGTTAGCGGCGTGGGTAAACAATTGCTCGAGCAACCAGTCTTACTCCACGTGAACACCATTTTTTTAGCTAAATTTACCAAATGATGTCCTATATCTTATTATCTTTAGCTTTTCGAGACAGAAAATACAATATTTCCTGAAGTTTTCGAAAAATATACTAATCGTATATTGATCTTACAATAACATGAAAACTAACAGGTAAGATACATTTGTGAGAGCCAATTTGCTGATGTGGACTCGATCTCACTTATCAGGCAAATTAAGAAAATCATAATATTTGAAGGAAAAAAAAGTAAAATTTTTAAAATAGAAACTGAGAGGTTTGTACCCCCCCCCCCGCGCCAAACTCACTCTCGCCTGATAAGGGGTGACCCGATCTTCTCAGTAAGTAACGGTGGTGATGATGATCACGGGTTGAACACAGCGGAGGAACACGGATGGTGAAGTGGATGATAATTTGCATGACGCAACGAGATCTCTCGATTGGTCCCTGTCGCCAATGCAACAACTCTCAACCCTGCAAGATATTCGCAACTCCACACACTTGTGCACGTAGCCGCCGACCACGAAGCGGTAAGTTGCAACCTTCTAATTTCCAATGGAACGGCAGATTACACAAGACTTTCAGATCTACACCAATATCAAGCAAATATGATGTAGGTGATTCAATAGTTTTGCAGAGCAAACAACTAAGAACTAGGGTTTATCTTAAACGTGGTATCAAACAACTTTGGGGACGTCCTGGGCACTTATATAGGCGCCTGGAACGACCTCAGGTCCAAAAAGTACAAAAATAACCGATCCATAATAGATCTAGTCGAGACAGACTCGGCCTCGGCCGGTCTGGGGGCCGGTCAACCGGGCTTGGGACCGGCCGGTCCGATTTGGACCGGGCCAGGGACCGGGTGGTGACCGGGTGCAGGGACTTCGGCTCAGTACCCCGTCCGGTTGGCGTCAGCGGGCCACCCGGTTGGCGCCGGGGTGCGTCCGGCGTGCCGCCCGGTCGGACCTGGCGCGCCGGTGTGGCGGCCGGTCTGACCGGGTGCTGGACCGGCCTGGACTTTGTCTTCCCTTCTCGCGCATGCCTCCCGCTCCTCCCTCACGCGTCCATGGGGTATCTTCATGTCCAGCTCCATGTCCAGCTTCACGTCCTTCTTCAGGTCCAGCTGCTCCTCTCCTCCTCGTGCGATGCTCGTCTCCTCTTCATACCTGATGATACACAAGTAACAGGACTTGGGCAGTATAAAGTTCTAAACAATCAAAGTATCGTTTAGGAACAAGTTCACCTGTTGTTTAAGTAGCTTCACACGAGCCCCTGTAATAGGTTCAATCCAAACTTCATTGGACTTGAGCTTCACAACAGTTTCATCTTTATTTGGTAATGACGGAGGTAGTAGTGTGGTAGGGATGTCCTTATCACCGTCGTACTCCAGCGAGGAAGGCCACAACCGCCATCCCTCCAATGCACGCCTTCGCGCAGCCGATCAACCTCAACCCCACCCTTCGGCGCAAGCCACCACCATGGTGTGGCGCGCGGCGCCCAACGTCTCCATATTTGCCGCAACACCCTGCTTGCAGGCGGGCAGAAACTCAAGCCCGACCATCAAAGTACCTGTGAACCTCGCTAGCACAACGACTACCTTGAGCGGTTATGTCACGCCAGGGACATAGGCGTGTGTGTGTATGTGTGCGGTTAAAGTGTGTCATGTGTAGCACGGCCAAGCGCCAGATCCAGCCCCGATGCAGTCGCCGCGTGGGGTAGGGATTCACGACGATAGGTGTGGATGCGAGTGAGTGGCCGTGAGCGACACATGAAGAAGCATCAACTCCAGCATGCTCGGCTGAGAGTTGTGCCGGCAGGAACCCGCTCCGTCGACACCCGCTTTCATGGTTGCTTCCCTCTAAGACCAAACACTCCTCATAGTTGTCATGAACCGACTCTAAAATTAGGCATGGAAAACCCCATCTCTCAATCTAAATGAAAAAAAACGGAGCTTCAGGCCCTCGACTTTTTCGCCCCCCCCCCCACTCACCCAATTAAGAGATTCTTATTAGAGAAATCGCTTTACATGCTATAGTGAAAAAACGTTGCTTTTTTAATTCTCTCTTTGAAATAACCATTTTTTGCTCCCTTTTCTAAAATATTATGCCGGCTTGTTTAGATCCTATTTCAATCGAAACATTCCATGTTGATCCCCTTTTCATTACGTCTTGTTTTTAGTCATATGTTGAGAACTGTTTTACATATTATTTGACATAAACCACTAGTGAATGTTTCTGACTTTTGTTGATCTCAATTTTTTTATCCTTTTGGAGAATTTGAATTATTAAATAGGGGCTTACAACTTGGACCCTGAATAAGAACACATTGGCCGTGGCAAGTGGGTCCCTGGACATAATCGCTGGCAAATCATGTTCAATTCGAGCGTCTTTAGCTAAAAACTTTAGAAAAATATGATAATTTTCTGTCCCAAAAAGCTAAATTGATATCATTCGATGAATTAGTTAGAAAAGTGCTAGTTTTATGCTAACAGGTAACGGGTGGGTTCCAGAACTTATTGAGGAGCTCATTGTTGAGAAAGTGGACCAACAAATGAACAACAAGTTGACTGAAAATTTCAGTGATGAGGAAATCGGAAACGCCCTTTTCCAGATTGGACCTTTAAAAGCTCCTGGAGCTGATGGGTTCCCTGCGAGGTTTTTTCAAAGGAATTGGGGAATCCTCAAAGATGAAATTTTGGCTGCTGTCAGGAATTTTTTCAAAGATGGCACTATGCCAGAAGGCATCAATGAAACAATCATTGTTTTAGTTCCTAAACACAATGACCCAAAAACTTTGAAGGACTACAGACCCATTGCACTCTGTAATGTCATATATAAGATCATCGCAAAATGCATAGCAAACAGATTGAGACCTTTGTTGGATGGCCTGATTAGTGAAAATCAAAGTGCTTTCATACCGGGAAGGCTCATCACAGATAATGCTTTGATAGCATTTGAATGTTTCCACCACATACAAAGGAATCAAAAAACTGAAGGGGCTTTCTGTGCTTATAAACTTGATCTTACAAAGGCCTATGAAAGAGTTGACTGGCGTTACCTGCAAATGGTGCTAACAAAATTTTGTTTCCACCCTATGTTTGTTGGCTGGATCATGAAATGTGTTACCTCTGTCCAATACAAAATTAGGGTCAATGGAAACTTAACCTCTGGTTTCAAGCCAACTAGAGGAATTCGACAAGGAGATCCCCTCTCACCTTATTTATTTTTATTTGTTGGTGAAGGGCTGACCAAGGTGCTGCAGAGAGCCGTATTCCTCGAGGAACTGAGGGACCTCAAAATCTGTAGAAGGGCCCCTGGTATTTCCCATCTTTTGTTCGCTGATGACAACCTCTTATTTTTTGAAGCAAATGCAACACAAGCAAGTGTCATTAAAGCGGCGACTGCAATCTTTGAAGTTGGAACCGGACAATTAATCAATCCAAGCAAATGCTCAGTTTTATTTAATGTGAGCTGCCCAACGGAGACTCAAGAAAACATCAAAGACATTCTTGAGGTGGATCATAGCTCCTTTGAAGAGAAGTATCTTGGTCTTCCAACTCCTGAGGGAAGAATGAAAGCTGCTAGGTTCCAACCCATAAAACAAAGATTCAGAAAGAGACTATGTGATTGGTCGGAAAAGTATGCATCTATGGCTGCTAAAGAAGTGTTGATTAAATCGGTAGCTCAAGCCTTATCAGTTTTTGTAATGGGAGTTTTTAAACTCTCAGATGGCTTCCATGATGATTACTCTAAGATGATAAGAAGGTTCTGGTGGGGAGAAGAAGAAAACAAGAAAAAAGTTCATTGGGCTGCCTGGGAGGCTCTAACTGATCCAAAATGTATGGGAGGTATGGGTTTCAGGGATCCAAAATGTTTCAACCAAGCTCTCTTAGCTCGCCAAGCCTGGAGACTGCTGAAAAAGCCGGATTCCCTGTGTGCCAGACTGATGAAAGCCAGGTACTACCCAAATGGCAACCTCACCGACACTGTTTTCCATAGTAATAGCTCTTCTAGTTGGAATGGTGTTAAGCATGGTATTGAACTACTCAAAAAAGGGATCATTTGGCGTGTGGGAAATGGCAAAACTATTAGAATCTGGAGAGACAATTGGATTAACAGAATGGGTAATCTGAAAATTACAGGAAAAAAGAAAAAATCCAGAATCAGAAGAGTCAACTCCCTATTTGGAAATGGTTCAAATGGCTGGAATGAGGAACTCGTTAAAGAAACATTCTGGCCACACGACGCGGAGGAAGTACTAAAGATCAGAGTCCCCTCGGAGGATTTTGAAGATACCCCTGCTTGGAAATATGAAAATAGTGGCTGTTTTACAGTAAAGAGTGCTTACAAACTTGCCCTATCTATCAAGAAAGAAACACCTACCTCATCTAGTGCCTACCCAGATGGAAAACGCTTGTTATGGAGAAACATCTGGAAAGCGGCAGTGCCCAACAAAGTTCGTATTTTTGCTTGGCGCCTGGCTGTTGATAATCTCCCTACTCAGAGAAACAAATGGCGCAGGACTCTTGAGGTGCATAACATATGTAAAATTTGCGGTGCTCAAACGGAGGACAGCTACCATGCAGCGGTTGAATGCACAAAGGCCAAAGCTTTAAGACATAAGATAAGAGAATACTGGGACCTCCCAAATGAAGAATACTTTAGAAGAACTGGGAAGGATTGGCTTATTATTCTGCTGAGTAATACAAACAGGACGATGCACCAAGCCACTCTTCTTGTCCTGTGGAGAGCTTGGCATCTAAGGGATGATATCATACATGCAAAAGGCGAAGCTACTATTGAGCAATCTGCCAGGTTCCTCCTTTCTTATGCTAATAGTTTTAATTCTAACCACCCTTCTTGTGATCACCCTCAGGATATAGACACAAAAGGGAAGAAAACTGTGGTTACTAGCAGCATCCCTGAACCGCAGAAGATAAATTCCACTTTCGATGGAAAAAAGTCATGGGAACCTCCTCCCGTGGGATGGTTAAAGGCCAATTCTGATGGCTCTTTTATCACTGAAACTCAGTCTGCTTCTACTGGAGTTGTTATCCGAGACCACAATGGTAAAGTGATTATTGCTGCAGGCAAAATCCTTCCCCTGTGCGGAAGTGCGGTTGAAGCTGAAGCTATGGGCTTACTTCATGCTGCCCATTTGGCAAATTCTAAGACTAGCGACAAGATCATCTTTGAATTGGATTGTGCAACAGTCGTCAAAGACATGCCTTTGGGAAATGACTCACTGTCCCAGTTAAGAAGCATCTACGGTGACGTTTCCTCCATGCTAAAGAACTTTTCAGTTTGGAATTGTGTTTATGCTAATAGAGCTCAAAACATCGTTGCACATGAATGTGCAAGCTCGGTGCGAAAAATAGGTGTCGACTGTGTCTGGATTAGCTCTTTCCCAGACAATGTAACTAAAGCCATGGCTTTAGATTGTAATCGAACATCTGTTATATGATATAAAGCTCTTTTAGCCCTCAAAAAAAAAGGTAACGGGTGGGTTCACAGGTTCAGATTCTTCCTGAACGCAGAAAGCCCTGAACATAAAAGTTGCCCCGGCCATGATATGATCGGGGTCGGGCCGTCGGGGACACGTAACCCCGGAAACACCGGTTGATTGAATTGCGCCGCTTGCTGCGGCCATGTCTTGCTTACGGCGCGGATGGGTCCCACGGGATCGATGCCAATCTACTACGCTAAATAAATACTACTAATCTGAGGTTAAATTAATCAGAAGTGTAATCAATGGTAAGGAAATCGGTAATCGTTAACTGCTCGGTTGGCTTGGGAGTAGCGATTAATCAGAATTCGGATGATTAACTGATTTAATCGGTCGGCTATTAATCGGTGTAATCTACACAAATTAGCACGTAAAAACATTTTATATACGAAAAATAATAGTATATGAGCCTCTATATGTATGGCCCTACTTCTCTAGAGCCTAAAATCCTAGAAAAACATGTATGCTTCTCCTCCGTGACCTAATCTTCAAGGTCACGAGCGAATCAGGATCCACTAGTCGAAGCCGTGTTTCTTCCTTCCACTTCTTATCCTCTCACCTCTGAAGTTTATCTTCTCCCACCACCTACCTAGGGTACGACCCCTCTTACACCTCAACGACCTAACCTATCGAAGGCGCCCTTGAGATCCTCCACGAGCTACTCAAGGTGGTCGAGCTCCTGTATCTAGGCAACTGAGAAAGCGTGAGCTTTGCAAAACCTACTTTATTGGGAGGAGTACCGCCTAAACTAGCTATATGCATTAAAAAGTTTATAACTTTTTTTACCAAGTGCAGTAGTTAATCGGGAATATACCTAGTAATCGGACCTTCGGTACGATTAATCGGGCTAAAGGATTAACACAAGAGATTAATGGTAATCGACACGGTCAGGCCCCTAGTAGTGATTAATCGGCCTAGTAATCGCTGAATCGGCCTAGTTTTTGAACAGTGAGTGTAATCATGGAAGGCGTCACCACTCCCGTCTCTAGACGATGTCACGGTAGCGTTCTACGGGAACAAGTCAAGAACTACTGGTAGCTGGTTGGACCTTTATCGCGCGCACCTGAAAATTACACCACGCGGATTAATCTGTTTTCCACGGTCAAGTCCTCAAAAGACTTGCAAAAGTTACTCTCAATCGCAAGACGAAAGATGGTGATAGGACAGACATTTGCACAGATTTACCGGCCAAGTTTAGGGTACGTGCAATGGTTGATGTTGATAAGATCATCTTATCTTATCTTAACCCTGCCACATAATTTAGATAGAATAATAAAATACAATGTATAATAGGTTATTTTGTAGTCTTATCTTTAGTAATCTTTAGTAATGAGATATCCTAAATATGTGTGGTGAGAGAGATTGTGCTAAGAGATCATTGTAGGGATTCGTTGCATAGAAAACAAAAAATTTCCTACCGCGAGAACGCAATCCAAGCCAAGATGCAATCTAGAAGACGGGAGCAACGAGGGGATGATCAAAACTAACCCTTGAAGATTTCCAAAGCCTATAAGAGTAGGCTCTTATTGCTGCGGTAGACGATCACTTGCCGCTTGCAAAAGCGCGTAGAAGATCTTGACCACGGTGCCACAATCGGGCAGCACCTCCGTACTCGGTCACAACTTCGGTGTTGATGAAGACGACGTCCTTCTCCCCGTTCCAGCGGGCAGCGGAAGTAGTAGCTCCTCCTTGAATCCGGCAGCACGACGGCGTGGTGGCGGTGGCGGTGGAGATCTCCGGCGGAGCTTCGCTAAGCGTGCGGGAGAAGAGGAGGAGAGAGGGGCGGCTAGGGTTTGGGAGAGGGGGTGGCCGGACACCTATGGGTGCGGCCAAGCTATGGGCTTGTGGTGGTCAGCCCCCTCTCCTATGCCCCTCATTATATAGGTGGAAGCCCCAAGTGTTGGACTACAAGTCTTCGAATAAGACCCGAACCAAAAACCTTCCATGTGTAGGGAAACCTACCCAAGGTGGGAATCCCACTTGGGGTGGGATTCCCCCCTTCCATGAGGGGGGTTGGCCGGCCACCCTTGGGGAGTCCACCTTGGACTCCTCCCATTTAGGGTTGGCTGGCCATGCAAGGTGGAGTCCCTCCGGGACTCTACTTTCCATGGTGATTTCTTCCGGACTTTTCTAGAACCTTCTAGAACCTGCCATAAATGCACCGGATCATTTCCAAACTTGGAATATGACTTCCTATATATGAATCTTATTCTCCGGACCATTCCGGAACTCCTCGTGATGTCCGGGATCTCATCCGGGACTCCGAACAAATATTCGAACTCCATTCCATATTCAAGTTCTACCATTTCAACATCAAACCTTAAGTGTGTCACCCTACGGTTCGCGAACTATGCGGACATGGTTGAGTACTCACTCCGACCAATAACCAATAGCGGGATCTGGAGATCCATAATGGCTCCCACATATTCAACGATGACTTCAGTGATCGAATGAACCATTCACATATGATACCAATTCCCTTTGTCACGCGATATTTTACTTGTCCGAGGTTTGATCATCGGTATCACTCTATACCTTGTTCAACCTCGTCTCCTGACAAGTACTCTTTACTCGTACCGTGGTATGTGGTCTCTTATGAACTTATTCATATGCTTGCAAGACATTAGACGACATTCCACCGAGAGGGCCCAGAGTATATCTATCCGTCATCGGGATGGACAAATCCCACTGTTGATCCATATGCCTCAACTCATACTTTCCGGATACTTAATCCCACCTTTATAACCACCCATTTACGCAGTGGCGTTTGGTGTAATCAAAGTACCTTTCGGTATAAGTGATTTACATGATCTCATGGTCATAAGGACTAGGTAACTATGTATCGAAAGCTTATAGCAAATAACTCAATGACGTGATCTTATGCTATGCTTAATTGGGTGTGTCCATTACATCATTCATATAATGATATAACCTTGTTATTAATAACATCCAATGTTCATGATTATGAAACTAATCATCCATTAATCAACAAGCTAGTTAAGAGGCATACTAGGGACTCTTTGTTGTCTACATATCACACATGTACTAATGTTTCGGTTAATACAATTATAGCATGATATATAAACATGTATCATAAACATAAAGATATATAATAACCACTTTTATTATTGCCTCTTGGGCATATCTCCTTCAGTCTCCCACTTGCACTAGAGTCAATAATCTAGTTTACATTTGTAAAGATATAACACCTTGGCCTTCTGGTGTTTTATCATGTTTTGCTCACGGGAGAGGTTTTAGTCAACGGATCTGACATGCTCAGAAACATATGTATTTTGTAATTCATTTGCGTATGAACGCATCACTCATTTCCAAATGAGTCGGCATTAAATATGTTTGGTCTTCTGGTGGAACCTTAATTCCGCGGTCTGAAATATGTTACTAATATTGTCACACACAATATAGCTTCAAAGTTCTGACTCTGTCGGAACTACACCAAGTTCTCAAAAAACCTCTTGACTTTAACATCCTATGTCATTGTCAAAACAATGACATATTCTGCCTTCTTTTGTAGAATCCGTCATAATATTTAGAACTCTTCTAAATCTAGCATAGACAACTTCTAGCTCATCGTGCTACCTTTTAAACAACACTTAGTCTAATTTGAGATTGAAATTTTATTTTCATATGTGACAAAACAAATATCGGTGCAACATCTTACAGCGATTTGTTTGTCATTTCCCATACAAAACTATATATATATATATATATCCTTAGTTCTTCTAAAGTACTCAAGAATATTCTTACTGTCGTCCAATGATCATCATATGAATCATTCTAGTATATGTTCATAACACTTTATAGCACATGACATCTGATTGTGTACATATTATTCGTGATCTATAATCACTCATGTGTTTTTACTCATTGAGTGTCAGATACACTCAAGTCTTGTTAAAACTTAACATGACAAGAATATTTTCTTAATATTTTTATATTGAACTATTTCAATATCCATTCTATGTACTTTGACTTGAACATATTATGTGTTTCAATCTATCTTCATAGATCTTGACACAAAATTTGTTTCAGTCCATATCACTTTCATTGAAGTTAATTTTTCAATGAAACCTTTTAATCAAGTATGTAATTACATTATTTATAACCAACTATATGTCTTCTACATAAGTATTATAAATATGTCTCAGCGCTCCCACTTAATTTCTTGCAAATGCAAGCCTCTTCATTGTCTCTGATGAAATCAAAAACTCTTTGACTATTTCATCCAGTGAAGATTCAAACTCCGCTATACTTACTTCATCAAATTGAAGTTTGTATACCTATCTAGTATTCCACGGACCAGCAAAACTCTTGGTTGTATCTTGTATACATCTTTTAATACATACTTCTGATAAGTAATGTATTTTGCCATCCTATGATACGTCTCCGACGTATCGATAATTTCTTGTGTTCCATGCAACATTATTGATGATATCTACATGTTATATGCACACTTTATGTCATATTCGTGCATTTTCTGGAACTAACCTATTAACAAGATGCCGAAGTGCCAGTTGTTGTTTTCTGCTGTTTTTGGTTTCAGAAATCCTAGTAAAGAAATATTCTCGGAATCGGACGAAATCAACGCCCAGGTTCCTATTTTGCCCGGAAGCATCCAGAACACACGAGAACCGCCAGAGAGGGGGCACAGGGCCACCAAACAGGTCCACCGACCTTGCCCTTCCGCCTATTTAAAGCCTCCGTCGCGAAAACCCTGATATGTTCGACGAAACCAGAGAAAGCCTTCCAGAGCCGCCGCCATCGCGAAGCCAAGATTTGGGGGACAGGAGTCTCTGTTCCGGCACGCCGCCGGGACGGGGAAGTGCCCCCGGAAGGCTCCTCCATCGACACCACCGCCATCTCCATCAACGCTGCTGTCTCCCATGAGGAGGGAGTAGTTCTCCATCGAGGCTCGGGGCTGTACCGGTAGCTATGTGGTTCATCTCTCTCCTATGTACTTCAATACAATAATCTCATGAGCTGCCTTACATGATTGAGATTCATATGATGATGCTTGTAATCTAGATGTCGTTATGCTAGTCAAGTGAATTTTACTTATGTGATCTCCGGAGACTCCTTGTCCCACGTGTGTAAAGGTGACAGTGTGTGCACCGTGTGGGTCTCTTAGGCTATATTTCACAGAATACTTATTCACTGTTATGAATGGCATAGTGAAGTGCTTATTTATATCTCTTTATGATTGCAATGTGTTTTGTATCACAATTCATCTATGTGCTACTCTAGTGATGTTATTAAAGTAGTTTTATTCCTCCTGCACGGTGTAATGGTGATAGTGTGTGCATCCGTGTTAGTACTTGGCGTAGGCTATGATTATGATCTCTTGTAGATTATGAAGTTAACTATTGCTATGATGGTATTGATGTGATCTATTCCTCCTACATAGTGTGAAGGTGACAGTGTGCATACTATGTTAGTACTTGGTTTAGTCTTATTGATCTTTCATGCACTCTAAGGTTATTTAAATATGAACATTGAATTGTGGAGCTTGTTAACTCCGGCATTGAGGATTCGTGTAATCCTATGCAATGTGTTCATCATCCAACAAGAGTGTAGAGTATGCATTTATCTATTCTGTTATGTGATCAATGTTGAGAGTGTCCACTAGTGAAAGTCTGATCCCTAGGCCTTGTTCCTAAATACTGCTATCGCTGCTTGTTTATCGTTTCTTTGCGTTACTACTGCTGCGTTACTACTGCTTGTTTACTGTCCTGGGCAAAGCACTTTTCTGGTGCCGTTGCCACTGCTCATATATATTTATACCACCTGTATTTCACTATCTCTTCGCCGAACTAGTGCACCTACTAGGTGTGTTGGGGACACAAGAGACTTCTTGCTTTGTGGTTGCAGGGTTGCATGAGAGGGATATCTTTGACCTCTTCCTCCCTGAGTTCGATAAACCTTGGGTGATCCACTTAAGGGAAAACTTGCTGCTGTCCTACAAACCTCTGCTCTTGGAGGCCCAACACTGTCTACAGGAAAAGGAGGGGGGCGTAGACATCAAGCTATTTTCTGGCGCCGTTGCCGGGGAGGAAAGGTAAAAGGTACTCACACTCCGGATCTCGGCTACTAAGCTATTTTCCGGCGCCGTTGTAAGTACTCGAAGCTATTTCCTTTAGATCCTGCAATTGCATCTTTTTGTTTCTTGTTTACACTAGTTAGGCATAATGGAAAACAACAAAAATATGAGAGATCTTTATGAACTTTATCTTGAATTAGGACATGATGTGTTTGAAGAGAGAATTAAAAAACCCATGGAACTTTATATGCATGCTAATGGGAATGTTATTAATATGAATGCTTTGAACACTATTGTTGCTAATGCTATGGAAAATTCTAAGCTTGGGGAAGCTGGCTTTGATGAGTATGATATTTTTAGTCCCCCAAGAATTGAGGAGGTAATTTACTTTGATGATTCTTTACCTCCTATTTATGATGATTATAATGATAGTAGTCTTTTGTTACCACCTGTTATGGAGGATGAATTTGAATATGAATACAATATGCCTCCTATATTTGATGATGAGAATAATAATGATAGCTACTTTGTTGAATTTGCACCCACTACAACTAATAAAATTGATTATGCTTATGTGGAGAGTAATAATTTTATGCATGAGACTCATGATAAGAATGTTTCATTTGATAGTTATATTGTTGAGTTTGCTCATGATGCTACTGGACATTATTATGAGAGAGGAAAATATGTTTGTAGAAATTTTCATGTTACTAAAACACCTCTCTATGTGCTGAAATTTTTGAAGCTATACTTGTTTTATCTTTCTATGCTTGTTGCATTATGCTTCTTGAACTTGTTTATTTACAAGATTCCTATGCATAGGAAGCATATTAGACTTAAATGTGTTTTGAATTTGCCTTTTGATGCTCTCTTTTGCTTCAAATATTATTTCTTGCGAGTGCATCATTAAAACTGCTGAGCCCATCTTAATGGCTATAAAGAAAGAACTTCTTGGGAGATAACCCATGTGTTATTTTGCTACAGTACTTTCTTTTTATTTTGTGTCTTGGAAGTTGTTTACTACTGTAGCAACCTCTCCTTATCTTAGTTTTGTGTTTGGTTGTGCCAAGTGAAGCCTCTAATCGAAGGTTGATACTAGATTTGGATTTCTGCGCAGAAACAGATTTCTATCTGTCACGAATCTGGGCTGTTTTCTCTGTAGGTAACTCAGAAAAATATGCCAATTTACGTGCGTGTTCCTCAGATATGTACGCAACTTTCATTAGTTTTGAGTTTTCTGATCTGAGCAACGGAATTATTTATTAAAAATTCGTTTTTACGAACTGTTCTGTTTTGACAGATTCTGCCTTTTATTTCGCATTGCTTCTTTCGCTGTGTTGGGTGGATTTCTTTGTTCCATTACCTTCCAGTAGCTTTGAGCAACGTCCAGAAGTGTTAAGAATGATTGTGTCACTTCTGAACATGTGAGTTTTTGATTATGTACTAACCCCTCTAATGAAGTTTATGAGAAGTTTGGTGTGAAGGAAGTTTTCAAGGGTCAAGAGAGGAGGATGATATACTATGATCAAGAAGAGTGAAAGCTCTAAGCTTGGGGATGCCCCGGTGGTTCACCCCTGCATATATCAAGAAGACTCAAGCGTCTAAGCTTGGGGATGCCCAAGGCATCCCCTTCTTCATCGACAACATTATCAGGTTCCTCCCCTGAAACTATATTTTTATTCCATCACATCTTATGTGCTTTGCTTGGAGCGTCGGTTTGTTTTTATTTTTTGTTTTGTTTGAATAAAATGGATCCTAGCATTCACTTTGTGGGAGAGAGACACGCTCCACTGTAGCATATGGACAAGTATGTCCTTAGGCTCTACTCATAGTATTCATGGCGAAGTTTCTTCTTCGTTAAATTGTTATATGGTTGGAATTGGAAAATGATACATGTAGTAATTGCTAAAATGTCTTGGATAATGTGATACTTGGCAATTGTTGTGCTCATGTTTAAGCTCTTGCATCATATACTTTGCACCCATTAATGAAGAAATACATAGAGCATGCTAAAATTTGGTTTGCATATTTGGTCTCTCTAAAGTCTAGATAATTTCTAGTATTGAGTTTGAACAACGAGGAAGACGGTGTAGAGTCTTATAATGTTTACAATATGTCTTTTATGTGAGTTTTGCTACACCGTTCATCCTTGTGTTTGTTTCAAATAAGCCTTGCTAGCCTAAGCCTTGTATCGAGAGGGAATACCTCTCATGCATCCAAAATACTTGAGCCAACCACTATGCCATTTGTGTCCACCATACCTACCTACTACATGGTATTTCTCCGCCATTCCAAAGTAAATTGCTTGAGTGCTACCTTTAAATTTCCATTCTTCACCTTTACAATATATAGCTCATGGGACAAATAGCTTAAAAACTATTGTGGTATTGAATATGTACTTATGCACTTTATCTCTTATTAAGTTGCTTGTTGTGCGATAACCATGTTTCTGGGGACGCCATCAACTATTCTTTGTTGAATATCATGTGAGTTGCTATGCATGTTCGTCTTGTCTGAAGTAAGGGAGATCTACCACCTTATGGTTAAGCATGCATATTGTTAGAGAAGAACATTGGGCCGCTAACTAAAGCCATGATCCATGGTGGAAGTTTCAGTTTTGGACAAATATCCTCAATCTCATATGAGAATAATAATTGTTGTTACATGCTTATGCATAAAAGAGGAGTCCATTATCTATTGTCTATGTTGTCCCGGTATGGATGTCTAAGTTGAGAATAATCAATAGCGAGAAATCCGATGCGAGCTTTCTCCTTAGACCTTTGTACAGGCGGCATAGAGGTACCCCATTGTGACACTTGGTTAAAACATGTGTATTGCGATGATCCGGTAGTCCAAGCTAATTAGGACAAGGTGCGGGCACTATTAGTATACTATGCATGAGGCTTGCAACTTGTAAGATATAATTTACATGATACATATGCTTTATTACTACCGTTGACAAAATTGTTTCATGTTTTCAAAATAAAAGCTCTAGCACAAATATAGCAACCGATGCTTTTCCTCTATGGAGGACCATTCTTTTACTTTCATTGTTGAGTCAGTTCACCTATTTCTCTCCACCTCAAGAAGCAAACACTTGTGTGAACTGTGCATTGATTCCTACATATTTGCATATTGCACTTGTTATATTACTCTATGTTGACAATATCCATGAGATATACATGTTATGAGTTGAAAGCAACCGCTGAAACTTAATCTTCCTTTGTGTTGTTTCAACACCTTTACTTTGAATTATTGCTTTATGAGTTAACTCTTATGCAAGACTTATTGATGCTTGTCTTGAAAGTACTATTCATGAAAAGTCTTTGCTTTATGATTCAGTTGTTTACTCATGTCATTACCATTGTCTTGGATTGCTGCATTCATTACATATGTTTACAATATGATCAAGTTTATGATGGCATATCACTCCAGAAATTATGGAGGTGTTTCGTTTAACTGATCGGGACGAGCAGAAACTAAGCTTGGGGATGCTGATACGTCTCCGACGTATCGATAATTTCTTGTGTTCCATGCCACATTATTGATGATATCTACATGTTATATGCACACTTTATGTCATATTCGTGCATTTTCTGGAACTAACCTATTAACAAGATGCCGAAGTGCCAGTTGTTGTTTTCTGCTGTTTTTGGTTTCAGAAATCCTAGTAAAGAAATATTCTCGGAATCGGACGAAATCAACGCCCAGGTTCCTATTTTGCCCGGAAGCATCCAGAACACACGAGAACCGCCAGAGAGGGGGCACAGGGCCACCAAACCCTAGGCCGGCGCGGCCAAGGGGGGGGGGCGTGCCCCCCTATAGTGTGGGCCCCCCAGAAGTCCACCGACCTTGCCCTTCCGCCTATTTAAAGCCTCCGTCGCGAAAACCCTGATATGTTCGACGAAACCAGAGAAAGCCTTCCAGAGCCGCCGCCATCGCGAAGCCAAGATTTGGGGGACAGGAGTCTCTGTTCCGGCACGCCGCCGGGACGGGGAAGTGCCCCCGGAAGGCTCCTCCATCGACACCACCGCCATCTCCATCAACGCTGCTGTCTCCCATGAGGAGGGAGTAGTTCTCCATCGAGGCTCGGGGCTGTACCGGTAGCTGTGTGGTTCATCTCTCTCCTATGTACTTCAATACAATAATCTCATGAGCTGCCTTACATGATTGAGATTCATATGATGATGCTTGTAATCTAGATGTCGTTATGCTAGTCAAGTGAATTTTACTTATGTGATCTCCGGAGACTCCTTGTCCCACGTGTGTAAAGGTGACAGTGTGTGCACCGTGTGGGTCTCTTAGGCTATATTTCACAGAATACTTATTCACTGTTATGAATGGCATAGTGAAGTGCTTATTTATATCTCTTTATGATTGCAATGTGTTTTGTATCACAATTCATCTATGTGCTACTCTAGTGATGTTATTAAAGTAGTTTTATTCCTCCTGCACGGTGTAATGGTGACAGTGTGTGCATCCGTGTTAGTACTTGGCGTAGGCTATGATTATGATCTCTTGTAGATTATGAAGTTAACTATTGCTATGATGGTATTGATGTGATCTATTCCTCCTACATAGTGTGGAGGTGACAGTGTGCATACTATGTTAGTACTTGGTTTAGTCTTATTGATCTTTCATGCACTCTAAGGTTATTTAAATATGATCATTGAATTGTGGAGCTTGTTAACTCCGGCATTGAGGATTCGTGTAATCCTACGCAATGTGTTCATCATCCAACAAGAGTGTAGAGTATGCATTTATCTATTCTGTTATGTGATCAATGTTGAGAGTGTCCACTAGTGAAAGTCTGATCCCTAGGCCTTGTTCCTAAATACTGCTATCGCTGCTTGTTTACTGTTTTACTGCGTTACTACTGCTGCGTTACTACTGCTTGTTTACTGTCCTGGGCAAAGCACTTTTCTGGTGCCGTTGCCACTGCTCATATATATTTATACCACCTGTATTTCACTATCTCTTCGCCGAACTAGTGCACCTACTAGGTGTGTTGGGGACACAAGAGACTTCTTGCTTTGTGGTTGCAGGGTTGCATGAGAGGGATATCTTTGACCTCTTCCTCCCTGAGTTCGATAAACCTTGGGTGATCCACTTAAGGGAAAACTTGCTGCTGTCCTACAAACCTCTGCTCTTGGAGGCCCAACACTGTCTACAGGAAAAGGAGGGGGGCGTAGACATCATCCTACTAGCATATTTCATAAAAGAAATATGTAGTGATTACTAGAATAATCCACATAGACTATAAGCATTGCTACGGAAGATCTAATCTTATCGTAGTCAACTCTTTGAACTTTGTCGTAAACAATTTTTCGATAAGTCGAGCTTCTTTAAGGATATTCCATCCAAGTCCATCAATTTTATAGATCCATTTACTTTCAAAAAGTATTTATATATCTTGGATTTCATGGCATATAGCCATTTTAATGGAGTCAGGGCCCATCATAACTTCTTTGTTTGTAGTTGGTTTATCATTGTTCAAAATCAATCCTTTGTTCACAAATCATTTATTTGATCACAAAGTAAACCATACCTACAAGGTTCAATATGTACTTCGATCTCCATGGCTAAAACACTTTGTAGTCATGGGAGCCATGTTCGTCATGGTCGCTTCCGGAACCAATTTCCGATGTTGCGCTACTCTGATCATTATGCTCAGGTTCATAAACCTTATCAAGTTCTATTGTCCTCCCACTCAAATAATTCGCTAGAAAACAATTTCTTGGAAATAAGCAAGTAACATTAACAAACACTTTTGTCGTTTACTTCATAGTGGAAAGAATTCCCAATCGATTCTTTGGGATAACCAACAAAGACATTCATCCGATTTTGGTTGTTAACTTTTAGACCAAAATTTAAAGAAAGGACTATTAGGGTTTATACCCATGCCATAACTCGTATGGTGTCATTTCTACGGATCATGATGATGTTCTATTCAGTGTAAAAGCGGTAGTCACTAAAGCATAATCCACAAAAATATAATGGCGTCATAATATTTTATCTCATCATTAATCCAACAAGGCTTGGATACATCTCTCGGATACTATATCATCATTTTGATGCTCCAAGAAATGTGAGTTGTAGAACAATTTCATGACTCTCTTAGATGTTCGCTAAAACTCGTAATTCAAATATTTTCACCATGATCCAATCATAGATATTTGACTTTTCTATTACGATGATTTCCACTTCATGCTGAAATTTATTTGAATCCATTCAAATGTTTCAAACTTCTTCCTTATTGAATATATCCACATATATATACGCAATTCATTGTTGACAGTTTTCATGAAGTAGAAGAATCTCCCGCACACAACTATGCCCAATGAACCACATACATCATCATGTATTTTTCACTAAGTTAGTTGCCCGTTAACCTCTTGGCCTATTAACGGTATTTTAATCATTCTCTTTAGAAAAGATTTGCAAGCGCCAAATGATTCAAAAATCAAATGACTCCAAAATCCATTTGCATGGAGTTCCTTCATGCGTTCCTTTCTAACATGACCTAAATGGCGGTTCCACAAATACGTGGAATTCAAATTATTTGCCTTATGGCATTTTAGCGTCAGTGTTATGTATGTGAGTTTCACCATTAAGATTTATAGTAACTTATCCATCGTACATGGAGTAATGTCAAAATTTGAACAACTCATTGTTTTCATTTGACCAGAGCAAAATAACAATTATTAAGTTCTTTATTATAAATTCTAAGGGCTAGATAGAATGCCAACGACGAACATAATAACACTTTATTTTGTTCCAGACGTGTATTCCTATCATATTCCTTGTCAGTCACTTAGGCCATTGTATTCTTGTATTGTGTTGTTTTGTATGACACTTCATACCAACCAATATAGTACTAATACCCAAGAATTTCATAGTGTGACCTTGATACGCGTACAGCATGCGTCCGTTGGGAACCCCAAGAGGTAGGTGTGATGCGTACAGCGGCAAGTTTTCCCTCAGTATGAAACCAAGGTTTATCGAACCAGTAGGAGCCAAGAAGCACGTTGAAGGTTGATGGCGGCGAGATGTAGTGCGGCGCAACACCAGGGATTCCGGCGCCAACGTGGAACCTGCACAACACAAACCAAGTACTTTGCCCCAACGAAACAGCGAGATTGTCAATCTCACCGGCTTGCTGTAACAAAGGATTAGATGTATAGTGTGGATGATGATTGTTTGCAGAAAACAGTAGAACAGTATTGCAGTAGATTGTATTTCAGTATAGAGAATTGGACCGGGGTCCACAGTTCACTAGAGGTGTCTCTCCCATAAGATAAACAGCATGTTGGGTGAACAAATTACAGTTGGGCAATTGACAAATAAAGAGGGCATGACCATGCACATACATATTATGATGAGTATAGTGAGATTTAATTAGGCATTACGACAAAGTACATAGACCGCTATCCAGCATGCATCTATGCCTAAAAAGTCCACCTTCAGTTTATCATCCGAACCCCCTCCAGTATTAAGTTGCTAACAACAGACAATTGCATTAAGTATTGCGTGTAATGTAATCAGTAACTACATCCTCGAACATAGCACCAATGTTTTATCCCTAGTGGCAACAACACATCCATAGTCTTAGAGATTTCTGTCACTTCCCCAGATTCACGGAGACATGAACCCACTATCGAGCATAAATACTCCCTCTTGGAGTTACAAGCATCTACTTGGCCAGAGCATCTACTAGTAACGGAGAGCATGCAAGATCATAAACAACACATAGACATAAATTGATAATCAACATAACAAGTATTCTCTATTCATCGGATCCCAACAAACGCAACATATAGAATTACAGATAGATGATCTTGATCATGTTCGGCAGCTCACAAGACCCGACAATTAAGCACAATGGGGAGAAGACAACCATCTAGCTAATGCTATGGACCCATAGTCCAGGGGTAGACTACTCACTCATCACTCTGGAGGCGACCATGGCGGCGTAGAGTCCTCCGGGAGATGATTCCCCTCTCCGTCAGGGTGCCGGAGGCGATCTCCTGAATCCCCCGAGATGGGATTGACGGCGGCGGCGTCTCTGGAAGGTTTTCCGTATCGTGGCTCTCGGTACTGGGGGTTTCGCGACGAAGGCTATTTATAGGCGGAAGGGCAGGTCAGGGGGCCACACGAGGGGCCCACACTACAGGTCGGCGCGGCCAGGGCTTGGGCCACGCCGCCCTAGGGTGTGGCCACCTCGTGGCCCCACTTCGTCTCCTCTTCGGTCTTCTGGAAGCTTCGTGGTAAAATAGGACCCTGGGCGTTGATTTCGTCCAATTCCGAGAATATTTCTTTACTAGGATTTCTGAAACAAAAAACAGCAGAAAACAGCAACTGGCACTTCGGCATCTTGTTAATAGGTTAGTTCCGGAAAATGCACGAATATGACATAAAGTGTGCATAAAACATGTAGATATCATCAATAATGCGGCATGGAACATAAGAAATTATCGATACGTCGGAGACGTATCAGCATCCCCAAGCTTAGTTCCTGCTCGTCCCGAGCAGGTAAACGATAAACAAAGATAATTTCTGGAGTGACATGTCATCATAACCTTGATCATACTATTTGTAAAGCATATGTAGTGAATGCAGCGATCAAAACAATGTATATGACATGAGTAAACAAGTGAATCATATAGCAAAGACTTTTCATGAATAGTACTTCAAGACAAGCATCAATAAGTCTTGCATAAGAGTTAACTCATAAAGCAATAATTCATAGTAAAGGCATTGAAGCAACACAAAGGAAGATTAAGTTTCAGCGGTTGCTTTCAACTTGTAACATGTATATCTCATGGATATTGTCAACATAGAGTAATATAATAAGTGCAATATGCAAATATGTAGGAATCAATGCACAGTTCACACAAGTGTTTGCTTCTTGAGGTGGAGAGAAATAGGTGAACTGACTCAACAATAAAAGTAAAAGAAAGGTCTTTCAAAGAGGAAAGCATCGATTGCTATATTTGTGCTAGAGCTTTGATTTTGAAAACAAGAAACAATTTTGTCAACGGTAGTAATAAAGCATATGTATCATGTAAATTATATCTTACAAGTTGCAAGCCTCATGCATAGTATACTAATAGTGCCCGCACCTTGTCCTAATTAGCTTGGACTACCGGGATCATCGCAATGCACATGTTTTAACCAAGTGTCACAAAGGGGTACCTCTATGCCGCCTGTACAAAGGTCTAAGGAGAAAGCTCGCATCGGATTTCTCGCTATTGATTATTCTCAACTTAGACATCCATACCGGGACAACATAGACAACAGATAATGGACTCCTTTTTTATGCATAAGCATGTAACAACAATTAATTTTCTCATTTGAGATTGAGGATATTGTCCAAAACTGAAACTTCCACCATGGGTCATGGCTTTAGTTAGCGGCCCAATGTTCGTCTCTAACAATATGCATGCTCTAACCATAAGGTGGTAGATCGCTCTTACTTCAGACAAGACGAACATGCATAGCAACTCACATGAAATTCAACAAAGAGTAGTTGATGGCGTCCCCAGTGAACATGGTTATCGCACAATGAGCAACTTAATAAGAGATAAAGTGCATAAGTACATATTCAATACCACAATAGTTTTTAAGCTATTTGTCCCATGAGCTATATATTGTAAAGGTGGAGAATGGAAATTTAAAGGTAGCACTCAAGCAATTTACTTTGGAATGGCGGAGAAATACCATGTAGTAGGTAGGTATGGTGGACACAAATGGCATAGTGGTTGGCTCAAGTATTTTGGATGCATGAGAAGTAATCCCTCTCGATACAAGGTTTAGGCTAGCAAGGCTATTTGAAATAAACACAAGGATGAACCGGTGCAGCAAAACTCACATAAAAGACATATTGAAAACATTATAAGACTCTACACCGTCTTCCTTGTTGTTCAAACTCAATACTAGAAATTATCTAGACCTTAGAGAGACCAATTATGCAAACCAAATTTTAGCATGCTCTATGTATTTCTTCATTAATGGGTGCAAAGTATATGATGCAAGAGCTTAAACATGAGCACAACAATTGCCAAGTATCACATTATCCAAGACATTATAGCAAATTACTACATGTATCATTTTCCAATTCCAACCATATAACAATTTAACGAAGAAGAAACTTCGCCATGAATATTATGAGTAGAGCCTAAGGACATACTTGTCCATATGCTACAGCGGAGCATGTCTCTCTCCCACACAACGAATGCTAGGATCCATTTTATTCAAACAAAACAAAAACAAAAACAAACCGACGCTCCAAGAAAAGCACATAAGATGTGATGGAATAAAAATATAGTTTCAGGGGAGAAACCTGATAATGTTGTCGATGAAGAAGGGGATGCCTTGGGCATCCCCAAGCTTAGACGCTTGAGTCTTCTTGATATATGCAGGGGTGAACCACCGGGGCATCCCCAAGCTTAGAGCTTTCACTCTCCTTGGTCATGTTGTATCATCTCCCTCTCTTGATCCTTGAAAACTTCCTCCACACCAAACTTAGAACAACTCATTAGAGGGTTAGTGCACAATCAAAATATACATGTTCAGAGGTGACATAATCATTCTTAACACTTCTGGACATTGCACAAAGCTACTGAAAGTCAATGGAATCAAAGTATCCATCGAACATAACAAAACTGGCAATGCGAAATAAAAGGCAGAATCTGTCAAAACAGAACAGTTCGTATTGACGAATTTTATTGAGGCACCAGACTTGCTCAAATGAAAATGCTCAAATTTAATGAAAGTTGCGTACATATCTGAGGATCACTCACGTAAATTGGAATAATTTTCTGAGTTACCTACAGAGAAAACAGCCCAGATTCGTGACAGCAAAGAAATCTGTTTCTGCGCAGTAATCCAAATCTAGTGTGAACTTTACTATCAACGACTTTACTTGGCACAACAAAACACTAAACTAAGATAAGGAGAGGTTGCTACAGTAGTAAACAACTTCCAAGACACAAAATAAAAACAAAGTACTGTAGTAAAAACACATGGGTTGTCTCCCATAAGCGCTTTTCTTTAACGCCTTTCAGCTAGGCGCAGAAAGTGTGTATCAAGTATTATCGGAGGGTGGTGCATCTACAGCGGGGTTTGGAGTTTTCTCAACTATGCATTTTATCTTTTCTATGTGAGTTTCAGAGGCTCCCTTTTCATTAGTCTTGGGCTTGCTACTCTCATCAAACAAATCTTCAGGAACAATCCAATCAAAATTCTTTTCTAGTGCCTCACACATTCCCAAGAGCTTGCAAGGTATTGATGTTTTAATATCCCCCTCATAATTAACTTCATTAGTGTACTTTTGTCTATCCTTTTCCATCTTCTCAAGGGTACTGGCAAATTTGGTATAAGAGCCTAGCATATTATATTTAGTGATGACTTTTCTAGCTTCTCTCGCTATTCCCCCAAATTCTTTAAGAAGGGTTTCTAATACAAAATCTTTCTTTTCTCCTTCTTCCATATCACTGAGTGTAAGAAACATATGTTGAATCACAGTATTAAGATTAACAAATCTAGCTTCTAACGCGTGTACTAAAGAAGCAACAGCAATTTCATAAGTAGGAGCAAGTTCTACCAAGTGTCTATCTTCAAAATCTTCAACCGTACTAATATGAGTGAAAAAATCTTCTATATTATCTTTCCCAAGGATAGACCCTCGGCCTACCGGTACATCTTTAAGAACAAACTTAGGAGGAAACATAATGAAATAAGTAAAGTAAATGCAAGGAACTAATTTTTTTTGAGTTTTTGATATAGCAAACAAGATAGCAAATAAAGTAAAACTAGCAACTAATTTTTTTGTATTTTGATTTAGTGCAGCAAACAAAGTAGTAAATAAAACTAAGCAAGACAAAAACAAAGTAAAAGAGATTGGGATGTGGGGACTCCCCTTGCAGCGTGTCTTGATCTTCCCGGCAACGGCGCCAGAAAAAGTGCTTGATACGCGTACAGCACGCGTCCGTTGGGAACCCCAAGAGGAAGGTGTGATGCGTACAGCGGCAAGTTTTCCCTCAGTATGAAACCAAGGTTTATCGAACCAGTAGGAGCCAAGAAGCACGCTGAAGGTTGATGGCGGCGAGATGTAGTGCGGCGCAACACCAGGGATTCCGGCGCCAACGTGGAACCTGCACAACACAAACCAAGTACTTTGCCCCAACGAAACAGCGAGGTTGTCAATCTCACCGGCTTGCTATAACAAAGGATTAGATGTATAGTGTGGATGATGATTGTTTGCAGAAAACAGTAGAACAGTATTGCAGTAGATTGTATTTCAGTATAGAGAATTGGACCGGGGTCCACAGTTCACTAGAGGTGTCTCTCCCATAAGATAAACAGCATGTTGGGTGAACAAATTACAGTTGGGCAATTGACAAATAAAGAGGGCATGACCATGCACATACATATTATGATGAGTATAGTGAGATTTAATTGGGCATTACGACAAAGTACATAGACCGCTATCCAGCATGCATCTATGCCTAAAAAGTCCACCTTCAGGTTATCATCCGAACCCCCTCCAGTATTAAGTTGCTAACAACAGACAATTGCATTAAGTATTGCGCGTAATGTAATCAGTAACTACATCCTCGAACATAGTACCAATGTTTTATCCCTAGTGGCAACAACACATCCATAATCTTAGAGATTTCTGTCACTTCCCCAGATTCACGGAGACATGAACCCGCTATCGAGCATAAATACTCCCTCTTGGAGTTACAAGCATCTACTTGGCCAGAGCATCTACTAGTAACGGAGAGCATGCAAGATCATAAACAACACATAGACATAAATTGATAATCAACATAACAAGTATTCTCTATTCATCGGATCCCAACAAACGCAACATATAGAATTACAGATAGATGATCTTGATCATGTTCGGCAGCTCACAAGACCCGACAATTAAGCACAATGGGGAGAAGAAAACCATCTAGCTAATGCTATGGACCCATAGTCCAGGGGTAGACTACTCACTCATCACTCCGGAGGCGACCATGGCGGCGTAGAGTCCTCCGGGAGATGATTCCCCTCTCCGGCAGGGTGCCGGAGGCGATCTCCTGAATCCCCCGAGATGGGATTGGCGGCGGCGTCTCTGGAAGGTTTTCTGTATCGTGGCTCTCGGTACTGGGGGTTTCGCGACGAAGGCTATTTGTAGGCGGAAGGGCAGGTCAGGGGGCCACACGAGGGGCCCACACTACAGGTCGGCGTGGCCAGGGCTTGGGCCGCGCCGCCCTAGGGTGTGGCCACCTCGTGGCCCCACTTCGTCTCCTCTTCGGTCTTCTGGAAGCTTCGTGGCAAAATAGGACCCTGGGCGTTGATTTCGTCCAATTCCGAGAATATTTCTTTACTAGGATTTCTGAAACCAAAAACAGCAGAAAACAAAGAATCGGCACTTCGGCATCTTGTTAATAGGTTAGTTCCGGAAAATGCACGAATATGACATACAGTGTGCATAAAACATGTAGATATCATCAATAATGTGGCATGGAACATAAGAAATTATCGATACGTCGGAGACATATCAGACCTAACTAGGAATACAACCATAACATGTATATCATTTATATACACCTGAGCTAGACTTTCTAGTCTTTTCTTTCTTTCTGCCAAAATATCTTTTGCAGTTTCTCTTTTAGCTTTCCTCATTATTCAGAAAAACACTTCAACATCAATAACTTCTAGGTTTGTTGGTCAAATATCAATAACCTTGAGGTTCTTACTTTGAAGTTGATCATCATATGACAAGTGTTCCGGATTTCTCTATTAATAACCTTTTAATATGATGAACAATTTCACTCATAATTTTATCCATCATATCATGACGAATTTTCGAGACCATGTCTGTACATGCTAGGCTCGTAAAGTTTAACCTTAGTATTCGCATGTGCAAATCTGGCTTGTACCCGTTGTAAGCACACGTAGAATATATAACACCCGATCATCACGTGATGCTTCGAAACGACGAGTCTTAGCAACGGTGCATACTAAGGACAATCACTTCATGGATATGCGAATATCGTTAGTGCCCCAATAGTTGGAGGATTGGGACGCCTTGCGTCTTCAACCTTCGTACATTCCCATAAAACTTATGAGTTTATGTAGTCTCACCAAAATATATTCTATCATCTTGCAATAAGGTCTTAGATATCACATATATCTCATACCTTGATTATTTCTGAAAACTAAATTTTCAGCTCCTTATTTTTCAAACAGATTTGAACTTCAAGTTTTACGGAGACAAGATAACTTTAGGTACTAATTGAAACCACAACTCTTTGAATCAACAATATGAGGTTTACTAAAAGTTTGCAATAGGACTTAATCATTTCTTGATTCTTTAACAATACGGTACCAGTCCGTAAAGTTTCTTATCAGACTTAACATTATTTCTATCTCAATTACAAGACTAGCGCATGGTAGAAAACGGATGCCAATACTACAAAATTAATTCAAAATACTACTCAGACTATGTTTATGATAATTAGTTCATGTTTTAATCTAATTACTAATGAACTCCCACTTAATACAACATCCCTCATAGTTGTTAAGTGGTACACGATCCAAATCCACTACACCAAAACCGATCATCACGTGAGATGATGTAGCTTCAATGGTGAACATCAACATGTTGATCATATCATCCATATGACTCATGTTCAACCTTTCGGTTTCCGTTGTCCTGAGGCCATGTCTGTACATGCTAGGCTCGTCAAGCAAACCCAAGTATTCCGCGTGTGCAACATGGCTTACACCAGTTGTATGTTGAGTTTATCACACCCGATCATCACGAGATGCTTCAAAACGTCAAACAATGCAACGGTGCATACGAGGGGAGAACACTTTATTATCTTGATATTAATGTGAGGGATCATCTTATAATGCTACCGTCGCGTTCTAAGCAAAATAAGATGCATAAAGGATTAACATCACATGCAATTCATATGTGATATGATATGGCCCTTTAGTCTTTGCGCCTTCGATCTTTATCTCCAAAGCACGGACATGATCTCCATCATCAACGGGCATGATCTCCATCATCGTCGGCGTAGCGTCAAGGTTCATGGCGCCGTCTTCATGGTTGTTCACCTCATGTAGCAACTATTACAACTACTTTGAAATACTACTCAACATGAAATTTAAAGACAACCATAAGGCTCCTGCCGGTTGCCACAATACAATAATGATCATCTCATACATATTCATCATCACATTATGGCCATATCACATCACCAAACCCTGCAAAAACAAGTTAGACGTCTCTAATTTGGTTTGCATATTTTACGTGGTTTAGGGTTTTCGAGTAAGATCTAATCTACCTACGAACATGAACCACAACGGTGATACTAGTGTTGTCAATAGAAGAGTAAATTGAATCTTCACTATAGTAGGAGAGACAGACACCCGCAAAGCCTCTTATGCAATACAAGTTGCATGTCGAACGAGGAACAAGTCTCATGAACGCGGTCATGTAAAGTTAGTCCGAGCCGCTTCATCCCACTATACCACAAAGATGCAAAGTACTCAAACTAAAGATAACAAGAGCATCAACGCCCACAAAACCATTGTGTTCTACTCGTGCAACCATCTATGCATAGACCTGGCTCTGATACCACTGTAGGGATTCGTTGCATAGAAAACAAAAAATTTTCTACCGCGAGAACGCAATCCAAGCCAAGATGCAATCTAGAAGACGGGAGCAACGAGGGGATGATCAAAACTAACCCTTGAAGATTTCCAAAGCCTATAAGAGTAGGCTCTTATTGCTGCGGTAGACGATCACTTGCCGCTTGCAAAAGCGCGTAGAAGATCTTGATCACGGTGCCACAATCGGGCAGCACCTCCGTACTCGGTCACACGTTCGGTGTTGATGAAGACGACGTCCTTCTCCCCGTTCCAGCGGGCAGCGGAAGTAGTAGCTCCTCCTTGAATCCGGCAGCACGACGGCGTGGTGGCGGTGGCGGTGGAGATCTCCGGCGGAGCTTCGCTAAGTGTGCGGGAGAAGAGGAGGAGAGAGGGGGCGGCTAGGGTTTGGGAGAGGGGGTGGCCGGCCACCTATGGGTGCGGCCAAGCTATGGGCTTGTGGTGGTCAGCCCCCTCTCCTATGCCCCTCATTATATAGGTGGAAGCCCCAAGTGTTGGACTACAAGTCTTCGAATAAGACCCGAACCAAAAACCTTCCATGTGTAGGGAAACCTACCCAAGGTGGGAATCCCACTTGGGGTGGGATTCCCCCCTTCCATGAGGGGGGTTGGCCGGCCACCCTTGGGGAGTCCACCTTGGACTCCTCCCATTTAGGGTTGGCTGGCCATGCAAGGTGGAGTCCCTCCGGGACTCTACTTTCCATGGTGATTTCTTCCGGGCTTTCTAGAACCTTCTAGAACCTGCCATAAATGCACCGGATCATTTCCAAACTTGGAATATGACTTCCTATATATGAATCTTATTCTCCGGACCATTCCGGAACTCCTCGTGATGTCCGGGATCTCATCCGGGACTTCGAACAAATATTCGAACTCCATTCCATATTCAAGTTCTACCATTTCAACATCAAACCTTAAGTGTGTCACCCTACGGTTCGCGAACTATGCGGACATGGTTGAGTACTCACTCCGACCAATAACCAATAGCGGGATCTGGAGATCCATAATGGCTCCCACATATTCAATGATGACTTCAGTGATCGAATGAACCATTCACATACGATACCAATTCCCTTTGTCACGCGATATTTTACTTGTCCGAGGTTTGATCATCGGTATCACTCTATACCTTGTTCAACCTCGTCTCCTGACAAGTACTCTTTACTCGTACCGTGGTATGTGGTCTCTTATGAACTTATTCATATGTTTGCAAGACATTAGACGACATTCCACCGAGAGGGCCCAGAGTATATCTATCCGTCATCGGGATGGACAAATCCCACTATTGATCCATATGCCTCAACTCATACTTTCTGGATACTTAATCCCACCTTTATAACCACCCATTTACGCAGTGGTGTTTGGTGTAATCAAAGTACCTTTCGGTATAAGTGATTTACATGATCTCATGGTCATAAGGACTAGGTAACTATGTATCGAAAGCTTATAGCAAATAACTCAATGACGTGATCTTATGCTATGCTTAATTGGGTGTGTCCATTACATCATTCATATAATGATATAACCTTGTTATTAATAACATCCAATGTTCATGATTATGAAACTAATCATCCATTAATCAACAAGCTAGTTAAGAGGCATACTAGGGACTCTTTGTTGTCTACATATCACACATGTACTAATGTTTCGGTTAATACAATTATAGCATGATATATAAATATTTATCATAAACATAAAGATATATAATAACCACTTTTATTATTGCCTCTTGGGCATATCTCCTTCAATCATCTCTTAACCAAGAGAATGCAAAGTCTTTTTTTATCTTTCTCTTTCCTCCACCTCAAAATTTATCCTACGTGTCACTATTAAGATATCACCATTGTACATGCCATTAGGTGTGTGGATCACTGGATTGACACGAATAATCCGGTTGCGGTACACCTTGATCTTGCTCCATTTTTTGTGTTCCTAGGTAACTCTTTTCATGTTTCCCGCAGTGCATTTTGCCTATGACATTTTCAGTTTTCATTTGACCGGGCATGTAGTAAATCACGTTCACGAGAGGTGCAGTTCATATTCTAAGGTCATGTTGTGCCGGCCTGGAAGTTGCAGTCTTGGAGACTACCGAATTCCCAAAATAGAACCATTGGCTGCTGAACAGAGCAGCACAACGTTTTCCCGTCCGGTGGAGTGTAGTTTTTTTTAGATAGCCGAGTGTAGAGCTCGGGCTCCGTAGTCCACAAGAAACGATCGCCCCCTCCCTACCTCGGGTTCTTTTTCCTCCCCTTCCTCCTTGCGCTCACCCTACATTTCGAATCAGGATGGCAAAATCAGCTAGATCGATCTACTTCCTTTCGCATCTCCTCGAATATTTAGTTGGACTGTACTTTCTGGTGGAATCTGCATGACAGCGTGAGGGAGCCTATAACGTCCTCATCATGTGTCGCAAAATGAAAACTTTTATAACTTTGAAGGGAGAGTAATTAAGAATAGGTCTTGCGACCAAAACTCGTTACAACGGGTGGAATGTGAGGTTATAGAGAAGGACAGTGATTTGCTTGTCTTTTAGTCGGACATCGTACCAAAGGAAGTATGAATGGGGACACGCTCCTAGTTGAGCACCAAGGCTTCAGACATTTCTGGAAAAAGTTGCACAACTCCCGGGAGTGTACAAAACGTGATATGGTTCTCTATGTTTTTGGGAAAAGAAGTGAGATTCTAGATAGTGCATGAAACCATCACATACTATGACTTGTTGGGTATGCTCGTATTCATTAGATACTATGTTAAACCCTTGCTTAGAGTATGGCAATATCGAGGAGGAAACTACTGAAGAACCCGGAGGAGAAAAAGTATACTATGAGGAACTAGATCTTTCCGTAAGCATTGAAGGAGTAGACCGCGATATAGTTTATGGAGTGGAAGGCAAAGAAGAATAAACTGCAACTTGGATAGGCTAGAATAAGTTAGATGAGCCGAGCAGTATATAATCTTACTAAATAAGTTGTTGAGATCTAATGGTACCATATTTAGATGTGCGGTTGCTCTTAAAGCTAGTTGATTTGTATTTCGGTTGCCCCGTGAATCCTCACTAGACCTAGGATGATCTTGAGTCTTGTGTACACTTCTGGGTTGTGATCATGAATATATGAGAAATTTGGTATCAAGATATTTTTGTTGTACCACTCTGTTCCATGAGTGTTATATGCCAAGACTTGCGCACTACAATATGCAGCGGCATGCCGGGTCACTGCACTATGACGCCAGCTCTAGCAATGTATGTGCAACATGATTTTTGAGGCTCTTGTAATTTGACGCCAGCTCTAGCAATGTATGTGCAACATGATTTCTGAGGCTCTTGTAATTTGCGTAGGATACAAACATCGGTACTCCTACGGAGGTTCCTGGTGAGGGGCCAAGCAAGAGGCCTTGAGTCAGGCCGGCCAACATTGGCCACTTCCATGACGAGGATGCTCCGAGCACTTCATACCGGTGCTCTTCAAGTCTACCATGGGCATTCGTTCCGTGGTTCGGGAAGATCATTTCCACGATCACCCTGCTCACTAAAACTAGATGCAAGTGGGACATGAAGACCAACTATGTCGATGAAAAAGCCATCCTTGGTCAAAGGGTGGTAAGACTTTGCCATTGCAAACGATCGGAGGGTTGGATACTTCCTCACCTTTGACAAGGAATATGTAGACATCTTCCGAGTGGTAATCTTCGACTACTCTTGCTGTGAGGTGATGGCGATGTCCCCGGACCATGTGATATGCCACCAGGAGGATCGTGGAAGAGCAAGGGTCATCGTTTCTTAGTGTGTCTGTGTAGGAATTGGTGGCTTCAATATTTTAAATGTTCACTACATTGTTTTACTCCCGGAATCAAACCACAATGTGGAAGTATATTAATGGAAATATGACGCGGAATTGTACCTAAGGAAATATACTTAAGGAAGCCGGTACGTCTATACTGAAATACGGTGTTTATGAGTACGCTGGAAATAATATACCCCGAAATAGTGTAGAGTAGAAAGCCAGGTTGTCTATAGGATTGACTCTATGGATTTTTAGAGGCCGTGGGTTTGAATTTGAGTTCAAACTCGGCATATGACTCACACATACATATTTTGGAACCTAATTGGTTAATGGTATTCGGCCCGGTAACTAGTTGTTAATGATAGTGGTTTTACGAGTCTTATCTGAAAACAGATTGAAATATTTGGTATTTGGGTCTATATAAAGATCCCACCCTAGAGCCTTAATATGCATTTTGAGCTGCACCACCCGTAAAGCAAAGAAATAGAGGTAGATTGAATAGCTCATAACCCTAATTTCTTTCGGTCGTCTCAACTTGTCTGCCCAATTTGATACTCTATTAAGTTAATTATACTACTCCGTATGATAGGATTCCTATGCTTACTTTGTGTGATATTCATATCAGTATTTATTAGTGCCTGACAACTTCACCACATATGAGAATAGGTTATCACACTCGCTCCTGTGGTGTCAACCAAATATCATTAGTCTGCCTAAATTCTAAAATAAGTGCAGGATACCAAACACGCCGTGGGTTGCCCAGGGCCATCCGTGTCATGCCCTGGCACACGGCTGGCTTAGTTGATGTGTGTGTGTTTTCTTGTCTCATTTGACATGGTTTAGTACAGTTGCTAGCGATGGCGATCGAGAAGATTACTCACCGGCAGTAATTTCTTCATGTATTTCTCTCCCGGTCATGGTTCTGACGTGACATGATCAAGAGAAGTTTCCATTGGTTATCCAATGAACGTACACGCGTTTTTCACTACATACGTTCCTGTCTGTGTTAAGCGCCACTCTTACTAGCTATAGCTAGGCCTAATGCAACTTTCACTTCATCGTGACCCCTCTCATATATCACCTATGTCACCTCGTATTTTCGTGCGTATCCGAGGTAAAGATGATTGCTGTGACAACTTCCGTATCTAAGGCGGCTCACGGTGGACTCGACCGGTTCCAGAAGCCAGAGGTGAAGGATTCCACAAGAAATTAAGAGCAGACAACACTCCACGACCTCGGCGCAACGTGTCAATAGCAACCAAATCATCTACCATGCATGTCGTATATAAGATCGAGCTAATATGTGTTGGATTGCTAAACAAGGTGAGTGGCGTTAATACGCATGGGTCATGAGGCTTTGCTTTGCCAGCAGCCCATCAACATTTGTTAAATTAAATACCTACTATACCAACGGTTGGATATAAGCCAAATGTTAAGTCATTTATAGTTAATATAGAGGAGCTTTCTTGGAATGCCTCCGGGTCGCTCTCGGGCGACTCCGAGGCGACCCCCCGCGCCGCCGCCACAACCCCCTCCCCAACCTCGCCTTCTGCCCCCGCTGCTGCCGGAGGAGGCCGTCCCACGGCGGACGGAGGCGGCGGGGAGCACCCCCAGCTCGATTCCCTCAAAAAATCCAAATCCCCCCCATGTTCATCCCCTTCCTCGCGTGCCCCAGTGCGCCGCCGGCCCGGCCGTGCTCGGCTTCGTGGCCCCCATGCTCATCCACCCGCGGATGTGCTCCTTCTCGGGGGCCTGCTGGCGCGCTCGGCCCCTGCGCCGGCGGCGCGAGTTCCTGCGCGTCGCGCCCTGGCGGCCTTCGTCGCGTGGTCATGCGCTTCGCCACCCTTGGCGGCGGGCGCCTCCCTCTCTGGTCATCCATCCCCATGGTTCTGGCCGTGGAGGCCAGGGGTCTGGGCCAGGGACTGCCGGCTGCGCTCCCGTCCTGATTGGACCATCGGTGGTTCGGCCACTGCCAGACCGGTGGCCCGTGTCCACCTTGGTCGTGGTTTCCGCCGTGTGGGGGAGGTCGGCCTGTCCTGACGTGCGTGCCTTCTCCGAGAGAAATCTCTGCTCCGGGCATGGTCTGGAACTGGCGGTGACGGCGCTCTCTGCGTCGTATTCCTCCTTGGAGGCACCGTTCTGGAGCTTCGCACGTGTCGGACAGATGTGCCTCTCGTCTTCCCGCCGGCCCTTGGGGTGTATCCTTCCGGGCTGGCTGTTGTCATGGTGGCCCAGGCGGGGCTGCCTGGACGTCCTAGGGTGGCCTCGGCTTGCGTTGCCCTTCGACCACGGGGGTGGCACACCGGTGTCGTCGCCCCAGTCTTGGCTATCCAATGCCCTTCGACTGTACTTGGTCTCGGCGGCACAACGCCCTTCGGCTTCGCCGACGGCACACCGGTGTCGTCGCACGGTCTCGGCTATCCGACGCCTTTCGACCGTGTCAGTGATGCTTCTTCGTGTGCCCATGTTTGGTGTCCACGTATTCCGCTGCCTGTTCCTCTGGGCTGCTCTCCTTCGGTGTCGAGGTTCTCACCGGAGGCCTCCCTGGCGGATGGCTTGAGGCCCTCAAGGCGGCGGTCTGGTTGTGACTTCGCTCTGGTTCGCGCCTTGTGGCGTGACTCGATTCTGCATCGCCATTCGACCACGGGGTCGGCACACCGGTGTCGTCGCCCCAGTCTCGGCTATCCGACGCCTTTCGACTGTGTTTGGTCTCGGTTCTGCAGGTCCTTCGTCATCGCCCGTCGCTCGCCTTGCCAAGTCGTGGTGCTCGTCCTTTGAGATGTTTGCCTCCCAGGGGGTTCGGTTGGCTTTCGTATGCTAACCTCCCCCTTCCTTCGTGTTACCTGTTTCTAGTAGGTTTTTTCTGTATTTTTTCTGTCTTCTCTCCCTTGTACCCCTGTATTTCTCCAATCTGTTTGTAAGAACTTGAGCCTCCCAGGCTACTTTCGATGGAATGCAACAAGTGGTGGGGATTTCCCCCCCGTCAACCTCGAAAAAAAAAATAGTTAATATAGAGCTAATATGTACAATAGTGAACTATGAAAATATACAGCTTTATCAATACATGGCTCATCTTTCACTCTCATAAAATGCCTAGAAGCATATGCTAAAACTACTAATTTTAGTTATACATACATCTGCATCTGGAAAAAGTTGAGCATTTTTTTTTGCGACAAAGCTAGTAGAAGATTTAAAGATTATGCTGGATAGATAGCATCTGAGGCGCGCCAGCCTGGATCAATAAGTGAGAGTAACCAAATATTCCACTCCGAGCATATAAAACCTTTGTGAGAATTTCGGTAGTTGTACATGAACTGTGAAAGTTCTCCATCAGCAAGATGCCCATTCTTACTAGTAATTCAAATATGGAGTTGCTTTTGGTTTTGGATTTCATAGACAGTGACGTTTAGCGTTTGCTTGAGTAACCCTGTCGACTGTCGTGCTCTCCATGTCGAGGTGGTTCTTCTGGAATCCAAAATCCACTGGACAAAGGGCCCCGTGATATATGATCGGGGACACGTTACTCCACAAACCCCGATGGACCAAAATGCGCCGCTCGCTCCGTGTCTTGCTCACGGCGCGCGACATGCTCGGAGTGTCCCGCTTTACAACCTGTGTGATACTCTGATGGACCCCATGGGATCGATACCAATCTACGCTAAATAAGCTGAGATAAATTAATCAGTGGTGTTAGCAAAGATGGCATCACCACTGCCGTCTCTAGACGATGTCACGGTGGCGTTCTACAGGAACATATCAATAACAA
Organism: Lolium perenne; assembly: GCF_019359855.2. Lineage (NCBI taxonomy): Eukaryota > Viridiplantae > Streptophyta > Magnoliopsida > Poales > Poaceae > Lolium > Lolium perenne. Next base: position 314,805,022 of record NC_067247.2, read on the forward strand.
CTACTAGTAGTTTGTTGGACCCAAGTCAAACAAAAAAAGATTGTTGGTTGGACCTTTATCGCACTTGAAAATTACGCCAGGAAGATTAGTCTATTCTGTACAGTCAAGTCCTTCATACAATTGCAAAATTGAACTCTGAAACACAGCACTAAAGATGTTGACAGGACATACTCTCACAGTCTAAAATGTAACAAAAAGTGAGCGTCTCAACTTTTTACCCATATATGTGTATCTACAACTAAGTTATGTCTGGACCAAATTAAGATATTTATTTTTGAACGGAGGTAGTATGTACAGCCATGGTAATTGGCGAAGTTTATGCTACGCAGCTGCCCCTTCGTCTCTCTCCACGTGAGGCGGAGGCGAGACCTCTCCCGCCCCCACTCCGCCAATGTGAGGTCTGGTCCCCTCTCCCTTCGCTTGTTGCTCCGACAACATGAGGGAGGGGGGCCTCGCTTCTCCATTCTTGTCTACTTTTTAGTGTTAGGGTTTGTCTATTGTGGTACGCCGTTAGGGTGGTGGGAGCAGTGGTCGAGCGAATAAATCTGCCTCAACTCTACTTCCACACCGGTGCCAACCTTCACAGCGCGCCTCGGGGTTGATAGCTTCGCGTGCTTCTCGATCCTTCAAGTAGGTGGCTCGGCCTTCTCGCCTTTCTTCAGATCCGGTGAGATCGGTTTCTTGGCGTGTCGTTGGCGTTCATTGTTATCTACGGCGACGCTGGAGGCCGAGACGAGGTGGATGCTCTCGAGCGAGGATGTTGGTTCGGAGGTGGTGGTTTTGTTGTTATTCCTCGGCTTCGTTGATGGGATGCGGCGGATCTTGGTGTAACGTAGCACGAGGATGTCCCCCGGTCGATGTGCCACAACGACATGTTCCTCGGTGCTTGCAGCGGGCATGTTCATCGACCCACAATGCCCTGTTGGCGATGGTGGTCTTCTGGATATAGCAATGTTGGAGGCTCGGCATCTCTTCCAACTCATGTCTAGGCGGCATTGGGATTTCGACAATATTGGAGGCTCGATGTCTCTTCCAACGCGCGTCTAGGCGGCGTTGGAGTTTCGACGCGACCACTTGCTTGAGCGAATGGAGGAAACACTAGGAAAAACTTCTGCAAAAATATTTAGAACACATGTTTTCTCCTGATTTATATTTTATATGTTAGTTTCTACATTAGTTTACTCATGTAACTTTATTTTTACATGGTTGCTTATGAAAAAAAAAACGGCTAAGATTTGACCGGCCAAATTAGGTGTGTGTTTGTGGATTGACACGAATAATCGGTTGCAGTAACTTGTGAGCACGATCTTGCTCGAATTTTGGGTTCGCGGGTAACTCTTTTCACCTTTCCCGCAGTCCTTTTTTGCCTCCCACATTTTCAATTTTTCCTTTGACCGGCCACGTTCACGGAGAGGAGGTGCAGTTATTCCGAGCTCGTGCTGTGCCGGCCTGGAAGTTGCAGTCTTGGAGACTACCCAGTTCCCAAAACAGAAGAAGCATCGGCTACAGAACAGAAGCATCACAATGTTTTCCCGTCCGGTTCAGACTCCGTAGTCCACAAGCAACGATCGGCCCCTCCCTCGCTCCCTCGGATTCGTCTTCGTCTTCCTCTTCTTCTTCTCCGAGAGCGATATAAACAGCGGAGGGGAGAGAAAGAGGCGAGTCATCCGTCACCCATCAACCTCCTCCAGCCAACGAAGCAGCTGCCTAGTCGGCAGCAGCCAGCCATGGGGTTCTTCACCAGGAGCACCTCCAAGCAGACCGCCAAGCTCAAGTCCCTCGTCAAGCTCGCGCTGGCGCGCCTCGCCGTCGTGCGCCGGCCCCGCGTCGGCCGCCGCTCCATCGCCCGCGGCGACGTCGCGCAGCTGCTCTCCATCGGCCACCTCGACCGCGCGCTCGTCCGCGCCGGCCAGGTCCTCGAGGAGGACGACGCGCTGGCGGCGCTCGACGTCCTCGAGCTCTACTGCAGGCTCCTCGTCGACCACGCCGCCCAGCTCGACAAGCCAAAGTAATCTACTTTGCTAACAAACTCCCCCGAGTTCCTCGTCTGATCGTTTCTGTTCGTGCGGTACGGTACGGCGGGAGATTCTAATCTGGTTCTCCGTCCAGGGAGTGCAGCGAGGAGATCAAGGCGGCGGCCGCGGGCCTCATCTACGCGTCGGCGCGGTGCGGCGAGCTGCCCGAGCTGCTGGACGCGCGCGCCATCCTGGCGGACAAGTTCGGCCGCGACTTCGCCGCCGCGGCCCGGGACGGCGCGCCCGGCGTCGTCGACCCCACGGTACGTCCGCTTCGATGCTCCAGCTATGCGCGCGCGCGCCAACCGCTTCATCTCCACCTGCCGCCTCGCCAACCGCTGGACGTGCTGGACGGGAGCTGGAATTTTCATTGACGAGGGTTGGTTGGTGCCTTGGTTTTGCAGCTGGTGCAGAAGTTGTCCGGCCAGGGTGCAACCGCGGAGCAGATGCGGAGGCTGGCCAAGGAGATCGCCGCCGAGAACGGCATCTTGCTCGAGTTCCCGGAGGACACCAGAGAGGTTCCTCACGCTCAGGTTGGTTGCAACCTGCTGCACGACTTCACAACCGCTGCTCATCTTGTTCATGCGATTTCTGTGATTCAGTACACTCATGTTATGACTGAACAAATGTGCAATGCAGGGGAAACAGAGTGAGCAAGCCAAGATGAGCGTGCCGGCTGCGAAATCCGTCGAACAGGCTGAGATAAAGACGGAACCTTGCGTGGTAAGTCTGACACTGCCATCATCAGGAATTCAGAATGTATTATGGAATCTGATGCTGAGAAATTGCATGCGTGATTAACAGGTCCAGGACAGACAGAGGCCTGCTTATCAGAGCGTGAACCGGCCGAGTCTCGCGCAGCTGAGCGCGGAGGAGAAGGTGCCGAGGGAATCCAAGCAGTACCGCGATGTCAGGATGGCGGCGGAGGCGGCCTTCGAGTCGGCGTCGTTCGCGGCGATGGCAGCCCGGGCGGCCGTGGAGCTGTCTCGGACGGAGTCGCAGGGGAAGGGGTGGAGAGGCAGCGGCGGCGGCGGCGGCGGCGGCGGCAACGATAAGGTTCATCCTCTGCAGAGCTCGGGCGCAACCCAGCAAGAAACGCGGCCGCCAGGGAAGGCTCCGTCGCCGTTGCCGTCCCCGTCCTGGAGCGACCACAGCACGGTGTCCTCGGTCTGGTCGGACCCGCCGCAGAAGGGCAAGACCGTCGTGTTCGACGAGAGCGACGAAGAAGACGAGGACGAGGTGGTGGAGGACCTCGTACGGATTCCGCAGCTGCGCCGGCCCCCCTACGGCAGGGCTGCCTCCACGGCGGGCGTCGGCGCGGGCCACACGGACGGTTCACGGCGCGCGGCGTCCGGCGAGGCGGGCGCGCTCCAGGACGGCGTGTCCAACGGCTCGCAGCACGCGACGCACAGGAGGCACGCCTCGGAGCTGGCCGGCGGCAACGCGCACCACAGCGAGGAGGTCCAGGGCCAGCGCGGCGTGTACAGGGCTCCTCCGCCTCCGTACAGGAGGAACCCCTCTGCGGCCAACGGCAACGGCCAGACCGACGGAACGCGGCGCGCCGGGGACGTCGACGGCGGGCGGCCGCGTGCGCAGCAGGTCGGCGGCGCGTACGAGAGCTCAGCGTACGTGGCGCGCGCGCCGTACGCGAGGATCGCGTCGGCGCTGGAGGGCGGCAACGAGCACATCGCGCGGCACGAGGAGGTGCGCAGGATCGGCACCGACGCGCGGGTGCTGCAGGAGAAGCTCTACGGCCCCGCCGCGCCGGGGCCGGGACGCGCGCCGATGACGCCGGAGCGGAGGGCCATCTCGGTTCGCACGAGGAGGTGAAGACGGTTTCAGTTTAGCACGGTAGCTCGCCGTCGTCGTCGCCGGCGCGGTGGCGGGCTCTAGTGGATTGATGAGGAAATCCAGGATTGCTGAAATTTTTGTACAGTTAGGAAGTGAGGGTAGTAGCATTGTGACATTGTCGATTGATGAAGAGCATGATATTGCCTGTGTTCATCACATTTGGCCGGAGCTCAGAGCCAAGGTGATCGGCGACGTACGGCTTTGTGTTGCCGCCGATCCGGCCATCGTCCATGCACGCCGTCGTGCTGGTCACCTGGCGCAGACTCTGGACCACAGTTTACGGCTTACCAAATCTGGCTCGACAAACTGTCATGATCGATCTGACACCCCGGCTGCCTTGAGTTGTCCAACTGCTGCCGGTCCTTTTTTTCGCTGGCGAGCTGGGCCGCCCATGAGACCAGGACGACACATCTCGAGCCAAATCAAAGAAAAGCTTTGATGCAGTAGAATGCATGGTGATTTCAAGCAGTAGCGCGCCTTGATTTTGCGTAGTAGGAGAAACGCATGAATGTTATAGGATTGCATGTGAAACTGGGTGTTTCATTAGCAAGAACAGGAAAAACACAAAACAAAAGGAGAGGTCTAAGTGGATGGTAGAATTTTTGTCCCCTTTGCCATGTTTTATTTAAGAGGTCTAAGTGGATTGTAGAATTTTTTTCCCTTTGAAACCAAAACAAAAGGAGAGATTCATCCATATTGTCGATATTGTACTCCTTAAACTAATTGGACGATCAACGTTACCAAAGGAAAAAATTCCTACACTATTCCTATGTGTAAAAGAGGGCCAAACATTTTCAAATTAATGCCTGCAATCCAAAGAGGCTCTTAGTTGGGATAATTAACGTTTCGATTTGAAGTTTGTGCCTTGTTCCATCTCCCACTTCATTGAAACTATAACTACCATGATTCATGAATCTACTCCCTCCTATTCATATTAGTTGCCACTAATATAAATGTATCTAGACAAATTTTAGATCTAGGTACATCCATATTAGTGGCAAGTAATATGAATCAGAGGGAGTAGAACTATCGTGTGATGCTTGGTTCACATTAACACTTAAATCAACAATAAAAAAACCTTTTGTCGCGCTGGGCAGCTGTCGCGCACTTCAAGGTAGTTTAGCAAACGCGGGTCCCGCCTAAGATCAAGGTGTTCCTCTGGCAGCTCATCAGAGGAAAGCTTATGTCTTGTGAGCAGCTGGCTAAGAGACATGGCCCATCTAATGACCATTGCTCACTTTGTGGAGAGATTGAAGATTGTAATCACATCTTCTTCACTTGCCACATGGCTAGATTCATGTGGGCTAGCTGGGCTTAGAGAACTCCTTCACTGCGATTTGAACCCGACAGGGGCTGGTGACTTCATTGCACTCGCACATGGCTTGGCAGGCCCCCTTCGTAGATTAGTTTGGTTCACATTTGCAGCCCTTAGTTGGTCTCTCTGGAACATTAGGAATAAACTAACTATCGAAGGAAAACTGATTGGTAACCCAGCTGACGCTTTCTACCATATGTTGATTCACATGCAGTCATGGAGGGTTCTTGTCAGACAGAGGGGCATGTCGCTTTTGGATGCTGCGCGGGACGAGGTCGGGAGGCTAGACACGAGGACTAGGATCGAAGATTAGCTTGCTTATTTGACCCGCTTGAGGTTTTTGTATCCTATCTGCATGTTGCTACTACTAGGGAGTAGATTTGAGACTTCGTGTGGGTTCTTGTGTATGTTCGAGTTGTTTCTTGTATGGTACTGACCACGTATGGTGGGTGCTGCTGACATAGGCATCCCAAATGGGCCTGCCGAAGTTAGTACCCGGGGTTTACTGAAGGCCCACTACCCGAAGAATAAGAAGATTCGGAAGCCCAAGATAGTATTAAGGAAAGCTAGAGTTGTAATAGAAAGTCTTATTTGTAATCTTGCGGGATGAGTTAGAAACCTTCCCGGACTTTGTAACTTGTACAGCACAAATCCCTCGGCTCCGCCTCCTATATAAGGTGGAGTCGAGGGACGCAGAGATCATCGAATCATTGTTTACAAACCCTAGTTTTCATAATCGTCGAGTACTTTTCGGCTGAAACCTTCGAGATCTACTTGCCCTCTACTTCCAACTAAACCCTAGCCTACAATCCATAGGCATTGACAAGTTAATACCTTGTCAATTGGCGCCGACCGTGGGGACTAGAGGCGTAAGGATCTGATCTCGATGGCACGTTCAAGATCTTCGACATCATCAACTGCAAGCAACGCAATGGATCGAGGTAAACAGATCGCTGCTGGTCCTGTCGATTTTGTTCCTCACCCACCCTCCCGTTTGGATGCATATGCGTATCTGGCGGAGCCTATGGAGATGATGTTCGGAAGGTTTCGCTTTCGCGTCGAGAAGGAAGGATCGTATCGTGTCGAAATTCCGATTTCGTCGGGATCGTCGGCGGTCGATTCCGATTTTTCAAGCTATACATCGTCAACCGAATCAGGAGAAGAAGAAACTTCATCGACACGCTACGTCAGCACCAGGGCAAGAGAGAAACTCGCCAAGATCTTCAGCGACATGTCGTTTGAGTCATCTGCGGACTCATATATAAGCGATGGCTCAAGCAAAGGTCGACGATTACGACTTCATCGACAAATCTACTACAGTGGGCAAGGTCTTCACCAATCTCAATGATGGTGTCACCAAACCCAACATAGATCTGAACACAAAATATCATCAGATTTATGTCATTGGAGAGCCAAGCAATGACCAAGAGGAAACATCTGAGGCTTTCGACGATCTGGGAAATCCATACGTCGATCCCTCCGATCTGCGACGAGGCCTGGGCAATAAGTACGTCGGGCCACAGCCGCGACACAGAGTTCAACTCCCGCAAGCAGCGTGGGATAGAGCCGCGAGAGCTATGGACGGCTCAGAACCAATGGCCACCACAACCACGCCAGAGGAATTGCAAGCATATCAATATAGGCTCGCACGAGCTGCAAGAGAATTGGAAAAACAGACAGTTGAGTTAAACAGAAGAAAGGAGGCAGCTTCTGCATCCAGCAGGAGAAGGGCAGAGCTGAGTCGACAATCTAGAACTTCGGGTGATAGCCACAGGGAGGCTCGGAACAGAGCAAGATCAAGGTTACAACACATACCCGAAGAAGAAAGAGAGCACTTGGTCCAAAACCTCGACATGTCCTTTATGTCGATAGATACAAGAGGAAACATCATCCCTAAGACACCAGAGGCTGGGTATATGGCGACACATGCTTTTATCCTCGCATCTAAACCACCTCCAGGAGATCCAAGGGAAACACTATACAATATGGCGATAGCAGGAGTTGGAGCTATGGGGACAGCGTTTGTATCAACGCCTCCCGAAGGAGCGGCAAGGCAAAATAGTCCACGACCTACAGCAGCAGCAGCGGCAGTCCCTGAAGGACCAAGTGGAGCAAGAGACACGGCAGCACAAGCAAGGGTCGACAGAGCGCGGCAAAGCAGAAGGGAACATCGGCAATCTCCAGAGCTTAACGACGAGGATATGTGTGGCTTGCCGTGCTTCACGAGGAGAGTCCGAAAAACTCGAGTCCCTTCAGGATTCAAGCTACCTGACAACTTCAAGAAATTCGACGGCCTTCAAGATCCAGAGGATTGGCTAGTTGATTATCTCGAGACAGTGAAGCTCACAGGAGGAACCAGGGCAACAGCTATGCAAAGCATCCAGGTGCATTTGAGTGGAGCCGCACGATCTTGGATAAAGAAACTTCCTCCAGGATCTATCGACAGCTGGGAAAGCTTCGAGGACGTGTTCGTCAAGAACTTCCGGTCCACATGCAAAAAACCTGCGTCGTTAGAGGAGTTGAGAGCATGTCGACAAAAGCCAGACGAGCCAATGAGAAAATATATCCAAAGGTGGAACATCATCAAAAACTCGGCAGAAAATATATCTGACGAGAGAGCGATAGATGTGTTTGTCGCAGGAATCAGGCGTGGAGATTTTGTCGAGGACTTGGGAAGGACCAACCCAAAGACAGTATCCGCGTTAATGGAAATAGCAAACAGATGGGCAGATGGAGAAGATGCTGTCCACAATAAACGGCACAGGTCGCTAGAGGAGGACCGTGGTCGAAATTATCAACCGAGGCGACGATTTCCTCGGCAGTACCCGAACTATGATGCTCCAGGACAAATTTCGGCAGGTTTTCGAGCAAACACAGGAGGAAACAACAGAGATGATTATCAGAGAAGCAATGAGCAGCGAGGCGATAATAGAGACGATTCTCGAAACAACAGGCAAAATAGCGGGCCTAGGTTCCTGAGGCCTTTCGTGTCTCCCGAAGAGATGATGAATGGGCCGTGTCAGATGCACTTTTTCCTCGACAGCAACGGAAAAAGACAGTCAGGACATCTGCAGAAAGATTGTCGCAATTTCCAGGCAATGTTAAGGTGGGCAGAGCACGCTAACGCTCGAGCAGCACAGAGAAATCGTCGAGAACCCTGGAGCGAGCTTGACTTGCCACCGCCTCCCGCGATTACGAAGACAATCGACATCAGCTCGAATAGCGGCAGCACCTCCACCACCACCTTACGTTGATCCTAACTCCAACGGAGCGGTGTCGATGATTCAGAAGGGAAGGCCATCCAATAGAGCTCAGAAAGTAATCTCACGACAGGTGTTCATGGCAGAAAAAATGCCTCCACCAACAGTCGAGTATCTTAATTGGTCAGGGCAAGATATTGGCTTCACCATAGCAGATCATCCGCAGCAAGTTCCTCGACCAGGACAGTCAGCACTTATCTTACCAGCAGTTATTGCGGGATTTGATGTCTCTCGAGTGTTCATAGACGGCGGCGATTTAAACCTTATGTATGCAGATACATTGAGGAAGATGAACATATCCCTAGCAAACTTGAAACCAACAGACACGAGGTTCCATGGTATCACACCGGAGAAACCAAGTTATCCATTGGGGAAGATCAATCTCGACGTTCAGTTTGGAACCCGAGAGAATTATAGAATCGAGAAGCTGGAATTTGAAGTTGTGGATTTTCCGTCACAGTACCACGCTCTGTTGGGACGACCAGCATATGCTAGATTTATGGCGGTGCCACACTATACATACCTGTTGTGGAGGATGCCTGGACCAAAGGGACCAATCACAGTCAAAGGAAGCTTCGCCTTAGCCGATAAGTGCGATAAGGATTTTCATCGGATATCAGAAACTTTCGGGATGCAAGCGGAGTATTTGGCGTCAAGAAGTATGACTGACTACGACGTGCTGTCAGACGTTGGAAGGCCAAATAAAGAATCAACTTTCAACACCGAGAAAAATTCTAAGGAGGTGCAGATTCACCCGACAGACCCGAAAAAGACGACGTCCATCGCAAACGACATGGACCTCGCATAGGAAAGCGCGCTCGTCGAGTTCCTCCGTGAGAACTGGAAAATCTTCGCATGGTGTCCAGCTGACATGCCAGGAGTACCCAGGGAACTTGCCGAGCACCACCTAAACTTGGATCCACTAGCGAGACCAATCAAACAACCCTTGCGGCGTTTTTCGGAACCAAACCGCAAGGCCATGCTGTCAGAAATCGATCGACTACGAGAAGCTGGTTTTATCAAGGAGTTGCACACAGAAGCCACATGGGTAGCAAATCCTGTGTTGGTGCCGAAGAAAAACACTAAGGTCCTTCGCATGTGCGTCCACTTTACGTGTCTCAATAAACATTGTCCAAAGGATCACTTTCCCCTCCCGAGGATCGATCAAATTATCGACTCCACGGCTGGATGTGAACGTCTTTCCTTCCTGGACGCATATTCTGGTTACAACCAGATCAGATTGAAAGAAGAAGATGAAGTAAAGACAGCGTTCATCACACCTTATGGCGTGTTTTGCTACAGAACAATGCCCTTTGGTCTGAAAAACGCGGGAGCAACATATCAGAGGATGATGCAGAAGTGTTTGGCGACACAGATTGGGAAAAACGTGCAAGTATACATCGACGATGTCGTCATAACGTCAAAAAAGGGGGCAACGCTGATCGAGGATCTCAAGGAAACCTTTGACAACCTCGACAAATTCTGCCTCAAGCTGAACCCGACGAAGTGTTCTTTTGGCGTTCCAGCAGGAGAACTTCTGGGGTTTCTAGTTTCAGCAAGAGGGATTGAAGCAAATCCCGACAAAATACAAGCTATCGTAGCAATGAGGAAGCCAACAAAGTTGAAAGAAATACAGCAGCTAACTGGGCGAGTCACAGCTTTGAGCAGATTCGTCGCCAGGCTGGGAGAAAAAGCGTTACCATTTTACGCTCTGATAAAGCAAGGAGAGAAATTCCAGTGGAACGAAGAGGCCGACAGAGCTTTCGAGGATTTGAAGCACACAATCTCGACACCACCAATCTTGGTGGCACCGAAGGAAAAGGAACCTCTCCTGCTGTATATTGCAGCCACGCCCCAAGTGGTTAGCACGGTGCTAGTTGTTGAAAGAGAAGAAGAAGGAAAACTCCATGGAGTGCAAAGGCCAGTATATTTCACCAGTGAAGTTTTATCACCTTCCAAACAGCGGTACCCGCAGTACCAGAAACTAGCATATGGAGTAATTGCAACGGCAAGGAAGTTGCACCACTATTTTTCGGCACACCCGATAATAGTAGTCAACGAAGCACCTCTTTCAAATATACTGAACAATCCAGAAGCTACAGGGCGTGTCTCCCTTTGGGGAATAGAACTTTCCCCTCGGGACATCACGTATGAAAAAAGAAAGGCAATCAAGTCGCAAGTTCTGCCAGATTTCATTGCAGAGTGGATGGAGCTACAAAACACGGGACCCCCAGATTTGTCGAGAACTTGGACCATGAACTTCGATGGGTCCAAGAGAGTAGAAGGAGCTGGCGCAGGAGTAGTACTTATATCACCTGAAGGCGACAAGTTGAAATACGTCCTTCGGATGACGTTCCCTAACGCATCCAACAATGAAGCAGAATATGAATCCCTCATACACGGGATGAAGATGGCGAAAGCCTGCGGTGCAACTCGACTAAAAATCTTTGGCGACTCACAATTGGTGGCTCAGCAAGTTATGAACCAATGTGACGCAGTCAATGATAGCATGATAGCATACAAGGAGGTGTACAATGAGCTCGAGAAGCTGTTTGATGGGTGTGAGGTAAATCACATCAGTAGATTGAGCAATGATGAAGCCGACGTTCTCGCAAACATCGGGTCGCAGTGCCTCCCAATCCCGCCAGGAGTATTTTGGGAAGAAATAGCGGAGAGATCCACGAAGCCTAAAAAGGTGCAGAAAAAAGCAAAGGAAGGAAAAACTTCGGCGCCCCTCAAAGAAACCACGGAGGATGAAGAGGACCAAGAGCTTGTGATGATGGTAGAAGTTCCTTGGATGCAAGCATATATATCATATATCCTCAGGAAAGAAATACCCGATGATCCAGTTGAGGCAAGGCGAGTTATTCGACGATCCAAAGCTTTCACAGTGATCAAAGGGGAATTATACAAGCGAAGTATTTCAGGCGTCCTGCAAAGATGTGTCACACCCGAGGAAGGAAGAATAATTCTGAAGGATGTACACGAAGGAATATGTGGCCACCACGCAAGTAGTCGAGCTATTGCAGCCAAGGTTTTTCGGGCAGGATTTTATTGGTTGACAGCAATCGAGGATGCCAAGGAAATAGTAAGAACTTGCGACGCGTGTCAAAGGTTTGCCGCAAAACCTCACTCTCCAGCGGCAGAACTAACACCAATACCATTGTCGTGACCCTTTGCCCAATGGGGACTTGATATGGTGGGCAAGTTGCACAAAGCTTCGCCTGGAGGGTATGAGTACTTGTTGGTCGCTGTCGACAAATTCACCAAGTGGGTAGAAGCAAAGCCAATAAATTCACCAGATGCAGCATCGGCAATAAAGTTTGTGAAAGGCCTCGTTTTTCGGTTTGGGGTGCCTCATAGCATTGTTACAGATAATAGTTCAAACTTCACATCCAAGGAATTCAAGGAATACTGCGCAGAAGTAGGCATTAAATTGCACTTTGCGTCAGTTGGGCACCCGCAAACTAACGGACAAGTCGAGAAAGCCAATGGTATCATCTGCAACGGCCTCAAAAAGCGCCTGCTAGGACCGCTTGAAAAAGCTCGACATACTTGGCCAGAGGAATTGCCAAGTGTTTTGTGGAGCATCCGAACAACACCAAATACGGCGACACAAGAAACTCCGTTTTTTCTCGTCCACGGAGCCGAAGCAGTACTACCAATTGAAATAAAGCATGATTCTCCAAGAGTAACAGAGTATGACGAAGAAACATCACAAAAAGCTCGGGAGGATGATATGGACGCACTCGACGAAGCTCGCGATGAAGTACTTTCACGAGTCACCAAATACCAGCAAGACCTCAAAAACTACCACAGTCGACGGTTAAGACCAAGATCTTTTCAGGTTGGGGATTTGGTCTTGCGGTTAAATCAAAAAAGTACTGAGAAGCTCGAATCACCATGGTTGGGGCCTTACGTTGTCACGGAAGTCATCGACGAATGCGCATACAGGATCAAGGACAAGAAGACAGGGGCTCCCGAGAAAAACCCCAGGAACGTAGCGCAGCTCAGGCGGTTCTACGCCTAGAGTTGACATATAGTCCTTCTCTGTAAAAATACAGTGTACTGAAACGCCCGCGAGTTTTCAGACACACTCTTTTCCTTTTCGGGGCACCGAGTGGGGCCGGAAAGGTTTTTAATGAGGCGGGCTCGCGGTGCTGCAATATAATAAAGATAGTGGAGATATACTTCTTATTCTTCGACACGCTCGGGGGCTCAACGCCTTCAAGTCTCAGAATACGTACAATATAGACAAACTAGACTTACCGAAATATTTCGCCTTGGTACACTAATACCTCGCCAAATATAAAAATCGGAAGCTAACAATTATAAATATAGTGTACACGTCAAAAATCTTATTGCTTTGGTCTAAGAACCTCGCAACAAAAATATAGAATTTCGACACTAAGATACTCGGGGGCTTGCAACCTATTTGATGAAAAAATAAAGATATCTCCTTACGGCAAGAGGAAAAATCTTCGAGATGGAAAAAACAGTACAAAGTCTAGCCAGAAGGCTCGGGGGCTCCAACAATATAGAATACTTTACAATATACAACAAATTTCTCCAGAAATAAAAAAGAAATCAAAAAAAGATACAGACATAATGTTTTCCAATATAGTACAAATCAGTCAAAGCCTAAAATACTATCTATGGACAAGCCTCTGGTTGTTTTATGTTCAGCATAGGACCCCTTGACGAAGAATTCTGAGTCCATTCGAAGAAGCTCATCTATCATCGACTCGGCCACAGGAGTTACCATCTCATTGATTGTGTCAATATCATTTTTTCGCCGCGATTTCTTGGCCAGGCAATCAGCAACAATCTTCGTTAGGTCTAGTTTTGGATGGCAAATATTTATCATAATCATGGCGAACCTTGCTCCAGCAGTCAATTGAGCTCGCACAAAATTATGAATGCGGGGAGCATCTCTGAATATCTCCAGCAATTCAGGAAGAGTTTTGGGAACTTCATTTCGAGGAAACAAAGTCTTGTAAACAAGGGTTAATGTTGTCGTGCAAAAATTGAGAAATTCGCGCACTTGGCAAGCACGATCTTGGAACCTGACAATTTGCTGGGTTCGTTCAGGGGAGGCCCAGAATAAACAGCCATGGTTAAGGGAAAGATTGACAATAAGATTTGTTCTCTCGTTTACTCTTCGATCTTCGGCGGCAGCATCAAGAACCGAGCCTATTAAGCGACAAGGCAAGAAATTTGAAGGGGGGCACAGCAAAATAAAGAGGAAGCATTGTGAGGTTGGAAAAACATACCTAACATATCTGTGCTAGCCTCCAACATTAGCTCGAGCATGCTATTTTCTCGGGTAGTGGCCCCCTTTGCTTCCAATACAGCAGTATCCTTGGCAGCCATAGCCTCTTTGGCTTGTTGGAGAGCAAGTTTTTCTTGTTCAGATGCTTTCCGAGACTGTTCCATCATTGCCAGAGTTTGTTTCTTCATGGATTGAAGTTGTTGTCGAAGTTCTTGCAAATCTTCCGACAAATGTTTGCTCGAAGAACCTTCAAGCGGGTCGTTATCAACTAGCATTTTCTTCGAGAAGGAAGAAGCAGGTGAAGCATCGGCAGAGCAAGGATTGGTCGAATAGTTATCAAATATTAACTGGAAAAGAAAGCGACAGGATCAATGATAGTGCCAGAAGGAATTTCATTGATCTCTAGAAAAATTCACATAGACATTACAAATGAAGTTCTCCAAAAGGACTACCAGGATAATTGTCGCCACAGCTAAATTGGCGACAAGGACAAAAGAGAGAGAAAGCAAAGAAAAAAAGAGGCATGCAACTAGACCTCCGGCCTTGATGAGCTAGGAGTTGAAGATGGCTTGATCCCAAGATAGGCCAGGATTTTCTTCGTATTGGGCTTGGCTGCCTTGATCAAAGACCGCCATTTTGTTTGCTCTATCTGCTCGGTGTCGCCAACCTTCATCCAATCAACAGTTTGTTGGCTGTCAGCGACCAAGGCAACAGTGCTCTCGACAGCAATCTTCATGTTCTCCTGGCGCATTTTCAGTCCAAGGTCTTCTGATGGATTGAAGCTCTGGGCAAGGGCAAGGAAAGTCTTGGGCTCCTCTTTCTTCGGAAAGAAGTAGGGGAATAGCTTCGACAATCCTGCGTCAGCATTCACCACGCCTTCACGAATTTCGGATCCATGAAACTCCAGATAAGAAAGTGCATCAAGGAGAGGATCATTGTCGGGATTCTCCAGATCAAACTCTTGGTTTGTTTGGCCTGCCACAGGAAATAAACGTTGGTCAAAAGCAAGAAAAAGCAGGTCCTATAAAAAATAGAAGAGATCGATAAAATTACCTTTGAAGCGCCGACTTTGCGAATTCAGGCGCTTGAGGATTCCCTTTTCACGAGCAGCCTGTGCGGCTTTGTGCTCGTTTAATGCAGCTTCAGCATCCTCAAGTCTCTTCTGCAGTTCCTCGACACTAGCAGCTTTTGCCTTGGCTTCATCAGCCTCTGCTTTGGCTTCGCTAGCAACAAGTTCGGCTTTCTTGCGGGCCGCTTCACTTTGCTCCAGTTTTTGAGCAAGAGTGTCGGCAAGCTTGTTGGCCTCTGCAAGTTTCTCTGTCGAAATAGAAAAGAAAGGTAAAAATTTCGACAAAAAAAGGAGCAAGAAGACAGAAACAACGACAGCAAAAAAGTTATTACCTTCAGTTCTGCTGGCATACTCACGGTACCCAATGAATTGGGATCCGATGCGAATAAGCTCTTTGATCATGGGCTATCAAAGAAGAACAAAGAAAGAGAAACATCGGTATGGAAAAAGAATGAAGGCGTAAAAAAGCAAATAGAGGAAATATAGATATTGGCAAGAAAATTAAAAAACTTACATCATCCAAGAGCAGAGTAGAAGAGCTACCCAATTGAGGGGCAGGCTCAATGATCGTTTCAATCCTTGTCCTTTTTGGTGAAGGAGCAAGGGGGCTTGATGGTGGAGTAGTGGTGACGACGTTTTGTTGAGGAGGCGAGGATTCTTCTCCTTCAACTGGCGTATCCGAGGCAAGTAAAGTATGTGACGTGCTCGTCCGAGGAGCCACATCAAAAGTTGGTACCTCTTCCTCATCATCGCTGTGATTAAAAATCGACAGCATAAAAAGCAAGACAAGACAAAAATTTCGAGTACAGAAATAAGGAGAAATAAAAATGACTTACGAGCTGACGAGGGATTCAAGATAAGGATCATAAGCTGCCTTCTGATGTGAAGGATCAACTTCTTCGGCTTTGTAAGTGCCGGAATGTTCGACATCATTCCTCTTCCTTTTGCCTTTTGGAGAAACAGCGGGAGGAGGAGATAGTGCCGACGCAGTGCCTTCGGAAGATCCCGCAGATTTTCGAGAATCCACGGGTTCATTCACCGAAGACGGAGCTTCTTGATTGTCATCAGTGACAATGGCCCTTTCTTCGACTTCTCCACCTTCAGGAAGAGGAGGAAGCGAGACAAGGTCTGGATGATTCTGTGCAAAATAAAATAGGGAGAGACGTTAGAAAAGAAGTTACAAAAAAGTTAGCAAAGCAACAACAAGACAATAGACAAAGATTACCTGGGGGAGTGGATTGGCGGCGCTGAATGGCTTTACACGACAAGAAGCAGGGACAGGATCTTTTTTGCTGAGAGATGAGATTTTTCGGACAAGCTTTTCCAAGTCTTTGACCTCCAAATCCACCGACAGCCGATCTTCATCCTTCTCGCCAGCATATTTCCATAGAGGATACTTGCGAGCTTCAAGTGGCTGCACTCTAGTCCTAAGAAAGTATGCACTGATTTGGATACCCGATAATTCTTTGCCGCGAGTATTTTGCAACTTGTGGATACGAGCCATCAAGGTTTCTGTCGACGCCCTTTCTTCTTCGGTGGCCTCCGCGTCCCAGGAGCGGCGGCGAAAGATTTTCTCGGCGCCATCAAAAGGAGGGATGTTGTCCTCCGCACATCCATGGTTCTCCTCCTGAATGTACAACCACTTCTTGCGCCATCCTTGAACTGAGTCAGGAATCTTGACGTCGAAGTAGTCGACAGTGGGCCGAACAGAAATCACAACGCCGCCTATATTATAGGCGACATTGGGCGAGCCATTACGGCGGCAGAAG
This sequence comes from Lolium perenne, assembly GCF_019359855.2. NCBI lineage: Eukaryota > Viridiplantae > Streptophyta > Magnoliopsida > Poales > Poaceae > Lolium > Lolium perenne. The sequence goes on from NC_067247.2 coordinate 314,821,573, forward strand.
AAAATGCGCTTCCATAGCGCCCAGTTAGGCTGGACACCAAGGAAGGACTCACACAGAGTGATGAAAATGGAAATATGGAGGATTGAATTTGGCGTGAGGTGGTGGAGTTGCAGACCGTAGATAAAAAGAAGTCCACGGAGAAAAGGATGAATGGGGGCGGAAAGACCGCGGATGAGGTGATCGACAAAACTTACCCGGTACCCCATTGGAGGGGTTGGGTAGCTTTCCTCATGGGGGAAGCACAATGCCTTGGGTTTCTTGCTGATCCCCAGCTTCTTGAGCATGTTGATGTCTTGAGTGGAAATCTTCGATCTTTCCCACTCCGCCGCCCCAAGATCCACGGCGGCCATGGAGGACTCCGGCGTGCTGTGCCTTGTCAATCGACGAGGTGGCATCAACAATGGCGCAGGATTCGCAGCTTGGAGGCGAGGAGTTTAGGAGGCTGTGGATCGCAGGAGGAATTTGCAGATGAGAGAAGGAGGACAGCGCGAGCGGAAGTGCTCAAGGAGGAAGAAGATGAACTTATATAGGGGTGCGGTGAACCGACGAACCGTTGGATAAGGAAAATGTGTGACAGATGATAGCCACGTGGCAACAAGGGTAAAAAAGTAATTCAACGTTGGGGAAGTTACGGTGCGTGCGCCAGAAAAAGCGGAGGACGTGTGTCCCCCACTTGCATGACGTGTCAAGATAGTGGATTAATTGGGCCCGCATGGCAGCGAGAAAAGACTTGTCGCAAATTTTTGACTAGCAATCGTGGCTATCGTCAGCAACAACGTCATCTTGGCAGAATAAAAAATTCGACTCAACAGCTTCATAAAAGGCGACACGGAAAAATAATGCTGAGCCTTTGATCAAATACAAGTTTTTGATCAAATGCTCGGGGGCTACTTTGGAAAAAAGGAAAAGATCCAGAAGGACAAAATGGAAATGGCGTGAGCCTATGACCAAATACAAATATTTGTTCATAGCCTCGGGGGCTACTCCCATCGGGAGCGCTGTTCGCGCACCCGAGAAATTATAAAACTTCGGGAGATAAAAGAAAATATAGCGGCATAATGCGTGGAGCCTACACCCAAGTACAAGTCCTTGGCTGTAGCCTCGGGGGCTACTCCCATCGGGAACGCTGCTCGCGTGCCCGATGAAATTATAAAAAAGAAAAAAAGAAAGAGAAAAAGAAAGATAGAAGAGCAAAAGAGTATATTTCGAGTTATAATTAACTCTACATATACTCCCATCGGGAGGGCAATATAAGTCATCTTTGACTCGATAAAATGTGCCATTCCAACAGCCGAAAAAGCACTCGACAATATATTCTCAGAACGCCAAAGTTGCGATCAATTTCTGAATGCCGCAAATTTGCGAAGGTAAGACCCCAGATCCGTTCTGCTGGGCGTGGCATCGCCGAAGACTGCGCTCTGCTACTTTTATCCGTATCAACAGATATGAAGAAAAATCCTAACGGACGCGTTAGGTACCCGATAAATTTTACTGGGACTCGATAGAATGGTAAGACCTTAAGCGGCACATGTCGAAGTTTACACCGGTATCCCGAGGTCATGTCCAGGGACGTGATCTTGAAGTAGGTTTTTGCGGATTGCCACTAGAGCAGTTAACTAGTACCTGATCCGTCAGATGAACTAGCCCCAACTACCATTATCCCTGTACAATATAGATGTTTATGAGAAGAAATATAGAAAAGTCAAAGCTGTCGAATAAAAATAAACAGTGGAGATTTTCCTTGACCCTACGATTCAAGCAAAATCTCGGGGGCTACTAACATAGGCATCCCAAATGGGCCTACCGAAGTTAGTACCCGGGGTTTACTGAAGGCCCACTACCCGAAGAATAAGAAGATTCGGAAGCCCAAGATAGTATTAAGGAAAGCTAGAGTTGTAATAGAAAGTCTTATTTGTAATCTTGCGGGATGAGTTAGAAACCTTCCCGGACTTTGTAACTTGTACAGCACGAATCCCTCGGCTCCGCCTCCTATATAAGGTGGAGTCGAGGGACGCAGAGATCATCGAATCATTGTTTACAAACCCTAGTTTTCATAATCGTCGAGTACTTTTCGGCTAAAACCTTCGAGATCTACTTGCCCTCTACTTCCAACTAAACCCTAGCCTACAATCCATAGGCATTGACAAGTTAATACCTTGTCAGCTGCTTTATTTATAAAGCCGGGCCATGTGGCCCTCTCTTTTAAAAACCTTTTGTTCCAACCTTGAACGTTCCAAAATCATTCATGTAAGGGTACATTGCCCCTATGTGTGGTTTTGGTAATTAATGACAACCCCTATGGACTAATGTTTTCATTGAGTTTATATGAAGGAATATTCCATAGGTACTACTTGCTCTCCATGTGTTGGATTCAAGTATGGATGCCATGAAGATAAAGGTATACCTTGTGTATTGGCATCAAGATCATCGGTATGAAGATATATATGTGATATGATCAAGAAGAAGAAATGAAGATGGAGTTCTTATGTGGAACTCAATATTAGCCATGCTCTATCTTATGTGAGTATGAGAAGATACAAGGTTGAGTTGGGCAAGTTCAAGATGAGCATCTTGAGTGAATCACATGCTTGAAGCTTGCCGTCCATTTGGTGATAATGGACATGTGAAGATGTGCATCAATGGGGCTTTCCCATCATAGTGTATGGGGGAGTATTTGTGAGTCTTCACGAAGCAACATTGATCAAGTAAGGCATTCCGGCTTGAGTGAAGCTTGAAGAGTTATCATCAAGATCAAGCGGGATGCGCAAGGCAAAGGTATGGACTTGCTAGGTTTTCCTTTTACCGGTCTCAAGGTGGATGTTGGGAGACCGGATTATAGGATAGATAGCCGCACTATTAAGAGGGGCTTTCGGTTGGGTAACTTGATCACATCGTCTTAGGGAGCTCAATCTTTGCATACTTTGCATATCCTTATTGCTTCTTGGTGTTTCTCTGTGTGAGGTTCTTGAGCTTGTTGCTAGCTTTACAACAAGCCCAAGTTCATCGAAAACGGAATCCGCATGCATCCTCTATTGCGTTTTCGAGTTTGGACGTCTTCACCGTTTCTTGACGGTGGGAGACTCCCTCTCTAAAATCATCTAAAAATATTCTGTGAGGAGTCTCCATATTTCCAACAAAATTGGTTTCATTCGAATCGGAGTTCGGGAGCATTAGTTATTAAAGAAAAGGGAAAAAGAGAAAAGAATAAAAAGAAAAGAAAAAAAAGAGGCGAGGCAGCCGGTTGGCCGCCCGGCCTGCCGGGCCGCGCGCCGGCCCACCCGGTCGTGACCGGCCCGGTGACCGGTGCCATCCGGACCGTGTCCAGTGGCCATTTGGCCCGCGACCGGTCTCGGGCCCGGTCCGGCTCCGGCCTGCCCGGCGCCTCCTCCGGCCCGGCCAGGGCGCCCGCTGGGCCGCCTCCGCCCGCGTGGCCCACGCGCCGCGCGCGCTCCTCGCCTATCCGTCGCCGCTGCGCGGGCTGCTGCCGCCCGGTTGCTGGGCCGGCCAGACCAGGCTGCCGACCGGGCTCCTCAGCGCCCAGGCCGGTCGGCCGGCCTGGCAGCCGGCTGGGCACCTTTTCCTGGCCGTTTTTCTTGTCTTTTTCTCTGTTTTTTTCCCCAACGGTTATTTTTCTCCCTAGACTATAAATAGCCCTTCTTCCACCTTGAGCAACCAGTTCTTCCCATTCTCTCACCTCCATTGTTGCTATTTGAAGAACTTGCTCTCCCCCTTGATTCCTCCAACCATTCTTGCTCATATTTGAGGATTTGAGAGAGGAGATCTAGATCTACACTTCCACCAAACCATTTCTTCTCTAAGTGAGGGAATCTCTTGGGATCTAGATCTTGGAGTCTTTGGTTGACTTTCCCCCTTGTTCTTCCTCTCCAATCTCATCCTAGCATTCGTTGCTTTGGTGGGATTTGAGTGTGAAGGACTTGAACACCTCCGGTGTTCTTGCTTTGCATCATTGCATAGTGTTGAGCTCTCCACCATGATTTGTTCGAGTGAGAGACCGTGAGCTTGTTACTCTTGGAGGGTGACCTCCTAGTTGGCTTGGTGATTGGTGCTCCGGTGATCTCTTCAAGAAGATTGTGAAGAGACCCGGGCTTCTCCTTCGTGGAGCTTGTGAAGTGGTTGTGGAGCTTGCCATCTCCGGAGCGGAGGAAAAGCTAACCATAAGGAAAGGGCCATTATCCTTCGTGGGTGTGGTTCGGAGAATAGGGTGAGCCTTCGTGGCGCGGGGAATCCTTCGTGGGACCTCCATTCCTCCAAACGTGACGTACCTTGTTGCAAAGCAAGGGAATACGGGAATACATCCTCGTCTCCGCGTGCCTCGGTTATTTCTATACCCGAGCTCGCTTTCCTTGTGATAGCCATCGTGCTTGAAGTACATATATCTTGCTATCACTTGTGCTACATATATCTTGTGCCTATCTTGCTTAGCTCTAGTTGCTATTGTTACACTTAGTTGAGCTTAGCATATTTAGGGTTTGTGCTTGTAAACTAAACGATAGTTTAATTCCGCATTCTTACAAGACAAATCCGCGAGAGTTTGTAATTACCTATTCACCCCCCCTCTAGGCGACATCTCGATCTTTCAATTCATCCAAACATTGGCCCAACTTTAGGATGGTGGTATTGCATCTCGAGGTTTTAAAAAACGTGGGGAAAAAATCCAAGATAGCTTGAAATACAATAACATGCAAAATTTCATCAAAATAAGCATTGCACAACAATTTATATCATGTACTCCATCTATTCAGTAAATATAATGTGTTATTACAACTAATATGTGTATATTGGTTGTAGTAACATCTTATGTTATGCAACAGATTTAAGGGTATTTTACCTTTGACCATTGTTTTGGTTAATGATGATACTGAAGCTAGAGACAGATTAATGTTACCTACAAGTGTTATACCCCAGGTTTTAGTTTGTACTCTAGTTGCCGATGGAAGATGGTTGGAGACCTCCATTCATTAAGGCAGAAAAGTGTGAGAGCTTTCCATTTATTCCGCTTATATTTATGTTTGAGATAAACAGGAAACACCGTGCTATTAAGAGGGGTGATCTCGATGAGCTTCATGGGGATGTTAACCAGAGCCAAAAAAACACATATCCTACCCAACATATATCACCAACACACAAATATATGAGAGTTTAGCACATTGGGAAAGTAGTGCTTTGGGAAGTTCATTTGCGTGACATGTGCCAGTCTGTGTGTGTCGGTCTAACAAACCTCCACACCGATAGGATCGGTGGCTCCTGTTTGCAGCAAAGGTATGGAACAACCATGCATGTCGGTCAGTCTAGGTTGCAGCACCAATACACTAACCTAGCCGGTCCGTTGCCCGGTCGACTGGCCCAGGCACTAACACTGTCGGTCCTGGAGTCGGTTCCACCGAGAGGGTGCATGGAATTCTTCAACAGGCTAGTTTTCTCCCTTGGTCTATAAAAGCTCCTTCTTCCTCCGTGAGGAGGTCAACTCAACCATTCATATCAAAACATTGAAGGTCTCTCCCCCACTACTAGTGAAACACAAAAGCTCGCACATTTCACCCAACCAAATACAAATATATTTGGTAAAAAGCAAGAGGAAGTCCTCGACTATAATCTCACCAAGCCATATTTTGTACCCTTGATTGCATCGAGCTAACTTGTTACTCTTAGATTTATGTGAAACCCTAGGTGGCTAGGGTCTACGGCGGCTTATGGCCTATGATTTACCCCGTGGAAAGTTCGTGAGCGTTTTGAGGCTACCTCAAAGACCTAGCACTAGTGATGGATCTTCTACTTCTTGGAGGAGGCCCACGGAGAAAAGTTGAGCCTCTGTGGTGCTTGAGAATTGTTCGTCGCACATCGGGCTTACATCTTCATCTCTAGCGTGCCTCAGATATTTCTATCATATCTCTTTACTAGTGTGGTTTAAGGTATGATAGCACTCCTACTTGAAGTACTTGTATCATCATATAGGTTGGCTCACCTATTTTGCATTAGGCCACTTCATCTATCTGCTTAGCCTATTTTTTAAGATACTAAAATAAATTTTGTAGAATCAATTCAACCCCTCCTCTAGCTTACCATATCTACCTTTCAACTAGAAACCTCTATCAAGATATTTGTTAGATCATGCATTTTAAGATAGTCAAGGAAATTGAAATAGAAGTGAACAAAACATATAGACAATTCATATAAGTGGCATAGTTTAATATTTAAATACATGCAATTTATGTTTTATATTAGAAATATTTAGATCTAGTTATGATGATTCTGTCAAATAAATATTGTTTTGTTGGAAAACAGATGTTCGATTGGTTTGATCTTATATTTAATTCTTAAGAAATAACTCACATATCCCGGATCATAGCTAAAAATACTAAAATGAACTAATACAAATATATATGAACATATATTTTGAAATAGAAACCAGCTACTTCATCCGATCCAAAATTACTTGCAATGTATTATACAAATAACAAAAGGTGCAATGTAATATCTTGAAAAGATAACAGCTAATCCAAGATTCATTTCAAAACATGGCTTAAATTTGTTTATGTCTACTTTGAGTTACATGCCTTGGGAATGTAAATAAATAATGAAAAACAAAATATTTGTACTAAATAGTGGAAAATGTACTAGTTGAAATCATATGTAGCTAAAATGAATTATAAGTAAAAATGTTTGGTATAAACAAGCTACGGCCAGCAGATAATTCTTTAATAGTGCATAATTCTTCAACATGATTTCAAAAAAAATCTGATATTCACCTTCTTTTTTACCCTAGGGAAAATAATGGTGTGTTTTTCTATGTACCATCAAAAAAATATAACTTACTGCAATGTCCGTCGCATTTTCACATAGGAAGACCTTATTCTACGATACATTTAGAAAGATATACTTACTTCGTCACCCACTGCCCTCTTTTAACCATAGAAAATACTACAATTTCCTTATGTAGCAACACCAGAAATATAAGTACCCTACCATCCGATGCCTCTTTCACCTGCACTTATGCGGCACTTCAACAAATGATATATAGTATTATTTACACAATATTTTAACCAGCGATCTAGATACCAAAAACGAGGCGAACCAACTATCTAGATACCAAGGGAGTGGCGAAGGTACCTCGCCCTTCCGTGTCGAGGTAGTCATTTCCAACAAACATGTTCTGACAGGTAACATGCATGTCACAATAGGGTTTAACCTCCCGTGAGGAACAACTTTTTATGTACTCGTGACTACATCCGCCTATATATATGCAAGGCCACACATTAGAGTATTAAGATCTTATTTGGTTTTTGGATAAAGAAGGGACCGAAGAGTCAAGCGCTGCATTTATTCGGTGGGTTTGTATTTTACATAGAGGACCTCAGAAAGAAAAAAGCAATTAAATCAAGCCCTCAAATTTTTACAAAGAGGTACTTGAAGAAAAGTTTTAAAATGTATTTAGGCCCCTTTCCACCGTGGAAGAAGATGCACTCGACATCGCGGATGCTGGTGCCGTCATATGGGACGTAACTACTTGACACTAGGCTGGTATTGAGCACCGTGGCAGGGTGGCTAAAGGGCCTCCTTGATGGCACACTGGCCAAGAGGTTGAGGAACCACCCCCGTACAATCCATTTTTTATTTGTCTTGGGGCCTCTTTGGGTTGAAGAATCCCATCGGAATTTTTCCCTACAAGGAAGCCCGCCCTTTGTATCGTAAGAACGAGGTGACCAGATTTCTACGCAAGTTGTTGATATGCGATGTATTCCATAGGAATCTAATAGGAGCTTAACAATCAATTTTTTTACCTTCGGAAGTCCAATGCACTTGCATTATATATCTCACTACTATCTCTCTCCAAATCATCTAAAGAATTTTGTATTTGTTTCTTGTGTACCATCCAAAGACACCTACAAAATACCTTCCTTTATGTCATTCTAGAAAATAATACTATGTTTGAAATCTTGTGGGGTCCTACGGTTTTCTTATTCATATGCCTCTTTGATTCACAGGATTTCAAAATCGTAGGACTAGGAAAAACACAAGAATGTGATACGATTGCATGTGCAATTTTTTTGCGTGTCTGTCAAAATGGATGTTTTGTTAGCAAGAATAGGAAAAACACGACGATCCTAAAAGGCATATAATTAACTAAAGTATAAGAAAATGTAATGTGAGATTAGGTAATTATTATGTAGCCCTTTGCGGTGTTCTAAAAGGTCTAAGTGGATTGTGGTTTTTTTGTTTTCAATCTGAAACCAAAACCAAAGGAGAAGTTCATCCATATTGTATATACTCTACTGCTTGAAGTAAGTGGACGAAGAATTTTTTCCTATGCTGTGCTATGGATCACTATATCTCTATTATGATTCATGAATCTAGAACTACTTGGTTCGCCTTAAACCCTCAAATCAACAATAACATCATTTTCTTCAAAACATTGAACATTCCAAAATTATTCGTCCATACATTCGCTCAACTTAAGCACGGTGTGTTGCAGCTCGAGGTTTTAAAAACGCAGAAGAAAATCCAAGATAGCATGAAATACAATAACATACAAAAGTTCATACAAGTAAGGAAAAAATTATATCATGTACTCCCTCCATACAATAATATAAGATGTTATTACAACCAATATGTGTACATTGATTGCAATAACATCTTATATTATGAGACGAGTGAAGTAGAAAAAGGAAACACTCCAGTGAAGTTTTGCAAGTTCTCATTCTAGCATTCCATGCGCACTCACATGATCGTTTCCATATTTTTGTTTTGAAAATCTCGAATGCAAAACCACATGCAAATTTTTTAAAAACATGGACATACATATCAACATAAAAACACCGATGCCAAAAATAGGTCGGTCAACGATACGAAAAAATTCCATGAACTAGAAAATACAAGAGAAATATGTTTAGCTTGTACTCCCTCCATTCATATGCAACGGAGGGAGTATTCAACACTACACATGTGGCTGTATATTTACAATTTGCAGGTTTTCATTTTTTTTTTTGGTGCCATGCTTTGTTATGTTATGTTTTGTAAACCTCTGGATGCAAAATTACCATCCTCTGCTCACTTATGTAAACATTCCGCTTCAAGGGTCTCTTCACAACACATAATAACTATAACATAAGTCAGGAATTGATAGGATGAAACATAAATACAGACGATGTTGTAACTTGTTGAATTCCAAAAATAACTAAAATTCAAAATTTGCAAAACTGCGTTTCTGACACTTGACAACTATGTCCGCGTTCCTTTGCTCAAAAGAGCAGATGTGTTTGATGGATCAAAGTTTGCAAAGTGTTGATTTAAAAATCCTCCACTCCAAAAGTATACTTAATGTAACCATGGAACACCCTCCTGTGTAGCCGGCGGTTTACTTTTCCACGTTTTGATTACAAAAACTATTTTACACGTTTTGCTCCATATTATGTGCACGTCCATCCCTCATGTTCCAAATATAAAAGAAGTTCGTTTTTAACTGAACTGACAGCCTGTGCACTAAAATTAGACTACCAAAAACAGAAACGCACGGCCCTACAAAGCCTTTTTTTCACCCACAAAGCTCACCTCCTCCCCCCCTGCCTCCCGTCCACGCAGAAGGACCAACGATACAGCCGCCGACGGTCGTCGGCGTATCGTTGGTCCGATCAAAGACGACGACGACGACAACACCTCAAGGGACACCGGCAAGAACAGACTCGCCGGCCATGGGTCTGTTCTTCCGCAAGTCCTCCAAGCAGACCGGCAAGCTCAAGTCCCTTCTCAAGCTCGCCATCTCACGTGTCGCCATTGCACGCCGGCCACGCCTGGCTCGCAAGTCCATTGCCTCCGGCGACGTCTGCCAGCTCCTTGCCCTCGGCCAAATCGACCGGGCTATCCACCGGGTGCGTACATATGACCATGTGCACATGGATTGCAAATTCGTATTGTTTGTAATGCTAGCGTCTTCCTGTGTGCAGGCAGAGCAGGTCATCAAGGAGGACAACATGCTGGAGGCGTTGGGCAACGTAGAGGCCTACTGCAAGTGCCTCATCCAGAAATCTGCGCAGCTTGACAAACCCCAGTACGTAACTGATCAACCGACCTGGCATTGCTAGCCTCCGATAGGATGGCTTATGAAGCTTGTTGCATGGCTTGTAGTATGTGTTAATACATATGTTGGGGTCAAGAAAACTAATGTGTTTAGTGCGCAGGGAGTGTAGCGAGGAGATCAGGGAAGCGGCCGCCGGCGTCATTTTTGCTGCCAAGTGGTGCAGCGACCTGCCGGAGCTGCAGCTTACACGCGACATCCTCGCAGACAAGTTCGGCAACGAATTTGCTGCGCAGGCCAAAGAGGGCACCGCCTTTGTCGATCCTGCGGTAAGAATTCCGATTCTTCATTTCCGGACGTCCGTTGATCGATTTGGTGTTGCAAAGAGGAAATGCGACACTGACATGCTTGGTTTGTTTCGCCAACTCCCATTGCAGCTGGTGTGGAAGCTGTCCGGAGACACGGCCAACATGGAGCTGAAGAAGAAGGTGACCAAAGCGATCGCCGCCGAGAACAACATCTCGGTGGACTTCTCCTAGATCATGTAAACAATCCAGGATGAAAAAAACGATGTTGTACAGTCAGAAGCTTGTCAATCTAGGACTTCATCCGTGGAAGTTAGAGCAAGACGATGACCACCATCCTCGCTCAGACAGGGCGAACGGCTTCGGCTGAAGAGCGACGATGTGAATGCGTGTGGCATTTCCAACTTTGATCGATCAGCCTGATAAGCTGAAGATGGCGACATCTTCAGGTGTGCACAAGAAGATGAAGTATTTCCTATACATTTTTTGCTCAAAATGTAGCAATTTGGGTTGGGGTAATGCCATGTGTACGTTCAAAATTAGCATCGGGAGAGTGTCGTGCAGAACTAAGGCTCGTTGTACAAGAGAATGGAAGACAATTGTATTTCACTCTTACACTTGAACAATGGAATGCAATTTTTTTAGCATATATGGAAACCGAGGCTGCATTTCACGCCTTCTGTAGATGTCCGATGGCGAGGGACCTCTGGAGTGCCACGGCGGAAGCCTGTAAGATTCCTGCGGTGGATGACATGATCCAACACTGGCTCGGAGTGGCTCCTTCATCAATTGAATTGAAGTTCTGAATTGGAAGGGCTAATTAATGCCGCTTATGACCCTTTGGCATATCTGGCATGTCCGAAATGAAGTGGTACAACCCAAGGCCTCGACCGCCGATTGAAGCATCAAAGGCGATTCCTATGTAGTCATCTCAACTCGCTGCTCTGCATCAAGCAACACCCAGAGGACAACAACGTAAAAGGGAAGATGGTAGTTGGCAGTAACCAAGCCAAGTTGCGAGGGAAGGATGCAATCCAGACATCAGTCTGCCAAGTTTCATCTAGGTGGTTGGAGGGTAGTTGTACCCCAACCCACCAAAGTTTAAACCCCAGATTTGACATCTGTGTATCTCATAAAGGCAGAATATTCATTCCGTGGGAGGCGATGTTTCCATCGACAGTGAGGCACCTATGGTGATTTCGTCAATTTCAATTTCAAGATCCAATCCACCCGCTCAGTCTTTCGAAGGTGCTCATAGGGGTAAGGTGTGCGTGTGTACGTTCATAGGGTTGAGTGTATGCGCGTGTATGTGAGCGTCTACGTTTGTATTGTGTTTTAAAAAAAGCCTCCAGACGGAACGATCAATTTAAATGTTGGCGGGTCCTTTCCGTCGAGTGCAAACAATGGAGGAGCGGGGATGGTGCTGCGAGACCACCACTGAAGCCATCAAGGGCACGTTTGGTAGGCTGCATGGATTTCCTGCACCACTGCGCCAGCGAGATGGGCCTCCCTGTGCGTGGTGAACGGACCATGGGTCATGAAATACGGGTCGTTTGGTAGCCTGGGCGGCCTTTTCTGAGCCGGAGAGGGAAGCCAGACCCCATTGTTTGGTTGCCTGCACAGCCTACTTTCTTCCCTGCTCGTGCAATCCACACGCTATTTGGTTGTAGATAGGGGCGAGCTGTGGTAAACCCTCCCCTTAGAGTGCTGAGGTTAATCAGCACTACTAATAACTGAATTACAACACACATCAGATTCAGTTCATCAGAAAAGATGCTGGTAATTTACAACAACTACTTAGTGGGCGATGCATAACGAGCGAAGCAACTATACTTCGTGATGCATCGCAGGTTCATCACACGAGGGGTTAGTGTATACCACCTCGAACAAGTTCATCATTACAGACCGATGATCAGCTTGAAGCAAGTCCTAGCTAATGGAGGGATATGAGACCACCTCCCAAAATGAGCAGATCATGACCAAGGATGCAGAAGCACTAAGCAGGAAACTGGTTGCGAAGCCAGGTCCTTAGCCAGGTCCTCCTCTCCGGTGGCTGCAGCTTACGGTACTGGGCATACTCTTCTTCGTTTTATGCAGTGAAGTCGATAGCCCTGATCATCAACTTAGGTTGGTACAGCTGCGCCCTGCTGACAAACCGGGGCGTGAATATCGTCTTCATCTGAGCATAGTTCGTGACCGGGGTCCCAACGTACTGATGATGCCCGGGTTGCGCTGCAATCCACAAGGAACAACTATTAGTGCGGACGACATTCACATATACATATCTATGAAGGAACTCAATGAAGCTTACTACATGAATGTACTCGTTCGTCGTATCTTCATCAGCAGCATAGAAGCAGCAACCATCTTCGCTCCAGTCTAGATTGCCATCGGTTTTGATCTTCAGTATGACGATCAACTTGGCCCTCCAATTTCTGATGTGGTTGTAGAGCTGAAGAGTGGTCACGTGTATACCAGCGAATGATAGAACATCATCATCTACCTTCTTCATATGTTGCTGTTTGAATCCCATGCTGAAACAGACGCCGCTACGGACGAGCTGAACAAACTGGTTCACAACAAACTCTGATAGCCCAGGTTTCCAAACCATGGCTGGTTTGCTTGAAATCATAGATTGCTCAGCATTAACGGTACGAGCAGAAAGATCAAGGGAGCCCAATGGTATGATCGCCTACATGAAAAACACTAGCAGATCAATGAACTACCACTACCACATCCACATCCTTAAGCAGTACCACTATCAGATCAATAAACTACCACTACCACATCCACATCCTTAAGAAGTACCACTAGCAGATCAATAAACTACCACTACCACATCCACATCCTTAAGCAGTACCACTAGCAGATCAATGAACTACCACTATCACATCCACATCCTTAAGCAGTACCATTAGCAGATAAATGAAATACCACTACCACATCAATTTAGAGCGAGAAAAGTAAGAGCGGCCTTACAGTCAGCCACACGCAGCACCGAGGTCGGGGAAGCAGGGACCCTGGTTAAGATGCAGGCAGCACCAACGTCCCAGTGGTAGAGTCATATGCAACCTAGACAACCTCCACAACCTCGACCGGGGACAAAGGAATGTCCTACAATGGCTTCGTTCAGACTAGCCCTGTGTACCCACAAGATCTACATCTAAGGATATGGTTTGCAGAAGCTTACCACAACCGAAGTCATCGACGCAGAGAAAGAAGATGACCATCCACGGCCAGTAGCCGCCACAACCACTGTCGCCCCCGCAAGCCTCGCCGACCGTGCGGGTGAGGAAGAGCCGACCATGTCGCTAGACCGGGAAGGATGGATGAGCTCGAAAGGGTGGATGGGGGATTTGGATTTGGCGGTGAGAGAGCCGCCCAATATACGCGGCGAAAATTCAAGCGCGGTGACCGAATTCATCCCGCCGAGATTTCGCCGTCCCGCACGGACTCGCGCCGTCTCCCGCGGTGGCTCTGCGGGAGCGCGGTGTTCTCGAGTTCTGTCAAAACGGGGGTAGCTCGCTAGAAACGGCCGAACCCGGCGTTCCTGCAGGGCTTGGCCCGAGGGTGCTTGGCCGAAAAATGCTGGACCGATGGAAGCCAAAGGACGCTCAAGCTACCAAACGCGCCCCAAACTGTCAGCATGTACGGCAGACTGGAATCAGAGCTAGAAGCTTGCACAGAAGGAATTGGATTAGTGCTGGAATTCTATAATGAACCCTGCATAGTACAAATAGATTGTTCCATAATGAACCCTGCATTGTAGAGATGGATTGTCCCGAAGCTGTTGCAATGATCAATTCAGCAGGAATTGACCGATCAGCAAACACTTTCGTCGTCCAAGAAATTCGAAGGTTGTTGTGCTCTAAATACACAAGCCATGAGAGAACCAGCGTACAATATTACTCTCGTCCACACCTACGACGTACCTCTCCCTCTCTGTCTCTACTCTCTACGGAACAGCCGGAGAGATGAGTTCCGGAAGACTCCGATGCGAATGGAATAGTGCATCTTTTGCCTGGAGTTCACAGGATCGGGTGGTGTTCGGTCGCGTGCATCCATACTTTTATTCCGACCGTTTGGTTCGGAAGGAGCAGCGCGAAGCTCTGTTCTGTGTTGACATCAAGAGATTTTTGGTCCATGGTGAAGTCAGAAACAGAATTTCATGAAGGCAAGATTGGAGGATTAGCGAAAGAAGGTTAAAGTCTCCGCGATGTTGAGGAACTGTATTTCAGGTGTTGTCTAGGGGTGGATGTTGGTAGGCCTGGGATACTCTAGCGGAACTTTTCTTTCTTAGTTTTCTTTTATCTTTTTTGGATGTGTGCATCCGTACTACCAATAGGGTGTTGCGTTGTTGCAGATGCTGGATGTAATTGATATTTTTTGATATTAATATATTTCCTTTATCGAAAAATCCATCGGGATAAGAATAATGTAAGCCAATCTGGCAAACTTTGGTAGAATAAACACTAGGACTACGACCTGGGTAGCATCCGGACCTGATGTTGTGTTGCAGGCATGGCTGAGTTATTCTAAATTCGCAAAAAAAAAAAAAAAAAAAAAAAATTTGAGCTGCCTAAGGTGCGTATAGTTGGACAGGTAAATGGGTCGAGGAGACAGAACGTCAATGTTTTAGAGCATATCCATCCAGTTAATCAAGTGTAAAAACAACAACTTCCTCAGTTCGTATTTAATTAATTTTAATTAAAAGCATCGATACTTCATTTTTTCTCTCCCTCGCGTTGATTTAAACCAAATGGAAGGAGTAGAACAATAGTCTTATTTCACAAAGATCCTGGATGAAGAAACCGAGCTAAAATGACCGAACTAGGGTTCTTGAATGAAGAGGCAAGGCCATATACCAAATTAAACGGACGAGGTTGCCCGCATTGTCTGCCTCCTCAGGTGCCGCCATCAACAACTACACATCTCTTTCCCAATTTCCTACTCTCATCCGTATCAGAAAAATTACTATGGACATGTCCTAAAATGAGTTACTGTTTAACTAACTTTTTCTTAGGGTATATTGTTTAACTAACTGCAACCTTACTTAACAAAGGTTTTAAAACCGAGCCATGGGCCTACATATTCTTGCCCCTCCAAGCCAGACTTCCTCATTGAGTCCACAAGCAACTCAACTGATCGTCTCCCACCTTCTCCAATCTCCTGTCCACGCAAAGGACCAGCAATACAACCAAGATAGGCATTCATATAACCGAGCATCAAAGCCAACACCACCGAAACACCATCAAGTCCAGCCATGGGATTGCTCCGCAAGACTTCAAAGCAGACAGCGAAACTCAAGTCCCTTCTCGAGCTTGCTGTCACCCGGATCGCTGTCGCCCGCCAGCCTCGCGTTGCTCGCAAGTCCATCGCCTCCAGCGATGTCAGCCAGCTCCTTGCCCTCGGCCACCTCGACCGTGCTCTCAGCCGCGTGCGTACCGGTCACCTTCACGCATGCCAACATGAAACAAGATGTGGTATACTCTGATTAATTCGATGTAGTCTTACAAATTCCAGTGTTTCTCTTCCCAGACAGAGCAGGTTATCCAGGAAGACAACATGTTGGAGGCGTTCGGCATCATAGAGCTCTACTGCAATCGGCTCATCGAGCAGGCTGCGCAGTTGGACAAGCCACAGTATGTTAGGCTTCATCACACCTGACGTGATCTTTGTTCTCATATTTGGCCCTCTATGGTCCCATGAACGGTTGCATGGCATGGCTATTCTTTTTGGGCTGTAGGGAGTGCAATGAGGAGTTAAGGGAAGCGGCAGCCAGCATCATGTTTGCTGCCGGCTGGTGCGGCGACCTGCCGGAGCTGCTGTTTGCCCGTACCATCCTTGCTGACAAGTTCGGCAATGACTTTGCTGTGGCAGCCAAGGAGGGCACCGACATCGTCGATCCCATCGTAAGAATACTTATTCATTTGATCATTTCTAGTATGTCCCACTGATTCGTAGAGGAAAGAGGGACTGCAGAGTTAACCTTTTTGTTGCCATTGCAGCTGGTGTGGAAGTTGTCCGGAAACACAACGAACATGGAACTGAAGAAGAAAGTGACCAAAGAGATTGCCGCAGAGAACAATATCTTGGTGGACTTCTCTGGGATCCCAGAAGAAACAGAGGATGTCTTGGTGGACTTCTCTGAGCTTCAGGAAGTAACTGATGATGGCAATAGCAACATTCAGGAGCTCATCGATGAAATGTCCTGCCAGGACGACATGGATGGAAGTTCAGAGTTAGAAGACGACCATCAACACTCACACATAACAAATACCTCCGGTCTGGAGAGCGACGAGAATGTACAAATCAATACCAACTCTGATGGATCAGATGATGAGATCAAAGGCAAGCGGAGCCGAAAATGGTGGCACCTTGGGTGCACATAAAAGGATAATATTTCTCTGCATCCGGCCAAATATGTAGTGATCTGGGTGGGGCAATGCCATATGCGCATCCCAAAACCACCAAACTAGGAATAGTGTGCTAAGGGTATACTTTCAAACTATGTAACAGTATCTCAATATTAAACTAGTTCAACTGTATCATCTAAAAAATAAATACCATGGGGGAAACCTGGTTGCTAATGCTACAACAAAACCACGTTGCTTACAGCCTTGGACCAGATGGTAACCTGTCCACTGCTTGATCACCACCCTTCAGTACCTTGATGATATTGCTCTACACAAATACTTCCTCCGCTCCAAATTAATTGACCCAACTGTCTAGATACGCATGTATGTAGACAAAGCTGAGTCAATTAATTTGGAACAGAGGGAGTAACAATCATATCACTACGTTATCAAACCTACTACATTTGACTTTATGCTGTTGCAAGTATTTTGTAAACATTATTATGCGGGCATCTGTTTGTAAAAAAAAGGAGACCAAGGACTAGACCTTGGTGGCATAATTATTATAGAAGAAACCACTTGAGCAACCTTGCTGAGTACAAGAGTCGAAAACCAGGGTGGGCTGCACACATCTGTTTGTAAACCCCAATCTCCTTACTTCTGTATAATGGGCAGACTAGTGAACGCCATGAATCAGAAAAACTGAAAGATATCTTGTGTGCTGACAAAATACCAAGTATAACTACTAGAGAACCAAGAAACATTAAGCAAACCATATCAGCAAGAAAATTAGAGATGGAGAAGATTGGCCCGAGCGGCAAACAAGATATGGAAGGGGAAATAAGACATGGTGAAGGTGCCCTGCAAAGATCATCACAATAAAAGGGCACCACCCAACACGCAAGCCAGGGGATAGCCGGGCAAACAAGATATGGAGGGGCAAGTAAGACACAGTGAATGTTCCCTGCAAAGATCATCTCAAGAAGTCCCTGCAAACATGTGGGTTAGGGGATAGCCGCAGGGCTAGCAATGCACGCTGTGATGCTCTTCTATGTCAAAGCAGAACCCTGATCTTCAGCTACCCAACAGCATCCACTTACCATACCAACACGGCAACATGAAAAAGAAACATCTCAGGAATTATTGTTTCAGTCTATCTCCATGTTACACAGGGCTAGAGGGGTTTGGTGTGATTTCTCTAAATCTGGTAGACACTACTCGGCGCAGAGCCAATCTATTGCTTTTCTCACGACAACTTATTCCATGCGCACACTAATCTGGTTTTGGATTTGTAACCGAGGATGCGTCATTTCAGCATTTCAACAAACAGTTCATGAGTCACCTAATTGACTTCAGCACAAACTTAACAAATTCGACACTCTGGTCAGCACCACAAGTATGCAGTAGCGAGAAAATGCAAGTGGGATGTACCAATAGTACCAGTGCAATGCTATTAGAAAACCGTAAGCCGCAACCAGATAGTTTTACATGTAACAATTCGTATGTGAAACATACAATATCATGATCCTCAATCTGCAAATTTATTGAACAAAAGAAACAATACCATGGCAATTATCCAGCAGCGAACATGATCATATCATCAGCAGACCTCTAATAGCGTCAAATCACCATAGCCCTACTACATAACAGAGCACAGACCCGAAAGGGGAAAAGGAGGATATGGCTAGCCTGAAACCTCTCTCCCGTGTGGGTCACTGAATCTTCATCTCGACGACGCTCTTGGCCTTGGGTGCGTAGAGAGAGTACACCAGCACCTGCCGCTTCGCCACCTCCAGCTGCTGCTTCCCGTCCGCGAAGGCCGCCGCCGCGGCCGGCGCGTCGGCGAGGGCGCGGTTGTCGCGGAAGGCGTCCGCCGCGCGGCGTACCGTGTACTCGCGGATGTTGTAGTCGGAGAACTTCCGGCCCGTGCGGAGGAAGGCCCGGAAGAGGGACAGCACCTGCGCCTTCGATGGAGCCGCCGCCGCCGCCGCCATGGTTGCCTTTCCTGTGAAGGGAAGAAATCGATCGATGTCTGAGTGCCGTAGCCAAACTCGATATATGCTTTGACAAAATAGCAAATCCTTTATATGTCCAGGGTCATATGCGCAAAACTGCCCAACATTCCGCTTTCGCTTCTAGGCGGCGTAGTCGGCTATTCGGCGCGGTGTTGAACAATGGGCTCTCTGTCGGACTCGCAGGCGAATGGCGATCTTCCGCCGCCGCTGGCGGAGGCGGAGCCGGAGCCGGAGGACGTTGGGGCGCAGGCAGAGGAGGGAGAGACCGGAGAGAAGATGGAGGGCGTCGCGTCCATAGCGCTGCTGCCCTCTGGCGCCATCTCCGGGCACTTCATCCGCCTCCCGGACTCCGTCTGCTACGGCCTCCAGGGCACCCGTAAATTTCTCTCCCCATTCACCCTTATAGTACTGACCCTCGAATTTCCTGATGCGAGCATTGTATCGTTGGCTGCAACTGCTTCTAGCTTGAATCGTTTGAGTTGTCACCAAAACCCCCCATTTTTTTCAGCACAAGTGACAGTGTGAGGTTGATATCTAATTAGGGTTTATTTCTATAGGAGTTTATCTTTAATTCGAAGCATTGTTTGTTCTGACTTCCTATAAATGCTATATTTCTTATAATATGCCATAACCTATTGCATTCTGAAGCCATACTTGTTTCCTTATGCTATCTGAAGAAAGAATGATGGGATATTGATATTACTATGTTCTTACTTATACAAGTGAATTTCTGTGCTTCTACTCTGGGCCCTTTGCAGTTGTGGGCCACCTTTGGTTTTTTTTCTTTAACAGAAGATAACTTTACCTTATATTGCTGTGTCCTTTTCCTTTTCTATCATGTAGCAATACCATGCGAGAGGGAATGTAGCCGAGGAGATGACTACCGCCTTATAAAGCTCTCCATCATTAATTTTAAGGTGTTATTTTCTTCTCCACCAAGCATGTATTCTACCAACTGATTATCTTACTATCTTGGCCTATCTTCGCTTCTAAAATAGAACTATCTCGGCTTATCTTGGATCTATGCTCATGTGACAGAGGTTAACCTGTGCTCATGTGACAGAGGAAGACAGAGAAGGTAGTTGTGGTGGAATGCAGGGGACATGATGCTGCTCGATTACAACACATTGACCATTTGCATGGGTAAGTCTTCTCTCATGGCTGGATTTCATCAAAACAGAATTTAATTTTGCTGAATTTACTATTTGCAAAAACAATATGGTGTGATGTCTCATGTCTGGATGCTCATGCCCAGAATTTTAGCTGGAAATGCTGAACTGTTCATACACGTGGGGGAATATGAAATCTGAATATGGATGCATCTTCCTTTCATTGGTCTAAGATGCCCTTCATATCTTTTTCCAGGCTATATCAAAGCGCTGTAACTTAACTTTGTTTTCGAAAGCATGATACTAATAGAAGTTGTTGTAATGAAGTATGTTTTCAAGAAGTGCACTTATTAAATATATTTCAACAAGGAGTAATCCTATGAAGAAAGGTATATTGGATAACTAACACCATTTTGTATACTTCTACTCTCAAGTAATTAACTAACACCAAGACAACATTTCATTTGCCATTGTCTCATTTTGTGATTTTTGGAGTTATTTCTTACTAGCATGTTAATTAAATACCTACAAGTTAATCCTACTTGAAAATTACCTTCCCTCACTGGCACATAGTTAGGGGTGGACTAACGAGCTGCTCGGATCGTTAAAGCTCGGCTCGCTAAGCTCGTGATCGTTAAAGCTCGAATCGTTAAGCTCGTTAAGAATAACGAGCTAAAATCATTGTTCGGCTCGACTCGTTATGTTCTTTCGAGCGCTCGCGAGCAGCTCGTTAAGGATCGTTAAGGAAGCAATGGAAAGCAAACATGTGTGCATTGCCTGGTGAGGAAGAGCGGAAGCATAGATTTTTAGATCCTCATGTAGGAGTTTCAAGCATGCTTAAAGAGCACTATTTTGCTTGGCCCCTTCGTGCCAAATATTTGAGATAACTAAAGTGACTCATTGTCAAAACTGGTGAAGCCTAGCTTGTTACCGATCTTAACGAGTAGCTCACGAACATAGTCGGCTCGATTGTTTAGCTCGTTAACCTTAACGAGCAAAAACTGCTGCTCAGCTCGGCTCGTTAACAAAACGAGCCGAGCTCAAACGAGTCGAGCAAACGAGCACTCATTTAACTCGTCGAGTTTCGAGCTTTTTGTCCAACCCTACACATAGTTGCATACCTCCATCCCTGTTAATCCTACTTATGAGGTGCACGTGGATCAAACTTTGGATTGAAACATCCCTAAAACCAACAGCGTGTGTGGATTGAACAGAAATTTGCATCCGTATCGAGTGGGATTAACTGCCCTTATTAAGATTTCTCAGGAGTATTTCAGTCTAAAGTTGCTATCCAGTGCTTCCTCTCTGCTCTCCATGAAAAATTTCTGGTGCCGATTAAAACATGGAAGGATGCATTTTTTTTTTGGAAAGGCCAACTTATGAGGTGTTCACTTTTGGGTGTTCCCTTTTTACAAGCTATGATGTTTCATCGTGTTAGTGATTTCAATGGTCAACTCGTATTGTTGTGAACTAGGGTTTTGTGGAGGGGTTGTTGCCCGGGAGGCAATGTAGAACTATTCTCCTGTCGCCCCAGGGAGTACATGATAGCCCTATTATACAGGACGGCTTGATCGACAAGCCGGAACTAGATTTGAACTCTAGATCGGTCGATCCTACCATAGCTGGTCTCTTGCTAGTTTAAATGATAAACTAGTAATTGCTGGATTCTTCCTAGTTTAATGGACAAAATTGTGCGGATCCTCTTCCTAACTTGGTGCTGCGTGGGTCATGTACAATACATACATAACACATATAGTTGGAATTTGATTCCATATTGTGTAGTGTTTGCTGCATTGCTTAACAAAAGATGACTTGCACTACTGTCTAAAGTTTGATGCTGTCCTTTTAATGCCAAGGTGTGATGCTGTTAAGTAAGTCTTAGTTATAGTTAAGAATTTTGTTTGTGCAATTTTCCTTACGCAATAATTTGTTGTGCAGATGGGAAGATGACATCGTTGGGTTGGTTCAGAAGAAACATGGCAACAAAAAGGTGTTGGTCTCCTTCGAATGCGAGACGCTGAAGGCCGATAAAGCCGCCGAAGAACATATCAGCAGATACATGCCGAATCTCTGTGGACTGGATGCAGTTGGTAAGCATGGAGCACCAAACTTTCCGCATAATGAACAGCAAAGCCTTGATCACGAAAAAACTAGTAATTCCACATAGACAGGACAACAATGTGCATTGCAGAATCTACGGTAGTTGACAGCACTAGTAGGCATAGATCACGAGTTACTGAGCACGCGGCATGTCCGCTCCCAGCTGGCTCAGCATTTCCATGTTATAGCCCTGTCTTACAACTGTGTGCAGATTCCTGATGCCTGTCCTATTAACTCGTTTCTTTCTTACCTCGCGCTGCAGTAAATACAGGAAAGATGAGTATCTCCGGCATCAACCTTGATGAGGACGACCAACCAAGCGGCGACGGCTGAGAGCAGCAGCATTTAGTCACGGTTTGTTAACAGCGACGGTCGTCTGTCGACAAAACAGGACCGTGTGTGTTGCTCCACTGCATAAGGTTATGCATCAGCGCTTTTGTTTCTGCACTTAAAATGGTAGCCTCTAGTCTAATGGAATCCGTGTTGCTGTTGCTGCATGTGGTACTAATCCCGATGAGTGATTGTACACCTGGGTGGTTTTGAGGGCCACGAGAGAGAGCATTGCAAATCGTGGTCCGTGCCTGCACTATTTTGTCTATTTCTTCACGCCTGTACGGGTGGATATATCGCTTCTTTGCCTGTTTTCCCACGGGTGGACCGTCTGTATATGGGTCTTGACTCTTGGGTGAGTACTGTTGCGCGCGTGAAGGGATTCGGGTTCTTATCACATGGCTCGTATGAAACTATGAAGACAGCAGGATTTAATCTAAGGACTACATGATTCTGCCATTGCTTGCAATCTAGTATGCGGTACCGTGCCAGGTATTACTGGTGCTAATGGAACCGATATCTAGGGTGAAAATATAATTGAAAGTTTCTGAATTTTCCGGTGAGAAACAGAAATGGAATGTAAATATGGAAACAGAAACCGGACAGCGTTTTATATATAGATGCGGAACCGAATTTTTATTTTCGACTAATATGGATTTTTCGTTTTACGATTGATGTGCATGACCCAGTCCAGCATGCCCATTACATGACATTTGAATCCAAAACTTCCAAAGCGGCTCTGCTCAAAACTGGTGACCATGCAGTAAGTCGGGCAGTCATTAGGCTGGTGCCAACGCGGTCGATAGCGGGGGCGCTATCGCCCGTGGCGGGGCGGGAGTGGGGCGGGACGGTAGCGGCATGCGCTGGCTGGGGCGCCCGGCGGTAGCGCCGCCGCCGGCTACCGCCCGCGTTGGCGGCGTGAGCGAGGCGGGAGGGAGGCGAGAGGCGGGCGGCAGGCGCTGGCGACGCGGGCGAGAGTTGGGGCGATAGGAGGTAGGAGACGACCTGGTCGGTTTTTATTTTTATTTTATTTTCTTTCCTTCTTTTATTCTTTAAATCTCAGTTTTTATTTTATTTTCTTTCCTTCTTTTATTTTCTTTCCTTTTTTTACTCTTTCAGTTCAAAATACAAACACAAGTACACACTTGTCATATAGGCTATTTAGAAAAACAAGAAACATAATTTGTATTTTTATTAATTATTATGTAATCGGTAATATTTTTAGCTGAATAAAATAATTTTCTTGCATTATTTTGAATGTCTACAAAAATTCGACTGAAATAACTTAATGTGAAAAAGAAATGGTGATGTGGAGGAGAGAGAAGTGAGAGATGGCACTATAGCCCGTGCATTGGCACCGTAGGGTGAGAGTGGGGTGAGAGTGGGGTGAGAGTGAGGGAAAAAGCTGACGTGGCGGGTGAGAGTGAGGTGAGGCATTGGCACCAGCCTTATATAGTTATGGTACAAGTTTCTTGGTTTGCTTGAATGCTTGAGATGTTTTACATGATTGAAGGCATTTTTAGGTTTCGGCGAGCACTCGCTTCACTCTCCATGGCCTCACCGTATTTGACCCGTCTCTGTCTTCGACAATATTTGCTTTTGTAATTGTTTCTAAAGTTTGTGTACTTTTTTTTTTGCTTCTAGAAAAGAAAGTTGGACCACTCGGTTTCATCTGTTTGGGCTCATGTACATCTATCCAAGGCCGTAAAAGACCATAAATTTCCTCCGGTGGCCTTGGAGCCGACCGCGACCTCAGAAAGGTTTCAGTTCTTGGTTTAGTTTCTTTTCAACTTCTTCTTCGGGATGGTGAGACGGCGGCTACATCGAAGGTTCTCCCCGCCCTATCCTCGCTCCGGTGGTGCGTTTAGCGCCGGCGGAGGGCGCGGGGAGTCGTGTGCCCGACGGATGGACCTGGTCGATTTTCATGATCGCTGGTGTGGTTTCAGGTTAGTCGCTACCGATCTACAGTTGTCATTATTAGGGATGGTTACTGCTCTGGTACGCTGGTCTTTTGGGGCCTTAGCACGATAACTTCCCGTCTGTCTAGTACAACAAGCTTTGCTAGCTCCGATGATCGAGGGGCGAGGACGGCGTCACGCCTTTGACTCGCGGTAGTGTCTGTAGTCGTCGCTATGTGGTCTAATGATATACTACCTCCATCCCAAGGCTTAAGATTTTTTTTGAAAAGTCAAAGCAAGTAAAGTTTGACCAAAATTTTAGAATAATCTATCAATAAATATGATATTTTGTAGATATCACATGAAAATATTTTATTATCTATCTAATAATATTAATTTTGTATTTGACATGTTAATGATTTTTTATAAAAACTTAGTCAAACTTAATATAGTTTGACTTTCTGGAAAAAAATAGGCCTTACGCTTTGGGATGGAGGTAGTATTTGTAATTCTTATTACTTCTGAATCTCTTTGTACTGCTATTGATGATTATTAATGGATCGATGGAATTTTCGCAAAAAATAAAATAAAAGACCATAAATTTCTAATCTGAAGTTGATGGAGCAATAATAGTAAACTCAGCTGGCTGGCTGGCTGGCTAGCTTCATTTGTTTCAGACGAATCATCGTGCACTCTGCTCTGCAAAATTATTGTAGGATCATCATAGATTGATGATTACCCAACGGTCGCTGACATCCGAAGACACGTGAGCACACACAGCACACTAGGAAGTGTGGGCCGGGGGTCCACGCCCGAGAGAGCAAAAGGAAGAAGAATCCAAAATCTGGAGACGCAACGAGCCCACAGCAGAGCTGCTAGATACTGTCCGTGGGCCCCGCGCCAGAACCTGTCTGTCCTCCCGTTAACGACATGCTTCCCACCACTACGCCCCCACGCAGAAGGATCCGCGATCCTCCGCCACGTGTCGCAACGGACGGTGGGGATCGCTTGACCCCGTCCGCGCGCCCGTGTTTCGCTCCAGGAAAGGGACAGCGGAAAAGGAGGGCCCCTCTCTGACACGTGGGGCCCTGGGATGTGGGCCCACGACGCAGCGACACGTTGGTGTCAGCTATTTTCGCCGGGCTCCCCCGTTCCAAAAGAGGTTCCCGAAGAAAGTGCGGGCGAGAGGGAGGAGGAGACGGGAGAAAATAGAACGGGAGGAAGAGAGAGATAGGGGCGAGATAAGGGTGGTGGAGGCGGAGGTTGGGGATCCATGGCGCGCCCGCTCCTCTGAGATTCCCGATCGCAGGTGAGCCGCATTGCCGCCTCCTCCGTCCCCTGTTCATCGGTGCATTTGTTTGCTGGCGATTTTTTATTTCCGTTTTTGGGATGGAGGAGCCATCGTTGCCGCCCCGATTCCCCACCCGGCCCCCATTTTGCACTCACCTAGATCTGTCGCCGCCCGTTTGGTTTCTGAACCTCGCCGTGCTACGATGGTTCCTCTGGTTTCAGATGTCTGACCCGCGGAATGCTTAAATCAAATCGCCTAATCAGTGTTTTACGAGATTTTATTTCGGAATTGATTTTCCTGGTTCGTTGTCTAATGAAGGCGTGGACATTGGTGGATTATGTCTGCCTGGACTTTTTTTCTATCACGGCCGTGCACCTTTCATGCTCGGCTATCTGTCTACAAGCATATAAAGGAGATATGCATTTTGTTTACATGGGCATCACGTAGCTAACACCACCGAAACAAAATTCCAAATTATTTGCGGATCATTGTTTTGGAACTCCAGCTCCATGCCAACAGCTCCTCATATTAATATTTTATCATTGTCTCCATAATAAATTGATTTTTTTGCAGGTATAATAAATTGAATTTTACTTATCTCTTTTGTGATTTTGGTTCTGCTGTGTAATGCCCCAGGTCCAGCTAATGGCTTAACGATAAGCTTATACTTATGGTGGATGAGGAAACCAACTCGGCGTACTGAAGCTATTTCGTGAGGAATTAAGAGTTTACATGCTTCAGTTTCTTCTGGTACATCCTTATCCTGACGAATTATGGATTTTATGGCTTATACACAAACTGAACTAGTATATAAGGGAGATATTGACAATGTAATGGTTCATGCACATATTCCAGTTTTAATGTTTACACTAAGAATCCATTAAACTGTATTTCTGAATACAGACAAGTCTTTACCCAAAACATGAACAAATGACTGATGCTTCACAAATATGGTGATATTTATCTGTTATTTATTTTTCTAAATTATGAAGAAAAAAACCCATGATTTACCACTAATAACACTGCACAATGCATCAGTCGCTTCCGAACATCAACTTGTTGACGGGACAGATCATCCTGAGGTGTTCATAAGCCAACCATTTAGCCAAGACAATGTCAGCTTCAGAGTTCAGGATTCCCTACCAGCCAGTAAGATCATCATATGCTCCAATCTTAACGTTTTTATTTCAGCTTCTTCTCCATATTCTTTATCCGATTTGCCCAATTAGTCGATTTAAGTTTCAGTTGATTTAAGTTTATTTCTGAAGATACAACTGCAGTGTAATTTATTTACAATAATAGTGAGATGAAGAGCTCAGTTTGGCTGATCAATGTGTGAGTGTCTGATTTGTTTGTCAAGTAGTTTACTAGATTAGAAATGTGACTGTTCTGTGTTGTGTTGCGGCTATAGTTGACTAAAATGGATTTTTGCTCTATAAATACCAGTTTTAATGAATATTCCAGCAGTGATTCTTCAGTTATGCAATTGGAGCACGAAAGTATCCTGCAATATGCATACTGAAGGAACACATGCCAAATGAAATAAAATCAGGTGACTCATGATATTTGGGTAACAAATAAAATAAGTAGTCTTACGGCATTTTAAACCTTTTTTTTTACTTCTTAGCCTTTGTTTTGCAAAAATCATTTGTGATCTTTTTTGTAGTTCTGTGTTGCCGTGTTTCTAATCCGTACATCCTATGGTTAATTTCCACTCTGTTGTTCAAATCACCTGATCGTTTATACGCATAATCGTCGTTGTTTATAGAGACAAAATGTGTTGTTTGAGTTCCAGAAAGCAAGTCAAGCCTTATCTTGTGTTTTTAATGAAAAATTTATGTACGGCCTCCCTCTGGCTCTCTAAAAAAAAGCATGTGTTGTTCTCTTCTAAAATAAAATAATTACTTGCATGCCATTTGGACAGGATGGTGCCTGGCTAGCTTGCGTGTGATTTCCTTAAGGCTAACTGTTTTAAAGAAAAATATTTTAATACAAGATGAGACAACAAAGTCAAGAAAAGATAAGCTAGACTTATTAATTTTATTAAGGAATGTTAATCATCATACGAGAATATAATTTCTTACGTAGAACCTTTATCAATAACAAGAACCTAATATTCTATTATTAAGATCCTTTACTGTTGATTAGAGTGATACTATGTGCACATAAATCTGCTTGTGTAAAAAATTCTCCTATTCTTTTCTTTTTAGTTAAACTCAAGTTCTACCTGTCTTGTTACCACTTGTCTGTTGCTGCATGCTAAAGTATTCTTTTCATAGGTATCATCTTCGCAGCCTTCGGAGAATACAGGCCAGTTCAAGATATGCCGATGTGGGGAGGGAGACCCAAACTCCCAGAGTGGTGAAGCGGGTGATAGCCCGCCAGCTGCATGTCCTAACTGCCAGGTTTTTCTTATCGTCTTGCACTCAAAGTTTATTTCACAAAGTTATCCAAATGACCTTAAGCTTAATTAGCAGAATGCGTGTCTATAGATGTTTACATAAGCTGTGTCACTGCTATTTATAGTGGCAGGTTTACTATTCTTAAGTCTCAGTTTTCCTTGAATGAGCATGATCACCATGGGAGTCTTTAAACTGCTATTGCGAAATCATGCTATTAATTCAGAATCATGTTCAGTGGCAATTTTTGGCAATTTTTATGTATATTTGGTTTCTTTGTCCTTCTCTTATGTGCATGATAAGTTCCATGACCAAATTAAATGTTTTTCAAGTGCAGGTTCTTAAGAGTGGACATTTGCTGCTTTCATCTAAAGGTATGTTTGGATGACCATTGTATTTTAGCATGGCTAGATGTATATTTATCCCTCTTTTGTACCTGCTATTTGTTACATCTAAACCAGATGTTTGTGGTAAGGACTGATGTCAGAAAGCCTCCAGGTCATATATCTATGAATCAGGATACATTGTCATTCCAGTGAGATAACATAATTAATGGAACTTCAAGCACAAAAGAAAAGCAAAACATGTCGGCCTGAACTCACTACAATTGTTACCATGTTAATCATACCATGTATGATGGAGATTTTACGAACATGATGACTGTAACTTGTACTGTTGTATCATAGTTTAGTAGTTAGGATATTAGCCAGTTTGGTAGGTATATAATCATTTTGACTGGCACATTAAGTTGGAACTGGCCATGACCTTGTCAGTTCGAATGAGAGGAAAGTGTTGAGAAAAAGACACCTGTAGCTAGAGATGTTTCAGTTAATATTCCTACCTATTGTCTGGATATACCAAGAGAGATATACTGTCTAATGAGGCTACTATGAAATACTTACTCATGGGATAGTTCATTTTAGTTGCTCTTGTACTGAATACTAAAGTCCAGCAACATACCATATCTGTTTATTCTCTGATAGCCTGCACATAGAGTAACATAAAGTTTTAGCAAATGTTACATCTATAGGCTAATCTAAATATCTATTTCCTTCACAATCTCAGCCCAATGAAGAACAGAGTCACGTGAACAAACATGCTTGATGTTTTTTACTGAAATTGTCAAGGAACTTCTGTTTCGGATCAAAATGTTTTTTTTATTCATCGCAAAAAAAGAATCCATATTTACTTGTAATTTTTTTTCAGTCATTTCTTAAATTCGATCATTTTAGATTGGAAATTCTAAATATTTGTCGCAACACTATTCTTCCTATTTGATTATTTGTGGTACATAGCAGGGATTGGTTGGACAACATGGAAAAAGCGCTGGTTCATTCTTACAAGGGCATCATTAGTGTTCTTCAGAAGTGACCCGGTAAGAGGCATTAAAGTACTTTGCTAAACTTATTTGCATCAGCTATTCACTCGTAAAGCTCCTGTGATTGAACTACTTTGTTCTCCAAGCTTAAACAAACTTTATTTTTGAACAGAGCAGACTAATGGTATGTACACCATTAGATTGTAAATTTAAAAAAATTAAAATGCCAAACTGCTAGTTGATTGCTCAGTCCGATATCTAATTGTTGTAGCAAATACACTCCCAAATCTTGATAGCATTTTCACGCATGAGCTACTGCTTAGACCCATCTTTCTGCAAGCCTTGTATCACTTTACTAGTCATTGCTGTGCGACTACTCGGCGCAAAGTGTTTTCCAGCTCTACTAAGGTGTTAATTTGCATCCTCTGGGTATGGATGGTACTTTTTCCATTTGATTAAAAGAATACTCTTTTAAATGTTCACTGACAGCGATGCATAGTCAGACAGTAAACTGCAACTCTCTGGTATGGTCTTTGTCCCGTTTTAGGGATGTACATGAATGCAGCTAAAGAGAACTGCACATATAACCTGAATTCGTTAACAAAATGTTTCGAGCAAAGAATCAGAAGTCTAGATACTTAATCAGTTTGTATACCTTGTTACTCAATCTACTTGCTGAGGTTGAGTAGGGGCATTATTAAAAGAATAGGATTACAGTGTAGGGACCTCCCCTACGGCATTGCAGTAAAAATAAAAAATACGCCAGTCGAAACAAATTAAACTTAGTGAAAGGCAAGTTATGTCAGCTAATGGCATCTCATTGCTCAGTTATCCCAACAAATTAGTGGCTGCTTTGGTCTAGGCCATAATCCTAAACAAATAACGATGCAACTTAGGAATTCAAGCTTTATTGTGAAGCAGAGTATAAATTTTTTCTTTTCATACTACTACTAACTGAATACCGGAAGTGACAGAAAGCAAATAGCAAAGGTAGGATATTATTGACTGTTAGTGTGACCATTTTCAAGTGGGTGCACATGATTACAAACCAGTACTACTACTGATGCATAGTATGTGACATTTGTGAGAAAATATAAAGGTATTAGGTTACCTCTAAACATGACAGTTGCTTCCATGTTCTGCTTTACTTTCAGAATCAACCTCCCAGA
The DNA here is from genome assembly GCF_019359855.2 of Lolium perenne. NCBI lineage: Eukaryota > Viridiplantae > Streptophyta > Magnoliopsida > Poales > Poaceae > Lolium > Lolium perenne. Next base: position 314,851,893 of record NC_067247.2, read on the forward strand.
GGAAATGAACCAATTGTTACACTTGGTGGAATTGACTTGAATAACTCCGGAAGGTATGCATTGAGAATTGAAATTTTCATGAAAGGGAAAAGTTCATGTTATCCGATAAACATATAATTTTGATCAATGTTTCAGTGTTGTAGTCAAAGAAGACAGAAAACTTTTAACGGTGTTATTTCCTGATGGCCGTGACGGGCGTACTTTTACTCTGAAGGTTGGTTGTACATCTTGTAAAATTTCTTGCATACTGTTTTTTGCATCCTTGTTGGGAGGGTTGGCATTGTTTCATAGTTGTTCTGCCGGCTGTGAGGATCAGTGAATAGTGGGGCAACATGGGTGGCTGTGGGACTGTAGCAATGGAACGTGGCAACCCTGTTGTGATGGGGATGGGCATTTCTCTATTATTATTTAATATACAATTTATCGTACCCGTGTGGTATTGTTGTAGGAATTTAATGGTGCTTTTTTCCTCCAAGCAGGCAGAAACTACGGAAGAACTCAATGAGTGGAGAAGTGCATTAGAGAGTGCTTTAGCGCAGGCACCAAGTGTAGCGAATACAGTGGGGCAAAATCCAATATTCAGCACTGATGGAACAGAACCTTCTGAAGCTCCAACTGAACAGTGTAAGCTATGTTAGCTTTCACTAGTTTCTCACTAGTTAGATGCTACACTATTTCTAGAAGCCTAAATGATGTATTACAAGTTGTAATTATGAGCTTTTGCTCACAACCTAGCTGTTGTGGTATATTTGTTTTAGCAAAAGATCCAACTTTATTGATTAACTAAACAAGTTATATCGGACTGAAGAACTGAAACAAACACACAAAGATCCCTGATAAAACCGAAAGTTACATCAAGGCCCTTCGAAGTCATTTGTCACATTTTGCATCTCAATTTTCCTCCAAGCCTATGGCGAAGAAACCACAGAAAGATCAAACCTGCACATGATGGTTTAACCTCTTAGCTATTACAGTATTTTAGGTTAAGTGTATATGGGTTTTAATATAAATAATGAACAAGCCACAGTTTTTGCTGTATAGATCAAATTCTGTATGTCAGTTTTTTAGACTTTATTTATATTTTTCGATGAGAACGGAACTGTTTTTCATTTCATTTCAAATATCTGGTAAAAACATGGAAAAGTCTGTTCAAGACTTCCATTTTGGTATTCAACTTCATTGTTTACTATTAAAAAATCTTCATAAATCTGTTGATGATTGGGAAATTTTGGGCCACTGAAAAACTGAAGTTTTTAAGAAAAAAAATGCAGTTTGAATGTCATGCATGTTGACCTATTGTCCTATGCTAACATAAGCTTATACACATCCACTTGATCAGGGCATGGACAATCATTTTCTGTGCAGCTGTTATTCATTAATACAGCTGCATTTTGCTCTTATAGAAACTGCATTATGCAGATCTGAGTAAATTCATTTTTGTGTGCCAGTGACAGATGCAATTTGCGTATGTCCTAAAATCAGAGGCAATAATCCCTGAGTTGAGATTCTGCATGGCATTGTGATTTACTTTGTAGTCAAATGTATACTTTCTAATTTATTTTTCTTTCCTGTGCGTGTGCGAGTTCGGATGAAATCCTTATGTTGCACTGAAATAAGCAATTTTCTTGTTTCATTTGCAGCGGAGGATAAATCGTCTGTCATTGGCAGACCTGCACAGTTTTCACTTGTAGATCCTGATGGTAGTCCATCTTTCCTGGAGAAGGCCTTGAGGTTCATTGAAGATTATGGTAAGTGTTTTCCCTTGGTGTCATTAATCAGTACATTATCTAGACTGACTCTGCACTAAGTTTAAATTCATGTCATATTGTCCTGGTGCACATTAAAAGAAACCATGCAGAAGCATGACATTTTAAAATCTCGCAGTTCAGTAATGAGCGGAACACACTCTGTTTGTAGGTGTCAAGGTAGAAGGAATCCTCCGTCAGTCTGCTGATGTTGAAGAAGTCAAACGCAGATTTCGGGATTATGAAAAGGGTGATTTCTCTTGGTCTATTTTTAAATTTTATTTAAGATGTTTATCCTCTGACAATTGTGTGCCGGGCTAGTTCACTTGTGTTGGCATATGTATACTGTTTAAAGCTGCATCTTTAATTTAATTTTATTGTGTAGGAAAGAACGAGTTCTCCGCAGAAGATGATGGACATGTTATTGGTGACTGTATTAAGGTGTTTATTTTTCAACACCGACTTCGATGTCACGAGGAATATACTATGTTCATATATTTTCTGTAACATTTGTTCCGCTCCAATTTACTACAGTGTATTCTTCGAGAGATGCCAGCATCCCCAATTCCTGCATCATGTTGCACCGCGCTGGTTACAGCTTATCGTAAGAGTGTCTCAGAACTTTATTTACTTATTCACTAATAATAATACATTTCACAGCTTAAGAAAACTGATGCATAATCCCAATGACTACCTTCCATGGAGTATTGTACCAAAAAATCAGCAAACAATATGCCCTTATCCACAACATTTTGATTTGTTTGGAACATAATAAACTGATAAGACAAATGATGGTGCAGGAGCTGACAAGACAAGAAGACTTGATGCTATAAATAAAGTGGTATATGAAGTTTTCCCAGAACCAAATCGACAATTACTCCAGAGGTATTTACCTAGGTTGCTTTTTGGTTTAAAAATTTATCACCAAAATTTCATGTCTTGGATTGTCATTCTGTAAGAATACATCGTCATATGTTTACATTATTCTATGTTTTATGATGAGTCAAATGTAACCTGTATAGCAATAACAACATCGAATTCCACCAGTGGACACCAAACTCATCATCTTTCTTATAGGATTCTTAAGATGATGATGGTCGTTGGATCACACAAAGCTGTGAACAGGATGTCTAATTCTGCTTTGGCGGCTTGTATGGCACCACTCCTTCTTCGACCTCTTCTTCTTGGTGAATGTGAAATTGATAGTGACTTTAGTATGGCTGGGGACGGTTCATTCCAGCTGCTTCAAGCTGCCGCAGCCGCCAACCATGCTCAAGCTATTATTATCATTATGCTTGAGGAATATGATCAGATATTTGATGTATGATATTTTTCCGTTGTCATGTTCCTTTTTCTGTCTTTAAGCTGCTTGAAGTTATGTCATGATTACTAATTCAACAGTTACCTATGTAGGATCTGGAAGAAGGTTCATGTTCTTCGGACGCTTATACTGAATCTGACGATGGTGATGTTGACAAGGAATATTCCACGGATAACGAAAACCATGATGACGATGGTTCTTATGATTCTGGTGAAGATGACATTGAAGAAGACTTGGATGATAATTCTGAACACTCTTCTGGCGGCAGTGAATGTGATGCCAATAGCAGAATTGATGCCAAACGTGACAAGGTACGCTAATTGACAGCAATGGTATCAGTTTCAAACATTATTGGTGTCAAAAGGTCCTGCAAAGAGCATGTTTCGTTACAAAAAGTAGTAACCCTGCTTCTATTCAACGAAAGAGACTATGGAAGATCTTCTCTTGGAAATGGTGATACTTGATCTTATCAAAATTAACTGCACTGTTTTCAGTCAAATGCTATGGTCAAATTGTATGTTCAACATGTTTGTTCATTGGGTAGTGTCTTCCCGATGTGCAACTTGTCACTTTTTTTCTAAATCTGGTAAAAGAGTATTCTGTTGAAATGCTAGTATTTTGTTGGTCAAACAAATTAGATTATGCTTTCATATTCAACTTGCCCATGAGTTCATCATGTGCGCTGATAAAAAGTCAACAGTTGATTTGACGTTTTCATTATAGCTTAAAACCGATGTGCTAATCTCTTACAGGGTACTTATTATTATATATTTCAAATATCTTCTTGAAGCTTGTAATTTCATGCTTGCACGAAAAAACCTTGGTTGCACTCTCAGTAGCTCAATGGTCTGGGACATGATATAGGAGACTACTGTTTCTAATACAAACGACATACATTTAGGTGTGTGTTTGAGGAAGCCTTGAATAGCTAACTCGTGTTCTTCAAACATACAGATTGTCCACAACTATAGCTTTGTGTCTCTGACTTGATGCACTTGCGAACTTCTTTGTCTCCCTTACACTTCCTCTTGTTCCATATGTTAAGACCAATATCTCATGTACTGCATGTAATGGCAATGATCAGATTGGCCAACCTCCTGCAAAAGGGAAAGAATCAAATGCATCCACAGATAATATTTCTAAATCCCGTTCAGCAGCTTCGAGAGCAAAACTTCTGAAGTCAAGCAGCTCAGCTAATAGGAGCAAAAGAACCTTATGGGGCCGTACTTCAGTAAGTGCAATTGTTATTTGCATAGTTCTGCTTGCCAATGCTACTAGAATAATCATATAGTTTGACTAGAGTACTTTATTTACAGGCAAGAAAGGACCTGTCAACAGAGGAGGTTGAGTGTTGCAGTGATGATGAGTAAGTGGCCTGCTATTCGCTCCTGAGATGCACATATAATTGTGCTGTTTACTGGAGAGATAAATTAATTCCAAAGAACATCTGTACATATTGCTGTCGTATCCATCCTTCATGTCTTATATATTTATACAGTTTAAAAAATAATAATATAGCTCATAGATGGTCATATGTGTGCATGATTTTTTCAAGTGCACAGATTATAGCACATGTTGTACATCTGTGGATTTTAAATATGTCTCTTCAAAGCACACAAGTATATGTGAACAACTGCACAAAATGTACCATGACGATTGCAGATTTTGCACAACGGGTTGCACACGTAACTCGATTTGAAAACATGTAATTGTGCATTTCAAAAGTATGTGAACAATCGATGATACACAGCATGCTGAATGTGTGCACATGAAAAAGGTCATTCACAAACATGGCCATTTGTGAACTGCAAAAGCAGATAGACAATTTCCATTTTCAGTCCTGGAATTTTTGGTCTTTCCATTGCTAGGTGAATAATTTTGTTGTTTGCATCTGCAAGATTTGTACCTTCTATAAACTTGCCATACAGATTGAGGGTTACAAAATGTGTGGATTTTTTTCTTATATTGGTAAGAATCCACGTGGTTTGAATTGCATAGTTGCACATTAAGAATGATTCCCAAAGTCTGCACATGTTGTAGGATGCACCTGTAATGATCAAATGGGCATTGTACAATTAAGGCACAAGTTCTGCAAAATACAAAAGAAAAGCTTCATGTTTTGTCTTTGCACAATGCACATTTAATCATGTTTTGTCTTCTTTGCACAATGCACATTTAATCATATTTTGGACAACTTTATTCATGTTGCTACCATTCCTTTTTAGATTCTTCTGAGATAACGAGTACTTCGTGGAATGTTATGCACTCACAAGAACACATTGTTTTTTCCACGATATTTACCATTAAGACTGTTGATATCTTTTGCGTTATTATTTTTCTAATTTATTTTCTGTATTAGGGCTCTTATTGAGAAGCTTGAGAACAACAAAGCTGATCTCCAATCTAAAGTTTCAAAGGAGGTACATCCTTTTCCCCTAGGATCATACATAAGTTTGATATCGAATTTTTTTTATATGGCATGATGTCTTGTATTTTACAGGTCAAAGAAAATGCAAACCTTCGGGCAAGTCTAGAAAAGCGAAAAGAATCATTACATGAACGCCGTATAGCACTTGAAAAAGAAGTAAGGTCTTAAACTCAAGGTTTTTATTTATTTTTCTACAAAGAGAACACCTTGGTCACTTGTTTCAATAAGGGATCATGACACCACCGATGAAAGCAAACTTACAATATATGTGAAAAAGCATCAGAAACTATAGGGGGGAGGAACATTCTGCTACAAGTTATAAGCACAGATACTATCCAAACATCTGAACTAAAGCAATGTGACCACAGAACTAAAGTAATGTGACCACAGAGAAATTTCACCATTATAATCACAAATACTATCCAAATATCCAAACATCTGTAATCTGCCTCCTAGGAGGATTGTAACAAACTCTATCTTTCCAATGAAATGAAACGCAAAAATCTTTTGCGTTTTCTTGAAAAAATGTGATCACAGAATAAATTTAGATTATGGTCTTCACATTTTGTAACCAACCACTTAGAAGGACTTTAAACCAATTTCTATCTCTTCAATTAAATGAAATGAAACACAAAGGTCCTTTGCGTTTCTGAAAAAGAAATATTTTGGTGGCAACAAATGGATTCTCTGCATTTTACTCAAGGTTTGATCATGTCATTCCTTAAGATGAGCCATTATTCACGATGCCGAGGGAATTTACCCCAAACATCTGACTGCCTTGTCAGTTGAAATGGAAAACTACTACTGAAATTGCATTGTACATCCAGAAAAATTCTCAGGAAACATGATCCCACACAGATAATACAGTATTATATCAAACTAATCATTCCATCACTTCTTCCCCTTTTAATGCCTGATTAGCTGCATAGAAAGCAGCATTTTCTTGCTGCTCATACTCCTCCCAGACATGATATTTAGTAATAGGACAGCATCCTACATCATAGCAAAAACAACCAAGCTAACAGTTCTGGCACAGTATGATGTTTTTATCCAAACATGTGAGCCTTTGCTGTATTTTTGAAAATTATATTTGACTGGATCTATCTAAAAACGTTTTAGTACCTCGCTGTGAGCTAACAGCACATGCTCAGACAGCCCCATTTGCCCACGTGATTTTCATAATTGACTCAGGCCACAATCTGAACCATGAGCCACCATGAAGAACAATTGATGTGACAATACACATGATTTCTATTAAGTTTCATGCACCCACCAGTAGAACCAAAAATCTGAGCTAATGGAGAATGTTGGGAAATCCGCATATACTTCAACAACCTACCTCATGTGTGGCTCAATAAGGCCAAACGTGGACGAAAAGAGGGTTAGCATTTTTTTTCTTTCTAAATTGCGAAAGCCAAGCTGATACCATACTAAGTTTCATGCACCAACTAGTAGAACCAGAAGTCCAAGCTAATGGAGAAGGTGGGCAATCCACATGTACTTTAACAATTTCCACTTCTCGCCTCCTTTCAAATACTATCAATGTTTCTTGCAATCATGGTAATGCTGAGTACTTATCTTTCTTGGTACTATGATATATTATGGCCTGGACTCCACTGGCTATGGTAGCCCAAACTGGATAATGCTACTAAAACCTTTAAATGCGACTTTATCATTGCCATTTTCATCATAAATCAGACAATACAATTTACTATACATTTCTGACACTATGGGGACTTAAAGGTGAATCCTCTTGTTCCATCATTTTAAACTACTTTCAGTTGATGGAGACTAGCAACCCCTCCTGATAGACAATTGTTTGGCACTGCAAATTATAACTCACTACTATAGTGTACTTTCGATCTCCTGGAGTTGTTTTGGTATACTTTCCAGGGTAAGTTTTGCAATTACTGTTCAATAATAATATTTTGTGCATTCAACAGGTGGAAAATTTGCGAGACCAGCTGCAGAAGGAAAGAAGTTTGAGGACCTCATTGGAGTCTGGGCTGATGAATATGCGAAGAGGACAGGTGTCCTTCCCGTCATCAATAGACAGCAAGGTACTCTTCAGAAGCTGTATTTATATTTCGTTAAAGCTAAAATTCTTTCCACCATTTGAAATTTTCTTCTTGTAAAAAAAAAGACTAAGGCTGATCTTGAGGAAGTTGCTGCTGCTGAAGCTGATATTTTGAACTTGAAGCAAAAGGCTTGTGATCTCCGTGGACAACTCAGCAGCCAGGTCCCGATGGGCTCCAGCTCGCTATGCGAATCATGCAATAAAAGACTCATAAGTAGTGAAAACCCACTCGAGTAAGGCTTTCTTGCTAGAGCATTTCATAGCATTTTTTCTATCTATTTAGAGTTCTAAGTTATGGAGAGGAACATACTTTTAAAAGACTTATACCAAAGTAAGCTACTTTTCTCCAGGGAGAAACAAGAGATTAGCTCCTCAGCCGAAGCATCATCAATCGCTGGGTTCAGTTCTGTACCTCGTTTGGTACCCGGTACTGGTGGCATGGTAAGACCATAAGAGGCTTTTCCTTCCATTTTGCCAGAAATGGACTGTCTGAACTGCTACTCTGCTGTAACGTCCCTATGAATGGTCTAATATTATTCCTAATATCTGGAATGGAAAATGTAGACTGTATAAGCAAGTTAGTCATGGATTTGTCCAGATATTTACAGATAAACAAGAAGAACCTGATATGCCTGAAGTGTCCAGTAAAAACTATACCAAAGGAACTAAATGTCCTTGTTGTCTTGCATGATTCGAAACTGTAGACACCAAAGAAAAGATATAGATTACGTAGCAAAGAATCCAGGCTCATTGAAGTTAAGGATGACAGGACGAAAATATAATCTGGTTGTGCTTTTAGTTCTTCGGTTGCTCAGTTCCATTATTCTCATTTCAGGCGGAGCTTGTCGAACAATTAAGGAGGCAAGCTACACAGCATTCATCTTCAACAGGTAAGCCAGCTCACCAGCTGCAACTGAGTACTAACTTTTAACACAACAAATGTTGAGGTGGTAATATCTATAACCATACTTCTTGATCTTCATTTAGAACAATTGTGCCCAAAAAAGCAAAAGTTAATAGAAATGATGCTAGTACTAGTAGTTTAAAATGCTTGATTTTTCTCAGGTGCTCAAAGATTGGCGAGGCAAAACTCAAATAGCCCACAGCTAAACAGGCTTCAAGGACCGAATGCGTATTCAAGTATTAGAACGGAGGTAATCTCTATGCCTTACTAAAGTTTGTCGGTGCTTCTGCTGCTGCTGCCAGTTTATGGACTGAATTTAAGCAACTACATATACATTCAGGAACCTGGGGGCGGACCACCAACTGCATTAGCTAAGCTGACAAACCGGCTCAACTTCTTGAAAGAAAGAAGGGCACTGCTTGCAAGCGAGATGCAAAACTTAGATATGGCTCGCCCACCAGCGGCACCACCTACTGCTCCAGCTCCAAATAAAGACTCAACATGAGGATTGGGAATAAGATACTGCATCATCTTTAAGCTAGAAAATCAAATAGTGAAGCGGTGCACATACGACAACATCAGAGGGACTACTGTGAGGCGGAGATGCACATGGTGATCTTACCATGAGCTGGACCCAGTTCAAGATGCGTGCTCGTGTATTTTCACTGGAAAAGGAGCATCTCTGCTAGTGTTCACCAACATCACTGATCGCATGAACTGCCAGGTTTTAGAGTACCGTAATTAATTAACCACTCAGGTTTACTGTGTCTTTATAATGATATGTTAAAGTATTGTAGCAAGATTGACTGCCGATCTGCTTTGCATTGTGGCTTGTATAAAGATATCTTTATAAACTGAACCACAGCCAGAGTGCGCTTCCAAATACAGTTTACCGGCAGTTTTTTTTGGAGTTCTTGGTAGCTTTAGGGAGTTTCACTCTGTCTTTGCTGCATTTTGGATGGCAATTCCTCTGCCACAACCCAGAAAGGGATGGCAGTTCCTGTGCCACAACCCAGGAAGGTGATCAATATTTCTCTTTTAAAGCTATTATCTGTTTTTCGTTGATGTTTAACGGTTGAAAGAAGTCTAAATAACCCCTAAGTATTGGGTTTGGGACACTAACCCCCCCCCCCCCCCCCCCCCACCCCAGTTTAGACTGGGGCATTTAACCCCCTAAGTATCAAATACCAGGCAATCTACCCCTGGCTGTTTTAGCAGCTTGTTTTGGTCCACGTGGAAAGTGGTTTTAGCCGAGCTGCTTGTCTCCTATGTCCTCCGCCGGTGGCGCGTCGCCGTTGCTCCGGTGGCTGCACCTCGCCGCCTCCTTCCGTGACGTCGCGTTGTCGTCCTCTACGTGCTCCCCACCGCGACACGGCCGGACACCTCGAGCTCCTCCGTGCCCATTGCCGCCGACGTGCGGCTGCCCAGTACCATGACCCCAGGAGGCCGCGCTCCGTGACAGCATCCTCGCCGCCGTCCACCAGTTCGAGCTTGGGCACCCGCCCTACCCCGCCCCGCTCAAGTCGCTCTTTCCAGTAGTGGAATCTCCAACGCTGCGTCCTGCCAATCCGAAATCGAGTACCTCGCGGAGCAAATTCTGAGCCAGGAAGAGGACACCAACCTTCTCGTCGTCGGCGGCGTCCTCGCCTTGCTCCAGTACAGCCTCTTCTACCTCTTCAACCCTGGCATCGAGAGGAGGTTCCACCACTACGGGAACAACTCCATACGCCGACGGCCCCGCACCGTCGGCACAACTACTACAACCGTCGGTACCGGCTGTGCCGACGGTCACCGTCGGCACAGGCCGGTCGGCACATCTCCGGTCGGGGTAGCTCCCATCACCGTCAGCACAGTAGACCACCGTCGGCACACGCTGCACCGACGGCTGGGACGGTGGCCGTCGGCCGTGTCACCGTCGGCACGGGACGTTGCTCGTCCGCCACGGCGTGACGGCGCTGGCGAAGGCCGTTAGGCTGTGCCGACGGTGAAACCGTCGGTACAGTAGCCCAGATTTTCCCAGAAACGAACGGCGCGAAAACAGAAAAAATTTGAAACTGCGAAAAAAACGCGCGCTTGGCCAGCTGTGCCGACGGTGTCACCGTCGGCACAGACCCTGCCATTTGGCACAGCTATGGGCCTGACACCGTCGGCACAGCCGGCCCAGTTTTTTTTTCAGATTTTTGCCATTTTGGCTCAATTTGCTTAAAAAATCGCACAAAATGCACATATTATAACATTGAATATCCAGTAACATATATAGCACCATAGAGCACAAAGATATCACCGTATAGCACCAAATCTCACAAATATAGCATCAAATCTCACAAATAGCACAAATATAGCATACAAGACCATGGTACATACACGGGATCCACTACAAAGATGGAGCGTGTCATCATGTGCTAGTACAATGTAGAAACTATGGTGGTGCACCACCCGGCGGACCCGAGTACTGATCTAGCTCCGACTGGGTGAAGCGAGGCCGCACTACTTCGACGGTGCTCGGGGAGGTAGAACCACGACGAGAGCCACCGGAAGCAGAACCATGCCGAGGTTCGGCAGAAGCACCAGGAGAATGGCGACCGGGGTGCATCGGAGTACCACAAGGAGCGTCGTTCCCGGATTCTCCCAATCCCTACATGTTGGAGGGAGTTAGCAACTTAGCCATGTAACACCAAGTTAGCAACTTAGCCAAGTTAGCAACTTACCGGGGTCAACTGACGCTGACGCTTGTACATGCAATAGAACCCCTCCTTGGACGGGAACACTGGCGTCGGCCCCGGGTGAGGTGGCTCTGGGAGTGGTTCCTCTCGCACTCCAGTCATCATGAACCGAGTGAAACTCTGCAAGAAACGGGAGAGATAGCTCAGATTCAAACATGGGGACTTATGATGTTTTGCAACCATAGAGATTGAAACTTACCGCCATCTGGTTGCTCGTCCACTGGACATAGGCATCTTTCACAAGGTCATGCTCCTTAATCTTCTCGAGATACTCCTCGTAAGATACTGCATAGGCCTCCTCGAGCTGAGTCTACAATTTCAGAAATAATGCGTCTCATCAACATAGCCATTCAGGAACAAGAGTCAAAACAGAGGATGAAAGTGTGGATGACTTACATCTACCTCTACCCGAGAACGGCATGTAGTCCGCGAGGAGGTAGCGTAGCTGCCGGAGGGGAGGGTAGCCTTGATCTGCGTGAAGTTCCTCTGAGGCTTGAAACCCCCAGCAAGGCAGGCAGGACGTCCATGCGGCTGGCCGGACCCCGCCAGCATCATCGCCACCTCGTCGACCGGCTCGGTCATAGGGTCCTCCACCTCTGGATGGAGCTTGGCGTACTCCTCGCAGTATTTTTCCTTGCTCTCTTTGGCCTTGCCGTAGTACATCTCAGGCGCGGGCCGAGGCTCGTTCGGACCGGGCGTCACCAGCTTCATGTGCGTCCACGCTTCCATCTGACCAACTTCCCTCCCGAGCTTCTTCCCCTGCATCACAAAACAAATGTTATGCATATCATCGAAAATCAAAAAAATGCAGCTTGTTCCATTTTTATATGTATCAGACGGTCCCGATAGCGATCGGTGATGCTGCTCCCCGCACTGTGTGTTCCCTGATGCCCACGGTTGGCCTTGTTCCGGTCGCTCACGGCCTTGAAATCGGGGTTTTCGCCGACCCAATTCTTGACCAACTCCATGAAGGCGGCCCTCTTATTATCAGCTCAATGTGGTACAACCTGCAAAATCAAAACTCATTTGAAGAACAAACAATATAGTTGCAAGTTATCCGCAGTACATAGAATCGCATTGACAATTACTTACCAACATGAAGTCCTCTATCGTCATAGCCGGGGCGAGTCCCTGCACAATCTCAGGCTTTGTGTACCTTACGCCCTGCTCAGCATAGAAGTGGCCGATGCACGTGATCCTCTGGTTGTACCACTGCTGCCGTGTTGATGCGTGTGGTTGGCACGTCCGTTGGGAACCCCAAGAGGAAGGTGTGATGCGCACAGCGGCAAGTTTCCCTCAGTAAGAAACCAAGGTTTAATCGGACCAGTAGGAGTCAAGAAGCACGTTGAAGGTTGATGGCGGCGAGATGTAGTGCGGCGCAACACCGTGGATTCGGCGCCAACGTGGAACCTGCACAACACAACCAAAGTACTTTGCCCCAACGAAACAGGGAGGTTGTCAATCTCACTGGCTTGCTGAAACCAAGAGTAAACCGAATAGTGTGGAAGATGATTGTTTGCAGAAAACAGTAGAACAAGTATTGCAGTAGATTGTATTTCAGTAAAGAGAATTGGACCGGGGTCCACAGTTCACTAGAGGTGTCTCTCCCATAAGACGAACAGCATGTTGGGTGAACAAATTACAGTTGGGCAATTGACAAATAAAGAGAGCATGACCATGCACATACATATCATGATGAGTATAGTGAGATTTAATTGGGCATTACGACAAAGTACATAGACCGCCATCCATCTGCATCTATGCCTAAAAAGTCCACCTTCAGGTTATCATCCGAACCCCCTCCAGTATTAAGTTGCAAAGCAACAGACAATTGCATTAAGTATGGTGCGTAATGTAATCAACAACTACATCCTTAGACATAGCATCAATGTTTTATCCCTAGTGGCAACAGCACAACACAACCTTAGAACTTTCTCATCCTTGTCCCAGGTGTCAATGCAGGCATAAACCCACTATCGAGCATAAGTACTCCCTCTTGGAGTTACAAGCATCTACTTGGCCAGAGCATCTACTAGTAACGGAAAGCATGCAAGATCATAAACAACACGTAGATATAACTTTGATAATCAACATAACAAGTATTCTCTATTCATCGGATCCCAACAAACGCAACATATAGAATTACGGATAGATGATCTTGATCATGTTAGGCAGCTCACAAGATCCGACAATGATAGCACAATGGGGAGAAGACAACCATCTAGCTACTGCTATGGACCCATAGTCCAGGGGTAGACTACTCACACATCACACCGGAGGCGACCATGGCGGTGTAGAGTCCTCCGGGAGATGATTCCCCTCTCCGGCAGTGGTGCCGGAGGCGATCTTCTGGATCCCCCGAGATGGGATCGGCGTTGGCGGCGTCTCTGGAAGGTTTTCCGTATCGTGGCTCTCGGTACGGGGGGTTTCGTCACAGAGGCTTTAAGTAGGCGGAAGGGCAAGTCAGAGGGGCACAGGGCCCCACACCACAGTGCCGGCGCGGCCGGGGGTGGGCCGCGCCGCCCTAGGGTTTGGGCACCTGTGGCCCCACTTCGTTTCGTCTTCGGACTTCCGGAAGCTTCGTGGAAAAATAGGCCCCTGTGCGTTGATTTCGTCCAATTCCGAGAATATTTCCTTACTAGGATTTCTGAAACCAAAAACAGCAGAAAAAGACAATGGCACTTCGGCATCTTGTTAATAGGTTAGTTCCGTAAAATGCACGAATATGACATAAAGTGTGCATAAAACATGTAGATAACATCAATAATGTGGCATGGAACATAAGAAATTATCGATACGTCGGAGACGTATCAGCATCCCCAAGCTTAGTTCTGCTCGTCCCGAGCAGGTAAAACGATAACACGTATAATTTACGGAGTGACATGCCATCATAACCTTGATCATACTATTTGTAAAGCATATGTAGTGAATGCAGCGATCAAAACAATGTATATGACATGAGTAAACAAGTGAATCATAAAGCAAAGACTTTTCATGAATAGCACTTCAAGACAAGCATCAATAAGTCTTGCATAAGAGTTAACTCATAAAGCAATAATTCAAAGTAAAGGTATTGAAGCAACACAAAAGAAGATTAAGTTTCAGCAGTTGCTTTCAACTTGTAACATGTATATCTCATGGATATTGTCAACATAGAGTAATATAATAAGTGCAATAAGCAAGTATGTAGGAATCAATGCACAGTTCACACAAGTGTTTGCTTCTTGAGGTGGAGAGAAATAGGTGAACTGACTCAACATTGAAAGTAAAAGAATGGTCCTCCATAGAGGAAAAGCATCGATTGCTATATTTGTGCTAGAGCTTTGATTTTGAAAACATGAAACAATTTTGTCAACGGTAGTAATAAAGCATATGCATCATGTAAATTATATCTTATAAGTTGCAAGCCTCATGCATAGTGTACTAATAGTGCCCGCACCTTGTCCTAATTAGCTTGGACTACCGGATCATCACAATGCACATGTTTTTACCAAGTGTCACAAAGGGGTACCTCTATGCCGCCTGTACAAAGGTCTAAGGAGAAAGCTCGCATTGGATTTCTCGCTATTGATTATTCTTCAACTTAGACATCCATACCGGGACAACATAGACAACAGATAATGGACTCCTCTTTTATGCATAAGCATGTAACAACAATTAATAATTTTCTCATTTGAGATTGAGGATATATGTCCAAAACTGAAACTTCCACCATGGATCATGGCTTTAGTTAGCGGCCCAATGTTCTTCTCTAACATTATGCATGCTTAACCATAGGGTGGTAGATCTCTTTTACTTCAGACAAGACGGACATGCATAGCAACTCACATGAAATTCAACAATGAATAGTTGATGGCGTCCCCAGTGAACATGGTTATCGCACAACAAGCAACTTAATAAGAGATAAAGTGCATAATTACATATTCAATACCACAATAGTTTTTAAGCTATTTGTCCCATGAGCTATATATTGCAAAGGTGAATGATGGAATTTTAAAGGTAGCACTCAAGCAATTTACTTTGGAATGGCGGAAAATGCCATGTAGTAGGTAGGTATGGTGGACACAAATGGCATAGTGGTTGGCTCAAGTATTTTGGATGCATGAGAAGTATTCCCTCTCGATACAAGGTTTAGGCTAGCAAGGCTTATTTGAAACAAACACAAGGATGAACCGGTGCAGCAAAACTCACATAAAAGACATATTGTAAACATTATAAGACTCTACACCGTCTTCCTTGTTGTTCAAACTCAATACTAGAAATTATCTAGACCTTAGAGAAACCAAATATGCAAACCAAATTTTAGCATGCTCTATGTATTTCTTCATTAATGGGTGCAAAGCATATGATGCAAGAGCTTAATCATGAGCACAACAATTGCCAAGTATCACATTACCCAAGACATTAATAGCAATTACTACATGTATCATTTTCCAATTCCAACCATATAACAATTTAACGAAGGAGAAACTTCGCCATGAATACTATGAGTAGAAACCAAGGACATACTTGTCCATATGCTACAGCGGAGCGTGTCTCTCTCCCATAAAGTGAATGCTAGGATCCATTTTATTCAAACAAAACAAAAACAAAAACAAACCGACGCTCCAAGAAAAAGCACATAAGATGTGATGGAATAAAAATATAGTTTCAGGGGAGGAACCTGATAATGTTGTCGATGAAGAAGGGGATGCCTTGGGCATCCCCAAGCTTAGACGCTTGAGTCTTCTTGATATATACAGGGGTGAACCACCGGGGCATCCCCAAGCTTAAAGCTTTCACTCTCCTTGATCATGTTGCATCATACTCCTCTCTTGATCCTTGAAAACTTCCTCCACACCAAACTCGAAACAACTCATTAGAGGGTTAGTGCACAATATAAATTGACATATTCAGAGGTGACACAATCATTCTTAACACTTCTGGACATTGCATAATGCTACTGGATATTAGTGGATCAAAGAAATTCATCCAACATAGCAAAAGAGGCAATGCGAAATAAAAGGCAGAATCTGTCAAAACAGAACAGTTCGTATTGACGAATTTTAAAATGGCACCAGACTTGCTCAAATGAAAATGCTCAAATTTAATGAAAGTTGCGTACATATCTGAGGATCATGCACGTAAATTGGCTTAATTTTCTGAGCTACCTACAGGGAGGTGGACCCAGATTCGTGACAGCAAAGAAATCTGGAACTGCGCAGTAATCCAAATCTAGTACTTACTTTTCTATCAACGGCTTAACTTGGCACAACAAAACACAAAACTAAGATAAGGAGAGGTTGCTACAGTAGTAAACAACTTCCAAGACACAAAATAAAAACGAAGTACTGTAGGTAAAAAATGGGTTGTCTCCCACAAGCGCTTTTCTTTAACGCCTTTCAGCTAGGCGCAGAAAGTGTGTATCAAGTATTATCAAGAGGTGGTGCATTCTCAGCGGGGTGCGGAGTTTTCTCAACCAGGCATAATATATTAGTTACATAAGTTTTAGCATCTCCCTTTTCATTAATCTTAGGCGTGCTACTCTCATCAAACAAATTTTCAGGAACAAGCCAAGCATAGTTATTTTCTAGTGCATCATTCATAGCTAAGAGTTTACATGGTATTGGTGTTTTGATCTCCCCACCATCATCAATATTATTAGTGTATCTTATTCTATCCATGTCCATCTTTTCAAGGAGACTAACAAAATTAGTATGAGAACCAAGCATATTAAATTTAGCAAAGACCTTTCTAGCTTCTCTTGCTAGACCACCAAATTCTCTAAGAAGGGTTTCTAAAACAAAATCTTTCTTTTCCCCTTCTTCCATATCACCAAGTGTGAGAAACATGTGTTGGATTATAGGATTAAGATTAACAAATTTAGTTTCCAACAGGCAAACTAAATGCGCAGCAGCAATTTCATAAGTAGGCGCAAGGTCTACCAAGTGTCTATCTTCAAAATTTTCAATGGTACTAACATGATTGAAAAATTCTTCTATATTATTTCTCCCAACTATAGACCCACGTCCTACCGGTATGTCTTTTGTGGTAAAATTAAAAGGAAACATGATGAAATAAGTAAAGTAAATGCAAGTAACTAATTTTTTTGTGTTTTCGATATAGCAAACAAGATAGCAAATAAAGTAAAACTAGCAACTAATTTTTTTGTATTTTGATTTAGTGCAGCAAACAAAGTAGTAAATAAAACTAAGCAAGACAAAAACAAAGTAAAGAGATTGAGAAGTGGAGACTCCCCTTGCAGCGTGTCTTGATCTCCCCGGCAACGGCGCCAGAAATTTGCTTGATGCGTGTAGTTGGCACGTCCGTTGGGAACCCCAAGAGGAAGGTGTGATGCGCACAGCGGCAAGTTTCCCTCAGTAAGAAACCAAGGTTTAATCGGACCAGTAGGAGTCAAGAAGCACGTTGAAGGTTGATGGCGGCGAGATGTAGTGCGGCGCAACACCAGGAATTCCGGCGCCAACGTGGAACCTGCACAACACAACCAAAGTACTTTGCCCCAACGAAACAGTGAGGTTGTCAATCTCACCGGC
Organism: Lolium perenne; assembly: GCF_019359855.2. Classification (NCBI taxonomy): domain Eukaryota; kingdom Viridiplantae; phylum Streptophyta; class Magnoliopsida; order Poales; family Poaceae; genus Lolium; species Lolium perenne. The sequence goes on from NC_067247.2 coordinate 314,869,624, forward strand.
TTGCTGTAACAAAGAGTTAACCGTATTGTGTGGAAGATGATTGTTTGCAGAAAACAGTAGAACAAGTATTGCAGTAGATTGTATTTCAGTAAAGAGAATTGGACCGGGGTCCACAGTTCACTAGAGGTGTCTCTCCCATAAGACGAACAGCATGTTGGGTGAACAAATTACAGTTGGGCAATTGACAAATAAAGAGAGCATGACCATGCACATACATATCATGATGAGTATAGTGAGATTTAATTGGGCATTACGACAAAGTACATAGACCGCCATCCAACTGCATCTATGCCTAAAAAGTCCACCTTCAGGTTATCATCCGAACCCCCTCCAGTATTAAGTTGCAAAGCAACAGACAATTGCATTAAGTATGGTGCGTAATGTAATCAACAACTACATCCTTAGACATAGCATCAATGTTTTATCCCTAGTGGCAACGACACAACACAACCTTAGAACTTTCTATCAACATCCCCGGTGTCAATGCAGGCATGAACCCACTATCGAGCATAAGTACTCCCTCTTGGAGTTACAAGCATCTACTTGGCCAGAGCATCTACTAGTAACGGAAAGCATGCAAGATCATAAACAACACGTAGATATAACTTTGATAATCAACATAACAAGTATTCTCTATTAATCGGATCCCAACAAACGCAACATATAGAATTACAGATAGATGATCTTGATCATGTTAGGTAGCTCACAAGATCCGACAATGATAGCACAATGGGGAGAAGACAACCATCTAGCTACTGCTATGGACCCATAGTCCAGGGGTAGACTACTCACACATCACACCGGAGGCGACCATGGCGGTGTAGAGTCCTCCGGGAGATGATTCCCCTCTCCGGCAGGGTGCCGGAGGCGATCTCCTGGATCCCCCGAGATGGGATCGGCGTTGGCGGCGTCTCTGGAAGGTTTTCCGTATCGTGGCTCTCGGTACTGGGGGTTTCGTCATGGAGGCTTTAAGTAGGCGGAAGGGCAAGTCAGGAGGGGGCACAGGGGCCCCACACCACAGGCCGGCGCGGCCAGGGGGTGGGCCGCGCCGCCCTAGGGTTTGGGCACCCTGTGGCCCCACTTCGTTTTGTCTTCGGACTTCTGGAAGCTTCGTGGAAAAATAGGCCCCTGGGCGTTGATTTCGTCCAATTCCGAGAATATTTCCTTACTAGGATTTCTGAAACCAAAAACAGCAGAAAACAAGAATCGGCACTTCGGCATCTTGTTAATAGGTTAGTTCCAGAAAATGCACGAATATGACATAAAGTGTGCATAAAACATGTAGATAACATCAATAATGTGGCATGGAACATAAGAAATTATCGATACGTCGGAGACGTATCACGTGTCAACTTCCGACACATGTTACGGAGGATCACGTCCGCCCTCTCCTTATGCTCAGTCGCCACCCTATAATTGCGCTGCAATCAAGCATAACAGAAAGTGTGAGAGGCATGAGTTATCACGGTGGGGTTATCAACTACATATGAACGAAACCCAAAGAGTATGCATTACGTACCCAAAACTTCTTGATCACGGCGTCGGCGGCGGAAGTAAAGCCAGGGTAAGGCGCTATCTCAAAGTCTTCCCAAGTGTAGGCTAGCTTGGACTCGCCTCCAAGGACCGGAGTGTACATCCCCGGCCAGTACTTCCTAATAGCAGCTCCAATCAGACTCCCTGGCACGCGGACATTATTCCCCGTATATGTGAAATTTCTGCACAATTATCAAACATTAGAAAATGCTAAGTGTCATAACGAAAATGAAATCACCTTACTACTTACTCTATCTTTCCTGGGACAAGGAGCCACTTGTCATCCTCCGTAGCATGTTCCTTACTCTCATCGGGAACCTGCGCTTCCCCACGAATCCGCAACTTCTTCGGAGCCATCTCCGTCGAAGCCTCCTCGTCCCTAGACTCCTCCTCCTCCTCCCTAGTGTCCTCCTCCTCCTCCCTAGTGTCCTCCTCCTCGTCCATAGACTGTGAAGCCACTGAGCCAGAAGCAGAGGGAATGTCAGCTAGAAGGAGCTGTGCATCCCCCCCTCGTCCTCCAGCTCGTCCTCCCCCTCGTCCTCCAGCTCGTCCTCCCCCTCGTCCTCCAGCTCGTCCACCCCCTCGTCCACCCCCTCGTCCTCCCCGTCCTCCGTCTACGTCTTCGTAACGTCGGGTGGGAACAATGGGTCTTCCACTCCGTCTGGAAGCACCCGGCCCTAGCTTCCGCTGATGCATCTGATCAAGCAAGGAGCTCGATGATGCCTTCCGTCCGCTCATATTGGGCAATTACCTGCATAAGAAAAGAGAAAATAATTAATAAGCATGTTGAAAATGAGTAAACACTAAGCATAATGACAAATGTAGGTACTAAGCATAATGAAAAATGTAGGTATTAAGCATAATGACAATGTAGGTACTAAGCATAATGACAATGTAGGTACTAAGCATAAAAGACCCTCACCATTCATCACCACTCTCATCTCTAGGCATTGGGTTCTCAGCCTCACTATCAAAATCAGTATCATATGAGTATTCATGGTCGGCATTGGGTTCCGGTTGAGTCTCGACAATGTTGTCTTTGTTCGCATTGCACTTGGTGAGCATAGCTATGTCCTTCAGGTCCACCACAGTCTCACCACGCATTTGTACATCGTTGTGGAGCTCCTGAAGACCTATGTCTATTTGAAGGTCCCCGAACTGCTCTTCCTCTTGATAGAAAATTCCCTCATATGTTACCGGGTCAATGTTGTTGTAATCGTCCTCGGAGGGGATGGGTAGCTTACCATGTGGCGATACCTGGAACACGACTTCCCAGCCCATGAGTTCCTCATTCTGACATGGGTAGGACAAATAATAAACTTGCTTGGTTTGGTGAGCCACAACATAGACGTCGGCTCCGCTGTAGGTGGTTGTAGGCCTAACTTCAACTAAACCAATGGAGGGGGTGCTTCTCATTCCACCGTGTGGGTCAAACCAGTGGCATTTGAACACAAAGAGCTTGAGTTCTATGTTTGTGTTGTTGAACGTCAACTCGTATACCTTTTGTAACCTTCCATAGTAATCAAGATCATCGGCTCCGCGGGTGTAGACCCCAGTATTTATTGTTTTTGCATTAGGCCGGTTCTTCTGGTGAAACTCCGTATGGAAGCGATACTCATTTACATCATACTTCTCATGCGTATGGACTCTACGGTTAAAACCCTGGGAAACGCATCTCAACTCGTCTGTCATCTCAACGTTGGGATCAGCTCCCTACAAGTTCAGTTCAGATTATTCTGTGCATTAGTTACGTGTAATAAGACAAGTCACGGATTGCAAAGTAAGAGGAACATTTGAGAAATTACTTTTTCATGGAACCAGTTCACGAAGCTTTTATTTAAGGGCGGGGCACCCTCTTTCAGAAGAGTGTACTGATGTCTACGGGTGCTTCTATTCTTGTAGACAGTGTTGGGCCTCCAAGAGCAGAGGTTTGTAGAACAGCAAAAAGTTTCCCTTAAGTGGATCACCCAAGGTTTATCGAACTCAGGGAGGAAGAGGTCAAAGATATCCCTCTCATGCAACCCTGCAACCACAAAGCAAGAAGTCTCTTGTGTCCCCAACACACCTAATAGGTACACTAGTTCGGCGAAGAGATAGTAAAATACAGGTGGTATGAATAAGTATGAGCAGTAGCAATGGCGCCAGAAAAGTGCTTGCCGGTGTTCAGTTGATGGTAGTAATATTGCAGGAAGTAAACAAGCAGTAAAATAGTAAACAAGCAGCGATAGCAGTATTTAGGAACAAGGCCTAGGGATCATACTTTCACTAGTGGACACTCTCAACATTGATCACATAACAGAATAAATAGATAGATGCTAGACTCTACACCCTCTTGTTGGATGATGAACACCACTAACTGTGTAGGATTACACGAACCCTCAATGCCGGAGTTAACAAGCTCCACAATATTCAATGTTCATATTTAAGTAACCTTAGAGTGCATGACAGATCAACATAACCAAACCAAGTACTAACATAGCATGCACACTGTCACCTTCACACTACGAAAGGAGGAATAGATCACATCAATACTATCATAGCAATAGTTAACTTCATAATCTACAAGAGATCACAATCATAGCCTACGCCAAGTACTACACGATGCACACACTGTCACCATTACACCGTGCAGGAGGAATAAACTACTTTAATAACATCACTAGAGTAGCACACAGATAAATTGTGATACAAAACACATTGCAATCATAAAGGGATATAAATAAGCACTTCACTATGCTACTCTGAATTACTCTCTGGCAAGATAACGAACACTAATTCATCATGTAGGCAAACCTTAAAGATGCATTCCCAAGTACTAATGAACACCCCACGCTGTCACTTTGAGCATTCACAGGAGGTACTAACACACCACAATTTCATAGAGACATCCAACTCAAATCATAACTCAGTGAATAAGTATTCTGTGAAATATAGCCTAAGAGACCCACACGGTGCACACACTGTCACCTTTACACACGTGGGACAAGGAGTCTCCGGAGATCACATAAGTAAAATCCACTTGACTAGCATAATGACATCTAGATTACAAGCATCATCATATGAATCTCAATCATGTAAGGCAGCTCATGAGATTATTGTATTGAAGCACATAGGAGAGAGATGAACCACATAGCTACCGGTACAGCCCCGAGCCTCAATGGAGAACTACTCCCTCCTCATGGGAGACAGCAGCGGTGATGAAGATGGCGGTGGTGTCGATGGAGAAGCCTTCCGGGGGCACTTCCCCGTCCCGGCGGCGTGCCGGAACAGAGACTCCTGTCCCCCAGATCTTGGCTTCGCGATGGCGGCGGCTCTGGAAGGTTTTCTCTGGTTTTGTCGAACGTGTCGAGGTTTTTAGGTCAGGGACCTTTATATAGGCGAAGAGGTGGAGTCGGAGGGGCGACGAGGCGGTGACACACTAGGGGGGCGCGGCCAAGGCCTGGGCCGCGCCACCCTGTCGTCTGGGGCCCACAGGGCCCTCCTCTGGCGGCTCTCGGGTGTTCTGGAAGCTTCATGGAAAAATAGGATGCTGGGCGTTGATTTCGTCCGATTCCGAGAATATTTCCTTACTAGGATTTCTGGAACCAAAAACAGCAGAAAACAGGAACTGGCCCTTCGGCATCTCGTCAATAGGTTAGTTCCGGAAAACGCATAATAATGACATAAAGTATGCATAAAACATGTAGATATCATCAATAATGTGGCATGGAACATAAGAAATTATCGATACGTCGGAGACGTATCAGCATCCCCAAGCTTAGTTCCTGCTCGTCCCGAGCAGGTTAACGATAACAAAGATAATTTCTGGAGTGACATGCCATCATAACCTTGATCATACTATTGTAAGCATATGTAATGAATGCAGCGATCAAAACAATGGTAATGACATGAGTAAACAAATGAATCATAAAGCAAAGACTTTTCATGAATAGTACTTCAAGACAAGCATCAATAAGTCTTGCATAATAGTTAACTCATAAAGCAATAAATCAAAGTAAAGGTATTGAAGCAACACGAAGGAAGATTAAGTTTCAGCGGTTGCTTTCAACTTATAACATGTATATCTCATGGATAGTGTCAATGTAAAGTAATATAACAAGTGCAATATGCAAGTATGTAGGAATCAATGCACAGTTCACACAAGTGTTTGCTTCTTGAGGTGGAGAGAAATAGGTGAACTGACTCAACATAAAAGTAAAAGAAAGGTCCTTCAAAGAGGAAAGCATTGATTGCTATATTTGTGCCAGAGCTTTGGTTTTGAAAACATAAAGAGAGCATAAAAGTAAAATTTTGAGAGGTGTTTGTTGTTGTCAACGAATGGTAGTGGGCACTCTAACCCCCTTGCCAGACAGACTTTCAAAGAGCGGCTCCCATGAAATTTTATTTTTGGGTGGCACTCCTTCCAACCTTGCTTTCACAAACCATGGCTAACCGAATCCTCGGGTGCCTGCCAACAATCTCATACCATGAAGGAGTGCCTTTTATTTTAGTTTTATTTAGATGACACTCCTCCCCACCTTTGCTTTCTCAAGCCATGGCTAACCGAATCCTCGGGTGCCGACCAACAATCACATACCATGGAGGAGTGCCTATTTGTAACTTTATGAAAGTTAATTAATTCGGGGCTGGGAACCCCATTGCCAGCTCTTTTTGCAAAATTATTGGATAAGCGGATGAAGCCACTAGTCCATTGGTGAAAGTTGCCCAACAAGATTGAAAGATAAACACCACATACTTCCTCATGAGCTATAAAACATTGACACAAATAAGAAGTAATAACTTTTGAATTGTTTAAAGATAGCACTCAAGCAATTTACTTTGGAATGGCGGAGAAATACCATGTAGTAGGTAGGTATGGTGGACACAAATGGCATAGTGGTTGGCTCAAGGATTTTGGATGCATGAGAAGTATTCCCTCTCGATACAAGGTTTAGGCTAGCAAGGTTATTTGAAACAAACACAAGGATGAACCGGTGCAGCAAAACTCACATAAAATACATATTGTAAACATTATAAGACTCTACACCGTCTTCCTTGTTGTTCAAACTCTTTACTAGAAATTATCTAGACCTTAGAGAGACCAATTATGCAAACCAAATTTTAGCAAGCTCTATGTATTTCTTCATTAATGGGTGCAAAGTATATGATGCAAGAGCTTAAACATGAGCACAACAATTGCCAAGTATCAAATTATCCAAGACATTTTATCAATTACTACATGTAGCATTTCCCGTTTCCAACCATATAACAATTAACGAAGCAGTTTCAACCTTCGCCATGAACATTAAAGATAGAACTAAGAACACATGTGTTCATATGCAACAGCGGAGCGTGTCTCTCTCCCACACAAGGATGAACTTATTCAAACATAAACAAAAACAAAAGCAAACAGACGCTCCAAGTAAAGCACATAAGATGTGACCGAATAAAAATATAGTTTCAAGGGAGGAACCTGATAAATTTGTCGATGAAGAAGGGGATGCCTTGGGCATCCCCAAGCTTAGATGCTTGAGTCTTCTTGAAATATGCAGGGATGAACCACGGGGGCATCCCCAAGCTTAGACTCTTCACTCTTCTTGATCATAGTATATCATCCTCCTCTCTTGACCCTTGAAAACTTCCTCCACACCAAACTCGAAACAAACTCATTAGAGGGTTAGTGCATAATTAAAATTTCACATGTTCAGAGGTGACACAATCATTCTTAACACTTCTGGACATTGCCCAAAGCTACTGGAAGTTAATGGAACAAAGAAATCCATCCCACATAGCAAAAGAAGCAATGCGAAATAAAAGGCAGAATCTGTCAAAACAGAACAGTCCGTAAAGACGAATTTTAAAGTGGCACCAGACTTGCTCAGATGAAAATGCCCAAATTGAATGAAAGTTGCGTACATATCTGAGGATCACGCACGTAAATTGGCAGATTTTTCTGAGTTATCTACAGAGAATTCTGCCCAGATTCGTGACAGACAGAAATCTGTTTCTGCGCAGTAATCCAAATCTAGTATCAACCTTGCTATCAAAGACTTTACTTGGCACAACAATGCAATAAAATAAGATAAGGAGAGGTTGCTACAGTAGTAAACAACTTCCAAGATACAAATATAAAAAAAAGTTACTGTAGTAAAATAAACACATGGGTTATCTCCCAAGAAGTTCTTTCTTTATAGCCATTAAGATGTGCTCAGCAATTTTAATGATGCTCGCGCAAGAAATAAGAGTTGAAGCAAAAGAGAGCATCAAGAAGCAAATTCGAAACAAATTTAAGCCTAACATGCTTCCTATGAAATGGAATCTTGTAAATAAACAAGTTCATGAAGAGCAAAGTAACAAGCATAGGAAGATAGAACAAGTGTAGCTTCAAAAAATTTAGCACATAGAGAGGTGTTTTAGTAACATGAAAATTTCTACAACCATATTTTCCTCTCTCATAATAATTTTCAGAGGCATCATGAACAAACTCAACAATATAAGTATCACATAAAGCATTCTTATTCACATGCATAAAAGTATCATTACTCTCCACATAAGCATAATCAATTTTATTAGTTGTAGTGGGAGCGAATTCAACAAAGTAGCTATCATTATTATTCTCATCAAGTGTAGGAGGCATAGTATCATCATAATAAAACTTATCCTCCATAGTAGGTGGCACCAAAAGACCACTATCATTATAATCATCATATATGGGAGGCATATCATAATCAACATAAACTTTCTCCTCAATACCCGGAGGACTAAAGAGATAATTTTCATCAAAACCGACCTCCCCAAGCTTAAATTCTTCCATAGCATTAGCAACAATGGTGTTCAAAGCATTCATACTAATAACATTCCCATTAGCATGCATAAGTTCCATGGGTTTTTTAATTTTCTCTTCAAACACATCATGTCCTAATTCAAGATAAAGTTCATAAAGATCTCTCATTTTGTTGTTGTCTTCCATTAAGCCTTACTAGTGTAAAACAAGAAACAAAAAGATGCAATTGCAGGATCTAAAGGAAAGAGCTTCGAGCACACACACAACGGCAACAAAAAAGTACTTAGTACCTGGGACCGGGGTATGAGTGCCTTTTACCTTTCCTCCCCGGCAACGGCGCCAGAAAATAGCTTGATGTCTACGGGTGCTTCTATTCTTGTAGACAGTGTTGGGCCTCCAAGAGCAGAGGTTTGTAGAACAGCAGCAAGTTTCCCTTAAGTGGATCACCCAAGGTTTATCGAACTCAGGGAGGAAGAGGTCAAAGATATCCCTCTCATGCAACCCTGCAACCACAAAGCAAGAAGTCTCTTGTGTCCCCAACACACCTAATAGGTGCACTAGTTCGGCGAAGAGATAGTGAAATACATGTGGTATGAATAAGTATGAGCAGTAGCAATGGCGCCAGAAAAGTGCTTGCCGGTGTTCAGTTGATGGTAGTAATATTGCAGGAAGTAAACAAGCAGTAAAATAGTAAACAAGCAGCGATAGCAGTATTTAGGAACAAGGCCTAGGGATCATACTTTCACTAGTGGACACTCTCAACATTGATCACATAACAGAATAAATAGATAGATGCTAGACTCTACACCCTCTTGTTGGATGATGAACACCACTAACTGTGTAGGATTACACGAACCCTCAATGCCGGAGTTAACAAGCTCCACAATATTCAATGTTCATATTTAAGTAACCTTAGAGTGCATGACAGATCAACATAACCAAACCAAGTACTAACATAGCATGCACACTGTCACCTTCACACTACGAAAGGAGGAATAGATCACATCAATACTATCATAGCAATAGTTAACTTCATAATCTACAAGAGATCACAATCATAGCCTACGCCAAGTACTACACGATGCACACACTGTCACCATTACACCGTGCAGGAGGAATAAACTACTTTAATAACATCACTAGAGTAGCACACAGATAAATTGTGATACAAAACACATTGCAATCATAAAGGGATATAAATAAGCACTTCACTATGCTACTCTGAATTACTCTCTGGCAAGATAACGAACACTAATTCATCATGTAGGAAAACCTTAAAGATGCATTCCCAAGTACTAATGAACACCCCACGCTGTCACTTTGAGCATTCACAGGAGGTACTAACACACCACAATTTCATAGAGACATCCAACTCAAATCATAACTCAGTGAATAAGTATTCTGTGAAATATAGCCTAAGAGACCCACACGGTGCACACACTGTCACCTTTACACACGTGGGACAAGGAGTCTCCGGAGATCACATAAGTAAAATCCACTTGACTAGCATAATGACATCTAGATTACAAGCATCATCATATGAATCTCAATCATGTAAGGCAGCTCATGAGATTATTGTATTGAAGCACATAGGAGAGAGATGAACCACATAGCTACCGGTACAGCCCCGAGCCTCGATGGAGAACTACTCCCTCCTCATGGGAGACAGCAGCGGTGATGAAGATGGCGGTGGTGTCGATGGAGAAGCCTTCCGGGGGCACTTCCCCGTCCTGGCGGCGTGCCGGAACAGAGACTCCTGTCCCCCAGATCTTGGCTTCGCGATGGCGGCGGCTCTGGAAGGTTTTCTCTGGTTTTGTCGAACGTGTCGAGGTTTTTAGGTCAGGGACCTTTATATAGGCGAAGAGGCGGAGTCGGAGGGGCGACGAGGCGGTGACACACTAGGGGGGCGCGGCCAAGGCATGGGCCGCGCCACCCTGTCGTCTGGGGCCCACAGGGCCCTCCTCTGGCGGCTCTCGGGTGTTCTGGAAGCTTCGTGGAAAAATAGGATGCTGGGCGTTGATTTCGTCCGATTCCGAGAATATTTCCTTACTAGGATTTCTGGAACCAAAAACAGCAGAAAACAGGAACTGGCCCTTTGGCATCTCGTCAATATGTTAGTTCCGGAAAACGCATAATAATGACATAAAGTATGCATAAAACATGTAGATATCATCAATAATGTGGCATGGAACATAAGAAATTATCGATACGTCAGAGACGTATCATGTACCACTGCGTGGGAGTGGGACCATTTCTTCCTGACCACATTTCATCATGGAATTGGCTGAAAGGAGAAAATACGTATTAGACCAAAACCAAGTTACTGGTTGCAAAGTAATTGGTTCATCATTTTACCTCATGAAATCGACCACTTCCTCCATGTTCATAAGCACGTAAAGCATTATGCAATCCTTCTCTTCTGGCGAAATGTTCTCCACTTTTGAGGCACCGGCCTTGCCACCGGGATATTGGAAGAGCAAGAGCTTTGGGTCACGCTTGGGCTCGTCGGAATTGTACCGAGCGACCGGGTTATGCTTAGTGGGCACATCATTGGCATAGTACATTGTCGTGGCGTCTACCATCTCATGGAGGAGAGTTGCCTCAGCTATGCATGCTTCAATCTTATTTTTGTTTCCACATTTGTACCGAATATACTTGAACTCCCTCTCAGTACAAAACTGCCAACGATACTGCACCGGTCCCCCCAAGAGTGCCTCGTTGGCGAGATGCACGATGAGATGTAACATCGGAGTGAAGAAGCCTGGGGGGAATATCATCTCTAACTTGCATAGCATGTCCGGCACTTGCTTCTGCAGCTTCTCAATCACCTCGGTACATATCTGCTTAGCACAGACCGTGCGGAAAAAATGGCTCACCTCCGCAAGCACTCGCCAGACATGATCGGGGAGATACCCTCGAAGCATCACCGGCATCAGCCGCTCAATCCATATATGATAGTCGTGACTCTTGAGCCCGTTTATTTTTCCTGTAGCAAGATTGACTCCCTTACTCATATTCGAACAATAACCATCAGGGAACATCACGTCATATTTGAGCCACGTAAATGCCTCCTTCTTGTCGGCGCTATCAAGACAGTACTTGGCATGCGGCTTTAACCAACCTTTTCGATTGCCCTCAGGAGGCTGCATGTGTAGAGCCACCCTATCGCATATCTCCTCAATATCGACTCTAGCTGAAACATTATCCCTTGACTTGCCTGGTATGTTGCAGCAGGTGTTAAGGAATGCCTCCCCGCAATTCTTTTCCGTGTGCATCATATCGATATTATGGGGAAGTTCAAGGTCCTTGTAATACTCGAGCTCTGTTATGCCTGCTATGTGAGTCCAGTTGTGCGTTTTACCATATCCCTCAAATTGGTGGCCGGGTTCCTTACTAGGCTGGAGAGCACGTAGCTCAGCATCAACAGTTGCACCATCGAACTTTGGTATTTCTTTATGTTCAAGCACAACTACGCCTTTCGTGAAGTTCTTCTTGTCAGATCTGAACCGATGCCCTGGACTGAGGAACTTGCGGTGTTTGTCAAAGGCAACATATTTGTGTCCAGCTTTTAGGTGCCTGAATTCTAGTTCGTGCCTGCACACTGGGCATGGAAACTTACCAGCTGTACTATGCCCACAGAATAGGGCGTACCCGGGTAGGTCATGCATCGAATAGTGGAACCAAACTTTCATTATGAAGTTTCTCTTTGATGCTCGGTCGTATGTCAATGTACCGTGATGCCACGAGTGGTGCAAATCATCCACAAGTGGTTGCATTAAGACACTCAATTTCTTCCCTGGATATTCAGGCCCTGGAAGGATCATCGACAAGAATATGTTCTTCCTTTGCATTACGACTCCAGGAGGGAGATTGAGCGGAATAACAAACACGGGCCAGCAGCTGTACGCGGCAGTCGACATACCATATGGGTTGAATCCATCGGTTGCTATCGCAATTCTAACATTCCGAGCCTCACTTGCCTCATTTGGGTGCTTTTGATCAAAGTGCTTCCATGATTGACCATCTGATGGATGTACCATGGGTACCCGTTTCTTCTCGTCCTGCAATCTTATCCCGGTCTTATGCCATGTCATCTGCTTGGCAGTCTCCTCGAACATGTAAAGCCGCTGGATTCTTTTGATGAATGGGAGATAACGAAGAATCTTTATGGCTACTTTTGTCTGCCTCTTCTGACCATTGCCTACATCTACCTCATGATACCTAGAGTGACCACACTTGGCACAGTACTTGTCATCCGCATAGTCTTTCCAAAACAAAAGGCAAAGTTTTGGACATACATCATATGTTACATAATCCATTTTCAATGCTTTCAAGATTTTCTTCGTTTCGTACATGGTCTTGGGCAAGCAATGACCTTCAGGCAACATGTTACCTACTGTGTTCAGAGTCTTTTCAAATGATGCTCGAGTACTCTCAAACATGCACTTGTCGGCTAGCAACTGCGTGATGCCATCAAGTTGAGACATTTTTGCACCCGGGTATAGAGGCCTCCTAGCTGAGGCCATCATATCAATGAAGGCCCTCGCGGTTGGCTCAGGTTCCTCCTCTGGAAGTTCCTCCGGTTGTGGCGGTCCCTCCGGTTCAGGCGGTTCCTCCGGTTCAGACTGTTCGTCCCATGGTAACTCTAGCATGTCAGCATCCCGAAGATCATCTAGCAAGTTTAAGATGCCATCGTTCTCATTGCCATCGATCCGCTGCCGCATCACCTCACCTCTATCACGTTCGTGCCGAGAAAAGTCGACCGGCGGGTCGTAGTCACACATATACCCATTCCACCAAAGGTGTTTAGTCATCTCTAGAATATCCTTAGGATGACGCCTCTTGCAGACACTGCAAGGGCAACGGGGACGAACGACCCCCTTCGAACCACGAGCTAACTCCTTCACTAACAAATCGGTCTTCCATTTCCATTCATCTGTCACTTGAGTCGAACTAACACGGCCACTGTACATCCACTCATTATCAGCCATCCTGCTTTATTGCGTGACAAACAACAAATAGTAGCATGAAATTGAATGCATCATATTTTTATTTTTCTACCGGTGAAAACGCGTGCATCAACCTACATCTCTACTAGGTGGGCTCCTAGCAGCCCCCGGACCCGTAGTTAGCACGTTCTCCACGTTCTGCTCGGGTGCGAGACAGAATTTCGGCAGCACCTCCCCGCTGCTCTCCCGATACACGTCTCGGCAAAAAGCCGAGAGGATGTGCATCCGGAGAACAACAGGGAGGCGCTGACGAAATCCTGTCTCGCACCCGAGCAGAACATGGAAAACGTACCCAACTACAGGTCCGGCGACTGTCCCGTAAATGCCACAAGCGTTACGGTTCAAAATATGCTGACCACTAATGCATATTTATCCGCGTAACGCTTGCGGACGGGAATTGACACCTAGGTTACGCGACTTGACGGAGAAATTAAATCTAGTGACATAAAAAATGCGAAGGGGGAGTCGGCAATTCAGCTCACCCTCGGCTGTAGAGGAAGTAGTCGAACAACCGGCGATGTCGACGGCCGTAGAGATGCGCCGCAAGATCCGGGATCGTCACGCGGGATGCTCACCACGGTACCTAGTTAAAATAATAAAAATTTGTCAATGCAAATTAATCAATTGATAAAACAAATGCATTTCTACAAAATTCTAATTTATTTCATTTCAATTTCAATTACCATTTCAATTTCAATTTCAATTTCCATTCCATTAACATTTCTATTTACAAATCCATATACATTCCATTAACATTCCATTAACATTACAAATCCATATACATTCCATTAACATTCCATTACTTTGCCGGTTAACATTTCTATTTACAAATCCTAATTCCTACAACTAAAATTCTAAAAATTATTTACAAATGCATATGCCGAGGGAGGGCTTGCGGCGCTTACCATGGCGGTAGTGGGAGGGCGGGCCGAGGGCGAGGGGCCGGCCGGTGAGGAGGCCGGGGCTGCTGCGGGACGGGGCGGGTGAGGGAGGCCGGGGCGGTGTCGGCTGCTGCGGGTCGGGGCGGGTCGGGGAGGCCGGGGCGGCACCGGCTGGTCGGGCGGGTGAGGGAGGCCGGCCGGTGGCGCGCGGCGGCTGCGGCGGGTTGGGGCGCGGCTGCGGCGGGTGGGGGCGCGGCGGCGGTGGGCTGCGGGGCGCGCGGAGGCGAGGGGGGCCGAGGCGGGGCGGGTGGCGGCGGGATATGGCACGGGTGCTGGCGGGCGCGGCGGCGGGATTTGGCGCGGCGAGGGTGCGGCGGTGGGTGGCGGACGGAAGGGATGGCGGCGGCGCGGGAGTGGGCGCGGCGGGCGGGGGTTGGGCGTGAGTGGTGGAGAGGCGCTGTGCGCGTGTGGTGGGTCTGACCGTTATGGTCGACCCACCTGTGCCGACGGTGACCGTCGGCACAGGTTTTTTTTAATTTCTTTTATTTTTATTTTTACTGCAAATAATAAGAATAGATTATCACACAAGGCAATATTTTTTAAAGTTTTATATTCCCCCCTATCCCACTAACCCTTTCCCGCTACTTCACCTCCGAGGGAGTTCCCCCCTATACATGCGCAGTTGTGCCGACGGTGACCGTCGGCACATGTTTTTTTTACTGCAAATAATAAGAATAGATTATCACACAAGGCAATATTTTTTAAAGTTTTATATTCCCCCTTTCCCACTGACCCTTTCCCGCTACTTCACCTCCGAGGGAGTTCCCCCTATACATGCAGAATCTGCCTAAGTGTAGGAACCCCCTGTCCGAGAAGCCGGGCACACCCGGAGGGGTAGCATTGGATATAGAACCATCTCAAATCACTTTTGTGCATGCCATGTGGACACACACAACTTTTGGGGCCATTCCCTAGATCCGATGCTCGATTTCTGACGAAACCCTAGTTCTGTTGACCGCGCCGTCTACCCCTTTGACTGCATCCCATCGGGGGTCCCCCAGTGGGCGTGTGCCTCCATTTGAGCTTGGTTAGGTCATAGGTACATGTGGAAACAAGGATCATCCCATATGATCCCAAGGTTCTCTCCGGTTCACCTCCGAGGGAGTTCCCCCCTATACATGCAGAATCTACCTAAGTGTAGGAACCCCCTGTCCGAGAAGCCGGACACACCCGGGGGGGGTAGCATTGGATGTAGAACCATCACAAATCACTTTTGTGCATGCCATGTGGACACACACAAGTTTTGGGGCCATCCCAAGATCCGATGCTCGATTTCTGACGAAACCCTAGTTCTGTTGACCGCGCCGTCTACCCCTTTGACTGCATCCCATCGGGGGTCCCCCGGTAGGCGTGTGCCTCCATTTGAGCTTGGTTAGGTCATAGGTACATGTGGAAACAAGGATCATCCCATATGATCCCAAGGTTCTCTCCGGTTCACCTCCGAGGGAGTTCCCCCCTATACATGCAGAATCTGCCTAAGTGTAGGAACCCCCTGTCCGAGAAGCCGGACACACCCGGGGGGTAGCATTGGATGTAGAACCATCACAAATCACTTTTGTACATGCCATGTGGACACACACAAGTTTTGTGGCCATTCCCTAGATCCGATGCTCGATTTCTGAAGAAACCCTAGTTCTTTTGACCGCGCCGTCTACCCCTTTGACTGCATCCCATCGGGGGTCCCCCGGTGGGCGTGTGCCTCCATTTGAGCTTGGTTAGGTCATAGGTACATATGGAAACAAGTATCATCCCATATGATCCCAAGGTTCTCTCCGGTTCACCTCCGAGGGAGTCCCCCCCTATACATGCAGAATCTGCCTAAGTGTAGGAACCCCCTGTCCGAGAAGCCGGACACACCCGGGGGGTAGCATTGGATGTAGAACCATCACAAATCACTTTTGTGCATGCCATGTGGACACACACAAGTTTTCGGGCCATTCCCTAGATCCAATGCTCGATTTCTGACGAAACCCTAGTTCTGTTGACCGCGCCGTCTACCCCTTTGACTGCATCCCATCGGGGGTCCCCCGGTGGGCGTGTGCCTCCATTTGAGCTTGGTTAGGTCATAGGTACATGTGGAAACAAGGATCATCCCATATGATCCCAAGGTTCTCTCCGGTTCACCTCCGAGGAGTTCCCCCTATACATGCAGACCGCCTAAGTGTAGGAACCCCCGTCCGAGAAGCCGACACACCCGGGGGTAGCATTGGATGTAGAACCATCACAAATCACTTTTGTGCATGCCATGTGGACACACACAAGTTTTGGGGCCATTCCCTAGATCCGATGCTCGATTTACGACGAAACCCTAGTTCTTGACCGCGCCGTCTACCCCTTTGACTGCATCCCATCGGGGGTCCCCCGGTGGGCGTGTGCCTCCATTTGAGCTTGGTTAGGTCATAGGTACATGTGGAAACAAGGATCATCCCATATGATCCCAAGGTTCTCTCCGGTTCACCTCCGAGGGAGTTCCCCCCTATACATGCAGAATCTGCCTAAGTGTAGGAACCCCCTGTCCGAGAAGCCGGACACACCCGGGGGGGTAGCATTGGATGTAGAACCATCACAAATCACTTTTGTGCATGCCATGTGGACACACACAAGTTTTGGGGCCATTCCCTAGATCCGATGCTCGATTTCTGACGAAACCCTAGTTCTGTTGACCGCGCCGTCTACCCCTTTGATCGCATCCCATCGGGGTCCCCGGTGGGCGTGTGCCTCCATTTGAGCTTGGTTAGGTCATAGGTACATGTGGAAACAAGGATCATCCCATATGATCCCAAGGTTCTCTCCGGTTCACCTCCGAGGGAGTACCCCCCTATACATGCGAAGTCCGCCTAAGTGTAGGAACCCCCTGTCCGAGAAGCCGGACACACCCGGGGGGGTAGCATTGGATGTAGAACCATCACAAATCACTTTTGTGCATGCCATGTGGACACACACAAGTTTTGGGGCCATCCCAAGATCCGATGCTCGATTTCTGACGAAACCCTAGTTCTGTTGACCGCGCCGTCTACCCCTTTGACTGCATCCCATCGGGGGTCCCCCGGTAGGCGTGTGCCTCCATTTGAGCTTGGTTAGGTCATAGGTACATGTGGAAACAAGGATCATCCCATATGATCCCAAGGTTCTCTCCGGTTCACCTCCGAGGGAGTTCCCCTATACATGCAGACCGCCTAAGTGTAGGAACCCCCTGTCCGAGAAGCCGGACACACCCGGGGGGTAGCATTGGATGTAGAACCATCACAAATCACTTTTGTACATGCCATGTGGACACACACAAGTTTTGTGGCCATTCCCTAGATCCGATGCTCGATTTCTGAAGAAACCCTAGTTCTTTTGACCGCGCCGTCTACCCCTTTGACTGCATCCCATCGGGGGTCCCCCGGTGGGCGTGTGCCTCCATTTGAGCTTGGTTAGGTCATAGGTACATATGGAAACAAGTATCATCCCATATGATCCCAAGGTTCTCTCCGGTTCACCTCCGAGGGAGTCCCCCCCTATACATGCAGAATCTGCCTAAGTGTAGGAACCCCCTGTCCGAGAAGCCGGACACACCCGGGGGGTAGCATTGGATGTAGAACCATCACAAATCACTTTTGTGCATGCCATGTGGACACACACAAGTTTTCGGGCCATTCCCTAGATCCAATGCTCGATTTCTGACGAAACCCTAGTTCTGTTGACCGCGCCGTCTACCCCTTTGACTGCATCCCATCGGGGGTCCCCCGGTGGGCGTGTGCCTCTATTTGAGCTTGGTTAGGTCATAGGTACATGTGGAAACAAGGATCATCCCATATGATCCCAAGGTTCTCTCCGGTTCACCTCCGAGGGAGTTCCCCCCTATACATGCAGAATCTGCCTAAGTGTAGGAACCCCCTGTCCGAGAAGCCGGACACACCCGGGGGGTAGCATTGGATGTAGAACCATCACAAATCACTTTTGTGCATGCCATGTGGACACACACAAGTTTTGGGGCCATTCCCTAGATCCGATGCTCGATTTCTGACGAAACCCTAGTTCTGTTGACCGCGCCGTCTACCCCTTTGACTGCATCCCATCGGCGTCCCCCGGTGGGCGAGTGCCTGCGTTTCCCAGTGGTTCGGTCCTAGGGCCATGTGGAACCAAGGATCATCCCATATGATCCCAGGGTTCTCTCCGGTTCGCCTCCGAGGAGTTCCCCCTATACATGCAGACCGCCTAAGTGTAGGAACCCCCGTCCGAGAAGCCGACACACCCGGGGGTAGCATTGGATGTAGAACCATCACAAATCACTTTTGTGCATGCCATGTGGACACACACAAGTTTTGGGGCCATTCCCTAGATCCGATGCTCGATTTCTGACGAAACCCTAGTTCTGTTGACCGCGCCGTCTACCCCTTTGACTGCATCCCATCGGGGGTCCCCCGGTGGGCGTGTGCCTCCATTTGAGCTTGGTTAGGTCATAGGTACATGTGGAAACAAGGATCATCCCATATGATCCCAAGGTTCTCTCCGGTTCACCTCCGAGGGAGTTCCCCCCTATACATGCAGAATCTGCCTAAGTGTAGGAACCCCCTGTCCGAGAAGCCGGACACACCCGGGGGGGTAGCATTGGATGTAGAACCATCACAAATCACTTTTGTGCATACCATGTGGACACACACAAGTTTTGGGGCCATTCCCTAGATCCGATGCTCGATTTCTGACGAAACCCTAGTTCTGTTGACCACGCCGTCTACCCCTTTGACTGCATCCCATCGGGGGTCCCCCGGTGGGTGTGTGCCTCCATTTGAGCTTGGTTAGGTCATAGGTACATGTGGAAACAAGGATCATCCCATATGATCCCAAGGTTCTCTCCGGTTCACCTCCGAGGGAGTTCCCCCCTATACATGCAGAATCTGCCTAAGTGTAGGAACCCCCTGTCCGAGAAGCCGGACACACCCGGGGGGGTAGCATTGGATGTAGAACCATCACAAATCACTTTTGTGCATGCCATGTGGACACACACAAGTTTTGGGGCCATTCCCTAGATCCGATGCTCGATTTCTGACGAAACCCTAGTTCTGTTGACCGCGCCGTCTACCCCTTTGACTGCATCCCATCGGGGGTCCCCCGGTGGGCGTGTGCCTCCATTTGAGCTTGGTTAGGTCATAGTTACATGTGAAAACAAGGATCATCCCATATGATCCCAAGGTTCTCTCCGGTTCACCTCCGAGGGAGTTCCCCCCTATACATGCAGAATCTGCCTAAGTGTAGGAACCCCCTGTCCGAGAAGCCGGACACACCCGGGGGGGTAGCATTGGATGTAGAACCATCACAAATCACTTGTGTGCATGCCATGTGGACACACACAAGTTTTGGGGCCATTCCCTAGATCCGATGCTCGATTTCTGACGAAACCCTAGTTCTGTTGACCGCGCCGTCTACCCCTTTGACTGCATCCCATCGGGGGTCCCCCAGTGGGCGTGTGCCTCCATTTGAGCTTGGTTAGGTCATAGGTACATGTGGAAACAAGGATCTCTCCTGCCCTTTTTTACCGCCCACCCTTTCACGCTGCTTCCCTCCCGCCCTTTTTTCCCGCCCACCCTTTCCCGCTCCTTCTCTCCCGCCTTTTTTCCTGCCCACCCTTTCACGCTGCTTCTCTCCCGCCCTTTTTTCCCGCCCACCCTT
Organism: Lolium perenne; assembly: GCF_019359855.2. NCBI lineage: Eukaryota > Viridiplantae > Streptophyta > Magnoliopsida > Poales > Poaceae > Lolium > Lolium perenne. Next base: position 314,889,522 of record NC_067247.2, read on the forward strand.
TCCCGCTCCTTCTCTCCCACCTTTTTTTTTCCTGCCATGATTTCCCGCCAAGTTTTCCCGCCCACCCTTTCCCGCCCATTCCCTCCCGCCAAGTTTTCCCGCCGTTTCAGCCCCTTGCCGGCCTATATATAGCCATGTCTTCTCCACTAACAACACCAGCAACATTTCTCCCTTCATCGCTTCTCTCATCCAACAGAACCACAAAATCCTCTGAGCTGAGCTGCCGCTGAGATGGCTCCTCGTCGCCGTAGCAACACGGGCTTCATCGGCGTTCGCCTGCGGCCTGCGGGACATTTCGCGGCTGAAATCACCGCCGGTGGTACGCGTGTGTGGCTCGGCACCTTCTACACGAAGGAGGCTGTTGCCCGCGCATACGATGTTGCGGCTTGGAGGTTTGGCCGGCCACGCCACGAAATGAACTTCCCGGAGGTCAGGTCTCTGATGGAAGCTCAGAGTCTCTCTACTGAGCCGCTACTTCGCTCACAGGGTGAAGCGCGTCGGTACAGGTCTGGCCAGCGGCGGATTAATACCACCGAGGCGGACGAGCAGTTCATGGCACAGTGGCGTAGAGACCATCCCGGAGCCGTCGAGGCAGAGCGCGCATTCTGGAAGGAGAAGCAGAGGTACAGGAGGGAGAGGAGGGCGGGAAAGCGACAGAGGAGGTCCGAATATGAAGCAGAGTACGCCAAAGGAGAGGCGTCGACATGGGGGGAGAATGATGAACGGTGGTTGTGGAACCTCTCAAGTACCGCTTCAGAGGACACCCCCAGCGAGGACGAAGATTTCGACTTCTGATTAATATGTGTGTGTGTCGAGTCCGTGTGTCTAGCGGGTCATGTGTCGACCCAGTGTTAAGTGCTTTGTTCGTGTGTGGGTGTAGTTCTTTAAATGTTTTGGTTTGTGTGTGGGTCTAGTTCTTTGGTTCCTGTGTGGGTGTAGTTCTTTAAGTGTTTCGGTTAGTGTGTGGGTCTAGTTCTTTAAGCGCTTTGGTACGTGTGTGGGTCTAGTTATTTAAGTGTTTTGTATCGTGTATGGGTCTTAAGTTATTAAATGTATCACTTTTGTGCATGCCATGTGTACACACACAAGTTTTGGGGCCATTCACCCCATCCGATGCTCGATTTCTGACGAAACCCTAGTTCTGTAGACCGCGCCGTCTACCCCTTTGACTGCATCCCATCGGGGGTCCCCCGGTGGGCGTATGCCTCCATTTGAGCTTGGTTAGGTCATAGGTACATGTGGTAACAAGAATCGTCCCATATGATCTCAAGGTTCTCTCCGGTTCACCTCCGAGGGAGTTCCCCCCTATACATCCAGAATCTGCCTAAGTGTAGAACCCCATGTCCGAGAAGCCGGACAGACCTGGGGGTAGCATTGGATATAAAACCATCTCAAATCACTCTCCGATCCTCGATTTCTGAGAAAACCCTAGACCGGGCTCCCGGCGGGGGATCTATACCGCCCTTATACATATATATAGGTTTCCCGCAAAGGGGTTCGCCAAAATAGCAGTGAGAAAGAAATAAACAAAAAAATGATTGGGATTAATAATTATCTCTTTGATGCAGAAAAAATGAAAAAATGAAAAAATGTGCATCTTTGGCTGTGCCGACGGCCGCCGTTGTGCCGTGGGTCACCGTCGATGTGAAGGGGACCCAAAGCCGGTCGATCGGCCGACGGCCGCCGTTGCGCCGTGGGCTACCGTCGGCACAGTGCAGACGGTGCCGTGACAGTTTAACGGCTGGGCCCGCCTGTCAGAGCGTGTACCGACGGTCGCAGATGTGCCGACGGTGACCTTCGGGCTCCACCTAGCTGTGCCGACGGCCGCGGTTGCGCCGAGGGTGACCGTCGGTGTACCGTGCGTTGTGCCGACGGCCATGCTGTGCCGACGGTGAGCTCCGTCGCCGGTAGCTGGAGGCCTCTGTGCCGACGGCCCCGACATTTGGCCGTCGGCACATAGTCTGGCCGTCGGCACACGTCGGTTCTCCCGTAGTGCACATCGGCGTTGCGGAGGTTGATGCGGAAGCGGATGACTCGCCCGTTGGGTTGCGCCTCCGCCCGGACGAGCCGCTGCCGTCCACGTGGTGGTGGCGGAGGTTGATGCAGTTGGTCAGGTGCGCGTGGCCCTGAAGGTTCTCGCTGCTGCTACTGCCTGCCGCCGCCTCAGGTGTCGCGTTCTCCGGCGGTGCCGGTGGCGGGCAGGGGTGTGCAGCTGCAGTTCTGTTGTTCCCGTCCAAGAACAGCCATGAGGCCACGGTGGAGGCCGCTCGTCGGCAGCGCCCATGGCTGGGACTAATGCATCTACTGGGGACTTTCCCCTGATCAGGTATGTACTTGTATTTTGTTCAGTTGTTTGTATGATTCTTGCAGCCAGAGCTTGTGACCAGGACGCACGCACATGCCTTGCTGTTGAACCAGCCGACCTGGCAGAGCAGCGGCACGGCGTCGGGATCGGGTTACGATGCTACAGCCGGTGGCGAGAGGGCGCGCCTCCTCGTCCCAGTTACCGACGTGATTGTCGAGCTCTTCGCCTCGAGAAACGTACGTGCGAGTGTGGTCAGTGATGGATAATATTATCAGCTCTTCATGCATGGTGCAGCGCACGCAACAGCCTTTGCGTTTGGATGATGCGTATATGCACCTGACTTGCGATCGATTGATCATCAGTGTAATTTATGCAGATGGCGAGGGAGCAGCAGACGGCGGAGGCGCAGTGCCGCGACGGACAGAGGTGGCAGTTGGCAGCGGAGACAACAGAGATAGCAGATCGGAAACCTGAAGTAGAGCTCCCGGAAGCAGAGGTCGGCTAAAACCACTTTCCACGTGGACCAAAACAGCTACTAAAACAGCCAAGGTGTAAATTGTCTGGTATTGATACTTAGGGGGGTAAATGCCCCAATCTAAACTTAAGACCTTGTTTACTTCTCTCGTATACTAGTGGGGATTTTTCGGGATACGAAATAATCCCCTCCCATCCCCATAAATACCCTAGAAGTAAACAAGACCTAAGGGGGGTTAGCATCCCAAACCCAATACTTAGGGAGGTTATTTGGACTTTTTTCTTAGCGGTTTCACAGTCGATGGCTGAAGCATAGCCTCGTTTAAGACTTTAGTCATCGATATGCCTAGAGCATCTAAGATGCACTTTTTGAGGTATATCCATGCGGGTTGCCGCTTTTTAGGGACGCCTCTGCCCAGCAACGTTCCCCAAATGGCTTTTAAACAAACCCGTGATTTGACATAAATTTAAATTTTTATTCAAATTAATTATATATTACAAGTTTGGATAAAAACAACTAAATTTAACACTAGACAACTGCCCTACTCGCTGTCGGTCGGTGGGCGTGATGGCCCAGCTTCGTCATCGTTCTTCGTTTGCGTCCTCCTCTCGCGCTCTCGCGTCCGCCTCTATCTGGTCCGTTGTCATACGCTCGCACCTCCGTCTCTCCATTGTAAGTGTTGCATGATGGTGAACTCCGTATTCTGGTCAAGCCGCTCAGTTTGCGACGGTTTTCTTCGCCGAGGGTACAAGCGTTTGGCTCAAGAATCCTATGTGGCTCGGCTTTTTTTGAATCTTTAACAATAGGAAAAGCTCCCACTGCTTTTGTATATTAATAGATCCCACTTGGGGCAAAGTCCACAAAGATTACATTGTACAGGATGGGACTCAAAAAGAAAAGAAAATAAAAGAGAGACTATTTGCAAAACTTGAAATAAGGGGATGCAGGTCTTCCTCAGTCCTATGAATTAGTAGGGAGAAGTCCCGAATGAACCTTCTCTTCCAGGATTCCAATTCTGGTGTGATGTTGTTGAATAAGAAGTTATTCCTTTCTTTCCGGATACTCCAGGCTTCTACTATGAAAATTTCCATGAACATGGGTCTTGCCCATTGTGGTTTAGCTTGCTTAGTGATCTGGAGTCTGTTGCCATATTGCTGCCAGGAGATGTTTAATGTTGTCCAACATGCCCGGCTAAAGGGGCAGTGAAAAATAAGATGCTCAATAGTTTTCTCTGGAGGTGGTACACATCAGGCAGTGGTACCCTGAATCAAGGGTGTAGTGCCTCCTTCTAAGCATGTATTTGGTATTAAGTCCATCCATTAAAATAAGCCAGCAGAAGAACTTCATCTTTGGGTTGCATTTTGATTTCTAGAGCCAGGAGATGGAAACATGAGGGTGTATCTCCCTGAAGCAAAATTCAAAGAATAAGGCAGATGAATATTTATCTGTACCCCAATTATAGGTCCATTGATCAAGAGCTTCAGGAGAAAGAGGAAGGAAAAACAATTATCAGCCAGTTGGCCAGCTGCGAGAAACTCTTGCACAGAAACGTCCTCCGAGTTGGAGAGGGAAAAGGCTCTAGGAAATTCTTCAGATAAATTGAATGGAGCCAGTTATCATTCCAGAAAAGTGTAGAATTACCATCCAACACCTTGACGGCCCATAAACTGGTATGAGTTTAAATATGTCTCTCCACCAAAAGGAATCACACGGATTCATGATGTGAGGAATTTGGCCAGTGTAATAGGTATTCCAAATAAGTTTCACCCGGGAGTATCATCTCTGTTATAGAATTTATGCAGGTATTTGAGTAACAACCCTTGATTTTGTATCTTCAAATTTATGATACCCAACCCTCCTCTTTTCTTCGGTTTACAAACCATATCCCAAGATGCAAGAGAGTTGCATTTCTCCATCTTTTGTTTTCTTGTTCCAAAGATAGTGTCTCCTAATTTTCTCCACATGTCCCAAATTTTCTAGATTAATTTGAATAGAGCATACTGTGAAAGTAGCAATGGAGGCCAAGAGAGAATTAACCATAGTTACTCTTGTAGGGATTCGTAGCATAGAAAACAAAAATTTTCCTACCGCGAGAACGCAATCCAAGCCAAGATGCAATCTAGAAGATGGGAGCAACGAGGGGATGAACGAGACTAACCCTTGAAGATTTCCAAAGCCTACAAGAGGAGGCTCTCGTTGCTGCGGTAGACGATCACTTGCCGCTTTCAAAAGCGCGTAGAAGATCTTGACGGTGCCACAATCGGGCAGCACCTCTGTACTCGGTCACACGTTCGGTGTTGATGATGACGTCCTTCTCCCCGTTCCAGCGGGCAGCGGAAGTAGTAGATCCTCCTTGGAATCCCGACAGCACGACGGCGTGGTGGCGGTGTCGATGGAGATCTCCAGCGGAGCTTCGCTAAGCATATGCGGGAGATGTGGTGGAGGAGAGGTAGCTAGGGTTTTGGGGAGAGGGGGCTTGGGCGTCGGCCCTCATAGGGGTGCGGCCAAGGTGGAGCCGAGAGTGGCCGGCCAGCCCCCAGCCCCTCCCCTCCTCTCTTTATATAGGTGGAAGCCCCAAGGATTAGGTCAAAAGTCTCCGAATAAGACCCCAACATAAACCTTCCATATGACCAAACCTAGGGGGAGTGGGACTCCCCCCTTTCCTTGGTGGGGTGGCCGGCCACCATGGGGAGGAGTCCACTTGGGACTCCTCCTCCCTTAGGCTGACCGGCCAAGGTGGGTGGAGTCCCTCTGGGACTCCACCTTCCATGCTGATTTCTTCCGGACTCTTCTAGAACCTTCTAGAACCTTCCAGGAAAAATACCGGATCATTTTCAAAACTAGAAAATGACTTCCTATATATGAATCTTATTCTCCAGACCATTCCGGACCTCCTCGTGATGTCCTGGATCCCATCCGAGACTCCGAACAAAACTTCGAACTCCATTCCATATTTCCATATCTACTTAAACGACATCAAACCTTAAGTGTGTCACCCTACGGTTCGCGAACTATGTAGACATGGTTGAGACTTCTCTCCGACCAATAACCAATAGCGGGATCTAGAGATCCATAATGGCTCCCACATATTCAACGATGACTTTAGTGATCGACTGAACCATTTACATATGATACCGATTCCCTTTGTCACGCGATATTTTACTTGTCTGAGGTTTGATTATTGGTATCTCTATACCTCGTTCAACCTCGTCTCATGACAAGTACTCTTTACTAAATGCAGTGGTATGTGGTCTCTTATGAACCATTCATATGCTTGCAAGCTATTTAGACGACATTCCACCGAGAGGGCCCAGAGTATATCTATCCGTCATCGGGATGGACAAATCCCACTGTTGATCCATATGCCTCAACTCATACTTTCCGGATACTTAATCCCACCTTTATAACCACCCATTTACGCAGTAGCGTTTGATGTAATCAAAGTACCTTTCCGGTATAAGTTATTTACATGATCTCATGGTCGAAAGGACTAGGTAACTATGTATCGAAAGCTTATAGCAAATAACTTAATGACGTGATCTTATGCTACGCTTAATTGGGTGTGTCCATTACATCATTCACATAATGACATAACCTTGTTATTAAAAACATCCAATGTTCATGATCATGAAACTATAATCATCTATTAATCAACAAGCTAGTTATACAAGAGGCTTACTAGGGACTCTTTGTTGTTCACATAACACACATGTATCAATGTTTCGGTTAATACAATTATAGCATGGTATGTAAACATTATCATAAACACAAAGATATATTATAATAACCATTTTATTATTGCCTCTTGGGCATATCTCCAACAGTCTCCCACTTGCACTAGAGTCAATAATCTAGTTTACATATGTAAAGATATAACACCTTGGCCTTCCAGTGCTTTTTCATGTTTTGCTCACGGGAGAAGTTTTAGTCAACGGATCTGACATGCTCAGAAACGTATGTATTTTGCAATTCATTTGCGTCTCAACGCATCACTCATTTTCTAAATGAGTCGGCATTAAATATGTTTGGTCTTCTGGTGGAACCTTAATTCCGCGGTCTGAAATATGTCACTAATATTGTCATACACAATATAGCTTCAAAGTTCTGACTCTATCGGAACTACACCAAGTTCTCAAAGAACCTCTTGACTTAACATCCTCAGTCATTGTCAAAACAATGACATATTTTGCCTTCGTTTGTAGAATCCGTCACAACATTTAGAACTCATCTAAATCTAGCATAGACAACTTCTAGCTCATTGTGCTACCTTTTAAACAACACTTAGCCTAATTTGAGATTGAAATTTTATTTTTATATGTGACCAAACTATTATCGGTGCAACACTTTACAGCGATTTGTTTGTCATTACTCATACAAAACTATATATCCTTGGTTCTTCTAAAGCACTCAGGGATATTCTTACTGTTTATCCAATGATCATCACATGAATCATTCTGGTATATGCTCCTAACCATTTAGAGCATAGGACATCTGATATTGTACATATTATTCGTGATCTAAAATCACTCATGTGTTTTTACTCATTGAGTGTCAGATACACTCAAGTCTTGTAAAACCTTCACATGAAAAGAACACCTTCTTTATATTGAACTACTTAAATATTCATTCTATGTACTTTTTAACTTAAACTTTTATGTGTTTCAATCCATCTTCATAGATCTTGACACTAAATATGTTTTCAGTTCATATCCTTTCATTGAAGTTTAATTCTCAATGAAACCTTTTAAATCAATTATATAATTACATTATTTATAATCAACGATATGTCATCTACATAAAGTATTACAAATATATCTCAGCGCTCCCACTTAACTTCTTGCAAATGCAAGCCTCTTCATCGTCTCTGATGAAATCATAACTCTTTGATCATTTCATCCGGTGAAAATTCCAACTCCGCGATACTTACTTCATTCAGTTGAAGTTCGTATTTCTATCTAGTATCCTACGGACTAGCAAAACTCTTGGTTGTATCTTGTATACACCTTTAATACACACTTCTGTTAAGTAATATATTTTGCCATCCTACTAACATATCTCATAAAAGAAATATGTAGTGATTACTAGAATAATCCACATAGACTATAAGTATTGCTACGGAAGATCTAATCTTATCGTAGTCAACTCTTTGAACTTTGTCGTAAACAACTTTTCGACAAGTCGAGCTTATTCAAGGATATTCCATCCAAGTCCATCAATTTTATAGATTCATTTACTTTCAAAAAGTATTCATCTATCTTGGATTTCATGGCGTATAGCCATTTTAACGGAGTCAGGGCCCATCATAACTTCTTTGTATGTAGTTGGTTTATCATTGTTCAAAAAACATTCCTTTGTTCACAAATCATTTATTTGATCACAAAGTAAACCATACCTACAAAGTTCAATAAGTACTTCGATCTCCATGACTATAACATTTTGTAGACATGGGAGCCATGATCGTCGTGGCCGCTTCCGGAACCAATTCCGATGCTGCGCTACTCTGATCATTATGCTCAGGTTCATAAACCTTATCAAGTTTTATTGTCCTCCCACTAAAATACTTCGCTAAAAACAATTTCTTGGAAATAAGTAAGAAACATTGACAAACACTTTTGTCTTTGTCTCCATAGTGGAATGAATACCCAATCAATTCTGTGGGATAACCAACAAAGACATTCATCCGATTTTGGTTGTAAACTTATTTACTTTATGCTATGCATTCCAAAATTTAAGAAAGGACTATTTAGGGTTCATACCCATGCCATAACTTGTATGGTTTCATTTCAACGGATCATGATGATGCTCTATTCAGTGTAAAAGCGGTAGTCTCTAAAGCATAATCCACAAAAATATAATGGCATCAATATTTTATCTCATCATTGATCCAACAAGGTTTGGATACATCTCTCGGATACTCCATCATCATTATGATACTCCAAGAAACGTGAGTTTGTAGAACAATTTCATAACTCTCTTAGATGTTCGCTAAAACTCGTAATTCAAATATTTCCCCATGATCCATTCATAGATATTTGACTTTTCTATTACGATGATTTCCACTTCATGCTGAAATTTATTTGAATCTATTCAAATGTTTCAAACTTCTTCCTTATCGAATATATCCACATATATATACTCAATTCATTGTTGGAAGTTTTCATGAAGTAGAAGAATCTCCCACACACAACTATGCCCAGTGAACCACATATATCATCATGTATGTTTCCACTAAGTTAGTTGCCCGTTCAACTCTTGGCCTATGAACGGTATTTCAGTCATTCTCTTTAGAAAAGATTTGCAAGTGCCAAATGATTCAAAAATCGAATGACTCCAAAAATCCATTTGCATGGAGTTCCTTCATGCGTTCTTCTCTAAAATGACCTAAATGGCGGTTCCACAAATAAGTGGAATTCAAATCATTTGCCTTATGGCATTTTAGCGTCAGTATTATGTGTGTGTGTGTTTCACCATTAAGATTTATAATAACTTATCCATCGTACATGGAGTAATGTCATAATATGAACAACTCATTGTTTTAATTTGACCAGAGCAAAATAACAATTATTAAGTTCTTTATTATAAATTCTAAGGGCTAGATAGAATGCCAACGATGAACATAATAACACTTTATTTTTGTTCCAGACGTGCATTCCTATCATATTCCTTGTCAGTCACTTAGGTCATTGTATTCTTGTATTGCGTTGTTTTGTATGACACTTCATACCAATCAATATGGTACAAATACCCAAGAATTTCATTGTGTGACCAAACGAGGAATACATCCATAACATGTATATCATTTATATACACCTGAGCTAGACTTTCTAGACTTTTCTTTCTTTGTGCCAATAATCTTTTGTAGTTTCTCTTTTAGCTTTCCTCATTATTCAGAAAAACACTTCAACATCAATAACTTCTAGGTTTGTTGGTCAAATACCAATAACCTTGAGGTTCTTACTTTGAAGTTGATCATCATATGACAAGTGTTCCGGATTTCACTATTAGTAACCTTTTAATATGATGAACAATTTCACTCATAATTTTATCATATCATGAAGACTTTTCGAGGCCATGTATGTACATGCTAGGCTCGTAAAGTATAACCTCAGTATTCTCATGTGCAAATCTGGCTTGCACCCGTTGTATGCACACATAGAATCTATAACACCCGATCATCACGTGATGCTTCGAAACGACGAGTCTTAGCAACGGTGCATACTAAGGACGATCACTTCATGGATATGCGAATATTGTTAGTGCCCCAATAGTTGGAGGATTGGGACGCCTTGCGTCTTCAACCTTTGTACATTCCCATAAAACTTATGAGTTTATGTAGTCTCACCAAATTATATTCTATCATCTTGCAATAAGGTCATAGATATCATATATATCTCATACCTTGATTATTTCTGAAAACTAAATTTTTAGCTCCTTACTTTTCAAACAGATTTGAAGTTCAAGTTTCACGGAGACAAGATAACTTTAGGTACTAATTGAAACCATAGCTCTTTGAATTAACAATGTGAGGTTTACTAAAAGTTTGCAACAGGTGATACGTCTCCGACGTATCGATAATTTCTTATGTTCCATGCCACATTATTGATGTTATCTACATGTTTTATGCACACTTTATGTCATATTCGTGCATTTTCTGGAACTAACCTATTAACAAGATGCCGAAGTGCCGATTCTTTGTTTTCTGCTGTTTTTGGTTTCAGAAATCCTAGTAAGGAAATATTCTCGGAATTGGACGAAATCAAAGCCCAGGGGCCTATTTTCTCACGAAGCTTCCAGAAGTCCGAAGGAGAGACGAAGAGGGGCCACGGAGGGGCCACACCCTAGGGCGGCGCGGCCCCCCCTTGGCCGCGCGGCCCTGTGGTGTGGGGCCCCCGTGCCGCCTCTTGACCTGCCCTTCCGCCTATAAAAAGTCTCCGTGACGAAACCCCCAAGCATCGAGAGCCACGATACGGAAAACCTTCCAGAGACGCCGCCAACGCCGATCCCATCTCGGGGGATCCAGGAGATCGCCTCCGGCACCCTGCCGGAGAGGGGAATCATCTCCCGGAGGACTCTACGCCGCCATGGTCGCCTCCGGTGTGATGTGTGAGTAGTCTACCCCTGGACTATGGGTCCATAGCAGTAGCTAGATGGTTGTCTTCTCCCCATTGTGCTATCATTGTCGGATCTTGTGAGCTGCCTAACATGATCAAGATCATCTATCTGTAATTCTATATGTTGCGTTTGTTGGGATCCGATGAATAGAGAATACTTGTTATGTTGATTATCAAAGTTATATCTATGTGTTGTTTATGATCTTGCATGCTCTTCGTTACTAGTAGATACTCTGGCCAAGTTTTTGCTATTAACTCCAAGAGGGAGTACTTATGCTCGATAGTGGGTTCATGCCTGCATTGACACAGGACGATGTGAGAAAGTTCTAAGGTTGTGTTGTGCTGTTGCCACTAGGGATAAAACATTAGTGCTATGTTCAAGGATGTAGTCACTAGTTACATTACGCACCATACTTAATGCAATTGTCTGTTGTTAGCAACTTAATACTGGAGGGTTCGGATGATAACTTTGAAGGTGGACTTTTTAGGCATAGATGCAGTTGGATGACGGTCTATGTACTTTGTCGTAATGCCCAATTAAATCTCACTATACTCATCATGATATGTATGTGCATGGTCATGCTCTCTTTATTTGTCAATTGCCCAGCTGTAATTTGTTCATCCAACATGCTGTTCGTCTTATGGGAGAGACACCTCTAGTGAACTGTGGACCCCGGTCCAATTCTCTTTACTGAAATACAATCTACTGCAATACTTGTTCTACTGTTTTCTGCAAACAATCATCTTCCACACAATACGGTTAACTCTTTATTACAGCAAGCCGGTGAGATTGACAACCTCACTGTTTCGTTGGGGCAAAGTACTTTGGTTGTGTTGTGCAGGTTCCACGTTGGCGCCGGAATCACTGGTGTTGCGCCGCACTACATCTCGCCGCCATCAACCTTCAACGTGCTTCTTGACTCCTACTGGTCCGATTAAACCTTGGTTTCTTCGAGGGAAACTTGCCGCTGTGCGCATCACACCTTCCTCTTGGGGTTCCCAACGGACGTGCCAACCACACGCATCAAGCAAATTTCTGGCGCCGTTGCCGGGGAGATCAAGACACGCTGCAAGGGGAGTCTCCACTTCTCAATCTCTTTACTTTGTTTTTGTCTTGCTTAGTTTTATTTACTACTTTGTTTGCTGCACTAAATCAAAATACAAAAAAATTAGTTGCTAGTTTTACTTTATTTGCTATCTTGTTTGCTATATCTAAAACACAAAAAAATTAGTTTACTTGCATTTACTTTATTCATCATGTTTCCTTTTAATTTTACCACAAAAAACATACCGGTAGGACGTGGGTCTATAGTTGGGAGAAATAATATAGAAGAATTTTTCAATCATGTTAGTACTATTGAAAATTTTGAAGATAGACACTTGGTAGACCTTGCGCCTACTTATGAAATTGCTGCTGCGCATTTAGTTCGCCTGTTGGAAACTAAATTTGTTAATCTTAATCCTATAATCCAACACATGTTTTTCACACTTGGTGATATGGAAGAGGGGGAAAAGAAAGATTTTGTATTAGAAACCCTTCTTAGAGAATTTGGTGGTCTAGCAAGAGAAGCTAGAAAGGTGTTTGCTAAATTTAATATGCTTGGTTCTCCTACTAATTTTGTTAGTCTCCTTGAAAGGATGGATATGGATAGAATAAGATACACTAATAATATTGATGATGGAGGGGAGATCAAAGCACCAATACCATGTAAGCTCTTAGCTATGAATGATGCATTAGAAAATAACTATGCTTGGCTAGTTCCTGAAAATTTGTTTGATGAGAGTAGCACGCCTAAGACTAATGAAAAGGGAGATGCTGAAACTTATGTATCCAATATACTATGCCTGGTTGAGAAAACTCCACACCCCGCTGAGAATGCATCACCCTTCGATAATACTTGATACACACTTTCTGCGCCTAGCTGAAAGGCGTTAAAGAAAAGCGCTTATGGGAGACAACCCATGTTTTTACCTACAGTACTTTGTTTTTATTTTGTGTCTTGGAAGTTGTTTACTACTGTAGCAACCTCTCCTTATCTTAGTTTTGTGTTTTGTTGTGCCAAGTTAAGCCGTTGATAGAAAAGTAAGTACTAGATTTGGATTACTGCACAGTTCCAGATTTCTTTGCTGTCACGAATCTGAGTCCACCTCCCTGTAGGTAGCTCAGAAAATTAAGCCAATTTACGTGCATGATCCTCATATATGTATGCAACTTTCATTCAATTTGAGCATTTTCATTTGAGCAAGTCTGGTGCCATTTTAAAATTCGTCAATACGAACTGTTCTGTTTTGACAGATTCTGCCTTTTATTTCGCATTGCCTCTTTCGCTATGTTGGATGAATTTCTTTGATCCATTAATGTCCAGTAGCATTATGCAATGTCCAGAAGTGTTAAGAATGATTGTGTCACCTCTGAATATGTCAATTTATATTGTGCACTAACCCTCTAATGAGTTGTTTCGAGTTTGGTGTGGAGGAAGTTTTCAAGGATCAAGAGAGGAGTATGATGCAACATGATCAAGGAGAGTGAAAGCTCTAAGCTTGGGGATGCACCCGGTGGTTCACCCCTGCATATATCAAGAAGACTCAAGCGTCTAAGCTTGGGGATGCCCAAGGCATCCCCTTCTTCATCGATTCAACATTATCAGGTTCCTCCCTGAAACTATATTTTTATTCCATCACATCTTATGTGCTTTTTCTTGGAGCGTCGGTTTGTTTTTGTTTTTGTTTTGTTTGAATAAAATGGATCCTAGCATTCACTTTATGGGAGAGAGACACGCTCCGCTGTAGCATATGGACAAGTATGTCCTTGGTTTCTACTCATAGTATTCATGGCGAAGTTTCTCCTTCGTTAAATTGTTACATGGTTGGAATTGGAAAATGATACATGTAGTAATTGCTATAAATGTCTTGGGTAATGTGATACTTGGCAATTGTTGTGCTCATGATTAAGCTCTTGCATCATATGCTTTGCACCCATTAATGAAGAAATACATAGAGCATGCTAAAATTTGGTTTGCGTATTTGGTTTCTCTAAGGTCTAGATAATTTCTAGTATTGAGTTTGAACAACAAGGAAGACGGTGTAGAGTCTTATAATGTTTTCAATATGTCTTTTATGTGAGTTTTGCTGCACCGGTTCATCCTTGTGTTTGTTTCAAATAAGCCTTGCTAGCCTAAACCTTGTATCGAGAGGGAATACTTCTCATGCATCCAAATACTTGAGCCAACCACTATGCCATTTGTGTCCACCATACCTACCTACTACATGGTATTTTCCGCCATTCCAAAGTAAATTGCTTGAGTGCTACCTTTAAAATTCCATCATTCACCTTTGCAATATATAGCTCATGGGACAAATAGCTTAAAAACTATTGTGGTATTGAATATGTAATTATGCACTTTATCTCTTATTAAGTTGCTTGTTGTGCGATAACCATGTTCACTGGGGACACCATCAATTATTCATTGTTGAATTTCATGTGAGTTGCTATGCATGTCCGTCTTGTCTGAAGTAAGAGAGATCTACCACCATATGGTTAAGCATGCATATGTTAGAGAAGAACATTGGGCCGCTAACTAAAGCCATGCTCCATGGTGGAAGTTTCAGTTTTGGACAGCAATCCTCAAATCTCAAATGAGAAAATTATTAATTGTTGGTATATGCTTATGCATAAAAGAGGAGTCCATTATCTGTTGTCTATGTTGTCCCGGTATGGATGTCTAAGTTGAAGAATAATCAATAGCGAGAAATCCAATGCGAGCTTTCTCCTTAGACCTTTGTACAGGCGGCATAGAGGTACCCCTTTGTGACACTTGGTAAAAACAATGCATTGTGATGATCCGGTAGTCCAAGCTAATTAGGACAAGGTGCGGGCACTATTAGTACACTATGCATGAGGCTTGCAACTTATAAGATATAATTTACATGATGCATATGCTTTATTACTACCGTTGACAAAATTGTTTCATGTTTTCAAAATCAAAGCTCTAGCACAAATATAGCAATCGATGCTTTTCCTCTATGGAGGACCATTCTTTTACTTTCAATGTTGAGTCAGTTCACCTATTTCTCTCCACCTCAAGAAGCAAACACTTGTGTGAACTGTGCATTGATTCCTACATACTTGCTTATTGCACTTATTATATTACTCTATGTTGACAATATCCATGAGATATACATGTTACAAGTTGAAAGCAACCGCTGAAACTTAATCTTCTTTTGTGTTGCTTCAATGCCTTTACTTTGAATTATTGCTTTATGAGTTAACTCTTATGCAAGACTTATTGATGCTTGTCTTGAAGTGCTATTCATGAAAAGTCTTTGCTATATGATTCACTTGTTTACTCATGTCATATACATTGTTTTGATCGCTGCATTCACTACATATGCTTTACAAATAGTATGATCAAGATTATGATGGCATGTCACTCCAGAAATTATCTGTGTTATCGTTTTACATGCTCGGGACGAGAAAATCTAAGCTTGTGGATGCTGATACGTCTCCGACGTATCGATAATTTCTTATGTTCCATGACACAGTATTGATGTTATCTACAAGTTTTATGCAAACTTTATGTCATATTTATGCATTTTATGGAACTAACCTATTAACAAGATGCCGAAGTGCCAGTTGATGTTTTCTGCTGTTTTTGGTTTCAGAAATCCTAGTAAGGAAATATTCTCGGAATTGGACGAAATCAAATCCCAGGGGCCTATTTTCTCACGAAGCTTCCAGAAGTCCGAAGGAGAGACGAAGAGGGGCCACGGAGGGGCCACACCCTAGGGCGGCGCCCCCCCCTTGGCCGCGCGGCCCTGTGGTGTGGGGCCCCCGTGCCGCCTCTTGACCTGCCCTTCCGCCTATAAAAAGTCTCCGTGACGAAACCCCCGCACCGAGAGCCACGATACGGAAAACCTTCCGAGAGACGCCGCCAACGCCGATCCCATCTCGGGGATCCAGAGATCGCCTCCGGCACCTTGCCGGAGAGGGGAATCATCTCCCGGAGGACTCTACGCCGCCATGGTCGCCTCCGGTGTGATGTGTGAGTAGTCTACCCCTGGACTATGGGTCCATAGCAGTAGCTAGATGGTTGTCTTCTCCCCATTGTGCTATCATTGTCGGATCTTGTGAGCTGCCTAACATGATCAAGATCATCTATCTGTAATTCTATATGTTGCGTTTGTTGGGATCCGATGAATAGAGAATACTTGTTATGTTGATTATCAAAGTTATATCTATGTGTTGTTTATGATCTTGCATGCTCTCCGTTACTAGTAGATACTCTGGCCAAGTTTTTGCTATTAACTCCAAGAGGGAGTACTTATGCTCGATAGTGGGTTCATGCCTGCATTGACACCTGGGACAAGGATGAGAAAGTTCTAAGGTTGTGTTGTGCTGTTGCCACTAGGGATAAAACATTAGTGCTATGTTCAAGGATGTAGTCACTAGTTACATTACGCACCATACTTAATGCAATTGTCTGTTGTTAGCAACTTAATACTGGAGGGGGTTCGGATGATAACCTGAAGGTGGACTTTTTAGGCATAGATGCAGTTGGATGACGGTCTATGTACTTTGTCGTAATGCCCAATTAAATCTCACTATACTCATCATGATATGTATGTGCATGGTCATGCTCTCTTTATTTGTCAATTGCCCAGCTGTAATTTGTTCACCCAACATGCTGTTCGTCTTATGGGAGAGACACCTCTAGTGAACTGTGGACCCCGGTCCAATTCTCTTTACTGAAATACAATCTACTGCAATACTTGTTCTACTGTTTTCTGCAAACAATCATCTTCCACACAATAGGGTTAACTCTTTGTTACAGCAAGCCGGTGAGATTGACAACCTCACTGTTTCGTTGGGGCAAAGTACTTTGGTTGTGTTGTGCAGGTTCCACGTTGGCGCCGGAATCACTGGTGTTGCGCCGCACTACATCTCGCCGCCATCAACCTTCAACGTGCTTCTTGACTCCTACTGGTCTGATTAAACCTTGGTTTCTTACTGAGGGAAACTTGCCGCTGTGCGCATCACACCTTCCTCTTGGGGTTCCCAACGGACGTGCCAACCACACGCATCAACAGGACTTAATCATTTCTTGATTCTTTAACAATACAGTACCAGTCCGTAATTTTTATTTTCAGATTTTAATAGTATTTCTATCTCAATAACAAGACTAGCGCATGGTAGAAAAACGGATGCCAATACTACAAAATTAATTCAAAATACTACTCAGACTATGGTTATGATAATTAGTTCATGTTTTAATCTAATTACTAATGAACTCCCGCTTAATACAACATCCCTCATAGTTGTTAAGTGGTACACGATCCACATCCACTATACCAAAACCGATCATCACGTGAGATGATGTAGCTTCAATGGTGAACATCAACATGTTGATCATATCATCCATATGACTCGTGTTCAACCTTTCGGTTTCCGTTGTCCCGAGGTCATGTCTGTACATGCTAGGCTCGTCAAGCAAACCCAAGTATTCTGCGTGTGCAAACATGGCTTACACCCGTTGTTTATGAACGTAGAATCTATCACATCCGATCATCACGAGATGCTTCGAAACAACGAACTGTTGCAACGGTGCATACAAGGGGAGAACACTTTATTATCTTGATATTAATGTGAGGGATCATCTTATAATGCTACCGTCGCGTTCTAAGCAAAATAAGATGCATAAAGGATTAACATCACATGCAATTCATATGTGATATGATATGGCTCTTTAGTCTTTGTGCCTTTGATCTTCATCTCCAAAGCACGGACATGATCTCCATCATCAACGGGCATGATCTCCATCATCGTCGGCGTAGCGTCAAGGTCCATGGCGCCGTCTTCATGGTTGTTCACCTCATGTAGCAACTATTACAACTACTTTGAAATACTACTCAACATGAAATTTAAAGACAACCATAAGGCTCCTGCCGGTTGCCACAATACAATAATGATCATCTCATACATATTCATCATCACATTATGGCCATATCACATCACCAAACCCTGCAAAAACAAGTTAGACGTCTCTAATTTTGTTTGCATATTTTACGTGGTTTAGGGTTTTCGAGTGAGATCTAATCTACCTACGAACATGAACCACAACGGTGATACTAGTGTTGTCAATAGAAAGAGTAAATTGAATCTTCACTATGGTGGGAGAGACAGACACCCGCAAAGCCACTTATGCAATACAAGTTGCATGTCAAACGTGGAGCAAATCTCATGAACGCGGTCATGTAAAGTTAGCCCGAGCCGCTTCATCCCACCATGCCACAAAGATGCAAAGTACTCGAACTAAAGACAACAAAGCATCAACGCCCACAAACAATTGTATTCTACTCGTGCAACCATCTATGCATAGACATGGCTCTGATACCACTGTAGGGATTCGTAGCATAGAAAACAAAAATTTTCCTACCGCGAGAACGCAATCCAAGCCAAGATGCAATCTAGAAGATGGGAGCAACGAGGGGATGAACGAGACTAACCCTTGAATATTTCCAAAGCCTACAAGAGGAGGCTCTCGTTGCTGCGGTAGACGATCACTTGCCGCTTTCAAAAGCGCGTATAAGATCTTGACGGTGCCACAATCGGGCAGCACCTCCGTACTCGGTCACACGTTCGGTGTTGATGATGACGTCCTTCTCCCCGTTCCAGCGGGCAGCGGAAGTAGTAGATCCTCCTTGGAATCCCGACAGCACGACGGCGTGGTGGCGGTGTCGATGGAGATCTCCGGCGGAGCTTCGCTAAGCATATGCGGGAGATGTGGTGGAGGAGAGGTAGCTAGGGTTTTGGGGAGAGGGGGCTTGGGCGCCGGCCCTCATAGGGGTGCGGCCAAGGTGGAGCCAAGAGTGGCCGGCCAGCCCCCAGCCCCTCCCCTCCTCTCTTTATATAGGTGGAAGCCCCAAGGATTAGGTCAAAAGTCTCCGAATAAGACCCCAACATAAACCTTCCATATGACCAAACCTAGGGGGAATGGGACTCCCCCCTTTCCTTGGTGGGGTGGCCGGCCACCATGGGGAGGAGTCCACTTGGGACTCCTCCTCCCTTAGGCTGGCCGGCCAAGGTGGGTGGAGTCCCTCTGGGACTCCACCTTCCATGCTGATTTCTTCCGGACTCTTCTAGAACCTTCTAGAACCTTCCAGGAAAAATACCGGATCATTTTCAAAACTAGAAAATGACTTCCTATATATGAATCTTATTCTCCAGACCATTCCGGACCTCCTCGTGATGTCCTGGATCCCATCCGAGACTCCGAACAAAACTTCGAACTCCATTCCATATTTCCATATCTACTTAAACGACATCAAACCTTAAGTGTGTCACCCTACGGTTCGCGAACTATGTAGACATGGTTGAGACTTCTCTCCGACCAATAACCAATAGCGGGATCTAGAGATCCATAATGGCTCCCACATATTCAATGATGACTTTAGTGATCGACTGAACCATTTACATATGATACCGATTCCCTTTGTCACGCGATATTTTACTTGTCCGAGGTTTGATTATTGGTATCTCTATACCTCGTTCAACCTCGTCTCATGACAAGTACTCTTTACTCGTACTGTGGTATGTGGTCTCTTATGAACCATTCATATGCTTGCAAGCTATTTAGACGACATTCCACCGAGAGGGCCCAGAGTATATCTATCCGTCATCGGGATGGACAAATCCCACTGTTGATCCATATGCCTCAACTCATACTTTCCGGATACTTAATCCCACCTTTATAACCACCCATTTACGCAGTGGCGTTTGATGTAATCAAAGTACCTTTCCGGTATAAGTGATTTACATGATCTCATGGTCGAAAGGACTAGGTAACTATGTATCGAAAGCTTATAGCAAATAACTTAATGACGTGATCTTATGCTACGCTTAATTGGGTGTGTCCATTACATCATTCACATAATGACATAACCTTGTTATTAAAAACATCCAATGTTCATGATCATGAAACTATGATCATCTATTAATCAACAAGCTAGTTATACAAGAGGCTTACTAGGGACTCTTTGTTGTTCACATAACACACATGTATCAATGTTTCGGTTAATACAATTATAGCATGGTATGTAAACATTATCATAAACACAAAGATATATTATAATAACCATTTTATTATTGCCTCTTGGGCATATCTCCAACAACTCTTCCAATATAGGACATCATTAAGAAGGACTCTTCTTTCAATTCTATCCACGAGGGGCATCAGGGTTGAGCTGCCCAGCCTCCTCCGTAGGCAGCTGTTCACGGAAGACGGCCATGCCACGTTGGAGGAGCTATTGGTTAGCCTCCTCTAGGGCGTGGGCGGCGTTCCTCTAGAGGCGCCATGAATTTGGTCCTAGCAAATCAAAAATTGTTTCGATCGATCCTGATCAATAGGCTCATGCGATTAGTTATAATTTGGCTTGCCGCACAAAAATCATACCAAATTTCATTGGAACAACAAGCGCCTCAAACTGGAGGCCCTCCATTGGAGCCATGGACTCCTCTCCCGGATGCTATGATTAATTTCCCTTTTATCCTTCGATTGAGCGTTTAAACGCTCAACATTGCACATGCCCTGATCTCCTAGTAGGCTTTCATAAAGATCTGATTGGGCAGGTTCGGATATCCCATCAAGGCGTAGCCCCGGTAATTGGAGTATCCAAGGTAGCTCTAGCTGATTTTCTCTTGAGAATTCCTAGTCTATTTTTTTACCACAATTTATATGAATTCCAAATTGCTTTTGTTTGAGAGTAGTGATGGCTATATTTTTTTCGTATGTAACACCATCATCTCCGTTGAAGAGGTGATGCACACATACCCTCTCCCGTGCCGCACCCCAGTGCGGCACCGGGAGGGGGGCTAACCCTAGCGTCGCCAGAACCGAAGAACCATCGCGCCGCCGCTGCCACGTGGACCTTACCATGGTGGCGGCTGATGACCCACAAGTATAGGGGGTGTATCGTAGTATTTTCGATAAGTAAGAATGTCGATCCCAACGAGGAGCAGAAGGTGTTGACAAGCAGTTTCGATGAAGGATTCACTGTAAATGATCACATACAAGTATTCAGGGGGTTTTGATGTAACAGTTGAATAAAGTACGAGTAAGTAAAGTGCGAGAGTAACAATTGCAGCGAGTGGCCCAATCCTTTTTAGCACAAAGGACAAGCCGGTTTGTTTACTTATAATGACCAAACGTTCTCGAGGACACACGGGATTTTAGTCTAGTGCTTTCGCTACATACGGCTAAATAATCTTCATTGTTATGATAAGTGTTGTGTGGGTGAACCTATGCTAATGTACCGCCCTTCCTAGGACTAATACATACTTGTGATTATACCCCTTGCAAGCATCCGCAACTACAAGAAAGTAATTAAGAATAAATCTAACCACAGCCTTAAACTCTGAGATCCTGCTATCCCTCCTGCATCGATATACCAACGGGGGTTTAGGTTTCTGTCACTCCGGCAATCCCGCAATTGGCAAACGAGTACAAGATGCATTCCCCTAGGCCCATAAATGGTGAAGTGTCATGTAGTCGACGTTCACATGACACCACTAGAAGAATAACACCACAACTTAAAATATCATACCATTGAATATTACTCAACCATAGTTCACTACTAACATTTAGACTTCACCCATGTCCTCAAGAACTAAACGAACTACTCACAAGACATCATATGGAACATGATCAGAGGTGATATGATGATGAATAACAATCTGAACATAAACTTGGTTCAATGGTTTCACTCAATAGCATCAACAACAAGTAGGAATCGATACCGGGAGAGTTTCCCCTATCAAACAATCAAGATCAAACCCAAATTGCTACGGCGGTGACGGTGTCCAGCGGTGGAGACGGCGGTGATGATGGTGGAGATGATGATGATGGTGATGGAGATGATGTCCAGCTCGATGACGGTGACGATGGCGTCGATTTCCCCCTCCGGGAGGGAATTTCCCCGGCGGATTCCTGCCCGCCAGAGAGCTCTTTTCTCTCTGGTGTTCTCCGCCCCGCAGAGGCGGCTGTAACTCTTCGTGAGGTACCCTCTGTGGCTTAGGTCTTCGGGACGAAGGGTTTCGCGAAGAAAAGGAGGCGAAAGGGGCTATGGGGCCCCCACACCACATGGTGGCGCGGCCAGGCCATGGGCCGCGCCGGCCTGTGGTCTGGCCCCACCTTGGGCCTTCTCAGCTCCTCCTTCTGGCTTCCTTCGTCATCTGGAAAAATAGGATTTTTGGTATAATTTTCTTCCACAGTTGATCTTCCGAAATATTGCGTTCTGACGGTGCTTTTTCCAGCAGAATCCTGGCTCCGGTGCTTGATCCTCCAATAATGATGAAACATGCAAAATAGATGAAACAACATAAGTATTGTGTCCCAATATGAAATATATCAATGAATAACAGCAAATTATGATATAAAATAGTGATGCAAATTGGACGTATCAACTCCCCCCAAGCTTAGACTTCGCTTGTCCCCAAGCGAAACTGAACTCAGTAAACAGGACCACATGTTTATGGAGTGAAGAGTCGATAAATAAAATACGGACAAGAAGCATCATATTCATTCACACAAGACATTATAGTAAACAGCTTCCTCATATAACTCAACTTGAAACAAGTATAAGGTAATCACAAATAAAGGTGCATAAGAAATCATAGTTGGTGATGGCAAACTTCGTTCTTGGTCAAAGAACAATTAACAGGTTATATTTATCTCATTGAGCAGCGCTCTCATGTTAAAGTTTATAAGGCACAACTTGCATACTCAACCATAATGGTCTCCTCATGATCATTGATAACTTGCAAAACTATATTCATTCAGATAAAACTTGAACTAAACAAGGAAGAATAAAAGACATGATGAAGCAAATCACAATATAATAGTTTGATCACAACTACTCAAATGCTTGCTTGAGATGGAGGGAAATAGGTTTACTGACTCAACATAAAGTAAAAGACAGGCCCTTCGCAGAGGGAAGCAGGGATTAAATCATGTGCTAGAGCTTTTTCAGTTTTGAAATCATATAAAGAGAATAAAAGTAACATTTTGAGAGGTGTTTGTTGTTGTCAACGACTGGTAGCGGGTACCCTAACCCCCTTGCCAGACAACCTTCAAAGAGCGGCTCCCATATTATTTTCATTTTATGCGGCACTCCTTCCAACCTTTCTTTCACAAACCATGGCTAACCGAATCCTCGGGTGCCTGCCAACAATCTCATACCATGAAGGAGTGCCTTTTTATTTTGGTTTTATTATGATGATGACACTCCCCCAACCTTTGCTTACACAAGCCATGGCTAACTGAATCCTTCGGGTGCCGTCCATCAATCACATACCATGGAGGAGTGTCTATTTAGTTTAATTAGTTTGGGACTGGGAATCCCATTGCCAGCTCTTTTTGCAAAATTATTGGATAAGCGGATGAAGCCGCTAGTCCATTGGTGAAAGTTGCCCAACAAGACTGAAAGATAAAACACCACATACTTCCTCATGAGCTATAAAACATTGACACAAATAAGAGATACTAAGTTTTGAATTGCTTAAAGGTAGCACATGAAGTATTTACTTGGAATGGCAGAAAATACCATGTAGTAGGTAGGTATGGTGGACACAAATGACATAGGTTTGGGCTAAGGTTTGGATGCACGAGAAGTATTCCCTCTCAGTACAGGTTTTTGGCTAGCAAGGTTAATTAGCAAGCATAAGAGTTGAGGGAAACAAACAAATATACATGTGATAGAAACAATCATGCATCTTCCTTGTAAGCACAAACAATTTTAACTTCAGAATAATAAGCTATGAGCTAACAAGAAAGAAAGACAATGAAACAACTACATGTATTTCTCTTTTCTACTTAAACCTCAAAGTGTTGTTGCTATTGACCAATGCTAAGTTTGCCAAAACCAAATAGATTTATTCAATGCTCCCAAAGTGATACCAATACTAACCTCAAGGTAAATCATATAATAGAGATTGCAAACTAAAATAAGATGTGCAATATGTAAATGATAAGACTTCTCATTAATATTCCATAACGATAACTCACACCAAGGGATACATAGACAACCAACTAAAGGAGAGATACTTCCAAACTGCAACCCATCTTATATGATAACTTCCCTACTCATGATATGACACTACTTGACAGTAAAAAGTAAAAGGTAGTGATGATATGATACCGCGGCACTCCCCCAAGCTTGGAACAAACCAAGGGGATGCCAATACCGATGATGAATTACTCCTTTGGCGATGATGGTGATGAACTCCTCCCACGCTTCTTACAGATCTCCTTCAGCTTCAGTTTCTCAGCTTGGCAATTCTGCACTAAGACTTGAAGAGATTCATTGTTATCTGAAGTTGGCGATGATGACCTTGTGATGTGAATCGAGTGGTATTCCAGCATTCTTCGGAGACGGCAATTCTCCTCCTGGAGTATCTCCACTTCTCTTCTTAGAGCCCAATATTGATCACAAAACTCATCGGTAGTTCGTAGAGCTTCTTCCAACACAGGGAAGGAGTCGAGGGTAAGAGCGGGTGGTAAAGGTCCCTGCAAGTTATGAGAAAAAGAACGTCGAGTGTCAACAGATCCCACCAAGATTTGCTTGCTCCCAACGGCTTGCTGCTCTTGACTTGATGGCACCCTCTTCACTTCTTCCTCCGAAAGCCCCTTGCCCTTGTTGTTGGAGGCCATGGTGCTTCTAGACCGAAAACAGATCCTGGCAGAAACAGCTCGAAACAAACCACGTCGAGAAAACGATATACGGACCTCCAGGGGTCCGGGGGATTATATAGCAAAAATTTTCACGATAAACGGAAAGTACCAGATCGAACCAGAGTCAGAAAGGGGCGATGAGGCGGCCAGACCATAGGTCGGCGCGGGCCCAGGCCAGGCCGCGCCGGCCTATGGTGGCACGCCCTCGTGCGTCCTTTCCACTCGGTTTCGAACTCGTAATTTTTCATATTTTCCAAAAACAGCAAAACTATTGTTCGGAAAGTAAATTGCGTACTTTTCATTACCGATCGTTACCTATTCAAAGTCGAGTTACAGATTGTCAATTTGCCCTTTGATGAAAGCTTCCGGTGTTTCCACTTGAATAATATCAACATCAACATTATAAGAATCACCCGAGATATAATGCTTGAGTCTTTGTCCATTCACCACTTGCGTAGCATTGCCTTGGAGAGAGCTAATTTTAATTGCTCCTGAACGATACACCTCCTCGACAACATACGGTCCTTCCCATTTCGAGAGTAATTTCCCTGCAAAGAATCTGAGACGAGACCGATACAATAGGACTTTATCCCCAATATTAAATTCTCTTTTGATAATCCTTCTATCATGCCATTTTTTAACTTTTTCTTTAAAGAGTTTAGCATTTTCATAAGCTTCACTTCTCCATTCATCTAGAGAACTTAATTGCAACAACCTCTTATCACCAGCTAGTTTAGGATCTCTATTTAGTTCTCTAACAGCCCAATAAGCTTTGTGCTCTAGTTCTAAAGGTAAATGACATGCTTTCCCATAAACCATTTTATAAGGTGACATTCCCATGGGATTTTTATAAGCAGTTCTATAAGCCCATAGTGCATCCTTCAATTTACTAGCCCAATTCTTTCTAGTTTTATTAACGGTCTTTCCCAAAATAGATTTAATCTCTCTATTTGATAATTCTACTTGACCACTAGTTTGAGGATGATAAGCGGAAGCAATTCTATGATTAATACCATACCTAGCAAGAGTTTTTCTAAAACCTCCATGAATAAAATGAGAACCTCCATCAGTCATAATATATCTAGGCACTCCAAATCTAGGAAAAATAATGTCTAAAAGCATTCTTAAAGAGGTCTCACCATCAGCACTTTTTGTAGGTATGGCTTCCACCCATTTAGTAACATAATCAACAGCAACAAGTATATGAGTGTTACCTTCTCAAGATGGAAAAGGTCCCATGAAGTCAAATCCCCAACAATCAAATGGTTCAATAACAAGAGTATAATTCATAGGCATTTCATTACGTCTGGAGATATTACCAACCCTTTGGCATTCATCCCAAGATAAAATAAACTTCCTTGCATCTTTGAAGAGAGTTGGCCAATAAAAACCTGATTGTAGAACCTTTTGCGCGGTTCTTTCTCCGGCGTGATGTCCTCCATAAGCACTACCATGACATTTACTCAATATCTCTTGTTGTTCATATTCGGGAACACATCTTCGCATAATACCATCCACTCCTTCTTTATATAAGTGTGGGTCATCCCAGAAATAATGCCTCAAATCATAAAAGAATTTCCTCCTTTGCTGAGCTGAAAAGGTTGGAGGCAAGTACTTGGAAACAATAAAGTTAGCATAATCAGCATACCAAGGACTGTCTCGCGAGCTCACCTTTATTGCAGCCAATTGTTCATTTGGAAAACTATCATTAACAGGAACAGGATCATAAGCAATATTTTCCAATCTAGATAAATTATCAGCAATAGGATTATCAGCACCTTTCCTATCTACAATATGTAAATCAAATTCTTGCAAAAGAAGTACCCATCTAATAAGCCTCGGCTTAGCATCTTTCTTTGTCATAAGGTATCTAATTGCAGCATGATCAGTATGAATCGTAACTTTTGAATCAACAATATAAGATCTAAATTTATCACAAGCAAAGACTACAGCTAATAATTCTTTTTCAGTTGTAGCATAATTTCTTTGAGCAGCATCAAGAGTTTTACTAGCATAATGAATAACATTCAGTTTTTTACATACTCGCTGTCCAAGAACAGCGCCTACAGCAAAATCACTAGCATCACACATAATTTCAAAAGGTAAATTCCAATCAGGAGGTTCAACTACAGGAGCAATTGTTAAGGCTTTCTTTAGAGTTTCAAAAGCTTCCTTACAATCATCATCAACAACAAAAGGTACATCTTTTTGAAGAAGATTAGTAAGAGGCTTTGAAATCTTGGAGAAATCTTTAATAAATCTCCTATAAAACCCAGCATGACCAAGAACACTACGAATACCTTTAACATCCCTCGGATAGGGCATCTTCTCAATTGCTTCAACTTTAGCTCTATCAACTTCAATACCTCTCTCAGAAATTTTATGTCCCAGTACAATTCCTTCGTTAACCATAAAGTGGCATTTCTCCCAATTAAGAACAA
This sequence comes from Lolium perenne, assembly GCF_019359855.2. Classification (NCBI taxonomy): domain Eukaryota; kingdom Viridiplantae; phylum Streptophyta; class Magnoliopsida; order Poales; family Poaceae; genus Lolium; species Lolium perenne. The sequence goes on from NC_067247.2 coordinate 314,916,578, forward strand.
GGTTAGTTTCTTCACATCTCTGCAAAACTTTATCAAGGTTTCGCAAGCAACTATCAAAAGAATTCCCATAGACGGAAAAATCATCCATGAATACCTCTACAATACTCTCGAAAAAACCATGAAAAATAGCAGACATGCATCTTTGAAAAGTAGCAGGAGCATTACATAAACCAAAAGGCATGCGTCTATAAGCATAAGTTCCATAGGGACAAGTAAAAGTGGTTTTCTCTTGATCTTTATTTTTAACAGCAATTTGTGAAAACCCAGAATAACCATCAAGAAAGCAAAAATGAGTATCTTTAGACAATCTTTCTAGCATTTGATCAATAAATGGTAAAGGGTAATGATCTTTCTTAGTAACTTTATTAACTTTTCGAAAATCAACGCACATTCTATACCCTACGACTACTCTTTGAGGGATGAGCTCATCATTATCATTAGGCACAACAGTCATTCCTCCTTTCTTGGGAACGCAATGCACAGGACTAACCCATCTACTATCAGCAATAGGATATATAATACCAGCTTCAAGAAGTCTTAATACCTCATTCCTTACCACTTCCTTCATCTTCGGAATTAGACGACGCTGATGTTCAACAACAGGCTTCGCATCATCTTCCATATTAATGGCATGTTGGCAAATAGAGGGAGAAATCCCCTTCAAATCATCAAGAGTGTAGCCAATAGCTCCTCGGTGTTTCTTCAATATTTCCAATAACCTTTCTTCTTCAAACTCTGTAAGCTTAGAGCTAATAATAACATGATATATTTTCTTATCATCAATATGAGCATATTTAAGATTATCAGGCAAAGGCTTTAAATCAAAGACAGGATCTTCCTTTGGTGGCGGTGTTGTACCCAGATCTTCCACCGGTAAATCATGCTTAAGAATAGGTTGGCGAAGAAAAATTTCCTCAAGCTCATCTCTTTCTTTCCTAAAAACTTCACTCTCGCTATCCTCCAAATGTTGCTGCAAAGGATTATTAGGAACAAGAACAATAGATGCACACTGTTCCATTTTAAAATCATTATTAGGCAAATCAGCTTTATAAGGAGTTTTGGTAAATTTAGAGAAGTTAAACTCATAAGATTCACCAGAAAATTTAGTCAAAATTTTCTCTTTCTTGCAGTCTATAATAGCTCCACAAGTATTTAGAAAAGGTCTACCAAAAATGATAGGACAATAATCACTAGCAGCAAAACCAAGTACCAAAAAGTCAGCAGGATATTTAATCTTACCGCATAAAACTTCCACATCTCGAACAATACCAATTGGAGAAATAGTTTCTCTATTAGCCAGCTGAATAACCACATCAATATCTTCAAGTTCACAAGAATCAATTTCGTGCATAATCTCCGTGTAAAGCTCATAAGGAATAGCACTAACACTTGCACCAATATCACATAATCCATAATAGCAATGATCACCAATTCTAACAGATAGCATAGGAACACTAACTTGTTTGGGTTTATTAGGATGTGAAACAATATTAGAAGCATCTTCACAGAAAATAATATGACCATCCTCCACATTTTCAGTCACAAGATCTTTAACTATTGCAACAACAGGTTCAACTTTTATTTGTTCTTCAGGTTCTACAGGTTTCTTTTCACTTTTATGAACCGCACTATTTATAACAGAGTACTCCTTCATTTTAGCAGGGAAAGGAGTTTTTTCAATATAAGGTTCAGGAATAACATGATCAGCAGTTTTAACTACAACGCATTTATTAATAGATGAATCAATTTTATCTTTATACGGTTCATGATACTTATCAAAATTCTTCTTTGGCAATTCATAATGAGAGGCAAAAGCTTTATAAAGATTTGCAGCAACTTGAGAATCAAGACCATATGTAGCACTCATATTACGAAATTTATCAGTATCCATAAAAGCTTCAATGCATTTATAATCATAAATTATACCTGATTCTCTATCCTTGTCGTTCTCCCAACCTTCAGTATTTTCTTGGATCCGATCAAGAAGGTCCCTTTTAAACTCTTCTTTGTTGCGTGTAAATGATCCAGAACAAGAAGTATCCAGCAAGGTCTTGTCTTGAAAAGAAAGTCTTGCATAGAAATTATCAATAATAACATTACCAGGAAGCTCATGAATGGGGCATTTGAGCATTAAAGACTTCAATCTCCCCCAAGCTTGGGCAATACTCTCTCCATCATGAGGCCAAAAATTATATATGCGATTCCGATCCTTATGAATTCCACTTGGAGGATAGAACTTAGAATAAAACCGGGGCACAATATCATTCCATTCAAGAGAATCCCCATTATCCAGTAATTTATACCAATGCGCCGCCTTACCAGATAGCGATAAAGAGAATAGTTTCTTCCTCACTTCATCCATAGCAATACCTGCACACTTGAATAAACCGCATAATTCATGTAAGAACAATAAATGATCCCCAGGGTGGACAGTTCCATCCCCTTCATAGCGGTTATCCATAACACGTTCAATAATTTTCATAGGTATTTTATATGGTATCACTTCCTCACTGGCGCCTCATCCACTACCGTTGCGGTAGTAGTAGATTTCCCAAATAGAAATTGAAGAGAAGATCTCTCCATAATAACTTATAGCAGCGAGAAATAAAATCAGCACAAACGAAAGGTTTTCCTTACCAATTCCACTTACCAATAGCGCTTCACTCCCCGGCAACGGCGCCAGAAAATAGTCTTGATGACCCACAAGTATAGGGGGTGTATCGTAGTATTTTCGATAAGTAAGAATGTCGATCCCAACGAGGAGCAGAAGGTGTTGACAAGCGGTTTCGATGAGGGATTCACTGGAAATGCTCACGAGACAAGTATTCGGGGGTTTTGATGTAACAGTTGAATAAAGTACGAGTAAGTAAAGTGCGAGAGTAACAATTGCAGCGAGTGGCCCAATCCTTTTTAGCACAAAGGACAAGCCGGTTTGTTTACTTATAATGACCAAACGTTCTCGAGGACACACGGGATTTTAGTCTAGTGCTTTCGCTACATAAGGCTAAATAATCTTCATTGTTATGATAAGTGTTGTGTGGGTGAACCTATGCTAATGTACCGCCCTTCCTAGGACTAATACATACTTGTGATTATACCCCTTGCAAGCATCCGCAACTACAAGAAAGTAATTAAGAATAAATCTAACCACAGCCTTAAACTCTGAGATCCTGCTATCCCTCCTGCATCGATATACCAACGGGGGTTTAGGTTTCTGTCACTCCGGCAACCCCGCAATTGGCAAACGAGTACAAGATGCATTCCCCTAGGCCCATAAATGGTGAAGTGTCATGTAGTCGACGTTCACATGACACCACTAGAAGAATAACACCACAACTTAAATATCATACCATTGAATATTACTCAACCATAGTTCACTACTAACATTTAGACTTCACCCATGTTCTCAAGAACTAAACGAACTACTCACAAGACATCATATGGAACATGATCAGAGATGATATGATGATGAATAACAATCTGAACATAAACTTGGTTCAATGGTTTCACTCAATAGCATCAACAACAAGTAGGAATCGATACCGGGAGAGTTTCCCCTATCAAACAATCAAGATCAAACCCAAATTGCTACGGCGGTGACGGTGTCCAGCGGTGGAGACGGCGGTGATGATGGTGGAGATGATGATGATGGTGATGGAGATGATGTCCAGCTCGATGACGGTGACGATGGCGTCGATTTCCCCCTCCGGGAGGGAATTTCCCCGGCGGATTCCTGCCCGCCGGAGAGCTCTTTTCTCTCTGGTGTTCTCCGCCCCGCAGAGGCGGCTGTAACTCTTCGTGAGGTACCCTCTGTGGCTTAGGTCTTCGGGACGAAGGGTTTCGCGAAGAAAAGGAGGCGAAAGGGGCTGTGGGGCCCCCACACCACATGGTGTCGCGGCCAGGCCATGGGCCGCGCCGGCCTGTGGTCTGGCCCCACCTTGGGCCTTCTCAGCTCCTCCTTCTGGCTTCCTTCGTCATCTGGAAAAATAGGATTTTTGGTATAATTTCCTTCCACAGTTGATCTTCCGAAATATTGCGTTCTGACGGTGCTTTTTCCAGCAGAATCCTGGCTCCGGTGCTTGATCCTCCAATAATGATGAAAGATGCAAAATAGATGAAATAACATAAGTATTGTGTCCTAATATGAAATATATCAATGAATGACAGCAAATTATGATATAAAATAGTGATGCAAATTGGACGTATCAGCGGCTCCCAATCTGCCATATGCGGCTTGGGGGAGGAAGGCAGCAACGACCTGAGGCGGGGGCTCGGGCGTCTACGTCCAGTCATCGGAGCGCTGAAGCCGGGACGGTGCCCTCATGCTATGGTGCGGGGTTTGGGCAGCGTCGACCCTCGGGCGAGGTTTGGGGCTTTGGTTGGTCTGCGTCGGTGTAGCTCCTCGGACTCCATGTCTTGGGACATCGACCCTGTCACCCTTCATGATTGGTGGATGGTTGGTGGAGATGTACCTCTCTCGTGTCGTCCCCTTCCAAAATAAAGGAGGTAGGGGTGGTGGCCCTAGGGGTCATTTTTCCATCCAAGTCGTCGTTTTGCTGCCAGTTGCCTCCAATCAGGCTACAAACAAGTACTTGATTTCTCCACCGACGGTCTTCACTGATTTGTAGTGCCCCGAACCCTGGATTGAAGGGGATCCGGTCGTGCGCGTCCACAAACATCACCCCGTGGGGCTTCAAGGGAGCATGTTGAGAGGCTCCGCTTTCAGCTGACATCACCGGACATGTCGAAGTTGTGATTTTCATGGTGTTGACAGAGGCGGGAAATGTAAAGACGACTATGATTCGAAGACCAGAAGGTAATATGGAGGCGGGCTTGGCTTCGAGACTTTTCCTGTCCAAACCACGCACGTGGTGCCCACGAGCCTCGTGATTGGTGATTTGCAGCAGCGGCCTCGGAAATTAGGGGTGGCAGCATGGGGGACTTCAGTTTTGGTAGTGCTTGTCGAGTACCGTAGTCAAGATTTTCAGGGTGAAAATCCAATGTTTGCCCTTTATTGGCTGGACGAGGCAATGACCTTGTTGAAGACATTATTTTGGGAACTCGGACATCCTCCAGGTTAAAAACTTAAGACCTTTGGTCGGGCGATGACAATGTGTGTGCATTATTTTTTTCCTTGAAGGGGTTGCTTTTTGAAGAATCTCTTCTGTAGTTTCGTGTTGCCTTTGGTGGTGGTTAGGGTGTTGAGGGTGCGAGTAATTAATCACCATGGTGGGGATTTTTTTTTTGGTGTGTGTATCATTTATATCTTTGAGCATCTTGCTGGTGCAGAATTGCAGATGCCTGGTGTAATTTGCTATTTGCTCGATATTAAAATATCTCTTTTATAAATAATGTAATAATGTAATACTAACAGGGGCCCGTTAATCTGTTAATCGAGGCCGAGCGCAAGTGGGCTCATTTGGGCCTAAGTTGATTGAATTTTCCATTTGCCCGTGTGGCTCTAGGGAGTAGGGAGAGCCAACAACCAAAAGAGACAAATGCTGCCGCCGCCGCCGCCGCCGCAGGGAGCAATGGCCACCGGCGCCGCCAACCACGCCGTCCCCTGCTCTGCCGGTCGTCCGGCGAAGAGGAATCAGCGGCGCAACCCTGCTTCCCTCTCCGTGCGCGCGTCCAGCGACGCCAACAGTAAGGACCACTCTGACTATCCCCACCCCCTTCCTCTCCAGAATTTGTCCCGTCCATGGCTTCACCGCTGCGTTTCCTTCTGTCGATGGCCGCAGCGGTGACGCTGCTTGACTATGGAGCGGGCAACGTCCGCAGCGTGCGCAACGCCATCCGCCACCTCGGCTTCAACATCCGCGACGTGCGGAGCCCCGAGGACATCCTCTCCGCCGACCGCCTCGTATTCCCCGGGGTCGGAGCCTTCGGCTCCGCCATGGATGTCCTCACCCGCACAGGCATGGCCGACGCGCTTCGCGATTACATCCGCAGGGACCGCCCCTTCCTTGGCATCTGCCTCGGCCTTCAGTTGCTATTCGACTCCAGCGAGGAAAATGGCCCGGGTAAGGCAGATAATAGCATCCTACTTGCTTGAGAACATGTTACTGAGCATGAGCTGATAGTGCATTCGCTACTGCAGTGAGCGGCCTTGGTGTGATACCTGGAGTTGTCAGGCGATTCGACTCTTCCGAGGGTCTCATTGTGCCTCACATTGGATGGAACGCCCTCCAGATTAACAAGGATACACAGCTGCTGCAAGGAGTTGATGGCCACCATGTGTACTTTGTTCACTCCTATTACGCTCCACCTGTAAGGAGCAACTCCATTTAGATGTTTCCTCTTGTTGTGGACTCGGAAATTTGACTTGTGTCTTTCTTTCTATGTGCTTAGTCGGATGCGAACAGAGACTGGATTTCGTCCACATGCAACTATGGCCAGAGCTTCATATCATCTATCTCGATGGGCAACATTCAGGCAGTTCAGTTTCACCCAGAGAAGAGTGGAGGTAAAATATGTAGTTTAATAGTGAATATACATGACAAATATTCATAATTATTGTTATAATGTAGATATAATATTGTAAGTTATAGTGTTCTGATAGCTTGACTTTTGCCTGATTCTTTTAAAGTCCCTACTGCAGAGTAATGTATATATTCTAGGATTTCCAGCGTACATTTACTATATTCTTTTGTTCCGTGCAGCTACTGGACTTTCCATTTTTGAGAAGTTTCTCAGTCCCAATTCTTCAGGGGCAAAGGTAATCATCATGTGTGGCTTTACTTTTTGCAGTTCATTTTCATTTTTTAACATATATTCACGCTTATATCTGCAATGCAGGTCCCATCTCATAAAAAAGCATCAAAACTTGCAAAAAGAGTAAGCTTTTTATTCCCAAGTGTTTCAGTATCCATGATAGTTTCCATTGCCATCTCGAACACAGGTTTACTTTGTGATCATACTTGTTGCCTTGAAATTTGCAGGTGATAGCATGTCTTGATGTTCGGTCAAATGATAATGGAGATCTTGTGGTGACAAAAGGTGACCAGTATGATGTAAGAGATCATAGTAGTAGCAAAGAGGTACAAAACTTTATCGTTGATCCTAAGAGTACCAAAACTTTCTAAGTTGGCAGCTTAAGGCTGACTCTAAGTTGGCAGCTTAGGGCTAGTTCTTATTATCTATTTAGGGATAGGTAGTTGAAATGGTTTGAAACATATTTTATAGTTTTACGAAAACATAATCATTATATACTTGAATATCTTTGTACATGATGCTTATAGGTGAGAAACCTTGGCAAGCCAGTGGAATTAGCAAGTCAATACTACATAGATGGGGCTGATGAGGTACTTCTCTACATACTGTTATCTTTTAATTTAATGTTATCTGACACCATTAATACGAATTCCCTTTAGGTCAGCTTCTTGAATATAACTGGCTTCCGTGCCTTTCCATTGGGTGATTTGCCAATGCTAGAGGTTTGTTTTTTGTTTTTGTAACAATTGATTTTTTTAATTTACTTGCTTTTATCTGGTAAAGTGACATGTTTGTACAATTGGTAGGTACTACGTTGTGCATCTGAAAAAGTTTTTGTGCCACTTACAGTTGGTGGGGGTATAAGAGACTTCACAGATGCAAGTGGAAGGTTAGCTCCTCTCCAATTCTTAGCCAACGGTGCTACTGCTATACATACATCTCTTTTTCATACGATTGAACTGTGATGGAGGCCATCACATGAAGGTCAGCATGTATGGCCCAGCCCACATAGTAGATATCATCGTGTGGGGAGTCATTACATTTTTGGGCAAATGTTGATCCCTGCCGGATTAACAATATATATTCCAGTTGACTTGATGTAATTTTTATAGCAGTACCCAGAGTTCCCCAATTTTATTCCTTTATGTTCCAATCTCTGGTTGGTGTTAATCCGTCTACTATCTTATTTGTTGGTACTATGGCCTACTTACTACTCTCAGTGTATCATATTTTTATATTCCTCCTGTCCAACCGCACCCCAACATTTTCTGGGGTGATAGTGATGCTAGTCAATACCAATAAATCAGCTATGAAGAATAATGATGTCAATTTATCTCTTCTCAGATACTATTCAAGCTTGGAAGTGGCATCAGAATATTTTAGGTCTGGCGCTGACAAGATTTCAATTGGAAGTGATGCTGTTTTTGCTGCTGAAGCCTATTTACAGACTGGTGTATGTATTCTTATTTCCCCCACAATTTGCAGCTAAATCTCCATAACATAATTCCTTCCTGTTATCAGGTAAAGACAGGGAAAAGCAGCTTGGAGCAGATTTCTAGAGTATATGGAAATCAGGTTTATTTTTATTTATCTCTAAAACTCCCTTTTGTGTTTGTGTTTATACTAGCATTTCAGTATCATGGAAATTAATATTGTGAACAATTGAATAAATTCATAAACAAGTTCTCATTCCGCCAACCATATTCCAAGAAACCTGAATCGAACTCCAGCGATCTTTTTTTAAAGACCAAACGCTAGCTATCTTTCCCTAACCGACGAAATTATGCATTGATGATCGATCCTCTTCAACATTTTCATTGCAAAGGAAAGTACGTTTGGAATAATTTTATAATTAGTCCCCACTATTAATTTTTTCGCGTAACATCATAAAATTATGATGTGCTTGACCCTAATTTGTTTACGCTTACCAACAACAACAACAACAACAACAACCAAGCCTTTCAGTCCCAAACAAGTTGGGGTAGGCTAGAGTTGAAACCCATAAGATCTCGAAGCCAAGTCATGGTTCCGGAACGTGGATAGCTAACTTCCACGCACCCCTATCCATGGCTAAATCTTTGTCGATATTCCAAATCTTCAGGTCTCTCTTAACGGACTCCTCCCATGTCAAGTTTGGTCTACCACGACTCCTCTTAACATTCTCATCACGCTTTATCCGTCCGCTATGCACTGGCGCTTCCGGAGGCCTCCGTTGGATATGTTCGAACCATCTGAGACGATGTTGGACCAGCTTCTCTTCAATCGGTGCTACCCCAACTCTCTCCCGTATATCGTCGTTCCGTACCCGATCCTTTCTTGTGTGGCCACATATCCATCTCAACATGCGCATCTCTGCTACACTTAACTGTTGGATATGTCGTCTCTTCGTTGGCCAACACTCAGCGCCATACAACATCGCAAGTCGGATAGCTGTCCTATAAAACCTGTCTTTTAGCTTTTGTGGCACTCTCTTGTCACAGAGTACGCCAGAAGCTTGGCGCCACTTCATCCAACCAGCCTTGATTCGGTGGCCCACATCTTCATCGATATCGCCATCCTTCTGCAACATGGACCCCAAATATCGAAAACGGTCTCTCTCCGGTACCACCTGCCCATCAAGGCTAACCTCTCCCTCCTCGTGCCTAGTAGAACTGAAACTGCACCTCATGTATTCAGTTTTAGTTCTACTAAGCCTAAAACCTTTCGATTCGAGAGTTCGCCTCCACAACTCTAACTTTCTATTAACCCCCGTTCGGCTATCATCGACTAGCACCACATCATCCGCAAAGAGCATACACCATGGGATGTCTCCTTGTATATCCCTTGTGACCTCATCCATCACCAAATCAAAAAGATAAGGGCTCAAAGCTGACCCTTGGTGTAGCCCTATTCTAATTGGAAAGTCATCAGTGTCGCCATCGCTTGTTCGAACACTTGTCACAACATTATCAATTTATCATACATATCCTTGATGAGGGTAATGTACTTTATTGGGACTTTGTGTTTCTCCAAGGCCCACCACATGACATTCCGAGGTATCTTATCATAGGCCTTCTCCAAATCAATGAACACCATATGAAGGTCCTTCTTTTGCTCCCTGTATCTCTCCATCAGCTGTCGTACCAAGAAGATGGCTTCCATGGTAGACCTCCCAGGCATGAAACCAAATTGGTTTTTGGGCATGCTTGTCAACCTTCTTAAGCGGTGCTCAATGACTCTCTCCCATAGCTTCATAGTATGGCTCATCAGCTTGATTCCACGGTAATTAGTACAACTTTGAACATCCCCCTTGTTCTTGAAGATTGGTACTAAAATACTCCGCCTCCATTCTTCGGGCATCTTGTTTGACCGAAAAATGAGGTTGAAAAGCTTAGTTAGCCATACTATCGCTACGTCTCCAAGGCCTCTCCACGCCTCGATGGGGATACCATCAGAACCCATCGCCTTGCCGCCTTTCATCCTCCTTAACGCCTCCTTAACCTCAGACTCCTGGATACGTCGCACAAAGCACATGCTGGTATCATCAAAGGAGTCGTCTAGCTCAATGGTAGAGCTCTCAGCCTCTCCATTGTAAAGGTTGTCAAAGTACTCCCGCCATCTACGCTTGATCGCCTCATCCTTCACAAGAAGCTGATCATCTCCGTCCTTGATGCATTTGACTTCGTTGACATCCCTCGTCTTCCTCTCCCTAAACTTGGCCATCTTATATAAGTACCTTTCGCCTTCCTTCGTGTTTAAACGTTGGTAGAGGTCCTCATACGCCCGACCCCTTGCTTCACTCACCGCCCGCTTTGCAGCCTTCTTCGCCACCTTGTACTTCTCCATGTTAGCTGCACTCCTGTCCAGATATAGGCATCTGAAACAGTCATTTTTCTCCCTAATAACCTTCTGGACCTCATCGTTCCACCACCAGGTATCCTTAGCTTCCCTTCTACTTCCCTTAGTCACCCCAAACTCCTCTACAGCGACCTTCCGCAAGCAGGTCGCCATACTCGTCCACATCATGTTTGCATCGCCTCCTTCCTCCCAAGGGCCCTCCTTAATAACCCTCTCCCTGAAAGCCTGGTATGCCTCACCCTTGAGCTTCCACCACTTTGTTCTAGCGACTTTGGCGCGCTTACCCCGCTGGACACGGATCCTACCACCAGCTTATGTTGAGGGACAACACTCTCTCCAGGTATCACCTTACAATCAATGCAGACGCGTCTGTCTTCTCTTCTAGAGAGGACAAAATCAATCTGGCTAGAGTGTAGACCACTACTGAACGTCACTAGATGGGATTCTCTCTTCCTAAACTCCAGCTATCTTTCCTTAACCGACAAAATTATGCATCGATGATCGACCGTCTTCAACATTTTCATTGCATAGGAAATTACGCTTGGAATTATTTTCATAAGTAGTCCCCATTATTAATTTTTCCATGTAACATCATAAAATTATTATGTGCCTGAGCCTAATTTGTTTCCACTAAGCACATTCGTTCCTTCCCTGTGGTCAACAACTGGGACCCTTAGCTCCATCAATTTTCACTTTGTAGAATTCTGAATTGAATTGTTTTCAATTAATGAACTCTGATTTGAAATTCGTGAAGTGTGTTTATCTCTATTTCAGATGAAGGACCTGTTTTTTTTCTCAATAATTTGTAGAATAGCCAGATAACCTGCTAATCACTCGTGGTAACGAAGCTTTTTATCATCTCAGGCTGTAGTTGTAAGTATTGATCCCCGAAGAGTATATGTCAAAAGTCCAGATGAGGTGAAATTTAAAACTGTGAAAGTGTCCAGTAAAGGTATGCTTGCATATATTCCTTGAAATCAACATTCGCCTTTTAAATGTTCTCACATTTCCTGTACTTCTTCAGGTCCATTAGGTGAAGAATATGCATGGTACCAGTGCACGGTGAGTCCCTTTAACTGCTTTCACTGTTTTGATTTATCATTCTCATCATATGCCATTCATGCATTTAGGTATCATCATACAAACATTTATTTAGTACCCATCTCAATGCTTATGAAAAAGATTTAGACTAGCCTGTTCAAAAATGGTGATCCCTTTCATAGTTTCATGTATTTCGTAGTACAATCTTCTCAGGTACAGGCAGTATGTGTGCGACGTGTTCATGTCTCATATCTAGTACTAACTCTGTTCCAGAATATAAGATGTTTTGATAGGCTTGATAGGCTATTTTAGCCTACCAAAACATCTTATATTTAGGAATGGAGGTAGTAGCAATTAAGATACTAGATCTTTCTTAGTAAAATTTTGGTGTCTCTGTTTTTTGCATGATATACCTTTACTGTCTTTGTTTTCTTCTTATCTACCAGTATAATCATCTATCTATTTTTGTTCCAGGTAAGTGGTGGGCGTGATAGCCGGCCTATAGGAGCATATGAGCTAGCACAAGCTGTGGAAGAATTGGGCGCGGGAGAAATACTGCTGAACTGCATTGATTGTGATGGTAAGCTGAATATTGTTTTTATGCCAGTACAACAAAGCTTGGATACAATATGATTCATCTTGTTATGCCCTGCATAATAATTGGTTGGAACTTCTTAATCTCTTGCTCAAGCCTCTGAAGCGGTATCAAGAATCTTGTAATTAATTTGTCAGTACTTATCATGAAGCTGGCTATTGCTTTTACCAAACATTCATAGAGCTACATTTTTATAATTAAAAACACATAAGTGTAGCATTCTTAATAAACAGGGTGTACCTACACAAAATAGAGTTATGGCATACCCCTTTTATAGTCAACGGAGGATTATGGAGGCTAAAGGCTGATAACACGCCTGGTCCATGCTTTGGTTATTGGTTGGTCTGGTTGGTCAGAGTCTGTCGAATGGAACGAGAACTCATTAAATTGTACTTCTGGGATAGTTATGTGCGAGAAGTGAAGGACGTGCGGTGCTGTGAAAGCATTTTTGGAAGTTTAGTTTTGTGGTACTGTAGTTTAGTCAAAGTATGTGTAGTTGCATGAAATTTGCTATATGGTTTTCTTTTGCCAATCTAGATGTTCTATTTTGGAGTTTATTTATGGTTTCATGTGTGATTGGGTACTTAATGTTGATTTTACTGTATTTCTTGTATATATCATCTGAAGTGTACAAGTCAACCTATCGTCATCAGTACATCAACATTGTTTATATAAGTTATGTACAACTACTGTTTTGGCCATTGGACTTTGTAGATATAGTGTATAACTTGTACGGAGCAGCATATAATTTCTTATATTGCATCTGAATTTGTTGCTTCTGCTTTAGTGTTGTAAAAAGCCATTTTGTATTATGTCATTTTATCTTGCAGGTCAGGGATGTGGATTTGACATTGATTTGATCAAAATGGTATCGGATGCTGTGACAATTCCTGTCATCGCAAGCAGTGGTGCTGGTTCCGTGGAACATTTTTCTGAAGTCTTTGAGAAAACAAATGCTTCGGCTGCTCTTGCTGCTGGCATTTTCCATCGGAAAGAGGTATTGTTTCTTTTAAACAAATCTTGCCATCTTCTCCTAATAGCGTATACATCACCATCCATTATCCCAATGTTGTTAATATGTTGCGCGTTCCACAAAGGCCATGAGGTTGTATTCATTCATATCCACAGTATGTTAAAAATCCTTGCCCATCCTGTATTCTAAAATGGCTGATTTCTTCCAACAACTGTACTTTTCTTTGGGTCCTAATTGTTCTTTCAATCAGCTTAGTGAACACATTCTCGATGGTGTAAAATCAGCACCTGTTATTGGGTTTGAATTTGACACCTCAAACTCTTGCTTTGATACAGGTTCCTATCCTAGCAGTGAAAGAGCACCTGGAAGATGCTGGTGTGGAGGTCAGGATGCAGTAATCTAAGATGGACTAGTGTAACATAACGCGGAAAATCTCTCATTTGTTGGAACTTTTTGTCAGATGTTGTAACAGTTGTATATCGGGAGCATGTATGGCACAGTGGCAGTGCATAGAATGCGGACTTGAAATGTTATTTCGGAATAAATCAATAAGATGATACTTGAGAACTCCAGTCTTGCCTTTTCCTGTTCATTCCAACTTAACCCTTCCCTCTCGGCGGTTGCCCTGCATGCGGATGTCGCCAGAACTTCTGAGGAGAAGTGGGCATGCCAAGAACCGAACAATCAGTAGAGCGGTTTATGCCACACTGATAAACTGGCGCACTGCTGGTACCAGAAACAGTGCGCACAGTTGCTCGTGGTTTACTTCCGTACTTACATGCCACATCAGATTAGATATGGTGTTCTATTGGTAGAAAAGTCTGTTGGCTATTGGTTGAAATGTTTTGAGCTGGAATCCGATTCTTAGGATTCCCAAAACACATAATTGGAGTGATACATACTTTTAAGTCCATATAGGATTAGAAAACTACATAAATTTGGATCAAGAAGTGTTTGATACCACAGGGGAAAAAAATGAATTCTAACAAGAGCTGTGAGTGTAGCACAAATGAATCCTCGATGAGAAACCCTATGGATTTCGATCACGTGTATCCAAGAATCATCATTGGAAAAAGTCACAAGGATCCAAATTCTCCAAAAACAAATGTAATTCCTTTGAATGAAAGGACACCCAAGAAGGAAAGAAGTTTGTTACAGAACTTGCGGCAACAAGCAGAAAAACAGAAGAAAAGAAAGATATGAAAGGAGGAAGAAAGTACTAATCAGGCGTCTCTCTTAAGCCAGCCAGAAGGAAGTTCCCGTCTATGGTAGAAATACACGCTGGGCAAAACGAAGCTACAGTGGCAGTCTTCTTGAGCGAGGATCCACAAGTTCAAAGGTTTTATAGGGTATATACTTTTCCATACCACCACTAAGCGCAATGGTCCAGAGTACTATGTTCCAAGACTTCAAAAAGCCCTTCTTGACGAGAAAGTGCAGAGTTCAGATCTAACAAGTGTAAAGTTTCTGAAGAAAATGCACAATGATAGAGGGATAACTGTTTATCAATCTACAATCTCTGACGTACATGCGGTTCCTTTTGGCAAAATAAATAAACATACTACGAAAATATAATCCAATTTCTTCAGATACTGTAATGAGGCAAGACTATGCTGTAATCAGGGTCAAACTATGTTGTAATGCAGGCAACACAATGCTCCACCTCCATCAGCAACGTACCAACCATTACCGATGCAGATCACCAAGCAGGTTCGTCTTCGTCGTGCTCCCTCAAGTACATGAGCACGATCACCGAGCCGCAGACGACGTTTATCGGTTCCCCGCCCGCGTCCCCCTGCCGCCATCCCTGCAGCTTGACCCTCTCCTGGAACACCCGCGTCCCCTTCGCCACATTAAACTTTTCCTCTAGCGTCATCTTCTTCTTCTTCTTCTTCTTTTTCTTCTCCGCCGCCTCCACATCCTCCTCGCCGCCGTCATCTTTGTCCTCGCCGCCGTCATCTTTGTCCTCGCCGCCGTCATCTTCCTCCTTGCCGCCGTCATCTTTGTCCTTGCCGCCGTCATCTTCGTCTCCGAGCACCAGCGCGTCCAGCAGCGGCACCATCGCCGCCCCGATCACGGCGGTGTGGCCCGAGGTGTGCGGCTCGTCGGCGCGGAACACGAACACGCGGCGCGTGTGCTTGTCCACGCCGCAGTCCTCGCGCACGACCTCTAGGCAGAGGCAGAGGCACGGCCATTCCGAGCCCATGCGGAACTCGAAGCTCCTCCGCCA
Source organism: Lolium perenne (assembly GCF_019359855.2). Classification (NCBI taxonomy): domain Eukaryota; kingdom Viridiplantae; phylum Streptophyta; class Magnoliopsida; order Poales; family Poaceae; genus Lolium; species Lolium perenne. The sequence goes on from NC_067247.2 coordinate 314,931,968, forward strand.
CCTCTCCACGTCGTCGCCCCAGAGGGGGAGCTTCAGCGAGCCTACCTTGTAGCCGTCGAGGTACACGTGGAGGGTGCTGAACGTCTTCCACGTCGGGCCCTCGTAGTCGTGGCCGCTCATCGCCGGGCGCGCGAAGTTGACATGCAGCACCCGGCGGCAGCCGGGCACAGCGAGCTCTTCCTTGAGGCGAAGCTGCTGCCCCGCAGGCTCCTCCTCCTCCATCTCGGCAGGCTGCTCCTCCTCCATCTCCGCAGGCATCAAACAAGTTTTTTCTCCCTATGCTTTATAGATACATGTAGTGCAAAGGGATAAAATCTGTTTAAACAAAGGAAAGATATGGAAGTAGGCGGTCGAACTGAAACAAGATGGAGTCTCACCCATGTACGACACCATTTTTTCTTCTTTTTTGAACAAGGTGGAGCGATAATCTGTTCCCTGCATATTCAAAACAGTTATAGCAGTTTTCAAAAAAACAAAAAAAAAACAGTTATAGCAAATTCATGTTTTCATTCACCGTGCACCTACTATTACAAAATACAATCTGTTCCCTGCATATTCAAAACAGTTATAGCAGTTTTCAAAAAAACAAAAAAAAAACAGTTATAGCAAATTCATGTTTTCATTCACCGTGCACCTACTATTACAAAATACAAATATCTCTAAGAGTTACCGGAAATACTAATACCGGTACAAGATACAACATTAATAGCTATCGCAAATTCATTTTTTCATTCTCACATGCCAGCCACGGCTGACATGTGGCTCACTAGGTGCTCACGCGAGTCGCAACGGAAACCGACGAATCAAGTGGTTTGCGGTTTCTAGTTTCTGGCAGTTGAATGAGTATATGCCAGGAACCACATTAATAGCTATGTCAGACATAGACAATTTTGAATAACAAGCCTGTTGCATTGTTGTATTTCTCATGCTGAGATTTCAAAAATGCTTTCATTTCGACATATTATAGTCACATTCTTTTGATTTAAAAATGCCCAAGAATTATCTTTTTCTAAAAATGTTTAAACTCTTAACTACCATTATAAATCCTTTCTTTGAAATGAATCATTCTTCTAGGATAAACATGTCAGGTTTGCTCGCTTGTGCGGCTTTTCGGGCTAGTTTTCCTCACAAACATGTCAATGTATTCTAAAAAAAACACACTCTAGGAGCTGATTTGGTTTAGGGCTTAGGGTTTTCCTAGGAAGTGTGATTATTGGCTACAGTGAGATATAATTACGGTTTTGCTAGTTCTCGATCGATCGAGAATTAATCCAGAGCTCGATCGACTTAGGATGCATTGGATTCACATCCTGATTTGTTTACCATGGAGAGTTGCAAGTGGGTTTCAACCGGAAAAAAATCACGCAATAAAAGAATGTTCACATAGTACAAATAGTGTTATGATGTCATGTGACCTATAATTAAGTTAATTCTTGGTCGACAAAGAACTAGTCGCATCCTAGAATGGCACCTTCTCCATTCCTATGAATAAGCCACACATATTTTTCAAGATATATTTTGACAACAAATTGATATCTTGGATTCATATTGAACATACCTTCTAATGATATGAATTTCCTACCAAATATAATCATATATACTTGAATAATTCTTGATCGAAGATAAATCTTAGAAAGCGTGTGTTTTTCAGGATATATTTTGACAACAAATTGATATGTTTTGATTCACATTGAACATACTTTCTAATGATATGAATTTCCCATCAAATAAAATCATCTATACTTGACTAATTCTTGATTGAGGATAAATCTTAGAATGCATGTGTGTCTTGTTCATTGGAACAGAGGGAGTACCATGATAAAGTATTGATATCAAATTCTAAAAGTAACAAACTAATTGCTAAAAATGTAGAAACCGACATTCCCTCTTTTTACCAAAATATAGTGCATCTTAGTTTTTTTAGTCAGCATTATTAGTCATCATAAAATATACTTATATAAATTTCTTTAAGATATTCGAAATCACTATTATATTAATCTGGTGTCGTAGATGTTGAATTCATCTACAAAGTTTACATCATTCGAATTTTGAAAAAATATATGCTCTATATTTTGGAAGTACATAGAGTATGTCAAGAGAAAAAAAACATTGCAAAATTTGAACCAAAACCAAAAAAATATATACAGCAAAATAAAAGGAAAAAATTCATTGGTGTTAAATTTTCTTTGATTTTGGATTTTAAACACATTTTGACTTATTTTGTTCTCACGGTGCAGATTGAACAATATTGTGAAATTTTAAGACATAGTAGATACATTAGTGATTTAGTGTGGTTGGTTGAAGGAAATCTAGAATCTAGATTCTAGACTGCACTGAATCGGGTTTCACGAAAAAAAAAAATTGAGACTGCACCGGATCGGCAATCTAAACTGCACAACACCGCACCCTAGGGTCTGGGGATACACCGTGAGCGCATCCAACTGTAATTCCTATTCGTTAACCACATCCAATTGTATCATACACGTACACCCTAACCCTATTCTCGTTAACCCCATCCAAGTGTAATTCCTAGGTTGATACTCCAACACTGCACAATGGAAGAATGTGAATGCCTATAAATATTGAATTTCTAACCCATAGTAGTATAGGTTAGTCTGAAATGTATGAACTACAAACAGGCTAATAGAAATACTCGATGCAATTAGCTCGTTTTTGCAAGAGAAAATAAACAAGAGTACAATCTAAGTTCTTCTTATTCCTATGTTGCAACTCCGGCAGATGATGTTCCACGTCCATCAGGCAGAGTGCAGCACCCAAAACCTGCACATCATCGGCCGGCGCCGTCGTGCTCAGGCATCAGTCATGTACATGTGCACGTCCACCGTGCCGCAGACAACATTGGCCAGCTCTCTGCCCGCTTCCCACCGCCAACTCTGCAGAACGACCCTCTCATCGAATTCCCGCGTACCCTCGGACAGCTTCTTCTTCTCCTCGTCCTCCTCCTCGTCCTCCTCTTCATCTTCCTCTTCCTCGTCGTGGCGCCTTTTCTTTTTCTTGTTCTTATTCTTTTTCTTGTTCTTTTTCTTTTTCTTGCTCTCCTCATCCTCCTCGTCCTCGTCTCCGAGTACTAGTGCGTCCAGCAGCGGCACCCGGGCCGCCCCGATCACCGCGGTTTGGCCGGAGGTGTGCGGCTCCTCCGTACGGAACACCACCACGCGGCCCGTGAGCTTATGGATGATGATGTCCCTGCGCACAGCCTCGATGCCGACGGACAAGCGCCGCCAGCCCAAGTCCATGGTGTATGTCATGGTTTGCTTCCACGTCTTTACGTCCTTGAATTTGACGGGAAGCCTCAGCGATTGCACCTGCTCGTCGCCGAGGTAGACGTAAAGGAAGCAGGATCGCATCCAGGCTGGGCCCTCGTAGTCGCGGCCGCTCCTCTGCGGCAGCTCCAAGGTGAGATGCAGCACCTGGCGCCGGCGGGGAGCATGAAGCTCTCTCGTGAGGGGAGGAAGCTGCCGTTCGTCCCGGTCCTCCTCCATGGCGGTCGGATGCCGATGCCGCTGCCTCATGGATCAACCGGCCGGAACAGATTTGCTGGGCGTGGACCGTGGAGTCACACGACGAGATTTAGAGATTCTCTCTTTTAAATCAGAAAAGAAGGATATGGAAACCTATGTGTTAGAAGGATATAAAATATGGAGTCCCACACACATACGGTTAATTAAGAAGGTAGTGCTTTACCTTACGTGTTAAAATTTTAAAACAGACCGAGGTCTGGAGGAACAGATTTACAAAGACCGAGGTTGGGGGCATATAGGTAGTACGATCTTTGTGTCATTGTGTGCTTAATTAATGATGAACTTTCAAGAAACAGATTCGACAAATTTGATCGTGAATAGTATCAGTGAGATACTATTCACTCCAGATTTCGATTTGATACTATCCATAATCTGATTTTCCTAATTTGTTTCTTACTCCTTTCATTCACAATTATCTCATGTTGTCAAAATTTGTAAAATTTGACCGAGAATAGAAAAAATATCAACATTCATAATATCAAATGCATTAAATTTGAAAATATACTTTATGAAGATTATAGTACAATATGTTTTATAATCTTATATACTACTCCCTCCGTTCCTTTCTATAATGCCTATAGATTTTTGGCATTTGTTTCAGAATATAAGGTTGTAGCTTGGCTCTTTTTCAACTACCCCCTCTACATGCGTGAAAAAAATCCACACAAAAAGGAAACAATTAATTGAGATTCCTAATGCATGACCCCAATGATTCCTTAGATTTAGGAAGCAATGTTTTTATTTCCTTAATATAACCTGGTTGCACATATATGGAGAGTCAACCAAAGATATTTGTGGGATTTGTTATGTTAATTTAGAAAGTTATCGATTTCCCTCATTTTACTCTGATCTCAAATCGTTAATCTAGGGGGTCTTGTGTAAAGAACACTCTTGTGCTAATTTCCGTGCCAAAAAACTATAGGCACTATAGAATGGAACGGAGGGAGTAATAGATATTAATATTGTTTTCTACATATTTAAAATTTAACTTTGACTAAACCTAGAATACGAGGTAATTGTGAATGGAGGGAGAGGTTGTAAGAAGAATATGAATGTAAATTTTCCATACATGATAGATGTGTATATTACGTCCATGTACGTCCTCTCTTAGTTTCAGATTAATTTTGCATCCTTTTATGTGTTTTTCTGCGACTTAGCACACCTAAATGTACCAGCTGTTGGTGGGTACGCCTGAACGATGAATTTGTGGTATCTCGGTTTGAGCCGTGAGTCCCTCCGAAAGATGCCCAATGGGGGTCGGGGCGCTCATTCCTTTCTCCTCCATTTGTGCTCAGGTTCCAATCTCCTGCCTGGATTCATCAGAGTGGATATCTGGCCTAGCCCGTCAAGCAGGACCTCGATAGGCCATCGGGCAAAAGCCACAGCTGGCATCCCTCAGGTGAACGCGCGTCGGCCGGCGAGAAATTGTACGAACTTCTCTAAGAGTTTCTGTCGTTGCATATTCGACGAGTCTCCGGTGAGGGGAGCCTCACGGAGGGGAGAGAGAGGAGGGGCCATAGGGCGAGGAGTCGCTGGGATGGGGTCACACGAGTTACCCAGCTTTAGACCTTGCAACAGCGGTGAGATCCTACGTGCTGCTATAATTCACAATAAGGCAACATGTGCACGATTACAATGAGTTGTCTCTTGCCATAAGGGCTCACAGGATCTGGCTTGTAAAGCCTCCGGATCTATAGGGTTACAGAGGTAGAAATCTTGCCGGATACGACTAAACCTAGACTACGTACATGATTTCTTGTCTTGCGCGTCACGTATTTGACCGTCCCTGAACATGGGCCGGATCCGACAGCTTCGTCTCTATTCAGAATCTTCGGCAACTGGGCCACCCGGTGGGCTGTATGCCTCACCACCATCTTTGGGCTACAGGGGCTCGCTGGAATCAGGACCTCGTCGTGATATACCTAGTTGGCATATCCCCAACAGTTTCTTATGGCCGAAAGGGTCCTCGGTGATGAGGACGACGAACTCGAAGAACTCACCGTGGAAGCAGCCCGTCCCCTCCTCCTCAGGCGATGGCGACCGTGTAGGTGACGGCAAGCATTCAGACGGTGGGAATCCTGCACCGCGGCCCCTGCCCCGGCCACGATGGCCTCAGTGGCCGCATCCATGAACGTGGGCCCTAGAACTGCCATGGATCGCGTGGGCAGAAGGTTGATTGCGACGCGAGGGTTTGTGTAAGGAGGAGCCGGTGGCCCAACACACCATTTTATACCTCGAAGATAGGCGTGCGGGGTGGTGATACTCATAAAGGCCGGCACTCATGGCTAGGCCATTTATTTTTCTTGGCCGGAGGTACGTGACGGGTTGCGCGGCAAGCGAGTGTACGGGTATATTGCACCTATGTGTGGTTTTGGTAATTAATGACAACCCCTATGGACTAATGTTTTCGTTGAGTTTATATGAAGGAATACTCCATAGGTACTACTTGTATTTCATGTGTTGAATTCAAGTATGGATGCCATGAAGATAAAGATATACGTACCTTGTGTATTGGCATCAAGATCATCAATTTGAAGATATATATGTGATATGATCAAGAAGAAGAAATGAAGATGGAGTTCTTATGTGGAACTTAATATTAGCCATGCTCTAGCTTATGTGATAAGCAATGAATGATCAAGATCTTGAGTGCTTGATTCTAAATGAAGAATTCTATATACACCTCAAAATAGTATGATAAAGCATGAGAAGATACAAGGTTGACTAATACAAAGAGTGAAGAATATATGGATTCAAGCTTGGTCAACACATGAAGCATGAAGAATGTGCCACGTGAAGTCACGTGGTATGGTAAGCCTTATCAATTATGCTTCATAAACTAACCCATCATATATGTGCCCTTGTGTTGTCTATGTGGGTTAGGTATCTTTCCATGGGCTTTCGGTTGGGTAACTTGATCACATCGTCTTAGGGAGCTCAATCCTTTGCATACTTTGCATATCCCTATTGCTTCTTGGTGTTTATCTGTGAGAGGTTCTTGAGCTTGTTGCTAACTTTACAACAAGCCCAAGTTCATCGAAAACGTAATCCGCATGCATCTTCTATTGCGTTTTCGAGTTTGGACATCTTCACCGTTTCTTGACGGTGGGAGACTCCCTCTCTAAAAACATCTAAAAATATCCTGTGAGGAGTCTCCATTTTTGTTGGGGTTCTATTCGTCGTTACCTTCCAACGAAATTGGTTTCATGTCAATCGGGGTCCAGACACAAAAGTTATCACAGTTTTTGTATAACATGTTTTCCTGCTGGCCCGGTTGCTCGCCCGGCGTGACCGGCCGTCCCACCGGATGGCCCGGTTCAAACCGGCCCTGGACTGGTGCCAACCGGGCACTATCCAGCATCGCCGGCTCCTTAGCCCGGCCCGGTCCGGTTTGGACCGGATGGTCCGGCTCCACTCCCGATCGCGCCGGCCTGTGGACCGGCCGCCCCGGCGCTGACCAGCTCCTACTCCGGCGCTCATTCCGACTCCAGCCGGATGGCCCGGTCTGTGACCCGGTCTGACCTGGTCCTGCACCGGACGGCCCGGCCCCAGGCCCGGTTGACCGGCCTCCTCGATGGTTGACTCAGTCCAACTTTTTCCCAACGGTTATATTTGCTCTTGGGCTATAAATAGCCCTTCTTCCACCTTGGGCTGGATAAGTTCTTACACTCTCTCTCCTCCATTGTTGCCTTTGAAGAACTTGCCCTATCTCTTGATTCCCCCCATGATTCTTGCTCATTCTTGAGGGATCTAAGAGAGGAGATCTAGTTCTACAATCCCAACCAATCCATTTCTCCTCTAAGTGAGGGGAACCCCTTGGATCTAGATCTTGGAGTCATTTGTTGATTTCCTCTTTGTTCTTCCTCTCTAATCTCATCCTAGGATTTGTTGCTTTGGTGAGATTTGAGTGTGAAGGATTTGAACACCTCTAGTGTTCTTGCTTTGCATCATTGCATAGTGTTGAGCTCTCCACCACGATTAGTTCGAGTGAGAGACCGTGAGCTCGTTACTCTTGGAGGGAGACCTCCTAGTTTGTTTGGCGGTTGGTGCTCCGGTGATCTCTTCAAGGAAGATTGTGAAGAGGCCCGGGCTTCTCCTTCGTGGAGCTTGTGAAGTGGTTGTGGAGCTTGCCATCTCCGGAGTGGAGGAAAAGCTAACCATAAGGAAAGGGTCATTATCCTTCGTGGGTGTGGCTCGGAGAATAGGGTGAGCCTTCGTGGCGTTGGGGAATCCTTCGTGGGACCTCCACTCCTCCAAACGTGACGTACCTTCTTGCAAAGGAAGGGAACACGAGAATACATCCTCGTCTCCGCATGCCTCGTTTATTTTTATACCCGAGCTTTCTTTCCTTGTGATAGCCATCGTGCTTGAAGTACATATATTTTGCTATCACTTGTGCTATATTTATCTTGTGCCTGTCTTGCTTAGCTCTAGTTGCTATTGTTACACTTAGTTGAGCTTAGCATATTTAGGGTTTGTGCTTGTAAACTAAACGTTAGTTTAATTCCGCATTCTTACAAGACAAATACATAAGAGTTTTTAAACGCCTATTCACCCGCCCTCTAGGCGACATCTCGTCCTTTCAGCGAGGCATCGCCATTAAACGCAGCGCAGAGAGGCGCAATGACGCGCCAAAAAGTCGAAGCGACCACAATCGCTACCAAGTGGGCCCGAGAAAGAGTGGTGCGGATGCGTGCGGTGATTGCGCTATGTCCGCGGTGAACATGCTGGTCTATTTGCATCAGACCGTTGGATTGGGGCACACCCACTACTTAACCGTGCGGACGCAAACATTATTCACTTTTGGTCCATTTACATCGGGCCACTAGAGATGCCCTTATCCCTCATACGGTTCTTTGATGGCGCCTCTATGCTCCTTTACTATCCCTCAGATGACTTCTCAATGATACTTTGTACTATCCTCCATGACCCTTCATACACATCGATCTTGTGCTCCTGCTATTCATCCGGCAATCCCCCATATACTGGCGTGTTGAGCGCGGTAAATGCTCCATGAAAATATGCACAAATTCACTTTGGATTTTCGCATCCACCATGATTTTATTCTAACTGTTTAGTTCTGGAGGGAGCGGCGTGAAGCTCTGTTCTATGTTGTCATCAGATGACATTTTGGTTCATGATGAAATCAGAGGCGAAGAATATCATGAAGACTGGACTAGAGAACTTGCAGTGAAGGTTGAGTCTCTGTGATGTTGAGGGAGTTGCTTGGTATTCTAGGTTTCGCAACAACAATATGCAAGTGGGGGCGGCAATATATGTGGAGTTCAGAGTCTTACCTTTTATGGTGAAAATCCAAGGTCTGGGCTTAATTGATTGTGCCTGACAATGACCTTATTGAAGACATTATTTTGAGACTTGGAACTATTTTCTGGTTGAAAACCTAAGATCTTTTGATCGGACGATGATGGCGCTTGTGCAGTGTTCCCTTCTTGGAGGCGTCGCTTTTAGAGAGCATGGAGTTCAGGTGCTGTCTTAGTGGTGGATGTATTGTTGTTGCAAGAAATACCGCAGCGGGACGTTTAACTTCTTAGTTTTCCTTTTTTTTTTTAGCTATGTGCATCCGTACTATTATTAGGGTATTATATTGTTGCAGAGCCTAGATATAATTGGTATCTGTGATATTAATATATTTCCTTTACCCAGAAAAAATATCTTACAAGAGTTATTGCGAGCCTCGTGAGAATGGGAGATGTCGCCGGTACGACATGTTTGGGTATGACGAGTGTTTAATGAATATGTGTTGGGCCTATTATATATTTCGGACCTGCTGGGCTCATGGCAGCGAGCCCGGTTCTTTTTTTTTTTTGAACAAGAGACGGGTCCTCAAGAACCCAAGCCCGGTTCTTCCAGAATGCTATGGGGAGTTTCCAAGACCCAGAATCTAGTGATGTGTCATGTGGTATGTGATGAGTGCCCATGGTTGCTCTTTATTATTCCAAAAGTCCGTCTCTGATATCGCCCACCAGGCACGATGCTTTGTCTCAAGAAAAAAAAACCCAGGCACGATGCTGCTCGATGGAGTACATGGAGTTTCCGGGGAAGAAATCATCAACTAAGAGCACCTCTAAGCCAGCCTTGGAAGGTTCGTAGGAGCCATTTTTTCATTCGGATGAGGAAAAATAGTTCAGTCGCGTCTCTGGATTCTCGTTTTCGCTAGAATTTAGGCTTTCATCCATCCCGCGAGCCCGTGTCAACCCTGCCGGGCGCTCGGCAAGTCCGGAGGAAACAAAAGCACCAAGGAAAGCTCACCTGTGCCTGGTGGCCCCGATCTCTCGGCGAGAAGAGAGACCGTCGTCCTCATCGCATCGTCTTCCGCGCGCTGTAAAAGCCTGCCACCGATTAGTCGTCGCCCGACGCGTAGCTTCCACGCGGCGAAATTAATGTCGTCTCCTCGCATTCACGCCTGCTCCCCTCTATTTATCACGGAGATACCACGCCTGCTTGCATTCACCACCGCCGTTCCACTTCTCTCCCCTCTCCTCTCGTCCAAAAAACGTCGGCTTCAATGGCGGATAGGTTCCCCGATGACGGCGCGGCGAACAACCGATTCGGCCGCCGCTACCTCCATCAGTGGGAAGGCCAGCTGCTGTACATGGCCGGGTACCCGTCGCCGTCGGACTTCCGCTCTCCTGGCGGTTGGCGGTTGAGCGCGGGAGGCGTGCCTATCCAGCCGCCACCGCCGCAAGGCGATGCCTTGGTGCCGGAGATCGAGGCGGAGCTTGCCGCCATGAGCGACGAGCAGCGCATCGAGGAGCGGTTCTTTCCCGACAACTACGCGGCGTGGACGGAGTACTTCCGCCAACGGTACGAACGAGACCTGGCCTCCTACGACGGCCCTCCTCCCCCTCCCGCATGCAACAATAGCGCATGTCGCCGTCGTTGGTGGAGCGCGCCGGGCCACACGCTGGAGGTCGTCATGGCGCACATTGAGGGCGGCAAGTACCCCGTGCTGCAGATGCCGCTGCCGAGGCTGGTGCCCTCCGTGTCGCAACGACACGGGAGATCCTGGATGCAACGGCGCATGCCTCCCTCGTCCTCGTCATCGCACATCGTGGTCGTCTGGATCGGCCCCGGCTGCGATGCCGAGGAGCGGCCTGCGCCCCGTCAAAACCGAGCCCGCGTCTCCGCCGAGCAACCGAGGACGCAGCACCGACACCCTCATCATCCGCGAGGGACGTGCCCGGTCTCCACCATGCGGGCGAAAGCGAAAGACGAAGAGGGAGGCCGCATCGACGATCGACCACGCCGCCGAGCAGGCCGCAGCCGCCGAGGAGGCCACGATCCATGAGGCGATTGCGAGGTCGCTGAACGACCTCATCCCCGCCGACAACACCTTGCCCATGGACGCGGCTCTCGCCTGGTCCAGGCAGGAGTGGGAGAGGGAGGAGGCGGAGCAGCAGCACCGGCTGTTGGAGGAGGCGACCGCGCGTCACCGTGATACGTCTCCAACGTATCTATAATTTCTGATGTTCCATGCTAGTTTTATGACAATACCTACATGTTTTACTCACACTTTATAATGTTTTTATGCGTTTTCCGGAACTAACCTATTAACAAGATGCCGAAGTGCCAGTTCCTGTTTTCTGTTGTTTTTGGTTCCAGAAAGGCTGTTCGGGCAATATTCTCGGAATTCGACGAAACGAAGACCCAACATCATAATTCACCGAGACGGACCAGGACACCGAAGGAGAGTCGGAGGGGAGGCCTGGGGCCCCCAGACCATAGGCCGGCGCGGCCTGGAGGGGGGCGCGCCGCCCTATGGGGTGGGACCCCTAGGCGCCCCCTTGCGCCGCCTCTTCGTCTGTAAGACCCCTCGCGACCTAAAACCTCGATACCAATTGACGAAACTCCAGAAAGACTCCAGGGGCGCCGCCGCCATCGCGAAACTCCAATTCGGGGGACAGAATCTCTGTTCCGGCACGCCGCCAGGACGGGGAAGTGCCCCCGGAAGCCATCTCCATCGACGCCACCGCCTCCATCATGCTCCGTGAGTAGTTCCCCCATGGACTACAGGTTCTAGCTGTAGCTAGTTGGTACTCTCTTCCCCATGTACTTCAATACAATGATCTCATGAGCTGCCTTACATGATTGAGATTCATCTGATGTAATCGGTGTTGTGTTTGTTGGGATCCGATGGATTGTTACATTATGATTAGTCTATTGATACGTCTCCGACGTATCGATAATTTCTTATGTTCCATGCCACATTATTGATGATATCTACATGTTTTATGCATACTTTATGTCATATTCGTGCATTTTCTGGAACTAACCTATTAACAAGATGCCGAAGTGCCGATTCTTTGTTTCTGCTGTTTTTGGTTTCAGAAATCCTAGTAACGAAATATTCTCGGAATTGGACGAAATCAACGCCCAGGGTCCTATTTTGCCACGAAGCTTCCAGAAGACCGAAGAGGAGACGAAGTGGGGCCACGAGGTGGCGACACCATAGGGCGGCGCGGCCCAAGCCCTGGCCGCGCCGACCTAGGGTGTGGGCCCCTCGTGCCGCCTCTTGACCTGCCCTTCCGCCTACTGATACGTCTCCGACGTATCGATAATTTCTTATGTTCCATGCCACATTATTGATGTTATCTACATGTTTTATGCACACTTTATGTCATATTCGTGCATTTTCTGGAACTAACCTATTAACAAGATGCCGAAGTGCCGCGATTCTGTTTTCTGTTGTTTTTGGTTTCAGAAATCCTAGTAACGAAATATTCTCGGAATTGGACGAAATCAACGCCCAGGGTCCTATTTTGCCACGAAGCTTCCAGAAGTCCGAAGAGGAGACGAAGTGGGGCCACGAGGTGGCCACACCCTAGGGCGGCGCGGCCCCCCTTGGCCGCGCGGCCCGGTGGTGTGGGGCCCTCGTGCCGCCTCCTGACCTGCCCTTCCGCCTACTTAAAGCCTCCGTTGCGAAACCCCCCGTGCCGAGAGCCACGATACGGAAAACCTTCCCGGAGACGCCGCCGCCGCCGATCCCATCTCGGGGGATCCAGGAGATCGCCTCCGGCACCCTGCCGGAGAGGGGAATCATCTCCCGGAGGACTCTACGCCGCCATGGTCGCCTCCGGAGTGATGTGTGAGTAGTCTACCCCTGGACTATGGGTCGATAGCAGTAGCTAGATGGTTGTCTTCTCCCCATTGTGCTTCATTGTCGGATCTTGTGAGCTGCCTAACATGATCAAGATCATCTATCTGTAATTCTATATGTTGCGTTTGTTGGGATCCGATGAATAGAGAATACTTGTTATGTTGATTATCAATTCATGTCTATGTGTTGTTTATGATCTTGCATGCTCTCCGTTATTAGTAGATGCTCTGGCCAAGTTGATGCTAGTAACTCCAAGAGGGAGTATTTATGCTCGATAGTGGGTTCATGTCTCCGTGAATATGGAGGGGTGACAAGAACCTCTAAGGTTATGGATGTGCTGTTGCCACTAGGGATAAAACATTGGTGCTATGTTCAAGGATGTAGTCACTGATTACATTACGCGCAATACTTAATGCAATTGTCTGTTGTTAGCAACTTAATACTGGAGGGGGTTCGGATGATAACCTGAAGGTGGACTTTTTAGGCATAGATGCATGCTGGATGGCGGTCTATGTACTTTGTCGTAATGCCCAATTAAATCTCACTATACTCATCATAATATGTATGTGCATGGTCATGCCCTCTTTATTTGTCAATTGCCCAACTGTAATTTGTTCACCCAACATGCTGTTTATCTTATGGGAGAGACACCTCTAGTGAACTGTGGACCCCGGTCCAATTCTCTATACTGAAATACAATCTACTGCAATACTTGTTCTACTGTTTTCTGCAAACAATCATCTTCCACACAATACGGTTAATCCTTTGTTACAGCAAGCCGGTGAGATTGACAACCTCACTGTTTCGTTGGGGCAAAGTACTTTGGTTGTGTTGTGCAGGTTCCACGTTGGCGCCGGAATCCCTGGTGTTGCGCCGCACTACATCCCGCCGCCATCAACCTTCAACGTGCTTCTTGACTCCTACTGGTTCGATTAAACCTTGGTTTCTTACTGAGGGAAACTTGCCGCTGTGCGCATCACACCTTCCTCTTGGGGTTCCCAATGGACGTGTCAACCACACGCATCAAGTAAATTTCTGGCGCCGTTGCCGGGGAACTGAAGAAAAGTTACACCACAGAGATCTCTAACTCCCACGTCAACTTTGCGCCAACAACAAATTTCTGGCGCCGTTGCCGGGGAGATCAAGACACGCTGCAAGGGGAGTCTCCACTTCTCAATCTCTTTACTTTGTTTTTGTCTTGCTTAGTTTTACTTACTACTTTGTTTGCTGCACTAAATCAAAATACAAAAAAAATTAGTTGCTAGTTTTACTTTATTTGCTATCTTGTTTGCTATATCAAAAACACAAAAAAATTAGTTACTTGCATTTACTTTATCTAGTTTGCTTTATTTACTGTTGCTAAAATGGCCACTCCTGAAAATACTAAGTTGTGTGACTTCACAACCACAAATAATAATGATTTCTTATGCACACCTATTGCTCCACCTGCTACTACAGCAGAATTCTTTGAAATTAAACCTGCTTTACTAAATCTTGTTATGCGAGAGCAATTTTCTGGTGTTAGTTCTGATGATGCTGCTGCCCATCTTAATAATTTTGTTGAACTATGTGAAATGCAAAAGTATAAAGATGTAGATGGTGACATTATAAAATTAAAATTGTTCCCTTTCTCATTAAGAGGAAGAGCTAAAGATTGGTTGCTATCTCTGCCTACGAATAGTATTGATTCATGGACTAAATGCAAGGATGCTTTTATTGGTAGATATTATCCCCCTGCTAAAATTATATCTTTGAGGAGTAGCATAATGAATTTTAAACAATTGGATACTGAACATGTTGCATAAGCATGGGAAAGAATGAAATCTCTGGTTAAAAATTGCCCAACCCATGGACTGACTACTTGGATGATCATCCAAACCTTCTATGCAGGACTAAATTTTTCTTCGCGGAATTTATTGGATTCAGCTGCTGGAGGTACCTTTATGTCCATCACTCTTGGTGAAGCAACAAAGCTTCTTGATAATATGATGATCAACTACTCTGAATGGCACACGGAAAGAGCTCCAAAAGGTAAGAAGGTAAATTCTGTCGAAGAAACCTCTTCCTTGAGTGATAAGATTGATGCTATTATGTCTACGCTTGTGAATGATAGGACTAATATTGATCCTAATAATGTTCCGTTAGCTTCATTGGTTGCACAAGAAGAACATGTTGATGTAAACTTCATTAAAAATAATAATTTCAACAACAATGCTTACCGGAACAATTCTAGTAACAACTATAGGCCATATCCTTATAATAATGGCAACGGCTATGGTAATTCTTATGGGAATTCTTACAACAATAATAGGAGTTCACCCCTGGACTTGAAGCCATGCTTAAAGAATTTATTAGTACACAAACTGCTTTTAACAAATCTGTTGAAGAAAAGCTTGGGAAAATTGATATACTTGCTTCTAAAGTCGATAGTCTTGCCTCTGATGTTGATCTCTTGAAATCGAAAGTTATGCCTAATAGGGATATTGAAAATAAAATTGTTACTACAGCAAATGCCATCCAAGTTAGAATTAATGAGAATATAAGATTAATGGCTGAACTGCGTGCTAGGTGGGATAGACAAGAAAATGAAAAACTAGCTAAAGAGAAGAATGTAGCTAAAGTTTGGACTATTACCACCACAAGTAATGTTGATTCTTCACATGTTGCTGCACCTCCTACTATTAATGGTAAAATAATTGGTGTTGGCAATGTTTCTACTCCTAGTGCAAAGCGCGAGAAACTGCCTAAATCGCTAAAGCTCATTGAAATCGCTTCGTGATAAAGCTCGCTGAAATTTTTTCCAACATTGGGGATGATGATCCCATTGCTTTAGATTATAATGGTTTGAATTTTGATGATTGCCACATCTCTGAAGTTATAAAGTTCTTGCAAAAACTTGCTAAAAGTCCTAATGCTAGTGCTATAAATTTGGCTTTCACGCAACATATTACAAATGCTCTCATAAAAGCTAGAGAAGAGAAACTAGAGCGCGAAGCCTCTATTCCTAGAAAGCTAGAGGATGGTTGGGAGCCCGTCATTAAAATGAAGGTTAAAGATTTTGATTGTAATGCTTTATGTGATCTTGGTGCAAGTATTTCTGTTATGCCTAAGAAAATTTATAATATGCTTGACTTGCCACCATTGAAAAATTGTTATTTGGATGTTAATCTTGCTGATCATTCTACAAAGAAACCTTTGGGGAAAGTTGATAATGTTCGCATTACCGTTAACAATAACCTTGTCCCCGTTGATTTTGTTGTCTTGGATATTGAATGCAATGCATCTTGTCCCATTATATTGGGAAGACTTTTTCTTCGAACTGTTGGTGCTATCATTGATATGAAGGAAGGTAATATAAAATATCAATTTCCTCTCAAGAAAGGTATGGAACACTTCCCTAGAAAGAGAATGAAGTTACCTTTTGATTCTATTATTAGAACAAATTATGATGTTGATACTTCGTCTCTTGATAATACTTGATACACACTTTCTGCGCCTAGCTGAAAGGCGTTAAAGAAAAGCGCTTATGGGAGACAACCCATGTTTTTACCTACAGTACTTTGTTTTTATTTTGTGTCTTGGAAGTTTTTTACTACTGTAGCAACCTCTCCTTATCTTAGTTTAGTGTTTTGTTGTGCCAAGTAAAGTCGTTGATAGTAAAGTTCATACTAGATTTGGATTACTGCGCAGAAACAGATTTCTTTGCTGTCACGAATCTGGGCTGTTTTCCCTGTAGGTAACTCAGAAAATTATGCCAATTTACGTGAGTGATCCTCAGATATGTACGCAACTTTCATTCAATTTGAGCATTTTCATTTGAGCAAGTATGGTGCCTCGATAAAATTCGTCAATACGAACTGTTCTGTTTTGACAGATTCTGCCTTTTATTTCGCATTGCCTCTTTTGCTATGTTGGATGAATTTCTTTGATCCATTAATGTCCAGTAGCTTTATGCAATGTCCAGAAGTGTTAAGAATGATTGTGTCACCTCTGAACATGTTAATTTTTATTGTCGCTAACCCTCTAATGAGTTGTTCTAAGTTTGGTGTGGAGGAAGTTTTCAAGGATCAAGAGAGGAGTATGATGCAACATGATCAAGGAGAGTGAAAGCTCTAAGCTTGGGGATGCCCCGGTGGTTCACCCCTGCATATATCAAGAAGACTCAAGCGTCTAAGCTTGGGGATGCCCAAGGCATCCCCTTCTTCATCGACAACATTATCTGGTTCCTCCCCTGAAACTATATTTTTATTCCATCACATCTTATGTGCTTTGCTTGGAGCATCGGTTTGTTTTTGTTTTTTGTTTTGTTTGAATAAAATGGATCCTAGCATTCACTTTATGGGAGAGAGACATGCTCCGCTGTAGCATATGGACAAGTATGTCCTTAGTTTCTACTCATAGTATTCATGGCGAAGTTTCTCCTTCGTTAAATTGTTATATGGTTGGAATTGGAAAATGATACATGTAGTAATTGCTATAAATGTCTTGGGTAATGTGATACTTGGAAATTGTTGTGCTGATGTTTAAGCTCTTGCATCATATGCTTTGCACCCATTAATGAAGAAATACATAGAGCATGCTAAAATTTGGCTTGCATATTTGGTTTCTCTAAGGTCTAGATAATTTCTAGTATTGAGTTTGAACAACAAGGAAGACGGTGTAGAGTCTTATAATATTTTCAATATGTCTTTTATGTGAGTTTTGCTGCACCGGTTCATCCTTGTGTTTGTTTCAAATAGCCTTGCTAGCCTAAACCTTGTATCGAGAGGGAATACTTCTCATGCATCCAAAATACTTGAGCCAACCACTATGCCATTTGTGTCCACCATACCTACCTACTACATGGTATTTCCCGCCATTCCAAAGTAAATTGCTTGAGTGCTACCTTTAAAATTCCATCATTCACCTTTGCAATATATAGCTCATGGGACAAATAGCTTAAAAACTATTGTGGTATTGAATATGTAATTATGCACTTTATCTCTTATTAAGTTGCTTGTTGTGCGATAACCATGTTCACTGGGGACGCCATCAACTACTCTTTGTTGAATTTCATGTGAGTTGCTATGCATGTTCGTCTTGTCTGAAGTAAGAGTGATCTACCACCTTATGGTTAAGCATGCATATTGTTAGAGAAGAACATTGGGCCGCTAACTAAAGCCATGATCCATGGTGGAAGTTTCAGTTTTGGACAAATATCCTCAATCTCATATGAGAAAATTATTAATTGTTGTTACATGCTTATGCATAAAAGAGGAGTCCATTATCTGTTGTCTATGTTGTCCCGGTATGGATGTCTAAGTTGAGAATAATCAATAGCGAGAAATCCAATGCGAGCTTTCTCCTTAGACCTTTGTACAAAGCGGCATAGAGGTACCCCTTTGTGACACTTGGTTAAAACATGTGCATTGTGATGATCCGGTAGTCCAAGCTAATTAGGACAAGGTGCGGGCACTATTAGTATACTATGCATGAGGCTTGCAACTTGTAAGATATAATTTACATGATACATATGCTTTATTACTACCGTTGACAAAATTGTTTCATGTTTTCAAAATCAAAGCTCTAGCACAAATATAGCAATCGATGCTTTTCCTCTATGGAGGACCATTCTTTTACTTTCAATGTTGAGTCAGTTCACCTATTTCTCTCCACCTCAAGAAGCAAACACTTGTGTGAACTGTGCATTGATTCCTACATATTTGCTTATTGCACTTATTATATTACTCTATGTTGACAATATCCATGAGATATACATGTTACAAGTTGAAAGCAACCGCTGAAACTTAATCTTCCATTGTGTTGCTTCAATGCTTTTACTATGAATTATTGCTTTATGAGTTAACTCTTATGCAAGACTTATTGATGCTTGTCTTGAAGTGCTATTCATGAAAAGTCTTTGCTTTATGATTCACTTGTTTACTCATGTCATATACATTGTTTTGATCGCTGCATTCACTACATATGCTTTACAAATAGTATGATCAAGGTTATGATGGCATGTCACTCCAGAAATTATCTGTGTTATCGTTTTACCTGCTCGGGACGAGCAGAACTAAGCTTGGGGATGCTGATACGTCTCCGACGTATCGATAATTTCTTATGTTCCATGCCACATTATTGATGTTATCTACATGTTTTATGCACACTTTATGTCATATTCGTGCATTTTCTAGAACTAACCTATTAACAAGATGCCGAAGTGCCAGTTGCTGTTTTCTGCTGTTTTTGGTTTCAGAAATCCTAGTAACGAAATATTCTCGGAATTGGACGAAATGAACGCCCAGGGTCCTATTTTGCCACGAAGCTTCCAGAAGTCCGAAGAGGAGACGAAGTGGGGCCACGAGGTGGCCACACCCTAGGGCGGCGCGGCCCCCTTGGCCGCGCGGCCCTGTGGTGTGGGGCCCTCGTGCCGCCTCCTGACCTGCCCTTCCGCCTACTTAAAGCCTCCGTTGCGAAACCCCCAGTACCGAGAGCCACGATACGGAAAACCTTCCAGAGACGCCGCCGCCGCCGATCCCATCTCGGGGGATCCAGGAGATCGCCTCCGGCACCCTGCCGGAGAGGGGAATCATCTCCCGGAGGACTCTACGTCGCCATGGTCGCCTCCGGAGTGATGTGTGAGTAGTCTACCCCTGGACTATGGGTCCATAGCAGTAGCTAGATGGTTGTCTTCTCCCCATTGTGCTTCATTGTCGGATCTTGTGAGCTGCCTAACATGATCAAGATCATCTATCTGTAATTCTATATGTTGCGTTTGTTGGGATCCGATGAATAGAGAATACTTGTTATGTTGATTATCAATTCATGTCTATGTGTTGTTTATGATCTTGCATGCTCTCCGTTATTAGTAGATGCTCTGGCCAAGTTGATGCTAGTAACTCCAAGAGGGAGTATTTATGCTCGATAGTGGGTTCATGTCTCCGTGAATCTGGAGGGGTGACAAGAACCTCTAAGGTTATGGATGTGCTGTTGCCACTAGGGATAAAACATTGGTGCTATGTTCAAGGATGTAGTCACTGATTACATTACGCGCAATACTTAATGCAATTGTCTGTTGTTAGCAACTTAATACTGGAGGGGGTTCGGATGATAACCTGAAGGTGGACTTTTTAGGCATAGATGCATGCTGGATGGCGGTCTATGTACTTTGTCGTAATGCCCAATTAAATCTCACTATACTCATCATAATATGTATGTGCATGGTCATGCCCTCTTTATTTGTCAATTGCCCAACTGTAATTTGTTCACCCAACATGCTGTTTATCTTATGGGAGAGACACCTCTAGTGAACTGTGGACCCCGGTCCAATTCTCTATACTGAAATACACCCATCTAACATCGTTCTACTGTTTTCTGCAAACAATCATCTTCCACACAATACGGTTAATCCTTTGTTACAGCAAGCCGGTGAGATTGACAACCTCACTGTTTCGTTGGGGCAAAGTACTTTGGTTGTGTTGTGCAGGTTCCACGTTGGCGCCGGAATCCCTGGTGTTGCGCCGCACTACATCCCGCCGCCATCAACCTTCAACGTGCTTCTTGACTCCTACTGGTTCGATTAAACCTTGGTTTCTTACTGAGGGAAACTTGCCGCTGTGCGCATCACACCTTCCTCTTGGGGTTCCCAACGGACGTGTCAACCACACGCATCACCTACTTAAAGCCTCCATCGCGAAACCCCCAGTACCGAGAGCCACGATACGGAAAACCTTCCAGAGACGCCGCCGCCGCCAATCCCATCTCGGGGGATTCAGGAGATCGCCTCCGGCACCCTGCCGGAGAGGGGATTCATCTCCCGGAGGACTCTACGCCGCCATGGTCGCCTCCGGAGTGATGAGTGAGTAGTCTACCCCTGGACTATGGGT
The DNA here is from genome assembly GCF_019359855.2 of Lolium perenne. Taxonomy (NCBI): domain Eukaryota; kingdom Viridiplantae; phylum Streptophyta; class Magnoliopsida; order Poales; family Poaceae; genus Lolium; species Lolium perenne. The sequence continues at coordinate 314,952,496 of NC_067247.2, forward strand.
CCATAGCAGTAGCTAGATGGTTGTCTTCTCCCCATTGTGCTTAATTGTCGGGTCTTGTGAGCTGCCGAACATGATCAAGATCATCTATCTGTAATTCTATATGTTGCGTTTGTTGGGATCCGATGAATAGAGAATACTTGTTATGTTGATTATCAAAGTTATGTCTATGTGTTGTTTATGATCTTGCATGCTCTCCGTTACTAGTAGATGCTATGGCCAAGTAGATGCTTGTAACTCCAAGATGGAGTATTTATGCTCGATAGTGGGTTCATGTCTCCGTGAATCTGGGGAAGTGACAGAAATCTCTAAGATTATGGATGTGCTGTTGCCACTAGGGATAAAACATTGGTGCTATGTTCAAGGATGTAGTTACTGATTACATTACGCGCAATACTTAATGCAATTGTCTGTTGTTAGCAACTTAATACTGGAGGGGGTTCGGATGATAACCTGAAGGTGGACTTTTTAGGCATAGATGCATGCTGGATAGCGGTCTATGTACTTTGTCGTAATGCCCAATTAAATCTCACAATACTCATCATAATATGTATGTGCATGGTCATGCCCTCTTTATTTGTCAATTGCCCAACTGTAATTTGTTCACCCAACATGCTGTTTATCTTATGGGAGAGACACCTCTAGTGAACTGTGGACCCTGGTCCAATTCTCTATACTGAAATACAATCTACTGCAATAATGTTTTACTGTTTTCTGCAAACAAGTATCATCCACACTATACATCTAATCCTTTGTTACAGCAAGCCGGTGAGATTGACAACCTCGCTGTTTCGTTGGGGCAAAGTACTTTGGTTGTGTTGTGCAGGTTCCACGTTGGCGCCGGAATCTCTGGTGTTGCGCCGCACTACATCCCGCCGCCATCAACCTTCAACGTGCTTCTTGGCTCCTACTGGTTCGATAAACCTTGGTTTCATACTGAGGGAAAACTTGCCGCTGTACGCATCACACCTTCCTCTTGGGGTTCCCAACGGACGCGTGCTGTACGCGTATCAAGCTCTTTTTCTGGCGCCGTTGCCGGGGAGATCAAGACACGCTGCAAGGGGAGTCTCCACTTCCCAACCTCTTTACTTTGTTTTTGTCTTGCTCAGTTTTATTTACTACTTTGTTTGCTGCACTAAATCAAAATACAAAAAAATTAGTTGCTAGTTTTACTTTATTTGCTATCTTGTTTGCTATATCAAAAACACACAAAAAATTAGTTACTTGCATTTACTTTATCTAGTTTGCTTTATTTACTACTGCTAAAATGGCCACTCCTAAAAATACTAAGTTGTGTGACTTCACAACCACAAATAATAATGATTTCTTATGCACACCTATTGCTCCACCTGCTACTACAGCAGAATTCTTTGAAATTAAACCTGCTTTACTAAATCTTGTTATGCGAGAGCAATTTTCTGGTGTTAGTTCTGATGATGCTGCTGCCCATCTTAATAATTTTGTCGAACTATGTGAAATGCAAAAGTATAAAGATGTAGATGGTGACATTATAAAATTAAAATTGTTCCCTTTCTCATTAAGAGGAAGAGCTAAAGATTGGTTGCTATCTCTGCCTAAGAATAGTATTGATTCATGGACTAAATGCAAGGATGCTTTTATTGGTAGATATTATCCCCCTGCTAAAATTATATCTTTGAGGAGTAGCATAATGAATTTTAAACAATTAGATACTGAACATGTTGCACAAGCATGGGAAAGAATGAAATCTCTGGTTAAAAATTGCCCAACCCGTGGACTGACTACTTGGATGATCATCCAAACCTTCTATGCAGGACTAAATTTTTCTTCGCGGAATTTATTGGATTCAGCTGCTGGAGGTACCTTTATGTCCATCACTCTTGGTGAAGCAACAGAGCTTCTTGATAATATGATGATCAACTACTCTGAATGGCACACGGAAAGAGCTCCACAAGGTAAGAAGGTAAATTCTGTCGAAGAAACCTCTTCCTTGAGTGATAAGATTGATGCTATTATGTCTATGCTTGTGAATGGTAGGACTAATGTTGATCCTAATAATGTTTCGTTAGCTTCGTTGGCTGCTCAAAAAGATTATGTTGATGTGAATTTCATTAAGAATAACAATTACAATAACTCTATGCCATATCCTGCTAATGGTAACTCTTATGGTAGATACGCTTCACCTAATGAGGAAAAGATGTTAGAAATTGAAAGATCCACCAAGAGCTTTATGCAATCACAATATGAGCAAAATAAATTGTTTACTAAAACTATGAATGAGCAATCTACCTTGTTGAAGAATATAGGAAATCAACTTGAAAAACTGAATATGGAAATCTCTGGGTTGCAAACTAAACTTGCGAATGCTGAAAACCGAATCTCATATATGTCTGCGTCACAATCTTCTTTAATTAATAAAATGGCTGCTAAACCTGAGGATATAGAAAATAAAATTGTTACTACAGCAAATGCCATCCAAGTTAGAATTAATGAGAATATAAGATTGATGGCCGAATTGCGTGCTAGGTGGGATAGAGAAGAAAATGAAAAACTAGCTAAAGAAGATAATATAGCTAAAGTTTGGACTATTACCACGACTAGTAATGCTAATGCTACACATGTTGCTGCACCTCCTACTATTAATAATAAAAGAATTGGTGTTAGCAATGTTTCCACTTCTAATGCAAAGCGCGAGAAACTGCCTGAAATTGCTAAAACTGCTGAAACTGCCTGTGATAAAACTGCTGAAATTTTTTCCAACATTGGGGATGATGATCCCATTGCTTTAGATTATAATGGTTTGAATTTTGATGATTGCCACATCTCTGAAGTTATAAAGTTCTTGCAAAAACTTGCTAAAAGTCCTAATGCTAGTGCTATAAATTTGGCTTTCACGCAACATATTACAAATGTTCTCATAAAAGCTAGAGAAGAGAAACTAGAGCGCGAAGCCTCTATTCCTAGAAAGCTAGAGGATGGTTGGGCGCCCATCATTAAGATGAAGGTTAAATATTTTGATTGTAATGCCTTATGTGATCTTGGTGCAAGTATTTCCGTTATGCCTAAGAAAATTTATAATATGCTTGACTTGCCACCGCTGAAAAATTGTTATTTGGATGTTAATCTTGCTGATCATTCTACAAAGAAACTTTTGGGGAAAGTTGATAATGTTCGCATTACCGTTAACAATAACCTTGTCCCCGTTGATTTTGTTGTCTTGGATATTGAATGCAATGCATCTTGTCCCATTATATTGGGAAGACCTTTTCTTCGAACTGTTGGTGCTATCATTGATATGAAGGAAGGTAATATAAAATATCAATTACCTCTCAAGAAAGGTATGGAACACTTCCCTAGAAAGAGAATGAAGTTACCTTTTGATTCTATTATTAGAACAAATTATGATGTTGACACTTCGTCTCTTGATAATACTTGATACACACTTTCTGCGCCTAGCTGAAAGGCGTTAAAGAAAAGCGCTTATGGGAGACAACCCATGTTTTTACTACAGTACTTTGTTTTTATTTTGTGTCTTGGAAGTTGTTTACTACTGTAGCAACCTCTCCTTATCTTAGTTTAGTGTTTTGTTGTGCCAAGTAAAGTCGTTGATAGTAAAGTTCATACTAGATTTGGATTACTGCGCAGAAACAGATTTCTTTGCTGTCAAGAATCTGGGCTGTTTTCTCTGTAGCTAACTCAGAAAATTATGCCAATTTACGTGAGTGATCCTCAGATATGTACGCAACTTTCATTCAATTTGAGCATTTTCATTTGAGCAAGTCTGGTGCCTCGATAAAATTCGTCAATACGAACTGTTCTGTTTTGACAGATTCTGCCTTTTATTTCGCATTGCCTCTTTTGCTATGTTGGATGAATTTCTTTGATCCATTAATATCCAGTAGCTTTATGCAATGTCCAGAAGTGTTAAGAATGATTATGTCACCTCTGAACATGTTAATTTTTATTGTGCACTAACCCTCTAATGAGTTGTTCTAAGTTTGGTGTGGAGGAAGTTTTCAAGGATCAAGAGAGGAGTATGATGCAATATGATCAAGGAGAGTGAAAGCTCTAAGCTTGGGGATGCCCCGGTGGTTCACCCTGCATATATCAAGAAGACTCAAGCGTCTAAGCTTGGGGATGCCCAAGGCATCCCCTTCTTCATCGACAACATTATCAGGTTCCTCCCCTGAAACTATATTTTTATTCCATCACATCTTATGTGCTTTTCTTGGAGCGTCGGTTTGTTTTTGTTTTTGTTTTGTTTGAATAAAATGGATCCTAGCATTCATTGTATGGGAGAGAGACACGCTCCACTGTAGCATATGGACAAGTATGTCCTTAGTTTCTACTCATAGTATTCATGGCGAAGTTTCTTCTTCGTTAAATTGTTATATGGTTGGAATTGGAAAATGATACATGTAGTAATTGCTATAAATGTCTTGGGTAATGTGATACTTGGCAATATGTCTTTTATGTGAGTTTTGCTGCACCAGTTCATCCTTGTGTTTGTTTCAAATAACCTTGCTAGCCTAAACCTTGTATCGAGAGGGAATACTTCTCATGCATCCAAAATCCTTGAGCCAACCACTATGCCATTTGTGTCCACCATACCTACCTACTACATGGTATTTCTCCGCCATCCCAAAGTAAATTGCTTGAGTGCTACCTTTAAATTCCATCATTCACCTTTGCAATATATAGCTCATGGGACAAATAGCTTAAAAACTATTGTGGTATTGAATATGTACTTATGCACTTTATCTCTTATTAAGTTGCATGTTGTGCGATAACCATGTTTCTGGGGACGCCATCAACTATTCTTTGTTGAATATCATGTGAGTTGCTATGCATGTTCGTCTTGTCTGAAGTAAGGGAGATCTACCACCTTATGGTTAAGCATGCATATTGTTAGAGAAGAACATTGGGCCGCTAACTAAAGCCATGATCCATGGTGGAAGTTTCAGTTTTGGACATATATCCTCAATCTCATATGAGAAAATTATTAATTGTTGTTACATGCTTATGCATAAAAGAGGAGTCCATTATCTGTTGTCTATGTTGTCCCGGTATGGATGTCTAAGTTGAGAATAATCAATAGCGAGAAATCCGATGCGAGCTTTCTCCTTAGACCTTTGTACATGCGGCATGGAGGTACCCCTTTGTGACACTTGGTTAAAACATGTGCATTGCGATGATCCGGTAGTCCAAGCTAATTAGGACAAGGTGCGGGCACTATTAGTATAATATGCATGAGGCTTGCAACTTGTAAGATATAATTTACATGATACATATGCTTTATTACTACCGTTGACAAAATTGTTTCATGTTTTCAAAATCAAAGCTCTAGCACAAATATAGCAATCGATGCTTTTCCTCTATGGAGGACCATTCTTTTACTTTCATTGTTGAGTCAGTTCACCTATTTCTCTCCACCTCAAGAAGCAAACACTTGTGTGAACTGTGCATTGATTCCTACATACTTGCATATTGCACTTATTATATTACTCTATGTTGACAATTATCCATGAGATATACATGTTACAAGTTGAAAGCAACCGCTGAAACTTAATCTTCCTTTGTGTTGCTTCAATGCTTTTACTATGAATTATTGCTTTATGAGTTAACTTTTATGCAAGACTTATTGATGCTTGTCTTGAAGTACTATTCATGAAAAGTCTTTGTTATATGATTCACTTGTTTACTCATGTCATATACATTGTTTTGATCGCTGCATTCACTACATATGCTTTACAAATAGTATGATCAAGGTTATGATGGCATGTCACTCCAGAAATTATCTTTGTTATCATTTTACCTGCTCGGGACGAGCAGAACTAAGCTTGGGGATGCTGATACGTCTCCGACGTATCGATAATTTCTTGTGTTCCATGCCACATTATTGATGATATCTACATGTTTTATGCACACTTTATGTCATATTCGTGCATTTTCTGGAACTAACCTATTAACAAGATGCCGAAGTGCCGATTCTTTGTTTTCTGCTGTTTTTGGTTTCAGAAATCCTAGTAACGAAATATTCTCGGAATTGGACGAAATCAACGCCCAGGGTCCTATTTTGCCACGAAGCTTCCAGAAGACCGAAGAGGAGACGAAGTGGGGCCACGAGGTGGCGACACCATAGGGCGGCGCGGCCCAAGCCCTGGCCGCGCCGACCTAGGGTGTGGGCCCCTCGTGCCGCCTCTTGACCTGCCCTTCCGCCTACTTAAAGCCTCCGTCGCGAAACCCCGATGCCGAGAGCCACGATACGGAAAACCTTCCAGAGACGCCGCCGCCGCCAATCCCATCTCGGGGGATTCAGGAGATCGCCTCCGGCACCCTGCCGGAGAGGGGATTCATCTCCCGGAGGACTCTACGCCGCCATGGTCGCCTCCGGAGTGATGAGTGAGTAGTCTACCCCTAGACTATGGGTCCATAGCAGTAGCTAGATGGTTGTCTTCTCCCCATTGTGCTTAATTGTCGGGTCTTGTGAGCTGCCGAACATGATCAAGATCATCTATCTGTAATTCTATATGTTGCGTTTGTTGGGATCCGATGAATAGAGAATACTTGTTATGTTGATTATCAAAGTTATGTCTATGTGTTGTTTATGATCTTGCATGCTCTCCGTTACTAGTAGATGCTCTGGCTAAGTAGATGCTTGTAGCTCCAAGAGGGAGTATTTATGCTCGATAGTGGGTTCATGTCTCCGTGAATCTGGGGAAGTGACAGAAATCTCTAAGATTATGGATGTGCTGTTGCCACTAGGGATAAAACATTGGTGCTATGTTCAAGGATGTAGTTACTGATTACATTACGCGCAATACTTAATGCAATTGTCTGTTGTTAGCAACTTAACACTGGAGGGGGTTCGGATGATAACCTGAAGGTGGACTTTTTAGGCATAGATGCATGCTGGATAGCGGTCTATGTACTTTGTCGTAATGCCCAATTAAATCTCACAATACTCATCATAATATGTATGTGCATGGTCATGCCCTCTTTATTTGTCAATTGCCCAACTATAATTTATTCACCCAACATGCTGTTTATCTTATGGGATAGACACCTCTAGTGAACTGTGGACCCCGGTCCAATTCTCTATACTGAAATACAATCTACTGCAATACTGTTTTACTGTTTTCTGCAAACAATCATCATCCACACTATACATCTAATCCTTTGTTACAGCAAGCCGGTGAGATTGACAACCTCGCTGTTTCGTTGGGGCAAAGTACTTTGGTTGTGTTGTGCAGGTTCCACGTTGGCGCCGGAATCTCTGGTGTTGCGCCGCACTACATCCCGCCGCCATCAACCTTCAACGTGCTTCTTGGCTCCTACTGGTTCGATAAACATTGGTTTCATACTGAGGGAAAACTTGCCGCTGTACGCATCACACCTTCCTCTTGGGGTTCCCAACGGACGCGTGCTGTACGCGTATCATCTATCTATAAAGTTTGTGAAGTTATTGTTACTGCAATCTTGTTGTGTTTAATGCTTGTCACTAGGGCCCGAGTGGCATGATCTTAGATTTAAGCTCTATACTTATTGCTTAGATTGTATCTACAAGTTGTATGCACATGTCTATGTCCGGAACCCGAGGCCCCAGAGTGACAACAACTGGGATAACTGGAGGGGAAGGCTTAGGTATGAGGATCACATGTTTTCACCAAGTGTTAATGCTTTGCTCCGGTGCTCTATTAAAAGGAGTACCTTAATCGCCGGTAGATTCCCTTGAGGCCCGGCTGCCACCGGCTGGTAGGATAAAAGATGTTATGCAAGTTTCTCATTGCGAGCACGTATGACTATATATGGAAAACATGCCTACATGATTAATAATCTTGGTGTTCTGTCTTAATGCTATTTCAATCCTATCAATTGCCCAACTGTAATTTGTTCACCCAACACTTGTTATTGGAGAGTTACCACTAGTGAAGATAGCTGGAAACCCCGGTCCATCTCTCATCATCATATACTCGTTCCTATATGACATTGGAAGTAGTATCAACTTTCTTCTGGTGCCATTGCTCTCATATTACTGTTACTGCTGCTGTGTTACTATTACTATTGCTCCCATATTACTGCTGCTTTCACATCACCCCTGTTACTAGTACTTTTCCAGGTGCAGCTGAATTGACAACTCAGTTGTTAAGGCTTATAGGTATTCTTTACCTCCCCTTGTGTCGAATCAATAAATTTGGGTTTTACTTCCCTCGAAGACTGTTGCGATCCCCTATACTTGTGGGTCATCAAGACTATTTTTTAGCGCCGTTGCCGGGGAGGCATAGCTCTACTCATAAGTTCACCTGGGGAGTACACTCCACCTCTCTCTCTGTTTTATTTTATTTTATTTTGCTTAGTTTACTTTTGTCTAGTTTATTTGTGCTTAGTTTATTTCTGTCTAGTTTTATTTTGCTTGGTTTACTTTTGTCTAGTTTATTTTTGTCTTGTTTTATTTTTCCTCTATACCCGAAAATCCATAAAAATTTGAAAAACCGAAAAATTAAAAACTGTTGTTATGGGAGAACCCACAACCTATTTGGAGCTTATAGAATTATATATGAATTATAGAGAATCAAGAACGGGTAAAGTTATGAGTGCAGTGATAGAAAAATTGAATATAATTGCTAAAATCTTGCTTAAACGCCATGATATAAACTGTTGCTCTAAACAGGATACTAAACATCTTAAATTTCAATGTGGCTTTAGTGAGGAAGTTTTAATTAAGAACTATAATTGGAATAGCTATATTCATTTTGGGTTCGAAGAAGTAGAACAATTTGTTTTGTTTATGGGAGCTTCTGAAAAAGAATCCTTCATGGCTAAAAATTATGAAACTTGTGTTGTTTGTAAGGACCTTAAAGATTATGTCTCTTCTATCCTTAATTTTTGCATAGAAAGTTACAGTGATAATCCTTATATCATTGATTATAAAGAGAGACTCATTAATGCACAAGAATGCACTCACAATTTGCAGGAACCTGTGGAAGAAGAAATTGATGAACCTGAAAGCTCATTGGATGAAAAAGAGGAGGAAATTGATGAACCTGAAAGTTCATTGGATGAAAAAGAGGAGGAGAGTGATGAACAAAAGGAGGAAGAATGGATTAGCTACCCATGCCAACCTTCTAATGAGAGTAACTCTTTATCTCTTACACTATTTGATTGTCCTCCATGCTTACCAAAGGAGAATGAATGTTATGTTCCTGTGGATTCTCTTGAAATATTCCCTATGAGTAAAACTTGTGAGAATAATTATGCTCCTGTTATCTATGATAATCCATGCTATTTCGATAAATCTTATGATAATGCTTTGTTTGTGCCTGATGTCGAAATGCATGATACTAAAGAGTTTTGCTTGCCAAATGTTTATGATAAATCTCTAGATGATGGTCCTATGTTACTTGATAATATTAATTGTACTACTAATGAAAATGGGATTGGAGAGGTCTTGACTTTATCTAGGAGTCCCATATCTTTTGAGATTGATCAATCATCTTGTTACATTATTGATAAAAGTGAGTTTGAAAGTTTTGATCCCATTATTTCTGAGCTTGATAAAAATTATGTGTTTGTGGATCATGAAAAACATGCTTTATGTGATAGTTATATTGTTGAGTTTGTTCATGAAGCTACTGAAAATTATTATGAGAGATGAAAATATGGTTGTAGAAATTTGCATGATACTAAAACACCTCTCTATATGCTGAAACTTTTGAAGTTACTCTTGTTTTATCTTCTTATGCTTGTCACTTTGTTCTTCATGAATTTATTTGTGTACAAGATTTCTATGCATAGGAAGTGGGTTAGACTTAAATGTGTTTTGAACTTGCTTTTTCATGCTCTCTTTTGCTTCAACTCTCATCCTTATGTGAGCATCATTAAAATCTACTGAGCCCATCTTAATGGCTATAAAGAAAACACTTCTTGGGAGATAACCCATGTCTTTATTTTGCTACTGTTTTGTTGTGTCTTGGAATTTTTTACTACTGTAGCAACCTCTCCTTATCTTTATTTTATTGCAATGTTGTGCCAAGTAAAGTCTCTAATAGAAGGTTGATGCTAGATTTGGATTTCTGCGCAGAAACAGATTTCTATCTGTCACGAATTTGAGCAGGTCTCTCTGTAGGAAACTTAGAAAAATCTGCCAATTTTCATGCGTGTTCCTCAGATATGTACGCAACTTTCATTAGTTTTGAGTTTTCTGATTTGAGCAACGGAAGTACCTCTTAAAAATTCATCTTTACTGGCTGTTCTGTTTTGACAGATTCTGTCTCTGTTTTTCGCATTGTCTCTTGTGGACTTTAAGCAAGGCTTTCTAGACTTGGAGAGCTGTAGCTAATGTTTTATTGAGTTCTTGCAATGTGTCACTACAGGACTAAAGTGGATTAAAGTTTTTTTAGTGCTAACCCCTCTAATGAAGTTTATGAGAAGTTTGGTGTGAAGGAAGTTTTCAAGGGTCAAGAGAGGAGGATGATATATGATCAAGAAGAGTGAAAATTCTAAGCTTGGGGATGCCCCCGTGGTTCATCCCTGCATATTTCAAGAAGACTCAAGCGTCTAAGCTTGGGGATACCCAAGGCATCCCCTTCTTCATCAACAACTTATCAGGTCGCCTCTAGTGAAACTATATTTTTATTTGGTCACATCTTATGTGCTTTACTTGGAGCGTCTGTGTGTTTTTATTTTTGTTTTTGTTTGAATAAGATCGGATCCTAGCAATCCTTGTGTGGGAGAGAGATACGCTCCGCTTTTTCATATGAACACTTGTGTTCTTCGTTTTTCATATTCATGGCGGAAGCTGAAAGCCGCAGCACTTATTGTTATTTGGATGGAAACAGAAAATGCTTCATATTGTCTTGGATAATTTGATAATTGGCAATTGTTTTGAGCTCTCAAGTAGATCATGTTTCTCTTGCATCATGTAGTTTAAACCTATTAGTGGAGAACTACCGTAGAGCTTGTTGAAATTTGGTTTGCATGATTGGTCTCTCTAAGGTCTAGATATTTTATGGTAAAAGTGTTTGAGCAACAAGGAAGACAGTGTAGAGTTTTATAATGCTTGCAATATCTTCTTATGTAAGTTTTGCTGTACCGGTTCATACTTGTGTTTGCTTCAAACAACCTTGCTAGCCCAAAGCCTTGTACTGAGAGGGAATGCTTCTCGTGCATCCAAAACCTTGAGCCAAAACCTATGCCATGTGTGTCCACCATACCTACCTACTATGTGGTATTTTTTCTGCCATTCCAAGTAAATACTTCATGTGCTACCTTTAATCAATTCAAAACTTTATTACTCCTTATTTGTGTCAATGTTTTATAGCTCATGAGGAAGTATGTGGTGTTTATCTTTGAACCTTGTCATTTACTCTTGACAGACTCTCACCAATGGACTAGTGGCTTCATCCGCTTATCCAATAATTTTGCAAAAAGAGTTGGCAATGGGGTTCCCAGCCCCAATTAAGTAACTTTCATTAATAATTCTCTTCACATGTTTTGCCCTGATTCATCAGTAAGCAACTTAATTTTGCAAATAGACACTCCTTCATGGTATGTGAAATGTTGGAAGGCACCCGAGGATTCGGTTAGCCATGGCTTGTGAAAGCAAAAGGTTGGGAGGAGTGTCATCTATAAATAAAACTAAAATACATGTGTAAACAAAAGAGAAGAGGGATGATCTACCTTGCTGGTAGAGATAACGTCCTTCATGGGAGCCGCTCTTGAAAGTCTGGTTGATGAGGTAGTTAGAGTACCCACTACCATTCGTTGACAACAACAAACACCTCTTAAAACTTTACTTTTATACTCTCTATATGATTTCAAAACTTAAAAAGCTCTACCACATGATTTAATCCCTGCTTCCCTCTGCGAAGGGCCTTTTTTTTACTTTATGTTGAGTCAGTTTACCTACTTCTTTCCATCTTAGAAGCAAACACTTGTGTCAACTGTGCATTGATTCTTACATACTTGCTTATTTGCATTCATCATATTACTTTGTGTTGACAATTATCCATGAGATATGCATGTTGAAAGTTGAAAGCAACTGCTGAAACTTAAATCTTCCTCTGTGTTGCTTCAATGCCTTTACTTTGAATTTATTGCTTTATGAGTTAACTCTTATGCAAGACTTTTTGATGCTTGTCTTGAAAGTACTATTCATGAAAAGTTTTGCTATATGTTATCTATTTGTTAGCAAACTATAGATCGTTGCCTTGAGTCACTACATTCATCTCAGATGCTTTACAATAGTATGATCAAGATTATGTAAGTAGCATGTCAGTACAGAAATTACTCTTTTTATCGTTTACCTACTCGAGGGCGAGTAGGAACTAAGCTTGGGGATGCTTGATACGTCTCCAACGTACCTATAATTTCTGATGTTCCATGCTAGTTTTATGACAATACCTACATGTTTTGCTCACACTTTATAATGTTTTTATGCGTTTTCCGGAACTAACCTATTAACAAGATGCCGAAGTGCCAGTTCCTGTTTTCTGTTGTTTTTGGTTCCAGAAAGGATGTTCGGGCAATATTCTCGGAATTCGACAAAACGAAGACCCAACATCATAATTCACCGAGATGGACCAGGACACCGAAGGAGAGTCGGAGGGGAGGCCTGGGCCCCCCAGACCATAGGCCGGCGTGGCCTGGAGGGGGGGCGCGCCGCCCTATGGGGTGGGACCCCTAGGCGCCCCCTTGCGCCGCCTCTTCGCCTATAAGACCCCTCGCGACCTAAAACCTCGATACCAATTGACGAAACTCCAGAAAGACTCTAGGGGCGCCGCCGCCATCGCGAAACTCCAATTCGGGGGACAGAATCTCTGTTCCGGCACGCCGCCGGGACGGGGAAGTGCCCCCGGAAGCCATCTCCATCGACGCCACCGCCTCCATCATGCTCCGTGAGTAGTTCCCCCATGGACTACGGGTTCTAGCTGTAGCTAGTTGGTACTCTCTCCCCCATGTACTTCAATACAATGATCTCATGAGCTGCCTTACATGATTGAGATTCATCTGATGTAATCGGTGTTGTGTTTGTTGGGATCCGATGGATTGTTACATTATGATTAGTCTATCTATAAAGTTTGTGAAGTTATTGTTGCTGCAATCTTGTTGTGTTTAATGCTTGTCACTAGGGCCCGAGTGGCATGATCTTAGATTTAAGCTCTATACTTATTGCTTAGATTGTATCTACAAGTTGTATGCACATGTCTATGTCCGGAACCCGAGGCCCCAGAGTGACAACAACTGGGACAACTGGAGGGGAAGGCTTAGGTATGAGGATCACATGTTTTCGCCAAGTGTTAATGCTTTGCTTCGGTGCTCTATTAAAAGGAGTACCTTAATCGCCAGTAGATTCCCTTGAGGCCCGGCTGCCACCGGCTGGTAGGACAAAAGATGTTATGCAAGTTTCTCATTGCGAGCACGTATGACTATATATGGAAAACATGCCTACATGATTAATAATCTTGATGTTCTGTCTTAATGCTATTTCAATCCTATCAATTGCCCAATTGTAATTTGTTCACCCAACACTTGTTATTGGAGAGTTACCACTAGTGAAGATAGCTGAGAACCCCGGTCCATCTCTCATCATCATATACTCGTTCCTATATGACATTGGAAGTAGTATCAACTATTTTCTGGTGCCATTGCTCTCATATTACTGTTATTGCTGCTGTGTTACTGTTACTATTGCTCCCATATTATTGCTGCTTTCACATCACCCCTGTTACTAGTGCTTTTCCAGGTGCAGCTGAATTGACAACTCAGTTGTTAAGGCTTATAAGTATTCTTTACCTCCCCTTGTGTCGAATCAATAAATTTGGGTTTTACTTCCCTCGAAGACTGTTGCGATCCCCTATACTTGTGGGTCATTGATGCGTGTAGTTGACACGTCCGTTGGGAACCCCAAGAGGAAGGTGTGATGCGCACAGCAGCAAGTTTCCCTCAGTAAGAAACTGTCAACACCCGGATTTTTAAGTCCAGATGCCTATTATGTCGTACATCGCAATCCCAGGAATAATGTTTTTGCGAGACATAATAGTAAGTAGCATAGAGTCATCATTTATTACAACATATATTGTCTTACAACCATAGATCACATGATCCAATATTACACGAATATATTGTTCAACATCACAAATAGTAGCGGAAGCGAAGTAGTAGTGGACTATCTATTCCACAGGCAACGCTTGACGTTAGAAGACGATCCTAGTTATCGTAGACGTCCTGTTGTCCGTCATCCTGATACTGGTGCTCTCCTTCATAGTCTGGCATTTGAATAGCCAGGGCAAAGCCATGAGTACTTTTAAAGTACTCGCAAACTAACTCTACCATAATTACTCAATAAGTGTAAGAAGGGGGTGCTAAGCTCTAGGTTTATTTGCATAAAGCCAAGTTTTAGTTTGATAAACATTTAGTAAAGCCTTATCATGTGCTAGACTAACTCAAGTGGGAACATTAGTGTCATTCCCACAACTTTCATATTGATTCACCTCAATATCACCTTGCAATTCAACATTCCTTTTTAAGATCAAAACAAAATAATGATAACGGAGATAGTATGGCCTTTCCAATCGTCCGTAACCGTGGACACGGCTATTCGAATAGGTTTAACACTCTGCAGAGGTTGTACTCTTGTGCCACAACTTTTGATTACATCCGTCGAGGATAACCCCGAATCATCGTAACACAGTACGCGGATCATCAATCGAAACCTTTCACTTATATATGCTAGTATGAGCACCTCTCCCCATGAGCTTGGCCTCCCGGTGGAAACCGCAGTCAACCCGGGAACTGCACAGGGCTTGGGCCGTACATTCACCTCATTTCAACATCAATCCACACTTAACGGAGGCAGCCGCAGCGTAACCCCTATGATGTTTGTTCAGAGGGAACCCATACTAAAATACACAAGTTTCTAGTTAAGCCCTACCCATAATCAGGTATTGTGGGGGTACTTGTATAATTGGAAGGGTATCGCATTCAAACCCAATCATCAATTTTATCAAAAATCACCATCTTCTCTTGTTCAAATCCACCTCCACTTTACTTTCTTTCAAAGTCACTTCACTTCACCATGTTCCCATCTAGAGTAGTCACTTTTAATTGATTAGCACTAGCAACTATATGAGGGGTGCTATCTAGCTTTGAGTGGTGCTAATCTATTCCAAGTATTGTTCTACTCTAGACCAAGTGAATCATAAATCAAAAAGTACTTTGAAATAAATAAGCAAAGGTAAATGTAAGTAAAAACATGGGATAGGTAATACATAAAAGTAAAGTGTGATGGTGCCTTTGCTCTTGTAGAGCTAAGCACTTGTGTTTAGCAAGGGTTAGCTTGCCTTGAGCTGGGTAGTTATCGAAGTTCTCTTCTTCTTCCTGAGAGTAGCCCTCCTCCCCTTGGTATTCCTCGTTACTAGTGTCTATATACGAATACGAGGTATAAATACTAAACCAAACTCACATACTAAACTAGAAACACTCAAAAGAGTTTACACACTAATCCTATCATTAATCAAACATGGCATGGTGGATTATTTGCTTAGTCTTTATTTGAAAGAAAATAATTTCCTCTCATTAATCCTATTTCTTAAATTGGGTATGTAGATCTTTAGAGGAATTCATTTCTTCTCTTTACCTCTTATTAAGATTTAATCTCTTCATATAATAATAGGGTATGAAATATAGGTTGACCCAAAGTCAACATTTCATATCTATTATATGTGAGTTCAATTTAATTGAAGTGCTACACTTCACATAGTTTTAGTACTTAACATTTAAATGAATTAAAATCTCTAAGTAATAATTCTCAAGGGTTTATTAGCCTAAGTCATTCCCCCTGGTTATTAGTACTTAGGATCAAAATTTAAATGAGAGGTAGCTCTCATATTAGGGTTGAGTTTGAATTCCACTTTCAAATGCTCTAGAAATGACTACATAGCCATTTTATTTGCTCTAGTCCATGATCATACAAACAACATGGCTATGTTATTGCATAATCAATTAGAGGACATCATTTGTGATTTATTAGAATTGGAATTAGTTCAAAATCTATTCTGGTTAAATTTTAAATAAAGTTTGAATGTTCAAAAGTCCCTGTCTTGTCTTTTTTATCAAAATAAATCTACTATGAATTTGTAGGTGGGGCCAGTGGCATTGGATAGATAAATTCATGGGCTTTCCAACGGTATAAAGTTTGCTAAATTTGGTTTGGTAGAATTCAAACTATTCAAAATTTGCTAAACCTCAGCAGGGCAAATTTGAATAAAGATTAAACTAAATTTGAATGGATGGGCTAGGCGGGAAGCGTTACTGGGCCGAAACGGTTTAAAAATCCACTTCGCAGCCCAACACGCATCTGGTGCGCCCGGGCCGCACTGACGAGGTGGGGGCCACCTGTCGGCGACTCTTTAAACAGCGAAACGGTATTTTCAATCTCGACCGTAAGATTAGAATGGAGATCGACGGCGTGTGAGCGTCGTCGTCTCCGACGAGCGGCGAGCTCCCTGGCGGCAAGCCTAGGGGGTGGGAGGGAGTACCAGGCCGTTGCAGGAGTCTGGCAGAGTGCGCGGAGAAGATGTAGTAGATGAGGAAGCCCTGGGAGCAGCGGCGGCGCTCGGGGAAGCGCCAATCGAAGCAGAGCTTCCGCGGGCTCCGGCGGACTTGAGCTTGCGATTCGAGCAGCTCCAGCGAGGTGGTGCTAAATTGAGGTGGGGAGAGTGTTCAGAGAAGAGAGGGGAGCAAGGTGTGTGAAGAACTTGAGGGCTGAGGAGCTCTATTTATAGCAGGCGATGGAGGCCGTAAGGTGCTGCGGAGGAGCGTCGACGGCGTGGCCTCTCCGTCGATCGAAAGGGCAAGGCGAGGACAGCATCTTGTAGGCGTCGTCCTGGCGATGCTCAACGGCTAGCTGGCGCAGAGAAAAGGTGAAGGGATGGCTCGGGAGCTTGCAGGGTTTGCGGCAGGGCGTGCGGCATCATTCGGTCGAGGACGACGGCGACGGAGCAGGGGCAGGCCTAGGCTGGTGTTTAGCGTGTAGAGGGCGGGGAGTAGCTGCTCAACGCCGCGGTAGGCTTTGCAGGGGAGGAGTAGGCTGCTCGAGCGCGCGACGTACCGGCGTGTCCAGGGCGCGCTCACCGCGTCGACTGGCACGCCCTGGCACGGTTTGGACACGCGTGTTCTGGCCAATGCCGAGCCTTGGCGAGCATGGGCGGTGTACCATTCGATTCCTTGAGTGACAGAGAGGCTCCAGGACAAGGAGAAAGGTTGAGGGGAGGGCTGGAGAGAGGGATGCCCAAAGGTGGCCGGGGTACATGGCATGGCATTGTTTTAGGGTTTCTCTTCTTCCTCCTCTCACTTTAATCGACCAAGGCAAGTACTAGGGTGAAGCAGGGGTTGTAAGAGAGTGCAATGATCAAAGATTAAAGGGGTTTAGTGAAGAAACCAGAGGGTAATAGGATGTAGCTCAAATCTGGATTATTGCATGCAAGGTGTTCGATCAAATGGCCGCATGAGATTTTTAGTTGAATTTTGGAAATCTTTTTGGTGAATCTCATTTATATAATTAATGTGAAGTATTGGTGGTGGTGGCACTCAATTTGGAGTTGTTTTGCAAAATGTCAAAAGCGACATGATCTTCACTTTATTTCAGCATCCCTTCTTGTCACTATTATTCTGGTCAACCTAGTCAACTCTAGCCATGATGGTCAACATCAAAGTTGCTCACCTTGACATGGTCTTGGATGACATGGCTTTGGTTGACCAAGTTTAGTTCAAGAATTGAGAAAACCAGGGGGGTAAAGAGGTGAAGAAAATATTTTGGGGAGAAGTGACCATTATCATATGTATGTGAGATTTTTGATTTCCTTGTATTTGATTCTTGATCCAAAGATGCAATTGTGTTAGTTTATCATATTGAAGTATTTTAGAAGCAAGGGAGCAAGCAATTATGGCCTTGGTTGAGGATTTGCACTTTTGCATATTGTGTATGTAAGTGAGAAATGGGTTTTTCCCATTTTCTCCAATTCCCCTCAAATTAGGGTTTGGTAATCTTGATTAGGGTTCACATAGCAATGGTTAAGCATCCCAACACTCATCATGGCATTTGCACAAAAGAAAATCACCCAAATGCATGAACCTATATGTAGCACTTATATGCATAGAAAAAGTTTTTGTTAATTGCAAATTTTGGGTTTGGGGAAATTATCTTGTCTTGTTTATTATTGTTGAAACTTGGGATGTTACAAACCCTTCCCCCTTACAAAAGATCTCGTCCCGAGATCTGAGAAAACTAGGTACTAAAGAGATCTGGGTACTCAGTCCTCATAAAGTCTTCTCTCTCCCAAGTGGCTTCTTCTTCGGTGTGATTACTCCATTGGATCTTCAGAAACTTGATACTCCGCGTACGGGTGGTTCTGAAAGCTTCTTCCAGGATGCGAATAGGTACTTCGCGGTATGTCAGATCTGAGTTGATATCCACAGCTTGATGGTCGATGTTCTTGAAAACCTCGGTCTTCTCAGGCACTTCTAAACACTTCCGGAGTAGCGAGATGTGAAACACATTGTGCACCGCTGACATTTCTTCCGGTAACTCCAGCTGATAGGATACTTCTCCTCGGCGACTCAGGACCTTGAAAGGTCCGACATATCGGGGTGCGAGCTTTCCTCTAAGCTGAAATCTCTGCATTCCTTTAAGAGGGGACACTTTGAGATATACGAAATCTCCGATCTCGAAGGTCATCTCTCGGCGTCTCTTGTCGGCGTAGCTCTTCTGTCTTGATTGGGCTGTCCTGAGATACTCGCGGATCTTGTGAACCTTCTCTTCGGCTTCTCAGAGAATATCGGGTCCAAAGACTTGACTCTCTCCTACTTCGACCAATTCAGAGGGGTACGACACTTCCTTCCGTACAGTGCTTCAAAGGGGGCCATCTGTAAGCTGGCTTGGTAGCTGTTGTTGTACGAGAATTCTGCGTAGGGCAAGCAGTCTTCCCACTTGGATCCATACTCTAGCACACATGCTCTCAACATATCTTCTAGTATCTGGTTGACTCTTTCAGTCTGTCCATCTGTCTGCGGGTGATAGGCGGTGCTGAAATTCAGACGGGTTCCGAGTCCTTCATGTACTTTCTGCCAGAACCTGGAGGTGAATTGGGATCCTCTGTCGGATACTATCGACTTCGGGGTTCCGTGCAGGCTGACTATCCTTGAGATATATAACTCTGCGAGTCTCGGTCCTTGATAGGTGGTCTTGACGGGGATGAAGTGGGCGACTTTGGTCAGTCTGTCGACCACTACCCAGATGGAATCATTCCCTTTACTAGATTTGGGCAGTCCGGTGATGAAGTCCATTCCTACGGAATCCCACTTCCATTCGGGAATCTGTAGGGGTTGCAACAGTCCTGCGGGGCGTTGGTGTTCTGCTTTGACTCTTTGACAGATGTCACTCTTGGCGATGTAGCTTCCAATTTCTCTCTTCATTCCATGCCACCAGAATTGTTCCTTCAAATCCTGGTACATCTTGGTTCCTCCGGGGTGAATGGAGTATAGGGTGTCGTGAGCTTCCTTCAGAATAACTTGCTTCAACTCTGAGTCTGATGGCACGCAAAGGCGCTTGTTATACCATAGCACTCCTTCTTCATCTACGGTGAATCCCGGTGCCTTTCCGGCGGCTATTTGGTTCTTGACTCCTTCAATGCTAGCATTTCCTTTCTGAGCTTCTTTGATCTGACTAATCAGGGTGGGTTGGAGTTCAATGCTGGCGAGGTATCCTTCGCTAACTAGTTCCAGTCTAAACTGTTCAAACTCTTCAAACAGGCTGGGTTGCTCCATTGCTAACATGGAGTTCAACTGACACGGCAGTCTACTCAGAGCATCCGCTACCACATTGGCCTTGCCGGGGTGATAGTGGATTTCCATGTCGTAATCCTTGATTAACTCTATCCATCTGCGCTGTCTCATATTCAGCTCCTTCTGCGTGAAGATATACTTCAGGCTCTTGTGATCCGAGTAAACCTCGCATCGATTACCCATGAGGTAATGATGCCATACTTTCAGTGCTAACACCACCGCTGCTAGCTCTAAGTCATGGGTTGGATAATTCTGTTCATGCTGCTTCAGCTGTCTGGATAGGTAAGATATCACTTTGCCTTCTTGCATTAGCACACATCCAAGACCAATCTTGGAGGCGTCACAGTACACATCAAAGGGCTTGGTAATGTCCGGCATAACCAGTATTGGGGCTGTTGTCAATCTTAGCTTGAGCTGTTGAAAGCTCTCTTCACACTTGTCGGTCCATTCGAACTTCCGGTCCTTCTTCAACAATTGGGTCATCGGTCTTGCTATGCTCGAGAATCCTTCAACGAATCGGCGGTAATATCCCGCCAATCCGAGAAATGCACGGACTTCGGTCTGAGTGGTTGGGGCTTTCCATTCTTCAACAGTCTTGATTTTTGCGGGGTCAACGGCAATTCCTCCGGCTGACAAGATATGACCCAAGAATCCTACTTCTTTCAACCAGAACTCACACTTGCTGAACTTGGCATACAACTGATGTCCCCGAAGGGTATCTAGGACCACTTCCAAATGTTGCTCATGTTCTTCTTCGGACTTGGAGTATATGAGGATGTCGTCGATGAAGACAACGACAAACTTGTCCAGGAAGTTCATAAAGATCTTATTCATGAGATTCATGAAATAAGCGGGGGCATTGGTTAATCCAAATGACATGACATTGTACTCATACAATCCATATCTAGTGGTAAAGGCAGTTTTTGGGATATCGGTGGCACGAATCTTCAACTGATGGTATCCTGTCCGCAGATCAATCTTCGAGAATACTTGGGCTCCGGTCAGCTGATCAAACAGATCTTCTATCTTGGGCAACGGATACTTGTTCTTAATGGTGACATCGTTGAGCTTACGGTAGTCCGTAACCAAACGAGTGGCACCGTCCTTTTTATCCACAAACAAAACTGGCGATCTCCAAGGTGACACACTTGGTTGAATCAGACCTTTGAATAGCATATCATCCAGTTGTTTCTTCAGTTCCACTAACTCTGCCGGGTTCATGCTGTAGGCTTGATGGCGTGTAACTCACACGTTCGTTGGGAACCCCAAGAGGAAGGTATGATGCGCACAGCAGCAAGTTTTCCCTCAGAAAGAAACCAAGATTTATCGAACCAGGAGGAGCCAAGAAGCACGTTGAAGGTTGATGGCGGCGGGATGTAGTGCGGCGCAACACCAGGGATTCCGACGCCAACGTGGAACCTGCACAACACAACCAAAGTACTTTGCCCCAACGAAACAGTGAGGTTGTCAATCTCACCGGCTTGCTGTAACAAAGGATTAACCGTATTGTGTGGAAGATGATTGTTTGCAGAAAACAGTAGAACAAGTATTGCAGTAGATTGTATTTCAGTAAAGAGAATTGGACCGGGGTCCACAGTTCACTAGAGGTGTCTCTCCCATAAGATAAACAGCATGTTGGGTGAACAAATTACAGTTGGGCAATTGACAAATAAAGAGGGCATGACCATGCACATACATATCATGATGAGTATAGTGAGATTTAATTGGGCATTACGACAAAGTACATAGACCGCCATCCAACTGCATCTATGCCTAAAAAGTCCACCTTCAGGTTATCATCCGAACCCCCTCCAGTATTAAGTTGCAAAGCAACAGACAATTGCATTAAGTATGGTGCGTAATGTAATCAACAACTACATCCTTAGACATAGCATCAATGTTTTATCCCTAGTGGCAACAGCACAACACAACCTTAGAACTTTCTGTCACTGTCCCAGGTGTCAATGCAGGCATGAACCCACTATCGAGCATAAGTACTCCCTCTTGGAGTTACAAGCATCTACTTGGCCAGAGCATCTACTAGTAACGGAAAGCATGCAAGATCATAAACAACACATAGATATAACTTTGGTAATCAACATAACAAGTATTCTCTATTCATCGGATCCCAACAAACGCAACATATAGAATTACAGATAGATGATCTTGATCATGTTAGGCAGCTCACAAGATCCGACAATGATAGCACAATGGGGAGAAGACAACCATCTAGCTACTGCTATGGACCCATAGTCCAGGGGTAGACTACTCACACATCACACCGGAGGCGACCATGGCGGTGTAGAGTCCTCCGGGAGATGATTCCCCTCTCCGGCAGGGTGCCGGAGGCGATCTCCTGGATCCCCCGAGATGGGATCGGCGTTGGCGGCGTCTCTGGAAGGTTTTCCATATCGTGGCTCTCGGTACTGGGGGTTTCGTCACGGAGGCTTTAAGTAGGCGGAAGGGTAGGTCAAGAGGCGGCTCGGGGGGCCCAAACCATAGGCCGGCGCGGCCAGGGGTGGGGCCGCGTCGCCCTAGGGTTTGACAACCCCGTGGCCCCTCTTCGTTTCGTCTTCGGACTTCTGGAAGCTTCGTGGAAAAATAGGCCCCTGGGCGTTGATTTCGTCCAATTCCGAGAATATTTCCTTACTAGGATTTCTGAAACCAAAAACAGCAGAAACAAAGAATCGGCACTTCAGCATCTTGTTAATAGGTTAGTTCCAGAAAATGCACGAATATGACATAAAGTGTGTATAAAACATGTAGATAACATCAATAATGTGGCATGGAACATAAGAAATTATCGATACGTCGGAGACGTATCAGCATCCCCAAGCTTAGTTCTGCTCGTCCCGAGCAGGTAAAACGATAACACAGATAATTTCTGGAGTGACATGCCATCATAATCTTGATCATACTATTTGTAAAGCATATGTAGTGAATGCAGCGATCAAAACAATGTATATGACATGAGTAAACAAGTGAATCATAAAGCAAAGAATTTTCATGAATAGCACTTCAAGACAAGCATCAATAAGTCTTGCATAAGAGTTAACTCATAAAGCAATAATTCAAAGTAAAGGTATTGAAGCAACACAAAAGAAGATTAAGTTTCAGCGGTTGCTTTCAACTTGTAACATGTATATCTCATGGATATTGTCAACATAGAGTAATATAATAAGTGCAATAAGCAAGTATGTAGGAATCAATGCACAGTTCACACAAGTGTTTGCTTCTTGAGGTGGAGAGAAATAGGTGAACTGACTCAACATTGAAAGTAAAAGAATGGTCCTCCATAGAGGAAAAGCATCGATTGCTATATTTGTGCTAGAGCTTTGATTTTGAAAACATGAAACAATTTTGTCAACGGTAGTAATAAAGCATATGCATCATGTAAATTATATCTTATAAGTTGCAAGCCTCATGCATAGTGTACTAATAGTGCCCGCACCTTGTCCTAATTAGCTTGGACTACCGGATCATCACAATGCACAGTTTTAACCAAGTGTCACAAAGGGGTACCTCTATGCCGCCTGTACAAAGGTCTAAGGAGAAAGCTCGCATTGGATTTCTCGCTATTGATTATTCTTCAACTTAGACATCCATACCGGGACAACATAGACAACAGATAATGGACTCCTCTTTTATGCATAAGCATGTAACAACAATTAATAATTTTCTCATATGAGATTTGAGGATATATGTCCAAAACTGAAACTTCCACCATGGATCATGGCTTTAGTTAGCGGCCCAATGTTCTTCTCTAACAATATGCATGCTTAACCATAAGGTGGTAGATCTCTCTTACTTCAGACAAGACGGACATGCATAGCAACTCACATGAAATTCAACAATGAATAGTTGATGGCGTCCCGATGAACATGGTTATCGCACAACAAGCAACTTAATAAGAGATAAAGTGCATAATTACATATTCAATACCACAATAGTTTTTAAGCTATTTGTCCCATGAGCTATATATTGCAAAAGGTGAATGATGGAATTTTAAAGGTAGCACTCAAGCAATTTACTTTGGAATGGCGGAAAATACCATGTAGTAGGTAGGTATGGTGGACACAAATGGCATAGTGGTTGGCTCAAGTATTTTGGATGCATGAGAAGTATTCCCTCTCGATACAAGGTTTAGGCTAGCAAGGTTTATTTGAAACAAACACAAGGATGAACCGGTGCAGCAAAACTCACATAAAAGACATATTGAAAACATTATAAGACTCTACACCGTCTTCCTTGTTGTTCAAACTCAATACTAGAAATTATCTAGACCTTAGAGAAACCAAATATGCAAACCAAATTTTAGCACGCTCTATGTATTTCTTCATTAATGGGTGCAAAGCATATGATGCAAGAGCTTAATCATGAGCACAACAATTGCCAAGTATCACATTACCCAAGACATTTATAGCAATTACTACATGTATCATTTTCCAATTCCAACCATATAACAATTTAACGAAGGAGAAACTTCGCCATGAATACTATGAGTAGAAACCAAGGACATACTTGTCCATATGCTACAGCGGAGCGTGTTTCTCTCCCATAAAGTGAATGCTAGGATCCATTTTATTCAAACAAAACAAAAAACAAAAACAAACCGATGCTCCAAGCAAAGCACATAAGATGTGATGGAATAAAAATATAGTTTCAGGGGAGGAACCTGATAATGTTGTCGATGAAGAAGGGGATGCCTTGGGCATCCCCAAGCTTAGACGCTTGAGTATTCTTGATATATGCAGGGGTGAACCACCGGGGCATCCCCAAGCTTAGAGCTTTCACTCTCCTTGATCATGTTGCATCATACTCCTCTCTTGATCTTTGAAAACTTCCTCCACACCAAACTCGAAACAACTCATTAGAGGGTTAGTGCACAATAAAAATTAACATATTCAGAGGTGACACAATCATTCTTAACACTTCTGGACATTGCATAAAGCTACTGGACATTAGTGGATCAAAGAAATTCATCCAACATAGCAAAAGAGGCAATGCGAAATAAAAGGCAGAATCTGTCAAAACAGAACAGTTCGTATTGACGAATTTTAAAATGGCACCAGACTTGCTCAAATGAAAATGCTAAAATTGAATGAAAGTTGCGTACATATCTGAGGATTATGCACGTAAATTGGCTTAATTTTCTGAGCTACCTACAGGGAGGTAGACCCAGATTCGTGACAGCAAAGAAATCTGGAACTGCGCAGTAATCCAAATCTAGTACTTACTTTACTATCAAAGACTTTACTTGGCACAACAAAACACAAAACTAAGGGTGTGTTTGGTTGAGCTGTAGATTCCTGAGAATCAGCTGTGTGAAATCTGCTGTGGAAAAGCTGCTGTGAGGTGACAACTGTGAGAAAGCTGAAAGTTGTTTGGTTGTAACAACTGCCAACTGTGGATTTCATAGAAAATATCTGTAGTGCCCCGAGGCTATGATAAATTATTTATATTTGAAATATCTGCTTAGCAACGATTTGTACACCGGTAGACATACAAATATCAATTTTTAGACCATCTTTTGATTTTTTAAATATTCTATATGTATATCTTAGAAAGTGATGTCGTAAATACTACCAAAGACATTCGAAAATCTGCATCACATTTCTGAAACTTTTCATCCCTCAACGGATAAAATTTGTGGTGCTCTACAAGGAATAGTGATGTACTTCTTTGTACGAAATGATAAATTAGCATAGCCTCTAATACGGGCCATTTTTTCCTTCAAGACTCTGAAGGCACGCTAGAGTAATAGTCCCTTTTAGCCACTTCTTTCTAGTGTGCTTCCATCTACACAAAATATAACATCACAATTTTAGATTTACATACTGCAAGCGTTTTTCTTCTTACAAATATTTCAACAAACACCTTGCAAGCAAACTCCAAACCATTTTCTATATAGACCATTGTGCACACACCAACTACACAATAATCTGCTGCATTGTAAAATCCAAATTCACAGCTGTTGCACAGACCAAATTGCAAGGAATCAATCAGAAAAAATGGCCATATGGTACAGGTCATGAGAGGGAGGAGGAACGAGATCTGACTGAGGGAGGCGTGGGAGAAGTATACCTCTAGGCGGCGCAGTCTATCTCTGGCAGGATGGTGCCGTTCGTTGTACATGGAGGCACCGGCGCGGCGGACCGATCTATGGAGGCGGCGGCAGGCCGGGGGTTGGAGCTTGGCGTTGGGTCGACGCAGGGGGTCGACGCTCGGGTGTTTCTAGAAGGGGAACAAGAGCGGAGGGCTGGGAGGAATCAATTCCGGGCGGCGCGCTGCCGGAGGCCGCCGGAGTAGGCCGGAGATAGGAACCCCAGCATGTCGTCTCTTCTTCCTTGTCCGTATCATGGGGAAAAAGAACAGGGACGAGATGATGGAGGAGGGTTCGACCAGAATAGAAAGAAATGAACTGGTCAGTTTCCACTCGTCGGTGGCATGGTGAGTAATATTTGAGGATTTGGCTGGACGCAACGCAGTGGAATCAGGGGTCGACCCAACTTTCGATTTGCACTGCCAAAATCTGCTGATTTTCGAAAATCTATTCCAGCTTGGTAACCCTTTGGTTCAGATTCCAGCTGCCAGACAGTGAATCTGGTGGTAGAATCCCAACCAAACACACATAAGGAGAGGTTGCTACAGTAGTAAACAACTTCCAAGACACAAAATAAAAACAAAGTACTGTAGCAAAATAACACATGGGTTATCTCCCAAGAAGTTCTTTCTTTATAGCCTTTAAGATGGGCTCAGCAGTTTTAATGATGCACCCGCAAGAAATAGTATTTGAAGCAAGAGAGAGCATCAAGAAGCAAATCCAAAACACATTTAAGTCTAACATGCTTCCTATGAAAAGGAACCTTGTACACAATTAAATTCATGAAGAGCAAAATGACAAGATCAGGAAGATAAAACAAGTGTAGCTTCAAAAATTTCAGCACATAGAGAGGCATTTTAGTAACATGAAAATTTCTACAACCATATTTTCCTCTCTCATAATAATTTTCAGAGGCATCATGAACAAACTCAACAATATAAGTATCACATAAAGCATTCTTATTCACATGCATAAAAGTATCATTACTCTCCACATAAGCATAATCAATTTTATTAGTTGTAGTGGGAGCAAATTCAACAAAGTAGCTATCATTATTATTCTCATTATCAAATATAGGAGGCATATTGTAATCATAATCAAATTTATCCTCCATAACAGGCGGTACTAAAAGACCAATATCATTATCATAAATAGGAGGCAAAGTATCATCAAAGTAAATTTTCTCCTCAATGCTTGGGGGAATAAAAAGATCATGAAAACCAGCTTCCCCAAGCTTAGAACTTTCTATATTATTATCAACAATGGTGTTCAAAGCGTTCATACTAATATTACTACCAGCATGCAAATAAGATCCCATAGGTTTTTTAATTTTCGCATCAAACAATCCATGTTTTAAATCAGGAAATAGAATAAGAAGATCATTCTTGTCCATTATGCCAAACTAGTGTAATAAAAACATGCATGATATTATAAAGTAAAACAAGTAACTAATTTTTTTGTGTTTTTGATATAGAGTGCAGCAAACAAAGTAGTAAATAAAACTAAGCAAGACAAAAACAAAGTAAAGAGATTGAGAAGTGGAGACTCCCCTTGCAGCGTGTCTTGATCTCCCCGGCAACGGCGCCAGAAAATATGCTTGATGGCGTGTAACTCACACGTTCGTTGGGAACCCCAAGAGGAAGGTATGATGCGCACAGCAGCAAGTTTTCCCTCAGAAAGAAACCAAGGTTTATCGAACCAGGAGGAGCCAAGAAGCACGTTGAAGGTTGATGGCGGCGGGATGTAGTGCGGCGCAACACCAGGGATTCCGGCGCCAACGTGGAACCTGCACAACACAACCAAAGTACTTTGCCCCAACGAAACAGTGAGGTTGTCAATCTCACCGGCTTGCTGTAACAAAGGATTAACCGTATTGTGTGGAAGATGATTGTTTGCAGAAAACAGTAGAACAAGTATTGCAGTAGATTGTATTTCAGTAAAGAGAATTGGACCGGGGTCCACAGTTCACTAGAGGTGTCTCTCCCATAAGAAAAACAGCATGTTGGGTGAACAAATTACAGTTCGGCAATTGACAAATAAAGAGGGCATGACCATGCACATACATATCATGATGAGTATAGTGAGATTTAATTGGGCATTACGACAAATTACATAGACCGCCATCCAACTGCATCTATGCCTAAAAAGTCCACCTTCAGGTTATCATCCGAACCCCCTCCAGTATTAAGTTGCAAAGCAATAGACAATTGCATTAAGTATGGTGCGTAATGTAATCAACAACTACATCCTTAGACATAGCATCAATGTTTTATCCCTAGTGGCAACAGCACAACACAACCTTAGAACTTTCTGTCACTGTCCCAGGTGTCAATGCAGGCATGAACCCACTATCGAGCATAAGTACTCCCTCTTGGAGTTACAAGCATCTACTTGGCCAGAGCATCTACTAGTAACGGAAAGCATGCAAGATCATAAACAACACATAGATATAACTTTGATAATCAACATAACAAGTATTCTCTATTCATCGGATCCCAACAAACGCAACATATAGAATTACAGATAGATGATCTTGATCATGTTAGGCAGCTCACAAGATCCGACAATGATAGCACAATGGGGAGAAGACAACCATCTAGCTACTGCTATGGACCCATAGTCCAGGGGTAGACTACTCACACATCACACCGGAGGCGACCATGGCGGTGTAGAGTCCTCCGGGAGATGATTCCCCTCTCCGGCAGGGTGCCGGAGGCGATCTCCTGGATCCCCCGAGATGGGATCGGCGTTGGCGGCGTCTCTGGAAGGTTTTCCGTATCGTGGCTCTCGGTACTGGGGGTTTCGTCACGGAGGCTTTAAGTAGGCGGAAGGGCAAGTCAGGAGGGGGCACAGGGGCCCCACACCACAGGCCGGCGTGGCCAGGGGGTGGGCCGCGCCGCCCTAGGGTTTGGGCACCCTGTGGCCCCACTTCGTTTCGTCTTCGGACTTCTGGAAGCTTCGTGGAAAAATAGGCCCCTGTGCGTTGATTTCGTCCAATTCCGAGAATATTTCCTTACTAGGATTTCTGAAACCAAAAACAGCAGAAAACAGCAACTGGCACTTCGGCATCTTGTTAATAGGTTAGTTCCAGAAAATGCACGAATATGACATAAAGTGTGTATAAAACATGTAGATAACATCAATAATGTGGCATGGAACATAAGAAATTATCGATACGTCGGAGACGTATCAAGGCTCTCTGGGCTATAGGTCCGGTTCCGGGGATTAGCTCGATGATAAACTCGATATCCCGATCTGGGGGCATACCGGGTAGATCATCCGGAAACACATCAGGATATCGACAAACGACCCTGATCTGATCCAAGGTGGGTTTGGCTAGGCTTTGGTTACAAGTGAATTTTCGGGGCATCTTTTCAGATATGTGTTCGACTATTATTCCGGTGCTACTAGTCATGGTGATGGCCTTCTTGGCACAATCAATCAGTCCATGATGTTTCGCCATCCAGTCCATTCCCAGGACTACTTCCAAACCTTTGGCTCCCAGAACAATCAAATTTGCATAGAATTCTATTTCATGTATTCTGATTGGCACATCTTTGCAAATTTTTCTAGCTTTAGTGGTTGATCCAGGTATTTGAACTATCATGACATGCTTCAAACTGATGGGTTGAATCTTACTAGTGCATGCAAAATCTTCGGTAATGAATGAATGCGATGCTCCAGAATCAAACAGCACTCTTGCGGGTATTGAGTTAACAGAGAACATACCCAGCACAACGTCTGGGGCTTCCTGAGCTTCTTCTGCATTCATGTGGTAGAGGCGGCCGTTGCGGTTGTTCGGGTTGTTGGGGGCGAACTTCTTGTTGGTGGTGACACGACGCTGCTGCTGTGCAGGGCCTGAGGTGTTGGCGGCAGTCTTGGTGAGCTTCTTGGGGCACTCATAGGAGAAGTGCCCAGCCACTCCGCACTCGTAGCAGTTGTAGGTGGACTTGTCCTTGGGTGTGATGGGAACAACGTTGCTCCCAGTCCTTGGAGCAGTGTTGGAGTTATTGTTGGGGGCGCGGGGTGGAGCGCGGTTGAAGTTGTTGCTGTGGTTGTTGTTGTTGTTGTAGTTGTTGTGTCCTCCTGACCTGGGGTTTCCTCCACTCCGGTTCTGATAACTCGGACGTGGATTCTGCATCGGGGGCTTGTTGTTTCTTGGGGCGAACCCTCCGCTTGAGCTGGGGCGATACTTGTGGTTGTTGCTGGGCCCACTCTGGTTCATCATACGGCGCTTGCGGTTCTCATTGGCTTGGTGTATCTTCCCCTCCATCTGAATGGCGGAGTCAACGAGGGCTTCTAAGTCAGCAAAGGGGATATTGATCAGCACAGTCTGCATCTCATCATGCAGTCCATTCAGAAACCTCTCCTTCCTTTTCTTGACGGTGTCCGTCTCATCCGGGGCGTACCTTGACAAAGTGAGGAACTTGTCGCGGTATTCCACCACGGTCATTCTGCCTTGCTCCAGTTCCCTGAACTCATCCCTCATCTTCTTAATCAAACCCGGGGGTACGTGATACTTGCTAAACTTGAGTTTGAAGTCTTCCCAAGTCATCATGTGCCCCGCATTTAATGCGCGGGTACTTGTCCACCAGGCACGTGCAGGTCCAGCCAGATAGTGGGTGGCGAACAACACCTTCTCGTTGTCCTCCACTCCGGCAACCTCGAGATTGTTCTCCATAGTCTGGAGCCAATCATCAGCATCTAAGGGTTCCTCTGTCTTGCTGAACACCGGTGGGTTGGTGTTTTGGAAGTTTTTCAGCTTTGACCCTGGGTGGTCGTGGTTTCCGTGGCCTTGATTGCCCTGA
This sequence comes from Lolium perenne, assembly GCF_019359855.2. Lineage (NCBI taxonomy): Eukaryota > Viridiplantae > Streptophyta > Magnoliopsida > Poales > Poaceae > Lolium > Lolium perenne. Next base: position 314,983,225 of record NC_067247.2, read on the forward strand.
GCAAGCTGTTGAAGTGTAGCTAGGTTGGCTTGACGGTCAACTCTCTCAGCTTCTCTTTCTGCCATCATCTGTTGCAGCATTTGCATCATTGCGGCTTCGTTGCGAGTTGGGGGTGCCATCTGAACAGTGATAGGGATCATGAGATGAGAGGGAAATTTCTATGGCTCATTTTGGGATAACATTTCACACAACTTAAAACTTGATTCATAATAATAATAATATTACACACACACAAACATAGTCATGGAGGTAGCAAATATTACAAGCCAAATATTCAGGAGGGTTTTAAGAACCCTTTCAACAAACTACGATACATGGGGCGGGTACAAAGGGCCGATACATAACACGGGACGCAAGTGCTCAGACGGGACTACTCGCCATCGACGTTGATAGGGTAGACATTGTCTACCCCGGCATCAAGGTGCTCGTGGCCATCCTCGTAAGGGTGGAACTCCAGGTCGTCATCTTCCTCCTCCTCGTAGTCATCGTCGTTGCTGACGTAGGAGTAGCCGTCCCCCTGGATGTTCTCCCCTTCACCTTCGCCTTCCAGCTCCTGGATCTGCTCAGCTTGGGCAGCGATGGTCGCCTTCAGAGTGGCGATCCTGGCCTTCAGGCGGTTGATGGCGTGATCCTTCTTCTGGTTGGCACGGCGGAGTGCCCTGCGTTCTCCGGCGATCAGCCTGATGGTGTCCGCCTGCTGCGCCAACTGGATGTGAGTGTGGTTGGCGTATTCGCGGGAGTTGTCGAGGTCGATGCGGGTTTCACTCAACATGAAGTCAAGGTGATCCACATGGTGGCGAAGTTGCGGGTGCGACGGCAGGTTCATTGGCACTCCGAGGGAGTTGTGCCTTGCATAGTGCACAAAGCGACTATCCATGAAGTCCATGAAGTTTTGCCCGCACAAACGTGCGAGTCCTTCCTGAAGTCCTCTTGCGAGACCATCCGCCCAGTTGTTCTCCCTGAAGGAGAACTGGATCCTTGCGCTCATTGGGAGCGTGAACCTTCCACGAAGGTCCACCATAATCACCCACTGAAGTTGACCACCGGGCTGGTCATTGAGCATTCCACCAAAGACTTCCGGTGGTGGGCGCCCGAGGAACTCTGAGAGGGAGAAGAGGTCCCTCTCGAAGATGATCTCTCCACCGTTCCACAACTGATAGAACTCAGTCTGGAGAAAGGGCTGCGCGTCCACGACGTGATCCATCTGTAGAGAGATTAGATGATTAAGTTAGAGAAGTGCAAGTGTTCCAATTTTTAATTCACTTATAAGAAGGGCATGAATTTAAAGTTTGTAATAGACTCTTCAAGGTAAGAGAGTGAATATGGTTTTCATAACTAGTCAAATCATGGAATTTGAAACTAAGTTTTTGAGCGTCCATTCTAACTAGGGTCTCCTAAGGTCAAACAATGGCTCTGATACCAACTTGTCAACACCCGGATTTTTAAGTCCAGATGCCTATTATGTCGTACATCGCAATCCCAGGAATAATGTTTTTGCGAGACATAATAGTAAGTAGCATAGAGTCATCATTTATTACAACACATATTGTCTTACAACCATAGATCACATGATCCAATATTACACGAATATATTGTTCAACATCACAAATAGTAGCGGAAGCGAAGTAGTAGTGGACTATCTATTCCACAGGCAACGCTTGACGTTAGAAGACGATCCTAGTTATCGTAGACGTCCTGTTGTCCGTCATCCTGATACTGGTGCTCTCCTTCATAGTCTGGCATTTGAATAGCCAGGGCAAAGCCATGAGTACTTTTAAAGTACTCGCAAACTAACTCTACCATAATTACTCAATAAGTGTAAGAAGGGGGTGCTAAGCTCTAGGTTTATTTGCATAAAGCCAAGTTTTAGTTTGATAAACATTTAGTAAAGCCTTATCATGTGCTAGACTAACTCAAGTGGGAACATTAGTGTCATTCCCACAACTTTCATATTGATTCACCTCAATATCACCTTGCAATTCAACATTCCTTTTTAAGATCAAAACAAAATAATGATAACGGAGATAGTATGGCCTTTCCAATCGTCCGTAACCGTGGACACGGCTATTCGAATAGGTTTAACACTCTGCAGAGGTTGTACTCTTGTGCCACAACTTTTGATTACATCCGTCGAGGATAACCCCGAATCATCGTAACACGATGACGCGGATCATCAATCGAAACCTTTCACTTATATATGCTAGTATGAGCACCTCTCCCCATGAGCTTGGCCTCCCGGTGGAAACCGCATGATCAACCCGGGACTGCACGGGGGCTTGGGCCGTACATTCACCTCATTTCAACATCAATCCACACTTAACGGAGGCAGCCGCAGCGTAACCCCTATGATGTTTGTTCAGAGGGAACCCATACTAAAATACACAAGTTTCTAGTTAAGCCCTACCCATAATCAGGTATTGTGGGGGTACTTGTATAATTGGAAGGGTATCGCATTCAAACCCAATCATCAATTTTATCAAAAATCACCATCTTCTCTTGTTCAACTCCACCTCCACTTTACTTTCTTTCAAAGTCACTTCACTTCACCATGTTCCCATCTAGAGTAGTCACTTTTAATTGATTAGCACTAGCAACTATATGAGGGGTGCTATCTAGCTTTGAGTGGTGCTAATCTATTCCAAGTATTGTTCTACTCTAGACCAAGTGAATCATAAATCAAAAAGTACTTTGAAATAAATAAGCAAAGGTAAATGTAAGTAAAAAACATGGGATAGGTAATACATAAAAGTAAAGTGTGATGGTGCCTTTGCTCTTGTAGAGCTAAGCACTTGTGTTTAGCAAGGGTTAGCTTGCCTTGAGCTGGGTAGTTATCGAAGTTCTCTTCTTCTTCCTGAGAGTAGCCCTCCTCCCCTTGGTATTCCTCGTTACTAGCGTCTATATACGAATACGAGGTATAAATACTAAACCAAACTCACATACTAAACTAGAAACACTCAAAAGAGTTTACACACTAATCCTATCATTAATCAAACATGGCATGGTGGATTATTTGCTTAGTCTTTATTTGAAAGAAAATAATTTCCTCTCATTAATCCTATTTCTTAAATTGGGTATGTAGATCTTTAGAGGAATTCATTTCTTCTCTTTACCTCTTATTAAGATTTAATCTCTTCATATAATAATAGGGTATGAAATATAGGTTGACCCAAAGTCAACATTTCATATCTATTATATGTGAGTTCAATTTAATTGAAGTGCTACACTTCACATAGTTTTAGTACTTAACATTTAAATGAATTAAAATCTCTAAGTAATAATTCTCAAGGGTTTATTAGCCTAAGTCATTCCCCCTGGTTATTAGTACTTAGGATCAAAATTTAAATGAGAGGTAGCTCTCATATTAGGGTTGAGTTTGAATTCCACTTTCAAATGCTCTAGAAATGACTACATAGCCATTTTATTTGCTCTAGTCCATGATCATACAAACAACATGGCTATGTTATTGCATAATCAATTAGAGGACATCATTTGTGATTTATTAGAATTGGAATTAGTTCAAAATCTATTCTGGTTAAATTTTAAATAAAGTTTGAATGTTCAAAAGTCCCTGTCTTGTCTTTTTTATCAAAATAAATCTACTATGAATTTGTAGGTGGGGCCAGTGGCATTGGATAGATAAATTCATGGGCTTTCCAACGGTATAAAGTTTGCTAAATTTGGTTTGGTAGAATTCAAACTATTCAAAATTTGCTAAACCTCAGCAGGGCAAATTTGAATAAAGATTAAACTAAATTTGAATGGATGGGCTAGGCGGGAAGCGTTACTGGGCCGAAACGGTTTAAAAATCCACTTCGCAGCCCAACACGCATCTGGTGCGCCCGGGCCGCACTGACGAGGTGGGGGCCACCTGTCGGCGACTCTTTAAACAGCGAAACGGTATTTTCAATCTCGACCGTAAGATTAGAATGGAGATCGACGGCGTGTGAGCGTCGTCGTCTCCGACGAGCGGCGAGCTCCCTGGCGGCAAGCCTAGGGGGTGGGAGGGAGTACCAGGCCGTTGCAGGAGTCTGGCAGAGTGCGCGGAGAAGATGTAGTAGATGAGGAAGCCCTGGGAGCAGCGGCGGCGCTCGGGGAAGCGCCAATCGAAGCAGAGCTTCCGCGGGCTCCGGCGGACTTGAGCTTGCGATTCGAGCAGCTCCAGCGAGGTGCTGCTAAATTGAGGTGGGGAGAGTGTTCAGAGAAGAGAGGGGAGCAAGGTGTGTGAAGAACTTGAGGGCTGAGGAGCTCTATTTATAGCAGGCGATGGAGGCCGTGAGGTGCTGCGGAGGAGCGTCGACGGCGTGGCCTCTCCGTCGATCGAAAGGGCAAGGCGAGGACAGCATCTTGTAGGCGTCGTCCTGGCGATGCTCAACGGCTAGCTGGCGCAGAGAAAAGGTGAAGGGATGGCTCGGGAGCTTGCAGGGTTTGCGGCAGGGCGTGCGGCATCATTCGGTCGAGGACGACGGCGACGGAGCAGGGGCAGGCCTGGGCTGGTGTTTAGCGTGTAGAGGGCGGGGAGTAGCTGCTCAACGCCGCGGTAGGCTTTGCAGGGGAGGAGTAGGCTGCTCGAGCGCGCGACGTACCGGCGTGTCCAGGGCGCGCTCACCGCGTCGACTGGCATGCCCTGGCACGGTTTGGACACGCGTGTTCTGGCCAATGCCGAGCCTTGGCGAGCATGGGCGGTGTACCATTCGATTCCTTGAGTGACAGAGAGGCTCCAGGACAAGGAGAAAGGTTGAGGGGAGGGCTGGAGAGAGGGATGCCCAAAGGTGGCCGGGGTACATGGCATGGCATTGTTTTAGGGTTTCTCTTCTTCCTCCTCTCACTTTAATCGACCAAGGCAAGTACTAGGGTGAAGCAGGGGTTGTAAGAGAGTGCAATGATCAAAGATTAAAGGGGTTTAGTGAAGAAACCAGAGGGTAATAGGATGTAGCTCAAATCTGGATTATTGCATGCAAGGTGTTCGATCAAATGGCCGCATGAGATTTTTAGTTGAATTTTGGAAATCTTTTTGGTGAATCTCATTTATATAATTAATGTGAAGTATTGGTGGTGGTGGCACTCAATTTGGAGTTGTTTTGCAAAATGTCAAAAGTGACATGATCTTCACTTTATTTCAGCATCCCTTCTTGTCACGATTATTCTGGTCAACCTAGTCAACTCTAGCCATGATGGTCAACATCAAAGTTGCTCACCTTGACATGGTCTTGGATGACATGGCTTTGGTTGACCAAGTTTAGTTCAAGAATTGAGAAAACCAGGGGGGTAAAGAGGTGAAGAAAATATTTTGGGGAGAAGTGACCATTATCATATGTATGTGAGATTTTTGATTTCCTTGTATTTGATTCTTGATCCAAAGATGCAATTGTGTTAGTTTATCATATTGAAGTATTTTAGAAGCAAGGGAGCAAGCAATTATGGCCTTGGTTGAGGATTTGCACTTTTGCATATTGTGTATGTAAGTGAGAAATGGGTTTTTCCCATTTTCTCCAATTCCCCTCAAATTAGCGTTTGGTAATCTTGATTAGGGTTCACATAGCAATGGTTAAGCATCCCAACACTCATCATGGCATTTGCACAAAAGAAAATCACCCAAATGCATGAACCTATATGTAGCACTTATATGCATAGAAAAAGTTTTTGTTAATTGCAAATTTTGGGTTTGGGGAAATTATCTTGTCTTGTTTATTATTGTTGAAACTTGGGATGTTACAGAAACCAAGGTTTAATCGAACCAGTAGGAGTCAAGAAGTACGTTGAAGGTTGATGGCGGCGGGATGTAGTGCGGCGCAACACCAGAGATTCCGGCGCCAACGTGGAACCTGCACAACACAACCAAAGTACTTTGCCCCAACGAAACAGTGGGGTTGTCAATCTCACCGGCTTGCTGTAACAAAGAATTAACCGTATTGTGTGGAAGATGATTGTTTGCAGAAAACAGTAAAACAGTATTGCAGTAGATTGTATTTCAGTATAGAGAATTGGACCGGGGTCCACAGTTCACTAGAGGTGTCTCTCCCATAAGATAAACAGCATGTTGGGTGAACAAATTACAGTTGGGCAATTGACAAATAAAGAGGGCATGACCATGCACATACATATTATGATGAGTATAGTGAGATTTAATTGGGCATTACGACAAAGTACATAGACCGCTATCCAGCATGCATCTATGCCTAAAAAGTCCACCTTCAGGTTATCATCCGAACCCCCTCCAGTATTAAGTTGCTAACAACAGACAATTGCATTAAGTATTGCGCGTAATGTAATCAGTGACTACATCCTCAAACATAGCACCAATGTTTTATCCCTAGTGGCAATAGCACATCCATCACCTTAGAGGTTCTTGTCACTCCTCCAGATTCACGGAGACATGAACCCACTATCGAGCATAAATACTCCCTCTTGGAGTTACTAGCATCAACTTGGCCAGAGCATCTACTAATAACGGAGAGCATGCAAGATCATAAACAACACATAGATATAAATTGATAATCAACATAACAAGTATTCTCTATTCATCAGATCCCAACAAACGCAACATATAGAATTACAGATAGATGATCTTGCTCATGTTAGGCAGCTCACAAGACCCGACAATTAAGCACAATGGGGAGAAGACAACCATCTAGCTACTGCTATGGACCCATAGTCCAGGGGTGAACTACTCACTCATCACTCCGTAGGCGACCATGGCGGCGTAGAGTCCTCCGGGAGATGAATCCCCTCTCCGGCAGGGTGCCGGAGGCGATCTCCTGAATCCCCCGAGATGGGATTGGCGGCGACGGCGTCTCTGGAAGGTTTTCCGTATCGTGGCTCTCGGTACTGGGGGTTTCGCGATGGAGGCTTTAAGTAGGCGGAAGGGCAGGTCAGGGGGCCACACGAGGGCCCCACACTACAGGTCAGCGCGGCCAGGGCTTGGGCCGCGCCGCCCTAGGGTGTGGCCACCTTGTGGCCCCACTTCGTCTCCTCTTCGGTCTTCTGGAAGCTTCGTGGCAAAATAGGACCCTGGGCGTTGATTTCGTCCAATTCCGAGAATATTTCGTTACTAGGATTTCTGAAACCAAAAACAGCAGAAAACAACAACTGGCACTTCGGCATCTTGTTAATAGGTTAGTTCCAGAAAATGCACGAATATGACATAAAGTGTGCATAAAACATGTAGATATTATCAATAATGTGGCATGGAACACAAGAAATTATCGATACGTCGGAGACGTATCAGCATCCCCAAGCTTAGTTCTGCTCGTCCCGAGCAGGTAAAACGATAACAAAGATAATTTCTGGAGTGACATGCCATCATAACCTTGATCATACTATTTGTAAAGCATATGTAGTGAATGCAGCGATCAAAACAATGTATATGACATGAGTAAACAAGTGAATCATAAAGCAAAGACTTTTCATGAATAGTACTTCAAGACAAGCATCAATAAGTCTTGCATAAGAGTTAACTCATAAAGCAATAATTCATAGTAAAAGCATTGAAGCAACACAAAGGAAGATTAAGTTTCAGCGGTTGCTTTCAACTTGTAACATGTATATCTCATGGATATTGTCAACATAGAGTAATATAATAAGTGCAATATGCAAGTATGTAGGAATCAATGCACAGTTCACACAAGTGTTTGCTTCTTGAGGTGGAGAGAAATAGGTGAACTGACTCAACAATGAAAGTAAAAGAATGGTCCTCCATAGAGGAAAAGCATCGATTGCTATATTTGTGCTAGAGCTTTGATTTTGAAAACATGAAACAATTTTGTCAACGGTAGTAATAAAGCATATGTATCATGTAAATTATATCTTACAAGTTGCAAGCCTCATGCATAGTATACAAATAGTGCCCGCACCTTGTCCTAATTAGCTTGGACTACCGGATCATCGCAATGAACATGTTTTAACCAAGTGTCACAATGGGGTACCTCCATGCCGCCTGTACAAAGGTCTAAGGAGAAAGCTCGCATCGGATTTCTCGCTATTGATTATTCTCAACTTAGATATCCATACCGGGACAACATAGACAACAGATAATGGACTCCTCTTTTATGCATAAGCATGTAGCAACAATTATTTTTCTCATATGAGATTGAGGATATTGTCCAAAACTGAAACTTCCACCATGGATCATGGCTTTAGTTAGCGGCCCAATGTTCTTCTCTAACAATATGCATGCTTAACCATAAGGTGGTAGATCTCTCTTACTTCAGACAAGACGGACATGCATAGCAACTCACATGATATTCAACAAAGAGTAGTTGATGGCGTCCCCAGTGAACATGGTTATCGCACAACGAGCAACTTAATAAGAGATAAAGTGCATAAGTACATATTTAATACCACAATAGTTTTTAAGCTATTTGTCCCATGAGCTATATATTGCAAAGGCGAATGATGGAATTTTAAAGGTAGCACTCAAGCAATTTACTTTGGAATGGCGGAGAAATACCATGTAGTAGGTAGGTATGGTGGACACAAATGGCATAGTGGTTGGCTCAAGGATTTTGGATGCATGAGAAGTATTCCCTCTCGATACAAGGTTTAGGCTAGCAAGGTTATTTGAAACAAACACAAGGATGAACGGTGCAGCAAAACTCACATAAAAGAAATATTGTAAACATTATAAGAATCTACACCGTCTTCCTTGTTGTTCAAACTCAATACTAGAAATTATCTAGACCTTAGAGAGACCAAATATGCAAACCAAATTTTAGCATGCTCTATGTATTTCTTCATTAATGGGTGCAAAGTATATGATGCAAGAGCTTAACATGAGCACAACAATTGCCAAGTATCACATTATCCAAGACATTATAGCAATTACTACATGTATCATTTTCCAATTCCAACCATATAACAATTTAACGAAGAAGAAACTTCGCCATGAATACTATGAGTAAAGCCTAAGGACATACTTGTCCATATGCTACAGCGGAGCATGTCTCTCTCCCACAAAGTGAATGCTAGGATCCATTTTATTCAAACAAAACAAAAACAAACCGACGCTCCAAGCAAAGCACATAAGATGTGATGGAATAAAAATATAGTTTCAGGGGAGGAACCTGATAATGTTATCGATGAAGAAGGGGATGCCTTGGGCATCCCCAACCTTAGATGCTTGAGTCTTCTTAGAATATGCAGGGGTGAACCACCGGGGCATCCCCAAGCTTAGAGCTTTCACTCTCCTTGATCATATTGCATCATACTCCTCTCTTGATCCTTCAAAACTTCCTCCACACCAAACTTAGAACAACTCATTAGAGGGTTAGTGCACAATCAAAATATACATGTTCAGAGGTGACATAATCATTCTTAACACTTCTGGACATTGCACAAAGCTACTGGACATTAATGGATCAAAGAAATTCATGCAACATAGCAAAAGAGGCAATGCGAAATAAAAGGCAGAATCTGTCAAAACAGAACAGTTCGTATTGACGAATTTTATCGAGGCACCAGACTTGCTCAAATGAAAATGCTCAAACTGAATGAAAGTTGCGTACATATCTGAGGATCACTCATGTAAATTGGTATAATTTTCTGAGTTACCTACAGAGAAAACAGCCCAGATTCGTGACAGCAAAGAAATCTGTTTCTGCGCAGTAATCCAAATCTAGTATGAACTTTACTATCAACGACTTTACTTGGCACAACAAAACACTAAACTAAGATAAGGAGAGGTTGCTACAGTAGTAAACAACTTCCAAGACACAAAATAAAAACAAAGTACTGTAGTAAAAACATGGGTTGTCTCCCATAAGCGCTTTTCTTTAACGCCTTTCAGCTAGGCGCAGAAAGTGTGTATCAAGTATTATCAAGAGACGAAGTGTCAACATCATAATTTGTTCTAATAATAGAATCAAAAGGTAACTTCATTCTCTTTCTAGGGAAGTGTTCCATACCTTTCTTGAGAGGAAATTGATATTTAATATTACCTTCCTTCATATCAATGATAGCACCAACGGTTCGAAGAAAAGGTCTTCCCAATATAATGGGACAAGATGCATTGCATTCAATATCCAAGACAACAAAATCAACGGGGACAAGGTTATTGTTAACGGTAATGCGAACATTATCAACTTTCCCCAAATGTTTCTTTGTAGAATGATCAGCAAGATTAACATCCAAATAACAATTTTTCAGCGGTGGCAAGTCAAGCATATTATAAATTTTCTTAGGCATAACAGAAATACTTGCACCAAGATCACATAAAGCATTACAATCAAAATCTTTAACCTTCATCTTAATGATGGGCTCCCAACTATCTTCTAGCTTTCTAGGAATAGAGGCTTCGCGCTCTAGTTTCTCTTCTCTAGCTTTTATTAGAGCATTTGTAATATGTTGCGTGAAAGCCAAATTTATAGCACTAGCGTTAGGACTTTTAGCAAGTTTTGCAAGAACTTTATAACTTCAGAGATGTGGCAATCATCAAAATTCAAACCATTATAATCTAAAGCAATGGGATCATCATCCCCAATGTTGGAAAAAATTTCAGCAGTTTTATCACAGGCAGTTTAATGATTTTAGCGATTTAGGCAGTTTCTCGCGCTTTGCATTAGAAGTGGAAACATTGCTAACACCAATTCTTTTATTATTAATAGTGGGAGGTGCAGCAACATGTGTAGCATTAGCATTACTAGTCGTGGTAATAGTCCAAACTTTAGCTATATTATCTTCTTTAGCTAGTTTTTCATTTTCTTCTCTATCCCACCTAGCACGCAATTCGGCCATCAATCTTATATTCTCATTAATTCTAACTTGGATGGCATTTGCTGTAGTAACAATTTTATTTTCTTACCTTGTGGAGCTCTTTCCGTGTGCCATTCAGAGTAATTAATCATCATATTATCAAGGAGCTTTGTTGCTTCACCAAGAGTGATGGACATAAAGGTACCTCCAGCAGCTGAATCCAATAAATTCCGCGAAGAAAAATTTAGTCCTGCATAGAAGGTTTGGATGATCATCCAAGTAGTCAGTCCATGGGTTGGGCAATTTTTAACCAAAGATTTCATTCTTTAACATGCTTGTGCAACATGCTCAGTATCTAATTGTTTAAAATTCATTATGCTACTCCTCAAAGATATAATTTTAGCAGGGGGATAATATCTACCAATAAAAGCATCCTTGCATTTAGTCCATGAATCAATACTATTCTTAGGCAGAGATAGCAACCAATCTTTAGCTCTTCCTCTTAATGAGAAAGGAAACAATTTCAATTTAATAATATCACCATCTACATCCTTATACTTTTGCATTTCACATAGTTCAACAAAATTATTAAGATAAGCAGCAGCATCATCAGAACTAACACCAGAAAATTGCTCTCGCATAACAAGATTCAGTAAAGCAGGTTTAATTTCAAAGAATTCTGCTGTAGTAGCAGGTGGAGCAATAGGTGTGCATAAGAAATCATTATTATTTGTGGTTGTGAAGTCACACAACTTAGTATTTTCAGGGGTGGCCATTTTAGCAGTAGTAAATAAAGCAAACTAGATAAAGTAAATGCAAGTAACTAATTTTTTTGTGTTTTTGATATAGCAAACAAGATAGCAAATAAAGTAAAACTAGCAACTAATTTTTTTGTATTTTGATTTAGTGCAGCAAACAAAGTAGTAAATAAAACTAAGCAAGACAAAAACAAAGTAAAGAGATTGGGAAGTGGAGACTCCCCTTGCAGCGTGTCTTGATCTCCCCGGCAACGGCGCCAGAAATTTGCTTGATGCGTGTAGTTGACACGTCCGTTGGGAACCCCAAGAGGAAGGTATGATGCGCACAGCAGCAAGTTTCCCTCAGTAAGAAACCAAGGTTTAATCGAACCAGTAGGAGTCAAGAAGCACGTTGAAGGTTGATGGCGGCGGGATGTAGTGCGGCGCAACACCAGAGATTTCGGCGCCAACGTGGAACCTGCACAACACAACCAAAGTACTTTGCCCCAACGAAACAGTGAGGTTGTCAATCTCACCGGCTTGCTGTAACAAAGGATTAACCGTATTGTGTGGAAGATGATTGTTTGCAGAAAACAGTAAAACAGTATTGCAGTAGATTGTATGTCAGTATAGAGAATTGGACCGGGGTCCACAGTTCACTAGAGGTGTCTCTCCCATAAGATAAACAGCATGTTGGGTGAACAAATTACAGTTGGGCAATTGACAAATAAAGAGGGCATGACCATGCACATACATATTATGATGAGTATAGTGAGATTTAATTGGGCATTACGACAAAGTACATAGACCGCTATCCAGCATGCATCTATGCCTAAAAAGTCCACCTTCAGGTTATCATCCGAACCCCCTCCAGTATTAAGTTGCTAACAACAGACAATTGCATTAAGTATTGCGCGTAATGTAATCAGTGACTACATCCTCAAACATAGCACCAATGTTTTATCCCTAGTGGCAACAGCACATCCATAACCTTAGAGGTTCTTGTCACTCCTCCAGATTCACGGAGACATGAACCCACTATCGAGCATAAATACTCCCTCTTGGAGTTACTAGCATCAACTTGGCCAGAGCATCTACTAATAACGGAGAGCATGCAAGATCATAAACAACACATAGATATAAATTGATAATCAACATAACAAGTATTCTCTATTCATCGGATCCCAACAAACGCAACATATAGAATTACAGATAGATGATCTTGATCATGTTAGGCAGCTCACAAGACCCGACAATTAAGCACAATGGGGAGAAGACAACCATCTAGCTACTGCTATGGACCCATAGTCCAGGGGTGAACTACTCACTCATCACTCCGGAGGCGACCATGGCGGCGTAGAGTCCTCCGGGAGATGAATCCCCTCTCCGGCAGGATGCCGGAGGCGATCTCCTGAATCCCCCGAGATGGGATTGGCGGCGGCGGCGTCTCTGGAAGGTTTTCCGTATCGTGGCTCTCGGTACTGGGGGTTTCGCGACGGAGGCTTTAAGTAGGCGGAAGGGCAGGTCAGGGGGCCACACGAGGGCCCCACACTACAGGTCGGCGCGGCCAGGGCTTGGGCTGCGCCGCCCTAGGGTGTGGCCACCTCGTGGCCCCACTTCGTCTCCTCTTCGGTCTTCTGGAAGCTTCGTGGCAAAATAGGACCCTGGGCGTTGATTTCGTCCAATTCCGAGAATATTTCGTTACTAGGATTTCTGAAACCAAAAACAGCAGAAAACAACAACTGGCACTTCGGCATCTTGTTAATAGGTTAGTTCCAGAAAATGCACGAATATGACATAAAGTGTGCATAAAACATGTAGATATTATCAATAATGTGGCATGGAACACAAGAAATTATCGATACGTCGGAGACGTATCAGTCATCACACCGCACACCAGTGATCAGGCTGGAGGACATGAGCGACGACGAATGGTACCGGCCGTCGCCGTCGCCGCCACGCCTCGGCGACCCTGGCTAGGGTTCTAGCCGTTGGGGACACCCCGACAAGAGCAGCAACCAGCAAGCGCCGACCACGCGACCCAAGGACGACGACGACTCCGACAACGGCGAGGACGACGACGACTACATGGCGTTCTACCACCATTTTGGCATGAAGAACGCCGTGTTTTATGTTTAATTTATATGATCCCCTAGCCGAATTTAAATATATTACGAATTCGGCCTATATATGTACGAACTCGCCTATATATGTTAAATATCTCTAAATTTAGGCTATGTTGGAACGAATTTCGCCATGTTCACAACGAATTGGGCATATCGCCAGAAATTTCCATGGGCTCGTCGCTGGGAAACTGGGCCGCCCTAGGCCAAAATTTACGTCCATCCGGCGCTATTTAGCGCCGGATTTCGGCTGGGGATCCCCAACGACTGGAGGTGCTCTAAGGCACCGGAACAATTAGGGTACCACTAGCTAGAGACCGACCTTCACGAAGGGAAACTTTGTCCCACACAACGTACGTTTTACCCGTGTCAGCCCCGCGTGAAACGTCCGCTCGCGCGAGTAGAGCATCTCTAGTGCTTACATCCACACGTGAACAACCGCGTACGTCTGGCCGCGCGCGTACAACTGCGTCTGTCCGGCCGTGCGCGTACACCTACATGCAAAGCACGAGTATAGCGATGACGAGTACAACTTGGTGAGCACCCGAGTACAGTTACATAGACAAGCGAGTACAGTCACGCACACGAACGAGCACATGTACAGTCGTGCACACAAGACAGGTATAATCGCGCACACGAGTAAGTACAGTCGCGCACACAAGACATGTACAGTCGCGCACACGAGTAAGTCGCGCACATGAACGAATACATCTACAGTCGTGCACACGAAACATGTACACTCGCGCACACGAGTAAGTACGCTTCCACACACGAACGAGTACAAGTACAGTCGCGTACACGAGTAAAGGAAAAAATGCACCAAATACATTCAAAATAGAAGTACTTATCACTTCATGCACGAGTACAGTTAGATACACACCACGAGTACAACCATAGTAGTATAGGAAGTACGAATTTTTTTTTTAAATCTATCAACATGGGATCTAGTTTTGAAGATCTCTACGAGAGGATCACAAAAGTGGAAAACGGTTCGTAATTTGGACTTACGGTTCTTAAGATATTTCATTTTGAAAAAACGAATCTACAAAAAAAGAAAAAGCTGACACAACCATCCCACCTTACTTCCCCTTGCGACACGTGGCGAGCAAGGAGACCACTTTCTAGGGATTTTCTGGTACCACAGCGCGCTACTTATCGTATGCAGAGCGAGTTTTCTTTCCTTCACGAAGATCGGCTTTTTCTAACGATTTCGGAACAATTAGCCTGAAAACCACCCGCACAAGATGTGATAAAGTTTAAGATCGATGGATCTTTTACGCCAGGTTACCACCATGCAGGGTGGGGTGTGATTGCTCGTGATCATATATAAGGGTGAGGTGGTGGCGGCTACTGCTGGGCGTGCCGAGAATGTGGCTGATGCGTTCCAAGCTGAACTTATGGCGAGCATGCACTTCGATTGGCTGAGCACTTGGGAGCTATACATGTTAGAGCATCTCCACTCGTCTCCCCACAGAGCCCCCCACGGCCACTTTTTTTCATCCGGACGGCGAAATTCGGTCCAGTCACGCCCCTGGTTCCTCGTTTTGGTCCGGATTTGGGCCTATTTTCATCCGGACTCCCCATGCCATCCCCGGCCCCCCGGGGAGCGCTCGGGGACTCCGGATGAAGCTAAACCAACCGCCCACGCCCACGTGTCTCCTCTTTCGTCCGGATTCCCCGAGTCATCCTCTTTTTTCCCGAGAAACGCCGCTTGGGGAGCACACGACTGGGAAACTACTCCTCCCCACGCCAAATCTTCCTCCAATCCGGACGAAAATTTCGCCGGATTTGGGCGTGGGGAGCGCCAACGAGTGGGGATGCTCTTATTCTGGAGACGGATTCACAGCTCCTAATGTTGGCGTTGAATAGAATTATAGAAGTGAAGCTGATGCATCCTCCCAGGCCATGATCCTTGATGATCTTAAGTTCCAGGTTAGAACTAATTACTCCTTATGCAATGTTATTGCCTGTAAATGTGAACTAAACAAAGTAGCCCATGAACCTGCGAGAATTGGGTGGTCGTGTGATGTAAATAGAGTTTTACTCTAGGAGTAAGAAGTGCCAGCGTCTATTGCTGGTCTTGTGTCGGACAAAATGCCCTAATAAAGCTTATGCTTTCTAAAAAAAAGTCCATCTGTGTGACTTAACTTGCAGTGATGCATATTTTATAAATTGCGCCAACTTGGGGAGGTTCATGAGTTTTCTCCTACAACAATAGTGCATGCACCCAATATGGTCATTCCTCTAAGAGCACCGTTAGTGTGACGTTGCAACCACAACACCTCAAATCTTAGAGGCAACATCCAAGAAAGAAACAATATCAAACAAGTTATGTTTGAGGAAGAAAAAATGAAAAACTGAGCAGCTATTTTCCTTGTCTGATAGTATGATACAAAACACATCGAGGTCACGAATGCCCTACACAATTCACATTTTTTTTCACTAAGGTTGAAGGCAATTTATGGGATTTACCTTAGGAAGGGTTATCTACATGCACTATTTGATGCTTAAAGGTTGCCTCTAAAGGCTTATAGGTTCCTTCTATGCACTACACCATGATTCCTCAAATGTTTATAAACCAGTTCCACATGAGCTCACTTTTAAATCTTAGAAAATTCATATTTCTAATTTTCAAAATAAGTAAAAAAATCAAATAGGTATCGAGTAGGAACTTATATATGCAATTTGCGATAAGTTTCATGAAAACTGACATGGTTGGTTTCTACTCAATACCTACATGTGTGATTTTGATGACTTTAAAATATGACTTTCGCTAAGTTTTTAACAAATAAGGTCATATGGACATCATTGAGCATTTTGACGACAACAGTAAAACTGAATGACACTAAGGAATAAAATAACATTATTTGACCATAGCGGTGATCGGTTATCATATATCGCCCCTCTTGTAGAGGTCTGGCATGCAAAAAACCATAAGGTGAGGCACACATGTTCATGGAGGTCATATGTCATGAGCCTACGTGCTTTCGCCTCCACATGTTTCCTCTATAAAGGGTGTGGTAGCACAATCCGCTCCATGATGGGTGGGCAATGTTATCATCTCTCATTTGTTCGTGTTATAGAAGGTGACAAATGCCCAATATTTGATTTAGTTTTGCTCTAAATAGGAAGCTTCTTCTATGCAACAGAAAGGCGATACAAAATATAAGAGTGCCTAACCGTACAACAAATTTGAATTTCTAGCATTTTGAGAAATTTGGACTGAACTTGTTTACATTGAGTTACAAAATACATGTTCACATCAATATATACACAGGTAAAAGTTACCCTAAAAAATGACTATATCAAATTACAACTTAACCATGGAGGTAGTTATCATTGAACACTTGAATTAATTACTAACGTTTGTGAAGAGAAGTTAACCACTAAATTGTTAATTAGGTTCACTTTCACTATTCTTTATTTTGTAAAACGATTCAACATTTCCCTTAAGAATTTACACTAACCCAAAAAACATACAAATATGTAAAAAATATTATTCAGTACAAATTTTGCAACCTAATTAGTACTTTCCCAATTAAGATGTGAGGATCAAAACAAACAAATCAGTGGTTCAGTGGGACCACAATAGGAGGAGTTAAGAAGTAGGAAATACAAGAAAATAATAAAAGATAAAAAGTCTATTTTGGTCTATGAAGTTTCCCAGATGTGCGTTTTAGTCAGGAACTTGCAAATCGTGAATTCTAGGTCACTCTGTCATGGTGTAGTCTACTGGCATGGCCAATTTTTTTTTGCAATTTCCCCCAATTTTTTGTTTTTCTAATTTTCTAGTCATCGATTTGAGCTTTTAAGGGGGCAATTTGCAAAAAGAAAATTGGCCGTTTAAAGTGGTCGGAATGACCAAAACAATCATGCGGGGGAACTTTTTGACCCACAATTCATGACTTGCATGTTCGTGGCCAAAGTGCACATATGGGAAAACTTCATATACCAAATTGGAGATTTTCTCGAAATAAAATAACTAGAAGAGAGGTCAGAGGGAGACTCAATGAGGAAGGATGCTCCCACCCCGTCCAGACCAACCTATAAAAGGTTTCGTAGGTTGGTTGGGCAATGTATTGCATAATATTAGTGGGTAATAAACAACTTGTCACTTTGTTGTGGGTAGGGATGAAAATAGAGCAAAAAGTTTACGACTTCTCCGTGGAACAATGAAAACATGAACAAAATTTTGTAAAATAGAAACAATTTTTTTTACCGAAACCGAACAATAATATCCGGCAGAATAGACACCGGAAAAGAAATTTTTGTTTCCGGCTAATATGAAATTTCTGTCTTAGGGTTAATGTGCATGACCCAATCCAACATGCCCATTAGATGACCATGTCAAGCCGAGCTTCCAAAGTGGCTCATTCCAAAACTAGCCACCAAGTAATACCTTAATGCATTTGAGGAGGATTCCTCGGTTTGACATTTCTCCTATGCACTAATAAATCAAGCACCATGCTGCAATTAGGAAACAAGTTTGTTGATTTGATTGGATGTTTGAAGTTTTTTTTTTTTTGCATGATTCAAGTGTTCTCTTCGTTCCAGCAGATATCTGCATCACTCTGTGTCTGCATCTTATTCAGTATGTATCTGTTCCGATAATATCTGCTTCTGTTTGTTGTTTCCGGGGTTTCTATATCCGTTTCTTGTTTTCATCAAATAATACGAAAAATGTGGCATCACTTACTTCCATCCATTTCCGCTCTGTTTTCATCCCTAGTTGGGGGCACCGCCTAGGTTAGCTCCCGAGAAGACATGTGGATGCTTACGTCCCAATAAAAACCCATCAATAGATTTTTAACCCGCACACAAAGTCCAGGATATAGCACATGGTTGGTTTCAATCGGTCTTGTGGGATATTTCACATACCGTTAGTTTGGTATTTTGAATGTGTGATTGTGTACTAGTTAACTGGCATGTCGGATGAAAAAAACTTGTCATCCCACTACACTTACACAGATCTAATGATCAAACTAGATGACTCTAAGCATCGACTTAAAAAAGGTTATTTTTCAGTCGCCTTAGAAAATAGCAAAACCAAAAACTTTACTTGGCTTAATATGAAGCTTCATTAGGAAGGGAAAAAAGAAAAGACAGGAAAACTCAATGACAACATCTCTGAGAATTGCCACATCATACGCCAACATAACATGTTGCTAATTGTCGTTTGGCAGTGGCCTTGCACGGATGATTTTCTGTGCGCCTATGGATCCAAGTCGACGCCATGTTTTGAGCGGATGTAACTGTTTTCCTTGGAACAAAAGAAAAAGCAAAAAGAACTGTGCAATTGCGCTACTTCTTCCGATCTATAATACTTATCGCTGAAACAAGTGAAAAGACACGTTAAAATGCATCTTTTTTTTAAACACAGTACAAACGTAGATCCTCACATACATGCGCATAAATTTACCCCTATAAACGCACGCAAAGTATTATGAATAGGAGAAAGTAGCTTCTTTTAACAGCAATTGTACTAGTGACTACTGAGACACGATTATTAGTAAGTACAGACAATTCACCAGCCAATCGAGTGCAGTCGTCTACCGATCCTGAGGGACGCCAACACGACACGTTGTCAACTCGATGGATTCTCAATGATTAGTTGCGTACGCGTTGTCAACTCGATGGATATTCTTGACTGAGCTATTAGTTCTTATACTAATACAAACACGGTCTGCTCGAGCCATTCTCTTGAACGATCGAGTACATGATTTTGTTCTCAGACGGCATTTCTGAGATTCTCCGGAGACCGTTTTTTTTGGGTACTCACAGGCACAGAAAAAATACCGGCTTCTATTTACTAATTTGGTCAAAATTTAAATAATTTATTAAAATTTAGACAAATTTTAAAATTTACTTGAAAAATTAATATGGTATTTTGACCGATATTTCCAGTAACCGGTAATGCCGGTGTCCACGGTATTTTTTTGAGAACAAGAAAAAAAAACATTATTACTCTTCTGCTGATGTGTATGCATCGGTTTATTACTGTTCCTGCTCTCTTCTCGTCGGTATTTTTTTTAGCCCCGGCCATCACTGCTGATGTATGCATGGGTTTAGACAACTAGCTAGGAGAGTTTTCACTAAAAAAGAACACTAGGAGCCTAGGAGAGTTCTATAACAGGCAACTCGCTAACGACACGGTTTGCCTCAACGGGACGAAGCTACATTGACATTGACTTGACCTGGACAACAATCAGAGAGCTTGTTGGTAATCCATATAGTCCCTGGATATCGGGCTATCTCACTCCCTCGATCAGAAACCAGGGTCCACAGCTTAACTGAGCCACTCACATCTCGATCGTCCAAGTCGCCAAATCATCCTCCTGTTTGAGAATCGAGATCCCTCCTCGGTGTTGAGCATGGTTCACCCAGGCACGGAAACTCCGGCGGGCGACGTGGAGATGGGAAACCAAGCAGCTGAGAGCCCAGCCATGAACCAGCAGCAGCAGCAGCTTGGCCGGCAACAACCGACCCCCTGGGCCGGCAACAACGCCAACACGCTGCTGGTGGTGGCCACGCTGATCACCACACTCTCGTACCAGATCGGCACCAGTCTCCCCGGCGGCTACTGGCAGGAGACCAAGATGCAGGACGGCAAGATGTTGTACCGCGCCGGCGACCCCATCATGCGCGACCTGCAGAACGCCAGGTACGTACCCTGCAATGCGCGACCTTGCGCCGGCGATCCCATCGGCATTCGGCTTGTGGGTATTACAATTTCCGGGGCTCTGTGGCAGGTACTGGGTGTTCATGGTGGCGAGCTGGGCGGGGTTCGTGAGCTCAACGTTGATGACGCTGAGCCTACTGGTGGGGATAGCGGTGGACTCGTGGCAGGTGCGGGGGTCATTCCTGGTGGCCTACTCCAGCCTCTTCCTCACCTTCGCCGTGACGGGAAACAGGTCCAAGCTCCCCCTCGACATCCTCCTCTGGGCGGGCAGCCTCGCCTTCTTCTGGGGCGCCATCTACTTCCGTCCGGAGCACCGCACGTACATCGTTCGAGTGCTCCGCTTCTTCAAACCTGCAACCACATCAACTCATTGATGGATCCCACGTCGAGCCCATTAGGCCATTGCATACTTAATTTATTGGTCATCCCTAATAAGGGACTATAGAACTCACCCTCGGTCCCAATGTCCCAATACATGTTGCGTCCTCGTTTTGTGTGTGTTTTAACTTTGACCATTCATCATTTGTTTTATAATATATAAGTGTTACTGTATTTGTTATGAAAATATCCAATGAGCCAAAGTTTAGCCTCGGTTTTGATAATGTCGAGGAGTATAGTAGGGGGGCGAACTTGTGGTTGAAAACTCTAGCATTTCGCTCCTTCCTAATAATCCAACTAACAAGCATGATTAGGGAGGCCAAAGCCTTCCGGTTTGTCATTGCTTTGTTCAACATCTCCGCCCACCATTCCTCAAGGGTGAGATCGTCCACCCACTTATGGAACGGAGGGGATGCAAATCCAACACTTCACCATTCCTCAAGTGTTATTTGTTATATATAAAAATATTATTACAAGTTTTACTCACACACAAATTTAATGTGGTGTGCTATTTTTTGTTGGTAAGTTTGTGTTCGATGGGTACACGTTCGGCACCATCAGATGGTAGAACACATGGGAGCCATTGTGAAGGACGATTTTTTTAGGCTAGTGGTGATATTTATTGTAGCCAAGAGAAAGCAGTTCAGATTTTTCAGATAAAAGATGTGGAGAAGATGAAGACGAGAGAATGCACCTGCCCCATGCTTGGGACATCCCCTGAACATCCCGTGCGTGCATATGCACTATTGATTGTTTGGTAGTTTTTTCGAGATAAAAAATATAGGATTTTTTTTTGATGCATGTGGTACAATGTCTCCTTTGCATGGTATCTTCGTCGATATGTGATTCTTACTAAAGATAATCTTGTAAAGCGCAACTGGCAAGGATGTACGAAATGTGTGTTCTGTCACGAGGAAGAGACAATAAAACACCTTTTCTTCAAATGTCGAGTTGCTAGATCTATATGGTCAATCATTCAGATAGGTTCTACCTTATACCCTCCCCGTAGCATTGCAAATATTTTTGGCAATTGGCTAAATGGGGTGGATTCTAGGTACAAAACTATTATCAGAGTGGGAGCGATTGCGGTTGCATGGTCGCTGTGGCTATGTAGGAACGACAAGGTTTTTAATGACAAAAATTCTTCTCTTATGCAGGTCATCTACCGGTGTACGGCTTTGCTCCGTTGATGGTCACCACTTCAGCGTTTGGAGGATCGCGACCTCTTTATGGAGGTGTCTACACGATTGGAGAACACGGTCACGGAGTTTATTTCCCAACATGGGGGGCTGCATAGTCGGAGGATTGAAGCCAACGGAGCGTCATAGTAGTTGGCTTTTATCCTTTTTTATTGCATATCGATGGATCCTAGACTTCTGAACGGCTGTGTGCATCCTGGTTATGCAGAGGCTGGGTGTAATGCTTAAAACTTTTTTGAGCAATAAAGCGCCCCTTATCGAAAAAATGTTGTACAATGTCTCTATCTCATCTATTACTGCACATATTTGATTTTGCATGCACATATTTGAATTGGTTATATGTGGAATAAATATCAAAGTAATATTTTTAACAGGTGTTTTTATTTTGTTGATATCTTTTGAACAAGCCAAAAAAAAATCATAACCTTAACATGGAAACACATTGAAACGTCATGGTTCAGAATAAAAGATATTCAGTCTTTTTCATCTTGTTTTTAATTAATATATATTTATGGTTTGAACTCTAAGGAAAATACAAATTTTCTAAATATGATGAACAAAGTTTGAAACATAGTAAATAAATTGTTTCAAAACAGTATTTCACCCCATATCATTAAAATTTTCAAAGTTTTATAAGGTTTCACAGTCGATTTTCAATTATTTTCAATAAATATTCAACATTTGTCTTGTTTAGTATTCAAAGCCATCATCGAATTGAACAACTGATTTAAAAACTGCAAAATTTTCAAGTATTAGAAGTTGTTCACATAAGAGCATCTCCAAGAGATGATGTAGATGTAAAATAACCACATTTACATCACATTGGAGCAAAATAACAGCTTCAGCAGATGATGTAGATGGAAAAAATGGCCCAATTTTTTTTTTTACATCGCGATATATAATTTGCATCATGCGATAGTGACTATATACATCACCTGGGAGGTGATGTATCACATAAAACCGGTCGCGCCACGCAAGCCAACAGCCACTGTATTGGTCATCGCTAATAAGGGACTATAGCACTCCCTTGGTCTCAATGTCCCAATACATGTTGTGGCCTCGTTTTGTTTGTTTTAACTTTGACGACTCATCATTTGATTTATAAGATGAGTGTTATTTGTTATAGAAAATGTCATTAAAAACTTTATTGAAGTACAAATTAAATGTGTCGCGGTACGTTCTGAATGGTAAGTTTGTGTTTGGTACGGTATGAGTTTGACATGATCAGATGGTAGAACACATGGGAGCGGTTGCGAAGGACAACTATTTATTAAGGCCCGACGAACTCTAAAGCAGAAAAAATTGATGCAAAATATGAGACATTAATGCTTTATACTATAATTGTAAGCACCAAGCTCACTGGCTTCCGGTTCTTGGTGCCGATGCAATGCCTGGTAGAGCCGTAGAGGTGTATCTGTAGCCAACGAAAAGTAGTTCAGATTTTTCAGATAGAAGATATGGAGAACACGACGAAGATCGAGAGAAATACACATGCCCCATGCACCATTGATTGTTTGTTAGTTGCTTTGGGATTTTTAAAAATAGGAAAAGTTGTGCATGCATGTGGTACAATGTCTACACCACCACTATCACTCAAATCTATCAGTGCACATATTTTATTTTGCATGCACAGGTTTCAATTGGATATATTTGTTGTAATAAATAACAAAATAAAAAACTTTTTAATATGTGTTTTTATTTTTCTGATTTTAAACAAGCTAAACAATAACACAATTTGAAACCTTAATTCCGAAACACAATGAAGCGTCACATATGTGTTAGAAAACATGTGTTGTTTGTTATAAGAAAATATCATGAAAAACTTTATTCAAGTACAAAATGATCAGATGGTAGAACACACTAAAGCAGAAAAATTGATGCAAAATACTTTGATCGTAAGCACCAACCATACTAGCTTCCGGTTATTGGTGTTGATGCAATGCCTGGTGCTGGTATTTTTGTAGCCATCAGAAAGCAGTTCAGATTTTTCAGATAAAAGTTGTGGAGAAGATGAACACGAGAGAATGCTCTTGTCCCATGCATAGGACATCCCCTGAACATCCCGTGCATGCATGCACCATTGATTGTTTGGTAGTTTCTTTGAGATTTAAAAATATAGGATATTTTTTTGGATGCGTGTGGTACAATCTCTCTCTCTCTCTCTCTCTCTCTCTCTCTCTCTCTCTCTCTCTCTCTCTCTCTCTCTCTCTCTCTCTCTCTCTCTCTCACTCATCTATTAGTGCTCATTTTTTTATTTTGCATGCACATATTTAAATTGATTATATGTGGAATAAATATCAAATTAATATTATTTTAACATGTGTCTTTATTTTGCTGATATCTTTTGAACAAGCTAAAAAAGTTAAAAATCAAAACCTTAATATTGAAACACAATGAAACGTCTTGGTTCACAATAAAATATCATTAATTTGCCTCCGAGCATCGCCCCCCTCCCCCCCCCCCCCAACGCGCTCTGAGCTCGCTACAGTACATGTCCTCTTCTCCCTCCTCACCGGGCCGCTCCTTCCTCCTCTCCGCCGGAATAGCCGGCCGGAGATGGAGAGGAGAAGGCGCCGAAGTAGATATTAGTAGTATTAGGTTTACTTTATGGTCCTATGTGGCGTATGGCGTTGATGCCAGGAGAGAGGTGGCGGATCCGAGCTGCGGATCTGGCACTGCATCATCTTCTTCCTCGACCTCATGGAGCTTCGGCGGTCGGAGCCAAAGGTGTGGCGGTGGAGGGAGATGAAGATCTCCGTAAATAAGGCTGTTTCTCGTGGATCTGGTAATCGGCGATGCAGCGGTGGCCTCCTCCTCTCTGTTCATCATGGTGGTGAGAGAGAAGAGGGTTGGCTACTTTCTGCCTGTGGCTGGTTCCCGCATATGCAGCAGGGGAGCATCATGGCTTCTCGTCGGAGGACTTCCACGGTGCCTCTGTCGTCGTATTTCATGGCCGAAGGGTGGCCCCTCCACCCTCGTGCGACGGTGTTAGGCTGTCCTCAAGGCATCAGCAACCTCCAAGCATTCCTTCCAGTTCGGAGGCCTTCGGCCAGTTTCGCCGGATTTGTCTCCCACCTCTGCGCCCCAAGTGGTTTCGTCCCCGGCGCCGTAGAGGTTGACTCCGGCGAGCTATGGCGCGGTGAAGAAGGAGATGGACCTGATCGCTTTTTCTGGTTTTATTTCAAGGTCCCCAGTGCAATTTGTAAGGGTCAGCTTGTACTTTTTATTTTTCTTTCGGCCTTATCTGCAAAATGTACTCCACCGCTGAAGAAATGAAGCCCTAGGTCCTTCGGGACCTCTCCTGTTAATTTTTTTTTTACCTCCGTTTCAAAAATTTCGTAAACACCAAGCATAGTAGCTTCCAGTTCTTGGTGCTGATGCAATGCCTAGTGGAGGTATTTTTGTGCCAGTAGTGTGTTTTTAAACAGTAATTGTACTAGTGAGACACGATTATTATCCATACGTGCAAAACCCTTTTGGAAGGTACTACGTACAGATTATATATTCGATCACCGGCCAACACGTCACCTGATATATCATCTCACGTACATCATGCATCCTGGGAATGATTAGTTGCGTACGCGTTGTCAACTCGATGCGACATTCTTAACTGAGTTATTAGTTCTTAATTCTACTACTCAGTTAAGGATTCGGTCGCACTCGGGCAGGCAAGGGTAAGGTTCTGACGTGCGAGCAGACAAACGCGGTCTGGTCGATCCACTCTCTTCAACGATCGAGCCCCGGCCAGCACTACTGCACTGGTGGATGTACCGGTTTACTGTTACTGCTGATGAGAAGTTAAATTGTACTGCTGAGACACGATTATTAGGAGATCACCTTTTACTCCCAACTGCTCTTGGAACCCGAGTACAGATTATTGCAGACTCAGTCATGTACTTCCATGCATAGTGGCTTCGCATTGTACCTCCATTGAACCCTTCCACACGCTCGCGCGCCACAAAGAAACACAATACTTTTCTTTGTGCTCGATAGACCACTAGTAAACTTTCACTAAAAAAAACACCTCTAGGAGAGTTCTATAAGAGGCAGTTCGCGAACGACACGGTTTGCGCTCTACGGGACAAAGCTACATTGACTTGACCTGGAGCTGGAGAAGCGCGGAGAGCTGGTAGTCCATATATTCCCTGGACATCGTGCTCTCTCACTCCCTCAATCGGTAACCAGCGTCCGCAACTTAACTGGACCACTCACACATCTCAGTCCAAGTCGCCACAAGGAGGTACACCGCATTGTCGTCGTCTTCGAGAATCGAGATCCCTCCTCGCCTCGGTGTTGAGCATGGATCACCAGCCAGTTCACCCAGGCCCGGAGAGTCCGGTGGTCGACTTGGAGATGGGCCACCAAGCAGCCGAGAGCACGGCCGTGAACCAGCAGCGCATCGGCTGGCACCGGCCGAACCCATGGGCCAGCCACGACGCCAACACGCTGCTGGTGGTGGCCACGCTGATCACCACGCTCTCGTACCAGATCGGCACCAGTCTCCCCGGCGGGTACTGGCAGGAGACCCAGATGCAGGACGGCAAGATGCTGTACCGCGCCGGCGACCCCATCATGCGCGACCTGCAGAACGCCAGGTACGTGCGTGCGTACCGTTCGATCGATCGATAGATCGGCTGGTGGGGTGTGGGCATCACGATTTTCATGATGGCGCTTGTAGATACTGGATGTTCATGGTGGCGAGCTGGACGGGGTTGATCAGCTCCATGTTGATGACGATGAGCCTACTGGTGGGGATAGCGGTGGACTCGTGGCACGTGCGGTGGTCCTTCGTGGTCGCCTACTCCAGCCTCCTCCTCACCTTCGTCTTGTCCGGGAACCGGACCAAGCTGCACATCGACATCATCTTCTGGGCCGGCAGCCTCGCTTTCTTCTGGGTCGTCATCTACTTCCGTCCCGAGCACCGCAAGCGCATCGTTCAAGTGCTCCGCTCTATTCCTGCAACCACAGCAACTAATTCAACCAGTTGACGGATCCCACGTCCAGCCCATTCCGCCATTCCTGCAACCACAGCAAAATTTGGTCATCGCTAAAAAACTAGACTGTCGAGTCCGGAGCCCATTAGTATATAGCACACCCTCGGTCCCAATGTCCCAATGCATGTCGAGTCCTCTTGGGTGTTTTAACTTTAACTATTCGTCTATTCATTTGAGTACATGTGTTGTTTGTTATAGAAAATATCATTAACAACTTTATGCAAGTAAAAAAATTAATGTGTTGTAGTAATTCCCAATTGTAAATTTATGGTCGGTGTGGTACGCGATCAACACGATCAGATGGCAGCACAATGGAAGCGGTTATGAAGGACGACTTTAAAAAAAAGTCGGGCCAACTCTGAAGCAGAACAAATTAATGAAAAATATTAAAATTGTGTATAGACACTAATGCACCAAGCTCACTGGCTTCCGGTTCTCGGTGCTGATGCAATGTCTGGTGGCGATGTTTTATAGATAACATAAAGTGATTCAGATTTTTCGGATAGAAGATATGGAGAAGATGAAGAAGACCTCGAAAAATGGAGTTGTCCCATGCACCGGACCTATGGTGCATGCATGCACCATTGATTGCATGTGGTACTTCACCACCACCACTCTCTCTCATCTATTATTGAACTTTTTTTGCATGCACATATTTGCATTCGTTATATGTGTTGGAATAAATATAAAAATAAAAATCTCTTCTAATCCATATTTTTATTTCGTTGATATCTTTTAAACAAGCTAAATATTAACAATTTAAAACATCATTTTCAAAACACAATGAAATATCATGATTCACAATGAAACATCATGATTCATAATAAACATATTTGGTGTTTTATCTTGTTTTTCATCAATGTATTTTATGGTTTGAACTCTAAGGAAAGTACCAGTTATTTTTCTAACTATGAAGAACAAAGTTTGAAACACAGGAAATAAATTGTTTTTCAAGCAACCCTGCAAGTAAAGTAAATGCCTTGTGTCCCCAAATCCACTTTGTGGTTGTCAAACACAAGGTTGCACGTAATTAAATATCAAAAGTAATAATAAAATAAGTAGTAAACTAAACTAGATGAAATAACTAAGTAGAAAACTGTAAAGAGATTGATTATTTTTGGTGCTTTGGATGCAAATAAGAAAGATAAATATTTTTGTATTTTTGGAAAAAAATAGTTCAACAAATAGAAAACAAGGTAAATGCAATATAAAGGTGTTGCTTATGATAAAATTTGGGCCGGGGTTCATGGGTTCACTTGACTATTCTCTCGTAAAGTTGTGGTGGACAAAAAACAATTCATCAATGAGATATGAAGGTACAAATAATATTATATATAAGATCAGAATCAATATAGGCATCACGTCCTAACATAGAGATGATGCAACACACCTCTCTTATGCTCCACAAGAATGAAACTCCATCAATCTTGTATTAAGAATTAATAGAGCATAGCAATAAATACTTTGACATGAAGTTTGAGTATCAAATATGCTACCTTGAACAAACAAGATCATAATTACTGTCACATGATGAACATATCACATGCATTCACTTTATCCCTAATGAGGTAGCAAAGGAAAGGCAAAGCCATAATAGCTCTTGAACATATTGTCACTATCCAACCACTAAAACACTGCTACTCCATCTAACACACACATCACCCAACACACGCTCTTGCATATATAGATGTTGGATCAGAACATAAACTTAAGCACGGGGTACATAATATGTATCTACCAATATATCTCACAAATATAATAAGATCTGATCTGATATAACAATATTATAGAACAAGGAGCCACCACATAAATATTACAAATATGGCCATAATCATGATAGGCAACTCATATGGCACTAAGTTCTATGAAGAACATGTGAGAAATAGATCAAGATACTACCGCAAACTCGTAGTACAGAGGTGGACTACTCCCTCTTGATCATGGTGATGGTGATGAAGATGTTGGAGAATGTGGAGATCCCTCCGGTGGTGATCCTGGCGGAGTCCCCCACCTCAAATCTTCTCTACAACAGCCTCCATTTTGGTGTTTCTGTCTTTCTGCGGTCCTCTCCTCCCAAGAACTCTTCGGATCCATATATAGGGGTTTTTAGGGCAAAACAAGTCGGCTCGTGAAAGAATTAGGGCAAACGGGAGCTCGAGGGCTGAACAGAGGTGGGTGGCGCGGCCCAGAAGTCTGGCCGCGCCACCTGGCCTCGTTTGCCCCTCGGGCCTCTCCTGGTGTGCTTCAAAAGTCCATTGTGTTCCTCCAGATGGAAAAATGATGCTCCAAAACTCCTAGGTCAATTTGACTCTGTATAGGTCCCTCGAAGTGAAAATACGCTAAACAAGGTTTCCCTGTTCTGCAGGGTTATAAACCAAATAAAGGGGATCATTGGTAAATCCCCATAAATCAATGTAAACATGGTATCATCATCATACATGTTGCAAATATGTGGGAATTCAATATGATAAAGAACACAGTTCATATATGCATTTTACAGGCATCACACACACACACACACACATACACACAAACACACTTCTCCGTTGTTGGAGCCATGCAAAGCTCTGGGTTTCCGCTTTGGTGCTGGCAGACGTGGAAGATGAGAAATGCTTGGAGAAGGTACCTAGGGTTACCCTCTCTCAAATCTTGTTGATGCATCATATCAAATAGCTCGACATTTTCCCTCGGAGGTGCACCTAGGGTTACCCTCTCTCAAATCTTGTTGCAAGACTTCTTTGACGGTACCTGGTGCTTTGTCCGCCCATCCAAATGGCAACAGCGTGCAACCTTTGTGCCAAGAGGCCACCCATCAATTTTTGGTGGTCTCTCGCTTCCACGTATTGCACTGGTATCAGATTTGGATCTGGTGCATCCAGCCATGACCCAAGATCACTTCCCTCCCCATTCAACGAAGATGGTGTCGGTCTCTATGGCGAGCGCCGCTCTAGGGCCATGCTTCCTGGCCGGTTAGGTGCGCCTTCCGGCATCCCCTCTCAAACAGCAGTGTTCAAGCTCACGACAAACATCATTGCATCGCCTATGGATCTTGCAGAGACTAGAAACTGGCACGGCCTTGCGGGTTGCAACCATCGTGCCCTCCATAGGCATCAGTTCTGTGTGGTCCTAGTCCTAGAGCACAACCTAGACCCAATCCATGTCTTTTCCAACGCAACACAAATGAGTGGTGGGCCAGGTAAGTCTAGCTCCTCCAACCCACACTCTTAGTCCTCTATTCTCATATCCCTCCACACTTGCACATATAAGTGGAGATGGGTCCCACCACGAACCATATATCTACTCACTTCATTTGCTACTTCCATTTCAGATATCCTCCGCATCCACCTTCTTGC
The DNA here is from genome assembly GCF_019359855.2 of Lolium perenne. Classification (NCBI taxonomy): domain Eukaryota; kingdom Viridiplantae; phylum Streptophyta; class Magnoliopsida; order Poales; family Poaceae; genus Lolium; species Lolium perenne. Next base: position 315,013,374 of record NC_067247.2, read on the forward strand.
AAGCATTGTCTCGACCAAATCGGGTGCACCAGCCATGGACCACGGCCATTAGGTAATGCCTCGGTTTTCTGCACCAAAACATCACTATTGCAGTACATAACATCAGCAACCATTTATTAAAAGAATGACACATAGGAGTTTTGAGAATAGACACTACACAGCCCCGCATCCGCGGTGTCCATGCACGCAAGTTCCCACCAAAAACATGGTTTAGAAATAGCCTATTCTATAAGTTGTTATAGAACTAATGTAATCAACTGGAATGTTTAAACTTGATCTGAATAAGAACAGTAATAAAACAAGGTAAGTTAAACTAAAACTAAAAGTAAACCAATATGGGTGTAAGAGGTGGTTTTTTGGCTTTGCTCTCACTAGTACTAGATGGGCGAATATACGTGATCCATTATTTACAAGAGATTACTTAGATAGATAAACATTGCCCACTTGATTACCGGGTTGTCACACTGTGTGCACTATACATAATTATCGCTTGTCACTCGCAAGGTAAAAGTACAGTTCCGGACCAAAGGATCCCGTGAACTCATCTTTGGAAGTCAACTCATGTACATGAATACAAGATCGCAACACATTCTAAGTTAGCGCACTAGATCATACCTCAACCTTGAACTGAGTAAACCACTCACACATGGATGAGTAACAAAATAGAGATGAATATATTATAGAGATCACAACCATATTCAATCTTACAGTTACACAAACTATGGAGGGACAGATGGGGCGTTGATGGAAATGGTGATCATGGCGGTGTGCACGGCTTAGGGTCGGCGCCTACAGTGCTGGAGTGTGCTCCTTCTCCTCCTCTTCCTTCTCTTCTCCGTTCAATGACGTGGTAGTGGTGATGAAGGTCTATGGAGGTGGAACTACCGACGAGGGGTGACCTCGGCAATGTCCATGGTTATGGACTTGGGTTTAAGGGAAATAGGAGTGCTGGTGATTTCGTCGGCTTATCAGATAAACAAGGTGGTCCGATGTTATTGCTTGGATGCTCAAAGTCGTTGAGTTCCTAGGATAGAACTAGGTTTACACCGATATGTTGTGAATCAATCTAAGTGCGCCTCCCCGTCAGGCCCGGGCGGCCACATGTGCTGGATGTGCACCTTGCACAGGGCCCCATAATTTTGGGGGCCCCAAATTTTTATATAAACCAGTATTTATATAGGAACAAAAATACAAAAGAAATAGAAGGAAGCGTGCCTACGCCTTGGAAAGCTGCAAGCGGAAGGTTTCTTCACACACGATCGTGAAGGACTTCGCGAATTGAAGTTACGAACCGACTGACGTGGGCATTACCCTTCGGGTAACCGACATTGCCGTATCCCGTATTGGCTAATTGGAGGCCCATGAAGACACCTGGAGGCAAGATGGGCCACCTGGACGGTGCGCCAGTGGAATCCTTGACGGGCAAGACAAGGAGGCAGCCGAACAAGGAAAGATTAGATCTAAAACTACTGTAAACCTAGTCGTACTCGGTTAGACCTCTTGGGACCTGGCCTCCTATATAAAGGCCAAGAGAGGGGCTGCCGAGAGACAGAATCAATCGTAGCAATACTAGCCACCAGAAGGTCCAGAGCTAGGTCACCATAGTACTTAGCCTCTCGACGAGATCTCAGCCGAACTATTCGGCACCCCATTGTAACCCATTATCATCATAATCAAGAACAGACAGGCAGGACGTAAGGGTTTTACCTCATCGAGGGCCCCAAACCTGGGTAAATCGCTCTCCCCGCTTGTCTGTGAACCGATGTCTCGTGTCAGCTTGCAGGATTCCGCTAACCCTAAGCCCCAAACGGAGGGCATTGCCGAGGAGTACCCTCGACAATCGGCGCCGTCTGTGGGAACCCTGTCGGCACAAGATCGGACATCGGCTGAACCCGTCATGTCATCGGCAGCTTCATCAACACCGTCATCGCCTCATCTGGGAAGCCCGATCCGTTTAGGCTCCTATGAATTCACCCCACATAGCGACTCGTCTCGCTCGACTTTCTCCGATCTACAAGGCAACATGGAGATGACCTTCGGGAGCGTCCACTACAACGTCAACTCGGAAGGAATCCTTCGGCTGCTGGAATCTCCCATCTCCAGATCGACGAGTCCAAGCGCATCGTCATCACTCGACCTTTCGGTTGGCCTGACAAGCCCGTCGAGTTCGCTCGCGCCTTCGACTCCCCGTTCAGCATCCTCCATGTCGGTCGGATCCGATGATCCCGCATCCTCGGAGCTAACCTCGTACTACTGCATGAACTGCGACACCAGGCACGGGCTGGGGTCGAGCGACACGCCGTTCATCTGCAATGCCCACTATTCATCGGGAGAGGACAGCATCGACAGCATCACCCAAGGAAACACCCGAAGAGTGGCGCCCCTCCAAGTTTATGTTGCTAACAGGGGAGATGGAGACCGCACCCCCCGATCCAGCATGCGAGCTAGTTTTGAGAACAGCGCCAGCAACAGCAACAGCGACCACACCATCGCAGAGGGCCAGAGGAGGAGTGGGCAGCAGCCAAGGCAGCCGTGCTTAACAACACGCCACTTCCGGCGGGAACCACGGTTGGCACTCTCAATGCTTACCGCTCCATATTGGAGAAAAATCGGGAGCGATTATCCAAGGAGCAAGCCACCCTCGAGAGACGCCTATCTGCGGCAGACCGATCCAGCGAGCGACGAAGGGGCTCGCAGGGAAGCGCCTCTCAAAGCAATCACGGAGGAGGCAAACATCGATCAAGAATGTCCAGACTCTCGGAAGACGATGCTAGAGAAATAACATCGAATTTGACCAAGTCCTTCATGACCACAGACACCGCGGGCATGCCACGACCAAAGACCGTCGCGGGAGCGACCGCCAATCTCGCTGCATATCTCATCAATCAGCGCCCTGAAGGTTCCATGGCTCAAGCCCACCGAGGCGCCCTAGAAAGTCTCGCGATATTGGGAGACAATCTGGTCCCAAGAAAGGACAAGACTATGTTGCAAGCTAGTGGCTCAAAACACCACGCGAGAGACGCTCGGGATGAAATTACTCAGAGTAGGATCGACAAAGCAAGGCGGCGACGCGCCGCCAGAGAGGAACACGACAGCGATTCTTCGGATGAGACCCAGGAGAACGACGGCGAGCTTAGGGGAGCCGATTGTTTAAGCTACAAAATTCGGGAGGCGATGCCACCCAAAAAGTTCAAACCCACCCCTACCGATGCCGCCAAGTACGATGGGCAGCAGGAGCCGAGATCCTGGATAGAGGATTATCTACAGACAGTGATTCTGCAAAAAGGGAACCAGATAGCAGAAATGCAGTGCCTGCAGCTTTACTTAAAGGACTCAGCGCGAGCCTGGCTAAGAGGTCTGCCGAAGGGTTCCATCAAGTCATGGGACGACCTAGTGGAAGCCTTCGTCGCCAACTTCCAAGCAACCTACAAAAGGCCTGTCGGGATTGAAGAGTTACGGCATTGTCAGCAAAAGCAGAAGGAGTCGATGCGCGCATACATCGGGAGATTCACCAAGCTCCTGAACGCTGCGGAAGACGTATCTGTCGACAGAGCAATCGACGCCTTCAGTGATGGCATCCGACGTGAAAGCTATATAGAAGAACTTGGACGCAAGAAGCTGAAAACCATAACCAAGTTAATGGAAATCGCCAACAGCTGGGCCGATGGTAAAGACAACGTTCGAAAGCCACGACAGCGCAGCGATGACGAAGAAGATGACCAGCCGAAGCATGATTCGGGTGGTCGAAGGGATCGCAACAAGAGAAGGAAGAACCGCAGCTATGACGACAACAACTTGGTGGCCGCAGGCTACTCTGATCGGCAGGACGATCGGTACGATGACAGGCGAGATGATCGACAGGACGGTAATCGGAACAACTCTGGGAACCGTGGCAACTATAAACCACGACAACAGAGAACCCCCAAACTACCCTACGCTGAGCAGATCAACGCCCCCTGCTACCTGCATTCATATACCGATTCCAAGGATGGTAAAATAAAGTCTAGCCACCTGCTCAGGGACTGTCGGCAGTTCATCGATATGCATAAACTCATCCAGCAGGCAGGCCAGCAACAGCATCCACCACCACCACCACCACCACCCCCACCGCAACACCAGGTCCAGCAAGCTCAACCTCATCAACCCAACGAGGCGTTTCCACCACCACGTGGGCAGATGAGTATGATCCACAGGGCAGGCGTTTCAAGGAGAGAAATAAAGAAGCTCACCCGAGAAATCAACCTGGCAGAAAGCATCATGGCGAACATCCCTGAGTATGTCGAGTGGTCGTCTCAGAACATCACGTTCAGCCGAGCGGATCACCCGATGACTATACCAAAACTAGGACATGCTGCCCTAGTGGTCGAAGCACAGATAGGAGGATTCAAGATGAGCAAAGTCTTCATGGACGGAGGAAGTGGACTCAATTTGATATTCCTTGACACAATCCAAAGTATGGGGATCACCATGAGAATGCTAGAAGAATCAGACACCCGCTTCCATGGGATCCTCCCTACTTTGCCAGCGTACTCTCTTGGCAAAGCGTACCTGAACGTCGTCTTTGGTACACCCGACAATTTCAGGAAGGAGAAGATCGAGTTCGAAGTCGTGAACTGGGAGTCGCAGTATCACGCTATACTCGGGAGACCAGCTTATGCCAAGTTCATGGCTGTACCGCACTACGCATACCTCAAGCTGAAAATGCCTGGGAACAATGGGACAAACATTACAGTCTATGGAATTTTTTCACGCTCGGACAATTGTGATCGGGACTTTCAGAGGATTGCTGCTAAGTTTGGCCCGAGGCAGGAAATTGCTGACCTTCCGCCGAAGACCTCGTCACGCAGTATTAAGGAAGAAGAACGCGTTAGAGGGGCAAAGAAGAAGTCTGCTGACCCCGCCCTTGAAGCTTCGGCAGTACAAACTTCGGCAGCCCAAGTTTTGGCAGCAAAAGCTTCGGCAGTTGACGATGCAGAAGATATAGGAGGCAGCAAGACACTGACAATCGCTGCCCAGATCCCTGGCGAAGTCGACGGCGCTTCAAAAAACACCAACACAGTGACCAAGCCAGAAGATGAGAAGAACCCCTTCAATACTTAAGCAATCTACTAGCATTTAGTTTTATTTTCCTTTCAAACAGGGCTTTCCCTTTTTTCGCCCTTTAGTCCAACGTTTTTTTATTAATAAGAACTCAAGTTTCGATTCCCTGAAAAGCTTTGCAGTTGACCGGAGCACCTAAACCGCATCTTTGTAAATCTTGGTAAACGATGGTCCAACACAGTACGCGGCAAAGGATCGTGCTCCGAAAAATGCCTCTACGAGTGCTACAGGATGCAGAATAAACAAGGACATTAACCCTTCCCTCTGCTATAGATGCCTCTACGAGCGCCGTAAATAGCAAAGAGTCCAGAAGTACACATCAACATAACCCACGTTCGATATTTTGCTTATGGAAATATCAAGGAACAACGGGTTCACCGGCAGTCATTACACCCGAATAATTCGGGAGTGGCTGTCGAAGCATACATCGGTTGAAGGCAAAGTTGCGCATACAACGGGATTAGCAAAACCCGCAACACGAGCTGATCACTCAAAAGTTTTGCCGACCAACGAAATAAACACACGACTAAAACGAGCAATTAAGATTTGCTCCTTCAAAATTTGCCAACGGCATCAACGTGGTAAAAATACATATACATGTGTCTACCAAATAATAAACGATCCTAACACTTGGATCAAGTAATTATAACATCTATACAAACAACCTTAATTCCTGAAATCACCCTTGCGGAGTGTCTTTCCCTTCAGGTGCTTCGAGTCCTTCTCCAGCTTGTCGACAATCATATTGGCAGGAAGTAAAACCTTCGGATACAGCGCCTCCAAGTCACCAGTTGCATTGGCAATGGACAGTAAATTCGACGAAGGATAACGCGCAAGTACAAGAGCAAGCGTAAATCTGGCCCCTGCAAAGACCTGAGCTCGCACCAAGTCCCGAATCTTCTTGGTATTCCCAAACTCCGACATCAAAGTTAATAGTGTGGGGGGAACTCTGTTCAAGGGAAACATTGTCCTCCAAACTACCCTCAAGGCTTTGTAGCACTTGTCGAAGAAGTGGTGAACCTGTTGGACCCGATCCTGAAACTGTGCAACAGCCGACGCCTTCGACTGCTCCCGCAAAAAAATTTCTTCGGCTGACGACAACTGGGTCAGCGCGTGTACACGCTCGTGAACCCGCTTGTTCTCCTCCGCACGATTCAGCGATATGACTGGCAGAGCAATCAATAAAAGATCAGGCGACACGTTTCTGGTGGAAGAGTAATGAATACAAGGGTCAGGGGACTTAGAGCAGGTCTAACAGGCCCCTTATTTCTATGCCCCGTATAACGCGAGTTTTTCGCCCCGTATCCCAAAAGTGCGTCTTGCTGAACCATTTCGTCTAGCAGACCCCGTATTTCGCCCTGTATTTTTAAAAATTAAAACCCCGGGAAAATTAAACCATAGTTCATTCATTGATCATACACTTGATCATACATATACATAGCGATCTACTGCGATCCTAGCTACTCGAGGATGATGAATGGCACGAAGGGCCCCCTGGCGGCAGCCTCCTCCTCCGCCCTGGCGGCAGCCTCCTTCGCCTGGAATTCCGCCACGGCGGCGATGGCCGCCGCCTCCTCCTCTGCCTCCGCCCGAGCTTTCTCGGTGGCATCCGCCTCGGATTCGGCCAGCGCACGCCGGATGGCCGCGTCCTCCTCCGCCGCCTCCTCTTCCTCCTCGCCGCCTCCGCTTCCACCGCCGCTGGTGCTGCCGATGGTCGCCCTCCATGCCGCCTTCGCCGCGCGGTCGCGCTGCCACTGCGCGCGCCACTTCTCGAAGGCTTCGCCGCTCATCGGCTTGAGCGGCGGGTCTTGCCGGTACCACCTCCCACGCGCGGCGTACTCCCGGAGCGGATCCGGTACGTACAGCGCGCCGGTGTACCGGCACGCCGCACGGCAGCTCCCCGCGGCGGAAAGCTTGCACTTGAGCCGCCAGGCTTCCTCCACGGTGTCCGGCGAGCGGGATCGCTTCGATCCGCTCGCCGGAGAGGCTCTACTACGGCGGCGGGAGTCCATGCAGGTGGCGGCGGGTGGAATGCGGTGCGGGGGAGCGACTAATTGCTCGCCGGAGCAGGAGGAGGAGGCGGCGGCGCACGGCGGAGCTAGGGTTGCGAGTGAGGGGTTAACCCCTCACTCGCACCTGTGCCCGGTATAAGTAGGGGGCGGAGGGGTCGATTTCCTGGGCCCCGTATTCCGCCGAAACGGGGCGGCCCGAATACGGGGCCTGCTAGACGGCCCAAACCGCGCCTGCCCCGTATCTCGCCGGAATTTTACGGGGTGGGCGGGTTATAAGGGGCCAGTTAGACATGCTCTTACAATTTAAATTTTCAGTGGCTTTATGAAGTTTGGTAAGGGCGTAGCGCTCTACATCAGCTGCAATTTCGCCCTTCTTCTTGATGATAGCAGCCAAGGCATAGGTGCTGCGCAGATCCTTCTCCAACTGTGTGATCCGATCCTTCATGCGTTGGATCCGATCATCTTCAGAAAGAGCACCCGAAGAATCTTCGACAGATGCAGGCACGGGGAACACCTGCAAGAAACAGTGTCAAAAAGCATGATAGACCGATTCGTCGAAACATCGTAAGATACTCCCATCAGGAGAATGCAAGTGACAATATTATAACAAGAAGTGTGCTAGCAACATTGCTAGCACAGAGTTTATTACAACCGAAGGATATCCAAGCAAGACAATGTTTCACATCCAATTAAGGAAAAGTTTGCTACAAAAAATCAAAGCGCCTGAGTCTGGGTCGATAAGCTAGGGCCTGCCGACGTCTTCCTCGATGAAACCAACTCAAGAAGCTGGCGTGCACATCTAACGGCTGACGCTTTTAAGGCGCTCAAATCGACCAACCGCCCATCCTCCTCCTTCGGCAGCTCCTTAGACATTTCTTCAATGTCGGACTTAAAGCCGTGACCCATCATAAGTTGGAAGGCAAGGACGGCGCGATAGGTACGCGAAGTGCATTTGAATACCTCGATAACTTCCTTGGTGTCAATCGCGAAGGCGTCGATCAACTGCCCCAGAGTTTTATCTTGACTGATCTTCGGGAAGATCATCGAGTGTATCCGCGCCATGGCACCCTTTCCCTTCTCAAGAAGCTCCCGAGTGAGCTGATGGGAAGCAAGAGTCATCGACAAGCCGTTGGACGGAGAGTTGTTTGGAACTTTGTCCAAGGCATCGGCAGGAATGTTGGCGGCTTCTACAGAATGAGAAGAGATCATTGATAAAAGGCTGAGCCCATAAGTGCTATAGTTGACAGAGGAAAACGAAAGAGATTACCAAGTAAAGCCAAGGAAGATTGGCGAAGGAGTTCATCCTTTTCAGCCGCCCGAGCTTCAGCAGCTAGCCTGGTCGCCTCTTCCTCCCTCAACTTCTCTTTCAGCTTGCCCATCTCCTCCTTCAAGGAGTCAACTTCTTGGCGGGCCTCGGCAGCTATCTTGACCGCGCCATCTAACTTTGAGGAAGAAGATTTAATCTCCTTTTGGAGACGAACTTTCTCTGCTTCCAGAGAAATGAATTGGGAAGCGAAGGCCTCCAAAGAGGAGATGACTCCTCGCAGGTCCTAAAGAAGAAAAAAAGGGATTATCCAATGAAAAATCATTTAAGCAAGATACACACTTGAGAGGTTCATGCTGCAATCGAGAGGGACTTACAGAAGGGGGAGTCCTGGTAGCGGCAGTCGAAGGAGCATCCTTCCCTTTAGAAAGGGAAGAAGCGGTTGATATCTGAGCTGCGGGGGTTGCTTTACGAACCGACGCTTCAGAAGCAGCGATGTTCGGCAGAGTGGCTCCGGGTTTGGCCTTCTTGGCCGGCGGCTCGAAAAAACCTTCGTCATTGTAAAGGAAATTGATCGATGAAAAAGTTATGAATGGAATACAAGAAGTAAAATGATGAAATACGGCTTCAGGGAAGAAGATACTTACATATCGAAGAGGTCATCTTCATCGGCAAAGCCGCCGGTTGATCTCTTTGCGGGTGAAGACCTGGCCTCCTCTACAGCTGCATCAATAAAGGCATCATGATCAGCGTCATCATCACGCACTGATCCTTCTGTGTTGCAAGCATCATCGGCTGGGGAAGGAAGGTTGGCATGGGCAGCTTCCGAATCTATCGGGTTGTCACATTCATCCTTTGGATCTACATGTTCGGCAGTGCGAAAATTGACAGGGACTGAGGAACCTCTTCCTTCGGAACTCTCATTTGGTGAATCTTGCGAGTTTTCAGAAACTATGGGAACCTGCTGAAGAATGGAGTGGATAAGAACAATGGAAACATGTCGACTAAACAAGCACTGTCAACTAAGCAAAAAACAGCATAACAAGGGTATAAGAAAGATAGTTACCTCTAACAGCGGATGGTTGGCGTCGAGAGGAGCGTAGGAAGATATCAATGGGATCGAGTCCTCTTGACTAAAGAGAGTAAGGTGACGGACTTCGTCGAGAAGCTCCTTTTCCGACAGTTCAGCGACATTGATTCTGGTTTCATCTTTTGGACCCATGTACATCCACATTGGACGAACCCTCGCCATGACTGGTTGAACTCGACGCCTCAGGAACACCGCTGCTACCTCCGTGCCAATCATGGTTTATCCATCGGCTTCTTTGATTCGAAGGAATTTGGTGAATAACTCGTCGGCTACTGCCTTTTCGTCAGAAGAAAGAATGTTCCTCAGGAATCCTTCGGCTTAGCTTCAAGAACATCGACAAAGCAAGGGAGCTAGGACTCGGTTGTCACAGAATCTTTGACATAAAACCAGTTCAGCCTCCATCCTTGCACGGATTCTCTCATCGGGAAACTAAAGTAATTAACCACCGAACGAGCCACGAACCCCACACCTCCAATGACGAAGGATCCATTGCTACTGTTGTACCTCTTAACGTAGAAGATTTTCTTCCACAATTCGAAATGGGGCTCGATGCCCAAAAATGCCTCACAAAGGGTGATAAACACAACAACGTGAAGGATTGAGTTGGGAGTAAGTTGCCACAGTTGGATTTCATAAGTCCGAAGAAGGCGAAGGAGGAATTCATGGGCAGCAAGCGAAAGACCCCGATGTAGGAATGATAAGAACACCACGGTAAAACCAGCAGGAGGATTAGGCCGAGAAATTGCACCTGGAAGAATCACGTCCCCCTCGTCGGGGGAGACCAACCCAAGGCTTCGAGCCTTCTTCTCATCACGTTTCGTGATGGAGGACGCCAGCCAATCTCCTGGCTTGGCTAAAGAGCTTGGCGGCACCGGCGGCGCCGAAGCCGTAGGAGGAGCATCTGGAGGATTCTTCTTTGAGAGAGTGGAGGAAGATTTGGCGGCGGCACCACCGGTCGTAGAGCTGCCGGCGGCAGTGACATTCTTCTTCTTCACCATTTTCTAGATCTGGGGAAGATTGGAGAAGCGGTGGCGGCGGCGCAGCGGTTGCGGAAGGAAGAAGAAGGAAGGCAGAGGCGGATGTGAGAAAGGATTAGGGATTTCTCACCCTTTGGAGATCTTAAGAGGAGAAGAGTTGCGTGAGCACGTGTCGTTGGTGCCAGTCTATCAAACGGGCCTATTTCCGATTAATGGTCGCGAAAATCGAGGAGACATCTTGGTAACTGTGCACAAAAGCGGAAATTGCTTGAAAACAGGACCAAGACAGAGAAAGAATGGGCCCGGCGGGTCACGTCCTGTCAGTCAGAATCAGGATATTGATAAAACGTCATCAATGACGTCATAAACATTGCATGAAGCACTCGAAGGAAAAAACTATCGGATGGTGAACTTGAGTCTAAGCACAGAATACGAAGTGTCAGCGCTTAGACTCGGGGGCTATTCCCATCGGGAGCGCTGACGCGCACTCGATATATTGAGGACTAGAAGGAAAAGTAATGAAGAAAAAGAGGGTTGTTCAGCTCGAATCTGCACCCAGTTGCAAGCGCCTGTGCCCAGACTCGGGGGCTACTCCCATCGGGAGCGCTGGAAGCGCACCCGATAAAATTTTTTGCACTCCAGGATCATGCCCGGGGACTTGATTCTGTGTAGAGTAACGTTGTTTTGCCATCGGTAGTTAACCAACAAAAGTTGGGCACGTTGCTCATTATCCCTTGCGAGTGGAAAATATATCGGATGACCTATGAAGACCTGCAGAAAACTTCGGCAGAGAAGAATGCTCGAGTGGTACAACTTGAGTCTACGCACGGATTGCAAGCATCCGTACCTAGACTCGGGGGCTACTCCCATCGGGAGCGCTGACGCGCACCCGATAAAAAGGACGATGATGATTTAAGATGAACAAGGACAATCAAGGAGAAGAACATCAACAGAAGACATGCTTCAGTCTCTACCCGAACAATGTTCGGCTAGACACTCGGGGGCTACTAACGTGGGTATTACCCTTCGGGTAACCGACATTGCCCTATCCCGTATTGGCTAATTGGAGGCCCGTGAAGACACCTGGAGGCAAGATGGGCCACCTGGACGGTGCGCCAGTGGAATCCTTGACGGGCAAGACAAGGAGGCAGCCGAACAAGGAAATATTAGATCTAAAACTACTGTAAACCTAGTCGTACTCGGTTAGACCTCTTGAGACCTGGCCTCCTATATAAAGGCCAGGAGAGGGGCTGCCGAGAGATAGAATCAATCGTAGCAATACTAGCCACCAGAAGGTCCAGAGCTAGGTCACCATAGTACTTAGCCTCTCGACGAGATCTCAGCCGAACTATTCGGCACCCCATTGTAACCCATTATCATCATAATCAAGAACAGACAGGTAGGACGTAAGGGTTTTACCTCATCGAGGGCCCCGAACCTGGGTAAATCGCTCTCCCCGCTTGTCTGTGAACCGATGTCTCGTGTCAGCTTGCAGGATTCCGCTAACCCTAAGCCCCAAACGGAGGGCATTGCCGAGGAGTACCCTCGACACCGACATCGCGACTCACGAGGCAGGCAGCAGCCAGCGACCCAGGCGCCTCTTCTCCTCCTCGCCTCATCCGATCTCATCGTCAATTCCACATCGAAGAAAAGGAAACAAGCCGAGCGAGCAACAAGAGACATCTCCTCAACCCAGGCCCCCTACCTCGACCACGTCATGTCTTTGATTCCCGCTCCCGCAACGCCGGGACGAGAAGGCTGACTCCATGCCGAATTCCATCTGACAACTAGACTAGGTAATTCTAAATTTCCTCATCTTCTATGTTCTAGACTATTCGTGGATCATCAATGGTATTTCATTATTTTATTTTTTGTATTTAGTGTTTTGAAATCAATGGGGCGTGATTCCTATGCCAAAAAGCACAAGAGAAAAGAGAAATAACAGATACTAATTCAATCTCAAAAGGGAGTTATGGACAAATATATTATAAAAGAAGCAAAAGTGTCTTCCGACAATTAGTCTGTTGGTCCTGCCATCGCTTGCATTGGATATTGGATAATGATAGCTTGAAATCTTCTTGTGAAAATTTTGATGGTGCCCTCACAAAAGATAAAAATTCTGACATTGATGCCAACGACTTATATGTTGAGCTGAAGTTTCTTCAAGAATTCATTCCAAAAGAAAACATGGGACCTGTTGATGTTTTGAGTTATTTAAAGTGTCATGATTGTTTTCCCAATGCAAGTATTGCATATAGAATTTTTTTGGCCATTCTTGTGACATTCCATCAGCGGAACGAAGCTTTTCTAAATTGAAGGTATTGAAATTATATATGCGTACTATGATTTAGTGACAATATCACTTGAGAGTAAAATGTTGGAGAAGATTGATTATGATCATATCATTGAAGATTTTGTTTTGAAGAACCCTTAAAGAATGATGTTGTTCAAATAAACATTATGCAACCGAGAGTGGAATAGGTACCAGTTGATGTATAAGAAACTAAAATATATACGTTATATTTGTCGTTTCAAATTTTCATGTAAGATAGGGGCCCATTTTAGATTTTTTGCACAAGGTCCCAGATTTTGCCGGCTCGGCCCAACTCCCCGTTGGCTCCTCCCAACCTTTATATGAGAGTTGGGGTCATAGAGTCCAATCTGGGTCGGTTATAGATAAGCTATGTTAATGTAGACTACTTGATGGGCTTCAACTTATTCTTCATGTATGGTTCTTGGGCCTAGAATGCTTCTACGTCCTCTTTCTTTATGTGATTTACATACTCCTTCCTAGATCCGAACCATGGATGTCAAAGATGCTGACTCAATAAAGCATACCCATGTCAGTAGCCCCAAGACTCTACTCGAGTCGTAGATTCGAGTTGAGTCTCCAAAATTCTTCAGACGCATGACAAACCCAAAATTTTGTTCGAGTTTAACAATTTATTAGCTTGATAGATACTGTCATGGGGATATTGGTATACCAAGTCTGGTGCATCCAACGGATCATGAATCACTTAATTTCTCTTGGGCAAAACCATCGTGAACCTACTTCAAATTTCAAACTCAAGTATCTGGACTCGAATCTGGGATGTGCGAGCATAATTCAGCCCTGGCCGCGGAGGCTTATCGAGTTCTGAATTCCAATTATGTTTTTTCGGCTACCCAACGCGTCCGTTGGTATTTTTCGTCATATCGTTGATATGAAAAAAAATTCCAATAGAGCGCAGCTAATGCGAGTACCGGGTCTCAGAGGACAGATCCTGGGGTCCTACCTTCATGTTTTATAAACACGACATTCACACATGTTATCGCGTCGAACGTGGTCTGAGAATTCGAAGTTTCCATCAGCTCCCTTTTTTGGCGGATGAAATGGCTGAAATTGTCGGGTTCTTACTGACTTTTTGCCGCTACTTGATCCATGCTCCCGATAGGAGTAATACAAGGAATGCTCGGGTGCTTGTAAACGAGCATAAACTTGAATTTGGATCTCTTTTTGGTCGAGTTCTGCTTCAAAATTGGGTCCCAATGGGTGCGGGATCACTTTTGGGTATCGTTCCCTTTTTGAAGGCGTCCCGATGACGATACCCCGTTTCAAACTGATGGATTTCGTCCCTCCACCTCAAACCGCTCCTCTTGGTGGCCCTATTTGAGGAAAGCTTCACTTGTAGTGTCTTGTGGACCACCCTTTGATCTCTCGCTGGTGTCCCAACCCTCTGACCTCGTCGACCTGGCTGCCTATACACGACCTTAGTTCGGTAGCTAACGGCCCGCTTAGTGCCTTGGGGGGCTTTGATAGGTCGGCGTATGGCCGTAGTTTCAGCTGGTGTGCCTATTACAATGTCATTGGAAGATGTTGTGTTTCTAGTCTGGACCTAGCTCGAGCTCGGGGGTGTTGGGTTTGGGTCTGGGGGGTGCTGGGTTTGGGTCTGGGTGAAAGCTTTGCGGGACCTCGCTCTCTGCCAATGACGATGACACATTCGCGTCATGGACCTTCTTTGAGGTGTCGGCTGCAAGACCTCCCTCCTTTAGATCCTCAAGTTCTGCTAGGCTGCTGGCCCGTCGTCGATGCCCCCTTGGGCTGCTGATTTGGTGCGTCGGAGGTTTTTTGGCGTGGACAAGGACGTGCTCACTCCGGTGCAACAGAAGAAAAGTCTCCCTCAACATGGCGCTTTGTGGCGTATTTTGTGTGTGTTGTCTTCCATTGTTGTTTTGGTGTGCACTTTGCGGCTCGCGGGCGTGTTGTATCTTTTGTTGTAACTTCTAGTCGGTTGATGGCTTCGTTATTTCAAAATCGGGCTCATTTCGAACCTTCCCTTTAAAAGGGATGGTCTCTTATGAAAAAAGAGAAAGCTATTTTCTCTATTGTACCATTTATCTTCCTTTAGCATCCTAATTTCCTTCTAAAATTTTATTGATTCTCATTTATTACTAGGAATCAAAGATAATACATTGTACCACATATGATGTGGACTACTAAGAAAAAATGTGTCTTCCCTATCATTGTACATACCCTAATACGAGGGCACGAAGGGTTAGGGTTTTGTTAGGAAAGGGGTAACGCGGGCCTGCATTTTACCTCCATTGAACCCTTCAGCACGCACGCCGTATAGAAACATTGTTGGACCGCACTAGGCGGCGGCGCCGCACAGATCGAGGCTCCGTGCGACGGTTCACTCCTTCTATAAAAAATTAACTCCCACTCCATCAGCTCGTGGATGCACGGACCAAAAAAGCAGCACTACCGAACAAAAACAGAGTGCGGCATGCACTTCCGCCAAGCCTAGCTGAAAAGATTGCTAGCTGCCTTATTTTAATTACAGTATACCAGGTTTTAACACGGGGAGAAAACCATAATGTCCCTAATTAATCCAGTAATTAGTCTTATTAACTGGTAACTACACGAAATTAATATGGCAATTAGAACTACTCTGGAAATTAGTAATCTGGCAATCACCATTAATTAATCAGGCAATGTCAATTACAACTCCGTACTAAACTAATACGGAGTACTATGGAGTATGTCAACTACAATACCAAATTAATCTGGCAATCACCCTAAGCAAATATGATAACTGGTCTAATTAATCTGTCAATTACTCTTAATTATTCTGGTAGTAGAACTTAGTTAATCTGGCAATTATTAGTACTAAATCCTGGAGCTACTAGTATTTGGGAGTACAGCCATGCCAAGAGCAGCACGCAGCGGCGGCGTGCCTGAGCACGCAGCGGCAGCATCCGCGCGCGCATGTGCAGCAGTAGCTACGCGGCAGCAGCAAGCAGCAACATTCTAGCAACGGCGAGCAGGCCGGCGTGCGCGCGTGCGAGCAAGCATCAAGAGCGACCTGCCGCGCTCCGGCCGGCAAACGCGGCACCACCCCGCTCCCTCGTGCTCGACCGAGCTGGTCGACTGCCCCTCCTCCGGCCGCGCGTCCATCCGGCTCCTCCCTCCGCGTCCTCGCCCCGCCTCGGCCAGGTCCCTGCCCACCATCTCCGTCTCTGCCGCGGCCCGCCCGGCCGGCGCCGCGGGCCTCCTCTCCGTCGGGCCGGCATCCCACCGCGCAGAGCATCCTCGCCCCTCATGGCAGCATACAGGTTGCGTGCTTGGCGTTGGTGGCCTTCTTCGATGCATGCTCCACAGCGGCGGCTTCCCCTCCAGGAGCGCTCTCGACGGCGTCGGCCTCCCCTCCCGGACGTGCTCGACGGCCCCGGGGCTCCGCTTGGCGGCGGCCTTCCCGTGGCGCTGCTCGCAGCGGCCTCCCCGCGGCGGCCACCCGCGGCGCTGCCCCGCCGCTCCCCAGGGTTGTTGTAGCGTTCTGCGAGCCGACAGGGGTTCCGTGTGGCGGGGCTATGGTCGGCGGCGGTGCATGGCGGAGCGGTGAGGGGAGACGCAGGGCAAGGCGGAGGAATGGGCGACGCAGTTTGCCAGCGGCGGCCTGGTCCAGGAGCTCGGGGTACGGTTCATGTGGGAAAGGTCGGGTGTGCGAAGAGATAAGAACGGGATAAAGGTCCGGCCTAAATCTGCTCTCCTTCCTATAGGGCGTGATGCTCTTTTTTCTAATCACGAGGCGTCGCACCGGAGAGCGAACGATGCGGCGCTTCTCAGTAGATTTTCCCAACATTGTTCTTTGTGTTCGGTAAACCACTAAGAAAGTTCGTAGGAGGTACAATCTCCAACGACGCGGTTTGGGCTCTACGGCACAACATAACATCCCATCGTAGACTTCACTTGACCCGGAGAAGGGGAGAGCTCCATATATGCCTGGCCCTGGATCTCTAGCTCCCTTGACTCCCTCAGTAATCACCAAATCCACTTAAGGCCCAATTCGGTGCCAGTGTTTTTAGCAGTGTTTGGGCCGGTTTTGGGGTGTTTTTTTGGGGCTCGATAAAAACACCTCGAAACACCTCAAAACGCGCCTGGGCTGTTCGGGAGGCCGGTTTCGGCCCGTTTAGGCCCGACGAAACCGGACGAAACCGGCCGAAACCCGTCGGGCTGGGGTGGAAGGAAAACGCGAGCCCCCCCTCGCGTTTCTGCGTGGCGGCGAGAGGGCGACGTGGGCGAGAGGGCGACGCGGGCGAGAGGGAGGAAGACGACGCCGTCGCCGCTCCAAGACCACGCCGCCGCTGAAGCTCCCTCGACGCTCCAAGACCAGGCCGCCGACGCTTCCCCCTCTCAGGTACCTACTCTCTCCTCTCGACCTCACCGCCCCCAACCTGGCGCCCATAGCTGACCCCTCTCAGATCCGCCGGGACGGCCGTCGACGAGGGGCGTCTCACGCGTCGTCCGGTCAGCTCGGGTGGCATCCAGTTCTGTGTGCATCGGTAGTGACTAGGGGAGCACCAGGGGCCACGCTGCGCTTCCTAGATTAGCCAAACAGAAAAATGGAATGTCCGTTTCTCTGAATTCAGCAAGTGGTTTCTCTGCAGAAAAAGTTTCCAATTTGTTTGGATTCCATCATACCCAGTCTTAACTTTTCAGCATTGTATGCTTCAGTTCAGCTCAATCTGTTTGTTGCTCTAAATTTAGCAAATGGTCTCTCTGCTGATCTATGTTGATGGACTTGTTATAGCAATTTAGTTGCCAGGCAGGCTTCACGCCGCTTAGGCCTTTAAAAAAATATGAATCAGTTTGCTTATGTTATCAAACCTGTGGTGTGGATAGTCCACTTGAAAGAGACATGAGGCCTGACTGAGTAGTAGTTATCGCTTCCTAGTATCAGTTCATTACTAGCGTTTTATTTCTTGGAGCTACCTTGTGCAAAAGACATCTTGTTTCTGTATGTTTAGCGAGCGAGATGATTGTTTGTTTGCAACTGATGTAGCGAGCGAGATGCTGGTAGGCCAAGTCTGGATGAATCCGGTGTATCGTATAATCTTATATGTTAACTGCCCTTTGTTTTCACTCAATTTACCTATAGTGTCTGTCAGTAAACATTATATATAGCCATATAGTGATATAGCCTATTATCAAGTATATACCAGATGCGAGCTTCTAATTACTGTATGTCTCTCGGGATTTCAGTATTTTGTGCTAGAATGTAGCATTGGTGTGGTTGTTTATAAATGCCTCAAGTTCGTGCAACCCATGCTTACACTGCCAACTAAACATGATACCTTCTCTTCTTTTTTTGAGCGCTTGCTTAGGACTTTTTTCCTATCCCTGGACATAGTTATTGAGCGCACATTTCTCTGTATTTTTTTTGCTGTGAGAACAGAGAATGATCATGTATAGTACTGATCATGAGTGGTTTTACTTTTGCTCCCTAGATTGATAGTCAAGAGCTGTTATGTATCTTCTTGCATGTGTAATGCTAATGTATGGGTCAATCTTGGTTGCCTAGATTGATCATTTGTATGCAACTCTACTGCCAAAGTACTGTAGCCATGAAACAACTATCTAATGCATGTGGTTGTATATTAGTATTTCATGGTTTACATCTTATTTCCTGGCAGGAAACAAGTCGCTTGGACTGATTTTCTTCTCATAATATTGAAGGGAACAAGCATGCTTTTAAGAGGACTGTCCCGGGCCAAGTTGGTGCTTTATTGAGCATCTTGTAGTTTCAATATTTGCTCGGAACTATATGCCTATCCACTTTGAATTCCTCTATTTGTTTCATGTCTCCGAAAAGTAGATTATGAGATCGGGAGTTAACTGTACCATGCTTGTAGCTGTGATGATAAGATGCTATTGTTTGCATTTATGTACTGGTTGCAAGATATGATCTTCTAGTGTGCTACAAAGATTTGATTTTTTATTTATGATGCACATCTACTGTCAAAAAGATTGTCTTTTTATCTGTTTGCGTTAAATACACTTGAAAATACTACTTTGTAAAACAAGTGTTCCAAACAAGTGTTTTGACAAGTGTTTTAGGTGAAAGGGGTTTTGTAGTGTTTTGGGTAGTGTTTTGGGTGGTTAGTGTTTTCACCCAAAACACTCCACAAAACACTCCTCAAAACACAAAAATACACTGGCACCAAACAAGGCCTAACTGAGCCACTCCCACTCACATCGTCCCAGTATCCGAACGGAACCGATCGAGGTGTCACCACAAGGAAGTGCCGAATCATCCTCCGATTCGAGATCCCCACTTGGCCACTCGGCGTTGAGCATGGATCACCTGCAAGTTCACCCAGGCACGGCGCCCGCGGGCAACGTGGAGGTGGAGATAGGCCAGGGCCACCACCAAGCGCAAGCGGCCGTGCACCCGCAGCTGCCAACGGCGCACGGCCGCCCGGCCATGAACCAGCAGCACCTCGGCGCGCAGGGCCCGAACACCTGGGTCGGCAACGACGCCAACACGCTGCTTGTGGTGGCCACGCTGATCACCACGCTCACGTACCAGCTCGGCACCAACATCCCCGGCGGGTACTGGCAGGACACCAAGACGCAGGACGGCAGGGACCTGTACCGCGCCGGCGACCCCATCATGCGCGACCTGCACCGGCCCAGGTACGCGCCGCAGCCGCCCCGGCCGTGAACTCAATCGATCTCGGCTGACAAATTGCCGGTGGCATCATGCAGGTACTGGATGTTCATGGCGGCGAGCTGGGTGGGGTTCGGGAGCTCCATGGTGATGACGTTGAGCCTGCTGGTGCGGATGTCGGTGGACTCGCGGCACGTGCGGTGGTCCTTCGTCGTGGCCTACTCCAGCCTCGTCCTCACCTTCATCGTGTCGCAGCCCAAGACGCACCTGTCCATCGACATCCTCGTCTGGGCGGCCGTCCTCGCCTTCCTCTGGCTCATCGTCAGCGTCCGCCCGGCGCACCGCACGCGCATCGCCCATGTCCTCTGCTGCAACCACACCACAACAGAATGACGGATCTCGCTCCCACGTCGAGTCCACTCACTAGGCCATTACATAGATAGTTAGGTCATCGCGAGGGAAGCAGTGTGTCTAGTTTTATCGGAGGAAGAGTAGTTAGCCCGCTGTTTTCTAGGAGTGATATGATTGCCATTTTCTGTTTCAAGATGTATGACTTGGAATTAATACTGCTGATATTAGTATTGAATTGACTGGCAATCCTTTAGCCACAGTTCTTTCCGAGTGCCAGACTTGTAATCTCATCTCAGTACTCCTACTGTAAATAACCTTCTCTGGTCTTGATGAAACGGCATGCAGTGCTTTGCATGTTTTCTGAAAGAAAGAAAAACTTTCTGAAAATTTTACCGCGCTACTTCGCATGTTAGATTTAGCGATCAGGAAAAAGTGTGATGTTGTTTTTTTAAGGCAACTACGGCGGGCAAAAGCCTGCCTGAACCTTTTTTCATTTTCATAGTCACAGTCCGAAATACAGAGAAGAAAAAGCCTGAAGCCCAAAAAAAAAAAATAGAACAGCTAGAACTAAGCTAAGCTACACTGTACAGAAGCATGTACAGAAAGAAACAGAAAGAAACGGCCACACTATAAAGAGGCAGCCAAATTGCGAAATCTTACACTCCAGTCAAGGAGAATAGCTTTTTGATTTTCATTTCCACAGCGGTGTGATCAAAGAGAAAGATCAGCAACACATCTGTTGAAGACGTGGGTGGTCGGTTGGTCTGTAGTGTCGAAGACCTTGGCGTTTCTTCTTTTCCAAATGTTCCAGAGGGCAACGAGATTAGAACAGTTGAGCGAACCTTGCATAGTTGAGCTCCGTCCCACAACTCCTGAATAGAGGAGCATCCAGAGACATCCTGGTGAAGCGATGGGATGGTAGCCCAGAACTGTTGAACCGACCTGCAATGGAGGAACAATTGCTCTGACGACTCGGACATAGCACAAAAAGGGCAAGCATCTGAACTGGCTAAACCTTTCCGGAAACGACGCAAATTTGTGAACAACGGTTGCCGGCCAGCCAACCAAATAAAAAGCCGGCATTTATTTGTTGCAAAAAATTTCCAAGTCGGAGTTGCAAAAGGAACCAAAGGCAGGTGGTGAAAAGTAAACATGTAAGCCGATTTAGTAGTTAAAGCTTTGCCATTTAGACGTCCAACCCTGATGTCTGGAACAACCGTGTGAAGACCTACCGAAGCAAGCAAGGATTGCATCGATCTAACCTCAATGGAGGCTGTGGTCGATAGCCTGGGGTGCATCGCAAGTTTAAGGCTAGGGGACGAACAAGCAAAAGCAACACTACAGTTAGGCCTAGAGGAGTGCGAGAAAAGTGCCGGGAACCTATCCGCTAAGGTGTTCCCTTCGAACCAAAGGTCAAGCCAGAAGGAGGTAGAAGACCCAGAGCCAACTTGCATAGAGGTTACAGATCTAAACAGAGGGAGGCATGCAACCAGATCTTTCCAAACAATAGAGTCTAGACGGTGACAATCCCCAAGGCCGTGATTTCTGTGTCAACCATAGCGAGAACTAAACCAAGATTCCCAAGGGGCCAAGCCAGGAGAGTGCACTTTAGCAAGAAGCTTCAGAAGCAAGCATTTGTTCCTAGTCTTAAGAGAAGCAAAACCCAGCCCACCCTTGTCAAAGGGCTTGCAGACCTCATCCCATGCCACCTTGCATTGGCCACCGGAAACGTGGTCTTCGCCGGCCCAAAAAAAAGCCCGACAATGTTTGTCGAAAGCCTCTAAAGTGCCAACCGGGATGAGAAGAGCACCCATAGCATAGGCCAACATGGCATGGATACAAGACTTCACAAGAATGGCACGAGATGCAATGGAAAGGAGCTTTCCCTGCCAACCAGAAAGATTTGGAGATACCCGATCAATAAGGGGAAGAAAAGCAGACAAACACAACTTATGGGTAGAAAGCGGAAGGCCTAGGTAAATTTGAGGAAAAGACGCGACCGAGCACCCTAAGATGTTAGCGAGGGAAGAGGCCAGATCCTACGCCACATGGATGGGAGCAAAGGTACTCTTGTCGAAATTAATGTGCAGTCCGGTCGCCTCAGAGAAAGCAAGCAGGATCCCCTTAAGGTTCCTGATAGATTGATCGTCGGGCTTAACAATGATAAGCGTGTCGTCCGCGTATTGAAGGACGGGACACGGAAGCGAGTCGTCCAAAGGGTGGGAAAGGTCACCTTGATCCGAAGCAGCCCTGAGTAAAAGACGCAGCAGCTCGGCTACTTTCAGAAATAGGTAGGGCAGATCGCCCTGCCTTAGTCCTTTTCTACAAGAAAATCAAGGACCAGGTTTGCCATTCAGAAGAATGGCAGACTGGCTGGATGAGTTAAGGTCCCCAACCCAATCACACCATAGCGGAGGGAAACCCATGTGTGATGTTGTTTTAACTGGTGAAGTGCTTATTGTTACGATTATATGGAACCTTGTTACTCCATCGGATCCATGTTACTTGTGGTTGATTCATACATATCTAGAGTCCTAGACATATTTTATTTTCAGCGACAAGTAATTTCAGTTGGGGCCTAGAGAGAGTAATAACGTGAAATCCTCAAGAGAGAGAGGATCATGGAGTGGGGCATGGGACAATCGGCAAAATAGTCGGTCAACACTCCTAACCAGCCGAGCTGAGTAGGACCCTGCCCCCACGGCCCACGCGGTCTAGCAATCAGAGGCAAATGAAATGAAACAGTGTAAGAAGACTTGTGTCCTTGACTCCTTGGGGTGTGCGGTGTGCCCGACATGCTCGCGTACGTCCAATGATACAGGAAAATAAGAGGCTGGCTGAACCTGCGGTAGGGTTTCAGTTTGGAAAGCAGGAACTTTCGTTCCGTTGAAATTGTTGCCAAAAGCGTGTCGGAGGCTCGGGGTAAAAGTGGGGCAAAACAAGGAGGAAGAGAAGATCGTTGGTCACACTTGGCTGCTGGGAGCTGGCCGTGAGTAGTACGTACGTTCGTGTCGCCTTGCAGCGTCGATGTAAACACTCGAAGTGAGTGTGATTTACTGGGACTTCCCGAATCCATTCTCTCGCTGTGCAAGAAAGCTAATGACTTTAGATGAAACGATCATGCAAAACTGCAAGGTCGAACTCAGGGGACTATCGTGCATATGGTTTCTTAGATCTTAATTTGCCACCTCCTTCACAGTTAAACCAACAAACATGAAACATGCAGATAAGTGAGGATCTCCCAAGGTGTGTAAACAAGCATCAGATTGGAACTATATGTTAACAAACAGACATTGCACAAGCATTACAAATTTATTTAGGAAGTTCAGGAATTCATTAGATTTAGCACTCATTCAAAATTTATTGCTTGCTTAGTAAATGGTTGTTCAAATTGTTAAATGAGGAAGGGGTTTGGCAAGAACTCATTCAAAATAAATACCTACATTCTAAAACGTTGTCCCAGGTTAAAGCCAAACCTAATGACTGACCTTTTTGGAAGGGGTTATTGAAAGTGAAAGATGACTTCTTTTCAAAAGGTTCTTTTGAATTAGGTAATGGGTTGGATACTCGGTTTTGGGAGGATTGTTGGTTAGGGGACAGACCACTTGCTGAACAATATCCCTCTCTATATCGCATTGTGCAACATAAAGATGTGCTAGTTGCTAATGTGCTGCAAGGTTCTCACCTGAATATAGCATTTAGGAGAAATCTTGATGAGTATAAATGGACAAGATGGATGCATTTAGTGGGTCGATTAATTGAAGTAAATTTAACGGACACTAAAGATAATTTTGTTTGGAACTTAACAGCATCAAAGAAGTTTACTGTTAAGTCCATGTATCTTGATTATATGAATGGCCACACGAGGTACCTTCGCAAATATATTTGGAAAATTAAAGTGCCACTGAAAATTAGGATTTTTATGTGGTTTCTTCATAGAAAAGTCATTCTAACAAAGGATAACCTCGCTAGAAGGAATTGGCAGGGCCCTAAGACGTGTTGTTTTTGTGATCAAGATGAAACAATTCAGCATCTTTTCTTCCAATGTCCTTTTGCAAAAGTTATTTGGCGTATTGTGCATATGGCCTTTGGTGTTTCGGCCCCTAAAAATATCACCAATATTTTTGGGAATTGGTTGCAAGGTGTTGACAAGAGAGTGAAGAGTCAGCTGAGAGTTGGCATATCTGCTCTTTTATGGGCCATGTGGCATGTGAGAAATGATCTTACTTTTAACAAAACAAAGAATGTTTCATTTTTGCAGGTTATTGCTCTTGCTACCCACTGGACCCGTTCGTGGTTATGTCTCCAGCCGGTGGCGCAGCGTCAGGACATGGATTTTGGGTGCAACCGTTTGGAGACGGTCGCTCGGGATTTATTCAGCCGGTGCGGCTGGCAGCTTGATCGCCGACTCACTTGCTGATATCTCCAATAAGCTTAGCCATGTCATCTCTCTTTAGTTGGCTGATCCACATTGAGACTTTGTGTGATCCATGATTTGTAATAAGCACTCTTGGTTGTAGGGTCCGTGGCTATATTTTTCAATAATGAAATAAAGGCCGTATGCATCACTTTGATGCAGAGGCTGGGACTTGTTCCCCCTTTCGAAAAAAAAAAATTAGATTTAGCACTTCCTCCACCAGAATATAAGATTACGTACGACGGAGTCCCAATACAGTAGTCCCATTCATCATGAACCAGAAAATGTTCCTTGCATCACTACTACTCGCTCAAAAGCCTACCTCCAAAATCTTAAAACTCCCTGCAGCAAAACATTTCCACTATCAGGATTGCATTCAGCTCCACATTTCCTCGAAATAGGCATTCGTCCCGCTTTATAAATAAAGCCGCAACGGCTAAACCCATACAAGGTGGAGAGGAGAATCTCTTACAAAGCAAATCAAAGGATAAACAAAAAAGAACACGAAAAATCAAAACTAACGACAACATTGGAACGGACCGAGTCGAGTCAGGGCTCCACAACGACGCCCCAGAGAGGACAACGATGCATTACGCCGCCGCCGTCGAGACCACGAGGTCTAGGGTATTCACCCGGAGCCGTACCGCGGGTAGGAAACCCACAACGACACCCCCAAGAGGGTTACGACACCCGCAGCCATCGCCGTCGTTGGCGCCTCGGCGCTGAGCTTTCGCCCGGAAGTAACCTCGCACCACGCCTGAGAACTCAGCCGCCCGCTGCCCTCGAGGAAGGTTCCCGAAACACGATCTGGGAGCTGCCACAGCCAAAGCACCGCCAACAGCAGGATCTCCCGTCGTCCACTCCACGCCATCCCCATGGCCGAAGAGTGAGACCACCACCACCGCAACGATGCCCGCTGTAGAGCCAACCGCGCAGTCCACCTTCCGCGGCCACCGCTCCGGCATCGCACGAACTTGAGCCCATGGCCTAGCCAACACACCGCAACGCCGACGGATTGGATAAGGCAGGCCGATACACAGCCAGCAGCCAGCAGCCATCAGGCCAACGAGAACTAGGGGAGGGGATCTGCCCTCCGCCACGCGAGGTGACCGCCGACCGAACGCAGTAGCACTACCAATTAGGACAAGATCATGCCCAACCACCTGCTAGGCCCCGATCAAGTCCCATTAGACTTGCTGCAGCGCTGCTACACCCATGCCATCTAAACCATCTAACTGTCTCTCCGTGCCGAGCCTATCCAAGTCGCCCCCAACCGAACTGCCATCTGTTAGCCAAACGCCATGCACAGCGTCACTGCGACCTCACTCCTCGCAAGACGTCCTGGTCAAGACCGCACACCGCCGCAAAGGAGCACCCTCACCGCAACCGGGGACATCGCCCCGCTGTTACCGACACCGCCACGCCGCCGATCAAGCCGGACACTTTGTCGACATCCACGAACTCGCCTTTGAACGCCACAAGGAGCATCCCAGCGACCCTCCTAAATGAGAGATGGGACGGACGCGGCGCTGCCAGGGCCGCCGGATCTGGGCCCTCCTGGCCTAGACCTAGAACCGGCAGCAGTGCAGGCAAGAGAGCGCCTCGCTGGCCGGCCCTACCGAGACCCTCCTGGCCCGGCACAAGGCCCGCAAGGCCCAAATCGAAGCCCACCTAACCCTAGTCCGGGCCGCGCCGCCGCCCTTCGCTGCCGCCCATGGCCATGCACCGCGCCCGCCCGCCGCCTCCGCCTGGAGCCGCCGCCATCACGCTCTGCCGCCGTCGCCGGACCGAGCACGTGGAGCCCCGAGGAGCACCGCCGCTAGCCGAGTCTGCCCCACGCAGATCGCCTCGCGTGCGGGTGAGAGAGATCCCGCTGCCGCTGACGGTGGCGGGGGATCATGCTCCATATATATGCACTGGAGGCAAAAAAAAAAAACTCATATTTCTCTTTTCACGCTTTTTATTGCTTGAGTTTGTTTGTTTGTTTTCTCGTCTTTGTGCTTCCACTTTGCCGTTTAGCATAATGTGAAGGTGAACCTAGTTAACGAATAGAGTTGCAGTCCAGAGTGGTTATAAAGTAAGCTTTAATTTGCTCCAGGTCCGATTTAAGCGACTACAGAAAGCAGCAAGATACAGAAAATAACACAACATGCAAGCATCGGTCAGATTCCTAACAAGGCCCAGAAATCTAACTGGGATATGCACCTGCTTGTCATGCTAAGAAGAATATTACTTTGCTGCAAAAATCAAGCACAAAGATCTCGTTAATTAGTAAAAAAAGCTGCAAATATAAGTGGCATTTAACTACAAAATATCATCAGCAGAAAGGGCTAAGCTTTGGTACCAAGCCACTGCTAAGACGGCGATAAACCTCGGGCGGTAGCTGTCCTCGCCGCTTATCTGGATCGAACTCCTCGCCTTTGTTACCCATATTTGAGGGGCTACTCTCCTGAAAAGGAATCAACCGTGATGGCATGACTGAAACTTCTGTGCCGAGAATGGTTAACCATGATGGCATTGTGATTACCTTTTAAGCCGATGAGGCGGCGGCTTCGGGAGTCTTTGCGTTTTGATCCTCTACGGTAGCCTTTTCGCGATCCCTTTCCTGAAAAACATAAGCCATGCTGAACTTGGTGCACTGTCCTGGATGGATAGATGCGCACTGAAAAACACGAGCCCTTAGAGCATGTCTAACAGACTCCTTAAAAGGCCCAACCCCGTAAAATAACTATCGATATACGGGGTAGAGCTCTACCCGGCCGTCTAGCAGACCCCGTAAATCAGGCCCCCGTCTCGAATTTTTACAGTTTCGGCTACGGGGTGGCTTTTCGCCCCTTACTTGTGAGGGGTGGGAGGAGGAATACAGAGCCAACCCCTCACCCGTGGCGGGCTGAAATTTCAGCAGATAGCAACTGCTCCTGCGCATGACCTCGCCGGAATCCGGCCAAATTCCAGCGAGCTGCGGTCGAGGGTGGCGGCACGGGGGCTAGGAACGGCGGCGCCCGAGACTGGGGCGGCGGCAGCGCGGCAGGGAAGCGCGTGGGCTGGAGCGGGTGACCAGGTGTGGCCATGGCGGGCGTTCGGAGCGGGAGCGGGCGCGGCCGGCGCGTGGGGCGGCCGGAGCAGGCGCGGGTCCGGCGGCGGCCGGAGCGGGAGAGGGCGCAGCCGGAGCGGGCGCGGCCGGCCGTGGCGGGTGGCGGCTGGCCGTGGCTCGCGGTGCAGGGCGGGCGGCGGGCGGCCGTGGGCCGGCGGCGGCGGGGCCGGCCGGGGCAGGGGCGGGGCAGGGGCTGGGCAGGGGCTGGAGCTAGAGGAGGAAGAAGGGGAAAAAAATCTAATTTGGCATATTTTGGGAATATTCTTTTTTACAGTTTAGGTATACGGGGTCTGCTAGCTCGTCCGAGTTTTTGGCCGACGAAAAGTGAATACAGGACCCTCTACTGGCGTTTTAAAGGGCGAAAATATACGGGACATGTTAGACATGTTCTTAGAGCATGTGGATACTGTGAAAACTAGCAAGTAGATACTAGATAGATAGGCATAGATTGTTCAACCCATGGGAGATCTAATCACATAGTAGTAGTATGAGCATTATTAAAATAGAAAATAGGCTCACCATGGATGCCTTGGTGCTAAGAGCATCTCCACTCGTGCCCCCGTCGAGGCCCCCGGCGAGCGTTTTTTTCCATCCGGACTGCGTAATTCGGCCCAGTCGTGCCCCCGGTTCCTCGTTTTCGTCCGGATTTGGCCCTTCATCCATCCGGCGAGCCCACGCCACCCCCGGCCCCCCGGGGAGCGCTCGGGGACTCCGGACGAAACGAAAGCGCGCGAAACGTTCCCGCGCGTCTGGTGGCCCCAACTTGTCGGCGAGAGACACCGATCGTCGTCCTCATCGCATCGTCTTCCGCGCGCTGTAAAAGCCTGCCGCCGGTCAGCATTCGCCGGACGCGTAGCTTCCACGCGGCGAGTTAATGTCGTCGCCTCGGTTTCATGCGCGCCTACCGCTATTTATCGCCGAACTACCCCGGCTGCCCCGCATTCACCTCGTCGCTCGTCTTCCCCCAAATCATCCCCGAACTCGAAGGAAGCAGCAATGGCGAACGACGGTGCGGCCAACAACGGCTTCGGCCGCCGCTCTCTCCACCAATGGGAGGGGCGACTCCTGCACGCGGCGGGCTACCCTGCGTCGCCGGACTTCCGCGCGCCGGGAGGCTGGAGGCTGAGCGCAGGCGGCGTGCCGATCCCGCCGCCGCCAACGGGTGGCGGCGCACTCGAAACGGCGATCGAGGAGGTGCTCGCCACTCTCAGTGACGAGCAGCGCGCGGATCCGCGCTTCTTCCCCGACAACCACGAAGCGTGGATCGCGTTCTTCCGGCGAAGGTACGAACGCGAACTCGCCGCTTACGACGGCCCTCCTCCTCCTCCGGCAAGGAACAACGCCGCCGGCCGCCGCCGGTGGTGGAGCGCGCCCAACCGCACCCTCGAGAATGTGCTCGCGCACATCGAGGACGGGAACTCCCCTGGCCTGGGGATGCCGCCGCCGGTGGCGGCTACCGTGTCGCGCCGGCACGGTAGTTCCTGGATACCGAGGAGGATGGCGCCGTCCTCCTCGTCGTCGGGATCGAGATCGGCGTCTAGGTCCGGCGGGTCGACGCCGGCCACCGTCAAGAAGGAGTGGCCGTCTCCGGCCACCGTGAAGAAGGAGCCGGCGTCTCCACCGCCGACCGAGGGCGCGACGGCGGCGCTTGTCATCCGCGACCAGCCCTCCTCGCCGCAACGCGGGCGGAAGAGGAAGACGGCGAAGAATCAGGCCGCCGCGGCCGCCGCCAACCAGCTCGCCGAGGAGGAGGCGAAGCGCGCGGAGGACGCCGCGGTGGCGGAGGCGATCGCCAGGTCGCTGAAGGACCTGGTGCCCGCCGACAACACCCTCCCCATCGACGCCGCGCTGGAGTGGTCTGTGCGCGGCCGGGAGCGCCGGGAGGAGGAGCGACGGCGGCGGATGTTGGATCTGGCCGCCGCGCGACAACTCGCCGCCCGCGCCGCGCCGCACCGTCGTCGTCCCTCGCGAACGCCGCGCCCGGGGGAGGTGATCAAGCTCGAGGAGAGCAGCGACGACGACATCTACCGGCCGTCGCCTCCACGCGCGCCGGCGACGCTGGCCAGGGCACGAGCCGCTGGTACGAGGCGCCGCCGCCCCAGGACGACGCCGGCTCCAGCGACGACGACGACGGCGGCGACTACACGACCTTCTACCGCCATTTCGGCATGTAGGAGTTTTAGTATTAGTTTGCCAATCGCCGAATTCAAATATATGTACGAATTCGGCCTATTTATGTACGAACTCGCCTCTATATGTTAAATATCATTAAATTTCGCTTATGTTTGAACGAATTCGCCTATTTTGTCTGAATTCGTCGTATTGCGTTGCTATCCTGGGCTCGCGGCTGGGAAAATGGGCCTCCCCACGCCAAATCTTCCTCCAATCCGGACGAAAATTTCGCCGGATTTGGGAGTGGGGAGCCCAAACGAGTGGGGATGCTCTAAGGGTTGTTCTCCTTGTGCGTTGGGCTGGATTCAGACCTTTCAAACAACACATGCAGGAATATCATGACGAGTAGAAGATCCGGGACTGGGAGGTATGTAAGAGACAGAGAAATGGCTCTCTCGCATGATGGCGTGGCAGGCGTCGATGGCTTTCCTCTTGGCGTCACCACCGGTGGCTTTGCCCTCTCGCTTCATGGCGATCGCGGATCGAGGATCGTCGGCCGGAGCGCGGCGGAGCGAAGGGTTTTCCATGGGCGGCGTGCGAGGACGACGGGCGGGCGTGGCTATGGTTTGTGAAACTTCTTCCTTCCTGGGCTGGCCCGCTTCGAGGTCGGCACATAACGGGCCAGAAAATATTCAGGCCTGGAGCCTTGCCAACGACCATGATCCTTCCCGTCTCCACGGCCCAGGATCGCAGCAGGCCTACCTCAAATTGCCAAGGAATATTGCAAGGGGACGCAGAGGCCGAGGGAAAAACCTATACACCGACCAGGTCGGTGGCTACCGGCCACCGCACACCCCCTGGTCGGGTATGGGCCAGGCCCATTTGGGTCTGTTTATCCTGTGTAGTTCGTTTTTCTTTATCTTTTTTCTTTTCTGGTTTCTTTTTCTGTTTTCTTTTCTTTTTTCTGTTTTCGGTTTTGTTTATATTTTTTCAGATTCAAAAATTTTAATTTTTAAAAATTGTTCAAATTGAGAAAATGTTTAAATTCAAAACCGTTCAAATCTGAAAACCGTTCAAATTTGAAAATTGTTCAAATTTGAAAACCGTTCAAATATGAATTTTGTTCAAATTGAAAAATTGTTAAAATTTTAAAATGTTCAAATTTAAAATTTGTTCGACTTTAAAATTTGTTCAAATTTAAAAAAAATTCACATCGAAAATTGTTCAAAGTAGAAAATTATTCAAATTAAAAAATAAAAAATTGTTCACATCCGTATATGGGCCTGGCCCAGAAGGCAGTTGGGGTGTGCGGTGCCCCGTTTGCCACCGACCTGCTCGGTAGCGAGCAGCCCCCGAGGCCGAGGGGGGGTGCTGTAGGGGAGTGCTATACACCGACCTGGTCGGTGTGTACGGGCCACCGCACACCCCACCGACCAGGCCGGTTGGATGGGTCGCGGCACATTAGTAGTAGGTACTTTTTTTCTTTTTTTTTGCTTTTTCTTTTTTGTTAATATTTTCTTTTTTAATATCTAACTTTAAAAAATATATTTCGGAAAATAAATTTTCAAAATCTGTTCAGATTCGAAATTTTGGAAATTTTAAAAATGTTCAGATTTTGATTTTTTTTTCGAAATTTGAACATTTTTCCAAATTTGAACGCTTTATATATTTGAACGGATTTCAAATTTGAACGCTTTTATAATTTGAACATTTTTTGTATTTGAACATTTTTCAAATTCGAACGGATTTCAAATTTGAACAATTTTTTGTATTTGAACATTTTTCAAATTTGAACGGATTTCAAATTTGAACATTTTTGTATTTAAACGATTTTAAAATTTGAACGTTTTTAAAATTTGAACATTTTTGAAATTTTGAACAGTTTTCAATTTTGAAAATTTTCTGAATTTGAAATATTTTCAAATTTGAACAAAAATAAATATAGACAAAAAAATAAACAAAAAGGAACATAAATAAAAAAAAGAAAAGGAAAGAAAAGAAAAAGGAAAAGAAAAGAAAGAGAAACAGAAAACAGAAAAAAGAGAAAAAAGAGACGAAGTGGGCGACCAGGCCGGCCCATACCGCGCGCGGGGGGGGGGGGGGGGTGTGCAGTGCGTGGTAGCGGCCGACCTGGTCGGTGTATAGGATTTGTCGGTGCTGTACGCCGACCTGGTCGGCGGGAACCAGGCGCCGCACACCCCCCAGGCGGGTTGTTGGGCCGGCCCAACACATTTCCACTCTTTTTTTTTGTTTTTTTTGGCTTTTTCTGTTTTTTTTATTTTTATGTTTTTTAAAAGCTGATTCTTTTTTGACATGATTTTTTAAAATTATTTTATTTTTTTCAGAAATTTAAATATTTCCAAAATTGGAACATTTTTTGGATTGGAAAATTTTTCAAATTGGAACAAATTTTAAATTGGAACAAATATTTTTCAAAATATATTATATTTTATATATGAATAATTTTCGAATTTGAACAATTTTTATACTTGAACAATTTTCGCATTTGAACAATTTTATACTTGAACAATTTTCGAATTTGAAAATTTCTCAAATTTTTTTAGTTAGAACATTTTACATTTTAAAATATATGTAAATTTTAAAAAATAAATCTTCAAAAATAAAAAAAAGTAACAGAAATGAAAAAAAAACAGAACAGAAAAATGACTCAGAAAAAAAAACGGCCAACTGGCCCAACACCCGAACTGGGCCGGCCCGTACCACGCGTGGGGGTGTGCGGCGCGCGGTACGTGCCGACTTGGTCGGTATATAGAAAATCCAGAGGCCAACCTGACAAGCTGTCAACTGTTGGAAATATAAGCAAATATCCATATGAAATAATCCGTACGAGTAATTGATAAATCATGACTACGAAAATAACAAATAAACTAATCATGCAGACTAGTAAGGTAGATGAATTGATCACATGAAAACAAGACAAACTGATCGCATCTACCACAGAAACTAGAAGAAGAAACTCTAACAGAGACTGAAAGAGAAACGATAAGATCACATACTTCGCAGTAGCGTCGTTGTCGCCCATGTTGAGGTTGTCGAAGAAGTCGCTGAGGTCCGGGAAGAAGTTGTCGTTGTGGAGGAACTCGTCATCCGATGACGACGTCGTGATGCCAGTAGTCGCGCCGGAGCGCTCCCCAAAAACCTGATTGCCCCTCACCCGTACAAGTTCACGAGAGGCAGGGTTCCAGAGGCCTACTGTCCCGGCAGTCGGTGCACGCCGACGGACGGGATGAGGAAGACAAAGGCGGCGGCGCAAAGAACTGGAAACAGGTAGTCGTGTATGCGTCTAGTACTGGCGGCTAGGGTTGCGCAGAGCCTTAAGTAGTGCGGTTCGGGAAGGTCGTGGGGCACAGCCCACATCCGAGTCGGCACAGCCACGATCCAGAAAAACCGGGAGGCAAAACGGCTGAGTAACGCGTCCGTTAATGACTCAAAATTGATTACACAATTAATTTTCCAAACAGCAAAAAGATAAGCTCGGCTCGGCGAGATTCCCGCAACCCGCGGCGCGTCGTGACGTGTCGTGACGAGGCGAGGTGAGTGATGTCTACTCACGCTTCTTTTCCTGTAGACAGTGTTGGGCCTCCAAGAGCAGAGGTTTGTAGAACAGCAGCAAGTTTCCCTTAAGTGAATCACCCAAGGTTTATCAAACTCAGGGAGGAAGAGGTCAAAGATATCCCTCTCAAGCAACCCTGCGATCACAATGCAAGAAGTCTCTTGTGTCCCCAACACACCTAATACACTTGTCAGATGTATAGGTGCACTAGTTCGGCGAAGAGATAGTGAAATACAAGTGGTATGAATGTATATGAGCAGTAGTAACGGCGCCAAAAAATACTTGAATGTCTACGGCGACAGAAAATAGCTTGCTGGCGTGCAGTAGTAATATTGCAGGAAGTAGAGATGCAGCAAAACAGTAAACAAGTGCTGATTGCAGTATTTGGAAACAAGACCTAGGGATCATACTTTCACTAGTGGACACTCTCAACATTGATCACATAACTGAATAGATAAATGCTATACTCTACACTCTCTTGTTGGATGATGAACACCACTAATTGTGTAGGGCTACAAGAGCACCTCAATGCCGGAGTTAACAAGCTCCACATCATTCGATATTCATATTTAAATAACCTTAGAGTGCATGATAGATCAACACAACTATACCAAGTACTAACATAGCATGCACACCGTCACCGACAGACTATGAAAGGAGGAATAGTTAACTTCATAATCTACAAGAGATCACAATCATAGCATATACCAAGTACTTCATGATGCACACACTGTCAACATTACATCATGGAGGAGGAATAGACTACTTTAATAACATCACTAGAGTAGCACATAGATGAATAGTGATACAAAGCTCATATGAATCTCAATCATGTAAGGCAGCTCATGAGATCATTGTATTGAAGTACATGGAAGAGAGATTAACCACATAGCTACCGGTACAGCCCTTAGCCTCGATGGAGAACTACTCCCTCCTCATGGGAGACAAAGAATGGTGATGAAGATGGCGGTGGTGTCGATGGAGATGCCTTCCGGGGGCACTTCCCCGTCCCGGCGGCGTGCCGGAACAGAGACTTCTGTCCCCCAGATCTTGGCTTCGCGACGGCGGCGGCTCTGGAAGGGGTTTCTCGTACCGTGGCTTATTCGTCTCGAAGATTTAGGTCAGGGGGCTTCTTATAGGCGAAGAGGCAGAGTCGGAAGGCTGACGGGGCCGCCACACAATAGGGGGGCACGGCCCCCCCCTCTGGCCGCGCCAGCCTGGCGTCTGGTGGCCCTGTGGCCCCCCTCTGGTGCCTCTCGGGTGTTCTAGAAGCTTCGTTGAATTATAAGATGCTGGGCGTTGATTTCGTCCAATTACGAGAATATTTCCTTACTAGGATTTCTGAAACCAAAAACAGCAGAAAACAGGAACTGGCACTTCGGCATCTCGTCAATAGGTTAGTTCCGGAAAACGCATAAAATCATCATAAAGTGTGTATAAAACATGTAGGTATTGTCATAAAACAAGCATGGAACATAAGAAATTATCGATACGTTTGAGACGTATCAAGCATCCCCGAGCTTAGTTCCTACTCGTCCCGAGTAGGTAAACGATAACAAAGATAATTTCTGAAGTGACATGCTATCATAATCTTGATCATACTATTGTAAAGCATATGAGATGAATGCAGCGATTCAAAGCAATGGTAAACACAATGGTTAAACAATTGAATCATATAGCAAAGACTTTTCATGAATAGTACTTTCGAGACAAGCATCGATAAGTCTTGCATAAGAGTTAACTCATAAAGAAATAAATTCAAAGTAAAGGTATTGAAGCAACACAAAGGAAGATTTAAGTTTCAGCGGTTGCTTTCATCTTGTAACATGTATATCTCATGGATAGTTGTCAATGCAAAGCAATATAACAAGTGCAATAAGCAAGCATGTAAGAATCAATGCACAGTTAACACAAGTGATTGCTTCTAAGATAGAGAGAAATGGGTAAACTGACTCAACATAAAAGTAGAAGAAAGGCCCTTTGCAGAGGGAAGCATTGATTGCTATATTTGTGATAGAGCTTTTATTTTGAAAACAAGAAACAATTTTGTCAACGGTAGTAATAAAGCATATGTATTATGTAAATTATATCCTACAAGTTGCAAGCCTCATGCATAGATTACCAATAGTGCCCGCTCCTTGTCCTAATTAGCTCGGATTACCTGGATTATCATCGCAATACATATGTTTTAACCAAGTATCACAAAGGGGTACCTCTATGCCGCATGTACAAAGGTCTAAGGAGAAAGCTCGCATTAGATTTCTCGCTTTTGATTATTCTCAACTTAGACATCCATACCGGGACAACATAGACAACAGATAATGGACTCCTCTTTAATGCATAAGCATTCAACAACAAATAATATTCTCATAAGAGATTGGGGATTGTTGTCCAAAACTGAAACTTCCACCATGGATCATGGCTTTAGTTAGCGGCCCAATGTTCTTCTCTAACAATATGCATGCTCAAACCATTCAACTCATGGTAAATCGCCCTTACTTCAGACAAGACGAACATGCATAGCAACTCACATGATATTCAACAAAGGGTAGTTGATGGCGTCCCCAGGAACATGGTTATTGCACAACAAGCAACTTAATAAGAAATAAAATACATAAGTACATATTCAATACCACAATAGTTTTTAGGCTATTTGTCCCATGAGCTATATATTGCAAAGATAAAGGATAGAAATTTAAAGGTAGCACTCAAGCAGTTTACTTTGGAATGGCGGAGAAATACCATGTAGTAGGTAGGTATGGTGGACACAACTGGCATAGTTATTGGCTCAAGGATTTGGATGCATGAGAAGTAATCCCTCTCAATACAAGGCTTAGGCTAGCAAGGTTGTTTGAAGCAAACACAAGTATGAACCGGTACAGCAAAACTAACATAATAACATATTGCAAGCATTATAAAACTCTACACTGTCCTCTGATGACCCACAAGTATAGGGGGTGTATCGTAGTATTTTCGATAAGTAAGAATGTCGATCCCAACGAGGAGCAGAAGGTGTTGACAAGCAGTTTCGATGAAGGATTCACTGTAAATGCTCACAGACAAGTATTCAGGGGGTTTTGATGTAGCAGATGAATAAAGTACGAGTAAGTAAAGTGCGAGAGAATTAATTGCAGCGAGTGGCCCAATCCTTTTTAGCACAAAGGACAAGCCGGTTTGTTTACTTATAATGACCAAACATTCTTGAGGACACACGGGAATTTAGTCTAGTGCTTTCGCTTCATATAGCTGATTAATCTTCATTGTTTTGATAAGTGTTGTGTGGGTGAACCTATGCTAATGCACCGCCCTTCCTAGGACTAATACATACTTGTGATTATACCCCTTGCAAGCATCCGTAACTACAAGAAAGTAATTAAGATAAATCTAACCACAGCCTTAAACTCTGAGATCCTGGTATCCCTCCTGCATCGATATACCAACCGGGGTTTAGGTTTCTGTCACTCCGGTAACCCCGCAATTGGCAAACGAGTACAAGATGTATTCCCCTAGGCCCATAAAGGTGAAGTATCATGTAGTCGACGTTCACATGACACCACTAGAAGAATAATACCACAACTTAAATATCATAACATTGAATATTACTCAACCATAATTCACTACTAAAATTTAGACTTCACCCATGTCCTCAAGAACTAAACGAACTACTCACGAGACATCATATGGAACATGATCAGAGGTGATATGATGATGAATAACAATCTGAATATAAACCTTGGTTCAATGGTTTCACTCAATAGCATCAATAACAAGTAGAAATCAATACCGGGAGAGTTTCCCCTATCAAACAATCAAGATCCAACCCAAATCGTTACAGCGGTGACAAGGTGCAGCGGTGGAGACGGCGGTGATGATGATGGAGATGATGGTGATGGTGATGGAGATGATGTCCAGCTCGATGACGATGACGATGGCGTCGATTTCCCAATTTCCCCGGCGGATCTCAGCCTGCCGGAGAGCTCTTTTCTCTCTGGTGTTTTCCGCCTCGCAGAGGCGACTGTGACTCTTCGCGACTATCCTCTGGAGCTTAGGTTTTCGGGACGAAGATGTACGCGAAGGAGAGGAGGCCAGAGGGGGCTGTGGGCCCCCTCCCCACAAGGCGGCGCGGCCAGGGCAGGGCCCGCGCTGGCCTATGAGGGGGGCCCATGGTGGCCCTCCTCGGCTCCTCCTTCTGGCTCTCGTCATCTTCTGGAAAAATAGGATTTTTCATATAAATTCCGTCAATTGTTGATCTTCCGAAATATTGCATTCTGACGGTGCTTTTTCCAGCAGAATCCTGACTCCGGTGCGCGATCCTCCAATAATGATGAAACATGCAAAATAGATGAAATAACATAAGTATCATCTCCAAATATGAAATATATCAATGAATAACAGCAAATTATGATATAAAATAGTGATGCAAAATGGACGTATCATCCTCCTTATTGCTCAAACCCTTACCAGAAAATATCTAGACTTTAGAGAGACCAATCATGCAAACCAAATTTTAGCAAGCTCTATGTATTTCTTCACTAATAGGTGCAAAGTATATGATGCAAGAGCTTAAACATGAGCAGAACAATTGCCAAGTATCAAATTATTCAAGACATTATACCAATTACCACATGTAGCATTTTCTGTTTCCAACCATATAACAATTAACGAAGCAGTTTCAACCTTCGCCATGAACATTAAGAATAAAGCTAAGAACACATGTGTTCATATGCAACAGCGGAGCGTGTCTCTCTCCCACACAAGGATGAATTTATTCAGAGAATGAAAATAACAAAAACGAAAATAAAAGCACACAGACGCTCCAAGTAAAGTACATAAGATGTGATGGAATAAAAATATAGTTTCACTAGAGGTGACCTGATAATTTGTCGATGAAGAAGGGGATGCCTTGGGCATCCCCAAGCTTAAACGCTTGAGTCTTCTTGAAATATGCAGGGATGAACCACGAGGGCATCCCCAAGCTTAGAGCTTTCACTCTCCTTGATCATATTGTATCATCCTCCTCTCTTGACCCTTGAAAACTTCCTCCACACCAAACTTGAAACAAACTCATTAGAGGGTTAGTGCATAATCAATAATTCACATGTTCATGAAGGAGATATGCCCTAGAGGCAATAATAAAGTGGTTATTATTTATATTTTTATGTTTATGATAAATGTTTATATATCCTACTATAATTGTATTAACCGAAACATTAGTACATGTGTGATATGTAGACAACAAGAAGTCCCTAGTATGCCTCTTAAACTAGCTTGTTGATTAATGGATGATTAGTTTCATAATCATGAACATTGGATGTTATTAATAACAAGGTTATATCCTTATATGAATGATGTAATGGACACACCCATTTAAGCGTAGCATAAGATCTCGTCATTAAGTTATTTGCTATAAGCTTTCGATACATAGTTACCTAGTCCTTATGACCATGAGATCATGTAAATCACTTATACCGGAAAGGTACTTTGATTACACCAAACACCACTGCGTAAATGGGTGGTTATAAAGGTGGGATTAAGTATCCGGAAAGTATGAGTTGAGGCATATGGATCAACAGTGGGATTTGTCCATCTCGATGACGGATAGATATACTCTGGGCCCTCTCGGTGGAATGTCGTCTAATGTCTTGCAAGCATATGAATGAGTTCATAAGAGACCACATACCACGGTACGAGTAAAGAGTACTTGTCAGGAGACGAGGTTGAACAAGGTATAGAGTGATACCGAAGATCAAACCTCGGACAAGTAAAATATCGCGTGACAAAGGGAATTGGTATTATATGTGAATGGTTCATTCGATCACTAAAGTCATCGTTGAATATGTGGGAGCCATTATGGATCTCCAGATCCCGCTATTGGTTATTGGTCGGAGTGAGCACTCAACCATGTCCGCATAGTTCACGAACCGTAGGGTGACACACTTAAAGTTGGATGTTGAAATGGTAGTACTTGAATATGGAATGGAGTTCGAATATTTGTTCGGAGTCCCGGATGAGATCCCGAACATCACGAGGAGTTCCAGAATGATCCGGAGAATAAGATTCATATATAGGATGTCATTTTATGTGAATTAAAACGTCGCGGAAGGTTCTATGGAAGGTTCTAGAAAAGTCCGGAAGAAACCACCAAGGAAGGTGGAGTCCACATGGGACTCCACCTCCATGGCCGGCCAACCCTAGTGGGGGAGGAGTCCCAAGTGGACTCCCCCTTAGGGGGCCGGCCACCCCCCCATATGGGAGGTGGAACTCCCACCTCTAGTGGGAGTCCTAGCTTGGCTAGGTTTCCCCTCCATATGGAAGGTTTTTGGTTCGGGTCTTATTCGAAGACTTGGAGACCAACTCTTGGGGATCCACCTATATAATGAGGGGCCAAGGGAGGGGGACGGCCACCCCAAGACCACAAGTTGACCGCCCCCCTTGAAGTGGCCGGCCACCCCCTCCCAAACCCTAGCCGCCCCCCTCTCCTCCATATCTCCCGCGTAGCTTTAGCGAAGCTCCGCCGGAGTTCTCCACCGCCACCGACACCACGCCGTCGTGCTGTCGGATTCAAGAGGAGCTACTACTTCCGCTGCCCGCTGGAACGGGAGGTGGACGTCGTCTTCATCAACAACCGAACGTGTGACCGAGTACGGAGGTGCTGCCCGTTCGTGGCGCCGGAACCGATCGTGATCAAGATCTTCTACGCGCTTTTGCAAGCGGCAAGTGAACGTCTACCGCAGCAACAAGAGCCTCCTCTTGTAGGCTTTGGAATCTCTTCAAGGGTGAGACTCGATAAACCCCTCGTTGCTACCGTCTTCTAGATTGCATCTTGGCTTGGATTGCGTGTTCGCGGTAGGAAATTTTTTTTGTTTTCTATGCAATATTATCCTACAGTGGTATCAGAGCCGTGTCTATGCATAGATGGTTGCACGAGTAGAACACAATGGTTTTGTGGGCGTTGATGCTCTTGTTATCTTTAGTTTGAGTACTTTGCATCTTTGTGGCATAGTGGGATGAAGCGGCTCGGACTAACTTTACATGACCGCGTTCATGAGACTTGTTCCTCGTTCGACATGCAACTTGTATTGCATAAGAGGCTTTGCGGGTGTCTGTCTCTCCTACTATAGTGAAGATTCAATTTACTCTTCTATTGAAAACATTAGTATCAACATTGTGGTTCATGTTCGTAGGTAGATTAGATCTCTCTCGAAAACCCTA
This sequence comes from Lolium perenne, assembly GCF_019359855.2. Lineage (NCBI taxonomy): Eukaryota > Viridiplantae > Streptophyta > Magnoliopsida > Poales > Poaceae > Lolium > Lolium perenne. The sequence goes on from NC_067247.2 coordinate 315,053,507, forward strand.
AACCACGTAAAATATGCAAACCAAATTAGAGACGTATAACTTGTTTTTTGCAGGGTTTGGTGATGTGATATGGCCATAATGTGATGATGAATATGTATGAGATGATCATTATTGTATTGTGGCAACCAGCAGGAGCCTTATGGTTGTCTTTAAATTTCATGTTGAGTAGTATTTCAAAGTAGTTGTAATAGTTGCTACATGGAGGACAATCATGAAGACGGCGCCATTGACCTTGACGCTACGCCGATGATGATGGAGATCATGCCCGAAGATGATGGAGATCATGTCCGTGCTTTGGAGATGAAGATCAAAGGCGCAAAGACAAAAGGGCCATATCATATCACATATGAACTGCATGTGATGTTAATCCTTTTATGCATCTTATTTTGCTTAGATCACGACGGTAGCATTATAAGATGATCCCTCACTAAAATCTCAAGATAATAAAGTGTTCATCCTTAGTAGCACCGTTACCAAGTCTTGTCGTTTCGAAGCATCTCGTGATGATCGGGTGTGATAGATTCAATACGTACATACAACGGGTGCAAGACAGTTTTGCACATGCGGATACTAAGGTGGCCTTGACGAGCCTAGCATGTACAGACATGGTCTCGGAACACGTGATACCGAAAGGTAGAGCATGAATCATATGGTTGATATGATGAACACTTTGAGTGTTCGCCATTGAAATCACACTTTTTTCTCGTGATGATCAGGTTTAGGTGCGGTGGATTTGGTTCGTGTGATCACTAAGACAATGCGAGGGATATTGTTTTGAGTGGGAGTTCACCTAGTTTTTTAATTATGTTGAATTAAAATTTGAACTCAATTTGTCATAAACTTAGTCTAAACTTTTGCAAATATATGTTGTAGAGATGGCGTCCCCAATCAATTTTAATCAGTTCCTAGAGAAAGAGAAACTTAAGAGCAACGGTAGCAACTTCACCGACTGGTTCCGTCATGTGAGGATCTTCCTCTCTGGCGGAAATCTGCAATATGTGCTTGATGCACCGCTAGGTGACCCTCCTGCAGAAACTGAAACCGATGAAGTAAAAGCTCACTACAAGAAAAGTTCTGATAGACAACGTCTCAAAATCGTCCGCTAAGGGGTATTTTTCGTCGCCTATGGGCCTAACCCGACGATATGGGTTCTGTTGTGGAAACTGCGTCAGGCAAAGTCCTACGACGATTTTTTCGGTCCGTCGCGCTTGGGCGCCCTTCCGCCACGGAAAATCGGACCGTTGCCCAAGTGTTTCCGGGAGCCCGTTGACTGCTGACGTCATGCAAACTGACACGTGGCAGACGCCGTTAACGGCGTTAACCGGCTGAAACCCCGTGGTAGATGGTAGGCCCACACGAGGCCTGCCACGTCTTAAGCGGGCCGGCCCATTAAGTTTGCGGGCCGGGCCAGCTGACTTAGTTTGACCGGTCAACTATATAGCTGGGCTGGTCCATTAGTTACGTGGGCCGGGCCTAACCTCTAAGGTTGACTGGTCAAAACTTTAATGGGCCGGCCCACTAAGCATGTGGGCCGGGCCGAATGCACTCGATTGACCGGTCAACAGGCAAAAGGGCCGGCCCACAAGACATGTGGGACCCACTTTCCTGGTATCGAGCCGGCCCATTTACAAAGTGGGGTCCACATTAAAGCAACTGGGCCGGCCCAAGAAGTTATTGGGCCGGCCCAATTAGCATGTGGGTCCCACTTTCCTGCTATCGGGCCGGCGCATTTAGTGCGTGGGGTCCACATTTGATCAAATGGGCTGGCCCAACAAGCCAGTGGGCCGGGCCAAAAGCACCGCTGGGTCCCACTTTCCTGTTAAGGGCCAGCCCATTTAGTATGTGGGGTCCACCATATAGCAAGTGGGCCGGCCCAACAAGATAGTGGGCCGGGCCAAAAACACAGGTGGGTCCCACTTTCCTGTTAAATGGCTGGCCCATTTAGTATGTGGGGTCCACCATATAGCAAGTGGGCCGGCCCAAGAAGATAGTGGGCCGGGCCAAAACACTGGTGGGTCCCACTTTCCTGTTAAAGGGCCGGCCCATTTAGTATGTGGGGTCCACCGTATAGCAAGTGGGCCGGCCCAACACGCTAGTGGGCCGGGCCAAAAACACAGGTGGGTCCCACTTTCCTGTTAAAGGGCCGGCCCATTTAGTATGTGGGGTCCACCATATAGCAAGTGGGCCGGCCCAACACGCTAGTGTGCCGGGCCAAAAACACAGGTGGGTCCCACTTTCGTCTTAAAGGGCCGGCCCGTTTAGTATGTGGGGACCACCACAAAAGCAATTGGGCTGGCCCAACTAGTTAGTGGGCCGGCCCAGTAGTGGGTGGGGTCCACCTTAAAGCAAGTGGGCCGGCCCAATAAAAGTGTGGGGTCCACAGTAAATCAAGTGGGCTGGCCCAATAAGTAAGTGGGCCACCGTTTAGTTCCGTTTATATGCCGGCGTAAAAGGCGCTTTAGGATTTTGCGGGCCGGCACGTATGTGATTTCGCTTAATTGGGCCGTCTAAGGGATAGGAATTCGTGATTTAGATATCGAGAATATTTACGCAGCATTGATTTCTCGCTTGGATAGCCTCACTTACCACAAGCACCAAAGAAAAAATGTGCGAAAGAACTATAAAAACTAACTAAATATTACATCATTGCAAGGCTTTGAAAAATATTACAGAACCAGAGAAATTGAATGGTAATTAAACCTAGCAATACAATGAAGCGATCCGGCAATCTTTTAAGTTGTCCATGCGGCACCTATATCTCGAAACAAAGACATTACAAGTAAAGACGAGCAATAATGGAAACGCAAAGACACCGCAATATTGTTTGCCAAAGAATTTGGAACTCATCATTTCGTCGTTATAACAAGATCATTGTAATGCGCACAATAAGCAAACAAAGAGTGCATGCCGCATACCAACGACCAATATAATGAGCATGTTAGAATGAAACAATGAGACTTACTATCGCCGAGTCCCATGCAAACCAACATGTTCAGGGAGTACAAAATTGGCATGAACAACATAGTAGCAGGCTATAAATTTTGTAACAACGACTGAGCAAGATGAAGTTATGATGGCTACATCTACGGAGCAGGGAATGTAAACCAAAAATAGAAGTTACGATGGCAAAAGCTAAAGAGGAGGGAATGTGAACCAACATGTGCCAAGTGCAATTACTTCATTTTGGCCGTGAACTAAATAATACTCCTGAACTTATAGTGAAGGGGATGCAAATCAAGATGTTTCGGGATATAAACTTGTAATGAGCAACACATAGAGGATAGTTAATGCTGGAGCTTAGGATGGACCAGATACAGAATATAGTGGGATCACCTGTGAACTTGTATAAGAGGGAATGCAAACCAATATGTTCAGCTTTCCATATGTGAGCGTCATGCCAAGTCAGAGAAACAAGTCAATAATGCAGCTTTTGAAGAACAAGATGGCATGCAAAATTATTATCTAGTAGTATGACAATTTTATTTGTACTACGGGCTAGATAGCGAGTGATAGCATGCCAAACTAAGTCCTTACTTTGTTAGCTTACAATGAACTAGATACAAAACAATGGCATCACCTGTAGTACGGGAATGCAAGCCAACATGTTCATGGAGTAAAAAATTGGCACAAACACCATAGTAGCAGGCCATAATTTGTGTAACAACGTCTGAGCAAGATATAGTTATGATGGCTAGTTCTACTCAGGAGGGAATGTAAACCAAATATAGAAGTTACGATGCCAAAAGCTATAGAGCAGGGAATGCGAACCAACATGTGCAATTACTTAAAATTGGCCATGAACTAAATAATAGCAGGATGTTACTATAATACCTATAATTTTTGTAACAACGATCGAGCAAGATAGAAGTTATGATGGCTACATCTACAGAGCAGGAATGCAAACCAAAATGTTCAATCGCTTAAAGTTAGCAATGAAGTAGAAAATAGCAACGTGTTACGGTCATAGCTAGGAATGAACTAAAAGAGCTTCAGACAAACAAGCATTTGAACCCAGAACATGGCGCTAAAACAAGGGACTTATATTAGGAGAAGCACTACGTGGGAGTCACGACGAGATCTTCCTGGGGTTGATAGATCTGGTGATGAAGTACGCTACATGTGCTACTTGGGGTTGGAGAGACGGCCATTACACTTCATGATTACTCATCTCATCTGCAAAAACGTAACGGCGCGTCGTTAGCACAAACAGGTTCCCCCAAGATTAAACAAGAACTTGCAGGCAAGCAATAGAAAAGCGACAGTAGAAGAGTTTAGATCATGCAAGGTGCCGGTGAAGCAGATCCGGTTCATGCACAGCGGTGTCGGTGAGCAAGATACGATGCGGTGGACGACGGATCCGGCGAAGCGGCTCCGGTTGGGTGGACGATACCGCAGCTGAAGCGACTGCGGTAGACTGCTGGATGAGCATATGGTTTCGAGGTTCGGCGGGGATGATCCGGTCCGGTTGATGACGGCGTCGATGAAGCGGCTCCGGCAGGCAGCCGGATGACGAGGATCGCGAGGGCTCGGGTAGGCCAGGGAAGTCCGGCGGGGATGTTCCGGTGCGGTGGTCGTGGAGGTGGGAGAGAGGGACTTGGGAAGTTCCGGTGGGTGGTCTGAAGGAAATGTATTTTTTTTGGGAGGGTTTCCGGGCTAGGGAGGTGGTGATCCAAAAAATGACGGCCAGACCCCCCCACCAACCGACTTTGCTGCCATCTCCACAGGGGTAGAATGGGAATTTGGAAGCGTGTGAAATTTTTGTATTTTGTGGGCGGGAAGTTTTGCCGCTATGAGATTTTGAATTTGGCCACCGTCCAAGTATAATGATAAAAAATTGTGAGACCGTACTAGTACCTCTGTTCAAGGCCGAGTGCAAAATCAAATCATCATCACGTTGAAAATTTGTTACCAACTTACCATGATCATGATCTACCTCTGAAAATGGGCACATCCACTAAAACTTGCAAAGTATAATGATACAAATTTGTGAGACCGTACTAGTACTTATGTTCAAGGTCGAGTGCAACATCAAATCATCATTACATTGAAAATTGTGTTACCATGATCATGATATTTCTCTGAATTTGGCGCATCCGCTAAATCTCGCAAAGGATAATGATAAAAAAATGTGAGATTGTACTAGTTCTTATGTTCAAGGCCGAGTACAAGATCAAATCAACATCACGTTGAAATTTGTTACAATGATCATGACATATCTCTAAAATTGGTGCATCCGCTAAATCTTGCACGTGGCGCATCTCGGTGCGGAGCAACAAGTCGGTGCTATCAAGGTTGAGGTGTCGGTAGCGTCATCGGGCTCTCCTCTCTTGATAGATCTTCTACATGGCGCGGCGCACCACCCGCCGATAAGCAGTCACATGTGAGACCGAGGTGGAGACGTCCCCGGCATCCTCGAGGCGCGGCTGCCCTTCTACGAGCCAGCGTCGACTCAAGGTATGAATCCATGTGGTGCCTTAGATTTATTGTTCTTCTCTTATGATTATTTTGAGCCGAACATGTGTGCTCTTTCTCTGAATATATTGCTTGAAAAGCTTACCAAGTTACTTAAATTCACTTCGTTCTTAATCTTGCGAGCTAATATTGTTATTTTAATGAACGGTGGTGCGCGCAAGCAGAATTATTTGTGGGTGTGTTGAGCTGTTAGGCATAAGTCGAAATCCTCATCTAAACGAGGCCTCAGCTTAACACATAAAAAAGGTGTTCAATCTCGCCCACAATACCCTCTTCTTTCCTCTCCCTTTATTGGAACTTGTTTTGCAGACAAGGAAAGTGGCAAGTGTAATGTGAGTAAAACCCTCTTAGCCAAAATCATCTACGAGTAGGATTTTCTATATTGTAGATGCCCCAATTGACTCTCATCCCCAAAGTAGTTTTTTTATGTCAGTATAGACTTCTTTACTGGATGTATACTATCGTACATGGCATGCATTTGCCTAATGAGCAGCATTGTATTGCTATTCTAGCCAACCTGATCGATATGTCAAGCTTCATGCACGAGATGCCATGTTTAATTTACTCCCTCGCTCTGATCCATATTTCTTGATGTGAAATGAATGTGAATCGGAGGGAGTACTTTTCTTAGATAGTACTATATCATTTCAAAAAAAAGTACTACTACATCACAAATGCATCAAAAGAGTACTACATCACAAGACCACCACGGTTGTACTAGTAGAGTTTAATGCTGAACTTCCAAAGGGATTAAGATTACACATATGAACTTTAAACATGACCAGGAGCATGAGGGCCAGCAGCAGGGGCGTTGACGTGGAGCAAGCTAGGCAAGACGTAATTCTGGAGGAAGAGGCCATATGATGCATGCTTGGCCTTGGTTGCAGGGCGGTGTTTCCCCCTATGTACTTAGGCCTACACCCATCGCATGTTGGATCAGGCTGTGGATGTCCTTCTAGAGAAATTTGCCACATAATGGGCAAAATAGCTCCCCGCGCATGCAGAAACGAATTTCACCACCCTTCAGCCGCTTGAGAACATAGCGGCTTTTCCGGTCCCTGCGCACCTTGTTGTTGTCCATGTCATCAGAATACTCCTATGAATTATTAAGTACTACATAATCAGGTTTTTTTTATGACAGATCGAATAAATACTCCACTAACATAATCAAACCTTAGAAACCCTAAAATTAAATGTGTAGAACAAGTTAATGTTAGAAGAAATCGTAATAAATCATGAGAAACCCGATGAACAACCATGAACATAACCCACAACAATTGCAAGTCCACTAAGTATGAACACATAAATTGATTATATGACTACATGGCAGATTAGTCGAAATTAAACTAGAATCTGATCTTACGAATCATAGAATCAATTACATCTACAAGAACAAGGTAGGATATCAAATCAATCAAGAACCAGGCTCGTGCAAACCATGTGAACAGCAATATGACACAAAGAGGGTTGGGACAGTTTCGGTAAAAGAGAAGTACCTCCTCGTCATCACCCTCAACATCCTCCTGGAACTGAACGTTTGGGCCGAAATCGTCGAAGGGGTCGAGGTTCGCATCCAGCATCGGGCCTAGGAAGACCTCGCCGTGGTGGCCTGCAACGCCGTGCACATCTTCGGCGGGATAAACAACATTGGTATCCACCTTCTGCTCGACGGCCAGGACGCCCGTTTCGACCGAGGTCGAAGAACCAGACAAGCGGAGGAGACGAGCGGCATGGGTGCCCGGTGAAGCCTCACCCGTCGTGACGGCCAGGACGCCCATTTCGACCGAGGTCGAAGAATCCGATAAGCAGAGGAGACGAGCGGCCTGGGTGCCCGGTGAAGCCTCACCCACCGCGACAGCCACTACCGTAGAGGCATCCTCTGCGTGGGCGGTCGCCTATTGCTCCGCCTCGTATGCAATACCTATCTTCATGCTGCTGCGGTTGGAAACGGGAAAGTCGATGCCTCAGAGGTGCGGTGAGTGGATGGGGGGTTTTCACAGTGTGGGGGAGGCAAGTTGGGGGAGTGGAGAGGACGAGCTCGCGAGAGATGATGAGGCCGATTATGTTATAGCCTCTGACTCTCTGTATCCAGTAGTGGACGCGTGAAGTCATGCATGTACTCGACTTTCCACTTTCTGGGAGACGTGTACGAAACTTTTTTTGGGACCATTTAACTTCATGTGGGACTCATGTATACCAATACTTCCAAACGTCATAAGTAATTCAAAATCATTCAGAATAATATGAGACCTTAACATTTTATTTTTTGTGTCAGATATTGTCTATGAAAAATAACATCCTTCAAAAAATAAATCCCCTATGCCAATCCGATCATGCCCGTCTACTCCAACTAGCTTCCTCGAGTAATTTGTCACCTTACATTCTTAAAATGAACCAAAATTTGGCACAGGGGTGCATCATCACATGGAAAATGATGTTACCATTCTGTCTTCCCATTTTTTTGAATTTTTCAAAATTGTCATGCCCTAACGGAAAAAATGTACTCCTTCTAAGAAGCATGTATCAGAATGGCATTACCAAAACCTAGGGGTGGGGTGGGGGGAGGGGGCACATGGTGGTGTGATGATACATCACATTTGGACCACACAACACCATTTGGACCAACCAAAAAAAAACCACCCTACACAAACCCTGGTCAAAACTAGTTTGACCAATATTACAAAAGTTGTACGAAGTACATAATTCAGAAACCGTCAGAAATATACGAAGCATTCAGGAGTCCCCAAAGTCAGTGACTTTGAGTCACTTACAACTGTGGTCCACATATCAGTCACCCAAAGTCATGGCAAAGTCAGCTTGGCAAAGTCACCGACAGACAAAGCAAGCAGTGAACAGACAACTCCGTAGCACTGAAAAGACATCTCACAGAAAAGGCTAGTACTACCTTTTCTTCCCGGATAAGCAAAAATAGCTGATCGGTACTGACGAAATGCACCAGGTCCGCAATGTACTCCAGCTATATAAGTGAAGCATGCCTACCACTGAAGAGGAAATTCAAGATTCCACCAGATCCCCATATCACTCTTTTGCATAAAACACGGACATATCTTTTGCACAATTCACCACTTGTTGGTCTAATCTATCGCAGCTTCCATCAGTTGGTCATCCAATTAACGATTTAACGGATTAGAAAAATAAGCGGTGGAATTAGAAGTACTAGTAGCGAAATGTGCAAAATATACCGTCCTTCCCGAGGGGGTTTGTCCAGAAGAGGGCCGGATGACAATGTCCCGGGTGCATCCAGAAACGAGAGGCACTACTAGGAAAAGGCTTATTGCCGGCGCACCAAAAAGCGCTACTGCCGGCGCACCAGCGCCCGCCGGTGCGAACGGGCCGGTGGTAAAGGCTTATTGCCGGCGCACCATCTTGTTCGTCGGCGGTAACTCGATTTATCACCGGCGCACCAGCCTAGTGCGCCGGCGGTATGTTTTCCAGGATTCAAAAAAAAGCAGATCTAGATCTAGATCTAGATCTAGGTCGGTCGTGTTCTAGATCGTAGGTCAAGTTCTAGGTCGTGCCTTGGAGATGTACCGCCGCCACCGTGGTCATCTGCTTGCAAAGAGGAAGTGGTTGCCGGTGTGGTCGTCGGTGATCGTCGGGGTGAGAGGAGGTGGCTGGACCAGGGGTGAGAGGAGGTGATGCTTGAGGAGGGGCTCGCCGGCGAGATGCTTGAGGAGGTGCTCGCCGGTGAGTAGCTTGAGGAGGTGCTCCGGTCAGATAGCTTGATGAGGTGCTGCAGGGAGTAGCTTGAGGAGGTGCTGCGGGGAGTAGCTTGAGGAGGTGCTCCGGTGAGTAGCTTAAGGAGGTGCTCGCCGGAGGGAGGGATTAGAGGGGTAAGAAGGTAGAAGAGGGGAAAAATGGAGGAGAAGAGAAGGTGGCCGGAGGGAGGAAGAAAGGAGGAGGAGGAGAAGTGAAAGAGAAGATGGGGGAAATGGAAGAGAGAGAAGGTGCACCGGGCTGGTTTGGCATATATAGCCTAGGTTACTGCCGGCGCACCAAGTAGGGTGGTGCGCCGGGGGTAATTTTTTTCTTTTTTTCACCCAAATCTTAAATCTGAAAAAAGTCCTGTTTCTGTTTTGAATTTGACGAATCCATTTTTTCTCCAAACGGCCGTAGGCGGTTGAATTCGAATAGGAAATTTCGAGTAGATCGATTTTGATATAAAAAAGTTTTTCATCGGAGGTCGTATGCAACCAGAAATCCCGTTTTACCGAAAGATGACGCCATTTTGCATAATACATCGAAATTCAAATTTTCAAATTTTTACTAAAACTAGATCACATATTACATGGGCATTTCAAAGGATTTTATTTTTTGAATTTTCTATCATTTTCTATTATTTTTTCGAAAACTGAAAAGGCGATTCCGGGGGGGGTGGAGAGAAAAATTTGGGCACCTTATCCCCGGCGCACCTCTATGGTGGTGCGCTGGTGGTAAATTGTCTACCACCGGCGCACCACCATAGAGGTGCGCCGGGGATAAGGTGCCCAAATTTTTACTGTTCACCCAGATCTCTTCGAATTTTATCCCCGGCGCACTAATTTTTTTTGTGCGCCGGCAGTATAGGTCCATCGCCGGCGCGGCGCTTATTTGGTGCGCCGGCAACATGTTCCACCGGCGCATGCCTATGGTGGTGCGCCGGCACCACTTGCGTGCAGCTATAGCCCTTTTCCTAGTAGTGAGGGGTAGTTTCTAATACATGTAAGAAATTATTTTACAAAAAGGTACATATTAAGTAGTACAACTATTACTATTTCGAGGGAAAATGCCATGTCGTGCGACCTCTAATCAATGAGTAGAAGTTGTAGGTGCGCATAACATGCATTGCTGAAAGCTGGTTCCACTGGAATTTGAGCTCAGCCGGGGCGGATTCTGCGAAGTTCGCCCGACGTCACTCATGTATCCCACCAAACTGCTCACTTCTTTCAATGTCTCTTCTCTTTCACTGCAGCTCTCCAATATCAGGTGCATCAACTTATCTTGTGCCTTCTGCCTCTCGAGAAGGGCAAGGATGGTGATGTCAGCATATTCAAGGTTCAACTTTTGGAGCTGTACTTTATCCTGAAGAAGGATTTTGTACTCTATATCAGACTTGTCTCTTTCGAGGCACACAGTCTTGAGTATGCTGCTGGCTTTCTCCGCTGATGCAATGTTCCTCTCTTTCTGCTTAATCAGCTCGTTCTTCAACATATCGTGCTCATTGCGAAGGCTGCAAATGAGCTCCACAAGAGTTTTCGAATTCTTCTTCTTGGCAGCCAAATCGTCTCGGAGGCGATCACACTCTAAGCTGAGCTCCTCGTTTTTTTCCATCAAGATGGCGACAGTGGTGTCGATAGTCGGTGCCGCTTCCTTCAGGGCGAAATCATCGGTAGCAAGTAAGCGCAAAGGAAGAAGAAGAAGAAGAAGATAACTACACAGTGCTTGGTGCTACCTCATTTCGCCGGGGTAGGGCCGGGTTGAAATCATCGGACGACGATGATTCCTTGGTCGTGGAAGTTGGTGCAGTACGGGCGTCGTTGGAACTTCCAACCCTTTAAGATGTATAACCATAGAGACTCTTAAAGAGCTTGAGCCCGGGCAAGAAGAAACGAAAGTACATGGCGAAGGAAACTAACCCGGTGAGCACAGCACGGACGCGTTTCGGCGACGGCGGCGACGGCGAGCCCACTTGGTTTCTGGAACCGTCTCTCGAAATTTCGAGCCGGCGTTTTTTATCCGCGTACTTGACCGCCGGCGACCTGAAGTTTGAACACATTAATTGCTGGAGGAGAGAGCGACGAAAGAAACGAAAGTACATGGCGAAGGAAACTAACCCGGTGAGCACAGCACGGACGCGTTTCGGCGGCGGCGGCAGCGACGGCGAGCCCACTTGGTTTCTGGAAGCGTCTCTCGAAATTTCGAGCCGGCATTTTTTCTCCGCGTACTTGACCGCCGACGACCTGAATTTTGAAGACATTGCTGGAGGAGAGAGCGACGAACAAATGTTTGTTAGGTGGAGAGAGGAAGAAAGTGAATGGAACGAGAGAGTTTAGCGTTTTGCCCTTATAGTCATAGTCGCTAACCGTGACGCGGGAAGGTTGGTCGTCGGCGTTTAATGGTCTCCCGCGTGGAAACCGAGGCGGCCACGAGGCAGCGGCTGGCCACGCGGCGTCCAGTCGCCTACGCCGCCGTAAATGAGGGTAGTTGCCTACCACCACCAGGTGACATGCACCTTTTGCATGTCACCGTGTGACATGCGGCCTAAATTCAAATTTAAAACATTGCGAAAAAATCATGCATCCGGTGACATGCCCATGGCATGCCACCGATGAAGAGTTCCGTGCCATGCACTCTGGCACTCTGCGCCGTCTTGGATCAGAAAATGAGCGAAGAACGAGGACGAGGCACTAGTTCAAATTTAGGATGAAGTTTAAGTTTTATTTTGGTTTAAATTAGATTAGAGGGAGTAGTACTCTTACTTTATTACTCGTACTTGTGTTAATGTAGTAGTATTATTATGGTGGTGTACTTGCGTTCATGTACTTGTTTCAGCTGTTTTGGTGAAGGAGACATGCATCACCTTTTTTGGTGATGTATCTAGTCGTCATGTAGCCCTTGTCAAATTCCTCTGATATACTGATGGGAGGGCTTGTTCACCCCATACTGATGGGAGCCCTTGTCAAATCGTAATCATAGCCAAAAGGCGCATTTTTCCCGATATTACTCGATGCTTAAGGCGCGGGTGGTTGTGGTTCAGTTATCTCCCTAATTTGCACCTGCTTTCCCGTTTCCACTAGTCGAAAGTCGAAACCTGGCCACATTAACCCAAGATCCTGAAGCCGCCGCCTCAACCCTAGCCGCCTCCAGTTCTTCCTCCTCCATAGATTGGTTCCCCCTCCTCCGGTTGGCTTCGCCGGCGTCAGGAGGAGTGGGGAACCCGATCTATGCGTGGAGTTTCGAATAAAAGTATTGTTTTCATTAGATTATATTAGATTATGTTAGGATTTTGGTAGCCGCCTTCTTGTTGGTTTCCCCTCAATGGAGATGGCATCGTCTACAATAAGTGATCTTCGGCCTTTCGTTCGGTGATGAGATCTTCTTCCCGGCATCAATGGTGGTCTTGAACGATCACAATTTTCTAGGTATGGGCCTTTGGATCTTGCTTCGCCAGATCGATTTTGGATCTTTTGTCTTTGTTGCCGTGGGGAGGATTATCCTCGTAGTTTTTGTCCCGGCTGCTACGTCCTCGACAATGGTGATTCGTACTCTCGGCTCTCCATCGACGATGACAAAGCTAGTCGGTTATTATTCCCTGATATACTGGTGTTGGTACTCTTGCCGATGGTGTATGACTGCTTTAATGGTTGCGTGCGTGCACGCAGCTTTGGCATTGCGGCTCAAAAAATCATGGGAGAACTTTCATCGATATCTACAGGTCTATGGTTAGTTATCTATTTTTGGCTGCCTTCAGAAAAGTACAAGATTGTGTTCTGGAAGAAGAAAAAAATTGAAGACCTCAATGATTTGTTACTATCTTTTAGACTTTATTTTGTAATCGTTGGAGTCAGTTCATGTATCTCTACCATGTACTATTTGTTGCTATGAATATATGTGGTATTGATTGTCAAAAAAAAAAAACCAAGATCCTGAAAAACTGTTGGTCTATCCCGAGAAACGAGGAGGTTTAAGGAAACGAGGAGTCCAGCGCGTGCGGAAGGAGCTTTAATCGTGCGAGCATGCAGGGGCAAAATGAGGAAACTAGCGATTACTTTCTCTCCTGCCAGTCTTATACCTTAATAAATGGGCAAACTGAGCACGTTGTAGCTAATCCTTTTATTAATTATAAGCAGCTATATTAGTCAATAAGATTGCCTTATGTTTTTCCTCAGTTTTCGCCAAGCCCTTATTTGTAACCCGCAGAAGGAGCTCAGACGGGAGGATTCCAGTTTAGTTGACCGTTCCGTGCTGACGTGTGGGGCTAGTAGAAAGGGACCGCGTGGGACAGGACGAGACCGCGTTTGGTTGTACGCGAGCAGGAGCTGGGTTCTGTCTCTCTCGGCGCGAATTGGCATTTTTAAGAGCACCTTTTCCCCCTCTGTCTCTTTGTCTTTATTAACCAAATTAGTATCAAATCTAGAGAAGCTTGCATTTCTGTCTTTCTTCAATTATTTGTGCCTTTTGGCCCTCGTTGTTTGCCCAATATGGCAGCAAATCTAGTACTCCCTCTGGTCCATATGTATGTAGTTAAATCTAGAAGCAAATCTCCAGGGTAATGTACGCCAAATTCACAGTCATAGTAAATCTAGAAAACATAGTAGGGCCAACAAAATATAGTAGAATAGGGATCCCTCCCTAGATAATAAGCCGCATACACAGCAGCCAACATAGTAACAGGTTCGAGGTTCTTCACAACACCATCATACTAACAACATAACAACAAGGGATCCCTAGCTAACAACAAAATAGAAGCTGCTTTGCAGCAAAGACACGTCCAGGACTCCGCCTACCCCATCTGCCTCTGCCTCCACTTGTTGCTCCCCTTGGGAGCCTTGGGCTTGAGTGGAGGCATGCGCCCGGCGGAGATCTCCACCCGCTGGACGCTGCGGAGGTGCATGCCGAGCGCCTTGTGCTTGGCGCGGAAGGAGTAGGGGTTCACCGACGCGTCGACCTTGGGGAAGATGTTGCCGATGTTCTCGGCATGCGTGAGGAGGCAGTTGAAGTCAGTGCCGCCGAGTCTCCTAGTGCAGAAGGGGCACCTGTAGACACCCTTGGCGACGTCGAGCTAGGAGACGTACTGGCCGACCTGCAGCCTCCGCAAAGACTCGGCGAGTCTTGGTGTGATGGTCCTCGTCTGCCGCTGCCGACGTCGCTGCCAGACACCTGATCCATATCAAACTGGAACTTGAGTGAAGGAGTTGCAACGATGTCTAACGTGCATGATAACAAAGTAAGGAAAAACAGAGCCAGCCTCAGTTAGAGTGGAGACGATTATATGTCTACAGGGATGGTGTTAGCGAACCAAAGCTCATGCACAACAGATTTGTACACAGCAATGGTTCGCTGAACCCACTCTGTAAAAATTTGTGCCCAACGATTCATCATAGGCAAAGAAACAGATTCCAGATCTGAATTTGAACAGATTCCAGATTATTTGCAAAATTAAACGGTTTATATCTTTTGACTCGTGCATAAAATAACTGATTGAGATCCCATGATTACTTGCATAAATTAACTGATTGAGATCTCATTATTACTTGCATAAATTAACCGAACGGCCGAACTCCAAATCTTCGACGAAATCAAGAAGGGGTCAAAGCAAAATGGAATAAAATCGGTGCAAATATTAACCCAATACTCATCCATCTACAGATCGGCACTAATAGTTACTAGGGAACCAGCAAAAATAGGGTTCAAAGAGGAATGGGGAACAAAAAAAGGGAGCAAACCATAGTTACCTCGTTCCATGGGTCGTCCATGCAGGTGTCGTAGGGGTTCGGAGGCGGGATGTACGGCACCTCCTCATAGGGGTCCCATCCCGGCGGGATCCGACCGCCACCGGCAGCGGCGACGGCCGTTGAGGGGACGACATCGAAGAGGGAGGCGTCGCGCTTGGAGCCGACGGCGTCATGGACGATGGGATTCGCATTCTCCTTGCACATCATCTCGCCGGCAGAGAGGGAAAAGGGTTTTTCTCTTTGGAGAAGATGATGATGGGACGTGAGAGGAGGTGTTGCATGAGCTAGTGAGAGAGACAGAGAGAGTGCGAGGAGGCGTCTATAAAGGCGAGGGGTGGTTAATGCGACCCGCGTCCTACGCGTCCACCATTTAATGTCTGCACGTCTTGGGCTTCTGCAACGCGACACGCGTCCACGATTGCACGTCTTCGACTTCTGCACCGCGACTCGCGTCAGTACCCGTCAACAATTGCACGTCTTCCACTTCTGCACCGCAACACGCGTACTTGAGTCTAACCCTGGAAATTTAGATATACTCTCGAGTCTTATACTGTAGCATTTTTTGTGTGCTCAGTTTTCCCATTGAGTACTAATACTGGCTAGTGCAATATACTCAGTTTTACCTCAAGTGCCTGGTCAACAGAGAGTCAACAAATGGGATTAACTAGTTAAATGAGTCAACAAATGGGATTATCAGTTCGTTTTCACGTGTTAAACTTGTCTAAATATTGGTCAAACCTAGGATTTGACCAAGATTCAAATGGGCAGAAAATTAAAAAAAAACAGAAAAATGAAAAACCAAAGCACATAGTCTTCTTATGTCATATAGTAAGCATTAAAGGTGATAAACAAGGTCTAGACATATTCAAACCATACAAATCATGTATCTACCCCCTAACCCCTAAACTCGGTCTTATGAAGTCAAGCATGAAGAGAAGTGGTTTTGGGTTTCAAACATGGAAATTTCAAAAACCTCCCAAAAACTTCATTTTAGAGTGACTAAGAATGATACATGCTTCCCTTTTCATTTTCATGTTTTAAACTTGTTTAAATCTTGGTCAAATCTAGATTCAAATGGGCAGAAAATTAAAAAAAAACAGAAAAATGAAAAACCAAAGCACATAGTCTTCTTATGTCATATAGTAAGCATTAAAGGTGATAAACAAGGTCTAGACATATTCAAACCATACAAATCATGTATCTACCCCCTAACCCCTAAACTCTGTCTTATGAAGTCAAGTATGAAGAGAAGTGGTTTTGGGTTTCAAACATGGAAATTTCAAAAACCTCCCAAAAACTTCATTTTAGAGTGACTAAGAATGATACATGCTTCCCTTTTCATTTTCATGTTTTAAACTTGTTTAAATCTTGGTCAAACCTAGGATTTGACCAAGATTCAAATGGGCATCAAAATTTTAAAAAATCAGAAAAATGAAAAACCAAAGCACATAGTTTTCTTATGCCATATAGTAAGCATTCAAGTTGATAAACAAGGTCTATACATATTTAGACCAGACAAATCATGTATCTATACCCCTAAACCTTAAACTCTGTCTTATGAAGTCTAGCATGAAGAGAAGTCGTTTTGGGTTTCAAACATGGAAATTTCAAGAACATCCCAAAAGCTTCATTTTAGTGTGACTAAGAAGGATCAAGGCTTAGCTTTTCATTTTCATGTTTTAAACTTGTTTAAATCCTGGTCAAATATAGGTTTGACCAAGATTCAAATGGGCATAAAATAAAAATATAAAAAAATGAAAAACCAAAGCACATAGTCTTCTTATGTCATATAGTAAGCATTAAAGTTGATAAACAAGGTCTAGTCTTATTCAAACTAGACAAATCATGTATCTACCCGCTAACCCCTAAACTCTATCTTATGAAGTCTAGCATGAAGAGAAGTCGTTTTGGGTTCAAACATGGAAATTTCAAGAACATCCCAAAAGCTTCATTTTAGTGTGACTAAGAAGGATCAAGGCTTACCTTTTCATTTTCATGTTTTAAACTTGTTTAAATCCTGGTTAAATCTAGGATTTGACCAAGATTCAAATGGGCATAAAATAGAAAAATAGAAAAATGAAAAACCAAAGCACATAGTCTTCTTATGTCATATAGTAAGCATTAAAGTTGATAAACAAGGTCTAGACTTATTCAAACTAGACAAATCATGTATCTATCCGCAAACCCCTAAACTCTATCTTATGAAGTCAAGCATGAAGAGAAGTGCATGGTTTTGGGTTTCAAACATGGAAATTTCAAAAAACTCCCAAAAAATTCATTTTAGAGTGACTAAGAAGGATACATGCTTCCCTTTCCATTTTCATGTTATATACTTGTTTAAATCTTGGTCAAACCTAGGATTTTACCAAGATTCAAATGTGCATCAAAATTCCAAAAAAAATCAGAAAAATGAAAAAACAAAGCACGTAGTTTTCTTATGTCATATAGTAAGCATTAAAGTTGATAAACAAGGTCTAGACATATTCAAACAAGAAAAATCATGTGTCTACCCCTAACCCTAAACTCTGTCTTATGTAGTCAAGCATGAAGAGAAGTGCTTTTGGGTTTCAAACATGGAAATTTCAAAAACCACCCAAAAGCTTTATTTTAGAGTGACTAAGAAGGATCCATGCTTATCTTTTCATTTTCATATTTTAAACTTGTTTAAATCATTGTCAAACCTAGGATTTGACCAAGATTCAAATGGGCATAAAATTAAAAAAATCTGAAAAATGAAAAACTAAAGCACATAGTCTTCTTATGTCATATATATAGTAAGCATTTAAAAGATGATAAATAAGGTCTAGACAATTCAAATAATACAAATCATGTATCTACCCCTAACCCGAAACTCTATCTTATGAAGTCAAGCATGAAGAGAAGTGGTTTTTGGTTTCAAACACGAAAATTTCAAAAACCTCCCAAAAGCTTCATTTTAATTAGACTAACTTATTAATTATGAAGGATCCAGGATTGATTACCTTTTCATTGTCATGTTTTAAACTTGTTTAAATCTTGGTCAAACCTGGGATTTGACCAAGATTCGAATGGGCATAAAAATTAAGAAAAAAATCGTAAGAATGAAAAACCAAAGCACATAGCCTTCTTATGTCATATAGTAAGCATTCAAATTGATAAACAAGGTCTAGACATGTTCAAACCAGAAAAATCATATATCTACCCCGAACCCTAAACTATGTCTTATGAAGTCAAGCATGCATGAAGAGAAGTGGTTTTGGGTTTCAAACATGAAAATTTCAAAAACCTCCCAAAAGCTTCATTTTAGAGCGACTAATAAGGATCGATGCTTACCTTTTCATTTTCATGTTTTTACTTATTTGAATCTTGGTCAAATCCTAGGTTTGACCAAGATTTAAACAAGTTTAAAACATGAAAATGAAATGGGAAGTGTGTATCCTTCTTAGTCAGTCTAAAATGAAGCTTTTGGGTTGTTCTTGAAATTTCCATGTTTGAAACCCAAAACCACTTAAGATAGAGTTTTTGGTTAGGTGTAGATACATGATTTTTCTTGTTTGAATATGTCTAGACCTTGTTTATCAACTTGAATGCTTATGACATAAGAAGGCTATATATGTGCTTTGGTTTTCCATTTTTTTCATTTTTATGCCCATTTAAATATTGGACAAATCCTAGGTTTGACCAAGGTTTAATCAAGTTTAAAACATGACAATGAAAAGGTAAGCATGAATCCTTTCTTAGTCACTCTAAAATGAAGGTACTTGAAATTTTTATGTTTGAAACACAAAACCCCAGTTCTCTTCATATGTTTGACTTCATAAGAGAGAGTTTAGGGTTAGGGGTAGATATGATACATGATATTTCTGGTTTGAATATGTCTAGACCTTGTTTATCAACTTGAATGCTTACTATATGACATAAGAAGACTATATATGTGCTTTGGTTTTTCATTTTTTTTATTTTTTTTGAACTTTTACGCCCGTTTGAATCTTGGTCAAATCCTAGGTTTGACCAAGGTTAAAACAAGTTTAAAACATGGCAATGAAAAGGTAAGCATTGATCCTTCTTAGTCACTCTAAAATGAAGCTTTTGGGAGGTTTGTGAAATTTCCATGTTTGAAACCCAAAATCACTTCTCATACTTAACTTCATAAGACAGAGTTTGGGGTTAGGGGGTAGATACATGTTTTGTGTGGTTTGAATATGTCTAGACCTTGTTTATCAACTTGAATGCTTACTATATGACATAAGAATACTATGTGCTTTGGTCTTTCATTTTTCTGATTTTTTAATTGTTAAACCCATTTGAATCTTGGTCAAATCCTAGGTTTGAGCAAGATTTAAACAAGTTTAATACATGAAAATGGAAAGCTAAGCATGAATCATTCTTAGTCACTCTAAAAATCTTTCAGTCACAGAAGAGTCGAATCTGCAATCAGTAGTTACAAAAGCGACCCACCTTAGGGATGGATAATAAGACTTGGGCAATATAAACGTTGATACTTACTTTGTGATACTAAAATATATGTATCTAGACATATTTCAGTTGTAGATACATCCATTTTAACATCAAGTAATATGGATCGGAGGACTAGCTAAAGAACAATGAGAGGCAGTGTTTCTCTCCCCCGACCTACTTGGCGGAGTGGCCCTCCATCGGGACGTACGGTGGTGATTCCGCTTCTCTCGTTGGAATTCCTTATCCCCCAGCCTACTCGGCGACGTGCGCTCCTCAGTGACCTGCGCGAGGGCGCCTCGGCGACCTACGCAAAGGTGGCTGGACTCGGAGCGCATCGACTTCCTTCTGCGGTGCCTGGATTGGATCGACCATCCCGCGCGTGTCCTCCACCATATTGTTTTTCTTCAAGATGCTGTCATCCATCATCTTCTTTACCGCATGATGTTGGGTGTTGAGGCTCCCGTTGAGAGCTTGAACGCACCTGTTTGATAGCTCGACGTTTTCTTCGCGAAGAAAGCCGCACTCGATCTTAAGCATCAAATTCTCGCCCTTGAGCTTCTTGATGACAGAGTTCGTTTCCTCACTTGATGGAACGCTCACATCATGCAGCTTGCCCCGGCCGGTGACCTCGTCCTTCAAAGTATCGACATCATCGCGAAAGTTGGAGGCGAGTTCCATGAGAGTTTTAAGCTCATCTCTGAAACACGCCGATGCTTCCTGCATGGCAATATCATCAGTACCGAAACAAAGTGACGAGAGGAAGACGAAAATGTCCAATCAGTGGTAACCTCTAAGCGCAGGAGACAGGGGTTGAAGTCGTCATGAGAAGATGTCAGGGTGCGTCGTGGGGCACTGAGATATGTATAAAAAGGATTAATACGGAATAAAGAGTTGGGACCTCCGGGCCAGGAAGAATCAAGAAACATGGCGATGGAAACCAACCAGGAATCTTCGACCGCACGACTGACGCCGTTCCGAGACGAGCGCGAAGCAGGGCCTTCGTTTTCTGGCGGGCCCTTTCTCGCGGCCAGCATCTGGATAGACCACCGACGGGAACTCTCCGCGTCCTTGGTCAACACTAGATGGTGCTTCTTCAAGCGAAATGGTGGCCTTGACTTCGGAGGCATCGCTGGAAGTGGAAGGAGACTGGAAGTGAAGCAAGAAGGGGATGGAAGAAGTACTCCCCCCTATTAAAACCAGACAACCGTCTACTGCCCTCGCTTCGAGCAACCTGGTCCGCCCATCCTAAATCAACGGCCGAGAGGGGGCTCCCTTGCGAACTGAGATCCAGTGACTTTACCCAACAGAAGTTACCATGAACTTTACCTATACGAGCCATCAGGTTAAGATCCAACGAACATGGTCGATCTAAAATTTGAAAAATTTATGTAGCTCAGAAAAAAACAGAAAAACTTTACATTAAGACGTATTCTCGGAAAGTTCCAGTCCATTTAAAATATTAGTTTAGTTTAAGTTCGAAATTTGGATCAACCGCGAGCGTTGGATCTTGATCGAATGACTCACGTGTGTAAAGTCGCATGGTGACTTCTCTTAGTGAAGTCACTGGATCTCAGTCCGCGAAGCGTCAGGACGCGGGAGCAGAAGCAAATGAATCGAGAGCGGTCCGGAGTATCCTGTCCGTCCACCGTAAATCAACGGGACAGAGCGGCTACCTTCTCTTCGAAGGCTCTGGCGCGCAACCCGAGGAATGGACATCTGTCGGCTAGTATAGAATTTTATAGCACGCCATTAATCGAGCTAGCGATCGTACTATCGGAGTACAACTCTGATGGACGTCCAAAGCTCTGAATAGTCAGGGGAAACAATGAATGCGAGCCAGGGTAGTACAGTACTACTGTAGTAGTGAAGCAATGGGGATTATCTGGAGCAAGTACGGAGTACCGAGTACAGTACTACAAAAGTGCTATTCGTTGTTTTCGCAGTTCATTTTAGCGCAATGTCCAGGTTGTTGTCGAACCAGCTGTTAGATTTTGGGTAATTATTGTTAAGTTGCTGCTTCTTAATTAAAATTTATCAAAGTCATGTACTAGACTAGATCGATTTGTGAGAACATCCCAAAAGCTTCATTCATTTTAGAATGACTAAGAAGGATCCATTCTTACCTTTTCTTTTCATGTTTTAAACTTGTTTAAACCTTGGTCAAACCTAGGATTTGACCAAGATTTAAATGGGCATAAAAATTCAGAAAAAATCAAAAAATGAAAAACCAAAGAACATATATAGCCTTCTTATGTCATATAGTAAGCACTGGAGTTGATAAAAACTCTGTCTTATGAAGTCAAACATATGAAGAGAACTGGTTTTGGGTTTCAAACATGGAAATTTCACAAACCTCCCAAAAGCTTCATTCTACAGTGACTAAGAAGGATCCAGGCTTACCTTTTTCATTTTCAATTTCTTAACTTGTTTAAATCTTGGTCAAACCTAGGATTTGACCAAGATTCAAATGGGTATAACAATTCAAAAAAAAAAACGGAAAAAAACCAAAGAACATAGTCTTTTGATGTCATATAGTAAGCATTCAAGTTGATAAACAAGGTCTAGACATATTCAAACCAAACAAATCATGTATCTACCCCCTAACCCAAAACTCGCCTTATGAAGTCAAGCATGAAGAGAAGTGATTTTGGGTTTCAAACATGGAAATTTCAAAAACCTCCCAAAAGCTTCATTTTAGAGTGACTAAGAAGGATCCATGCTTACCTTTTCATTGCCATGTTTTAAACTTGTTTTAACCTTGGTCAAACCTAGGATTTGACCAAGATTCAAATGGGAGTAAAAATTCAGAAAAATTCAAAAAAAATGAAAAACCAAAGCACATATATAGCCTTCTTATGTCATATAGTAAGCATTCAAGTTGATAAACAAGGTCTAGACATATTCAAAGCAGAAATATCATGTATCATATCTACCCCTAACCCTAAACTCTGTCTTATGAAGTCAAACATATGAAGAGAACTGGGGTTTTGGGTTTCAAACATAAAATTTTCAAGTACCTTCATTTTAGAGTGAGTAAGGAAGGATTCATGCTTACCGTTTCATTTTCATGTTTTAAACTTGTTTAAACCTAGGATTTGACCAAGATTTAAATAGGCATAAAAATTCGAAAGAAATCAAAAAATGAAAAACCAAAGCACATATATATAGCCTTCTTATATCATATAGTAAAAAATTCAAGTTGATAAACAAGGTCTAGACATATTCAAACAAGAAAAATCATGTATCTACACCTAACCATAAACTCTGTCTTAAGTGGTTTTGGGTTTCAAACATGGAAATTTCACAAACCTCCCAAAAGCTTCATTTTACAAAGTGACTAAGGAGGATCCATGCTTACTGTTGGATTAAACGTTTGAAACCAAAAACCACTTCTCTTCATGCATGCTTGACTTCATAAGACAGAGTTTAGCTAGGGTTAGGGGGTAGATACATGATTTCCTGGTTTGAATATGTCTAGACCTTGTTTATCAACTTAATTGATTGCTTACTATATGACATAAGAAGACTACGTGCCTTGGTTTTCATTTTTTTTGTTTTTTTTGAATTTTATGCTCATATATTTGAATCTTGGTCAAATCTTAGGTTTGACCAAGATTTAAACAAGTTTAAAACATGAAAATGAAAAGGGAAGCATGTATCCTTCTTAGTCACTCTAAAATGAAGCTTTTGGGATGTTCTTGAAATTTCCATGTTTGAAACCCAAAACGACTTCTCTTCATGCTAGACTTCATAAGATCAACAGGGGGTAGATACATGATTTGTCTGGTTTGGATATACCTAGACCTCGTTTAACTTGAATGCATACGATATGACATAAGAAGACTACGTGCTTTTGTTTTTCATTATTCTGATTTTTTTGAATTTTGTGCCCACCCATTTGTATCTTGGTCAAATCCTAGGCTTGATAATGATTTAAACAAGATTAAAATATGAAAATGCAAAGGTAAGCATGGATCCTTCTTAGTCACTCTAAAATGAAGCTTTTGGGAGCAAAACCACTTCTCTTCATATGCTTGACTTCATAAGACGGAGTTTAGGGGTTAGGGTGTATAGATACATGATTTGTCTAGTTTGAATATGTCTAGACCTTGTTTATCAACTTAATTGGCTTACTATATGACATAAGAAAACTATTTGCTTTGGTTTTTCTTTTTCCTGATTTTTTCAATTTTGATGCCCATTTGAATCTTGTCAAATCCTAGGTTTGACCGAGATAATTTAAATAAGCTTAAAACATGAATATGAAAAGGGAAGCATGTATCCTTCTTTGTCACTCTAAAATGAAGTTTTTGGGAGGTTTTTCAAATTTCCATGTTTGAAACCCAAAACCACTTCTCTTCATATGCTTGACTTCATAAGACAGAGTTCAGGGGTTAGGGGGTATAGATACATGATTTGTCTAGTTTGAATATGTCTAGACCTTGTTTATCAACTTTAATGCATACTATATCACATAAGAAAACTATTTGCTTTGGTTTTCTTTTTTCTGACTTTTTTTCAATTTTGATGCCCATTTGAATCTTGTCAAATCCTAGGTTTGACCAAGATAATTTAAACAAGCTTAAAACATGAATATGAAAAGGGGAGCATGTATCCTTCTTAGTCACTCTAAAATGTAGTTTTTGGGAGGTTTTTGAAATTTCCATGTTTGAAACCCAAAACCACTTCTCTTCACATGCTTGACTTCATAAGACAGAGTTTAGGGGTTAGGGGTATAGATACATGATTTGTCTGGTTTAATATGTCTAGACCTTGTTTATCAACTTTAATGCTTACTATATGACATAAGAAGACTATGTGATTTGATTTTTCATTTTTCTGTTTTTTATTTTTCTGCCCATTTGAATCTTGGTCAAATCCTAGGTTTGACCAAGATTTAGACAAGTTTAACACGTAAATGAGTTAACTTGGATTTCCTACCCTTGAATCCATAGGAAACTTTGTTCTAATGCACTATTATAATCAATCGAGTTTTTACACCAACAGGTCTGTCACTTACGTGTGGTGCCCACGCTTGAGGTCCCACACTTCAGTGAGCACAAGTCACGTGCAATAGGTACGCAAACTCCCAGCCATCTTCTTTGTCAAGAGAAGACGCATCAGGATGCGTATTGGAAGTCTGTGGGTCCTTCTGGATCCTTCCGTTGTCCCTCTCACAAAAAAAACAAATCTCTCTCATTCTCGGCCTCGCTCGACTCGCTCGCTCGCTCGCTTGCACCTCCTGCTCACTGACAAACCCTGCACAAAAGTCAACATCATCACCCGAAAAAGGGGAGACACCATAATGCTCTCCCTTCTTCTCTCCTTCCGAGTGATCCCTCTTCCTCCGAGTTTCACTCGACGGGCAAACACCCATATGCTGCATAGTGGAGTAATAAAAAGGTAGTACTCGTAGAAAAATCGATATACGAATCTTTAATTAAATAGGTTAAACTAGGGTTTTGCCCAGTTCTACAGATCAAGGGTTCAAAAAAATCCAACTACGGGGTTCGAACAACACGATTCTAATCCAAGAATTTTTTCGACCTAGGTCACCCAAATGGCCTCAAACTATAGGGTTAGCATCTAGTGTAGTATGTGTGAAAATGTATGCACTATGTGTGCTATAACTTGTATGTCTTTCATATTTGAACCAAATTTGAATAAGTTTGAAATATTTGAAAAGGGGCTTTTGGCTTAAACGTTTGAAACCAAAAACCACTTCTTTTCATGCATGCTTGACTTCATAAGACAGAGTTTAGCTAGGGTTAGGGGGTAGATGCATGATTTTCCTGGTTTGAATATGTCTAGACCTTGTTTATCAACTTAATTGAATGCTTACTATATGACATAAGAATACTATGTGACTTGTTTTTTATTTTTTGATTTTTTTAAAATTTTATGCCCATTTGAATCTTGGTCAAATCCTAGGTTTGAACATGGTTTAAACAAGTTTAAATCATGAATATGAAAAATTAAGCATCTATATATCCTTCTTACTCACTCCAAAATGTAGCTCTTGGGAGGGTTTTTCGAAATTTCCATGTTTGAAACCAAAACCACTTCTCTTCATGCATGCTTGACTTCATAAGACAGAGTTTAGGGTTAGGGGTAGATATATACATGATTTTCTGGTTTGAATATGTCTAGGCCTTGTTTATCAACTTGAATGCTTACTATATATATATGACATAAGAATGTTATGTCCTTTGTTTTTTCATTCTTTTGATTTTTTATGAATTTCCATGCCCATTTGAATCTTTTGGTCAAATCCTAGAGGTTTGACCAAGATTGAAACAAGTTTAAAACATGAAAATGAAAAGGGAAGCTTGTATATCCTTCTTTGTCACTCTAAAATGAAGTTTTTGGGAGGTTTTTGAAATTTCCATGTTTGAAACCCAAAACCACTTCTCTTCATGCTAGACTTCATAAGACAATTTAATTAGGGGTTAGGGGGTAGATACATGATTTGTCTGGTTTGAATATGTCCAAACCTTGCTTGTTTATCAACTTTAATGCTTACTATATGACATAAGAATGCTTACCATATGTTTGAATTTTAAAAGCATATAGTCTTCTTATGTCATATAGTAAGCATTCAAAAGTTTTTCTTTGAGAGAGTAGCATGCATGCATTCAAAAGTTGATAAATAAGATTTGTACATATTCAAACCAGACAAATCATGTATCTACACCCCGTAACCCTAAACTTTGTCTTATGAAGTCAAGCATGAAGAGAAGTGCTTTTGGGTTTCAAACATGGAAATTTCACAAACCTCCCAAAAGCTTCATTTTACAGTGACTAATTAAGAAGGATCCAGGCTTACCTTTTCATTTTCATTTTTTAAACTGCTTGTTTAAATCTTGATCAAACCTAGGATTTGACCAAGATTCAAATGAGCATAAAAAATCAGGAAAAAATGAAAAAATGAAAAAACAAAGCACATATATAGCCTTCTTATGTCATATATAGTAAGCATTCAATTAAGTTGATAATTTTAAACAAGGTCTATTCATATTCAAACCAGAAAAAAGCATGTATCTACCCATGCATATATATAACCCTATACTTTTGTCTTATGAAGACGTCAAGGATGAAGAGAAGTGGATTTGGGTTTCAAACATGGAAATTTCAAAAACCTCCCAAAACATGTATATATCTACCCCTAAACCCTAATCTTTGTCTTATGAAGCCAAGCATATGAAGAGAAGTGATTTTGGGTTTCAAACATGGAAACTTCAAAAACCTCCCAAAAGCTTCATTTTAGAGAGACTAAGAATGATCCATGCTTACCTTTTCATTGCCATGTTTTAAACTTGTTTTAACCTTGGTCAAACCTAGGATTTGACCAAGATTCAAATGGGAGTAAAAATTCAGAAAAATTCAAAAAAAATGAAAAACCAAAGCACATATATAGCCTTCTTATGTCATATAGTAAGCATTCAAGTTGATAAACAAGGTCTAGACATATTCAAAGCAGAAATATCATGTATCATATCTACCCCTAACCCTAAACTCTGTCTTATGAAGTCAAACATATGAAGAGAACTGGGGTTTTGGGTTTCAAACATAAAATTTTCAAGTACCTTCATTTTAGAGTGAGTAAGGAAGGATTCATGCTTACCGTTTCATTTTCATGTTTTAAACTTGTTTAAACCTAGGATTTGACCAAGATTTAAATAGGCATAAAAAATTCGAAAGAAATCAAAAAATGAAAAACCAAAGCACATATATATAGCCTTCTTATATCATATAGTAAAAAATTCAAGTTGATAAACAAGGTCTAGACATATTCAAACAAGAAAAATCATGTATCTACACCTAACCATAAACTCTGTCTTAAGTGGTTTTGGGTTTCAAACATGGAAATTTCACAAACCTCCCAAAAGCTTCATTTTACCGTGACTAAGGAGGATCCATGCTTACCATTTGGATTAAACATTTGAAACCAAAAACCACTTCTCTTCATGCATGCTTGACTTCATAAGACAGAGTTTAGCTAGGGTTAGGGGGTAGATACATGATTTCCTGGTTTGAATATGTCTAGACCTTGTTTATCAACTTAATTGATTGCTTACTATATGACATAAGAAGACTACGTGCCTTGGTTTTCATTTTTTTTGTTTTTTTTTGAATTTTATGCTCATATATTTGAATCTTGGTCAAATCTTAGGTTTGACCAAGATTTAAACAAGTTTAAAACATGAAAATGAAAAGGGAAGCATGTATCCTTCTTAGTCACTCTAAAATGAAGCTTTTGGGATGTTCTTGAAATTTCCATGTTTGAAACCCAAAACGACTTCTCTTCATGCTAGACTTCATAAGATCAACAGGGGGTAGATACATGATTTGTCTGGTTTGGATATACCTAGACCTCGTTTAACTTGAATGCATACGATATGACATAAGAAGACTACGTGCTTTTGTTTTTCATTATTCTGATTTTTTTGAATTTTGTGCCCACCCATTTGTATCTTGGTCAAATCCTAGGCTTGATAATGATTTAAACAAGATTAAAATATGAAAATGCAAAGGTAAGCATGGATCCTTCTCAGTCACTCTAAAATGAAGCTTTTGGGAACAAAACCACTTCTCTTCGTATGCTTGACTTCATAAGACGGAGTTTAGGGGTTAGGGTGTATAGATACATGATTTGTCTAGTTTGAATATGTCTAGACCTTGTTTATCAACTTAATTGGCTTACTATATGACATAAGAAAACTATTTGCTTTGGTTTTTCTTTTTCCTGATTTTTTCAATTTTGATGCCCATTTGAATCTTGTCAAATCCTAGGTTTGACCGAGATAATTTAAACAAGCTTAAAACATGAATATGAAAAGGGAAGCATGTATCCTTCTTTGTCACTCTAAAATGAAGTTTTTGGGAGGTTTTTCAAATTTCCATGTTTGAAATCCAAAACCACTTCTCTTCATATGCTTGACTTCATAAGACAGAGTTCAGGGGTTAGGGGGTATAGATACATGATTTGTCTAGTTTGAATATGTCTAGACCTTGTTTATCAACTTTAATGCATACTATATCACATAAGAAAACTATTTGCTTTGGTTTTCTTTTTTCTGACTTTTTTTTTCAATTTTGATGCCCATTTGAATCTTGTCAAATCCTAGGTTTGACCAAGATAATTTAAACAAGCTTAAAACATGAATATGAAAAGGGGAGCATGTATCCTTCTTAGTCACTCTAAAATGTAGTTTTTGGGAGGTTTTTGAAATTTCCATGTTTGAAACCCAAAACCACTTCTCTTCACATGCTTGACTTCATAAGATAGAGTTTAGGGGTTAGGGGTATAGATACATGATTTGTCTGGTTTAATATGTCTAGACCTTGTTTATCAACTTTAATGCTTACTATATGACATAAGAAGACTATGTGATTTGATTTTTCATTTTTCTGTTTTTTATTTTTCTGCCCATTTGAATCTTGGTCAAATCCTAGGTTTGACCAAGATTTAGACAAGTTTAACACGTAAATGAGTTAACTTGGATTTCCTACCCTTGAATCCATAGGAAACTTTGTTCTAATGCACTATTATAATCAACCGAGTTTTTACACCAACAGGTCTGTCACTTACGTGTGGTGCCCACGCTTGAGGTCCCACACTTCAGTGAGCACAAGTCACGTGCAATAGGTACGCAAACTCCCAGCCATCTTCTTTGTCAAGAGAAGACGCATCAGGATGCGTATTGGAAGTCTGTGGGTCCTTCTGGATCCTTCCGTTGTCCCTCTCACAAAAAAAACAAATCTCTCTCATTCTCGGCCTCGCTCGACTCGCTCGCACCTCCTGCTCACTGACAAACCCTGCACAAAAGTCAACATCATCACCCGAAAAAGGGGAGACACCATAATGCTCTCCCTTCTTCTCTCCTTCCGAGTGATCCCTCTTCCTCCGAGTTTCACTCGACGGGCAAACACCCATGTGCTGCATAGTGGAGTAATAAAAAGGTAGTACTCGTAGAAAAATCGATATACGAATCTGTAATTAAATAGGTTAAACTAGGGTTTTGCCCAGTTCTACAGATCAAGGGTTCAAAAAATCCAACTACGGGGTTCGAACAACACGATTCTAATCCAAGAATTTTTTCGACCTAGGTCACCCAAATGGCCTCAAACTATAGGGTTAGCATCTAGTGCAGTATGTGTGAAAATGTATGCACTATGTGTGCTATAACTTGTATGTCTTTCATATTTGAACCAAATTTGAATAAGTTTGAAATATTTGAAAAGGGGCTTTTGGCTTAAACGTTTGAAACCAAAAACCACTTCTCTTCATGCATGCTTGACTTCATAAGATAGAGTTTAGCTAGGGTTAGGGGGTAGATGCATGATTTTCCTGGTTTGAATATGTCTAGACCTTGTTTATCAACTTAATTGAATGCTTACTATATGACATAAGAATACTATGTGACTTGTTTTTTATTTTTTGATTTTTTTAAAATTTTATGCCCATTTGAATCTTGGTCAAATCCTAGGTTTGAACATGGTTTAAACAAGTTTAAATCATGAATATGAAAAATTAAGCATCTATATATCCTTCTTACTCACTCCAAAATGTAGCTCTTGGGAGGGTTTTTCGAAATTTCCATGTTTGAAACCAAAACCACTTCTCTTCATGCATGCTTGACTTCATAAGACAGAGTTTAGGGTTAGGGGTAGATATATACATGATTTTCTGGTTTGAATATGTCTAGGCCTTGTTTATCAACTTGAATGCTTACTATATATATGACATAAGAATGTTATGTCCTTTGTTTTTTCATTCTTTTGATTTTTTATGAATTTCCATGCCCATTTGAATCTTTTGGTCACATCCTAGAGGTTTGACCAAGATTGAAACAAGTTTAAAACATGAAAATGAAAAGGGAAGCTTGTATATCCTTCTTAGTCACTCTAAAATGAAGTTTTTGGGAGGTTTTTGAAATTTCCATGTTTGAAACCCAAAACCACTTCTCTTCATGCTAGACTTCATAAGACAATTTAATTAGGGGTTAGGGGTAGATACATGATTTGTCTGGTTTGAATATGTCCAAACCTTGCTTGTTTATCAACTTTAATGCTTACTATATGACATAAGAATGCTTACCATATGTTTGAATTTTAAAAGCATATAGTCTTCTTATGTCATATAGTAAGCATTCAAAAGTTTTTCTTTGAGAGAGTAGCATGCATGCATTCAAAAGTTGATAAATAAGATTTGTACATATTCAAACCAGACAAATCATGTATCTACACCCCTAACCCTAAACTCTGTCTTATGAAGTCAAGCATGAAGAGAAGTGCTTTTGGGTTTCAAACATGGAAATTTCACAAACCTCCCAAAAGCTTCATTTTACAGTGACTAATTAAGAAGGATCCAGGCTTACCTTTTCATTTTGATTTTTTAAACTGCTTGTTTAAATCTTGATCAAACCTAGGATTTGACCAAGATTCAAATGGGCATAAAAAATCAGGAAAAAATGAAAAAATGAAAAAACAAATCACATATATAGCCTTCTTATGTCATATATATAGTAAGCATTCAATTAAGTTGATAATTTTAAACAAGGTCTATACATATTCAAACCAGAAAAAAGCATGTATCTACCCATGCATATATATATAACCCTATACTTTTGTCTTATGAAGACGTCAAGGATGAAGAGAAGTGGATTTGGGTTTCAAACATGGAAATTTCAAAAACCTCCCAAAACATGTATATATCTACCCCTAAACCCTAATCTTTGTCTTATGAAGCCAAGCATATGAAGAGAAGTGATTTTGGGTTTCAAACATGGAAACTTCAAAAACCTCCCAAAAGCTTCATTTTAGAGAGACTAAGAATGATCCATGCTTACCTTTTCATTGCCATGTTTTAAACTTGTTTTAACCTTGGTCAAACCTAGGATTTGACCAAGATTCAAATGGGAGTAAAAATTCAGAAAAATTCAAAAAAAATGAAAAACCAAAGCACATATATAGCCTTCTTATGTCATATAGTAAGCATTCAAGTTGATAAACAAGGTCTAGACATATTCAAAGCAGAAATATCATGTATATCATATCTACCCCTAACCCTAAACTCTGTCTTATGAAGTCAAACATATGAAGAGAACTGGGGTTTTGGGTTTCAAACATAAAATTTTCAAGTACCTTCATTTTAGAGTAAGGAAGGATTCATGCTTACCGTTTCATTTTCATGTTTTAAACTTGTTTAAACCTAGGATTTGACCAAGATTTAAATAGGCATAAAAAATTCGAAAGAAATCAAAAAATGAAAAACCAAAGCACATATATATAGCCTTCTTATATCATATAGTAAAAAATTCAAGTTGATAAACAAGGTCTAGACATATTCAAACAAGAAAAATCATGTATCTACACCTAACCATAAACTCTGTCTTAAGTGGTTTTGGGTTTCAAACATGGAAATTTCACAAACCTCCCAAAAGCTTCATTTTACAGTGACTAAGGAGGATCCATGCTTACCTTCTGGATTAAACGTTTGAAACCAAAAACCACTTCTCTTCATGCATGCTTGACTTCATAAGACAGAGTTTAGCTAGGGTTAGGGGGTAGATACATGATTTCCTGGTTTGAATATGTCTAGACCTTGTTTATCAACTTAATTAATTGATTGCTTACTATATGACATAAGAAGACTACGTGCCTTGGTTTTCATTTTTTTGTTTTTTTTTTTGAATTTTATGCTCATATATTTGAATCTTGGTCAAATCTTAGGTTTGACCAAGATTTAAACAAGTTTAAAACATGAAAATGAAAAGGGAAGCATGTATCCTTCTTAGTCACTCTAAAATGAAGCTTTTGGGATGTTCTTGAAATTTCCATGTTTGAAACCCAAAACGACTTCTCTTCATGCTAGACTTCATAAGATCAACAGGGGGTAGATACATGATTTGTCTGGTTTGGATATACCTAGACCTCGTTTAACTTGAATGCATACGATATGACATAAGAAGACTACGTGCTTTTGTTTTTCATTATTCTGATTTTTTTGAATTTTGTGCCCACCCATTTGTATCTTGGTCAAATCCTAGGCTTGATAATGATTTAAACAAGATTAAAATATGAAAATGCAAAGGTAAGCATGGATCCTTCTTAGTCACACTAAAATGAAGCTTTTGGGAGCAAAACCACTTCTCTTCATATGCTTGACTTCATAAGACGGAGTTTAGGGGTTAGGGTGTATAGATACATGATTTGTCTAGTTTGAATATGTCTAGACCTTGTTTATCAACTTAATTGGCTTACTATATGACATAAGAAAACTATTTGCTTTGGTTTTTCTTTTTCCTGATTTTTTTCAATTTTGATGCCCATTTGAATCTTGTCAAATCCTAGGTTTGACCGAGATAATTTAAACAAGCTTAAAACATGAATATGAAAAGGGAAGCATGTATCCTTCTTTGTCACTCTAAAATGAAGTTTTTGGGAGGTTTTTCAAATTTCCATGTTTGAAACCCAAAACCACTTCTCTTCATATGCTTGACTTCATAAGACAGAGTTCAGGGGTTAGGGGGTATAGATACATGATTTGCCTAGTTTGAATATGCCTAGACCTTGTTTATCAACTTTAATGCATACTATATCACATAAGAAAACTATTTGCTTTGGTTTTCTTTTTTCTGACTTTTTTTTCAATTTTGATGCCCATTTGAATCTTGTCAAATCCTAGGTTTGACCAAGATAATTTAAACAAGCTTAAAACATGAATATGAAAAGGGGAGCATGTATCCTTCTTAGTCACTCTAAAATGTAGTTTTTGGGAGGTTTTTGAAATTTCCATGTTTGAAACCCAAAACCACTTCTCTTCACATGCTTGACTTCATAAGACAGAGTTTAGGGGTTAGGGGTATAGATACATGATTTGTCTGGTTTAATATGTCTAGACCTTGTTTATCAACTTTAATGCTTACTATATGACATAAGAAGACTATGTGATTTGATTTTTCATTTTTCTGTTTTTTATTTTTCTGCCCATTTGAATCTTGGTCAAATCCTAGGTTTGACCAAGATTTAGACAAGTTTAACACGTAAATGAGTTAACTTGGATTTCCTACCCTTGAATCCATAAGAAACTTTGTTCTAATGCACTATTATAATCAATCGAGTTTTTACACCAACAGGTCTGTCACTTACGTGTGGTGCCCACGCTTGAGGTCCCACACTTCAGTGAGCACAAGTCACGTGCAATAGGTACGCAAACTCCCAGCCATCTTCTTTGTCAAGAGAAGACGCATCAGGATGCGTATTGGAAGTCTGTGGGTCCTTCTGGATCCTTCCGTTGTCCCTCTCACAAAAAAAACAAATCTCTCTCATTCTCAGCCTCGCTCGACTCGCTCGCTCGCTCGCTCGCACCTCCTGCTCACTGACAAACCCTGCACAAAAGTCAACATCATCACCCGAAAAAGGGGAGACACCATAATGCTCTCCCTTCTTCTCTCCTTCCGAGTGATCCCTCTTCCTCCGAGTTTCACTCGACGGGCAAACACCCATGTCTTTGCATAGTGGAGTAATAAAAAGGTAGTACTCGTAGAAAAATCGATATACGAATCTGTAATTAAATAGGTTAAACTAGGGTTTTGCCCAGTTCTACAGATCAAGGGTTCAAAAAAATCCAACTACGGGGTTCGAACAACACGATTCTAATCCAAGAATTTTTTCGACCTAGGTCACCCAAATGGCCTCAAACTATAGGGTTAGCATCTGGTGCAGTATGTGTGAAAATGTATGCACTATGTGTGCTATAACTTGTATGTCTTTCATATTTGAACCAAATTTGAATAAGTTTGAAATATTTGAAAAGGGGTTTTTGGCTTAAACGTTTGAAACCAAAAACCACTTCTCTTCATGCATGCTTGACTTCATAAGACAGAGTTTAGCTAGGGTTAGGGGGTAGATGCATGATTTTCCTGGTTTGAATATGTCTAGACCTTGTTTATCAACTTAATTGAATGCTTACTATATGACATAAGAATACTATGTGACTTGTTTTTTATTTTTTGATTTTTTTAAAATTTTATGCCCATTTGAATCTTGGTCAAATCCTAGGTTTGAACATGGTTTAAACAAGTTTAAATCATGAATATGAAAAATTAAGCATCTATATATCCTTCTTACTCACTCCAAAATGTAGCTCTTGGGAGGGTTTTTCGAAATTTCCATGTTTGAAACCAAAACCACTTCTCTTCATGCATGCTTGACTTCATAAGACAGAGTTTAGGGTTAGGGGTAGATATATACATGATTTTCTGGTTTGAATATGTCTAGGCCTTGTTTATCAACTTGAATGCTTACTATATATATATGACATAAGAATGTTATGTCCTTTGTTTTTTCATTCTTTTGATTTTTTATGAATTTCCATGCCCATTTGAATCTTTTGGTCAAATCCTAGAGGTTTGACCAAGATTGAAACAAGTTTAAAACATGAAAATGAAAAGGGAAGCTTGTATATCCTTCTTAGTCACTCTAAAATGAAGTTTTTGGGAGGTTTTTGAAATTTCCATGTTTGAAACCCAAAACCACTTCTCTTCATGCTAGACTTCATATAAGACAATTTAATTAGGGGTTAGGGGGTAGATACATGATTTGTCTGGTTTGAATATGTCCAAACCTTGCTTGTTTATCAACTTTAATGCTTACTATATGACATAAGAATGCTTACCATATGTTTGAATTTTAAAAGCATATAGTCTTCTTATGTCATATAGTAAGCATTCAAAAGTTTTTCTTTGAGAGAGTAGCATGCATTCAAAAGTTGATAAATAAGATTTGTACATATTCAAACCAGACAAATCATGTATCTACACCCCCTAACCCTAAACTCTGTCTTATGAAGTCAAGCATGAAGAGAAGTGCTTTTGGGTTTCAAACATGGAAATTTCACAAACCTCCCAAAAGCTTCATTTTACAGTGACTAATTAAGAAGGATCCAGGCTTACCTTTTCATTTTCATTTTTTAAACTGCTTGTTTAAATCTTGATCAAATCTAGGATTTGACCAAGATTCAAATGGGCATAAAAAATCAGGAAAAAATGAAAAAATGAAAAAACAAATCACATATATAGCCTTCTTATGTCATATATATAGTAAGCATTCAATTAAGTTGATAATTTTAAACAAGGTCTATACATATTCAAACCAGAAAAAGCATGTATCTACCCATGCATATATATATAACCCTATACTTTTGTCTTATGAAGACGTCAAGGATGAAGAGAAGTGGATTTGGGTTTCAAACATGGAAATTTCAAAAACCTCCCAAAACATGTATATATCTACCCCTAAACCCTAATCTTTGTCTTATGAAGCCAAGCATATGAAGAGAAGTGATTTTGGGTTTCAAACATGGAAACTTCAAAAACCTCCCAAAAGCTTCATTTTAGAGAGACTAAGAATGATCCATGCTTACCTTTTCATTGCCATGTTTTAAACTTGTTTTAACCTTGGTCAAACCTAGGATTTGACCAAGATTCAAATGGGAGTAAAAATTCAAAAAAATTCAAAAAAAATGAAAAACCAAAGCACATATATAGCCTTCTTATGTCATATAGTAAGCATTCAAGTTGATAAACAAGGTCTAGACATATTCAAAGCAGAAATATCATGTATCATATCTACCCCTAACCCTAAACTCTGTCTTATGAAGTCAAACATATGAA
Organism: Lolium perenne; assembly: GCF_019359855.2. Lineage (NCBI taxonomy): Eukaryota > Viridiplantae > Streptophyta > Magnoliopsida > Poales > Poaceae > Lolium > Lolium perenne. The sequence goes on from NC_067247.2 coordinate 315,089,550, forward strand.
GAGAACTGGGGTTTTGGGTTTCAAACATAAAATTTTCAAGTACCTTCATTTTAGAGTGAGTAAGGAAGGATTCATGCTTACCGTTTCATTTTCATGTTTTAAACTTATTTAAACCTAGGATTTCACCAAGATTTAAATAGGCATAAAAAATTTGAAAGAAATCAAAAAATGAAAAACCAAAGCACATATATATAGCCTTCTTATATCATATAGTAAAAAATTCAAGTTGATAAACAAGGTCTAGACATATTCAAACAAGAAAAATCATGTATCTACACCTAACCATAAACTCTGTCTTAAGTGGTTTTGGGTTTCAAACATGGAAATTTCACAAACCTCCCAAAAGCTTCATTTTACAGTGACTAAGGAGGATCCATGCTTACCTTTTGGATTAAAGGTTTGAAACCAAAAACCACTTCTCTTCATGCATGCTTGACTTCATAAGACAGAGTTTAGCTAGGGTTAGGGGGTAGATACATGATTTCCTGGTTTGAATATGTCTAGACCTTGTTTATCAACTTAATTAATTGATTGCTTACTATATGACATAAGAAGACTACGTGCCTTGGTTTTCATTTTTTTGTTTTTTTTTGAATTTTATGCTCATATATTTGGATCTTGGTCAAATCTTAGGTTTGACCAAGATTTAAACAAGTTTAAAACATGAAAATGAAAAGGGAAGCATGTATCCTTCTTAGTCACTCTAAAATGAAGCTTTTGGGATGTTCTTGAAATTTCCATGTTTGAAACCCAAAACGACTTCTCTTCATGCTAGACTTCATAAGATCAACAGGGGGTAGATACATGATTTGTCTGGTTTGGATATACCTAGACCTCGTTTAACTTGAATGCATACGATATGACATAAGAAGACTACGTGCTTTTGTTTTTCATTATTCTGATTTTTTTGAATTTTGTGCCCACCCATTTGTATCTTGGTCAAATCCTAGGCTTGATAATGATTTAAACAAGATTAAAATATGAAAATGCAAAGGTAAGCATGGATCCTTCTTAGTCACTCTAAAATGAAGCTTTTGGGAGCAAAACCACTTCTCTTCATATGCTTGACTTCATAAGACGGAGTTTAGGGGTTAGGGTGTATAGATACATGATTTGTCTAGTTTGAATATGTCTAGACCTTGTTTATCAACTTAATTGGCTTACTATATGACATAAGAAAACTATTTGCTTTGGTTTTTCTTTTTCCTGATTTTTTTCAATTTTGATGCCCATTTGAATCTTGTCAAATCCTAGGTTTGACCGAGATAATTTAAACAAGCTTAAAACATGAATATGAAAAGGGAAGCATGTATCCTTCTTTGTCACTCTAAAATGAAGTTTTTGGGAGGTTTTTCAAATTTCCATGTTTGAAACCCAAAACCACTTCTCTTCATATGCTTGACTTCATAAGACAGAGTTCAGGGGTTAGGGGGTATAGATAGATGATTTGTCTAGTTTGAATATGCCTAGACCTTGTTTATCAACTTTAATGCATACTATATCACATAAGAAAACTATTTGCTTTGGTTTTCTTTTTTCTGACTTTTTTTTCAATTTTGATGCCCATTTGAATCTTGTCAAATCCTAGGTTTGACCAAGATAATTTAAACAAGATTAAAACATGAATATGAAAAGGGGAGCATGTATCCTTCTTAGTCACTCTAAAATGTAGTTTTTGGGAGGTTTTTGAAATTTCCATGTTTGAAACCCAAAACCACTTCTCTTCACATGCTTGACTTCATAAGACAGAGTTTAGGGGTTAGGGGTATAGATACATGATTTGTCTGGTTTAATATGTCTAGACCTTGTTTATCAACTTTAATGCTTACTATATGACATAAGAAGACTATGTGATTTGATTTTTCATTTTTCTGTTTTTTATTTTTCTGCCCATTTGAATCTTGGTCAAATCCTAGGTTTGACCAAGATTTAGACAAGTTTAACACGTAAATGAGTTAACTTGGATTTCCTACCCTTGAATCCATAGGAAACTTTGTTCTAATGCACTATTATAATCAATCGAGTTTTTACACCAACAGTTCTGTCACTAAAGTGTGGTGCCCAAGATAGAGGTCCCACACTTCGGTGAGCACAAGTCACGATGCAATAGGTACGCAAACTCCCAGCCATCTTCTTTGTCAAGAGAAGACGCATCAGGATGCGTATTGGAAGTCTGTGGGTCCTTCTGGATCCTTCCGTTGTCCCTCTCACAAAAAAAACAAATCTCTCTCATTCTCAGCCTCGCTCGACTCGCTCGCTCGCTCGCTCGCACCTCCTGCTCACTGACAAACCCTGCACAAAAGTCAACATCATCACCCGAAAAAGGGGAGACACCATAATGCTCTCCCTTCTTCTCTCCTTCCGAGTGATCCCTCTTCCTCCGAGTTTCACTCGACGGGCAAACACCCATGTGCTGCATAGTGGAGTAATAAAAAGGTAGTACTCGTAGAAAAATCGATATACGAATCTGTAATTAAATAGGTTAAACTAGGGTTTTGCCCAGTTCTACAGATCAAGGGTTCAAAAAAATCCAACTACGGGGTTCGAACAACACGATTCTAATCCAAGAATTTTTTTCGTCCTAGGTCACCCAAATGGCCTCAAACTATAGGGTTAGCATCTAGTGCAGTATGTGTGAAAATGTATGCACTATGTGTGCTATAACTTGTATGTCTTTCATATTTGAACCAAATTTGAATAAGTTTGAAATATTTGAAAAGGGGCTTTTGGCTTAAACGTTTGAAACCAAAAACCACTTCTCTTCATGCATGCTTGACTTCATAAGACAGAGTTTAGCTAGTGTTAGGGGGTAGATGCATGATTTTCCTGGTTTGAATATGTCTAGACCTTGTTTATCAACTTAATTGAATGCTTACTATATGACATAAGAATACTATGTGACTTGTTTTTTATTTTTTGATTTTTTTAAAATTTTATGCCCATTTGAATCTTGGTCAAATCCTAGGTTTGAACATGGTTTAAACAAGTTTAAATCATGAATATGAAAAATTAAGCATCTATATATCCTTCTTACTCACTCCAAAATGTAGCTCTTGGGAGGGTTTTTCGAAATTTCCATGTTTGAAACCAAAACCACTTCTCTTCATGCATGCTTGACTTCATAAGACAGAGTTTAGGGTTAGGGGTAGATATATACATGATTTTCTGGTTTGAATATGTCTAGGCCTTGTTTATCAACTTGAATGCTTACTATATATATATGACATAAGAATGTTATGTCCTTTGTTTTTTCATTCTTTTGATTTTTTATGAATTTCCATGCCCATTTGAATCTTTTGGTCAAATCCTAGAGGTTTGACCAAGATTGAAACAAGTTTAAAACATGAAAATGAAAAGGGAAGCTTGTATATCCTTCTTAGTCACTCTAAAATGAAGTTTTTGGGAGGTTTTTGAAATTTCCATGTTTGAAACCCAAAACCACTTCTCTTCATGCTAGACTTCATATAAGACAATTTAATTAGGGGTTAGGGGGTAGATACATGATTTGTCTGGTTTGAATATGTCCAAACCTTGCTTGTTTATCAACTTTAATGCTTACTATATGACATAAGAATGCTTACCATATGTTTGAATTTTAAAAGCATATAGTCTTCTTATGTCATATAGTAAGCATTCAAAAGTTTTTCTTTGAGAGAGTAGCATGCATTCAAAAGTTGATAAATAAGATTTGTACATATTCAAACCAGACAAATCATGTATCTACACCCCCTAACCCTAAACTCTGTCTTATGAAGTCAAGCATGAAGAGAAGTGCTTTTGGGTTTCAAACATGTAAATTTCACAAACCTCCCAAAAGCTTCATTTTACAGTGACTAATTAAGAAGGATCCAGGCTTACCTTTTCATTTTCATTTTTTAAACTGCTTGTTTAAATCTTGATCAAACCTAGGATTTGACCAAGATTCAGATGGGCATAAAAAATCAGGAAAAAATGAAAAACTGAAAAAACAAAGCACATATATAGCCTTCTTATGTCATATATATAGTAAGCATTCAATTAAGTTGATAATTTTAAACAAGGTCTATACATATTCAAACCAGAAAAAAGCATGTATCTACCCATGCATATATATATAACCCTATACTTTTGTCTTATGAAGACGTCAAGGATGAAGAGAAGTGGATTTGGGTTTCAAACATGGAAATTTCAAAAACCTCCCAAAACATGTATATATCTACCCCTAAACCCTAATCTTTGTCTTATGAAGCCAAGCATATGAAGAGAAGTGATTTTGGGTTTCAAACATGGAAACTTCAAAAACCTCCCAAAAGCTTCATTTTAGAGAGACTAAGAATGATCCATGCTTACCTTTTCATTGCCATGTTTTAAACTTGTTTTAACCTTGGTCAAACCTAGGATTTGACCGAGATTCAAATGGGAGTAAAAATTCAAAAAAATTCAAAAAAAATGAAAAACCAAAGCACATATATAGCCTTCTTATGTCATATAGTAAGCATTCAAGTTGATAAACAAGGTCTAGACATATTCAAAGCAGAAATATCATGTATCATATCTACCCTAACCCTAAACTCTGTCTTATGAAGTCAAACATATGAAGAGAATTGGGGTTTTGGGTTTCAAACATAAAATTTTCAAGTACCTTCATTTTAGAGTGAGTAAGGAAGGATTCATGCTTACCGTTTCATTTTCATGTTTTAAACTTGTTTAAACCTAGGATTTGACCAAGATTTAAATAGGCATAAAAAATTTGAAAGAAATCAAAAAATGAAAAACCAAAGCACATATATATAGCCTTCTTATATCATATAGTAAAAAATTCAAGTTGATAAACAAGGTCTAGACATATTCAAACAAGAAAAATCATGTATCTACACCTAACCATAAACTCCGTCTTAAGTGGTTTTGGGTTTCAAACATGGAAATTTCACAAACCTCCCAAAAGCTTCATTTTACAGTGACTAAGGAGGATCCATGCTTACCTTTTGGCTTAAACGTTTGAAACCAAAAACCACTTCTCTTCATGCATGCTTGACTTCATAAGACAGAGTTTAGCTAGGGTACGTTAGGGGGTGTAGATACATGATTTTCCTGGTTTGAATATGTCTAGACCTTGTTTATCAACTTAATTGATTGCTTACTATATGACATAAGAAGACTACGTGCCTTGGTTTTCATTTTTTGTTTTTTTTTGAATTTTATGCTCATATATTTGAATCTTGGTCAAATCCTAGGTTTGACCAAGATTTAAACAAGTTTAAAACATGAAAATGAAAAGGGAAGCATGTATCCTTCTTAGTCACTCTAAAATGAAGCTTTTGGGATGTTCTTGAAATTTCCATGTTTGAAACCCAAAACGACTTCTCCTTCATGCTAGACTTCATAAGATCAACACGGGGTAGATACATGATTTGTCTGGTTTGGATATACCTAGACCTCATTTAACTTGAATGCATACGATATGACATAAGAAGACGTACTATACGTGCTTTTGTTTTTCATTATTCTGATTTTTTTGAATTTTGTGCCCACCCATTTGTATCTTGATCAAATCCTAGGCTTGATAATGATTTAAACAAGATTAAAATATGAAAATGCAAAGGTAAGCATGGATCCTTCTTAATTAGTCACTCTAAAATGAAGCTTTCGGGAGCAAAACCACTTCTCTTCATATGCTTGACTTCATAAGACGGAGTTTAGGGGTTAGGGGGTATAGATACATGATTTGTCTAGTTTGAATATGTCTAGACCTTGTTTATCAACTTAATTGGCTTACTATATGACATAAGAAAACTATTTGCTTTGGTTTTTCTTTTTCCTGATTTTTTTCAATTTTGATGCCCATTTGAATCTTTGTCAAATCCTAGGTTTGACCGAGATAATTTAAACAAGCTTAAAACATGAATATGAAAAGGGAAGCATGTATCCTTCTTTGTCACTCTAAAATGAAGTTTTTGGGAGGTTTTTCAAATTTCCATGTTTGAAACCCAAAACCACTTCTCTTCATATGCTTGACTTCATAAGACAGAGTTCAGGGGTTAGGGGGTATAGATACATGATTTGTCTAGTTTGAATATGTCTAGACCTTGTTTATCAACTTAATTGGCTTACTATATGACATAAGAAAACTATTTGCTTTGGTTTTTCTTTTTCCTGATTTTTTTCAATTTTGATGCCCATTTGAATCTTTGTCAAATTGTAGGTTTGACCGAGATAATTTAAACAAGCTTAAAACATGAATATGAAAAGGGAAGCATGTATCCTTCTTAGTCACTCTAAAATGTAGTTTTTGGGAGGTTTTTGAAATTTCCATGTTTGAAACCCAAAACCACATCTCTACATGCTTGACTTAATTTATAAGACATAGTTTAGGGGTTAGGGGGTAGATACATGATTTGTATGGTTTGATATTTCTAGACCTTGTTTATCAACTTTAATGCTTACTATATGACATAAGATGACTATGTGATTTGGTTTTTCATTTTTCTGTTTTTTATTTTATTTTTCTGCCCATTTGAATCTTGGTCAAATCCTAGGTTTGACCAAGATTTAGACAAGTTTAACACGTGAAAACGAATAAGTAAGCCTGGATCCTTCTTAGTCACTCAAAAATGTACCAATCGATAGATGTGTTAACTTTGCTTCATGGAAATAATAATGTCATGTAAATGAGTTAACTTGGATTTCCTACCCTTGAATCCATAGGAAACTTTGTTCTAATGCACTATTATAATCAATCGAGTTTTTACACCAACAGGCCTGTCACTTACGTGTGGTGCCCACGCTTGAGGTCCCACACTTCAGTGAGCACAAGTCACGTGCAATAGGTACGCAAACTCCCAGCCATCTTCTTTGTCAAGAGAAGACGCATCAGGATGCGTATTGGAAGTCTGTGGGTCCTTCTGGATCCTTCCGTTGTCCCTCTCACAAAAAAACAAATCTCTCTCATTCTCGGCCTCGCTCGACTCGCTCGCTCGCTCGCTCGCACCTCCTGCTCACTGACAAACCCTGCACAAAAGTCAACATCATCACCCGAAAAAGGGGAGACACCATAATGCTCTCCCTTCTTCTCTCCTTCCGAGTGATCCCTCTTCCTCCGAGTTTCACTCGACGGGCAAACACCCATGTGCTGTATAGTGGAGTAATAAAAAGGTAGTACTCGTAGAAAAATCGATATACGAATCTGTAATTAAATAGGTTAAACTAGGGTTTTGCCCAGTTCTATAGATCAAGGGTTCAAAAAAATCCAACTACGGAGTTCGAACAACACGATTCTAATCCAAGAATTTTTTCGACCTAGGTCACCCAAATGGCCTCAAACTATAGGGTTAGCATCTAGTGCAGTATGTGTGAAAATGTATGCACTATGTGTGCTATAACTTGTATGTCTTTCATATTTGAACCAAATTTGAATAAGTTTGAAATATTTGAAAAGGGGCTTTTGGCTTAAACGTTTGAAACCAAAATCCACTTCTCTTCATGCATGCTTGACTTCATAAGACAGATTTTAGCTAGGGTTAGGGGGTAGATGCATGATTTTCCTGGTTTGAATATGTCTAGACCTTGTTTATCAACTTAATTGAATGCTTACTATATGACATAAGAATACTATGTGCCTTGTTTTTTTATTTTTTGATTTTCTTAAAAATTTATGCCCATTTGAATCTTGGTCAAATCCTAGGTTTGAACATGGTTTAAACAAGTTTAAATCATGAATATGAAAAATTAAGCATCTATATATCCTTCTTAGTCACTCCAAAATGTAGCTCGATCTTGGGAGGGTTTTCGAAATTTCCATGTTTGAAACCAAAAACCACTTCTCTTCATGCATGCTTGACTTCATAAGACAGAATTTAGGGTTAGGGGTAGATATATACATTATTTTCTGGTTTGAATATGTCTAAACCTTGTTTATCAACTTGAATGCTTACTATATATATATGACATAATAATGTTATGTCCTTTGGTTTTTCATTCTTTTAATTTTTTATGAATTTCCATGCCCATTTGAATATTTTGGTCAAATCCTAGAGGTTTGACCAAGATTCAAACAAGTTTAAAACATGAAAATGAAAAGGGAAGCTTGTATATCCTTCTTAGTCACTCTAAAATGAAGTTTTTGGGAGGTTTTTGAAATTTCCATGTTTGAAACCCAAAACCACTTCTCTTCATGCTAGACTTCATAAGACAATTTAATTAGGGGTTAGGGGTAGATACATGATTTGTCTGGTTTGAATATGTCCAAATCTTGCTTGTTTATCAACTTGAATGCTTACTATATGACATAAGAATGCTTACCATATGTTTGAATTTTAAAAGCATATAGTCTTCTTATGTCATATAGTAAGCATTCAAAAGTTTTTCTTTGAGAGAGTAGCATGCATTCAAAAGTTGATAAGTAAGATTTGGACATATTCAAACCAGACAAATCATGTATCTACACCCCCTAACCCTAAACTCTGTCTTATGAAGTCAAGCATGAAGAGAAGTGCTTTTGGGTTTCAAACATGGAAATTTCACAAACCTCCCAAAAGCTTCATTTTACAGTGACTAAGAAGGATCTAGGCTTACCTTTTCATTTTCATGTTTTAAACTTGTTTAAATCTTGGTCAAACCTAGGATTTGACCAAGATTTAAATGGGCATAAAAAATCATAAAAAACAGAAAATGAAAAACCAAAGAACATAGCCTTCTTATGTCATATAGTAAGCATTCAAGTTGATAAACAAGGTCTAGACATATTCAAACCAGAAAAGCATGTATCTACCCCTAACCCTAAACTCTGTCTTACGAAGTCAAGCATGAAGAGAAGTGGTTTTGGGTTTCAAACATGGAAATTTCAAAAACCTCGCGAAAGCTTCATTTTAGAGTGACTAAGAAGGATCCATGCTTACCTATTCATTTTCATGTTTTAAACTTGTTTAAACCTTGATAAAACCCAGGATTTTACCTATTTAATCATAGATTCATAGGTCGATTTTTTACTTTTTTATTATTACTATGCAGCACATGTGTGTTTGCCCGTCCAGTGAAACTCGGAGGAAGAGGGATCACACGGAAGGAGAAGAAGGGATAGCAATCACGGGGCCCCTCTTATTATTTATGGTGTATATCTTTTTCTGGTGATGTTGACTGTTGTGCAGCGTTTGTCAGTGCGCAGGAGGTGCGAGGCTGCGAGCGAGCGAGTCGAGCGAGGCCGAGAATGAGAGAGATGTTTTTTTCTTTTTCTTTTCCGTGAGAGGGACAACAGAAGGATCCAGAGACGACTTCCACTACGCATCCTGGTGCGCGTCTTCTCTTGACAAAGAAGATGGCTGGGAGTTTGCGTACCTACTATAGTACTACTACACAAGAAACATATACATGTCAAACTTTTCAATCATGACCCACATGCATTTTATGTATATATTCACAACTTTTAATGCATGCATGAAAACTCAGCAAAATATGTGCATTTTGGGTTGTCGCACATAAATGTGCTTTTACTTGTCTGCCACCAATCCAATTTTCATGTGAGGGGGAACATGACACACGATGGACATTTCCAATGTTTCACGAATTAATTATCTCAATTTGCATCCATATATATATGCGCCTGGTTCTTGAAAGATCGAACCAAAGGTGCACTTGAAACATTTTCATTTTCATGTTTTAAACTTGTTTAAATCTGGGTCAACCCTTGGATCTGACCAAGATTCATCAAAAATTCAAATACATAGTCTTCGAATGTCCTACAGTCAACATTCAAGTTGATAAAACAAGATCTAAACATATTAAAAGAATAATCATGTATCTACCCCTAACCCTAAACTCTGTCTTTTGAAGTCAAACATGAAGATACGTGGTTTTGGGTTTACAAGATGGAAATTTCAAAAACCTCCGAAAAGCTTAATTTTGGAGTGACTAAGAAGGATACATGCTTACTTTTTCATTTTCATGTTTTAAACTTGTTTAAAGCTTGGTCAAACCTAGCTAGCTAGGATTTGACCAAGATTCAAGTGCGCATAAAAAATTCGAAAAAACCCCCAGAAATGAAAAACCATAACACATAGTCTTCTTGCGTCACATATATTGTAAGCATTCAAGTGTTGATAAACAATATCTAGACATATCAAACAAGAAAAATCATGTATCTATACCCCTAACCCTAAATTTGTCTTATGAAGTCAAGCATGAAGAGAAGTGGTTTGGGTTTTCAAACATGGAAATTTCGAAAACCGCCCAAAAGCTTCATTTCGGACTGACTAAGAAGGATCCATGCTTACCTTTTCATTTTCATGTTTTAAACTTGTTTAAATTCTTGTTCAAACCTAGGATTTGACCAAGATTCAAATGGGCATAAAAACAATCGAAAAAATCAAAAATGAAAAACCAAAGCACATAGTCTTCTTATGTCACATAGTAAGCCATTCAACTTGATAACAAGGTCTAGACCTATTCAAACAAGAAAAATCATGTATCTACCCCTAACCCTAAACTCATCTGTCTTATGAAGTCAAGCATGAAGAGAAGTGGTTTTGGGTTTCAAACATAGACATTTCAAAAGCCTCCCAAAAGCTTCATTTTGGAGTGACTAAGAAGGATCCATGCTTAATTTTTCATTTTAATGTTTTAAACTTGTTTAAATCTTGGTTAAACCTATGATTTGACCAAAATTTGATTCGGCATAAAAATTCAAAACAAATCAAATAAATGAAAAACCAATGCACATAGTACATCTTCTTATGTCATATACTAAGCATTCAAGTTGATAAGCCAGGTCTAGACATATTCAAACTAGAAAAATCTTGTATCTACCGCTAACCCTAAACTCGATTTGTCTTATGAAGTCAATCATGAAGAGGTGTTTTGGGTTTCAGACATGGAAATTTCAAAAACCTTCCAAAAGCTTCATTTTGAAGTTACTAATTAAGAAGGATCACTACAAGAAAAGTTTGGCAACTTTTCTTGTAGTGGATCCATGCTTAATTTTTCATTTTCATGTTTTAAATTTTGGTCAAACCTAGGATTTGACCAAGATACAAATGGGCATAAAAATTCAGGGTAGCATCATACCCCCCTCCTTCCCGCGTAGAAAAAGTGTTAGGCGAGTAGTAGAATGGCATGACCAACAAGTTTCAAGTAAATTTTTTAATATGACCAAAATATACCAATTGATAGATGTGTTAACTTGGCTTCATGGGTGTGTGACCTAAGATTGAGCCATGGTATATTTTGCCAACAAAGTAGCAATTGAGTTGGCTTTCTACCTTAGTAGGTGTGCATTGGAAGGATGCATTATGCCGGCAAAGTTTTCAAACGTTCAAACTTTTCCGGTTTCTCATACAGTATTTGGCTCCTTGAGAAGCATTGATGTGATCATATAAGGTTATGCAAAACTTCGCCTTTCCCGTACTTACCCGAGCACTCGACACCCCTCGTCCCATGGCGACTCCTCCAGCCATAGCCCCGTGCACCCAGGCTCCACGACTCAGCCTCGGAGGGGTGTGCGCTAAAAGCTCGCAAATGTCTGTGTGCCATTGGTGTGCGATGAAGCAGGCGGCTCTGTGTCTTGCTGTGGCTAGACTCCTGGCACCCTTTGATCTAGGAGAGGGAGAGGAGGGAGGGGGGTCCCATGAAGCGGCGGTGGCCCAGGTATCGGTGGCAGCCCAGGCAGCAGCGGCAAAGTGGGCTGGTCGGAGCATAGGCATGCGCCGGGGGCGAACCTCGCCGGGTGAGGATGCTTCCATTGTGAAGAAGCACTTGCCATCCAGGGCTTCGGGTTCGCCAACAAACTCAGCGCCTCGGTCCATGGCGTTGCCGTCGTGGGGACGTCGGGGGCGGCGGCGACGTGCTGCAGCCCCAGCCTTTAGTGGGGACCAAAGTGCGACTGACCACATCACGGTGTCGGCAGCATTGGGGATGCCGATGGGCATCCAATGCCACACAAAGATTTGGGAGGTTCTGGCCGGGCCGAGTTCCAAACTTCCATCATCGGAGCCGAGGGCTTGGTACTTCAAATTCCGAATCAGGCAATCCTTCGACCCCAATCAGCTTCTGCCTGTGGTCCAAATCCGAGATATCTTGGCGGCAGCTATGCTGGTTAAGCTTAGCCGGACAGCGGCAATCGACGATCTGCAAAACCTAGATGCCTTCCGAGGATTTGCAGCAGCCGTCAATGCACTCGTGGAGGCATCGCATCTTTGGTAGCAGCGGCGAATGCGGGTATGTTGTTTTACTCCCTTTGTATGCTTTTGTCATAAAAATCAATTTGCTAATTCTCATTCGATTGAAAATTAGACCCATTCACCATCAACTCTCAAACAGTGGACACTAGTAATATGTAGAACTAGAAATTACACAAGATTTCTGTACTCCTAGTACTATTACTTCGACGCTACATGTTGTTTACACGAGGAAATTGCACAAACTACCCCGTCTTGCTGCCTTCGTTGCGTAATAGAGTTTTTTAAAGCGTAAATTTTTCCGCACAAACCACCAACTATCGTGTTCTGTTGCAGGGAGGTTCAAATTTAGGATTGAGCTGTTTAAGAGCAAATCAGATGATCGGGGACCACCAACTACTATAGTTTTAATTGCAAATAGAATCGATTTTGCAAAATTATGAAACGCACATAACGTTTGAATTACTACAATTTTTTTGAAGGTTTGATATTTTCATCATTTTTGTGTGAATCTTACACCAAGTAACACAACTTTCAGACGGAATACAAAATATTTTCAAACTTCCTAGATTTGATAGCTCAAATATTTTTAATTACTAGTTTTTCAGTATTTTAAAAAGTTGAAACACTATATTTTGGCTGAATGTTAGAAAATATATTTCATGATTATCCCATATTAGTTAAGAAGTACATAAACTAGTAGTAGTAATAAAGAACAGAGGGAGTTTATGGAGATACATCCATTAAGGGCATGTTAGTGTGTGTTGGTGTATTACTTATGCCTTCTTTGGTTAATACACTTCTCAAGTGATCCCCGCAAACCCTCTATTCTTGCCTAGAATACAAAAACTCCCCATCAAAGTATTAGTGCATTTTTTGGATGAGTATTCGAGAGGATTGGGTGAACACCAAGGATTTGCATAGGAAATTGGTACAATTGAATCCTTGGCTGATTGATTTGTAGGATTGTTTCCGATAGGAATTTTTCCTAAGGATTTCTTTGCACAGATTCCATAGAAAATTAAACATCTACTCATGCCTCTTTTTAAGAATGCTTTACTTTTCCTATGGTGGAATCAAACAAGGTTTGGATTCTATGAATTCCTATAGGATTGGAGTGGACATGACATTGCAATCCTACATTTCCCTATTCCTACATCTTTCGGTAGGCATTTGCCTAGAATAAATAACCATGTGTATTACGGAGTAGCAATAAAATATAGGTTTATTTCTCTAAAGCATCTTGCACTGTACTAGTACATGGCTTAAGAGACAATATTTTTACCATTTTTTTGCAAGAAGACAATATTATTACCATAGTTACTAAGTACATTTTATTGGATGATGAAGTGATAGCCCTCATCAATGCATTGTGAATTATTAGGGCATGGGTCGCACGTGATTTACAAGTACACCGCACGATCGAGAGCCGCCGTCCCTCTTTGCTTTCTACCGATGCGGCGGAGCTCCTCCCCACACCCACGAATAACTGAAAGCCACAACTGCTGGGGAAAAGTCTTGCGCCGAGAAAATCTACAACCGTGGTTGAGTACATGTGTTTCTTAAGATACGAGTGCTCCAATGCATTTTTTTCTTTCCTTTTACTAATTTACCGTGAAAATCCCGCACGTCCACTTATTTGTGGACGGAGGGAGTATCACGCCAAGAGGAAGTAGGACAATAGTGGGCGCTTATAGCCCGCCTACGTGGTACTTTTGCCAGCTGTTGGCTCTTCTATTGTTCTTGCTCTAAAGAAACCCCGATTGTGAAAGGCCAAGGCGTACTTCTTTTGGTCACGCAAAATTCAAAATACTGCCATGGACATTGAATTGACATGACAACACATAGCTTGGGATGTCCAAATTTGCACGTTAGACCAGTGACTTGTTCTTCACCTTTTCAGAGGGAACAGTGACTTTTTATTATGGGTCTATACACTTTCCAAGAAACAGGAGGAGATGCTGTAGAGTGTAGAGGAGCGAAGTCAAGCGCCCCGCCCCCACCTGCCCTATTTCGGTTCACCTCCATCGTCTACCTCCGCCCCCGCCCGCACCAATCGACCACCTTCCATAGCACGCGCCAGTGCCGCCGCCATGCAGCTTTAGAATCAATTCCACCGCCCAGTTTGAGAGCCTCCGTTCTTCATCTTCCCCGCCACCTGCCGCCATCGAACCCAAATTAAACTCCAATCAGTTGAACCCAAACCTCATAGACCCACCCCCTGCCCTGCGATGGCGGCATCGAACAAGGAAAATGATGACTCTGAACTGTTTCAGAAGGTCTTTTCCGAAGGTCCCCTTGAAGAACTCGTAACAAGATGCGACGTCATCACCGCCGCGAGCCTCGTCGGTTCGTCCAAACTATTTTTCGACTCTGCAAATGATAGTGCAACTCTATCTTTTTCTCTCCCGTTTGGCCTGCCATGTGTTCTTCATTCTCACCCGACGAAGGTAGCACGGGATTGCAAGCTGACGCCACTGGACAGGTTCTCCTCCGACGCTGTGATGCCAGATAGTACGGGTAAGCAGTGGGTAGGTGCCAATGGAGATTGGGTTGCCATGGTTGACACTGGCTTTCCTGCTTGCAAATGGAAACTTGTCAACGTCTACACTCGCCGTGAAATTCCCCTCCCTGTGCCGTTTGAAACCACCCACATTCCAAATATATACCACCACAACCTTCGTGCTATTATATTTCACAAGATATATATTTGCCAAGTTCCCACAGCTGCTGGGAGGTACAAAAATTTCTCTCTTGTTGCTGTTTTTGACATCAGAGTTGCCCTCCTTTGCGGCGAAGATTCTGGATGGACAGTTCTTACAGAGCCCAAGTCCCACATCTTTTACAATTACAGCGATGCAATTCTCCACAATGGGCTTGTGTTTGCCACAACTCATACTGGCACTGTTCACGCATGGAATCCTCAGCAAGCTAGTAATTTTCCTCCGGACGTAGTGTATGATGAGCTTCATTATTGATGGCTGTAAAGATAATTTTAATGCACAAACTTATTAATTTTTGAACCTGACTGATCTGACTTGGAGGCTTGGGGCATATTTGCTTCGGATGAAATTTCATTGGTATTTAGACTTTTTATTCGAGATGATTACCATAGAAAAATTTGAGGATTGTATAATTAGGAGTTTTATTCTCAGATTGAATTATGTTGGATTTTGACCTCTACTTGAACTTCTTGAAATGAATCCTTTGGTTTCCCATGTGATGTACTCAAATACACCAATATGCTGTATTATTGAATGGAAATGCCATTATATCATCCCATCTGAATCCTAATGCGTTTTCCCAATTCTTACGTTTTCAGATTTGTGCAAACCAAACATACCCTTCTTAACAGTAATTTCGTTTTCAAGCAGGTCCTCCGCTGATCGTAGAGCCACCGCCCATTGTGTTTGAATGGCGGTGTGCACTTGATGATGCTCTTGGCCATGATCACGAGGTCGATTATGGCATGTGGTGGTTAGCAAGATCTATAGATGGTTCTAGACTTCTTCTGATCCATACACTAGGCATTGCTGATGAAAGGGAATATTCCTGTAAAGTTTGCCATACTGCTTCTGATCGTCGTGTTCATCATGGTCGCACTGTTGGCAACTATGCTTCTGGGTTTGGTTGCCTGGTATTCACGAAGGACACTAGTAAGTTAAATGAAGGTATTCCATGGGAAAAGATTGATGACCTTGGAGAATATTCTCTTTTCCTTGGAGTGAACTATCCGATTATGCTGCCATTAGGCGGTGCAGATGTTGTCCCAGGATGTCTGACGAGAAGAAATTGTGTGTACACCTTGCCGAATGAAGCATGGCTTCGCAATTCGCAGCTGCCTGAAATATGCCGATTCAGTCTGAATCGTGAAGATTGCGCCGTTGGTTTCCAAACCAACGCCTTGGAGAAAACATGCAAAACAAAAAAAGATAGGTACCTGGTAAAGACACCGCTTTGGTTCATCCCAAACTTCGCCAACGCCCCGGATTGGAACAAGTGTGATGTTTAATTCTGAAACAGGGCCTGCAGCCATTGTAGCTACTAATAGTATGTAATTTCATAGCTAATGAACGAGGCAATTGTGGTCTACTAATTACAACTGTTTTGTAAAGAGGTGGTCTATAAGTATACCCCTCTCTTCATTGATGCATTTGTGGTCTACATGATGGTACTCTTAAATATATTGGTGTGGCTCCTCAACACATAATGTGGGGGTATTATTGTGTTAAAGTTGAAGGCTTGATCAACTATAGGTTCACTTCTCTAGTTACATTACTAGGTACTCCGGTTGGCTATGTTGTGATGAACACATTGTGTTCTGTTGTTCAGTGAAGACAAAAGTAGAACTATGGTATGCTTATGTTTAAGAGCAAGCGAGGGTTTAGCTTGAGATGTTAAAATTCAGATTTGAACTATTTTTTGATATGGAAATTTGAAATATATATGGTATTGTATATGATTATGTATAACAACAAGCGACGAAAGGGCTGATGCTCCTATTCCTTGTCGGCGGGAGGACTATGTGTGCGGCGACTTGAGCCAAATTAGAAGGCCATAGCTATGTTGATTGGTCCTTGAAGTTGGAGGGGCTAGGATTTCGGATGAGCGGAGTGGGGGAAGTTGTTGCTCATGGAACAAAAGTCCTTAAAACCTTGTCTGAAACCCGCAGAAGGAGGTCGGACGGAAGGAATCCCGTTAGTTGACGTTGGTTGGTGCTGGCAAGTGGGGCCGCTGTTGGTGCCCCGCAGTGGACACGTCTTCACTTATCCAGATCATCGTGGGACCCACAACTTGTCCACGTTAAGTGCGCCGGACCCACAGCTTACCCAGGTGACCGTTGCAAAATGGGAGCCCGAGCCAGCCCCGCGCCCGTGCCCGTGCCATTGCTTCGCCTTTCTTTCTCCGCGCCCCATTGTTCTTCTTCTCGCCGCCGGCAGCCCTTCTCCGGTAGGCGGGTGATGTCTAGTTTCTCTTCGACCTCCCGTTCTTCATGGCCGCAGTATGGACCCGTGCCTTTGACAAGATGCCCCGATCGCCCACGCCAGAGCCTACGAAGCGGTCGATCTGTAAGACGGACGAGAACGGCAACCGTGGACGTGAGTTCGTTGCATGCGAGAGCTTGCCATATAGAGAGGGGGATAAGGTTAGATCTCGCTCCAATTTCTCTGTTTTCTCTCGATTTTCTTGTTATTCCCTCGAATTTGGGATTTAGGGTTCACGTTGTTGTTTTCAGATCTTGAAGAAATGCAGGCATTTCGAGTGGATCGATGTGTACGTTCAGAGGCTTCAGTTGCAGGAATCAATTGGCGCTATTGGGGGGCGCAATTTGGGAGGGGGGGGACTTGCTGTAGAGAATGCGGCGGAGAGAGGAGCCGTTCCGATTAGGGACCTTCCGATTATGCCTAATGCTCCCAATGCAGAACTGGTGGAAGTGAAGGGAGAACTGAAGAAAATGAACAAGCAGTTAAGGCAGCTGATCGAGTTGAAGAAGCAAGCTAATCTGATGGCTGGTTGTTTTTTTTGTTGTATAATTACGATCGGATTCTTATCATTGCTCACCAGGCGCTAGAAGTTGTTACAAGGGATACCTTGTTACAAATCCATTATTCAGTTACATGTACTTGTAGTTGTTTTCAAAGTTAGTGTGTGCATTCACCGAAATTACCAACTATATTCCCTAAAAGAAAAGGAAAGCTAAAGATCGTTGATAATTGTTAGAGGGGTGACAAATAATGCAATCACCGAAATCCGCAAATATGTATGCCTCATGTTTATACCAAAATTATACCACTTTTAGGCCTTTCCAAAATACCAATACCATATCCCAAACTATATTCCCTAAAAGAAAAGGACAGCTAAAGATAGTTGATAATTGTTAGAGGGGTGACAAATAATGCAATCGCCGAAATCCGCAAAAATGTATGCCTCATGTTTATAACAAAATTATACCACTTTTAGGCCGTTTCAAAATACCAATACTATAACCCAAACTATATTCCCTAAAAGAAAAGGACAGCTCAAGATAGTTGATAATTGTTAGAGGGGTGACAAATAATGCAATCCCCGAAATCCGCAAATATGTATGCCTCATGTTTATACCAAAATTATACCACTTTTAGGCCTTTCCAAAATACCAATACCATATCCCAAACTATATTCCCTAAAAGAAAAGGACAGCTAAAGATAGTTGATAATTGTTAGAGGGGTGACAAATAATGCAATCGCCGAAATCCGCAAAAATGTATGCCTCATGTTTATAACAAAATTATACCACTTTTAGGCCTTTTCAAAATACCAATACTATATCCCAAACTATATTCCCTAAAAGAAAAGGACAGCTCAAGATAGTTGATAATTGTTAGAGGGCTGACAAATAATGCAATCACCGAAATCCGCAAATATGTATGCCTCATGTTTATACCAATACTATATCCCAAACTATATTAAGTGGCAAACTCGTCATTGCATTCTCCACCGACAGAGAGAGAGAGATGGGTGGCCACGAAGAGAGAGAGAGAGAGAGAGAGAGAGAGAGGTTGCCACGAAGAGACGGATAGGGGTATACTGCCCGTTAGATCAGTGGATCAACGGTTCGTGGAGTCGATCCGTGTGACAACGGCTCAACCAATCAGGATAAGTTTGGGCTTCTCAGAGCATTTGTGACAGTACTTGAGGGCAAAACTGAGTAGTACTAAGAATCCAAGGGCACATAAATAGTAAATAGACTAAGGGATTCAAACAAAAGAATTACAAAATGAAAAATGTGTGTTTTGTACAATATAATTCATATTGGGCTACATCAAATTATTTGCAATTCAAATATACATGAGTGTGACAATTATGGCATCATTTAGACAAACTATGTTTTGGGAAAGATGTTTTGCAAAGGGGTTTGGGTGGAAAACCATGCATCTTCATAGCTACACTAGTGATTCTGAGAAGTGGCAATTTGTGGTAAAACTTGATTTATATATGTTTGTTAAGGTTTTCTAGGTGGCAGGTTGCGTACGAAGACTCCATGAGTAGTTGCCACTATGTTTTTATTTTTTTGGATTTTTTTGCGCATGAAATGACTCAATTAGCTATGTTAATCTCATTTGTTGACTCTCTGTTGACCAGCTACCTGAGGGTAAAACTGAGTATATTGCACTTGCCGGTCTAAGTCCTCGAGGGGAAAACTGAGTACAGATAAAATTTCTGTATAAGGCCTGAGGTTATAACTGAGTACACCAAACGTCCCAGGGTTAGACTCGGGTAGCGGTGCACGCTGCAGCCGTGCATAGCGGACGCGTGTTGCCGTGCATAGCGGACGCGTGTTGCGGTACACGCCACCTTCGTCTTTATAGAGCCCCTCTTTCTCTCCCTCGACGCACGTTCTCACCGCTCTCACCGCAACCGCCTCTCTGTCCCATCATCTTCTCCACAACCGAAGAAAAACCCCGAAGAAAACCGCGGCGATGGAGAAGAATGAGATGCCCATTGTCGGCACATCAGCCGCCGCCCCGTCCAGGCCCCTGTCGCTGCTTCCATCGTAGCAGCCGGCGCATCGGCCGCCGCCCCCGTCCAGGCCCCCGTCGATTGGGACCCGTACGAACCAGTGCAGTACGACGCGCCGGAGAACCCCTACGACACCACCATCGTCGACAACGAGCCGGAGGTAACCCTTTGTTCCCTTGTTCTTATCTCATTTCAATCATTTTGTGTTAGATCTACCGTTATTACGGTTCGTCTGTTCCTAGTTCAATCCTTTTTTGTTAGATCTTGCGTTATTACTGTTCGTCTGTTCCTAGTTCGATCCTTTTGTGTTAGATCTTGCGTTATTAGTGTTTGTGATTTGCTTTTGTTTAAGATTTGTGCCGATGATGATGAATATTTGGGCATAAATTGATTCAGGGTTTGGTCAGTAAACAATTGGTGTGTACAAATTTGTTGTGCATGATCTTTGGTTTGCTGACTCAAATCCTGGATATAAGTGTGTCCAATGTAACTGAGGCTACCTCTTTTTTTCGAGCCCATATTATCATGCATGATTTTTTGTTCACTCTCTGTTCCATCATCGTTGCAATTGACTCCGTGTTTTTTGCACGATCTTTGGTGCTAAGTGACAGGTGCGAGCAGCGGCGTCGGCGACGACGAGTCCTTCCACACCAAGACTCGTCACGTCCTCAGGAGGCTGCAGTCCGGCCATTACGATGGCCCTTTTGCTCGAGGCATTTACAAGTGCCCCTTCTGCAACAGGAAGCTCCGCGCCACCGACTTCAACTCCCTGGTGAACCATGCTGAATCCATTGGCAGATGTGGCGCTAGAGTTGGAAGGACCGTGAACGTGCATGCGTACATGGCCAAACACAAAGCACTTGGGATTCACCTGCGCAACCTCCAAGCGAGTCACACGCGCTACCTGGAGGCGTTGAACGTGCCTACTGCACTCTCTGTATGTGACTGCTCTATCTGTAGAGCAGCTTAATTTCATGTAAAATGTAGCTTATGTTGGATCTATCGGTACTACTTTTGGATCTGTCCTGAATATATCTATGCTATGTTGGTTGCTGTATGCAGCTTATCCTATATTTTTTCTCTGGATTTGTGCCCTAGATTTCCTACCTGATTGGGTAAAAACGAAGGCATAAAGAAATGAATGGCGTTAAAAAACAGAAGGAGAAGCTGCTCTAGATTTGCTACCAATTTGGGCTATCAAATATGAATGAGATCGAGCGATAGAGAGGAAAAAGGTACATTGAAAACTGCTAATCTGGGCGAAAGAGACAGAAACCACTCGTGCCCCCGTCCCGGACCCACACGCTACGGCCCCACACGCTACGGCCACACAAACACGGCCTCGTCCTGTCCCACGCGGTCCCTTCCTACCAGCCCCACACGACGCGGTCCCACACGACGCGACCCCACAAACGACACGACCCCACTCGTCAGCACGGAACGGTCAACTTAACGGATTCCTTCCGTCCGAGCTCCTTCTGCGGTTCAGACAAGGGCTTGGGGAAAACTGAGGAAAAACTAAGGAGCTGGGGAAAACTGAGTACAACTAAGGACCTGAGGGCACGAAAATAGAAATCCCAAATAGTAATGTTAGTATATAGGAGTACAAGGTATATACTTGTACTATTTTAGTACTATAATAAGTATATCGGGTTCATCAAAAAGAATTATCTCGGGTTCACAACCACGTGGGGTCAAGGCGAGGGAAAGTTGGTCAATACCTCTTACCGCTATATCCCCGCCCCAAGTTCTAATGCGCAAGTGCTTTTATTTTTTTAAATGGAAATAGTGGTTCCTCTCCCCCGGAAACATGCCCCGCATCTCCACCTCCTAGTATCGTAGTACTACTACTGCATCTTCTCCAAAAAAAACCCTCTTCTGTCTCTTTCTCCCGTTCACCCCTCTCTCCCTTGCATTAGATTACTGACTCCAATGAAGCAGAAGCGTAAGGTTGAGGAGATTCCTGATTGCTACCACCAGTCCATGGGGTGGGGCAACCTCCACTACCCACTGGTGGAAAACATAGCCGAGCGGGCGGATATCCTCAGCACTGGTCGCCTCGCTCGAGGCATGATCGGCATGCGGCATGCCATCCGCGGAGCGCATAAGGTTCCGTTCGGTTTACCGAGCCTGCTCCACTGCGACCCCGAGACATGGCCAGACGACCGCGACAATACTGTAAGAGTATTTATTTATTTACTCATCTCGTTTCAGCTTGTGTTTTTTCAATCAACTTTTCTTATTGCCAAACATCATGCATGAATTTAGACTCAACATCATCACCTGATTTGGGAGTACTGTAAGGTTTGCTGCCTTCACTATGCACATGTACTCTTCGGAATTGCTTTATTTATCCATTACATCTGTGCTTCAGTTCTGCACAATCCGCTCTTCATTCTGTCGAATACCTTGCATGCATAGACAATTTTGAAACAAATCCTATTTGCAGGGCATTCACGCGTTGCTGATGCCATTAGACAAGCCGACAGTTCCAGCATTTATCCATACCAAGGAGGAACTGGATGGACATGGACCCATGCACTTTGGGTGGGTTGTAACGGCGATCGGGTGGCATTTGTCCAGCAGGACGGGCACTTGACGATCCGCAACATATACATATCAGATACTATTATACCTCTTCCATCTCTGCAAGATGCAGGAATTTCTTTGGGCCCTACTAGTGAATGGTGGCATGGCAGCCCACCATTCCTGTTCAAATACAAAATAGATAAAAGTTTGGAACTGCTCAAAGTACGGATCGTCAAGAGGCCGTACAAAGATGATCTAGCAGGGCCATGGCATTACGAGGTAATCGTTGTATTTGACGAATTGATCGCTATCCTACAAGCGCCCCTAGAAAAGGAGTGGAATATCCTGAGAAACCCTGAATTCTTTGATAGAAACAACTATGTCGATGCCATGGGCATTCCTGGATATGGTACAAGTTCACACCTACATCGTGTATACGCAGTTACATATCCGTATGGAGATGTTCTGGTTTGGGAACCATATACCTGTGGTGAGTCTTTGTTTTATGTCTTAACTAGTAAATGGCATGCTGCACATGTTGGACCAATTACGATTCGCAATACTGATGTATAAAAGTTACGTTCTAAATGTTGTTCAAACTTTCAATACAACTAATAATTTGGTTATACCATCAAAATAAGTGTGAGCATACAGTTTATAAATATGAACAAAAATTTGGAACCTTTCTTAATCACTATCAAGTGGGACGTGTGATATCGGTGTGAGACTGCTCTGATTTTTCTTCACAATGGAAACATGACGGTTCTAGAAACAGTGGACACTGGTGTGGTATTTTTTTCACGTGAATACCTCTAATCCCAACCGTTAGATTTTGGACACCAACAGTTGGAATTGCTGCTACATGTCTTGTTAAAAACTAGTGCCTTATAGTAGTAGAAAATAGAAGATAGAAGAGAAGAGATAATTTTCAGTGTAGTTCCTACTTGCTGCATTGTGGTTGATCTTTGTGCATTGCAGGGACACATGCAGCCCCGCGTCTCATTGACGCCCTGTCATTGAAGATGAAGAAGCGAAGTGGCTGCAATTTTCGCTCAAATCGAGAGAGATCTTGTCATGGAAGATGATGAAGCAAATGTGGCTCAAGGCGATGGAGGTGCCGATGAAGATAATGATCTTGATGAAGAAGAATTAGAAGAAGACGAATTCGATGATGAAGAATTAGATGATGAAGAATTAGATGATGATGGTGATAATCATAATTATGAAGATGAAGATGTATTTCTTGGATTTTACGACCAGCGCACTTGGTTCTGGCACCAATGAGAGCGAGAGTCCATTACTGGTGAATCTGATCTCGCGTGGATTCAGGTTAAAGGTTATCGGTCCATCCTCGGTCCTTCAATATTACATATGGGTAACAAGCTGAGGTCTTATCCTTTGGTACGGTGCTACGTTTTCTTGAGATCTGCCCATACCTTGGACCCTGTAGAAGAGGCAAGGTGGGAAAGATTGAACAATTTGAAGGGGCGTTCTTTATTTCTTGGACTCAATCACCCAATTTTCATGCTACCCCCGCCAATCGACGCAGAGGCTGCAGAACCAGATTTCCAATTGTTCAAACTCGACCGTGTCTTTGCTACCCACAATCGCGCCGTGATACATGGATACGTCCAAGGCCAAATTGGTGCAGAATGCACGTCAATGGAGGTCCTGCCATAGGCTCAAGATTGCAGTACAAAAAAGAGAAGATTGAACATAGAGCCGAAGCACCCATGTGGTTCGTCCCAACACTTCCACCTGTTTTTCCTTGAGAAATAAGAGACAGATGGTGACCTTATTTTATAGAGAAAACATAGTGTTCGTGAACTTAACCTCATGAACATTCGCTGTTCGGTTTTTGCTGAAATCAAAATTTTGCAGAGATGAAGATCTTTGTTTGAATCCCGTGCTGAACATATTTTTCACAAATTAGCTACCCGTATTGTGATGAATACATGCTGGTTTGTTGTTTGGTGCGATGCAGACATGAAGATCTTTGTCCTGAATACCACAATGGACATCTTTTTTTTCTTCAAAAATTAGCTAAGCTCGCGCTATTAGGCGCAAATGCCTATTAAGAGATTTGGTGCTCTTGGGCACCAGTGCTCCTGCTATTTTAGAAAAAATAAAAAATATATTTATTTGTTCAAAAAATTAGAAAAAAATCATGGAGTAGCTAATGAATTGTCCCATAAACGTGCAAAATTTCAGTTTCAAATACAAAAAATTCTGGGCTACACAAAAGTAACAAACGTGTGGATCTGGGTATGCATATTTCAAATCTCCAAATTTCAACAGATTTTGTCTTTTTGTGTAGTCTACAATATAAAGAATGTCATATTAAAATTTTACACGCTTGTAGGTTACTTTATTTATTATGTCTACATTCATTTTCAGATTTTTTTGAAACAAATATGTATGATATTTGATTTTTTAAAACAGCAGGAGCACTTGGTGCCCATTAGTCATAGACACTTTTCGCAAATGCCTTCAATAAAGGAACGGATGGTGACCTTATTTTATAGAGAAACCATAGTGTTTGTGAACTTAAAGTCATGAACACACGCTGTTCGGTTTTTGGTGAAATCAAAATTTAGCAGAGATGAAGATCTTTGTTTGAATCCCGTGATGAACACATTTTTCCTAAATTAGCTACGATATTGTGATGAATACATGCCGGTCTGTTTTTCGGTGGAGTAGCAGACATGCGGGGATCGAAAGAAACGGCAAAGTAGCCGTAAATCAGGGGTCAAATATAAATTCGAGAAAGGAAACGTTTATTCAACGATCGGTGACATGTGGGACGTATCTTGCAGCCGCGGCCTCAACATTTATCATTCGAGAGAGGATGACATGTGGGACCCACGAACCAGCATCGTTCTCGACGTTTCTCAAAGGGGGCAGGAGATCGAAAGAAAAAGGCAAGTAGCTCGAAATCAGGTGTCCAAAAAATCCAAGAAAGGAAAGGTTTATCGCACAAAGAGGCTGACATATTGTACCCAGTTTGCAGCAGCGTCATCAACGTTTCAAAGGCGGTGGAGTTCGAAAGAAAAAGGCAAATAGCCAGAAATTAGGGGTCAAAAATAAATCCAGCAAAGGAAACTTTTATCGTACAAAGAGGCTGACATGTGGGACCCAGCCAGCAGTGTCCTCAACGTTTCTAAGGTGGCAGGCAATGGAAAAAAGGCAAATAGCCAGAAATTAGGGGTCAAAAATAAATGCAACAATAGAAACTCTTATTGTTCATAGAGGCTGACATGTTGGACCCATGAGCCAGCAGGGCCCTCAACGTTTCAAAGGTGTCACGGGATCAAAAGAAAAGAACCAAGTAGTCATTAATTAGGTGTCAAAAATAAATCCAAGAAAGTAAATGTTTTACTTTTCATAGAGGCTGTCATATGGGACCCATGAGCCAGCAGCGTCCTCAACGTTTCTAAGGCGGCTGGGGATCGAAAAAAAAAGCGAAGTAGCCATTAATTAGGGGTCAACAATAAATCCAAGAAAAGAAATGTTTATTATTCTTAGAGGCTGACATGTGGGAGCTATGCGCCAGCAGCGTCCTCATCGTTTCAAAGGCGGTCGGGGATCCAAAGAAAAAGGCAAATAGCCAGAAATCAGGGGTAAAAAAAAATCCAAGAAAAGAAATATTATTGTTCATAGAGGCTGGCAAGTGGGACCCATGAGCCAGCAGCGTCCACAATTTCAAAGGCGGCACAGGATCGAAAGAAAAAGGCAAGTGACCAAAAATCAGGGGTAAAAAATCCAAGAGAAAAACTTTATTGTACATAGAGGATGACATGCGGGTCCCATGAGCCAACAACTTACTCGTCGTTTCAGAGGGCCGAGGCGGCATGAGATCAAAAGAAAAAGGAAAGTGACCAAATATCAGGAGCAAAAAATAATCCATGAAAAGAAACTTTCATTGTACATAGAGGATGACATAGGGTCCCATGTTGTAGCAGCGGTCTGAACGTTTCAAAGACGGCATGAGATCGAAAGAAAAAGGCAAGTGACCAAATACCAGGAGCCAAAAATAATCCAAGAAAAGAAACTTTTATTGTACCTTTGAGAGTCGGCATGAGATTGAAAGAAAAAGGCAAGTGACCAAATATCAGGAGCCAAAAACCTAGAAAAGAAACTTTTATTGTACATAGAGTATGACATGCGGGTCCCATGACGCTGCAACATCCTCAACGTTTCCAAGGCGGCAGGGGATCAAATGAAAAGGAAATAGCCAAAAAGCAGAGGGTGAAAAAAATCGAAGAAAAGAAACTTTTATTGTTCATAGTGGATGACATGTGGGACCCATGAGGCAGCAGCATCCTCAACGTTTCCAAGCAGCAGGGGATCGAAAGAAAAAGGAAATAGCCAAAAATCAGAGCGTGAAAAATAATCCAAGAAAAGAAACTTTTATTTTACATAGAGGATGACATGTGGGTCCCATTTTGCAAGGCGGTCTCAACGTTTCAAATGCGGCTTGAGATCAAAAGAAAACGAAAGTAGCCCGAAATTAGGGGGAATAAAACTCCAATAAAACAAAATTTATTGTACATATAGGATGACATACGGGTCCCAAGGCGGCAGGGGAACAAAAGAAAAGGAAATAGCCAAAAATCGGAGGGGTGAAAAAATCCAAGAAAAAAGAAACTTTTATAGTTCATTGTTCATAGAGGATGACATGCGGGTCCCATGAGGCAGCGGCATCCTCCAACGTTTCCAAGGCGGCACACAGGACCAAAAGAAAAAGGATGTACCCACTCTTTGGGCCTTTTGATCAAAAAATAATCCAAGATAAGGAAGATATAAATTGGGGCTGCACAGCCATCCGGGCCTTCTAACCTGCTTGGACATCTTTTGACTCGTAAAATTTAACCCCAATACAAAACAATAAACTACTATGCTTCTCAAAAAAAAAACAAAAACATGGAGATTCATATTAGTACGTTTATGTAAAAATAAAGATTTAATTTATCCGTTTGCAATAGCTCGGAGCGAAATACACTTTTTATTGTCCAGAAAATAATCAAGATATCACATGTTTCTTGTACGGGGAGGCTGACATCGGGACCCATGAGCCAGCAGCGTCATCAAAGTTTTAAAGGCGGCAGGGGATCGAAAGAAAAAATAAATCAAAAATCAGTTGGTAAAAAAATCGAAGAAAAGAAACATTTATCATTCTGAGAGGATGACATGCGGGACCCATGTGGCAGCAGCATCCTCAACGTTTCCAAGGCAAAGACGGGATCCAAAAAAAAGGCAAAATAGCCGTAAATTAGGGGTCAAAATAACTCCAAGAAAAGAAAGGTTTATCGTCCATAGAGGCTGACATGTGGGACCCATTAGCGAGCAGATTCTTCAACGTTCAAAGGCGGCAGGGGATCAAAAGAAAAAGGAAGTAGCTAGAAATTAGGGGTAAAAAATAACTCCAACAATGGAAACTTTTATTGTTCATAGAGGATGACATGCGGGACCCATGAGCCAGCAGCTTCCTCAACGTTTCAAAGGCGGCATGGGATCGAAAGAAAAAGGCAAGTGACCAAATATCAGGAGCCAAAAAAAATCCAAGAAAAGAAAGTTTTATAGTACATAGAGGATGACATGCGGGTCCCATTTTGCAGCAGCTGTATCACCGTTTGAGAGGAGGCAGGGGATCGAAAGAAAAAGGCAAGTGACCAAATATGAGGTGCCAAAAATAATCAAAGAAAAGAAAGTTTTCAACATTTCAAAGGCGGCAGGGGATCAAAAGAAAAAGGAAGTAGCCAGAAATTAGGGGTCAAAAATAACTCCAAGAAAGGAAACTTTTATTGTTCATAGAGGATGACATGCGGGACCCAAGCGCCAGCAGCTTCCTCAACGTTTCAAAGGCGGCATGAGATCGAAAGAAAAAGGCAGGTGACCAAATATCAGGACCCGAAAATAATCCAAGAAAAGAAATTTACTGTACATAGAGGATGACATGTGGGACCCATTTTGCACAGGACCAAAAGAAAAATGAAGTAGCCAGAAATCAGGGGGTGAAAAATATCCAAGAAAAGAAAGATTTCAATTGGGCTGCATCTGGACATCTGGGCCTTCGAACTATCCTGCTGGGCCTTTTGACTAGTACAATTTCAGCCCACTCCAAAACAGGAAAGTTCGGTTTTTTCTCAAAAAAAAACAGGAAAGTCCTATGCTTCGCAAAAACAAAAAACAAGGACACTCAACATATAAGTTTGTTTATGTAAAAATGAAGATTTAATTTATCCGTTTGCAATAGCTCGTGAGCGAAATACACTGTTTATTGTCTGGAAAATAATCAAGATATCACATGTTTCTTGTACGGGGAGGCTGACATCGGGGACCCATGAGCCAGCAGCGTCGTCAACGTTTCAAAGGCGGCAGGCGATCGAAAATAAAATAAAAAACTAAAAATCAGTTGGTAAAAAAATCCAAGAAAATAAAACATTTATCGTTCTGAGAGGATGACATGCGGGACCCATGAAGCAGCAAAGATCCTAACGTTTCCAAGGCGGCAGGGATCAAAAGAAAAAAAGGAAATAGCGAGAAATTAATTAGGGGTAAAAAATAAATCCACCAAAGAAAACTTTTATTGTTCATAGAGGATGACATGTGGGACCGACCTGCCAACACGTCCTCATCGTTTCAAAGGGGCAGGGATCAAAAGAAAAAGGCAAATAGCCAGAAATTAGGGTCAAAACTAACTCCAAGAAAGGAAACTTTTATTGTTCGTAGAGGATGACATGGGGGACCCATGAGCCAGCAGCTTACTCAACGTTTCAAAGGCGGCATGAGATCGAAAGAAAAAAACGCAAGTGACCAAATATGAGGTGCCAAAAATAATCCAAGATTTATTGTACATAGAGGATGACATGCGGGTCCCATTTTGCAGCAGCGGTCTCAATGTTTGAAATGCGGCTTGAGATCAAAAGAAAAAGAAAATAGCTAGAAATTAGGGGGTCAAAAAAAAATCCAAGAAAAGAAAGTTGATGGACATAGAGGTTGACATGCGGGTCCCATGTGCCAGCAGCTTACTCAACGTTTCAAAGGGGCCAGGGGATCAAAAGTAAAAGGCAAATAGCCAAAAATCAGAGGGTGAAAAAAATCCAAGAAAACAAACTTTTATAGCACATAGAGGATGACATGCGGGTCCCATGAGCCAAAGGTTCCTCAACGTTTCAAACGTGGCATGATATCGAAAGAAAAAGGCAAGTGACGAAATATCGAGCCAAAAATAATTCAAGAAAAGAAACTTGATTGTACATAGAGGATGACATGCGGGTCCCATGTGTAAGCAGCTTACTCAACGTTTCCAAGGCGGCGGGGCATCAAAAGAAAAAGGAAATAGACAAAAATCGAGAGTGAAAAAAACCATAGAAAATAAACTTTATAGCACATAGAGGTTGACATGCGGGTCCCATGAGCCAGCAGGTTCCTCAAAGTTTCAAACGTGGCATGAGATCGAAGAAAAAAACGCAAGTGACCAAATATCAGGAGCCAAAAATAATCCAAGAAAAGAAAGTTTTATAGTACATAGAGGATGACATGCGGGTCCCATTTAGCACCAGGTTCCTCAACGTTTCAAACGTGGCATGAGATCGAAAGAAAAAGGCAAGTGACCAAATATCAGGAGCCAAAAATATTTCAAGAAAAGAACTTAGATTGTACATAGAGGATGACATGCGGGTCCCAATTAGCAAGAATGTATCACCGTTTGAGAGGCTGCACGGGATCGAAAGAAAAAGGCAAGTGACCAAATATCAGGAGCCAAAAATAATCCAAGAAAAGAAATTTTATTGTACGTAGAGGATGACATGCGCGTCCCATTTTGCAGCAGCGGTCTCAACGTTTCCAAGGCGGCACAGAACCAAAAGAAAAATGAAGTAGCCAGAAATCAGGGGGTGAAAAAAATCCAAGAAGAAAGATTTCAATTGGGCTGCATCTGGATATCTGGGCTTTCGAACTATCCTGCTTGGCCTTTTGACTCGTACAATTTCAGCCCACTCCAAAACAGGAAAGTTCAGAATTTTCTAAAAAAACAGGAAAGTCCTATGCTTCGCAAAGACAAAAAAACAAGGAGATTCAACATATAAGTTTGTTTATGTAAAAATAAATATTTAATTATCCGTTTGAAATAGTTCAGAGCGCAATACATTGTTTATTGTCTGCAAAATAATCAAGATATCATATGTTTCTTGTACGGGGAGGCTGACATCGGGGACCCATGAGCCAACAGCGTCGTCAACGTTTTAAAGGCGGCGGGGGATGGAAAGAAAAATAAACCAAAAATCTGTTGGTAAAAAATCCAAGAAAAGAAACATTTTCGTTCTGAGAGGATGACATGCGGGACCCATGAGGCAGCAGCATCCTCAACGTTTATTGTTCATAGAGGTTGACATGTGGGACCCGTGAGCCAGCGGCGTCCTCAACGTTTTAAAGGCTGCAGATGATTGAAAGAAAAAATAAGCCAAAAATCGTTTGGTTAACAAAATCCAAGAAAATAAACATTTACCGTTCTGAGAGGATGACATGCGGGACCCATGAGGCAGTAGCATCCTCAACGATTCCAAGGCGGCAGGGGAAATATCCAGAAATTAATTAGGGGTTCAAAATAAATCCATCAAAGGAAACATTTATTGTTCATAGAGGATGACATGTGGGACCGACACATCATGACGTCCTCATCGTTTCAGAGGGGGCAGGAGATCAAAAGAAAAAGCCAAATAGCCAGAAATTAGGGGTAAAAAATAACTCCAAGAAAGGAAACTTTTATTGTTCGTAGAGGATGACATGCGGGACCCATGAGCCAGCAGCTTACTCAATGTTTCAAAGGCGGCATGAGATCGAAAGAAAAAGGCAAGTGACAAAATATCAGGAGCCAAAGATAATCCAAGAAAAGAAACTTTATTGTACGTAGAGGATGACATGCGGGTCCCATTTAGCAGCAGCGGTCTCAACATTTCAAATGCGGCTTGAGATCAAAAGAAAAAGAAAGTTGATTGTACATAGAGGATGACATGCGGGTCCCATGAGTCAGCTTACCCAACGTTTCCTCGGCGGCAGGGGATCAAAAGAAAAAGGAAATAGCCAAAAATCAGAGGGTGAAAAAAAATCCAACAAAGGAAACTTTTATAGCACATAGAGGATGACATGCGGGTCCCATGAGCCAGCAGGTTCCTCAACATTTCAAACGTGGCATGAGATCGAAAGAAAAAGGCAAGTGAAAAAATATGAGGAGCCAAAAATAATTCAAGAAAAGAAACTTTTATAGCACATAGAGGATGACATGCGGGTCCCATGAGCTAGCAGGTTCCTCAATGTTTCAAACGTGGCATGAGATCGAAAGAAAAAGGCAAGTGCCCAAATATGAGGTGCCAAAAAAAACTCCAAGAAAAGAAAGTTGATTGCTCATAGAGGATGACATGCGGGTCCCATTTAGCAGCAGCGGTCTCACCGTTTGAGAGGCGGCAGGGGATCGAAAGAAAAAGGCAAGTGACCGAATATGAGGTGCCAAAAATAATCCAAGAAAAGAAAGTTTTATAGTACATAGAGGATGACATGCGGGTCCCATTTAGCAGCAGCGGTATCACCGTTTGAGAGGCGGCAGGGGATCAAAAGAAAAAAGAAATTGCCAAAAATCAGAGGGTGAAAAAAAACCAAGAAAATGAACTTTTATAGTACATAGAGGATGACATGCGGGTCCCATGAGCCTGCAGGTTCCTCAACGTTTCAAACGTGGCATGAGATCGAAAGAAAAAGGCAAGTGAAAAAATATCAGGACCCAAAAATAATTCAAGAAAAGAAAGTTTTATAGTACATAGAGGATGACATGCGGGTCCCATTTAGCAGCAGCGGTATCACCGTTTGAGAGGCGGCAGGGGATCGAAAGAAAAAGGCAAGTGACCAAATATGAGGTGCCAAAAATAATTCAAGAAAAGAAAGTTTTATAGTACATAGAGGATGACATGCGGGTCCCATTTAGCAGCAGCGGTATCACCGTTTGAGAGGCGGCAGGGGATCGAAAGAAAAAGGCAAGTGACCAAATATGAGGTGCCAAAAAAATCCAAGAAAATAAAGTTTTATAGTACATAGAGGATGACATGCGGGTCCCATTTAGCAGCAGCGGTATCACCGTTTGAGAGGCGGCAGGGGATCGAAAAAAAAAGGCAAGTGACCAAATATGAGGTGCCAAAAAAAACTCCAAGAAAAGAAAGTTGATTGCACATAGAGGATGACATGCGGGTCCCATTTAGCAGCAGCGGTATCACCGTTTGAGAGGCGGCAGGGGATCGAAAAAAAAGGCAAGTGACCAAATATGAGGTGCCAAAAAAAACTCCAAGAAAAGAAAGTTGATTGCACATAGAGGATGACATGCGGGTCCCATTTAGCAGCAGCGGTCTCAACGTTTCCAAGGCGGCAAGGGATCAAAAGAAAAAGGAAGTAGCCAGAAATCAGGGGGTCAAAAAAATCCAAGAATAGAAAGAATTTTGGTTCATAGAGGATGACATGCGGGACCCATGATCCTGCATCGTAAACGGCTCGATTGGAGAACGTTGAACGAGATGGCGCGATCGAGAAAAAAAAACAATGCCAGAGAGGCTGCCATCTGGGCCCTACATCCCTCGGCGGTGCGGATTTGCGTTGACTCGGCCGGCGAACCCGAGATTTCGAGATGCACCACGTCCCGGGCCACCATACGCGACGTTTTGGCCGCTTTCGTCGGGCTAGGTGGCCTCAAAAACGAGAAAAAAAAAGTTTTGACATGCACCACGGAGGGACCCAAAATCGTCGGCCATGGTACACCAGCAACCACGGCGCGACTTCAACTTCGTCGGCCATGGCAACTTTTCTTGTAGTGGCTGTTTACGAGACTCGGGAAATTCGGTACTCTCAAGTTCAGTGTGCCATCCTGTGCAGTCTGGAATCCGATCTTCAAAAACGTTTTGAGCACCACGATCCTCATGAATTGATGAAAGAGCTGAAAGCTATTTTTGAGACTCTTGCGGCCGTGGAATGCTTTGAAGCATCGAAACAATTCTTCAGCTGCATGATGGAAGAAGGCAGCTCCGTTAGTGAGCACATGCTCGCCATGACCGGGCATGCAAAGAAACTCAGTGACTTGGGAATAGTGATTCCTAACAGACTGGGGATTAATCGTGTCCTTCAATCACTGCCACCAAGTTACAAGAACTTCGTGATGAACTACAATATGCAGAACATGAACAAGGAGTTACCTGAACTCTTTGGCATGCTAAAAGTTGCTGAGATTGAGATCAAGAAAGAGCACCAAGTGTTGATGGTCAACAAGACCACCAGTTTCAAGAAACAGGGCAAGTCTAAGGGAAAATTCAAGAAGGGTGGCAAGAAAGCTGCCACGCCTCCTGTGAAACCTAAGAACGGCCCTAAGCCTGATGCTGAGTGCTATTACTGCAAGGAGAAGGGACACTGGAAGCGTAATTGCTCCAAGTATCTGGCTGATCTGAAGAGCGGCCTTGTCAAGAAGAAGAAAGAAGGTATATCTGATATACATGTTATAGATGTTCATTTCACTGGTTCTCGTTCTAGTACCTGGGTATTTGATACTGGTTCGGTTGCTCATATTTGTAACTCGAAACAGGAACTAAAGAATAAACGACAACTGCTGAAAGATGAAGTGACGATGCGCGTTGGAAACGGATCCAAGGTCAATGTGATCGCAGTCGGCACACTTCCTCTACATCTACCTTCAGGATTAGTTTTAAGCCTAAATAATTGTTATTATGTACCTGCGTTGAGCATGAACATTATATCTGGATCTTGTTTAATGCAAGACGGTTATTCATTCAAGTCTGAGAATAATGGTTGTTCTATTTTTATGAATAATATCTTTTATGGTCGAGCACCACAAAAGAATGGCTTATTTCTGTTAGATCTCGATAGTAGTGATACGCACATACATAACGTAAATGCTAAACGAATTAAATTAAATGATAATTCTACTTATATGTGGCACTGTCGTCTTGGTCATATTGGAGTGAAACGCATGAAGAAACTCCATACTGATGGATTACTTGAATCACTTGACTTTGAGTCACTTGATAGATGCGGAGCATGTCTAATGGGAAAAATGACTAAGACTCCATTTTCTGGTATGATGGAGCGAGCTACTGACTTATTGGAAATCATACATACCGATGTATGCAGACCAATGAGCGTAGCATCGCGCGGTGGTTATCGTTATGTTCTAACCTTCACAGATGATCTGAGTAGATATGGGTATATCTATTTCATGAAACATAAATCCGAAACTTTCGAGAAGTTTAAGGAATTTCAAAGTGAAGTAGAAAATCAACGTAACAAGAAGATTAAATTTCTACGATCTGATCGTGGAGGTGAATATCTGAGTTATGAGTTTGGCACCGCCGTAATTGTGTCCGCCGGGAATACTTTCACAATTGACACCGCCGGGAACACCTCAACGTAACGGTGTGTCCGAACGTCGTAATCGAACTCTCTTAGATGTGGTTCGTTCTATGATGTCTCTTACTGATTTGCCGTTAACATTTTGGAGTTATGCATTAGAGACAGCCGCATTCACTTTAAATAGAGCACCATCAAAATCCGTAGAAACGACACCGTATGAATTATGGTTTAATAAGAAACCTAAGCTGTCGTTCCTGAAAGTTTGTGGTTGTGAAGCCTATGTAAAGAAGTTACAACCTGACAAGCTAGAACCCAAAGCGGAGAAATGCGTCTTCATAGGATACCCTAAAGAGACTATAGGGTACACTTTCTATCACAGATCCGAAGGCAAAATCTTTGTTGCTAAGAATGGAACCTTTCTTGAGAAAGAATTTCTCACTAAAGAAGTGACTGGAAGAAAAGTAGAACTCGATGAGATTGATGAATCTATACTCGTTGATCAGAGTAGCGCAGTACCGAAAATTGTACCTGTACCACCTACACCGGCAACTGAGGAAGCTAATGATAATGATCATGAAACTTCGAACGAGGAAACTACTGAACCTCGTAGATCGACAAGGGAACGTGCCACTCCTGATTGGTATGATCCTTGTCTAAATATCATGATTGTGGATAACAATGATGAGGACCCTGCGACGTATGAAGAAGCGATGATGAGCCCAGATTCCAACAAATGGCAAGAAGCCATGAAATCCAAAATGGGATCCATGTATGATAACAAAGTATGGACTTTGGTAGACTTACCTGATAGCCGAAAGGCTGTTGAGAATAAATGGATCTTCAAGAGAAAAACAGATGCAGATGGTAATATTACTGTATATAAAGCTCGACTTGTCGCAAAGGGTTTCCGACAAATTCAAGGAGTTGACTACGATGAGACATTCTCACCTGTAGCGAAGCTAAAATCTATGAGGATTTTGTTAGCAATAGCTGCATTTTTCGATTATGAGATTTGGCAGATGGATGTCAAAACGGCGTTCCTTAATGGAGACATTGAGGAAGAGTTGTATATGGTACAACCCAAAGGTTTTGTCGATCCTAAAAATGCTGACAAAGTATGCAAACTTCAGCGTTCAATCTATGGACTGAAGCAAGCATCGAGAAGTTGGAACCGACGCTTTGATAAGGTGATCAAAGACTTCGGGTTTATACAGTGTCATGGAGAGGCCTGTATTTACAAGAAAGTGAGTGGGAGCTCTGTAGCATTCCTGATATTATATGTAGATGACATATTGTTGATCGGGAATGATATAGAACTATTAAGCAGTGTTAAAGGTTATTTGAATAATAGTTTTTCAATGAAAGACCTTGGTGAAGCATCGTATATATTAGGCATCAAGATTTATAGAGATAGATCAAGACGCCTAATAGGGCTATCACAGAGTACATATCTGGACAAGATTCTAAAGAAGTTTAGAATGGACGAAAGTAAGAAAGGGTTCTTACCTATGTTACGAGGCAAAGTCTTGAGTAAGACTCAAGGACTGGCTACGGCAGAAGAAAGAGAAAGGATGAGTAAAATCCCCTATGCCTCGGCAGTAGGATCTATCATGTATGACATGCTATGTACTAGACCGGATATAGCACATGCTGTTAGTTTGACTAGCAGATATCAAAGTGATCCAGGAATGGAACATCGGACAGCGTCAAGAATATCACAAGTACTTGAAAAGAACTAAGGATATGTTTCTTTGTTATGGAGGTGACCAAGAGCTCGTTGTAAGTGGTTACACCGATGCAAGTTGGAACACTGATCCTGATGACTCTAAGTCACAATCTGGGTACGTGTTTATATTGAATGGTGCTGCAGTAAGCTGGGCAAGCTCGAAGCAGTGCACGGTGGCGAAGTCTTCAACAGAATCAGAGTACATAGCGGCTTCAGAGGCTTCATCGGAAGCGGTATAGATGACGAGGTTCATTGTAGAGCTCGGTGTGGTTCCTAGTGCATTGGACCCATTAATCATTTACTGTGATAACATGGGTGCCATCACCAATGCACAAGAGCCAAGGTCACACAAGAGGCTGAAGCATATCAAGCTGCGTTACCACTCGATTCGCGAGTACATCGAAGATGGAGAAGTAAAGATTTGCAAAGTACACACTGATCTGAATGTAGCAGATCCGTTGACTAAAGCTCTCCCTAGGGCAAAGCATGACCAACACCAGAATGCCATGGGTGTTAGGTATATTACAATGTAATCTAGATTATTGACTCTAGTGCAAGTGGGAGACTGAAGGAGATATGCCCTAGAGGCAATAATAAAGTGGTTATTATTTATATCTTTATGTTTATGATAAATGTTTATATATCATGCTATAATTGTATTAACCGAAACATTAGTACATGTGTGATATGTAGACAACAAGAAGTCCCTAGTATGCCTCTTAAACTAGCTTGTTGATTAATGGATGATTAGTTTCATAATCATGAACATTGGATGTTATTAATAACAAGGTTATATCATTATATGAATGATGTAATGGACACACCCAATTAAGCGTAGCATAAGATCTCGTCATTAAGTTATTTGCTATAAGCTTTCGATACATAGTTACCTAGTCCTTATGACCATGAGATCATGTAAATCACTTATACCGGAAAGGTACTTTGATTACACCAAACACCGCTGCGTAAATGGGTGGTTATAAAGGTGGGATTAAGTATCCGGAAAGTATGAGTTGAGGCATATGGATCAACAGTGGGATTTGTCCATCTCGATGACGGATAGATATACTCTGGGCCCTCTCGGTGGAATGTCGTCTAATGTCTTGCAAGCATATGAATGAGTTCATAAGAGACCACATACCACGGTACGAGTAAAGAGTACTTGTCAGGAGACGAGGTTGAACAAGGTATAGAGTGATACCGAAGATCAAACCTCGGACAAGTAAAATATCGCGTGACAAAGGGAATTGGTATTGTATGTGAATGGTTCATTCGATCACTAAAGTCATCGTTGAATATGTGGGAGCCATTATGGATCTCCAGATCCCGCTATTGGTTATTGGTCGGAGTGAGTACTCAACCATGTCCGCATAGTTCACGAACCGTAGGGTGACACACTTAAAGTTGGATGTTGAAATGGTAGTACTTGAATATGGAATGGAGTTAGAATATTTGTTCGGAGTCCCGGATGAGATCCCGGACATCACGAGGAGTTCCGGAATGATCCGGAGAATAAGATTCATATATAGGATGTCATTTTATGTGAATTAAAATGTCGCGGAAGGTTCTATGGAAGGTTCTAGAAGGTTCTAGAAAAGTCCGGAAGAAACCACCAAGGAAGGTGGAGTCCACATGGGACTCCACCTCCATGGCCGGCCAACCCTAGTGGGGGAGGAGTCCCAAGTGGACTCCCCCTTAGGGGGCTGGCCACCCCCCCATATGGGAGGTGGAACTCCCACCTCTAGTGGGAGTCCTAGCTTGGCTAGGTTTCCCCTCCATATGGAAGGTTTTTGGTTCGGGTCTTATTCGAAGACTTGGAGACCAACTCTTGGGGATCCACCTATATAATGAGGGGCCAAGGGAGGGGGCCGGCCACCCCAAGACCACAAGTTGGCCGCCCCCCTTGAAGTGGCCGGCCACCCCCTCCCAAACCCTAGCCGCCCCCCTCTCCTCCATATCTCCCGCGTAGCTTTAGCGAAGCTCCGCCGGAGTTCTCCACCGCCACCGACACCACGCCGTCATGCTGTCGGATTCAAGAGGAGCTACTACTTCCGCTGCCCACTGGAACGGGAGGTGGACGTCTTCTTCATTAACAACCGAACGTGTGACCGAGTACGGAGGTGCTGCCCGTTCGTGGCGCCGGAACCGATTGTGATCAAGATCTTCTACGCGCTTTTGCAAGCGGCAAGTGAACGTCTACCGCAGCAACAAGAGCCTCCTCTTGTAGGCTTTGGAATCTCTTCAAGGGTGAGACTCGATAAACCCCTCGTTGCTACCGTCTTCTAGATTGCATCTTGGCTTGGATTGCGTGTTCGCGGTAGGAAATTTTTTTGTTTTCTATGCAACATTATCCTACAGTTCAGAGGTGACACAATCATTCTTAACACTTCTGGATATTGCCCAAAGCTACTGGAAGTTAATGGAACAAAGAAATCCATCCAACACAGCAAAAGAGGCAATACGAAATAAAAGGCAGAATCTGTCAAAACAGAACAGTCCGTAAAGACGAATTTTTTAGAGGCACCAGACTTGCTCAGATGAAAATGCTCAAATTGAATGAAAGTTGCGTACATATCTGAAGATCACTCACGTAAATTGGCAGATTTTTCTGAGTTACCTACAGAGAATTCAACCCAAATTCGTGACAGCAAGAAATCTGTTTCTGCGCAGTAATCCAAATCTAGTATGAACCTTACTATCAAAGACTTCACTTGGCACAACAATGCAATAAAGTAAGATAAGGAGAGATTGCTACAGTAGTAACAACTTCCAAGACTCAAATATAAAATAAAAGTTTTCTAGTAAAATAACACATGGGTTATCTCCCAAGAAGTGCTTTCTTTATAGCCATTAAGGTGGGCTCAATAATTTCAATGATGCACTCCCAAGAAATAAGATTTGAAGCAAAAGAGAGCATCAAGAAGCAAATTCAAAACAAATTTAAGCCTAACCCACTTCCTATGAAAAGGAATCTTGTAAATAAACAAGTTCATGGAGAACAAGGTGGCAAGCATAGAAAGATAAAACACGAGTAACTTCAAGATTCTCAACATAAAGAGGGGCAACTTAATATTATTAAGATGCATATAACCATGTTTCCCACTCTCATAATAACTTTCAGTAGTATCATGAGCAAACTCAACAATATAACTATCACATAAAGCATTCTTATCATGAGTCTCATGCATAAAATTATTACTACTCCCAACATAAGCATAGTCATTCTTATTAATTGTAGTGGGAGCAAATTCAACAAAGTAGCTATCATTATTATTCTCATCAAGTGTAGGAGGCATAGTATAATCATAATAAAATTTATTCTCCATAGTAGGTGGCACCAAAAGACCACTATCATTATAATCATCATAAATAGGACGCAAAGTATCATCAAAGAAAATTCTCTCCTCAATCCTTGGGGGACTAAAAATATCATGCTCATCAAAACCAGCTTCCCCAAGCTTAGAATTTTCCATATCATTAGCAACAATGGTGTTCAAAGCGTTCATACTAATATCATTGCTACTAGCATGCAAATAAGGTTCCATAGGTTTTTTAATTTTCACATTAAACCATCCATGTCTTAACTCAGGAAATAGATTAAAAAGCTCCATGTTGCTTTCCATTATGCCTAACTAATGAAATAAAAACAAGAAACAAAAAGATGCAATTGCAGGATCTAAAGGAAGTAGCTTCGAGCACTTACAACGGCAACCGAAAATAACTTAGTTACCTGGGACCGGAGTGTGAGTGCCTTTTACCTTTCCTCCCTGGCAACGGCGCCAGAAAATAACTTACTGCCCAGGACTGGCACGTGGTTGACGAGGGAGGAAATGGTGTAGCTTTCTTTCGTTCCCCGACAACGGCGCCAGAAAATAGCTTGATGTCTACTCACGTTTCTTTTCCTGTAGACAGTGTTGGGCCTCCAAGAGCAGAGGTTTGTAGAACAGTAGCAAGTTTCCCTTAAGTGAATCACCCAAGGTTTATCGAACTCAGGGAGGAAGAGGTCAAAGATATCCCTCTCAAGAAACCCTGCGATCACAATGCAAGAAGTCTCTTGTGTCCCCAACACACCTAATACACTTGTCAGATGTATAGGTGCACTAGTTCGGCGAAGAGATAGTGAAATACAAGTGGTATGAATGTATATGAGCAGTAGTAACGGCGCCAGAAAATACTTGACTATCTACGGCGACAGAATATAGCTTGCTAGCGTGCAGTAGTAATATTGCAGGAAGTAGAGATGCAGCAAAACAGTAAACAAGCGCTGATTGCAGTATTTGGAAACAAGGCCTAGGGATCATACTTTCACTAGTGGACACTCTCAACATTGATCACATAACTGAATAGATAAATGCTATACTCTACACTCTCTTGTTGGATGATGAACACCACTAATTGTGTAGGGCTACAAGAGCACCTCAATGCCGGAGTTAACAAGCTCCACAACATTCGATATTCATATTTAAATAACCTTAGAGTGCATGATAGATCAACACAACTATACCAAGTACTAACATAGCATGCACACCGTCACCGACAGACTATGAAAGGAGGAATAGATCACATCAATACCATCATAGTAATAGTTAACTTCATAATCTACAAGAGATCACAATCATAGCATATACCAAGTACTTCATGATGCACACACTGTCAACATTACATCATGGAGGAGGAATAGACTACTTTAATAACATCACTAGAGTAGCACATAGATGAATAGTGATACAAAGCTCATATGAATCTCAATCATGTAAGGCAGCTCATGAGATCATTGTATTGAAGTACATGGAAGAGAGATTAACCACATAGCTACCGGTACAGCCCTTAGCCTCGATGGAGAACTACTCCCTCCTCATGGGAGACAGCAGCGGTGATGAAGATGGCGGTGGTGTCGATGGAGATGCCTTCCGGGGGCACTTCCCTGTCGCGGCGGCGTGCCGGAACAGAGACTTCTGTCCCCCAGATCTTGGCTTCGCGATGGCGGTGGCTCTGGAAGGTTTCTCGTACCGTGGCTTATTCGTCTCGAAGATTTAGGTCAGGGGGCTTCTTATAGGAGAAGAGGCAGAGTCGGAAGGCTGACGGGGCCGCCACACAATAGGGGGGCGCGGCCCCCCCTCTGGCCGCGCTAGCCTGGCGTCTGGTGGCCCTGTGGCCCCCCTCTGGTGCCTCTCGGGTGTTCTGAAAGCTTCGTGGAATTATAAGATGCTGGGCGTTGATTTCGTCCAATTCCGAGAATATTTCCTTACTAGGATTTCTGAAACCAAAAACAGCAGAAAACAGGAACTGGCACTTCGGCATCTCGTCAATAGGTTAGTTCCGGAAAACGCGTAAAAGCATCATAAAGTGTGTATAAAACATGTAGGTATTGTCATAAAACAAGCATGGAACATAATAAATTATCGATACGTTTGAGACGTATCAGCGAGGCGTGGCGAGGCGGGCGGCGGAGGAGGAGGAGTGCGCGAGGGCTCTCTCTCTTCTCACTCACTTACTAGGACTAGAACAGCCCACCTTATATACCACTTCAACTCTCTCCCAACTAGCAATGTGGGACTAAACTTTAGCCCCCACTAGTGCTGCCACTGATTTTGGAATGGGCCATGTGAGTTTTAGAATTTGATAATGGGCCATGGGCCAAAGGCCAAATGCCCCAAATTCCAGCAATCCCCCACAAACTCTCATTGGCACATTTCATCGATAAGTTTCCAGAACATTGTTTTATATACCGGTATGTCGTGGAGGACTGTTAAGTTGAACTTCCACTTAAAGCTTCATATTACACTAGATTGCAACTTGGATAGTGGACTATGCCTTGAACTACAAGTTTTCTGCGCACTAGCTTCATACAAAACCTAGACCGATACTAGGCTGCCACGGGGCTTCCTCGCGGTTTGGAGCTTATACGTCATACTCCAGGGCCTTTCATGAGTTTACTAGAGAGCACCGAACTCTCATAGATTGCGACGTTTAACAATCAGACTCATATAGGTGTGTTCTTCAAAAGATGCTCTGCAGGACAACATCTTTGCTAAAATAAGCCAATTAGAACACATTAAGATAATTATCAACCTGCCATGCAG
This sequence comes from Lolium perenne, assembly GCF_019359855.2. NCBI lineage: Eukaryota > Viridiplantae > Streptophyta > Magnoliopsida > Poales > Poaceae > Lolium > Lolium perenne. The sequence continues at coordinate 315,131,930 of NC_067247.2, forward strand.
ATTAGGAGAGTATTGCATCTTATGGAGTGGTAAAATTGCTATAGGAATATATACTCTCCTCTCAGCTGACCAACAGCTTGTCTCCCAGCTCTAATTCACGGGATCTCCGATCACATAGAGTGGGTTACCACCGTGGGCAGCTCATAGTGTGGGTCTCATACCCATCTCCCTCGATGCATTTTCTACCACATTTCGTGATAGTCCCTTTGTGAAGGGGTCTGCCAGGTTTCTAGACGTATGGATATAATCCAACGCTATAACTCCGGAGTTTCTCATTTTCCTGACAGTTTTCAATCTCCTCTTCACATGCCTTGATGACTTCATATTATCCTTAGAACTGTTTACTTTGACGATCACAGTTTGATTATCACAGTTCATAGGAATAGCGGGTATTGGTTTCTCAACCACAGGTAAGTCCATCAAAAGCTCACGAAGCCACTCTGCTTCAACAGTGGCTGTGTCTAATGCTGTGAGTCCTGCTTCCATAGTTGACCTCGTAATGATGGTCTGCTTGCAAGACTTCCAGGAAACAGCGCCACCTCCAAGTGTAAACAAATAACCACTTGTGGCCTTAGTCTCATCAGCATCGGATATCCAATTTGCATCACTATAACCCTCAAGTACCCTTGGATACCCAGTATAGTGAATGCCATAACTCGCAGTACCTTTCAAATAGCGCAAAACTCTCTCAAGAGCATGCCAATGAACATCTCCAGGTCTAGACACAAAACGACTGAGTTTACTTACATCAAAGGAGATGTCAGGCCTCGTGGCGCTGGCTAAATACATGAGCGAGCCAATGATCTGCGAATATCGCAATTGATCTCTAGCAACTCTTTTATTCTTACGAATTATCACACTAGGATCATAAGGTGTTGGAGAAGATTTGCAGTCGCTATACCCGAAGCGACTCAGAATCTTTTCCACATAGTGGGACTGAAGCAATGTAATCCCACCATCGTTATCCTTCAGCAGCTTGATGTTTAAGATCACATCAGCTACTCCCAAGTCCTTCATCTCAAAACAACGAGATAGGAACTCCTTGACCTCCTTAATCACAGTAAGGCTGGTCCCGAATATCAATATGTCATCGACATAGAGACAAAAAATAACTCCCTCGCCCCCACCATGGCGATAGTATACACACTTGTCAGCTTCGTTTACAACAAAGCCTTCAGCGGTTGAAGTTCTTTCGAACTTCTCATGCCACTGCTTAGGTGCTTGCTTAAGCCCATACAAAGACTTCAGTAATTTACACACCTTTCCTTCTTGACCATCTACTACAAATCCATCAGGCAGCTCCATATAAATTTCCTCTTCAAGCTCTCCATTTAGGAAAGCAGTCTTAACATCCATTTGATGAACGAGAAGACCATGTGAGGCAGCCAAGGATAGTAGCACTCGAATGATGGTCAATCTGGCAACAGGTGAGTATGTATCAAAGAAATCTTCACCTTCTTTCTGGGTATAACCCTTGGCCACAAGACGTGCCTTGTACTTTTCAATAGTACCATCAGGTCTAACCTTTTTCTTGAACACCCATTTACATCCTACAGGTTTGCACCCATAAGGACGATCAGTAACCTCCCAAGTTTCATTGGCTAAGATGGAATCCATCTCGCTACAGACAGCTTCCTTCCAGTAGTCAGCATCCCGAGATGCATAGGCTTCTGAAATAGAAGTGGGAGTATCATCCACGAGGTACACAATGAAATCATGTCCAAAGGACTTTGCAGTCCTTTGTCTCTTGCTCCTTCTGGGAGCTTCATTGTCATCCTCCATAGGATTATCAAAGTGTTCTCTAGCCATGGTAGGTTCAGGAAATAATTCCTGAGTAGATGAATTGGGCATCTCCTGAATTGATGAGCTAGACGTTTCTTTCATAGGAAAGATGTCCTCAAAGAAAGTCGCATCATTCGACTCCATAATTGTACCAACATGCATGTCGGATACCTCAGATTTTACTATCAAAAATCTGTAGCCAATGCTATGAAATGCATATCCCAGAAGAACACAATCCACGGTTTTTGGTCCAAGCTTGCGCTTCTTGGGTATTGGCACATTTACTTTCGCCATACAGCCCCAAGTTCGTAGGTAAGAGAGTTTCAACCTTTTCCTTTCCCATTCCTCAAACGGGGTAATGGTTTTGTTCTTTGTGGGGACACGGTTTAGGACATGACATGCAGTCAATATCGCCTCCCCCCACCATGCCTTGGATAGACCCGATGTATCTAACATGGCGTTAACCAAATCAGTTAGAGTACGGTTCTTTCTTTCGGCCACCCCATTTGACTGAGGTGAATAGGGAGGCATGCTCTCATGGATAATACCATGTTCCGCACAAAAAGAATCAAACTCGTTGGAAAAACACTCTCCACCACGGTCAGACCTTAGTCGCTTGATCTTTCGATCAAGTTGGTTTTCTGCTTCTGCTTTAAAGATTTTGAAGTAATTAAGAGCTTCATCTTTAGATTTCAGGAGGTACACATAACAATATCGAGTAGAGTCATCAATTAAAGTCATGAAGTATCTTTTCCCTCCTTTTGTCAATTCACCATTCATTTCACAAAGATCCGAATGTATAAGTTCCAGCGGTGCCAAGTCTCTTGCCTCCGCAGTTTTGTGAGAATTACGTGGTTGCTTAGCTTGCACACATACTTGGCACTTGGATTTCTTGACAATAGCAAATTTCGGAATTATATTCATATTCGCTAGCCGCGTCATGCAGCCAAAATTAATATGACAAAGTCATGAATGCCAAATGTCGGACTCACTATCATTGCAAACATGATTAATAATTTGAGTACATATGTCTGACAAAGATAAGCGGAACAAGCCTCCGCACACATAACCCTTTCCAATAAATTGTCCACACTTGGAAATTACAACTTTATTGGACTCAAAAACCAACTTAAAACCATCTCGACATAAAAGCGATCCGCTAACGAGATTCTTATTAATGGAGGGAACGTGCTGCACATTCTTCAGCTGGATGGTCTTTCCCGAAGTAAACTTCAGATCCACCGTACCAACACCACGAACAGAAGCACGTGAGCCATTTCCCATCAGCACGGAGCAAGTCCTTGAGACCTGATAAGAAGAAAACATAGAGACATCAGAACATACATGTGTATTGGCTCTGGTGTCTATCCACCAATCAGGAGAATTACATACTGAAAGGACAGTAGGAGAAATACCGTACCCAACGTCCTTCATCTCAGTATCAACACCAATAACAACATTTGCGGACTTGCCGCTGTTCCCACGCCGATCATGGCGTTCTGGGCAATCAGGAGCCCAATGTCCAGGAGCGCCACAAACATGGCAGTTCCCTTTCTTCTTATAAGGAGTCTTCCTCTTGAAGTTGGTTGAGTTAGAGGCTTTGTTCTTCTCGTCAAACTTGCCTTTTCCATTGTTCTTATTCTTAGACTTGTGAGATTGGAAGGTTTTCTTCTGTACCACATTGGCACAAGAACCTCCCTCAAAACTACGAGCGCGTGTGTCCTTTGCTCTCGCCTTCTCTTCCACATGAAGCGAGCCAATGAGATCCGAAACGGAAAACTCTTGTCTCTTATGTTTCAGAGAAGTAGCAAAGTTCCTCCACGAAGGAGGAAGCTTGGCAATAATGCCACCGGCCACAAATTTGTCCGGTAAGGTACACTTAAACTGCTCGAGTTCTTTGGCAAGTGACTGAATCTCATGAGCCTGCTCAACCACGGAGCGCTCATCAGTCATCCTGTAGTCATAGTATTGCTCCATGACAAACAATTCAGTGCCAGCATCCGAGACCCCAAATTTGGCCTCGAGCGCATCCCACGCATCTTTACCATGGTCGAAAGCCATGTACGGGTCAACAATGTTGTCCCCAAGAATGCTGAACAAGGCCGCCTTAAACATGGCGTCGACCTTCTCAAACTTTTCCTGCTCCTCTGCAGAGAGAGGCCCCTCAGGTCTAGCATCTGTGGCGCTAAAACAGCCTAGGTTCGTAAACCATAGAACTGCCTTTGTGTGCCACCTCTTGTAATGCATACCATCAAAGAGAGGAGGTCGAGTAGCGGCAGCAACGCTGCTTGATATGATTTGCCTAAAATCAGGTTTTTTTGGATTGTTGGAAATATAAGCAAATATCCATATGAAATAATCCGTACGAGTAATTGATAAATCATGACTACGAAAATAACAAATAAACTAATCATGCAGACTAGTAAGGTAGATGAATAGATCACATGAAAACAAGACAAACTGATCGCATCTACCACAGAAACTAGAAGAAGAAACTCTAACAGAGACTGAAAGAGAAACGACAAAATCACATACTTCGCAGCAGCGTCGTTGTCACCCATGTTGAGGTTGTCGAAGAAGTCGCTGAGGTCCGGGAAGAAGTTGTCGTGGTGGAGGAACTCGTCGTCCGATGACGACGTCGTGATGCCAGTAGTCGCGCCGGAGCGCTCCCCAAAAACCTGATTGCCCCTCACCCGTACAGGTTCACGAGAGGCAGGGTTCCGGAGGCCTACTGTCCCGGCAGTCGGTGCACGCCGACGGACGGGATGAGAAAGACAAAGGCGGCGGCGCAAAGAACTGGAAACAGGTAGTCGCGTATGCGTCTAGTACTGGCGGCTAGGGTTGCGCAGAGCCTTAAGTAGTGCGGTTCGGGAAGGTCGTGGGGCGCAGCCCACGTCCGAGTCGGCACAGCCACGATCCAGAAAACCGGAAGGCAAAACGGCTGAGTAACGCGTCCGTTAATGACTCAAAATTGATTACACAATTAATTTTCCAAACAGCAAAAAGATAAGCTCAGCTCGGCGAGATTCCCGCAACCCGCGGCGCGTCGTGACTTGTCGTGACGAGGCGTGGCGAGGCGGGCGGCGGAGGAGGAGGAGTGCGCGAGGGCTCTCTCTCTTCTCACTCACTTACTAGGACTAGAACAGCCCACCTTATATACCACTTCAACTCTTTCCCAACTAGCAATGTGGGACTAAACTTTAGCCTCCACTAGTGCTTCCACTGATTTTGGAATGGGCCATGTGAGTTTCAGAATTTGATAATGGGCCATGGGCCAAAGGCCAAATGCCCCAAATTCCAGCAATCCCTCACAAACTCTCATTGGCACATTTCATCAATAAGTTTCCAGAACATTGTTTTATATACCGGTATGTCGTGGAGGACTGTTAAGTTGAACTTCCACTTAAAGCTTCATATTACACTCGGCTCGGCGAGATTCCCGCAACCCGTGGCGTGGCGTGGCGTGGCGTGGCGTGGCGTGGCGTGGCGTGGCGTGGCGAGGCGGGCGGCGGAGGAGGAGGAGTGCGCGAGGGCTCTCTCTCTTCTCACTCACTTACTAGGACTAGAACAGCCCACCTTATATACCACTTCAACTCTCTCCCAACTAGCAATGTGGGACTAAACTTTAGCCCCCACTAGTGCTGCCACTGATTTTGGAATGGGCCATGTGAGTTTCAGAATTTGATAATGGGCCATGGGCGAAAGGCCAAATGCCCCAAATTCCAGCATCAACTCCGCTGCGGAGACTGGTAGCCGTGCGACGCCGCGTGGAACAGCGAAAGCTTGTCGGAGAAAGCGATTCCTATTAGACGAGACGAGGCGACCTCCCCCGAGCTACGCCTTCTCCAGCCTCACGTACACCACCAACGACACAAAGCTGCACCTGTGTGTGCGAGATGAAAGATACGCGATGCTCCACACAGGCCGCAGCTCCCCTGCCAATCGATCCATCGTTATCCGTGGCCCTCACTTGAGGTGTTGGCAATTAGGCGGCATCGTTTCGGATTTGATGGAACCGGAAAATATATTCACCTACGCTGACTAGTAACTACCGCCACCGATAAGGGCGACACCGACGGCTAGCGAATTAGCGCACTCACCTCCCCCGGTAGCTCCTCCGCTCGACCTTGCTTCCTGGTTGCTCAAGCCTGTAAGAGTAGGTCTAACAGACCCCGTAAAAGGGGCATACCCGTATAATAACCGCCGATTTGAGGGTTTCGGCTCTACCCGGCCGTCTAGCACGCCCCGTAAAAACGGCCCCCGAATCGTTTTTTGCTGTTTTCGAGTACGGGGCGGGTCCTCGCCCCCTACTTGTGCGGGGTGGGAGCGGGGATAGTGGGCGAAACCACTATCGCCCACTCCACTGCGCGGGAAGCATTTCGCTGAAGCCAACTGCCGCCGCCGCCGCCCGATCTCCTCCCCCGCGCCATTCCCGGCCGGATCCGGCCGCCATGGACCGTCCGCAAGAGCCGCCTACCGCCGGCGGTACACCTCCTTCGGGCGCGGTGGTTGATGTCCCCGTCGGAGGTCCGCCGGCCGTCGGCGTCGTGTCGGCCATGATCGCCTCCACCATCCCGTCGAAGAGGAAGAGGATCCCGAAGCAATTCTTCGAAGCGGCGGCGGCGGCCGCCGATTCAGCGGGCGAAGCGCCGCCGGCTGCCAAGAAGACGGGCCGGGTGAAGACCAAGGCCGCCGGGCCGAGGGGTGTGGCGCCGGCCAAGGTGCGGACCAAGGCAATCAGCCGCATCGGCCTCGCGCCTCCGCCGGCCTCCAAGGTCACGACCCCTCCTCCGTCCGTTCCGGCCGTTGCGCTGCCCGCGCCGCCCGCGCCGCCGCCAACCACCATCGACGTAGACAAGGTGTTTGATGTTGAGTCCACAACATCGTACATGGACATGCTCAACGATTCCGCGGTGAATTTGGACGCCGGTATCAGTGCATTCGATGGGGAGTGCAATGTTGAAGAGATTGATGAGGAGGAGGAGGATGAGGGTGACGAGGAGGAGGTGGTTGAGGTTGATCCGGCTGCCGCCGGTTCTTCGTCGACGCCGAAGCCACGCACGGCGAACTACAGCGAGATCGAGGACGTCATCTTGGTCCGTGCTTGGAGCAAGGTGGGGATGGATGCGTCCACCGGAGTGGACCAAGGCGGCAAGCGCTATTGGCAGCGCATTGAGGATCAGTACCACCAGCTGAAGCCTCGCACGAAGAGCATGGCGGACAGATCCTACCGCTCCCTTGAAGGCCGATGGAACATCATCAAGCCGGCTTGTTCTCGTTGGAGTGCTGCCATGGATCAAGTGGCCGACAACCCTCCTAGTGGATGCGTGCCGGAGGACTACGTAAGTTTTCCTTGTGTTGATGATGTGAAATATCACGAGCTATCCATATTATGTGTTCAAGATGTGGAAACATCTCCTCAAACTATTGTTGTGCAGCCCAAGTATGCTCAAGGTAGGTACAAGGACATGGCCGGCTCAAAGAACAAGGAATTTCAATTTGAACATTGCTTTTCCATCCTTCAACATCTTCCTAAATGGAAGTTGCGGGACAACGAGCCAAAGTGCAAGAAGGAGGCACTTATCACCATGGATGATGAAGCGGAGGACATGAGGGGGAGAAACACCGGCAAGCCCGAGGGCAACAAGAAGGCCAAGGAGAGGGTCAAGGTAGAACTTGAAGCAGCTAGCTTCCGGGAGAAGTTGGATCAACTCATGAAGTCCAAGGAGGCATTGACGATGAAGACGTTGGAGACCAAGCTCCTCATCACCGACAAGAAGAGTGAGGTGAAGCTTGCCAAGGTGCAAGCAAGGAAGGAGCTTGACATGAGGATGATCAAAGCCAAAGAAGCCAAGGCCATGAAGGAGCTCTTGGCCGAGGAGAGGGAAATCATGATGATGCGCACGGACGGCATGGACGAGGATCAGCTGGCGTGGTGGAAGGAGACCAAGGCGGACATCATTGCGAGGAAGATGGCTGCGCGTCAAGCTCGTGATCAAGGTGAGTCTCCGGCGAGCGGTGGCTCCGGTGGCGATGGATCCCTTGATGGTTGATCACATTTGGGAACTTCCGTGGCTTGAACATTGCCTATGATCGCGTTGTGATGTTAAAACTATGAATTATGCATCATAGATTTTGGATGTGCTATGTTTGATGTGAAATTGTTGTGCAAATTGGTGTCTAAAACCCTGTTTTGAGGGGCCGGAAACTCGGACGAGCTAGCAGAGCCCGTATCCCCACCCCGTAAAACAGAATATTCTGTTTTACGGGGTGGGTATACGGGCTCTGCTAGCTCGTCCGAGTTTTTGGCCGGTGAAATCCGGATACAGGGCCCTCTACTCGGGTTTTACGGGGCGAAAAAATATGGGGCCTGTTAGACATGCTCTAATAAGGCTGTAACCGGTGTAGATGCCTGTGCAGAATCGTCCTGTTTTCCAACGATGCGGGTATTTTTTACGACACATACACATCTTAGTGTTGGGAAACTTGGGCCTTCGACGTGGCCCACTTCGGTGGGCATGTTTGGCTAAGTCTTCCCCACGTTTAACATTAAGTGGATCTTATCCCTTTATCCATCTAGGACTATAAATAGAAGGAGCTCAATCATTATACGTACCAGTTGACAGAAAGATCAATAAAGAGCTCTCCCTATATTCTCCAATGTGTCAATTTACTTTACGCAATCGGTGTACCTTTGTTGTTCGTCTACTTCATCTACGTTGTGCATCCTTGGGACCGGCCAGCCGGCAGAGGTTGCACAACACGTTATCAGCATGTTCACTTCACCGACCCTTCGTCGAGCCTGCATCGAGCAGGCGCCCGGCACCGTATCGCGAAGGTATAATCTGAAATTGATCGCAAAAATGGATTCGTTGTTCGATTTCCTTTCAATTTTTGCGATCTGCGTAATTATTAGATCTTACCTATGGTGTGGATTTCTCTCCCGAGAGTCGAGCTGACATGCTGTCGCCGACCAATGTCGATACTCTCGGATCGGAGGCTTGTTGACTACCAGTGGCGGAGGACCCATTCTGGCAAGGTATGGCTCATGCCATAGCTAGTTTTGGACATTGATACTACTACTCATGTTATCTTAACCAATTTCTTGACTAAAGCGTGGACAAAGTATGTTGTTTTTATCAGTTTTGTTGCTAGAACAGGTGTGAAAGATCAGTTTTATGTCCCGGTGATTCATCATAGATAGTTAATATATGGATTGCTTGATTTTGCATCACGTTTTTCCCTGTAAGATATTAACTCCGCCATAGCAAACTTTTTGTTCGTCCTCCGCCACTGTTGACTACACTGCAGGGAGACGGATTGTCGGCGATCCCGCTGATCGCGACACCGCCGTAATAGGCCCCTGCTGTGCCACACGCCGTCAGACTCCGAAAAGAACTGACGAAGACACGTTCGTGCTGGCCAACACGAGCGCGCGCGAAACGCCGGCCGCGGCCCCGCTGGCCGGAGCTAGCGCATGACCGCTGCGTCCCTGCTGGCCGCGCGTCCCCTGCAGCCCCGTCCACGCTACCGCACGGGCTGCTGCGCGCGCCGCCGGACTCCCTGGCCGTTGGCCCGCGAGAACTCGCCGCTGCCGCGGCCCTGCAGGTCGCTGCCCGCCGCCTCCGCGCCCTGTTGGCCGATGCGCGCGCGCGCACGGCTCCGCTGCCTGCTGACCGGCGCCCGCTCACTGCCTCCGCCCGCGCGCCTACGCCCGAGCCCTGCTGGCCGGCCTCCGCGCGCCCGCACCTCGGCCCCGTCGGCGGCGGCCACGCCCCGCCCCGCACCTGCACGCCGGCCTGCGCGAGCGCCGCCCCGCCTCGCCCTAGGCACCCGCCGCACTCCGCCGCCTTCGCCGCACACCGCCGCCCCACCCGCGCCGACGGCGTGGCCCGATGCCACCGCTGCCATCCCCCCGTCTCAGGCCTGGACGACGTGAGGTGGGCTGGCCCATGCGGTGATGCGCAGCTGGGCCGAACGCTGGCCCGTGCTGTCCCCCATAAAAAAAAGGAGGTGGCGGGCTGGGGGTGGGGTGTTGGCCGTTGGGCCGCATGCTCGGTTGTTTTTGGCCCATTTCAGGCCGTGACGCGGGAATATGCAGTTTTTTTTTACGGAAATTGTATTCCAGGGCGTTTTTTTAGACTCGGAAAGTCATATTTAGGACATTTTTCACGTTAAGAACGCGTTTAATATAACATCTCTTTGTGCATGCTTTTAGATTATGTTTTACTACAGTATTTAATTGATGTATGCTTTTAATACTTAGTATAGCATAGTTAGCATGTTCATTTTCTATTTAAATTTTGGAACGCCATCATATTATATTTTGTATCAACATCGCATTTATGCAATTGATTACCTGTTGTAATCTTACACACTTTGCATAAATTGCAGATGACGGGAATCATGAACCGTGAGTTTGCGGAGTTGGCTCAGAACGGGCTGAACTACCTGACTTGGGCCTCGGACATTGAGATCATCCTCGGAGGGCAAAGAGATCAAGGGTGCACTGAGTGCGGGGACCCCGGTGGCCCCAAGCACCACCACTCCGGCGCAAAATGCGCAAGCGCTGCACTTCCTCCGCCACCACATGTGTGGTACTCTGAAAATGAGTACATGGCAGAACGGAGTGCTTCAGCCCTTTGGTCCGCCCTCAAAGCGTGGTTCTCTAGGCTGAAGTACACTGTTCAGCCACAAGCGGAGGCATAATGGATGCGTCTGAAGTTCGCGGACTTCAAGACTGTGGGAGAGTACAACTCCGCATTACACCGGATTTGTACCTCGCTTCTCCTTTATGGTACTACTATCATAGATAAAGAGAAGATAGAGAAAACCCTCTCTACCTTTCATCCAACTGCTATTCAGTCTTCGCGGAACTACCGCCAGGAGAAATTTCAGCAGTATGCAGCGCTCATTGATGCCCTCCAGGTTGATGAGGCGGAGGATGAAGTTATCAAAAAGAACTTCTCCTCGCAGCCTTTCGCTGGAGGTCCAAGTCAGGAAGTGAATGCCGGCGCATGTAAAGCGCGCAAGCCAATAATGAAGAAGCGAGGCAAGAAAGGCAAGAAGGGACCTAACCCCCCCCCCCCCAACCCGGCCAAGAACCAACAGGCCGGGAAGGGGGAGGCAAGGCCCCAGGATTGCTTCCACTGCGGATCCAAGACTCCCTTCTCCAGGCAGTGTCGGGCCCCTAAGCACGTCGTGGACGCGTACAAGGCCACGAAGGCACGCGAGACGCACCTTCTCCAGGTGGAGGCACCACCGGCGCCCGCTGCGGCGCCCGTGATGATCCCCGTGCCCAACGGCGCGCGCAGAATGGCGCAAGTTGAGGCACCTGAGGCGGCACTCCAGGTTGTTCCCGTGAACGACGAAGTGCCCATGGAGGTTGAGCACGTTGTGCCCCCTCCCTTGCCCCAGTTGGACATTGATGCTGCCTCGGCAATGATAGCCAACGAAGAGAAGCTCACTGAGATGGAGATATCTGCTGAGGTCGATGGTTTCCTCGCGGACTCCATCTAAAAACTTCGCTTCGCCCTATTTATTTCATGATTTCACTTTGGAAATAATTTGATACATTCATTCGATATGGTTGTAAGCTCTATGAGAGCAAAACATTTATTTGTTTCGGCGATTGGATGACATTTGTCTCATTCATTTATTCCATTATTTAATAAGAGATGGTTATGTTATGTTCTGAAATGCTTATGTGTCTACATACTTAATGATGCATCTTCCTTGCTCCATTATATTAATTAGACGCTATATTTTAGAACACGTGTGGCGCCCAAATGGAGGAAACGTGCCTTGCCGATAGCGGCACCACCAATACCATCTTGAGAGAAACAAAGTATTTTGAGTCCATAAATAAAAATCTAGGGAATATTATGACGATCGCCGGCTGCGGTCCGAACATAGTTGGCTCCGAAAGAGCTACTATTATACTCCCCATGTGAACAACTTTGATCATTAATGAAGCATTGTTGTACCCGGAGTCGACTCATCCTCTCTTAAGTTTTAAAGACATACGCGCAAATGGTTTCCACATAGAAACTGATGATGATGACAATGGTAAGGAGTACCTAATCATCACCAAGCGTGACGAAAATGGTAAACACGTAGTCGAAAGGCTTCCTTCATTTGCTACGGGGTTGTACTACACCAAGATCGTAGCACACCCCGTGTACACTACCCTTAAAACTGTCAACACCCAGATTTTTAAGTCCAGATGCATGTTATACCATACATCGCAATCCCAGTAATATTGTTGTTGCGAGACATAACAGTTGATATCATAAGTCATCATTCATTACAAACCATAGTCGTCTTACAAATATAGATCACATGATCTAATATTACACAAATAGTTGATCTAGTGATCAACGAACACCATACATAGCGGAAGCGTAATAGAAGGGGACTATCTAGTCCACATGCCAACGTTTGACGTTAGAAGAACTCCTAGTTGTCGTAGGCGTCTTGCTGGTCTTCACCTTGGTAGTGCTGCTCCTCTTTATAGTCTGGCCATTTGAATAGCTAGGGACACAGCCGTGAGTACTTTATGTACTCGCAAACTAATACTAGTGTAAGTACTATCAACTTTAGTAAGGGGGTGCTAAGCTCTAGTTTATTTTGCATAAAGCCATTTTTAGTTCACAAGTATTTGATAAAAGACTCTTCATGTGCTAACTAACTCAAGTGGGAACATTAGTGTCATTCCCACAACTCAGTTGTGATTCAAGTCAAGTCACCTATTCAATTCATCAAGGGTTTTCAAGAATTATCTGACACCGGAAACAGTATGGCCTTTCCAACCGTCTGTAACCGTGGACACGGCTATTCGAATAGATTTGCACTCTGCAGAGGTTGCACACTTGTGCCACAACATTTGATTACATCCGTCAGGGGATAACCCTGAATCATCATAACTCAGTACGCGGATCATCAACCATAACCTTTCACTTACATACCCTAGTATAGGCACCTCTCCCCATGAGCTTGGCCTCCCAGTGAAGACAAACCGTCAGCCTGGGAACTGCACAGGGCTTGGGCCGGACAATTCACCTCATTTCACATCATTTTCACTTTTAACGGAGGCAGGCTCGGCATAACCCCTATGATGCTTGTTCAGAGGGAACCCATACTAAGATGCATAAACTTCCAGTTAAGCCCTACCCATAATCAGGTATTGTGGGGGTACTAACTAATTGGAAAGGTATCGCATCCAAACCAACATCAGTTTTTATCAAATTCACCATGTCATTCAGGTCATATTCACTGATGCTGTCCAGGACTGGCGCGTAGTTGACGAGGGAGGAAAGCTTGTTCCTTCAGGTCCCCGGCAACGGCGCCAGAAAATATGCTTGATGTCTACTCACGCTTCTTTTCCTGTAGACAGTGTTGGGCCTCCAAGAGCAGAGGTTTGTAGAACAACAGCAAGTTTTACCTTAAGTGGATCACCCAAGGTTTATCGAACTCAGGGAGGAAGAGGTCAAAGATATCCCTCTCAAGCAACCCTGCAACCACAAAGCAAGAAGTCTCTTGTGTCCCCAACACACCTAATACACTTGTCAGATGTATAGGTGCACTAGTTCGGCGAAGAGATAGTGAAATAGAGGTGGTATGAATGAATATAAGCAGTAGTAACGGCACAAGAAAATAGCTTGATGCTACAACTGGCGTGTGGTTGATGGTGGAAATATTGCAGCAAAGATCTGATGCAAGAAAACAGTAAACAAGCAGCGATTTCAGTATTTGGGAACAAGGCCTAGGGATTATACTTTCGCTAGTGGACACTCTCAACATTGATCACATAATAAAACCACTCTACACTCTGTTGTTGGATGATGAACACCACTAATTGTGTAGGATTACACGAACCCTCAATGCCGGAGTTAACAAGCTCCACAATATTCGATATTCATATTTAAATAACCTTAGAGTGCATGATAGATCATTGCAATTACACCAAGTACTAACATAGCATGCACACTGTCACCATCACACTATGAAGGAGGCATAGATCACATCAATACTATCATAGCAATAATTAACTTCATAATCTACAAGAGATCATAATCATAACCTACGCCAAGTACTACACGATGCACACACTGTCACCATTACACCGTGCAGGAGGAATAGAGTACTTTAATAACATCACTAGAGTAGCACATAGATTAATAGTGATACAAAACACATTGTAATCATAAAGGGATATAAATAAGCACTTCACTATGCTATTCATAACAGTGAATAAGTATTCTGTAAAATATAGCCTAAGAGACCCACACGGTGCACACACTGTCACCTTTACACACGTGGGACAAGGAGTCTCCGGAGATCACATAAGTAAAATCCACTTGACTAGCATAATGACATCTAGATTACAAGCATCATCATATGAATCTCAATCATGTAAGGCAGCTCATGAGATTATTGTATTGAAGTACATAGGGAGAGAGATTAATCACATAGCTACTGGTACAGCCCTTAGCCTCGATGGAGAACTACTCCCTCCTCATGGGAGACAGCAGCGGTGATGAAGATGGCGGTGGAGATGGCAGCGGTGTCGATGGAGAAGCCTTCCGGGGGCACTTCCCCGTCCCGGCGGGGTGCCGGAACAGAGACTTCTGTCCCCCAGATCTTGGCTTCGCGATGGCGGCGGCTCTGGAAGGTTTCTCGTACCGTGGCTTATTCTGTATCGATGTTTTAGGTCAAGGACCTTTAAATAGGCGAAGAGGCGGAGTCGGAGGGGGTACGGAGCCACCACACAATAGGGCGGCGCGGCCCACACCCTGGCCGCGCCAGCCTGGTGTGTGGGGCCCCCAGGGCTCCCCTCTGGTGGCTCTCGGGTGTTCTGGAAGCTTCGTGGGATTTTAAGATCTTGGGCGTTGATTTCGTTCAATTTCGAGAATATTTCCTTACTAGGATTTCTGAAACCAAAAACAGCAGAAAACATGAACTGGCACTTCGGCATCTCGTCAATAGGTTAGTTCCGGAAAACGCATAAAATCATCATAAAGTGTGAACAAAACATGTAGGTATTGTCATAAAACAAGCATGGAACATAAGAAATTATCGATACGTCGGAGACGTATCAGCATCCCCAAGCTTAGTTCCTACTCGTCCTCGAGTAGGTAAACGATAACAAAGATAATTTCTGAAGTGACATGCTACCAACATGATCTTAATCATACTATTGTAAAGCATATGAGATGAATGCAGCGATTCAAAGCAATGGTAAAGACAATGATTAAACAACTGAATCATATAGCAAAGACTTTTCATGAATAGTACTTTCAAGACAAGCATCAATAAGTCTTGCATAAGAGTTAACTCATAAAGCAATAATTCATAGTAAAGGTATTGAAGCAACACAAAGGAAGATTAAGTTTCAGCGGTTGCTTTCAACTTATAACATGTATATCTCATGGATATTGTCAATGTAAAGTAATATAACAAGTGCAATATGCAAGTATGTAGGAATCAATGCACAGTTCACACAAGTGTTTGTTTCTTGAGATGGGAGGAAATAGGTGAACTGACTCAACATAAAAGTAGAAGAAAGGCCCTTCGCAGAGGGAAGCATTGATTGCTATATTTGTGCTAGAGCTTTGATTTTGGAAACAAGAAACAATTTTGTCAACGGTAGTAATAAAGCATATGTGTTATGTAAATTATATCCTACAAGTTGCAAGCCTCATGCATAGTATACTAATAGTGCCCGCACCTTGTCCTAATTAGCTCGGATTACCTGGATTATCACCGCAATACATATGTTTTAACCAAGTGTCACAAAGGGGTACCTCTATGCCGCCTGTACAAAGGTCTAAGGAGAAAGCTCGCATTGGATTTCTCGCTTTTGATTATTCTCAACTTAGACATCCATACCGGGACAACATAGACAACAGATAATGGACTCCTCCTTAATGCATAAGCATTTAGCAACAATTAATATTCTCATATGAGATTGAGGATATTTGTCCAAAACTGAAACTTCCACCATGGATCATGGCTTTAGTTAGCGGCCCAATGTTCTTCTCTAACAATATGCATGCTCAAACCATTCAACTCATGGTAAATCGCCCTTACTTCAGACAAGACGAACATGCACAGCAACTCACATGATATTCAACAAAGAGTAGGTTATGGCGTCCCCAGGAACATGGTTATCGCTCAACAAGCAACTTAATAAGAGATAAAATGCATAAGTACATATTCAATACCACAATAGTTTTTAGGCTATTTGTCCCATGAGCTATATATTGCAAAGATAGAGAGTGGAAATTTTAAAGGTAGCACTCAAGCAATTTACTTTGGAATGGCGGAGAAATACCATGTAGTAGGTAGGTATGGTGGACACAAGTGGCATAGTGTTTGGCTCAAGGATTTTGGATGCATGAGAAGTATTTCCTCTCAATACAAGGCTTAGGCTAGCAAGGTTATTTGAAGCAAACACAAGTATGAACCGGTACAGCAAAACTCACATAAAAACATATTGCAAGCATTATAAGACTCTACACTGTCTTCCTTGTTGTTCAAACCCTTACTAGAAAATATCTAGACCTTAGAGAGACCAATCATGCAAACCAAATTTCAACAAGCTCTATGTATTTCTTCACTAATAGGTGCAAAGTATATGATGCAAGAGCTTAAACATGATCTATAACAATTGCCAAGTATCACATTGTTCAAGACATCATACCAATTACTACATGTAGCATTTTCCGTTTCCAACCATACAACAATTAACGAAGCAGTTTCAACCTTCGCCATGAACATTAAAAGTAAAGCTAAGAACACATGTGTTCATATGAACCAGCGGAGCGTGTCTCTCTCCCACACAAGCATGAATTTATGCAAACCAAACAAAAATGAAAACAAAAGCACACAGACGCTCCAAGTAAAGTACATAAGATGTGACCGAATAAAAATATAGTTTCAAGAGAAGGAACCTGATAATTTGTCGATGAAGAAGGGGATGCCTTGGGCATCCCCAAGCTTAGATGCTTGAGTCTTCTTGAAATATGCAGGGATGAACCACCGGGGCATCCCCAAGCTTAGAGCTTTCACTCTCCTTGATCATATTATATCATCCTCTTCTCTTGACCCTTGAAAACTTCCTCCACACCAAATTCAAAGCAACTCATTAGAGGGTTAGTGCATAATCAAAATTCACGTGTTCAGAGGTGACACAATCATTCTTAACACTTCTGGACATTGCACAAAGCTACTGGAAGTCAATGTAACAAAGAAATCCATCCAACACAGCAAAAGAGGCAATGCGAAATAAAAGGCAGAATCTGTCAAAACAGAACAGTCCGTAAAGACGAATTTCTAAGAGGCACCATACTTGCTCAAATGAAAATGCTCAAATTGAATGAAAGTTGCGTACATATCTGAGGATCACCCACGTAAATTGGCAGAATTTTCTGAGTTACCTACAGAGAATTAGGCCCAGATTCGTGACAGCAAGAAATCTGTTTCTGCGCAGTAATCCAAATCTAGTATGAACCTTACTATCAAAGACTTTACTTGGCACAACAATGCAATAAAGTAAGATAAGGAGAGGTTGCTACAGTAGTAACAACTTCCAAGAATCAAATACAAAATAAAAGTACTGTAGTAAAATAAACACATGGGTTATCTCCCAAGAAGTGCTTACTTTATAGCCATTAAGATGGGCTCAGTAATTTCAATGATGCACTCCCAAGAAATAAGAGTTGAAGCAAAAGAGAGCATCAAGAAGCTAATTCAAAACACATTTAAGTCTAACATACTTCCTATGAAAAAGGAATCTTGTAAATAAACAAGTTCATGAAGAGCAAAGTAACAAGCATAGGAAGATAGAACAAGTGTAGCTTCAAAAATTTCAGCACATAGAGAGGTGTTTGAGTAACATAAAAATTTCTACAACCATATTTTCCTCTCTCATAATAATATCCAGTAGCATCATGAGAAAATTCAACAATATAACTATCAAATGAAACATTCTTATCATGAGCTATATGCATAAAATTATTACTCTCCACATAGGCATAATCAATTTTAGTAGTTGTAGTGGGAGCGAATTCAACAAAGTAGCTATCATTATTATTCTCATCATCAAATATAGGAGGCATATTGTAATCATAATCAAATGTATCCTCCATAACAGGCGGCACCAAAAGAACACTATCATTATAATCATCATAAATGGGAGGCAAAGTATTATCAAAGAAAATTTTCTCCTCCATGCTTGTGGGACTAAAAAGATCATGCTCATCAAAACCAGCTTCCCCAAGCTTAGAATTTTCCATATCATTAGCAACAATGGTGTTCGAAGTGTTCATACTAATATGTTCCATGGGTTTTTTATTTTTCGCATCAAACCATCCATGTCTTAACTCAGGAAATAGAATAAAAAGCTCCATGTTGCTTTCCATTATGCCAAACTAGTGTAAAACAAGAAACAAAAAGATGCAATTGCAGGATCTAAAGGAAATAGCTTCGAGCACTTAAACGGTGCCGGAAAATAGCTTAGTAGCCGAGATCCGGAGTGTGAGTACCTTTACCTTTCCTCCCCGACAACGGCGCCAGAAAATACTTGATGCTGTCCAGGACTGGCGCGTAGTTGACGAGGGAGGAAAGCTTGTTCCTTCAGGTCCCCGGCAACGGCGCCAGAAAATATGCTAGATGTCTACTCACGCTTCTTTTCCTGTAGACAGTGTTGGGCCTCCAAGAGCAGAGGTTTGTAGAACAGCAGCAAGTTTTCCCTTAAGTGGATCACCCAAGGTTTATCGAACTCAGGGAGGAAGAGGTCAAAGATATCCCTCTCAAGCAACCCTGCAACCACAAAGCAAGAAGTCTCTTGTGTCCCCAACAAACCTAATACACTTGTCAGATGTATAGGTGCACTAGTTCGGCGAAGAGATAGTGAAATACAGGTGGTATGAATGAATATAAGCAGTAGTAACGGCACCAGAAAATAGCTTGATGCTACAACTGGCGTGTGGTTGATGGTGGAAATATTGCAGGCGATGCAATGCAAGAAACAAAGAAACAAGCAGCGATTTCAGTATTTGGGAACAAGGCCTAGGGATTATACTTTCGCTAGTGGACACTCTCAACATTGATCACATAATAAAACCACTCTACACTCTGTTGTTGGATGATGAACACCACTAATTGTGTAGGATTACACGAACCCTCAATGCCGGAGTTAACAAGCTCCACAATATTCGATATTCATATTTAAATAACCTTAGAGTGCATGATAGATCATTGCAATTACACCAAGTACTAACATAGCATGCACACTGTCACCATCACACTATGAAGGAGGCATAGATCACATCAATACTATCATAGCAATAATTAACTTCATAATCTACAAGAGATCATAATCATAACCTACGCCAAGTACTACACGATGCACACACTGTCACCATTACACCGTGCAGGAGGAATAGAGTACTTTAATAACATCACTAGAGTAGCACATAGATTAATAGTGATACAAAACACATTGTAATCATAAAGGGATATAAATAAGCACTTCACTATGCTATTCATAACAGTGAATAAGTATTCTGTGGAATATAGCCTAAGAGACCCGCACGGTGCACACACTGTCACCTTTACACACGTGGGACAAGGAGTCTCCGGAGATCACATAAGTAAAATCCACTTGACTAGCATAATGACATCTAGATTACAAGCATCATCATATGAATCTCAATCATGTAAGGCAGCTCATGAGATTATTGTATTGAAGTACATAGGGAGAGAGATTAATCACATAGCTACCGGTACAGCCCTTAGCCTCGATGGAGAACTACTCCCTCCTCATGGGAGACAGCAGCGGTGATGAAGATGGCGGTGGAGATGGCAGCGGTGTCGATGGAGAAGCCTTCCGGGGGCACTTCCCCGTCCCGACGGGGTGCCGGAACAGAGACTCTTGTCCCCCAGATCTTGGCTTCGCGATGGCGGCGGCTCTGGAAGGTTTCTCGTACCGTGGCTTATTCCGTATCGATGTTTTAGGTCAAGGACCTTTAAATAGGCAAAGAGGCGGAGTCGGAGGGGGTACGGAGCCGCCACACAATAGGGCGGCGCGGCCCACACCCTGGCCGCGCCAGCCTGGTGTGTGGGGCCCCCAGGGCTCCCCTCTGGTGGCTCTCGGGTGTTCTGGAAGCTTCGTGGGATTTTAAGATCTTGGGCGTTGATTTCGTCCAATTCCGAGAATAATTCCTTACTAGGATTTCTGAAACCAAAAACAGCAAAAAACAGGAACTAGCACTTCGGCATCTCATCAATAGGTTAATTCTGGAAAACACATAAAATCATCATAAAGTGTGAACAAAACATGTAGGTATTGTCATAAAACAAGCATGGAAGATAAGAAATTATCGATACGTCGGAGAAGTATCATTCACCTTCAAAGATCTTTCACTAGAATGACTCATCATTCCAAAGTTTTCAAATTCACTTCAATTCACAAGTTCCCATCTAGAGTAGTCAATTCTATTTGTTAGCACTAGCAACTAGTCATGAGGGGTGCTATCTAGCTTATCAAGCTTTGAGGTTAACTTTACTACTCTTGTGACATTCTACACTTAGACCAAAGTTAACTATAAGAGTAATCCTTGATAAACAAGTAAAAGGTTGAAGGGTAAAACTTGGGATGGGATCATTGCACATAAAGTAAAGGTGAGGTTGCCTTGCTCAAATAGAGCTTTGCACTTGCAAGCATATTAGCTTGCCTTGGTTTGTGTACTGATCAAAGTGGTCTTCCTCTTCCTGGAAGTAGACCTCCTCCTCCTTGTACTCCCCGGTAGTACTAGCGTCTAAAAACGGATACGAGATAACAATCACCAAACAAGGTTCAAGAGCTACACTAAGCACACAATGGCTTCACACCAACTATTCTAGTATCATGACACACATAACATATTGGTTGAGTTGGTTTTCTTTCTTTAAGAAAAATAATTTCCTCTCATTACCTATATAGATTAGAGTTTCTATTTAGTTCCTTGAGGCAATATTTTCCTCTCATTGAATCTTGTTAAGATTTAATTTCCTCAAATGAGTAAGATATGAACCCATGTTGACCAAGGTCAACCCTTCATAATCCTCATTTGGGAAATGATTTAAATGAGGTAGAATACCTCATACCATTTAACAATACCACTTATGATTTAACATCACCAAGTAATTCAATGTGAGAGTAAGTAGACCAAAGTCACAACCTCATATGAAGTTACTTGGGACAAGATTTAAATGAGGTAAAACACCTCATATGATTTAAATAATAGTTTTGGACAATATCATTTGACTAGAATAGCCATATAGCCCGTTATTTCAACTAGGCCATGATCACACAAAGTAACCATGCCATATTTTTACATAATCAATTAGAGTATATGAAATGTGATCTATGAGAGTTGAAATCAATTCAATAGAATTTTTGGTTGATTTTTAAATAATGTTTGAAGTTGCAAAAGTCCCTGACTTGTTATTTTTGTCACATTATTTCTACATAGAATTTCATTATGAGACCAGTGTAGTTATGTAGATATTTTCTATAGCTTTCTATCCATATGCAGTTCATCAAATTTGGTTTGGTAGAATTTGTTTTATTTAAATTCAAAGAGGACACCAGTAATCAATTTAAAAGATTTGATTTAAACCAAATTTGAATTAACAGGCCACGCGGGAAAAACTAACGGGCCAGCGAGGGAGAGAGAGAAGTGGGCCGGCCCAACTGCGCGTCCAGCGCGAGCAGGCTGCCTGACAGGGTGGGGCACGCCTGTCAGTGGGTCTTAAAACCCGAAACGGTATGCGAGTGTGTGAGCCGTTGGATTAGAAGCAGATCGGACGAGCGAGAAGCGTCGTCTTCTCCGGCGAGAGAGGACTCACTGGCGGCGAGGGTTTGATGCGGGCGAGCTCACTGGCGGTCGGCGAGGCAGGGCGTCGACGGTGCTTGAGGTTGTCGACGACGGCGAGTCGAGCGGTGGTCGTGGGAGCGTCTGGGGTGGTCGCAATCGACGGCGGCGTGCAGGTGTTCTGGCGGGGCGCCGGCGACGAATTAGCTTGCTCCGGTGGCCAATGTTGATGGGGGAGGAGTGGAGGAGGCTCAGAGAGGGGAGGGGAGTGGAGTGGTGTGCTTAGATGAGGAAGGGGAGGCTCCCTTTTATAGGCGCGAGAGGTGCCCGTGGGGGTGCGATGAAGTCGACCATGGCGCGGCGTTTCCGGTGAGCGAAGGGGCAAGGCGAGGGCAGGGCTAGGTAGGTGATGTCGAGGAGAAGCTAGGGAGCGTGCTGGCGAGGGCGGAGGTGGTCAGGGCTGCTTAGGGCGATGCCAATGCCGTGCGGCACTGTGGCGGAAGAACGGCGAGGATGTCGACGGCGATAGTCACTACTAGGAAAAAGCTTATAGGTGGAGGCAAAACGTGCCGGCGCACCACCTAGGACGTGCGCCGGTGGAAAGAGTTGCCGGCGCACCAGGAAGTCGCCGCGCCGGCGATGCAGGCATACTGCCGGTGCACCTCCAGAGAAGACGCGCCGGGGAAAATTCCTGGCATGGGCTCGGCCGATTCGGGCCAGGCCCAGGAAACGTTGCCGGCGCACCAGCCCAGGAGCGCGCCGGCGGTAATTTGTTGTTGCCGGCGCGCTCCTGGGCTGGTGCGCCGGCAGCGTTTCCTGGGCCTGGCCCGGAGCAACTATAGCCGGATGGTGTATATATTGCCGGCGCACCATGGTCCAGGTGCGCCGGCAATAACCTGGGACTTATTTCAGCCACCAACCAGCACACTCACTCACACACTCACTACACCCACACAAACCCGAGCCTTCTCCCAACCCAGCTCATTTTTGCCTATTGCTATCCCCAATTTAGCTAATTTGACCAAACAAAATCATATTTTTTGAGCAAATCTTCCCTTCCAACATGCATCTCCCACACCCCCCTATGTAGATCTAGATCTACTATCCCGCATTGACCGCTCAATCTAGATCTAGATCTAGAAAGTTGGCTTCCATACGCCGTGGCCGCGGCGCGACGTCTCGATCTCGTTGACGAATATATCAAACAAATATGTGATTAATGAACAAATTGAGGAATGAAATCGATATATATTGGACATTTGAAGCAAAAGCTCGTGTGTGGCATATATATATATATGTTGTGTTTGTGCTTGTGCTTGTGTGTGTTGGCGTTGAAAATGAGTTGCCAACGTTGCGCCGAAATGTTGATTCTTTAAGTTTCCGTTTCGGCACATTTACGCGCTCCTATGTCCTACCGTGTAGGAAGGTCATGCCGAAATTTTCCGTGAAAACTACCGACGGATGCATGGTTCTAATCAATTATGTAATCTTACCATGCAGGCGATAATGGTTATCGAGATGAGTGAAAGCATCGTGATGAGATATCTGAAACACGCGATCATCGACATGTATGAAAATAACCGCACGGAGGTATTGTGTCCGTGCCGGAGATGCAAACGAGGGAAATGGTTTGACCCGTATTCAGGCAAATTGCAGGGGCACCTGCTCACTAATGGTTTCATGCATGGACACACTCAATGGATGAGTGATGATGGCGCGGAGGTCAATGGGGCGACGGCAGCAGGTGGTAATAATGGCCGGCAAGAAGGAGGGCATCATGATATTGATGACGATGAAGAGTTTGTCGCACAGGACGATAACCTTGACGACGACAATAACCTTGACGACGACAATAACCTTGACGACGACGAAGAGGTGCCGCTAGCTTCAGTCGTGCGGGAACCTCATCTTCAAGATCTGCTTCTCGAAAAGACGAAAGGTGCCAAGCGGAAATCAAAGCTTGAGCAACTCGAGATAGACTCGAATACTCCGTTGTACGACTCAGGTCGCGGGTTGGGGGAGTCTCGCTTGAGAGTAGCTCTCGATGTGCTGTAGATGAAGGCGAAACACGGATGGACGGACACAAGCGTCGACGACATCCTGGAATACGTGAAAGATCTCCTTCCTGCCGGGAACACGTGTCCTGGTAGTCTAGCCGAGGCCAAGAGAATCACGTGCCCTCTCGACTTACCCCACGAAAAGTATCACGCCTGCATCAACGACTGTATCATGTATTGCAAGGAGCACATGGACAAGACCAAATGTCCTGTGTGTGAAGCTGAACGGTACAAGAAAGGGAAGAAGAAATCTCCTCGGAAAGTTGTGTGGTACTTCCCGCTCGCCCCCCGACTTCAACGGTTCTACGCGGACCGCAAGGAAGCAGAGCTCATGCGCTGGCACGCAGAAAGAAAGGAGGCAGTGTTGAATGATGAAGAGCGGATTGAGCACCCAGTGCTGACGCACCCTTCAGATGCAAGCCAGTGGAAAGCATTAGACAATGAATTCGGAAGTTTTGGGGCAGATCCCAGAAACATCAGGTTGGGTGCAAGCACGGACGGATTCAATCCGTTCGGAAACCAGAGCAGCACACATAGCACATGGCCCGTGTTTGTATGGATCTACAACCTCCCGCCCTGGCTGTGCATGAAGAGGAAGTACATACAGATGAGTATGCTAATTCAAGGGCCGACACAGCCAGGAAACGATATCAACATGTATCTCGAACTATTAAAGGAGGAGCTTGAAACGTTGTGGGCGGAGGAAGGGGTAGATACATGGGACGCCGTCGCGGAAGAATATTTCCCTTTGAGAGCCGCGTTGATCACGACGGTGCAGGACTACCTCGGATACGATTACATTTTGTGCCAGGTGTGCCATGGACACAAGGCATGTGTCAGGTGCATGGAAGAGACGATGTTTTTGCAGCTTGGTAAGGATCCCGGCTCTTTGAAAACAGTTTACATGGGGCATCAAAGGTGGCTACGAGAAGGCGACTGTGGAGAAAGCGTGGAGATCTGTTCGATGGTACAAATGAACCCCGAGGACCTCCACGTAAGAAGAGCGGCGAAGAGATCGATACATTACTGAAAGGTTGGAAGGAGTGCCCTGCGCCGGGAAAGATTCGTCAAAAGCCTGGAGAGAAGAAGAAGAAAAAGGAAACGACGCCGCTCATTGGTGTATGGAAAAGGAGGTCCGTGTTTTGGGACTTGCCGTACTGGAAAATTCTCGATACACCTCACTGCCTTGATGTCATGCATATTACAAAGAACGTGTGCGAGAGCTTGCTTGGCACTCTTCTCAACATGCCGGACCGGACCAAAGATGGGCCGAAAGCAAGACACGACCTGAAAGTTTTGGGCATCAGGGAAGAGCTTCAGATCCCGCCGGCCCAAGAGGGACAGTCGGAGGAGGAGGCGGACGGCGGTCAGAAGCGCAAAAGGATTAAGCAGCCAGACTATTACTGTCCCCCCTCCTGCTTCACTTTTAGTCCGGCCGAGGTCGATCAATTTTTCAATTGCCTTCTAGGAGTCAGAGTGCCCTTCGGTTACTCCGGGCTAATAAGCAGATACATGGACCCCAAGAAACGAAACTTCAGCAGCATGAAGTCTCATGACTGTCACGTGATGATGACACAGATTCTTCCGGTTGCAATCCGAGGTATAATGGATGACCATGTCCGTGCAACGCTGACTGGGCTCTGTAAATTCTTCGACGTCATAACTCGGAAGTCGATAAGCGTGAAGAAACTCGCAAGGCTCCAGGAAGAGATCGTGGTGATCCTATGTGAGATGGAGATGTACTTCCTGCCTGCATTCTTTGACGTGATGGTCCATCTGTTGATCCATATCATGGATGATATCGTTAGTCTAGGGCCGGCATTCTTACACAACATGATGCCGTTTGAAAGAATGAATGGGGTCATTAAAGGATACGTTCGTAACAGGTCACATCCGGATGGAAGCATCGTCCAGGGCTGGCTCACCGAAGAGTGCATCTCTTTCTGCATGAATTATCTAGACATCGAGGACCCTATTGGTTTGCCTCAAAACAAGCACCTCCGCAGGTTCGAGGGAGTAGGCCACAAAAATGGAAGGAAGGAACTGCACGTGCACATGTCTGGTCGGACTTCCGACTTTGACAGGGCCAACTTAGTAGCGCTACAACACATTGACTTGATCGATCCTTGGTTGAAAGAGCACAAAACCATGATAGTGAACAGTGGCAAGCCGATGATGACGGAAGCAGAAATATACAGAGAGCACAACTCCTCTTTCGCGCGCTGGTTCAAAGACTACATTGATGCTAATCCCCCACCAATGGATTCTGACAAGGATAAACTAGTATTGGCCTTGTCACATGGCCCCGCGCCCAACATCATGACTTACCAAGCGTACGATATCAATGGGTACACATTCTACATGGAAGAAAAAGACAAGAATAGTGTTTACCAGAACTCAGGGGTAACGATGGATTCCTGGACGGGTGACGTAAAGACTAGATACTACGGAAGAATCGAGGAAATCTGGGAGCTTAGCTACGCTGGGGAGAAAGTGCCGATGTTCCGTATCAGATGGGCTAAGAGCGTCACAAAATAAGACCGGTATTTCACCACCATGTTTCTACCCGAAGCCAACAAATCAAAGTCCACGAACGCCACCGCGCAGAATGAGCCATGGGTACTGGCAGAACACGTGCACCAATGCTTCTTCATAACTGACCCATCCAGGCCTAGCCGTGTTATCGTGAGGAGAGGCAAGAGGACCATCATCGGAATGGATGGAGTCGCCAACGAGGAAGACTTCGAAGGACAAGTCGGAGACCCAATGATGGAAGAATCCGAGGACGAAGACACAACATACACCACAAGAAGAAGCAGGACCACGCTACCGAGGTCAGGTCGACCCTTCAAAAGAAGAAGTCACGACACGGGGCTAAATTATTCAACGACGAGCAAGAAAAGCAAGAAGAAAGCGAAACACTCTTCTCAATCGATGATCTAAAACTTTATTTGCAATCTATAACTCATATTTTGTGTAATTCATAACTACTCATATGGTCATGGCCAATATATAACTAATATTAATGTTGTGTTTGTCAACATGTATAACTCATATTTTTTGCAATGCATAACTCATATTTTTTGTAATGCATAACTCATTTTTGTATAGGATTTGGGGGAAAAGAAAAGAAACATAAAAGAAAGTGAAAACAAATAAAGAAATGAAGAAAAAGAAAATAAAAATAGAAAAGTAAATGGTTGGGGGCCCGGCGAACCAAACAGGTGGTGCGCCGGCAATAAGATCGATCCGGCTATACCTGGGACTTAACCGCACCACGCGACCCTTCTCTCCCTCCCCAATTCCCAATCGAGACGAACCCTACCGCGCCATCATCGATCTCTGCTGCCGCCACCATCGATCTCTGCTGCTGCCACCATCGATCCGCCCCTGCGCCGTCGTCCCACGCCACGGAGAGGAGCTGCCGCGCAAGGAGGAGAGGAGCCTCCGCGCAAGGAGGAGGAGAGGAGCCGCCGCGCAAGGAGGAGAGGAGCCGCCATCGATCCGCCCCTTCACCGTCATCCCACGCCACAGAGAGGAGCAGCAGGGCGTCGCCACCATCACCGTTGGTAAGAACCCCTCTCCCTTCCCCGGCCTCTTCCTTCCCCTCTCCATCCCCCTCTTCCTTCCCTCTCTCTGCCTCTGAATTCTTGCAGTAGCAGAATTTTTGCAGTAGCCCTAATTTTAGTTCTTCAAGTAGCTCCCTTCTTGCATTAGTTCTTGCAGTAGCTCACTGAAAATTTGTACATTGAATTGCTTGCAGTAAGAAAAATTTAAAATGAAAATCAAATGAAATGATGCTCAGATTCTTGCAAATGCTTGCATTATGAAAATAAAATGGGGCATTTACCTACTGCTAAATTGGTTTTGCTATTGAATTTGATGCTTAGATGCTTGCAAATGGGGCATGTACCTAATGCAAATTTTTAAAAAATGTTGTAGCTACTGGTTTAGTGTAGGTTTCATTCTCTGGTTCATTTAAAAAATGATGAAATGAGCACTTTAGTGTTTAATTCATTCTCTGGTTCATTTAAAACAAAATGAAAATGATGTACATGGTTCTCTGGAAATGAATTGGGGTTTTTTATTATAGTGGAAATGAAATGGAAATGCTACTGGTTCATTTAAAATAGTTCTCTGGTTTAGTTCACTATTGCTAGTTCACTATTTAAAATGGAAATGAAATGGAGATGGCCGTATCAAGTATGGTAAAAATTGATTGTGAGATCATGCACTGTATCAAGTATGGTAATGAATTGGGTGAAGTGAAAATATATTCAGATGTACATGGTTCTCTGTAAATGAATTGGGTGAAGTGAAAATAAAAATGCTACTGGTTTAAAATGACAAATGAAAATTTAAAATGCAGTAGGTTTGTTTGCTAGTTGCTATTTGCTTTAAATGATGAAATGCAGTAGCAAATTCTTGGTTCATTTAACTTGTTGGTAAATGCTTGTAGTAGGTTAGTGTTAGCAAATGAAATGAGTTAGTTCTCTGGCTATTACTAAAAAATGGTCATGCTACTGCTACTGGTTTAGATGAAAAGCAATTCTCTAGTTTAGAAAAGATCACAATCTCATGCCCATAAATATTTGGTGTGCTCTGGTTCATAAAATGCCAGCAGTAGGTTTAGTAGTCATTTTTGAAAGGAAGGGCTAATGGAAAGTAAGCTCTAGTTCATAAAATGCTACCAGATATTCTAACAATTTTTTCTCTGTTATGTTAAATAAATATATGATGTGCTGTTGCAAATGGACAGTAGCTAGCTAGGTTCATTTAGTTGATTTATAATTGGAGCTTTCTGATAATCCACAAATGAAAACTGGTGCTATGTTCCTTATCTGGTTCATTTAAAATGATCCATATATATGCCACTGCCATATATATAAAATGATCTGTTTTTTGGAACTGTCTTATAAGTGGGTACAAGCTCTGTTTGGCACTGTTTTAATTATGTAGCCAGAGAGTAGCATGGTGTTGATGTAAAATGGTTATGGTGTAAAATGCTAAAGATGGTTTGAATTCTGGTTTTTATTTTAGTGTTTGAATTCTGGTTTGAATCCAGGGCTAGCATGATGAAATTCTGTTGTTGTCTGAGTGTGAGAATTTGATTTACATTCATCTACTGTAATGCTAAGTGCTATTGTAATGATACTGTAGTGCTATTACTGATGGTTATTGTGAAATGAAAATGAAGCTGCTCCCCTAC
Source organism: Lolium perenne (assembly GCF_019359855.2). Classification (NCBI taxonomy): domain Eukaryota; kingdom Viridiplantae; phylum Streptophyta; class Magnoliopsida; order Poales; family Poaceae; genus Lolium; species Lolium perenne. The sequence continues at coordinate 315,160,840 of NC_067247.2, forward strand.
TGTAATGGTCAAGTTATATTGTCTCTCGTTTATGGTGATGGTTATGGTGTTCATGGCTATATATATGTGAATTGCATTTCTGTTACACAGGGATTGAGTTGCTATTGAGTGCCGGAATGTCGATTCATTTCCGTTCCGGCAATTCTAGCACTCGGCATGACCAATTTTTAGCAAAGGTCATGCCGAATTTTTCCGTGAATTCTAACTCTTTTTCATCTTCTATTAGTGCAAGCCGCCATGTCGTCTCAAGAACAGTTAGAGGAGCACTACAATAGGCACTTCTTTAGGACGGAGGAGGATGCCGAGGCCGCTGGTGTTGGCGGCGACGAGGACCATGAGATGGAGGATGCCGCTGGGGGTAGTGCCGACGAGCCAAGCGGCAACGAGGCAAGCGGCGCCGCCGGGGGTAGTACCTACGAGCCTAGCGGTGATGAGGCAACCGGCGCCGCCGGGGGTGGCGGCGAGACAAGTGGCGACGATCCTAGCAGCGCCGCCGGGAGTACTGCCACCGGGACAAGTGGAGCCAAGAGGCCGCGGAAGGCAAGGCGCCAAAACACGGTCGGCACCGGCAGAGACACAGTCAAAGAGGTGGACCCCGCCAGTGGTTTGCCGGTGGAGCCTAAGGATGTTGCCAAGGGGTACGGCAACCAACTGTCATGTATCCTCCGAGAGGTCATCAATCTCAACGAGACGGATCTCCGGGCTGAGAACAAAGCGCATTTGCGAGCCCAGCTCATTGCGAGGTTGCACTCACGATACAAGTTCCTAGGCGACTACGCCTCCACTCATGAATCCAAGAACATTGTGAACTCACAAGCCCTCTGTCGAGGGTACTCCTCGCCAATGCCCTCCGATAGGGGCTTAGGGTTGATGGAATCCTGTAGGCTGACACGAGACATCGGTTCACAGACAAGCGGGGAGAGCGATTTACCCAGGTTCGGGGCCCTCGATGAGGTAAAACCCTTACGTCCTGCCTGTCTGTTCTTTGATTATGAAAACAATGGGTTACAATGGGGTGCCGAATAGTTCGGCTGAGATCTAGACGAGATTGCTGTTACTAGGGTTACCTAGCTCTAAGCTTTTCCCGGCTAAGATTGCTAAGATTGTTCATGTGCTTCGGCAGCCCCTCTCCTGGCCTTTATATAGGAGGCCAGGTCTCAAGAGGTCTAACCGAATACGACTAGATTTACAGTAGTTTAGATCCAATCTTTCCTTGTTTGTTCGCTTTCTTGTCTTGCCCGTCAAGGAATCTTCTGGTGCGCCGACCTAGTGGCCCATCTAGCCTTCGGGTGTCTTCATGGGCCTCCAGTTGGTCAATACAGGATAGGGCAATGTCGGTTACTTGAAGGGTAGTGCCCACGTCAGTAGCCCCTGAGTGTCTAGCCGAAGATAATTCGGGTAGAGACTAATGCATGATATTCTTCTCCTTCATTGTTCTTGTTCATCTTGATTCTGCTTCACCTTCTTTTATCGGGTGCGCGTCAGCGCTCCCGATGGGAGTAGCCCCCGAGTCTAGGTACGGATGCTTGCAGTCCGTGCGTAGACTCAAGATGTACTACTCGAATACTTTCCTCTGCCGAGTTTTTCGCAAGTCTTCATAGGTCATCCGATATATTTTCTTCACGCAAAGGATAATGAGCAACGTGCCCAACTTTTGTTGGTTAACTGCCGATGGCAAAACAACATTACTCTACACAGAATCAAGTCCCCAGGCATGATCCTGGAGTGCAAAAAACTTTTATTGGATGTACATCATGCGCTCCCGATGGGAGTGTCTGGGTGTAATCGCTTGAATGCAAACTCAGTCCTTTTTCCTTCGACTGCTCATTCTGTCGAGTCTTCCTTTTATCGGGTGCGCATCAGCGCTCCCAATGGGAGTAGCCCCCGAGTCCAGGTTCGGATGCTTACAATCCGTGCGTGGACTCAAATCCTTCATCCGATGACTTTTTATGTTTCCTTCGAATGCTTCCAAATTATGACGTCATTGCTGACGTGTAACTGCTGCATGCTGATTTAACGGGTCCATCATGACGAGCTAGCCCTAGCCCTGTTCAATCAGTGTTTTAGGGCTTGACCACTGTACGCGTAACGACCAAGGTGGCTCCTCGATTTTCGCGCAATCGTGGGCGTAGTGGGCCGTCAGTTCCTCCCTTTCCTCAAGCGCCACGTGCTTACTTAACTCTTAACTTCTCCTTAAAATCTCCATAGGGCAAAAAATTCTCAATCTTCTCCACGGTTCCCGTAGCATCTCCTCATTCTCCCTCTTCTTCCTTCTTTCGCCATTGTCGCGCCGCCGCCACAGTTTCAATCTTCCCCAGATCTCGCGATGGTGAAGAAGAAGAATACCGCCGCCGCCGCTAGCTCCACCAGCGGAGGTGCCGCTGCCAAGTCCTCCTCTTCTCTTCCGAAGGGGAGCGCTCCGAGCGCCCCTCCCCAAGCTCCGGCGCCGCCAGCGCCGTCGAGCTCAATGGTCAAACCTGGGGACTGGGTAGCTTCGACCGTTACCAAGCGTGACGAGAAGAGGTCCCGAAGCTTGGGATTGATATCCTCCGACGCGGGAGATGTGATTCTTCCAGGTGCGATTTCTCGGCCTGATCCTCCTGCTGGATTTTCTGTGATGTTCTTATCTTTCCTTCACCGAGGCCTTTCGCTCCCCACGCACGGATTCCTTCTCCATCTCTTGCGGACGTATGAAATCCAATTATGGCAACTTACCCCCAACTCAATCCTTCACGTTGCTGTGTTCATCACCCTGTGTGAGGCGTTTTTGGGTATTGAACCTCATTTCGGGCTGTGGAAGAAGATCTTCTATGTGAAGAGATACTGCAGTAGTAATGGGTACTTTGTCACCGGAGGAGTAGGTTTTGTTGCTCGCTCAGAAGTTAATTATTTTAATTTCCCAATGAGAGAGTCCGTGCAAGGATGGAGGCTAAAATGGTTTTACGTCAAAGATTCCTCGTCACCCGAGTGTCGACTCCCCTGCTATGCCGACGTTTCTGAAGCCAAGCCCAAGGACTCTTGGAAGAACATCCTCTCAGCCGACGAAAGGGCCTCAGCCGAAGAATTGTTTGCCAAATTCCTTCGAATCAAAGAGGCTGACGGCCAAACTATGATTGGTACGGAGGTGGCAGCAGTATTCCTGAAGCGCCGAATCCAGCCAGTCATGGCCAGAGTTCACCCGATGTGGTTGTACTCAGGTCCAAAGGATGAGACCAGGATTAATGCTGCCGACCTATCAGAGAAAGAGTTACTTGATGAAGTCCGTCACCTTACTTCCTTTAACCAAGAAGATTCGATTCTGCTGATTTCTTCTTATGCCCCCCTTGACGCTGATCATCCACCATCAGGGGTATTTTCCTTTCTTCACATCTCCACTATGGCTTCTTGCTTAGCCGACATGATTACCTTTGTCCTTACTTGTTATTTTTCTTTTCCAGATTCCTATGGCTTCTGAAAATACACGTGATTCACCGGATGATACTTCTGAGGGGAGAGGCTCCTCAATCCCCGTAGATTTTCACACCACCGATCAAACAGGTCTAGAGGGTGAATATAATGGTCCGATGAATTTTGAAGTTGCCCACGCTGATCTTCCCTCCTCAGCCAATAACACTTGTATCGCAGATGTATCAGTGCGTAATGTCGACACTGATTGTGATACTTTTGTTGATGCAGCTGCAGAAGGGGCCAGAGCTTCTCCTGCGAAGAGATCAACCGGCGGATTTGCCGATGAAGATGATCTTTTCGACATGTAAATAGTTCTTTTTCTGAAAATTATACTGCGCCTCTTTTACTTTTCATACCCCTGTTATAATCACAGTCGACTGTTTACTTTTGCAGTGACGAGGGCTTTATCGAGCCTCCTCCTAAAAAGGCCAAGTCTGATGCCGTTTCGTCGGTCGTGGTGGCTTCCGAAGCTTCGGCTCCTAAGGCTGCCCCCATGGCTCAAGCATCGACTGCGTCTTCCCTTTCCAAAGGGAAGGATACTTCTCCAACTGCTGCTACTGCGGCTCCTTTTTCTGTAAGTCCTCTTCTGATCGCAATACAGATTTCTTGGAGCGTGCCTTATTTAATTGTTTTTCTTTCTCTCTTAAGGACCTGCGTGGCGTTATCTCTTCTCTGGAGGTTTTCGCCTCCCGATTCACTTCCCTAGAGGCTGACAAAGTTCGGCTGCAAGAGGAAGTCGAATCTTCCTCCTCAAAACTGGATGGCGCAGTCAAGATAGCTGCCGCGGCTCGCCAAGAGATTGATTCTCTGAAGGAGGAGCTGGCCAGACTGAAAGAGAAGCTGAAGGAAGAGGAAGCATCCAGGCTGGTGGCTGAGGCTCGGGCAGCCGAAAAGGATGAAGTCCTTCATCAATCTTCTTTGGCCTTGCTTGGTAATCCCTAACATACTTCTGTTGAGTGACGTTCTTATGGATTTAAACTTTTTGCCAATGACTGAATTTTTCCCTTCCTTTCTACTGCAGAGGCAGCAAACATCCCTGTCGATGCCCTGGAGAGAGTTCCAAATAACTCCCCAGCGAACGCTGTGTCAACGATTCTTGCTTCTCACCAGCTTACACAAGAGCTTCTTGTGAAGGGGAAAGGTGCTCTGGCGCGGATGCACTCGATGATCTTCCCCAAGATTAAGCAAGAGAAGACCCTGGGACAGCTGATCGATACCTTCGCGGTTGACACCAAAGAGGTCATCGAGGTATTCAAGCGTACATCGCGCACTTTTGGTGCTGTCCTTGCCTTCCAGCTTATGATGGGTTACGGCTTTAAGGGTGACATCGAGGAAATGACTAAGGGGCTTCCAAAAGGGCAAGACGGGCAGCCTGTTGATTTGAGCACCTTTAAGGCGTCTGCTCTTACTTGTGCCCGTCAGCTCCTTGAACTGGTTTCATCAAGGAAATCGTCGACTGGCCCTAGTTCATCGACTCAAACTCAGCTTCCTTGATTCTTGTAACAAACTTGTGCCTTGAGCTGATGCAAAACATTGTTCTGCCGCAAAATTCATGCTTTGTAATAAACTCCGTGCTAGCATTGTTGTTAGCACAATTTTGCTATGATATCACTTTCTTGCACTTCTCCCGATGGGAGTTATTTTGGACGTTCGGCTGTACCATATCCATCACTTCTTTATAACCAGTACTTTCTGCAGGTCTTCCCAGTACCCTCGTTTGCAGACGACTCGTCGGGTGCACTTCCTGAAAGCGATCGGATCCAGCGCATGAAAGACCGGATGACACAGATGGAGAAGGATTTACGCAGCACTTATGCCTTAGCTGCCATCATCAATAAAAGAGCGAGATTGCAGCCGACGTGGAGCGGTACATTCTTGGCGAGCTGCATAAGGCTACCGAAAGTTTAAACTGTAAGTTTCCTGATCCCTTTGCCTGCTTGCTAGCAACTTCTTGTCTGAGTCTTTTACTAATTCTTTTGGCAGTCATAGCGTTGAACCCTGCGGAAGAGAACAAGCGGATACACGAGCGGGTGCATGCTTTGACTCAGCTTTCCTCATCCGAAGAAATTTTCTGGCGGGAACACTCGAAGGCCTCGGCTGTCGTCAAATTTCAAGATCGAGTGCAACAGGTCCACCAGTTCGTCGACAAGTGCTACAAGGCTATGAGGGTAGTTTGGAAAACAATGTTTCCTCTGAATGCAGTTCCCCCTACCCTTTTGACTTTGATGTCTGAATTTGGAAGTGCCAAGAAGGTTCGGGAGCTAGTAAGATCTCAAGTCTTTGCAGGGGCCAAGTGCACGCTTGCCCTTGTGCTTGCTTGTTATCCTTCAGCTTGCTTGCTGTCTATTGCCAACGCAACTGGTGATTTCGAGGAGCTGTACCCGAAGGTTTTAGCTCCTGCTCATGTAATTGTCGACAGGCTTGAGGAGATGTCAAAGGTACCTGAGGAAAAGGAAACTCCGCAAGGGTGATATAAAGGTGTAAAATTACTTTTGTAAATTGTATTGGCTAGTTCATCCGAGTGTTTGGATTTTTGGGCCAAAACTTCTTATCTGGTTGGTACATGAATATGTACTTTTACCATGCCGTTGGCAAATATTTAAAGGGGCGAAGCTTAATTGCCCGTTGGATGTATGTGTACTAGTTGGTTAGCAAATCATTATGAGTGATCAGCTCGTGTTGCAGGTTTTGCTAAACCTGTTGTAGGCGCAACTTTGCTTTCAACCGTTTGTAAATTTCGACAGTCATTCCCGAATTTTTCGGGTGTAATGATTCTGCCGATGAGCCCGTTGCTCTCTGATATTTCCATAAGTGAAATATCGAGCGTGGGTTGTGTGTAAGTTTTCCAAACTCTTGCTTTGTACGACACTCGTAGAGGCATCTGAAGCAGAGGGGAGAATTAATGTCCTTATTCTTCTTTGCAGTGCTCGTAGAGGGTTTTGCCCTGGGTGCTATCTTCTGCCGCGCGTTAAGTTATGCCGTTACTTGGCGGCAGCACGGTCATAGATGCTTTAGATGACTGCAATACTTTAACAAGAATCAAAACTTAAGTACTTATTGATAGGGTAAATATGAAACTAGAGGGCGAAAACAAGAGGCCCTGTGTAAAGTAAAGGGGAAAAAATTTAAAAACTAAGAGAGTGTTTTATCAAGGAAGGGGTTCTTCTCCTCTTCAGAGGCATCCTCCGATTTCTTCGTCATGCTGGTGGTTGCGACAGTGCTGTTGATTTCGCCAGATGCTTGGGCAGCGATTGTTAGCATCTTGCCGCCTCCTATCTCTTCTGCTTTGGCCACTGCCGAAACTTTTTCCGCTGATGCTTTTGCTGCTGGTGCTTCAGGAGTTGGCTTCTTCTTTATCTCCCTGTCGAGTTTTTCCTCCTTGATTTCTTGTATTGTCAACTTGGGAGGGGGTTGATAGTCCCTTGTCATAGCCCAAACTTTGCAGCAATCCTTTGGAAATCACGATCACAATTGTCCGAGCGCGAGAAGCTTCCGTAGACTGTGATGTTTGTCCCGTTGTTTCCTGGCATCTTCAGCTTGAGGTATGCATAGTGCGGTACGGCCATGAACTTGGCATAAGCTGGTCTCCCGAGTATGGCGTGATACTGCGATTCCCAATTCACGACTTCAAACTTGATCTTCTCCTTCCTGAAGTTGTCGGGTTTGCCAAAAACGACGTTCAGGTATGTTTTGCCAAGAGAGTATGCTGGTGAAGTGGGGAGCATCCCGTGGAAGCGAGTATCCGAGTCTTCCAACATTCTCATGGTGATCCCCATACTTTGAATTGTGTCAAGGAATATCAAGTTGAGTCCACTTCCTCCATCCATGAAGACTTTGCTCATCTTAAACCCTCCTATCTGTGCTTCGACCACTAGGGCGGCGTGCCCTGGCTTTGGAATAGTCATCGGGTGGTCCGTTCGACTGAACGTGATTTCCTGAGATGACCATTCGACATATTCAGGAATGTTCGCCATGACGCTTTCTGCCAGGTTGATTTCTCGGGTGAGCTTCTTCATCTCTCTCCTTGAAACACCTGTCCTGTGGATCATATTCATTTGCCCACGTGGCGGTGGAAACGCCTCGTTGGGTTGATGAGGTTGAGCTTGCTGTACTTGATGCTGTGACGGGGGTGGCGGTGGTGGTGGCGGTAGCTGTTTCTGGCCTGCATGCTGGATGAGTTCATGCATATCGAGGAACTGCCGACAATCCCTGAGCAGGTGGCTAGACTTTACTTTTCCATCCTTGGAATCGGTATAAGAATGTAGGTAGCAAGGGGCGTTGATCTGTTCAGCGTAAGGCAATTTGGGGTTCTCTGAGGTCGTGGTTTATAGTTACCACGGTTCCCAGAGTCGTTCCGATTACCGTCCTGCCGATCGTCTCGCCTGTTGTCGCACCGATCATCCTGTCGATCAGAGTAACCTGCAGCTACCAAGTTATTGTCATCGTAACTGCGGTTCTTCCTTCTCTTATTCCGATCCCTTCGACCTCCCGAATCATTCTTCGGCTGGTCATCCTCTTCGTCGTCGCTGCGCTGTCGTGGTTTTCGGACATTGTCTTCACCATCGGCCCAGCTGTTGGCGATTTCCATTAGCTTGGTTATGGTCTTCGGCTTCTTGCGCCCAAGCTCTTCTATATAGCTTTCACGTCGGATGCCATCGCTGAAAGCGTCAATTGCCCTGTCGACAGATACGTCTTCTGCAGCATTTAGGAGTTTGGTGAACCTCCCGATGTACGCGCGCATCGACTCCTTCTGCTTCTGTTGGCAGTGCCGTAACTCCTCGATCCCGACGGGCCTTTTGTAGGTTGCTTGAAAGTTAGCGACAAAAGCTTCTACTAAGTCATCCCATGACTTGATGGAACCCTTCGGCAGCCCTCTGAGCCAGGCTCGTGCTGAGTCCTTTAGGTAAAACTGTAGACATTGCATTGCTGCTATCTGATTCCCTTTTTGCAGAATTCATGCGAGATAGTCCTCTATCCAGGACCTTGGCTCCTGCTGCCCATCGTATTTGGCAGCGTCGGTAGGTGTAGGTTTGAACTTCTTGGGTGGCATAGCCTCCCGAATTTTGTAGCTCAAACAATCGGCTCCTCTAAGCTCGCCGTCGTTCTCCTGGGTCTCGTCCGAAGAATCACTGTCAAGTTCTTCTCTGATGGCGCGTCATCTCCTTGCTTTGTCGATCCTGCTCTGTGTGATTTCATCCCGAGCGTCTTTTGTGCGGTGCTTTGACCCGCTGGCCTGCAGGGTCTTCTCTTTCGGTGGAACTAGATTGTGTCCTAATATCGCAAGACCCTCCAAAGCACCGCGGTGGGCCTGAGCCATGGATCCTTCGGGACGCTGGTTAATGAGGTACGCTGCAAGATTGGCTATTGCTCCTGCGACGGTTTTTGGTCGTGGCATGCCCGCGGTGTCCGTGGTCATAAAGGACTTGGTCAAGTTTGATGTTATCTCCCTTCCATCATCTTCCGAAAGCCTGGACATCCTCGATCGATGTTTGCCCCCTCCGTGGGTACTTCGGGAGGCACTCCCTTGCGAGGCCCTTCGTCGCTCGCTGGACCGGTCTGCCGCAGTTAGCCATTTCTCGAGAGTGGCTTGCTCCTTAGATAGGCGCTCCCGATTTTTCTCCAATATGGAGCGGTAAGCGTTGAGCGTCCCAACAGTGGTTCCCGCCGAAAGCGGTGTGTTGTTGAGCACGGCTGCCTTGGCTGCTGCCCACTCTTCTTCTGTAATGGTGTGGTCGCTATTGTCATTGCTGGCGCTATCCCCAAAACTAGCTCGCCTGCTGGAACGGGGGGGTGCGTTCTCCGTCTCCCCTATTAGCGACGTAGACTTGGAGGGGCACCACTCTTCGGGTGTCTCCTCGGGCGACGATGTCGATGCTGTCTTCTCCCGATGAATAGTAGGCATTGCAAATGAATGGCGTGTCGCTTGACCCTAGTCCATGCCTGGTGTCGCAGTTCATGCAGTAGTACGAGGTCATCTCCGAGGGCACGGGGTCATCAGACCCAACCGACATGGAGGATGCCGAATGAGGAGTCGATGGCGCGGACGGACTCGACGGGTTTGTCAGGCCAGTCGAAAGGTCGGGTGTCGATGACGCGCTTGGGCTTGTCGATCTGGAGATAGGTGATTCCTGCAGCCGGAGGATTCCTTCTGAGTTGACGTTGTAGTGGACGCTCCCGAACGCCATCTCCATGTTGCCTTGCAGACCAGAGAAGGTGGAGCGAGACGATTCGCTATGCGGGGTGAATTCGTAGGAGCCAAAACGGATCGGGCTTCCCAGATGAGGCGATGATGGTGCTGATGAAGCTGCTGATGACATGACGGGTTCAGCCGATGTCCGATCTTGTGCCGACAGGGTTCCCACAGACGGCGCCAATTGTCGAGGGTACTCCTCGCCAATGCCCTCCGATAGGGGCTTAGGGTTGATGGAATCCTGTAGGCTGACACGAGACATCGGTTCACAGACAAGCGGGGAGAGCGATTTACCCAGGTTCGGGGCCCTCGATGAGGTAAAACCCTTACGTCCTGCCTGTCTGTTCTTTGATTATGAAAACAATGGGTTACAATGGGGTGCCGAATAGTTCGGCTGAGATCTAGACGAGATTGCTGTTACTAGGGTTACCTAGCTCTAAGCTTTTCCTGGCTAAGATTGCTAAGATTGTTCGTGTGCTTCGGCAGCCCCTCTCCTGGCCTTTATATAGGAGGCCAGGTCTCAAGAGGTCTAACCGAATACGACTAGATTTACAGTAGTTTAGATCCAATCTTTCCTTGTTTGTTCGCTTTCTTGTCTTGCCCGTCAAGGAATCTTCTGGTGCGCCGACCTAGTGGCCCATCTAGCCTTCGGGTGTCTTCATGGGCCTCCAGTTGGTCAATACAGGATAGGGCAATGTCGGTTACTTGAAGGGTAGTGCCCACGTCACCCTCCTCAAGTTCACCAAACACCTCAGCAGCTATAAGTGCATGGTGCGGAAGATGATTGCTGACGGCAAAGGTTTCGAAGAGGTCCACTCTGCCTTTCCGCATGTCTCCCAGGCGGACTTTGATGCTTTTGTGGCCAATGAAGAGCTACAAGCGACGAAGAATCGCAAGTTGTGGGGGAAGGAAATGCGGGAGCTTAACATCGGCAACCACAACCTTGGGAGCCGTGGGTATGAGGGAAAGGAGCCCTACTGGGCGAAGGAGGACGAGGCGTATGTAAAGGCCGGCATTGAGAACCCCTGGCTCAAGTACAAGGACCCGCTTGAAAGAAGATTCATCAGGTCTCGGTACCATAAGAAGAAACTAACCGGGGAACTTGTCACGGACCTCAATGTCGCAACCGACATAATTTGGTTCACGAACGACCAGAAGGTCCTGTCGTTGGAGAAAAAACTGGTAAGCAATTTACCGGTTTTATTAGATCAAGTATCGTTCATATAATAGTAGCAACATTTCTAAATGGTTCACGTTTCTTCCGCAGGAAGAAGAAAGACAAAGACTTTCTCAAGGTGACGAAGGCTCCTCGTCCCAGGCGTCGACGGGCAGGGTAGCATGGGACAAGCCTCTCGTACGGGCGCTAAACATCGTCAATGAGCATTCACCTACGAGAAGGCCGCATAGAGGCCGTGTGGCTGGCGCCGGTACAGGCCACAAGCATGATCACTACGGCTTGTCGTCTGCGGCCGATAAAAATGCGTGCAATGAGAGGAAGCAGCGGCAGGCGGAGGAAATGGTTGAGTCAATCCTAGCCCAAGTCCAAGCTGGTTTGGTACCGCAACTGGTACCGCAACTCAAAGCTACACTCGTACTTGAAGTCAAAGCTGAAGTCGCCGCTTCAGTCCAAGCAGATTTCAACGCTCTACACGTGTGGTATGAGGGTGGCAAACAAGCCCCCCCCCCCCCCCCCCCCCGCGAAAATGCAAGTGGTTAGCTTCGACGGCAGCAACTCGATGGCGCCGCCGTCCGCTGGCAATGACAATGTTATAATGGAGACTCCTCCGGCCGCCGGCAATGTCGCTGGTGCTAGGGATTCACCGTCCATGCCGGGTAGCATCCCCTCCGTCACTTGCACGCCCGCCGCCGCATGTACTGGCCCGTCGACATTAGCCGAGCTCAACGCCCTCACGGTAGTTAACTAATGTGTACATCAAGTTAATATATTAGTTTCATCATCCTTGCCCTCTCTCTAACGCCATACACATGTTCTCGCAGGCGCTCTCAACGCCATGCACCTTCCTGATGAGAGTAAATGACGAACTCAAAGACGTCGCGAGGGGGTCCATCCTTCGGCCCCTGGATAAGAAGTGGCACACACGAGATATGGCGGATGACGTTTACCGGGTTGAAGTGGATCGGGCGTTACCGGGCTATGAGGATTTGTTTCCTCCTAATCAACCGCATGGTGCCGATGACGATAGCCCATTGAATCTGGCCTCACTGAAGGGTTGGGTACTGCTATGGCCGAAGACCCTAATCCGGATCAACACCTACTCGGGGTCGACGGCAAGCAAAGACAAGCACCTTGCGGCACCACATGTCAGCATCCCTCCACGACAGTCAGCGGCGCCGGTGGTCATCGCCCCACCAGAACGGCCAGCTGCGCCAGAGGTCAGCGCCCCACCACAACAGCCAGCTGCGCCAGAGGCCGAGGAATACGAACGTGAGAACTTCCAATGGGATATTCCTACGTCTTCACAAGTTGTCCATGAGGATGCGCCGGCCTTGAAATATGTGTGCTCCAAGAAGCTGTTCGATTCTCAAGAAACGGCTGAGGAGGAAAATCCTGAGGAGGTCGCCACCGCCGCCGTCAAAAATATGTTGAGCCCAAACACACTCCGTGCTACGGCCACTACGGCGATGGAGGGTCCATCAGTACAACCCAAGAAGAGGAAGAGGCAAAATAAGAAGGACGCCCAAGACAAGGCGGCGGCGGCCAAATCCAAGGACTCCTTGACAAGTTGCCAAACAATTGGCGACCTCTGCATCACTTGGGTGAACCGATGCTGCCGGAGCATGTCGTGAAGAAACTCACCCCGGATATGAGGAGCTTGCATGAGACTGTCTTGCATGTGGAGAACCTTCTTCTCAAATCAAAAGATCCTGGTTACCCTCTCTTCGTGGTGAAGGTGCCAACTGGCATGAACTTTGTCGAGAAGTACCCCGCGGACTTGTGCTTCATCCGGTTCAACGACATCTTCAGCATCTATCGCATGCAAGCGCTCCACTTTAGTGTGGTTCGCCTAGTTGCTCTTAGCTTGTCTACCCAGATTGTTAAGGAGGAGACGCCGACCATCGCGATAATGGACCCCTTCTATATGCGGGAGAGCATCATCTGCAACGCTGGGGATCGGGTGATTGCCACCCAGCAGGTCGAGGATTTCATGCTGGCGAACATTAAAAAGGGCGCCATTCTCATCCCTTACTTCCCCGAGTAAGTAATCACTCGCTAGTCCCCCATTACCATTCTATCCTATATCTCCATTTGCATTTCCAAAGGTTAATCCGTGTGTTTTCCGCAGAGACAAGTTCTGGACCCTCATCGTCGTGCACCCGCAACACTCGCATGCAGTCTATCTCGACTCGGGTAGGGACCACAAGAAAGACTACACCCACATCAAGGCCCTTCTCAATGATGCTCTCACCAGCTTCGCCAACAAGGCAGGCCCCCTCAAAGTAGAGAGGAAATCCCGAGGAGGCTTGGTCTTAACCCACACAACCAACTTCCCCTGCCTCAGGCAGTCGACGCACGACAATGGGATGGACGCGCGGTACGCCATCCTTCAGATGCAGGAGTACATAAAGTACGCAGATGACATGTTGCTGCCAGAGAATCTCAGAAACAGGTTTGCAAACATGGCGGATGTCCCTGATAGAGAGATTAGAAAGAACTGGGGTCGCATCCAGCAGTTCATTTGCACGATAATCCTGCAGGATGTCAACAATAGGTCTGGCGAGTTCTTCTACGGCTACGGTCTACCACCTAATGACGAGATAGAACTCCGCTTGGAGATGTCGCGTGATGAGAGGCTGTTCAACTCGCTTGAGGGCTGCCGTCCATTCCCCCCTAGGCGTACAACCTGATCCTACGACGGGAACACTTGCTAAAGCTTGAACGATATGTCCTTGAACTTCTGTATTGTAATAATTGCTATATATTCCCATAGAATCGACTAGTTGCTTTTATTTAGTTGTATGAATGTGCATGTGAACATGTGTCTATAGTTTCATTTACTTAGCTATATATTTCAAGATTATGGCGTACATAGCTTAATAATTATTTGCATTTACTCGACCACTACTTGCCTCGTATTTGGAGTTCGCCGATGATTAGAATGTTCGGTCACTCGTACACTCGGGGGTGGAGCCAGTGAGCCTTGGTGCGACGGCCACAAGTATCAATCTATTGTGCATCCTACCTAGCCTCACTGACTCCATCCCTGGATGTTAATATTTGTTTCGACCGACAAAGTATGAGGCATGCTATTTAATTCGTACTACTTCTCTTCTATTTGAGTTTGCACTTCTTAATTGCATTGGCCGATGATTAAAATGTTCGGTCACTTGTACACTCCGGGGTGGGGCCAGTGAGGCTTGGTGTGATGGCCACAAATATCAATCTATTGTGCATCCTACCTAGCCTCACTGACCCCATCCCTGTATGTTATTATTTATTTCGACCAACAAAGTATGAGGCACTATTTAGTTCATACTACTTGTCTCTTATTTGAGTTGGCACTTGTTCATTGCATTGGTACTAATAACGTTTTACTTGTCTTGTGAATGGAGATGCCGACGACATATGTCGTGTACAAGGGGAGGGTTCCTAGAGTCTACGACGACTGGGAGGATTGTCGGAGATAGGTGCACCATTTCAGCGGCAACAGCTACAAGGGATACCCCGCTAGGGTGGAGGCGGAAGGAAGATACGCCCGTTATCTAGCGGGAGAGATGAGGGACATGAGGATGAACCGGATGAAGACCATGGCCTTCGTGATGATGGTCATCATGACCATGTTGGTCATGTTCTATGTGATTGTAGTTTAGGTTAGGACCTACATTGTGAGGTGTATGACGATACTTGTGATGACTATGTACCGAGACTTCTAACTTTGTGAAACTTCGTCGTTCGGTGTTGCATATGCACATGTGTTGTATGAATCAACACATTCCGGAACGAGACTTGCGTATTTGTGTATTGATACCGAAATGAAACTTGGCTCTCTATGTGCTTCTCATATTGCATGTAATGTTGTCTAAATATGAACTGCGTTGTAAATATATACTGTTGTCAAATATGTATTGTAATATGCTAGAAAAAAGCTGTAAAAATGAATTTTCGAATATAATTACCGGCGCACCTAAATGCCCTACTGCCGGCGCACGTGGCATGCGCCAGTGCTGGAAGACCGACTGCCGGCGCAGCTGCACGTGCGCCGGTGGAATTTGGCTTTGCCGGCGAAGCTTGGATGGTGCGCCGGCAGTAGCTGACATATCGCCGGCGCACTTCCTGGTGCGCAGGCAGTGGCCAGTTATCACCGGCCCGTTCGCACCGGTGGGCTGAGGTGCGCCGGCAGTAGCCATATTTGTTGCGCCGATAGTAGCTGTTTTCCTTGTAGTGAGTGCTCGCGCGGGAAAAGGAGCGTGTCTGGCGGGCTGCTATCGTCCAGGGGAGCGCGTGGGAGAAGGGAGCTGCCGAGAGGGGGCCTGGGTCGACGGCGCGCGTCGGCGCTCTGGCGTGTCCAGGGCTTGCCAATGCGCACCCTGGCGCGTCCTGGGCGTCGTGGGCGTGGCGCGTGTCCTGCGCGGTGGGGCTCTTCTCCGACCAGGGCTAGCTCAGGTGGGTGCAGTAGGGTGAGGTGGAGTGATTTGGCATGGTCTCCAGGGCTAGAGGGTGAAGGACAGAGGGGGAGCATGCCATGGGGAACATGGCCGGCATGCCAATGGCTAGGCCATGTCTAGCTATTGCTATAGTTCAAACTAGATGCACTGGTGCTGGAGGGGACCAGGGGACATGGGAGGACCAGTGGTGATCAAGGTTTGGCCATACCCTATTGCAAATAGTGCACAAAGATTTGGTTTGATTTTGTTCACAAGGTATTTGATGTAATGGCCGCATGAATTCAAATTTGAAAATTTTGAATGAGATTGGTTGGGCTTGTTTCAAATGATCAACAACACACATTTGTGGTGGTGGCATTCAAAAATAAAAAGAATTGTAAAATTTGCAAAGTAGGATAATCTTGGTTTTGTTTCAAAGTCCCTTGTTGGCTTGAGCATAGTTTTTGATCTAAGATGAATTTGTACTGGTGGTCTTTACCAAAGTTGTTCACCTTGATGTTTACTTGGATGAGGTGCAAAGAGTTGGAATTGTTTGGTTTGAAAATCTCTAAATACAGAGGCTCAAAGTAGTGACCAGATTAAGAATGGCAGATTTGACCATTAGTGCATGTGAGCACAATTTGATTTCAAATTTGATTTGATTTGAGTTTCTTTGATTTCAAAAGTGGTTATAAGTGTTTAGTAACATAATACAACTAATGGTGCAAGCAAAAATGGTCTAGGTTGAAGATTTTCATAAATGGCCATAAGCACATGTCTGTGTTGAATTGCACTTTTTCTTATTTTCCTATTTTGGTTCACTTGATCCCAATGGGCATGGGTTAGGGTCTATTTAGGGTTAGATTGAGTTTGAAAAAAATTTCATACCATTTGGGTAAGGTATAAGGGCATAGGGCAAGATTTGCTATTATGGCTAAGTGTCACATATGCCTCCATGTACCTTTTTATTTTCTTTTTGTTTCACAAAGGAAATTGGTGAGTAAGCCCTAGGTTTTTTTTGTTGAGGTATTTCAGATCATCCAACAAGGTAGAGCAAGGCCTAAGTGATTATTTGCAAATATTAGTCCTAGGCTTACATAGGCCTAAGGATGGCAATGGAGCGGGTTTGGACGGATATAGGAAAACCGGATCCATGCCCAAATCCATCAGCCTCGCTCTGCCGCACCCATGAAAGTATCCATGGAAATGGATTTCGCCCCAAATCCAAATCCGATGGATACCTGGATATCCATGGATTTCCATGCCCATAAAATTTGAGTACAATTTCAGCAATATTTCACTTGCATTTCATCAATAATAAGCTAACATGAATATTTTGGCAACATTTTGACATTATTTCAGTATCATTTCATCCGTAATTATGTCGACAATTCATAGGAATATCAAAGCAACAATATATCACATTACCGAGGAGGCGGAGCAATCAACGAAGATCCACAGTCCATGCGGCCGGCAGAAGCCCTCCAGCACAAGGAGGTTCCGTGATTATTTAGAGTATAAAATCATTAAGGCTTAAATTAAGGGTTTGGTGATTAGGGCCTAAAAAGGACATTCAATCATAGGTAAAATTGCATGTGTCACTGTCATGTGGGTCCCACATGTCAGCTGGATATCCATCAAAAATCCATGGAGCAAAAGCTCTGCCCGTGCCCGCTCCATGAATTATCGGATATCCTCCCCATGAAATCCATGGACACAACCAACCCTCCATACCCGTGCCCGGCGGGTCGAATATCCGTGGATAACCGGATCCGTGGATAAAATTGCCATCGTGACATAGGCCTTTTAATTTTAATCTACTTTCTTTTTATTTTGTTTTATCTTGGATGGTGAAAAGAGGGGTGAGGTTTAGAGTTTAGTGGGGTCTAACAATGGTTCACCACCATTTAGAAAGGTAAGAATGGTATTGGTCAAGATTTGCATATTAGGGCTATATGCCCACATATGTCTTTTTGTTTTAATTTTGTTTTTTTCATATTTGATCCAATTTGGTTTTGAGAAGGTTAGGGTTTTGGGTTTTGGGAATATGTTCAATGTAATAAACAAAACAATCATGGAAATAACACAAGTATTAGGTATGAGCACTATGCATAGCATCATATGTAAGAAAGTTTTTTGTTGGTTCTCATTTTTGGAAAAAGGTAATTCATTTTCTCTTTGTTTTAAAATTTGGGATGTTACAAACCCTTCCCCCTTAAACAAATCTCATCCCGAGATTTTAGGAAAAGTTAGGTTCCTAAGAGAGATTGGGCAATTGGGTTAACAGGAAAACATACTTGGCATGGCCTGAGGTGCTTCCTGTGTTTTTGTTGCCTTCATGTGGTAGAGGCGACCATTGTGGTTGTTCTGGTTCCTTCTGTCTGCGAAACGGCGCTGTTGCTAGGCAGGGGCAGCAGGGTTGGTGGCAGTCTTGGCTAACCTTTTGGGGCACTCATTGGAGTAGTGTCCCACAATTCCGCATTCATAACAAGTTATTGTCGACTTGTCCTTGGGGGTGATGGGAACAGCGTTGCTTCCAGTCCTCGGGCCAGTGTTGGTGTTGTTGTTGTTCCCATTGTTGTTGTTGTGGTTGTTGTTGTTGGTGTTGTGATTGTTGTTGTTGTAGCCTCCGGGCTTCGGGGGTCCTCCATTATTGTTGTAGTTGTTTGGGCGGTAGGTCTGAGCAGTGGGCTTGTTGTATCTTGGGGCAAATCCTCCAGATGAGTTGTTGCGGTACTTCTGGGCATTGCTGGACCCATTCTGGTTCATCATCCGGCGCTTGCAGTTCTCGTTAGCTTGGTGAAGCTTCCCTTCCATCTGGATGGCGGAGTCCACCAGGGCTTCTAGGTCAGCAAAGGGAATGTTGACCAGTACAGTCTGCATTTCGTCGTGCAGTCCGTTCAGAAATCTTTCCTTCCGCTTCTCATTGGTGTCGGTTTCGTCCGGGGCGTACCTTCACAGAGTGAGAAATCTGTCGCGGTATTCTACCACGGACATCCTTCCTTGTTTGATTTTGCGGAATTAGTCTCTCATCTTCTTGATCAGTCCTTGGGGCACATGGTTGCTAAACTTGAGCTTGAAGTCCTCCCAGGTCATCATCTATCCCGCATTTATTGCACGGGCGCTTGTCCACCAGGCTCTTGCAGGTCCTGACAGGTAGTGGGTGGCGAACAGTACTTTCTCTGCGGCTTCAACTCCCGCCACTTCCAGGTTGTTCTCCATGGTCTGGAGCCAGTCGTCTGCATCAAGTGGCTCTTCGATCTTGCTGAACATGGGTGGGTTGGTGTTCTGAAAGTTCTTCAGCTTTGACCCAGGGTGGTCATGGTTTCCATGGCCTTGGTTGTTCTGAGCGATCTGCTGCAGTGCGGCAATATTGTCTTGTCGTTTAGCTCTCTCGGCTTCTCGGTCTGCCATCATCATTTGGAGCATTTGCATCATTGCATCTTGGTTGATGCTGCGGGTTGGTGGGGCCATCTGAACATTGAGGGAGATGATAAGGTAAGAGGGAAATTTCTATGGTTTTTTGGTTTAAAGTTCAAAAAGTTCAAAACTTGAAAACTTGAGTAGTGTTGAGGGGGTAAAAACCAACAACACTTTTTCATTCATACCAAGCATCACACATTACAAACAAACACACCGGTGGTTTTAAGAACCATTCATTCGTTCTACGATACAAGGGATCCTGATACAACTCACACCTACGAAAGTGCTCTAGGGATGCTACTCTTCATGGTGGGTTCTTCATCTTCAGGGGTAATGTGCTTGGCGAAAGGCGAGGGCGTTGTCCAACTCCTTGCGGGTCTTGTACAGCATGAAGTCCAGGTGGGCGACATAGTGGTTCATCTCCGGGTGCGGGGGCATGGTTATTGGTCTTCCCATGGGGTCATGTCTTGGGTAGTAGATGAAGCGAGTGTTTCTGATCTTGTTCTCATTCTGTCCACACAGACGGGCAATTGCTTCCTGCATAGCTCTGACTATTCCTTCCTTCCAAGTGTTTCCCGTTACAGAAAACCATATGGTTTCCCATATTGGGGCTCCTAGCTTTCCTCTCAGATCTGCAGTTACTTCCCACCGAGGTTGTCCTCCTGATTGATGGTTGAGTGGCACTCCAAAGAACTCGGGATACGGGCGTCCTAGATATTCAACCAGTTGTCTCAAATCCTTCTCGAACATGAGATTTCCTCCGTGACCAAGCTGATAGGACTCACAGTTGTACTCCATCTGTGAAGAAATTGGATGAGTAGTTTAGAGAGGTGAGCAAGTGTATCCAAAATTTTAGGTGGTAGTACAAGGAAAAGTAGAGCATGGGTTTCTCATTTTGAAAAGATCTCAAGGGTAAGAGTAAGAATAAGTTTTCATAAATATTCACTTCATTTGTTTTGAAACTAAGTTTTTCGGACGTCCATTCTAACTAGGGTCTCCTAAGGTCAAACAATGGCTCTGATACCAACTTTTCAACACCCAAATTTTTAAGTACAGATGCATGTTATACCATACATCGCAATCCCAGGAATATTGTTGTTGCGAGACATAATAGTTGATATCATAAGTCATCATTCATTACAAACCATAGTCGTCTTACAAATATAGATCACATGATCCAATATTACACAAATAGTTGATCTAGTGATCAACGAACACCATACATAGCGGAAGCGTAATAGAAGGGGACTATCTAGTCCACAGGCCAACGCTTGACGTTAGAAGAACTCCTAGTTGTCGTAGGCGTCCTGCTGGTCTTCACCTTCGTAGTGCTGCTCCTCTTCATAGTCTGGCCATTTGAATAGCCAGGGACACAGCCGTGAGTACTTTATGTACTCGCAAACTAATACTAGTGTAAGTACTATCAACTTTAGTAAGGGGGTGCTAAGCTCTAGTTTATTTTGCATAAAGCCAGTTTTAGTTCACAAGTATTTGATAAAAGACTCTTCATGTGCTAACTAACTCAAGTGGGAACATTAGTGTCATTCCCACAACTCAGTTGTGATTCAAGTCAAGTCACCTATTCAATTCATCAAGGGTTTTCAAGAATTATCTGACACCGGAAACAGTATGGCCTTTCCAACCGTCTGTAACCGTGGACACGGCTATTTGAATAGATTTACACTCTGTAGAGGTTACACACTTGTGCCACAACATTTGATTACATCCGTCAGGGATAACCCTGAATCATCGTAACTCGGTACGCGGATCATCAACCATAACCTTTCACTTACATACCCTAGTATAGGCACCTCTCCCCATGAGCTTGGCCTCCCAGTGAAGACAAATCATCAGCCTGGGAACTGCACAGGGCTTGGGCCGGACAATGCACCTCATTTCACATCATTTTCACTTTTAACGGAGGCAGCCTCGGCATAACCCCTATGATGCTTGTTCAGAGGGAACCCATACTAAGATGCATAAACTTCCAGTTAAGCCCTACCCATAATCAGGTATTGTGGGGGTACTAACTAATTGGAAAGGTATTGCATCCAAACCAACATCAGTTTTTATCAAATTCACCATGTCATTCAGGTCATATTCACCTTCAAAGATCTTTCACTAGAATGACTCATCATTCCAAAGTTTTCAAATTCACTTCAATTCACAAGTTCCCATCTAGAGTAGTCAATTTTATTTGTTAGCACTAGCAACTAGTCATGAGGGGTGCTATCTAGCTTATCAAGCTTTGAGGTTAACTTTACTACTCTTGTAACATGCTACACTTAGACCAAAGTTAACTATAAGAGTAATCCTTAATAAACAAGTAAAAGGTTGAAGGGTAAAACTTGGGATGGGATCATTGCACATAAAGTAAAGGTGAGGTTGCCTTTCTCAAATAGAGCTTTGCACTTGCAAGAATATTAGCTTGCCTTGGTTGGTGTACTGATCAAAGTGGTCTTCCTCTTCCTGGAAGTAGACCTCCTCCTCCTTGTACTCCTCGGTAGTACTAGCGTCTAAAAACGGATACGAGATAACAATCACCAAACAAGGTTCAAGAGCTACACTAAGCACACAATGGCTTCACACCAACTATTCTAGTATCATGACACACATAACATATTGGTTGAGTTGGTTTTCTTTCTTTAAGAAAAATAATTTCCTCTCATTACCTATATAGATTAGAGTTTCTATTTAGTTCCTTGAGGCAATAATTTCCTCTCATTGAATTTTGTTAAGATTTAATTTCCTCAAATGAGTAAGATATGAACCCATGTTGACCAAGGTCAACCCTTCATAATCCTCATTTGGAAATGATTTAAATGAGGTAGAATACCTCATACCATTTAACAATACCACTTATGATTTAACATCACCAAGTAATTCAATGTGAGAGTAAGTAGAACAAAGTCACAACCTCATGTGAAGTTACTTGGGACAAGATTCAAATGAGGTAAAACACCTCATATGATTTAAATAATAGTTTTGGACAATATCATTTGACTAGAATAGCCATATACTCCGTTATTTCAACTAGGCCATGATCACACAAAGTAACCATGCCATATTTTTACATAATCAATTATAGTATATGAAATGTGATCTATGAGAGTTGAAATCAATTCAATAGCATTTTTGGTTGATTTTTAAATAATGTTTGAAGTTGCAAAAGTACCTGACTTGTTATTTTTGTCACATTATTTCTACAGTGAATTTCATGATGAGACCAGTGTAGTTATGTAGATATTTTCTGTAGCTTTCTATCCATATGCAGTTCATCAAATTTGGTTTGGTAGAATTTGTTTTATTTAAATTCAAAGAGGACACCAGTAATCAATTTAAAGGATTTGATTTAAACCAAATTTGAATTAACATGCCACGCGGGAAAAACTAACGGGCCAGCGAGGGAGAGAGAGAAGTGGGCCGGCCCAACTGCGCGTCCAGCGCGAGCAGGCCGCCTGACAGGGTGGGGCACGCCTGTCAGTGGGTCTTAAAACCCGAAACGGTATGCGAGTGTGTGAGCCGTTGGATTAGAAGCAGATCGGACGAGCGAGAAGCTTCGTCTTCTCCGGCGAGAGAGGACTCACTGGCGGCGAGGGTTTGATGCGGGCGAGCTCACCGGCGGTCGGCGAGGCAGGGCGTCGACGGTGCTCGAGGTTGTCGATGACGGCGTGTCGAGCGGTGGTCGTGGGAGCGTCTGGGGTGGTCGCAATCGACGGCGGCGTGCAGGTGTTCTGGCGGGGCTCCGGCGATGAATTGGCTTGCTCCGGTGGCCAATGTTGATGGGAGAGGAGTGGAGGAGGCTCAGAGAGGGGAGGGGAGTGGAGTGGTGTGCTTAGATGAGGAAGGGGAGGCTCCCTTTTATAGGCGCGAGAGGTGCCCGTGGGGGTGCGATGAAGTCGACCATGGCGCGGCGTTTCCGGTGAGCGAAGGGGCAAGGCGAGGGCAGGGCTAGGTACGCGATGTTGAGGCGAAGCTATGGAGCGTGCTGGCGAGGACGGAGGTGGTCGGGGATGCTTAGGGCGATGCCAATGCCGTGCGGCACGGTGGCGGAAGAACGGCGAGGATGTCGACGGTGGCAGTTCTCGCGCGGGCAAAGGAGCGTGTCTGGCGGGCTGCTGTCGTCCAGGGGAGCGCGTGGGAGAAGGGAGCTGGCGAGAGGTGGCCTGGGTCGACGGCGCGCGTCGGCGCTCTGGCGTGTCCAGGGCTTGCCAATGTGCATCCTGGCGTGTCCTGGGCGTCGTGGGCGTGGCGCGTGTCCTGCGCGGTGGGGCTCTTCTCTGACCAGGGCTAGCTCAGGTGGGTGCAGTAGGGTGAGGTGGAATTGTTTGGCATGGTGGCCAGGGCTAGAGGGTGAAGGAGAGAGGGGGAGCATGCCATGGGGAACATGGCCGACATGCCAATGGCTAGGCCATGTCTGGCTATTGCTTGGGTTCAAACTAGATGCACTGGTGTTGGAGGGGACCAGGGGACAAGGGAGGACCAGTGGTGATCAAGGTTTGGCCATACCCTATTGCAAATAGTGCACAAAGATTTGGTTTGATTTTGTTCACAAGGTATTTGATGTAATGGCCGCATGAATTCAAATTTGAAAATTTTGAATGAGATTTGTTGGGATTGTTTCTAATGATCAACAACACACATTTGTGGTGGTGGCATTCAAAAATAAAAAGAATTGCTAAATTTGCAAAGTGGGATAATCTTGGTTTTGTTTCAAAGTCCCTTGTTGGCTTGAACATAGTTTTTGATCTAAGATGAATTTGTACTGGTGGTCTTTACCAAAGTTGTTCACCTTGATTTGTACTTGGATGAGGTGTAAAGAGTTGGAATTGTTTGTTTTGAAAATCTCTAAATACAGAGGCTCAAAGTAGTGACCAGATTAAGAATGGCATATTTGACCATTAGTGCATGTGAGCACAATTTGATTTCAAATTTGATTTGATTTGAGTTTCTTTGATTCCAAAAGTGGTTAAAATTGATTATTAACATAATACAACTAATGGTGCAAGCAAAAATGGTCTAGGTTGAAGATTTTCAAAAATGGCCATAAGCACATGTGTGTGTTGAATTGCACTTTTTCTTATTTTCCTATTTTGGTTCACTTGATCCCAATGGGCATGGGTTAGGGTCTATTTAGGGTTAGATTGAGTTTGAAACAAATTTCATACCATTTGGGTAAGGTATGAGGGCATAGGGCAAGATTTGCTATTATGGCTAAGTGTCACATATGCCTCCATGTACCTTTTTATTTTCTTTTTGTTTCACAAAGGAAATTGGTGAGTAAGCCCTAGGTTGGTTTTGTTGAGGTATTTCAGATCATCCAACAAGGTAGAGCAAGGCCTAAGTGATTATTTCCAAATATTAGTCCTAGGCTTACATAGGCCTTTTCATTTTAATCTACTTTCTTTTTATTTTGTTTTATCTTGGATGGTGAAAAGAGGGGTGAGGTTTGATACGTCTCCAACGTATCTATAATTTCTGATGTTCCATGCTTGTTTTATGACAATACCTACATGTTTTGTTCACACTTTATGATGATTTTATGCGTTTTCCAGAACTAACCTATTGACGAGATGCCGAAGTGCCAGTTCCTGTTTTCTGCTGTTTTTGGTTTCAGAAATCCTAGTAAGGAAATATTCTCGGAATTGGACGAAATCAACGCCCAGCATCTTATAATTCCACGAAGCTTCCAGAACACCCGAGAGGGACCAGAGGAGAGCCACAGGGGGCCCACATGTGTGCCCGGCGCGGCCAAGAGGGGGGCCGCGCCCCCCTATTGTGTGGTGGCTCCGTAGCCCTTCCGACTCCGCCTATTCGCCTATAAGAAGCCTCCTGACCTAAAACATCGATACGGAAAAGCCACGGTACGAGAAAGCTTCCAGAGCCACCGCCATCGCGAAGCCAAGATCTAGGGGAGAGGAGTCTCTGTTCCGGCACGCCGCCGGGACGGGGAAGTGCCCCCGGAAGGCATCTCCATCGACACCACCGCCATCTTCATCACCGCTGCTGCTCTCCATGATGAGGAGGGAGTAGTTCTCCATCGAGGCTAAGGGCTGTACCGGTAGCTATGTGGTTAATCTCTCTCCCATGTACTTCAATACAATGGTCTCATGAGCTGCCTTACATGATTGAGATTCATATGATGAGCTTTGTATCACTATTAATCTATGTGCTACTCTAGTGATGTTATTAAAGTACTCTATTCCTCCTCCATGATGTAATGGTGACAGTGTGTGCATCATGTAGTAGTTGGCGTAGTTTATGATTATGATCTCTTGTAGATTATGAAGTTAACTATTACTATGATGGTATTGATGTGATCTATTCCTCCTTTCATAGTATGATGGTGACAGTGTGCATGCTATGTTAGTACTCGGTATAATTGCGTTGGTCTATCATGCACTCTAAGGTTATTTAAATATGAACATCGAATGTTGTGGAGCTTGTTAACTCCGGCATTGAGGTGCTCTTGTAGCCCTACACAATTAATGGTGTTCATCATCCAACAATAGAGTGTAGAGTGGTTTTATTATGTGATCAATGTTGAGAGTGTCCACTAGTGAAAGTATGATCCCTAGGCCTTGTTTCCAAATACTGCAATCATCACTTATTTACTGTTTTACTGCATCTTTACTTCCTGCAATATTACTACCATCAACTGCACGCCAGCAAGCTATTTTCTGGCGCGGTTACTACTGCTCATATTCATTCATACCACTTGTATTTCACTATCGCTTCGCTGAACTAGTGCACCTATACATCTGACAAGTGTAGTAGGTGTGTTGGGGACACAAGAGACTTCTTGTATCGTGATTGCAGGGTTGCTTGAGAGGGATATCTTTGACCTCTTCCTCCCTGAGTTCGATAAACCTTGGGTGATCTACTTAAGGGAAAACTTGCTGCTGTTCTACAAACCTCTGCTCTTGGAGGCCCAACACTGTCTACAGGAAAAGAAGCGTGAGTAGACATCAAGCTATTTTTCTAGCGCCGTTGCCGGGGAACGAAAAGCTACAATACAGGGATTTCCTCCCTCGTCAACCACGCGCCAGTTGTAGACAGTCAAGCTATTTTCTGGCGCCGTTGCCGGGGAGGAAAGGTAAAAGGCATTCACACTCTGGTCCCAGGTAACTAAGTTATTTTCTGGTACCGTTGTAAGTGCTCGAAGCTATTTCCTTTAGATCCTGCAATTGCATCTTTTTGTTTCTTGTTTTACACTAGTAAGGCATAATGGAAAATAACTGTGAGCTTTTTAATTTATTTCCTAAGTTAAGACATGAATTGTGTGATGCGAAAATTAAAAAACCTTTGGAACATATTAGTATGAACACTTTGAACACCATTGTTGCTAATGATATGGAAAATTCTAAGCTTGGGGAAGTTGGTTTTGATGAGCATGATATTTTTAGTCCCCCAAGCATTGAGGAGAAAATTTTCTTTGATGATACTTTGCCTCCTATTTATGATGATTATAATGATAGTAGTCTTTTGGTGCCACCTACTATGGAGGATAAAGTTTATTATGATTACAATATGCCTCCTATATTTGATAGCTACTTTGTTGAATTTGCTCCCACTACAATTAATAAGAATAACTATGCTTATGTTGGGAGTAGTAATTATTTTATGCATGAGACTCATGATAAGAATGCTTCATGTGATAGTTATATTGTTGAGTTTGTTCATGATGCTACTGAAAATCATTATGAGAAAGGAAAATATGGTTGTAGAAATTTTCATGTTACTAAAACACCTCTCTATATGCTGAAATTTTTGAAGCTACACTTGTTTTATCTTTCTATGCTTGTTGTATTATGCTTCATGAATTTGTTTATGTACAAGATTCCTTTGCATAGGAAGTGGGTTAGACTTAAATGTGTTTTGAATTTGCTTCTTGATGCTCTCTTTTGCTTCAACTCTTATTTCTTGGGAGTGCATCATTAAAATTACTGAGCCCATCTTAAGGGCTATAAAGAAAGCACTTCTTGGGAGATAACCCATGTGTTTATTTTAGTACAGCAACTTTTGTTTTATATTTGAGTCTTGGAAGTTGTTACTACTGTAGAAACCTCTCCTTATCTTATTTTATTGCATTTGTTGTGCCAAGTAAAGTCTTTGATAGCAAGGTTGATACTAGATTTGGATTACTGCGCAGAAACAGATTTCTGTCTGTCACGAATTTGTGCAATGTTCTCTGTAGGTAACTCAGAAAAATCTGCCAATTTACGTGCGTGATCCTAAGATATGTACGCAACTTTCATTCAATTTGAGCATTTTCATCTGAGCAAGTCCAGTGCCTCTAAAAAAATCGTCTTTACGGACTGTTCTGTTTTGACAGATTCTGTCTTTTATTTCGCATTGCCTCTTTTGCTGTGTTGGATGGATTTCTTTGTTCCATTGACTTCCAGTAGCTTTGTGCAATGTCCAGAAGTGTTAATAATGATTGTGTCACCTCTGAACATGTGAATTTTTGATTATGCACTAACCCTCTAATGAGTTTGTTTTGAGTTTGGTGTGAAGGAAGTTTTCAAGGTTCAACAGAGGAGGATGATATATGATTAAGAAGAGTGAAAAGTCTAAGCTTGGGGATGCCCCCGTGGTTCATCCCTGCATATTTCAAGAAGACTCGAGCATCTAAGCTTGCGGATGCCCAAGGCATCCCCTTCTTCATCAACAATTTATCAGGTTCTTCTATTGAAACTATATTTTTATTCCATCACATCTTATGTACTTTACTTGGAGCGTCTGTTTGTTTTGTTTGAATAAACTAGCAGGGTGACCCGCGCATTTGCACGGCTAGGTTTGGTATTGTCGTCTCTAGCGATTAGTTGTCTCATAGAAAATGATTAAATTGTCCTCTTAAATTTTTATGGTCGGTAATAATATCTGTGAAATATAGTAAGTTTGTTAGTAAGGAATACAATGAGTGAAAATATAGGATTGAAGGATTTTATTCGCCCTGAAAATCATAGGCTCTTAGACTATGTTGTTCCTTCATCTTCCATGCATCCTTGGTCCTTAGTGTCCAATTTTTATAAAAACTAATAAAGTTTCCCACAAGTATTAAACCAAAATTCCGGAGTCTTGTAGTTATTACATCATTTTCTCTTACTCAAAATCCTCGTGATTGGGCACAAGTGTTTTGCTTTTTTGTTTGTGCAATCTTAGGTCTCTTGATAAATGCATGCATGCTTATTTTACTATGTACTCTATCTATCGAAAGCAATGTATTCTTCATTTATATTCACCAAAGAATTTGAAACCATCTCTCTCCCCTCCTGGCTTGTCGTTTTTTGTCATATGTCCCATTGCTTTGTGTTAATCTCTTTAGCACGCTTAGGGACTCCTTGATCTGCAATATTCTCGAGTTAGTGAATAGGACATGATTGTTTGTCTAGAATAGCTGATTATAAAAACATATGGAATTTCCTAAAACTGATAGCTGGGCCAAGAAATAGGAAAAACACATGAGTCCTAGAAAACATAGTGAGATAAAGCTTAAAAATATATATGTAAATTAAAATTGTGTCATAGCCATGCTAGATAATTATTTCTATTCCCTTGTTCCTTTGTCCATAGAATGTAATAACCTTTTTATGTGGACTGTAGAATTACTTTGTTATGCTTTTTTCTATGCTCCAATCTTTAAAATCAAATGGAAGGACCGTACTATCTTAAGAAAAATTTCTCTTCACATAATTTTTTTTTTAGATAAAAGGCATCACAATGCCCGACTTTAAATTAATAAAGCCCTTAGGTTCAACAAGTTATACAATGCTGCGGCATACAGCTTAGCCAAAGAAAAACAACTAGACGAGGATAAAGGAAGGTAGGTAAACACGACAAGCATAGCTAGTCCCAGGCGGAGCACGAGACATATCCGGGGCAGGAGGAACCGCGCTACTGCTTCTTCAAGGGCTTGTGTGCTCTGGTCTCACGGCGACGTAAAGCTCCCGCAGCTTGTTCTCCAGCCACCGTAGACCGTCCCGATCGCTTGGCTTTGCCTTGCCGCTCCAAAGCTGAATGAAAATAGCAGTTTTGAAAATCATGTTAGCGGGATGATTAATAACTTTTTTCTCGATAGTTAGCTTATTACGACTGTTCCAAAGGGCCCAGGCTTGGGCGAGAAAAAGAAACCAAAGGAGTCTACGGGCCCTTCCCGCAAGACTAGAAAGAATGGCATGGAATTGAGGAAAGTTTCCCGGATTCCAATTACAGTCCAGGATCTGCCGGATAGCGCTCCAAGCAAACCTAGCAAGGGAGCAGGAGAAGAAGATATGCCCGGCATCTTCCACCTGTCCGCAGAGCGCGCAGTTGCCCGAGGCAGGACCATGCCGTGTTGCAATTTGTTGACTAGAAGGCAATCTGTCAAGGATTAACTGCCACGCAAAAATCTTGATCTTCAAAGGCACTTTGGCCTCCCACACATCTTTATAATAGGCGACGGACGCCCCTTGAGACAGCTTGGCGTACAAAGATTGCACCGTGAACTTGCCCGAAGAATCCAAGTGCCAAGTAACCTTGTCCATGCTGTTAGAAAGGACAGTGGACTCTGTGAGCCTCCCTAGCTCATCCCACTGTCGCCTTCCCTCAGGGTTAAGAGATCGACGGAAAACAATGTTAAGATCTCCAGATTCCAGAGCGACGGCCACCGAGATATTAGGATCAGCACAGATGTTGAAGAGATCGGGGAAGATTTCCTTGATGGGCCTGTCTTGACACCACCAATCAGTCCAGAAGAAGGTACGTCGTCCGTCTCCAATCAAATGTTTCGCCCCCAGCTTGAAGAAGTGCTTTATTTTGTGCAAGCTTTTCCAAAATTGCGAGCCACCCTGCCCGGATCCCTCGAAGAGGTTATCGGCGTCGCGGTATTTGGCTCTGATGATAGTCGCCCAGATAGAAGCATCGTCCTGGTACAGCTTCCAAATCCATTTGGACAACAGGGCAATGTTCATCTTTTTGGAGTTGAGCAGGCCTAACCCTCCCGAGGATTTTGGTCGGCAAACCGAAGGCCAATTGACCATATGGTACTTACGCTTATTGCCCGCTCCTTCCCAGAAGAATTTTGAGCGGTGAGAGTCAAATCTAGCATGAATCCCATCATGCAGAAGAAAAAGACCCATGGCGAATATGGGAATGCTATCTAGGCAGGCATTAGAGAGGATCAGTCTTCCCCCAGATGTGAGAAGTTTGCTCAGCCAGGGTTCAATTCTGCCAGCCAGCTTGCGGACCAGGAACAGCCATTGCTCGATGCGGAGCTTCCTGTCCGAGATGGGAAGACCAAGGTACATGAATGGGAACGATCCACGTTTGCAGTTCAGCTTGTTCGCCACTCTCTGCTGTTCCTCCATGGGTTGGCCCATCACGATAACTTCACTCTTGTGGTAATTAATCTTCAGGCCGGACATATCTTCGAAGCACATAAGCAAGAATTTGAGGTTGGCTATGTTCTCTTCGGAATTCTGGATGAGGATGAGCGTATCGTCTGCGTACTGCAGATGTGAGATCCCTCCCGTGATCAAATGTGGGACCACTCCCTGTATGTGGCCAGCAGCCCCAGCTGCAGAGAGAATGCCGGACAGAGCTTCCCCAATGAAGTTAAACAGGAGAGGGGAAAGCGGGTCCCCTTGACGCACCCCTCTTTTATTCCTGAAGTATGGCCCGATCACGCCGTTGATGGCAATGGCGGTCTGCCCACCAGAGACCAGCTGCAGGATTCTGTGGATGTATGCTTCTTCAAAACCCTTGCACCGAAGCACCTCAGCCAGGAACTCCCAGTTAACCCGGTCGTAGGCCTTCTCAAAATCAAGTTTTAGGAGAATCCCACCCAAACGCTTAGAGCGGAGCTCATGAACGATTTCAATGAGCGCAAGAGGTCCTTCGAGTAAATTCCTCCCCTTGATGAACGATGTCTGGTTCAGACTAATGGTTTTATGCGCAATCGGATCCAGGCGGTACGCGAACGCCTTCGAGACGATTTTGAAGATCACATTGATGAGAGCTATTGGGCGGAACTGCGAAACCAGATCCACGCCAGGGACCTTGGGGATAAGAGTGAGAATGGCAAAGTTTAGGCGAGAGATGTCTATGCGACCTAGCATAAAATCATTGAGAATGTGAAGCACCCCGAGCTTAACATTAGGCCAAAACCGTTTGAAGAACAAAACAGGAAAGCCATCCGGTCCGGGAGCCGTGTCCGATTTCATCTCCCGAACAATGGAATCCAGCTCCGTTTCCGTAAAAGTTATCATGAGCTGATTATTGTCTTCCAACGAGACCTGTGAAGTCGTCGGCCAAGTCCTGGGAGATAAGCTACATGTGCGGTTCCCCTCCGAACCGAGCAAGTCACGGTAGAAGTCGTAGATCGCCGTTTGGATTTTACTGGGATCGTTCGTGATTTCATTCCCTAAGTTAATGGAGGAGATCGTGCACTTTCTTCTTCTTCCATTGGCCACCGCGTGAAAGTATGCCGTGTTTGCGTCCCCCTGGACCGCCCACTTGACCCTTCCTCTTTGGCGCCAGTACTCTTCCTCCGCACTCACGATTTGGAGGAGTTGATCTTCCAGGTAGTATCTTTGTGCCCATTCCTCATCGTCCAAGCCACTGGAATCTGCCTGCACATCAAGCTGTATGATTTGGGTCATCAGGGCTTCTTTGTCACGTTTGCTTGCCACTCCAATGTTGCGGGCCCATCCACGCAGATGCTGGCGAAGGCAACCGGACATGAACTGCCACCAGTCAATGATGTCCCGGCCTCCCACTTTGGCCGAGAGATTACCCCATGTGTTTTGAAGCATGGGGAGAAAGTCCTGACGCTCGAACCAGCCTGATTCGAAGAAGAAACGGTTGCTTCTCTCTGGCAGCCCATCGCCGGAGTCAAAAATAAGCGGGGTATGATCGGAGCCCAAGCTCGTCTCTGCGCGAAGAGAACATAGAGGGAAAAAACCTTCCAGAGATGGAGAGATGAAGACACGATCGAGCACCGAACGCACCGGGTTGATTTGGCGGTTGGTCCAGGTGAACCGGGCCCCGGAGCGCGGGATTTCACGCAACGCCCACGCTGCAATGTGTTCATTGAATAGATCCATGAGCCTCCAGTTGAGGTGATCATTGTTCTTGTCACAGGCCGCTCTGATGAGGTTAAAGTCTCCGCCCATAAGCAAAGGAGTGTTGGTTCTAGCCACCTTGGCCGAAATTTCCTCAAGGAAGGCCCTGGATCGCCCGTGATCCGCAGGGCCGTAAATCCCAACCACCGTCATGATCCGCCTGGACGTCCTGTGAAGAATGGAGGTACTAAGGTAGAACTGTCCCATATCTACCACACCCACCTCAAAGCCGCTGTCACGGACGCCCATAAGCATCCCCCCGGAGTGCCCGTTGGCCGGCAGCCAGCACCAGAAAAACTTGTCCCCGATCTCCAGGCTACGCAGTTCAAGATCCGTGAAGTCCTGTTTGATGGTTTCCTGTAGAATGACTATGTCAATCTTGTGATCTCGGAGGTAATCCTTCAAGAGAGTCCGTCGCCCCCTACGACCGAACCCTCGGATGTTCCAAAATAGGCATCTCATTTGGATAACCTTCCTTGAGCCCGTGCTTGGCGGGTTAGCGGTCTTGGGCCTACTGGATATTGCTTCTTGGCCATCTTCCTCTTTTTAGCGGGTTTGCCCTTGCTTCCCCGCTCGAGGCTGTCCTCCCCCTCTTGTACCACAGGCCCTTCCTGTGTTACCCGGGGTTCATTCTCTTCATTTGTCGCAGCCTGTGCCTTGGCCGTCTCCACCTCAGCTTTGTGTCTAGCTGCCGCCAGGTCAGCTTGTGCAAGCTCCCTAGCTTGTATCAAGGAGATGATCATCTCGGGAGGGCCCAGAGAGGAGGAAGGGAAAATGACACAGCTATCTTTCGCCACAGTGAGCAATTTATCAACAGGAACAGTTTGAAAGGCAGTATACTTAGATGAATCGAAAGTACCTGGGGTGGCGGAGGAGGGAGCATCTTTGTCGGTGGCGAGGCGAATAGCTCTGGCCAGCACAGGTTCATCTGCCACGCTCACGCTACGGGCGCTCTTCCTCATTGATTCAGCCGGGGTTGCCTTGGAGCGAGGCGCACGCGCCACCGCCGCCCCCAGCTCCGGGATGGGGCTTTCTGCCAGCAGCACCTGAGGAGTCTGAGAGGAATCCTTGATTGCAGGAGCGAGATGGAGAGAGGGCTTCTCCAGGTCCTTCCCCACCTGCTCGTCCTCGAGCGCAAAGAGTTTCGACCCCGCCGCCTCGAGCATGAGCTTCCTTGAGGGACGATCGTGGTTGCTTTTGCTGCGCCTCTCGCTGGCGCGGAGAGCGGACGCCGTGGATTCCCCTGAAGCCGGGCTGTGCCATCCGATCTCCTTCTTATCTTCAGCTCCTAACTGCAAAGCCTTCCCCGTTGTCAGGTAAGACTGTCCTTCATCAGTTTCTTCGTTGAGGGTGGACAGGGAGGTAGAGAGCTGCAGTTGTTCCAGATCCGAGCACCTTGGAGACGAGACGGGGGGAGATGCGAGCACCTGCTTGATCATGTTGGCCATCGTGGGAAAGATGTCTCCCTGTGCCGTGAGGTTTGATCCATACTGACTGAATGCAGAAGCGGGTAGCGTGATCTTGTGCGACTGGTCCTTCTCGGCACGACAAGCGGAAGGCGAGCATGGGGAAGTGTAACCCTCCGTGGCCGCTTGCGGCACAGATTTTCTCGCAAATCCAGCGTTTCCTCCCGCCGGGGCAGAGGCCGGGGTGTTCTTGGTCTTGTCATTGTGCTTCTTGCGTCTTTGGTCCCACCTGTCTTCATCCGTTTCTTCTTGGTCTTCGTCCTTGTCATCTTCTCCGTTCTTAGCCGGTGGGGAGGGAGGGTCGTTGTATGGTGCGTCTGTGGAGCTCTTGGAAATGGGAACAATGCGGATCTTGAAACCTTGCATGTTGACAAACAGGGTAATGTGCTCTTGAAGCTGAACCGGGGTTTGACAGCCGAACGACATCTTGATGGGGCCATTGGGGTGCTCGAGGGAGGCCACGTCCACCGCTAGAGGCCTGCCCACCTCGCGGGTGCTAAGGAGGAGACAGTCAGCGTGTCGCAAAGGAGGCGGGACTCCGAGGAGGTGGACCCACACCTCTTCCAGTTTCTCCACCACCAACGGATCATCCGTGGGGATCGTGACGATGGCCTTGATCTTGCACATAGGTAATGTGATGCCGCCGCCTCGAATTGCCATACGCAAGCTTTCTTTAGAGGGGAAGATTACCGAGAAATCTGTAGTAGTGAGCTTGCACACCTGCCACGCCCAGTTATCATCCACCAGGTCTTTGAGTTCTTCTTCGAGTTGTTCTTCGTTTAGTCCCTCCTTCTCAAGAATGATAAGAGCAGAGTTGGTAGCCGGCTGGTACATCTCCTCCTCAGGGACTTTGCAGCAGAAGAAACCTTTACGTTGCCCTCCGAATCCCGCCCAGTATGGATCCAAGCTCTTGGAGAAGATGGCGCACATGGCCGTTGGGTGACCATGCTTCTTGCACTTCACACAAAACGCTTCTGCCTTGCACTCTGCCTGGATATGGCCTTGATTCCCGCAGTTATAGCAGGTGATGTTGTTAGCGTCCTGGTTGGGAGTGCTGCTGGACCCCCCAGCGGCCAGCCCAGGAGCAGCCGGAGCAGGAACCGCCCCTTGCGGGATCCTAGGCGCCCTCGGATGTCGCTTCTGTCCTCCCCGGGTCTGGTCGCGCCCTCGCGGTCCAGCAGGGGGCGGTGGAGGAGGGGGAGGAGGGTACTGCGAGTGCTCCGAGCGGCGTTGATGGTTGTAGTTGGAGCGCTCCCTATCTCTGGCTTGGTCGCGTTGCGCCTGTTGACGCCGGTGTTCTTCTTCTTCGCGTTCCAGGCGCTGTCGGAGCTCACGATCCCTGGATCGCTCGCGGTTGTCGTCGATGGCGTCGAAGGAGCGCTTGCCCCTGTAGCTTCTCTCCCGATCCATGGGAACCAGGACCCAGGAGTGCTCGCCGGAGGTAGGTGTGGTGGAGGAACGGAGGTATTTGGCGGAGCGGCGATTTCTGCGAACGTCGCGGCTGGGAGCTGGGAAACCAAGATCTGGATCTAGGGTTCCCACACGGAGCCACAACCACTTATATGTGGGCGGCGGAGGGGTAAAACCGTCCCAGGTCCAACCCTTGCCCGCGAGCTCGATCTCGTCCGTTGATCCCATGCCAAGGGACACGTGGGAGGCATCCAAGCTAGGAGTGGAGGGAGTGGGATGTGCCACGAGCGGCAGAACCAGCGGCCCAGCACCCTTCAGGCCCACCAGGCCCAACTGGCCCAGGCTGAGCTGGTCCTCCAGGGAGGGCTCACCCGCAAGCTCGGGCAGCGGAAACCCTAATCCGCCGCCGCCGGAGCGCGCCGCCGTCGTCCTCTTGTCGCAACCGGCCGACAAGGGGACAGACAGGGATCCGATGCGGATCTCTTGGGGAGGAGCCCGGACGAGGGGAGTACTCCCCCGCTCACCACGAGACGGGAGAGGGGGAAAATCCATGCTGCCCGGAGCAGTGGAAGGCGGTGGAGGGCGTCCGCCCGTCGGAGCCGTCGCGGAGGCCAAGGGGCCGGATCTCTCGGATGGCAGGCTCGCCGGCGACGAGGGCTCCCTCAGCCCAGGTCCCATGAAGAAACATCCGAGAGAAATCTGAGAGGGTCGGGAGGTGGGATCTGCCTCTTCGTCTTCGTCGGAGGGATCCTCGTCGGAGGCAGTGAGGAGGGCGGCGTACCTGTTGCCGGCGAGCTTGGAACGCTTGGCGCGGTGTGGGGTGTCGGACCGCCGTCCCCGGCGGCGGTTGTCCGCCCACCGGAGGCGCGGGGATGGGGGGGCCCGTGTCGCCCCCCAGATCGCCCGAGCGTCGCCCAAGGCGCTGCGTGAGACACATCTTGTCCTTCACATATTTTTTCCTCTATCTTTCTAAAGAATCAAAAGGGCCCCTAAGATATATGGTCTATTTTTTTAGACCTTTATAGCTGCGGAGAAGACATTGTTTTGCCTCCTTCACACCTTAGATCGATCATATGCACAATTTAATACATGTTACATTGTACCTGGTTGTTTTCAGCAAAACGTGTGAGGACCTATTGGTTGATGCATGCTCTCCTCCCAAACAATTTTCCCAGCATGTGTTTCTATTCACGAATCTACGCATGCAAGCAAGCAACCTTTATCGTTGATGCATTTGACCCGGTCATGATATTGCATAGTTTCTACTCCGCTACATATGCATGCATATCGATGGGTAATTAAACCGATAAGCTATTTTATATCAAAATTGCTAATATTCGTTTTAAGTAAGTTAATCATGGACTTCTAGACTGTTTGTAAAGAAATATCTAATTGCAATGCTTATCGCTAACTTCTATTTGCATTTGCACTGGGCTGACCATTATATCCACATGTTTTGTTAGTTTACAAATATGCTAATTGCCGTCTTTGAACTGGACTGGGACATTTTTCACATAACCAAATTATAAGTTATAAAAAATAAGATGGAAACTTAGAGAATGTGCTTGTGTATGAAATTGTGAAAACACAAATATTCCAATTTTCAGTTTTACATACATGATAGCGTTTATGTGATATCATCTATCATTAATAAAATTCTTTCACGACTTATTTGAAGGGAATATCTTATTTCAAACCAATCCTGGCCAACTATGTTTTTTGAATGGTTTAACCATGTCTCATATATCTGCATCTAAATTAAAGTATGGCGAGAAAGAAATTTGTGGTCGACTACAACTATGAAAACAAAAATATTCATAATGAAGATTTGTATTTCGGCATGTATATCTTGCATGACGATCTACTATATTGTAACAAAACATTTTAACGTCCAATTGAAAGGCTGATGAACTGGTAATAATTTATCCTCTTAATTTTGAAATTTACTCATCGTGACAAATCATATTGTGTACAGTTTCACAGTATGTTGAAAATTTTAGTATCTACTTTGTGTACACGTTATGGGTTAATACATTTGTGTACCTATTAGTAAAAGTACTCTAAAGCAGTAAGGAATAAAGAAATTTGAGAATTATTTGTTGTTGCCATTCACGTCTATATTCATGTTGACATTAAATGATGGCATATAAACGCAGATGTTTATTATTGCATACATTTAGATCTTTGTATATTTTTTCCTCGCTCATCCATCTTAGCCCAAGGCGGGTCACTAAGGTGTGCATACTTATCTATCTCTTCTGTCTGATACTGGGCTAAATTTCTTTTGCGGTACTAAGTTAATTTGTCAAACTCAAATCAGTTAATTCTAATAATTAAAATACTGATGTATAAAAAAATTTATAAGGAATATGTATTCTAATTTTCTTGAACGCTACTTATTTTCGGAGGTAAAAAAGGCGGTTGATGTACTGCAAAATTTCTTTAGCCCACTACACACACCTTAGTTACCCGCCTTGGGCTAAGTAGATGTATACCATTTGGAAAAGTATAGGTATATATGTAGATGTATGTAAGTAGACATACCAATTTTATTTAATTAGCGTGCCTCGGATCTATGCATCGGCAGCAGCTGGTTCATAATCCATGCAAAAAAGGCAGCTGATTTATCATAATTACGAAAAATACTGTAGACGACCTAAAGACTGGATTTTGATCTGACGTGTGGCAGTAATTAAATATGTATAATATTGCATACCAGGAAATTTCATTAGACCTGTCATGCAGAAGCACCCGATTCAGACTTGAAGTGCAGGCCAGTATGATCCCGTTTCCTTTTCTGCATGCAGGACTGATCTTTTTTTTTTTTCCGGAGAACGACTGATCGATCCAAAGCCCTGCAAATAAGAGAAATACCATGCAGGCAACCTAATTAATCTAGCTATGTCTGCGGCGGCACAAGCCAAAGCAAGGGACTGAGTGGAGACCTGCAGCAAGGCGACAAAAGCACCTTGCTTTCCGACACGGTGTTAATCGTTGAACTGCCTTGTTGATTGCAGCTACCGGTGGCTGACGCAGTTGTAGGTCCGACGCCGTGACATACGGTGAGCTTGCCAGAGACGGAGAGCTTAGCAAGAGATGCGTCTGGAAGGACACGAAGCAGATACCAATTACCGCACGACTGCGCGGAAACACCGTGGGTTAGTTTTGATCGGGTAGAGGAGCAACCTCGAATCTAATTGTAGTCTTTAACGGCTTATCTTGTTTGTTCCTTTGGTTGGAAACAGCGTGGGTTAGTTTTGATCGGATAGAGGAGCAACCTCGAATCTAATTGTAGTCTTTAACGGGCGCCCCTAGATAGCGGTCGGCCGCTGGATCGATTTCGGCGGTCACTTTCCGACAAAGTCAGCCTTTCCAAAAATAGCATATCCGCTCGTTTACGTGTTTCTGTTTACGGCCATACGTCAGGAAGGCGGGACGACCACTGGCAAAACTAAATCGCTAATGGTGGGATTCGATCCCACGCCCTCAAGGCCGCACGCGCTTGACACAACCACCTAAGCTACCGCTGGTTCTTGTCCTTGAAAGGAGAGCAACCCTTTTTTTTACTATAAGAACAAGCACGGTATAAGTAAAAATTAAATCATTAGAAAAACCAGCAAACGAACGAGAGAAGTTAGCAAACGTGAATAATTCCCGACCCTAAAATTTAATTTTATTCAAATATTTTGACTATATTTTTAGCTCATAAATTATCAAACCATCTACCAGTTATTTATCAATGGAAAATGGAAAAAATTACCGGCCTCAAAAATTACATTTATTTAAAATATGTTGACGACTATTTTAGTACATAAGGTTATTTACCAGCCCATCTGTTCGTTATTTAGCAATGGTAAATGTGAAAAGTTATCAACCCAAAAATTTAATTTCATTTAGAGTATGTTAGAAACATTTTAGCTCATAAACCGTTATTTATCAATGGTAAATGTGAAAAGTTATCGGCCTGAAAAACTAATTTAATTTAGAATATTATGGGAACATTTTTAGCTCACAAATTATCAACCACTCTGCCCATTATTTATCAACGGTAAATATAAAAAGTTATGAACCCAAAAAACTAATTTTATTTAGAATACTCTGAGAAAAATATAGTTCTCAAATTTATCAGTCCCTCAGCCCGTTATTTATCAACAGTAAATGTGAAAAGTTATCGATCCGAAAAGCTAATGTCATTTAGAATATTTTGGGAACATTTTTAGCTTAAAATTTATTAAACCCCTATATCCATTATTTAATCAATGGTAAATGTGAAAAGTTATCGACCCAAAAAGCTAATGTCATTTACAATATTTTTGGAAACATTATTAGCTCACAATTTATCAACCCCTTTATTCGTTATTTATCAGTGGTAAATGGGAAGAGTTATCTACCTGAAAACCTAATTTTATATAGAATATTTTGGGGACATTTTTAGCTCACAATTTATCAAACACATGGTCAGTTATTTATCATCGGTAAATATGAAAACTTATCGACCTAAAAAGCTAATTATATTTATAATAGTTTTAGGACATTTTTATCTCTCAAATTTTTCAACCCGTTTGCCCGTTATTTATCAACGGTTAATGTGAAAATTTATCAACCCGAAAAATAGTAGTATATTTGAGTGAAAAGTAGTAGTTTATTTAAGTCACAAGTGGTACTTTATTTGAGTTACAAGTGGTTCCCCACCCGTATTCCCCCATAAAACCCACTAGCCCGAAAAAGGGAATTAAAAATAATATAATCTAGAAATTTTGATACAAATAACACAAACAAGTAAAATGTAGAATTATTAAAAAAGGAAATTGTAGAAAGGGAATTGACAAAAAAAAATAACTACAGCCAGGCGTGCACCCATGACCACACAACCAGGCCACGCGCCCAGGCCATCGTCGCTCGGTCTCCCTCGGTCCCTCCACGATATCTCTCTCCTTGAATCCCCTCCCTGTCCCCCAGTCAATCCAGAGCAGGGCGTCGCCGGCAGGCGCCGCCGCCTCCTTCCCCCGTGTCGGCGAGCGCCGCACGCTGCCGGTTCTCCCCGCGCAGGCCAGTGTCGGACGCCTCCGCCCCATCCCATCTATCCCCCGGCCGACGCTTCCCCGTCCCATCCAGAGCAACGCGGTGCCGCAGCCGCCTCCTTCCCCCGTGCCGGCGAGTGTCGCCCGCGGCCGCGCCTCCCCATGTAGGCCAACGTCGAGCGCTGCCGTGTCCTCAAGTTCTAGCAAGAATCCTCCGCCGACGCCTCCTGCTGTCCTAGTGCGATTCCGGTGACCGCCGTCCCCTCCCCGTTCCGCTTGATTTCTCCGGCGTGTCGGCCAGGTCGAGCTGCGCCGGCAAAAACGGATGGAGCCGTGGAGACACTGACCACCGCTCCATCTCCACAGGATCCAACCATGTTCCAGAAAAAAGGATGAGGAGCGCGTTCGGAGAGGAGGAAAAGTCAAACACGCAAAGGGAATTGTAGTCGCGCTACGGCGCGAGCGCTATCGCGCCAAAAAAAGTGACCGCTGGAGCGGTTGAGTGCCACCAAGGGGATTCCGTCTTTAACCGCTTATCTTTATTTGTTTGTTCCTTGGTTAAGCTGGCGCGGCTGTTTCTTAAAATCTGAGACGTTGGTTTCTATTGTCTAATATGTGATTAATCTAAACCGTTAATTGTTTGTTGTTTTAATAATATAATAGATTCATGCTTGTGTGGGAGAGATACACGCTCCTCTAGTTCATATGAACACATGTGTTCTTAGCTTTTAATGTTCATGGCGAAGGTTGAAACTGCTTCGTTAATTGTTATATGGTTAGAAACAGAAAATGCTACATGTGGTAATTGGTAGAATGTCTTGAATATTTTGATACTTGGCAATTGTTGTGCTCATAAGGATCATGTTTAAGCTCTTGCATCATATACTTTGCACCTATTAGTGAAGAAATACATAGAGCTTGTTGAAATTTGGTTTGCATGATTGGTCTCTCTAAAGTCTAGATATTTTCTAGTAAGGGTTTAAGCAACAAGGATGACAGTGTAGAGTCTTATAATGCTTGCAATATGTTTTTATGTGAGTTTTGCTGTACCGGTTTATACTTGTGTTTGCTT
Source organism: Lolium perenne (assembly GCF_019359855.2). Taxonomy (NCBI): domain Eukaryota; kingdom Viridiplantae; phylum Streptophyta; class Magnoliopsida; order Poales; family Poaceae; genus Lolium; species Lolium perenne. The sequence goes on from NC_067247.2 coordinate 315,201,576, forward strand.
CAAATAACCTTGCTAGCCTAAGCCTTGTATTGAGAGGGATTACTTCTCGTGCATCCAAATCCTTGAGCCAATAACTATGCCACTTGTGTCCACCATACCTACCTACTACATGGTATTTCTCCGCCATTCCAAAGTAAATTGCTTGAGTGCTACCTTTAAACAATTCAAAATTTACCATCTCTGATTTGTGTCAATGTTTTATAGCTCATGAGGAAGTATGTGGTGTTTATCTTTCAATCTTGTTGGGCAACTTTCACCAATGGACTAGTGGCTTCATCCGCTTATCCAATAATTTTGCAAAAAGAGCTGGCAATGGGATTCCCAGTCCCAAATTAATTAACCTTCATAATTTTACAAAAATAGACACTCCTCAATGGTATGTGATTGTTGGACGGCACCCGAGGATTCGGTTAGCCATGGCTTGAGAAAGCAAAGGTGGGGAGGAGTGTCATCTAAATAAAACTAAAATAAAAAGGCACTCCTTCATGGTATGAGATTGTTGGCAGACACCCGAGGATTCGGTTAGCCATGGTTTGTGAAAGCAAGGTTGGAAGGAGTGCCACCCAAAAATAAAAATGTTTCATGGGAGCCGCTCTTTGAAGGTTTGTTTGGCAAGGGGGTTAGAGTGCCCACTACCATTCGTTGACAACAACAAACACCTCTCAAAACTTTACTTTTATGCTCTCTTTATGTTTTCAAAATAAAAGCTCTAGCACAAATATAGCAATCCATGCTTCCCTCTTCGAAGGGCCATTCTTCTACTTTTATGTTGAGTCAGTTTACCTACTTCCTTCCATCTTAGAAGCAAACATTTGTGTCAACTGTGCATTGATTCTTACATGCTTACTTATTGCACTTATTATTTTACTTTATGTTGACAATTATCCTTGAGATATGCATGTTGAAGTTGAAAGCAACCGCTGAAACTTAATCTTCCTTTGTGTTGCTTCAATGCCTTTACTTTGAATCTATTGCTTTATGAGTTAACTCTTATGCAAGACTTATTGATGCTTGTCTTGAAAGTACTATTCATGAAAAGTCTTTGCTATATGATTCAATTGTTTAACCATTGTCTTTACCATTGCTTTGAATCGCTGCATTCATCTCATATGCTTTACAATAGTATGATCAAGATTATGTTGGTAGCATGTCACTTCAGAAATTATTCTTTTATCGTTTACCTACTCGAGGACGAGTAGGAACTAAGCTTGGGGATGCTGATACGTCTCCAACGTATCTATAATTTCTGATGTTCCATGCTTGTTTTATGACAATACCTACATGTTTTGTTCACACTTTATGATGATTTCATGCGTTTTCCGGAACTAACCTATTGACGAGATGCCGAAGTGCCAGTTCCTGTTTTCTGCTGTTTTTGGTTTCAGAAATCCTAGTAAGGAAATATTCTCGGAATTGGACGAAATCAACGCCCAGCATCTTATAATTCCACGAAGCTTCCAGAACACCCGAGAGGGACCAGAGGAGAGCCACAGGGGGCCCACACGTGTGCCCGGCGCGGCCAAGAGGGGGGCCGCGCCCCCCTATTGTGTGGCGGCTCCGTAGCCCTTCCGACTCCGCCTCTTCGCCTATAAGAAGCCTCCTGACCTAAAACATTGATACGGAAAAGCCACGGTACGAGAAACCTTCCAGAGCCGCCGCCATCGCGAACCCAAGATCTGGGGGACAGGAGTCTCTGTTCCGGCACGCCGCCGGGACGGGGAAGTGCCCCCGGAAGGCATCTCCATCGACACCACCGCCATCTTCATCACTGCTGCTGCTCTCCATGATGAGGAGGGAGTAGTTCTCCATCGAGGCTAAGGGATGTACCGGTAGCTATGTGGTTAATCTCTCTCCCATGTACTTCAATACAATGATTTCATGAGCTGCCTTACATGATTGAGATTCATATGATGAGCTTTGTATCACTATTAATCTATGTGCTACTCTAGTGATGTTATTAAAGTACTCTATTCCTCCTCCATGATGTAATGGAGACAGTGTGTGCATCATGTAGTACTTGGCGTAGTTTATGATTGTGATCTCTTGTAGATTATGAAGTTAACTATTACTATGATGGTATTGATGTGATCTATTCCTCCTTTCATAGTATGATGGTGACAGTGTGCATGCTATGTTAGTACTCGGTATAATTGCGTTGGTCTATCATGCACTCTAAGGTTATTTAAATATGAACATCGAATGTTGTGGAGCTTGTTAACTCCGGCATTGAGGTGCTCTTGTAGCCCTACACAATTAATGGTGTTCATCATCCAACAATAGAGTGTAGAGTGGTTTTATTATGTGATCAATGTTGAGAGTGTCCACTAGTGAAAGTATGATCCCGAGGCCTTGTTTCCAAATACTGCAATCATCACTTATTCTTGTTTTATCGCATCTTTACTTCTGCAATATTACTACCATCGCACGCCTTGACAAGCTATTTTCTGGCGCCGTTACTACTGCTCATATTCATTCATACCACTTGTATTTCACTATCTCTTCGCCGAAATAGTGCACCTATACATCTGACAAGTGTATTAGGTGTGTTGGGGACACAAGAGACTTCTTGTATCGTGATTGCAGGGTTGCTTGAGAGGGATATCTTTGACCTCTTCCTCCCTGAGTTCGATAAACCTTGGGTGATCCACTTAAGGGAAAACTTGCTGCTGTTCTACAAACCTCTGCTCTTGGAGGCCCAACACTGTCTACAGGAAAAGAAGCGTGAGTAGACATCATGGTTTAGAGTTTAGTGGGGTCTAACAATGGTTCACCACCATTTAGAAAGGTAAGAATGGTATTGGTCAAGATTTGCATATTTGGGCTATATGCCCACATATGTCTTTTCGTTTTATTTTAGTTTTTTTCATATTTGATCCTATTTGGTTTTGACAAGGTTAGGGTTTAGGGTTTTGGGAATATGTTCAATGTAATAAACAAAACAATCATGGAAATAACACAAGTATTAGGTATGAGCACTATGCATAGCATCATATGTAAGAAAGTTTTTTGTTGGTTCTCATTTTTGGAAAAAAGGTAATTCATTTTTTCTTTGTTTTAATATTTGGGATGTTACAAAAGCTATCTTCCGCAGCTTTGAACTATTCTGCATAAGGCATGATAGATTAGGCCACCCTGGTCTTAGGATGATGAGAAATATAATAAACAACTCGAATGGTCATAACGTCAATGTAAAAAAAATCCCGAATCTTGATGATTTCGTATGCTCCGCATGCGCCACGGGGAAATTAATCATTAGACCATCCCCCCCTAAAGGTGAAGGATGAAATCCCCGCGTTCTTGCAACGTATTCAAGGGGACATATGCGGTCCCATTCAGCTCCTCTCGGGGTCGTTTAGGTACTTCATGGTGCTCATCGATGCTTCCTCAAAATGGTCCAATGTTTGCCTGCTGTCAACAAGGAACCATGCTTTTGCAAAGTTGATCTCGCAGATCATACAAATGCGGAATAAATTCCCTGATCATCGCATTGAGTCTATTCGAATGGACAACGCTGGAGAATTTACTTCGAAAGCGTTCGATGATTACTGCACAGCAACGGGAATCAAACTTGAGCACTCTGTACCGCATGTCCACACCCAAAATGAACTTGCGGAGGCATTGATGATTAAATTCATTGCCCGACTGCTCCTTGATGACCCACAAGTATAGGGGATCGCAGCAGTCTTCGCGGGAAGTAAATTCCAATTTATTGATTCGACACAAGGGGAGACAAAGAATACTTGGAGGCCTTAACAGCGGAGTTGTCAATTTAGCTGCACCTGGAAACAGACTTGCTCGCAAGAGTTTATCAGTAGTAACAGTTTTATAGCAGTAGCAGTAGTGAAATAACAGCAGTAGAGTAACACAGACAGCAGTAGTGATTATAGTAAACAGCAGGATTAAAATACTGTAGGCACGGGGACGGATGACGGATGTTGCATGGATGAGAGAAACTCATGTAACAATCATAGCAGGGCATTTGCAGATAATAATAAAACGGTGTCCAAGTACAAAGCAATCAATAGGCATGTGTTCCAATTATAGTCATACGTGCTCGCAATGAGAAACTTGCACAACATCTTTTGTCCTACCAGCCGGTGGCAGCTGGGCCTCAAGGGAATCTACTGGATATTAAGGTACTCCTTTTAATAGAGTACCGGAGCAAAGCATTAACACTCCGTGAACACATGTGATCCTCACATCACTACCATCCCCTCCGGTTGTCCCGATTCTTGTCACTTCGGGGCCATTGGTTCCGGACAGCGACATGTGTATACAACTTGCAGGTAAGACCATAAACAATGAATATCATGATGAAACAATAACATGTTCAGATCTGAGATCATGGCACTCGGGCCCTAGTGACAAGCATTAAGCATAACAAGTTGCAACAATATCATCAAAGTACCAATTACGGACACTAGGCACTATGCTCTAACAATCTTATGCTATTACATGACTAATCTCATCCAATCCCTACCATCCCCTTCGGCCTACAGCGGGGGAATTACTCACACATGGATGGGGGAAGCATTGCTGGTTGATGGAGAGGCGTCGGTGATGATGATGGCGATGATCTCCTCCAATTCCCCGTCCCGGCGGAGTGCCAGAACGGAGACTTCTGGCTCCCGAGACGGAGTTTCGCGATGTGGCGGCGTTCTGGAGGCTTTACAGCAGCCGACTTCTCCCCGTGCGTTTTTAGGTCGAAGGCAATAAATAGTCCGAAGGAGGGCGTCGGGGGCTGACCGAGGCCACCACACCATAGGGCCGCGCGGGCCCCTCCTGGGCCGCGCCGGCCTATGGTGTGGGGCCCTCGGGCCCCCACCTGGCTTGCCCTTCTGGCTCCGCCGATATTCTGGGAAAATAGGGCCTTCTGCATAAATTCCGAGGATTTTCCTGAAAGTTGGATTTCTGCACAAAAACGAGACACCAGAACAGTTCTGCTGAAAACAGCGTTAGTCCGTGTTAGTTGCATCCAAAATACACAAATTAGAGGCAAAACAATAGCAAAAGTGTTCGGGAAAGTAGATACGTTTTGGACGTATCACTCCTTCAGGGTTGTAATTTACCAACTACATGTTGGGGTCACGCGGTGTTACACGCTGCCAATATCATCAAATTTCGACCATCGGCCTACAACATTCATTCTCCTATGCAACTTGCGCAAGGGTCGGCACCGAAAATTTCCCACCTTCGAAGGTTCGGATGCCAGGTATATGTACCAATACCACCACCCCAACGATCGTCAATGGGACCTCTCCGTAAGTCGGGGATATACGTTGCTTGTGAGACAATATCCATAATCCGGTTCCTGGACCCTATGACAGGCGACTGTCATACGGCACGCTTTGCTGATTGCATTTTCGACGAGGATCTTTTCCCGACTTTAGGGGGAGGAAATCAACCCCTTGATGATAAAAGTCGAGAAATCACGTGGCAAGCCACGGGGATCCACGCTCATGACCCGCGCACTGTTGAATCTAACAAAGAAGTCCAAAAGACAATAGATTTGCATTCATTAGCCAATCAACTGCCAGATCACTTTAGTGACTTAAAGACTGTGAGAAAGTCGCATATGCCCGCACGCAATGCACTGGAAAGGGTTGAAATACCAAAGAGAAACGATGGCATGCCCGCCCCCATCCAAAGGCCTAAAAGGACGAGGAATCCGGCTCCTCAAATCCCAAGTACTCGGGGACGCCCGAAGAAAAAGGACAAGAGGGATTTATTACAGTCTACCCCTGAAGAGGGGAGCCAGTTGAGACCTGGCACAAGTACGGATATTTCAGTGCACGAAATCCCGGACTTGAATTTTCCTATATCGGAAAAACCTAGCGAAGATGTGTGCGCACACATTGGAGCGGGAAAGCTAAAGGACCTAGCTCCCGGATTGGGAAATTCGGTGGAGCAAGGGGATGTGCCCGATGCACTCCATGATGAAATGGCCATTAACTATGTTAATTCGGGTGAGACATTCAATCGAGCCATGGCAAATGTCGACGTTAATTTTGCCAGGAAAATTGCCTCAATCATAGATCTTGACCCAGAGCCTAATACGCTCGTTGATTGTAAGAAAAGGTCATATTGGAATGATTGGAAGAAGGCAATAACTGCTGAATTATTATCTCTTAACAAAAGAGAGGTGTTTGGACCTGTTTGTCTAACTCCTCCCCACATTCGCCCTGTTGGCCATAAGTGGGTTTTTGTTCGAAAGAGAAACGAAAATAATGAAGTAGTAAGGTACAAAGCAAGGCTCGTTGCTCAAGGTTTCACTCAGCCTCTAGGTGTCGACTTTGATGAAACTTACTCCCCGGTCATGGATGGAATTACCTTTAGATACTTGATCTCAATGGCAGTCAACATGGATTTGAATATGAAACTTATGGATGTTGTCACCGCTTACCTTTATGGTAACTTGGATTCGGACATATATGTGAAGGTACCGGAAGGTATCCCTATCCCGAACCAAGATAGAGCAAATAGAGGTTTATATAGTGTTCAACTTAAGAAGTCACTGTATGAACTTAAGCAGTCTGGTAGGATGTGGTATAATCGTTTAAGCGATTTCCTTCATCAGAAGAGCTACACAAGCAATGCAGATTTCTCATGTGTTTTTATACGAAGATCACAAGATGGTTTCTGTATTATCTCGGTGTATGTGGATGATTTTAATATAATCGGTAGACCTGAGGATATTGAGGAAGCGAGTTCCTACCTGATGTCGGAATTCGAAATGAAGGACTTAGGCAAAACCAAGTTCTGCCTAGGTCTGCAACTTGAGCATTCCCCTGCTGGGATTCTCGTGCACCAGTCGACCTACGCCCAGAAGGTGTTGGAAAGATTTGGGTTTAAAGATGCGTATCCTTCTAAGACCCCGATGATCGGAAGATCTTTGCAGCCAGAAAAGGACCCGTTCAGGCCTAAGGAAGAGGGGGAGGAAATTCTGGGACCAGAATTCCCCTATTTGAGTGCAATTGGTTCACTCATGTACCTCGCGAATTGTACACGGCCAGATATTGCATTTGCCGTCAATTTTCTTGCTAGGTACAGTTCTGAGCCTACCAAGAGACATTGGAAAGGCGTTAAGGACATCTTCCGATATCTGCAAGGAACTAAAGATCTTGGCTTGTTTTATCGAAGGAATCAAGACCTATCAGTCGTAGGCTATGCTGATGCTGGGTACCTATCAGACCCGCACACGTCCAAGTCGCAGACTGGATATGTTTTCCTTTGTGGTGGAACTGCGATTTCTTGGAAATCGTCTAAGTAGACTCTCGTGTCAACTTCGACGAACCACTTAGAAATCATGGCACTATATGAAGCATCACGTGAGTGTGTTTGGCTTCGAAGGGTGATCACCCACATCCAGATGACATGTGGGTTGAATACCATCCAAACCCCAACCATTATCTACGAAGATAATGCGGCTTGTGTTGCACAAGTCCAGACGGGTTATGTGAAGAGCGGTCTTACAAACAATATACACCCCAAGTTCTTCTATGCACATGAATTGCAAAAGATGAACGAGGTAAAGGTCTTGCATACTAAGTCGTGTGAGAATCTTGCTGATTTATTCACTAAGTCATTACCGGCATCTTCTTTCGAGAGATGTGTTCGTGGAATCGGTATGATGAGAGTTAGGGAGATGCAAGGTTTAGGGGGAGAATCTTCACAAAATCGTCACTGAAATCTTGATCCCGATGATTGAGTACTTAACTCTGCAGTTAAGTGAATTGTACTATTTTTCCCCTTAAGTGAGTTTTTATGAAGTTTCCCACATGAGGTTTTTGACGAGGCAATTCGTGCAACATAGCAAAGTATACCATGATCCTTCTCTCCATATTTTCCCACTGGGTTTTTTGGAGTTTTGAGACATGGATATACGGATAATACCCAGGGGGAGTGTTGGGAAACTTGGGCCTCCGACGTGGCCCACTTCGATGGGCATGTTTGGCTAAGTCTTCCCCCACGTTTAACGTTAAGTGGGTCTTATCCCTTTATCCCTCTAGGCCTATAAATAGAAGGAGCTCAATCATTGTACGTACCAGTTGACAGAAAGATCAATAAAGAGTTCTCCCTATATTCTCCACTGTGTCAATTTACTTTACGCAATCAGTGTACATTTGTTGTTCGTCTACTTCATCTACGCTGTGCATCCTCGGGACCGGCCAGCCGGCAGAGGTTGCACAACACTTAGTTCGTGGCTATCTATTCGATCCTAGCTTTTGTTTTTTCGCGGAGGTCACTGGTTTGATCACCAACATGTTCAACACCGAGGCGTTCTGGCCTGGGTCAACTGCGGCAGCACCGACCTCCCGAACCAGTGGCCGGCACAAATATATTCAAGTGTATCCTGTTAAATATCCAAACACTACAGGAATGGCGACGTACGCCGACGGCCGTGGCGTACGCCGATGGCCAAATGTCGGGGCCGTCGGCGTATGGCCCGGCACGGCCAGCCAGCCGTCTGACCCTCGGCGTATCGTTGTCGTCGGCGTAGTGAAGTCTACGCCGAGGGCTGCCCTCGGCATATATTTGGTCCTAGGCGTAGACAGGGCTACACCGACGGCCACCCTCGGCGTATAATACTTTTTGAATTTATCTAATTTTGTAAAAATCATAACTAATTCATATGATGTCAAAAAAATGCGTATAATGTATCAAAATTTTCAGAAAACATCATCTATTCGTTTATGTCAAAATCATGCATATTTGAATCATGTCCAGTACCATGTTAACATAGTAACAATTTAAACACTTTCTTATATGTCCTCGGGTTCCCGTTTTGGCCAAATGACAATTTAAACGAAGTGAGAAAGTCCCGCGGAGCCGCATGACGTCATTTTATGTGTCCTAGTAACCACTCCAAAAGACGGAATTGGGATACGGCATATATTTTGGAAAATCCATCACAAACAGGGCTATCAAGTCCGGAGTTCTATGGCTTTTAGGCGAAATGAGTAGGAAACGGTTCGTGACACCGCATAGTTTGTCGGAACGAGGCCATATTTGGCACGTGCGTGGTTCCTGGGATGGGAAGCAAGGCCCCGGAAGTGGATTTCCAATCCGACCCATAGGCGATGGTTTTTTCATTTTGGGGGTGCCAAAACGGTTTTTTTTTGTGAAGCAACTACATGGGGCGCATTTTAGTATTGCGTGAGACCTCTGTGTAGTGGTACGACATCGTCTTCGCACCACATATCACATGCCATATGTGCGCGCTAGCTATCTGGGAATCCATGCGGCTTCCTGCGGTGTCCCGCCGAATCCACTAGAAACTGACTGGATTTGAACTAGGGGTACACTTTTCGTTGCTCAATAAATTCCGAGAAAAATATTTTTATGTCTCTGATACATCATTTTACGTGCTAAATGATTTCCGTTTAGCGTGATGGTGAACAGGTTGACGAAACCCGAGAAAACCTTCCAGAGCCGCCGCCATCGCGAAACTCCAATTCGGGGGACAGAAGTCTCTCTTCCGGCACCCTGCCGGGACGGGGAATTGCCCCTGGAGTCGTCTCCACCGCCATCTCCACCGCCATCGCTGTCTCCATGATGAGGAGGGAATAATTCACCCCCGGGGCTGAGGGCTCCGCTGTAGCTATGTGGTTCATCTCTCTCTTTGTGATCTAGTTGAATATCATCTATGTGCTACTCTAGTGATGTTATTAAAGTAGTCTATTCCTCCTCCATGATGTAATGTTGACAGTGTGTGCATCATGAAGTACTTGGAATATGCTATGATTGTGATCTCTTGTAGATTATGAAGTTAACTATTACTATGATGGTATTGATGTGATTTATTCCCCCTTTCATAGTCTGTCGGTAACAGTGTGCATGCTATGTTAGTACTTGGTATAATTGCGTTGGTCTATCATGCACTCTAAGGTTATTTAAATCCGAACATCGAATGTTGTGGAGCTTGTTAACTCCGGCATTGAGGTGCTCTTGTAGCCCTACACAATTAATGGTGTTTTTCATCCAACAAGAGAGTGTAGAGTGGTTTTATTATGTGATCAATGTTGAGAGTGTCCACTAGTGAAAGTAGGATCCCTAGGCCTTGTTTCCACACATTGAATCTCCGTTTGTTTACTGTTTTGTTGCATGTTTACTCGCTGCCATATTTTATTCAGATTGCTATTACCACTCATACTCATCCATATTACTTGCATCTCACTATCTCTTCGCCGAACTAGTGCACCTACACATCTGACAAGTGTATTAGGTGTGTTGGGGACACAAGAGACTTCTTGCATTGTGATCGCAGGGGGTCTTGAGAGGGATATCTTTGACCTCTTCCTCCCTGAGTTCGATAAACCTTGGGTGATCCACTTAAGGGAAAACTTGCTGCTGTTCTACAAACCTCTGCTCTTGGAGGCCCAACACTGTCTACAGGAAAAGAAGCGTGCGTAGATATCAAGCTATTTTCTGGCGCCGTTGCCGGGGAGGAAAGGTAAAAGGCACTCACACTCCGGTCCCAGGTAACTAAGTTATTTTCTGGTGTCGTTGTAAGTGCTCGAAGCTATTTCCTTTAGATCCTGCAATTGCATCTTTTTGTTTCTTGTTTTTATTTCACTAGTTAGGCATAATGGAAAGCAACATGGAGCTTTTTAATCTATTTCCTGAGTTATGTGTGATGCGAAAATTAAAAAACCTATGGAACCTTATTTGCATGCTAGTAGCAATGTTATTAGTATGAACGCAATCACTGCTAATTCTATGGAGAAGTCTAAGCTTGGGGAAGCTAGTTTTTATGATCTTTTTAGCTTCCCATCTTAAGGGGAGAAAATTTGCTCCGATAATACTTTATCCCCCATATGCGATAACTCTAATGGTGCTTGTGATATTTTAAATCCACCTACTGCAAGTACTGCTTTCGAGATACCCATGAAAATTATTGAACGTGTTATGGATAACCGCTATGAAAAGGATGGAACTGTCCATCCTGGAGATCATTTACTGTTTTTGCATGAATTATGCGGGTTATTCAAGTGTGCAGGTATCTCTATGGATGAAGTGAGGAAGAAACTATTCTCTATTTCGTTTATGCAGTAGCGGCGCATTGGTATAAATTGCTGAAAAATAGTCATTCTCTTGGTTGGGAGGAAATTGTATCTCTCTTTTATTCTAAATTTTATCCTCCTCATGAAGTGCATATTGATAGGAATTACATTTATAACTTTTATCCTCGTGATGGAGAGAGTATTTCTCAAGCATGGGGGAGATTGAAGTCACTAATGCTCAAATGTCCCATTCATGAGCTCCCCCGTAATGTTATTATTAATAATTTTTATGCAAGGCTTTCAGGACATCACAAGGACTATCTAGATGCCTGTTTGGAGGGATCTTTCACTAGAAAGGAGGTTGAAGCTAGGTGGGATCTTCTTGATCGGATTGAGGAGAACGCTGAAGGTTGGGAGAACGACAAAGGTAAAGAGTCAGGTATAAATTATGATTATGAATGCATTGAAACTTTTATGGATACTGGTAAATTTCGAAATATGAGTGCTACCTATGGTCTTGACTCTCAAGTTGTTGTAAATCTATATAAAGCTTTTGCCTCTCATTTTGAATTGCCTAAGAAGAATTTTGATAAGTATCAGGAACCTTTTAAAGATGCTTGCATGAAGGATGAAATTGTTGTTAATGATTGCAATAAACATGCTCAAACTCCTAAGAATGCTATTGCCTATAAGCATGTTAATTTTTGTTGGATGCATAGACCTTGTGGAATTAATCAAATCGAAGATGAATATTGTATCCATCATATTAATGAAAAAACTAGGAAGTGGTCTAGGGCTCTAGATGATCTTGGTAAAAAAGTTTGTGCCCTCTGTCCTTTTATTTGTGAAGTTTGCCATAGAGTGGGTCATTTTAATTTTCAATGCTCCTTCAATGATAATTTGAACCCCATGAGTGCTGCAAATTTGTATTGTGATGATGAAATTACTCCTAATCAGCATGATGAACTTACTTTATTTTTGTGGTGTGAAGAGCTATCAAGAAAAATCTCTTTGTTACATATGAGTGATCTTGATATTGATGATGTCCTGCATGGGTGTTTTTCTTATTGCATTGATAATTGCCATACAAATACTTACATACAAAATATTATAGAAGATGACACCTTGCCAAAATATGATAGGACCGCTGTGCGTTTTGAACTTATTAATGAAAAGGAGGAATCCTCCCAAGTTTCTTCTATTGTTTCTGGAAATAAATCAGGTTATGTGGCGAAGCCTCCCTTCAAGCCTCTCCCTCCTAAAGAAGGGAACAAGGAGAAGGAAGAGAAGAAGAAGAAGAAGGGAACGAAGAAGAAGAAGAAGAAGAAGGAGAATAAAGAGAAAGAGGTAACGGCATATCCCCGCGTGAATGAGATAACGATAGGTAACCGTAAGTATGTTGCTCCTAATGACTATTATGATAATGAATCTGAACACAATGATCTTCCTATGCCCTTTACATACATTAGTGATCATGATTTAGAAGAGCACACTACTTTTGATATTAAAAATCTCTGGGAAACTAATTCTGAAAATGATGATGTTAATAGTTGCAATAGTATCTGTACTATCCATGCTTCCTCCCATAATGATATAGAAAGCTCTAAGCTTGGGGAAGAGGTGTTTGAAAATCCTTTTGCTACTGATCATTATATGTTTGATACATCTCCTTCTAGTAACAATGATGGTATGGTCACAGATGAACATACTGTGAAAGATAACCATTCTATTTCTTATGATGACACTATGCCTCCGACCTTTAATGATTATTATAAAGAATTATATGATATAGGTTATAACTATCCTTATGAAACTTGTCATAGTTATGATTGGATTGCCAAAAACAATTCCCTTAATATGCAACTTGTTTACCATGTTCAAATTCTTGATAATAATCTTGCTCCAATTACTATTAATGAGAAGAACTCTTCTTATGCCAAAATTAATGATACTTCTATGCATATGAACCATGATAAGAATGTTTTAAGTGATGGGTATATTGTGGATTTCATCAATGATGTTACTGAAAGTTATTAAGAGAGAGGGAATCATGGTTATATGCATCTTAATAATATTAAGTTTCCCCTCTTTATGTTGAGAATCTTGAAGTTACTCGTGTTTTATCTTCCTATGTTTGTCACTTTGTTCTTCATGAATTCATTTGTGTACAAGATTCCTTTGCATAGGAAGTGGGTTAGACTTAAATGTGTTTTGAATTTGCTTCTTGATGCTCTCTTTTGCTTCAACTCTTATTTCTTGGGAGTGCATCATTAAAATTACTGAGCCCATCTTAATGGCTATAAATAAAGAACTTCTTGGGAGATAACCCATGTGTTATTTTGCTACAGTACTTTTGTTTTATATTTGTGTCTTGGAAGTTGTTACTACTGTAGCAACCTCTCCTTATCTTACTTTATTGCATTGTTGTGTGATATGTCTCCAACGTATCGATAATTTCTTATGTTCCATGCTTGTTTTATGACAATACCTACATGTTTTGTTCACACTTTATGATGATTTTATGCGTTTTTTGGAACTAACCTATTGACGAGATGCCGAAGTGCCAGTTGCTGTTTTCTGCTGTTTTTGGTTTCAGAAATAATAGTAAGGAAATATTCTCGGAATTGGACGAAATCAACGCCCATCATCTTATTTTTCCCGGAACCTTCTAGAAGTCAAAGGGGGGCCAGAGGGGAGCCCTGGGGGCCCCACACGTGTGGGCGGCGCGGCCCAAGGGGGGCGCGCCCCCTAGTGTGAGGAGGCCCCGTGGCCCCTCCGACTCCGCCTCTTCGCCTATAAGTTGCCTCCTGACCTAAATCTTCGACACCGATTGACGAAACCCGAGAAAACCTTCCAGAGCCGCCGCCATCGCGAAACTCCAATTCGGGGGACAGAAGTCTCTCTTCCGGCACCCTGCCGGGACGGGGAATCGCCCCCGGAGTCGTCTCCACCGCCATCTCCACCGCCATCTTCACCGCCATCGCTGTCTCCATGATGAGGAGGGAGTAATTCACCCCCAGGGCTGAGGGCTCCGCTGTAGCTATGTGGTTCATCTCTCTCTTTGTGATCTAGTTGAATATCATCTATGTGCTACTCTAGTGATGTTATTAAAGTACTCTATTCCTCCTCCATGATGTAATGTTGACAGTGTGTGCATCATGAAGTACTTGGTATATGGTATGATTGTGATCTCTTGTAGATTATGAAGTTAACTATTACTATGATGGTATTGATGTGATTTATTCCCCTTTCATAGTCTGTCGGTAACAGTGTGCATGCTATGTTAGTACTCGGTATAATTGCGTTGGTCTATCATGCACTCTAAGGTTATTTAAATACGAACATCGAATGTTGTGGAGCTTGTTAACTCCGGCATTGAGGTGCTCTTGTAGCCCTACACAATTAATGGTGTTTGTCATCCAACAAGAGAGTGTAGAGTGGTTTTATTATGTGATCAATGTTGAGAGTGTCCACTAGTGAAAGTAGGATCCCTAGGCCTTGTTTCCAAATACTGCAATCATCACTTATTTACTGTTTTACTGCATCTTTACTTCCTGCAATATTACTACCATCAAGCGCACTTGACAAGCTATTTTCTGGCGCCGTTACTACTGCTCATATTCATTCATACCACTTGTATTTCACTATCTCTTCACCGAAATAGTGCACCTATACATCTGACAAGTGTATTAGGTGTGTTGGGGACACAAGAGACTTCTTGTATCGTGATTGCAGGGTTGCTTGAGAGGGATATCTTTGACCTCTTCCTCCCTGAGTTCGATAAACCTTGGGTGATCCACTTATGGGAAAACTTGCTGCTGTTCTACAAACCTCTGCTCTTGGAGGCCCAACACTGTCTACAGGAAAAGAAGCGTGCGTAGACATCACTCCGCACCACATATCACATGCCATATGTGCGCGCTAGCTATCTGTGAATCCCTGCGGCTTCCTGTGGTGTCCGCCGAATCCGCTGGAAACTGACCGGATTTGAAATAGGGGTACACTTTCCTTCGCACAATAAATTCAACGAAAAATGTTTTTAGGTCTATAGCACATTACTTTATGTGCTATTTTTTCCGTTTAGTGTGTTGGCAAACAGGTGCACCAGCGCGCTCGGTACGACCATTTCGCATCTCCAGAGGGGGACGTTTTGGCCAGATGGCAAACTGGACGTCATATTTGGATTCCTCTAATTTTTAGGTT
Source organism: Lolium perenne (assembly GCF_019359855.2). NCBI lineage: Eukaryota > Viridiplantae > Streptophyta > Magnoliopsida > Poales > Poaceae > Lolium > Lolium perenne. The sequence goes on from NC_067247.2 coordinate 315,216,782, forward strand.
CAAATGATGATATGGATTTTATATTTAGATTCCTCTCATTTTTCTGATCGATTTAGACATATTATTTGTGGAATTTCGATTTTTCGATTTAAAGATATTAATTATTCCATATTGAATAGAAAAAACTAAAAAACTAAAATCATTTTATTGTTATTTGAATTCAATATTATTAATCATTGTTACTTATATATTCATTATTGATTACTTAAGTAATTGTTTGGAATTCAAAAATAATGAGTTGTGACATCATGGTCCAAGGGTTAATAGGGTTGATAGGCTATTATTATCAGCAAGGTGTCAATTCTTTAAGGGAAGCTCATCCGAATGGAACCAAGAAGTTAAGCGTGCTGAGGTTAAGTAGTGTGAGGATGGATGACCGACTGGAAAGTTTAACCATGATTGTAATTTGACCTAAGATTAAGTGTACTTAGAGTTAAAAGTGTATAGGTGAAAGATATACAAGTAAAAAAAGAAAAAAATGGTGTTAAAAAATTAAAATTTTAAAAAATTTAAAACTCTATGCCGAGGGATTTGCCGTCGGCATATAAAAAAAGTATTTTTTTTGAATTTTTTTCTGAATTTGTTTTTGGAAAAAAGAAAATTTGAATTTGTAAAATTTGTATGCCGACGGTTTTGCCGTCGGCGTAGCGTGCTATGCCGAGGGCCGGGCTACGCCGACAGCAATATTGTCTATGCTGAGGGACCTAAACTCCGAAGCCATACGCCGAGGGCTACCGTCGGCGTAGCCTACGCCGAGGGCTAGACGTGGCTACGCCGAGGGTCGCTAGCCGTCGGCGTATGCTTCCATTCCTGTAGTGAAAGAAAAAATTCCTTGGAAGACCTTCTAAATCATGCGATAGAGATATGAAAGCAGCTTTACTTTGTAGTATAAAACACCGTTTCTTTTGCTAATATTTATATTGTTCTTGTTGAACGATAGAGGGGGATATGCGGAATATGTTGGATGTTGTATTGAGCCTCATGGGCGAGTATATATAGGAGTACAAGGGACCGACTTGGAGTAGAAGACAAGAAACAAATCTATCCCTACCTAATCTATCCCTAACCGTACGTATACCAAATATATCTCTAACACTCCCCCGCAGTCGTAGTGGTAGTGACGTGAACAACAGTAGCGTCGCGGACGGTCAGACTGGAGATAAACCGAAGTGGACCCCACAAGGCTGACACTCCCCCGCACTCACAGCGGGATCGTCGTGGACGGAGTTGCGTCGCAGATGCTTGGACTGTAGAGGAAGCTGGTGAGGCGCAGGCGAGGTGGTAGCCCTGTATGCCGATGTCGAGGTAGCCGAGACCGTGGGTGCTGCAACCTTGGTCGAGGGAGCCGCGCGAGGGATTGCCATGGTCGATGTCGTGGGCGGGTGCCGGTGTCGATGTAGCCGCAGGCGCATAGTGCGCGAGGAGAGTGACGGAGACGCGTCGAGGCAGTCGTGGAGTTTGTCAATGCCGAAGTCGATGCAGTCCGAGCCGTCGAGGACGAGGTGCTGCCCTAGTTTTCCCAGAACCAGGCGCTTGTCGGGGATGAAGGCATACTTCGGTTTTGCCAGAACCGAGTACACATAGAAGAAGTCGGTGACGCGGTCGAGGCAGTCGTAGAGGCGATGCCGAAGAAGACGTTGTCGAAGCCGATGAAGACGAGACGTCCGACGCGAGTTTGCCAGACTCGGGAACGTGTCGGGGACGAAGGCACTTCCGGTGTTGCCAGTACCGGGCATGCGAGGGGCAGGGACCATCATGACCTTATCGCCGTTCCAGAGGGACTAGCAGAGGAGGCCTCCGGAAGCGTCGCGGTCACAGATCGACGGAAATGCTGACGCTGCCCGTGGTTCCCAGAGTAGAGTAGCAGGTGGTGTAGACGGGGACGAGGCGATGGCACGGGCGACGAAGTCGAGACGGTTGGAGACGTAGAAGGCGGCTAATCCAGCGGTGACCAGGGGTGGTCATGCTGGACGCCTAGACGGGCGTTGCGGTGGTCGGCGAGCCCAGCGCGACCTGAAGTGGTTGGCGAGCCCAGCGGCGACCTGGGGTGGGGGCGCGGCGGCGGTACATGAAGTAGGCGAGGAAGACCTAGCAGCGTGACGAAGACCATGCGCGGATGGAGGCAACCCACGCCGAAGGGGCGGCGCTGTGGTGGCCTCGGACATCGACGCAAGGGGAACAGCGAAGGCGACCGCGTGCAGCAACGGCACGGCCCGAGGGGGCGGCGTAGCTGTAGCCGCAGCAGAGGGTGCGGCAGGTGTCGAGGACGAGTTCGTGGAGGGGCAGCCGGCGCGGCAGCCGAAGCAGCCTGCCTAGCGACCGGGTCAGCCGACGCGGCAGCCGGTGCAGCCGGCCTAGCGACCGGGTCAGCCGGCGCGGCAGCCGGTGTAGCCGGTGCAGCCGGCGCGGCAACGACTAGCGGTGTGGACCAAAGGCGGCGACGATGTGGCCCGAAGGGGCGACGCAGCGGCAACCCTTTACTCGATCGGTGGTAGGCACGTGCTCGGGGACTTGCTTGGCGTAGATGTGCGCGGGGTCGGTTGATCAGACCGACGGCGCCGCTACATGTGCCATGGCATGGACGACACGCAGATCGGAGTCGATGGCGGCATTGTCGATGTAGCGATGGAGACCGCGCGGGCGAGACAGCCTGCTACGTCGCACGTTGGGGCGCCCCGTGTGTGGCGCGTGCGGCTGTGCCGTGCGGTTGATGGCCGGTGCAGATCGATGCCGTTGTCGGAGTAGAGGCGCAAGAGGACGACGGCGATGGGCGACTCAATCCGATCTATGATCGGTAAAACCAAAAAGAAAAACGCCGGTCGAGCGACCGGCGGAGCAAAAAGAAAACCAATCTATGGATTGGAAAAAAAAGACTTGAGGGCAGCGGATCAACGGATCGGCGGACGAACCCTCATACGGGTTGCACGGACCCCAGAGTAGGCCATGGAGATTGACCTCCCCGGGAGCGGCGCGGGCGGAAGCACGGGCGGCGGCTTGGTCAAGGAGCGTGCCGCTCTGATACCATATTGAATTGCATGCACTAACCAACTATTCCAAAATCCCGAGCTGATGAAAAGATGTAGGCAATTTATTTCAACACTCACCCTACGTCTTTGCCCTTTGGCCTATTGTGACGCATGTTTGGGGAGCCGCAATATTTCTTTTAATTCTTGCGTTGGCCGGGATTTGATCCTAGGATCTCCTGCTCTGATACCATGTTGAACGATAGAGGGGGATATGCGGAATATGTTGGATGTTGTATTGAGCCTCATGGGCGAGTATATATAGGAGTACAAGGGACCGACTTGGAGTAGAACACAAGAAACAAATCTATCCCTACCTAATCTATCCCTAACCGTACGTATACCAAATATATCTCTAACACTCCCCCGCAGTCGTAGCGGTAGTGACGTGAACAACAGTAGCGTCGCGGACGGTCATACTGGAGATAAACCGAAGTGGAACCCAGAAGGATGACACTCCCCCGCAGTCACAGCGGGAGCGTCATGGACGGAGTTGCGTCACGGATGCTTGGACTGTAGAGGAAGTTGGTGAGGCGCAGGCGAGGGGGTAGCCCTGTATGCCGATGTCGAGGTACAACATTGGTTAGTCCAAAAGACATCACGGTATATTCAAAAAGTCCATACCGTGTGGTGAAGGCAGTCTTGGGAATGTCTAACTCTCGAACCTTGAGTTGATGATAACCAGTTCGGAGATCGATCTTGGAGAAAACTCGGACTCCATTCATCTGGTCGAATAGGTCTTCAATCTTCGGGAGGGGGTATTTTTTCTTGATGGTGACATCATTAAGTTTCCGGTAATCCACACACACAGGCGAATAGTACCGTCCCGCTTATCCACAAAGATAACGGGAGATCCCTAGGGTGATGCGCTAGGACGAATCAACCCTTTCCTCAACATGTCATCCAACTGCTTCTTCAACTTGACTAATTCTTGAGGGTTCATCCGGTAGGGTCGCTGAGCGATAGGTGCAGTTCCAGGAACTAGCTCGATGATAAACTCGATATCCCGATCAGGGGGCATACCGGGCAACTCATCGGGAAAAACCTCAGGGTACTCACAAGCTATGGGTACATCCTGCAGGGCTGGACTGGCGACACTCTTCTTGCATAAGGCCTTTGATGATGGCATGGTGGCTACTTGTTCAATTGTCTCGCTGTCCTCGGCAGTCAAGGTTATAGCTCGGCGAACACAGTCTATATGACCCTTATACTTCACCATCCAATTCATCCCTATAATAACCTCGAGGCCTTTCTCACCCAACACGATCAGATCCGCGTGAAAACACTTTCCTTGAATTTCTATGGGAACCTCTTTGCAAGAACTTTGGGTTTTGCTGGTGGATCCAGGGATTTGGACTAACATAGATCGCTTCATGGGAGTGGGGGTTAAACCTCCTTTTCTCACAAAAGGCTTGGTAACAAAGGAATGCGAGGCTCCGGAGTCAAACAGAACAGTTGAGGGTACTGAGTTGGCAAGGAACGTACCCAGAACAATATCCGGAGCTTCCTGAGCTTCATCAGCGTTGACATGGTTCAGGTGTCCTCTAGGTGGTCCACCTGGGTTCATACTGTTCTGGTTCCTTCCGGAACCAGTGCGAGATTGTCCCTGATTTGGTTTGGGTGCACTGGGGCGTTGTCCAGTAGTCACTTTGTTGGGGCACTCGTTAAAGTAATGATCCGGTTGTCCGCAGGCGTAACATCCATTGGGGGGTTTGCGGACAGTGTTGTTCTGGTGGTTGTAGTTGGGATTTTGGTTGAGGTTGTTGGGACGAGGTGCAGGGGGAGGGGTCCACTATTGCTGGGGTGCCGGCCTAGGTGGGGGCAGACTGCAGGGTTGCTGAGTGCTGGAATTGCCCTGAGCATCATTGCCTTGCGCTTGCGATTCTTAAATGCATTCTTGCGCTTGCTCTCAACCATAATAGAGGCATCTACCAGCGACTCAAGGTCAGGGTATGGGACAGCTACTAAGATACTTTGCAGCTCATCGTGCAGACCGTTCAGAAAGCGGTCCTTCTTCTTTTCTTTAGTGTTGATATCCTCCCGAGCATACCTAGATAGGGTAGTGGTGAACTTAAATCTGAGATTGGTTGGGGAACCTGAGCTGAACCCACGGGATGCACGTAACGGAACCGAATTAAACTAAACCCACCGGAAACACGTTCACACCCAAACCTAACTAAACCACGTTACGGGCCCACTTGAACTGGACTAAAACCAGTACATTAACCATAGTTACGCCCAACAGTTCTGGAAACAGTTACCCGTCACAGCATATACGGAGTACTCCATAGCAACAGCTTGCTTGATTCATTCATTCATTCAGTCTCTGGGGTAAAATCCAAGCATTAAATAAATCCAGAAAACAAGAAGTGTGGTATTCCATGCAAGAAAAAAAACAAAAATGAAATAATATTGTGATGACGCAATCTATTACGGAGTACGTACTTCTTCAGAGTATTCCGATTCCATGGCAAAGACGAAAACCAATTCAAAACCGACACCTACTCTTGCCCATCCAACCCCCACACCATATACTTCGGGCCAACTATCCGCGCCGGATCCCAAAAAAACCATTGTCCTGTCCTGTCCACCGGTAGGCCAACTAACCCTAGTTCCTGCCTCCACTTCCATGGAGGAACCGCTCCTAGCTTCCTCCTTTCTCCTCCCAGATGTCGATGCGGCCGCCGCCACCGCCACCAGCAGCCCCCCTAGCTACCCCGCCTGGGTTCTCCTCGACAAAAAGGCCTACTTCGAGGACGCCGAGAACTCCACCGCAGCTTCAGCAATATCATCGACCGGCCACATCGTAAAGGTTACCTTCTGCCTCGCGGATCCGCCTGCCGTCTCCCGCTTCTGCTATTATGGCAATCCCGACCACTTCGTTGGCGAGCCCCGGGTTGTATCCTCGGAGAAGGACCTCGTCCTCCTAAGTTTCGTCTTCACTGGCGGCCTTCGAAGCACCGAGCCAGATCGTCATCACGGCGAGTACTTCATCTACAGGGCTGGCCGTGTCAATGGCATGCCGTCGCTCAGGCCAATCGGGGCTACTCCTCCAGGTATAACAAATACACTATGTGTCAGCATCGTGCCCTGTGATGACGGCGACAAGGGGGAATTCTTCCTCGCCGATCTGTCTGTCACAACTACCCTTGGACAGTATGACCTCGCCATCTATTCGTCCAAGACTGAAAATTGGAACGCCAGGAGATTAGAGTTGCACTCGTGCTCTGATCATATCAGGGCAGTGGACTTGGTCATTGTACCTCACAAGGTGATCTCGCTTGGAGGAGGCTTGGTAGGATGGGTCGATCTCTGGCGAGGTATTGTTGCTTGCAACGTTCTTGAGGAGGACCCCTTCATCTATTTCATCCCACTACCCAAGCCTGATTTCAACTTGCCCCGGATCGGTAACCCAAAGCCAGTCCGGGACGTCATTTGCTACAATGGTGTTATCAAGTTTGTCGAGACGGATCATTATTTCAGACAGGAGGTTGTCAGACGTACTAAGAGGTTCAAGGTGACAGAGGATCTTGATGGTGTAGATAAGTTGTACGACTCGGAGATCCTCCTCCTCCCACATGAGGACTTCCTACGAGCACCAGGAGAGCAATTCATTCGTGTCCCTGATGGTTGGAAGATCCGTACATGCTATAGGCGTATTTCTTGGGACCATTGGCGCAAGGGTCACAGTGTTCATGTGGATGACATCTTAGCCAACAACCCAGAGCATTCTGTGATGCTGCCTCAGATATTGGATGGAAGTGGAAAATCAACATTAAGGAACCTGACAACAGCTTACCCGACCCTCGGACTGAACGGTGATGATGCTGTCTACCTGATGTCCAAGGTGGACTGTAATGATAATGTTGTCTGGATGGTTGGTGTTGACCTTGGAAACAATACAGTGGAATTACTTGAACCATATTGTGCCGAGAGAGCCAGTTATTTCATACCAGACTGTGTCCCATGGGCATTCTCTGAATTTCTGAACCCAACTCCAAGGCATGTTTTCAATCAAACTAGTTTTGTATTCCAGTTGTCCATTGGTTATTTGATATTTCACCCGATGTTATCTGACATGTTTGCTTCCTTGGTATTTACTTAAAGGTCATGTCTTGAGGAAGCTGCTTTTGCATCAAATGAGGCTCCGAAGCGTGTGGTGAATGATCATCTTTCATCAGGCTGTAGTGGATATCCTGACCGTGAAGCCCCAGGCTACATATACAGCAATGACCAGCATCAACCCCCACGGCTGTCCAGTTGGCCACAGCCCCTGCATCGGGATTTCACCTTGTCAGGATCAGGTAATGACATTGGCAAAATATGTTTTAAAGTTTCTGATGGTTGAAATGTCGTTTAGAACGAATTATCAGGATTAGACTGGGAGTCCCCTTAACCTGTCAAATGTTAAATTTGTTAAACAATATATACTGTGCTTGACGTGAAATAAATAAAAACACTGTCACATGAAATTTGTTTTTTTGTAGGAAATGACATATTAAGGAGATGATACAAACCTGGAACTGCAAGTAAATTTCATTGTAGTTAAAATTGAATCTATCTGCTCTTTCAGAAGCTGTGATAAAGTAGGCCTAACATGTGTCACCAGCTGATGATTTCGAATTTTGAACCTGTAAAACAATTACCTGTCTTCACAGCACTCATGGTGCTTTCATTGTGTGTCTCCACCGAATGATGTTTTTGGTGGATGCAGTATGTTGTGCCCCATTATATATTTTTGGGTTATTATTACTGCAATTTGTTCACACTTAGAGCGATTGAAACGCTGCTCCATACAGTTTTGAATTTGGTTTGTGTTTCAATATATGTTTTTCATTTAAAATGTTGTAATCGTTCGTCAGGCGGTACTGGATATCCTGACTCTGAAGCCCCAGGCTACATATGCAGCAACACCCAGCATCAACCCTCACCACTGTCCAAGTGGCCACCGCCCCTGCATCTGGATTTGACATCGTCAGGATCAGGTAACAACATTGGCAAAGCTTGTTTTAAAGTTTCTTATGGTTGACATATTGAGCATAATGTTCAGAACCAATTCTCAGGTTTAGATTGGGAGTTCCCTTAACCCGTCAAATGTTAAATGCTACATACTGTGCTTGATGTGTGAAATAAATAAGAACAGTCACATGAAATTTGTAGACTTTTGTAGGAAATGATATATTAAGGAGGTGATACGAACCTGCAACTGCAAGTAAAGTCATTGTAGGTAAAATTTAATCTACTCTCCAAAAGCTGTGATAAAGGAGGCTTAACATGTGTCACCAGCTGATGATTTCGAATTTTGAACCTGTCAGTTTTGAATTTTGTAATACTACATGTTTCATTTAAAATATTGTACCCCAAAACCAAGATTAAAAAACACACCATACATTTTGAATTCGTTCATTTGTAGTCGTAGCTAATTGTACTTTTATTGTGACTCATCCAGTGAACTCCCAATCAATGTGCCCAGTGCTGTGCCCGGATGCCCATGGACAGCTGTGGCTTTCAGTGCCACTGGGAGAGAACTTCCTGTCGCAGCTGTTACAACTGGCAGGCCGGCCGTTCACCCCACCAATGCTTCAGAAGTCAGTGGCTGAAGTCCAGCGAATTGTTGGGCCTGCTGCTAATGCCACCACGACCACCAAGGCTGATGCTGTGCTTGGTAAAGGGCGTTCCGAATCCGAAGCCACTTAGGACGTCCATCGAAGCTGATGGTAGGCTTGCTAATGTCATGTCGAGGCAGCTTCGGAAGACGTCTGTTGAGGCTGATTGTGGGCTGGGTAATGTCATACCGGAGAAAGGCCCTGGGGCTCACTGGCTAGCACGTTGGATAGTGAGCTAGCCAGGGAAGGTTCCAGCCTCACCTCAACCTTAATTAAAATGCCATGGGGCTCCTCCCCGATCAATCTAGTTTCACTTATCTAAGAAAATTTGGAACATCTATGAAACTGTAGTGAAACACGATTTGTATATGAAACTTTTTTGAAACATAATATTTGAAATTTGATTGCAACATTAGTGAAACCCATAGGTCCAATCAAGCAAAGATAACCGACTCACCCATAGATACACCATCGGTTAATACCCACAAAAGTTTCTAACTAAATAGAATTCGATTTCTCATAAGAGGTAAACTGCTTGTTATGAATGTGAAGTATCACATTTCAAACACTAGTGAAACAGCTATAATGATGAGTGAAACTTAAGTGAGACCCATATTTGTGAAATCAAAAGTCAAGTGATAACATAAAACATATTTGAAACCTTTTAAGCATCCAATGCTTGAATTAAACATCACTTAAAATTTCTTTAAACCATTTACAAATAGGACAATTTCAAAACAACGAGAGATCGAAAGTGATTTTTCGATAACTATAGTGAAGCACGAAAGCTATGAGGATCCCATGGTTAATTTTTGAAAAAAATTCCTATAGCCCATGCATCATTGAAATATTTGTGAAACAATAGATTATTTATTTGGCATCCATTTTATGAAACACAATCAAAATAGCCCATGCTTTACTCAGACACCCTCCATCCATTTGGAATTAATGTGAAACATGCCCGAAGAGATGAAACACTAGTTGGATTTCATGTTTAACTTGTGAAACACAATTCTATAGCCCATGAAATATTGAAACACCATCCATCCATTTGTAACTAATGTGAAACATGCCCGACTAACTGAAACACTAGAAGGATTCAGGTTCAAGTTGTGAAACAGTTGAAGGATTCCATGTTATACTTATGAAGCGCAATCAAATAGGCCATGCATTATTATTGAAACAACCTCTTTCGTTGCATATTCGACGGTACCTCGGAGGAGGGATCCTCACGAGGGGGAGAAGAAGTAGGGGCCATAGGGTAGAGAGCACTCGAGACGGTGGTACGCTATTTACCCAGCTTCAGAACACCTGCACGATGGCAAGGCCTACTGCTGCTTGTCTGGAATTATCTGGGCCTATGAAACTGTAGTGAAACACGATTTGTATATGAAACTTTTTTGAAACATAATATTTGAAATTTGATTGCAACATTAGTGAAACCCATAGGTCCAATCAAGCAAAGATAACCGACTCACCCATAGATACACCATCGATTAATACCCACAAAAGTTTCTAACTAAATAGAACTCGATTTCTCATAAGAGGTAAACTGCTTGTTATGAATGTGAAGTATCACATTTCAAACACTAGTGAAACAGCTATAATGATGAGTGAAACTTAAGTGAGACCCATATTTGTGAAATCAAAAGTCAAGTGATAACATAAAACATATTTGAAACCTTTTAAGCATCCAATGCTTGAATTAAACATCACTTAAAATTGCTTTAAACCATTTACAAACAGGACAATTTCAAAATAACGAGAAATCGAAAGTGATTTTTTGATAACTCTAGTGAAGCACGAAAGCTATGAGGATCCCATGGTTAATTTTTGAAAAAAATTCCTATAGCCCATGCATCATTGAAATATTTGTGAAACAATAGATTATTTATTTGGCATCCATTTTATGAAACACAATCAAAATAGCCCATGCTTTACTGAGACACCCCCCGATCCATTTGGAACTAATGTGAAACATGCCCGAAGAGATGAAACACTAGTTGGATTTCATGTTTAACTTGTGAAACACAATTCTATAGCCCATGAAATATTGAAACACCGTCCATCCATTTGTAACTAATGTGAAACATGCCCGACTAACTGAAACACTAGAAGGATTCAGGTTCAAGTTGTGAAACAGTTGAAGGATTCCATGTTATACTTATGAAGCGCAATCGAATAGGCCATGCATTATTATTGAAACAACCTCTTTCGTTGCATATTCGACGGTACCTCAGAGGAGGGATCCCCACGAGGGGGAGAAGAAGTAGGGGCCATAGGGCAGAGAGCACTCGAGATGGTGGTACGCGATTTACCCAGCTTCGGAACACCTGCACGATGGCAAGGCCTACTGCTGCTTGTCTGGAATTATCTGGGCGCTTTCGCGTTGTTACAATGAGTTGTGGTTGTGACTCTAGGGCTCCCGGGATCCGGCTTATAAAGGCGCACGGATCTAGGGTTTACATGGAGAGTCCTAGCCAGATTACATGTTGCCTAACTACGGTACAATATCTTGCCGTGTACGTCAACGATCCGCCTTCCATCTACGTCGTACTGGATCCGGGTTCCTCATGGGCCTTCGCGGATCCGGCCTCCTCTGAAGGTCGGTTAGGATCCGGCTTCCCTATCCTAGGCTGGACTTCATCCTTCATGATCAACCGCAACTGGGCCGCCCGATGGGCCGCATGCCACATCACCGTCTGTGGGCCACCCGGGCTTGCCGGATCTAGGCACTGTCGATGGTATACCCATGAAGTATACCCACAACAGTAGCCCCCAGAGTTCTCCGAGATTCACCTCTTGTTTCCGCCTTGCTAACGCTTCACGTCTTCCGGCAAACTTGGTAACATGGGGAAACTTGAAGAACTCCAACTTCATATCATTTTCTTTTCCAACCTTTCAGTCGGAAAAAATCTTTATCCCGCGGGACTTCATCCATCGATAGTATCGTTTCAACACGTCTCCGGGTTACTCCCCTACTTGGACAAGAGTTTACAGCTTTTCAAATTGCCAACCGGAACCTCGAAAAGTTCAAACGGTTCCGCCAATCTTGGCGCCATTTTCGGGCGATTTGAGCGGTAACTTATCCTTAGCCATTTTTACCGCTTAGGGTTTTTGACACGTGTCGATCATCCAACGGTGCGACGCTTGCGTTCCGACCACAGGATGCAGAGCACGAATCTCCTCCCCTTAGCCTATAAATATCCGCAGTTCACCCTAATCTTCCCATTCGCCCCCCTTTTCACTTCTCGCACAGCGCTACCTCCGAGCTCTTCCTCCGCCGCACCGGAGTCCACCGGAAGTTTGCCGGAGTCGTTTCTCCGCCGCGCGTTGTTCTTCGTGTTCTTAAGTTCAGCGAGCCACCGCAGCAAAACCTCACCCCGGCGACTCCGACCACCGCGGAAGCCATTCCGGTAAGCTCTCAAGCTTCGCCTGTTCGCCGTAGTTGGTAGGGATGAATAGGGTATCAATCATTGGATCCGGCTAAGTTAGCTATCTTCGCATTTTATCTTTCAGATGTCTTCGTCAACTCAGCCTCCCTCCACCGAGCCGATTATGGCGACACCCATCTCCTCCGCTCCTCCCCCTTTCGTCCCAGTTCAGCTTGAGCCCTCAAAGGATTCCGGCAAGAACATCGAGGGGACATCTGCCAACCTGGAAGAAACCGCGGGGGCAGAACAAATGGAAAAGAAGGCGGAAGAAGCTGCCGCGAAAAAATCTAAGGCTCGCGCGCGAGACAGCGAAGCCAAGGGGAAATGGTGGCCCTGCACCACCACAGAGACTGAGCTCCGCAACCTCGAGGCGGAAGGTTTTTTGAAGCCCGGGTCCTGGCGGACGCATCCGGGTTCATTGTCTCCAGCTCCCGAAGCCGGAGAAATGGTGGTGACCAAGGCGCTTGTGGAGCGTGGCTTCTCTTTTCAGCCTAGCGACTTCTTCTCTGAAGTTCTAAAGGCGTACGGGCTGCAACCACACAACATATCTCCGAACAGCATACTGGCCATTAGCAATCATGTGACGCTATGCGAAGGCCACCTCCGGCTAACCCCAGAACTTTCCCTCTTTCAGTACTTCTTCTCCGTCAAAAAGGAGAAGATTCCTCAAACTTCTGAGTTGGCCACCTGCGGGTCAATCACTTTCAAGCTCCGCCCCGGCCGTGTCTATCCTCCCACCGACCGCCACGAATCCGCGCGATACTGGTCCGGAGGCTTCTTCTATTTGAAGGACGTTTCCGACCCAGCGAGCGCAAAGGTGTTGCCATCCTTCAAGAATGGCCCCGCCAGCGAGACTTCGGCCTGGACACAATGTCCTCATCTTTCTGAGTCACCTCAACTGACTCGCGCAGTCAGGCGGATCTGCAAACTGACGGAAGATGGTCTGTCAGGGAAGGACCTAACAATGTCCTGGTTCACAAACCGGATCCAGCCCCTTCAGCATCGAGACCTCTTTATGTTCCAGTAACGGGGCGCGATGATCCTATGCGCGCCTCGAAGGATAAACTTTCCGCGGATGCCATTGACAAACGGATCCGGCTCCTGATCAAGATTCCGCGTGATCTTCGGATTCACGTGTGCAACAAGGACATCCATGTTAATGGATCCGGGATCGCGGTTAGCTTCTTGCACTGATGCCAATTCCTTTGTCTTTCTTTTGCAAAATTATCTAAATGTTCATGCACTCAGCTGGAGGAGCTCGAGGAAAAGGATCTCGGAACTCTAATCCGGATCCCTCACTCCGGCACCAACGACCCCGAGGCTGCCTCCGACGCGGAGATTCCTGAAACATCAGGCCCCGCCAAGCGGAAGAGGATTGCTCCTTCCAGCCCAGCTGCAAAACGCGCCCGCGAGACACCAAGTGCCGCGGCTACCCGGAGGGCGGAAAAAGAAAAGCAGCGCCTCAAGCAGATTGATACCAGCAAACAGCTGCAGCCAAACATGGACCAATTCTTCATGACGTCTTCGTGAGTACTTGATTTCCGTCTAAAATTCCTTTGCTAGCATTTAACCAAGATTCTTGCTAAGTGTTAGACCTTTACTTTGTATGCAGCAAAACTTCCGGAAGCAAGCCCTCCAAGAACCCCAAGAAGAAGGCGAAGCCATCTCCGGCCTCCGTGCCTGTCACCCCAGAAGTGGAGGTTCCGCCCAAAGCCTCTTCATCCGCCAAGCCGGATCCCAAAGATGTCATAAATCTTGATGATATCCCGGAAGAACCCACTGCTGAATCCGGCAAAGGCGGTTCCGTCAAGGGCGCGTCCTCGTCTACACCTCCACCTGAACAACCTGCTGCTACCTCGGCTGAAGCTCCGGCTGATGAAGTCAAGAAGAAATTATTCCTAAGTCCTGCCACTGGCATGCCCCAGACTCACCCCCATCTCTTTCCGGTTCTGCAAAAAGTCCCCCTCTCACAATGCCACGCGGAGATTTCCTCCATGATGGACAAAGTGTGGGGGCCTGCGAACACGGAAGCTCAAGAACTGAGCGATCTTGAGAGTAGTCTCAAAGTTTTCTTCGCCGATCACAAGAACGTGCGCCAGGTAACACTAGCCCCCAAGCATTGGTTTGTGCATTTTCCGAGTAACATGTATGAGCCAATGCTTTAACTGTGTGCCTTAGCAGAAACTCGAAATTTTCCAATACGAAGGATTTTAGCTTCGCGCCTAGCCCCCAGAATTTCAAATTTCCGACTAATTCTCATCTGCTTCTCAGAACACGCGGAAGCTGCATGAAGATTTGCGAACTCATGTGCTGGAGCAGAAGACAGAGATCGAAATGCTGCAGAACAGGGACGCGAAAAAATAGAAGTCCATTGCGACCCTGGAGACCCGCCTCAAAAATTATGAAGGTAATGTTTCCGGCTTAGCCCCCAGGTTCTTCAATGCAACTATTTCTTTGAACTAACTTTATTCTTCAATTTCCGTCTTTCAGATCAACTTGCCAAAAGGCCTTCCATCGACGAGCTTTCCGCTGAGCTTGAAGTGCTCAAAGCCGAGCATGACTCTCTCCAAGGGTTCCTCAAAGAATCCACCGAAAAGAAGACAAAGGAGAAAAAAGAGCACGAGGAGGAGCATGCTCAGGCCATCGCGGAGCTGAACGAGAAACTGAGGAAAAGCAACACGCGGATAAAGACGCTGGTCTCCAAAGCAAAAACTTCTGAGAAAGAGGCGGATGACATTGACAAGCTGATCTTCCGTAAGGACTTTTTTGCTGTTCCGGCTTCTTCACATTGGCTCTGCATTTTATCACGGAGTGAACTAACCCTGTGGCTTTGCAGCGACTCTCGGATTCGAATGGAACCCGGAGACCGCCACCAGGACGGAAGCTTATGAAGATGTGCGGAACTCCATCACCGATCTCTATGAAGCCTGCCGCGGAATCGCCGAGTCCCTGAGCTTGAAGAGAGCCAAAACTTCCATGATCGATCGCATGACCAAGCTTAGGCGGATGGTGCCGGATCTCATCAAGGACTGGTAAGCGTCTTCCGCCCGCGGGTCGCCTCTCTTACCTTGGCTACGTGCAAAGCTCATTGTCCCGGTATGGACTTGGCGGAAGTCGCTCGCGGAGTCCCCAAAGGCACCAACGTCGGTCTCACCCTCGCGGAGACCCAAGGGTATGATCGACTGTTAGCCGAGCGAGTGAATCACTCGTTCTGGTACAACAAGTACGATCTTCCCGAAGGTTTCTCCGAAGGGGAGAACGAAGAAGACGAGGAAGTCGAGGAAGGCTCCGGCTCCAGCGCGGAACAATTCGACGATGACTCAAGTGGAGATTCTGGCGACGCTTCCGCGTACGTGGCCTCCGAAGATGAAGAGGATGTTTCTGAGTAGTGCCTGTCAAAAAATGAAAAAGCATCATTTTGGCCCCGGAGTGGGTTTGTAATAAGACTTAAATATCTTTAAGTAGCTAGGAACGAAACAATCGCATGTGGGCAGGAACTTGTCCTGCAATCCTTTTAACTTATGAATGCATGTTTCGTTTGTTAAGAAAGCAAGTGCTAGCTTCCAAATTTTCCGCCTTGCTCACTTGACCTTCCGCGAGCTAGAAGACCTTTAGCCGGAAACGCTCGCCTGCGGCGACGAAGCCCAATGGCGATCCATCAATAACCGCGGAAACAAGCCCCCAGCCAAGGTGCCGGAAATCGCTACCAGGAATCCATGAGTTCGCAACAGAAGATTTTTCCACCAGAAACTTAAGCTTACGTCCTAAAGGACGATTTTTGAAAATCACAACTTTCATACACGCCTAGGCGGAAACATCCAGCTGTGCGGTTTTAGTCGGAAAACATACACGATCTAAAAATGAATAAGTAAAGGAGGTAAAAGACTCAAAGAGTGAACCAAATGCTTTATTTCATTGATCATGTATAACTCTTACAGAGTATGTAACTCGAAAAATTTGCTAAGTGTGGAAAGGACGTAGCTGTGCAATGTTCCAAGGACGTTCTGTTTCATCGTATATGTCATCCGGATCCTCTTGCTTGCGTTTCCGGTACCAGTTAGTAGGTCTATATTTTAGTTCCCGTAAATCGACAAGGTAGTACGATCCGTTATGAAGCACCTTGCTAACGACAAAAGGTCCTTCCCATGGAGATTGCAACTTATGATCTTTCACCTGGCGAAGGCGGAGGACCAAGTCTCCGGCCATGAACGAGCGATTCCAAACTCGACGGCTGTGATAGCGTCGGAGTTTCTGCTGGTAGATGGTGGAACGTTGGTCGGCTAAATTCCAAGCTTCTTCGATCAGGTCCACAGATAGCTGTCTGGCCTCGTCAGCAGTTTCTTCATTGTAGGTGGAGACTCGCGGTGAATCGTGGATGATGTCGGAGGGGAGGACGGCTTCGGATCCGTATACCAGAAAGAACGGAGTAAATCCGGTTGACCTGTTAGGGGTAGTTCGTAAACTCCACAGGACAGAGTCCAACTCATCGGCCCAAGCTCCGGCTGCACGTCGCAGTGGTTCTTCGAGGCGTGGTTTAATTCCGGATTGTGGTTCTTCGACTTGACCATTGGATTGTGGGTGAGCCATAGATGCGAGGTCAAGCCGGATCCCTACGTCATGACAATAGTCCTTCAATTCTCCTTGTGCGAAGTTCGTGCCATTGTCTGTGATTCTGCTGTGTGGGATGCCGAATCTCGTCACGAGGCTGCAGACAAATTTTAGTGTCGTAGCACCATCGGCTTTTCTCACTGGCTTGGCCTCGATCCACTTACTGAACTTGTCAATAGCGACCAGGAGGTACTCAAAACCGCCAGGAGATGATTTCTTTAATTTACCAACCATATCTAGCCCCCAGACCGCGAACGGCCAGGTGATAGGGATGGTCTTCAGCTCTTGGGCTGGAGCGTTTGGTTGAGTAGCATAGTACTGACAACCTCGGCAGGTTTTTACCAGCTTGTCAGCGTCTTCTTTAGCTGTGAGCCAGTAAAATCCAAGCCGAAAAGCTTTAGCAACGAGGGACCTGGGGGCGGCATGATGCCCACAATCCCCTGCATGGATCTCCCTGAGGATTTCAATGCCATCTTGATTGGAGACGCATTTGAGAAATACCCCAGTTGTGCTTCGTTTGTAGAGCTGTCCATCAACGATTGTGTAGGATCGTGCTCTTCTGATGATCTGTCGTGTGAGAACCTCGTCCTCTGGATACTTTCGATCGATGAGGTAGTCCAGGAAAGGCTGTGTCCATGCTGGAATGATAGCCATCACTTCCTTAGCCGGAGATACTGCCACATCTGGGTTTTCCGGGTTAGCGCCCTTGACCGAGGGTATCCGTAGGTGCTCCAGGAAAATGCCAAGCGGAATTGGTTTCCTGCCGGATCCGAGCTTGGATAGCATGACTTCCGCTGCGTTATCGTCTCTCCTGACGTACTTGACTTCGTATCCGAGGAAGCATTTGGCGATCTCGTCTACTTCGTCTCTGTAAGTCGCCATGATGGAGTTTCTGGCATTCCAGGTTCTGGCTACTTGTTGTGCCACCAGGTCGGAATCTCCGCAGCAAATGATGTGCTTGATCCCGATTTTCTTAGCGATACACAGACCGTGTAGTAGAGCCTCGCATTCCGCCATGTTATTTGTAGCTTCGAAGTGAATCTGCAGAACGCGTACTGTAGTTCTTCTCCGGTAGGGGACTTCAGGGTGACTCCGGCTCCTGAGCCTTGATGCTGCTTGGATCCGTCGAAGTGCATGACCCACGTTTCAGGTTCCGGCTCCAGATTTGCATCCGGAGCTTCTGTCCAATCTGCAACGAAACCTGCCAAGATCTGGGATTTAACTGAAGTCTTGGCTTTGTAATTGATGTCGAAGGCAGATAATTCAATGCCCCATTTTGTTGTACGTCCTGTTGCGTCAGCGTTGTTAAGTATTGTTGACAGCGGAGCCTTGCTCACGACTATTACTGGATGCTCTTGGAAGTAGTGTCTCAACTTCCTGCTACCTAGGAACACGCCATAGGCTAGCTTTTGAAAGTGAGGATATCTTTGTTTGGATTCCGTCAGCACCTCGCTAATGTAATAGACTGGCCGTTGGACTCCATACTCGTGACCTTCTTCCTTTCGCTCCACCGCGATGACGAGGCTAATGAATTTGTTGGGGGCTGCCAGGTAGAGGAGCATAAGCTCTGACTCTTCTGGAGCTGCTAGGATAGGTGGGGAGGTGAGTATTTCTTTCAACCCTTGAAGTGCTGCATCTGCTGCGTCGTCCCAGACAAATTTGTCTGTTTTCTTCAGCAGCTTGTAGAAAGGTAGCGCCTTCTCGCCAAGACGGCTGACAAACCTACTGATCGCTGCAACACAACCAGTTAGTCGCTGCACATCTTTGAGACAAGTTGGCCTTTTGATGCACAGGATCGCCTTGATTTTCTCCGGGTTAACTTCGATGCCTCTATGAGAGACGATGAAGCCAAGGAGTTTTCCGGCTGCAACGCCAAAGACGCACTTCAGCGGATTTAACATCATCTTGTACCGTCGGAGAATCTCAAAGGTTTCTGTGAGGTCGCTGATCAATTCGGATCCTTTCCGGGTCATGACCGCGAGTCGTCGATGTAAGCGTGTACGTTCCGGCCAATTTGGTCCTTCAAGCACCGCTGCATCGTACGTTGGTAGGTGGCACCTGCATTTTTCAAAACCAAAAGGCATGGTGACATAGCAGTAAGTGCCAAACGGAGTGATGAACGAGGTCGCCTTTTGGTCGGACTTCTTCATCCGGATCTGGTGATACCCAGAATATGCGTCAAGAAAACACAGAAGTTCCGCCCCTACCGTCGAATCAATGACTTGGTCAATGAGCGGCAGGGGAAACGGATCCTTCGGACAATGCTTATTCAAGCCGGAGTAATCGATGCACATTCTTAATATTTCAGAATTCTTTTTGGTACAAGGACGGGGTTTGCGACCCAATCAGTATGGCTAACTTCTACTACAAAACCTGCCTCTAATAACTTTGCTAGTTCCATTCCTATGGTGCGGTGCTTCTTGTCTCCAAAGCGTCGCATAGCTTGCTTCACCGGTTTAGCCCCTGGTATTATGTTGAGGTAGTGCTCGGCGAGTTCCCTAGGTACTCTAGACATATCAGAAGGCTACCATGCGAAGATGTCCATGTTAGCGCGGAGGAACTCGACGAGCGCGTCTTCCTATTTTGGGTCCATGTTGGCTCCGACCGAGACCTGTTTAGTGGTATATCCTTGAAGTCGATTTTCTTGGTCTCTATCGCGGCCATGAACGAGGTTTTCTGTTCGGGGACCTGCTTCTTGGTGGTATGCATCTCTTTTGGATCCACCGCGGCTCTGTAGCCTTGCAGCTCCTCTCCAGATATCACAGACTCTGCGAAGGCGGCTTCGCCCAACTCGCACTCGTGAGCCTTCTTGTAGTCTCCGGATACGGTAATCATACCATTGGGACCCGGAATCTTGAGCTTGTTGTAGATGTAGCACGCTCTTGTGTGAAACTTGTGGTAGGTGGGCCTGCCGAAGATGACATGGTAGGAGCTCTTGAAGGGCACGACCTCAAACGTGATCATCTCTTTGCAGAAATTATTGATATCGCCGAAGGCCACGGGAAGTCTGATGCTGCCAACGGAGTTTGCCTTTTTACCCGGAACCACACCATGAAATTCAGTGGTGCTGTGCTTGAGCTGTTCCTTGGTAAGGTTCATCCGCTCCAGAGTCTCCAGGTACATGATATTCAAGCTGGCTCCACCATCCATAAGGCACTTGGAGAAGTCATAGCCGTCGATGCGGGGACTTACAACCAATGCATAGCACTCCTTCGGAACGACGGTAGGGTGATCCTGCCTGTCGAATGTACACGGAGTTTCCGACCACCTGACATACTGCGGCACAGCCGGAACTGTGGCGTTCAGGATCCGGAGAGCTGATTTGCTGGCACGGACTGTTGGGGTTCCGAGGAAAGTGTGGTACGCACCCGCACTCTTTTTGACAAAGGGGTTGGGTTTAGCTGCGGATCCTTCCTTGGGATCTGGCGAAGCACCATCCTCATCCATCGCCTTGGAACTATCTTCCTCCTTGTCCTTGTTCTTGCCCTTGCCTCCTTTGTCGCGTGGGCGGTGCTTCCGGGCTCGCTTGTATCCTGCTTCCGGGTCAGATTTGAGATAATTGACCCACTTGCAGTTGCGGTTGGTGTGAGTGGATTTTCCCGTAGCCGGATCCAAATGGGCCAGGCAGGGCATGTCTATGTACTCATCGTAGGTTTGGGGAGCGCGGGTTCCGGCAGCGGTGACCACATCACGCTGCTGGCCCCTGCCAGGTCCGCCTCCACGGCCGCGTCCTCTTCCACCTCCTTGACCTCCGCGCTGGAAAGCCATGGCGACCATCTCGGATCCGCCACTTTTCTGGTCAT
The DNA here is from genome assembly GCF_019359855.2 of Lolium perenne. Taxonomy (NCBI): domain Eukaryota; kingdom Viridiplantae; phylum Streptophyta; class Magnoliopsida; order Poales; family Poaceae; genus Lolium; species Lolium perenne. Next base: position 315,237,256 of record NC_067247.2, read on the forward strand.
CGGGGGGATTTTTCCGCTTGTTGCCGCTGCTGTTACCGTTATCACGGTTCTTATTTTGCTGATGTAGGGGAATTGATGTAGCTACGAGATCTCTGCCTGCGTTGTCATTGGCAGCAGTGTGATCGCTGGCGATGGTGATCATGTCATCCAAAGTCAGTTTGTTTGCGTTGACCAAGCAAGTGAGCTTGTGCCGTAGCAGTCCTCCTGTAAGGGTATTTTACCCTTATCCATTATTTTGGTAACAATGACACCGTGCTAGAGTATTTGGCCTAATACATGTTTGAAAGGATAATCCCATGGATTAGCCAAAGAGGCATAAATGGTGTATCAAAGGAACAAGAAGGCTAAAGGAGACCCCCCACCACTTCGACAACAAACAAAAAAGGGGTCTACAGCATCCAGCCGGCCTATGGCCCGGTTGGACCGTCCTGTGCGTCGGCCGGTTCCGGTCTGCCACCCAGTCGACCGGGCGCACGGCCGGGCGCTCCGGCGCCAACCGGTCCATGTGCTGATGCCTTCCGGGAGACTTACTGGAAGACACTTCAGCGCCCCCGGTCTCGGTCCGGTCTGCCGCCCGGTTTGGACCGGCGGGTCCGGTCCCAGGCCAGGTCTGACCGGATGGGTGACCGGGCGCCCTGGCGCCGACCGAGCTCTGCGTTGACGCCAACCGGAGGGAGTATTGCGCGACATTTCAGCGCTCCGGTCGTGGTCCGGTCTGCCGCCCGGTTTGTACCGGCGGGTCCGGTCCCTGGCCCGGTCCGACCGGGCCCTGCGCCGGACGCTCCGGTCTGTGGCCCGTTTGACCGGGATTCTCGGGAGAATGCTGATGTGTCAAGTGAGTGATACGTCTCCGATGTATCGATAATTTCTTATGTTCCATGCCACATTATTGATGATATCTACATGTTTTATGCATACTTTACGTCATATTTATGCATTTTCCGGCACTAACCTATTAAGGAGATGCCGAAGAGCTAGTTGCTGTTTTCTGCTGTTTTTGGTTTCAGAAATCCTAGTAAGGAAATATTCTTGGAATTGGACGAAATCAACGCCCAGGGGCCTATTTTGCCACGAAGCTTCCAGAAGACCGAAGGAGAGACGAAGTGGGGCCACGGGGCACCGCCACACTAGGGCGGCGCGGCCAAGGGGGGCCCCGCGCGGCCCTAGCGTGTGGGCCCCCGTGACGCCTCCTGACCAGCCCTTCCGCCTACATATAGTCTTCGTCGCGAAACCCCCAGTACCGAGAGCCACGATACGGAAAACCTTCCAGAGACGCCGCCGCCGCCAATCCCATCTCGGGGGATTCAGGAGATCGCCTCCGGCACCCTGCCGGAGAGGGGAATCATCTCCCGGAGGACTCTTCACCGCCATGGTCGCCTCCGGAGTGATGAGTGAGTAGTTCACCCCTGGACTATGGGTCCATAGCAGTAGCTAGATGGTCGTCTTCTCCTAATTGTGCTTCATTGTCGGATCTTGTGAGCTGCCTAACATGATCAAGATCATCTATCTGTAATGCTATATGTTGTGTTTGTTGGGATCCGATGGATAGAGAATACTATGCTATGTTCATTATCAATCTATTACCTATGTGTTGTTTATGATCTTGCATGCTCTCCGTTATTAGTAGAGGCTCTGGCCAAGTTTTTACTCTTAACTCCAAGAGGGAGTATTTATGCTCGATAGTGGGTTCATGCCTCCATTAAATGCAGGACGTGTGACAGAAAGTTCTAAGGTTGTGGATGTGCTATTGCCACTAGGGATAAAACATTGATGCTATGTCCGAGGATGTAGTTATTGATTACATTACGCACCATACTTAATGCAATTGTCTGTTGTTTTCAACTTAATACTGGAAGGGGTTCGGATGATAACCTTAAGGTGGACTTTTTAGGCATAGATGCATGCTGGATAGCGGTCTATGTACTTTGTCGTAATGCCCAATTAAATCTCACAATATTCATCATATCATGTATGTGCATTGTCATGCCCTCTCTATTTGTCAATTGCCCAACTGTAATTTGTTCACCTAACATGCTATTTATCTTATGGGAGAGACACCTCTAGTGAACTGTGGACCCCGGTCCATTCTTTTAATCGAATACAATCTACTGCAATACTTGTTCTACTGTTTTCTGCAAACAATCATCATCCACACTATACATCTAATCCTTTGTTACAGCAAGCCGGTGAGATTGACAACCTCACTGTTTCGTTGGGGCAAAGTACTTTGGTTGTGTTGTGCAGGTTCCACGTTGGCGCCAGAATCCCTGGTGTTGTGCCGCACTACATCTCGCCGTCATCAACCTTCAACGTGCTTCTTGGCTCCTACTGGTTCGATAAACCTTGGTTTCTTACTGAGCGAAAAATTGCCGCTGTACGCATCACACCTTCCTCTTGGGGTTCCCAACGGACGCGTGCTGTATGCGTATCAAGCAGATTTTCTGGCGCTGTTGCCGGGGAGATCAAGACACGCTGCAAGGGGAGTCTCCACATTCCAATCTCTTTACTTTGTTTTTGTCTTGCTTTATTTTATTTACTACTTTGTTTGCTGCACTAAATCAAAACACAAAAAAATTAGTTGCTAGTTTTACTTTATTTGATATCTTGTTTGCTGTATCAAAAACACAAAAAATTAGTTACTTGCATTTACTTATTTCATCATGTTTCCTTTTAATTTTACTGTAAAATATATACCGGTAGGACAAGGGTCTATAATTGGGAGAGATAATATAGAAGAATTTTTCACCCATGTTAGTATGCATGAAGATCTTAAAGATATACCCCTTGCAAAAGTTGTCCCTACTTATGAAGATGCCTCTGTTTGTTTGGTACGCATGATGGAAGCTAGATTTATTAGTCTCAACCCCATGATACAACACATGTTCCTTACACTTTCTGATATGGAGAGGGGAGAGAAGAGAGATTTTGTTCTAAAAGTCCTAGTGCGAGAATTTGAGGAAATAGCCAAAGAAGCTAGAAAAGTTTTTAGTAAGCATGAGAGGCTTGGTATGACCACCGATTTTAAAAGAACACTTGAAAAGATGGATATGGATAGAATTAAGTACACTAATAAAGTTAATGATGGTGGGGAGATTAAAGCACCAATACCTTGCAAGCTCCTAGCTATGCATGAAGCTCTAGATGATAATTATGCTTGGCTTGTCCCTCAAAATTTGTTTGATGAGAGTAGCAAGCCCAAGACTAATGAAAAGGGAGCCTCTGAAACTTATGTATCCAAAATACAATGCATGGTTGAGAAAACTCCAAACCCCGCTGTAGATGCATCATCTCTTGATAATACTTGATACACACTTTCTGCGCCTAGCTGAAAGGCATTAAAGAAAAACGCTTATGGGAGATAACCCATGTTTTTACTACTGCACCTTTATTTTATATTTGAGTCTTGGAAGTTGTTACTACTGTAGCAACCTCTCCTTATCTTAGTTTTGTGCATTGTTGTGCCAAGTAAAGTCGTTGATAGTAAGGTTCATACTAGATTTGGATTACTGCGCAGAAACAGATTTCTTTGCTGTCACGAATCTGGGCCTAATTCTCTGTAGGTAACTCAGAAAATTATGCCAATTTACGTGAGTGATCCTCAGATATTTACGCAACTTTCCTTAAATTTGAGCATTTTCATTTGAGCAAGTCTGGTGCCTCTTAGAAATTCTTCTTTACGAACTGTTCTGTTTTGACAGATTCTGCCTTTTATTTCGCATTGTCTGTTTTGCTATGTTTGATGGATTTTTCGATTCCATTAACTTTCAGTAGCTTTGTGCAATGTCCAGAAGTGTTAAGAATGATTGTGTCACCTCTGAACATGTAAATTTTAATTGTGCACTAACCCTCTAATGAATTGTTTTGAGTTTGGTGTGGAGGAAGTTTTCAAGGATCAAGAGAGGGAGATGATACAATATGATCAAGGAGAGTGAAAGCTCTAAGCTTGGGGATGCCCCGGTGGTTCACCCCTGCATATTTTAAGAAGACTCAAGCGTCTAAGCTTGGGGATGCCCAAGGCATCCCCTTCTTCATCGACAACATTATCAGGTTCCTCTAGTGAAACTATATTTTTATTCCATCACATCTTATGTACTTTGCTTGGAGCGTCGGTTTGTTTTTGTTTTTTTTTTATTTGAATAAAATGGATCCTAGCATTCATTGTGTGGGAGAGAGACACGCTCCGCTGTTGCATATGGACAAGTATGTCCTTAGGATTTACTCATAGTGTTCATGGCGAAGGTTGAATCTTCTTCGTTAAATTGTTATATGGTTGGAAACGGAAAATGATACATGTAGTAATTGCTAAAATGTCTTGGATAATGTGATACTTGGCAATTGTTGTGCTCATGTTTAAGCTCTTGCATCATATACTTTGCACCCATCAATGAAGAAATACATAGAGCTTGCTAAAATTTGGTTTGCATAATTGGTCTCTCTAAGGTCTAGATAATTTCTAGTATTGAGTTTGAACAACAAGGAAGACGGTGTAGAGTCTTATAATGTTTACAATATGTCTTTTATGTGAGTTTTGCTGCACCGGTTCATCCTTGTGTTTGTTTCAAATAACCTTGCTAGCCTAAGCCTTGTATCGAGAGGGAATACTTCTCATGCATCCAAAATCCTTGAGCCAACTACTATGCCATTTGTGTCCACCATACCTACCTACTACATGGTATTTCTCCGCCATTCCAAAGTAAATTGCTTGAGTGCTACCTTTAAAATTTCCATTCTTTTTCTTTGCAATACATAGCTCATGGGACAAATAGCCTAAAAACTATTGTGGTATTGAATATGTACTTATGCACTTTATCTCTTATTAAGTTGCTTGTTGAGCGATAACCATGTTCCTGGGGACGCCATCAACTACTCTTTGTTGAATATCATGTGAGTTGCTATGCATGTCCGTCTTGTCTGAAGTAAGGGAGATTTACCGCTAGAATGGTTAGAGCATGCATAATGTTAGAGAAGAACATTGGGCCGCTAAGTAAAGCCATGATCCATGGTGGAAGTTTCAGTTTTGGACAAATATCCTCAATCTCATATGAGAAAATTAATAATTGTTGAATGCTTATGCATAAAAGAGGAGTCCATTATCTGTTGTCTATGTTGTCCCGGTATGGATGTCTAAGTTGAGAATAATCAATAGCGAGAAATCCGATGCGAGCTTTCTCCTTAGACCTTTGTACAGGCGGCATAGAGGTACCCCTTTGTGACACTTGGTTAAAACATATGTATTGCGATGACAATCCAGGTAATCCGAGTTAATTAGGACAAGGTGCGGGCACTATTAGTATACTATGCATGAGGCTTGCAACTTGTAGGATATAATTTACATAACACATATGCTTTATTACTACCGTTGACAAAATTGTTTCTTGTTTTCAAAACCAAAGCTCTAGCACAAATATAGCAATCAATGCTTCCCTCTGCGAAGGGCCTTTCTTTTACTTTTATGTTGAGTCAGTTCACCTATTTCTCTCCACCTCAAGAAGCAAACACTTGTGTGAACTGTGCATTGATTCCTACATACTTGCATATTGCACTTGTTATATTACTTTGCATTGACAACTATCCATGAGATATACATGTTACAAGTTGAAAGCAACCGCTGAAACTAAATCTTCCTTTGTGTTGCTTCAATACCTTTACTTTGAATTATTGCTTTATGAGTTAACTCTTATGCAATACTTATTGATGCTTGTCTTGAAGTACTATTCATGAAAAGTCTTTGCTATATGATTCATTTGTTTACTCATGTCATTTACCATTGTTTTGATCGCTGTATTCACTACATATGCTTACAATAGTATGATCAAGGTTGTGATGGCATGTCACTCCAGAAATTATCTTTGTTATCGTTTACCTGCTCGGGACGAGCAAAAACTAAGCTTGGGGATGCTGATACGTCTCCGACATATCGATAATTTCTTATGTTCCATGCCACATTATTGATGATATCTACATGTTTTATGCATACTTTATGTCATATTTATGCATTTTCCGGCACTAACCTATTAACGAGATGCCGAAGAGCCGATTCTTGTTTTACGCTGTTTTTGGTTTCAGAAATCCTAGTAAGGAAATATTCTCGGAATTGGACGAAATCAACGCCCAGGGGCCTATTTTGCCACGAAGCTTCCAGAAGACCGAAGGAGAGACGAAGTGGGGCCACGGGGCGCCGCCACACTAGGGCGGCGCGGCCCAGGGGGGCCCGCGCGGCCCTACCGTGTGGGGCCCCCGTGACGCCTCCTAACCTGCCCTTCCGCCTACATATAGTCTTCGTCGCGAAACCCCCAGTACCGAGAGCCACGATACAGAAAACCTTCCAGAGACACCGCCGCCGCCAATCCCATCTCGGGGGATTTAGGAGATCGCCTCCGGCACCCTGCCGGAGAGGGGAATCATCTCCCCGGAGGACTCTTCACCGCCATGGTCGCCTCCGGAGTGATGAGTGAGTAGTTCACCCCTGGACTATGGGTCCATAGCAGTAGCTAGATGGTCGTCTTCTCCTAATTGTGCTTCATTGTCGGATCTTGTGAGCTGCCTAACATGATCAAGATCATCTATCTGTAATGCTATATGTTGTGTTTGTTGGGATCCGATGGATAGAGAATACTATGCTATGTTGATTATCAATCTATTACCTATGTGTTGTTTATGATCTTGCATGCTCTCCGTTATTAGTAGAGGCTCTGGCCAAGTTTTTACTCTTAACTCCAAGAGGGAGTATTTATGCTCGATAGTGGGTTCATGCCTCCATTAAATGCAGGACGGTGACGGAAAGTTCTAAGGTTGTGGATGTCTTTGTTGCCACTAGGGATAAAACATTGATGCTATGTCCGAGGATGTAGTTATTGATTACATTACGCACCATACTTAATGCAATTGTCTGTTGTTTTCAACTTAATACTGGAAGGGGTTCGGATGATAACCTGAAGGTGGACTTTTTAGGCATAGATGCATGCTGGATAGCGGTCTATGTACTTTGTCGTAATGCCCAATTAAATCTCACAATATTCATCATATCATGTATGTGCATTGTCATGCCCTCTCTATTTGTCAATTGCCCAACTGTAATTTGTTCACCTAACATGCTATTTATCTTATGGGAGAGACACCTCTAGTGAACTGTGGACCCCGGTCCATTCTTTTAATCGAATACAATCTACTGCAATACTTGTTCTACTGTTTTCTGCAAACAATCATCATCCACACTATACATCTAATCCTTTGTTATAGCAAGCCGGTGAGATTGACAACCTCACTGTTTCGTTGGGGCAAAGTACTTTGGTTGTGTTGTGCAGGTTCCACGTTGGCGCCGGAATCCCTGGTGTTGCGCCGCACTACATCTCGCCGCCATCAACCTTCAACGTGCTTCTTGGCTCCTACTGGTTCGATAAACCTTGGTTTCTTACTGAGGGAAAACTTGCCGCTGTACGCATCACACCTTCCTCTTGGGGTTCCCAACGGACGCGTGCTGTACGCGTATCAGTGAGCAACGGCCATATTTCAAGTAACACTATAAATAGCCCTTCTCCTACCTCTGAAAGGGTAGGCACTACACTACAAGCTGTTCTTGAGCTCTCTCTCTCACACTCCATTTCTAGAAACACCAAAAGCCTCAGATCTCTCTCCTCCTCCACCCAAACTCAAATCCCTCCGGGGAAATGATATATAGAGGAGGACCCGATCTACTATTCTACCAAGCCAAATATCATTCCCCATTGTATTCATCAAGAAGCTTGCTCTCTAGGGTTCCTTGGAAACCCTAGGTGAGCAAGAGTGGTCCGGAAGCATCCGGGCTGTGGATTTGCTCCTGACAAGATTGTGAAGGTTTGGAGGCTACTCAAAGTCTACCACAAGTGAGTGAGCTATTCCTTCGTGAGATAGGCTCCGGAGAATAGGGTGAGCCTTCGTGGCGTGGGGAATCCTTCATGGGACCTCCACCCCTCCAAACGTGACGTACCTTCTTGCAAAGGAAGGGAACACGGGAATACATCCTCGTCTCCGCTTGCTATCGGTTATCTTCAACCGAACTGCTTACTAGTGATATAACTGCCTGTGAGAGCCTTCGTGCTTGAGTTACTTGTATCGTCATATTGGTTGTTTCACCTAGTTTGCATTAGGCTCATCTTTATAATCCGCAAAGCCTAATATTCCAAAGAAAGAATTAAAATCTGTAGAAACCTATTCACCCCCCTCTAGGTTTACCATCTCTGAACTTTCACCTCCCCTCTGCAATCCACCTATAAAGGTGTGCATGGTTGTGCGATTATCGACGTTTTCGTACTCGTTTCTGGTTGCTAACCATCGTGTGAGGAAATTTCTCTATGTTTCCCCCTTCTTCTGGATACAAGCCTGTAGGTCGCTTGTCGTGGTAGGTCTCTTGTAGGTGCCCCTGAAGAGCTTCTCGAAGGCGGTCTTCAGGTCAAACCAGCAAAAGATGGAGTTCTTCTCGAGGTCGCTGAGCCAGATCCGGACTGGACCTACAACGTACAGCTGAAGCATGCGGCAGGCGATGTTAGGGGTTCCTCCGGCGAAGGTTACTGCATTGTAGTAATCCTTGATCCAGGTATCTGGCCTTTCGGTGCCACCATAATTCTTCAGGTTTCCGGGTAGCTTGAGGTTCATCCTTGGCTTTGGTTCCTCTCGAATCATCCTGCCAAAGCACTTTGGGCCGATGTAGTCAGATCTGTTTTCGTTGAGACGTTCCCGTGCGTCACGCGAGCCTTTGCGGGGGGATTTTGAGCGTGAGCGAGATGTCCGGCCACCACCTCCGCCTCCACCTCCGCCTCCACCGCTAGGTGGTGGAGAGGGAGATCTGCGAGGGGGCCGATGCGACCTCTTGCTTCCGCCTTCTGATTCTCCTCGCCCTTCGCGGTGCTGACTCCGGCTTCGGTGGCTGCCTTCACCACATGGTGCTGGCTTCCTTCATTGTTCCGGCTTCGGCGGGGCTCCGGCTCGCGTTCTCCGTTCCGACTCCTCCTCGGCTCGGGCTCACGATCATTGTTCCGGCTACGGCGAAGTTCCGGCGTACGCTCCCTGCTCCTGTTCCTCTGAGGAGCCACGTTGTCGCGGATATTGATTCTACCTAGCCCATGGGGTCTGGTGTTTCCGGCTGGACTACGGCGGCGAGGGAGTGGAGGACGCGGGTATCCGTTGGGGGGAGGTGACGGATTCCGGTACTTGTCTTTACCAGTGTACTTCGCATCCTTTCCCTTCTTTGGATCTGACGGAGATGTCTTTGATGGCACAGGGATTGGATTTGGGTGTTCTCTGGTTCTCCTCCTGCGCTCCGAAGATCCGGTGCGCGATTCGTCATCGCGATGGCGATTGTCGTAGGCGTCCTTCTGCGCGGTAGACATGCAATGATCCGAGTTGGATTCCAACCTGCGCGAAGTATCTGCCTTGCTCTGCTTCTTCATTGCCAAGGCAACGAGCGTTCGAACGTAGTCGAAATCAATCTCCTCGTCCTTCTTTTTCAAGATCTCCGCAGCCTTTTTCATGTTATCCTTTGGAGTTGCGAATGGCTGTTGCTCGGTGGGAGTTGCGAAGGTGATCTTGCGGGGAGCTACAGCTTCTCGCCTCATCCTATCAGCCTCCTGTTGAGCCTCGTTGATCTTGTCCTCCCAGTGCTTCCGGAGGTGCTTGACTTTTTCCAGTGATTCGTCAACCTGACGTTCCCACTTGAGGAAATTATCCACGAAGTGCGCGGCCTCTTTCCTCTCATCCAGCATTGCTGCTGCGGTGGTGGCGAATTTTTAGGCTATTGCCTGCCTCTTAGCTTCTAGAGCTTCCGGGTCTGCTGCATCATCAGGACTTATAGGTTTGTTGAGGATCTCCGAGTGTGCGATTGCATCCATGCCTGCTTGCTCAACCAGTTCTTCTGGGGACAAGACTTCCTAATGCGGTCGTTCCCGCGATAGCGGGGATCCTGCATTGGATGGCTGAGGATCGGATTGAGTGTGCTCATCTTCCGAATGTCACTGATCCAGCGCCACCAAGGTTGCGAGGACCTGCTTAGGCTGGGCGGATTCAACTTCAGTTTGATCATCACCTCCGAATTCCTTCAGTTTGCAATCAAATTCTTCGGTATCCATGGAGGAGGTATCGTCGGAAGTTGGGCTTAGGTTACCTGATACGCGTAAAGCACACGTCCGTTGGGAAACCCAAGAGTAAGGTGTGATGCGTCCAGCAGCAAGTTTTCCCTCCGTAAGAAACCAAGGTTATCGAACCAGTAGGAGTCAAGGAGCACGTGAAGGTTGTTCGTGGAGGAGAGTAGTGCGGCGCAACACCAGGGATTCCGGCGCCAACGTGGAACCTGCACAACACAATCAAAGTACTTTCCCCCAACGTAACAGTGAGGTTGTCAATCTCACCGGCTTGCTGTAAACAAAGGATTAGATGTTTAGTGTGGAAGATGATGTTTGCGAAGAACAGTAAAGAACAATGTTTGCAGTAGATTGTATTCGATGTAAAAGAATGGACCAGGGTCCACAGTTCACTAGTGGTGTCTCTCCAATAAGAAATAAGAAATAGCATGTTTGGTGAACAAATTACAGTTGGGAAATTGACAAATAAAGAGGGCATAACAATGCACATACATATCATGATGAGTAGTGTGAAATTCAATTAGGCATTACGACAAAGTACATAGACCGCTATCCAGCATGCATCTATGCCTAAAAAGTCCACCTTCGGGTTAGCATCCGCACCCCTTCCAGTATTAAGTTGCAAACAACAGACAATTGCATTAAGTATGGTGCGTAATGTAATCAAAACAAATATCCTTAGACAAAGCATTGATGTTTTATCCCTAGTGGCAACAGCACATCTACAACCTTAGAACTTTCTGTCACTGTCCTAGATTAAATGGAGGCATGAACCCACTATCGAGCATAAATACTCCCTCTTGGAGTCACAAGTATCAACTTGGCCAGAGCCTCTAGTAGCAACGGAGAGCAATGCAAGATCTTAAAAAACACATATATGATAGATTGATAATCAACATAACATAGTATTCCATATTCATCGGATCCCAACAAACACAACATGTAGCATTACAAATAAATGATCTTGATCATGATAGGCAGCTCACAAGATCGAACAATGATAGCACATGTTGGGGGGATGACCCCCGGTATGCCAAAGGCATGCCAAACCGGATGGTTTGAGCCATCAAGATACCGGTTTAATATTTATACCGGAGCACAAAGATAAGTGTTTGGCTAAGTGAAGTCAGGCCGGTATCCCCAAGAGGGGTATACCGGAACCGGATGAAGAAGACACCGGGCTACCGGTAAGAAGAGCATGTCGGCAAGACTGGTCAAAGATTCTCTTCAGAGCTAGAGGACAAGGATGAGCTAAGCAAAGTAGCTTTAAACGAAGCCCTGGCGCCAAAGAGGAAGATGACGCTGAAAGAAGCCGGAGGACGTCAGCTTCCCTGATTAAAGAAGACCCCGGCGTCATCTATGATTAAAGTTACTTTGTAAAGTAGTTTTTCCAGTCAAAGATGCCATTAGGGTTTCTTACTCTGTAAGCCACCCTCTCCCCTATATAAGGAGAGGGGGCATAGCCCTTTGCGGGCACGATTAAACAGAGGTTACGTTACGTTAGGTGATGGTCGACTCGTATCCAGAAACCTGTATCCTGTTGAGATCAATGAAGATAGTGATCTAGAGCAGAGTTCTTCCTTGTGTGTTTCTTCTTGTATCACTGCCTTTGGCTGGGTTCTTGAGGAAAGCATCCGGAAGTTCATCCCATCTAATCACAAACCCTCCCCCGAATCCTCTTGCGCCCATTCGGCCCCAACTTAAGCCATCCCATGGCATCTGCTCGTTCACCACGACGACAGTTGGCGCCCACCGTGGGGTATGAAGTGGCGCTTGCTGGAGTTCACAATCGGGCGGGCATCCTCGACGTCACCGGCCAGCGTACGGTGTCCGCGCTGGTGTAGCGCATCTACACCATGGACTTCATCAACGACAACGCAGGCTGCTTCGCCAACGGCGGCATCTTCCCCAAGAACGGCCGCATCATCGAGTTCGGCAGCCACTGCGTCTACTTCGGCACTGTCCCTGTGCGCCAGCGCCCCTCGCCGGTGCTGGTGGCGCCGGATCCGCCAAGGTGGCTACATGCTGGCCACGTACCCGGCAGCGTGGAGGTGATGATGGCTGGCGTGGTCGGCGCCGGCAAAGAAGCTGTGGAAGAAGGTGCTGGGCGTGCGGCTTCAACCCGTCGGCCAAGCCACCGCTGGAACGCGATGCAGGGCTGCGGGAGCATCGTCCGCGCTACCGGAGACACCGCTCCAAGCGGCGATGAGCGTCCTCGCCACGCCCATCGCGCAGAACATCGACCCGGCAGCGGCTCAGGTGGAGCTGGAGGCGCAGCGACAGAAGCTGCTCGAGAACGGCAAGGACATCGTCAGGGCGCAGCGCGAGCTGAACCTAACCATACGTGAGTATAACACTGCCCATGGCTTTGCTTCTGTTAGCACTCATGCTGCTAGGATACCGGAGAACCGGATTAAGCCTCGCAATCTAGATCAGGATTTGCGTAAGGAGATTCATGCCGGCAAAAGTACCTCTGCATCTGTGAGCATCATAGAAAAACCTAAGTACAGTAGCCCGGATAAATCCATAAAAGCTGCAAAGGCTGCGGTAGAGCTGTGTGAATCGCTTTCCGGGGACGCTCTGGCAAAACAACAAGAGCGTGTCCGGGAGTTGCTTGAAACTATCGAGCAGCAAAACGCTGAGCTGCTTGCTAAGCTGAACAAGGCTGTGGCTTCAAAATCCGCACGTTCAACAAAGAATGCCGGTAGCAAGTCCCATGGGCAGGCCTCGTCCCCCTATCCGGACAGAAGAAGAGAAAAAGAGATGAATGTGCAGCAGATGACTGTGTATGATCCGGTTCTTGCCGGAAAACAACAAGTCGGGCAACACGATGCCGGTAGAAAAAGCCAAGGGGCAGACAGAGGCTACGCCAAAGGAGGCTATGCCGGAAACAATCATGCCGGTAGACACGAAACCGGGCAAAATTATCGAACTGCAAGGGCAGCGTATGATGAGGAGGAGATGGATCCCCCAAGGTACCGGCAGGCAAGGGCCGCGGTGCCGGAGCATGATGACGAGGTCGATTCAACAAGACCGGCAGCATACCGGAACCCGTTGGGAGAATGCCTGGGCGAAAGATACCTGCCAGAACGGGATGCGAGGCACCGTCTGGATAGAGTGTACTTGTCAGAAATGATCGAGGCAGAAGGTCCTCCAGGCCCAAAGTGTTTTGGTCCAAGGATCATGAAAGAAGGACCATCGGTTCGCAACTTCCAGTTTCCCCGTGACACAAAAACGTACGATGGCACCACTAAGCCGGAAGACTGGCTCGCGGATTACGTGACCGCGGTATACGTCGCTGGTGGCGGAGGAACCGTAGCTGGAGGAGGAAACCGGCGTTGGGCCGTGAGAATCATACCATCATTCTTTCTGGGATCGGCATGAATCTGGCTGAACAACTTGCCGGCAGGAAGCATAAATGGTTGGTTGGACTTTGAGGAAGCTTTTGTGAGTAACTTCAGCAGCACGTACCGTAGGCCAAACAGACCGCAGCAGCTCGCCCTGTGCGTACAGCGCCCAAATGAAACAGACCGGGATTATCTGGCCCGGTGGAACACCACAAGGAACTCTTGTGAAGGGGTGATAGAGGCGCAAGCCATTGCTTGGTTTAGCAGTGGGTGCAGAAGAGGTTCACCGTTGTGGAAAAAGCTGCAGCGGAACATGCCGACAACGCTGGCGGAAATGATACGCGTGGCGGATAACTATGCGTTGGGTGACCCAATGCAGCCGGCAGTACAACCTAAGCCGGAGCAATCAAACCCGCCTCAGCAACGCCAAGAGCAACACCGGGATAACGGGAACACCAAAAGAAGGGAAGATTTCCCGGATCGAAGGTACGGTCCACAGCAAGTTGCTGCTGTACAAGACAACTCTGAGGCCAGCGGCAATCAGAGGCAAAGAACCGGATCGCAGCGGAGGTCGGGTCCTAAGAAACAGTGGGTCAAAAAGAAACCCTGGGGCCAGAAAAAGAACTGGCAAGAACCTGTGAAGTACACCATGGAAGCTGCCATGGATCAACCTTGCCGGTGGCACACACCGAATCCGGCCCACCCGTCAAATCATCTGACGAAGGATTGTACTTGCACCAAGTACTTGATGCTTAAGGGAGCAGCAAAAGATGCACAAGTACAAGGGTGCTCCACCAGGCAACCACCATCCCAAGATATGCTACGACGGCATCAACTACCACCACCACCACCACTGCTTACCGGGGCAAATGCTTTACCGGTACAGCCTCAGCCAAATCGGCAGCAGTACCAGCAAGTTAACCAGGTGGGAGAGGGCAATGGCCAACCGCCTCCACCAGCACCTTTGGGCCGGAACGTTTACCATGATCCAAATATGTGCTGCGTTGTGTTCGTCACTGAGCCAACCGACAGACAGAGTCTGCATCGCCGTTCTATGGAGGTGAACGCTGTGATGCCGACGGTACCAAAGTACATGCTGTGGTCAGATCAAGAGATCTCTTGGTCATTCAAGGATCACCCCAAGATCATGCCTAACCCGGGTGGCTATGCCCTTGTCCTGGACCCAATCATGCAGGGGCCAAACGCTCGAGTCAAATTCAGCAAGGTGCTGATAGACAATGGGAGCAGCATAAACATCATGTACCGGCACACCATGAGTTTGCTGGGCATAACAGAAAATATGCTTCAGCCAACTCGTACAACTTTCCATGGAATCGTTCCGGGCCTGTCCTGCGCACCGGTTGGAAAAGTCCGGGTGGATGTGTCCTTTGGGGGACGTGACAATTGCCGGGTCGAAAACCTTGAGTTCGAGGTGGTGGACTTAGATAGTCCTTACCATGCATTGCTGGGAAGACCGGCATTGGCTGCTTTCATGGCCTCAACTCACACGGCCTATCTCAAGATGAAGATGCCGGCACCTCGTGGACCCTTAACTGTGGTGGGAAACTACAAAGTCTCACTGGAAACTGCTTCCGCCGGATCAAACCTGGCAGAATCGCTGGTGATCGCAGAGGAAAAGAGGAGGATGCAAACTGCGGTTGCGCTGGTTCAGTCCTCACAGCTGAGCTTAGCGGCAATGAGTACAAACCTGGGCACACCGGCATTCAAGCCAACAAAAGAAACAAAGGACATAGTGCTGGACCCGGCTTACCCTGAGCGCACCGTTCATATCGGTGCCGGCATGAATGAGGCATAGGAAAGAGCGCTCGTCAGCTTCCTCCGTGAGAATCGGAATATCTTTGCCCGATCTACTGATGACTTGGTAGGTGTTCCGAGGGAGCTGGCTGAGCACTCATTAAATGTCCGGAAAGATGCAAAGCCGGTAAGGCAGCCGCTGCGCCGGTTTGCTGAAGACAGGAGAAAGATCATTGGAGAAGAGGTGACAAAGTTGCTGGTTGCCGGTTTCATCGTGGAAGTACTGCACACTGAGTGGCTAGCCAATCCGGTGCTGGTCGAAAAGAAGAAAGAAGAGAACCTGGAAGCAAAAGCTCCAAAGGTGTGGCGCATGTGCATCGACTACACCAACTTAAACAAAGCTTGCCGGAAAGACCCTTTCCCTTTACCCCGGATCGATCAGGTGAATGATTCCACTGCAGGGTGTGAGCTGTTGTCTTTCTTGGATGCTTATTCCGGTTTCCATCAAATCCCCTTGAAAAAGGAAGATCAAATAAAAACTGCGTTCATTACCCCGCACGGGGCTTATTGCTCCGGCTGCGCGTTCGGTTAATATGGTTAATTCGGTTCGGTTTATTTGGTTATACGGTAAATACGGTTTCAATACTTCGGTTAATACGGTTACGTATAAAAATACGATTCGGTTTCGGTAATAACCATTAAATTTCGGTTCGATTTCGGTAATAACCATACTAACCAAAGTTGACGCGAATTTTTGAATAACACATAAATTTTATGAACATATATTTCATATTATTTTATTTTTACGATGGAACTGAATGTTTTACAAGAGGAAGATACAAAAATGTAAAAAATCTACGGACGAAAATAAAAAATGTGCAATGTTGGAACTTGAACTCATGATCTATTCTCATGTAAGGCTAAACTGCACGTCTAAACCAGCATGCTAGAGCATATTCTCTGTATGGAATTTAATACCGACTCTATATAAAAGTATACTACGAAGTTTGGCTGGGCCATCAAAGAAAAATGTTCGCTGTCTACTCAATTCGGTTTCATTCGGTTAAACCGAATTATTTCGATTTTAAACCGAATTAACCGTTTGTCATACGGTTAGCTATTTTGCTAACTGTAACCTAACCTATAACTGAAAAAAACCATAATTTATTTACGGTTAGGTTTTTTTCGGTTCGGTTTTCGGTTTCAGTTCGGTTATGCACAGCCGGACTTATTGCTATGTCACTATGCCTTTTGGTTTGCGCAGCGCTGGTGCAACGTACCAGCGGTGTATGCAAAAATGCTTGTTTGATCAAATCGGAAAGAATGTGCAAGTCTATGTGGACGATGTTGTGGTAAGAACCAAATTAAAAGAAACCTTAATCGATGACCTCCGGCAAACATTTGATAACTTGAGAAGATTCCGGATGAAACTCAATCCGGCAAAATGCACCTTCGGCGTTCCTGCCGGCAAGCTGCTTGGCTTTCTCGTATCAAGCCGGGGCATTGAGGTTAATCCGGTAAAAATCCGGGCAATTGAAAGAATGACTATACCGCGCGATCTCAAGGATGTGCAAAAGTTTACCGGAAGCTTGGCATCGCTAAGCCGGTTCATAAGCAGGTTGGGAGAAAAAGCTCTGCCACTCTATGCTCTCATGAAAAAATCAGATACGTTCGTCTGGACCCCTCAGGCAGACGCGGCGTTTAAAGAGCTAAAAACAATGCTGGCCACAGCGCCAATACTGGCTTCACCTCTAGAAAGAGAGCCTATGCTAGCAGCAACAAACCGGATTGTGAGCGTGGTAGTTGTGGTTGAAAGAGAAGAGGAAGGAAAAACCATCCAGAGGCTGGTATACTACCTGAGCGAGGTGCTCTCCCTCTCAAAACAAAACTACCCTCACTTCCAGAAAATGACTTATGGCGTGTTCATGGCCGCCACAAAGCTTAAGCATTACTTTGAGGAGCACCCCATGAAAGTGGTGAGCGAGGCACCCATTTCCGATATCATGTGCAACAAAGATGCTAGCGGAAGGATTTCCTTGTACAAAAGAAGGGATGCCATAAAATCACAAGCTTTGGCTGATTTCCTTGTTGATTGGGCGGAAATGCAATACAAGCCGCCGGATCAAAAAATACAGTACTGGAAGATGCACTTTGACGGATCCAACCTCAAAGAGGGTCTAGGTGCCGGAGTGGTGCTTACCTCACCTAAGGGAGATCATCTCCGGTATGTTTTGCAAGTACATTTCAGGGCATCAAACAATGTCGCTGAATACGAAGCTCTGATCCATGGACTTAAGGTCGCAAAAGAAATCGGTGTGCACCGGATCATTTGCTATGGGGATTCAGATCTCGTGGTGCAACAATGTTCCAGAGATTGGGACGCAAAAGATGCAAACATGGCTTCATACCGGTTTCACGTGCAAAAGATTGCTGGCTTCTTTGAGGGCTGTGAGTTTCACCATGTGCCACGAGCGGAAAATGAGACCGCGGATGCTTTGTCCAAGTTGGGCTCATCTAGGCAAGAAATTCCTCCCAGAATAGTGTTGGCACACTTAAGGGTGCCGTCGATCAAACCAAGCCCGGAGTTGGAATCAATTTTCGTACCGGAATCATATGTAGTACCCATGGACATCGATGAAGGAAACCCGGGGACTGTTCCGGCAAACTCGGGGACTGTTCCGGAAAGCTCGGGCACTGCTACGTCCATACCGGAAGGAACAATGCTGGTGGATAACATGGAGATAGACGTACCGGTGTTTCTGGTTCGAGAGGCACCATCATGGGTTAAACCTATTAAGGAATTCCTGATCAACGGCACCTTGCCGGATGATGAAAATGAATCCAGAAGGATCCAGAGGCGGCCCAAAGCATACACTATCATCAATGGCGAGGTGTACAAGAGAAGTGTTACCGGTGTCCTTCAAAGGTGTGTGGAACCGGAAGAAGGAAAAGAAATGCTTTAGGAGATTCACCAGGGAGAATGTGGGCACCGCGCTTCATCAAGGGTGCTGGTAGCAAAAGTGTTCCGGCACGGGTTCTATTGGCCCACTGCTTTGGAAAATGCTGAGGACTCTGCAAGAAAGTGCAACGGGTGCCAGAGGTACGCCAAGCAAAATCATACCCCAGCATCCGGTTTAAAAACCATACCGCTAACTTGGCCGTTTGCTGTTTGGTGCCTTGACATGGTTGGCCCATTCAAAACTGCAAGAGGAAATATGACCCACATTTTGGTTATGGTGGACAAATTCACCAAATGGCTAGAAGTGAAACCTATCGCAAAGTGTGATGGGCGCATAGCGGTAAAATTCTTAAAAGATGTTATCTTGCGGTATGGCTACCCGCATAGCATCATCAGTGATAATGGAACCAACTTTGCTCAAGGAGAGTTCAAAAGATTCTGCGAGGATAACAATATCCGGTTGGATTTGTGCTCAGTGGCACACCCACAAGGCAATGGCCAAGTGGAAAGAACGAATGCTCTGGTACTTTCCGGTATCAAACCAAGACTCATCGAGGCGGTGGAAAAGTCACCGGGGTGTTGGCTCGATGAGCTACCATCAGTGCTATGGAGCATAAGAACAACTCCAAACCGGTCCACCGGATACACTCCATTCTTCATGGTTTACGGAGCAGAAGCGGTCATACCAACCGACATTATCCATGACTCACCAAGAGTGCAGCTCTAAACCGAGCAAGAGGTAAAAGAAGCCAGAGAAAATGATGTGGACTTGCTAGAAGAAGCAAGAGAATTGGCATTGGCAAGAACAGCCATTTACCAGCAAAACCTCAGATGCTATCATAGCCGAAAGGTTAACCCGAGAGTATTCCGGGAAGGAGATCTGGTGCTACGCCTAGTGCAGCGCACTGAAGGCCGGCATAAGCTTTCACCCCCATGGGAAGGACCCTTCATTGTGAGCAAAGCTCTCCACAATGATGCCTTTTTTTTGAACATAACTCCACAATGATGCCTATTACTTGATCGATGCACAGGAATGGAAAAAAGGAAAGGCGGACAGGTCCGGAGAGGAGAGCAAGCGTCCATGGAACGTAGCCCTGTTGCGTCCCTTCTACTCTTGAAGTTGTGGTGTAAGAAGTTCCTTTTTGTACCTTATATATGCTATGAATAAAAGATGTCGGGACCTCGAATGAATCTCGGGGACTACCCCTGCTGAAATTGCATGCAATATGTTTATTTTTCAGTTCACCGGTTGCTTAGTGAACATTTTTTTCTTTCCGGTTTAGTAGCGTGCTAAACCTACCGGAGTCTTCGACTTTGCTGCTGTCCGCAATCCGGCTTCATGGCAAGCAAGATAAACCGGTAGCAGTTAAGCACGCGAACTGCGAAAAGAGAGAGTGGGAACGAACAATCCGGAAAAGTTTAACTAACCCCGGTTAAACCGGTTTTTTGCAAAAATTTCGAGTTATTTCTAAGTTCAGGAAAGTGCTTGCTTGGTAAAAGAACTTTGTGCTCATACGCCAAAGAACGCCTAGAGAAGGCAGGCAGAGCCAAAGCAACAGAGACAAGTGTGCATCGAATTGAATGCGGAAACAGTTCCGGAATCTTTGCAGTGAAGATAAAAGCAACACAATAAGCAAATATGCTAAGACAAACATAAGTTAATATGCTACCGGTATAACATACCGGCATAAACTGTTGTAGCACAACCAAAAGAGCAATTAAGTTTTATCTTACATCACGAACCCCGGCATACCGGGGTAGAATTTAACCAGCATTGTTTCAAAGTCAAACAGGACAGGCAAACAGATCACAGGAAATACTTAGGCAGCAGGCGCTTCAGGAGGAGCATCACCGGCTTGAGGGACTTCCGGAGGCGCATCACCAGCTCCGGCATCCTCATCGTCTCCATCTTCCTCCTCGTCGCTCAGATAATCCTTGACGTCTGGAGGAGGGGGGATGAAGGTGCGCACCCCGGCGTACTCCGCAATCCGGTACGCTCGATCCTGCCGCTTCGCGGTGAGGACGGGGCCCAGGTCAGTTGGAGCTTGCTCGCGCACGCCGATGAGGGCGTCCAGGTCCAGGTTTGGATACCAGGACCAGGCAACGCGCAGCGCCGAGTCCGCTCCGACACGAGCTGCAGAACATTGCCACTCCCGGATCCTCCGACCGACACCTTTCAGGCGGTCATTGATGAGCGAAAAGGTGTCTGGCACCTCCTCTCCAGGCCAGAGAACCTTGAAGAGCTGGGTGGCCACCTCGGGGATGTCGGAGAGGTTCCGGTCCACAGCGCGCATGTGGGAAACCCGCGCATTCAGCGCGACCAAGTGGTCATAGGGGTCCCAGGGCGCGTCCAGGTTCTGATATGCCTGTGCAACCCGGCGCTCTCCAACCTTGTTCTGTGCATATGCCTGGGAGTCCGGAAAGAGTCCTGCAAGACAAAGGAAAGAAGCTAAGTACATGCTACCGGTAAAGATAAGCTTATATGCAGAAACCGGAAAAGATAAAAGGAAAAACTTACGGAAGGCAAGCGCGTCGGTTTGCGTGACCAGAAGGTCATACTCCTTCTGCTCCGCCTCCAAACGCGCGGCCTGATCCTCGGCTGCTTTCCGCGCCTTGGCTGCTGTCGAGGGTACTCCTCGCCAATGCCCTCCGATAGGGGCTTAGGGTTGATGGACTCCTGCAAGCTGACACGAGACATCGGTTCACAGACAAGCGGGGAGAGCGATTTACCAAGGTTCGGGGCCCTCGATGAGGTAAAACCCTTACGTCCTGCCTGTCTGTTCTTGATTATGATGACAATGGGTTACAATGGGGTGCCAAATAGTTCGGCTGAGATCTCGGCGATATTGCTATCGCTAGGGTTACCTAGCTCTAAGCTTTTGCTGGCTATGATTGCTAAGATTGTTCGTGTCCCTCGGCAGCTGATACGCGTACAGCACGCGTCCGTTGGGAACCCCAAGAGGAAGGTGTGATGCGTACATCGGCAAGTTTTCCCTCAGTATAAAACCAATGTTTAATCGAACCAGTAGGAGCCAAGAAGCACGTTGAAGGTTGATGGCGGCGAGATGTAGTGCGGCGCAACACCAGGGATTCCGGCGCCAACGTGGAACCTGCACAACACAACCAAAGTACTTTGCCCCAACGAAACAGTGAGGTTGTCAATCTCACTGGCTTGCTGTAACAAAGGATTAGATGTATAGTGTGGATGATGATTGTTTGCAGAGAACAGTAGAACAATTGCAGTAGATTGTATTTCAGATGTAAAGAATGGACCGGGGTCCACAGTTCACTAGTGGTGTCTCTCCCATAAAATAAATAGCATGTTGGGTGAACAAATTACAGTTGGGCAATTGACAAATAGAGAGGGCATGACCATGCACATACATGATATGATGAGTATTGTGAGATTTAATTGGGCATTACGACAAAGTACATAGACCGCTATCCAGCATGCATCTATGCCTAAAAAGTCCACCTTCAGGTTATCATCCGAACCCCTTCCAGTATTAAGTTGAAAACAACAGACAATTGCATTAAGTATGGTGCGTAATGTAATCAATAACTACATCCTCGGACATAGCATCAATGTTTTATCCCTAGTGGCAACAGTATATCCATAACCTTAGAGGTTTCTGTCACTCCCCCAGATTCACGGAGACATGAACCCACTATCGAGCATAAATACCCCCTCTTGGAGTTACTAGCAAAAACTTGGCCAGAGCCTCTACTAATAACGGAGAGCATCAAGATCATAAACAACACATAGATATAATTTGATAATCAACATAACATAGTATTCTTTATCCATCGGATCCCAACAAACACAACATATAGCATTACAGATAGATGATCTTGATCATGTTCCGCAGCTCACAAGATCCGACAATGAAGCACATAAGGAGAAGACAACCATCTAGCTACTACTATGGACCCATAGTCCAGGGGTGAACTACTCACTCATCACTCCGGAGGCGACCATGGCGGCGTAGAGTCCTTCGGGAGATGAATCCCCTCTCCGGCAGGGTGCCGGAGGCGATCTCCTGAATCCCCCGAGATGGGATTGGCGGCGGCGGCGTCTCTGGAAGGTTTTCCGTATCGTGGCTCTCGGTACTGGGGGTTTCGCGACGAAGACTATTTGTAGGCGGAAGGTCAGGTCAAGGGGCGTCACGAGGGGCCCAGGAGACAGGTCGGCGCGGCCAAGACCTGGGCCACGCCGCCCTATCGTCTGGCCGCCTCGTGGCCCCACTTCGTTGACTCTCCGGTCTTCTGGAAGCTTCGTGTGAAAATAGGCCCCTGGGCGTTGATTTCGTCCAATTCCGAGAATATTTCCTTACTAGGATTTCTGAAACCAAAAACAGCAGAACAAAGAATCGGCTCTTCGGCATCTTGTTAATAGGTTAGTTCCAGAAAATGCATAAATATGACATAAAGTATGCATAAAACATGTAGATATCATCAATAATGTGACATGGAACATAAGAAATTATCGATACGTCGGAGACGTATCAGCATCCCCAAGCTTAGTTTCTGCTCGTCCCGAGCAGGTAAACGATAACAAAGATAATTTCTGGAGTGACATGCCATCATAACCTTGATCATACTATTGTAAGCATATGTAATGAATGCAGCAATCAAAACAATGTAAATGACATGAGTAAACAAATGAATCATATAGCAAAGACTTTTCATGAATAGTACTTCAAGACAAGCATCAATAAGTCTTGCATAAGAGTTAACTCATAAAGCAATAATTCAAAGTAGAGGTATTGAAGCAACACAAAGGAAGATGAAGTTTCAGCGGTTGCTTTCAACTTATAACATGTATATCTCATGGATATTGTCAATGTAAAGTAATATAACAAGTGCAATATGCAAGTATGTAAGAATCAATGCACAGTTCACACAAGTGTTTGCTTCTTAAGATGGAGAGAAATAGGTGAACTGACTCAACAATAAAAGTAGAAGAAAGGTCCTTCAAAGAGGAAAGCATCGATTGCTATATTTGTGCTAGAGCTTTGATTTTGAAAACAAGAAACAATTTTGTCGACGGTAGCAATAAAGCATATGTGTTATCTAAATTATATCTTACAAGTTGCAAGCCTCATGCATAGTATACTAATAGTGCCCGCACCTTGTCCTAATTAGCTCGGATTATCTGGATTATCATCGCAATGCACATGTTTTAACCAAGTGTCACAAAGGGGTACCTCTATGCCGCCTGTACAAAGGTCTAAGGAGAAAGCTCGCATCGGATTTCTCGCTATTGATTATTCTCAACTTAGACATCCATACCGGGACAACATAGACAACAGATAATGGACTCCGCTTTTATGCATAAGCATTCAACAATTATTAATTTTCTCATATGAGATTGAGGATATTTGTCCAAAACTGAAACTTCCACCATGGATCATGGCTTTAGTTAGCGGCCCAATGTTCTTCTCTAACATTATGCAATGCTCTAACCATTTTGGTGGTAAATCTCCCTTACTTCAGACAAGACGAACATGCATAGCAACTCACATGATATTCAACAAAGAGTAGCTGATGGCGTCCCCAGGAACATGGTTATCGCACAACAAGCAACTTAATAAGAGATAAAGTGCATAAGTACATATTCAATACCACAATAGTTTTTAGGCTATTTGTCCCATGAGCTATATATTGTAAAGGTAGAGGATAGAAATTTTAAAGGTAGCACTCAAGCAATTTACTTTGGAATGGCGGAGAAATACCATGTAGTAGGTAGGTATGGTGGACACAAATGGCATAGTGGTTGGCTCAAGTATTTTGGATGCATGAGAAGTATTCCCTCTCGATACAAGGTTTAGGCTAGCAAGGCTATTTGAAACAAACAAAAGGATGAAGCGGTGCAGCAAAACTCACATAAAAGACATATTGTAAACATTATAAGACTCTACACCGTCTTCCTTGTTGTTCAAACTCAATACTAGAAATTATCTAGACTTTAGAGAGACCAAATATGCAAACCAAATTTTAGCATGCTCTATGTATTTCTTCATTAATAGGTGCAAAGTACATGATGCAAGAGCTTAAACATGAGCACAACAATTGCCGAGTATCACATTATCCAAGACATTTTAGCAAATTACTACATGTATCATTTTCCAATTCCAACCATATAACAATTTAACGAAGAAGAAACTTCGCCATGAATATTATGAGTAAAGCCTAAGGACATATTTGTCCATATGCAACAGCGGAGCGTGTCTCTCTCCCACACAATGAATGCTAGGATCCATTTTATTTAAACAAAATAAAAACAAAATCAAACCGACGCTCCAAGCAAAGCACATAAGATGTGATGTAATAAAAATATAGTTTCAGGGGAGGAACCTGATAATGTTGTCGATGAAGAAGGGGATGCCTTGGGCATCCCCAAGCTTAGACGCTTGAGTCTTCTTGATATATGCAGGGGTGAACCACCGGGGCATCCCCAAGCTTAGAGCTTTCACTCTCCTTGATCATGTTGTATCATCCTCCTCTCTTGACCCTTGAAAACTTCCTCCACACCAAACTCGAAACAAACTCATTAAAGGGTTAGTGCACAATCAAAATTTACATGTTCAGAGGTGACATAATAATTCTTAACACTTCTGGACATTTCACAAAGCTACTGAAAGTCAATGGAATCGAAATATCCATCGAACATATCAAAACAGGCAATGCGAAATAAAAGGCAGAATCTGTCAAAACAGAACAGTTCGTAAAGACGAATTTTATTGAGGCACCAGACTTGCTCAAATGAAAATGCTCAAATTGAATGAAAGTTGCGTACATATCTGTGGATCACTCACGTAAATTGGCATAATTTTCTGAGTTACCTATAGAGAATTTTTCCTAGATTCGTGACAGCAAAGAAATCTGTTTCGGCGCAGTAATCCAAATCTAGTATGAACCTTACTATCAACGACTTTACTTGGCACAACAATGCACAAAACTAAGATAAGGAGAGGTTGCTACAGTAGTAAACAACTTCCAAGACTCAAAATAAAAACAAAGGTACTGTAGTAAAAACATGGGTTGTCTCCCATAAGCGCTTTTCTTTAACGCCTTTCAGCTAGGCGCAGAAAGTGTGTATCAAGTATTATCAAGAGATGGAGCATCTACAGCGGGGTGTGGAGTTTTCTCAACTATGCATTGTATCTTATCTATGTAAGTTTCAGAGGCTCCCTTTTCATTACCCTTAGGCTTGCTACTCTCATCAAACAAATCTTCAGGAACAATCCAATCAAAATTCTTTTCTAGTGCCTCGCACATTCCCAAGAGCTTGCAAGTATTGATGTTTTAATATCCCCCTCATAATTAACTTCATTAGTGTACTTTTGTCTATCTTTTTCCATTTTCTCAAGGATACTAGCAAAGTTGGTATAAGAGCCTAGCATATTATATTTAGTGAAGACTTTTCTAGCTTCTCTTGCTATTCCCCCGAATTCTTTGAGAAGGGTTTCTAATACAAAATCTTTCTTTTCTCCTTCTTCCATATCACTGAGTGTAAGGAACATATGTTGAATTACAGGATTAAGATTAACAAATCTAGCTTCTAACGCGTGTACTAAAGAAGCAACAGCAATTTCATAAGTAGGAGCAAGTTCTACCAGGTGTCTATCTTCAAAATCCTCAACCGTACTAACATGAGTGAAAAAAAATTCTATATTATTTTTCCCAAGGATAGACCCTCGGCCTACCGGTACATCTTTAAGAACAAACTTAGGAGGAAACATGATGAAATAAGTAAAGTAAATGCAAGTAACTATTTTTTTTGTGTTTTTAATATGGAGATTGCAAACAAGACAGTAAATAAAGTAAAGCTAGCAACTAATTTTTTTGTATTTTGATTTAGTGCAGCAAACAAAATAGTAATTAAAATAAAGCAAGACAAAAACAAAGTAAAGAGATTGGATTGTGGAGACTCCCCTTGCAGCGTGTCTTGATCTCCCCGGCAACGGCGCCAGAAAAAGAGCTTGATACGCGTACAGCACGCGTCCGTTGGGAACCCCAAGAGGAAGGTGTGATGCGTACAGCGGCAAATTTTCCCTCAGTATGAAACCAAGGTTTAATCGAACCAGTAGGAGCCAAGAAGCACGTTGAAGGTTGATGGCGGCGAGATGTAGTGCGGCGCAACACCAGGGATTCCGGCGCCAACGTGGAACCTGCACAACACAACCAAAGTACTTTGCCCCAACGAAACAGTGAGGTTGTCAATCTCACCGGCTTGCTGTAACAAAGGATTAGATGTATAGTGTGGATGATGATTGTTTGCAGAGAACAGTAGAACAATAGCAGTAGATTGTATTTCAGATGTAAAGAATGGACCGGGGTCCACAGTTCACTAGTGGTGTCTCTCCCATAAAATAAATAGCATGTTGGGTGAACAAATTACAGTTGGGCAATTGACAAATAGAGAGGGCATGACCATGCACATACATGATATGATGAGTATTGTGAGATTTAATTGGGCATTACGACAAAGTACATAGACCACTATCCAGCATGCATCTATGCCTAAAAAGTCCACCTTCAGGTTATCATCCGAACCCCTTCCAGTATTAAGTTGAAAACAACAGACAATTGCATTAAGTATGGTGCGTAATGTAATCAATAACTACATCCTCGGACATAGCATCAATGTTTTATCCCTAGTGGCAACAGTACATCCATAACCTTAGAGGTTTCTGTCACTCCCCCAGATTCACGGAGACATGAACCCACTATCGAGCATAAATACCCCCTCTTGGAGTTACTAGCAAAAACTTGGCCAGAGCCTCTACTAATAACGGAGAGCATGCAAGATCATAAACAACACATAGATATAAATTTATAATCAACATAACATAGTATTCTCTATCCATCGAATCCCAACAAACACAACATATAGCATTACAGATAGATGATCTTGATCATGTTCGGCAGCTCACAAGATCCGACAATGAAGCACATAAGGAGAAGACAACCATCTAGCTACTGCTATGGACCCATAGTCCAGGGGTGAACTACTCACTCATCACTCCGGAGGCGACCATGGCGGCGTAGAGTCCTCCGGTAGATGAATCCCCTCTCCGGCAGGGTGCCGGAGGCGATCTCCTGAATCCCCCGAGATGGGATTGGCGGCGGCGGCGTCTCTGGAAGGTTTTCCGTATCGTGGCTCTCGGTACTGGGGGTTTCGCGACGAAGAATATATGTAGGCGGAAGGGCAGGTCAAGGGGCGTCACGAGGGGCCCAGGAGACAGGTCGGCACGGCCAAGACCTGGGCCGCGCCGCCCTATCGTCTGGCCGCCTCGTGGCCCCACTTCGTTGACTCTCCGGTCTTCTGGAAGCTTCGTGTGAAAATAGGCCCCTGGGCGTTGATTTCGTCCAATTCCGAGAATATTTCCTTACTAGGATTTCTGAAACCAAAAACAGCAGAAAACAGCAACTGGCTCTTCGGCATCTTGTTAATAGGTAGTTCCAGAAAATGCATAAATATAACATAAAGTATGCATAAAACATGTAGATATCATCAATAATGTGGCATGCAACATAAGAAATTATCGATACGTCGGAGACGTATCAGCAGCCCCTCTCCTGGCCTTTATATAGGAGGCCAGGTCTCAAGGGTCCTAACCGAGTACGACTAGGTTTACAGTACTTTTAGATCTAATCTTTCCTCGTTGGCCGCTTCCTTGTCTTGCCCGCCAAGGTTTCCTCCGGTGCGCTGTCCAGGTGGCCCATCTAGCCTTCGGGTGTCTTCATGGGCCTCCAATTAGTCAATACAGGATAGGGCAACGTTGGTTACTCGAAGGGTAGTGCCCACGTCAGTAGCCCCCGAGTGTCTAGCCGAAGATAGTTCGGGTAGAGACTAATGCATATTTGTTCATCTTGAATTTGCTCCGTCTTCATTTTATCGGGTGCGCGTCAGTGCTCCCGATGGGAGTAGCCCCCGAGTCTAGGTACGGATGCTTGTAATCCGTGCGTAGACTCAAGTTGTACCACTCGAATATTCTCCTCTGTCGATGTTTTCCACAGGTCTTCATAGGTCATCCGATATATTTTCTTTATGCAAAGGATAATGAGTAACGTGCCCAACTTTTGTTGGTTAACTGCCGATGGCAAAACAACGTTACCCTACACAGAATCAAGTCCCCGGGCATGATCCTGGAGTGCAAAAAACTTTTATCGGGTGTGCATCATGCGCTCCTGATGGGAGTGTAGCCCCCGAGTGTCTAGGTGCAAGCGTTTGTAACCGAGTGCAGACTCAATCCTTCTTCCCTCGACTGCTCATTCTGTCGAGTCTTCATTTTATCGGGTGCGCGTCAGCGCTCCCGATGGGAGTAGCCCCCGAGTCTAGGTACGGATGCTTGCAATCTGTGCGTAGACTCAAGCCTTTCACCCGATAACTTTTCATTTTTTCCTTCGGATTCTTCTTTTTTTTATGACGTCACTGTTGCAGGCCGATTGACAGGACTTGACCTGACGTGTAACTGCTGTGGGCCGATTGACAGGACTTGACCTGACGGGCCCACCCTAGCTCTGCGCGGGCAGTTTTTAGGGCTTGACCAATGCACGCGTGGCGATCGAGGCGTCTCCTCAATTTTTGCGCGACGTGGACATAGTGGGCTGCCGGTTCCTCCCCTCCTTCAAGCGCCACGTGCTTACTTAACTCTTAACTTCTCCGTAAAATCTCCAAAGGGCAAAAAATCCCCAATCTCTTCTACGGCTTTCGCAGCATCTCCTCATTCTTCCCCTTCTTCCTTTCTTTACCGCTACTGCGCCGCCACCACTGCTACTGCAATCAGATCTCGCAATGGTGAAGAAGAAGAATCTCGCCGCCGCCGCCAGTTCCACCAGCGGAGGCGCCGCCACCAAATCCTCCTCTTCGCTTCCGAAGGGGAGTACTCCAAGCGCTCCTCCTCCAGCTCAGGTACCACCAGCGCCGTCGAGTTCAACCGTCAAGCCTGGAGATTGGGTGGCATCAAACGTCACTAAGCGCGACGAGAAGAGATCCCGAAGCCTAGGATTGATATCCTCTGATGTAGGAGATGTGATCCTTCCAGGTGCGATTTCTTGGCCTGACCCCCCTGCTGGCTTTTCTGTGATGTTCTTATCTTTTCTTCACCGAGGCCTTTCTCTCCCTACTCATGGATTCCTCCTCCATCTCTTGCGAACGTACGAAATCCAACTATGGCAACTTACTCCCAACTCAATCCTCCATGTTGCTGTATTCATCACCCTTTGCGAGGCATTTCTTGGCATCGAGCCTCATTTTGGGTTGTGGAAAAAGATCTTCTATGTGAAGAGATACAGCAGTAGTAATGGGTACTTTGTCACCGGAGGAGTAGGGTTTGTCGCTCGTTCAGAGGTCAATTACTTTAATTTTCCAATGAGGGAGTCCGTGCAAGGGTGGAGGCTGAAATGGTTTTACGTCAGGGACTCCCTGTCACCCGAGACTCGGCTTCCTTGCTATGCCGATGTTTCCGAAGCCAAACCCAAGAACTCTTGGAAGAATATTCTCTCAGCCGACGAAAGAGCTTCAGCCGAAGAATTATTTGCCAAATTCCTTCGAATCAAAGAGGCTGACGGCCAAACTATGATCGGTACAGAGGTGGCAGCGGTATTCCTGAAGCGTCGAGTCCAACCAGTCATGGCCAGAGTTCACCCGATGTGGTTGTACTTAGGTCCAAAGGACGAAACCAGGATCAATGCTGCCGATCTATCAGAAAAGGAGTTGCTTGATGAAGTCCGTCGCCTTACTTCCTTTAACCAGGAAGATTCGATTCCGCTGATTTCTTCTTATGCTCCCCTTGACGTTGATCATCAACCATCAGGGGTATTTTTCTTTCTTCACATCTCTACTATGCCGTTTTTTCTTAGCCGACATAATTACCTTTGTTCTTACTTGTTATTTTACTCCGACAGATCCCCATGGCTTCTGGAAATACACATGATTCGCCGGATGATACTTGTGAGGGGAGAGGCTCCTCAGTCCCCGTAGATTTTCACGCTGCTGAGCAAACAGGCCAAGAGGACGAATATAATGGTCCGATAGATTTCGAAGTTGCCCACACTGACCTTCCTTCCTCAGCCGATGACACTGGTGTCGCAGATGGATCAGTGCGTAATGACGACGCTGATCGTGGTACCTTTGTTGATGCAGCTGCGGAGGAGGCCAGAGCTTCGCCTGTGAAGAGATCGACCGGCGGCTTTGCCGATGAAGATGATCTCTTCGACATGTAAGTAGTTTCTTCTCCGGAAGTTATATTTTGCCCTTTTATTTTTCATACCCCATTTATAATCATTGTCGACCATTCACCTTTGCAGTGATGAGGGCTATATTGAGCTTCCGTCTAAAAAAGCCAAATCTGATGCTGCCCCGCCGGTTGTGGTAGCTTCCGAAGCTTCGGCTCCTAAGGCTGCCCCTATGGCTCAAGCATCGACTGCTTCTTCCCTTTCCAAAGGGAAGGACATTTCTCCAACTGCTGCCGCCGCAACTCCTTCTTCTGTAAGCCTTTTTCTGACTGTGATGCAAATCTCTTGGAGCGTGCTTTGCTTGACAGTTTCTGGTAAAACATCCCTCTTTCTCAAGGACTTGTGAGGTGTTATTTCCTCTTTGGAGGCCTTCGCCTCCCGATTCACTTCTCTGGAAGCCGATAAAGCTCGGCTACAGGAGGAAGTCAAATCTTCCTCCTTGAAATTAGATGGCGCAGTCAAGATAGCTGCTGAGGCTCGCCAAGAGGTTGATTCTCTGAAGGAAGAACTGGGCAAACTAAAAGAGAAACTGAAGAAGGAGGAAGCATCCAGGCTGATGGCTGAAGCTCGGGCAGCCGAAAAAGACGAGGTCCTTCGTCAGTCTTCTTTGGCCTTACTTGGTAATTTTTAGCACACCTCTGTTGATTGACGCACTTTATGGATTCGATCCTTTTGCCAATGTATTCTTTCCTTCCTTTCTCTTGTAGAGGCGGCAAACATCCCTGCCGATGCCCTGGACAGAGTTCCCAACAACTCTCCAGCAAATGCTACGTCGATGATTCTTGCTTCTCACCAGCTTACGCGAGAGCTTCTTGCAAAGGGGAAGTGTGCCCTGGCACGGATGCACTCGATGATTTTCCCCAAGATCAAGCAAGAGAAGACCCTAGGGCAGCTGATCGATACCTTCGCGGTTGACACCAAGGAGGTCATCGAGGTATTCAAGCGTACATCGCGCACTTTTGGTGCTGTCCTTGCCTTCCAGCTTATGATGGGTTACGGCTTTAAGGGTGACATCGAGAAAATGACTAAGGAGCTGCCAAAAGAGCAAGACGGGCAACTTGTTGATTTAAGCGCCTTTAAAGCGTCTGCCCTTACTTGTGCCCGCCAGCTTCTTGAACTAGTTTCATCAAGGAAGTCATCGGCTGGACCCAGTTTATCGACTCAGACCCAACTCCCTTGATTCTTGTAGTGAACTTGTGCTTGAGCTGATGTGAAACATTGTTCTGTCGCAAAACTTATGCTTGTAATAAACTCCGTGCTAGCAATGTTGTTAGCACACTTTTGTTATGATATTTTTTCTTGCACTTCTCCCGATGGGAGTTATTTTGGACGTTCGGCTGTACCATATCCATCATCCCTTTATAACGGTGTTTCCTGCAGGTCTTCCCAGTGCCCTCATTTGTTGATGACTCTTCTGGTGCCCTTCCTGAAAATGATCGGATCCAGCGTATGAAGGACCGAGTCACGCAGATGGAGAAGGACCTACGCAGCACTTATGCCTTAGCTGCCATTGTCAATAAAAAGAGCGAGATTGCAGCTGACGTGGAACGGTACACTCTTACTGAGCTGCATAAAGCTACCGAAAGTTTGAACTGTAAGTTTCCTGATTCCTTTGCCTGTTTGTCAACAACACCTTGTCTGACTCTTTACTGATTCTTTTGCCAGTCATAGCGTTGAATCGTGCGGAAGAGAATAAGCGGATACACGAGCGAGTGCATGCTTTAACCCAACTTTCCTCATCCGAAGAGATTTTCTGGCGGGAACACTCGAAGGCTTCGGCTGTCGCCAAATTTCAGGATCGAGTCCAACAGGTCCACCAGTTCTTCGACAAGTGCTACAAAGCTATGAGGGTGGTTTGGAAGACGATGTTTCCTTTAAATGCAATTCCCCCTACTCTTTTGACTTTGATGTCCGAATTTGGAAGTGCCAAGAAAGTTCGGGAGCTGGTGAGAGCTCAAGTTTTTGCAGGGGCCAAGTGTACGCTTGCCCTTGTACTTGCTCGTTATCCCTCAGCATGTTTGCTACCTATCGCCAGCGCAACTGGTGATTTTGAAGAACTGTACCCGAAGGTTTTAGTGCCCTCCCATATAATTGTCGACAGACTTGAGGAGGAGTCGAAGGTACCTGAAGAAAGGGAAACTCCGCAAGGGTGACGTTAGGGTGTAAAGTTATCTTTGTAAAATGAATTGCATTGGCTAATCCATCCAAATGTTAGGATTGTTAAGCCGGAACTTGTTATTTGGTAGATACATGAATATGTACTTTTACCGTGCCGTTGGCAAATTTTTGAAGGAGCAAATCTTAATTGCCCATTGTATACTGGTTGGTCAGCAAATCATTATGAGTGATCAGCTCGTGTTGCAGGTTTTGCTAAACCTGTTGTATGCGCAACTTTGCTTTCAACCGATTGTAAATTTCGACAGTCACTCCCGAATATTTCGGGTGCAATGATTCTGCCAGTGAGCCCGTTGTTCTTTGATATTTCCATAAGTGAAATATCGAACGTGGGTTGTTTTATGTTTTCCAAACTCTTGCATCTGAAGCATAGGGAAGGATTAATGTCCTTGTTTTCTTTGCAGCACTCGTAGAAGTTTTTCCCTTGGGGTGCGATCTTCTGCCGTGCGTTACGTTGTACCGTTACTTGTAAGCAAGGTTCACGGTGGCGTGGTCACAGATGCTTTAAATTACTGCAATGCTTAACGAGAGTCGAAACTTAAGTGCTCATTCATAGGGTAAATATGAAACTAGAGGGCGAAAAAAGGGGGGCCCTGTGTAAAGTAAAGGGAAAAATTTAAAGACTGAGGAAGTGTTTTATCAAGGAAGGGGTTCTTCTCATCTTCAACAGCATCTTCCGATTTCTTCGTCATGCTAGTGGTTGCTGCAGCGTTGTTGATTTTGTCAGGGGCTTGGGCAGCGATTGTCAGTGCCTTGCTGCCTCCTATATCTTCTGCATCGGCAACTGCCGAAGCTTGTACTGCCGAAGCTTTTGCTGCCGAGGCTTCAAGGGCAAGGTTGGCTGGCTTCTTCTTGATTTCTCTATCGAGCTTTTCCTCCTTGATTTCTCGTATCGTCAGTTTGGGCGGAGGGTCGACAGTTTCCCGTTGTGGCCCAAACTTTGCAGCAATCCTTTGGAAATCACGATCACAATTGTCCGAGCGTGAGAAACTCCCATAGACTATGATGGCCGTCCCGTTGTTCCCAGGCATCTTCAGCTTGAGGTATGCATAGTGCGGCACAGCCATGAACTTGGCATAAGCTGGTCTCCCGAGTATGGCGTGATACTGTGATTCCCAGTTCACGACTTCAAACTCGATCTTCTCCTT
Source organism: Lolium perenne (assembly GCF_019359855.2). Classification (NCBI taxonomy): domain Eukaryota; kingdom Viridiplantae; phylum Streptophyta; class Magnoliopsida; order Poales; family Poaceae; genus Lolium; species Lolium perenne. The sequence continues at coordinate 315,270,998 of NC_067247.2, forward strand.
CCTGAAATTGTCGGGTTTGCCGAAGACAACGTTCAGGTACGCTTTGCCAAGAGAGTACGCCGGTGAAGTAGGGAGGATCCCATGGAAGCGGGTATCTGATTCTTCTAACATTCTCATGGTGATCCCCATACTTTGAATTGTATCAAGGAATATCAACTTGAGTCCACTTCCTCCGTCCATGAAGACTTTGCTCATCTTGAACCCTCCTATCTGTGCTTCAACCACTAGGGCAGCGTGTCCTGGTTTTGGTATAGTCATCGGGTGATCCGCTCGGCTGAACGTGATGTTCTGAGACGACCACTCGACATACTCAGGGATGTTTGCCATGACGCTTTCTGCCAGGTTGATTTCTCGGGTGAGCTTCTTCATTTCTCTCCTTGAGACGCATGTCCTGTGAATCATACTCATCTGCCCACGTGGTGGTGGAAATGCCTCGTTGGGTTGATGAGGTTGAGCTTGCTGGACCTGGTGTTGCGATGGGGGTGGTGGTGGTGGTGGTAGCTGTTGCTGGCCTGCCTGCTAGATGAGTTTATGCATATCGATGAACTGCCGACAGTCCTTGAGCAGGTGGCTAGACTTTATTTTGCCATCCTTGGAATCGGTATAAGAATGCAGATATCAGGGGGCGTTGATCTGCTCAGCGTAGGGTAGTTCTGGAGTTCTCTGTTGTCGTGGTTTAAAGTTGCCACGGTTCCCAGAGTTGTTCCAATTACCGTCCTATCGATCATCTCGCCTGTCATCGTACCGATCATCCTGCCGATCAGAGTAGCCTGCAGCCACCAAGTTGTTGTCATCGTAGCTGCGGTTCTTCCTCCTCTTGTTGCGATCCCTTCGACCTCCCGAATCATGCTTCGGCTGGTCATCTTCTTCGTCGTCGCTGCGCTGTCGTGGCTTACGAACGTTGTCTTCGCCATCGGCCCAGCTGTTGGCGATTTCCATTAACTTGGTTATGGTTTTCGGCTTCTTTCGTCCAAGTTCTTCTATGTAACTTTCACGTCGGATGCCATCACTGAAGGCGTCGATTGCTCTGTCGACAGATACGTCTTCCGCAGCATTCAGGAGCTTGGTGAATCTCCCGATGTATGCGCGCATCGACTCCTTCTTTTTTTGCTGGCAATGCCGTAACTCTTCAATCCCGACGGGCCTTTTGTAGGTTGCTTGGAAGTTGGCGACGAAGGCTTCTACTAGGTCGTCCCAAGACTTGATGGAACCCTTCGGCAGACCTCTCAGACAGGCTCGTGCTGAGTCCTTTAGGTAAAGCTGCAGGCACTGCATTGCTCCTATCTGGTTTCCTTTTTGCAGAATCACCGTCTGCAGATAATCCTCCATCCAGGATCTCGGCTCCTGCTGCCCATCGTACTTGGCGGCGTCGGTGGGGGTGGGTTTGAACTTCTTAGGTGGCATCGCCTCCCGAATTTTGTAGCTTAAACAATCGGCTCCCCTAAGTTCGCCGTCATTCTCCTGGGTCTCATCCGAAGAATCGCTGTCGAATTCCTCTCTGAGGGCGCGTCATCGCCTTGCTTTGTCGATCCTACTCTGAGTAATTTCATCCCGAGCGTCTCTTGCGCGATGCTTCGAGCCGCTGGCCTGCAACGTGGTCTTTTCCTTCCGTGGAACTAGATTGTCTCCTAATATAGCGAGACTTCCTAAGGCGCCACGGTGAGCCTGAGCCATGGATCCTTCGGGATGCTGATTAATGAGGTATGCTGCAAGGTTGGCTATTGCTCCCGCAACAGTTTTCGGCCGTGGCATGCCCGCGGTGTCCGTAGTCATAAAGGACTTGGTCAGGTTCGACGTTATCTCCCTTGCATCATCTTCCGAAAGCCTGGACATTCTCGATCGATGTTTGCCTCCTCTGTGGGTACTTCGAGAGGCACTTCCCTGCAAGCCCCTTCGTCGTTCGCTTGACCGGTCTGCCGCAGATAGGCGTTTCTCGAGGGTGGCTTGCTCCTTGGATAGGCGCTCCCGATTTTTCTCCAATATGGAGCGGTAAGCATTGAGAGTGCCAACCGTGGTTCCCGCTAGAAGCGGTGTGTTGTTAAGGACGGCTGCCTTGGCTGCTGCCCACTCCTCCTCTGCGATGGTGTGGTCGCTATTGTCGTTGCTGGCGCTATTTCCAAAACTAGCTCGCATGCTGGAACGGGGGGTGCGATCTTCGCCTCCCCTGTTAGCGACATAAACTTGGAGGGGCGCCACTCTTCGGGTGTCTCCTCGGGCGATGCTGCCGATGTTGTCCTCTCCTGATGAATAGTAGGCGTTGCAGATGAATGGCGTGTCGCTTGACCCCAGTCCGTTCCTGGCGTCGCAGTTCATGCAGTAATACGAGGTTAGCTCCGATGACGCGGGATCATCAGATCCGACCGACATGGAAGATGCCGAACGGGGAGTCAAAGGCGCAGACGGACTCGACAGGCTTATCAGGTCAGCCGAAAGGTCGGGTGATGACGATGCGCTCGGACTCGTCGATCTGGAGATGGGAGATTCCAGCAGTCGAAGAATTCCTTCTGAGTTGACGTTATAGTGGACGCTCCCGAAAGCCATCTCCATGTTGCCTTGCAGACCAGAGAAGGTCGAGCGAGATGATTCGCTATGCGGGGTGAATTCATAGGAGCCGAAAAGAATCGGGCTTCCCAGATGAGGCGATGATGGTGTTGACGATGCTGCCGATGACATGACGGGTTCAACTGATGTCCGATCTTGTGCCGACAGGTTTCCCACAGACGGCGCCGATTGTCGAGGGTACTCCTCGCCAATGCCCTCCGATAGGGGCTTAGGGTTGATGGAATCCTGCAAGCTGACACGAGACATCGGTTCACAGACAAGCGGGGAGAGCGATTTACCCAGGTTCGGGCCCTCGATGAGGTAAAACCCTTATGTCCTGCCTGTCTATTCTTGATTATGATGACAATGGGTTACAATGGGGTGCCGAATAGTTCGGCTGAGATCTCAGCGAGATTGCTATCGCTAGGGTTACCTAGCTCTAAGCTTTTGCTGGCTATGATTGCTAAGATTGTTCGTGTCCCTCGGCAGCCACTCTCCTGGCCTTTATATAGGAGGCCAGGTCTCAAGGGTCCTAACCGAGTACGACTAGGTTTACAGTACTTTTAGATCTAATCTTTCCTCGTTGGCCGCTTCCTTGTCTTGCCCGCCAAGGTTTCCTCCGGTGCGCTGTCCAGGTGGCCCATCTAGCCTTCGGGTGTGTTCATGGGCCTCCAATTAGTCAATACAGGATAGGGCAACGTTGGTTACTCGAAGGGTAGTGCCCACGTCAGCTGCCTCCTCCAACTCAGCCTGCAACACCACAGTGGAGTTGTTGGCATCCTCCAGCTCCTCATTCAGCTTGGCTTTAGCGGTGGCCTGGGCGGCCTTCAGCGCCTTGCTATGCTCGAGCCCGAGCTGGATGAGCTGGTCCTTCAGCTCCTTGGAGATGGCCTTCTGAGCGCTAAGAGCCTCATGGTGCTGCCGGATGAGCTGGTCTTTTTCACCTGCAGCCCGGAAAGAAAATGTTAGCGAGATTGTACTGATAAAATGAAGAGGAAGCAAGCCACCGGAAAAGAAGGAGCGGTACCTTGGAGTGCGGCGAGCTGAGTCCTGAGGGATTCAAGGGAAGCTTCCGGGATAGCTGTTAAAGCAAAAGGTTATAGATGCTAAGAAAAAGAAAACCCCTCGGTAAGAAGATGCCGGAAGCGCAGAAGCTTACCTTGGCACTTGCTGTGCGCTTCAGCAAGATCCCGGTGCTCCCAGAGAAGCTCCTCAAAGAGGACCTTCCGGGCGTCGGCCGTGCTCTGTTCAAGAAAAAGTGTTAAGTTTCACGCTAAGACCTGCGCTCTTAACCCGAAACTCGGGGACTGGCTATGCCGGTTTTGCGCGTTTCTATCTAAGTTTCGTGCTAAGACCTGCGCTCTTAACCCGAAACTCGGGGAATGGCTATGCCGGTTTTGCGCGTTTCTATCTAAGTTTCGCGCTAAGACCTGCTCTTAACCCGAAACTCGGGGAATGGCTATGCCGGTTTTGCGCGTTTCTATCTAAGTTTCGCGCTAAGAGCTACGCTCTCAACACGAGACTCGGGGACTGGGAAGATAGACAAGATCCAGGAAAAGAGAAACCGGCATAGATTTAAAAGTTAAAAGGAAGATAGACAAGATCCGGAAAAAGAGAAATCGAGGTGAATTGAAAATTGGAAAAAAGTTTGGTGAGACTTACCATCATGTTGTTCGTGGCGTCGTACCACGCGCTATCCAATTCCTTCACGGCGCGGCGCAGCCGCATGAAGTGCTCCTCTGAGCACCGAGGGCCAGCGGGGTCAGGCGCCGGAAGCCGGTCCTTTCCCAGGCCGCGGGTAGCCTCGGACACGACCGCGGCATTCCACTTTTCGGCATAGGGCAGCAGATGCCCCAGCTCGCGACCCTCGCGCTTGAACTCGGTTATCCGGCCGAGCAGGCCGGTGGCCTTCTCGCCGGCAGCGACAGCGGCGCGGGCGGCGTGCAGCACCAGGGACTGCGGGTCGGCGGAGGAAGTGCTGGAAGCCGTCGCCTCCCCCTTCACGATCTTCAAGGTTGTTGGCGGCGGCGTTGGCGTGGCTCCGGCTGGTTCGGCGCGGGGAGCTTCCGGAGGTGGCGCAGGCGTGGTCTTGCGAGAAGGGGGAGCGCCAGGAGCGTCTTGACCCAGGTTAGAGCTGGCCGGCGCGGAAGTATCCGGCGCGGCTTTGGAGGGGGAAGACTCCTTGGTCTTCTTCTTCTTTCTTTTTGGGACGGGGGGAACCAGAGGTTCCGCCCGCTCGGCAGCTTCTTCGTCGGGGCTGATGTTGCTGGCGCCGATATCTTCTTTCTCTGGAGGGGAGACAAGTTCCTCCTCCGCGCGGTGATCAGGAGGTGTAGGGGCCGCGCGCCCCACACTTGAGGTGCCTCCCAAAGGGGAGGCTGAAGTGTTGCCGGCACCAGATGGTGCCGGGCTTGACTGAGGAGGAGGGGTTGAGGTCCTTGTGGTTCCCTCAGAGCCCTCAGGCCTTGGGCCGAGCTTGAGCGCAGGGCTGAACGAAAGAAAGAGAAGGGATTGGAAAAAAGCAACCGGGAAAAGAAATTGGTAAAAACAAAACAAACAGAGAAACGAGAGCTTACCCAGAAGAGGTCGGCATCTGCTTTCCCTTGTAGCGCCTCCTGCCTGCGATCTTCCCCGCAAAGGCTTCCGTCTGGAAGCGTTTGGAAGGAGGGGCCTGGCTCGAGCCGGCATCAGACGCTGGAGCCTTGTTCTTCTGGCCCTGGGGCACGAGCTTCTCCAGGAACTCATGACCAGCCTCGGCCTGCAGAGGGGCCGCGTGCTCGTGGACCTGCGGGTTGGTGCTGGCTGAGGAAACATCTACAGAGGAACAATAACAGAAGAGTATGAGAGATCAAAAAGGAGAACTACCTCAAGCACGGTCAGATCGTCGACGGAACCGGGTGCTTCGGGTGAGGAGTTACCGGGGCGCGAGGTGTGCGTTCGGCCCATCTTCAGATCAGTCCAATGGACGTAGGGGTCCGGGTCCACCGCGTCAAGAGGGAGCTTCCGGCAAGGGCCTCGCCGATCCGCTTCGATGCGGGGGAAGCGGTCTTTGGCCTGAAACAAAAGAAAAGAAGGTTAGCCGCAGCATAAAAGTTACCGGTAAGCCGACCCGAGTGGCGTAATCTCTTACTTCTTGGGTCGGAGGGTTAGTGGACCTAAGAGGCCGGAAGCCCCACTCCCAGTCATCCGGCATGGAAGTCTGGCAGATCTGCCTAGCCTTGAGGACTATATCCTCCTTGCTGAGAGGGAGGCCGTTGATCTTCGTAGGATCGCCGGGACCATACATCTCGCTCATCTTGTGAGCCCGGCGCTGTACCCGAGAAATTCTCGACTTCGCCGAGGAGAGGTTTACTGACTAAGATACCGGAGAATAAGATACCGGAGAATGTCTTGCAAAGAGAGAAAACGTAAGTCCGGGAAAAGATGCCGGATCCAAGCTAACCACAGGAAAGATTAAACCGGTACCTTGAGATGTGAAAACCTGGCATGGTCCGTTGGATAGAATCCACCAGACTATACCAGCTTCGGGGACTAATGTTGGGGGGATGACCCCCGGTATGCCAAAGGCATTCCAAACCGGATGGTTTGAGCCATCAAGATACCGGTTTAATATTTATACCGGAGCACAAAGATAAGTGTTTGGCTAAGTGAAGTCAGGCCGGTATCCCCAAGAGGGGTATACCGGAACCGGATGAAGAAGACACCGGGCTACCGGTAAGAAGAGCATGTCGGCAAGACTGGTCAAAGATTCTCTTCAGAGCTAGAGGACAAGGATGAGCTAAGCAAAGTAGCTTTAAACGAAGCCCTGGCGCCAAAGAGGAAGATGACGCTGAAAGAAGTCGGAGGACGTCAGCTTCCCTGATTAAAGAGGATCCCGGCGTCATCTATGATTAAAGTTACTTTGTAAAGTAGTTTGTCCAGTCAAAGATGCCATTAGGGTTTCTTGCTCTGTAAGCCACCCTCTCCCCTATATAAGGAGAGGGGGCATAGCCCTTTGCGGGCACGATTAAACAGAGGTTACGTTACGTTAGGTGATGGTCGACTTGTATCCAGAAACCTGTATCCTGTTGAGATCAATGAAGATAGTGATCTAGAGCAGAGTTCTTCCTTGTGTGTTTCTTCTTGTATCACTTCCTTTGGCTGGGTTCTTGAGGAAAGCATCCGGAAGTTCATCCCATCTAATCACAAACCCTCCCCCGAATCCTCTTGCACCCATTCGGCCCCAACTTAAGCCATCCCATGGCATCTGCTCGTTCACCACGATGACAGCACATGATGAGAAGACAACCATCTAGCTACTGCTATGGACCCATAGTCCAGTGAGGAACTACTCACACATCAATCCGGAGGTGATCATGGCGATGAAGAGTCCTCCGGGAGATGATTACCCTCTCCGGCAGGGTACCGGAGGCGATCTCCTGAATCCCCCGAGATGGGATTGGCGGCGGCGGCGTCTCTGGAAGGTTTTCTGTATCGTGGCTCTCGGTACTGGGGCATTCGCGATGAAGGCTTTAAGTAGGCGGAAGGGTAGAGTCGGAGGGCTGACGAGGGGGCCACACGCTAGGGCGGCGTGGGCCCTCTTGGGCCGTGCGGCCCTAGTGTGGCGGCGCCTCGTCGCCCACTTCGTATCCCCCTCGGTCTTCTGGAAGCTTCGTGGAAAAATAAGACCCTGGGCGTTGATTTCGTCCAATTCCGAGAATATTTTGTTTGTAGGATTTCTGAAACCAAAAACAACAGAAAACAGCAACTGGCTCTTCGGCATCTTGTCAATAGGTTAGTGCCGGAAAATGCATAAATATGACATAAAGTGTGTATAAAACATGTGAGTATCATCATAAAAGTAGCATGAAACATAAGAAATTATAGATATGTTTGAGACGTATCAAGCATACCCAAGCTTAGTTCCTACTCGTCCTCGGGTAGGTAAACGATAACAAAGATAATTTCTGAGGTGACATGCTATCATAATCTTGATCAATACTATTGTAAAGCATATGTGATGAATGAAGTGATTCGAAGCAATGGTAAAGACAATGATTAAACAACTGAATCATATAGCAAAGACTTTTCATGAATAGTACTTTCAAGACAAGCATCAATAAGACTTGCATAGGAGTTAACTCATAAAGCAATAGATTCTTAGTAGAAAGTTTTGAAGCAACACAAAGGAAGATATAAGTTTCAGCGGTTGCTTTCAACTTCAACATGTTTATCTCATGGATAATTTTCAACACAAAGTAATATGATGAATGCAAATAAGCAAGTATGTAAGAATGAATGCACAGTTAACACAAGTGTTTGCTTCTAAGATGGAAGGAAGTAGGTAAACTGACTCAACATAAAAGTAAAAGAATGGCCCTTCGCAGAGGGAAGCAGGGATAAAATCATGTGCTAGAGCTTTTCAAGTTTTGAAATCATATAGAGAGCATAAAAGTAAAGTTTTGAGAGGTGTTTGTTGTTGTCAACGAATGGTAGTGGGCACTCTAACCCCCTTGCCAGACAGACTTTCAAAGAGCGGCTCCCATGAGATTTTTATTTTTGGGTGACACTCCTTCTAACCTTTGCTTTCACAAACCATGGCTAACCGAATCCTCGGGTACCTTCCAACAATCACATACCATAAAGGAGTGTCTTTTATTTTAGTTTTATTTAGAGATGACACTCCTCCCCACCTTTGCTTTCTCAAGCCATGGCTAACTGAATCCTCGGGTGCCTTCCAACAATCACATACCATGGAGGAGTGTCTATTTGTAAAATTATGAAAGTTAATTAATTGGGGCTGGGAACCCCATTGCCAGCTCTTTTGCAAAATTGTTTGATAAGCGGATGAAGCCACTAGTCCATTGGTGAAAGTTGCCCAACAAGATTGAAAGATAAAACACCACATACTTCCTCATGAGCTATAAAACATTGACACAAATAAGAGGTAATAACTTTTGAATTGTTTAAAGGTAGCACACGAAGTATTTACTTGGAATGGCAGAAAAATACCATGTAGTAGGTAGGTATGGTGGACACAAATGGCATAGTTTTTGGCTTAAGGATTTTGGATGCACGAGAAGTATTCCCTCTCAGTACAAGGCTTAGGCTAGCAAGGTTATTTGAAGCAAACACAAGTATGAACCGGTACAGCAAAACTTACATGAGAACATATTGCAAGCATTATAATACTCTACACTGTCTTCCTTGTTGTTCAAACCCTCACCAGGAAATATCTAGACTTTAGAGAGACCAATCATGCAAACCAAATGTCAACAAGCTCTACGGTATTTCTTAATTAATAGGTGCAAAGTACATGATGCAAGAGCTTAAACATGATCTATATGAGCACAACAATTGCCAAGTATCAAATTATTCAAGACATTATACCAATTACCACATGCAGCATTTTCTGTTTCCAACCATATAACAATTAACGAAGCAGTTTCAACCTTCGACATGAACATTAAGAATAAAGCTAAGAACATATGTGTTCATATGCAACAGCGGAGCGTGTCTCTCTCCCACACAATGAATGCTAGGATCCAATTTTATTCAAACAAAACAAAAACAAGAACATAAAGACGCTCCAAGTAAAGCACATAAGATGTGACGGAATAAAAATATAGTTTCACTAGAGGTGACCTGATAAGTTGTCGATGAAGAAGGGGATGCCTTGGGTATCCCCAAGCTTAGATGCTTGAGTCTTCTTGAAATATGCAGGGATGAACCACGGGGGGCATCCCCAAGATTAGACTTTTCACTCTTCTTGATCATATTGTATCATCCTCCTCTCTTGATCCTTGAAAACTTCCTCCACACCAAACTCAAAACAAACTCATTAGAGGGTTAGTGCATAATCAAAAATTCACATATTCAGAGGTGACATAATCATTCTTAATACTTCTGGACATTGCACAAAGCTACTGAAAGTTAATGGAACAAAGAAATCCATCAAACATAGCAAAACAGGCAATGCGAAATAAAATGCAGAATCTGTCAAAACAGAACAGTCCGTAAAGACGAATTTTTCTGGGGCACTAAACTTGCTCAGATGAAAATGCTCAAATTGAATGAAAGTTGCGTATATATCTGATGATCTCTCACGTAAATTGGCAGATTTTTCTGTTTTACCTACAGAGAATACTACTCAAATTCGTGACAGCAAGAAATCTGTTTCTGCGTAGTAATCCAAATCTAGTATGAACCTTACTATCAAAGACTTTACTTGGCACAACAATGAAATAAAATAAAGATAAGGAGAGGTTGCTACAGTAGTAACAACTTCCAAGACTCAAATATAAAACAAAAATGCAGAAGTAAAATAATGGGTTGTCTCTCATAAGCGTTTTTCTTTAACGCCTTTCAGCTAGGCGCAGAAAGTTTGAATCAAGTATTATCAAGAGATGAAGCATCAACATCATAATTTTCACAATTTGTCACAATAGGTATATTAGATGCTCTATTATCTATAGTGGTACTAAGGGCTTTGTCAATTTTAGGCCTATAATAGTTTTTTGGCTTAGGCACCTTAGAGACATACATGAACTTTTGCTCCTTACCACATAAGCTTTCTCTTTAAACTTAAGAGAAGAAAAAGTTGAACCCAAGGTTCCCATAGCTTCTTCAAGTTCACTAATCCTATGAGTTTGATTATCATGAGTAGCACAAGCTTCTAAGACGGCAATTCTCTCATTAATTTCACCTAGAGATTTATCAAGTTTATCAGTGCTATTAAGTAATATTCCCAATTTAGTATTAATAGTTGGAAGATTTTGCTCTATGGTCTCCAACTTTTTCATGACATCTTCAAGAGAAATTTCAATTTTAACTTCATTAACAGGTGGTATTCCAAATAGACTCTCAATAATGCAACTAGCTTCTAAAGCAGGAGTTCCTAGGAAATTACCTCCCGCGAGAATATCAAGAACATACCTATTCCAGCTAGAGATACCAACATAAAAATACCTGAGTAGGATAATAGTGGAGTGTTTCTTAGTGCAACTATTATGAGCATCACTAATCCTATACCAAGCATCTTTTAAACATTCTCCCCCTTTTTGCTTAAACGAACGAACTTCAACTTCAGGATTACTCATTTTAGCAATAGTAAATAAAGCAAACTAGATAAAGTAAATGCAAGTAACTAATTTTTTTGTGTTTTTAATATGGAGAACGCAAACAAGATAGTAAATAAAGTAATGCAAGTAACTAATTTTTATTTATTTTTGATATAAGAAAGCAAACAAAGCAGTAAATAAAATAAAGTAAAGCAAGACAAAAACAAAGTAAAGAGATTGGAAGTGAGAGACTCCCCTTGCAGCGTGTCTTGATCTCCCCGACAACGGCGCCAGAAAAAGAGCTTGATACGCGTAAAGCACACATCCGTTGGGAACCCCAAGAGGAAGGTGTGATGCGTACAGCAGCAAGTTTTCCCTCAGTAAGAAACCAAGGTTTTATCGAACCAGTAGGAGTCAAGGAGCACGTGAAGGTTGTTGGTGGAGGAGTGTAGTGCGACGCAACACCAGGGATTCCGGCACCAACGTGGAACCTGCACAACACAATCAAAGTACTTTGCCCCAACGTAACAGTGAGGTTGTCAATCTCACCGGCTTGCTGTAAACAAAGGATTATATGTATAGTGTGGAAGATGATGTTTGCGAAGAACAGTAAAGAACAATGTTTGCAGTAGATTGTATTCGATGTAAAAGAATGGATCGGGGTCCACAGTTCACTAGTGGTGTCTCTCCAATAAGAAATAGCATGTTGGGTGAACAAATTACAGTTGGGCAATTGACAAATAAAGAGGGCATAACAATGCACATACATATCATGATGAGTAGTGTGAAATTCAACTGGGCATTACGACAAAGTACATAGACCGCTATCCAGCATGCATCTATGCCTAAAAAGTCCACCTTCGGGTTAGCATCCGCACCCCTTCCGGTATTAAGTTGCAAACAACAGACAATTGCATTAAGTATAGTGCGTAATGTAATCAACACAAATATCCTTAGACAAAGCATTGATGTTTTATCCCTAGTGGCAACAGCACATCCACAACCTTAGAACTTTCGTCAATTGTCCCCTGATTAAATGGAGGCATGAACCCACTATCGAGCATAAATACTCCCTCTTGGAGTTACAAGTATCAACTTGGCCAGAGCCTCTACTAGCAACGGAGAGCATGCAAGATCTTAAACAACACATATATGATAGATTGATAATCAACATAACATAGTATTCCATATTCATCGGATCCCAACAAACACAACATGTAGCATTACAAATAGATGATCTTGATCATGATAGGCAGCTCACAAGATCGAACAATGATAGCACATGAGGAGAAGACAACCATCTAGCTACTGCTATGGACCCATAGTCCAGTGAGGAACTACTCACACACCAATCCGGAGGCGATCATGGCGATGAAGAGTCCTTCGGGAGATGATTCCCCTCTCCGGCAGGGTGCCGGAGGCGATCTCCTGAATCCCCCGAGATGGGATTGGCGGCGGCGGCGTCTCTGGAAGGTTTTCCATATCGTGGCTCTCGGTATTGGGGTATTCGCGACGAAGGCTTTAAGTAGGCGGAAGGGCAGAGTCGGAGGGCTGACGAGGGGGCCACATGCTAGGGCGGCGCGGGCCCCCTTGGGCCGTGCGGCCCTAGTGTGGCGGTGCCTCGTCGCCCCACTTCGTATCCCCCTCGGTCTTCTGGAAGCTTCGTGGAAAAATAAGACCCTGGGTGTTGATTTCGTCCAATTCCGAGAATATTTCCTTTGTAGGATTTCTGAAACCAAAAACAGCAGAAACAAAGAATCGGCTCTTCGGCATCTTGTCAATAGGTTAGTGCCGGAAAATGCATAAATATGACATAAAGTGTGTATAAAACATGTGAGTATCATCATAAAAGCAGCATGGAACATAAGAAATTATAGATACGTTTGAGACGTATCATTACCCAGGATCGATTCTTCACCCGGAGCGTCGCTTTCTCCGACAGCCTCTTACTGATCCGGAGCACCGCTGTTTTCCGGCGCCTCAACCTGCTCGGGACCAGCTCCGACTTCTTGAGGGGCGGTTCTTGCGGTATGGGCTAAGAAGTACACGAAGTGACACCTCTGCTTTTCTAACACCTGGGAGACCCAGGCGGATATGCATTGGTCTTCCACCTTTATTTCCTGCTTAGGGGCGGATTGGGTGGGTTTTGATTTTTCCAGATCTAAGGCGGAATCTTCCTTAGGAAGTTCCTGCATCTCAGATCGGATGTTCGCGACTGCGTCCTGCTCAGCGGCGGTCGCGTCAGCGTTACTTACCAGTGCGTTCCCGTCGGAATCGACGGTCTCGCCGATGAAGATGTGAATGCCGCCAATTGGGATGATGGAGAGCTTGACGGGGTTGGTCCTAGCCGGAATCCAGCATTCGTCCCGAGGGACGATCATAAAGTTCCCGGCGTAAAGGACACGCCCCACAGTGATAGATTCGTCGTAGCTTCCCATGGCGGAACCCTCCCAGTTCCGGCCTCCAGACGCTGTTGGCCCCACGGTGGGCGCCAACTGTCGTTGCCTATTCGACGGTACCTCGGAGGAGGGATCCTCACGAGGGGGAGAAGAAGTAGGGGCCATAGGGCGGAGAGCACTCGAGACGGTGGTACGCGATTTACCCAGCTTCGGAACACCTGCAAAGATGGCAAGGCCTACTGCTGCTTGTCTGGAATTATCTGGGCGCTTTCGCGTTTTTACAATGAGTTGTGGTTGTGCCTCTAGGGCTCCCGGGATCTGGCTTATAAAGGCGCACGGATCTAGGGTTTACATGGAGAGTCCTAGCCGGATTACAGGTTGCCTAACTACGGTACAATATCTTGTCGTGTACACCAAGGATCTGCCTTCCATCTACGTCGTACTGGATCCGGGTTCCTCATGGGCCTTCACGGATCCGGCCTCCTCTGAAGGTCGGTTAGGATTCAGCTTCCCTATCCTGGGCTGGACTTCATCCTTCATGATCAACAGCAACTGGGCCGCCCGATGGGCCGCATGCCACATCACCGTCTGTGGGCCACCCGGGCTTGCCAGATCTAGGCACTATTGATGGTATACCCATGAAGTATACCCACAACAACCTCCATTCATTTGTAACTTATATGAAACATGGACGACGAACTGAAACACTATAAGGATTCCATGAACTTGTGAAACCCAATTCTATAGCCATGCATCATTGAAATATTTGTGAAACAATAGAAGGATTCAGGTTCAACTTGTGAAACAGTTGGAGGATTCCATGTTATACTTGTGAAGCGCAATCAAATAGGCCCTGCATTATTATTGAAACAACATCGATTCATTTGTAACTTATATTAAACATGGACGATGAACTGAAATGCTATAAGGATCCCATGGTGAACTTGTGAAACCCAATCCTATAGCCATGCATCATTGAAATATTTGTGAAACAATAGCTTGATTGACAAAATAAAACAAGTAGACTATTTAAATGTTCATCCATTTTGTGAAACACAATCAAATAGCCCGGGCATTATTAAAATACCGTCCATCCATTTGGAACTAATGTGAACCATGCCTAAAAACTAAAACACTAGTATAATTCCCCAGATCAACTGGTGAAACATAATCCTATATCGCATGCATTAGTGACACTCTGTCCATCCATTTGTAACTAATGTGAAACATGCCCGACGAACGGAAACACTAGAATAATTTTATGGTAACCTTGTGAAATAGTTGAAAGATTCCATGTTGAACTTGTGAAGGAAAATCAAATAGCCCATGCATTTTTGAAAAAACACTTCATCCATTTGTAACAAATGTGAAACATGGGCGACGAACGAAAACACTAGAAGGATCTGATGGTAAACATGTGAAACACTCTCTCATTTATAACTAATGTGAAACATGGACGACGAACTGAAACACTAGAAGGATCCGATGGTGAACTTGTGAACCACAATCATATAGCCAATACACAATTGAAATATTTTGGAATAAGTAGCTTAATTTGTGGAAATGAAACAAGTAGATTATTTAAATGGTTGACTAGTTTGTGAAACACAATCAAATAGCCCATGCTTTACTGAAACACTTTCCATCTATTTGGAACTAATGCGAAACATGCCCGAAGAGATGAAAAACTAGTAGGATTCCATGTTCAACTTGTGAAAGACAGTTGTATAGCCCATAGATTATTGAACCACCGTCCAATCATTTGTAATTAATGTGAAACATGCCCGATGAATTGAAACACTAGAAGGATTCAGGGTCAACTAGTGAAACTGTTGAAGGACTTCATGTTATACTTGTGAAACACAATCAAATAGACCATGCATTACTGAAACACCCTCCATTTTCATTTGTAACTTCTATGAAACATGGACGACAAACTTAAACACTAGAAGGATCCCATGGTGAACTGTTGTGAAACACAATCCTATAGCCCATCATTAAAATAGTTGTGAAACACTAGCTTCATTGTCGAAGTAAACAAGTAGATTATTTAAAAGTTCATCCATTTTTTGAAACACAATCAAATAGCCCAAGCATTATTGAAGCACCGTCCATCCATTTGTAAGTAATGTGAAACATGCCTAAAAATGAAAAACTAGTAGGATTCACATGATCAATTTGTGAAACACAATACTATATCTCGTGCCTTAGTGACACCACACCCATCCATTTGTAATTAATGTGAAACAGGCCCGACAAAGCGAAACACTTGAATGATTTCAAGGTAGCCTTGTCAAACAGTTGCAAGATTCCATGTTCAAGTTCTAAAACACGAGCTAATAGCCCATGCATTTTTATAACACACTTCATCCATTTGTAACAAATGTGAAACATGTCAGATGAACTAAAACACTAGAAGGATCTGATGGTAAACATGTGAAGAAATCGTATAGCCCATGCATCATTGAAATATTTGTGAAACAATAGCTTAATTGGGGAAATGAAACAATGAGATTATTGAAATGATCATCCATTTTTTGAAACACAATCAAATAGCCCACGCATTATTGAAATGCCTCCTTCCATTTGTGACTAATGTGAAACATGCCCGAAGAACTAAAACACTAGTAGGATTCCATGGTCAACTTATGAAACACAACCCTATGGCTCATGCATTATTGAAACCTCGTTCATTTATTTGTAACTAATGTGAAACATGCCTGGTGAACTGGAAGACTAGAACGATTCATGGCCAACATGTGAAACAGTTGAAGGATTTCATTTTCAAGTTGTGAAACACAATCAAATAGCCCATTCATTATTGCTACACTCTCTCACTTCTAACTAATGTGAAACATGGACGACGAACTGAAACACTAGAAGGATCCCATGGTGAACTTGTGAACCACAATCATATAGCCTATGTATCAATGAAATATTTGTAAAATAGTAGCTTAATTTGTGAAAATGAAACGACTAGATTATTTAAATGTTCTACTAGTTTATGAAACATAATCAAGTAGCCCACGCATTGCTGAAACACCGTCCATCTATTTGGTACTAATTTGAAGCATCCCCGAAGAACTGAAACACTAGTAGGATTCCCGTGTTCAACTTGTGAAACACAATCCTATAACCCATGCATTAGTGACACCCCATCCATCCATTTGTAATTAATGTGATACATGCCCATCGAACCGAAACACTTGAATGATTTCAAGGTAACCTTGTGAAACTGTTGAAAGATTCCATGTTCAACTTGTGAAACACAATCAATAGCCAATTAATTTTTGAAACACACTTCATCCATTTGTAACAAATGTGAAACATGGTCGACGAACTAAAATACTAGAAGGATCTGATGGTAAACATGTGAAACACAATCATATAGCCCATGCATCATTGAAATATTTGTGAAACATTACCTAAATTGTGGAAATGAAACAAGGAGATTATTGAAATGATCATCCATTTTGTGAAACCCAATCAAATAGCCCATGAAATATTGAAATACCCTCCATCCATTTGTAACTAATGTGAAAAATGTCCGGCGAACTAAAACACTAGAAGGATTTCAGTGTAAACTTGTGAAACATAATGCTATAGCCTACACATCATTGAAATATTTGTGAAACGATAGCTTAATTGTAGATGTAAACCAATTATATATTATTTAAATGGCTGAACAATTTTTGAAACACAATCAAGTAGCCCATTCATTAGTGAAACAGTGTCCATCGACGTGGAACTAATGTGAAGCAAGCCCGAAGAACTAAGGGACTGGTAGGATTCCATGGTCAACTTGTGAAACACAATCCTGTAGCCATGCATTATTGAAACAACATCCATCCATTTGTAACTAATAACATGCCCAATGAATTGGAACACTTAAATGATTCCATGGTCAATTCGCGAAACAGTTAAAGGATTCCATGTCAACTTTCGAAACACAATCAAATAGCCCATGTATTATTGAAACACCGTACATACACTTGTAATTAATGTGAAACATGGCTGACGAACTGAAACACTAGAAGGGTTCCATTATGAACTTGTGAAACACAGTCCTATAGCCCATGCATGATTGAAAATTTTGTGATATAGTAGACTTATATTGGAAATGAAACAACTAGATTATTTAAGCCCATGCACGACTTGTGAAACACAATCAAATATCCCATGCATAATTGAAACACCACACAATTTGTAACTAATGTGAAACATAGACGACAAACTGAAACACTAGAAGAGTCCCTACTGAACTTGTGAAACACTATCCTATAGGAAATGGATCACTGAAATAATTGTGAAACCGTAGGTTAATTTGTGGAAATGAAACAACTAGATTATTCAAATGCTCGGAACACAATCAAATAGCCCATGCATTGATGAAACATTATCCTTTTGTTTGGAACTAATGTGAAACATGCCCGAAGAACTGAAACACTCATAGGATTCCATGGTCAACTTGTGAGACACGATCCTATAGCCGATGCATTATAAAAACACCGTCCATTCATTTGGTACTAATGTGAAACATGTCCGACGAACTAAAACAGTAGAATGATTACATGGTCAACTTGTGAAACACTTCAAGGATTCCATGTTTAACTTGTGAAACACAATCAAAAGGCCATGCATTATTGAAACACATTGCATCCATTTGTAAGTAATGTGAAACATGGCTGATGAACTCAAACACTAGGAGAGTTCCATTGTGAACTTGTGAAACACAATCCTATAGCTCATGCATGATTGAAAAATTTGTGAAACAATAGACTTATATTGGAAATGAAACAACTAGATTATTTAAGCCCATGCACGACTTGCGAAACACAATCAAATAGCTAATGCATAATTGAATCACCCTCCAATTTGTAAGTAATGTGAAACATGGACGACGAACTAAAACACTAGAAGGATCCCTACTGAACTTGTGAAACACAATCTTGTAGAAAATGGATCATTGAAATATTTGTGAAACAATAGCTTAATTTGTGCAAATGAAACAACTAGATTATCAAATGGTCGACCAGTTTGTGAAACACAATCAAATAGCCCATGAATTATTGAAACATTATCCATCTGTTTGGAAATAATTTGAAACATGCTCGAAGAACTGAAACACTCGTAGGATTCCATGGTCAACTTGTGAGAAACAATCCTAAAACCAATGCATTATAAAAGTACCGTCCATCCATTTTTAACTAATGTGAAATATGCCCGTCGAACTGAAATAGTAGAATGATTCAATGGTCAACTTGTGAAACACTTCAAGGATTCCATGCTTAACTTGTGAAACACAATCAGAAGACCATGCATTATTGAAACGCATTGCATCCATTTGTAAGTAATGTGAAACATGTGTGACAAACTGAAACAATAGATGAATAGAATGATTTGATGGGGAACTTGTGAAACATAATCATTGACCCCATGCACATTGAAATATTTGTGATACAATAGTTTAATTGTAGAAATGAAACAACTAGATTATTTAAATGGTCATATATTGTGTGAACAAAAGAAGCCCGATACGTGAGCACCCCCTGACAGGCCGACACGTGTCAACATTAGATCCACATAGTTATCCCCATATCTCGGTTAGCCATGCACATCATGACTTAACCCACAACCCAAATCAGGCCCACATTTTTTAATTCAAAAAGTGGACCCGCACAAGCACTGTTCATGCAGGCCCAACTTTGAATTCAAATTTAGGGACCCACAAAACGGGCCCACATTTTTGAATTCAAACTACGGGACCTGCTTTGCTAGCCCACCCGTACCCACTTTTTTGAATTTTAAACGTTGGTTTATATTAAACGCTCTCTCAGTTCTCCAGCCCCAGACCTTCGTTTTCTTCAGGTTTCTACCATGCACCATAGACGACTTTAGAAGCAAGCATGATTCTGCAACTTTACAGTCAAGCATGATTTCTTTTTCTCGCTTTACACGGCGCTGAAACATGCTCGCCCGTTTTGCACACATTTCTACATGTACTAGTTGTGCCCCAAATCACCGCCTTGCCCTTCATTACAATTCAAACAGTGAGACCACCACCAGCGCAGCGAAGGAATCAAGGTGTAATATATACAACTTCAAAAGATTATGCTTGTTCATACTGTACTAACACCCTGGATATAATTATTCCTAACAAACTTAGCTTTTTAATCTCGTATAGTAAACAGTATTAGATTAAACTGAATCTCTCGTTTTGCTTTGCCCCAAGTTATAGGAACGAGCCTTCGTTTTCCAGCGAGTATAGCAGTATACAGCATAGAAGCAGAGGTTGGAGAAGATGAACAGTACATCGACCTGTGGTCACATAGTAGAAAAGTAGCTCAACCCCAATCATTGTGATCCTCGCATCTAGTTCACAAGTTGCAACTTGCACCGCTTGAGCTGGCAAGGTAGTCACGGGAGCAACAAGCATACTCACATCTTTAGTCCTTATCCTCTTACGGGCCAGATCAATGCACACAGCTGTGGCTGTCCCAGCCATCGACAAGGCTCTCCCTTTGCAGCGTGATGAATCTAACTAGCAGGAGGCCTGCATGAAACGCTATCAAACTAGTTAAATCTCCATGTTCGTTTTCTGTAGTCACATCCATGTAATCAAAATAAAACATGAGTCCATCATATTAGTTTTTCTGTTCTTTATAAGTTTCTATTTCCACAGCTTAACCCTCCAGAAAGTTTAGTAATGTTGCACCGTAATCCCACCTAAAAGCCATGACCAAGTATTCCACCTGCCATCATAAGCTACCTGTTTGGGAAGTTTCCACTAAAAAAATTCAAGGTCCCGATGTTGTGATATATCAGGAAATCTCCCCCTACAGCAATGATATTTTTGTTGCATGTCCATGGCTCAACCCAATCTAGTTTACAAGGCTTTCTTCTGCACTACTACTGAAAAAAGCACACGGTAACAGTAACTTAATCAGCTAACACATCTACTGGTACCCAATAACTTGCTGTTTGCACTGCTACACTATGAAATACTGCATACTAGGTAACAAAAAAAAGTGAAGTTTCAAATTTCAGCTAACGTTTTGCACAATGTTATATGTGCTGCTAGACTGAAACTATTTTACTCACAGCGTGAATGCAACATTTAAGGGTAAACTCGCATACTAACTTTGTCCGAGATAATTTCTTTATATTGGGTTATATACTTCCATGCCAGCAACAACAGACTGCAGTTTTCAAACAGGCACAACAACCTGACCAAAACTGATTTGCTAGTGCTCGATCGCTTTTCTTGCTAATGAATTTCAATCCAGCCTGGGTTTGTCTACTCCAATAGTTTTGGTTTTTTATGGCAACACATATGCCCCTGCCAATAGTTTAGGTTTTTCAACAAAAAAACCTTAACTAATGGAGAGAACGAAGAGAGGCAGATGTACCCTTGCTCTCAAGTTTCCATGTCTCTCTCTCAAGTTTCCATGGTTCTCCAACTATAATCTGTTTGTAACTAACTGTTAATACTCTAAATCCTTAACTGAACATCATACTGTTGCAGCATAAGCTGATGGCATGACGCCAAGTCCTAAATGGAATATCAACAACACTTTTATGCTGAACCAAGCAATCAGTAAAAGATCAAATCCTATACATCATAAAAGATCAAATCGACCTATTTTTAATTTAACAAAACCAACGAACCTAGCAAGTACTCCAACTTCAGTCCTACAACCAAATACTGTTTAGGAGTATTTTGTAAAGCTTGTCGAACATCCAAACAGCAAATCCAAATTTAGTCCTACAGCCAAAATAATGTTTTATAAATACTCCCTAGTTCAGATCTTATTTTAAACATGGCAATGCATTCTCTCACCAGTTCTGTAATATGCTGACTTAGTTAAGAACATAGCTCTGTGATATTTACAGACAGATATTTTGCATAGGTCACCTTATTTTGATATTTTGACTGAGGCAACAATAAAAGATCAAATCCTATTCATCGACAAGATACAGTACTCCTAGAAGGAAATCAAATCCTATACTGATGCAGAAGCAGTACTCCTTTTATGCAGAACAAAGCAACAATAAAGGAGTACTCCTTTTATTCTGGTACAAACCAATCTAGAAGGAGATATCTTACTCCTTTTATGCAGAACCAAGCAATCAATAATCTCAACATGAGATACTTACTCCTTTTAGAAAATGCTTTTAGTTTTGCTTCGAGAGCTGGTAGATCAACCATACTCCTCACTGCTTCAACCATGTCTATGGAATATTTTCAAATGAAACAAACTTCAATTTTGAAACTTGAAACCCATTGCAGCAAGCAGAACATAAGTACTCCATTGAAGCTCCGATTTGCTCAAATTAAGGAGAAATTGTAAGGACAAAAAAAAGCAAGAGAAATCCTGATCTTACCTAACCTGCTGTTCTGCGACATGGGGATGACGCCGTTGAAGTACCACGGCAGCTCATAGACGAGCTTGGCGATGATGTGCCCGCGCATGATGAGGCTGTCCAGGTTGCCTTCCACGTCCACCACGTAGATCCCCTCTCTCTTGTCTGCCTACAGCTTCAGGGAAGACGCGTCCAGCCAGTGCGATGTTGCTCGGCAGCAGCAGCAAGCCGGAGCGGTGGCTGGCGGCTTCAACTCGGGGAAGACGCTTTTTTTTGCTCCGGCAGCAGCAGCTCCCGGCCGTCGACGGTGCCGGTGCGCACAAGCACTGGAAATCTAGCGGCGCCGCCGCGAATCCGGCCTCAGCATCTTAATCGCCGATGGGGATCATTCCTAGCCACAAGAATATAGCGGCGCCGCTGCGAATCCGGCCGCCGGAGGTGGGAAAAATCACACATCTTGAACTTGGATGAGGAGGAATACGCATGGGAGGAAGAGGGAGGCGACAATGCACGAGAGGAAGAGGATTGCGGCAGCACATCCCGGGAGAAGAAGGATGTGACGCGGCGCGGCGGCGTGGGTCAGCGGGGGTGGAGCAAGGTGGCGGCAGGCGGCGGGTGGACGTCGCGACCGAGCGAGGAGAGGATGAATTGAGCGAGGAAGACGGAGAAGGTCACGAGGGACCTCAGACTTGGTCGGTTGCATACCTCCCACCACGGCGACAACGCCATGTAGGCTCAGCCGTCGATCGGCAGAGGCCACCAACGCAGTACGAGCAGGTAACGCGGAAACGACATCTCTAAGGCAGCGTCCCGGAGCTCCGGCGGCGAATGAAGCCATGCCCTTACTGATCGCTATACTCTTTACCAGTTTGACGCCAACGATGGTCGATGGGCATGCACCTAGTACCATTTTTATGAAGTCTTGCCCTGCGGCTGGAGTCACGAGGTAAACAGCTTTACAAAGAAGATTCCTCTTCATCCACTTACGCGCGTTTTTCCACTGTATGGCGCCAAAAAACAACGCGGGAAAGAGCTCCCGCCAGGAGAGGCTAATGTTTCGCGCGCCCATTCATTGGAAAGCGGGCTCTGTAAGTCACGTAAAGTTTATATTAAGTAGTGCACATGCGAGCGATTAGACAACTGAGGCATTGATAGTAACCGAATCTCAACGCATATTGAACGACAGTCAGGGGTGCTCACGTATCCCCTGATCACCAAATTCACACTCATTGTGTGAAACACGGTCAAATATTCCATACATTATTGAAACAACCTTCATCCATTTGTAACTAATATGAAACATGGACGATAAACTGAAACACTAGAAGCATTTCGTGGTCAATCCGTGAAAAACAATCCTATGTATCATGCATCACTGAAATATTTGTAAAACCATAGCTTAATGATAGAAATAAAACAACTAGATTATTTAAATGGTCGAACATTTTTTGAAACACAATCAAATAGCACATACACCCATCCATTCGGAACTAATGCAAAGCATGCCCGAAGAACTAAGAGACTAGTAGGATTCCACTATCAACTTGTGAAACACAATCCTATGGCCATACATTATTGAAACACCATCCATCTATCCGTTTGACACTAATGTTAAACATGATGTACGAACTAGAACACTTGAAATAGTTGAAGGATTCCATGCCCAACTGCTGAAACACAATAAAATATCCCATGCATTATTAAAACGTCATGCATCCATTTGTAACTAATGTGAAACATGCATGGTCGACGAACTAAAACACTAGAAGAGTTCGATGGTGAACCTGTGAAACACAATCCTATAGCCCATGCATGATTGAAATATTTGTGAAACAATAGCTTAATTGTGGAAATGAAACACCTAGATTCTTGAAGCCCTTGCACGACTTGTGAAACACAATCAAATAGCCCATTGATTATTGAAACCCCCTCCAATTTGCAAGTAATGTGAATCATGGACGACGAACTGAAACACTAGTAGGATTCCATGGTAAACTTGTGAAATAGAATCATAGAGCCGATGATGTATTGAAACACCGTGCATCCATATGTAGCTAATGTCAAACATGCCCGAACAATTGAAAAATTAGAAGGATTCCATGGTTAACTTGTGATACAGTTGAAGAATTTCATGTTTAACTTCTGAAACATAAAAATAGCTCATGCATTATTGAAACGTCATCCATTCATTTGGAACTAATGTGAAACATGAAGGAGGAACTAAAACAGCAGGATCACATGGTGAATTCTTGGAACAAAATCCTATAGGCCACACATCATTGAAATCTTTGTGACATAGTAGATTATTTAAATGGTCATCCATTTTGTGAAACACAATCAATAGCCCATGCTTTATTGAAACATCCTCGATCCATCCATTCGGAACTAATGTGAAACATGCTCGAAGAGATGAAACACTAGTAGAATTCCATGTTCAACTTGTGTAACACAATCCTATAACCATGAATTATTGAAACACTGTCCATCGTTGTAACTAATTTTAAGCATGCCCAATGAACTGAAGGAGTAGAATGATTTCATGGTCAGCTTGTGAAACACTAGAAGGATTCAATGTTGAACTTCTAAACACAATCAAAAGGTCATGCATTATTGAAATGAACTTGTGAAACACAATTAATGAACTGTTTCAGTTGGATGAACATGTTTCACATTAGTTTGTAATTATTGGATGGATTATATTTCACTTTTTTTTGTATCAATGTAAGATCTAGGTTAGCATTCTTTCACAACTAATTCAATAATACATGGCCTACGAAAATGTGTTTCACATGTTTTGCAAGTTTAGATTATGCATGGCCTATGGAAATATGTTTCACTAGTAGACCATGGAATCCTTCTAGCCTTTCACTTGGATGATCATGTTTCACATTAGTTTGAAATAGATGAGCGGTGTTTAATTTTTTTTGGTATCAATATAAGATGTAGGTTACACTAGCTTAAAAAGTACTTCAATAATGCATGACTAGGGAGTAAGATCTTACATATAGCTAATATGTGCTTAACTAAAGTACCAATATAGCTTAAATAGAGTAGGGAGTTGAAGAGAGAGGGTTAATTGATGGATTGTCGTGGTTGAAGCCTTGAGGCGGTTGATTTTGCGAATAAATGGGCGGCAACAAAGACAATCCACGTTGGGAAGGGAGAAGAGAAACTAGCCTCGCCACCTCCGCATGTTGGGCAACTTACAAAATATCCCAGAAATGTATTACTTACTTGGTTCATCACGGCCGACGAATTCGATAGTGCAAACATCGCTACTAATAGTCAAACCCAATAGACGAATGAGTGTAACTACCCGTCAATGCTCTACATATAACCACTAGTGCTTATTTTGGTAAGAAGCAACGACATACTAATTTATCTTCTCCCTCACCATTGTCCACTCGACCCGTGATGATTGGATAAGCATCACCTCACTATTTTTTTCAACCCCCTCCCCCAGGTCCGGAAGCAACAACAAAAAATGCAGTTTTATTTCTCACATCAGCGGTAGACGTCACGGCGTACCAATGACGATATTTTTTCTGTCCGTCAGCGCTACATGTTACCACCGGCGGACCTTCGGTTCTGCATCATGAATGCGTTTGCGGCTATAATCCTTTTCGTAGCAGTGCTTGTACGTTTCTAGTTTATGGAAAGTTTTATCAAGGTTTCACATGGTTTTCGTATTTTATTGGATTGAGAGGTTAAGTGAAATTAGTTAAACAAGAAATCCAATAGTTTCAGAAATGTTCCATTAGTTTCGTGCATATTTTACCGCAAAAATACAACTAAGTCATCGCAAAATACAATTTTCTCGTGGTTTCACGCAGGATTCAAATTTCTTTCACATGAGCTCTATTAGTTTCGTATAAATTTCATAAGGTTTTAAAAAATACCATTAGCTTCACATATATTTGAAATTAGGTTCACATAAGTTGCATTGATTTCACACACACATTTCGAAGAAGTTTCGAAAAAAACCATCATTTTTCCCAATTCTTTTACACTTGAATTATACCAAGATTCAAAATTTCACTGACGAATTGTTCTGATTATTATTCACAAATATCTTAATGAGGTACCAAACATCTGATTCCGTTCGGATTTCACAAGGCCATGGGACTCCATGTAATTTCAATTAAATTTGACAACCCATATTTTTTTCAGTATAAACTAGCAAAAGTGCCCGTGCGTTGCACCGAGAGAAACAAAAACTCGAACACTCCGTGACACTTCTCCTACGTGTCATCATGGACGAAAGCAAATGAAAACTCAAACGCTCCAATGAATTATTCGTGATGACACTTCTTCTAGGTGCCATCGTCGATGAAGGCTTGACAGTATCATAAGTTTCATATCCACTATTAGTTTAATCTTTATTTTTGTTTGATCTACTCCTTTATACTTAGCATGTCAGGTCTAGATCATGTGAAGCATATTATATATTATTTTCTATATATGTCAATAATAGTATCATATAAGTTTTAATATAGTATCTCCTTAAATATCATGGAAGTTGGTCCAGGTTTTTGATGAGGGCCGATCAAAACAAAGCCTTTTTCCCCAATTCTCGGAACCTCAATCTAGTTGTTCCAGGTTTTTGATGAGGGCGTTGAGTTTAAGTTTATACGTTTTTCACAATTGCACATGTAGCTGAATCATGACTTTGACCTTTGCTTTGTCGTCAGATCGGATGTTGGATGGCACATGTGTAGAAAGAAATCGCTTCATTGAACTGTCAACGGAAGATTATGATCCTTCTATGAATTAAGAGAAAAATATTTATGCAACTCTACCAGGATTCACACGGGAGATGAATTGCAGAAAAACAAATCATTCAAGCTTCTAGTCCGCTGGTTCAAGGATACAACACGAGCCACCTGATGAAGCTGCCGGATCAGATCGATAACAACGCCTAGCAACTCAGTAGAACGCGTCGCCGGCTTCGCATATGTCCAAAGCAGTAGAACGTCGCATGCATATTGCATGTCTGAATAATAGACTGATTGGCTTGGCCTATGCGGCATGCTTCGGGGCCACACTGGCACGCCAAGTACCGGCTCGTAGAGTTCCACACCATACGGCCCACGGGCGCATGCGACCAACGATCTCTTCGCTGGTCGTGTCTCCGCCATCACCATGGCCGCGCCGCCTGGCCACTGGATCGGCACTGGCGAGTCCATGATCACCTAGCGGACTCAGCCACCGGTGCAGCTTGCAACATGCTCGACATCCTCACCCACACCGCCAAGAAGGTCACAGTAGTGAAGGATTGTCAGGTTGCGCCGCCGCTACATGTCCGTGCTTACTCTTGATGGCCGCCGTCGTAAGACCATAGTCCCAGTCAGGCCTGCTCCCAGTCTCATGGGCACCACCGCTGGATGTCCGTGATTACTCCCGATGGCCGATGGCCAAACGTCGCTCCCCAACTCCCGTCTCCCGATGGTTGCCAACGCCATGGCTTCCTGTGCTGAGACGCAAAACTCGACGGTAAGGCCCTGGCTTATTTTCAGATTGAACCAAGGATGTGCGCACTGTTTTGCGGCATGTTCAGTTTATAGTAGATAAGGACGGGCGGTGGGGTGACATAGCCTTGCTCCCGATCGGTGAGGGAGGTGGCTGCAATACAAATGAGCTAGCTATGAATCATTGGTACTTCACACGAAGCAAATCATTGGTATACACACAATTAGTATACATCAACGTTGACATGAAGCATGAGCGCAACTGCGCAAGCCCCGATCCGAGCATTGCTTAGCTCCAATTTCAAGTTTTCGAGCTTCCTTCAGCAGACTATTTCTTAAGTATCCATGTCTGATGTTGGCCGGCATCTCAATTAATTACTCATACGCAGATGGACAGGAGGTGCGAACAGGATCCCCATTCAGCGTTTTCTGATCCGGTGTCATCTAAAAACAGATGTAGTCAGCCACACACCAAACGTCTTGTACAAATACCTGAACCAGTCGCACTATTTCACCATCGAAAAGCACAACAGGGGGAATGAATACAGGCCAGAGTATCCGGCCAAAAATATTAGGCTTGTACCAACAGAAATCCCATCCGAAATTCATGAATAAATCAAGATCCCAGAACTCATGTGGCCGGTGCCCCACACCTCATGGATCCAGATCGGGAAAACCAAAGAAAGATGGAGTAATACATCCCAAATCCCATCCGAAATGGGACGCGCTAGGCGTCGGTCGGCTGATCCCGTTGCTAAAATCGGTTGCTTTCCGGCCCGTTCGATCACCATCGTACGGTCATAGATTAATCACTCACTTCTCACGTCGCTTTCTGCTACTGCAAGTGTCAGAAGGAGGCGATGTCGCTTTCGCTGTCCAGGCTGCTACCTTGCATGTGGTGTGCTGTTGCTGGCCATGGTGGAGTCTGCCACTTCATGCATGTCACTAGGCTGCTGCCGCATGCTTTTTGCTGTGGAACCCACCCCTGTGCATGTCCAAATAATGTTTAATTTGTATCTGCTAGCGCCACATAATGGCTACACCTAATGGTACACAGGACAATTGTATTTGTTGTAAATAATGTTTTACCACAAGTTTTTGCAGGACAGACTGATTTACTACAAAAATCAACGATGATGACAACAAAAATAACAAACAGAGTACAACAAAAACTAGTTTGCATCAATTAAAAAGTGGTTAAGCAACAACTTTTTAGGGTACAAATTCATTCACAACAAAAAAGTACCTAAAATTACAACAAATAATTATCAGCAAATTTACAAAAAAAGAATGTATTTACAACAAATCAGTAAAGTATTTTCAACAAAAATCACCGGTAATTCCAACAAAAGTAACAGACCTTTACAACAAAAAGTAATATGCATTTACACAAAGTGGTTAAGCAACAAAAATTGATTAAAACATTCATTCACCACAAAAATCAGATAGGATTACAACAAAATTAAATCCCTGGTTTTTTATCAACAACAATTCCTACAAAAACATTGGCTATTTACAACAAAAGTCAATAATAATTTTAACAATACTTTTAGATATTTACAACAATATTAGTTAACAAATTTGAGCTAACTAATTGACAATTTTCTTTCCCAGATATATAATTACAACAAAAAAAATCACAATATTTAGCTAGCAGCACACACTAGGCTGCTAAATTGCTGGTTGTTTATTAGCACACACTAGGCTAGCAGCAGACGCTAGGCTGCTTGAGCATTCTGAGTAAATACTACTATGTCTCCTAGTGCTCCTAGTGCTAGCTAGCAGCAGCGCCAGGGGAGACATGCATGCACTGCTAGTCTATGGCTGAGTGCGGCGACGACTGAATCAGGCGCAAGTGGTAGGCTAAAAAAAAGATTCCTGCATGCAGGAGTGGTGGACCAGAAAGCAGCAACGCGCAGCGTGGGAGGGACCGATCGCTGCCCCGCGGATCGGTCGCCCGATGTGAAGCATTTTCCATCCGAAATTCATCAACAAATCAAGATCCGAGGAATAATGTCCCGGTGCCCCACACCTCATAGATCCACATCGGGAAAACAACAGAATGATTAGAGGAAAGAATCCGAGAGATTGAGACCAGTAAAGTGGGGATGGCCGCCGAGCGCTGTTGCCCTTTATCCCGGCGACAAGATGACGCGGGCGCAGGGTTGGCGTGGCAGCGGTGGTTGAAGTAGGTGCTAGGCGGAGATGGTGCAGCGCTCGGAGGCAGGTGCCCGCGACGAGTGCGTCTGGGCCGGGGGCATCGAGCGAGATATTTTAACGAAGCGTTTTCTTTGACTTGTCGGTGGCAAATTGCAGTAATTGTTTTGAAGTTTAGGGGTAGTTTCGGAAGTATGAAAAACGACCGAGGAAGAAACCCTTTTGCTTTTATTATTAGGTAGGTATAGATTCGTAACCAGTTCATATATTCACAAACCATGCATATGCTTCACGGAGGATATTCATTCAACTGAAACATGCAACGAACCATCACACCTAAATGTTAAATAATTGGAACCTGATAGTGAACAAACAAATCACAAGTGTGAATAATCGAAGTTGTGTAACCCGGAGTCTCCAGCTAGCACACAGCTATAACACTTCATGAATTGAAGATTTAACATTTAGTGAGACTACGAACATCCGATTGGAGACAGAGAGTGTAGGGATGCACATAGATAAAGCTAGATTGCAACAAGAACCGAACCATCACCAGCCCTGAAGGCGGGGGCGTCCTTGAAGAACATGAAGCCCGTGCTGGACCATTGGATGACTCCGGCGGCAGGTACTTGCCGGCCTCGATCTCAAGCGTCTCGGTCGGCACTAGCGTCCCCGAGAACAGCAATCGGGGCAGAAGGACGACGGGGATGGCGGGGGCGGACGGGGACAGAGGGGATGATGCTGGACGGCGGACTCGAGCGCCGAGGAACAGGGAGGGCGGAGGCGGCGCCAGCACATGGACGGGCGGCAACGGCGGCGGAGGCGGCGCTAGCGCATGGACGGGCGGCGGCGGCAGAGGTGGCGCCAGCGCAAGGACCACGGGTGGCGGCGGTGAGGAACCCTAGCGCCTCGGTCTCTGTTTGTCGTTGCGAACTTGCAATGGCTGAGGAGAACATGGATGGGGCCCAAGAAAAAATACGTGCGGACAGAAACTCAGGAAAAATGATGGTTTTGTCGAACACGCAGGGGCCACACAAGAGCGGAGCTGGCGAAACGCGATTGGGTGCATGGACTACCGTAGGTACCGGCGCCGGTAAAAAGAGGTTTTCGAGGCGCATCGCCCATGTCCTCTGCTGCAACCACGCCAACTAGTTAACGGATATCGCCATTATATATTTACTAGATGGTACCTCGCGCGTTGCTGCGGGAAATCTAAAGAAACATTCGGTTCATGCTTTGTGGAAATTCATAAAAGCAATATATTTCAGCACATGCATAAATGTAACCTGCATCTGAAATCTCACAAACAAAACTGAAGTGTACGGTACATTTGGCTGCTTCGGAGTAGCTGAAGTGTGACTCAAAGTTACACAGATATAACAAAAAGTTGCATGGGTGTAGATTATACTTGAAACACTCACCAATCACACGTGTTGGAAATGAACAAAGGACGAATCACCTTCAAAGATCAAGCAACCTAAATCATGCAAAACATTGAAACTGTTCATGTTGCAACTATTTAAGGATAGTCATATCAGAAATAGTCTGTGTCTGTATAAATGAATATCATTATGCATTATGCATTATGCACAATTTATTTTAGTGATTTGGATGTGATAATATTAAGAGACTGTACGGGCAGTCCAGATTCAAGAAATGGATTGGCTTATCATGGACACTTTCCACAGATGAACAGATCTTAGATAATTCATATGAAGAAACATGGGCACCAAGTGGATAGTGGGAGACATAACCTTTCATACTTGCAATAACAGTGCTGCTATACATAGCGATGATATTAAGATCCTAAAGTACGAACTGAGAAATACACCTGGATTAGTGATACTGATGAGATATATTTTGAGGGCTTTGTACTGGCCACGAGGATTAGCTTAGGATACGCACAACATAAACAATGCTAGATCACTGAACTGCATATAGTTGGTTAAAAATGAGATCATTAATTAAACAAATAAGAGGATATAAGATAAATAGAACACGCTCGGAGAAAATTGACTGGAGGCCTGTTGTAGGCCAAGAGATCTGCTAGTAGGGAACCTGTTAGAGGAACTGGTTTTATTTGATCCAACCACATTATAGTTACAATAATAAATAGCTTTGTGTGAAATTCAGTTGTGTAAATTTAGATCATCTAAATTATGTTGGGAGAAGGAAAAATGGGTGAAAAAAATTCAACAGAAGTCTGTTGTAACCCTTGTGTTGCTATTAAAAACAATTCAATATAAAATTCGGTCAGCCTCAAAACCAGAATCGATCAAGCAAAACTGAAATAACATGAGTATACGCAAAAAATGAGAATACCTAGAGATTGACAACGGAGGAGCCGCTGAGTCCTCTCTAGAGAATATCCAAAGTTTCCTACAACTCCATTCCAGACTCAAATCCTCTGCAATCTCAGTTGCCTTTGTCCAAATTAGGATTACTCGTAGGTGAATAAAGTTTTTAGCCGGCATTAGAGCACGCTGGTGGCCACAATCACCACAATCATTAATCACAACCATCTCGTTCGCTAGCCGGCCGGCAACAAAGAACGCTCGAGCAGATGCATCAAGCTGCCTGTGTCTGCGGAAATAAGCTTTGTAACACCTGGTTGGTTTCCCCACCGGAGTTCATTGTAAACATTTTGGCATCTGATTATGCCGTTTGAGTAATACATTGCAGCGTTTGATCTCAAAAAAACATGAGGCCATAAAAAATCCCAGCGCCGAAACGTCAAACTGCTTGTGCTCTCTTTGCAGGATCTCAATCGGATGCCGATGGGAAGACATGCTGATGCATGATCCAGGTAACGGAGAACAAAAAGAGAAGATAAGAGCCACCCAAACTTAAGCAGGACTGCGATTCTGCAACTGCACATGTTGTGCTATAATAACCACGACAGAGGATTTGGTTCCACATTTTGCACTCCTTGTCAGATCTAAAACGAAAATAGAAACATCAAGAACGGCAACAACAAAATAATAAAGCATGTGTAGGTTTCTTCTGCATACTTCAAGGTTAGGGGATGGCCTATAAGAACCCAAAGAAATCTTCAGAGAGCAAATGAAATCCAAAGAATTCAGGAAGGCCCGAGTTAGGAGCAGGCAGAATCCAATTGAATCGAGCGGTTTTCCAACGGGAGCTCAACCTGCGAGATAGGGAACATATATTGAATGGTTGATGGATTGAAAAATAAAGGAGAAAATAAATAGAATGGAGGTCGCTTGCCGTGGTGCTGGCGCGAGCAAGCTGCCATGACCATGATTGATTGATTGATGCGGATGCGGATGGCAGATGGCAGATTGCGTGCTTTTTAACATAGAGGCGACGGCAGCGGGCGTATGAGTTCCATTGAGCATCTTCCACTCTTTGAATGTGGGATTTGTGCGTTTTGATGAGTATTAAGCCGCCGCTGCGCTTTGGTGGCCTGGCTGGGAGGAGGATGAACGGTCACGGCGGTCAGGAAGAGGAACAGAGAGGTTAAATGATGTTTTCTTACATATTAATAGTCTGCCTCCGTTTTAATTTGGGCGAAGCGAGGAGAAGGCGACGCCGTGCGCGGGTAACAGAATAGGAGGTGACGTGGCTTCACCAGAATTCAGGAAAATAAGGTAGTGGGGAGTTCCTATTTAGAGATAAGCAGTGTGTTGTTACTCATAGTACCCTCCTAGCTAGTTAGAGCATCCCTAGCCGTTTGGGCTCCCCACGCCCAAATCCGACGCTATTTAGCGCCGGATGGATGAAAGATTTGGCCCGGGGAGTCCATTTTTTCCAGCGGCGAGTCCAGGACGGATGTAAAGGTTTTGAAAAAATACGACGAATTCAGACAAAAATGGGCGAAACTCATTCAAACATAAGCGAAATTTAATGGTATTTAACATATATGGGCGAGTTAGTACATAAATAGGCCGAATTCGTACATATATTTGAATTCGGCGTTAGGCAAACTAAAACTTAAACTAAAATCGGCCTCCTACATGCCGAAATGGCGGTAGAACGACGTGTAGTCGCCGTCGTCGCCGTCATCGCTCGAGCTGGCAGCGTCCTGGGGCGGCGCCGCCTCGAACCAGCGGCTCGAACCCTGGCCAGGGTCGCCCGCGCGTGGC
The DNA here is from genome assembly GCF_019359855.2 of Lolium perenne. Classification (NCBI taxonomy): domain Eukaryota; kingdom Viridiplantae; phylum Streptophyta; class Magnoliopsida; order Poales; family Poaceae; genus Lolium; species Lolium perenne. Next base: position 315,304,072 of record NC_067247.2, read on the forward strand.
GGCTGCTTGTGACGGTAAAGCACTCGTCCGTTGGGAACCCCAAGAGGAAGGTGTGATGCGTACAGCAGCGAGTTTTCCCTCAGTAAGAAACCAAGGTTATCGAACCAGTTGGAGTCAAGAAGCACGTTGAAGGTTGATGGTGGCGGAGTGTAGTGCGGTGCAACACCAGGGATTTCGGCGCCAACATTTAACCTGCACAACACAACCAAAATACTTTGCCCCAACTTAACAGTGAGGTTGTCAATCTCACCGGCTTGCTGTAACAAAGGATTAGATGTATAGTGTGGATGATGATGTTTGCAGAGAACAGTAAGAACAATGTTCGCAGTAGATTGTATTCGATGTAAAGAATGGACCGGGGTCCATAGTTCACTAGTGGTGTCTCTCCGATAAGAAATAGCATGTTGGGTGAACAAATTACAGTTAGGCAATTGACAAATAAAGAGGGCATGACAATGCACATACATATTATAATGAGTAATGTGAAATTCAATTGGGCATTACAACAAAGTACATAGACCGCTATCCAGCATGCATCTATGCCTAAAAAGTCCACCTTCGGGTTAGCATCCGCACCCCTTCCAGTATTAAATTGCAAACAACATACAATTGCATTAAGTATGGTGCGTAATGTAATCAACACAAATATCCTTAGACATAGCATTGATGTTTTATCCCTAGTGACAACAGCACATCCACAACCTTAGAACTTTCATCACTTGTCCTGCATTTAATGGAGGCATGAACCCACTATCGAGCATAAATACTCCCTCTTGGAGTTACAAGTAACGACTTGGCCAGAGCCTCTACTAGCAACGGAGAGCATGCAAGATCATAAACAACACATAGATGATAGATTGATAATCAACATAACATAGTATTCCATATTCATCGGATCCCAACAAATAGATGATCTTGATCATGTAGCATTACAAATAGATGATCTTGATCATGTTAGGCAGCTCACAAGATCGAACAATGATAGCACAATGAGGAGAAGACAACCATCTAGCTACTGGTATGGACCCATAGTCCAGGGGTGAACTACTCACACATCACTCCGGAGGCGATCATTGCGATGAAGAGTCCTCCGGGAGATGATTCCCCTCTCCGGCAGGATGCCGGAGGCGATTTCCTGAATCCTCCGAGATGGGATTGGCAGCGGCGGCGTCTCTGGAAGGTTTTCCGTATCGTGGCTCTCGGTACTGGGGTTTTCTCGACGAAGGCTTCTTATAGGCGGAAGGGTAGGTCAGGGGCGACGCGAGGGCCCCACACGCTAGGGCGGCGCGGCCCAAGCCCTGGCCGCGCGGCCCTGGCGTGTCGGTGCCTCATCGCCCCACTTCGTATCACTTCCGGTCTTCTGGAAGCTTCGTGGAAACATAAGACCCTGGGCGTTGATTTCGTCCAATTCCGAGAATATTTCCTTTGTAGGATTTCTGAAACCAAAAACAGCAGAAAACAGCAACTGGTTCTTCGGCATCTTGTCAATAGGTTAGTGCCGGAAAATGCATAAATATGACATAAAGTGTGTATAAAACATGTGAGTATCATCAATAAAGTAGCATGGAACATAAGAAATTATAGATACGTTTGAGACATATCAGCGGCGTCGGCCGGTAAATGTCGTCGTTGCTCTCCTCGAGCTTGATTAGCTCGACGGGCATGGGCGCGACGTTCGTTGGTGCGGACGATGCGGCGGCGCGGACGGCGCGTTGCCGCGCGGCAGCCAGGTCCAGCAGCCGCCGCTGCTGCTCCGCCTCCTGGCGCTCCCAGTCCCGCCTGGACCACTTAGTGCGGCATCCATGGGGAGGCTGTTGTCGGCGGGCACCAGGTCCGTGAGAGACCTGGCGATCGCCTCCTCCACGGCGGCCTCCTCCACGCGCTTCGCCTCCTCCTCGGTGAGCTTGTTGGCGGCGTTGTTGGAGGCGGCCGCGGCGACCTCCTTCTTCGACGACTTCCTCTTCCGCCCCCGCTGCGGAGAGGAAGGCTGGCCGCGGATGACGAGGGCGCCGCTGCTGCGCCCTCTAGTCGGCGGTGGCGACGCCGGCTCCTTCTTGACGGTTGAAGGAGACGCCCACTCCTTCTTGACGGTGGCCAGCATCGACCCGCCGGACCTGGACGCCGACCTCGAGCTAGAGGAGGAGGAGGATGGCGTCATCCTCCTCGGCATCCCGGAACTACCGTGCCGGCGCGACACGGTAGCCGCCGCCGGCGGCGGCATCCCCAGGACGGGGGAGTTCCCGTCCTCGATGTGCGCGAGCACATTCTCGAGGGTCCGGCCAGGCGCGCTCCACCATCGGCGGCGGCCGGCGGCGTTGTTCCTTGCCGGAGGAGGAGGAGGGCCGTCGTACGCGGCGAGTTCGTGTTCGTACCTGCGCCGGAAGAACGCGGTCCACACTTCGTAGTTGTCGGGGAAGAAGCGTGGATCCGCGCGCTGCTCGGCATTGAGAGTGACGAGCACCTCGTCGATGGACGCTTCGAGTGTGCCCCGACCCATTGGCGGCGGCGGGATCGGCACGCATCCTGCGCTCAGCCTCCATCCTCCCGGAGCGCGGAAGTCCTGCGGCGCCAGGTAGCCCACCATGTGGGGAGCCGCCCCTCCCATTGGTGGAGAGAGCGGCGGCCGAAACCGTTGTTGGCCGCGCCGTCGTTCGCCATTGCTTTGGTCACCGCGGGTTCGTGCGAGATCGGGGAAGATTTGGGGAAGGTGAGCGAGGTGAATGCGGGGCAGACACGGTTGATCGGCGATAATAGAGGTAGACACGCGGGAAACCGAGGCGACGGCATTAACTCGCCGCGTGGAAGCTACGCGTCCGGCGAAGACTGACCGGCGGCAGTCTTTTACAGCGCGCGGAAGACGATGCGATGAGGATGACGATCGGTCTCTCACGCCGACAAGTTGGGGCCACCCGACGCGCGGGAAGTTTCCTAGACGTTTCGCGCGCTTTCGTTTCGTCCGGAGTCCCCGAGCGCTCCCCGGGGGGGGGGGGGGGGCGGGGATGGCCTGGGCTCTCCGGACGGATGAAAGGCCCAATCCAGACGAAATCGAGGAACCGGGGACGCGACTAGACCGAATTACGCCGTCCGGATGGAAAAATCGTCGCTCGGGGGCCTCGTCGGGGAGACGAGTGGGATGCTCTTACTCCTAGGAGTATGTGTTTTTATCGGAGGAACCGAGGAAGTAGTCAAGTAGAGTAGGTTGGTCATTACATAGCTCCTACGTCGAGTCCACTCACTAGTCACTAGGCCATTACTTAGCTTGGTCATCGCTAGGGAAATAGTGTGTTTAGTTTTATCGGAGGAAGACTACTTAGCCTCCAAGGGTAATATCTTTTTTTCAAGAACAAACATGAGAATTGCGTGTCTTCTTCATTAAGATAGAGAGAACGTCAATTACAAGAACCCAAGAACTCGCGGAGAGCACCAATCACAGACGACATGGGCTCTCCTCCACACTAGCACCCCTGCAGAAAGAAACTACTCTATCTCCAATTGCTCGAAATCCATCTTAATTTTGCGACAAATCTCCACTGTTATTCTTTGGATTGAGCATGCGTATGATTATATTTAGCCAACCCGACAAAACGGCCGGTCAATCACAACGAGGAACACTTCAACACTCCTAACCAAGCTGAACTGGGTAGGAGTGTAGGACCCTGCCCCCACGCGGTCTAGCAAACAGAGGCAAATGGAACGGTGAGACTCCTTTGGGGTGCGCCCGGCATACCCGCGTACGTCAAATGATACAGGAAAAGCGGCAGGGTTAATAACAAGCTTGTTATAACTAGCTTGTTGATTAATAGATGATCATCGTTTCATGATCATGAACATTGGATGTTATTAATAACAAGGTTATGTCATTATGAGAATGATATAATGGACACACCCAATTAAGCGTAGCATAAGATCACGTCATTAAGTTATTTGCTATAAGCTTTCGATACATAGTTACCTAGTCCTTTCGACCATGAGATCATGCAAATCACTTATATTGGAAGGGTACTTTGATTACATCAAACGCCACTGCGTAAATGGGTGGTTATAAAGATGGGATTAAGTATCCGGAAAGTATGAGTTGAGGCATATGGATCAATAGTGGGATTTCTCCATCCCGATGACGGATAGATATACTCTGGGCCCTCTCGGTGGAATGTCGTCTAATTAGCTTGCTAGCATATGAATGGTTCATAAGAGATGACATATCACGATACGAGTAAAGAGTACTTGTCAGGAGACGAGGTTGAACAAGGTATAGAGATACCGATGATCAAACCTCGGACAAGTAAAATATCGCGTGATAAAGGGAATCGATATCGTATGTGAATGGTTCAGTCGATCACTCAAAGTCATCGTTGAATATGTGGGAGCCATTATGGATCTCCAGATCCCGCTATTGGTTATTGGTCGGAGAGAAGTCTCAACCATGTCTACATAGTTCGCGAACCGTAGGGTGACACACTTAAGGTTTGATGTCGTTTAAGTAGATATGGAAATATGGAATGGAGTTCGAAGTTTTGTTCGGAGTCTCGGATGGGATCTAGGACATCACGAGGAGGTCCGGAATGGTCTGGAGAATAAGATTCATATATCGGAAGTCATTTTCTAGGTTTGAAAATGATCCGGTATTTTTTTCTGGAAGGTTCTAGAAGGTTCTAAAAGAGTCCGGAAGAAATCAACATGGAAGGTGGAGTCACAGAGGGATTCCACCCACCTTGGCCGGCCAGCCTAAGGGAGGAGGAGTCCCAAGTGGACTCCTCCCCATGGTGGCCGGCCACCCCACAAAAAGAAAGGGGGGAGTCCCACTCCCCCTAGGTTTGGTCATATGGAAGGTTTTATGTTGGGGTCTTATTCGGAGACTTTTGACCTAATCGTTGGGGTTTTCCACCTATATAAAGAGAGGAGGGGAGGGGCTGGCCGGCCACTTTGCCACCACCTTGGCCGCACCCCTTTGAGGGCCGGCGCCCAAGCCCCCTCTCCCAAACCCTAGCTACCTCTCCTCCACATACAACTCCCGCATACGCTTAGGCGAAGCCCTTGTGGTGACCCTGCATACCACTGCATGTTGTAGTATGCCAGTCGTTGATATAACATTCACGAAGTACCATTCCGCAAATATTACATCCCTCAGAGTAGTACAACAGAACATAGCAGGTCCATAACTCATTCATTTATTATTACAAGCATAATATACATATCGTCTCGGAGCTCCTCTTGGGTCCTAAGAGGGATACTCCTGGGTTCGAGGTGAACCCATCTTAACTTACAATATAGAAGTTTCACTAGGTGGTACATTTATTTCCTCGAGCATTTAAGTACTAAGAGTTCGCACTGCTCGGATACTACTACTACTCGGTTATTCTAGGCTTGATCTCCTCCGGAAGCCTCCCCGGTTCCGTAGACTATAAGGTAGTCTACGCCTTCAACACCACCAGAGAGGTCTGGTTCTTCATAGCCGATGATCTCGGCTCCTTCAGGGTTGTCGTACTCCTCCTCCAGACGGTTCAGACAATCTAAGCAGGGGATTTAAGAGTGGGATGAGTACGAGCGTACTCAACAAGTTCATTATAGATAAGAGGTGTTTTATGCACTAGCTACGATATTAGACCAGAAAGTCTAATACCAATGCAGGTTTTGATAAACATTTCTTCAAGAGGTTGCTTTTATTTCAAAGAGCTATGTCCATCAGCCTTCACCAGTTTACTAGAACTTCATGGAGCTCCTTTCCGGCCGCGTTCGCAGTTCCATATCCCGGAACAGGGAGTGACAGGTCACGGTTCTTTACACTCTGCAGAGGTGTGTTGCTTTACCCATAAGAGATCTTAACCTTTGGTGCCAACCGGGCAGCTTTCCCATCCACACTTCCTTCAGTGTGAGGCCCGGTAAAAGGTCATAGCCAATCATATTCCTCCGCTACCTCGCACACCCACCCTTTGTTGCAGGCCCCGACCCTGGGTCCTCGCCGGTCCCATTATTCCCATCTTTCAGGGTTGACCCCGACCACGACGACAGTTCTAGGCTCATACCATAAACTCCTTCGCCGGTAGCTGCAACCCCTCATAGACCGCAATACCGTGGGGAATATTATGGCTTCCCCAACCTACCGCTTGCACTTCGGTGACAAGTGTGCTACGGGCAAAGCCGTGGGGACTTTTTTTGGCCTCCCCAGCCTACCGCTTGCCCCGACAGATGACAAGTGTGCTACAGTAAAGCGCGTTCGTTGATGTACAAGAGGTGGAAATACGATTGACTATTCCGTCCCACTCCAGATCTTATGGTTAACACGGGTATTACGGCACAAGAATCACTGGCGACATTTGTTGTTTAATCCTAGATGGATATAAGCCCTTGCAATGGAACCTCCACCATATCAACACAATCCATGGTTCCATTGCCCACCACATAGTCATACTCATAGTTATGAAAATAGTGGTTTTGGTTTTTTATGCAATAGTGATAAACATAGTACTTTGCAAGTAATTTGGTAAAAATACTCGAATGACATGAGCAAGTGATGAACTTGCCTGAATACTGCAAAGTGTTGCAGTTGGATGGTGTGGGCTGACCCTTGTCCTCTGTTTCTGAAAAATAGCATCATTGTCCGATAAGGGCAATGGTTAAAGAAGCAATTATGCATGATTCCAGTTTTAGGGTTTGTTTCCCACCTCCGATGTCGTTATTATTTCATGTGAGAGGTTAATTAAGAATCATTTGGGGATACCTTATTTAAAGTAAAATACAACCTTGAAATGTTGTCAAGGTGTTTTTAAAGTCCAAAGGCATTAATGGACTTATTTTCATTATTGAAAATAATATGTGTGATTTAAATGTTTATTTAAATCATCAAATTAAGACTTATTCTTAGTTGTCTTCAAAAATTCCCTTTGATATTTTATTTAGGTAGAGAATTTTATGCTGATCAATTTTCATATTTTTAATTATTTTTTAGAGCTATTAAATATTTCTTGTGTATTTTCAAAGTTTCTGTATTTAAAAGGATTTGTGAAAAGACATATTTGCCCCTGGGCCCACATGTCAGTGCGGCCCAGCGGGTTAGGTCGCACCCGAGCCACCAGTTCGGCTCGGTCGGCCCACTCGTCCTCTCCCCTCTTCCTCGCGCAGAAATCCTAATCCCCTCCTCGACTCTCTGCCGACCCGTGTCGCCCCGCCGTCGCCGAATTAATCCGGCCATCTCCGGCCAGCTCCGGCGGCGCGGTTGGTCGCAAAAGAATCGCCGCTCGACGGCGAACCGTCTGGTCCGCGTCGATCTGGCTTTCACCGCCGTTCCTGCTCGCCCCCAACCCTGCTGCGACATGGCCGTGGTGGTCCACGGCGATCTCGTCGCCGCCGTTGTTCCTGGTGACGTGGCGTGGCCGTGTGCCTCGCCGTGGTGATGCTGGGGCTCATGCGCCTGGCGACGCCTGGCCTGGCTGCGGCCTGGCACTGCCGTGGTTGGCCCGTGCCGCCGTGCCGCCATGGGCACGCCGCGGTGCTCTGCTCTGATGACGCGTAAAGCACACGCTCGTTGGGAACCCCAAGTGGAAGGTGTGATGCGTACAGCAGCAAGTTTCCCTCAGTAAGAAACCAAGGTTTATCGAACCAGTAGGAGTCAAGAAGCACGTTGAAGGTTGATGGCGGCGGGATGTAGTGCGGCGCAACACCAGGGATTCCGGCGCCAACGTGGAACCTGCACAACACAACCAAAGTACTTTGCCCCAACGAAACAGTGAGGTTGTCAATCTCACCGGCTTGCTGTAACAAAGGATTAACCGTATTGTGTGGAAGATGATTGTTTGCAGAAAACAGTAGAACAATTATTGCAGTAGATTGTATTTCAGTAAAGAGAATTGGACCGGGGTCCACAGTTCACTAGAGGTGTCTCTCCCATAAGACAAACAGCATGTTGGGTGAACAAATTACAGTTGGGCAATTGACAAATAAAGAGAGCATGACCATGCACATACATATCATGATGAGTATAGTGAGATTTAATTGGGCATTACGACAAAGTACATAGACCGCCATCCAACTGCATCTATGCCTAAAAAGTCCACCTTCAGGTTATCATCCAAACCCCCTCCAGTATTAAGTTGCTAACAACAGACAATTGCATTAAGTATTGCGCGTAATGTAACTAGTGACTACATCCTTGAACATAGCACCAATGTTTTATCCCTAGTGGCAACAAAGACATCCATAACCTTAGAGGTTCTTGTCACCCCTCCAGATTCACGGAGACATGAACCCACTATCGAGCATAAATACTCCCTCTTGGAGTTACTAGCATCAACTTGGCCAGAGCATCTACTAATAACGGAGAGTATGCAAGATCATAAACAACACATAGATATAACTTTGATAATCAACATAACAAGTATTCTCTATTCATCGGATCCCAACAAACGCAACATATAGAATTACAGATAGATGATCTTGATCATGTTAGGCAGCTCACAAGATCCGACAATGATAGCACAATGGGGAGAAGACAACCATCTAGCTACTGCTATGGACCCATAGTCCAGGGGTAGACTACTCACACATCACACCGGAGGCGACCATGGCGCCGTAGAGTCCTCCGGGAGATGATTCCCCTCTCCGGCAGGTGCGGAGGCGATCTCTGGATCCCCCGAGATGGGATCGGCGTTGGCGGCGTCTCGGAAGGTTTTTCGTATCGTGGCTCTCGATGCGGGGGTTTCGTCACGGAGGCTTTAAGTAGGCGGAAGGGCAAGTCGGAGGGGGCACAGGGGCCCCACACCACGTGCCGGCGCGGCCAAGGGGGCCGCGCCGCCTAGGGTTTGGGCACCACTGTGGCCCCACTTCGTTTCGTCTTCGGACTCGGAAGCTTCGTGGAAAAATAGGCCCCCGGGCTTTGATTTCGTCCAATTCCGAGAATATTTCCTTACTAGGATTTCTGAAACCAAAAACAGCAGAAACAAAGAATCGGCACTTCGGCATCTTGTTAATAGGTTAGTTCCAGAAAATGCACGAATATGACATAAAGTGTGCATAAAACATGTAGATAACATCAATAATGTGGCATGGAACATAAGAAATTATCGATACGTTGGAGACGTATCAGCATCCCCAAGCTTAGTTACGCTCGTCAGCGAGTAAAACGATAACACGTATAATTTCAAGTGACATGCCATCATAATCTTGATCATACTATTTGTAAAGCATATGTAGTGAATGCAGCGATCAAAACAATATATATGACATGAGTAAACAAGTGAATCATAAAGCAAAGACTTTTCATGAATAGCACTTCAAGACAAGCATCAATAAGTCTTGCATAAGAGTTAACTCATAAAGCAATAATTCAAAGTAAAGGCATTGAAGCAACACAAAAGAAGATTAAGTTTCAGCGGTTGCTTTCAACTTGTAACATGTATATCTCATGGATATTGTCAACATAGAGTAATATAATAAGTGCAATAAGCAAGTATGTAGGAATCAATGCACAGTTCACACAAGTGTTTGCTTCTTGAGGTGGAGAGAAATAGGTGAACTGACTCAACATTGAAAGTAAAAGAATGGTCCTCCATAGAGGAAAAGCATCGATTGCTATATTTGTGCTAGAGCTTTGATTTTGAAAACATGAAACAATTTTGTCAACGGTAGTAATAAAGCATATGCATCATGTAAATTATATCTTATAAGTTGCAAGCCTCATGCATAGTGTACTAATAGTGCCCGCACCTTGTCCTAATTAGCTTGGACTACCTGGATTATCACCGCAATACATATGCTTTAACCAAGTATCACAAAGGGGTACCTCTATGCCGCCTGTACAAAGGTCTAAGGAGAAAGCTCGCATTTGGATTTCTCGCTTTTGATTATTCTCAACTTAGACATTGATACGTCCAATTTGCATCACTATTTTATATCATAATTTGTTGTTATTCATTGATATATTTCATATTGGGACACAATACTTATGTTATTTCATCTATTTTGCATGTTTCATCATTATTGGAGGATCAAGCAGGAGCCGTGGATTCTGCTGGAAAAAGCACCGTCGAACGCAATATTTCGAAAGATCAACTGTGGGAGAAAATTATACCAAAAATCCTATTTTTCAAGATGACGAAGGAAGCCGAAGGAGGGGCCAGAGGACCCAGGGTGGGCCCACACCCTAGGGCGGCGCGGCCCATGCCCTGGCCGCGCCGCCATGTGGTCTGGGGGGCCCACGACCCCTTTCGCCTCCTTTTCTTCGCGAAATCCTTCGTCCCGAAAACCTAAGCCACAGAGGGTACCTCGCGAAGAGTTACAGCCGCCTCTGTGGGGCGGAGAACACCAGAGAGAAAAGAGCTCTCCGGCGGGCAGGAATCCGCCGGGGAAATTCCCTCCGGGAGGGGGAAATCGACGCCATCGACACCGTCATCGAGCTGGACATCATCGCCATCACCATCATCATCATCTCCACCATCATCACCGCCGTCATCACCGCTGGACACCGCCACCGCCGTAGCAATTTGGGTTTGATCTTGATTGTTTGATAGGGGAAACTCTCCCGGTATCGATTTCTACTTGTTGTTGATGCTATTGAGTGAAACCATTGAACCAAGTTTATGTTCAGATTGTTATTCATCATCATATCACCTCTGATCATGTTCCGTATGATGTCTTATGAGTAGTTCGTTTAGTTCTTGAGGACATGGGTGAAGTCTAAATGTTAGTAGTGAACTATGGTTGAGTAATATTCAATGGTGTGATATTTAAGTTGTGGTGTTATTCTTCTAGTGGTGTCATGTGAACGTCGACTACATGACACTTCACCATTTATGGGCCTAGGGGAATGCATCTTGTACTCGTTTGCCAATTGTGGGGTTGCCGGAGTGACAGAAACCTAAACCCCCGTTGGTATATCGATGCAGGAGGGATCGCAGGATCTCAGAGTTTAAGGCTGTGGTTAGATTTAATTCTTAATTACTTTCTTGTAGTTGCGGATGCTTGCAAGGGGTATAATCACAAGTATGTATTAGTCCTAGGAAGGGCGGTACATTAGCATAGGTTCACCCACACAACACTTATCACAGCAATGAAGATTATTTAGCCGTATGTAGCGAAAGCACTAGACTAAAATCCCGTGTGTCCTCGAGAACGTTTGGTCATTATAAGTAAACAAACCGGCTTGTCCTTTGTGCTAAAAAGGATTGGGCCACTCACTGCAATTATTACTCTCGCACTTTACATACTCGTACTTTATTCAACTGTTACATCAAACCCCCCCTGAATACTTGTCTGTGAGCATTTACAGTGAATCCTTCATCGAAACTGCTTGTCAATACCTTCGCTCCTCGTTGGGATCGACATTCTTACTTATCGAAGATACTACGATACACCCTATACTTGTGGGTCATCAAGACTATTTTCCGGCGCCGTTGCCGGGGAGTGAAGCGCTATTGGTAAGTGGAATTGGTAAGGAAAACCTTTACTGTTTGTGCTGATTTTATTTCTGCCTGCTGCTATAAGTCATTATGGAGAGATCTTCTCTTCAATTTTTATTCGGGAAATCTACTACTACTGCAACGGTAGTGGATGAGGCGCCAGGTGAGGAAGTAATACCATATAAAATACCTATGAAAATTATTGAACGTGTTATGGATAACCGCTATGAAGGGGATGGAACTGTCCATCCCGGTGATCATTTACTGTTTTTGCATGAATTATGCGGGTTATTCAAATGTGCAGGTATTGCTATGGATGAAGTGAGGAAGAAACTATTCTCTCTATCGCTGTCTGGTAAAGCGGCGCATTGGTATAAATTACTGGATAATGGGGATTCTCTTGAATGGAATGATATTGTGCCCCGGTTTTATTCTAAGTTCTATCCTCCAAGTGAAATTCACAAGGATCGGAATCGCATATATAATTTTTGGCCTCATGATGGAGAGAGTATTGCCCAAGCTTGGGGGAGATTGAAGTCTTTAATGCTCAAATGCCCCATTCATGAGCTTCCTGGTAATGTTATTATTGATAATTTCTATGCAAGACTTTCTTTTCAAGACAAGACTTTGCTGGATACTTCTTGTTCTGGATCATTTACACGCAACAAAGAAGAGTTTAAAAGGGACCTTCTTGATCGGATCCAAGAAAATATTGAAGGATGGGAGAACGACAAGGATAGAGAATCAGCACTACAAGAAAAATGACACGTAGAGACGCTCTATTTTAGTCGCTTTTGTGTTCGTCTTTACATGACAATCTAGGCCCTGACTTGAGACGATTTCGAAGACGTTTTACAGGTCGTCTCAGCGTGACAAGATTCACCATTCCCACCCCTTACAAAAAAAAACTCTAGGCTACCTCTACAATCTCTCTCCCGTCTCGTACTGTGGAAACCTACCGCTAAAATAAAAAGTGGAAACCTAGCGCCACCACTAGACCCCCTGGCGGTGTCTCTCCGGCGAAATCAGCGCAACGACTGGCGGCGCCTCTACTCCCCTCGCCGGTACAAGATCTCCCTCCACTCTTGAACGCTGGTGCCGTGCTACAAAAAGACTCGATCCAGCCCGTACTCGTGTGGCGGTGCCCTCTCCCATGCTGCTGCGGCAGTCTCAGTTCCCCAGTCTCAGTTCCCCCACTGTCCCGCACCTGCCCATGGCGCATTGCAGAGTTGCAGCCAACCAACTCCATGGAGTCATGGATCCACATCGACAAAGGTATGTTCATGTACTACTAAGTACTAATCTAATCTCAGCTTGTGTCTTTTCTAAACCGAGCCTGCATCTATCTAATTGGTATGTCTCTGCAGTCACTCGAATAACCCTTGTAAGATGTCAGGAAATGAGTATTTCTTCCTTTTTCGATCAATCAATCTAGCTAATAGTTTTATTCATATGGTCTGAACACAAACAGGCAAAAAACGTGATATTATCATCACTCAACCTAGTGCTAGATTGGAGCATACAGTCTGCAGGTAATCGTGGACAAATGTGTCAGCTAATTAATCCTTGGAACTTGTCAATTTTATGATATAAGCATGAACAAACGGGACTTGTTGATATCTTGAACTAATTCAATGTTGGATTAGGTGGCCCCAGACTTATATTCAAAATTTTCCATTTTGGTATGCAAATATATTCTTGAACTTCTACCAATGAGATTTTTGAGTACTTGTCATTCATTTGTAGTCCATACAAAGTACTCACCGAAAGTGATTTACTTAGACTAAGTGGATTTACTGGTATTTTACTAACGTCGAACTAGTTCTATATTTTAAGGAATGCCTATATGAAGCTTGTGTAACCTTCCAATTAAGTGCACCATGCAGAAATTGACTACAACTACAGTCTATTCAACCAATTGACTACATCTACAGTCCATTCAACCAATTGACTACATCTACAGTCTATTCAAGCAGCATAGTGATGGCCATATCCTTATCTAGCATTTTCAGGTTAATTTAGCCTTGACCTTGCTTCAGTTCTTCATGTCTTATTGAGATGTAAGTTACATCGCTTATATAATCGAAACCAATTAGTATGCTTGTGGATATATTATATATCTCACATTCTTTGGTACCTTTCATCCTTTTTTTCCCTTACGTTGTCTCTAATCAATGCCACTAGCCTTGTTTCTTGATAGACTTCCAAATAAAATTAATTAAAGCTTCAAATTGTACTACCCAGTAGAGAAATTGATATAGTTCTGAAGATGCATCATAATAATGTTTCTTCATCAGGTTGTATGTACTTGTTGCTTAACGCTAGTAATAAATCAGTGGTGTTGCATCCCCTGCATCACTTAATAAGAAATTCATGTTGCTGCATTGCTTGATACAAAGAGATCACTGTGTAAACCTTATGGATATATTATATAGCTCAGGTTCTTCGGTGCCCTTCATCATTTTTACCTTATTGTCTCCAATCAATGTCACAAACCCTTTTTTCCTCATAGGCTTCAACTAAAATGCATCAACGGTTCAAATTGTACTGCCCAGAAGTGAAGGTTCTTAAGATGCATCATAAGGATTAGCACGCTACAAGTTTGGAGCCTTATGTTTTCAATAGGTGGTAACATATTTTGTAATAGCACGCTGCAAGTTCTTGCAAAATATTACCCACTATTGTTTTCCATATTTTGTCTTTATTTTTTTTTTGTATTCTCTAACCTTAGTTAAATTGTTCTATGTAGGGTTATGATCATTTCTAGTTACCCCTGATGATAAGAGGGTGCATATTTTGGCAAATGTTGAACAATCACTAACAGTGCTGCAAATGGTTAGGTATCCACCTTCAGTTAATAAGTAACTAAATTAATAATCTTTTTTTTTTGAAGAGTTATCACTGATATTTCAAATTTCTTGCAGAAATTTTTATGGCAGAATTTTAATGAAGCGCACTATGAAAGACCACAAGGGATGTTGCAGTGAAGACCTGTCGGTGTTGAAGTACATACAAAACTTTAGATAGATTCCAGCTACTTAGAAGTACATGAGTACTGGCGTTCTTTTATTCTTCCCCCTCGTTCATATGTATAGATAGATTCTAGCTACTTAGAAGGTTAGAAGTACATGTGTACGGAAGTTCTTTTTATTCTTGCCCCTCGTTTATATGTATGTACACTTAAGTTGTAAAGTACGATTTTCCTTGGTTAATATATTTATTTACTGAAATGCATTGCACATGTATATTGATTTGCAAGTTGCACTTATTTCTCACATGAGTCGACAATTTGAACATTTGAAAAATTAAAATGAATTTCTCCCATTAACACGCCTTAATGTCTTAACATCTCGTAGAGACGTCACGCAAAGGCAGCTTTATGGTCAGCTGTAACTGCGTCTCAAAGGGGCATAGAGATGCTTTATAGAACGTCTCCATTTACCTAGAGACGCTTTCAATACGTCTCTATGGATTTTGAGACGGTGCATAAGAAGACGTTCTTACGACGCTTTTGAGAGACGACTCTACAACCATCTAGGGACGAAATAAAGCGTCTTTACTGCCAAAATTTAACGTCTCCACATGTCTTTTGTGTTGTAGTGCAGGTATAATTTATGATTATAAATGCATTGAAGCTTTTATGGATACTGATAAATTTCGTAATATGAGTGCTATATATGGTCTTGATTCTCAAGTTGTTGTAAATCTTTATAAAGCTTTTGCCTCTCATTATGAATTGCCAAAGAAGAATTTTGATAAGTATCATGAACCGTATAAAGATAAAATTGATTCATCTATTAATAAATGCGTTGTAGTTGAAACTGTTGATCGTGTTATTCCTGAAGCTTATATTGAAAAAACTCCTTTCCCTGCTAAAATGAAGGAGTACTCTGTTATAAATAGTGCGGTTCATAAAAGTGAAAAGAAACCTGTAGAACCTGAAGAACAAATAAAAGTTGAACCTGCTGTTGCAATAATTAAAGATCTTGTGACTGAAAGTGTGGAGGATGGTCATATTATTTTCTGTGAAGATGCTTCTAATATTGTTTCACATCCTAATAAACCCAAACAAGCTAGTGTTCCTATGCTATCTGTTAAAATTGGTGATCATTGTTATTATGGATTATGTGATATTGGTGCAAGTGTTAGTGCTATTCCGTATGAGCTTTACACGGAGATTATGCACGAAATTGATTCTTGTGAACTTGAAGATATTGATGTGGTTATTCAGCTGGCTAATAGAGAAACTATTTCTCCAATTGGTATTGTTCGAGATGTGGAAGTTTTATGCGGTAAGATTAAATATCCTGCTGACTTTTTGGTACTTGGTTCTGCTGCTAGTGATTATTGTCCTATTATTTTTGGTAGACCTTTTCTAAATACTTGTGGAGCTATTATAGATTGCAAGAAAGAGAAAAATTTGACTAAATTCGCTGGTGAATCTTATGAGTTTAACTTCTCTAAATTTACTAAAACTCCTTATAAAGCTGATTTGCCTAGTAATGATTTTAAAATGGAGCAATGTGCATCTATTGTTCTTGTTCCTAATAATCCTTTGCAGCAACATTTGGAGGATAGCGAGAGCGAAATTTTTAGGAAAGAAAGAGATGAGCTTGAGGAAATTTTTCTTCGCCAACCTATTCTCAAGCATGATTTACCGGTGGAAGATTTGGGTACAACACCGCCACCAAAGGAAGATCCTGTTTTTGATTTAAAGCCTTTACCTGATAATCTTAAATATGCTCATATTGATGATAAGAAAATATATCCTGTTATTATTAGTTCTAAGCTTTCAGAGATTGAGGAAGAAAGGTTATTGGAAATATTGAAGAAGCATCGAGGCGCTATTGGCTACACTCTTGATGATTTGAAGGGGATTTCTCCGTCTATATGCCAACATGCTATTAATATGGAAGATGATGCAAAGCCTGTTGTTGAACCTCAGCGTCGTCTAATTCCGAAGATGAAGGAAGTGGTAAGGAATGAGGTATTACGACTTCTTGAAGCTGGTATTATATATCCTATTGCTGATAGTAGATGGGTTAGTCCTGTGCATTGCGTTCCCAAGAAAGGAGGTATGACTGTTGTGCCTAATGATAATGATGAGCTCATTCCTCAAAGAGTAGTTGTAGGGTATAGAATGTGCATTGATTTTCGAAAAGTTAATAAAGTTACTAAGAAAGATCATTACCCTTTACCATTTATTGATCAAATGCTAGAAAGATTGTCTAAAAATACTCATTTTTGCTTTCTTGATGGTTATTCTGGGTTTTCACAAATTGCTGTTAAAGCTAAAGATCAAGAGAAAACCACCTTTACTTGTCCTTATGGAACTTATGCTTATAGACGCATGCCTTTTGGTTTATTTAATGCTCCTGCTACTTTTCAAAGATGCATGTCTGCTATTTTTCATGGTTTTTGTGAAAGTATTGTAGAGGTATTCATGGATGATTTTTCCATCTATGGGAATTCTTTTGATAGTTGCTTGCGAAACCTTGATAAAGTTTTGCAGAGATGTGAAGAAACTAACCTTGTTCTTAATTGGGAGAAATGCCACTTTATGGTTAATGAAGGAATTGTATTGGGACATAAAATTTCTGAGAGAGGTATTGAAGTTGATAGAGCTAAAGTTGAAGCAATTGAGAAGATGCCCTATCCGAGGGATGTTAAAGGTATTCGTAGTGTTCTTGGTCATGCTGGGTTTTATAGGAGATTTATTAAAGATTTCTCCAAGATTTCAAAGCCTCTTACTAATCTTCTTCAAAAAGATGTACCATTTGTTTTTGATGATGATTGTAAGGAAGCTTTTGAAACTCTTAAGAAAGCCTTAACAACTGCTCCTATAGTTGAACCTCCTGATTGGAACTTACCATTTGAAATTATGTGTGATGCTAGTGATTTTCTTTGTAGGCGCTGTTCTTGGACAGCGAGTAGATAAAAAACTGAATGTTATTCATTATGCTAGTAAAACTCTTGATGCTGCTCAAAGAAATTATGCTACAACTAAAAAGGAATTATTAGCTGTAGTCTTTGCTTGTGATAAATTTAGATCTTATATTGTTGATTCAAAAGTTACTATTCATACTGATCATGCTGCAATTAGATACCTTATGACAAAGAAAGATGCTAAGCCTAGGCTTATTAGATGGGAACTTCTTTTGCAAGAATTTGATCTACATATTGTAGATAGGAAAGGTGCTGATAATCCTGTTGCTGATAATTTGTCTAGATTGGAAAATATTGCTTATGATCCTGTTCCTGTTAATGATAGTTTTCCAAATGAACAATTGGCTGTAATAAAGGTGAGCTCGCGAGACAGTCCTTGGTATGCTGATTATGCTAACTTTATTGTTTCCAAGTACTTGCCTCCAACCTTTTCAGCTCGGCAAAGGAGGAAATTCTTTTATGACTTGAGGCATTATTTCTGGGATGACCCACACTTATATAAAGAAGGAGTGGATGGTATTATGCGAAGATGTGTTCCTGAGTATGAACAACAAGAAATATTGAGTAAATGTCATGGTAGTGCTTATGGAGGACATCACGCTGGAGAAAGAACCGCGCAAAAGGTTTTACAATCAGGTTTTTATTGGCCAACTCTCTTCAAGGATGCGAGAAAGTTTATTTTATCTTGTGATGAATGCCAAAGGGTTGGTAATATCTCCAGACGCAATGAAATGCCTATGAATTATACTCTTGTTATTGAACCGTTTGATTGTTGGGGATTTGACTTCATGGGACCTTTTCCGTCTTCGGAAGGTAACACTCATATACTTGTTGCTGTTGATTATGTTACTAAATGGGTGGAAGCTATACCTACAAAAAGTGCTGATGGTGAGACCTCTTTAAGAATGCTCTTAGATATTATTTTTCCTAGATTTGGAGTACCTAGATATATTATGACTGATGGAGGTTCTCATTTTATTCATGGAGGTTTTAGAAAAACTCTTGCTAAGTATGGTATTAATCATAGAATTGCTTCTGCTTATCATCCTCAAACTAGTGGTCAAGTAGAATTATCAAATAGAGAGATTAAATCTATTTTGGGAAAGACCGTTAATAAAACTAGAAAGAATTGGGCTAGTAAATTGAAGGATGCACTTTGGGCTTATAGAACTGCTTATAAAAATCCCATGGGAATGTCACCTTATAAAATGGTTTATGGGAAAGCTTGTCATTTACCTTTAGAACTAGAGCACAAAGCTTATTGGGCTGTTAGAGAATTAAATAAAGATCCTAAACTTGCCGGTGATAAGAGGTTGTTGCAATTGAGTTCTCTAGATGAATGGAGAAATGAAGCTTATGAAAATGCTAAACTCTTTAAAGAGAAAGTTAAAAAATGGCATGATAGAAGGATTATCAAAAGAGAATTTAATATTGGGGATAAAGTCCTATTGTATCGGTCTCGTCTCAGATTCTTTGCAGGGAAATTACTCTCGAAATGGGAAGGACCATATGTTGTCGAGGAGGTGTATCGTTCAGGAGCAATCAAAATTAGCTCTCTCCAAGGCAATGCTACGCAAGTGGTGAATGGACAAAGACTCAAGCATTATATCTCAGGTGATTCCTATAATGTTGATGTTGATATTATTCAAGTGGAAACACCGGAAGCTTTCATCAAAGGGCAACTTGACAGTCCGCCAGAACTCGACTTTGAATAGGTAATAAAGATCTTGGTAATGAAAAGTACGCAATTTACTTTCCGAACAATATTTTTGCTGTTTTTGGAAAATATGAAAAATTACGAGTTGGAAACGGAGTGGAAAGGACGCACGAGGGGGTGCCACCATAGGGCGGCGCGGCCTGACCTGGGCCCGCGCCGACCTATGGTCTGGCCGCCCCGTCGCCCCTTTCCGACTCTGTTTCGATCTGGTACTTTCCGTTTGTCGTAAATTTTTTTGCTATATAATCCCCCGGACCCCTGGAGGTCCGTATATCGTTTTCTCGACGTGTTTTGTTTCGAGCTGTTTCTGCAAGGATCTGTTTTCGGTCTAGAAGCACCATGGCCTCCAACAACAAGGGCAAGGGGCTTTCGGAGGAAGAAGTGAAGGAGGTGCCATCAAGACAAGAGCAGCAAGCCGGAGGGAGCAAGCAAATCTTGGTGGGATCTGTTGACACTCGACGTTCTTTTTCTCATAACCTGCAGGGACCTTTACCACCCGCTCTTAGCCTCGACTCCTTCCCCATGATGGAAGAAGTGCTACGGATTACCGATGAGTTTTGTGATCAATATCGGGCTCTGAGAAGAGAAGTGGAGATACTCCAGGAGGAGAATTGCCGTCTCCGAAGAATGATTGAATACCACTCGATTCGCATCACAAGGTCGTCATCGCCAACTTCAGATAACAATGAATCTCTCCGAATCTTAGTGCAGAATTGTCAAGCTGAGAAACTGAAGATGAAGGAGCTTATTAAGAAGCGCGGGAGGAGTTCATCACCACCATCTCCGAAGGAGTAATTCATCATCGGAATTGGCATCCCCTTGGTTTGTTCCAAGCTTGGGGGAGTGCCGCGGTATCACATCATCACTACCTTTTATCTTTATTGTCAAGTAGTGTCATATCATGAGTAGGGAAGTTATCATATAAGATGGGTTGCGTTTGGAAGTATCTCTCCTTTAGTTGGTTGTCTATGTATCCCTTGGTGTGAGTTATCGTTATGGAATATTAATGAGAGGTCTTATCATTTACATATTGCACATCTTATTCTAGTTTGCAATCTTTATCATATGATTTACCTTGTTGTTAGTATTGGTATCACTTTGGGAGTATTGAATAAATCTATTTGGTTTTGGCAAACTTAGCATTGGTCAATAGCAACAACACTTTGAAGTTTAAGTAGAAAAGAGAAATACATGTAGATGTTTCATTGTCTTTCTTGTTAGCTCATAGCTTATTATTCTGAAGTTAAGATTGTTTGTGCTTACAAGGAAGATGCATGATTGTTTCTATCACATGTATATTTGTTTGTTTCCCTCGACTCTTATGCTTGCTAATTAACCTTGCTAGCCAAAGACCTGTATTGAGAGGGAATACTTCTCGTGCATCCAAACCTCGACCCAAACCTATGTCATTTGTGTCCACCATACCTACCTACTACATGGTATTTTCTGCCATTCCAAGTAAATACTTCATGTGCTACCTTTAAACAATTCAAAACTTAGTATCTCTTATTTGTGTTAATGTTTCATAGCTCATGAGGAAGTAGGTGGTGTTTTATCTTTCAATCTTGTTGGGCAACTTCCACCAATGGACTAGTGGCTTCATCTGCTTATCCAATAATTTTGCAAAAAGAGCTGGCAATGGGATTCCCAGTCCCAAATTAATTAAACTAAATAGACATTCCTCCATGGTATGTGATTGATGGACGGCACCCGAAGGATTCGGTTAGCCATGGCTTGTGTAAGCAAAGGTTGGGGGGAGTGTCATCATCATATTAAAACTAAAATAAAAGGGCACTCCTTCATGGTATGAGATTGTTGGCAGGCACCCGAGGATTCGGTTAGCCATGGTTTGTGAAAGAAAGGTTGGAAGGAGTGCCACACAAAATGAAAATAATATGGGAGCCGCTCTTAGGAGGTTGTCTAGCAAGGGGGTTAGAGTACCCGCTACCAGTCGTTGACAACAACAAACACCCCTCAAAATGTTACTTTTATTATCTCTATATGATTTCAAAACTGGAAAAGCTCTAGCACATGATTTAATCCCTGCTTCCCTCTGCGAAGGGCCTGTCTTTTACTTTATGTTGAGTCAGTAAACCTATTTCCCTCCATCTCAAGCAAGCATTTGAGTAGTTGTGATCAAACCATTATATTGTGATTTGCTACATCATGTCTTTTATTCTTCCTTGTTTAGTACAAGTTTTATCTGAATGAATATACCTTTGCAAGTTATCAATGATCATGAAAAGACCATTATGATTGAGTATGCAAGTTGTGCCTTATAAACTTTAACATAAGAGCGCTGCTCAAGGAGATAATTATAATCTGTTAATTGTTCTCTGACCAAGAACGAAGTTTGCCATCACCAATTATGATTTCTTATGCACCTTTACTTGTGATTACCTTATACGTGTTTCAAGATGAGTTATAAGAGGTTGTTTACTATAATGTCCTGTGTGAATGAATATGATGCTTCTTGTCTGTATTTTATTTATCGACTCTTCACTCCATAAACATGTGGTCCTGTCTATCGAGTTCAGTTTCGCTTGGGGACAAGCGAAGTCTAAGCTTGGGGGGAGTTGATACGTCCAATTTGCATCACTATTATATATCATAATTTGCTGTTATTCATTGATATATTTCATATTGGGACACAATACTTATGTTATTTCATCTATTTTGCATGTTTCATCATTATTGGAGGATCAAGCACCGGAGCCAGGATTCTGCTGGAAAAAGCACCGTCAGAACGCAATATTTCGAAAGATCAACTGTGGGAGAAAATTATACCAAAAATCCTATTTTTCAAGATGACGAAGGAAGCCAGAAGGAGGGGCCAGGAGGACCCAGGGTGGGCCCACACCCTAGGGCGGCGCGGCCCATGCCCTGGCCGCGCCGCCATGTGGTGCAGGGGCCCACGACCCCTTTTGCCTCCTTTTCTTCGCGAAATCCTTCGTCCGAAAACCTAAGCCACGGAGGGTACCTCGCGAAGAGTTACAGCCGCCTCTGCGGGGCGGAGAACACCGAGAGAAAAGAGCTCTCCGGCGGGCAGGAATCCGCCGGAAATTCCTCCGGGAGGGGGAAATCGACGCCATCGACACCGTCATCGAGCTGGACATCATCGCCATCACCATCATCATCATCTCCACCATCATCACCGCCGTCATCACCGCTGGACACCGCCACCGCCGTAGCAATTTGGGTTTGATCTTGATTGTTTGATAGGGGAAACTCTCCCGGTATCGATTTCTACTTGTTGTTGATGCTATTGAGTGAAACCATTGAACCAAGTTTATGTTCAGATTGTTATTCATCATCATATCACCTCTGATCATGTTCCGTATGATGTCTTGTGAGTAGTTCGTTTAGTTCTTGAGGACATGGGTGAAGTCTAAATGTTAGTAGTGAACTATGGTTGAGTAATATTCAATGGTGTGATATTTAAGTTGTGGTGTTATTCTTCTAGTGGTGTCATGTGAACGTCGACTACATGACACTTCACCATTTATGGGCCTAGGGGAATGCATCTTGTACTCGTTTGCCAATTGCGGGGTTGCCGGAGTGACAGAAACCTAAACCCCCGTTGGTATATCGATGCAGGAGGGATCGCAGGATCTCAGAGTTTAAGGCTGTGGTTAGATTTAATTCTTAATTACTTTCTTGTAGTTGCGGATGCTTGCAAGGGGTATAATCACAAGTATGTATTAGTCCTAGGAAGGGCGGTACATTAGCATAGGTTCACCCACACAACACTTATCACAGCAATGAAGATTATTTAGCCGTATGTAGCGAAAGCACTAGACTAAAATCCCGTGTGTCCTCGAGAACGTTTGGTCATTATAAGTAAACAAACCGGCTTGTCCTTTGTGCTAAAAAGGATTGGGCCACTCGCTGCAATTATTACTCTCGCACTTTACATACTCGTACTTTATTCAACTGTTACATCAAACCCCCCTGAATACTTGTCTGTGAGCATTTACAGTGAATCCTTCATCGAAACTGCTTGTCAATACCTTCTGCTCCTCGTTGGGATCGACATTCTTACTTATCGAAGATACTACGATACACCCCCTATACTTGTGGGTCATCAGACATCCATACCGGGACAACATAGACAACAGATAATGGACTCCTCTTTTAATGCTTTAAGCATTCAACAATAATTAATTCTTTTCTCATTAGAGATTTGAGGATGTTTGTCCAAAACTGAAACTTCCACCATGGATCATGGCTTTAGTTAGCGGCCCAATGTTCTTCTCTAACAATATGCATGCTCAAACCATTCAACTCAGTGTAGATCGCCCTTACTTCAGACAAGACGAACATGCATAGCAACTAACATGAAATTCAACAATGAAAAGTTGATGGCGTCCCCAGTAAACATGGTTATCGCACAACAAGCAACTTAATAAGAGATAAAGTGCATAATTACATATTCAATACCACAATAGTTTTTAAGCTATTTGTCGCATGAGCTATATATTGCAAAGGTGAATGATGGAATTTTAAAGGTAGCACTCAAGCAATTTACTTTGGAATGGCGGAAAATACCATGTAGTAGGTAGGTATGGTGGACACAAATGGCATAGTGGTTGGCTCAAGTATTTTGGATGCATGAGAAGTATTCCCTCTCGATACAAGGTTTAGGCTAGCAAGGCTTATTTGAAACAAACACAAGGATGAACCGGTGCAGCAAAACTCACATAAAAGACATATTGAAAACATTATAAGACTCTACACCGTCTTCCTTGTTGTTCAAACTCAATACTAGAAATTATCTAGACCTTAGAGAAACCAAATATGCAAACCAAATTTTAGCATGCTCTATGTATTTCTTCATTAATGGGTGCAAAGCATATGATGCAAGAGCTTAATCATGAGCACAACAATTGCCAAGTATCACATTACCCAAGACATTTATAGCAATTACTACATGTATCATTTTCCAATTCCAACCATATAACAATTTAACGAAGGAGAAACTTCGCCATGAATACTATGAGTAGAAACCAAGGACATACTTGTCCATATGCTACAGCGGAGTGTGTCTCTCTCCCATAAAGTGAATGCTAGGATCCATTTTATTCAAACAAAACAAAAAACAAAAACAAACCGACGCTCCAAGAAAAAGCACATAAGATGTGATGGAATAAAAATACAGTTTCAGGGGAGGAACCTGATAATGTTGTCGATGAATAAGGGGATGCCTTGGGCATCCCCAAGCTTAGACGCTTGAGTCTTCTTGATATATGCAGGGGTGAACCACCGGGGCATCCCTAAGCTTAGAGCTTTCACTCTCCTTGATCATGTTGCATCATACTCCTCTCTTGATCCTTGAAAACTTCCTCCACACCAAACTCGAAACAACTCATTAGAGGGTTAGTGCACAATATAAATTAACATATTCAGAGGTGACACAATCATTCTTAATACTTCTGGACATTGCATAATGCTACTGGACATTAGTGGATCAAAGAAATTCATCCAACATAGCAAAAGAGGCAATGCGAAATAAAAGGCAGAATCTGTCAAAACAGAACAGTTCGTATTGACGAATTTTAAAATGGCACCAGACTTGCTCAAATGAAAATGCTCAAATTGAATGAAAGTTGCGTACATATCTGAGGATCATGCACGTAAATTGGCTTAATTTTCTGAGCTACCTACAGGGAGGTGGACCCAGATTCGTGACAGCAAAGAAATCTGGAACTGCGCAGTAATCCAAATCTAGTACTTACTTTTCTATCAACGGCTTTACTTGGCACAACAAAACACAAAACTAAGATAAGGAGAGGTTGCTACAGTAGTAAACAGCTTCCAAGACACAAAATAAAAACAAAGTAATGTAGGTAAAAACATGGGTTGTCTCCCATAAGCGCTTTTCTTTAACGCCTTTCAGCTAGGCGCAGAAAGTGTGTATCAAGTATTATCAAGAGACGAAGTGTCAACATCATAATTTGTTCTCATAATAGAATCAAAAGGTACCTTCATTCTCTTTCTAGGGAAGTGTTCCATACCTTTCTTGCGAGGAAATTGATATTTTATATTACCTTCCTTCATATCAATAATAGCACCAACAGTTCGAAGAAAAGGTCTTCCCAATATAATGGGACAAGATGCATTGCATTCAATATCCAAGACAACAAAATCAACGGGGACAAGGTTATTGTTAACGGTAATGCGAACATTATCAACCTTACCCAAAGGTTTCTTTGTAGAATGATCAGCAAGATTAACATCCAAATAACAATTTTTCAGCGGTGGCAAGTCAAGCATATTATAAATTTTCTTAGGCATAACAGAAATACTTGCACCAAGATCACATAAAGCATTACAATCAAAATCTTTAACCTTCATCTTAATGATGGGCTCCCAACCATCCTCTAGCTTCTTAGGAATAGAGGCTTCACGCTCTAGTTTCTCTTCTCTAGCTTTAATGAGAGCATTTGTAATATGATGTGTAAAGGCCAAATTTATAGCACTAGCATTAGGACTTTTAGCAAGTTTTTGCAAGAACTTTATAACTTCAGAGATGTGGCAATCATCAAAATTCAAACCATTATAATCTAAAGCAATGGGATCATCATCCCCAATGTTGGAAAAAATTTCAGCGACTTTATCACGGCAGTTTCAATGATTTTAGCAGTTTCAGGCAGTTTTTCGCGCTTTGCATTAGAAGTGGAAACATTGCTAACACCAATTATTTTATTATTAATAGTAGGAGGTGCAGCAACATGTGTAGCATTAGCATTACTAGTGGTGGTAATAGTCCAAACTTTAGCTACATTCTTCTCTTTAGCTAGTTTTTCATTTTCTTCTCTATCCCACCTAGCACGCAGTTCAGCCATTAATCTTATATTCTCATTAATTCTAACTTGAATGGCATTTGCTGTAGTAACAATTTTATTATGATGATTCTCATTAGGAAAAACTTTTGATTTCAAAAGATCAACATCAGCAACAAGACTATCGACTTTAGAAGCAAGTATATCAATTTTCCCAAGCTTTTCTTCAACAGATTTGTTAAAAGCAGTTTGTGTACTAATAAATTCTTTAAGCATGGCTTCAAGTCCAGGGGGGTAACTCCTATTATTGGTGTAAGAATTCCCATAAGAATTACCATAGCCGTTGCCATTATTATAAGGATATGGCCTATAGTTGTTACTAGAATTGTTAGGTAAGCATTGTTGTTGAAATTATTATTTTTAATGAAGTTTACATCAACATGTTCTTCTTGTGCAACCAATGAAGCTAATGGAACATTATTAGGATCAATATTAGTCCTATCATTCACAAGCATAGACATAATAGCATCAATCTTATCACTCAAGGAAGAGGTTTCTTCGACAGAATTTACCTTCTTACCTTGTGGAGCTCTTTCCGTGTGCCATTCAGAGTAGTTGATCATCATATTATCAAGAAGCTTTGTTGCTTCACCAAGAGTGATGGACATAAAGGTACCTCCAGCAGCTGAATCCAATAAATTCCGTGAAGAAAAATTTAGTCCTGCATAGAAGGTTTGGATGATCATCCAAGTAGTCAGTCCATGGGTTGGGAAATTTTTAACCAGAGATTTCATTCTTTCCCAAGCTTGAGCAACATGTTCAGTATCTAATTGTTTAAAATTCATTATGCTACTCCTCAAAGATATAATTTTAGCAGGGGATAATATCTACCAATAAAAGCATCCTTGCATTTAGTCCATGAATCAATACTATTCTTAGGCAGAGATAGCAACCAATCTTTAGCTCTTCCTCTTAATGAGAAAGGGAACAATTTTAGTTTAATAATATCACCATCTACATCTTTATATTTTTGCATTTCACATAGTTCAATAAAATTATTAAGATGTGCAGCAGCATCATCAGAACTAACACCAGAAAATTGCTCTCGCATAACAAGATTCAGTAAAGCAGGTTTAATTTCAAAGAATTCTGCTGTAGTAGCAGGTGGAGCAATAGGTGTGCATAAGAAATCATTATTATTTGTGGTTGTGAAGTCACACAACTTAGTATTTTCAGGGTTGGCCATTTTAGCAACAGTAAATAAAGCAAACTAGATAAAGTAAATGCAAGTAACTAATTTTTTTTGTGTTTTTGATATAGCAAACAAGATAGCAAATAAAGTAAAACTAGCAACTAATTTTTTTGTATTTTGATTTAGTGCAGCAAACAAAGTAGTAAATAAAACTAAGCAAGACAAAAACAAAGTAAAGAGATTGAGAAGTGGAGACTCCCCTTGCAGCGTGTCTTGATCTCCCGGCAACGGCGCCAGAAATTTAGCTTGATGACGCGTAAAGCACACGCTCGTTGGGAACCCCAAGTGGAAGGTGTGATGCGTACAGCAGCAAGTTTCCCTCAGTAAGAAACCAAGGTTTATCGAACCAGTAGGAGTCAAGAAGCACGTTGAAGGTTGATGGCGGCGGGATGTAGTGCGGCGCAACACCAGGGATTCCGGCGCCAACGTGGAACCTGCACAACACAACCAAAGTACTTTGCCCCAACGAAACAGTGAGGTTGTCAATCTCACCGGCTTGCTGTAACAAAGGATTAACCGTATTGTGTGGAAGATGATTGTTTGCAGAAAACAGTAGAACAAGTATTGCAGTAGATTGTATTTCAGTAAAGAGAATTGGACCGGGGTCCACAGTTCACTAGAGGTGTCTCTCCCATAAGACAAACAGCATGTTGGGTGAACAAATTACAGTTGGGCAATTGACAAATAAAGAGAGCATGACCATGCACATACATATCATGATGAGTATAGTGAGATTTAATTGGGCATTACGACAAAGTACATAGACCGCCATCCAACCGCATCTATGCCTAAAAAGTCCACCTTCAAAGTTATCATCCGAACCCCCTCCAGTATTAAGTTGCTAACAACAGACAATTGCATTAAGTATTGCGCGTAATGTAACTAGTGACTACATCCTTGAACATAGCACCAATGTTTTATCCCTAGTGGCAACAGCACATCCATAACCTTACAGGTTCTTATCACCCCTCCAGATTCACGGAGACATGAACCCACTATCGAGCATAAATACTCCCTCTTGGAGTTACTAGCATCAACTTGGCCAGAGCATCTACTAATAACGGAGAGCATGCAAGATCATAAACAACACATAGATATAACTTTGATAATCAACATAACAAGTATTCTCTATTCATCGGATCCCAACAAACGCAACATATAGAATTACAGATAGATGATCTTGATCATGTTAGGCAGCTCACAAGATCCGACAATGATAGCACAATGGGGAGAAGACAACCATCTAGCTACTGCTATGGACCCATAGTCCAGGGGTAGACTACTCACACATCACACCGGAGGCGACCATGGCGGCGTAGAGTCCTCCGGGAGATGATTCCCCTCTCCGGTAGGGTGCCGGAGGCGATCTCCTGGATCCCCCGAGATGGGATCGGCGTTGGCGGCGTCTCTGGAAGGTTTTTCGTATCGTGGCTCTCGGTACTGGGGGTTTCGTCACGGAGGCTTTAAGTAGGCGGAAGGGCAAGTCAGGAGGGGGCACAGGGGCCCCACACCACAGGCTGGCGCGGCCAAGGGGGGGCCGCGCCGCCTAGGGTTTGGGCACCCTGTGGCCCCACTTCGTTCGTCTTCGGACTTCCGGAAGCTTCGTGGAAAAATAGGCCCCTGGGCTTTGATTTCGTCCAATTCCGAGAATATTTCCTTACTAGGATTTCTGAAACCAAAAACAGCAGAAACAAAGAATCGGCACTTCGGCATCTTGTTAATAGGTTAGTTCCAGAAAATGCACGAATATGACATAAAGTGTGCATAAAACATGTAGATAACATCAATAATGTGGCATGGAACATAAGAAATTATCGATACGTTGGAGACGTATCATGCTCCAGGTACGTTCTCCTCCTTCTCTCCTGTCTTCTCTACCTCCTTCTCTCACTCTGGATGCCTGGCATCCAGCTTGTAGTGCTGCTGCTGCTACGCCTCTGTTCCTTGCGCCATGCTTGCTCTGGTGCTGTGCTCGCTGCTGCTGCCTACATGCGCCATGACTCCTAGCTGATGTGCTTGCTCTACTGCTATGCGTATGCTGCTTGCTGTGCTGCTACTGCCATGCTTGCCCTAGTCTATGCGCGTGTGCAAATCTTACTATGGCGTGTGCTTCCTTTGTTTCCTGTCTCTGCTCACCCTTGTGTTTATACATGCTATTAACTGTCTAGATGCTCATCTGAGCATCACTAGCCATTGTTGCTTGCTTGCTTGCTTGTGCTGTGATATGCTCTGGCTCCCCTGGTTCACTACTGTGAGTGATTCTTGCTGTTTAGCAAGTATCAGTGCTGCTTGGGTGATGATTAAAGGTTGTTGGCTCATGGTAGGCTTGGCCTTGCTTAATTGTTGTCCATATACATCAATTCCTTGATGATATGCTTCTGGATACAATCATAAAAAAGGTTTCTGTATTTGTCTGTGATTCAATTGTTGCTTAACTGTGGCTGTTTAATTTATATGTTTCCTGTGTGATGCCAGTGATGCCCTAGCATGCCCTGGCATGCTCTAGCAAGCTTTGGTGATCAAATGATCATCACTTGCTTGTTGATTGCATGTTTACTTACTGCCTGTGCCTATTTGGTGCTCATCCTGATGTCTGTGTGACACACATACATGTGCTGGTGTGTGTTGATGCTTGCTCAAGCATCATCTGATGCTTGCAGTGATCCATTGGGTCACTGGCAAGATGTTGGTGCTTTGATTACTTGTCTGTTTCATTTATCTGTATTTCCCTGCTTTATTAGATGGATAAATGATGTGAACTGTTTAGCAGTAATGATCATATGGATGGATTTGATGTAGCTAGAGGGATGCCAACCACTGGTTGGGTACCCTAGCTCATACTGAACCCTCTTGGGTGATGATGTGATGGCTGGAAGTGTTGGCTGTGGGTTGAGGTGGCCCTGACAGCCCTTTGTGCTGTCATGGTAGCTCCCCTTTCTCTGTGGCTTGCTGTGGTGAATAGTTGCTCACTGGCTTGACCATATTTGGTTGCCAGATGCTTTTGATGTTGACAATCATTAATAGACACTTGATAGTCTATTTGTCTGATGGTGTAGTGGCCATAGGTGCTAAGTGAATCTGGCTATCTAGATGGGATCATCCCTTGTTGGATTTCTTTGATTATGCCACTGGTTTGGCATAGCCAATGTTCCCAGGGTGCCTTCCTATTGGTTCTCCTCTTGTTTACTTGCACCAATTTGGCTAGTAGCCATATGATGACTCACATATAGGGTTTCTACCCACTTTGCTTTTGTGACTTGTGCATATGATGGATTTGTATGAGCAAAACCTTGCTTGCTCATGATTTATTGGTATACCTCACTCCAGCTCCTAGAAATGGGTGTTGGTGTAGAGGTTTTGCTTCTGGTTGGATTTGAGCTTGCCCTGCACCTCCAGGCTTGCTGGTGATGCTTGATTAACTTTTTGTGATTGTGGAATAGGTGAGACAGCTCTGGCTGTTCACCTGTTCTTGGTGTTCTTGAGCTGTTCTTGCTATTTGGTGACTTACCCTGCTGCTGGTCGATGAACTGTTGGTTCTGGCGGTGGAAAAGGTTTTATACCATCTTTGCTTTGCTCTCTTGGTCGACAGCTGAGCCTGGCACACTTGGGTGACTCACTAGCTGTGTGTGTGTGCTGTGCTCCATGTACACAGCCTTGTGAGCAGGCTGTGTGTGTGTATCCTGATGCTTTGCATCTAGCTTGGGACTTGGCTGTGAGCTGATCAGCTCGGCAGCTTTGGTCATATCCCCTCCCATCTCATTTGATTTCTAACCTGCCAAGTGGCATTGCCACTTGGCATAATGCTATATTTGTTTTGCTTATGTGCAGGGATCAAGAAATTGATCAAGATGGTCATGAAGATCATCTGGTCCAAGATCAAATGAAGATGACCTTGTAGTATTTAGGATAGAATCTTACCTTGTACTTTTCTTTCATTTTCTTATTTCATTTATTCATTTCATGTAATATGTTGTAAAGTCATAATTCAATTCTGAATATTGTAATTAACAATGTATTATGTGTGATTATCAATAAAGCTCCCATTTTCCTTAATGAGCTTTATATAATTGTTGTACTATTTATATTCTTGATTAGTTATAATTTTTTATTGAATTATCTCAAGTTTGAATTATGGAATATCAATTTAATGTTTGAATTTGAAATTCAAATTCAACTTTGGTTTGAATTCAATCATGCAACTTAATTCTGAATTCAATCATGCAACTTAAGTTTGTGATGCAATATCTCTTCTCTCTTCTCAAAACCTAATGTAGTTGAGTATGCAGTTTGGTTTTAAAAGCGCGAAATTTCCCCGGAATTTACGATGCAATGCACATCCCTTTCTAAAATCTACCCCTCGATCATCTCTAAACCTGGGACATTACAGCCTTTCCCCCTTAAAGAAAACTTCGTCCCGAAGTTGTGGTTGTAATACCTGAAGAGTTCGGGGTATGTTTTCCTCAGGTCATCTTCCTTTTCCCAGGTGGCTTCCCTCTCGGGATGATGCTTCCACTGTATCTTTCAGTACTTAATAGCTCGATTCCTGAGTTGTTTCCAGTTCTCTTCGAGAATCTTCGCTGGCTTTTCGATGTAAGTCAAATCTGGTTGTAACTCGAGCTCATCATGTGATACTGGCTCATCTGGGGTCTTTAAACATTTCATGAGTTGCGACACATGGAATACGTTGTGAACTTGGGATAACCTTCCCGGTAGTTCCAATTCAAAGGCTAGCCCACGGTTTTGACTCAGAATCTTGAAAGGTCCGATGTATCTAGGGCTTAACTTCCCTTTTACTCCAAATCTCTGAAGTCCTTTCATCGGGCTCACCTTGAGATATACCATGTCTCCAACTTGTGGCTCCATGTCCTTCTCTTCTGATCGGCATAACTCTTCTGTCGGCTTTGGGCTATCTTGAGCCTATCTCTTATAATGTCAATGTGAAAGGATCGTATGCCGCACCTAGAGGGGGGGGGGGGGGTGAATAGGTGCTAACCAATTTTTAGTTCTTTTTCAATTTAGGCTTGACACAAAAGGTAAATTCTCTAGATATGCAACTAAGTGAATTTACCTATATGACAAGGCTAACAACTAAGCAAGATATAGCTAAGCAATATAAGAGATAGAATGGGATAGAGGTAACCGAGAGTGGAGCACGCGATGACACGGAGATGATTCCCGTAGTTCCCTTCCTTTGCAAGAAGGTACGTCTACGTTTGGAGGAGTGTGGTTGCTACGAAAGCCAAACCAACAGCCACAAAGGCTTCACTCAGATCTCCGGTGGGCAACGCCACGAAGGCCTAGCCCACTTCCACTTAGGGATTTCCTCGAGGCGGAAACCGGGCCTTTACAAGGTTCTTGGGGCACACATCCACAACCAAATTGGAGGCTCCCAAATCTGTTACAACACAACAATCAACAACAATACATCAACACAAATCAACAAGGGAACCAAATAGGAACACTAGCATGAGATCCCTCAAACAAGAGAGGGGGAAATGAAGAACGCTTCGGTGAGGATGTAGATCGGGGTCTTCTCCTTCGATTCTCCAAAGCACAAGTGATTTGGGTGGTTGAGGGAGGAGATCTGGCGATTTTGGTGTTCTTGGTGGCTCAGCAATGGAGGATGAAGTTCTTAGGGTTTGAGCAACCTTCCAAGGTAGGTGAAGGGGGGTATTTATACCCCCCCAGCTTTTCTGCCCGTTGGAGATGAATCGCCGGCAGTGCCGGCCTTGAGACGCCGGCAGTGCCGGCCACATTTTCGACCCAGCAGCTAACAGGCAGGCCGGCAGTGCCGGGCCAGAAACGCCCGGCGATCTTGGGGGTGCACTCCACCAGCGATCTTGCCGGCTTTGGAATCGCCCGGCGTCTTGGGAGTGCACACACCGGCAGTGCCGGCCTGGTGTTGCCGGCAGTGCCGGCCTGGGCCAGATTCCAGGTTCCTCCTTCTTTTCTTCCTTTTTGAGTGAGTCGAGATTTTCCTGTGATATCTTTTCCTAAACTGTAAACCACGTAGCACACGGTTAAATTGTCACCGGTGTTGTTAACAAACACACAAAACTCAGAGATCATGAAATGTTGTTTCAATCTCCCCCTTTTTGGTGTTTGATGACAATACCGGGATTTTGCAAAGAATAGAGCAAGAATATCTATATGTTTGACAGAAGAGAGAAACTCCCCCTAGATGTGTGCATGCGAGAAATTTAGTGCAAGAATGTATATATGCACACATTAGGTATAGAGCAACTTCAACTAACAAGATAGTAAGCACAATGCTCATAAGACATAAGGCATATAATGTATGGGAAAAGATAAAAGATGACAAGTTAAGATCATACCCTTTCATACTGACATCCTTAACATTTCAAGACAATAGCCTCAATATCATGAACAAGAATCCCATAATCACATCAAGTATCAATTTGAGATAGATCCATAGACAATATGAGATATAAGATGATCATACCAATCCATGACAATACTCTCAACCATATAGATACCGAAACCATAGCAATAGTTCACCAAACAAAGGACACATAAAACACAAGATAAGGTTCAACATAACATAGAAGATAAATGGAGGACACAAGCTTTAACGGAATGATAAAAAGCAAATGCTTGTGCCCTCAAACCACCCTAGCAAATCCCGTGCAAGTCCTACTAGACCTTCTTCTCCCCCTTTGGCATCAAGACACCAAAAAGGAGAAAAGAAGCGATGCTACAACGTCCCATGAGAGCTCACTCATCCTCCGTCTCTTCATCGTCCTCCGTCTCTTCATCGTCTTCAGACTCGGCGGGCTCAACATCATCACTAGGAGGGCGCCGACGGCGAGAAGGACCGGGAAGCCCAAGCTGTTCAAACTCGGTCACATTGCCATGCTTGGAGAGCCATTCTTCTTCAGGAGTGATGACCTCCTCAGATCCACTTTCAACGGGAATATCCAACTTGCGCATGATGAGCTTTGTGTTCCTCCTGTCCATTTTCCGCTCCCTATGAGCCTGATACTGACGCCTGTTGATGTCAGACTTGAGGCAGAACATCTTGGCCAACTTGGCCTCTATGCGAGCAAACCAGCCATTGTCAGCAGGAGGTGCAAACTCAAAATCAGAGTCTTCTTCAGCAGAATCCTCATCATTGGGAAGACGAGGAGGGTTGTCGTGAGTCTTGACCTTGAGATCCTTAGCCTTGTGAGGTACCAATACACCTACCTCATCAGAGAGTATGCCATATCCAGCATTGTCCCAACGTGAGCATATGAAGTGCATGAAGTAAGGGGCAAAAACAGGAGCCTTGCGAGCAATAATGCATGCCCAAAACTCATTCCACAGAAAGTCCATCACATCAAGCTGAAGCCCAGAGTCACGGTGCTGATGAGAGAGATATAACAAGTTCCCAAGGTATCCATAGATCTGATCAACGCAACCAACCTTGGGATTCAGGACCTCTCGGTAAATGCGGAGAAGGATGTCATACACCGGGCGAAGGAATTTCTGAGATCCATATACCACTTCTCCTTCAAGATAAAGATCGGCAAGGAGAGCCTTCTCAATGGGCTTGGGAGTGTTGTGAGCTCTAAAATATCCATCTGCATTGACAGGGAGCACCGGATAACCAAGGCAAGCTGCAAATTGGTCCCAAGTGCCATGTAGCAAGCGACCCTCTGTCACCCAAGTCATAGTCTTGGCATCATCATTGTCAACATAAACTGTGGCAAAGAATTGCCCAATCACATCCACACTGTAAGGATGCTGGAACTTCATAAGAGGAAAGAGACCAAACTGCTCACAAATCTCTCGAGCTTCTGCAAAGTATTGGGCATGTTTATCCATGTGAGTAAAGTTGATGTGATGCATAGGAGCGACTTTATAGGTGGCATGAGCATAGAGATCGTCAAAAATCTTATCTTGATACTTAGTCCAGAACATCTCAGAGCAATTGGTGGCCTTGGGAGTGGTGTAGATGTTGGTCTGACGCAGTCGAGCATACTCATTATCGGGTCACTTCCCAACAGGCATGCCTCTCAACCTCTTGATGAGATTAGCTCGAGGTTCAGCCGGAGCCATGTTCTTCTCCCGACGAGACGACTTCTTCACAGGAAGGATTTCAGCTTCAAAGTCACTCGGAATCGCCCGTTTTCCAGAGTTGGAGCGATGAGGTTCACCACATGCACCTGTGATAGCAAAGGGTGGAAGAAGCATAGGATAAGGTACACTAAAACAGAGCAATCTTGATAAACAAAGCATGATGAATGATATGTTAAGATACAACAGGAAAAGGCTAAAGAAGATCTGGGCTCAGCTTCACCGGCAGTGCCGGGGTGGTACGGGCGGCAGTGCCGGCCCGACCGGCAGTGCCGGTGAGACAGGGGCGGCAGTGCCGGCCCAGCCGGCAGTGCCGGTGAGACAGGGGCGGCAGTGCCGGCCCAGCCGGCAGTGCCGGTGGGGAGGGGGCGGCAGTGCCGGTCAACAGATTAATCCTCCAGATCTGCTCTAGACTCAACCATTGTTGCTCAAACTTTCACAGCACCATGCACAAGGTTATCCACCTCTACGGCAAAAACTACGGAGAGAATCGTCCACCCATCTTTCTTCTAGAGAGGTCTACCCAATCTAGAGAGGGAGAGAGAGGAGGGAGACTAACCGGAGGAGGAAGCCATGGAGGGGAGGGGGCCCTGCCCGGATCAACCGACCAGAGGAGGAAGGAGATCCCGGGACGGCGGCCGGAGTGCAGGAGGCGACGACGGTGACGGCTGGGGTTGGGGACGGGAGAGAGGAAGAGGGACGCACGATGGGGAAGAAAGGCAGTTGCCCTAACTTCCCTTGCGGGCCCTCAACTTTAGCCCCGCCCCCAGCGGCAGTGCCGCCCAGCCGAGGCCGGCAGTGCCGGTGCCACCGGCAGTGCCGGGGTGGAGGCACCGACAGTGCCGCCGAAGCACATCACAGCCCAAAACCCTCGAAAGATTGCAAAGTTTTAGCATGTGGAAATAGAAATGGTTTCTTTTAGGAAAGATGGGGCTTAGGATAGAAAGAGCACACTGTTGATGGTACGATATCACTCATATTTGCAAAAAGAATGCAAATGAAGACCAAAAATGAGTGATTTCCCATAAGAACAAGAGATATGTCAAATAAAATCCAATGAAGATCCAAATAACTTCAACTCTTCATGAAGAAGAGTGCGGTGGCCTAGGCCACCATATATGAGTGTTATGGTATGGCACCGCGAAGATATATCTTGGGTCCAAACCAATACTCATCATTTAAGCTCACATATCAACATATGATATAACGAGAATGAAATCTTTAATGTTGGCATTATGGGGGAGGGATAGCTCAATAATTTAAACCGCACTCCCCCTATTTCCATGCCCACATCTAAACCAAATAAAGTTTTGAGACGAAGGTGTATTTGCAAGATGGTCAAGCTATGCTCCTTGAATCAATGATATTTAGCTCATTCCTCAAATAAGTGAACCTTGCTTCATCAAGAGGCTTCGTGAATATATCGGCAAGTTGATCTTTGGTAGGAACATAGAGAAGCTCAATATCACCACGGGCAACATGATCCCTAATGAAATGATTCCGGATCTCAATATGCTTCGTTCTTGAATGTTGCACCGGATTATAGGCAATCTTGATAGCACTTTCATTGTCACATAATAGAGGCACTTTGTCACAAATGACACCGTATTCCTTTAAAGTTTGCCTCATCCATAACAATTGAGTGCATCCACTTGCGGCGGCAACATATTCGGCTTCGGCGGTGGAGAGAGATATACAATTTTGCTTCTTAGATGACAAACACACCAAGGACCTACCAAGAAATTGGCAAGCCCCGGAGGTTGATTTCCTATCATCCTTGTCTCCCGCCCAATCCGCATCGGTGTATCCATTGAGAATAAAACTTGAGCCTTTGGGGTACCAAATACCATATCTTGGGGTATCAACCAAATATCGAAAGATTCTCTTGAGAGCTATCATGTGGCTCTCCTTAGGAGAAGCTTGATACCTTGCACACACACCAACACTCAACACTATGTCCGGTCTAGATGCACAAAGGTAAAGCAAGGATCCAATCATGGAGCGATATACCTTTTGATCCACCTCTTTACCATTGGGATCAAGTGCAAGATGACATTTGGTAACCATAGGAGTGGCAACACCTTTCATCTCGGTCATCTTGAACCTCTTGAGCATGTCTTGGAGATATTTTGCTTGGTTGATGAAGGTTCCTCCTCTCAATTGCTTGATCTCAAAACCAAGGAAGAACTTCATCTCTCCCATCATATACATCTCAAACCTATCGGTCATAAGCTTTGAGAATTCATCATTGAAAGCTTTGTTAGTAGAGCCAAAGATAATATCATCAACATATAATTGGCAAACGAAAAGCTCCCCATTGACCCTCTTAGTAAAAAGAGTGGGATCGATTAACCCAACATCAAACCCACGGTCTACCAATAATTCCTTAAGGTGCTCATACCAAGCTCTAGGAGCTTGTTTGAGACCATAAAGGGCTTTATCGAGCTTGTAGACATGGTTAGGGAAGTTGAGATCCTCGAACCCCGGGGGTTGCTTAACATAAACCTCTTCATGTAAAGGACCATTAAGAAATGCACTTTTCACAACCATTTGTTGTAACTTAAAGTTATGATGCGATGCATAATCAAGAAGGATACAGATGGACTCAAGGCGAGCCACGGGAGCATAGGTTTCTCCAAAGTCAATTCCCTCAACTTGAGAGAACCCTTGAGCCACCAATCTTGCCTTGTTCCTCACAACATTTCCAAACTCATCTTGCTTGTTCTTGAATATCCATTTAGTGCCAATAACTTTGCGGCACCCCTTTGGCTTCTCTACTAAGGTCCACACTTTGTTGCGCTTGAAGTTGTTGAGTTCTTCGTGCATAGCTTCCAACCAATCCGAATCTTCAAGGGCTTCAAATACTTTCTTGGGTTCCACTAATGAGATATAAGCATGATGGTTGCTAAAATTAGCCAATTGCCTTCTTGTGGAAACCTTTGCCCTTATATCACCAAGAACCTTATCATGAGTGTGATCATGAAGCTCAAGGTTCCTTTCTCTTCTTGCTAGACGACGGGCCTCGATCTCCTCCTTGGTTCTTCTTGGCCTTGGAGGTATCACTTGATCAACTTGATCTTTTGGGTCCCCGTCTTGACCTTCAACTTGAGCAACTACAATTTCTTGTGGGTGCTCAACATCATGTGCTTGATCTTAGACATCATTTGGTGCGGAGCAAATATCAAATGGATACTCCCCGGAACCATCATGAATTCTTGGTTGATCTTGACCTTGATCTTGTCCTTGATCTTGTCCTTGATCTTGCCCTTGATCGTGTCCTTGATCTTGCACACTAGAGGGAGGGTTTTGTTCTTATTCTTGGGTTGGTGCATCATTTGCTTCATTTGATGGGGTTTGTTGATGTTGAGAAGATGAGGGCTCCACCGTGGTAGAGCATAGTCCTTCCCGAGACGCCACACCGTGTCCCTCAACGGGGCGGAAAAATCCCACACCCATTCTTACTATGGCATCTTGAGGTATTTCATCACCTGCACATACATCAACTTGCCCCACTTGGGAGCCATCATTTTCTTTGAACCGCACACTACAAGATTCAATGATAATCCCGGAGGCTATATCGAAGATTCTATAAGTGTGAGACTCGGCACCGTAACCAACAAATATACCCTCCAAAGCTTTAGGAGCGAATTTAGATAAACGAACTCCTTTGATTTTGTAGAAACACTTACACCCGAACACCTTGAAGTATGAGATATTAGGCTTGTTCCCGGTGAGTATTTCATATGGAGTCTTGTTCAAGCCCTTGCGGAGATAGAGCCGGTTGGAGGAGTGACAAGCGGTGGAGATGGCTTCGGCCCAAAAGTTATAGCGGGATTTATACTCCGCCATCATAGACCTTGCCATATCCATAAGAGTCCGGTTCTTCCTCTCCGCAACACCATTTTGTTGAGGGGTGTAAGCAGCGGAATATTGATGACGAATCCCCTCATCACTAAGAAAATCATTGAGTGTGTAGTTCTTGAACTCGGAGCCGTTGTCACTTCTTATTGCCATAATGAGGAGGTTGTGTTGGCGTTGCACCTCGGTAGCAAAGTCAATGAATATTTGTTGAGTCTCATCTTTCGTCTTGAGAAAGTAGACCCAAGTGTATCTTGAGTAGTCATCGACAATCACCAAGCAATGTTTTTTCGCACCAAGACTTGCATGAGTAACGGGACCAAAGAGATCCACATGAAGGAGCTCCAAGATCCTCTTGGAAGAGATAATGGTCTTGCTTGGATGCGGAGAGTCATGCATTTTTCCTTCAACACAAGCCCTACAAACACGATCTTTGGCAAAAGACACATTTTCCATTAGTCCCACAATATGGTTCCCCTTGTGAAGACTTTGCAAAGTTCTCATGTTGACATGGGCTAGGCGGCGATGCCACAACCAACCCACGTCCGCCTTTCCGAATAGGCACATCGCACTTGTCGTGGTGGTCCCCGAAAAGTCCACCACATACAAGTTGTGTTCGCGATACCCAACGAATGCGACTTTTAGAGTCTTGCTCCACAAGAGGACCACAATATCATTATCAATAAAGACGGCGAAACCCATCTTGCCAAGGGCGGAAACGGAAAGCAAATTGTAACCAAGGGTTTTGACAAGCATGACATCCACAAGAGTAATGTTGTGTGCAACCACAACCTTGCCAAAACCCAATACCTCGGATGTAGAATTATCGCCAAAGGAGACGGTGATATGATTTATGTTGGGCCTCAACTCCTTGACGAGGTTCTTGCCGCCGGTCATATGACTTGTACATCCACTATCAAGTACCCATTTTGAACCTCCGGCGGCATAGTCCTACATGAGATCAATTCTTGATTTAGGTACCCATTTTTCAATGGGTCCTCTTTTGTTAGCAACAAGGGTCTTTGGAACCCAAATAGACCAAGCAACATAACCATCATATGGACCAACATATTTAGCATAAACATCACCATAATAATCTTTAAAGAGAACATAGTGAGGGTTATCTATTCCTACACCATCATCATTAATGGTATTGCCCTTTCGGGTTTCATCATTAGCTTTCTCATGTGCGGGCTTGGTCTTTTTCTTGTTTGCCTTTTTAGCCTTGGTATTATAACCAAGTCCCTCCTTCCCATTGTTTGACCTTTGCTTACTCAAAAGATCATCCAAGGAGAGTTTACTTTGGGGAGAGGAGGCCTTAGCAAGTTCATCCTTCAACCTAGCATTTTCCTCAATAATATTTGCATGATCACATGAAGGAGTAGAGGTACTAGGTATGTCATATGAAGCAAGCCTAATTTGAAGTTGCTCATAAGACTCGGAGAGGAGAGAGTATTCACTCTTCAAGGCTTTGTGAGCCTTGTCTAGTTCATCTAGATCCTTCACAAGTTTCTCATGATCAACACCAAATTTGGCCTTTTCCTTTATAAGCACTTTAGTCTTAGCTCTAGCAAGATCTCTAGCTTTAGTGAGCTTGTTAAGTTTATCTTGAGGTTCTTCAAGACTTTCTAGCTTCTCTTCAAGAGATGCTATAGTTTCTTGACATTCCTCAAGAGCATTTTTAAGAGCATGTATTTCTAGAGAGTCTTCTCTCTCTATTTGGCACTTTTTCTCAAGAGTATCATTTAGTTGAGCCATACGAACCATGAGACTTGAAACATGCTTCTTAGTGTTACCTTGTAGGTTACTAATGAAATCATCAAACTCTAGCATTTCTTGTTTCACTTTTAGACTAGCGG
The DNA here is from genome assembly GCF_019359855.2 of Lolium perenne. Classification (NCBI taxonomy): domain Eukaryota; kingdom Viridiplantae; phylum Streptophyta; class Magnoliopsida; order Poales; family Poaceae; genus Lolium; species Lolium perenne. Next base: position 315,344,955 of record NC_067247.2, read on the forward strand.
GATCAACCCCTAGATCATTAGCAATGTTAGGCATAGAGGGGTTAGGAGATGATACCTCGGAAGATTTAGCCATGAGGCAACTTTCTTCCTCCACATGAATGACCTCATTGGGAGATTCACTTGTTGATGAAGAGTTAGTAGCGAGGGAGGCAAGGGCAACCAATCCATTTGAGGTTGCATCTTCTTCATCATCAACATCTTCATCTCCGGAGGTATACTCTTCTTGAGTTGATAGCACAATAGATGTGTCCAAGGTGGACCTTGCCATGAAGCAATGTGCATTCTTGCGTTGAGGGTTCTCATTGGGTGAATCAAAGAGAGATGAAGAGGGAATGTTGGTGGTGACAATGGCGGCCACTTCTCTTGAGCTTTCCTCTTCATCATCACTAGCACTTGCAAGCTCATCGGAAGAGTATTCTTCATTAGCCACTAGCACAATCCTTGAGGGCCTCTTGCCCTTCTTGTTCTTGTTATAGAATTTCTTGTTGTGGGGCTTTGAATATTTGCCCTTTGAGTCTTTGCTCTTGTCCTTGGGGATGAGCCTTCCACCATTAGTCTCCCTATTCTCATAGGGACATTCGGCAATGAAATGGCGCTTGTCATTGCAATTGTAGCAAGATCTTGTTCTTGGGCCCGAGCTTGAGGGACCCCTTGAGTTGTTTCTCTTGATGTTGTCCTCCTTGGCCTTGGAAGGATCAATCCAAAAGGTGTTTGCATGGAATGCCATGTGGTCATGGTAGTGGTGTTCCAAGTCTTCCGGATAGGTCATGCTCCAAGATGCCCTATAAGATTCTTGAGGAATCACTTCTTGCACGGGGTTGACCACCAAGGCAAGATTGGACCCTTTTGTCATCCCAATGGCACGATTGCGGGAATCATGAGAGTTTTGCTCAAGCACCTTGAGAGCTTGCATCTCGTGCACGGCTTGTTGAGAGGTGAGAGAGGCATAGCATTATCTTCCGACAAGAGTCTTGACATCAATAGGTTCGAACGACATCATGCACTCAATGTACTTCTCCTTGATCCAAGAGTCATTAATGTGAGAGGCACCAACAATCCGGAAGGCGTCGGCAACGGTGAGAAGTCTTCCATACATGTCTTCATGATCTTCATCCGGAAGCCTCATGAATCCTTCGGCTTTATTCCGAAGAGCATTATACTTGTTCCTTCTTGTGCTCTCACTTCCAATGCAACCCGCGGCCAAAGCATCCCAAGCATCCTTGGCGGTGGTGAAATGCCGAACACGAGACAACTCCTTTGTCCCCACGGCGGTTTGAATCATGTGCAAGGCGGTATTGTTGAGTTGACTATCAACCGCTTCTCTTCTAGTCAACTTCTTGGGGTTGCAAGGATTGAAGCCTTCCTCGATGATTCTCCAAAGTTCATTGGAGGCACTGCGAACATGAGAGCTAAACTCAAATTGCCAAGTATCGTAATCATTAATGGAAAACTTAGGTGGGTCGCCCCGGATGTTTATATGAGGATGGGGAACCGGTATATCGGGTGATTGGAAAGGTGGAGCTACTCGATTGTAGCTCTCACTTCCACTAGTTCCCTTGGGAGATGCAATGGGGGGTTTGATAGTGTTTAAGTTATCACCATTCATGGGTGCGGTAGCGGAGGGTAATACCGAAGTATCACCCTCTACAACCGCATCCGTGATATTAACCTCTATGGTGGGAGCCACGGGACGGGGAGGGGCCAAAAGCTCGGAAATCATTTTTCTCATGCTTTCCATTTGAGAATCCATGGATGATTTCAACGAGTTGATATCCTCCATGGTGACCGGCCTAGTCTCCCCTTCCGACGGTCCATCGTCCGGCATACTCTTAGGCGGTTAAGCCCGAAATAAGAGCCGAGGCTCTGATACCAATTGAAAGGATCATATGCCGCACCTAGAGGGGGGGGGGGGTGAATAGGTGCTAACCAATTTTTAGTTCTTTTTCAATTTAGGCTTGACACAAAAGGTAAATTCTCTAGATATGCAACTAAGTGAATATACCTATATGACAAGGCTAACAACTAAGCAAGATATAGCTAAGCAATATAAGAGATAGAATGGGATAGAGGTAACCGAGAGTGGAGCACGCGATGACACGGAGATGATTCCCGTAGTTCCCTTCCTTTGCAAGAAGGTACGTCTACGTTTGGAGGAGTGTGGTTGCTACGAAAGCCAAACCAACAGCCACGAAGGCTTCACTCAGATCTCCGGTGGGCAACGCCACGAAGGCCTAGCCCACTTCCACTAAGGGATTTCCTCGAGGCGGAAACCGGGCCTTTACAAGGTTCTTGGGGCACACATCCACAACCAAATTGGAGGCTCCCAAATCTGTTACAACACAATAATCAACAACAATACATCAACACAAATCCACTAGGGAACCAAATAGGAACACTAGCATGAGATCCCTCAAACAAGAGAGGGGGAAATGAAGAACGCTTCGGCGAGGATTTAGATCGGGGTCTTCTCCTTCGATTCTCCAAAGCACAAGTGATTTGGGTGGTTGAGGGAGGAGATCTGGCAATTTTGGTGTTCTTGGTGGCTCAGCAATGGAGGATGAAGTTCTTAGGGTTTGAGCAACCTTCCAAGGTAGGTGAAGGGGGGTATTTATACCCCCCAGCTTTTCTGCCCATTGGAGATGAATCGTCGGCAGTGCCGGCCTTGAGACGCCGGCAGTGCCGGCCACATTTTCGACCCAGCAGCTAACAGGCAGGCCGGCAGTGCCGGGCCAGAAACGCCGGCAGTGCCGGGGTGCACTCACCGGCGATCCGGCCTGGAATCGCCGGCAGTGCCGGGGTGCACACACCGGCAGTGCCGGCCTGGTGTTGCCGGCAGTGCCGGCCTGGGCCAGATTCCAGGTTCCTCCTTCTTTTCTTCCTTTTTGAGTGAGTCGAGATTTTCCTGTGATATCTTTTCCTAAACTGTAAACCACTTAGCACACGGTTAAATTATCACCGGTGTTGTTAAAAAACACACAAAACTCAGAGATCATGAAATGTTCTTTCACAATGATTTGTTGCTTTTCCTTGACATAATCAGGATTAAACTCCTTGCTTGCTCCAGCTTCATACCAGCATATGGGTGATCTACACTTCCTTCCATACAGAGCGTCGAACGGTGCCATCTTGATGCTGCTTTGATAGCTATTATTGTATGAAAACTTTGCTAGTGGCAAGTGCTCCTCCCATGATCCTCCGAACTCTAAGGCACAAGCCCTAAGCATATCCTCTAGAATCTGGTTAGTTCTCTCAGTTTGTCCACCTGTCTGAGGATGATAGGCGGTACTATAGTCCAACTTGGATCCTAAAGCTTCATGTAGTTGCTTCCAAAATGCTGACGTGAACACGGATCCTCGATCCGACACGATCTTCTTGGGCACTCCATGTTTACTCACGATCTCTTTGATGTAAAGATCGATGAGTTTCTCTCCTTTATCCTGCTGATTTACCGCTAAGAAGTGTGCGCTTTTCGTCAACCGGTCCACGATTACCCATATCATGTCCTTCTTTTTATTGGTCATGGGTAGTCCGGTGATGAAATCCATTCCTATCTCCTCCCATTTCCATTCTGGGATTGCTAAAGGTTGTAACTTTCCTGCCGGACTCTGATGTTCAGCCTTCACTCTTTGGCAGGTATGGCATTCCGCCACGTATTGTGCTATTTCTCTCTTCATGTTATTCCACCAGAATAACTCCTTGAGATCCATGTACATCTTGGTACTTCCCGGATGTATGGAATATGGTGTTTGGTGAGCTTCCCGGAGTATTACTTCCTTGATCTCAGCAATATCCGGAACGCAAATCCTCTTCTGAAACCATAGTGATCCTGATTCTCCTCGGTGAAATTCTGATGGTCTACCTTCATCTATCCTTCTCATCTCCTCTACTATGAATGGATCGTCGAGCTGACCCATCATTATCTCATTCTTGAGGTTAACATTTAGCTCATCGGCCACTTGTAAAGCCGATAGTCCTTCATGAGCTTCTTTCTCCCAAAGTTGTATTTGGGCTTGGCTTATTTCCTTCCTCAACTCCGGTGATATCTCTTGTTCCACTCCTCCAGTGCTCTTCCTACTCAGAGCATCTGCTACAACATTAGCCTTTCCTGGAGTATAATTGATGGTCAAATCATAATCCTTGATTAGTTCAAGCCATTTTTTCTGCCTCATATTGAGTTCCTTCTGAGTGAAGAAGTACTTGAGACTCTTATGATCCGTATAGAGCTCACACTTGGCTCCATAGAGAAAATGTCTCCAAGTTTTAAGTGCAAATACGACTGCTGCTAGTTCTAAGTCATGCGTTGGATAATTCACATCATGAGGTCTGAGTTGCCTCGATCCATAAGATATTACCTTCCGATCCTGCATGAGTACGCAACCCAATCCATGCTTGGATGCGTCACAGTACACGGTGTAATCCTTGCCAACTTCAGGAACTGCTAACACCGGTGCTGTGGTGAGTTTCTCTTTCAGAGTTTGAAAACTCTTCTCACACTCCTCTGACCACACGAATGGTGTGTTCTTTCTTAACAGCTTCGTCATTGGTCCTGCTATCTTGGAGAATCCTTCAATGAATCTCCGATAGTATCCTGCCATTCCTAGGAATCCTCGGATTTCCTTGACAGTCTTGGGAGCTTCCCATTCTAAAACTGCTGCTACCTTGCTCGGGTTAACAGCTATTCCATCTTTGCTAATGACATGACCCAGAAATTCCACTTGCTCTAGCCAAAATTCACACTTGCTGAACTTGGCATAGAGTTGATGTTCTCTTAGTGTTTGCAGCACTAACCTCAGATGTTCAGCATGTTCAGTTTTATCTTTGGAATAGATCAAGATATCATCAATGAATACGATGACAAACTTGTCTTGATATGGCATGAAGATCTTATTCATAAGATTCATGAAAATTGTTGGGGCATTGGTTAATCCAAAAGGTACTACAAGGTATTCATGATGTCCATACCTTGAGACAAAGGCGGTTTTCGGAACGTCTTCCTTCTTGATCTTAATCTGATGATAACCGGACCTTAGATCAATTTTGGAAAAGACTCCCGCGCATCTAACTTGATCAAATAGATCTTGTATTCTTGGAAGTGGGTACTTGTTCTTGATTGTGACATTGTTCAAATTCCTGTAATCTCCGCACATCCTTCTACCTCCATCTCTTTTATCAACGAAGATCACAGGTGATCCCCATGGTGAAACACTCTCTTGTATGAATCCTTTTTGTTCCAAGTCATCCAATTGCTCCTTAAGTTCTTTCAACTCCTTAGGCCCCATTTTATATGGTGCTTTAGCAATCGGAGCTGTTCCTGGAATTAGGTCGATAGTGAATTCTATCTCCCTATCTGGTGGCATTCCAGGTAATTCCTTAGGAAATACATCCTGGAATTCATTTACTACAGGTATAACTTCCAACTTCACCTCCTTCATGCTGTTCAGCTGTAGCTCGACTTCGATCTGTGTATGCTTGTCTCCTTGGTAGATCATTCTACTTCCATCGGGGCTTTTCAAGGACACAGTCTTGTTCACACAGTCGATCAATGCTCTGTTAGCTTCTAACCAGTTCATACCAAGAATGACATCAATGTCCTTCATCGGTAAAATGAACAGGTCTGCGTCAAACGCGCATTTATTGATCATGATGACTTGTTTTTGTTTGGTATGGGTTACTACTATCGTTCCCCCCGCGAAAAGTATGGTTATGGGTGTTTCTAACTTAGTGCAACTAATCCCATGTTTGATGATGAATTGCTGAGAAATGAATGATGTAGTTGCACCAGTATCAAAAAGTACTTTGCCAGGATGAGTGAGTATCTGGAGCGTACCTATCACTGCCTGATCGGAGTTAACCACCTCCTCCAGGCTGGTGCAGTTCAATTTTCCGAAGGGTTTCTTGTTCTTCCAATTCCCTCCGGTGTTTCCTCCTCGGCTTCCTCCTCCTCCAGACTGACCTCCTCCAGTCTTATTCCTAGGGCAATCCTTCATCATGTGCCCCTCCTCATGACAACCAAAACAGATTATCCTTGGCCTTTTGCAATCCTTGGAGAAATGTCCAGGCTGGAATCCTTGATTCCTCTTCTGGTTGTTGTTGTTGTTGTTGTTGTTGTTGTTGTTGTTGTTGTTGTTGTTGTTGTTGTTGTTGTTGTTGTTGTTGTTGTACCTTGGTTTGAAACTCAAACCAGTGTTTGGCTTGTTGATGACAAACCTCTTAGGCTCGAATTTAGCCTTCTTCCTCTTCTCATCCTGCAGTTGCTTGAAGTCGTCTTCAAGAGTGATGGCTGCATCCACCAACTCCTGGAATTCAGTTGCCCTCATCATCCTAAGCTGAACCTTGAACTGGGGATTCAATCCCCGCATGAACCTCTTTTTCTTCTTGTCCTCGGTGTTGACCTCCTCAATAGCGTACCGGGACAGCTTTGAAAAGTCCCTGACATAAGTCAGGATGGCCTTATCCTTCTGCTCGAGACTTTCAAATTCTTGACGCTTCAGCTCCACAATGCTTTCAGGGACATTGAATTCCCTGAACCTCCGCTTAAACTCCTCCCAGGTGAATACCTTTCCAGCCGGATAAACGGCTACGATGTTGTCCCACCATGATGCGGCAGGTCCACACAACAAGTGTGTAGCATAACGGACCTTCTCGAGATCGTTGCAACCAACGGCGTTGAGCTTTCGCTCAGTGTCCATAAGCCAGTCCTCCGCGTCCATCGGCTCGGGCGCGTATGCGAAAGATATAGGCTTGGTGTTCTGGAAGTCTGACAAGGTGACTCCCTGATTCTCGGGTCTCTCTACCAGGTTCTGTTACAGCAGCTCCTGGAAGAACTTATTCTGCTGCTCCAACATTATACGTTGTCTCTCTTCCACCATCTGCATGTACTGGACAAAGTTCTGCTGCGTCATGGGTTGTGGTGGTGGTGGAAACTGATTTCTGGCTGCTTCGTCAGCCTCTTCCTTTTGCTTCGCCTCGCGCTCCATGCGCTGCGCTTCACTCTCCTCTCCTACCGGTCCCGACATATCCCCCTAGTTCTGCAACACAAGATGATACTCATAATTACTCCATGCGCAAGTTTTCTGAGCTCAACTTTGTGCACAGAACTAGTCACGCAATGGAAATCAGAAGCAAATCCAAATCATACAAAACATATACCATGTATATACATACTTAAGTGGTATTATTACAATACTCAGGTCGATGTGAGTATGCAACTCACTTATTGAAGTATATGTACAAATATCTACAAATATTACACACTACAATACACGTGGTATTTGTGTATTGTAGTCTCGCCTCCCTTGGTGGTCTCTAGTCGATCTTCACTCCCGGTACATCCCAGGCTTCCATCCGGTCGAACGTGTCGTCCTCGACGTAACTGAACGTAGGGTCTTCCCGTTGGCTGGTAGTCGGAATCAGAGGATGATCCGAGGGAGAAATCTGTGTTCATGAATTGATTATTCAAAACATCATAATCCACCCATCGGGTATATTCCCCTGTGACTCTGCCATAGGTATTACCTCCATCAGTATCTGACTCAATCAGTATAGGGTACTCCTCATATAGTCACCCCTATTATTCTGATTGCCCTGGAACTGGTTTGTGGAGTCCTCATTCATCTCCAAATTATTTCTGACAGAGTTGCCAGAGTTTCCTGTGTCTGACCCCCAACGCCAACCTGTTGAGTTCTCTATAGGAGTCTCGGAACGCTGATTGTTTCCGGATTCCTCTCCACCCTCATATCCTCTATAGGAGCTACTAAGATAGTTCCCAGGTGTAATGGGTGTAGTTTCTAGTTCAGGGTGGTCAATACTAATGTAGTCACCAGCTGAGTAAACTGGTGTGTGCACCTCATTCTCCATGGGTTCCTTCCCCTTAGTCTCCTCCTTGGGTTCAGTAAACTCCTCTAGCATTGTATCAATTGCTCCCGACAAGTGTCGGTTCAACTGAAAGAACAATGACAATAAATTGCGGCTATTGTCCATGTATTTTGCGGCTTCTGCTGGTTTGCGTTTTGCAAATTTGAAGTGGTTAAGCATGGGATCATCTTCCTCCTCCATATGAGGAATGTGTGAGAATTCGGAACCCATAAGCTCTTTCGTCTTATGTTCCCGGATATCAGTGATGGCTCTCATAATGGCGATATGGTAGGCTGTTTGGATAGTTCTGGCCTCACCTGCTGGCATTACTATGCTCATTCCTAGGGATTCTGGGAGTCTTAGTCCTACCCTACACTTGGCTAATACAGTACCATCGTAGTACATGTATTTCTTTACTTGGATCTGGGGATCACACCCAAATTCAAGTAACATGGCACGAAGAATATCTGCGAGTCCTCCTTCATATTCACTCAGGGTTGAATCCATCACTTTCACGTTTCGTCCCGGACGTGAACTTGCCATAGTTGGCTGTAGAAATAGAAAGAATATAAGATTAGTAATAATGCATCATAATAGAGATAATAAAGAATTATCGCACTAAAAGATATGATTGTTGTATTCTCAATTGAATATACACCATATTTTTAGAGAATTCTTTACTAATCCTATTTGACTCCTATCGTTCGGTTCCATTTACTAGGTTCCAACCTAAGGTCAAAGCTTTTACTCTGATACCAACTGTGGTGACCCTGCATACCACTGCATGTTGTAGTATGCCAGTCGTTGATATAACATTCACGAAGTACCATTCCGCAAATATTACATCCCTCAGAGTAGTACAACAAAACATAGCAGTTCCATAAATCATTCATTTATTATTACAAGCATAATATACATATCGTCTCGGAGCTCCTCTTGGGTCCTAAGAGGGATACTCCTGGGTTCGAGGCGAACCCATCTTAACTTGCAATATAGAAGTTTCACTAGGTGGTACATTTATTTCCTCGAGCAGTTAAGTACTAAGAGTTCGCACTGCTCGGATACTACTACTACTCGGTTATTCTAGGCTTGATCTCCTCCGGAAGCCTCCCCGGTTCCGTAGACTATAAGGTAGTCTACGCCTTCAACACCTCCAGAGAGGTCTGGTTCTTCATAGCCGATGATCTCGGCTCCTTCAGGGTTGTCGTAGTCCTCCTCCAGACGGTTCAGACAATCTAAGCAGGGGATTTAAGAGTGGGATGAGTACGAGCGTACTCAACAAGTTCATTATAGATAAGAGGTGTTTAATGCACTAGCTACGATATTAGACCAGAAAGTCTAACACCAATGCAGGTTTTGATAAACATTTCTTCAAGAGGTTGCTTTTATTTCAAAGAGCTATGTCCGTCAGCCTTCACCGGTTTACTAGAACTTCATGGAGCTCCTTTCCGGCCGCGTTCGCAGTTCCATATCCCGGAACAGGGAGTGACAGGTCACGGTTCTTTACACTCTGCAGAGGTGTGTTGCTTTACCCATAAGAGATCTTAACCTTGGTGCCAACCGGGCAGCTTTCCCGTCCACACTTCCTTCGGTGTGAGGCCCGGTATAAGGTCATAGCCAATCATATTCCTCCGCTACATCGCACACCCACCCTTTGTTGCAGGCCCCGACCCTGGGTCCTTGCCGGTCCCATTATTCCCATCTTTCAGGGTGGACCCCAACCACGACGACAGTTCTGGGCTCATACCATAAACTCCTTCGCCGGTAGCTGCAACCCCTCATAGACCGCAATACCGTGGGGAATATTATGGCTTCCCCAACCTACCGCTTGCACTTCGGTGACAAGTGTGCTACGGACAAAGCCGTGGGGACTTTTTTGGCCTCCCCAGCCTACCGCTTGCCCCGACAGATGACAAGTGTGCTATGGTAAAGCGCGTCCGTTGATGTACAAGAGGTGGAAATACGATTGACTATTCCGTCCCACTCCAGATCTTATGGTTAACACGGGTATTACGGCACAAGAATCACTGGCGACATTTGTTGTTTAATCCTAGATGGATATAAGCCCTTGCAATGGAACCTCCACCATATCAACACAATCCATGGTTCCATTGCCCACCACATAGTCATACTCATAGTTATGAAAATAGTGGTTTTGGTTTTTTATGCAATAGTGATAAACATAGTACTTTGCAAGTAATTTGGTAAAAATACTCGAATGACATGAGCAAGTGATGAACTTGCCTGAATACTGCAAAGTGTTGCAGTTGGATGGTGTGGACTGACCCTTGTCCTCTGTTTCTGAAAAATAGCATCATTGTCCGATAAGGGCAATGGTTAAAGAAGCAATTATGCATGATTCCAGTTTTAGGGTTTGTTTCCCCCCTCCGATGTCGTTATTATTTCATGTGAGAGGTTAATACTAAGAATCATTTGGGGATACCTTATTTAAAGTAAAATACAACCTTGAAATGTTGTCAAGGTGTTTTTAAAGTCCAAAGGCATTAATGGACTTATTTTCATTATTGAAAATAATATATGTGATTTAAATGTTTATTTAAATCATCAAATTAAGACTTATTCTTAGTTGTCTTCAAAAATTCCCTTTGATATTTTATTTAGGTAGAGAATTTTATGCTGATCAATTTTCATATTTTTAATTATTTTTTTAGAGCTATTAAATGTTTCTTGTGTATTTTCAAAGTTTCTGTATTTAAAAGGATTTGTGAAAAGACATATTTGCCCCTCGGCCCACATGTCAGTGCGGCCCAGCGGGTTAGGTCGCACCCGAGCCACCAGTTCGGCTCGGTCGGCCCACTCGTCCTCTCCCCTCTTCCTCGCGCAGAAACCCTAATCCCCTCCTCGACTCTCTGGCGACCCGTGTCGCCCCGCCGTCGCCGAATTAATCCGGCCGTCTCCGGCCAGCTCCGGCGGCGCGGTTGGTCGTAAAAGAATCGCCGCTCGACGGCGAACCGTCTGGTCCGCGTCGATCTGGCTTTCGCCGCCGCTCCTGCTCGCCCCCAACCCTGCTGCGACATGGCCGTGGTGGTCCACGGCGATCTCGTCGCCGCCGTTGTTCCTGGTGACATGGCGCGGCCGTGTGCCTCGCCGTGGTGATGCTGGGACTCATGCGCCTGGCGACGCCTGGCCTGGCTGCGGCCTGGCGCTGCCGTGGTTGGCCCGTGCCACCGTGCCGCCATGGGCACGCCGCGGTGCTCTGCTCCAGGTATGTTCTCCTCCTTCTCTCCTGTCTTCTCTACCTCCTTCTCTCACTCTGGATGCCTGGTATCCAGCTTGTAGTGCTGCTGCTGCTACGCCTCTGTTCCTTGCGCCATGCTTGCTCTGGTGCTGTGCTCGCTGCTGCTGCCTACATGCGCCATGACTCCTAGCTGATGTGCTTGCTCTACTGCTATGCGTATGCTGCTTGCTGTGCTGCTACTGCCATGCTTGCCCTAGTCTATGCGCGTGTGCAAATCTTACTGTGGCGTGTGCTTCCTTTGTTTCCTGTCTCTGCTCACCCTTGTGGTTATACATGCTATTAACTGTCTAGATGCTCATCTGAGCATCACTAGCCATTGTTGTTGCTTGCTTGCTTGTGTTGTGATATGCTCTGGCTCCCCTGGTTCACTACTGTGAGTGATTCTTGCTGTTTAGCAAGTATCAGTGCTGCTTGGGTGATGATTAAAGGTTGTTGGCTCATGGTAGGCTTGGCCTTGCTTAATTGTTGTCCATATACATCAATTCCTTGATGATATGCTTCTGGATACAATCATAAAAAAGGTTTCCGTATTTGTCTGTGATTCAATTGTTGATTAACTGTGGCTGTTTAATTTATATGTTTCCTGTGTGATGCCAGTGATGCCCTAGCATGCCCTGGCATGCTCTAGCAAGCTCTGGTTACCAAATGATCATCACTTGCTTGTTGATTGCATGTTTACTTACTGCCTGTACCTATCTGGTGCTCATCCTGATGTCTGTGTGACACACATACATGTGCTGGTGTGTGTTGATGCTTTCTCAAGCATCATCTGATGCTTGCAGTGATCCATTGGGTCACTGGCAAGATGTTGGTGCTTTGATTACTTGTCTGTTTCATTTATCTGTATTTCCCTGCTTTATTAGATGGATAAATGATGTGAACTGTTTAGCAGTAATGATCATATGGATGGATTTGATGTAGCTAGAGGGATGCCAACCACTGGTTGGGTACCCTAGCTCATACTGAACCCTCTTGGGTGATGATGTGATGGCTGGAAGTGTTGGCTGTGGGTTGAGGTGGCCCTGATAGCCCTTTGTGCTGTCATGGTAGCTCCCCTTTCTCTGTGGCTTGCTGTGGTGAATAGTTGCTCACTGGCTTGACCATATTTGGTTGCCAGATGCTTTTGATGTTGACAATCATTAATAGACACTTGATAGTCTATTTGTCTGATGGTGTAGTGGCCATAGGTGCTAAGTGAATCTGGCTATCTAGATGGGATCATCCCTTGTTGGATTTCTTTGATTATGCCACTGGTTTGGCATAGCCAATGTTCCCAGGGTGCCTTCCTATTGGTTCTCCTCTTGTTTACTTGCACCAATTTGGCTAGTAGCCATATGATGACTCACATATAGGGTTTCTACCCACTTTGCTTTTGTGACTTGTGCATATGATGGATTTGTATGAGCAAAACCTTGCTTGCTCATGATTTATTGGTATACCTCACTCCAGCTCCTAGAAATGGGTGTTGGTGTAGAGGTTTTGCTTCTAGTTGGATTTAGGAGCTTGCCCTGCTCCTCCTGGCTTGCTGGTGATGCTTGATTAACTTTTTGTGATTGTGGAATAGGTGAGACAGCTCTGGCTGTTCACCTGTTCTTGGTGTTCTTGAGCTGTTCTTGCTATTTGGTGACTTACCCTGCTGCTGGTCGATGAACTGTTGGTTCTGGCGGTGGAAAAGGTTTTATACCATCTTTTCTTTGCTCCCTTGGTCGATAGCTGAGCCTGGCACACTTGGGTGACTCACTAGTTGTGTGTGTGTGCTGTGCTCCATGCACACAGCCTTGTGAGCAGGTTGTGTGTGTGTATCCTGATGCTTTGCATCTGGCTTGGGACTTGGCTGTGAGCTGATCAGCTCGGCAGCTTTGGTCATATCCCCTCCCATCTCATTTGATTTCTAACCTGCCAAGTGGCATTGCCACTTGGCATAATGCTATATTTGTTTTGCTTGTGTGCAGGGATCAAGAAATTGATCAAGATGGTCATGAAGATCATCTTGTCCAAGATCAAATGAAGATGACCTTGTAGTATTTAGGATAGAATCTTACCTTGTACTTTTCTTTCATTTTCTTATTTCATTTATTCGTTTCATGTAATATGTTGTAAAGTCATAATTCAATTCTGAATATTGTAATTAACAATGTATTATGTGTGATTATCAATAAAGCTCCCATTTTCCTTAATGAGCTTTATATAATTGTTGTACTATTTATATTCTTGATTACTTATAATTGTTTATTGAATTATCTCAAGTTTGAATTATGGAATATCAATTTAATGTTTGAATTTGAAATTCAAATTCAACTTTGGTTTGAATTCAATCATGCAACTTAATTTTGAATTCAATCATGCAACTTAAGTTTGTGATGCAATATCTCTTCTCTCTTCTCAAAACGTAATGTAGTTGAGTAGGAACAAGTTTGTCGCACTCTCGAAACCCTAGCCCTGTAAGATGTCGAGAGAGAAACTTGTCCCCCTTCGATGCAGTTTGGTTTTAAAAGCGCGAAATTTCCCCGGAATTTACGATGCAATGCACATCCCTTTCTAAAATCTACCCCTCGATCGTCTCTAAACCTGGGACATTACAGCCCTGCCGGAGTTCTCCACCACCACCGCTACCACGCCGTCGTGTTGTCGGGATTCCAAGGAGGATCTACTACTTCCGCTACCCGCTAAAACGGGGAGAAGGACGTCATCTTCATCAACACCGAACGTGTGACCGAGTACGGAGGTGCTGCCCGATTGTGGCACCGTCAAGATCTTCTACGCGCTTTTGAAAGCGGCAAGTGATCGTCTACCGCAGCAACGAGAGCCTCCTCTTGTAGGCTTTGGAAATCTTCAAGGGTTAGTCTCGTGCATCCCCTCGTTGCTCCCGTCTTCTAGATTGCATCTTGGCTTGGATTGCGTTCTCGCGGTAGGAATTTTTTTTCTTTCTATGCTACGAATCCCTACAGTGGTATCAGAGCCGTGTCTATGCATAGATTGGTTGCACGAGTAGAACACAATTGTTTTGTGGGCGTTGATGCTTTGTTGTCTTTAGTTCGAGTACTTTGCATCTTTGTGGCATGGTGGGATGAAGCGGCTCGGGCTAACTTTACATGACCGCGTTCATGAGACTTGCTCCACGTTCGACATGCAACTTGTACTGCATAAGTGGCTTTGCGGGTGTCTGTCTCTCCCACCATAGTGAAGATTCAATTTACTCTTTCTATTGACAACACTAGTATCACCGTTGTGGTTCATGTTCGTAGGTAGATTGGATCTTACTCGAAAACCCTAAACCACGTAAAATATGCAAACCAAATTAGAGACGTCTAACTTGTTTTTGCAGGGTTTGGTGATGTGATATGGCCATGATGTGATGATGAATTTGTATGAGATGATCATTATTGTATTGTGGCAACCGGCAGGAGCCTTATGGTTGTCTTCAAATTTCATGTTGAGTAGTATTTCAAAGTAGTTGTAATAGTTGCTACATGAGGTGAACAACCATGAAGATGGCTCCATGGACCTTGACGCTACGCCGACGATGATGGAGATCATGCCCGTTGATGATGGAGATCATGTCCGTGCTTTGGAGATGAAGATCGAAGGCGCAAAGACTAAAGGGCCATATCATATCACATATGAATTGCATGTGATGTTAATCCTTTATGCATCTTATTTTGCTTAGAACGCGACGGTAGCATTATAAGATGATCCCTCACATTAATATCAAGATAATAAAGTGTTCTCCCCTCGTATGCATCGTTGATATAGTTCGTCGTTTCGAAGCATCTCGTGATGATCGGATGTGATAGACTCAACGTTCACATACAACGGGTGTAAGCCATGTTGCACACGCGGAATACTTGGGTTTGCTTGACGAGCCTAGCATGTACAGACATGGCCTCGGGACAACGGAAACCGAAAGGTTGAACACGAATCATATGGATGATATGATCAACATGTTGATGTTCACCATTGAAGCTACATCATCTCACGTGATGATCGGTTTTGGTGTAATGGACGTGGATCGTGTACCACTTAACAACTATGAGGGATGTTGTATTAAGTGGGAGTTCATTAGTAATTAGATTAAAATATGAACTAATTATCATAAACATAGTCTGAGTAGTATTTTGAATTAATTTTATAGTATTGGTATCCGTTTTCTACCAAGCGCTAGTCTTGTTATTGAGATAGAAATACTGTTAAAATCTGACAATAAACTTTACGGACTGGTACCGTATTGTTAAAGAATCAAGAAATGATTAAGTCCTATTGCAAACTTTTAGTAAACCTCACATTGTTGATTCAAAGAACTATGGTTTCAATTAGTACCTAAAGTTATCTTGTCTCCGTGAAACTTGAAGTTCAAATCTGTTTGAAAAGTAAGGAACTGAAAATTTAGTTTTCAGAAATAGTCAAGGTATGAGATATATGTGATATCTAAGACCTTATTGCAAGATGATAGAATATAATTTGGTGAGACTACATAAACTCATAAGTTTTATGGGAATGTACGAAGGTTGAAGACGCAAGGCGTCCCAATCCTCCAACTATTGGGGCACTAACGATATTCGCATATCCATGAAGTGATCGTCCTTAGTATGCACCGTTGCTAAGACTCGTCGTTTCGAATACTGAGGTATAGATTCTACGTGTGCATACAACGGGTGCAAGCCAGATTTGCACATGCGAATACTGAGGTTAAACTTTACGAGCCTAGCATGTACAGACATGGTCTCTGAAAGTCGTCATGAAATGATGGATAAAATTATGAGTGAAACTGTTCATCATATTACAGAGTTACTAAAAGTGAAATCTGGAACACTTGTCATATGATGATCAACTTCAAAGTAAGAACCTCATGGTTATTGGTATTTGACCAATGGACCTAGAAGTTATTGAAGGTTAAGTGTTGTCTGAGAATGAGGAAAGATAAAAGAGAAAATACAAAAGATATTTTGGCAAAAAGAAAGAAAATACTAGAAAGTCTAGTTCAGGTGTATATAAATGATATACATGTTATGGATGTATTCCTTGTTTGGTCACATAATAAAATTCTTGGGTATTTGTACCATATTGGTTGGTATGAGATGTCATACAGTACAACGCAATACAAGAATACGATGGCCTAAGTGACAGATAAGGAATATGGTAATAATGCACGTCTGGAACATAATAAAGTGTTATTATGTTTGTCATTGGCATTCTACCTAGCCCTTAGAACTTATAATAAAGAACTTAATAAATTTTTATTTTGCTCTGGTCAAATGAAAACAATGAGTTGTTCAAATTATGACCTTACTCCATGTACGATGGATAAGTTATTATAAATCTTACTAGTGAAACACGCATACATAACACTGACGCTAATATGCCGTAAGGCAAATGATTTGAATTCCACTTATTTGTGGAACCGCCATTTAGGTCATGTTGGAAAGGAACGCATGAAGAAACTCCATGCAAATGGATTATTGGAGTCATTTGATTTTTGAATCATTTGATGCTTGCAAATCTCTTCTAAAAAGAATGACTGAAATACTGTTCATAGGCCAAGATTTGAACGGGCAACTAACTTAGTGGAAACATACATGATGATGTATATGGTTCACTGGGCATAGTTGTGTGCGGGAGATTCTTCTACTTCATGAAAACTTCAAACAATGAATTGAGTATATATATATGTGGATATATTCGATAAGGAAGAAGTTTTAAACATTTGAATGGATTCAAATAAATTTCAGCATGAAGTAGAAATCATCGTAATAGAAAAGTCAAATATCTATGATTGGATCATAGTGGAAATATTTGAATTACTAGTTTTAGCGAACATCTAAGAGAGTTATGAAATTGTTCTACAACTCACGTTTCTTGGAGTATCATAGTGATGATGGAGTATCCGAGAGATGTATCCAAACCTTGTTGGGTCAATGAAAAGATAAAATATTGATGCCATTATATTTTTGTGGATTATGCTTTAGAGACTACCGTTTTTACACTAAATTGAGCATCATCATGTTCCGTTGAAATGACACCATAAAAGTTATGGCATGGGTATAAACCCTAATAGTCCTTTCTTTAAATTTTGGTCTAAGAGTTTACAACCAAAATCGGATGATTGTCTTTGTTGGTTATCTCAAAGAATTGATAGGGAATTCTTTCCACTATAAAGTAAAAGACAAAAGTGTTTGTTAATGTTACTTGCTTATTTCCAAGAAATTGTTTTCTAGCGAAGTATTTGAGTGGGAGGACAATAGAACTTGATAAGGTTTATGAACCTGAGCATAATGATCAGAGTAGCGCAGCATCGGAAATTGGTTCCGGAAGCGGCCACGACGATCATGGCTCCCATGACTACAAAGTGTTTTAGCCATGGAGATCGAAGTACATATTGAACATTGTAGGTATGGTTTACTTTGTGATCAAATAAATGATTTATGGACAAAGGATTGATTTTGAACAATGATAAACCAACTACAAACAAAGAAGTTATGATGGGCCCTGATTCCGTTAAAATGGCTATACACCATGAAATCCAAGATAGATGACTACTTTTTGAAAGTAAATAGATCTATAAAATTGATGGACTTGGATGTAATATCCTCGAAGAAGTTCGACTTGTCGAAAAGCTATTTACGACAAAGTTCAAAGCGTTGACTGCGATAAGATTAGATCTTCCGTCGCAATGCTTATAGTCTATGTGGATTATTCTAGTAATCGCTACATATTTCTTTTATGAGATATGCTAGTAGGATGGCAAAATACATTACTTAACAAAAGTGTGTATTAAAGGTGTATACAAGATACAACCAAGAGTTTTGCTAGTCCATGGAATACTAGATAGGTATACGAACTTCAATTGGATGAAGTGAGTATCGCGGAGTTGGAATCTTCACCGGATGAAATAGTCAAAGAGTTTTTGATTTCATCAGAAACGATGAAGAGGCTTGCATTTGCAAGAAATTAAGTGGGAGCGCTGAGACATATTTATAATACTTATGTATATGACATATAGTTGGTTATAAATGATGTAATTATATACTTGATTAAAAAGGTTTCATTGAGAATTAATTTCAATGAAAGGATATGGACTGAAACATATTTAGTGTCAAGATCTATGAAGATAGATTGAAACACAAAATAAGTTTAAGTCAAAGTACATAGAATGGATATTGAAGTAGTTCAATATAGAAATATTAAGAAAATGTTCTTGTCATGTGAAGGTTTAAACAAGACTTGAGTGTATCTGACACTCAATGAGTAAAAACACATGAGTGATTATAGATTACGAATAATATGTACACAATCAGATGTCCTGTGCTCTAAAGTGTTATGAGCATGTACCAGAATGATTCATGTGATGATCATTGAACGACAGTAAAAATATCCTTGAGTACTTTAGAAGAACCAAGGATATATATATAGTTTTTATATGGAGAAATGATAAACAAATCGCTGTAAGATGTTGCACCGATATTGGTTTTGTCACATATAAAATTTCAATCTCAAATTAGGCTAAGTGTTGTTTTAAAAGGTAGCACAATGAGCTAGAAGTTGTCTATGCTAGATTTAGATGAATTCTAAATATTGTGACGGATTCTACAAACATAGGCAAAGCATGTCATTATTTTGACAATGACTGAGGATGTTGAGTCAAGAATTTTTTTGAGAACTTGGTGTAGTTCCGATAGTGTCAGAACTTTGAAGCTATATTGTATGTGACAATATTAGTGACATATTTCAGACCGCGGAATTAAGGTTCCACCAGAAGACCAAACATATTTAATGCCGACTCATTTGGAAAATGAGTGATGCGTTGAGACGCAAATGAATTGCAAAATACATATGTTTCTGAGCATGTCAGATCCGTTGACTAAAACTTCTCCCGTGAGCAAAACATGATAAAACACCGTAAGGCCAAGGTGTTATATCTTTACAAATGTAAACTAGATTATTGACTCTAGTGCAAGTGGGAGACTGTTGGAGATATGCCCAAGAGGCAATAATAAAATGGTTATTATAATATATCTTTGAGTTTACGATAATGTTTACATACCATGCTATAATTGTATTAACCGAAACATTGATACATGTGTGTTATGTGAACAACAAGGAGTCCCTAGTAAGCCTCTTGTATAACTAGCTTGTTGATTAATAGATGATCATCATTTCATGATCATGAACATTGGATGTTATTAATAACAAGGTTATGTCATTATGTGAATGATATAATGGACACACCCAATTAAGCGTAGCATAAGATCACGTCATTAAGTTATTTGCTATAACCTTTCGATACATAGTTACCTAGTCCTTTCGACCATGAGATCATGTAAATCACTTATACCGGAAGGGTACTTTGATTACATCAAACTCCACTGCGGTAATGGGTGGTTATAAAGATGGGATAAAGTATCCGGAAAGTATGAGTTGAGGCATATGGATCAACAGTGGGATTTGTCCATCCCGATGACGGATAGATATACTCTGGGCCCTCTCGGTGGAATGTTGTCTAATTAGCTTGCAAGCATATGAATGGTTCATAAGAGATGACATATCACGATACGAGTAAAGAGTACTTGTCAGGAGACGAGGTTGAACGAGGTATAGAGATACCGATGATCAAACCTCGGACAAGTAAAATATCGCGTGACAAAGGGAATCGGTATCGTATGTGAATGGTTCAGTCGATCACTAAAAGTCATCGTTGAATATGTGAGAGCCATTATGGATCTCCAGATCCCGCTATTGGTTATTGGTCGGAGAGAAGTCTCAACCATGTCTAAATAGTTCGCGAACCGTAGGGTGACACACTTAAGGTTTGATGTCGTTTAAGTAGATATGGAAATATGGAATGGAGTTCGAAGTTTTGTTCGAAGTCTCGGATGGGATCCAGGACATCACGAGGAGGTCTGGAATGGTCCGGAGAATAAGATTCATATATAGGAAGTCATTTTCTAGGTTTGAAAATGATCCGATATTTTTTCTGGAAGGTTCTAGAAGGTTCTAGAAGAGTACGGAAGAAATCAGCATGGAAGGTGGAGTCACAGAGGGACTCCACCCACCTTGGCCGGCCAGCCTAAGGGAGGAGGAGTCCCAAGTGGACTCCTCCCCATGGTTGCCGGCCACCCCACCAAAGGAAAGGGGGGAGTCCCACTCCCCCTAGGTTTGGTCATATGGAAGGTTTTATGTTGGGGTCTTATTCGGAGACTTTTGACCTAATCTTTGGGGTTTTCCACCTATATAAAGAAAGGAGGGGAGGGGCTGGCCGGCCACTCTTGCCACCACCTTGGCCGCACCCCTTTGAGGGCCGGCGCCCAAGCCCCCTCTCCTAAACCGTAGCTACCTCTCCTCCACATACAACTCCCGCATACGCTTAGGCGAAGCCCTGCCGGAGTTCTCCACCACCACCGCTACCACGCCGTCGTGCTGTCGGGATTCCAAGGAGGATCTACTACTTCCGTTGCCCGCTGGAACGGGGAGAAGGATGTCGTCTTCATCAACACCGAACGTGTGACCGAGTACGGAGGCGCTGTCCGATTGTGGCACCGTCAAGATCTTCTACGCGCTTTTGAAAGCGGCAAGTGATCGTCTACCGCAGCAACGAGAGCCTCCTCTTGTAGGCTTTGGAAATCTTCAAGGGTTAGTCTCGTTCATCCCCTCGTTGCTCCCGTCTTCTAGATTGCATCTTGGCTTGGATTGCGTTCTCGCGGTAGGAATTTTTTTGTTTTCTATGATACGAATCCCTACAAAGGGTATTTCATGTCAGAAGAAACCGCAGAACTGACCGGCTCTGGATCCGAAGTCGATCCATCTGGTGGCGCTAATCCCGGAACGGGATCCTCCTCGTCATCAACGCCTGGGGACATCGCGCCTTCCACCACTCCCACGCGCAATTCGAGCTGGCCCAGTGCCTCACCAACCACGTCCGAGCCCAGCGCCTCGCCAACCGCGTCGCCAACAAACTCCGCAGATCCCACGTCGCCCTCGCGCCAATCCTACTCTTCCACCAGCGTCGAGCCAGAACCTGCCCCAGGAAGTGGGGGCACGCCCGGGACCGCGTCACCCACGCATGGGGCCCTGTCGCACACGCGTCGAGCGGACAACCGCACGCCTGCGACGTCCCCGTCAGCTCGAGATCGAGACGCGCACGAAGCCCCCACGCCAGGTGCTGGATCAACCATGCCAGACGCGCCAGGGGCAGGATCTTCTGCGCTAACACACCCTGCATCACCTCCTGCGGCACGCACACAGCTCCAAAAGGGAATTAGAAACCCAAAACAATATACTGACGGGACAATACGTTACTCTTTTTTTATACTACAGGGGAACCAGAAAATCTAATAGAAGCCCTGAACAATGCAAATTGGCGCAAGGCGATGGACGAAGAGTATGATGCTCTTACGAAAAACAAGACGTGGCACCTAGTTCCACCACACCACGGTAACAAAAATGTCATCGACTGCAAATGGATCTATAAGATCAAGAAAATTCAGATGGCTCCATTGATTGGTACAAGGCCCGCTTGGTAGCAAAAGGCTTCAAACAACTCTACGATATAGATTATGAGGACACATTCAGTCCTGTTGTTAAATCGGCTACCATTCGTCTTGTGGTGCTGGAGTCGTCGACAACTCGATATCAAGAATGCGTTTTTGAATGACGTCCTGGAAGAGGAAGTATACATGAAACAACCTCCTGGGTATGAAGACATCAATAATCCTTACCATATTTGTAAATTGTACAAGGCTTTGTATGGTCTTAAACCGACACCGAGAGTGTGGTATTCACGTTTGAGCACCAAACTTCAGCAACTGGGATTTCGGCCATCGAAGGGAGACACACCCTTGTTCATCTATAACACGCCAGGTATCATGATGTTTGTCCTCGTCTATGTGGATAACATCATAGTAACAAACTCATCTCAACAAGCCATCTATACTCTTGTTCGTGATTTTACCAATAGGTCAAACAACACTTCTGTTCGTGGATAACATCATAGTAACAAGCTCATCTCAACAAGCCATCTATACTCTTGTTCGTGATGTTTGTCAGCGAAATTGTCTGCCCATGAAGGAGATGCACTAGGTCCCGAAGATAGTACCAGGTACAGAAGTGTGGTAGGTGCCTTACAATACTTGAATTAACTCGACCAGATATTTCGTTCTCAGTCAACAAGGTATGTCAGTATCTACATGCTCCTACCACAGTTCATTGGACAACGGTTAAGAGAATTTTACGGTACATCAAGGACACCCTCACCATAGGACTTACATTCAAGAAATCTATGTCTACTTTGATTAGTGCTTTCTCAGATGCAGACTGGGCATGGTGTGTGGATGACAGGAGGTCCACTGGTGGCTTTGCCATATTTTTTGGACCAAATCTTATATCATGGAGTGCCAAGAAATAACCAACTGTATCCCGATCAAGTAAGGAGGCTGAATACAAATCCCTAGCAAATGCAATAGCAGAAATTATATGGGTGGAGACTCTCCTCAAAGAATTGGGCATTAAAATCAGAGAAGTACCATGTTTATGGTGTGATAATATGGGTGCAACATACTTATCTGCAAATCCTATCTTTCATGCGAGAACCAAACATATAGAAATTGATTTCCATTTTGTCCGAGAAAGAGTGGCACGGAAACTTCTTGAGATACAGTTCATCTCAACACATGATCAAATCGCAGATGGATTCACGAAGGCCTTAGCGTCTAGGGAATTAGAAAATTTTAAAGGTAATATAAACTTGTACAAGTTTTGATTAAGGGGGATGTTAGAATTAGCCGTTGCCAACATCTTGTACACCGGATTCTTTGTCATTCATATAAGTCAAGAATCGGTATTAGGAGGCAACGTCTTAATCTGGCACTATCACGTATGATTGAGTCAATCAGCGTGATTTGGGCCGGTGTCTCCCCTTACCAAAACAACCTTTGTAACCGTTGAGGCCTTTGCCTATTTAACACGTAATCGAGCCCGAGAACAAGGGTATCGTTTCCCACAGAAAACTTAATAGTAGATAGATAGGCATAGATTGTTCAACCCAGGGGAAATCTAATCACATAGTAGTAGTATGAGCATTATTAAAATAGAAAATAGGCTCACCGTGGATGCCTTGGTGCTAGGGTTGTTCTCCTTGTGCGTTGGGCTGGATTCGGACCTTTCAAACAACACATGCAGGAATATCATGACGAGTAGAAGATCCGGGACTGGGAGGTATATATGTGAGAGACAGAGAAATGGCTCTCTCGCATGATGGAGTGGCAGGCGTCGATGGCTTTCCGCTTGGCGTCACCGCCGGTGGCTTTGCCCTTTCGATTCATGGCGATCGCGGATCGAGGATCGTCGGCCGGAGCGCGGCGGAGCGAAGGGTTTTCGATGGGCGGCGTGCGAGGACGACAGGCGGGCGTGGCTACGGTTTGTGAAATCTAGCCGCACAGGCTGACAAACTTCTTCCTTCCTGGGCTGGCCCGCTTCGAGGTCGGCACATAACGGGCCAGAAAATTTTCAGGCCTGGAGCCTTGCCAAGGACCATGATCCTTCCCGTCTCCCCGCCCAGGATCGCAGCAGGCCTACCTCAAATTGCCAAGGAATATTGCGAGGGGACGCAGAGGCCGACCTGACAAGCTGTCAACTCCGCTGCGGAGGCTGGTAGCCGTGCGACGCCGCGTGGAACAGCCAAAGCTTGTCGGAGAAAGCGATTCCGATTAGACAGAGGAGAGTACGAGGCGACCTCCCCCGGGCTACGCCTTCTCCGGCCTCTCGTACACCACCAACGACACAAAGCTGCACCTGTGTGTGCGAGACGAAAGATGCGCGATGCTCCACACAGGCCGCAGCTCCCCTGCCAATCGATCCATCGCTATCCGTGGCCCTCTAATTAGGTGTTGGCAATTAGGCGGCATCGTTTCGGATTTGATGGAACCGGAAAATATATTCACCTACGCTCTCTAGTGACTACCGCCACCGATAAGACCGACACCGACGGCGAGCGAATTAACGCACTCACCTCCCCCGGTAGCTCCTCCGCTCGACCTTGCTTCCTGGTTGCTCAAGCCTGTAATAAGCCTGTAACCGGTGTAGATGCCGGTGCAGAATCGTCCTGTTTTCCAACTATGCGGGCATTTTTTACGACCCATACACATTTTTGTTCGTGGCTATCTCATCGATCCTAGCTTTTGTTTTTTCGCGGAGGTCACTGGTTTGATCACCAACATGTTCAACACCGAGGCGTTCTGGATCAAGTGAGGCAGCACCGACCTCCCGAACCAGTGGCCGGCACAAATATATTCATGAGTATCCTGTTAAATATCTAAAGAAAAAATATCCTTGGCAGACCTTCTAAATCATGCGATAGAGATATGAAATCTGCTTTACTTTGTAGTATAAAACACCGTTTCTTTTGCTAATATTTATATTGTTCTTGCTATTTTTTAAAAAAGAATTCGAATAACCACTGTCAAGACCTTGGGTCTGCCGCTGTTCAGAACGTCATTTCGGCTCTTCCAAACTAATACAGTATATATTGCAGCGTTCATTGGCTGGTACTTTTATTTAGACCGTAGCAAAAGTTGTATCTTTTTCCTTAATTAAGATGAAGGTGTTCAGTTAATTAGTTCAAACCTAACGAAAACCAAGACAAACAAAGCAAGCAGGGGTGGATCTACATTAGGGCTAACATGGGTCATGGCCCACCTAGGGTTTACTCACCGCCTTTCTTTCTTTGTTGGGTCGGGTCCGGAATAACTCTCATCTTAAGGTTTTTTTTTTTCTATTATGGCCTCTCATATGGGTGTGTGTATTAGTCGATCGATGTAGCGGCTGGGGTTATCATTTTTTGTAAAAAAAAAGGGTCTAACCCAATCAAGAGTTTTTGTTGTCCTTTTGTACATGTTGTCCAAAACGGACTGTGTCAATCCGTTTGAGTCACACCGCTTGGGATGACTCAGTGACCAAGATCGAAAACACCACTCCACCAGAACCAGACGGCTTCTCACCATTGCCAAAGATGAAGAAACTAACCTATCGAAAAGCTACGCCAACACAAACGCTGACGAACATCATTGAGGGCAACCTCGTTGTCTAAGTGGGTATTCATATAAGCGAAAAACATACCTTCAAAGTTCAAAGAGTTCAGTGTTAGAGTGCGTGTATAATTATTAATTAGAGATAGACTAGGATCTTCTTGTATCCCAAGTCTTTAGATATCTTAGTTAGTCTCCAAGTCATGTACCTCTATATATACCCCATGAGGATCATTGCAATACTACAACGAAATATTAAGGTTCTATATTTTCCAATATTCAGAATGTGTTGTGCCCCGCAAGAAAAAAAAAGTCATCTCAAGGTACGCAAGATACTGAAAACAATGGGTAGTGCCATGGTTTGGTGAATCTGGAAAGGAAATCCGGCGTACGTCCGCTTTGCTTCAAGATGACCAGGTAGCATCCACTGACCACTCCCGCTACCTTGCTCACGAGGCGGCCAGGCAGCCAGCAAGCTAGGCTCTACTGGACTGAACCGAACTGGAACGTATACTGAAATTCTGTTCTTCGAACGGGGGTATTTAATGTCACGATCTAAGTGACTGTTCCTACAGGAAAAAAAAAGTTGCCTAATTAGCCATTCCGTTGAGCATGCCATACTTGCTCTTTACTCCGTCGCCATGCCTTGCTTTGGCTATTCCATGGACCATTAAGGGCCTGTTTGGTTCCTGACCACACTTTGCCAAGCCAAAGTTTAGCAATTTGGCATGTGTTTGGTTCTTACCACACTTTAGAGCTGCCACAATTCACTAATCATATGGCCCACTTGTCATAGAGTGAATTTTTTGCCAACTTTTGCCACACTTTGTGGCTTCCAAAATCCTAGCCACACTTTTGTGGCTGCCACACTTGCCAAAGTTAGGCTTGGCAAACTGTGGCTGGGAACCAAACATGCCCTAATTCCTCCCTCCGTCACGCCCTCGTGCCCGCACCTGCTTGAACGTGCGGCACCTTTCATCGAGATCACTTGACTAACTTGGGAACTCAATGAACACGGCAGGCACGTAGCTTGCGTCCATTGAGTTCGATCAACCAATGTGAACGAATTTATTTTGATCTGAGAAAACCTCGTGCGCGAGCAAGGTCCTGCCCGGGGGAGGCACTCACCGGCACCGGTGCACCGCCGCGCGCGCCAGACTGACACGACCGCGCGCGAGTACGACGTACGGGTGACCCCTACAAAAGTCGAGGCAGCAAGCACGCACACACACGGGCTACGAGTTAGCCCGGAGAAGAACGGGTGTCTCCTTTCTCCGCGGAAATCCTGAAGAAAGGGAGTCCTCTTCCTTTCCGCGCGGAAAATCTGAAGAAAGCGAGTCTGGCTAGCTTGTGGAGGAAACCTGGACAAATGCATGGCACGGCTACGTATCTCGTAGTGGTGTAGCTAGTGGACGTACGTATATTTCGGTTTTGGCAAAGACCACAGCACCGGTGTGGGCGTGCGGGCATGTGACGACGAAACGGCGAGCCACACGAACGAACGAACGGATGGACGCATATGCAACAAACCATTGTGAGCTACAACAGCTTGCCCAGAGCACAGCAGCTGCATCCTGCCTGCGTACAACAAAAGCAGTGCCCAGGCGCGGCAAGCCGAGAAGAACCCGCCCCGGGTGGCGCCTCTGAAACCTCGAGACAAAAAACGGAAGCGCGTACCGCTAGCTCCACTTCTTCAGTCCGTCCGTTTCAAAAAAAAAAAACTTGTTCAGTCCACAGCACAGAAGGGGCGTGACACAACAACAGTCGGGACTCGGCAGTATCTGTGGTGCACTCACCACACACGTACCACGAGCACAAGGCTCCGGCGGCCATGATGATGATGATGATCCCACTCGCCGTGTCCTTCTTGCTGTTACGACGCGCGACGCGACCACCGGCGCCAGCGTCTCGTAACCATCTTCGCTACGCGCGCCTGCATAACATAGCTCAGACCAACGCACCGAGCAGCCGCAGCTGACTCGTGCTCAACCTCTCTGCTCGGGGTGGACACGAAAACAAACGAAGCGATGTTAATAAGAGAAAAACGCTCGCAAAACGCTTACATCGATCGTATATACACTCACTCTTGCGAAACACCTTATCCCCTATCACTACAGGAATCGCCCGAGACGCCGACGGCCGGCTGCCCTCGGCGTAGCCGCGCCTGGCCCTCGGCGTAGGCTACGCCGACGGCAGCCCTCGGCGTATGGCCTCGGCGTCCAGGTCCCTCGGCAGAGGTAGGTTCGCCGTCGGCGTACGGCTGGCCCTCGGCGTACGTCACCTACGCCGACGGCCAGGTGAGCCCCTCGGCGTCTCTGCCCTCGGCCTGTCCTGGCGGCGCGTCGTCACCGTTGACGGCGCGTCGGCAGACGCCGACGGCCTGCCCTCGGCGTACGGAAGCGGCCCGGCGACGAACGGGCGACGTGGCGCGACGTGGTGCAGCCGGCTGGCGCCTACGCCGAGGGCAACCCCCTCGGCATAGAGGCAGCGGCCCGGCGACGAACGGGCGACGTGGCGCGACGTGGTGCGGCCGGTGGGCGCCTACGCCGAGGGCTACCCCTCGGCATAGAGCCGTGCATGCAATGGCCACGCGGCGGCCATCCAGACGCAAGGCCTACGCCGACGGCATTGCCGTCGGCATAGACCTGACCATATGGTCCATGTCAGTGTCTATGCCGACGGCAATGCCGTCGGCGTAGGCCTTGCACAATTTTTTTTTCTTTTTCCAGTTCCTTTTTCTGTTCCCTGTTGCAATTCAAATTCAATTCAGCAGGTCCAGTTCATCCAAATTCATCCAAAATCAACCAAATTCATCATAATTCACATAAATATCATATAATCCACATAATACCATACATGGTGACATAATAGCATACAAGCGGAGAGCGGAGAGTGCCATGTCATCCAAATACATAGTAGTAGCAAGCAAACCCTAGTTCTAAGCTGACTAGCGGAGGAAGGACCCGGGCGGGGTGTGTCCGCCCACATCGTTGGCGAAACGAGCAGCCCGGGGTTTCGCTCCGGTAGAAGCTGCAGAAGAACCACCTGGAGAAGGACCGGTAGCACGCCCAGGAGAAGTCGACGGAGAGGCACCGGGAGTAGTCCCAGGAGTAGTCGACGGAGAGACACCAGCAGAACGCCCAGGAGACCGACCACCTTCATGAACCGGTGTGACCTCGCGCCCACCCGGCGATGCCTGGTTCCCGGACCATCCCGTTCCCTACGTGTTCCCTACATGTTAGCAACTTGCGAGGCAAAGGAAAGTGGTAACTACCGGTTTGGCAATGAACTTACCTCCGGTGTGGATCCGTAGTAAGTCGCAGCGAAAGCTGCCCTCGATGGCATGATAGGCATGTCTCCCGCCACGGTAACTCGAGCCGGTGGCGGTGTACCAGTAGACATAGAGATCATCATTTCCTGCAAGATAGGTTACAAGTTAGGCTTTGCAGAAATAAAGCATCAAACTGAGACTTGTCATCTACTTGCGCGAGAAGGAAGATTCAGACTTACTGATATATACGTCATATAGGCCGTATTCTGCCTATTCCACTGGGCAGCGGCCTGCTGATACGCTTCATTGCAGGCTTCGAAGGCCGCCTCGAAGTCAGGCTACAATTTCAGAAACAATGAATCTCGTAAACACTTAGCCATGTAGGAAGGAAAACCGGAAAGAGGATGAAAATGAGGAAACTTACATCGTAGGCGGGTGGACGAGCAGGCCGTGGACGAGGCTGGGGGCTGTCGGCGGTGAGGGTATGCTTGAGGCGCGTGTAGCTCGTGGAGTGGGTAGGCTTGACCGCCTTATTCATCCAAGGGAAACGGCCATGCGGACGCCCGTGCCCCGACAGGACCAACGACTCCTCGTCGACCGGAATGGTCAAGGGGTCATCCACCTCGGGGTGACGAGACTTGACCATGTCGCAGTAGTCCTCCTTGGCGGCCTTGGCATTGCCGTAGTACTGTGGCTGAGGCAATGCGGGATTGGGCTTCTGCTTCGTCCGCATCATGTCATATATCTGGGCATCATGAAGCACCACCCCAGGTGGTGCCTCGGCCACCTGCATCGCGAAAAGAAAAGTTAAGCGTACCACAAATGAGACATGGCGGGAAATGAATGAAGGTCGTTCCATGTATATACATACCTTTTTCCCCTTGAAGCGGGTGTAGTCGCGGTTTCCCGCGCAGTGTGTGCCACCGGTGCCTCGGTTCTCCATGTTACGCCTCGACACGGCTGCAAACTCCTCGTCCTGCCTGAGCCACCTCGCCCTAATCAGCTCCTCCCATGCCTCCCTATGCTGCTCGGCCCACTCCGGACAAACCTGAAAACGCAATACTCAGCTCAAGATAATTCAATGAAAACTTAGCAGCAATGTAGAATCTCATTGACATTTTACTCACCGACATGTACTCCTCAATGGTCATTGCCCATTCCTCCGTAGGCTCGTTACCAACATAGTACTCCTTCTTGACCCTCTTACCCTTGTTAGCCCAGAAGGCACTAGCGCTGGTGAACTTTTGGTTGTACCACTGCTGCGGTGTCAACCTCTCGCAAGCGCCACGCAAAGTGAGACGCGCCTGCGTGTCATGCTCCGGGTCCACACGATAGAAGCACTTCAATCATGCATAAATCAGTTGTGAAAGTCATGAGTTAGCACATTAGGGTCATCAACTATGAACGGTGCTCGAGAAATATATGCCTTACCCAGAACTTGGTGGTCACAGCCTCAGCAGCTGTCGCGAAGCCTACGGCAGGGGCATCCTCATAGTCCGCCCAAGTAGTGGCTAGCTTCGTCGGGCCACCGGGGACCGTGCTAAGGGGAGTGTATCTGCCGGGCCAGAACTTCTTAATCCGAGCCCCAAGCAAGCTGTTAGGCATGCGGGGGGGCTTGGCATCCCATGTCCAGTTGCTGCAAATAAATCACACATTAGTACACATGCCAAATTGTTTATTATGCCCAAGATGAAAATACATGTTCGAAATTTCTGAAGTAGTACACTTACTCATCGCTCGAAGGAATGATAAGGGCCTTGTCATCATGGGTCTTCGGCTCCTTCCTCGCATCGGGGACTCTAGCTTCTCCACGAAGCTTCAAGGGCTTCGGCGCACCCCCATCCTCCATCACCTCCAACTCAGCCCTAGAGTCCGACTCGTGTGTAGACTCCGTCTCCATCTCCACCTCCCCACTAGACGGACCCTCTAGGTACAACTCAGGAGCCACGTCGCCAGAAGCGGAGGGTGGCTCGTCAAAGTCCATGTGTACCCCGCCGCCACCTCGTCCTCCACCTCGTCCTCCTCGTCCTCGTCCTCGACCTCCACCTCGTCCTCCTCGTCCTCGTCCTCCATCGGTACCATCGGCGTAACGCGGATTTTGCACCGGGGCTCGATCACTCCGTCTAGTGGGTCTAGGAATATTCCTCTTCACCTGCGCCAGCGTCTTAAGCAAGCTCTCGGAGTCTGCCTTGCCGCTGCTCATATTGTCCAGTCACCTGCATTGAGAAGAATAAAACAGTTAAGCACAAAGACATATTATATGAAGATACTAAGAATAAAAGGCACAATGCAATTAAGAAGCATGTTGACATAATAAAATGAAGATACTAAGAATAAAAGGCACAATGCAATTAAGAAGCATGTTGACATAATAAAATGAAGATACTAAGAATAAAAGGCACAATGCAATTAAGAAGCATGTTGACAAATAAATACTAAGAATAAAAGACCCTCACCAGCCATCATCGCTCTCACGCTCACTCTCATACTCCATCTCTTTCTCTTTCTCTTTCTCTTTCTCTGGCCCACTATCACTATCACTATCTTGTGAGTACAAAGTTGAAGGGTCGACGGGTGGAGGCTCATCATAATTGTCATTCGCCTCAAGTAACTTCTCGAGCATAGATATGTCCTTTAGATCCACCACCGACTCACCACGAGTTTACGCATCGTTCCCGAGGTCTTCTTGAACAAACGGTTCTAAAATATATTCCCCGAAGTCTGTTCCTCTTGATAGAAAATCCCCTCGTATGTCACGGGGTCAATGTTGTTGTAATCATCCTCAGAGGGAATCGGTAGGTTACCATGTGGCGATACGGAAGACGACTTCCCAACCCTTGAGTTCCGCTTTTCCGGCATGGGTAGGGCAAATAATAAACTTGCTTGGCTTGGTGAGCCACAATAAAGACATCGGCTCCGCTATAGGTGGTTGAAGGCTTAACTTCAACTAACCCAATGGACTTATCACTTCTCTGTCCACCTATTGGGTCGAACCAATGACACTTGAACACGACGATATTGAGTTGCACGTTCGTACGATTGAATGTCAACTCGTATACACTTTGTAACCTTCCGTAGTAATCAAAGTTGTTGGCTCCTTTGGTGAAGACCCCGGTATTTATCGTTTTGGGATTCGCCCGGCCCTTCTCGGTGCGTCTCTCGTGTGGAAGCGAAACCCATTCACATCATACTTCTCATACTTGGTCACCTCACGGCTACAACCTTGGGAAACACATTTCAACTCATCTATCATATCAACGTTTCTCTCACGGCCCTACAAGAACATTTCAAATTTGTTGTGTGCATTAGTTACGTGTAATAAGAGGGACAAGTCACGTGTTGCAATGTAAGAGGAAAGGTTAGAAATTACTTTTTCCATGAACCATGTCACAAAGTTTTTATTAATTCCGGGAGCACCGTCTTTCAATAGAGTGTCCATCTCCGAGGTTTCGGGCAATTCATCATACGGCCACATTTCATCCGTGAATTCGCTGAAAGGAGAAAATAAGCATTAGACCGAGACGAGGTTACTAGCTGCAAAGTAATTTGTTCACCATTTTACCTTACGAATGGGATCACTTCCTCCATGTTCATAAGCACATATAGCATTATACAATCCTTCTCTTCGTTCTCCAATTTATATTTTGTTCCTTTACCAGCCTTGCCACCGGGGAATTGGAATAGTTTTAGCTTGGGGTCATTCTCGGGCACGTCGACATTGTAACGAGTGACCGGGTTATGCTGAGTGGGAACATCATCGGGATAGTACGTTGCCGCGGCATCTGCCATCTCCCGAAGGCATATTGCCTCAGCTATGCATGCTTCAATCTTGGCCTTGTTTCCAGTTATCTTTCGAATATACTTAAACTCTCTCTCAATACGTAATCGCCAACGAAACCGCACCGGACCACCCAAGAGTGCCTCGTTGGCGAGGTGCACAATGAGATGTGCCATCGGAGTAAAGAAGCCTGGCGGAAAAATCATATCCAAATTGCATAGCAACTCCGGCACCTGTATGTTGTAGCTTTGCAATAACCTCGGGACATATCCGCTTAGCACAGAGCGTGCGGAAGAAATGGCTCAAGCTGCGCAAGCACTCGCGACTTTCTCGGGGATATACCCTCGAAGCATCACCGGCATGAGCCGCTGAATCCATATATGATAGTCGTGACTCTTGAGCCCGGTGACTTTTCCCGTCGAAAGATTAACTCTCTTACTCATATTCGAGCAATAACCATCCGGGAACATCACGACGTATTTGAGCCACCCGAATGCCTCCTTCTTTTGGATGGAATCAAGGCGTTAAGTTGGCATGCGGCTTGAACCAATTCTTTTGACGGCCAATAGGACGCTTCATGTGTAATTTTTCCCTATCACAGAGGATCTCAATATCGACTCTAGCCTTGACATTATCCTTTGACTTCCCGGGAATGTTCAGGCATGTGTGAAAGACGGACTCCGCGACATTCTTTATAGTGTGCATCACATCGATGTTATGGGGAAGTTCGAGGTCCTTGTAATACTCGAGCTTCGTTAAAGCCGCCTCGTGAGTCCAGTTGTGCGTTACACCATATCCCTCAAATTGATGGCCCGTTGGCGTCGCTGCCGGCACGAGAGCACGTAGCTCGGCTTCATCAAGTGTACCATCAAACTTCGGCACGTCTTTTTTCATGCACAACTTTGCCCTTCTTGAAGTTCTTTTGTCTTCTCTAAACGGATGCCTCCTTTTGAGGAACTGTCGATTCGTGTCAAACGCAACATACTTGCGACCCTTCGTAGCCAAAGGAACTCAAGCCGATGCTCTGCACACCGGGGCATGGCCACTTACCAG
This sequence comes from Lolium perenne, assembly GCF_019359855.2. Classification (NCBI taxonomy): domain Eukaryota; kingdom Viridiplantae; phylum Streptophyta; class Magnoliopsida; order Poales; family Poaceae; genus Lolium; species Lolium perenne. The sequence goes on from NC_067247.2 coordinate 315,378,182, forward strand.
CTGTACACCATCCACATGTTAGGCGTACCCGGGCATGTCATGCATGGTATACTGCAACCAAACTCTCATGCAGAAGTTTGTCTTCGATGCTCGGTCGTACGTCAATGTCCCGTGGTGCCAAGAGTGGTTCAAATCTTCCACAATCGGCTGCATGTAGACACTCAAATTCTTCCCCGGGTAATGAGGGCCTGGAATGATCAGCGACAGAAACATGGTCTTCCTCGTCATTAGGACTCCGGGAGGGAGATTGAGCGGAATAACAAACACGGGCCAGCAACTGTAATTGGCATTGGACATACCATATGGATTGAAGCCATCTGTTGCTATCGCAATTCTGACATTCCGAGCCTCGGCTGCCTTAAGGCGGTGTTTTGTATCGAAGTTCTTCCATGCCGTACCATCGGATGGATGTCCCATCTTCAACTTCTTGTTTTCGTCCACGAATCTCTTCCCATACTTGTGCCACGTCATCTGTTTGGCTGTCTCCTCGTGCATGTAAAGCCGCTGGATTCTTTTTATGAATGGGAGATATCGAAGAATCGACTTTGCGGTGCTTGACTGCCTCACCTGACCATCCTTTCCCGTTACCTCTTCATACCTAGACTGCTTACAGATGGGACAGTACTTGTCCTCCGCATACTGTCTCCAAAATAGAACGCAGCCTTTCGGACAACAGTCTATCCTTTGATAATCCATGTTGAGGTCCTTCATAATTCTCCTCGTCGCGTGCAGGCTTTGAGGCAGACAATGATCTTTGGGCAACATGTTACCAGTTGTTTTCAGACTTGCTTCAAAGCCCTCACGGGTGGTGTTGTACCGGGTCTTGTTGGCTAGACATTGGGAGATGGCATCGAGCTGAGAAATCGCGGCGCCCTCGTACAGAGGCCTCTTAGCCGCGGCAATCATATCATAGAAGGCCTTCGCGGTTGGTGATACGTCTCCGACGTATCGATAATTTCTTATGTTCCATGCCACATTATTGATGTTATCTACATGTTTTATGCACACTTTATGTCATATTCGTGCATTTTCTGGAATTAACCTATTAACAAGATGCCGAAGTGCCGATGTCTTGTTTCATTGTTTTTGGTTTCAGAAATCCTAGTAAGGAAATATTCTCGGAATTGGACGAAATCAAAGCCCAGGGGCCTATTTTTCCACGGAGCTTCCAGAAGACCGAAGAACACACAAAGTGGGGCCACGAGGTGGCGACACCACGTGGCGGCGCGGCCCAGGGGGGGCCCGCGCCGCCCTATGGTGTGGCCCCCTCGTCTGGCCCCCGACTCTGCCCTTCCGCCTACAAATAGCCTCCGTGACGAAAACCCCAGTACCGAGAACCACGATACGGAAAACCTTCCAGAGACGCCGCCGCCGCCGATCCCATCTCGGGGGATCCAGGAGATCGCCTCCGGCACCCTGCCGGAGAGGGGAATCATCTCCCGGAGGACTCTACGCCGCCATGGTCGCCTCCGGTGTGATGTGTGAGTAGTCTACCCCTGGACTATGGGTCCATAGCAGTAGCTAGATGGTTGTCTTCTCCCCATTGTGCTATCATTGTCGGATCTTGTGAGCTGCCTAACATGATCAAGATCATCTATCTGTAATTCTATATGTTGCGTTTGTTGGGATCCGATGAATAGAGAATACTTGTTATGTTGATTATCAAAGTTATGCTTATGTGTTGTTTATGATCTTGCATGCTCTCCGTTACTAGTAGATGCTCTGGCCAAGTAGATGCTTGTAACTCCAAGAGGGAGTACTTATGCTCGATAGTGGGTTCATGCCTCGCATTGACACCTGGGACAGGATGACAGAAAGTTCTAAGGTTGTGTTGTCTTGTTGCCACTAGGGATAAAACATTGATGCTATGTCTAAGGATGTAGTTGTTGATTACATTACGCACCATACTTAATGCAATTGTCTGTTGCTTTGCAACTTAATACCGGAGGGGGTTCGGATGATAACTTTGAAGGTGGACTTTTTAGACATAGATGCGGTTGGATGGCGGTCTATGTACTTTGTCGTAATGCCCAATTAAATCTCACTATACTCATCATGATATGTATGTGCATTGTCATGCTCTCTTTATTTGTCAATTGCCCAACTGTAATTTGTTCACCCAACATGCTGTTCGTCTTATGGGAGAGACACCTCTAGTGAACTGTGGACCCCGGTCCGATTCTCTTTATGAAATACAATCTACTGCAATCGTTTCATCAAGTTTTCTGCAAACAATCATCTTCCACACAATACGGTTAACTCTTTGTTACAGCAAGCCGGTGAGATTGACAACCTCACTGTTTCGTTGGGGCAAAGTACTTTGGTTGTGTTGTGCAGGTTCCACGTTGGCGCCGGAATCCCTGGTGTTGCGCCGCACTACATCTCGCCGCCATCAACCTTCAACGTGCTTCTTGGCTCCTCCTGGTTCGATAAACCTTGGTTTCTTTCTCGAGGGAAAACTTGCTGCTGTGCGCATCATACCTTCCTCTTGGGGTTGCCCAACGAACGTGTGAAATACACGCCATCAAGCTCTTTTCTGGCGCCGTTGTCGGGAGATCAAGACACGCTGCAAGGGGAGTCTCCACTTCTCAATCTCTTTACTTTGTTTTTGTCTTGCTTAGTTTTATTTACTACTTTGTTTGCTGCACTAAATCAAAATACAAAAAAATTAGTTGCTAGTTTTACTTTATTTGTTATCTTGTTTGCTATATCGAAAACACAAAAAAATTAGTTACTTGCATTTACTTTATCTAGTTTGCTTTATTTACTGTTGCTAAAATGGCCAACGCTGAAAATACTAAGTTGTGTGACTTCACAACCACAAATAATAATGATTTCTTATGCACACCTATTGCTCCACCTGCTACTACAGCAGAATTCTTTGAAATTAAACCTGCTTTACTTAATCTTGTTATGAACAATCAATTTTCCTGGTGTTAGTTCTGATGATGCTGCTGCCCATCTCAATAATTTTGTTGAACTATGTGAAATGCAAAAATATAAAGATGTAGATGGTGATATTATTAAACTAAAATTGTTCCCTTTCTCATTAAGAGGAAGAGCTAAAGATTGGTTGCTATCTCTGCCTAAGAATAGTATTGATTCATGGACTAAATGCAAGGATGCTTTTATTGGTAGATATTATCCCCCTGCTAAAATTATATCTTTGAGGAGTAGCATAATGAATTTTAAACAATTAGATACTGAACATGTTGCTCAAGCTTGGGAAATAATGAAATCTCTGGTTAAAAATTGCCCAACCCATGGACTGACTACTTGGATGATCATCCAAACCTTCTATGCAGGACTAAATTTTTCTTCACGGAATTTATTGGATTCAGCTGCTGGAGGTACCTTTATGTCCATCACTCTTGGTGAAGCAACAAAGCTTCTTGATAATATGATGATCAACTACTCTGAATGGCACACGGAAAGAGCTCCACAAAGTAAGAAGGTAAATTCTGTCGAAGAAACCTCTTCCTTGAGTGATAAGATTGATGCTATTATGTCTATGCTTGTGAATGATAGGACTAATATTGATCCTAATAATGTTCCATTAGCTTCATTGGTTGCACAAGAAGAACATGTTGATGTAAACTTCATTAAAAATAATAATTTCAACAACAATGCTTACCGGAACAATTCTAGTAACAACTATAGGCCATATCCTTATAATAATGGCAACGGCTATGGTAATTCTTATGGGAATTCTTACAACAATAATAGGAGTTCACCCCTGGACTTGAAGCCATGCTTAAAGAATTTATTAGTACACAAACTGCTTTTAACAAATCTGTTGAAGAAAAGCTTGGGAAAATTGATATACTTGCTTCTAAAGTTGATAGTCTTGCTGCTGATGTTGATCTTTTGAAATCAAAAGTTTTGCCTAATGAGAATCATCATAATAAAATTACTACTACAGCAAATGCCATTCAAGTTAGAATTAATGAGAATATAAGATTAATGGCTGAACTGCGTGCTAGGTGGGATAGAGAAGAAAATGAAAAACTAGCTAAAGAGAAGAATATAGCTAAAGTTTGGACTATTACCACCACTAGTAATGCTAATGCTACACATGTTGCTGCACCTTCTACTCATACTAATAAAAGAATTGGTGTTAGCAATGTTTCCACTTCGAATGCAAAGCGCGAAAAAGCCTGAAAGCTGCTAAAGCTGCTGAAATCGCCTGTGATAAAGCTGCTGAAATTTTTTCCAACATTGGGGATGATGATCCCATTGCTTTAGATTATAATGGTTTGAATTTTGATGATTGCCACATCTCTGAAGTTATAAAGTTCTTGCAAAAACTTGCTAAAAGTCCTAATGCTAGTGCTATAAATTTGGCTTTCACGCATCATATTACAAATGCTCTCATAAAAGCTAGAGAAGAGAAACTAGAGCGTGAAGCCTCTATTCCTAAAAAGCTAGAGGATGGTTGGGAACCCATCATTAAGATGAAGGTTAAAGATTTTGATTGTAATGCTTTATGTGATCTTGGTGCAAGTATTTCTGTTATGCCTAAGAAAATTTATAATATGCTTGACTTGCCACCGCTGAAAAATTGTTATTTGGATGTTAATCTTGCTGATCATTCTACAAAGAAACCTTTGGGTAAAGTTGATAATGTTCGCATTACCGTTAACAATAACCTTGTTCCTGTTGATTTTGTTGTCTTGGATATTGAATGCAATGCATCTTGTCCCATTATATTGGGAAGACCTTTTCTTCGAACTGTTGGTGCTACCATTGATATGAAGGAAGGTAATATAAAATATCAATTTCCTCTCAAGAAAGGTATGGAACACTTCCCTAGAAAGAGAATGAAGGTACCTTTTGATTCTATTATGAGAACAAATTATGATGTTGACACTTCATCTCTTGATAATACTTGATACACACTTTCTGCGCCTAGCTGAAAGGCGTTAAAGAAAAGCGCTTATGGGAGACAACCCATGTTTTTACCTACAGTACTTTGTTTTTATTTTGTGTCTTGGAAGTTTTTTACTACTGTAGCAACCTCTCCTTATCTTAGTTTTGTGTTTTGTTGTGCCAAGTTAAGCCGTTGATGGAAAAGTAAGTACTAGATTTGGATTACTGCACAGTTCCAGATTTCTTTGCTGTCACGAATCTGGGTCCACCTCCCTGTAGGTAGCTCAGAAAATTAAGCCAATTTACGTGCATGATCCTCAGATATGTATGCAACTTTCATTCAATTTGAGCATTTTCATTTGAGCAAGTCTGGTGCCATTTTAAAATTCGTCAATACGAACTGTTCTGTTTTGACAGATTCTGCCTTTTATTTCGCATTGCCTCTTTCGCTATGTTGGATGAATTTCTTTGATCCACTAATGTCCAGTAGCATTATGCAATGTCCAGAAGTGTTAAGAATGATTGTGTCACCTCTGAATATGTCAATTTATAATGTGCACTAACCCTCTAATGAGTTGTTTCGAGTTTGGTGTGGAGGAAGTTTTCAAGGATCAAGAGAGGAGTATGATGCAACATGATCAAGGAGAGTGAAAGCTCTAAGCTTGGGGATGCACCCGGTGGTTCACCCCTGCATATATCAAGAAGACTCAAGCGTCTAAGCTTGGGGATGCCCAAGGCATCCCCTTCTTCATCGACAACATTATCAGGTTCCTCCCCTGAAACTATATTTTTATTCCATCACATCTTATGTGCTTTTTCTTGGAGCGTCGGTTTGTTTTTGTTTTTGTTTTGTTTGAATAAAATGGATCCTAGCATTCACTTTATGGGAGAGATACACGCTCCGCTGTAGCATATGGACAAGTATGTCCTTGGTTTCTACTCATAGTATTCATGGCGAAGTTTCTCCTTCGTTAAATTGTTATATGGTTGGAATTGGAAAATGATACATGTAGTAATTGCTATAAATGTTTTGGGTAATGTGATACTTGGCAATTGTTGTGCTCATGTTTAAGCTCTTGCATCATATACTTTGCACCCATTAATGAAGAAATACATAGAGCATGCTAAAATTGGTTTGCATATTTGGTTTCTCTAAGGTCTAGATAATTTCTAGTATTGAGTTTGAACAACAAGGAAGATGGTGTAGAGTCTTATAATGTTTTCAATATGTCTTTTATGTGAGTTTTGCTGCACCGGTTCATCCTTGTGTTTGTTTCAAATAAGCCTTGCTAGCCTAAACCTTGTATCGAGAGGGAATACTTCTCATGCATCCAAAATACTTGAGCCAACCACTATGCCATTTGTGTCCACCATACCTACCTATACTACATGGTATTTTCCAGCCATTCCAAAGTAAATTGCTTGAGTGCTACCTTTAAAATTCCATCATTCACCTGTGCAATATATAGCTCATGGGACAAATAGCTTAAAAACTATTGTGGTATTGAATATGTAATTATGCACTTTATCTCTTATTAAGTTGCTTGTTGTGCGATAACCATGTTTACTGGGGAACGCCATCAACTCATTGTTGAATTTCATGTGAGTTGCTATGCATGTTCGTCTTGTACGAAGTAAGGGCGATCTACTCTGAGTTGAATGGTTTGAGCATGCATATTGTGAGAGAAGAACATTGGGCCGCTAACTAAAGCCATGTTCCATGGTGGAAGTTTCAGTTTTGGACAAACATCCTCAAATCTCTAATGAGAAAAGAATTAATTGTTGTTGAATGCTTAAAGCATTAAAAGAGGAGTCCATTATCTGTTGTCTATGTTGTCCCGGTATGGATGTCTAAGTTGAGAATAATCAAAAGCGAGAAATCCAAATGCGAGCTTTCTCCTTAGACCTTTGTACAGGCGGCATAGAGGTACCTTTGTGATACTTGGTTAAAGCATATGTATTGCGGTGATAATCCAGGTAGTCCAAGCTAATTAGGACAAGGTGCGGGCACTATTAGTACACTATGCATGAGGCTTGCAACTTATAAGATATAATTTACATGATGCATATGCTTTATTACTACCGTTGACAAAATTGTTTCATGTTTTCAAAATCAAAGCTCTAGCACAAATATAGCAATCGATGCTTTTCCTCTATGAGGACCATTCTTTTACTTTCAATGTTGAGTCAGTTCACCTATTTCTCTCCACCTCAAGAAGCAAACACTTGTGTGAACTGTGCATTGATTCCTACATACTTGCTTATTGCACTTATTATATTACTCTATGTTGACAATATCCATGAGATATACATGTTACAAGTTGAAAGCAACCGCTGAAACTTAATCTTCTTTTGTGTTGCTTCAATGCCTTTACTTTGAATTATTGCTTTATGAGTTAACTCTTATGCAAGACTTATTGATGCTTGTCTTGAAGTGCTATTCATGAAAAGTCTTTGCTATATGATTCACTTGTTTACTCATGTCATACACATTGTTTTGATCGCTGCATTCACTACATATGCTTTACAAATAGTATGATCAAGATTATGATGGCATGTCACTCCAGAAATTATACGTGTTATCGTTTTACCGCTCGGGACGAGCAGAACTAAGCTTGGGGATGCTGATACGTCTCCGACGTATCGATAATTTCTTATGTTCCATGCCACATTATTGATGTTATCTACATGTTTTATGCACACTTTATGTCATATTCGTGCATTTTCTGGAACTAACCTATTAACAAGATGCCGAAGTGCCGATTCTTTGTTTTACTGTTTTTGCTTACAGAAATCCTAGTAAGGAAATATTCTCGGAATTGGACGAAATCAAAGCCCCGGGGCCTATTTTTCCACGGAGCTTCCAGAAGACCGAAGAACACACGAAGTGGGGCCACGAGGTGGCGACACCACGTGGCGCCGCCGCCCAGGGGGCCCGCGCGCCGCCTATGGTGTGGCCCCCTCGTCGGCCCCGACTCTGCCCTTCCGCCTACAAATAGCCTCCGTGACGAAACCCCGCATCGAGAACCACGATACGGAAAACCTTCCAGAGACGCCGCCGCCGCCGATCCCATCTCGGGGGATCCAGGAGATCGCCTCCGGCACCTGCCGAGAGGGGAATCATCTCCCGGAGGACTCTACGCCGCCATGGTCGCCTCCGGTGTGATGTGTGAGTAGTCTACCCCTGGACTATGGGTCCATAGCAGTAGCTAGATGGTTGTCTTCTCCCCATTGTGCTATCATTGTCGGATCTTGTGAGCTGCCTAACATGATCAAGATCATCTATACGTAATTCTATATGTTGCGTTTGTTGGGATCCGATGAATAGAGAATACTTGTTATGTTGATTATCAAAGTTATGCTTATGTGTTGTTTATGATCTTGCATGCTCTCCGTTACTAGTAGATGCTCTGGCCAAGTAGATGCTTGTAACTCCAAGAGGGAGTACTTATGCTCGATAGTGGGTTCATGCCTCGCATTGACACCTGGGACAAGGTGTGAAAGTTCTAAGGTTGTGTTGTGCTGTTGCCACTAGGGATAAAACATTGATGCTATGTCTAAGGATGTAGTTGTTGATTACATTACGCACCATACTTAATGCAATTGTCTGTTGCTTTGCAACTTAATACTGGAGGGGGTTCGGATGATAACCTGAAGGTGGACTTTTTAGGCATAGATGCAGTTGGATGGCGGTCTATGTACTTTGTCGTAATGCCCAATTAAATCTCACTATACTCATCATGATATGTATGTGCATTGTCATGCTCTCTTTATTTGTCAATTGCCCAACTGTAATTTGTTCACCCAACATGCTGTTCGTCTTATGGGAGAGACACCTCTAGTGAACTGTGGACCCCGGTCCAATTCTCTTTACTGAAATACAATCCCATCGCAATCTTTGTTCTGCTTTTTCGCAAACAATCATCTTCCACACAATACGGTTAACTCTTTGTTACAGCAAGCCGGTGAGATTGACAACCTCACTGTTTCGTTGGGGCAAAGTACTTTGGTTGTGTTGTGCAGGTTCCACGTTGGCGCCGGAATCCCTGGTGTTGCGCCGCACTACATCTCGCCGCCATCAACCTTCAACGTGCTTCTTGGCTCCTCCTGGTTCGATAAACCTTGGTTTCTTTCTGAGGGAAAACTTGCTGCTGTGCGCATCATACCTTCCTCTTGGGGTTGCCCAACGAACGTGTGAAATACACGCCATCAGTTGGCTCTGGTTCCTCCGGTTCTGGCGGCGCCTCCGGTTCTGGCGGCGCCTCCGGTTCTGGCGGCGAATCCGGGACATCGGCATGGACGAGATCATCTAGAAAGTCTCTAACTCCATCGTACGCATTGCCATTGAGCCGTTGCCGCATCACCTCACCTCTGTCACGTTCGCGCTCATCAAAGTCGATTTTCGTGACGTACCCATGCATATACCCATATTGCAGAAGGTGTCTATACATTTCATCCTTCCCACGACGTTGACGCTTCACGCAGCGAACACAGGGGCAAAGTGCCCGAACCAGCCCCTTTGTACCACGCGCTAACTCATTCACTAGAAAATGGGTCTTCCTTGTCCACTCATCTGTTTTCTCAGTCGCACTAACACGCTCATTGTACATCCATCCATTATCAGCCATCCTCTGCTTTATTGGGAGCCAAACCACAGACATAGCATTTATATCAAATAGGAAATTAAATGCATCATATTTTTATTTATTTTACCGGGCGAAACGCATGCATCAACCTACATCTCTACTAGGTGGGCTCCTAGCAGCCGCCGGATCCGTAGTTGGCTACGTTCTCCATGCTCTACCCCGGTCCAAGTCAATTTCGCAGCACCTCCCCGCTGCTCTCCCGATACACGTCTCGGCAAAAAGCCGAGAGGATGTGCATCCGGAGAACAACGGGGAGGCGCCGCCGAAATCCTGACTCGGACCGGAGTAGAACATGGAAAACGTAGACAACTACGCATCCGCCGACTGTCCCGTAAATGCCGCAAGCGTTACGGTTCAAAATATGCGGACCACTAATGCATATTTATCCGCGTAACGCTCGCGGACGGGAAGTGACACCTAGGTTACGCAACTTGACTTGGAAATTGAATCTAGTGACATAAGAAAATGCGGAGAAGGGGGGCGATGTTTTAGCTCACCCTCGGCTGTAGAGGAAGTCGTTCAACAACCGAGTGTCGATGTCGGCGACCGTCAAGAAGTGCGTCAAGATCTGGGATCGTCACGTCGGGGTGCTCATGACGAGGCGGTCACCACATGGCCTATTTTTGTTTCAATCAAAACAAAATTACATTGTTAGAACAAATTCACATTTGAACAAATTCACATTTGAATTTCTATTTCCATTATTAAACAAATTCATTTCTATTTCTACTACACATTTCGATTTCATTTCTATTTTTTTCTTCCAAATTTCCACTATTCTATTTCTATTACTATTTCAAATCAATTTTATTTTATTTCTTTCAACTATTTTCACTATTCTATTTCTATTAGCAGTATTGTATTTCTATTACAACAATTAAAGCAAATAGAAAAATAAAAGACAGGGAGCTAACCCTAGCTTACCTATGCAGGGAAGAGGGGCCGAGCAGGGGAGAGGAGGAGGGCGGCACGGCAGGGGAGAGGAGGAGGGCGGCACGGCAGGGGAGAGGAGGAGGGGCGGCACGGCAGGGGAGAGGAGGGCGGCCGGCTAGAGGGCAGTGAGGGGAGGAGGAGGGGCGGCACGGCAGGGGAGAGGAGGGTGGTGGCGGGGGCGGAGCCTGCGGCGGGCGGCGGGGAGGGGCGTGCGGCGGGCAGTGAGGGGAGGAGGAGGGCAGTGAGGGGAGGAGGGCGGCCGGGGGCAGTGAGGGGAGGAGGGTGGCGGCGGGGAGGGGCCTGCGGCGGCGGGGAGGGGCATGCGGCGGCGGGAGGGGCGGCACGGGCGGGTTTGGGGGAGGGCAGTGAGGTTTGGGGGCGGCTCGAACGGGTCCGGCTCGACCCGTTCAAGTCCTAACCTTAGGGGCTATGCCGACGGCCAGGGATATGCCGACGGCTACCCTCGGCATAGCCGTTTTTTTATTTTATTTCCTATTTTTTCTTTTTCTTTTACAAATGCTTTTTCACAAATCCAATTTCGGCGAAGTTTATATCCAAATTGTTCAGAAAAACATGATCTACCCAAATATAAACTTTGTTTCAACTTTTGAACAAATAAATTTGACAATAATTCAATTTGGGAATTCAACATGCAAACTTGTTTAATTCATAACTCTTTATCTACAATTCCAAATTTAGCAAATTTTATATCTATTTGCATCAGAAAAGTGAGAGGAATTCAAATATCACATTGTCATGCATCTTTGGCATCATCTATGAGTTGTCCAAATTAAAACTTGCAAATTGAATTAAAACTATATGTGAGGGTGTTATCATTTCATGTGAATTGTGAGCACCCCACTTAATTTTTGCTTGCACCTACCATCTTGCCATGTCATCATGCATGATATTGCGTATTGCATTTACCTGTATTAATTTGTGCTATTACTCTCCTTGTATGTGCTATTTGGTTCTTCCTGAGTAGACACCGACGCAGAGCAGTTCGAGCAGGAGTACGAGCACCCCCTGGATATAAAACCATCTCAAATCACTTGTGTGCATTACATGTGAACACACACAAGTTTTGGGGCCATTCCCTAGATCCGATGCTTGATTTTTGACGAAACTCTAGTTCTGTTGACCGCGCGGTCTACCCCTTTGACTACATCCCATCGGGGGTCCCCCGGTGGGCATATGCCTCCATTTGAGCTTGGTTAGGTCATAGGTACATGTGGAAACAAGGATCATCCCATATGATCCCAAGTTTCTCTCCGGTTCACCTCCGAGGGAGTTCCCCCCTATACATGCAGAATCTGCCTAAGTGTAGTAACCCCCTGTCCGAGAAGCCGGACACACCTGGGGGGGTAGCCTTGGATATAAAACCATCTCAAATCACTTTTGTGCATTCCATGTGGACACACACAAGTTTTGGGGCCATTCCCTTGATCTGATGCTCGATTTCCGATGAAACCCTAGTTCTGTTGACCGCGCGGTCTACCCCTTTAACTGCATCCCATCGGGGGTCCCCCGGTGGGCATATGCCTCCATTTGAGCTTGGTTAGGTCATAGGTACATGTGGAAACAAGGATCATCACATATGATCCCAAGTTTCTCTCCGGTTCAACTCCGAGGGAGTTCCCCCCTATACATGCAGAATCTGCCTAAGTGTAGTAACCCCCTGTCCGAGAAGCCGGACACACCTGGGGGGTAGCCTTGGATATAAAACCATCTCAAATCACTTTTGTGCATTCCATGTGGACACACACAAGTTTTGGGGCCATTCCCTAGATCCGATGCTCGATTTCCGACGAAACCCTAGTTACGTTGGACCGCGCGGTCTACCCCTTTGATCGCATCCCATCGGGGTCCCCGGTGGGCATATGCCTCCATTTGAGCTTGGTTAGGTCATAGGTACATGTGGAAACAACGATCATCCCATATGATATCAAGTTTCTCTCCGGTTCAACTCAGGAGTTCCCCCCTATACATGCATAATCTGCCTAAGTGTAGGAACCCCCTGTCCGAGAAGCCGGACACACCTGGGGGGGTAGCCTTGGATATAAAACCATCTCAAATCAATTTTGTGCATGCCATGTGGACACACACAAGTTTTGGGGCCATTCCCTAGATCCGACGCTCGATTTCTGACGAAACCCTAGTTCTGTTGACCGCGCGGTCTACCCCTTTGACTGCATCCCATCGGGCCGGTGGGCATATGCCTCCATTTGAGCTTGGTTAGGTCATAGGTACATGTGGAAACAAAAATCATCCCATATGATATCAAGTTTCTCTCCGGTTCACGTACGAGGGAGTTCCCCCCTATACATGCGAGACCGCCCAAGTGTAGGAACCCCTGTCCGAGAAGCCGGACACACTGGGGGTAGCCTTGGATATAAAACCATCTCAAATCACTTTTGTGCATTCCATGTGGACACACACAAGTTTTGGGGCCATTCCCTAGATCCGACGCTCGATTTCGACGAAACCCTAGTTACGGTGACCGCGCGGTCTACCCCTTTGATCGCATCCCATCGGGCCGGTGGGCATATGCCTCCATTTGAGCTTGGTTAGGTCATAGGTACATGTGGAAACAAAAATCATCCCATATGATATCAAGTTTCTCTCCGGTTCACGTACGAGGGAGTTCCCCCTATACATGCAGAATCTGCCCAAGTGTAGGAACCCCCTGTCCGAGAAGTCGGACACACCTGGGGGGTAGCCTTGGATATAAAACCATCTCAAATCACTTTTGTGCATTCCATGTGGACACACACAAGTTTTGGGGCCATTCCCTAGATCCGACGCTCGATTTCTGACGAAACCCTAGTTCTGTTGACCGCGCGGTCTACCCCTTTGACTGCATCCCATCGGGGGTCCCCCGGTGGGCATATGCCTCCATTTGAGCTTGGTTAGGTCATAGGTACATGTGGAAACAAAAATCATCCCATATGATATCAAGTTTCTCTCCGGTTCACGTACGAGGGAGTTCCCCCCTATACATGCAGAATCTGCCCAAGTGTAGGAACCCCCTGTCCGAGAAGCCGGACACACCTGGGGGGTAGCCTTGGATATAAAACCATCTCAAATCAATTTTGTGCATGCCATGTGGACACACACAAGTTTTGGGGCCATTCCCTAGATCCGACGCTCGATTTCTGACGAAACCCTAGTTCTGTTGACCGCGTGGTCTACCACTTTGACCGCACCCCACGGGGGTACCCCCGGTGGGCATATGCCTCCATTTGAGCTTGGTTAGGTCATAGGTACATGTGGAAACAAGGATCATCACATATGATCCCAAGTTTCTCTCCGGTTCAACTCCGAGGGAGTTCCCCCCTATACATGCAGAATCTGCCCAAGTGTAGGAACCCCCTGTCCGAGAAGCCGGACACACCTGGGGGGTAGCCTTGGATATAAAACCATCTCAAATCACTTTTGTGCATTCCATGTGGACACACACATAAGTTTTGGGGCCCTTCCCTAGATCTGATGCTCGATTTCCGAAGAAACCCTAGTTCTGTTGACCGCGCGATCTACCCCTTTGACTGCATCCCATCGGGGGTCCCCCGGTGGGCATATGCCTCCATTTGAGCTTGGTTAGGTCATAGGTACATGTGGAAACAAGGATCATCCCATATGATATCAAGTTTCTCTCCGGTTCAACTCCGAGGAGTTCCCCCTATACATGCATAATCGCCTAAGTGTAGTAACCCCCTGTCCGAGAAGCCGGACACACCTGGGGGGTAGCCTTGGATATAAAACCATCTCAAATCACTTTTGTGCATTCCATGTGGACACACACAAGTTTTGGGGCCATTCCCTTGATCTGATGCTCGATTTCCGATGAAACCCTAGTTCTGTTGACCGCGCGGTCTACCCCTTTGACTGCATCCCATCGGGGGTCCCCCGGTGGGCATATGCCTCCATTTGAGCTTGGTTAGGTCATAGGTACATGTGGAAACAAGGATCATCACATATGATCCCAAGTTTCTCTCCGGTTCAAATCCGAGGGAGTTCCCCCCTATACATGCAGAATCTGCCTAAGTGTAGTAACCCCCTGTCCGAGAAGCCGGACACACCTGGGGGGTAGCCTTGGATATAAAACCATCTCAAATCACTTTTGTGCATTCCATGTGGACACACACAAGGTTTGGGGCCATTCCCTAGATCCGATGCTCGATTTCCGACGAAACCCTAGTTACGTTGACCGCGCGGTCTACCCCTTTGATCGCATCCCATCGGGGTCCCCGGTGGGCATATGCCTCCATTTGAGCTTGGTTAGGTCATAGGTACATGTGGAAACAAGGATCATCCCATATGATATCAAGTTTCTCTCCGGTTCAACTCCGAGGGAGTTCCCCCCTATACATGCATAATCTGCCTAAGTGTAGGAACCCCCTGTCCGAGAAGCCGGACACACCTGGGGGGGTAGCCTTGGATATAAAACCATCTCAAATCAATTTTGTGCATGCCATGTGGACACACACAATTTTTGGGGCAATACCATAGATCCGACGCTCGATTTACGACGAAACCCTAGTTACGTTGGACCGCGCGGTCTACCCCTTTGACTGCATCCCATCGGGCCGGTGGGCATATGCCTCCATTTGAGCTTGGTTAGGTCATAGGTACATGTGGAAACAAAAATCATCCCATATGATATCAAGTTTCTCTCCGGTTCACGTACGAGGGAGTTCCCCCTATACATGCAGAATCTGCCCAAGTGTAGGAACCCCCTGTCCGAGAAGCCGGACACACCTGGGGGGTAGCCTTGGATATAAAACCATCTCAAATCACTTTTGTGCATTCCATGTGGACACACACAAGTTTTGGGGCCATTCCCTAGATCCGACGCTCAATTTCTGACGAAACCCTAGTTCTGTTGACCGCGCGGTCTACCCCTTTGACTGCATCCCATCGGGGGTCCCCCGGTGGGCATATGCCTCCATTTGAGCTTGGTTAGGTCATAGGTACATGTGGAAACAAAAATCATCCCATATGATATCAAGTTTCTCTCCGGTTCACGTACGAGGGAGTTCCCCCTATACATGCAGACCGCCCAAGTGTAGGAACCCCTGTCCGAGAAGCCGGACACACTGGGGGTAGCCTTGGATATAAAACCATCTCAAATCACTTTTGTGCATTCCATGTGGACACACACAAGTTTTGGGGCCATTCCCTAGATCCGACGCTCGATTTCTGACGAAACCCTAGTTCTGTTGACCGCGCGGTCTACCCCTTTGACTGCATCCCATCGGGGGTCCCCCGGTGGGCATATGCCTCCATTTAAGCTTGGTTAGGTCATAGGTACATGTGGAAACAAAAATCATCCCATATGATATCAAGTTTCTCTCCGGTTCACGTACGAGGGAGTTCCCCCCTATACATGCAGAATCTGCCCAAGTGTAGGAACCCCCTGTCCGAGAAGCCGGACACACCTGGGGGGTAGCCTTGGATATAAAACCATCTCAAATCAATTTTGTGCATGCCATGTGGACACACACAAGTTTTGGGGGAGTTTCCACATACAGATCCTAGGGCGGGACCCCGCAGATCTACCCCTAGGGTAAGGGTTAGGGTTATAGTTAGGGTTAGCAATGTATGTGGAAACCCTAGGGTTAGGGTTAGAGTTAGAGTTAGGGTTAGAGTTAGCGTTAGCAATGTATGTGGAAACCCGAGGGTTAGGGTTAGGGTTAGGGCTAGAGTTAGGGTTAGGGTTAGAGTTAGGGTTAGGGTTAGAGTTAGGGTTAGGGAATTCTTAAAAAATAGAACCATTTTTTACATAATGCATACTAGTAAATAAATAATAGAAACATAATATAAAGTAATATGAGAGAGAGGAAAAAGAAAAAAATAAAAGAAAAATCTATATGCCGAGGGTGGCCGTCGGCATAGGGTGGCCATGCCCTATGCCGAGGGTAGCCCTCGGCGTCTGTCTGACGCCGTGAGAGGGCGGTGACGGTGCGGGTGCGAGGGGAGGTGATGGAGACCTCTACGCCGAGGGCCAGGTAGACGCCGACGGCGGCCCTCGGCGTAGGAGCCTATACGCCGACGGTACCTAGACGCCGATGGTCGGCTTCCGGCGCTGCCCTGGCGAGGCCGTACGCCGACGGCCCCGATAAAATGCCCTCGGCGTAGGGTTTGGCCGTCGGCGTCTAGGCCCATTCCTGTAGTGTATAAGCACATCTGCAAGACTTAGCGGGCGTCTTAGGTTTTGAGCTTGACAAAATCACTATTCTCGTCCTGCGATAGACGTGAACTTGGCCTCTCACGGTTTAACTGAAAAAATATTTCAGACACATGTATGAAACATGTGGTTTAAACTCTATTGTACTGAGGGTACTATCACACTCTCAACCATCCTACTTCAGATTGGTTCTCTTAGTACGGGAGTTCTATACTTAACATAAGCTCTGATTTATAAGCCACCTAAAGTATATGTATTCTAAAGAGGTCTCTCAATTTTCCTTTATTTAGTTTTGGCAAATAACCCATACTATTTTATTAGTCAAATTCGTGATCAAAGTTATTAATCAAGTCAAATTCATGAAAATCGAGAAGGCGTACATATTTCGAAGCATCTTATATCTTATAACTACAGGAAAGACACAAGTAATTTTCCTCCGTTGCAAAAGAAAACCAAGACCCTTCACTCGACTTTAAGTTGAAACATGAAATTTAATTCTTTTGTCGTGATATGTGTAAAACACCGCTACCTTCTCTTAACAGAATACCCTCTATTATGGAATACTCAACATCTTAAACTAAAAGAAAATGTTCTAAACTAGACCATATTTTAGCTTTGTGATCAACAACAACAAAAAAATAAGATGGTCTAATGTAGCTTGTATTAGTTGCACACATCAAACTAGTACTATTAAATAACATGTTAATTGGCCTTAAAATTTACATAATGTAGCCTAAAAGAGAGCAGAGGGACTACATTGTAAAAAATTAAGTGTTTCCATAGGAAAATTTGGTTATATAAATATTATCTTTAAAAAAATATAAATGCCATATTTTCATTTTAGAAAGATTGATATGATATTCAGTGGTATTGTGGAGATCTCGCGATGGTGGGGAAAGTCTGCGACGGAGGCGATGTTCCAAGTGGTAGCTCAGGTGGCTCGTCCTCAGTGGTGCCCAAAATTGTTCCAGGAAGATCTACGTCTGTTCACCAGTGTAGGCGCGAGAAGGGACCTGCGAGCACTACAAAAAATGTTGCCATAGGCAACGAAGTTGAGGTCCGGCATGCACCTTCCCCGATGAATTTTGCCCTTTTCGTGATGCATCTAGCACCACGGAATCAGAAAAATCGTCGCGCATGGTGACCCGGGACGTGGTAGATGCTGAATTCTCGGGGGCGTCGGACAAGTCAATGCAAATCCGCACCGCCACGGACTGTAGGACCCAGATGACAACATCCATAACGTTGTTTTTTCTTCTATCATGCCCTCTGGTTCATGTTCTCCGATTGATCCGTTTATGCTGTTGACACATAGGTTCCCGATGTCAGCCTTTCTGAACGATAAATGTTTCCTTTCTTGATTTTTTTACTCCTAATTTCTCGCTACTTTACGTTTTCTTTCGATCCCTTGTCGTCTTTGTAAAGTTTGGGAAGATGCTCGTGTATGGGTCCCATATGTCAGTCTCTATGTACAATAAATGTTTCCTCTCTTGGATTATTTTTGCTCGGTGAGTTCTAGCTACTTGATGGCTCCCAAGTGCAGAAGATCAATTGTACTACTTTTCAATAAAGGATGTTGAACCCACGAGAAGCAGAAGGTATTGGTTAGTAAATTTGACAAGTAAAACAATAAAAAAGATGCAGTTATTTGGTGTTTTGAGTGTGTAGTTTGCAATAAAATAAAGTGCAAGAAGTAATAGCATTAAGCAAATGCTCTCGACAAGAGAAATCCCAATCCTCTATGCAACTAGAGGACAAGCTCAAGTGTGTGTGTGTGTGTGTGTGTGTGAACTTATATGTGGCAAGCATTCCCAAGGGCGACATGGATTTACTTAGTATTTAGATTTCCGCACAACATGGAGAATATCTTGTTAAGTTTCATTCCCTTAGGGTGGAGCCTAATGAGGTGCAGCCAAAGATATAAGCAAATACACCCTTATAATGGGTCCTAAAGTTATTTTCATGAGAAAATATAGGAATCATTAAGACATAAATGTTCCACCATAGCAGTTAGTTCATTGGTCCCCGACATAAACCACTCTAATGCAACTCAAAGTACTCGAAAATGGTTTCTATCATTCCATCCCTTCCAACCCAGATTATTACATCAAAGTGTAGCCCTATGGGCACATATAGGTGAAATAATATGCAATCGACGTTCTCGTAAAACCATCTTAGAACCACATAAAAGATAAAAACTAGAACAAATACTCATTGCATGTTATAGGGAAATCATAGCCAATTCATCATATGCCCTCAGGACATGGGGATCTACACACAAGTGACAAACATGGTATAGATCAGAGGCATATGGATTACAACACAATTTGAAAATATAATCTCTCCACCAAATAAAAATTAGTTGCCAATCACAATCATGCAAATAACACTTAAACGATATCCGGGGTTCAATCAATCACAAACTATGAGGGGGATGAAGGGATCTCAGATATGGAGATGATGATGGTGTTGATGGAGATGTAGATGAAGAGGCCCCCCCTATGCCAACGAGTGGTGATGACGATGACGTCGATTTCTCCTCACTGGAGGCTCTGGTGCTGCAGAATCTACCCTCTCCTGGAGTAGGAGAGGATTTTCGCCTTCGCCGCCGTCTCTGTAAATCTCGGGAAAATTATGGCATAGCTTTTTTGGCGCGACGGAGGCACTTTCAAAAGGAGGGGTCAAGACGATGCTCGAGGCCCTAATGGGCCTATGTGTCGCGCCCAGCGAATGGGGGGCGCGCCACCTAGCCTCTTTTGGCCCTCGTAGCTCACCCCTCGTACTTCTTTGGCCCACTGTCTTTCTTTGAATGAAAAACTGATCAGGTATTTTTCATTTTATTTTTAGGTGTCCAGAAGATCCCGAAACAGCAAAATACGAAAATGGAGGTTTTCTGCCTCCCAGAAATTAAATAGCAATGAAAGAAACTTTGTAAAAAAATCCCACAAATCAACTAAAAAGGCATAAATAATGACGTTCATGGCAAATATCATTCAAAACTAATCATATAAGTATCTATATTGATGATGTAAAATGCATGTATCACTACTTGATTTTTTCTTTCGATGTCAGCTTATTTAAACAATAAATGTTTCATTTCTTAGATTATTTTTGACCCATGATTTATAGCTACTTGACTTTTTTTTGTTTCAATGCTCTACCGCCTTGTTAACGCCTTGTTAACGTTGAGGATGCTGCTACAAGATAGGTCCCATATATGAGCCTCTCTGTACAAAACTTTGGAATAAAAGGTCTTCACATATAGTCTAGTGCGGTGCAACCACAACGATAGGGATTGCAATGAAAATGCTTGTGCTCACCTCACCAACCATCTTGTCCCCTGCATTGTAGGATGTCCTGACTCTGTTTCTCTATTTCTTCTTTGAAATTGGGGGCTCTAGGTTGGAATGAACTTCGATCTAATAAACGTTTTTTATTTGATTATTTTTTATCGCTGATTTATGGCAACTTGTTTTTTCCTTTCGATCCCCTGCCGACTTTGTAACGTTTGTGACACTGCTGCAAGATGTGTCGTAATGTCAGCCTCCATGTACAATAAATTATTTTTTCTTGGATTATTTTTTACCCATGATTTCTTAGTATTTGCTTTTTTATTTCGATTCCCTGCCGCTTTGTTAATATTAAGAACGCTACTGGCAGATGGGTCCCAGATGGCAGCCTCTCTAGACAATAACATTTATTTACTTGGATTAATTTTTTACCCATATATTCTTAGCTAGTTGAGTTTTTCTTTCGAACCCCTGACACCTGGTTAAGGTTGAGTATGCTATTGCAAATGGGTTCCATATGTCGGTCCCTTTGTACAATAACGTTTCATTTCGTAGATTATTTCAATCCCTTATTTTTGTCCAGTTGAGTTTTTCTTTCGATCCCTCCTCGTCTCTGTAAGTTGTGTAAGTTGAGAACGTTGTTGGCAGATGGGTCCCCAATGTCAGACTCTCTGAACAATAAACTTGTCATCATGGATTTATTTTTTTACCAGTGATTTCCGGCTACTTGATTTCTTTTTAGTTTTTGTGTAGAATAGAGATGCTCTCAATAGATCTAGGTTTTTGCTTTTTAGTCAGTATTTTAGATATATATTTTCTGAATAGAGAGGGGCTCAAGATATTACGTATTTTTCTCCTTTTTATTAGCAAAATGTACATCAGCCCCATTGAATGAGGTAAGTGATTGTAGTGTAAGTTTATGTAATTGAATGGAAAAATTAATCTTAATGAACTGAATTCTCTATTTGTTAACTGTAATGGAATAATATTTCTTAGCACTAATGTGGTGATTAACTTTTCTGCCGTGAAAACATGCACGAAACAGGCAAAAAATGTGCCATATCTTATTATCTCAGCATGACACTTAATCATTCGCCATCTATTAATGTACCAATGTGTTTCAGTTGCGTACGAGAAGGCACAACAGATAATAATGCGCTTACAAAAAAAGTGCCGGGTATGATATTTCCCCGACACATTTATGTGTGGCAGCTTCTTTTTCCATGCTAGCTCGGGCGCTGCGATTACAGGTGTGCCACAACATTTAGAACGCCACGCTCTCGTGTTATTTTGTAGTGATATTGAATTGATTGCACTAGCCAACTCAACCAATAATCCGAATTGATGGAAATAGTGGTATGCGATATATTTTAACAATTGAAATTTGTCGAGGTATAATTTTTTGTTCTTTTCTTATTGTTTTTTTATTCAATGTAATATATTTAGTTGGTCAGTAAAATAGACCATTTATCACATCGTTTGCTAGAAAAATATAATAATCTCTTATGATTCGTGGCGCACCAGTCGGCAACGACCCTAAAAACAATATTTTTTATCGAGGGACCCTGTTAAACATTTGACCAAACGATTTAACACATGTGCAGTCCCTAGCTAGTTGCCGTTACATAACTTGTTGGGCGAACTCTTCTCTTCCCAGTGCTTACCGATACCAAGGGGCAAGTGCACGTCGGCACTACTTGGCATGCATGTTCGTGCTACCTACTTGGAACTAGGAGCCTAGGACTAGTTCAAGTCATGGATACAGATCGACGCGGCCTCATCGAAGCATCAGGTTGTTGAGTCTGGAGGATAATGTTAGACCGGCAGACGGTGTGCCACGCCCACACGGCGCATATGACAGGGATTAGCGTCGGATAAAACCATAGAAAAATGCAGATCTGCTCCTGCAGGATATATCGAATGAATTGGTAAAAGAAACAGATCATGCTGCACATGGTCATACATCTCCCAGCTGTACGGTACTCAAGGAAAACAAGCATTTCCAGGCTTTCAGCGATCCTTCATCTTGCTTACGAGTGAAACAAGTCAGACAGTAGCACTAGCATTACGGATCGGTGCAGTGCACGCAAGTATCCATCACCACGCTCTTTCCCTTTTTTTTTTGAGAAACACAATACAAACGTAGACGCTCACACGCACGCGCACATCCTACCCCTATGAGCATCTCCGGAAGACTGAGCCAGCGGATTGGATCCTGAAATTGATGAAGTCACCACAGGCGCCTCGCTGTCGACGGGAACGTCGCCTCCCACTGAATGAATATTCCGCCTTTATTAGACACACAGATGTTAAAGCTGGGGTCTGAACTCTGGTGGGCTGGGGTACAACCACCCTCCTAACCATCCAACCTCAGGTTGGTTTTCCCTTGATCCTTATGTCACCTCCTTTTCCTATGGATCGAAATATATATGTATCCTCCTAAAGACCTAGAACGAGGAATGCATATATAAACGCCGCAAATAAATCCTCCTTAGCTCCCCTAGCTTTGCGAATAGTCAGTAATGGAGGGAAGAAATTGAGCTTATCTAAAAGTCAAATGAGTTTCACACTTCCATTTCCCTTTCGCAAGCAGAATTCAGTAGTGGAGTTCAGAAAGTTCATGCCCGGAATGGAACGTAATCTCACACTGTATTTGATTACTTAGATCGAGTCGGATTCACGGAACCAACTTGGTTACCTCCTCGATCGAATGACTTGGTTTACTACTCTTCCTTCACTGCTTCACGGCAGGATCGTCATGGCTAGCCAAAATCTTGAGAAAGATCTAATCACAAAAGCTATCAGCCAGTAACTGGACGATCAGAGCGATCGACGAAAAGGACCGATAGTAGACAAACAAAAGAAAAGAAAGTAAGAGGAATGAACGGAGAGGATCGACGAGCACTTGTCAAAGTAATCAATGAATACTAAATTTGGTTGACTTGGGATTGCAGCGCAAGTTCCTTGCTTTTAGACTGCATCGTCTAGTATTATTCTGAACTGGATGTTGCTCCCAGATCTGACTTCTCTATTGCTTTTTTAAAATATCAAGCAGTAGTACTACATGTTAAGCAGATAACAGATTGTTATGGTGCATAGTTTTCACAAGGGGCAATCGGTTGTCGTCCCTATCCATCCATCTCATATACACGCGTCTACAACTGCAACACACGACGCTAGCTAGCTAAGCCAGTACTCGATCAAACGTTGACACACCTAATCTGGTCTTATAATTTTATACGGAGTATGACATATTGAGCTGATCGCCAAGTCGGCGTGTATACTGTATTTTTGTGGGTTATCTTGAGGTTGGATAGCAGCTGGAACAAATCATGCACATAGGTGGTCAGATTATCTGTAATGATAATGCTAGTGACAGAGGATTTCATAATCAATATACTGTAGTAATAATAACCTAACTAGCGACTTGGCCATGTAGATGATAACCAGGTGGGTAAATCCCATTTTTAAATGATGGAGTGTATTGTGAATTCAATAGTTTTATGGTAAATATACTTCATCGATCAGGTTAATGCGCGAGCTACACCTCCTACTATGTTTCAGTTCTAAAGAAAATTATATATTTATAACTGAGTCCCCATGGTTACTATTTTTTTGCGGGTCCCCGTGGTTATTATTTGAATTTGCCCATGGAATGTGAATATGTTTATCAGTGACACGCGCTCACCAAAAGTATCACTTTATTGATCTCCTGTGTCGCTTGTACAAAATAAACAGGCGCACGACTCCATCAACTAGTACGGCAAGGCCAAGGCGTCATTTTGCATCACAGTAGATTATGATTATCCAGTTTCTAAAACAAATTAAAACTTGCCTATTTTTCATATAGTTTTTTACTACCATGATGACTAATTTTCCACAACAGATTAAAGTAAGGTTGTTCAAAAATAGATTATAAAGTAAGGTCAGCAAGCAAGGTACTATCTTCTCAAGTTGACAACCATATTAGCTTTTTTTTCTTTTTCTCGAACCATACGTCGAGTTTGATTTGAGATTTTTGGCACATAGATGCATGATATATCTATGTAGTTAATCTGCCATTCTGTTACCTGCAAAAAAAATGTGATGGTGTTATTTTCCACAACGTTTAGGGCTGGACTTTGATGCACCTAGTAGTCATGGAAACTTGGGAAGGCCAAAATTTGCAGGCACATAGTTTATTGGTATACTTAAAGTAAAATCCTATGATTTCAAGATTACATATTTTTTTTGTAGCAGGGATAAAAAAATAAAATCCAATAAACTTCAAATAAACCAGTTTGGATAATTGCCACTACATAAACAAATCAAGGCAAGGAAAATAGGGGTCACTGTGGTGCATGCATGTGATAGCTACAGAGAAAATCTCATCCATCTATACCGTTCCTTGAAATGAACCCCAATTTATCATGAATTTTAGCAAAACAGGTTTGAGAAATTCCATTCTTATTCACGATAAACCGTTTCATCCACTAACCATTTTTATTCAATATAATTTAATGGGAGTTTTGGAAGATTTAATTTTGTAGAAATTCTCCATTTGCAGGTAGTTTGATTTGTATGATCGGATCTTTGCATGTTACCATAGAGAAAAGTACATCCTATCACATTATACTTAATTTTGTTGGATGCTTTAAAAAATATTTAATTTATTTGTTATTTCCTTGTGATGCATCAAATACACCCTCAGCTAGTGTCTTCAGTTTTATATGGTTCAAAATCGTACCCTCCAACGTTTCCATGGTCATGTGCTTTAGAAATCATGTTACTATCTCCTCCCATTCAAGAACCCACTCGCCGAATCGCGAAAGGGTCTAACAGCTAAAATTTTGAGAAGAAATGTGACTTTTTTTTTCTAAAGAAAACACTGTAGATCGCATCCCATCCCATCCCATCCAAGATCATCCCACGTTAAGGACAGGTCTAAATGCCTAGTCCAAGCGTTTTATTCCCTAGACCAGAAACCGCAATTAATCCCCCTTTCTTGGCCACAACTAACGCGCGCGGCAGTTTATTCACCCCCATAGTACATCTGAACTCATTTAGTGCGCGCCATGAACTTTGGTGGTGATTTCCAGCTCTCGCGCGCGTTAACCACAAGCTCCTCCCCCGACTCCTGAAGTCCGCAACACAACCAGCGACGTTATCCCCAACCCGGCCGGGTGTATGGTCAGGTCACCTAGACCTAACCATGGTTAGTAGCTCCGAGAGCCCTTTAAAAGCCTCCCCGGGCTCGACCCATCTGCCCCACATCTCCCTCACTAGCTCGTGCCATCGTCTCCACCGCCACCCCTACTGCGCACGTACGCTTGTTCTCATCTCGTGCGTGTCACCTCTGTCTTCCCCTGATTGATTCCATTCGCAAGCAATTTGAATCAATGGTGGTAGGATCGCTAATGTGATTGCTGTTTTTTCTTTGGGTTGTCAGGAGGAGGAGAAGTCGGCCATGGCGACCCCGAACGGGCTGGCGAGGATCGACACCAACGGCGGGGCGACAAAGAAGAAGCACGAGAACGGGATCTGCCACGACGACAGCTCGGCGCCGGTGCGGGCGCAGAACATCGACGAGCTGCACTCCATGCAGCGGAAGCGCTCCGCCCCCACCACGCCCATCAAGCAGGCCGACGGCGCCGCCGTCTCGCCCTTCGCCGCCGCCATCTCCGAGGAGGGCCGCCGCACGCAGCAGCTGCAGTCCATCAGGTTCGTTTCATTCTTCCTCCCCCGTCTGTTTCCTTCTAATTTTGGTTTTGCCGGTACAAGCGATCGCGGTCATTGGGGACTAGTGAAATGCGAAGGGTTAAGTTACCCTGCTAAGAAGCAAAATAAAAGAATTACCCTGCTGCTATGAAGCAAAACAAAACTAACATAACAAATGCTCTGCTTGACGACGCTTTGCTGTGTTCTGAAAGAATGAACAAAGAACGGAAGATGATACTTCTTCGGCTTTGACCGCCACGTGGACGACGGCCATCTCACTGCTCGGTCCTACTCCAAGCCTCCAACTTCTGCATTTTGGCGCATAAACTAATGACGAGGAACACATAGTAATGTTTTTCTTCTTTGTTGAATCTTAAATTTCACCAACCTTGGTGCACGTTCAAATCTACTTTTAACTGAAGATGTAAAAAAAATCCAAAGAAAAACACAAAAGTGCAGGGAGCAAGTGCAACAAAGTTGGGTGGTGCTGACGATCAGCTTGGAATTGTACACTAGTCGCTAGGTCGTTTTCCAACCAAAAGCGGCGTCATCGTAATAAAAGCCCGCACCACCTCTTTTGGGTATGGTTGCGCGTATTCACGTGACCTCTCTTGCGTTGCGTGCATCCAAGTGCCAAGATGACGGACGCTTAAATTTTGTTTTGTTCTTATCGCACCGCATAAAAGTATCCACACCCATCTACGCCGCCAGTTGAAGCACCCTGAATCCTCAACTCGCTAGACAGAAGCTTGTTCCTTGATTCTTACATGCAACTGCTTATCCAGATTTTAGTGGACTACATCTCAGTAAGAACGACCTCAAAAAGTTAACGAGGAGTAGAACCGTAGAAGTGAAGTAGCTGTAATTTTGTTTGGAGTTCTGAATGTTTTTCTGACCTGCAAAAATTAACTGACGCTGATGGCTACGCAGCGCGTCGTTGGCTTCGCTGACCCGTGAGACCGGACCCAAGGTCGTGAGGGGCGACCCGGCAAGGAAGGGCGAGGCCACCGTCAAGGTCGCGCCGGTGGCCGCAGCGCCGGCGCCGAAGCCGCATCACCACCACCACCACCACGTCGCCCCCACCATCAGCGTCAGCGACAGCTCCCTCAAGTTCACACATGTCCTCTACAACCTGTCGCCTGCCGGTACGCACAGCTTCCATTCTAGTATGAAGTAAATTTGTTCAGATATCGTGTGTTCTGATGATCGTATGCCAAAAACAGAGCTGTACGAGCAGGCGATCAAGTACGAGAAGGGGTCGTTCATCACGGACAGCGGAGCGCTGGCGACGCTCTCCGGCGCCAAGACCGGCCGGTCACCCAGGGACAAACGCATCGTCAAGGACGAGGCGGCGGCCAAGGAGCTCTGGTGGGGCAAGTGAGTACTACCATCCCTCACTGAACCATGCCTGCCAACCTCTTCTTGTTCTTCTTCAACCTCACAGACCCATGCCTGTCAACCTGTGGCTCTGCTTCTTCTTCTTCAACTAACTGAACTCTCTCTTCTGAATTCTGATTGCAGGGGCTCGCCGAACATCGAGATGGACGAGCACACCTTCCTGACCAACAGGGAGAGGGCGGTGGACTACCTCAACTCGCTGGACAAGGTGTTCGTGAACGACCAGTTCCTCAACTGGGACCCGGAGAACCGCATCAAGGTGCGCATCATCTCCGCCAGGGCCTACCACTCGCTCTTCATGCACAACATGTGCATCCGCCCCACGGAGGAGGAGCTGGAGGAGTTCGGCACGCCCGACTTCACCATCTACAACGCCGGCAAGTTCCCCTGCAACCGCTACACGCACTACATGACCTCCTCCACCAGCGTCGACATCAACCTGGGAAGGAGGGAGATGGTCATCCTCGGCACGCAGTACGCCGGCGAGATGAAGAAGGGCCTCTTCGGCGTCATGCACTACCTCATGCCCAAGAGGCGTATCCTCTCCCTCCACTCCGGCTGCAACATGGGGCGGGACGGCGACGTCGCGCTCTTCTTTGGACTGTCAGGTACCACCATAACGTCATCCATCATGGATGCATCCGGCCGCAACAAAAACTGCCCTGACGTTCGCCTTGCTCATCGGCTCAGCTTGCTTATCCATATACATAAATGATGCACACGCATCTCTAAGTAAATTGTGATATTATGTGTTCTTACAGCTTTACTGTATATATTATCTGATTTTGGAACTTTGGAAAATGTTCACAACAGGCACCGGAAAGACGACACTGTCAACTGATCACAACAGGCTCCTGATCGGCGACGACGAGCACTGCTGGAGTGACAACGGTGTCTCCAACATCGAGGGCGGATGCTACGCCAAGTGCATAGACCTCTCCCGGGAGAAAGAACCTGATATTTGGAACGCCATCAAGTTCGGAACAGGTAGCGACCTGAACCCTCTTCTCTGTTCTTTATCTGAACAATTTAACTGTGCACATCATGATTCCCTTGCTTACACTCGGTTGAAATGCTCTCTGCTTGCAGTGCTGGAGAACGTGGTGTTCGACGAGCACACCCGTGAAGTCGACTACACCGACAAATCTGTCACAGGTAGAGTACAAATTAGGAGTCAGCAAAACAAAAATCATAGAACTAGCAGCAAATTAAGATGGTAATAACATCGCAACCGGCTTGATCATGTTGCAGAGAACACCCGTGCCGCCTACCCGATCGAGTACATCCCCAACGCGAAGATACCGTGTGTCGGCCCACACCCCAAGAACGTCATCCTCCTGGCGTGCGACGCGTTCGGCGTGCTCCCGCCGGTCAGCAAGCTGAACCTGGCTCAGACCATGTACCACTTCATCAGCGGCTACACTGCTCTGGTACGATCGCGATTCAGACGTGCACAAGCACTCACAGTTTGTTGCTCCTAAGGGATGTCAATCTGATATTGCCATCTTGACTGCAGGTTGCCGGTACAGAGGACGGCATCAAGGAGCCACAGGCGACCTTCTCCGCTTGCTTCGGCGCGGCGTTCATCATGCTCCACCCGACCAAGTACGCCGCCATGCTCGCCGAGAAGATGCAGACGTATGGCGCCACCGGGTGGCTCGTCAACACCGGCTGGTCCGGCGGAAGGTACTGTCCTTATCCAAGTTGCAGTCAGTTTGCAATTTGCAAGTTCCAAGGTCCAGCCACCATGATCATACATATGAACTTACTCTGCGTTTGTCACAGGTATGGCGTTGGCAACCGGATCAAGCTGGCATACACCAGGAAGATCATCGACGCCATCCACTCCGGCGAGCTCCTCACTGCCAACTACCAGAAGACCGAGGTCTTCGGCCTGGAGATCCCCACTGCGATCGAGGGCGTGCCGTCTGAAATCCTCGACCCGACCAACACCGTAAGATCTCTTCACCGTTCACCAATCCATCCATCAGCCATTTTCCTTTTTTCCATCATATACCTTGCTCACAAATGGTTTTCTCGCGCGGGTGCAGTGGACGGACAAGGCCGCGTACAAGGAGACGCTCCTGAAGCTGGCTGGCCTGTTCGGCAAGAACTTCGAGGTGTTCGCCAACTACAAGATCGGGGACGACAGCACCCTCACTGAGGAGATCCTTGCTGCTGGACCCAAAGTCTGATTTTCACACGGGGCAGAAATGAACGCGCGATGCGATGGAAATGCGTTCAGAATAAAGCTGTGGTGTGTTTGCCGATGTTGATGATGACGAAAATTGGGGCCCATGTGCTAGTAGAGTTGGCTCCATATATCTCTTATTCTATATATTTTTTCATGCGTCATGTTTAGTTCTATCACATCTTGGTGCCTCTTTTGCCTATGTAGAGATGTACTGTGCTCTCAAAATTGGACTTTGAAAGTTCTAATATGATAATATGACCTATGTTCTCGTTTGTTAGCGCATCATCAAACATCAAATTGTTCTGATTGGAAATATATCTCCTCTATACACTAGTAGAAAACAGGCTTTCAGTCCCGGTCCATAAGAGCCTTTAGTCTAAAGGACCCTCAAAGGCCACGTCACGTGGTGCGGCCAGGGGGCTCGTGGTGGAGGACCTTTGGTCCCTGTTCGTGAGACGAACCGGGATTATATAGTCTCTGCCGCGGCAGAGAAAATGGCCGTTTCTCTGCCGCAACAGAGGTTTAGTGTGGAGCAGCGTTTCTCTGCCGCGAAACTGGCCGTTTCAGAGTTTTATATTATTCATTCAATTCTGCAATGCATACATCATTCAAGAAACCACAAACATCGTCATGAATATATAGACATCATCATGAAATACAGTACACGTAATGCATGTTTACAATATAAAGTCGGACCTCTTTACTATATCTATCTCATATATGCCTAACAACGTCGATCAAGATCTATGAACTCCCGATGGTATTCTTCAGTTCGAGCTATGACCTCGCTAAGAAAGAATCCCGCAAGTCCCTCTTGAATTGCTCGTATGCGATCCTCCGTTTGGAGAGAGTCCCGCAGGCGTTCCATGTAAATTAAAAAAAAATCAATATATATGAATGGAACTCAATATAGTTGATGGTAATAAAATAAGATTAATTGTGAAATATTGTTCACGTACACGAATGGCTTGTATAGCCTCGTCTGGGTCCGGTCATCTCGCGAATAAACTCGCACATAAGTTATTCCTGGATTTCTGCTTCAAACACTTTACGAAAAAATACATCACTTTTGCTAATTTCAAATCTCCTAAATTTTTTGAGAGACCGAGAGCATTGGACCCGTCAAAGAAAAAAATGGAGGTGTGTGCTCGTGTTTACATCCGACAAAAAAATGAAGTATTTAAAAACCTGAATCCTCCAAAGTTTCAATGAAATTCCTACAATCTAAAGTTGGCCGTAAAATTGCGTAAGACCGCACCGTCTCGTAAGACTGCACCGTTTGAAGGTGTCCAAATTTTATGACTTTTTTACTTGTATTATTTTCCCATCGACTTTGAAATGTGTCTCTTGAAGAGCCTTGGAGTAGCCAAATAAAAGGAATAAGGTTTGAGTTCTTATTGAAATATATATATATATATATATATGGACACATGGTATATGAATGCATTTGACATAAAGTTAAGTATTTGAAAACCCAAATCCCCTCTATGAAAATCCTACAATCTGAAGTTGTCCTTAAAGTAGTGTAAAATTGCACCCCTTGAAGGTGTGCAATTTCTTCATGAGCTTTTTACTTGTAATTTTATTCCCAGAAGCGGTGTGCCTCATTTGTAACGTTTGAACTCAACAAGGATGTTGGGGGGATGACCCCCGGTATGCCAAAGGCATGCCAAACCGGATGGTTTGAGCCATCAAGATACCGGTTTAATGTTTATACCGAAGCACAAAGATGATAGTTTGGTTAAGTAAAGCCAGGCCGGTATTCCCAAGAGGGGTATACCGGAACCGGATGAAGAAGACACCGGGCTACCGGTAAGAAGAGCATGTCGGTAAGACTGGTCAAAGATTCTCTTCAGAGCTAGAGGACAAGGATGAGCTAAGCAAAGTGGCTTTAAACGAAGCCCTGGCGCCAAAGAGAGGGATGACGCTGAAAGAAGCCGGAGGATGTCAGCCTCCCTGATTAAAGAAGACCCCGGCGTCATCTATGATTAAAGTAACTTTGTAAAGTAGTTTGTCCAGTCAAAGATGCCATTAGGGTTTCTTGCTCTGTAAGCCACCCTCTCCCCTATATAAGGAGAGGGGGCACACCCGTATCCGCGACGATCAACCAATAGAGGAATAGAGGAACCTTGTAATCAGAAACCTGTACCATGTTGAGATCAATGAAGATCCTGATCTAGAGCAGAGTTCTTCCTTGTGTGTTTCTTCTTGTACTGCCTTTGGCTGAGTTCTTGAGGAAAGCATCCGAAAGTTCATCCCATCTAATCACAAACCCTCTCCCGAATCCTCTTGCGCCCATTCGGCCCCAACTTAAGCCATCCCATGGCATCTGCTCGTTCGCCACAACGACAGTTGGCGCCCACCGTGGGGCATGAAGTGGCGTTTGCTGGAGTTCACATTCGGGCGGGCATTCTCGACGTCGCCGGCCAGCGTACGGTGTCCGCGCTGGTGCAGCGCTTCTATGACGTGGACTTCATCAACGACAACGCGGGCTGCTTCGCCAACGGCGGCATCTTCCCCAAGAACGGCCGCATCATCAAGTTCGGCAGCCACCGCGTCTACTTCGGCACCGTCCCTGTACGCCAGCGCCCCTCGCCGGTGCTGGTGGCGCCGGATCCGCCAAGGTGGCTACATGCAGGCCGCGCACCCGGCAGCGTGGAGGTGATGATGGCAGGCGTGGTCGGCGCCGGCAAAGAAGCTGTGGAAGAAGGTGCTGGGCGTGCGGCTTCAACCCGTGCGGCCAAGCCACCGCTGGAGCGCGACGCAGGCATTGCGGGAGCATCGTCCGCGCTACCGGAGACACCGCTCCAAGCGGCGATGAGCGTCCTCGCCACGCCCATCGCGCAGAACATCGACCCGGCAGCGGCTCAGGCGGAGCTGGAGGCGCAGCGCCAGAAGGTGCTCGAGAGCGGAAAGGACGTCGTCAGGGCGCAGCGCGAGCTGAACCTAACCATACGTGAGTATAACTCTGCCCATGGCTTTGCTTCTGTTAGCGCTCATGCTGCTAGGATGCCGGAGAACCGGCTTAAGGCTCGCAATCTAGATCAGGATTTGCGTAAGGAAATTCTTGCCGGCAAAAGTACCTCTGCATCTGTGAGCATTGTAGAGAAGCCTAAGTACAGTAGCCCAGATAAAACTATAAAAGCTGCTAAGGCTGTTGTAGATCTGTGTGAATCGCTTTCCGGCGACGCTCTGGCAAAACAGCAAGAGCGTGTCCGGGAGTTGCTTGAAACTATCGAGCAGCAGAACGCTGAGCAGCTTGCTAGGCTGAACAAGGCTGTGGCTTCAAAATCCGCGCGTTCGACAAAGAATGCCGGTAGCAAGTCCCATGGGCAGGCTTCGTCCCCCCATCCGGACAGAAGAAGAGAAAAAGAGATGAATGCGCAGCAGATGACTGTGTATGATCCGGTTCTTGTCGGAAAACAACAAGCTGGGCAACACGATGCCGGTAGAAAAAGCCAAGGGGCAAACAGAGGCTACGCCAAAGAAGGCTATGCCGAAAACAATCATGCCAGTAGACACGAAACCGGGCAAAATTATCAAGCTGCAAGGGCAGCGTATGATGAGGAGGAAATGCTTCCCCCGAGGTACCGGCAGGCAAGGGCCGTGGTACCGGATTGTTATGATGAGGCTGATTCCACAAGACCGGCAGCATACCGGAACCCATTGGGAGAACGCTTGGGAGAAAGATACATGCCAGAACGGGATGCGAGGCACCGTCTGGAGAGTATATTTGTCGGAAATGATCGAGGCAGAAGGTCCTCCGGGCCCAAAGTGTTTTGGTCCAAGGATCATGAAAGATGGGCCACCGGTTCGCAACTTCCAGTTGCCCCGTGACACAAAAACATACGATGGCACCACGAAGCCGGAAGACTGGCTCGCGGATTACGTGACTGCGGTATACGTCGCTGGCGGCGGAGGAACCGTAGCTGGAGGAGGAAACCGGCGTTGGGCCGTGAGAATCATACCATCATTCTTGGTGGGACCGGCAAGAATCTGGCTAAACAACTTGCCGGCAGGAAGCATAAACGGTTGGTTGGACTTTGAGGAAGCTTTTGTGAGTAACTTCAGCAGCACCTACCGAAGGCCAAACAGGCCGCAGCAGCTTGCTCTGTGCATGCAGCGCCCGAATGAAACAGACCGGGATTACCTGGCCCGATGGAACACCACAAGGAACTCCTGTGAAGGGGTGATAGAGGCGCAAGCCATTGCTTGGTTTAGCAGTGGGTGCAGAAGAGGTTCACCGTTGTGGCAAAAGCTGCAGCGGAACATGCTGACAACACTGGCGGAAATGATACGCGTGGCGGATAACTATGCGTTGGGAGACCCAATGCAGCCGGCAGTACAACCTGAGCCGGAGCAATCAAACCCGCCTCAGCAACGCCAAGAGCAACACCGGGATAACCGGAACAACAAAAGAAGGGAAGATTTCCCGGATCGAAGGTACGGTCCGCAGCAAGTTGCTGCTGTACAAGAAAACTCTGAGGCCAGCGGCAATCAGAGGCAAAGAACCGGATCGCAGCCGTGGGCGGGTCCTAAGAAACAGTGGGTCGAAAAGAAACCCTGGGGCCAGAAAAAGAACTGGCAAGAACCTGCGAAGTATACCATGGAAGCTGCCATGGACCAACCTTGCCGGTGGCACACACCGAATCCGGCTCACCCGTCAAATCTTCTGACGAAGGATTGCACGTGGACCAAGTACATGATGCTCAAGGGAGCAGCGAAAGATGCACAAGCACAAGGGTGCTCCACCATGCAACCACCATCCCAAGATATGCTACGACAACAGCAACTACCAACACCACCGCCGCTTACCGGGGCAAACGCTTTACCGGTACAGCCCCAGCCAAACCGGCAGCAGTACCAGCAAGTTAACCAGGTGGGAGAAGGCAATGGCCAACCGCCTCCACCGGCACCTTTGGGCCGGAACGTTTACCATGACCCAGATATGTGCTGCGTTGTGTTCGTCACTGAGCCAACCGACAGACAGAGCCTGCATCGCCGTTCTATGGAAGTGAATGCGGTGATGCCGGTAGTGCCAAAATACATGCTGTGGTCAGATCAAGAAATTTCTTGGTCGTTCAAGGATCACCCCAAGATAATGCCTAACCCGGGTGGCTAAGCTCTTGTCTTGGACCCAATCATGCAAGGGCCAAACGCTCGAGTCAAGTTCAGCAAGGTGCTGATAGACAATGGGAGTAGTATAAACATCATGTACCGGCACACCATGAACATGCTGGGCATAACAGAAAACATGCTTCAGCCAACTCGTACAACCTTCCACGGAATCGTTCCGGGCCTGTCCTGTGCACCGGTTGGAAAAGTCCGGGTGGATGTGTCGTTTGGAGGACGTGACAACTGCCGGGTTGAAAACCTTGAGTTCGAGGTGGTGGACTTAGATAGTCCTTATCATGCGTTGCTGGGGAGACCGGCATTGGCTGCTTTCATGGCCTCAACTCACACGGCATATCTCAAGATGAAGATACCGGCACCTCGTGGACCCTTAACTGTGGTGGGAAACTACAAAGTCTCACTGGAAACTGCTTCCGCCGGATCAAACCTGGCAGAGTCGCTGGTGATCGCTGAGGAAAAGAAGAGGATGCAAACTGCTGTTGCGCTGGCTCAATCCTCACAGCTGAGCTTAGCGGCAATGAGTGCAAACTTGGGCACACCGGCATTCAAGCTGACAAAAGAAACAAAGGACATTGTGCTGGACCCGGCTTACCCTGAGCGCACCGTTCGTATCGGTGCCGGCATGAATGAGGCATAGGAAAGCGCGCTCGTCAGCTTCCTCCGTGAGAATCGGAATATCTTTGCCTGGTCTACTGATGACTTGGTAGGTGTTCCGAGGGAGCTGGCTGAGCACTCATTAAATGTCCGGAAAGATGCGAAGCCGGTAAGGCAGCCGCTGCGCCGGTTTGCTGAAGACAGGAGAAAGATCATTGGAGAAGAAGTGACAAAGTTGTTGGTTGCCGGTTTCATCGTGGAAGTACTGCACACTGAGTGGCTAGCCAATCCGGTGCTGGTCGAGAAGAAGAAAGAAGAGAACCTGGAAGCAAAAGCTCCAAAGGTGTGGCGCATGTGCATCGACTACACCAACCTGAACAAGGCTTGCCCAAAAGACCCTTTCCCTTTACCTCGGATTGATCAAGTGATTGATTCTACCGCAGGGTGTGAACTGCTGTCTTTCTTGGACGCTTATTCCGGTTTCCACCAAATCCCCTTGAAAAAGGAAGATCAAATAAAAACCGCGTTCATCACCCCGCACGGGGCTTATTGCTATGTCACAATGCCTTTTGGTTTACGCAACGCTGGTGCAACGTACCAGCGATGTATGCAAAAATGCTTGTTTGATCAAATCGGAAAAAATGTGCAAGTCTATGTAGACGATGTTGTGGTAAAAACCAAAGTAAAAGAAACCTTAATCGATGACCTCCGGCAAACATTTGATAACTTGAGAAGATTCCGGATGAAACTCAATCCGGCGAAATGCACCTTCGGTGTCCCTGCCGGCAAGCTGCTTGGCTTTCTCGTATCAAGCCGGGGCATTGAGGTCAATCCGGTAAAAATCTGGGCAATTGAAAGAATGACTATACCGCGCAATCTCAAGGACGTGCAAAAGTTTACCGGAAGCTTGGCATCGCTAAGCCGATTCATAAGCAGGTTGAGAGAAAAAGCTCTGCCACTCTATGCTCTCATGAAAAAATCCGATACGTTCGTCCGTACCCCTCAGGCAGACGCGGCGTTTAAAGAGCTAAAAACAATGCTGGCCACGGCGCCCATATTGGCTTCACCTCTAGAAAGAGAGCCTATGCTATTATACATAGCAGCGGTATACTACCTGAGCGAGGTGCTCTCCCTCTCAAAACAAAATTACCCTCACTTCCAGAAAATGACTTATGGCGTGTTCATGGACGCCACAAAGCTTAAGCACTACTTTGAGGAGCACCCCATGAAAGTGGTGAGTGAGGCACCCATTTCCGATATCATGTGCAACAAAGATGCTAGCGGAAGGATTGCAAAGTGGGCAATTCAGATATCACCATACGTACCGGTGTACGAAAGGAGAGATGCCATAAAATCGCAAGCTTTGGTAGATTTCCTTGTTGATTGGGCGGAAATGCAATACAAGCCGCCGGATCAAAAAATAGAGTACTGGAAGATGCACTTTGACGGATCCAAACTCAAAGAGGGTCTAGGTGCCGGTGTGGTGCTTACTTCACCTAAGGGAGATCATCTCCGGTATGTTCTGCAAGTACATTTCAGGGCATCAAACAATGTCGCTGAGTACGAAGCTCTGATCCATGGACTTAAGGTCGCAAAAGAAATCGGTGTGCACCGGATCATTTGCTACGGGGATTCAGATCTCGTGGTGCAACAATGTTCCGGAGATTGGGACGCAAAAGATGCAAACATGGCTTCGTACCGGTTTCACGTGCAAAAGATTGCCGGCTTCTTTGAGGGCTGTGAGTTTCACCATGTGCCACGAGCGGAAAATGAGGCCGCGGATGCTTTGTCCAAGTTGGGCTCATCTAGGCAAGAAATTCCTCCCGGAATAGCCTTGGCACACTTAAGGGTACCATCGATCAAACCAAGCCCGGAGTCGGAATCGATTTTCGTATCGGAATCACACGTAGTACCCATGGATATCGATGAAGGGAACCCGGGGACTGCTCCGATAAACTCGGAGACTGCTCCGGTAAACTCGGGGACTGTTCCGGTAAGCTCGGGGACTGTTGCGGCCGTACCGGAAGAAACAATGCTGGTGGATAACATGGAGATAGACGCACCGGTGTTTCTGGTTCGAGAGGCACCATCATGGGTTAAACCTATTAAGGAATTCCTGATCAACCGCACCTTGCCGGTTGATGAAAATGAGTCCAGAAGGATCCAGAGAAGATCCAAAGCATATACCATCATCAATGGTGAGGTGTACAATAGAAGTGTTACCGGTGTCCTTCAGAGATGTGTGGAACCGGAAGAGGGAAAAGAAATGCTTGAGGAGATTCACCAGGGAGAATGTGGGCATCACGCTTCATCAAGGGCGCTGGTAGCAAAGGTGTTCCGGCATGGGTTCTATTGGCCCATTGCTTTAGAAAATGCTGAGGATTTGGTCAGAAAATGCAACGGGTGCCAGAGGTACGCCAAGCAAAATCATACCCCAGCATCCGGTTTAAAAACCATACCACTAACTTGGCTGTTTGCTGTTTGGTGCCTTGACATGGTTGGCCCGTTCAAAACTGCAAGAGGGAATATGACCCACATCTTGGTTATGGTGGATAAATTCACCAAATGGCTAGAAGTGAAACCTATCGCAAAGTGTGATGGGCGCACAGCGGTGAAGTTTTTAAAAGATGTTATCTTGCGGTACGGCTACCCGCATAGCATCATCACTGACAATGGAACCAACTTTGCTCAAGGTGAGTTCAAAAGATTTTGTGAGGATAACAACATCCGGTTGGATTTGTGCTCGGTAGCGCACCCACAAGGCAATGGCCAGGTGGAAAGAACAAACGCCTTGGTACTTTCTGGTATCAAACCAAGACTCATCGAGGCGGTG
The DNA here is from genome assembly GCF_019359855.2 of Lolium perenne. Classification (NCBI taxonomy): domain Eukaryota; kingdom Viridiplantae; phylum Streptophyta; class Magnoliopsida; order Poales; family Poaceae; genus Lolium; species Lolium perenne. Next base: position 315,415,956 of record NC_067247.2, read on the forward strand.
GAAAAGTCACCGGGGTGTTGGCTCGATGAGCTACCATCAGTGTTGTGGAGCATAAGAACAACTCCAAACCGGTCCACCGGATACACTCCATTCTTCATGGTTTACGGAGCAGAAGCGGTCATACCAACCGACATCATCCATGACTCACCAAGAGTGCACCTCTATACCGAGCAAGAGGTAAAAGAGGCCAGAGAAAATGATGTGGACTTGCTAGAAGAAGCAAGAGAGTTGGCATTGGCAAGAACAGCCATTTACCAGCAAAACCTCAGACGCTATCATAGCCGGAAGGTTAACCCGAGAGTATTCCGGGAAGGAGACCTGGTGTTACGCCTGGTGCAGCGCACTGAAGGCCGGCATAAACTTTCACCCCCATGGGAAGGTCCCTTCATTGTGAGCAAAGCTCTCCACAATGATGCCTATTACTTGATCGATGCACAGGAATGGAAAAAAAGGAAAGGCGGACAGGTCCGGAGAGGAGAGCAAGCGTCCATGGAACGTAGCTCTGTTGCGTCCCTTCTACTCTTGAAGTTGTGGTGTAAGAAGTTCCTTTTTGTACCTTATATGCTATGAATAAAAGATGTCAGGACCTCGAATGAATCTCGGGGACTACCTCTGCTAAAATTGCATGCAATATATTTATTTTTTCAGTTCACCGGTTGCTTAGTGAACATTTTTTTCTTTCCGGTTTAGTAGCGTGCTAAACCTACCGGAGTCTTCGACTCTGCTGCTGTCCGCAACCCGGCTTCATGGCAAGCAAGATAAACCGGTAGCAATTAAGCACGCGAACTGCGAAAAGAGAGAGTGGGAACGAACAATCCGGAAAAGTTTAACTAACTCCGGTTAAACCGGTTTTTTGCAAAAATTTTGAGTTATTTCTAAGTTCAAGAAAGTGTTTGTTTGGTAAAAGAACTTTGTGCTCATACGCCAAAGAACGCCCAGAGAAGGCAGGCAGAGCCAAAGCAAAAGAGCCAAGTGTGCATCGAATTGAATGCGGAAGCAATTTCGGAATCTTTGCAGTGCAAGAAAGAGCAACACAATAAGCAAATATGCTAAGACAAACATAAGTTAATATGCTACCGGTATCGCATACTGGCATAAACTATTGCAGCACAACCAAAAGAGCGAATAAGTTTTATCTTACATCATAGACCCCGGCATACCGGGGTAGAATTTAACGGGCATTGTTTCAAAGTTAAACAGGACAGACAAGCATATCACAGGCAATGCTTAAGCAGCAGGGGCTTCAGGAGGAGCGTCATCGGCGTCAGGACCTTTCAGAGGCGCATCACCAGCTCCGGCCTCCTCATCGTCTTCATCTTCCTCCTCGTCGCTCAGATAGTCTTTGACGTCTGGAGGAGGGGGGATGAAGGTGCGCATCTCGGCGTACTCCGCGATCCGGTACGCCCGATCCTGCCGCTTCGTGGTGAGGACCGGGTCCAGGTCGGTTGGAGCTTGCTCGCGCACGCCGATGAGGGCGTCCAGGTCCAGGTCCGGATACCAGGAGCAGGAAACGCGAAGCGCTGAGTCCGCTCCGGCACGGGCAGCTGAGCACTGCCACTCTCGGATCCTCCGACCAGCACCCTTCAGGCGATCGTTGATGAGGGAGAAGGTGTCTGGCACCACCTCTCCAGGCCAGAGAACCTTAAAGAGCTGGGTGGCCACCTGCGGGATGTTGGAGAGGTTCCGGTCCACGGCGCGCATGTGGGAAACCCGCGCATTCAGCGCGACCAAGTGGTCATAGGGGTCCCAGGGCGCATCTAGGTTCTGGTATGCCTGTGAAACCCGGCGCTCTCCAACCTTCTTTTGTGCAAACGCCTGGGAGTCCGGAAAGAGTCCTGAGAGACAAAGGAAAAAAGTTAAGCACATGCTACCAGAAGAGATAAGCTTATAAGCAGAAACCGGAAAAGAAAAAAGAGAAACTTACGGAGGGCAGGCGTGTCAGTCTGCGTAACCAGAAGGTCGTACTCCTTCTGCTCCGCCTCCAGCCACGCGGCCTTGTCCTCGGCTGCTTTCCGCGCCTTGGCGGCCTCCTCCAGCTCAACCTGCAACACCACATTGGAGTTGCTAGCATCCTACAGCGTCTCATTCAGCTTGGTCTCCGCAGCGGCTTGGGTGGCCTTCATCTCCTCGTTGTGCTTGAGCCCAAGCTGGATGAGCTGGTCCTTAAGCTCCTTGGAGATGGCCTTCTGGGCGCTCAGATCCTCCTGGTGCTGCCGGATGAGCTGGTCCTTTTCCTCTGGAGCCCGGAAAGAAAATGTTAGCAAAGTTGTACTGATAAAATGAAGGGAAGCAAGTCAACCGGAAAAGAGGAAGCAGTACCTTGGGCGGTGGCAAGCTGAGTCCTGAGGGCCTCAATAGAAGCTTCCGGGATAGCTGTTAAACAGAGAATCATAAGTACTAAGAAGAAGGAAGCTTTCCGGTAAGAAGAGGCCGGATGCGCAGAAGCTTACCTTGGCACTTGCTGTGTGCCTCAGCGAGATCCCGGTGCTCCCAAAGAAGCTCCTCAAAGAGGATCTTCCGAGCGTCAGCCGTGGTCTGTTCAAGAAAAAGATGTTAGCTAAGTTTCGCGCTAAGAGCAAAGTTCTTAACCCGAAACTCGGGGACTGGCTATGCCGGTTTAGCGCGTTTCTAGCTAAGTTTCACGCTAAGAGCAAAGTTCTTAACCCGAAACTCGGGGACTGGCTATGCCGGTTTAGCGCGTTTCTAGCTAAGTTTCACGCTAAGAGCAAAGTTCTTAACCCGAAACTCGGGGACTGGCTATGCCGGTTTCGCGCGTTTCTACCTAAGTTTCGCGCTAAGAGCTACGCCCTCAACACGAAACTCGGGGACTGGGAAGATAGACAAGATTCAGCAAAAGAGAAACCGGCATAGATTTTAAAGTTGAAGATAGACAAGATCCGGAAGAAGAGAAACCGGCGTGAGTTGAAAAATAGAAAAGGTTTGGTGGGACTTACCATCATGTTGTTCGTGGCATCGAACCACGCGCTGTCCAGCTCCTTGACGGCCCGGCGCAGCCGCATGAAGTGCTCCTCTGAGCACCGAGGGCCAGCAGGGTCAGGCACCGGTAGCCGGTCCTTGCCCAGGCCGCGGGTCGCCTCGGACACGTCCGCGGCGTTCCACTTCTCAGCGTAGGGCAGCAGGTGCCCCAGCTCCCGGCCTTCGCGCTGGAACTCTGTTATCCGGCCAAGCAGGGCGGTGGCCTTCTCGCCGGCAGCGACAGCGACGCGGGCGGCGTGCAGCACCAAGGGCTGCAGGCCGGCGAAGGAAGTGCTGGGAGCCGTCGCCTTCCCCTTGACGGTCTTCAAGGTTGTTGGCGGCGGCGTTGGCGTGGCCCCGGCTGGTTCGGCGCGGGGAGCTTCTGGAGGTGGCGCGGGCGTAGTCTTGGGAGAGGGAGGAGCGTCAGGCGCGTCCTGACCCAGGTTGGAGGAAGCCGGCGCGGAAGTATCCGGCGCGGCTCTGGAGGGGGAAGACTCCTTGGTCTTCTTCTTCTTTCTTTTCTAGACGGGAGGAACCAGAGGTTCCGCCCGCCCGGCAGCTTCTTCTTCAGCGCCGATGTTGCTGGCGCCGGTCTTCTTTCTCAGGAGGGGAGACAAGGTCCTCCTCCGCGCGGTGATTAGGCGGTGTAGGGGCCGCGCGCCCCGCACTTGGAGTGCCTCCCAGAGGGGAGGCAGAAGCGTTGCCGGCACCAGATGGTGCCGGGCTTGAATGAAGAGGAGGGGTTGAGGTCCTTGCGGATCCATCAGAGCCCTCAGGCCTTGGGCCGAGCTTGAGCGCAGGGCTGAACGAAAGGAAAGGGAAGGGTTGGAAAAAAGCAACCGGAAAAGAACTTGGTAAAAACAAGACAAGCAGAGAAACGAGAACTTACCCAGAAGAGGTCGGCATCTGTTTGCCCTTGTAGCGCCTCATGCCTGCGACCTTCCCCGCAAAGGCTTCCGTCCGGAAGCGCTTGGAAGGAGGCGCCTGGCTCGAACCGGCGTCAGATGCCGGAACCTTGTTCTTCTGGCCTTGGGCCATGAGCTTCTCCACAAACTCTTGGCCGGCCTCGGCCCGCAGGGGAGGGACGTGCTCGTGGACCTGCGGGTTGGTGTTGGCTGAGAGAACATCTACAGAGAAACAATAACAGAAGAGTATGAGAGATCAAAAAGAAGAGCTACCTCAAGCAAGGTCAGGTCATCGGAGGAACCGGATGCTTCAGGTGGAGATTTACCGAGGCGCGAGGCTGGCGTCCGACCCATCTTCAGATCTTGCCAATGGATGCAGGGGTCCGGGTCTACCTTGTCCATAGGGCGCTTCCGGCAAGGGCCTCGCCGATCCGCGTCGATGCGGGGGAAGCGGTCCTTGGCCTGAAACAAATGAAAAGAAGGTTAACCGCAGCATAAAAGTTACCGGTAAACCGACCCGAGTTGCGTAATCTCTTACTTCTTGGGTCGGAGGGTTAGTGGAACTGAGAGGCCGGAAGCCCCATTCCCAATCATCCGGCATGGCAGTTTGGCAGATCTGCCTAGCCTTGAGGACAATGTCCTTCTTGCTGATTGGAAGGCCGGTGATCTTGGTAGGATCACCGGGACCGTACATCTCGCTCATCTTATGAGCCCGGCGCTTAAGTGGAAGCACCCGGCGCGAGATGAAGGCGCGGATGATATCGTCGGAGCAGATGTTAGTCTCCTTCATCAGCTGCTCCATGAAGCGTATCACCCGGTTCGTTTCGACATAGTTTGTCCCCGGGTTGAAGCTCCAGTTGACTTTTCTGGGCGGCGCCGGATTAAAAGGTGGCAGATTGATGAGATCTGAGGCGCCGTCGTTCTTCACATAGAAGAAGGTCCCTTGCCATAACCGGCATGACTAGAGACCGGAAAACTTGAAGAAAGGGCTCCCTTGGCGGGAGCCGATGATGCAAGACCCGCATTGCACGGGGGGTTTGGGTTTAGGAATTTCCTTGCCCTGAACAGAGTTAATCCGAAGAGCAAAGAAACGGGCAAACGTCTCGCGAGTGGGACGAATGCCGATATAAGCCTCCATAAAGGTGGCATAACAAGAGAGATAGAAAACGGCATTGCCGGGAAGATGGTGAGGTTGGAGTTGGTAAAAATCGAGAAAACTCCGGAAGAAATCGGAGGCGGGAAGGCCGAAGCCACGCTCGAAGTGAACGAGGAAGACGACGTGCTCACCGGGTTGAAGTACCGGTTCAATCTCGTCGCCAGGAAGCCGGCAGGATACCCCTTCCGGTATCCTTCTAGACCGGTAAAGCTAGTCTATCTCGTATTGGGAAACGTCGGAGCCCTTCCAGGCCCCGCGTGTGATACCGGAAAGATCTATGCCGGAGGTCTGGCTAGAGCTGCCGGCCTCTTGGTTGTTACCGGCATCGATGTCCATCTGGACAAGATCGGCGGTTAATCCGTCGGAAGATTGGCTATGGTGGCTACTGGAGGATGAAGCGGAGGAGGACTCTTCGCTAGACATGAGGTTTGACCCAAAAAAACACAATCCCACGATCTACCCTGGCGCGAAGATCTACGAGTAAGAGAAAAAGCAAAAGAAAAGAGGAAGTAAATACACTACCGGCCCAAGATCTAGAAAGCAAGCAAAAGAGGGGCAAATGCAGATTGGGCCTAACCTGAGGTGGCGGAGTCGTTGAGGAAGGAGTTCGCCGGCGGAGCGGTGAACTTGCGGTTGCCGAGGAAGTCCGGCGACGGCGAGGTGGAGAAAAGCTTGATGAAGCACCAGTGCCGCGCCTGCGAGGGAAGCACCGCAAGGATTCTCCGCGCGGCAAAGTTCGGCGAGGTCAGGTGGAGCAGCGGCGGAGGTTCGCCGGGCGGCGAGGTTCGAGCGACGAGCGAGAGCGACGGAGGCGCAGAGGGCGAAGAGCTCTGTGCGCGAGGAAGTGGGGAATGCGAAGAAGGAAGAAGAAGAGGCGGTTTTCTCCTTATAAAGGAAGAGGAAGAAGTGGGCCGAAAACCGCCGGGCCGCGACGGTTCGCTCCACGGGCCGCCATGTGGCGCAGCGATACACGCGTAGAAAGCAGAAAGTCACAGGGAGGCCACACGGATCCGGAACGGCAGCCAGGATCCGCTGTGCAGCAGTTAATGCGGGCGCAGAAGCCGAAGGGAAGTGACCCCTGACACTGGCGCGCGTCGATTCTGATACGCATGTCAGCGATGTGCTCTGTACCCGAGAAATTCTTGACTTCGCCGAGGAGAGGTTTAATGACTAAGATACCGGAGAATAAGATACCGGAAAATACCTTGCGAAGAGAGGAAACGTGAGTCCGGGCAAAGATGCCAGATCCGAGCTAACCACCGGAAAGATTAAACCGGTATCCTAAGATGTGAGAACCTGGCATGGTCTGTTGGATAGAATCCACCATACTATAGCAGCTTCGGGGACTAATGTTGGGGGGATGACCCCCGGTATGCCAAAGGCATGCCAAACCGGATGGTTTGAGCCATCAAGATACCGGTTTAATGTTTATACCGAAGCACAAAGATGATAGTTTGGTTAAGTAAAGCCAGGCCGATATTCCCAAGAGGGGTATACCGGGACCGGATGAAGAAGACACCGGGCTACCGGTAAGAAGAGCATGTCGGTAAGACTGGTCAAAGATTCTCTTCAGAGCTAGAGGACAAGGATGAGCTAAGCAAAGTGGCTCTAAATGAAGCCCTTGCGCCAAAGAGAGGGATGACGCTGAAAGAAGCCGAAGGACGTCAGCCTCCCTGATTAAAGAAGATCCCGGCGTCATCTATGATTAAAGTAACTTTGTAAAGTAGTTTGTCCAGTCAAAGATGCCATTAGGGTTTCTTGCTCTGTAAGCCACCCTCTCCCCTATATAAGGAGAGGGGGCACACCCGTATCCGGGACGATCAACCAATAGAGGAATAGAGGAACCTTGTAATCAGAAACCTGTACCATGTTGAGATCAATGAAGATTCTGATCTAGAGCAGAGTTCTTCCTTGTGTGTTTCTTCTTGTATCACTGCCTTTGGCTGAGTTCTTGAGGAAAGCATCCGGAAGTTCATCCCATCTAATCACAAACCCTCCCCCGAATCCTCTTGCGCCCATTCGGCCCCAACTTAAGTCATCCCATGGCATCTGCTCATTCGCCACGACGACAAAGGAATAGGAAAAGCATAGAAAAAATAATATGTATCCTAGATTCATACATAAAGCAAAAACACATGAAAACTTCAAAAGATCGTTGCCCCGTTTGTAAAGCCTGAACTCAAAACATGGGATCTCATGTATCCTATATTCCTATGGGAACCAAAACTACATGAAAACTTCAAGAGATCATTTGGATGTCACGTGAAAAAAGTACATAAATTCCAGATGACCTCATGTTTGATGTACTCCTTTAAAATAATGGGTGTTCCCAATTCCTTTGTTCCAAATGGCACCAAACGATATTTTCTCTCAGATCATATACCCTAAAATTCCAAAGCGTTTCCTTTGGTTAAAAGGACACCTAAGAACCTAAATTCACGTCTACAAGAACTTAAACATAGTTTGTTGGTCCCTACAATCACTCCCATAACCAAGTGATGTAGACTCTCTTTTTTGAGACTCATGCTTGTGGTCCCCTAGCTATCCAATGTCCCAAAATGATCTATGGTTGGTACTATTTGACGAAGCAATAAATTATCGCTATATTTTTGCTCGACATAACCAAAATATTTGGATAAGTAACAAACATAATAAAAAAAAATCATATGAATTTTAATATTTTTAATATTTTGTCGTGTTGATATTTTTTTAAGACATGGAAGTCCGGATAAGTAATCTCAAATGCAAAGGAGAGTATCCTAAATTTTAACCGATGACTGAAAATGGTGAGGACAAAGTGCATGAAATATTTACTTGAAGGAGAATTGTTGTATATTTATGCACAAATTTGTGTTTGTAAGTGAATTCATTTTTCTTGTATGTCTTGCCTAAGAAATATATTTTTTTGTTCATAGCAATGAGTATGTTGAAAAAAATATTGTTAATGCAATAAAATGTTCTTCAAATAAGAGAAGATGAGGAAGAAATTGAGGGTGTAATTTAAAATATGATATTTTTCGCAAGGAGGAAAGGATAGAGTTGAAGGAGTGACTTGTAAAGATATCTGGAGCTAGTGGTGAAAACTCTAGCTCCGCCCTTCATTGTTGAAGTTGGTGATGCCGTCATTCATAATGCTTTTTATTAGTGAAAGCAGTGCTTGAAGATTGCTTGGACATCTCTTCGTGATAAGAATCCATGATCTAGCCTAGGTGGTCGGATCAAGCGAAGTCCTCGTCGTGCAAAGTCGCATTCCTTGAGGCGCTACTGTTGGAGCACCTCTCATGTTAGGCTTTTACCCTCTGGTTGACATCGGTTGTGGTTGATGTTGATGTTTGCCGCAACAGTTTGGTTGATTGATCTTTTTTTATTTCTTTTGTATTAAGTTGGCTGTGTGAATTCTTAATTTCTCATTGTAATGAATAGCTCTTGAGTGTTGGTGCAGAAACATGGTGTAATTTATATTTTCTTGATTTTAAAATATTTTCTTTAAAAAATCATGATAAAATAGACGATAGAGATAGTTATAAGTGGAACAAAGATTTCAATTACACTATCTTACAGTATGAAAAATAAATTGAAGTTGACATGATGATGCTTAGATGTTGTTTTGAAGAAAGTCCACTTTTGATCCTTGAATTCTAGTGAAAGTTTATTTTTGGTCCTAGAACTTCCATTTGGTTCAGAATGAACCTTGAACTCTCGGAATTATTCACTTTTAGTCCTTATTCCGATTGAGCTAGGCAAATATTTGTCATGGGTGGCAAAATCTCAAGGAAATGGTGCAAGGGCGGAGAAGCAGGATGATGTTGATAGATAAAAGCAAGCAGGCCTTCCTGGCACGACGCTTCAAGTGAATTGGGAGACAAAGAAATCGAACAAAAGACTGGTTTAGGGACATGAGGGTTTTAATTTTTCCAGTAATATGTGGGGTTCGAGTTCGACATCTCAGCTAGCTTGGGTTGCTCTGGTTCAAAAGCAATTCGATTGGTTGACTGTTTCTTCTTTCCATGTTAGCGATTTTCTCAACTCAACCGATGAGGACTGAAAAGTGAACAATTGTAGGAGTTCAAGGTTCGTTCTAAACTAGAAATAATTTTTAGGATAAAATGTGAAGTTTCTCGAGAATTCAAGAACTAGAAGTGGACTTTTTTTTAATAAGTGATTGAGCTTATAAACACATCAGGCAACATATGAATAGACAATACATATGTATATCACTAGCGTTGGTACTGGTGTTGCAAGATGCTTGGATAGGGACTGTGATTCCTAGCATGATCAAACCGGAATCAAAGTGCACAAAATTGGCAGAGGACCAGTACAAACTGGATCTTAGCGGAAAATAATAAAGAAATAAACAGTTGAGGATCAGATGAACAACTTTAGAAAACCGAAACAATTGCTGGTCAGATTTAGACTTTTTCTTAGATGGTCAGACTTATAGACTTTTAAAGCCAAGAGAAATCGTACTCACCGTACATCAGTACTGACAATAGTACACGTTTGGTACAACATGGTTTGGACAATGCGAGCTTTCCTTTTCGTGGTGATGCCATGTCGTTAGCTAAAAGTCAGCGATAATGTTAATTTAGCAGGGTGACAGCACAAAGTTTTGACAAATCACAAGCACTTCAGTTTCCCGTGCTGCCTCCTTGAAGATAGAGCCGGTGCGTGCACGAGATATAGATGTGTTGGATATTTTCAGACACAGAAATGGCAGAGTGATGTTGATCAGTGCCTGTTTGTGCAAGAAATGAAGATGCGTGGAAGCAAGGCAGTAAGCATTGTGGTGGCAAAAAAGATGCCACCTTCTGACGTGACAAGTTTTATTTTATGATCGTTGTATCAAAGTTAAATTTCTGCATTAAGTGTTGGCAAACATGTCTGTTCGACAAGTCACAGCAAAATGGAGATATTAGTCTGGCCAATTTAGACTTGCTAGCAGGCGAAGTAACAATTGCTAACATTTACCACTTTTTGACAATTAGGGTGAATGCACAGGCCAGAGTCATGTTACAGTTCATATTCTTCCACACGATCTTGCTGTACCAACAAATAAGCACAGCTGATTTTTCTCTTACACGGGTGCTTGAAGACTTTAAGTTACATGTCTTCATCTTTTAGAGTAGCTGATGTTGACATGTGTAAAAATCATACTATAACGAATTACAAGCAGTTCATCAAAATGGTAAAGAAAGTCGTTGGATGCAAAACCAATTCCAAGCAGAGTTTGATTATTTCAGTTCAAGGGCACAGCTAACCCTGGACATGTTTGTGCACTTGACAAATTTGTAATCCTGGACTTGGTATATTTAAGTTTACATAGAGGTTGCTACAGGACGGATACAAAGCAGGAAAACCATCGAAGTTTGGTAGTCTTTTTTTTTTGCAAAATAAATGTTCTCATAATATATTGACATCTAAAAGTTATCTCCAGATAGATACAATCGATGGAATTATAAAAATTCTATTATCTTTGCTGTCCATAATTGTAGTTCATGTACAGATTATCCACCAACGCTGTATGGGTAGTCCCTTTTTTACAAATCCAACCCAATTATAATTGAACTCAGACAAGTGGTTAGAATCCTAAACCAATTATACACAAATGTTCTAAATTATGGTATAAACATTGCAGGGTAGCTTCGATCTTCATACAGCTTTATCAATCAAAAAAGTACATCTTCAGACAACTTTGATCCAATGATCCTTCAGTTATAATCTGTCAGCAATCAGCAGTATCATGGTTTTCATTTTCAGCTTCAACCATTCTCAGAATCAGTTTCCAACTCTGACGACGGCTCACCATGCAATCTCATTTCCTTGGAGATCTGATCATCACGGCAGTAGTTTTCGGCATTCACTGCCAGTTGCTCACTGTGGTCATTCTCCTCACCATCTTCACTAGAAGATGACATGGAGTCTGCCTCCGGAAGTAGATGCCTCAAGCTGCTTGAAGGTAATCTTGCTATCTTGGCCCCTCCAGATCTGATCTTGGACTCAATGGCCTTGATCAACGAAGCTGCTTCCTGAAGCGGAACAACACGAGCACCACAAGCAACAGCTGTAGCATGTACTAGAGAGTTTGGACCTTCTCCTCGCCTGGTCAGTTCAGACATAACACCTGGCAATGGGCCTATATTACCATAACTTCGTTTTGGCTGTCTGATGGGTTCCGCAGGACGGTATGAAATCGGAACTGCTTCGATAGGTGCAGCCAACACTTTGTACTGTCCATCTGTAGCCCAAAGAAATGAACATATATCAGAGAATGCCCTGACTGCAGGTACCGATATATTAAGGCACACAACCATAACCATAGCATTCAAGCTTCAAATAGAAAATAGCGTTCTAGTAAGCAAATGAAACAGAAGTTGGCAAGTCTAAAATGCACATGTGAAAGCCTGAAAAGAATAGCTATACCCGTTGATTCATGAGAAACAGTATAACTAGTTTTTAAAGCTATCTGCAATAGTATGAAACTATAGAGATCCAAAGACAGAAACATTTCAAATTTGCAATGGTCCATATTTATCATGTCCCGGACTCAACAGTCAACACTGAAACTAAAACAAACTATTCAAAAAGCTGTAATATATAGTTCAATTTTCTGGACACCCATATTAAAGAATGAAAACACGGATTGCAAAAAGATGAAAATCACTTTCTCATTTCTGACATCACTTATCAGTTTGGCACCTATCCTGACTGATTAACTTTAAGTCCATGGCTCTGTTTGCAACAAAATAAAAGTATACAAATTTCGGAGGATAGCATTCCTATAGGAAAACAGTCTTTGCCACCATTTGTAGCAAAGGAACGGGCATCCTATTTTCCTTCTAAAATCCATTTTAAAAATATCTTAAAATTAAAGTGATAACGTGGATGATACTTTCATCTGGGAATATGAATTTGCAATTTTATTCTGTAATCATCACAAGAAAATGGAACATAACCAGCAGAACCTCCAGGTGAATTCCTCATCACAGGCATGTACAGCGTCAGAGGTATTGCAGGAATAGCAACTCCAGTTTCTTCAGAAGGTCTACGAAGACTTGCATGATTTCCTTGTGTTGCTCGATTGGAAGTGCAATTCTGCAGGTAGAACAACAAATAAGAACCTTGTGGCCCAGTAAGAAAAACCAAATATTGCTGGAGTGTTAGGAAATCTCTAACAAAGATTTGGAAGTTGACGAGGTAACCTGATATTTCTCGGAAGAGTCATGCTTTCTGTCCTCAGCATGCAAATAAGAACGTTCTAATCCATCCCTGCCTTGCCCCTCTGTTGATGGAAGATGGAACAGTTGTTATAGAAAAAAGTGTTATTAGTAAAGAGCACCGGACTAATTTTTATATTATTTTATTCATAGGGTATTTACCATTTGCGGGGAAAGCACATGATAACTGAGCACTGTTGTTAGAATTAGTGCCTGAATCAGTTGAAGGGTTGGTAGGTACAAGCACTAGATTGGAGGTAGGCTCTTGAAAAAGCTTGAGCTGTTGAGATGTTATTTTCTTTCTGACCTCATCTGAACATTGCGAAGCATCCATAGTTTTCACCTGTAGGACCTTGGAGGTAGGCTCTTGCATTACTGGGTGACAACTTTTGACTTGAGCAACCTTCACTGCAGCTTCTTTCAAAGCAGACATCGCCACATGGTAAATATCTTCTGTGACTGACCCCTCTTTTGCAAATTTTATAGCCTCCTGACATAAGTTATTGTAAAGTGCAGTAAGTGAATCTGTAGAATTACATTGAATTTCTGCACCATATCTTTCAGCCTTCACTTCATTTGGATCTGAACACATTCCAGTAAATTCAGCAACTTCTTCAGAAGTAATGTTTGATGTATTAGGGGCCAGTTTAGAAGATAACAACGAGTGGTTATGCTCCTTCTCAAATTTAGACACCATCCATTTTCCAGAGTTCATCTTTTTGACTACAATCATAGCTTTGCAACCAACTCTAGTTATCATTCTTGGGCGCTTCGTTTTCCCATCGTCTGTAATCTCTTTCTTGGCTCGAACCTCGCGAAAGCCTTCCTTGGAGCACACAATCTGGCGAGAAATGATTGAGTTGTCACGCCTTGAACGGCAGTACCTGCTAATACGTGCACGAAAACCATTAAGCCTTGCATAGTTTATATAGAACGATTTCGCATCTTCTTCAGAGTCAAATTCCATACCCTCAACCGGCTCCTCAATAGGTTCCACATCATTAGAATGTGGATTTTCAATTGGATTGAGGTCCTGATCTGCTGACCTAATGTCATGTTTTCTTGGTGGAACTGATCCATGATTATGGATCTTCACAAATTTGGTAACTACCCATTTACCAGGACCAATTTTCTTAACCATTATCATAGCCTTGCAACCAACTCTAGCACCTGTCCTTTCTTGCTGTTTTTTGTCAGGGTGGAGGCTTTCACAGTTCCGAGTTTCATGAAATCCTTCCCTTGAGCATACAATACGGCGAGAAATGATTGAGTTATCACGTCGAGAGCGAGTATACCTGCTGATCCGAATTCGAAAACCTGCTTGTCTTGCATACAAGCTGTAAAAATCCCTTGCAGCATCTTCAGACTCAAACTCCATACCTTCGCAAGGCGTTAATTCTGTATCATCTTCATGTCCAATTAATTTTTCTGCTGCTGGATCATGAGATGAAGCCTCCATATCGGTAAAGGCTCTGTGAAGTGCGGTTAAAGAATCCTTTTGCTCATTGCCCCGTTTTGAGTCGAATTGTCCTGATTAATGTACCTTCCATAATCGCTATCTGCTGTCACAAATCTGTATTGATTTTTTTAAACATTCCCCTTATATACCTTTGAACAATATAATTACAACAATCACCAATGTGGCATCTTAGTAAAGATCACTGTGCTCGCTGTGCTCGCTGTCAGTGCAGCTATGGACCTACCTGCAAACTTGTTACATGGGGTGCAGAGAGCAGAACTGCAGCGCAAAGATGACCACAGGTTAGATGATATCAATGAGATATCAGTAAGCAGGATTGTATCTTGATAAGGAAAATGACTCAACACCTCTAACAATCCCAAGTGAAAAGTATCCAGAAAGTCTGTTTGGGGGATACAAGAACAGGAGCCAGGCATCTTTTTATCGGACTACTACAGGACCAGGGGTGCTGACATCTACAGATCTACTTGGAGTTTTTATTGGTTTTTACCGCAACCTCCATTACTGCGGGATCATGACATGGTTAGAACTTGATTTCATGGCTACCATGAGTCTTCAGAAACCGCTGGGATTAGTGGATTGCAGCCTATTTTGGAGAACTAATCCACATCATGACTACTCTAAGGCATCATAAAGATGTAACATTAGGTAAGTTGAAGCACCTTGCTGTGTTCCCAGAGCTCTAGGTGCCACACAAAGCAATTTTTTCCTAATGCAAAAAAGTTACTTCAGCTTTACCATTCGAAGTTTGATCACTTGGTTATAAGTGTAAAATCACTGAGATTAACAGACTGAGTCATGAATACGAACTTTCTGTAAAATGGCTTCAGCTTGAGCCACATGGTTCTAAGTTTATGACTGTTGTTATGATTTTTGAACTTTCACCCTTTTTTGAGCTTTTGCGCCCCTTTTGTCCTCTGGAACTTTCTACTGACGACTGTACACTTTCATCTAGTGACAATTGACAACTGCTAACAAGGACCTGCGCCTAGCAACTGTCTAATACTATGAACCTGGCACAGCCCAAAATAGCACGTAATCCTCCGGTGCAAGCCGCGCACCCAAATATCAGCACTTATCAGCAGACACCGAACCGATCAAAACTGTTCCAATGATTGAGCCCATGCGCGGCAACAACCCAACAGCAACAAAAACTTCCATTTATAGGCATACACGAAACAAAGATATCACACACATATAAAGCAAGAAAGCGATTAACTTGAGCCCAGATAAGCAAAAAAAATAAAAAATCTCCCCAAAACTGGAACGACAACATCACAACAAAAGTAAAAAAAAATAGAAAGCCTTTCTGTGGAGAGGTAGACATACCTGGATAATAACAGGATAAGTAAACTACGCTGCCAATAATCCCCGAACGAACGCGAGAACACCGATGAGCCAGGAGCCAGCAAGCCAACAGCAGCTCGACCGGCTCAAGAGGCGGAGGCGGTCAAATCGAACCGAGGAACGACGACCAAGCCCGAACGGAACGCCAGGAAGGAGATGAAGAAAAGGCGCCGCTAAAGCCGCAGGCAGGAGAGCGATTGGGCGTGGTGGTGGAGGAGTCGCGGCGACGACTGTTCATGGTTCGTTAGCGTAAGGGAAAGGGATCACCGGTGGGATTAGTGGGGATCGGAATTCGTGGAGGATTTGATTGATTATATTAAAGAAAGAAGCGACGACGGCGAGGATGGTGGTGGTGGAGGAGGGCGGCGAACGGGAACGGACGGCGGAGAGCGGAGCGCGCGGGAGTGGCGGAGGGCGGGGATTCTCGAACGGCCCAAGTGTCCAAGTGGATAAACAACTCATGGTGTGGCGGGCCGCGACGCTGACGTGGGGGGATGGGACCCGGTTTGCAGGGAGACGTTTTGGGCTGTTTGTGCTGGGAAGTGGATGAGCGTCGCCGTTGCGTCCTTGTCATCCGGCCGTTTGACCATTCCACCAACAAAATCCTTTGACTCGCAGAGCAGATGGATGTAAATGGTATAGATATTTTCGAACCGGTCATTTTTTTTAATTATCTTGAATTCTAACTATACCTTGACCTTGTTTTGGATTAACGCGAAGTCGCCCTTCTCGCCCGTGCGATCCTAATTAGATGCCTCGTGCCATCGTGCGCGAGCGAGTGTCCACTTTCAGTGTTCAGACATCCTTCGTGTACATAGTAATTTTAGGTGGGGTTCAAACTTCGGGGGATGTTCACGGACAGAGGAGAGAGTGGTTTTCATTTCCCCCACCCCTTCCTCCTTGTCTAAACCCATGGCATCTCCGTCGTTTCTCCCATCGATTTTACATCGTGCTAGAGGAGTTGGTGGGCGACGGATCTCGCCGGGTTAGCTACATCATGTTCGTGGCGGCTACAGGGTGCTACATATCTCGAGGTGAGGAGGCGTCGCTTGTAGCAGCTTCGTTTCCGCCAATCGCCGGTGGTCTCGACACTTTCTCCGATTACATCCTCCTCCACCCTCTCGCTTCACCAGGTACATTATCGAGTCTCTGACCACCCCGAGCCACTAGAGGCTACATCCTCGTGTCTAGGGTCAAGCGGGCGCGCCACTGGTCACATCCTTGTGGCCCCGGTAACGTCGACATTCCACTGGTTGGCTGCTACATCCACAAGGGGCGGAGGTTGATAACAGGATAGGCCTCTGGGCACTCGCTGTCACGCACTAGTACATAATCTTCCTTCACACACGGCTGAAATGGCATGTCACACACGATAATCCTGGCCGTCACTACGTGATGGTGTACATGATATGCGTCTATTATGTGCACAATTTGTGAAATCGTCTGCGACGGGTTTAACTATCGCAAATAGTTTCCGTATCTAATCGTTTGCGAATAGGATGCTCTTCGGAAACAACTTTTCGAGATGGACCGTTTGGCAACTAATTTTTTTTTCCTGGTATGTTGATTGTATACATTGCAAATCTTTTTAGACATAAATGACTAGTTGTACCTGCGAAATCATAATAGTAGCAAATGTATGTCAAATTAAACACTCATGAAAATACATTACCATATCTCAATTATATTGCACACCTAATACATCATATGCATACATATATTTGGCGACAGATACATAAATGAAGAGAAATATACATAAAAGAAGAAAATTTGTAGCATCTCTTGGTTACGTCTTTGTCTTCGCGAGGAAAGTCATGTCTTCACGAGGCTATTAAATTTCTCCACTTATCCTTGCGGAGACAAGCCTGGAAACAAGTCATGTCTTTGAAAGGATAGTAGATTTCTCTACTTATCCTTGTGAAGACATGAATGGAGAACTTAAAGGTGTGCCCATATTATTATTTTGCAACAATGTTCCTTCCATGTTGTTGCGACCATAACAATGCATGTTCTGCAAATAATTAAAAAGAAAGTGAGAAAATGCTAACATAAAATAATTAACAATAATTTAAGTCCAAATAATTTAGTAATCATACTAGGAACACCGAGGAAAAGCGATCGTAAACACGACGTCACACACATTTGGTTTCCTTTATCTTTTGCAGTGTTAACAAAATAAGATTTCTATGACTAAGGGTATAGACCAGAGATGGAGTTAGTTGTGGTTAAACATCAACTTGTACATCTCATCAACACATTTGTACATCTACGGTGAATAAATATGTATTGGATCATGTCAATATAACACAATAATGTAGATCTATGCAACACATTAGTTCATCTGTACTAAACAAATAATGGATCTAACTCATGAATAAAACATGGACTTAACTCACAATATAATCCAATCTTGCCACCAAAAACACCGGCTCTTAAAGTAGATGTGAGCTACAAATAGAAGGTAAACATGCAAAATCTCACATCGTAAACCTGCTGGATGCGAGGGCGCTAGCCCGCGCCGTCCTGGCCATGGTGGAGGTCGAGGACAATTCGGCTTGACCAGAGGTATCAAGTAGATCCGTCATTCGAACGCGTGGATCGGCACGACTCCACGGCCAACGTGTCGCATGGGAGTTCATGGGCATTCCAACAAGGAAGATCTTTAGCCAGAAGCTAGCTTCCGCCTCGGCGTAGTGGTTCTAAAGAGGGGCGGATATGGTCTATGGAGTGGAGTGGTACTCGATAAAGACGATGCTTGTCCTAATTTATTCTATAAAGAATCGTTGCAAGGGTTTCGTCGACCCGACAGGACATGCCCACATATGACACACGCACGCACGCGCGCGAGATTAAGCACAAGTAATTGTGTGCATTGTGATATGATTGCAAATGGAAATTTTAACAAAATAATTCTTTATAGCTATCTCTTGATACATTATTTATATTACATAAATCTGAAAGTATTGTGATGTGTATCACTCACAATTTTATAATGAGTAACCATGTGCGATGCATAATGTAGTGCTTACCTTTTGTTGGACACATCACATGGTTGTGTTCTGGCAGGACCGTATGCGATATAAATTCTTCTGGCTACCTGGCTTCGCGATGGTGTACTCACAGTCCAACACGACGCACTTGATCGGAGCATCGTCGAGGTACTTTTCCTTCACGTGGTGGATACACCTCTCCACCCTCGTTTCATGGAGGGTGAAAGTCATGTAGAAGAACATGTCATGCTCACATATATTGTACCCTCTGGAAGGTGGTATGAACGCCTCCACTGGAGCAGAGGTTTGGTGTTCTTGGATTTGGTGCGCGCAGAGGTGTGGAAGATATCAATTGAGGGGAGAGAGACAAGGGGATTTTATAGTACAATCAAATGTGCATGCGGTGTGAATCGACAACAAAATTAATGAACAATCTTGATTAACGCCTTTCCTCCAAATTCAACCATTAAGACGGTTCTAATGCACGACATGGTTCACGTGGCCATCGTCCCAAACGGTGTACCTTCAAGAAACCATATGCCAAATTTCATGTCACATACGATTTTTTTTTCCATATAGATTGTGTGCGATACATATCATCACATACGGTTTTACAATCCAAACATTTTTCCAGCTTAATACAAGATCATTGGAAATAAGCACGTAAATATTGAAAAGTTGGTGCAACACTTTCTCAACATTATACATTAATAATCAAACATTTCATGACATAGAAAAGTACGATACACTTCATATTTGGAGGGCTCGTGATCAACTACATGCCCGTATTTCACAGAGAAATTGACATCCTCACCAATAGGGCCTTTGCAGGAGCTCGTTGCCTCAACAGCTTCAGTGGAGCTGATCTTGTCCCTGCCCCTTTTTTCATCAGATTTTTTTTCGAGGCTAGCCTTCTAGAGCTCGAAACATCCCTCGGCTGAGCATGAGTTCCTGCCATGCGAATGAGAGGTCTGCCATGGTTGGCACCTCCACGCGAAGAAGAGATCTGCCTTGGCTGGCACCTCCATAGGCGTCCTCTTTCTCCTTAGCATGGTGCCCTGTTTCTGGCAAACTATAGATGTCTTTATTATATCACTAGTGACTTCGATCTTTTCCTGTAGTTGAACCTGGTGCCAAATCCTCTCCTACCCGCTAACATTAAGTAATGCCATTGTGCTTCCTCAAGAGTATTGAATCTCAAGTTTGGACAAGGCGCATGTGGTGTGGAAATAACTTCAGCATTCCCTTCAATTCTATTGCTAGATCCTGGCGGGGGTGTGTTAGCAGGACTTGATTATAGTAACATCATATCAGTGCATGCTATCTTAGCTGACAGTCCTATGGAGGTTGATCCTTCAATTTGTTAACCCAAAGCCACATCTGGTCATTTAGAATGGCAACATAATTATTAGTACACATGCAGAGTTACCAGAAATAATATGGTTACTAGTACAAAATTAATATTATGGCAGTTCAGTCGAGCAAATTTGTATTCATCCTAATTTTATTATGGTAACTTGATGCAAATAATCTGGTAACTATTATTGGACACGGTTTTGTTCACATTGCACTTACTGATAGAGTACAAGTACAGTAATCATGGGAACTGCATATGTAAAATTTTAGTTAATCTTCACCTTTACAGTAATCATGGGAACTGCATATGTAAAATTTCAGTTAATCTTCACCTTTGTTATTTGAACCTGGCGTTAGACACATCTATGCCTAAATGTTCATCAATGTCCATCTTTTCAACCTGTAAAATAGAGGAATTTATCTGTTAAGTGCTCATTTTATTCCATTCATTGTAAACTATGGAAGAAGTAGGTGCTAACTAATGAAAGTTGATCAATGGAGGGAGGATGAATACAAGATCTTTTTGGACCTTGCGATTTTGGACCAGGCAGGAAGTAGGTGTTGACTTTTGAAACTTGATCAATTGATGGAAGATATATGCAAGATCTATTTGGAACATGCAACACCATTTGTCCTCATATGTAACTTAGACAACTAGCTCTATGTGAGACAACATGTTATTTTTGGGTTGCAAGTTAACAGATTCTTATATATTTTTTCGTTTGTGTGAAAGTCTGCTAGTTGTCTACTCCAACAGTTATTTGCTACATCTGGTTCAATAACCTAGCTTGTTTAGTCAATTTTTTGTACTATGGCTACCAGAATCAATATCTTGTATAACCAGAATCATATGTGTTCATCATGATTGACAAGTTAATGGAGATTATCCATGGTGACCTTTGTTAATGGAAGATGTTTTCGAGGTGGCTAAAGAGAGGAGAAGTTTCTATGTGCATACCTACACCTTATTGTTTCAAACCTTGTGATTTTTGTTCCTGCTCCAGATGATCATTCCTTCTTAGTTCCTTCTTAGATGTTCTTCCTTCTTCTCTCTTGTTTTCTCTCTGCCAAGTGGGTTTGCTATACAGGACCTAGAAGAGAGGGTCTACTCCAAATCTGGCTTTTCCCTCATCTTGAGGAAGAAGAAGCTTCCCTAAAAAGGAGGGATCGTAGGCACGTGACTTGTCTGGTAGTGTACTGGGATGGTCCAACTGCAGGTCTAACGTTGGTTTCGGGCCCAAACACTTTCTGGGCTTTTTAATTTTTGGGACACTGACATGTTATGGTGTACGCGCTCGCTCACTCGCTTGATCGATCCTACTGGTTGCGTGCGTCACCCGAGAATGGATTGGTGCTGGCGGCCGAGATATTTCCTTAGCAAGCCACCGCCCGAAGCTCAACTGGTGCAGCGCCGCTGGGTAGAAAAGCCCATCTTTCTTTTTCGGGATGCGCTTTCCAGCTTCTTAGGTAAGAAAGGAATGGTAGAATCGGTAGCCTTGACCGGTTGTAGTCATTGACTTATACGACTTTGCGCGAATCTTGAACACATCGATGGTCCAGCTAATAGCGGAACACCCAAGTAGCCCTGGAAAATCCGCACTCCAAATGGAGGGAGGAGGAGAAGAAAAGGCGTGGGTGGGCAGGACGAATTGGGGATATCTTCTTTACCACCTGCTAAACCGACCAACGCTCATGGGAGAACAAGCAAAGATGTGTTGACATGTAGGCCCCAAAAGAAGCATGATGGCTTGGAGCAACCAGAGCCCCTCAAAGCCAGAGAGCTTAGGGAATCTCCAACGGATCGACACAAATTGGACACCCAAAAGTGGTCACGCGCGTCCATTTACGTTGCCCCGCGGACATATTTTGACTGCGCATCCGTTTGCGTTTGGGTGTGCTCCCAGCGGGGCGACCCATTTTTGTTTTCCAATAATATTTTTCATTCACCAAGCAAAGAGCTACTATACTATAAAATAAAGGAGATACAAGCCCTAGGCTACTTTCTTCCCAACGGCCCGGCCCCGTCGTTGCGTCCCTCCCTCATCTGCTTCTCAGCCGCCCGCCGTGCGGCCACTAGAGCTCGGTGCGCCGCCGCGTCCTCTAGTAGGCGCTGCCGCAACGTCTCCTTCGCGGCATCCTCGGCCTTCTTGAGCGTTTCAAAGGAGTCGACTAACGCCCTCTCTCCGAGGTAGGCTCATCAGGTAATCTAGATGTCGTTATGCTATTCAAGTGGATTTTACTTATGTAATCTTCGGAGACTCCTTGTCCCACGTGTATAAAGGTAACAGTGTGTGCACCGTGTGATTTGAGTTGGATGTCTCTATGAAATTATGGTGAGAAGAAAAATATGAAAATCAAAAAATCCCTCGATTGCACGTTCTGAAAATAGAGTGTATATGAAACTCACATGCTCTTACTCCAATACACTCAAACAGTAGCTAACTGTTTAGGGCTAGAACATGCTTACACAACCCAAAAAATACAGCTCCACGATACATTTAAATCTCTACGTACCCAACGCCCACGAGTCCAATAAGATACATTTAAAAACTGACAATCTGGTAACGTTCCAAGTATAATCTAGTTAAAACTATATCTTGGTTCATTCAAGCATCCTTGATTCATTGTCCTAAACAATACCTTTTTTAGACACAAAATACTTTCAATTGAAGCACTGTTGTTGTACTTATCAGTGTGAGCACAAACTGGTCCTCTCAGCACAAACATGACAGTATGAACAACACGCATCCTGCTACTAATTTAACCCGTGAAGTCGATATATGGTTGTGGTCGCAGCTAAACAAAGCATGTAAATAAAAAAATTGTAATTAAAAAATTCACACGTGACATGTATGCTATATTATAAAAGTAACAATTGCAGTACAAAAAAATATCAATCCTGTCTTCTGGCTGTACAAGAGGCTATCTAATTTTACAAGTATGAAAGATCAAAGCAAGAAACAACTTAAATGAAGGAAAATCAAATACAAAAGGCAACCTCTACATCAACAAGGTCGCGTTATCAGCATGTTTTTGGAATGACATTGTCCGATTTCTTTAGCTTAGCGTTCTTGCATGTACTTGTAGCACCTTTGCCTTTCCCGCTGAAGGTAAGTTTTACATCCTGCATCACTAGATCATGGCATGGGATGGTGTCGCTGCAGTCTAGCTTGATAGCCTCTTTTGTTCCACTCGTGCCTCTTATATTCTTGAACTGGATATTACTTAGCTCCACCGCCGAATTTTGTTTCTTGCATGCCTTGGGCTGCAAAGGATCATCCATATAGCAATAATTTTGGTCAATGATTATTGGATTCTTGACCTTGTCCATGATGATATCCTCAAATGTGATGTCCTTGGCATATCCCTTTCCTCCTTGCCACGACTTTATGCGTGCACCATTCGTCGTGCCAATAAGGTGTGCTTTGTTGATAGTTATGTTGGAAACACGAGCTTCAGAATTTTTGTCACCTAAGCTTCCGACGCTGATTCCGTGACCCGGGCCGCATGTTATCTTTGAGGCGTACAAGTTCTCGGTTCCGGTCTCGATAGACATGCAATCGTCTCCAGTTTTAATGTTGCAATCCATGACTTGTATATCCTTCGTGCGGGCAATGTGGATGCCATCGGTATTAGGGCTGTCTCCGGGCGCAACGATCGTGATATGCTTTAGAACTACGTCCTTGCAATCTTCGACGGACATATGCATTTGCTGGCTGTTTAAGAGCTTGATATTTTCTACCTTCAAGTGATTGCACTTGCTGAGCAACAACGCCGTGGGGGCCTCTGTGCACTTGAGGTTCTTGTCGATTCGGCACGAGTTCTTCCACCATACTTCGCCTTTCCCGTCCATAGTCCCTTCGCCCGACACGGTTAGCTTATCAACGTTGTTAAACATAATCCACTTATTCATGTTCTCCTTCGGCCAAGATGATCGTCCGGGTGCTACCAACGTTCCGTCGAGCTTGAATCTGACGCTCGACTTGCACTGCCCCGAGAAGGTGGTCTGCTTGACGAGAAATTCCTTCTCCTTCGGAACCAACATGGTGGCTGGCTTAGACGATGAGCAGGCCGCGGCCCAAGCTTTCTGAAACGCCGGGGTGTCATCAGTTTTGCCATCGCCAACGGCTCCATAGCTAACCACGTTGAACTCGGCGTCCTGAGGAGGCTTGGTCTCTTGACCAAGTTTGCGATGTCGCTGGACAGGTCTGTGGCTTAGCGTGTCGGCCTTGACGCTCCTCTCTCCCAGTCTGCGGTGCACGGACTCTGTATGCATGCCGCCTGTAAATGCAAAGGCAATTGCCGGGAAGATGAACAATAACAGCAGGAAAAGCACTGCCAGGACGACCTTGCGAGATGCCATGCCCCGAGGTATAAGTGCGCGTATGTTCATCTCGTTCGGCCGGGCTGGAACAACTCGATTGAATTAACCTCAGCTTGAGCTACGCGAGGAGATATGATCTATTCTGGGGCTTGATTGCTGTATGCTTTCACGGCTGGTGTTTGACGATGAATAAGGCAGGTGCGTGCCTGTACCTTTATAGTAGGCCAGCTAGCGTGGTAGCTTCCCGACTCGGATATTCAGCAACATACAGTCAGACTCGGAATTTCATTTAGGAAGAAGACCGGACTCGGATTAAAGACTTGCGGTCGTCGAATACTAGTACTAGTACATTTTGTTTTTCTCGAGATTATTACAAATTGCCTCAATTAAGCACTGCGATGAAGGCTCAGGGAGAAGTTAGTCCCAACAACGCCGTTAATCAACTAGACGTGGAGTCTTAGGGTTATATGGCAATGTCACCTTCGTTGAATTAGAGAAGAATTTTATTTCTTCCAATCAGAAGCTTTTCACTAATCATTAAGGAGGATTACAATCATGATTTAGGTAACTACGAGCATCACCACTCGCGTCCCGAGCCGGACACCTAAAACCGGGCCAAGCCACGTGCCACAAATGTTGTTTCGATCTGGCGCGGCCCAATACCTTGTCCGGCACTCCAAGCCCGTCTCTGCTACACATGTGTCGTTGCGGGTGTGCCGCATGCAATGTAGGTGCGACGTGGCAAGCGGCAGGCCTGCCATGTCATCGGCGTAAACCGTCCATGGCAGACTTTTCAAAATGGTAGCATGGTTTTCGAGGCGGAGGCAGGCGAGACCTCTCGTCGTCATGGCGCCTTCTCCACGCGGCAGCGTTGATGTATGCCGCACCACTGTCTTCACGTCCTTTCTCCTCTTCTCTCCTCTTGTTCCCGCCCTTTCACCGCTGCTTCACGTTCCGCCTACGTTTATAAAAAGTTGCCTTCCTCCCTAGTCAACACCACAAGCCCCGCCATAGAACAAGACCCTCCACCTCCACGAAAATGTTGCGCCGGCATGCCATGACGTACTCTATGCTCAGCCGCAATGGACATAGGACGACACCTCTGTCGCCACCACCTCCGCCTTTGTCCTTGACGGAACCTGCGATGCCTCAATCCGAGCCTGAGTTTGGCGTCAATGACATGGCGGAGTTTGCGAAGTTCGACGCATACGCTGAACGCGAGGAAGGGGCGGAGCTTGGGCGGAGGAGGACTGGAGCGAGGAGGACTAGACTGGCAACGATATGGAGGAGGAATGGAGAAACATGCCGGAGCCGTCGGACGACCCTGCTCGTCTCCTTCGAGTCCTCGTAGAAGCTTCAGGACGTCGCCTATAACCGCGAGGTGGTCAACGAGGCAACCCTCCACCGCATCACTGACATTTTCGCCGAGTAGGTGGCGATGGTGGAGCCTCGACTCCTCATGGTAGCCGAGTGGCAGAGGAAGACGGAGCACCGAGAACGTCGCCCGCAAAGCAGCGCTGTTGAACCAAAATGAGGCCTCGCATCAGTGGCGGGCGGCGCTGATGGTCCAACGTTGCAGGGATGTTCCAGTGACTTCGGTGGGGATGTTGCACCACCAGCGAGGCAAGGGCAGCAAGGCGGGCGAGAGAGTTGGCATAGCGGGCGGCACGGAAAGACACCGGAAAGAACGACGACGAGGTTGGGCCGTCTCATGCCCCAACCGATGGCTAGTAGGCTAGGTTTATTTTCAGTTTAGGCATTTTTCATTCGACTTATAACAACATTTGAATGAAAAACATATTTTTTGTAGATTTTTTTCTTGTATGCTCTGGTTGGGGAATGTGGCTAGGAACAGACGTCCCAAACACGGCACCAATCTGCGGCGCCCCTAAACGACCGATCCGACGCTTCTACGGCGGTAGAGGCGATTGGAGATGCTCTACCAAGGGTTATGTCGCACTCAATCATACATATTGTTGCCGCGCATAAATAAGCATCCACTCTATTCACAAAGATAAACTAAAGATTATTAGATTTTGCAGTAGTAGGTTGTTACTACTACTTACTATGATAAGCATTCAAGAAACTAAGAAAAGTCTCAGAGGGAGACATAGTTTTTTTTTCTGGTTGGTTGTTCTTTCAGATGGACAAAGTGGGGTATGCTATTAGGAGTCAATAATGATTTCTTTGAGGTTGTATATTATGGGTGGGAGATTTCCATACTTCCCTCCGACTTCGATCCAAATTAATTGATTTCACTTTATCTAGATACGAATGTATCTAGTTAACAAACACGTCTAGATAAGTGGAGTAAACTAATTTAAATTGGAGGGAGTATAAGAATGTTGGCAAATATGAAAATGTGGTTAATGTCACCTTCATTGAATTAGGGAAGCTTTTCTTCTCCTACCAATCAAAAGTTTTTCATTAATCATTAAGCATAACTGCAATCATGCTTTAGGAAACTAACAAGGGAAGCTGATGTCGCCGGAGATGAAGATGAAGATCTACCGGAGATCAGTTTGCCTTGATCTGGCTGGAGAGATGAGTTCCACAAAGCTCCGCCAGCGAATGGAACAATGTATCTTTTGCCTGGAGTTTGCTGGATCGGGTGGTATTCGGTCGCGCGCACCCATATTTTTATTTCGACCGTTTGGTTTCGGAGGGAGCGGTGCGAAGCTCTATTCTATGTTGACATCAGGTGACTTTTTGGTCCATGATAAAGTCAGAAGAAGGAATATCATGAAGGCCGGATTGGTGGATTGGCTAAAGGAGCTTCGAGTCTCCGTGAGGCTGAGGGATTTGTTTGGCGTTCCGGGCTCCGCAGCAGTGGTATGCATGTGGGGGCGGCAGCACATGTGAAGTTCAGAGTCTTACATCTCAGGGTAAAAATCCAAGGTCTGACATTAACTGGTTGTGCCTGACAATGGCCTTGTTGGAGGCATTGTTTTGAGAGTGAGGACTATCTTCAGGGTAAAAACCTAAGACCTTTGGTCGGGCGACGACGGCGCTAGTGCATTGTTCCCTACTTGGAGGCGTCGCTTTTGGAAAATTTGTATTTCAGATGTTATCACGGTGGTGGTTGTATTGTTGTTGCTATTTCTGGAATGCTGTAGCGGGACTTTTATTTCTTAGTTTCTTTACTCTTTTTTGGCTGTACGCATTCGTACTACCACTAGGGTGAGACGTTGCAGAGGTTAGGTGTAATTGGTATCTTTTCATATTAATATATTCTCCTTATCTAAAAAGACCAAAAAATATTGAAGATTTTGTTGCGTGACATTTTGACAATAGAGGCGTATTTTCGGTTAAATCTGCCTACAAAGTGCATGTTGATTTCGAGCGACGTTTGGATGTTAGACAGGCAGTGGCGGACATATGATTTTAGAGCAACTCCAACATGCGCTATATTTTGGCGCGCTATATGTCGCTGTGATCGTGCTGTAAACGTTACGCGCTGCCTCAAATTTTTCCCAACCAGAAGCGCTAAACTAGAGACGCGCGCTAAAGATGTTCCTTCGCCGGACGCTCTAATATACAGCGCACAGCTCAGGCGAAAACAACAATCACACACAACTATGCATCAAACAAGATCAAACAAGCTTCACAAATTCACAAATAAATGTACCATTTATTATTACAACATAAGAATATAACAAGTACATTAAATTGTTCACAACAAATACAACAAGTTTACGGATCAACATACAACAATACAACATGTTTTGAAACAATACAACATATAGTTTTCAAACAATACAACAAGTATGCAACTATTGTTGTCCATGCCAATTCCACCATTCTTTCATGAGATCTTTTTGGAGCTCATCATGTGTTTCGTTGGAGCGAATGGCATTGTACGAGGCAATAAACTGGGCAATCCTATGTGCGGACCTCCTCACTTGCACGGGACCCCCATCAAGTCGTAGTGGATATGATCCACATTTTTTCCACGATCATCCTCTATAATCATGTTATGCATGATGACACAAGCGGTCATGATATACCAAAGGCACTCTTGGTCCCAAAATCTAGCCGGCCCCTCAGAATGAAAAATTGGGCTTGCAAAATTCTAAATGCTCTCTCTATATCTTTCCTAGCCGCCGTTTGTGCATTGCAAAATCGGGTTTGTTTCTTACCTCGTGTTTGAATAAACGGCTTCACAAATGTTTGCCACCTTGGATATATGCCGTCGGCGAGGAAGTAGCCATAGTTGTACTTGTGGCCATTTGCTTCAAACTCCACCAATGGACCTTCCCGCATTGCAAGTATTGTCATTAGTGGTGACCTTTGAAGAGCATTGATGTCATTGCAAGACCCGAGCATTTCAAAAAATGCATGACATATCCAAGTCTCATGATCGGCGACCGCTTCAAGGACTATAGTGTCATCCTTCTTGTATCTTTTGAATTTTACATGCCATGCCGCTGGACAACTCTTTCAACTTCAATGCATACAATCAATGGAGCCAAGCATACCTGGAAATCCCCGGTCGGCGTTGAACTCCAAAAAGTCTTGATGTGTCTTGAGCATTGGGGGCTCTCAAGTATGTGGATCCGAAAACATTCACAATTGCCACGGCAAAGCGCTTCACACACAAGATAGAAGTGCTCTCTCCCATGGCCAAATGGTCATCAACTAAATCCGCCGGTATACCATATGCCAACATACGCAAGGCGGCGGTCACCTTCTGATATGTGCTATGACCAAGTTCTCTGGCGGCATTTCTCCGTTGCACAAAGAATTGATCATACTTGGTCACCTCCGTTGTGATGTGCTTGAACAAGTCGATGCTCATCCGAAAACGCCGCCGGAAATAGCTTTCGGGAAATATCGGATTCTCATTGAAATACGACTGCATCAACTTCTCGTGCCCTTCAATCCTTTCTCTCCACAACTTCTGTCAACCTAACACCGATCCACCTGTTTTTGGCTTCTTGACGGCGTGGTATGCTAATAGCATAGATATGTTCTCTTCTTCCTCTAGGTCGTACTCGTTATCTGATCAATCGTATGATGAACTCTACAAATATACATATGAAATGACTTCACTACAACTAGCTAGTAGAAAAAAAAAATCGATAAAATGATGGCGGCCGGTGGAGGCGCATACCTTGCGAGCAAACCAGCGAGCATATTGGCTGCGCCATGTTGACAGTAGGCTCGACGACGACATGGGCGCCGCTCGAGCGCGCCGCTATCAAGAGGAGGAGGCGCGGGGGAGGCAAGGAGGAAGCGTCGGACTTGTGCCCGTCGGTGGCGGTGGCGGCTCGGTACAACGCGGCGGAGCGGCCGGAACTAGCGGGAGGAGGCGCGGGCGAGGCGGATCTACGGCGCGGCGATGAGCTACAGCGGGGCCGGCGGCGGAATTATCCTAATACCCAAAGGGGATGAACCAGAAACGTTGAAAGACTTCCGCCCAATAAGCTTGTGTACAGTAATGTACAAGGTTATCTCAAAATGTATGGTTAATAGATTGAGACCGCAACTTGGAGAACTTGTGTCCTTAAATCAGAGTGCGTTTGTTCCGGGTAGACTAATAACGGATGATGCCTTGGTTGCTTTCGAATGTCTACATTTTATTGAGCAGAATACAAACCAAGGGAAGAACTTCTGTGCGTACAAGTTAGACCTCTCAAAGGCTTACGACAGAGTTGATTGGGATTTTCTCTGGAAAGTGATGCAAAGGATGGGTTTCGCTCACAGGTGGATCGTTTGGATAATGTCGTGTGTGACCACGGTGATTTATAAGGTAAAATTTAATGGTACCCTCCTAGATTCATTTTCGCCTTCTCGGGGTCTCCGACAAGGTTATACCTTATCTCCGTTCCTGTTTCTGTTTGTCACTGACGGGCTGTCTGCTCTTCTATAACGAGAGGTTGCTACAAATAATATTGAGCCTTTGCAAATCTGTCGTCGAGCCCCTGGAATATCTCACCTCTTTTTTGCAGATGATAGTTTACTATTTTTTTAAGGCTGATGTTGGTCAAGCAAACAAAATCAAGGATGTGCTAGATGTTTATTCTTCCAGTACAGGACAACTTATAAACCCAGCCAAGTGCTCGGTGATGTTTGGTGAATCATGCCCTATGGAGCAGCGAGTAGAGGTCAAAACCTGCTTACAAATCACACAAGAAACATTTGAAACAAAGTATCTTGGGTTACCTACACCTGAAGGACGGATGCACAAGGGGAAGTTTGTGAGTTTACAAGCAAATTTGGCGAAATGCCTGGTAGAATGGGAGGACAACCACAAGTCACAGTCTGCCAAAGAGGTCTTGATAAAATCTGTAGCCCAAGCACTGACTATCTACGTTATGGGGGTTTTCAAATTACCTATGGCCCTGTGTAATGAACTTACAAAGATGATAAGACGCTACTGGTGGGGTGCAAAAAATGGTAAGAGGAAGACGCACTGGTTGGGATGGGTTAGTATGCTCAGACCAAAGTCCCAGGGAGGCGTAGGCTTTCAGGATATGCGTCTTTTCAACCAGGCTTTGTTGGCCCGCCAGGCGTGGCGACTTATCCAATATCCAGAGACCTTATGTGCCCAGCTCCTAAAAGCCAAATACTACCCCAGCGGGTCATTAATTGATACCGTTTTTACGGGCAATGGATCCTCTACATAGCATGCTATCGAATACGGATTAGAGCTTCTGAAGAAGGGCGTCATTTGGCGGGTGGGTAACGGTGTGAGCGTCTGAGCTTGGAGAGACCCATGGATACCTAGAGCTGCTACTCATGTGGCGAAACCAGCCAGGCGTCGATGTCGCTACCGATGGGTTTCAGACTTCCTGAGACCGGATGGGACATGGAATGAGAAGCGCGTCCAATATTTCTGTGATCTGGAGGATGCAGCAAAGATACTACGTATTCAAACATCTAGAAGACATGAAAATGACTTTGTCGCCTGGTACCCGGAGAAGAGAGGAATTTTTACAGTAAGTAGTGCATACATGTTAGCTTTTGATATGGCCAATTGTGACCAGAACTGGGGAGCATCGAGTGGCAGACCTGATGGGGTGAGACCACAATGGAAAATTGTATGGAACAGTCCAGTGCCGCCAAAGGTGAAAATGTTAACCTGGCGGATATGCCATAATGCGCTGTCTACACAGCAGAATATGGCGAGACGAAAGATGGCTACAACAGTCTTGTGCCAGATATGCGGCCAGGAAGCGGAAGACACCTACCATGTCTTCATGCGCTTCCCACACGCGCGGTCCCTGTGGCTGGCTATGAAGGAGGTTTGGGAGTTGCCGTCTGATGAACTGATGAAGCAACAGGAACTGAATGGCTCCTCCAGCTACTCACTAGCATCACGGAGAACCAGCGGGTGCACACCATGATGATCATATGGAGGATCTGGCATAATCATAACGAGATGACACATAATAAGCTGTGTCCTTCCATTGAAGGGTTCCGCAGATTTTTGATCAGCTACCTTGAGTCTCTCTTCCTCATTAAACAGCACCCAACCGGCGATATCGCTAAAGGTAAGATGGTTGTTGATTCATATGCAGGGTTCAAGGCGAGAACGATTCAGCAAGCGGATCGGAGGAAGGAGCGGAAGCACTGGCGGGTCCCCGACATTGGATATATGAAGCTGAACACAGATGGATCTTTTGTTAGTAGCAGAGAAGCAGGCATGGGAATGGTGCTCAGAGATCATCACGGCGTTGTCGTTGCAGCTGCATGCCGTGAAGCCATACAGTGCCGAGATGCCACAGATGCGGAGCTCATGGCGATTGAAGAGGGAGTGCACTTGGCCCTTCTATGGACTACTCTGCCTATTGTCGTGGAGACTGACTGCGCCGAAGCGATTGAGTTAATTAGGGAGTCTACACCCAATACTTCCATATATGCCTTTAGGGTTTCGTCTATAAGAGAGTTATTAAAGGAGAGGAATATTAAGCTTGATAAAGTTAGCCGTGACGCCAATATGGCAAGTCGTGAACTAGCAAAGATATGTAGGATTGAGCACAGGTCGGCTGTGTGGTTTGTGGACTTGCCCCCGGCTGTTAGCAGGGCAATAGTCCAAGATTGTAATCCTCCTGTTATTTAATATATATTCATTTCCCCGCAAAGAAAAGATTTGGGATTCGGTCGTTCGGTTAATTTATGCAAGTAATCATGGGATCTCAATCAGTTAATTTATGCACGAATCAAAGGTATCAATCGTTTAATTTTGCAAATAATCTGGAATTTGTTCAAATTCAGATCTGGAATTTATTTCTTTACCTATGATAAATCGTTGGGCACAAATTTGTACAGGGCGGGTTCAGCGAACCATTGCTGTGTACAAATCTGTTGTGCATGAGCTTTGGTTCGCTAACCCCATCTATGTAGATATATAATCGTGTTCACTCTAACTGATGCTGCCTCTATTTTTCCTAACTTTATTATCATGCACGTTACATCATTTTTGCAACTCATTCACTCATAGTTTCCGTTTGATATGGATCAGGTTTCTGTCAGCGACATCGGCAGCGACGAGGAGGATCAGCACACCAAGGCTCGGCAGGTGCTGTTGAGGCTGCAGGTCGGCCAGTTCACCTCCTACTTCGCCAAAGGTGTCTAGAAGTGCCCTTTCTGCACTAGGAGACTCGGCGGCACTGACTTCAACTGCCTCCTCACGCATGCCAAGGACATCGGAAGGACCTTCCCCAATGTCGGTGCGACAGTGAACGTCTACGCCTTCCGCGCCAAGCACAAGGCGCTCGACATTCACCTCCGCAACTTCCAGCGGGTGGAGATCGCCGCCGGGCGCATGCCTCCGATCAAGCCCAAGGTGCCCAAGATCAAGGGACAGAGGAGCAAGAACTGGAGGAAGCAGATGTGAATGGAGTAGGCGGAGCCCAGGACGTGTGTTGCTGCTGCAAAGCAGCTTTTTACTTTGTTATTATGTTGTTACTATGTTGGTGTTGTGAAGAACCTCGTTATTGGCCTGCCTTTGTTAAGAACATGTTATTATGTTGATGCTGTATGCAGCTTATTATCTATCCCTATTCTACTATATTTTGTTGGCCCTACTTTGTTTTCTCGATTTATTGTGACAGTGTGAATTTATCGTACATTAGCATCGAGATTTGCTTCTAGATTTAAGTGAAGTACATATGAACCAAGATAGGTGAGGTCATTAGTATGGACTAGAGGGAGTACTGAATTTGCTGCCATATTGGGCAAAAAATGAGGGTGAAAAGGCACAAATAATTGAAGAAAGACAGAAATGAAAGCTTCTCTAGATTTGATAATAATTTGGTGAAAAAAGATAGAGAGAGAAAGAGGGGAAAAATATGCTCTTAAAAATGCCAATTTGAACCGAGAGAGACAGAACCCAGCTCCTGCTCATGTACAACCAAACGCGGTCTCATCCTGTCCCACGCGGTCCATTTCTACCAACCCCACGCGACGCGGTCCCACAAGATGCGGCCCCACACGTCCGCACGAAACAGTTAACTAAACGGGAATCCTCCCGTCTGAGCTCCTTCTGCGGGTTTCAGACAAGGGCTTGGGAAAAACTGAGGAAAAACTAAATAGCTAGGGAAAACTGAGTACAATTAAGAACCCGATGGCACGAAAATAGAAATTCCAAAATAATAATAGGACAAAGCAGCCATTGCAAACAAACAAAAAACACCTATGACATATGTTGGCATTAGTTGCTTCCGGGTAAATCCCTTGTCCAGCATGGAGTATATGCAAACGACGCTTCTATTTCTTCGTGATAAATCCACATCTTGCCCAAGTATCGGACCTTTGAGCTATTAAAATGGTAGGCAACTGTTGTCTTAGACCCATCATGAAACAAGACAATTTCTTTGTAAGGATGGAATCCAAGACACTCATAGACAGGAGGGTAAGAGCCGCAACACTCTCTAGGCCAGTCTGCAGTGCTAACAGCATTTTCATCGTCGGAATCCCAGTCAAAATCATCTTGTACTAGTGCTTTGATGCTTTCATCTGTAGCTTTGAAATTGGGGCCATTCTTCAACAACCACTCCATCTCATCAGACGACTGCAAGACCCATGGTCCGTCAGCAACCGGAAACTTTATTTCTGCAGGCTCAAGATTGATTTCATTCTTCAACACCCAGTTCATTTGACCCCTTGATTCATCAAGGAACCAAACTTCACATATGCATCGTCTATGGAGCAATGAACAATACACCCCGTTCTTTGATTTTCCCACACGAGGTGCTCCTTTGTTTCCTCGTGGTAATTTAATTATTTGGTATTTACCATTCGACAAGTTCATTCTGCAAGAACCATATCACCACTAAATTATGAATAACCCAAATTAACGTGAGAAAGTAAAAAAAATCAATCAAATTATATGCCTGTGTTTACCTCAAAAGAAAAGCATATTGCCATCGGACGTAGAGTGCACCTCGCCAATACGCGGAGTAGAACAAGATACTTTCAGACATCCCAGAAAATTTCAAATCAGCAACAATTCCAGCAGCATCACCTTCTCGCATATATGACCTCTCCTCCCAGCGCCTAGTTTCTGATGAGAACACACTGATGACGTATGGCGACGGTGGCCACTCCATTGTAGGGGCAGATTCATAGCAGCATTTATGATGAGTAGTAGTCTCAAAAGGAATGCGAGGAATCAACAACACGTCGTAATGTGGAGACACGGTAGGATCATAGACGAGGTATGGATCACGCTGGCAGCTTGTACAGCCTGACAGAGTGTGCCAGTGCGGCAGCGGCGGCAGCTTTACCCATTGCCGCGTGGCGGGATTGACGACCATGTTATCATCAAGCAAGAGGAGGCCGTTGCAGTGATCAAGCATCGGCCACAAGTAGTTCTTGTCGACAGGACTGTCGACGTCGAGGTAGTCGAGCGCGCTGGTCATGGTGCGCGACGTGGAGAGGCGGGAGAAGAGACTCGGGGCGTCTGGTTCGCTCGTCTCGTAGATGACGGCGTCGAGCGAGAGCGGGAGCAGATCGGCGCGCAGAAGGCGGTGGTCGTCGATGACGGCGCGCCAGGCCGTGCAGACGCAGCGGCAGGCGGCGAGGTTCCGTGGAGGGAGGTGGCGGAGGATGTCCAGCACCACGTCCGCGCGCTCCATGTCCATGTTGGCTGTTGCGCTAGCTAGCTAGTTGCTCGAGGGGATCGAGGCCGATTTACCGGTGGCAACTGGCAAGCTAATCGGATCGGCGGCACGCGGTGGAGGACGACATTGATCGATTTGCAGCTAGGCCGGTCACTGGCGTGTTGTTAAGAAGGCGGCTCGAAAAACATGATCGATCGACTTGGTCTACTAATAGTACGCAGTTTAAACACGCTATACCGTATCCGTCCTGAACTACTTTCCGTGTTTTGAACGTCGTAGGGAAAACTACTATTCTTTTTGAACAAAAGCTTGTCTAGCTAAATTGCAGGGGTTCGTGGTCAGTGGCGGAGGACGAAAAAAATTTGAGGTCGGGCAAAAAATGACACAAAAGAATAAACTGTTAGTTTATATGATGGTAAGCATGCCCAGTACAATGGTAATAGCAACATATTCAAAATCAAAAACAGCTTCGCGGTCTCCAGAAAACCTAGAAGCTAGACCTGCATGATTTGTAGGACTAGGGGCGCGCGGCCGGACAGCTTGGCCAGGGGGCGGGGGAGTTGGAGGGATCTCATTGGGTGGGGGGGGGGGGGGGGTGGGGAGGGGGGGGAGCAGCCAGTGCGCGGGCAGCCGGCGGCACAGTGAAACGATCAAAGACAAGTCTTGGTCTCCCGGGCGAAAGTCGCGTCTGGGCGTCTAGCCTGACTCGTCGACCGTCGAAGACAAGTAGATGAAACAACTGACTCAGGAGTCACGAACCACGATCGCTGATCATTCTCACGATCGGAGCGAACGAATCGCAGGACACGGACGGTTGGTTTCCGTCAACCACCTGCGGCCCAGCAAGCATAAGCCGGGTTCGTTCTCCTCCTGCCGGCCAAACTCATCTTTCTCTTTTGTATTCCCCTCAAAAACTATACAAAACTGATGGTATATCCACATATGCATATATATATACTAGATTGTTTGCCAAAAATCAAGGTAGGGCATGTGCCACACCTTGCCCAAAGGGGAGCTCCGCCCCTGTTCGTGGTTGGTCCTTGTGGTGTTGTCTCCTTTACTAGCGCAGGTGAGTTGGGTCGCCCGCTCGATGGCCTGGATGTGAAGACGATGGCATGCCGCCGGATCTCTGACATGGGTCATTCCGCGGCCAGATCTAACCAAGGGTCGGTCTGCTGCCATGGACCTTGACCTCCGACCTTCTCTCTAGGTGTAGGCCTATCTGGTCTGCGTGGATCGAGAAGGGACTAGGCTCGGTGAGATCTGGAAGGTTGGTGAACAGGATGCACGTGTTGGAGGTGCGTGCGTGCGGCGGTGGGGCGGCTCGTTTTTGAGAGGGAGACGGGTTTGGTTGGCTCATGGATTCTTGAGCAGCGTCTCCTTATAGTGGACACGGCGGCGCCTAGCGGCGGGTGCCACCGTGTGGGTGCTGGTCGGCAATCTCGGCTGTGTGGGAGACATTTGTGGTGTTAGTCCTCGTGCACCTGCCCGGATCTTGGCGTCGCCTACCCCGATCTGCTTCGGTTTCACCTCTGCGGTGTACGAGGTGTTGTGGTTGGGGATTACATGGATGGTGGCCTCTATTCGGGCGAAAGCCTTGCCCGACGTGGTCAGTGCATGTGACTTCGACGCCCTCGAGCGCCACTTCCCTCCTTGGAGGCGTCATTGTGAATCAAGCCCCTCCACCATTGGCTTCGAGTGAAAACTCACGCTCGGTCTATCGGTCAGGGTAACGGCGGCGCCTTGGAGCCACTCCCTTCTTGAAGGCGTTGCCTTGGTAGCCTTTGGTCATGTTCAACTAGTAGTTGTGGGTGTGGTGCTTGGGCGGCGACAGTGTGGCTTTTGGAGTGGCATGCTTCTCCGCGACGGCATGCTCGGATTCTCCACTTCTTTGATGATCTTGCTTTCATTTGCATTTCGATCTCTAGGGTGAACGCTCCATCGTTTGTCGGTATGGCACCCTCGATCCTGGGCGAGAGGGCTGGGGCCTTCGATCCTGGGCGAGAGGGTTGGGGCCTTCGATCCTGGGCGATAGGGCAGGGGCCCTCTTGATGATGGATGGGATGTCTGTCTATGGTCAATGGTGATGAAGGCTTTCCTCCGGTTGTGTGCCGTCTTCCTCCTCCACTTCCACTCTACCTCGATGAGTGAATGCCTCGGTGGACGAAGATCTAAGCGTTTGCAGGCTGTGGTTTGTGTTGTATTTTATTTTGTGCCTGTTTTGTGGTTGATCTTTGTAGCTGTTTTACTCAGCATCTTGTAACTCTTGCCGTAATTTAAAACTGGGTGTAATGCCTTATGTTTAAAAAAGTACTTGAACACAACAGGGTTAACGAGTGTGCTCACATGAAACAATCAGCCAAAACTACAGACGATGGGCTCCACACTTCAATCTCAGAGTTGCACGCTTGCATTAAGCTCAAAGAGTTATACTCCATTGTAACCTATGAGACTCACAAAAGCTCAAGAAAGTCAAGACCCTTCGATAACGCAATGGCCTATGTCGTAGCTGCATCAAACACATGTTGTAGATGACTTGCATATTGCTTCACCATGATCATTCTTGAGAACTGCTCCCACCTACATGGAAAGCAGCATTACTGTTGAGCTTGTAGCAGCCTCTAGCAGGCTTCTTCCATATGATTTCATGTGCTACAACTTCTACACTTCCCGCGTGTATGAAGTTTGCAGTTATCATATTTATGGCAAAGGTTGGTCCCGTTGGATCTGCTACTGCCTCACCTTTCGCCAATTCTTTTCATTTCCACCAAATGTACCAACATGCCATCATTACATATTCGTGGACTTTCAACATGCCTGGAATTGGGATGCTTGCTTTGGCATGCATTTAGTTCACCACTCTCGCTGCGCTGTCAATAAATCACATCAAGCGAAGTGCTCTCCAAACCTCCTTTGCCCTAAAGCAAGTGAACAGTACATGGTGAATATCTTCCCCTCTATCAAGACACATAGCACATTGGACACTAACATTTATGTGTCTGAAAGAGTATTGACATGCTAGAAATCGCGCCATGCAGGGACTTCCAACTTCCAAATCTTGTCCCTTTCTGGGTTTGTCTGGCAAAACCTTGACCATCATCTTGTCTGATTTTATTGCTAGATTGGTGCTCCCACTTAGTATAGTATGCAAAACGAACCGAGAAAGTAGACGAGTGTGTTTTGTGCCACGCAACAAAATCATCATTCAAATGTGTCGCTGATGTCTACGCCCCCCTCCTTTTCCTGTAGACAGTGTTGGGCCTCCAAGAGCAGAGGTTTGTAGAACAGCAGCAAGTTTTCCCTTAAGTGGATCACCCAAGGTTTATCGAACTCAGGGAGGAAGAGGTCAAAGATATCCCTCTCATGCAACCCTGCAACCACAAAGCAAGAAGTCTCTTGTGTCCCCAACACACCTAATAGGTGCATTAGTTCGGCGAAGAGATAGTGAAATACAGGTGGTATGAATAAGTAGTGGCAACGGCACCAGAAAAGTGCTTTGCCCAGGACAGTAAACAAGCAGTAGTAACGCAGCAGTAGTAACGATAAAAACAAGTAAACAAGCAGCAATAGCAGTATTTAGGGACAAGGCCTAGGGATCATACTTTCACTAGTGGACACTCTCAACTTTGATCACATAACAGAATAGATAAATGCATACTCTACACTCTCTTGTTGGATGATGAACACATTGCGTAGGATTACACGAACCCTCAATGTCGGAGTTAACAAGCTCCACAATTCAATGTTCATATTTAAATAACCTTAGAGTGTAAGATAGATCAATACGACTAAACCAAGTACTAACGTAGCATGCACACTGTCACCTTCATGCTAAGAAAGGAGGCATAGATCATATCAATACTATCATAGCAATAGTTAACTTCATAATCTACAAGAGATCATAATCATAGCCTATGCCAAGTACTAACACGGATGCACACACTGTCACCATTACACCGTGCAGGAGGAATAAAACTACTTTAATAACATTGCTAGAGTAGCACATAGATAAATTGTGATACAAAACACATTGCAATCATAAAGGGATATAAATAAGCACTTCACTATGCCATTCATAACAGTGAATAAGTATTCTGTGAAATATAGCCTAAGAGACCCACACGGTGCACACACTGTCACCTTTACACACGTGGGACAAGGAGTCTCCGGAGATCACATAAGTAAAATTCACTTGACTAGCATAATGACATCTAGATTACAAGCATCATCATATGAATCTCAATCATGTAAGGCAGCTCATGAGATTATTGTATTGAAGTACATAGGAGAGAGATGAACCACATAGCTACCGGTACAGCCCCGAGCCTCGATGGAGAACTACTCCCTCCTCATGGGAGACAGCAGCGGTGATGGAGATGGCGGTGGTGTCGATGGAGGAGCCTTCCGGGGGCACTTCCCCGTTCCGGCGGCGTGCCGGAACAGAGACTCCTGTCCCCCAGATCTTGGCTTCGCGATGGCGGCGGCTCTGGAAGGTTTTCTCTGGTTTCGTCGAACGTATCAGGGTTTTCGCGACGGAGGCTTTAAATAGGCGGAGAGGCGGCGTCAGAGGGTCGAAGGGGTGCCCACACTATAGGGGGGCGCGGGCCCCCCCTGGCCGCGCCGGCCTACGGTTTGGTGGGCCTGTGCCCCCTCTCTGGCGGTTCTCGTGTGTTCTGGATGCTTCCGGGCAAAATAGGAACCTGGGCGTTGATTTCGTCCAATTCCGAGAATATTTCTTTACTAGGATTTCTGAAACCAAAAACAGCAGAAAACAGAATCGGCACTTCGGCATCTTGTTAATAGGTTAGTTCCAGAAAATGCACGAATATGACATAAAGTGTGCATAAAACATGTAGATATCATCAATAATGTGGCATGGAACATAAGAAATTATCGATACGTCGGAGACGTATCAGCATCCCCAAGCTTAGTTTCTGCTCATCCCGAGCAGGTAAACGATAACAAAGATAATTTCTGGAGTGACATGCCATCATAAACTTGATCATATTGTAAACATATGTAATGAATACAGCGATCAAAACAATGTATATGACATGAGTAAACAAGTGAATCATACAGCAAAGACTTTTCATGAATAGTACTTAAAGACAAGCATCAATAAGTCTTGCATAAGAGTTAACTCATAAAGCAATAATTCATAGTAAAAGCATTGAAGCAACACAAAGGAAGATTAAGTTTCAGCGGTTGCTTTCAACTTGTAACATGTATATCTCATGGATAATTGTCAATGCAAAGCAATATAACAAATGCAATATGCAAATATGTAGGAATCAATGCACAGTTCACACAAGTGTTTGCTTCTTGAGGTGGAGAGAAATAGGTGAACTGACTCAACATAAAAGTAAAAGAATGGTCCTTCAAAGAGGAAAAGCATCGATTGCTATATTTGTGCTAGAGCTTTGATTTTGAAAACATGAAACAATTTTGTCAACGGTAGTAATAAAGCATATGTATCATGTAAATTATATCTTACAAGTTGCAAACCTCATGCATAGTATACTAATAGTGTCCGCACCTTGTCCTAATTAGCTTGGACTACCGGGATCATCGCAATGCACATGTTTTAACCAAGTGTCACAAAGGGGTACCTCTATGCCGCCTGTACAAAGGTCTAAGGAGAAAGCTCGCATTGGATTTCTCGCTATTGATTATTCTCAACTTAGACATCCATACCGGGACAACATAGACAGCAGATAATGGACTCCTCTTTTATGCATAAGCATGTGGCAACAATTAATTTTTCTCATATGAGATTGAGGATATTGTCCAAAACTAAAACTTCCACCATGGATCATGGCTTTAGTTAGCGGCCCAATGTTCTTCTCTAACAATATGCATGCTTAACCATAAGGTGGTAGATCTCCCTTACTTCAGACAAGACGAACATGCATAGCAACTCACATGAAATTCAACAAAGAATAGTTGATGGCGTCCCCAGTGAACATGGTTATCGCACAACAAGCAACTTAATAAGAGATAAAGTGCATAAGTACATATTCAATACCATAATAGTTTTTAAGCTATTTGTCCCATGAGCTATATATTGCAAAGGTGAATGATGGAATTTTAAAGGTAGCACTCAAGCAATTTACTTTGGAATGGCGGAGAAATACCATGTAGTAGGTAGGTATGGTGGACACAAATGGCATAGTGGTTGGCTCAAGGATTTTGGATGCATGAGAAGTAATCCCTCTCGATACAAGGTTTAGGCTAGCAAGGCTATTTGAAACAAACACAAGGATGAACCGGTGCAGCAAAACTCACATAAAAGACATATTGTAAACATTATAAGACTCTACACCGTCTTCCTTGTTGTTCAAACTCAATACTAGAAATTATCTAGACCTTAGAGAGACCAAATATGCAAACCAAATTTTAGCATGCTCTATGTATTTCCTCATTAATGGGTGCAAAGCATATGATGCAAGAGCTTAAACATGAGCACAACAATTGCCAAGTATCACATTATCCAAGACATTTTAGCAATTACTACATGTAGCATTTTCCAATTCCAACCATATAACAATTTAACGAAGCAGTTTCAACCTTCGCCATGAACATTAAAAGCTAAGAACACATGTGTTCATATGAACCAGCGGAGCGTGTCTCTCTCCCACACAAGCATTTATTCAAACAAAAACAAAAACAAGAAACATACAGACGCTCCAAGTAAAGTACATAAGATGTGACCGAATAAAAATATAGTTTCAAGAGAAGGAACCTGATAATTTGTCGATGAAGAAGGGGATGCCTTGGGCATCCCCAAGCTTAGACGCTTGAGTCTTCTTGATATATGCAGGGGTGAACCACCGGGGCATCCCCAAGCTTAGAGCTTTCACTCTTCTTGATCATAGTATATCATCCTCCTCTCTTGACCCTTGAAAACTTCCTTCACACCAAACTTCTCATAAACTTCATTAGAGGGGTTAGTACATAATCAAAAACCCACATGTTCAGAGGTGACACAATCATTCTTAACACTTCTGGACATTGCTCAAAGCTACTGGAAGGTAATGGAACAAAGAAATCCACCCAACACAGCGAAAGAAGCAATGCGAAATAAAAGGCAGAATCTGTCAAAACAGAACAGTCCGTAAAGACGAATTTTTAATAAATACTTCCGTTGCTCAGATCAGAAAACTCAAAACTAATGAAAGTTGCGTACATATCTGAGGAACACGCACGTAAATTGGCATATTTTTCTGAGTTACCTACAGAGAAAACAGCCCAGATTCGTGACAGATAGAAATCTGTTTCTGCGCAGAAATCCAAATCTAGTATCAACCTTCGATTAGAGGCTTCACTTGGCACAACAAAACACAAAACTAAGATAAGGAGAGGTTGCTACAGTAGTAAACAACTTCCAAGACACAAATATAAAACAAAGTACTATAGCAAAATAACACATGGGTTATCTCCCAAGAAGTTCTTTCTTTATAGCCATTAAGATGGGCTCAGCAGTTTTAATGATGCACTCATAAGAAATAGTAGTTAAAGCGAAAGAGAGCATCCAGAGGCAAATTCAAAACACATTTAAGTCTAACATGCTTCCTATGCATAGGAATCTTGTAAATAAACAAGTTCAAGAAGCATAATGCAACAAGCATAGAAAGATAAAACAAGTGCAGCTTCAAGATTTTCAGCAAAAAGAGAGGTGTTTTAGCAACATGAAAATTTCTACAACCATATTTTCCTCTCTCATAATAACTTTCAATAGCAACATGAGCAAACTCAACAATATAACTATCACATAAAGTATTCTTATCATGAGTCTCATGCATAAAATTATTACTCTCCACATAGGCATAGTCTATTTTATTAGTTGTAGTGGGAGCAAATTCAACAAAGTAGCTATTATTATTATTCTCATCATCAAGTATAGGAGGCAAAGTATCATCAAAGTAAATTTTCTCCTCAATGCTTGGGGGACTAAAAATATCATGCTCATCAAAGCCAGCTTCCCCAAGCTTAGAATTTTCCATATCATTAGCATCAATGGTGTTCAAAGCGTTCATACTAATATCATTGCTACTAGCATGCAAATAAGATTCCATAGGTTTTTTAATTTTCGCATTAAACCATTCATGTCTTGACTCAGGAAATAGAATAAAAAGCTCACAGATGTTTTCCATTATGCCTTACTAGTGTAAACAAGAAACAAAAAGTTGCAATTGCAGGATCTAAAGGAAATAGCTTCGAGTACTTACGGCGCCGGAAAATAGCTTAGTAGCCGAGATCCGGAGTGTGGGTACCTTTTACCTTTCCTCCCCGGCAACGGCGCCAGAAAATAGCTTGATGTCTACGCCCCCCCTCCTTTTCCTGTAGACAGTGTTGGGCCTCCAAGAGCAGAGGTTTGTAGAACAGCAGCAAGTTTTCCCTTAAGTGGATCACCCAAGGTTTATCGAACTCAGGGAGGAAGAGGTCAAAGATATCCCTCTCATGCAACCCTGCAACCACAAAGCAAGAAGTCTCTTGTGTCCCCAACACACCTAATAGGTGCACTAGTTCGGCGAAGAGATAGTGAAATACAGGTGGTATGAATAAGTAGTGGCAACGGCACCAGAAAAGTGCTTTGCCCAGGACAGTAAACAAGCAGTAGTAACGCAGCAGTAGTAACGCAGTAAAACAGTAAACAAGCAGCAATAGCAGTATTTAGGGACAAGGCCTAGGGATCATACTTTCACTAGTGGATACTCTCA
Organism: Lolium perenne; assembly: GCF_019359855.2. Taxonomy (NCBI): domain Eukaryota; kingdom Viridiplantae; phylum Streptophyta; class Magnoliopsida; order Poales; family Poaceae; genus Lolium; species Lolium perenne. The sequence goes on from NC_067247.2 coordinate 315,459,493, forward strand.
ACTTTGATCACATAACAGAATAGATAAATGCATACTCTACACTCTCTTGTTGGATGATGAACACATTGCGTAGGATTACACGAACCCTCAATGCCGGAGTTAACAAGCTCCACAATTCAATGTTCATATTTAAATAACCTTAGAGTGTAAGATAATCAATACGACTAAACCAAGTACTAACGTAGCATGCACACTGTCACCTTCATGCTAAGAAAGGAGGCATAGATCATATCAATACTATCATAGCAATAGTTAACTTCATAATCTACAAGAGATCATAATCATAGCCTATGCCAAGTACTAACACGGATGCACACACTGTCACCATTACACCGTGCAGGAGGAATAAAACTACTTTAATAACATTGCTAGAGTAGCACATAGATAAATTGTGATACAAAACACATTGCAATCATAAAGGGATATAAATAAGCACTTCAGTATGCCATTCATAACAGTGAATAAGTATTCTATGAAATATAGCCTAAGAGACCCACACGGTGCACACACTGTCACCTTTACACACGTGGGACAAGGAGTCTCCGGAGATCACATAAGTAAAATTCACTTGACTAGCATAATGACATCTAGATTACAAGCATCATCATATGAATCTCAATCATGTAAGGCAGCTCATGAGATTATTGTATTGAAGTACATAGGAGAGAGATGAACCACATAGCTACCGGTACAGCCCCGAGCCTCGATGGAGAACTACTCCCTCCTCATGGGAGACAGCAGCGGTGATGGAGATGGCGGTGGTGTCGATGGAGGAGCCTTTCGGGGGCACTTCCCCGTTCCGGCGGCGTGCCGGAACAGAGACTCCTGTCCCCCAGATCTTGGCTTCGCGATGGCGGCGGCTCTGGAAGGTTTTCTCTGGTTTCGTCGAACGTATCAGGGTTTTCGCGACGGAGGCTTTAAATAGGCGGAGAGGCGGCGTCAGAGGGTCGAAGGGGTACCCACACTATAGGGGGGCGCGGGCCCACCCCTGGCCGCGCCGGCCTACGGTTTGGTGGGCCTGTGCCCCCTCTCTGGCGGTTCTCGTGTGTTCTGGATGCTTCCGGGCAAAATAGGAACCTGGGCGTTGATTTCGTCCAATTCCGAGAATATTTCTTTACTAGGATTTCTAAAACCAAAAACAGCAGAAAACAGCAACTGGCACTTCGGCATCTTGTTAATAGGTTAGTTCCAGAAAATGCACGAATATGACATAAAGTGTGCATAAAACATGTAGATATCATCAATAATGTGGCATGGAACATAAGAAATTATCAATACGTCGGAGACGTATCAGTCGCTCAGATGTATCATCAGGATTCTCTCCGCCTCTACCTTTTAAAAAGCCTCTCTCATGAGGGTCTCGTCCCAATCTCCGGTGGTTGGATTTATTACTTCGTTTGTAATTCGATAATAGAATTTATCCTCTAGGTGTTTGAATCTTTCTTGTGTATCTATTTGGGATCTAATGATCCTCCCAAATAGTGATCTTAGATCTCGTCCCGACTCTCTATATCCCCATCTAAAAGTTTGAAGACTAGCAACTATGCTTTGTCATATGAACGATGGTCCCTTATTTTATACGAGCCTTCACAACATCACCATCAGAATGGTATTATCATGTTTAAGCCGCGACACTTGTTTAGCTAGCATGGCTAGGTTGAAAGAATGCAAATCGTGGAATCGTATTCATTCTAACAAATTTTGTTTGGTGTACACATCCTCCACTTATCAAATAAGTGCATCCTCTTTTGCTCATCTGGATCTCCTCTTTTGCTCATCTGCCACACGAGGGCTGCTCCGGTGCTCCCCCTAACGAAGTTGAAGGGTCATAGTTGGTTTATTTCTGTGTTAGGTCCGCCGAAACCCATATCCAGCCCATGCATCCTCCACTTATCAAAGTCACGTGAGCAAGATTTTTATAAGACCTTTCTATTTCGACACATGTACGTGACCGTATATACGTACAAAACTAGATGATACCCCGCGCGTTGCTGCGGAAATTTGTGGTGGATATTATAAAAAATACTCATACATCAAATAAGATGACGTAAAATGTTGCGGGATGTTACATGCTAAATGACTGACAAAAATATTTGCAATACAGATGAAATGAAAAAACGTTAGAGCTGAAATAAATGAAGGGAGATCGGCACAATCATTCTCGTATGTGTAAGTTGACACAATATCACTCAAAAATCAATGTAGACAACTAATATGATCGTTTACATTAAGGAAATTGTTTAGCTATTATCGAAGTAAGATAGTTTTCTTGAATCAGACATCACATTACAAATGTGAGGGTAGGTACATTGTGCAAGCTGTTGCATCCTTTCAATTAACTTTTCTAGTGGGCTTGAAAACAACTCCCATATTTTATTTACTATATATGAATAACTTACATTGGGTAAGACCTTCCATATGTTAGTTTCCCCGAATATACAACACATATGAATCATCCAAAATATATGAATTTATTTATGGAGTAAAGTATTACAAACTATTGAATCTGCCATGAACACCAAAGAAAACTACAAATATGCTGATCGGCTGGAGACCCGGTAGATGAAGCACAATATATAGCATGCTTTCACAACAATCTAATAGAGAAGTTTTCAACATTAGATGACATTAACTATGATGATAGAAATATGGGTATTGTCACCTACGTGATTTATTTTCTCAAAGGGGCGAACATATGTACCTTTTGTTTAATTTCTGTTCATGCCTTGTATCACCTCACACAGAAATGGACTGTTAATCCTGATGAATATATAAACTGAATTGGTAGCTTAGAAAAATACACCGAGGTTGCGCTTGCTAGGTTGCTTTGATCTACTGGATGGAACCGAGTCTAATGAGTTCTGGTATATGATCACCAACATATTTCTATGCCCACATCATGCACGATCTTAATAAATTACATCTTTACCATTTTTTACATAATTCCAAAATGTAGATACTTAGCAACCTTCAACATATCATCAATATATATAGGAAAAAATATATAAATATAAAACTTAGATTACATGTAATAGTTTTCGGATGTAGATTGTGCAGTCATGAAAAAGAATATGACGGCTCCATGCTTCTCAAGGATAATATAAAAATTGGACAAATTTATTCTAATAACCAACCAAAACATTAGTATACGCGAAAGTAAATAAACGTACTAATAGCACCACGAACTTAGGATTACCTGACCGGGTGACTCCAAAATCAATAATGTGAAAACCCTATTTCGAACATCCGCCCCGTTCAGCACCTGCAGTACCGACAGGCGATAGCTATGGACAACCTGAGGATGAAACATCATGTTCAACATGTTGGCTTTCTGAAGGCAAAAACAGACAGAGCAGAAACAAAAACAAATTCATGGCACATGGAGATGCCATAGAGAACATGGAGAAGAGGAAGGGATGATTCACACATCAGAAGCTACGGTGGAGAAGATGAAAATGCAACAGCATATTGCTTAAGCGCAAGAGGTGAGAGTAGATGTTATATAGCCTGCACCGGTTACTCTTGGTGGATAAGATGAAGAGGAGGGAGCAAATCTGTTAACGCCTTTTAATCTGTCCCATGCATGAACCGAAGGAGATGAAGCGGAAGAATAATTAAAGGAGTATATGTGGCATGGAGTTGGAGAAGAGGAACAATCCGAGCGGGAACGGGAAAAATAAGAACATGATGACGTATCAGTTCTATCAGAGCAGATGTAGCAAATCATCTCGACTCTTTGTGCAACCAAAAGCGTGATGGTTTGAAGAGATTAATGATCAGTTCAGCTCACGTGTAAATGGCTTACATGTTGGGACGGTTTGAGAAGACCAATGGCCAATTTACTAATCCATTATAAATGTGGAGAGGAGAGGTGCGTCACACCTAGTCTATTTTGTGGTGATGTTACATAGTTGTAATCATGTAAAAAAGAAAACCAAAATTAATGACATAGTAGGCTGATGACATGGGAGGTTTGGATTGGTCAGACATCTCGATGAGGTGGACATCTTGCATGTCAAGAGAAATCATCTTAGTGGGTTGCTCCTGTTTAGATATTATAGATGAGGTACACCACAACACGGACCATACTAGCTTATACAGGACTGTACGGATGGTAGACTATACTAAAATTATGATCGTGTTCCCGCTTATGAACAGTTATGAGAAGATCTCCACCGTTATTATGTTTGACGGTCTAAAAACAATTTAGAGAGAAGAAGCGGAGCCACACGGGCCGGAGCGGAACCATGCCTGCACTGCTTGGACGACGGAAGCAAATTAAAAGGTAGTCAGGTTTTGGCCCATCATCTCTCATCGCCTTCGTTTTCGGGCCTGCTGATCCGCCGAGGTCGACACCCGAGACTCGTCGTACCCTGGCTCCCCTCACCGACCCCTCCGCCACCTTATCCAAGGCGAAGACGCCGCCCCCCCTCGCCGGACGCACGGATCGCCTCCTCGGTAAGCCATCCACCTCGCCTCCTTCCCCCCTCCCCGTGCGGCGCCGCGCCGCGCCGCCCAATTACATCCTGCGCCGATGCTTAGGTTAGCCGCGCTCAAGTCGCCGTCCGCCGCCGCGCCCGCACGTCGCCGCAGCCCCCAACTCGCCGTCCGGCGTCCGCCGCACAGGACTAACTGGATTGTGGATTTTAACCCAACCACGCAGCATTTATGCCCCCCTAAAAAAAGCCACAGCGTAGCGTCTATTCACTGCTCGTGGCATTGACGTGACTACTGAGACATATTGTCATTCTACTTTTCCTGTATTCCCTGCATTTTTTTTTTTACCTATGGCCATTGTTGTTTTGCGCAGGAGGGTGAAACATCCTCGGCTTAGGCTGTCCAGCTATTTTCCCTGAGATGTTGGCGCATGGTCTAGCAACCAATCCCCTGAGGGCCACTAGATGTCCAGTTACTTCGAGGGCGTCAACTGCGCCGCTGGGGCTCGTCTCTTCGCTGGGCTTCGACAGGGGATGCAAGGACAAGGTTAAACTTTTCATCAATGTGGATAGGTATATTAACACCTAATGCTTCTTCTCACCTCAGCATCCAAACTTTAATCTAATTTCCAATGCGAGAAGAAACCTTACCGCGGTCTCTTAATGCAGGTACACGAAACATGGCGCTGTTCTCGGTACGCAGCGGTGTTCCAGAATAACACCGTTCGCATCTGCAGCATTTGGTGACAGAGCCGACTCTTCGACTCGTAAGTACTTTAACTAACTTTGCATGGTTGAGTCTTCAGATGCATTGGGCACGGAATTACACAAACTCTGAACTAGAAGTAGCAAGGAACAGCTTGACTCGTATCCATATCTGAACTATAGTAACTCTGAACTAGAAGTAGCAAGGAACAACTTGTATAATTATCTGATTACAAGTTTGTTTTCTCCACATGATTGATTTTAGATGGTATCATGATAAAATGTAAACATTGAATGGTATTTTTGCCAGGCATTACCTGTTACATGTAGTATGCATGTTAAGAGAGCTACCTAGTTCTAAATAAGCCATATCTGTCACTAACTCATTTCCTTTTCTAATATGTGCATGTGTTTGCTCTATTTTTTGTTCGTATTTCGAGAAATTTTTAAAAGATAATCAACCTCTAGAATTCTTTGTAACCTCTTTATTTCTTCAGCCATTTTTCCTAGAATCAATGTGAAGGATCCATATCAGCGACTTGGGGTCAGCAAGGAAGCTTCTGAAGAAGAAATTCGAGCTGCCAGGAACTATCTCATAAGCAATTATGCGGGCCATAAGCCAAGCGTGGATGCAATTGAGTCTGCACACGACAAAATCATCATGCAGAGTTTCTTTGATAGAAGAAAACCCAAAGTGGATATGAAGAAAAAGTTCAGGGAACTTAGTCAGTCACGTCCGGTCAAGGCTGTTCAGGCCAGATTTCAGACACCAAATAGCAAAGTTATCTGGAAGACAGCGGTTACTTTTGTCTTGCTTGGAGTGCTTACCCTTCTTTTCCCTACTGAAGAAGGGCCAACTCTCCAGGTGTTGATCTCTTGTGCAGCAAATATCTATTTCCTTCACCAGAGGCTCAAAAGTGGATGGAAGTCATTCTTTTATGGGTAATACTTTCTTCCCTTCTGTCTTTTCTAACTTTGAGTTGTTAAGGATATGTTGAATTGGTCTTTAATTAGCTCTGTACAGCGCATAGTGCTTGCTTTGGACTCTTTCGCTTCAGTAACTGTTCTGTTGCACATTTTGAACCCTAACATGCCAGACAACCAAAATCTCAAAGCCTAGCGGCCAGTCCACCACTAGTCAATTGCCACTGTCATCTCCAGCTGAATATCTCTCTCCTGGTAGTGGTAGCAACAAAGTTCTGCTCTGACAGCACTGATTCCCTCCACTTCTGAGACATGCCTTTCCTTTGTGTGCCATTGCCACCACCATCTTCAAACCCTACAAGTCACATCTGCAGTGCTCCATACTTTCTCGCAGCTAGTACAATACACACAATCATTTTTATTTGTTCATCCTCATATCCTGAGAAGTGAAAACCAAGCACATCTGATGTCTCTTGCCACCATGCCTTGTGTTAGTTGTGACAGTCTAGCATCACAGTTGTCTTCATGTATGCATCTTCCAAAATATTTTGCAGCTCTTATGTCCTGTGCAGTAAGTATTATAGTGGGCAATGGTTGACTAAGGATGTGTAGTAGTTGGATTGTGGTTCAATATGGTTTGCCTGGTAATCTGTAAACATGCACAAATGTAGTTTAGCATCTGTGTCCCGTTGATCTGTTTTAATTGGACATTTGTAAGTAAAAAAGCTTGCCTGTCAGCCTATGAAATACACTTCTTGCGTACTGGGGTGAAATCACGCCTCTCTGATTATGTTCTTTACTCACATGTTTCTCCCGCCATCTCTTTTATTCAGTGTCTGTCTGATGCTAAATTTCCATACAGTACATAACAATAGGGGGGCTTGTCTGTTTGCAAAGTCTTATGATCCCAGGCAGACACTTTGCTTGGTTACATTTTGGTATCCATTCATCAACAATCAAAACAACAAAAAAATGTGTGTCTATGGGCTGGCTAGTATTAGTTGTTCATCAAATGTTCTTGGAATGGGAGCATTTGGACTAACTACCACATAACAGCACTTCATCCGTCTATTATTAATTCAGATTGCTGATGTATAAACACAAAATTGCGCTCCAGCGATTCTGGCATGTCAAGCTTATTTGTTCTTGCAGGTTTTGGTTTTTATTTGAAGTAGGGGTTTCACTTCCATATATTCTTCTTTCTGTTTCGGGTTTTTTCTGGGGACATGCTTGCAAAAGCAAGTCTGTGTACCTATGTGTATCTACCGAGATGAGGTCGAGGATGGCCATTCACGATTGCATGCTACTATGTTGTTTGAACCCAGTATTTTCCAGCTCGTGTTTAGCATTCATTTGATTAGTACTGGATCATTTAAAGCTTATTAGTTATCATAACCGCAGTACAACAGTGTTGACTGATTCATAACTTGTTCTTAGTGTGTCAAATAAATGGAGTATTGAATCTGTTGTTAGATTATCATTTTTGCTGTTCTCAGTACTATATGTGATCACTAACCTGGTATATACATTCTGTTTTAAGATTTCTTACACAAGAATGTAGGCTCTGGATTCCTGGAAACATTCTATCAATTAGCTCGTGTAAATATGAGTTTTGTTGAAAGCTTATTGTTGTTTCGTGATAAAGATAAGCAGAAAGTATTCAACGATGTTGATTGATGCATAGCATGTTCTAAGTAGAGTGCACATTTTATTTCAAGTAAGTAGAATTGCGTGGTCCATGTTAGATTTTCATTGTTCTGTTATTGGTGCTTTATGTGATTATTATCATTTTACATACATTATGTTGATTGTTTTATGAGCTTTAAAGTTGAGTCCTCTGCGGATTCAAAGACTAGTCCCTAGTTGTTAACTACGCATGCTGCATATACTACACTACTGCTCTAGAAACATGTTTGCAAATCAGATATGAGCTAGGAGTAGAACTGAACAATGTTTCCACATTCGAAATCCATTGACTAGGAGTAGGAATCAAGAATTCAGAACAGGTTTTCCATCCATAATTAGTGCTGCTAGCCCAACAAGTGGATACAAGGTGCCAGTCAGGACCCAAGTATCAACTAGTATAGTAGACGCGGCTAGTCAAGTGATGCTTTAATTATTGATTCCGTTTTGAGATTTAAGGAAGTAGCCTCTGGTTTCCAGGAAATGCATCCCATAAGATCAATTTCTGATGCTGAATTTGCTCTGATCTTTCAGGTTCGGATCCTTCTTTGCTTCCTGGTTTCTTGCCACATTCTTGATGGTATCAGTAATTCCGCCTATACTGCCTGGTCCGAGAAACTTGGAAGTGAGCACTGCGTGCGTCGCTTATGTGTTCCTTTTTGTATCGTCAACCTTCCTGAAGTAGGAAATTTTGTTATTGGAAATCCTGGCGTTCCCATTTTAGCCCTTAGTCTATATCAGGCTGTATAACGCAATGACGTCTTTTATTTTTCAGAGGTGGGAAGTGGTAGTTCTTTGCAGATTTTCTAGTATATATCAGGTTGTAACGTGTGACATAGAGCTTTCTTGCCCTGGCCCTTGAAACAGTCTGGAACCTCATGTAGGCACTTGGATTTCTGTATTAAGTACAGTTCGTTTTTGGATAGACCATATAATAATGACATACTGTTTCTTTTTGGATTGAAACGACCACTTTGTGGTACCTGAATTCCTTTCGATTCCATCGATAATTGCTTCTCAACTGTCCTGATTGCGCCGTGTGCCTGCTCTGATCCGATGTGATCCGATCATGGCAGCTACGAGTTGTTGTGCCTGCCATGTCGTTTCGTAATGCTACAACGGCTAATGGATGTTGCATCTTTGTGATTTGATTGGCCGTCACGAGCTTTGAAACCCGTGACACGCAGCCAGCACGATTTCAGTCAGAGTGCTGGTGGGGCTTTTAGCTATTTCAGACTATTCAATTCACTTGATCCGTTCTGTATAAGCAGGACGTATCTCTGGCACACAGTTGCTAATCGACGATCACACATGGTCCGTGAAGAGAATAATAATGTGCTGTGTCAGACAAGCCTGTAACCCTGCTGCATGTGTAGAATGTCGTGGTGTATCATCCTTTGATGCTGCTGATGTCCTCCTATCCTAGCATTTTGTAGTAGATTGAACAGATGTTCACGGGAGAAAGACATCCTTTTGTAGTAGATTGAACAGATGTTGGTCATATAAACGGATATATCCATATCCTAATTATTTTGTCAAAGGATGATACACCACGACATTCTACTTATAAAAGGCAGATAGCTAGGGGAAAGACATCTCTCTTTTGTGTATCATCTATTTTTGTAGTAGATGATGATAGGCAGATAGCTAGGGGATAGAGAGTAGCAGCTGGTGCTCCATGATTATTTTGTCAGCTACTTTTTATCGTCTGCAAAACAAACTAGGCTTTGTGAAGCTGAGGTATCTTGAAGGCTACATATTATTCTGATCCTTGTGAACCAGCGCAAACCACCTCACTATATTTATCGTCCGGGCACAAAAAAAAAGCAGTGGTTGCTTTTCTCCCTTGATCCTGCTTTCCCGGTTGACTGCTATACTGTTGCCCACCGCGGTCCTCCCTGCTACAAATCTTCCTGATCCTGTCAATGTATGTAGTGTTGCACTGATCAGCAGGTCACTGTTGGCCCCTTGTCGCAGAAAACAAGCATCATTTTCCCTGTTCAGATTAGCATCATCCGCATCCCATTTTACACACGCCAGAAACTGTAGTGGTACATCGCGAAAGTGTTTTGTTCACTCCAATATCTATGGCAATTGCACTTGCATGATTGATTGACGCCAGACCAAGGTAGCAAGTACGTGCACGTGCAGAAGACACGACGTCAGATCCCATCTTTTGCTTCAGATGTCGCCGTGCCGATCTGACTACGTGGGTGGCGGTAGAGTAGGGCATGGCCATGACTGACAGGTGACAAGACAAGGCTATCTCCTTGAATGAATGATCCTGAGCTCTGATCCTTGACCTCTCCTCGATCTTATCATATCAGGAAAACAAAATAGAAGATCACTCGAAATCCGGCCGACGGAAAATCGAGCACGCAAAGGATATGGCATCTGGGTTTCGGCGCCGCGTTTCAGACCATGGGTTTCAGTGCACACTCGACGCACACCGTCAGTCCGTCGCACGAGACGATCACGGCCGGCTTTCCTCTTCTGCGGTTAATTTCTCGCGCACCTGTCCATGTCCCGGTCGGCGGCGCAGCCACCATCGGAGGAACGTCGCCGGACGACCGAAACGTGCCGTGCCGTGTTGCCATGATCCGCCGGCTGCCATCTCCGTCACGGCAGCGGCGCTTATTAGAGAAATATGCTTGTTGTACTAAAGGGGGCCAAAGGCCACAATATATAGTACATGTACAGGTGCACATATGCAGAAAGCCCCCTAACATATGGGAAAACTACAATAGACAGATATATACATCTAACACCCCCCCGCAAACTCATGGTGGATCCACAACACTGAGTTTGGAGAGTAACGAATCATGCTGCGCTCGAGTCTGTGCCTTCGTAAAGAAATCCGCCAACTGCAAATCTGAAGGCACATAATGAACCGCAACAACATCATCATGTACCTGTACACGTGTGTAAAAAGCATCAACACCGATATGCTTGGTCAGCTCATGTTTGACCGGATCACGTGCAATACTGATAGCACATGTACTGTCAGACAAAAGTGGAGTGGGTGTCGTAACAGAGACACCAAAATCTGCAAGCAACCACCGTAACCAAGTCACCTCAGCAATCAACAAAGCCATAGCCCGCAACTCAGCCACAACACTCGAACGGGAAACTGCGACCTGTTTCTTCGTCTTCCAAGCAACAAGCGAACCACCAAGAAACACACAAGAAGCGTAGTTTAACGACGATCCGTAGGATCACTCGCCCATGTAGCATCCGAATAGCACTGGAGCTGGAGAGAGCTGGAACGGGGAAAGAAAAGACGACGAGTGATCGTGCCACGAAGATAACGAAGAACACGGAGGAGATGACTATAGTGAACAGTGGTAGGAGCTGAGACAAACTGACTCAGAATATGAACAGGATAAGAAATATCAGGACGAGTGACAGCAAGATAAACAAGACTCCCAACAAGATGGCGATAACGGGTGGGATCAGGAAGAGGATCACCATCAGTAGGACGAAGCTTAACATTAAGCTCCATAGGAGTATCGACTGTGCGCTCATCCCCAAGAGCAGCACGAGCAAGAAGATCCTGAATGTACTTTTCCTGAGAGATAGAAAAGCCATCAGAAGTGGAGTAAACCTCAATGCCAAGAAAATAGAGAAGAGGACCAAGATCAGTCATAAGAAACTGATCACGAAGACGAGCCTTGACGAAGGTAATATACTCAGGATCATCACCAGTAATGATCATATCATCAACATAGAGAAGAAGAAGAGTACGTCCACGAGGAGAAGTGTGAACGAAACGTGCTGGATCATGAAGACTAGGAGAGAAACCAGCAGCAGTCACGACAGAGGCGAAGCGCTCAAACCAGGCACGAGGAGCATGTTTGAGACCATAGAGAGAACGTCGAAGACGACAAACCATCCCATCGGGAATAGAATACCCAGGAGGAGGCTGCATGTAAACCTCCTCACTCAACTCGCCATTAAGAAAAGCATTCTGAACATCAAGCTGGGAGATAGACCAGCGGCAATGTGACAAGAAGAAGGGTACGCACAGTAGTCATATGAGCCACAGGGGCAAAAGTCTCATCATAGTCACGGCCGTGCTCCTACTGAAAACCACGAGCCACAAGACGCGCTTTATAGCGCTCAAGAGATCCATCAGAGCGAGTATTAATTTTATAGACCCACTTACACGTGATGGGACGAACACCAGAAGGGGGAGAAACAAGATCCCAAGTGCCAGTGCGCTCAAGCGCAGCGATCTCCTTAGCCATGGCAAGCTGTCATTCAGGATGACGCTCGGCATCCCGATAAGAAGTCGGCTCGGAAACGACAGAGAGACCATACTGACTAGGAGAGTAACGAACTGGAGCACGACGCTGACGAACAGGCCGAGAAGGGGGAAGGTCATCTGCAGAAGACAAGTCATCAGAAGAAGAGGAAGAAGGGACAGCATCGGAAGGAGCCGAAGCCGGAGAACGAGGAGTACTAGGTGGACTAGACGAACGAGAGGATGGCGCCGAAGGGGGCGCATCAGAAGTAGGAGGGAGGGGAGGAAGAACAGCAGGGGGTGCATCCGGAAAAAGAAGAAAAGAGATATCATCCACCGGGTAAGTACCCGAGGTGGGGCGAGGATAGAAGGGACGCGTCTCATCAAATGTGACGTCACGAGAGATGCGCATCCGACGACCAACGGGGTCCCAACAACGATAGCCCTTATGCTCATCACTGTATCCGAGAAAAACACACTCAACAGACTAAGCAGTCAGTTTGGTGCGTTCGCGAGGAGGCAGAAGTACATAGCAGACGCAACCAAATGAACGGAGAGTCGAGTAGTCTGGAGAAACACCAGAGAGACGCTCGAGAGGAATGCCACCCTGTAGAGCAGCGGAAGGCTGAATGTTAATGAGGTGGGCCGACGTAGCGACAGCCTCAGCCCAGAAATGTGGCGGAAGAGAAGAGGCAATCATCATAGCACGGGTGGTCTCAAGAAGATGACGATGCTTACGCTCGGCGACGCCATTTTGAGCATGCGCGTCGGGACAAGAAAACTGAGCGAGGGTGCCCTCCTCAGCAAGGACACCACAAAGGTGCTGAGAGATATACTCACCAGCAGAATCAGCACGGAACACGCGAATGGGTGAGGAATACTGAGTGCGGACCATGGCCGCAAAACGCTGATAAATAGAGAGCACCTCACTACGAGAGTGCATGAAAAACACCCAGGTGTACCGTGAAAAATCATCAATGAATAAGATATAGTATCGATGGCCCCCTTTCGAAGCGAAGGGAGCCGGACCCCAAACATCTGAATGGACTAAATCGAACGGTCGCTGAGAGGCAGAGACACACTAGTAGGATAGGGAAGCCGAATCTGTTTGCCTAACCTACAACCCCGACAAAGGTAACGACCCATCTCCAGATACGAGACCCCGAAGGCCACGATGAACCAAAGACGACGGGCGAGAGTCACAAAGGTGACCAAGACGATGATGCCACTGCTGAAAAGAGCCGGTGATAGAGGCAACAACCGGAGGAGGACGCGAGATGAAGTGGCAGCGGAAGGAACACGAAGCCGATCCTAACTCCCAAAGCCGGAGATCGACAGCTACGAGGGCCAGCTCCAACCAGGGCTGTGTGCGACGATCTGAACCGCACAAGACTCGGCGTCAAGAATAACGCGACAACCAGAATCGGTGAGTGGCTAGCGAGAAAATGTTCATACGAAGGCGAGGAACATGAGAAACATCGGGGACGAGAAAGAGGAGTAGAAAGGGTGCACATGCTCGAAAACATGAATATAGGTACCATCAGCCGTGACAACACGGACAGGAGAAATAAGAGACCGAAGAGCAGACAGAATAGAAGACTCAGAGATCATATGAAAGGAAGCTCCAGAATCCAGATACCACGGGGACGTACCTGACTGTGTAGAAAGTGGTGGTCGCGCGATGCCGAAGAGCCGATCCAGAACCAGCAGCGCCCGACGAGGAAGAGTCCGGAGTAGCGAGCAGACCACGAAGACCCCTGAGAATGTCCTGATCAGAGAGTGCAACTGCAGAAGATCCTGAAGAGTCAGCCTGCTGACGATCCCGAACTGCTGACGTAAACTGGGATCCCGCGTCCAGCAGGTGGAGGAAGTGTGGCCAACCTTGCCACAGTAGGTGCAATGAGGACGAGGGCGGAGACTCGGACCGCGAGGCTGCTGACGTAAACTGGACTCCCAAGCATCAAGCAGGCAGTGAAGCTGCGCTATCTCATGCGCAGAGAGGGGCGCGACTGGAGAGGTCGACGTACAATCAGGTGCCGACGAGGAGCTAGCACCCACACGCATAGAGGCCACCAAAGGAGGCGACGGAGAGCAACATGCCGATGACGGCCGAGTCGGCAAAGCGCGGTCATAACCACGTGAAGAGGTCGTGAAAGTCGATGTAGAGCGGCAGGCCGACGCAGACGGAGTCGACGAAGCGCGGCCATAACCGCGGGAAGAGGCCGCAAAAGTCGATGTAGAGTGACGGGCCGACGTAGACGAAGTCGGCAAAGCGCGGTCATAACCACGTGAAGAGGCCGCGAAAGTCGATGTAGAGCGGCGAGCCGACGTAGACGGAGTCGGTGAAGCGCGGGCAGAGCCGCGTGAAGAGGCCGCAAACGGCGACGAAGAATGGCTATCCGTCATACACGTAGGCAGCGGCCAAATACCAAGTACCGAAGGGAGGCCCAAAGATAAGGCGGGATCAGCGGAAGAAGACATCGGATAACAACTTTTTTTTTCTCTTTTTTTTTTTGCTTTTTTTTCAGATCGAAGTCAACCAACTAGACGAGAAAGGCCGAGCGGGCGGGCGACGGATCCTGGCGCCGATCAAGTGGAGATCGGCCACAGCCGGAGAAAGCTCGTTGGGGAATTGCTGCGGATCAAGTGGAGCTAGCTGGTGAGATGTTGGATTGGCCTGGAGAAAGAGCGAGCGGGGCAAGGGCGCCGGTGGGATTTGGGCGACGCGGACGGGAGAAGAGAAGAGATCGGCCAGGGATCGGGCGGAGCAGGCAGGGGCGGGCGGAGCGGCCGTCGGGCGGGCGTCGCGCGGACAGCAGCCACGCCAGCGTGGGGCGCGGGGCGGGCGACGCGGGAAAGCTGGCGGCGCGGGGCGGGCGGATGAGGGCGGCTAGGCGCAGAATCAGATCGTGGCGGGGCAGAGGAGAGGGTGGCGACCGGCGGGAGATGGCAGGGCGGCGGCCGGCGACGAGGAAGAGACGGCTGGCGGCGGGTGAACAAGCCAAGACCCACGGACTAGAAAAATAGGACCAAAATTTGCTCTGATACCATGTTAGAGAAATATGCTTGTTGTATTACAAGGGGACCAAAGGCCACAATATATAGTACATGTACAGGTGCACATATGCAGAAAACCCCCTAACATATGAAGAAACTACAATAGACAGATATATACATCTAACAGCGCTCTTTGTTTCTACATCCATGATCCATCCATACATTACGTCAACTGCGTCGGTGTCTGCTTGGATGGGGTGCCTGCTGTCAGTTTCAGTTGTACACGCACGCCGGCCTCATCTCATCTCATCTCCTCGATCGATCATTGCTTGCCGCGCGCGGCGTTATCCTCCGCGAATTAATTCATGTGCCAAAAAGGAACAAGTGCGCTGGAGGCTTTGAGGAGACGACGAGCTGCTACTTCTGCTCTAGCTGAATCTTCCAAGCAAGCGAGACTCTCCTTAGTTTAGTCATTATGCCACCGCTTGCCCCAAGCTTCCACGCACAGAAACTCGTACTGGTAGTACCCAGCTAGCAGAGCTAAACAAAGAAAGCACGAAGCATCTTCTGAAAAAAATAAAGAATGCTGAAGATGAACAAGTAACCGGAAATAACTATAGAGGAAACGCCCAAAACAGGTCGAGATAGTGCTCCCGAGTCGCGATCACTTTGACAGATATACTCGCAGCTCTTATTCCTCTCTGATGAATTGCTGCACGCAAACAAACTTTTGCTTGCGCATCCCCGTCGTCCTGGCCGTACCTGCACGTACGCCGCACCAAAACCCGCTTCCGACGGACGATGGGTCGTCGAATGAGGCGCTCTTCGTTCACATACGCACGTTGCAAAGAGACGAAGGATGGTAGTACATCGGAGGCGCGCACGTCAGAGACCGACGCCGCAACGAACCAAGTGATGGACGGCCGACGGCGAGAGGATGCAACAGTGACGCCGCGCCCGCAGCCGGCCGTGATAGCTCGGAAAACATTCTGATTCACCCGTTCGCCCTTCGTGCTCCGATGTTCTATCTAATCCATTTCCGAGCGTGTGGATTGGGGTTTGAGGTGCCAAATGGAGCGGAAATGTCTCGAGAATCTATCCATCTTCGCGACCGATTAGCACCAACTGCATGCGATTGACTTGAGCTGCGACCCTGCGACGGCAGACGCACCTGCTCTCTCGGCGGGAAAGGAGAGTAGAGTTGGAGTGCCGTCTGACTCTGGAGTCCGTACGTAGCACTAGTGGGTTAGGCTCAGGATATTATGCGCTTCTAACCTCGGTTTCTCTTTTGGCAAATGAAAATTTCACACGCTGGCTAAATGGCTTAATGGATATGATCAGGAATCAGGATAGATTGTCAATGTAACGGACAACGGTACGTAAAGATGATGATCCACTGAACAAAAATCTGGTGAGATTTGACGAGGTCAAACTGATGCCAGATTGTTTTCTCTTCAGTTTGTTTGCCATGCCAATTCGGTACCCAAGTTCATGTGGAGCCTGACGCTGATTTGGTAGAACTGGTGTGTGGGGGCCCTTTATAACCGGTAAAATCGGAAAATAAAGAGTACCAAATTAAATTAAAAAATATGGAATAGACCAGAGGGTGGTCCCAGATCGCGTTTTGGAGGCCTGACTTGTCACTGAAGGGTGGTCTGAGATACCACCAGGAGCGGTGCCAAGGTCTTTCCGGTGAAAGCTCTGCTCTTTAGCTGTGCTCTTTGGCGACGATGCTTGCGGGTGTTATAACTTTGTTGGGGCGCCGTTGTGCATACCTTCCTTGCACTATGGCTTCAGGTGAAAATCTTTGACCGTTCGGTCTCAATGATGCCCGCGAGCTGCATTTCTCACCCGTCGTCGTGGAGGTTTGGTTTCCCTCGATCTTGTCTGGTGTCGGTGGCAAGCTCGGTTTTTCTTGTATTTTTTGTTTATTTTTGATATGCTTTGTAAGACGATCCTTCCGTCATTTTATATCGGTTTGACCATTGTATAGCTTTACTTATAAAACGGAAAGAAAACCTATTTCAGAGACGACACACATGTTTTCCCCTTGCGGTAAAAAGAAATTTATGCTGCGAGTATGATCTGCGATGTTAGGTAGCTCCATTTACAGTTTCTTTAGAAACTTGAGTACACTCGTGGTCCAAATCTACCTTGCCAGCTCTTTCCTCAATCGTCAATAAAAGCTCATACTACTTGGAATCGCAATGTTCTTTTGGAACCCGATCACAAAGTTAGTCGCCCTGCAAACTTAACTTCGCCGACAAGTCTCCACGTCCTCTCACGGCTTCGCCGACTCCCAGGACCCCCACTTTCTCTCTGACCTAACGACACGACACGAAGCGATCACACGAGCGCGGTAACGATCGTCAGCATCTTGCACTCACAAAATTAAGCGCTAGCCACTGGGTGCGCGCGCACCCATTTACGAAAAGTTCAAAAAAATGCTATTTAAAAGTTTCAAAAAAATGCGAAGTAAAATTTTGCATGTACATATTATGTTGATACTTACTCGTGTGAGTTTTCACAAAAAAATACCATTATGTGTGACCTGCATAAAAATGACAAAATGTCCAAATGAGAATAGTGAATAGGAATTTTACTATTCACAGGAATAGGAATTTGCATTTTGTCATTTTTGTGTAGGTCACACACAATGGTATTTTTCCGTGAAAACACACGAGTAAGTATCAACATAATATATACATGCAAAAATTTACTTCACATTTTTTTGAAACTTTTAAATAGCATTTTTTCGAACTTTTCGTAAATGGGTGCGCGCGCACCCGGGTTCCATTCACCATTTCCGCTTTCCACCTTTGCTATTTTCATTTGACCTCTCCAATAAGCTAGGCAACAATAAGAAACCGAGTAGGAAGACCGATCCAGCACCCTTTGCTATATACGTAGTCCTCGCCCACCCTTGCCATTTTTCCCAGGGAGATAAGATCCTTTGCTATATACGTCGTCCACGACGCCGGTAGTGCGGCATATGATATGTATCGTCACTAGCTAAGATCAACTCTAGCTGATCCCTTGTCTCTTTTCTTTTTGCATCCTCATTCAGAAATACATCAGCCCGATCTGTAAAAGTTAGGCTGATATAAGGCTTTATGTTCTTTTTTTGGGTCACCCCAGACCTTAACCCACCCGGCGGATGATATATCAACCATTTCGAGGGGTGGTACGGAGGCTCAAACCCTTCACTCCCCCCTCCGAATCCTTTTCCCCGCCGATTGCGTCCACATCCGCGTGCACAAGCGACAGATCCGGCACTGGAGACGCGCCATGTCGTCGGGAACAACTCAATCCGACGTGGGGGGTGGCCAGATATGCCATTGGGTTGCCTCGCAGGTTGCGGAACCCCCGCCGCCCGTGACGACGACGAGGAACGGGAGAGGCGCTCCGACGTCGAGCGCATTCATGAATCTTGACGGTACACCAACTACGGGTTGCGCCACTGCCCGGTTCAACCGTCCGGAGGCGAATAGCGCCTATGTGTCGAGATCGCAGGGCCCCGCGAGGTGTGCACCCCTGCCGCTCTCGGTGCAGATGGAGCCCAACGACGTGGACCCGCGCGACAGCGACAAGGAGTCCGGGAGCTCATTGTGCTACGAGGACTATGCCGCGCCGGAGAAGATGGAGGAGGTGACGTTCCGCCTCCTCGTGCACTCGCTCCGTACCGTGGCCGCCGAGGAGAAGCGGAAGTGCAACGCCGAGATGGTAAACACGATCTTCCTTAGCGAGGAGTGGCTGATGAACCTCATCAACCTCACATCCGACGAGGAGTAACCCTAAAACCCTAAACCCTGCCACTCCTGTAGGGTCCGGTGAGCATCCTGGAGCCGCATTTTCATAGAATCAGGATTCTGCAGCGACGATTTTCCGTAGAATTAGGGTTTAATTTCGTGCAATGTTGCAATGTTTATGTACTTAACTGCTACCTAAATGTTGAATATGTATGAACTGCTATATGAATGTGACGATCTTCTCCCGCGGATGCCTTTTTTCTTCAAAATTTAAAGGATCGTTCGAGGTGTCTGATCTGCGTGACATAATTTCAATCCGTAAAATCGATTGAGGTACGCTTTAAACGTACTTTTATGATTTCAAATTTAAGAGGTGTATGCTAGAGTTGCTCTGAGCTACGCGCACGGAGGGCGGTGGGAATCCCATCTTCCACCGTTCCATGCAAATTAAGCGCCGCCACTTCCATTTTCTCCTCCCCAACAAGGGCAACAAGATAAGAAGGTCGATGCAGCACCCTTTGCTAAATACGCAGTCCACGACGCCGGTAGCTAGTGCGGCATATCATCATACGTATGCATCACTAGCTAAGCTACGCCGGCGGAGGCGGTGGGAAGCGACAACGCCGGTGTTGACCCGGCAGCAGACGTGGTTCTTACTAGCCTAGTAAGGCTAGATGTGCAAGCGACAACGCCGGCCGGTCACGGCACACGACCCCTGTCTGTCGGTGTGGCTGGTGCCAAGTAGTAGTAGCAAGCCGGCTTCTTTTTTATCCATTTTCTCTTTATTACTAGTTTCCGCGAGGGCAATGCCAAGATCACATGGAAGTGGATGTACGGCCAGTAAATTAACTAATTAAGCAAGTAAAAGAGTAGATGTACGCCGTAATTATTTTTCAGAAGAATGAAACAAAGAAGCAGAGGCGAGCAAAGGAAGGAAGATGTGTGTGCGGGGGCATTACTCCTCCCACGGCCCACCCCCATTCATCCATGCCGTGTGTACCACCGAACCATCACGCCACCACCATTAACTACTGTTAGCAGCACGATTAAATTCTTCCTCTTCCTCCCGTACGTCGATCTCTCCGATTATTCCCCCTCCGATCCCGATCCAGTCAGTGCTCGCTTCCATCGCGATCGCAACCCGCACGCACGGCACGGATGCGGGTCGCCGCCATTGTTGCCGTTGCTTGCAAGTAGCAGCAAACGGCACGCCGGTGCGGGGGAGAAGAAGGCCAGGAGAAAAATCCACACCCACCCACCCCATTGCCGCTTGCAAAACCTTTTTAATCGCCGTGGCAGAGGAGGAGGAGGGGCACGGCGCCACCAGACACCAGTCCACCACTACCACCGCAAGAAACCAAAGGGAGATAGCGAGGTGTTTTATTTCCGTCTGTGTGATCGCGCGCGAGCTAGCGGGGTATAAACTAGCGTGCCCTCTCTGCTCCGCCAAGAAGCCACGGAGCCACACACCGAGGCACCGAGCTAGCTAGCTACCTCAATTTTCTTTCTTTCTTTTTCCTCACCGCCCCCCACCCAGCAACTCCAATTCCTGCTCGTCGTCCTCACTCCACTACTGCTAGTGCGGTGGCCGCGCTAGCTTCACTAGAACAGCAGCCATAATCCCGGAAGGAAGCTGCTCCTGTCCGTGATCCTTCCGGGGCAGGCAACAAGCAAGCAATGGCGGCAGCCGGCGCGCAGCTGACTGCGGCGGCCCTGCTCCTCGCCGCGGCGCTCTGCCTGTTGCTGGCGGGGCCGTCGTCGGCGACCAACGTGACGTACGACCACCGCGCGATCGTCATCGACGGCGTGCGCCGCGTGCTCGTCTCCGGCTCCATCCACTACCCGCGGAGCACCCCCGACGTACGTACTCTGTCTTTGCACTCTGCTTTTGCTCTATAGCCCGGCCTCCTCCTCGTCCTCTGTTCCTCTTGGTGTCACTGACGTCTCCGTGCTTGCTCGCAGATGTGGCCGGGGTTGATGCAGAAGGCCAAGGACGGCGGCCTGGACATCGTCGAGACCTACGTCTTCTGGGACGTCCACGAGCCCGTCCGGGGACAGGCACGTTCTCCGCTCCATACCGGCCATAACCCTGATACTATTCTCTAGTTTCTTTTCTTTTTCTCATCATCTCGTCCAGCTGGTCTTCATGTGTGAAAGGGCGGTGCTTGCTTCCCCTGCACTCTGCGCTTTATTCTTCTCACTCACTCACTCACCACCAAGCTACCTCTTTGCTTCTCACCTAGTACTAGCCATCATGAACTTCAAACTCGCAACAATTTATCTTAAAAAATGTGCAGCAATCCTTATTTCAACGATTGCATTATGTCCAAAATCAGTAAGTCATAACTCTGACGGGTAAGAACTGCAACAGTACGACTTCGAGGGCAGGAATGACCTGGTGAGGTTCATCAAGGCCGCCGCCGACGCCGGCCTCTACGTGCACCTCAGGATCGGCCCCTACGTCTGCGCCGAGTGGAACTACGGGTAAAACCTCCTGACCTGATAGCCCTCTCACTCTGTATTTCCTTTTCAGTTTCGTCAGTATGAACCCGGCCGAACTGATGCTGCGTTGTGATGTTGGAACCTGCAGAGGCTTCCCGCTATGGCTGCACTTCATCCCGGGGATCAAGTTCCGCACCGACAACGAGCCTTTCAAGGTACGGGACCCACCAGAAGAGCAATGCAGCTTGATCGATCAACGAGTGAGCGAATGATTCAGTGCCTGGGTGGTGTGTTTCTGCAGACGGAGATGCAGCGGTTCACGGAGAAGGTGGTGGCCACAATGAAGGGGGCGGGGCTGTACGCGTCGCAGGGCGGGCCGATCATCCTGTCACAGATCGAGAACGAGTACGGAAACGTCGCCGTCAACTACGGCGCAGCAGCGAAGCCCTACATCCGGTGGGCGGCCGGGATGGCCGTCGCGCTCGACACCGGCGTGCCGTGGGTCATGTGCCAGCAGACCGACGCGCCGGACCCAATCGTAGCCACTCTTCACCATTCCTTTTCCTTCAGATATAATCGACGATTCTGAGATCATCACTCATTAGCGGCAGCAACGTGAGCTGAACTGTGGATCGTAACGCTTGCAGATCGACACATGCAACGGCTTCTACTGCGACGCGTACAAGCCCAACTCCAACAGCAAGCCCACGCTGTGGACCGAGAACTGGAGCGGATGGTTCCTCTCCTTCGGCGGCGGCGTGCCGTACCGCCCCACCGAGGACCTCGCCTTCGCCGTCGCGAGATTCTACCAGCGCGGTGGCACAATGCAGAACTACTACATGGTACTACTACAATGATGATGCGCATGACGCGAGCTGGCTCTGCACTTCCTATCTCTTGCCTGCTTAACTCTGGGTCTTGCATCTGTCGGCAGTACCACGGAGGGACCAACTTCGGCCGGAGCTCCGGAGGGCCATTCATCGCCACGAGCTACGACTATGACGCTCCGATCGACGAGTACGGTGAGAACCTGTCTTCTGGAGCAGCTAAGTCTGCTACTAAAACTGACCACATCCACGCACACCCGAGGCACGCGCTAGTTCTGCACCCCAGTATTGCACTTGCAAATGTTCAGGACATCATGGAGCGAGCGCACGCACTTTCCCACCGGAAAACTGAACAAACATGGGGATCATTGGCGTTGGTCATGTTTGAGTAATTTTGTTTCCTTTTCGCAATGTGTGATTCAGGTCTAGTGAGGCAGCCGAAGTGGGGTCACCTGAGGGATGTGCACAAGGCAATAAAGATGTGTGAACCTGCACTCATAGCAACTGATCCATCATACATGTCCCTTGGTCAAAATGCTGAGGTATGTGATCTGCTTTTCCAAAAGCAACTTTTATCTAAAGAAGAAAAAAAAGATGAATCAATCAAAGTTGCAAAGCATAAATGTAGCAAATCTTGTCCAGGAGTAATATGCACCTTTGCAATCTGCTTGGTTAGGCTTAATGATGAATTGATGATATCTGCATTCCTCTGTCTTCAGGCGCACGTATACAAGACTGGTTCGGTATGTGCGGCATTCCTCGCCAATATCGACGACCAATCTGACAAAACCGTCACCTTCAATGGCAAGGCGTATAAACTCCCCGCGTGGTCTGTCAGCATCCTTCCTGACTGCAAGAATGTGGTGCTTAACACTGCTCAGGTATGTGCATTCCTTGCTTAAGACAAAGGCGCAAAGAACATTAACACTGGATCTGATCCTCATACACGTTGTTACTGTTCTCAGATCAATTCTCAAGTTACATCTACACAAATGATAAACCTGGCTTCCAGCACTCAAGCGTCTGACGATTCGTCAATCGAAGCGGAACTCGCTTCGTCTGGCTGGAGCTACGCCATAGAACCCGTTGGTATCACAAAGGAAAATGTCGTGACAAAACCTGGACTGATGGACCAGATAAATACCACGGCAGATGCCAGCGACTTCCTGTGGTACTCAACAAGGTACAGGGTTTTACATTTAGCTGTAATTGTGCACATGGTAACCAGCAAACTGGTAGTGACAAATTTACTCACAAATTTCTACTTTGTGCAGCATCATCGTTAATGGTGGTGAACCCTATTTGAATGGTAGTCAGTCCAATCTGCTTGTCAACTCACTTGGGCATGTTGTTCAGATCTACATCAATGGCAAATTGGCAGGTAATGCATAAGATAACAATGCATACTCATTTGTATGACATTTGGATCATCATGTTAATTATCAATATCGCTCTTTCATGCGTAAGGTGTATTTGTGTACTGAAATGTGAGTCTTCAAATCTTACCAGGCAGCGGCAAGGGTAGTGCTAGCAGCTCCCTGATCTCATTGACAACACCAGTTACACTTGTACCTGGGAAAAATAAAGTAGATCTTCTCAGCACAACAGTTGGCCTCACGGTAAGTCAGTCTCCACTCTACTCCATTTTGGAGTCCAATTTTTCTTTGAAAATTTGATGAGTATTCAAAAAAAAACATCTAATAGACTAATACCAAGTTACTAACATTATTCTTCCTCAACTCCCCTGTTACTTCAGAACTATGGTGCATTTTTTGACCTGGTTGGTGCTGGAATTACCGGTCCAGTAAAGCTGAGTGGACCAAAAGGTGCGCTGGATCTATCTTCTACAGATTGGACATATCAGGTGTGTACACATTAATCTGCTAATTTTTAGTTAAGCAACCAGTACTAGAAAATAATGTTTTGAAATTCCTTAATAATTAGTATGGGTCAACCATAGCATAGTAACAGTATTGTCATTTTTTCCTTATCCAAATATTTGTGACTCCAGATTGGACTCAAAGGGGAGGACTTGCATCTGTATAATCCTTCAGAGGCCTCTCCAGAATGGGCTTCCGATAACGCTTACCCAACTAATCAACCATTGATCTGGTACAAGGTCAGTATGATTATGAACTGTGCTAGCTTTGTCATTTGAGTACATGTAGTATGATTATGAACTCAGTAGCCTAGAGATGAACATTCTATTTATGTGACTCGTTCGTTTACTTGAATTTTTACCCTGCGAATCAACTCACTAACTGCAATGCCCAAAATGCAGACCAAATTTACAGCTCCTGCCGGCGATGATCCTGTTGCCATAGACTTCACGGGAATGGGAAAAGGTGAGGCTTGGGTGAACGGGCAGAGCATTGGTCGCTACTGGCCAACAAATCTCGCGCCGCAAAGCGGCTGCGTCAATTCATGCAACTACAGAGGACCTTATACTTCAAGCAAATGCCTGAAGAAATGTGGGCAACCATCACAAACTTTGTAAGAATCCTCTCCAACAAAATCCACAACGTATTTTGTTACCTTCAGGAAGAGCCTATTCTAATGTTCTATATGTTGACATAAGACTCTCATCACAAAAAAAAACATATTGACGTAGACTCATCTTAAAAAGGTTTAAGCACTCTTCCAAATAAATCTACTCCTTACCATTTAGGTGTTCACAACAGCTATCGTACTTAAAATTAAGGTCAGACAATTTTAGCATTGAATTTGTGACCACCATAACACTGAAAATCTACTAGGCTTTCCTCTTGGTGCAAGAAAGAAGGAACATATGAATTGTTAGAATTGAATGACTAATTCAATTTCGTACCTTGTTAAACAGGTATCATGTACCCCGCTCGTTTCTCCAACCAGGCAGCAATGATCTAGTCCTTTTCGAGCAGTTTGGTGGTGACCCAAGCAAGATATCCTTCACGACTAAGCAGACAGCAAGCGTATGTGCACACGTGTCCGAGGATCATCCTGACCAAATCGATAGCTGGATCTCTCCCCAGCAGAAGCTGCAGAGGTCTGGGCCAGCACTTCGTCTGGAGTGCCCCAAAGCAGGCCAGGTCATCAGCAGTATCAAGTTCGCAAGCTTCGGGACACCAAGTGGCACCTGTGGGAATTACAACCATGGTGAATGCAGCAGCTCTCAAGCTCTAGCGGTTGCTCGGGAGGTAACTCCAATCTGTCCCACTTTCACAATTACCATGTCATTTTGTAGTGTTTTTCTTGCAAGATACTGACAATGTTGCGGGAAACTCCGCAGGCATGCGTTGGGGTGAGCAGTTGCAGTGTGCCAGTGTCAGCTAAATACTTTGGAGATCCATGTACAGGAGTCACAAAAAGCCTTGCGGTAGAAGCTGCATGCTCTTGACATGTTTAAGAAAAAAAAAATTGTTAGTAGGAGATAAAAGCAGATTGAGGGGGTGAAACCGAAATCCTCCTCTGTGTAGACAAGCAGGCAAGAAAGAATAATTGTTCCAGAAATGCTGGTCAAATGGAATAAAATAATCCCAAATCTATTGGAGCAGAGCAAGCCATTAAATTGTATGCTTGGAGTGAGTTGTACTTGTTAGCATGACAATTCTATATATTTTTCCAATGTATTATTTTACAATTTTAGGGATAATTCAATCAACACAAGCACATCTCTATCTGTTGAATGTAAAGGTTCGTCAAACAGACTCTCCTGCTAAATACAGAGCTCCTGTGCGTCCAGAGTCACCTGAAACTGTGCTGACAACATTTAGTTTGAAACTCTTCAGACCAACATGATGTTTGCTGGCATCATGGTTTTTCTTGCAGCATTTCTCTTCAACACTCAAAAGCGACTCTGTAGTCCCGGTCTTCCTGATCTGTCAGTTGTGTACAGACTATTTCATGGATTGACAGAGATCCACCTACATCATGTTTCAAATTGCAATGATGCAAGAACAGAGAAGAGGCAGCAAGTTTGAGCATAGAAGTTACGAAAGAATTATAAGAGCTCCCAGGGAGCCAATATATATGCATATGCTCAAGAAATATGCAATGCACACTGATCTAACTAATCATCAGAGTTACAGAGTTTGAATCAAGCAAAGCAAATACCACAGGCTTTGATCTTTCTGTCCAACCAGCTTACTTTCCCCCCTTTTTTCTACTCTTTTGTTTGTTTGCAAGAACATGACATTTCCGTTAAGCAATTTAATGGAAGGGGGTAGCCCAGTTGGAAAAAAATGTCTTACCAATGAAACATAAAGATCAAAGTTAACATGCCAAACACTGGATGTGGGGATGTGAAGCTTCTGCCATTAAAAGATAGCTCTAGCTTAACCAAGATGAATAACAAGCTTACACTTCAAGCAACAAATCTACAAGAAATATTTTGATTTCCTTACTATCAACGAATTGTGTCCCAGGAGATGCACACTACAATGAATAAGAGCCAGATCAGTTAGCCTGCACCAAAGCTTGTGGAATAGTTTAGCAACTTGCAGTCAGAACAATTAGACTTGATTCATGCATTGTATGTCTGGGTTAGGTGTCAGCACAAATAGATGATACATGTGAGATTACACAAGGCACACAATGCAATGCATCTCAAGCCAGAACATGTATCTAAGCGGCACAGCTAGAGGAATCACGCTTCCAAAAAATTAGATGGCAAAGATTATTACTATCTATCAACAATATGCACAGAACAATGCCATCCAAGTAGCTAGCTACAACTCCAAACAGAAAGAACGGTACAAGAGAGCTACCGGCCCAGCAGTCAATGATTGATCTGCAGTTAGTACAAACTAGATGATTAGTTGCACTGCCTGCTCTACGAACGTACGTATCAACATACAATAAGGTCGTCTCCTCTCCGTACATAAAATGTTACAGCTGTAGACAATTAAACTACCCCACATGCATTCCACCTCCCATAAAATAAGTATTGGTTTCCACATTGGGTCTCTTATTTGAGTCCATCACCTGATCTCTCATATTGAGAAGTTGTTTGGGATTGTAAACTGCTGGGTGCTGATGCATTTGCATGAAATCTGTTGCAGTCATTGGCAAAGAGCCACTCTCGAGGTTTACGTTCATCAAATCGAAAGTGTGCATCCCGTCATCCTGAGCAGTGGATACCATGTTCATATCCACTCTGGTGTCACCCTGTATCAGGTGAGGCGATGCCATGTTCATATCGACTCTTCTGTCGCCGTGTATCAGGTGTGGCGATGCCATGTTCATATCAACTCTCACGTCCCTGTGTATCAGGTGTGGCGATGCCATGTTCATATCAACTCTTCTGTCACTTTGTATAAAGTGTGGTGACCCCAGGTTCCTGTCGACTCTTCTGTCCCCCTGTATCAGGTGAGGCACCGCCATATTTATGTCAACTCTTCTATCCCTCTGCATCAAGTGAGGGGATGCCATGTTCATGTCAAGTCTTCCCTCTCTGTGGATAAGGTGGGGTGTTTGCATTTCCATATCAACTCTTCTGTCCCCGTGAATCAGGGATGTAGTGTTTGATGTCAGATTATCCTCATGAGCCAGGGCTCTTGTGTTTAAGGTCATATTTGCATCAACCCTTCTGTCCCCATGAATGACAGATGTGGTGTTTGATGTCATGTTCTCATCAACTATTCTGTCAGCAGGCTGACCAGTTACCGACATATTTACATCAACCCGCTGATCACCTTGCTGGGTCTGGACAGGCCTAACTAGTTTGCCCTTTGCTTCTCTCATGACTGACAACACAAACTCCTTTAACTCAGGCTCTCTAGCCCCAATGTCGATAACATCTTCTAAACATTCATGGCCACGCACATAGAGATCATCAAAAATGCTCAAATCTCTTGCAGAGTCACAGCTTGCAGGCATGGGAAGTATTCTGAAATCCTTCCTCCAGCGGTCAAGGATGAACTTTGATGGCAGCATCAACACATTCTCTTGCTTCAGAACAGACAGAGCATGGCTGCAAAGAATGCCCCGTGATGGAAAGGAGCGACAAATGCACCAAACATCCTTGTCAGAATTATTGTAGACAACCGTGAAGTCAATCTTCTTGCCCTGTATTAACTCACTGGCCATGTAGGTGACTGAATTCCCACTCCTGTCCACCTCTTTACAGATCACATGCATCAATTGCTTGATCTCATCTTGGAATGCCTGAAACATGGGTACTGTGTAGAGTTCCACCAGCTGCTCCTCAAATGGCAATCCTGAGAGCAAAGTGAGCCTAGAATAATATGAGCGCAGATCATCATATGCTTCCCTCTCCAGCTTGCCTTTGAGCGTGGCCTCATATTGCTCGAGGAAAACTGGCAAGGTAGTTTTAGCTGTCACGACACCATCAAAGTATGGATCTGGTTTTTCGACCTTCCTGATAGCAGATGTGCCAGCCCAGAACGAATGATTGACAAAACCAGGAGCCCACCGCTTCCGGCAGCTGTACAGTGCGGAGAACCATTCATTATCCTTGAGCTTGTAATGCTCAACCATGGCAACCCACTCTTTCTCGAAGTCGGTCAGAGTGACTGTGTCATAAACAACCTCCTTGAATTTGGAAGACAATGCCTCTTTCTCATGCATACGTCCCACGTTCTCTTGGAGCTTCCTCAAGATATGCCAAAAGCAGAAACGGTGCCTTGTACCTGGCAACACCTCAGCCACAGCCTCCGCCACGGCATCCGAATAGCTGGTCGTAATCGCCTCTGGTGGCTTGCCATTCATGCAGCTCAGCCACCTCTTGAGCAACCAAACATAGTTCTCTTTACTGTCCTTGGAGAGCAGACCGCAGCCAAGCAGCACGAGATGGCCATGGTTGTTCACCCCAAGGAGCGTGACCAGAGGGAGGCTGCCACGAGAGTGCTGCAAGTACATCACATCAAGCGTCACGACGTCGCCAAAGTAGCGGTACTGCGCCTGAGACCTCGTATCTGCCCAGAAGAAGTTCTTCAGGCGGCTCTCCTGATCAAGATCCCAGCTGTGAACAAAGTTTGGTTTCTTCTCCTGCATGGTCTCAACGAACTTTTTGAGTGCAGCGAGGTCATCTTCCCCGAAGCGCTGCGCGATACCGTCGGTTCTGCTACACCTCAGCCCGCCAGCACTGACGCTGCGCTTGGGGCGAGTGGGGAACTTCCTGGTCTCGGCGATCTCGCTCAGCGACTTCTCCACCGTCTCGTCCATCTCATCGGTGATCCTGGCCTTCCTCTTGGCCGACTCCGGCAACTCCCGGTAGGCCTTGAGGAACCTGACCATGTCGGGCGCGCAGGGGTGGTTGTGCTCCAGGTCGACGAACTCCACCTTCCACTTGTCGTCCACCCGCTTGTCGCGCATGATCATCATCGCCTTGCACCCGGTCTTCTCGGCGGCGGCGCGCCGGGGCCGCTTGCCATTGCCGCGCTTGCTGCGGAGCGGGTAGCGGGCGCCTGGGGCTTCGGACGGGGCGGCGGGCCTGCCGGCCTGGGTGCAGGCGAAGGTGGAGCGGTAGCGGACGCCCTCGTAGTTGTGGCAGGTGCGGCGCACGGCGTGGAAGCCCGCCCGGAAGGCGTAGGCCTTGTAGAGCGAGAAGGCCTCGTCGACGGAGTCGAACACCGTGCCCACCCGCGGCACCAGCGCCTCCTCCAGCGTGCGCGGCGCGAAGTCGTCGGCTCCGCCGGCGCCGTCGGAGTTGGAGGAGTTGGAGTTGAGGGGGGCCGAGTCGGAGTTGGCGAGGGCCTCCTCCTCTTCGTCGTCGTCGTCCTCCGCGGGGTCGGCGTTGAGATCGTCGGCGATCTCGTCCTTGACCCGCCGCGCCGCCGCCGCGGCGGCCTCGTCGTCGTCGTGGCTAGGGTTTTGCGACCGGGTGGCGCGGGAGGGGCCAGCCCGCCCAGAACCCGGAGCCTCCCCCATGGCCGGGGCTGACCCGCGCATTTACACAGCCCAACGCCACCCCGAAACCAAAAGTGTTAACGCTAGAGGTACAGGGAGCGGATACCTCGCGGTGCGGAATGGCTAGGGTTTGGGGCGGGCGGCGGTGCGGGAGGGCTGAGGAGGGAGGCGGGGTGCGGTAGGGGCTGCGCGAGGTCGGGAGGGCCGCCGATCTGGCCGGAGTTGGTGAGGTTGGGGACGTCGGCGGGGGAGAGAAGGGAAATTTGGGGGTCGGCTGGAGTTGCTTCTGGGGGCGGAGAAAGTGGAGGAGGAAGAGGATATTTTTGCTGGGTGAGCTTACGGATTTGCGTCTGGAGAGGAGGCTGGGGACGTGGCAGAGGCGAGATGTAGCGGATCGACGGGTGGAGGAGGCTGACACATGGTCCGCCTCGTGTATGGACTATCATGAAGGGCGAAATTTGTGTGGATTTTGGCTGTGGATGCAGTTCTTTTTAGGTGCTGGCAAAGGTTTTTTTGGCTGGTCATGAAGAATATTAACAAGCTTTTTTGTTTTTTTTTTGTGTGACAGAAAACGGCGCTTTATTGATCAAACAACATCAAGATAAAGAGTTTCCCGGATGCACTCCATAACAGAATTAAAAACACAACTAGAGTTTACACTAGCACACGATTTAGCTAAGATATGCGCCGCTTCATTTAGAACCCGCTTCACATGGCAACTTGATGCCAGAGATCATATGTTGTGCACAAAAAATAAGTTCATTGTTGCATTGGACACCAAAGTAATATTTTTTATATGATATTTCTGCATATGAGTTTTATGTTTATGATAGCTCTGTTAATCTAAATTAAGGGAAAATGGGTTTTTTCTTGGAAAATTCTTTTTTTTTTGCGAAAGAACTTGGTAGATTCTTGAACTAATGTTAGTTTGATAACTTCTTTTGCCAGCATGCAAATTAGTAGATGAACACTTATAATCACAGAGTTGAACCTCATTCCTAAATCAACACACATGCGATAATCATATCTTCATTATGTTATCACGAGCTCCTAGATAGGACATGTCAATATCCATTTCAAAATATACTACGGAGTACTCCCTCTGATCCGTAATAAGTGTCGTTGTTAATTGAACTAAAACAACTACACTTATTATAGATTGGAGGGAATAGTATACTTTACTTTATCAAAGGCTATAATAGGTTCCATACTTTAAAATTGACATATTTGTTTGGCATGGATATCACCTGATCGTTGTCTGTCATGCATATGCTTCATATATAAGCTGGTAGTTTTTAAAATTATCTAATAACACATTTGAATTGTAAAAATTATCTGATAAAGGTCTTTTTTACCATGGGCGAGTTTAATGGTAATCTTGTACCTAAGGCATATTGTAACGCTCCACCAGGTTTTCACACGATTGCGGGGTAGATTTATAAAATGGATGTGCATTGCATCGCAAAACTGGAAAAATTTCCGCGCTTAATTGCATAAAACCTAAGGGGGATCGAAGTTTCTCTCTTGTTGCCATTAGGATCTAGGGTTTCGAGAGTGCGATAAATTTCGACATGACCTCTGTTGAAATTAGGGTTTTGAAAGGGAGGTGAATTTGAATTTATATTCAAATTTGAAATTTGAAGTTGAATGAACTCAAAAATGAATGTTCAAATTATTACGGAAATAGAAATACAATTTGAATTCAAATAATAATAGAACATAAGTGAATATTTGACTTCAAATTACAAAGAGACAATTGGTTATTTACCGTGTCGCACAAGTACAAGTTATCGGGCCGCACTGGGCCTTTTCCTATATTGATTACAATTTTCCTACAATAACTCTACTTTCCTAATCCGAACAGCTTCATCCTTCCGTGCTTCCGAAACTTCGAGTCCATTGGCCTTTTGCTCCTTAGGCATACCTATGTCAGTAGCTCCCGAGATTTTACTCGAGTCGTAGAGTCGGGAAAATCTCCATCTTTCATTTGTTTGATAATACTTTCGAGTTATGTTCAATTCTTACTTAATGTCTATATTGTACAGGGATAATGGTAAACGAGGCTGGTTCATCTGACGGATCAGGTACCGGTTAATTTCTCTTGTGGCAAATCCACATAAACCTACTTCAAGTTCAAGTCCCTGGACTCGAACCTGGGATACTGGTGTAACTCAGTACGTGCCACTTGAGGAGTTACCGACAACTGAATTCCAGCTATTTTATCGAGTACCCAACGCGTCCACCTGGATTTTTCTTCACATCTGTTGATGTGGATAAAGTGGGAGAGCGCATTCAGGTGCGATGTCATGCCACACAGGATGGATCCTAGGGTCTTACATTCGTGACTCTTTCACGAGTCACGACATTGAGAGTTTTTATCGCAACGAACGCGCTCTGAGAATATATTATCTAGTGTTTTTGTTCGGCTGATGGAATACTCCATTTATTCGAGTTGATGTATTCACCAAATAATATTTTGGCTCTCAATGGGAGTACATGAAGAGTTTCATGAAACTCGAAGATGTATGCCCACAACCGAAATTCTTCGGTTCCATTCTGTATTGCTTTGCTATCTTGCTTTCTATTATTATCAAGTTTCATCGGGTGCGCGACCAGCGCTCCCGATGGTAGTAGCCCCCGAGATTACAGTCGAGTGTTTGCACTTGGTTGTAGGCTCAACTTTACTATTAACCAACTCTATATTTTTTCATCATTTACCTTGTCTTATCAGCAGTATAATCTATACTGCTGATAAGAGTAGCCCCCGAGCATATGGTCGGGTGCTTGCAGCTGGACATAGGCTCCAGATTTTATATTTCTTGCCATATATTGTTCTGGTAACTCGAATATTTTCGCAAACGTGACATCGATGCTGATGAAGACCATGTGTTGTCGCCCGCAAAGCCACTTATGCAATACAAGTTGCATGTCGAACGTGGAGCAAGTCACATGAACGCGGTCATGTAAAGTTAGCCCAGGCCGCTTCATCCCACCTGCCGCAAGATGCAAAGTACACGAACTAAAGACAACAAAGCATCAACGCCCACAAAACAATTGTGTTCTACTCGTGCAACCAATCTATGCATAGACACGGCTCTGATACCACTGATGGGATTCGTAGCATAGAAAACAAAAAATTACCTACCGCAAGAACGAAAACACAAGCCAAGATCTAATCTAGTAGACGGTAGCAACGAGAAGAACATGAGACTAACCCTCGAAGATTTCCAAAGCCTACGAGATTAGATCTCGTTGTTGCTGTAGTCGATCACTTGCCGCTTGCAAAAGCGCGTAGAAGATCTTGACCGCTTGCAAAAGCGCGTAGAAGATCTTGACGGTGCCACAATCGGGCAGCACCTCCGTACTCGATCACACGTACGGTGTTGATGAAGACGACGTCATCCTCCCCGTTCCAGCGGGCAGCGGAAGTAGTAGATCCTCCTCGTAATCCCGGCAGCACGACGGCGTGGTGGCGGTGGTGGTGGAGAACTCCGGCAGGGCTTCGCCTATGCGCTGCGGGAGTAGTATGTGGAGGAGGGGCGCTAGGGTTTGGGGAGAGAGAGGGGGGTAGGGCGCCGGCCATGGGGGGCCCTAGGTGGTGCGGCCAAGAGTGGGCAGCCCCCTCCCTCTCCTCCTCATTATATAGGTGGAAATCCCCAAGTGTTGGTATCCAAGTCTTCGAATAAGACCCGAAACCAAAACCTTCCATAGGGACAAAACCTACCCAAGGGGGGAATCCTACTCAAGGTGGGACTCCCACCCCTTCCTTGGGGGGGTTGGCCGGCCACCATTGGGGAGTCCACCTGGGACTCCTCCCCCTTAGGGTTGGCCGGCCATGCAAGGTGGAGTCCCTCCGGGACTCCACTTTCCATGGTGATTTCTTCCGGACTTTTCTAGAACCTTCTAGAACCTTCCATAAATGCACTGGATCATTTCCAAACTTGGAAAGTGACTTCCTATATATGAATCTTATTCTTCGGACCATTCCGGAACTCCTCGTGATGTCTTGGATCCAATCCGAGACTCCGAACAAAACTTCGAACTCCATTCCATATTCCATATCTACTTAAACGACATCAAACCTTAAGTGTGTCATCCTACGGTTCGTGAACTATGCAGACATGGTTGAGACTTCTCTCCGACCAATAACCAATAGCGGGATCTGGAGATCCATAATGGCTCCCACATATTCAACGATGACTTAGTGATCGAATGAACCATTTACATACGATACCGATTCCCTTTGTCACGCGATATTTTACTTGTCCGAGGTTTGATCATCGGTATCTCTATACCTCGTTCAACCTCGTCTCCTGACAAGTACTCTTTACTCGTACCGTGGTATGTGGTCTCTTATGAACCATTGATAACGCGTGAAGCACACGTCCGTTGGGAACCCCAAGAGTAAGGTGTGATGCGTACAGCAGTGATACGTCTCCGACGTATCGATAATTTCTTATGTTCCATGCCACATTATTGATGATATCTACATGTTTTATGCATACTTTATGTCATATTTATGCATTTTCCAGCACTAACCTATTAACGAGATGCCGAAGAGCCGATTCTTTGTTTTACTGCTGTTTTTGGTTTCAGAAATCCTACAAAGGAAATATTCTCGGAATTGGACGAAATCAACGCCCAGGGTCCTATTTTTGCACGAAGCTTCCAGAAGTCCGAGGGAGAGACGAAGTGGGGCCACGAGGCGCCGCCACAACAGGGCGGCGCGGCCCAGGCCTTGGCCGCGCGGCCCTGGTGTGTGGGGCCCTCGTGTGGCCCCCTGACCTGCCCTTCCGCCTACTTAAAGCCTCCGTCGCGAAACCCCCAGTACCGAGAGCCACGATACGGAAAACCTTACTGAGACGCTGCCGCCGCCAATCCCATCTCGGGGGATTCAGGAGATCGCCTCCGACACCCTGCCGGAGAGGGGAATCATCTCCCGGAGGACTCTTCACCGCCATGGTCGCCTCCGGAGTGATGAGTGAGTACTTCACCCCTGGACTATGGGTCCATAGCAGTAGCTAGATGGTCGTCTTCTCCTTATGTGCTTCATTGTTGGATCTTGTGAGCTGCCTAACATGATCAAGATCATCTATCTGTAATGCTATATGTTGTGTTTGTCGGGATCCGATGGATAGAGAATACTATGTTATGTTGATTATCAATCTATTACCTATGTGTTGTTTATGATCTTGCATGCTCTCCGTTATTAGTAGAGGCTCTGGCCAAGTTTTTACTCTTAACTCCAAGAGGGAGTATTTATGCTCGATAGTGGGTTCATGCCTCCATTAAATCTGGGACAGTGATAGAAAGTTCTAAGGTTGTGAATGTGCTGTTGCCACTAGGGATAAAACATTGATGCTATGTCCGAGGATGTAGTTATTGATAACATTACACACCATACTTAATGCAATTGTCTGTTGTTTACAACTTAATACTGGAAGGGGTTCGGATGATAACCTAAAGGTGGACTTTTTAGGCATAGATGCATGCTGGATAGCGGTCTATGTACTTTGTCGTAATGCCCAAATTAAATTTCACTATACTTATCATATCATGTATGTGCATTGTCATGCCCTCTCTATTTGTCAATTGCCTGACTGTAATTTGTTCACCCAACATGCTATTTATCTTATGGGAGAGACACCTCTAGTGAACTGTGGACCCCGGTCCTATTCTTTACATCGAATACAATCTACTGCAATATTTGTTC
Organism: Lolium perenne; assembly: GCF_019359855.2. NCBI lineage: Eukaryota > Viridiplantae > Streptophyta > Magnoliopsida > Poales > Poaceae > Lolium > Lolium perenne. The sequence goes on from NC_067247.2 coordinate 315,495,060, forward strand.
TTTACTATTTTCTGCAAACAATCATCATCCACACTATACATCTAATCCTTTGTTACAGCAAGCCGGTGAGATTGAAAACCTCACTGTTTCGTTGGGGCAAAGTACTTTGGTTGTGTTGTGCAGGTTCCACGTTGGCGCCGGAATCCCTGGTGTTGCGCCGCACTATACTTCGCCGCCATCAACCTTCAACGTGCTTCTTGGCTCCTCCTGGTTCGATAAACCTTGGTTTCTTTCTGAGGGAAACTTGCTACTGTCTGCATCACACCTTCCTCTTGGGGTTCCCAATGGACGTGTGTTAATTGCACGCATCAAGCACATTTTCTGGCGCCGTTGCCGGGGAGATCAAGACACGCTGCAAGGGGAGTCTCCACAATCCAATCTCTTTACTTTGTTTTTGTCTTGTTTTACTTTATTTACTACTTTGTTTGCTGCATTATATCAAAACACAAAAAAATTAGTTGCTAGCTTTACTTTATTCACTGTCTTGTTCTCCATATCAAAAACACAAAAAAAAATAGTTACTTGCATTTACTTTATCTAGTTTGCTTTATTTACTACTGCTAAAATGAGTAATCCTGAAGTTGAAGTTCGTTCGTTTAAACAACAAGGTGGAGAAAGTTTTAAAGATGCTTGGTATAGAATTAGTGATGCTCATCATAGGTGCACTAAGAAACACTCCACTATTATCCTACTTAGGAACTTTTATGTTGGTATATCTAGTTGGAATAGGTATGTTCTTGATACTCTTTCGGGGGGTAATTTCCTAGGTACTCCTGCTTTAGAAGCTAGTTGCATCATTGAGAGTCTAGTTGGGATACCACCTGTTAATGAAACTAAAATTGAAATCTCTCTTGAGAATGTTATGAAAAAATTGGAAACAATAGAGAAGAACTTTCCAAGTGTTGAAACTAAATTGGAAATGTTACTTGATAAAATTGATGAACTTGATAAATCCTTAGGAGGAATTGATGAAAGAATTAGTGTCCTAGGAACTTGTGTTGTCCATGATAATCAAATCAATAGGATTGGCGAACTTGAAAAAGCTATGGGAACCTTGGGTTCAACTTTTTCTTCTCTTAAATATAAGGAGAAAGCTTATGTGGGTAAAGAGCAAAAATTCATGTATGTCTCTAAGGTGCCTAAACCAAAGAATTATTATAGGCCTAAAATTGATAAAACTCCCAACACCCCTGGTAAGAGTGTCGATGCTTCATCTCTTGATAACACTTGATACACACTTTCTGCGCCTAGCTGAAAGGCGTTAAAGAAAAGCGCTTATGGGAGACAACCCATGTTTTTACTACAGTACCTTTATTTTATATTTGAGTCTTGGAAGTTGTTTACTACTGTAGCAACCTCTCCTTATCTTAGTTTTGTGCATTGTTGTGCCAAGTAAAGTCGTTGATAGTAAGGTTCATACTAGATTTGGATTACTGCGCAGAAACAGATTTCTTTGATGTCACGAATCTGGGCCTAATTCTCTGTAGGTAACTCAGAAAATTATGCCAATTTACGTGAGTGATCCTCAGATATGTACGCAACTTTCATTCAATTTGGGCATTTTCATTTGAGCAAGTATGGTGCCACTTTAAAATTTGTCTTTACAAACTGTTCTGTTTTGATAGATTCTGCCTTTTATTTCGCATTGCCTCTTTTGCTATGTTGGATGAATTTCTTTCATCCATTAATGTCCAGTAGCTTTGTGCAATGTCCAGAAGTGTTAAGAATGATTATGTCACCTCTGAACATGTAAATTTTTATTGTGCACTAACCCTCTAATGAGTTGTTTTGAGTTTGGTGTGGAGGAAGTTTTCAAGGATCAAGAGAGGGAAATGATGCAATATGATCAAGGAGAATGAAAGCTCTAAGCTTGGGGATGCCCCGGTGGTTCACCCCTGCATATTTTAAGAAGACTCAAGCGTCTAAGCTTGGGGATGCCCAAGGCATCCCCTTCTTCATCGACAACATTATCAGGTTCCTCCCCTGAAACTATATTTTTATTCCATCACATCGTATGTGTTTTGCTTGGAGCGTCGGTTTGTTTTTGTTTTTGTTTTTGTTTGAATAAAATGGATCCTAGCATTCATTGTGTGGGAGAGAGACACGCTCCGCTGTTGCATATGGACAAATATGTCCTTAGGCTTTACTCATAGTATTCATGGCGAAGGTTGAATCTTCTTCGTTAAATTGTTATATGGTTGGAATCGGGAAATGCTACATGTAGTAATTCTAAAATGTCTTGAATAATTTGATACTTGGCAATTGTTGTGCTCATGTTTAAGCTCTTGCATCATATACTTTGCACCCATTAATGAAGAAATACATAGAGCTTGCTAAAATTTGGTTTGCATATTTGGTCTCTCTAAAGTCTAGATAATTTGTAGTATTGAGTTTTGAACAACAAGGAAGACGGTGTAGAGTCTTATAATGTTTACAATATGTCTTTTATGTGAGTTTTGCTGCACCGGTTCATCCTTGTGTTTGTTTCAAATAACCTTGCTAGCCTAAACCTTGTATCGAGAGGGAATACTTCTCATGCATCCAAAATCCTTGAGCCAACCACTATGCCATTTGTGTCCACCATACCTACCTCCTACATGGTATTTCTCCGCCATTCCAAAGTAAATTGCTTGAGTGCTACCTTTAAATTTCCATCATTCGCCTTTGCAATATATAGCTCATGGGACAAAATAGCCTTAAAAACTATTGTGGTATTGAATATGTACTTATGCACTTTATCTCTTATTAAGTTGCTTGTTGTGCGATAACCATGCTCCTGGGGACGCCATTGATAACCCACAAGTATAGGGGATCGCAGCAGTCTTCGCGGGTAGTAAAACCCAATTTATTGATTCGACACAAGGGGAGACAAAGAATACTTGAAAGCCTTAACAACGGAGTTGTCAATTCAGCTGCACCTGGAAACAGACTTGCTCGCAAGAGTTTATCAGTAGTAACAGTTTTATAGCGATAGAGGTAGTGAAATAACAGCAGCAGAGTAACAGAGACAGCAGTAGTGATTATAGTAAACAGCAGGATTAAAATACTGTAGGCACGGGGACTGATAACGGGCGTTGCATGGATGAGAGAAACTCATGTAACAATCAAGCAGGGCATTTGCAGATAATAATAAAACGGTGTCTAAGTACAAAGCAATCAATAGGCATGTGTTCCAATTATAGTCGTACGTGCTCGCAATGAGAAACTTGCACAACATCTTTTGTCCTACCAGCCGGTGGCAGCCGGGCCTCAAGGGAATCTACTGGATATTAAGGTATTCCTTTTAATAGAGTACCGGAGCAAAGCATTAACACTCCGTGAACACATGTAATCCTCACATCACTACCATCCCCTCCGGTTGTCCCGATTTCTGTCACTTCGGGGCCATTGGTTCCGGACAGCGACATGTGTATACAACTTGCAGGTAAGACCATAAACAATGAATATCATGATGAAGTAATAACATGTTCAGATCTGAGATCATGGCACTCGGGCCCTAGTGACAAGCATTAAGCATAACAAGTTGCAACAATATCATCAAAGTACCAATTACGGACACTAGGCACTATGCCCTAACAATCTTATACTATTACATGACCAATCTCATCCAATCCCTACCATCCCCTTCAGCCTACAGCGGGGGAATTACTCGCACATGGATGGGGGAAATATGGCTGGTCGATGGAGAGGCATCGGTGGTGATGGTGGCGATGATCTCCTCCAATTCCTCGTCCCGGCGGAGTGCCAGAACGGAGACTTCTGGCTCCCGAGATGGAGTTTCGCGATGTGGCGGCGTTCTGGAGGGTTTCTGACGACTTCGACTTCTCCCCGTGCGTTTTTAGGTCGAAGGCAATAAGTAGTCCGAAAGAGGGCGTCGGGGGCCAGCCGAGGCCGCCACACACTAGGGCCGTGCGGGCCCCTCCTGGGCCGCGCCGGCCTAGTGTGTGGGGCCCTCGGGCCCCCACCTGGCTTGCCCTTCTGGCTCCGTCAGTATTCTGGGAAAATAGGACCTTTCGCATAAATTCCGAGGATTTTCCTGAAAGTTGGATTTCTGCACAAAAACGAGACACCGGAAACGATTCTGCTGAAAACAGCGTTAGTCCGTGTTAGTTGCATCCAAAATACACAAATTAGAGGCAAAACAATAGCAAAAGTGTTCGGGAAAGTAGATACGTTTTGGACGTATCAACTCCCCCCAAGCTTAGCTTATTGCTTGTCCTCAAGCAATTCAGTTAACAACTGAGCGATAAAAGAACTTTCACGAACACATTTGTTCATATGATGTAAATATTCTCATGCTATGGCTAACACTTAGGCAGTTCATAATAAGATACATGCAAATAAGATCATCTAATAGCTATGTCAATCATGGAAAAGTACCAACAATTAATAATAAGCATCATGAATCATGTATATAAGCAGGATTGCAATGTTCATAAAAGAGTATGATAGAGTGGTATCTCGCTTGCCCATATTTGATCAGCAAAACATAAATGCTCAGGCACCACTGAAGTTCATAGAAAGACTAGAAATAGTGATTGTCAAAGATAAAAGCATCAAAGTTATACCACAATTAATCATATTTTGGGACAAGCATATTATACTAAGAATGACAGTTGTGCTCTCAAGAAAGTGCTCAAAGAAAGGATGGAGACTCAATGTAAAAGTAAAAGATTGACCCTTCGCAGAGGGAAGCAGGGATTAACATGCGCTAGAGCTTTTCATTTTTAAAACAGGAGTAAGATTATTTTGAGAGGTGTTTGTTTTTGTCAACGAATGGTAATGGGTACACTAACTACCTCGTCAACCAGACTTTCAAGAGCGGCTCCCATGAAACTTTATTTTTGGGTGGCACTCCTTCCAACCTTGCTTTCACAAACCATGGCTAACCGAATCTTCGGGTGCCATCCAACAATCTCATACCATGAAGGAGTGCCTTTTTATTTTAGTTTTATTTAGATGACACTCCTCCCCACCTTTGCTTTCTCAAGCCATGGCTAACCGAATCCTCGGGTGCCAACCAACAATCACATACCATGGAGGAGTGTCTATTTATAAATTTATGAAGGTTAATTAATTTGGGGCTGGGAACCCCGTTGCCAGCTCCTTTTGCAAAATTATTGGATAAGCGGTGATACGTCTCTGACGTATCGATAATTTCTTATGTTCCATGCCACATTATTGATGTTATCTACATGTTTTATGCACACTTTATGTTATATTCGTGCATTTTCTGGAACTAACCTATTAACAAGATGCCGAAGTGCCAGTTGCTATTTTCTGCTGTTTTTGGTTTCAGAAATCCTAGTAACGAAATATTCTCGGAATCGGACGAAATCAACGCCCAGGTTCCTATTTTTCCCGGAAGCATCCAGAACACACGAGAACCGCCAGAGAGGGGGCATAGGGCCACCAAACCCTAGGCCGGCGCGGCCAAGGGGGGGCCCGCGCCCCCCTATAGTGTGGCCACCCTGTCAGCCCTCCTGCGCCGCCTCTTGGCCTATTTAAAGCCTCCGTCGCGAAAACCCTGATACGTTCGACAAAACCCACAGAAACCTTCCAGAGCCGCCGCCATCGCGAAGCCAAGATCTGGGGGACAGGAGTCTCTGTTCCGGCACGCCGCCGGGACGGGGAAGTGCCCCCGGAAGGCTTCTCCATCGACACCGCTGCCATCTCCACCGCCATCTTCATCACCGCTGCTGCTCCCATGAGGAGGGAGTAGTTCTCCATCGAGGCTCGGGGCTGTACCGGTAGCTATGTGGTTAATCTCTCTCCTATGTACTTCAATACAATGATCTCATGAGCTGCTTTACATGATTGAGATTCATATGAGCTTTGTATCGCTACTAGTTGTGTGCTACTCATGTGATGTTATTAAAGTAGTCTATTCCTCCTGCATGGTGTAAAGGTGACTAGTGTGTGCACCATGTGGTTCTTGTCGTAGGCTATGATCATGATCTCTTGTAGATTGTGGAGTTAATTATCATTATGATAGTATTGATGTGATCTATTCCTCCTTCATAGTGTAATGTGGGCAGTGTGTGCACTATGTTAGTTCTTGGTTTATTTTGCAATGATCTATTATGCTCTAAGGTTATTTAAATATGAACATTATTGTGGAGCTTGTTAACTCCGGCATTGAGGGTTCGTGTAATCCTACGCAATGTGTTCATCATCCAACAAAAGAGTGTATGTAGCACATATGAGAAAGAGTTATTTATTATGCGATCAATGTTGAGAGTGTCCACTAGTGAAAGTATGATCCCTAGGCCTTGTTCCTAAATACTGATATCGCTGCTTGTTTACTGTTTTACTGTGTTACTACTGCTGCAATACTACCACCATCAACTACACGCCAGCAAGCTATTTTCTGGCACCGTTGCTACTACTTATTCATACCACCTGTATTTCACTATCTCTTCGCCGAACTAGTGCACCTATTAGGTGTGTTGGGGACACAAGAGACTTCTTGCTTTGTGGTTGCAGGGTTGCATGAGAGGGATATCTTTGACCTCTTCCTCCCTGAGTTCGATAAACCTTGGGTGATCCACTTAAGGGAAAACTTGCTGCTGTTCTACAAACCTCTGCTCTTGGAGGCCCAATACTGTCTACAGGAAAAGGAGGGTGCGTAGACATCAAGCTATTTTCTGGCGCCGTTGCCGGGGACCTGAAGGAACAAGCTTTCCTCCCTCGTCAACCACGCGCCAGTCCTGGACAGCATCAAGCTATTTTCTGGCGCCGTTACCGGGGAGGAAAGGTAAAAGGCACTCATACTTCGGTCCCAGGTAATAAGTACTTTTCTGTTGCCATTGTGTGAGTGCTCGAAGCTATTTCCTTTAGATCCTGTAATTGCATCTTTTTGTTTCTTGTTTACACTAGTTAGGCATAATGGACAACAATGAGCTTCTTATTCTATTTCCTGATTTAAGACATGGATGGTTTGATGCGAAAATTAAAAAACCTATGGAACATATTAGTATGAACGCTTTGAACACCATTGTTGCTAATGATATGGAAAATTCTAAGCTTGGGGAAGCTGGCTTTGATGAGCATGATATTTTTAGTCCCCCAAGCATTGAGGAGAAAATTTACTTTGATGATACTTTGCCTCCTATTTATGATGATTATAATAATATTGGTCTTTTAGTACCGCCTGTTATGGAGGATAAATTTGATTATGATTACAATATGCCTCCTATATTTGATGATGAGAATAATAATGATAGCTACTTTGTTGAATTTGCTCCCACTACAACTAATAAAATTGATTATGCTTATGTGGAAAGTAATAATTTTATGCATGAGACTCATGATAAGAATGCTTTATGTGATAGTTATATTGTTGAGTTTGCTCATGATGATACTGAAAGTTATTATGAGAGAGGAAAATATGGTTGTAGAAATTTTCATGTTACTAAAACACCTCTCTATGTGCTGAAATTTTTGAAGCTACACTTGTTTTATCTTCCTATGCTGGTTACTTTGCTCTTCATGAACTTGTTTATTTACAAGATTCCTATGCATAGGAAGCATGTTATACTTAAATGTGTTTTGAATTTGCTTCTTGATGCTCTCTTTTGCTTCAAATACTATTTCTTGCAAGTGCATCATTAAAACTGCTGAGCCCATCTTAATGGCTATAAAGAAAGAACTTCTTGGGAGATAACCCATGTGTTATTTTGCTACAGTACTTTGTTTTATATTTGTGTCTTGGAAGTTGTTTACTACTGTAGCAACCTCTCCTTATCTTAGTTTTGTGTTTTGTTGTGCCAAGTAAAGTCGTTGATAGAAAAGTTCATACTAGATTTGGATTACTGCGCAGAAACAGATTTCTTTTCTGTCACGAATTCCGACCTGCCTCTCTGTAGGTAGCTCAGAAAAATCTAAAAATTTACGTGCGTGATCCTCAGATATGTACGCAACTTTCATTCAATTTGGGTATTTTCATCTGAGCAAGTCTGGTGCCATTTTAAAATTCGTCTTTACGAACTGTTCTGTTTTGACAGATTCTGCCTTTTATTTCGCATTGCTTCTTTCGCTGTGTTGGGTGGATTTCTTTGTTCCATTACCTTCCAGTAGCTTTGGGCAATGTCCAGAAGTGTTAAGAATGATTGTGTCACCTCTGAACATGTGAGTTTTTGATTATGCACTAACCCTCTAATGAGTTTGTTTCGAGTTTGGTGTGGAGGAAGTTTTCAAGGGTCAAGAGAGGAGGATGATATACTATGATCAAGAAGAGTGAAGAGTCTAAGCTTGGGGATGCCCCGGTGGTTCATCCCTGCATATTTCAAGAAGACTCAAGCATCTAAGCTTGGGGATGCCCAAGGCATCCCCTTCTTCATCGACAACTTATCAGGTTTCTTCTCTTGAAACTATATTTTTATTCGGTCACATCTTATGTACTTTACTTGGAGCGTCTGTGTGCTTTTGTTTTTGTTTGTGTTTGAATAAATTGGATTACATCATGCTTGTGTGGGAGAGAGACACGCTCCGCTGGTTCGTATGAACACATGTGTTCTTAGCTCATAATATTCATGGCGAAGTTTTCTCTTTGTTAAATTGTTATATGGTTGGAATTGGAAAATGATACATGTAGTAATTGCTAAAATGTCTTGGATAATGTGATACTTGGCAATTGTTGTGCTCATGTTTAAGCTCTTGCATCATATGCTTTGCACCCATTAATGAAGAAATACATAGAGCATGCTAAAATTTGGTTTGCATATTTGGTCTCTCTAAGGTCTAGATAATTTCTAGTAAGGTGTTTGAACAACAAGGAAGACGATGTATAGTCTTATAATGCTTGTAATATGTCTTTTATGTGAGTTTTGTTGTACTAGTTCATACTTGTGTTTGCTTCAAACAACCTTGCTAGCCTAAACCTTGTATCGAGAGGGAATACTTCTCATGCATCCAAATCCTTGAGCCAAACAACACTATGCCATTTGTGTCCACCATACCTACCTACTACATGGTATTTCCTGCCATTCCAAAGTAAATTGCTTGAGTGCTACCTTTAAACAATTCAAAATTTATCACCTCTGCTTTGTGTCAATGTTTTATAGCTCATGAGGAAGTATGTGGTGTTTATCTTTCAATCTTGTTGGGCAACTTTCACCAATGGACTAGTGGCTTCATCCGCTTATCCAATGATTTTGCAAAAAGAGCTGGCAATGGGATTCCCAGTCCCAAATTAATTAACAAAAATAGACACTCCTCCATGGTATGTGATTGTTGGACGGCACCCGAAGGATTCGGTTAGCCATGGCTTGTGTAAGCAAAGGTTGGGAGGAGTGTCATCATAATAAAACTAAAATAAAAAGGCACTCCTTCATGGTATGAGATTGTTGGCAGGCACCCGAGGATTCGGTTAGCCATGGTTTGTGAAAGAAAGGTTGGAAGGAGTGCCACCCAAAAATAAAATAAAATGGGAGCCGCTCTTTGAAGGTTTGTCTGGCAAGGGGGTTAGAGTACCCGCTACCATTCGTTGACAACAACATACACCTCTCAAAACTTTATTTTTATGCTCTCTTTATGTTTTCAAAATCAAAGCTCTAGCACAAATATAGCAATCGATGCTTTCCTCTTTGAAGGACCATTCTTTTACTTTTATGTTGAGTCAGTTCACCTATCTCTCTCCACCTCAAGAAGCAAACATTTGTGTGAACTGTGCATTGATTCTTACATACTTGCTTATTGCATTTGTTATATTGCTTTGCATTGACAACTATCCATGAGATATACATGTTATAAGTTGAAAGCAACCGCTGAAACTTCATCTTCCTTTGTGTTGCTTCAATGCCTCTACTTTGAATTATTGCTTTATGAGTTAACTCTTATGCAAGACTTATTGATGCTTGTCTTTAAGTACTATTCATGAAAAGTCTTTGCTTTATGATTCATTTGTTTACTCATGTCATTACCATTGTCTTGGATTGCTGCATTCACTACATATGCTTTACAAATAGTATGATCAAGGTTATGATGGCATGTCACTCCAGAAATTATCTTTGTTATCGTTTTACCTGCTCGGGACGAGCAGAACTAAGCTTGGGGATGCTGATACGTCTCCGACGTATCGATAATTTCTTATGTTCCATGCCACATTATTGATGTTATCTACATGTTTTATGCACACTTTATGTTATATTCGTGCATTTTCTGGAACTAACCTATTAACAAGATGCCGAAGTGCCGATTCTTTGTTTTCTGCTGTTTTTGGTTTCAGAAATCCTAGTAACGAAATATTCTCGGAATCGGACGAAATCAACGCCCAGGTTCCTATTTTTCCCGGAAGCATCCAGAACACACGAGAACCGCCAGAGAGGGGGCACAGGGCCACCAAACCCTAGGCCGGCGTGGCCAAGGGGGGGCCCGCGCCCCCTATAGTGTGGCCACCCTGTCAGCCCTCCTGCGCCGCCTCTTGGCCTATTTAAAGCCTCCGTCGCGAAAACCCTGATACGTTCGACAAAACCCACAGAAACCTTCCAGAGCCGCCGCCATCGCGAAGCCAAGATCTGGGGGACAGGAGTCTCTGTTCCGGCACGCCGCCGGGACGGGGAAGTGCCCCCGGAAGGCTTCTCCATCGACACCGCTGCCATCTCCACCGCCATCTTCATCACCGCTGCTGCTCCCATGAGGAGGGAGTAGTTCTCCATCGAGGCTCGGGGCTGTACCGGTAGCTATGTGGTTAATCTCTCTCCTATGTACTTCAATACAATGATCTCATGAGCTGCTTTACATGATTGAGATTCATATGAGCTTTGTATCGCTACTAGTTGTGTGCTACTCATGTGATGTTATTAAAGTAGTCTATTCCTCCTGCATGGTGTAAAGGTGACTAGTGTGTGCACCATGTGGTTCTTGTCGTAGGCTATGATCATGATCTCTTGTAGATTGTGGAGTTAATTATCATTATGATAGTATTGATGTGATCTATTCCTCCTTCATAGTGTAATGTGGGCAGTGTGTGCACTATGTTAGTTCTTGGTTTATTTTGCAATGATCTATTATGCTCTAAGGTTATTTAAATATGAACATTATTGTGGAGCTTGTTAACTCCGGCATTGAGGGTTCGTGTAATCCTACGCAATGTGTTCATCATCCAACAAAAGAGTGTATGTAGCACATATGAGAAAGAGTTATTTATTATGCGATCAATGTTGAGAGTGTCCACTAGTGAAAGTATGATCCCTAGGCCTTGTTCCTAAATACTGATATCGCTGCTTGTTTACTGTTTTACTGTGTTACTACTGCTGCAATACTACCACCATCAACTACACGCCAGCAAGCTATTTTCTGGCACCGTTGCTACTGCTTATTCATACCACCTGTATTTCACTATCTCTTCGCCGAACTAGTGCACCTATTAGGTGTGTTGGGGACACAAGAGACTTCTTGCTTTGTGGTTGCAGGGTTGCATGAGAGGGATATCTTTGACCTCTTCCTCCCTGAGTTCGATAAACCTTGGGTGATCCACTTAAGGGAAAACTTGCTGCTGTTCTACAAACCTCTGCTCTTGGAGGCCCAACACTATCTACAGGAAAAGGAGGGGGCGTAGACATCAAGCGGATGTGCCACTAGTCCATATGAAAGTCCGTCAAGAGTAAATGACAAGGTTGAAAGATAAACACCACATACTTCCTCATGAGCTATGAAACATTAACACAAATTGAGAAGCATTTTGAAGGTTTAAAGGTAGCGCATGAGAATTTACTTGGAATGGTTTGAAATGCCATGCATAGGTATTTATTGGTGGACACTTTGGAACAACTTGGTTTTCATGTGTTTGGAGGCACGAGCAGCGTTCCCGCTCAGTACAAGTGAAGGCTAGCAATAGACTAGGAAGCGGCAATCAAGAGAGCAGTAACTGTCATAATCATGCTTGCGGCAAAATAGATTAACTGAGGCATAAAAGTGATACAAGAACTCTGAGGCAATGTAAATCATTGAGGCTTAATTGACTTTTGTTCAGTCATATGCATGCGTGAGCATGTGCCAAGTTAATTCAAACGAATTATTCAGAGGAGGATACCACAATATCATACCTATTTATGAATAAAACAATGCAAGCAAACATTCATGACATGCTACTCATATTAATAGATTGGAGCTAAACATGAGAGATAATGAACTACTAGACTTTCTTAAATGACATATACCTCACATGAACCAACCAAGCATGCTCACATGGATGAGTATATGTACAAAAATGAAAACAAATAGAGTTCATACCAGCCTCTCACCACAATCAGATTGTCGTAGATCGTCATTATTGCCTTTTCATTTGTGTAGCTTGAATAATATGGAATGAAAACCACGCTCCAGCCACCGAAGACCATTTAACTCATAAAGAACTTTACAAAACCAAAGAAGAACAGCAAATATTTTTGGTGTTTTCGAATTTGGAAGCAAGAACAAAAGGAAACAAGCAAACAAAGCAAAATCTTTTTGGATTTTCTTATAGCAAACCAAGGATAGCAAATAAAGCAGGATAAAAGCAAGAAACTAAAATAAACAAGTGGTGAAGAGAAACAACAGAAATATTTTTGGTCTTTTGGTGTTTTAGGAAAGAAACAAAGTACGAATAAGAAAACGAAAACTAAAAGAAACACAGAAAAGCAAGATGGCAGAAATCTGCCAAAACTTGACAGCAGTACAGAAATCGATTTTTACAAAAATCTTCCGTTACTCAGCTCGAAAAGTGTTAAACTAATGAAAGTTAGATAACAACCTGGGGAACATGCACAAAAATTGGCAGCTCAAAATAAAGTTCTGGCTGTGCGCACGAATTTTTCTAGTGACAGTCCAGAATCTGTTTTCAGGCAGCACCTCCCCAAATATCATCTTCCTCTCATTAGAAAACCACTCAAAGAAACTAAACAAGTATGTACAAGTATCCAGCAACCATAATATGCAAAGAATGAGTGATGCCGGTATACCTCCCCCCAAGCTTAGGTTTTTGGCCTAAGTGGAGATCAATCCCATGGTGCCCATGAACATTTTTGAGTATTAAATTTATTATTACTGGGCAGAAAAAGATTTGCAAACCTCTAAACAACTAAAGCATCTTGCAAAATAAGTAGTGCTACAGCAAGTAAAGTAAGTGGAGAAGGAAAGAAATTTTGTTTAGTTCCTCTATGCATATAAAATGAATTTGTTAACAAGGTTGATCAAGTCTTGCCACCAAATAAATTTTACATAGCATAAGAAGAAATAAACCTCAAATCAATCATGTTACCTTGAATTGTATTGATATGGATCCAATCACAAGAGTTTGATATTCTTCTTTAGGCTCATATATAGGACAATCGATAGTTCCAACTTTGATAGTTCTCACATTAGAAATAGTATTAACTCCACATACTTTATCAATCCTCTTGGGGAAATAGACGGTATGCTCCTTGTCATCAACATTGAAAGTAACTTTTCCTTTATTGCAATCAATAAGAGCCCCTGTAGTGTTAAGAAAAGGTCTCCCAAGAATAATAGACATATTATCATCTTCAGGCATTTCCAACACAACAAAATCAGTTAATATCAAGCAGTTATTAGTAACTTGAACAGGAACATCCTCACATATACCAACAGGAATAGCAGTAGATTTATCAGCCATTTGCAAAGATATATCAGTCGGTATCAACTTATCTAAATAAAGTCTCTTATAAAGAGAGAAAGGCATAACACTAACACCCGCTCCCAAATCACATAGAGCAGTTCTAACATAATTATTCTTAATAGAACAAGGAATAGTAGGTATACCTGGGTCGCCCAACTTCTTTGGAACTTTGCCATTGAAAGAGTAATTAGCAAGCATAGTAGAAATCTCCTCATTAGGAATTTTCCTTTTGTTAGTAACAATATCTTTCATATACTTTGAATAAGGAGGCAATTTAATAGCATCAGTCAAAGGGATTTGCAAGAATAAAGGTTTCATCCAATCACAGAATTTATTATAGTGTTCTTCTTCCTTGATTTTAATTTCTTAGCAGGAAAAGGCATTTGCTTTTGCACCCAAGGTTCCCTTTCATTACCATGTTTCTTAGCAATAAAATCTTCTTTAGTATACTTCTTATTTTTAGCATGCTTTTTAGGTTCTTCTTCAACCTCTTCTTTATCAGAAGCATCATTCTTATCATTATCTTTATCATGTTCATTACCACTTTCAGTTTCAGCATCAGAAATAGAAATACTATTAGGATCATTAACAGGCTCAGAGGATTCCACAACAGTTTTATGTTTCTTTTTCTTTTTCTTAGATGGGGCACTAGTTTCAGTTCGTTGATAATCTTGTTCAATTCTTTTGGGATGCCCTTCAGGATATAGAGGATCCTGGGTAGAGACACCACCTCTAGTTGTTACTTCATAAGCATGTTTCTCTTTAGAATTATTTTTTAATAAGTCATTTTGCACTTTAGTAAGCTGATCAATTTGAGTTTGAACCATTTGAAAATGTTTAACAAGCATCTTAACATCATTGGAGGTTCTCTCTACAATACCATGCAATTCACCAATAGCTCGAGAATTTTCCATTAAGTGATTCTCTACTCTCATATTAAAATTTTCTTGCTTAACAATATAATTATCAAACTCATCTAAGCATTGTGCAGGAGGTTTTGAATACGGAATATCTTCCCTAGTAAAGCACTGAAGGGAGTTTACCTCAATCATGGATGTAGGGGGAATTATCTCACATATATCTTCTATGGGAGGTAGATTCTTCACATCTTCAGATTTAATACCTTTCTCCTTGAGAGACTTCTTGGCTTCCCTCATATCTTCATCATTCAATTTAATTAAACCCCTCTTCTTCAATATTGGCGTTGGAATTGGTTCAGGCGTAGTCCAATCATCATGATTCCGGCCTATTTTAGCCAATAATTCTTGACTTAAATGCGGAGTTCTTTTCCTGAAAACACAACCAGCACAACTATCCAAATATGCCCTAGACTCAATGGTTAGTCCACTATAAAATATATCAAGTAGATCATTCTTTTCTAAATCATGTCCAGGTCGAGCTCTGATAAGAGAACAAAATCTTGCCCAAGCTTCAGGCAATTTCTCTTCATCTCCCTGGTCAAATCTATAAATTTTCTGTAAAGCGACATGTTGAGCACTAGCAGGAAAGTATTTTCGAAAGAAAACATCACGCAAATCAGTTGGACTTTTAATAGAACCAGGAGGCAAATTATTATACCAAGTTTTAGCATCATCCTTTAATGAGAAAGGAAAAAATTTAGCGACAAAATAAGTACGCATCTTGACATCATCAGAAAACAAGCTACTCATAGAAGAAAGTTCAATCATGTGTTCTACAACTCTTTCTTTTTCAGTACCACAAAAGGGTGCTTTCTCTACAATAGCTATATGAGATAGATCAAGAGAAAAATCATAATCTTTATCCTTAATGCATATAGGAGATGTGGCAAATTTAGGATCAGGAGATAACTTATGTCTAACAGTATATTGTGTGAGAAACTTTTTAATTTTGCTTGCATCAGCAGTAGCATTGCATCTATTAATAAAATCATCATTAAGCTCCACATAATCTTCATCAGGATCATCACTAGAATAATCAAGTTCAGGTGAATTAACAGGTGTAGTAGCATTAGGAGTTTCAGTATTTTCAATTTGTCTAGACCTAGCAATTGTAGCATCTAGAAAAGATCCCAATGAACCACTATCATCAAGCACAGCAGAAGCATCATCAATATTATAAGAATTTTCAGATTCAGCAGAAGTACCGACATGTGAAGCATGTGGCGGTGAAACAAGTTTATCAATCACAGATGGTGAATCAAGAGCGACAGAGGTACTCGAGTTGTACCTTTTCTTGTAGTGGATGGTAATATGGCGACTTTAGGATCGCGAGGTTTACCCATGATGGAGAATTTGCAGCGAACAATATCAATCCAAGTGAACTTCCAAATAAAGCTATGCTCCCCGGCAACGGCGCCAGAAAACAGTCTTGATAACCCACAAGTATAGGGGATCGCAGCAGTCTTTGCGGGTAGTAAAACCCAATTTATTGATTCGACACAAGGGGAGACAAAGAATACTTGAAAGCCTTAACAACGGAGTTGTCAATTCAGCTGCACCTGGAAACAGACTTGCTCGCAAGAGTTTATCGATAGTAACAGCTTTTATAGCAGTAGCGTAGTGAAATAACATCGAGAGTAACAGAGACAGCAGTAGTGATTATAGTAAACAGCAGGATTAAAATACTGTAGGCACGGGGACGGATAACGGGCGTTGCATGGATGAGAGAAACTCATGTAACAATCAAGCAGGGCATTTGCAGATAATAATAAAACGGTGTCTAAGTACAAAGCAATCAATAGGCATGTGTTCCAATTATAGTCGTACGTGCTCGCAATGAGAAACTTGCACAACATCTTTTGTCCTACCAGCCGGTGGCAGCCGGGCCTCAAGGGAATCTACTGGATATTAAGGTACTCCTTTTAATAGAGTACCGGAGCAAAGCATTAACACTCCGTGAACACATGTAATCCTCACATCACTACCATCCCCTCCGGTTGTCCCGATTTCTATCACTTCGGGGCCATTGGTTCCGGACAGCGACATGTGTATACAACTTGCAGGTAAGACCATAAACAATGAATATCATGATGAAGTAATAACATGTTCAGATCTGAGATCATGGCACTCGGGCCCTAGTGACAAGCATTAAGCATAACAAGTTGCAACAATATCATCAAAGTACCAATTATGGACACTAGGCACTATGCCCTAACAATCTTATACTATTACATGACCAATCTCATCCAATCCCTACCATCCCCTTCAGCCTACAGCGGGGGAATTACTCACACATGGATGGGGGAAACATGGCTGGTCGATGGAGAGGCATCGGTGGTGATGGTGGCGATGATCTCCTCCAATTCCCCGTCCCAGCAGAGTGCCAGAACGGAGACTTCTGGCTCCCGAGATGGAGTTTCGCGATGTGGCGGCGTTCTGGAGGGTTTCTGGCGACTTCGACTTCTCCCCGTGCGTTTTTAGGTCGAAGGCAATAAGTAGTCCGAAAGAGGGCGTCGGGGGCCAGCCGAGGCCGCCACACACTAGGGCCGCGCGGGCCCCTCCTGGGCTGCGCCGGCCTAGTGTGTGGGGCCCTCGGGCCCCACAGCTTGCCCTTACGGCTCAAATCGATGCAGGAAAATAGGACCTTTCGCATAAATTCCGAGGATTTTCCTGAAAGTTGGATTTCTGCACAAAAACGAGACACCAGAACAGTTCTGCTAAAAACAGCGTTAGTCCGTGTTAGTTGCATCCAAAATACACAAATTAGAGGCAAAACAATAGCAAAAGTGTTCGGGAAAGTAGATACGTTTTGGACGTATCAGCCATCAACTCTTTGTTGAATATCATGTGAGTTGCTATGCATGTTCGTTTTGTCTGAAGTAAGGGCGGTTTTCACAATCAAATGGTTTGAGTATGCATACTGTTAGAGAAGAACATTGGGCCGCTAACTAAAGCCATGAATCATGGTGGAAGTTTCAGTTTGGACATAAAACCTCAACCTCTTATGAGAATATTATCTGTTGTTGAATGCTTAAGCATTAAAAGAGGAGTCCATTATCTGTTGTCTATGTTGTCCCGGTATGGGTGTCTAAGTTGAAGAATGATCAAAAGCGAGAAATCCAATGCGAACTTTCTCCTTAGACCCTTGTACAGGCGGCATAGAGGTACCCCTTTGTGACACTTGGTTGAAACATATGTTATGCAATGATAATCCGTGTTAATCCGAGCTAATTAGGACAAGGTGCGGGCACTACTAGTATACTATGCATGAGGCTTGCAACTTGTAAGATATAATTTACATGATACATATGCTTTATTACTACCGTTGACAAAATTGTTCCATGTTTTCAAAATAAAAGCTCTAGCACAAATATAGCAATCGATGCTTTCCTCTTTGAAGGACCTTTCTTTTACTTTTATGTTGAGTCAGTTCACCTATTTCTCTCCACCTCAAGAAGCAAACACTTGTGTGAACTGTGCATTGATTCCTACATACTTGCATATTGCACTTGTTATATTACTTTACATTGACACTATCCATGAGATATACATGTTATAAGTTGAAAGCAACTGCTGAAACTTAATCTTCCTTTGTGTTGCTTCAATACCTTTACTTTGATTTATTGCTTTATGAGTTAACTCTTATGCAAGACTTATTGATGCTTGTCTTGAAGTACTATTCATGAAAAGTCTTTGCTTTATGATTCATTTATTTACTCATGTCATTACCATTGTTTTGATCGCTGCATTCATTACATATGCTTACAATAGTATGATAAGGTTATGATGGCATTGTTGGAGATATGCCCTAGAGGCAATAATAAAAGTGGTTATTATATATCTTTATGTTTATGATAAATGTTTATATACCATGCTATAATTGTATTAACCGAAACATTGATACATGTGTGTTATGTAAACAACAATGAGTCCCTAGTAAAGCCTCTTAACTAGCTTGTTGATTAATAGATGATTAGTTTCATAATCATGAACATTGGATGTTATTAATAACAAGGTTATATCATTATGTGAATGATGTAATGGATACACCCAATTAAGCGTAGCATAAGATCACGTCATTAAGTTATTTGCTATAAGCTTTCGATACATAGTTACCTAGTCCTTATGACCATGAGATCATGTAAATCACTTATGCTGGAAAGGTACTTTGATTACATCAAACGCCACTGCGTAAATGGGTGGTTATAAAGGTGGGATTAAGTATCCGGAAAGTATGAGTTGAGGCATATGGATCAACAGTGGGATTTGTCCATCCCGATGACGGATAGATATACTCTGGGCCCTCTCGGTGGAATGTCGTCTAAATAGCTTGCAAGCATATGAATGGTTCATAAGAGACAACATACCACGGTACGAGTAAAGAGTACTTGTCAGGAGACGAGGTTGAACAAGGTATAGAGATACCGATGATCAAACCTCGGACAAGTAAAATATCGAGTGACAAAGGGAATTGGTATCGTATGTGAATGGTTCATTCGATCACTAAGTCATCGTTGAATATGTGGGAGCCATTATGGATCTCCAGATCCCGCTATTGGTTATTGGTCGGAGAGAGATCTTGACCATGTCTACATAGTTCGCGAACCGTAGGGTGACACACTTAAGGTTTGATGTCGTTTAAGTAGATATGGAATAAGGAATGGAGTTCAAAGTTTTGTTCGGAGTCTCGGATGGGATCCAGGACATCACGAGGAGGTCCGGAATGGTCCGGAGAATAAGATTCATATATAGGAAGTCATATTCCAAGTTTGGAAATGATCCGGTGCATTTATGGCAGGTTCTAGAAAAGTCCGGAAGAAATCACCATGGAAAGTGGAGTCCCGAAGGGACTCCACCTTGCATGGCCAGCCAAACCCTAAAGGGTGGAGTCCCAGGTGGACTCCACCATAGGTGGGCGGCCACCCCACCTAAGGGAAAGGTGGGAGTCCCACCTTGGGTAGGACTCCCCCCTTGAGTAGGTTTCCCACCTATGGGAGGTTTTGTTGTTGGGGACTTATTCGAAGACTTGGACTACAACTCTTGGGGATTTCCACCTATATAATGAGGAGGAGAGGGAGGGGGCAGCCACTCTTGGCCGCACCACCTAGGGCTACCCATGGCCGGCGCCCTAGTCACCCCCTCTCCCCAAACCCTAGCCTCTCCTCCTCCACCACTTCTCCCGCATACGCTTAGGCGAAGCCCGGCCGGAGTTCTCCATCGACACCGCCACCACGCCGTCGTGTTGTCGGGATTCCGAGGAGGATCTACTACTTCCGCTGCCCGCTAGAACGGGGAGAAGGACGTCGTCATCAACACCGAACGTGTGACCGAGTACGGAGGTGTGATACGTCTCAGACGTATCGATAATTTCTTATGTTCCATGCCACATTATTGATGATATCTACATGTTTTATACACATTATATGTCATATTTATGCATTTTCCGGCACTAACCTATTAACAAGATGCCGAAGAGCCGATTCTTTGTTTCTGCTGTTTTTTGGTTTCAGAAATCCTACAAAGGAAATATTCTCAGAATTGGACGAAATCAACGCCCAGGGTCCTATTTTTGCACGAAGCTTCCAGAAGACCGAGGGGGAATGGAAGTGGGGCCACGAGGCGCCGCCACACTAGGGCGGCGCGGCCCAGGTCTTGGCCGCGCGGCCCTAGCGTGTGGGGCCCTCGTGTGGCCCCCCGCGTTACCCTTCCGCCTACTTAAAGCCTCCGTCGCGAAACCCCCAGTACCGAGAGCCACGATACGGAAAACCTTACTGAGACGCCGCCGCCGCCAATCCCATCTCGGGGGATTCTGGAGATCACCTCCGGCACCCTGCCGGAGAGGGGAATCATCTCCCGGAGGACTCTTCACCGCCATGGTCGCCTCCGGAGTGATGAGTGAGTAGTTCACCCTGGACTATGGGTCCATAGCAGTAGCTAGATGGTCGTCTTCTCCTTATGTGCTTCATTGTTGGATCTTGTGAGCTGCCTAACATGATCAAGATCATCTATCTGTAATTCTATATGTTGTGTTTGTCGGGATCCGATGGATAGAGAATACTATGTTATGGTGATTATCAATCTATTACCTATGTGTTGTTTATGATCTTGCATGCTCTCCGTTATTAGTAGAGGCTCTGGCCAAGTTTTTACTCTTAACTCCAAGAGGGAGTATTTATGCTCGATAGTGGGTTCATGCCTCCATTAAATGCAGGACAGTGTGAGAAAGTTCTAAGGTTGTGGATGTGCTGTTGCCACTAGGGATAAAACATTGATGCTATGTCCGAGGATGTAGTTATTGATTACATTACGCACCATACTTAATGCAATTGTCTGTTGTTTTGCAACTTAATACTGGAAGGGGTTCGGATGATAACCTGAAGGTGGACTTTTTAGGCATAGATGCATGCTGGATAGCGGTCTATGTACTTTGTCGTAATGCCCAATTAAATCTCACAATACTTATCATATCATGTATGTGCATTGTTATGCCCTCTCTATTTGTCAATTGCCCGACTGTAATTTGTTCACCCAACATGCTATTTATCTTATGGGAGAGACACCTCTAGTGAACTGTGGACCCCGGTCCTATTCTTTACATCGCATACAATCTACTGCAATACTTGTTCTTTCTTGTTTTTACGCAAACAATCATCTTCCACACAATACGGTTAATCCTTTGTTACAGCAAGCCGGTGAGATTGACAACCTCACTGTTTCGTTGGGGCAAAGTACTTTGGTTGTGTTGTGCAGGTTCCACGTTGGCGCCGGAATCCCTGGTGTTGCGCCGCACTACATCCCGCCGCCATCAACCTTCAACGTGCTTCTTGGCTCCTCCTGGTTCGATAAACCTTGGTTTCTTTCTAAGGGAAAACTTGCTACTGTCTGCATCACACCTTCCTCTTGGGGTTCCCAACGGACGTGTGTTAATTGCACGCATCAAGCTCTTTTTCTGGCGCCGTTGCCGGGGAACTGAAGAAAAGCTACACCACAGAGAATTGCCTCCCACGGCAACAGCTCTTTTTCTGGCGCCGTTGCCGGGGAGATCAAGACACGCTGCAAGGGGAGTCTCCACAATCCAATCTCTTTACTTTGTTTTTGTCTTGCTTTATTTTATTTACTTTCTTGTTTGCTGCATTATATCAAAACACAAAAAAATTAGTTGCTAGCTTTACTTTATTTACTGTCTTGCACTCTATATCAAAAACACAAAAAAATTAGTTACTTATATTTGCTTACTTATTTCAACATGTTTCCTTTTAATTTTACCGTAAAAGACATACCGGTAGGACGTGGGTCTATAGTTGGAAGAAATAATATAGAAGAATTTTTCAATCATGTTAGTACCGTTGAAAATTTTGAAGATAGACACTTGGTAGAATTTGCTCCTACTTATGAAATTGTTGCTGCTGCTTTAGTTCGCATGTTGGAAACTAAATTTGTTAATCTCAATCCTATAATCCAACACATGTTTCTTACGCTCGGTGATATGGAAGAAGGGGAAAAGAAAGATTTTGTTTTAGAAACCCTTCTTAGAGAATTTGGTCGTATAGCAAGAGAGGCTAGAAAGGTCTTTATTAAATATAAGATGCTTGGTTCTTGCACCAATTTTGTTAGTATCCTTGAAAAGATGGACATGGAGAGAGTAAGGTACACTAATAATATTAATGATGGTGGGGAGATCAAAGCACCAATACCATGTAAGCTCCTAGCGATGAATGAAGCGCTAGAAAATAACTATGCTTGGCTTGTTCCTGAAAATTTGTTTGATGAGAGTAGCAAGCCCAAGACTAATGAAAAGGGAGCCGCTGAAACTTATATATCCAATATACAATGCATGGTTGAGAAAACTCCAAACCCCGCTGAAGATGCATCATCTTTCGATAATACTTGATATACACTTTCTGCGCCTAGCTGAAAGGCGTTAAAGAAAAGCGCTTATGGGAGACAACCCATGTTTTTACTACAGTATTTTTGTTTTATATTTGAGTATTGGAAGTTGTTTACTACTGTAGCAACCTCTACTTATCTTAGTTTTGTGTTTTGTTGTGCCAAGTAAAGTCTTTGATAGTAAGGTTCATACTAGATTTGGATTACTGCACAGTTACAGATTTCTTTGCTGTAATGAATTTCGACCTGCCTCTATGTAGGTAGCTCAGAAAAATATGCCAATTTACGTGCGTGATCCTCAGATATGTACGCAACTTTCATTCAATTTGGGAATTTTCATTTGAGCAAGTCTGGTGCCATTTTAAAATTCGTCTTTACGAACTGTTCTGTTTTGACAGATTCCGCCTTTTATTTCGCATTGCCTCTTTTGCTATGTTGGATGAATTTCTTTGATCCATTAATGTCCAGTAGCTTTATGCAATGTCCAGAAGTCTTAAGAATGATTATGTCACCTCTGAACATGTAAATTTTTATTGTGCACTAACCCTCTAATGAGTTGTTTCGAGTTTGGTGTGGAGGAAGTTTTCAAGGGTCAAGAGAGGAGTATGATATACTAAGATCAAGAGGAGTGAAAGCTCTAAGCTTGGGGATGCCCCGGTGGTTCACCCCTGCATATTTTAAGAAGACTCAAGCGTCTAAGCTTGGGGATGCCCAAGGCATCCCCTTCTTCATCGACAACATCATCAGGTTCCTCCCCTGAAACTATATTTTTATTCAGTCACATCTTATGTGCTTTGCTTGGAGCGTCGGTTTGTTTTTGTTTTTGTTTTGTTTGAATAAAATGGATCCTAGCATTCATTGTGTGGGAGAGAGACACGCTCCGCTGTTGCATATGGACAAATATGTCCTTAGGCTTACTCATAGTATTCATGGCGAAGGTTGAATCTTCTTCGTTAAATTGTTATATGGTTGGAATCGGGAAATGCTACATGTAGTAATTCTAAAATGTCTTGAATAATTTGATACTTGGCAATTGTTGTGCTCATGTTTAAGCTCTTGCATCATATACTTTGCACCCATTAATGAAGAAATACCTAGAGCTTGCTAAATTTGGTTTGCATATTTGGTCTCTCTAAAGTCTAGATAATTTCTAGTATTGAGTTTTGAACAACAAGGAAGACGATGTAGAGTCTTATAATATTTACAATATGTCTCTGATGTAAGTTTTTCTGCACCGGTTCATCCTTGTGTTTGTTTCAAATAACTTTGCTAGCCTAAACCTTGTATCGAGAGGGAATACTTCTCATGCATCCAAAATCCTTGAGCCAACCACTAAGCCATTTGTGTCCACCATACCTAGCTACTACATGGTATTTCTTCGCCATTCCAAAGTAAGTTGCTTGAGTGCTACCTTTAAATTTCCATCATTCGCCTTTGCAATATATAGCTCATGGGACAAAATAGCCTAAAAAACTATTGTGGTATTGAATATGTACTTATGCACTTTATCTCTTATTAAGTTGCTTGTTGTGCGATAACCATGCTTCTGGGGACGCCATCAACTCTTTGTTGAATATCATGTGAGTTGCTATGCATGTCCGTCTTGTCTGAAGTAAGAGAGATCTACCACTTTAATGGTTAGAGCATGCATATTGTTAGAGAAGAACATTGGGCCGCTAACTAAAGCCATGAATCATGGTGGAAGTTTCAGTTTTGGACATATATCATCAATCTCATATGAGAACACTAATTGTTGCTACATGCTTATGCATTAAAGAGGAGTCCATTATATGTTGTCCATGTTGTCCCGGTATGGATGTCTAAGTTGAGAATAATCAAAAGCGAGAAATCCAAAATGCGAGCTTTCTCCTTAGACCTTTGTACAGGCGGCATGGAGGTACCCCTTTGTGACACTTGGTTAAAACATGTGTATTGCGATGATCCGGTAGTCCAAGCTAATTAGGACAAGGTGCGGGCACTATTAGTATACTATGCATGAGGCTTGCAACTTGTAAGATATAACTTACATAATACATATGCTTTATTACTACCGTTGACAAAATTGTTTCATGTTTTCAAAATAAAAGCTCTAGCACTGTTGGGGGGATGACCCCCGGTATGCCAAAGGCATGCCAAACCGGATGGTTTGAGCCATCAGGATACCGGTTAGATGTTCATGCCGGAGTCTAAGATAGGCGTTTGGCTGAACAGGCTAAGCTGGTATCCTCAGAGGAGGGATACCGGAACCGGATAGAAAAGGTACCGGGCCACCGGAAGGAAGAGCTTGTCGGCAAGGCTGGTCAAAGATCCTCTCCAGAGCTAGAAGACAAAGATGAGCTAAGCAAAGTAGCTTTAAACGAAGGGCTGACGATAAAGAAGAAGATGACGAAGAAAGAAGCCGGAGAACGTCAGCCTCCCTGATTAAAGAAGACCCCGGTGTCATCTATGATTAAAGTAGCTTTGTAAAGTAGCCTTGTAAAGTAGTTTGTCTAGTCAAAGATGCCATTAGGGTTTCTTGCACTGTAAGCCACCCTCTCCCCTATATAAGGAGAGGGGGCAGCCCTCCCTTGCGTGCGCGGAAGACAGGGGAAAAAACACCAACCTGTAACTTGTGAGAATCAATGAACTTAGTGATCTAGAGCGAGTTCTTCCTTGTGTCTTTCTTCTTCAACCTCTGGCCTTGGCCAAGTTCTTGAGGAAACCATCCGGAAGTTCATCCCACCTGATCACAAACCCTCCCCCGAATCCTCTAGCGTCCATTCGGCCCCAATCTAAGCCATCCTATGGCATCTGTCTGTTCACCACGACGACAGTTGGCGCCCACCGTGGGGCATGAAGTGGCGCTTGAAGGAGTTCACATTCGGGCGGGCATCCTCGAGGTCGCCGGCGAACGTACGGTGTCCGCGCTCGTGCAGCGCATCTACGCCATGGACTTCATCAACGACAACGCGGGCTGCTTCGCCAACGGCGGCATCTTCCCCAAGAACGGTCGCATCATCGAGTTTGGCAGCCACCGCGTCTACTTCGGCACCGTCCCTGTGCGCCAGCGCCTCTCGCCGGTGCTGGTGGCACCGGACCCGCCAAGATGGCTCTGGGCTGGTCGCGCCGCCGGCAGCGTCGAGGTAATGATGACCGGTATGGCTGGTGCAGGAAAGGAGGCTGTGGGTGAGGGTGCTGGTCGCGCGGTTTCGACCCGTGCGGCTAAGCCACCGCTGGAGCGCGACGCAGGCGCAGCGGGAGCATCATCCGCACCACCGGAGACACCGCTCCAAGCGGCCATGAACGTCCTCGCCACCCCCATCGCGCAGAACGTCGATCCGGCGGCGGCTCAGGCGGAGCTGGAGGCGCAGCGCCAAAAGGTGCTCGAGAGCGGCAAGGATATCCTCCGGGCGCAGCGCGAGCTGAACCTTACCCTACGTGAGTACAACGCTGCCCATGGCTTTGCTTCTGTTAGCGCGCATGCTGCTAGGATGCCAGAAAACCGGCTAAAAGCTCGCAACCTAGATCAGGACTTGCGCAAAGAAATTCTCACCGGCAAGAGTACCTCTGCATCTGTTAGCATCGTGGAAAAACCCAAGTACAGTAGCCCGGATAAAACTATAAAAGCTGCTAAGGCTGCGGTAGAGCTATGCGAGTCGCTTTCCGGAGATGCTTTGGCAAAACAGCAAGAGCGTGTTAGAGAGCTGCTAGAAACCATTGAGCAGCAGAACGCTGAGCAGCTGGCTAAGCTGAACAAGGCCGCGGCCTCAAAATCCGCGCGTTCAACAAAGAATGCCGGGAGCAAGTCCCATGGGCAGGCTTCGTCCCCCCATCCGGACAGAAGAAGAGAAAAAGAAGTGAATGCGCAGCAGATGACTGTGTATGATCTGGTTCTTGCCGGAAAACAACAAGCCGGGCAACATGATGCCGGTAGAAAAAGCCAAGGGGCAGAGCGAGGCTACGCCAGAGGAGGCTACGCCGGAAACAATCATGCCGGTAGATATGAGACCGGGCAAAATTATCGAGCTGCAAGGGCAGCGCATGATGAGGAGGAATTAGATCCCCCAAGGTACCGGCAGGCAAGGGCCGCGGTACCGGAATGTTATGATGAAGCTGATTCTGCAAGACCAGCAGCATACCGGAACCCATTGGGGGAACGTTTGGGAGAGAGATACTTACCGGAACGGGATGCGAGGCACCGTCTGGATAGAGTGTACTTGTCAGAAATGATCGAGGAGGAAGGTCCTCCAGGCCCAAAGTGCTTTGGCCCAAGGATCATGAGAGAAAAACCGCCGGTTCGCAACTTTATGTTGCCCCGTGACACAAAAACATACGATGGCACTACGAAGCCGGAAGATTGGCTCGCGGATTACGTGACCGCGGTATACGTCGCAGGCGGTGGAGGAACCGTAGCAGGAGGAGGAAATCGGCGTTGGGCCGTGAGAATCATACCATCATTCTTGGTTGGACCGGCAAGAATCTGGCTAAACAACTTGCCGGCGGGAAGCATAAACGGCTGGTTGGATTTTGAGGAGGCTTTTGTGAGCAATTTCAGTAGCACCTATCAAAGGCCAAACAGGCCGCAGCAACTTGCTCTGTGTGTACAGCGCGCAAACGAAACGGACCGGGATTATCTAGCCCGGTGGAACACTACAAGGAACTCCTGTGAAGGAGTAATCGAGGCACAGGCCATTGCTTGGTTTAGCAGTGGGTGCAGAAGAGGTTCACCGTTGTGGCAAAAGCTGCAGCGGAACATGCCGACAACGTTGGCAGAGATGATACGTGTGGCGGATAGCTATGCGTTGGGAGACCCAATGCAGCCGGAAGTGCAACCTGAGCCGGAACAGCTACGCCTAGAGCAACACCGGGATAACCGGAATAACAAAAGAAGAGAAGATTTTCCGGATCGAAGGTACGGTCCGCAGCAAGTTGCTGCTGTGCAGGAAAACTCTGAGGCCAGCGGCAGTCAGAGGCAAAGAACCGGATCGCAGCCATGGGCGGGTCCTAAGAAACAATGGGTGGAAAAGAAACCCTGGGTCCAGAAAAGAAACTGGCAAGAACCCGCAAAATACACCATGGAAGCTGCCATGGACCAACCATGCCGGTGGCACACACCGAATCCGGCACACCCGTCAAACCATCTGACGAAGGATTGTACCTGGACCAAGTACTTGATGCAAAAGGGAACGGTAAAAGATGCACAACCACCACAAGACATGCCGCGGCAACAACAGCTACCGCCACCACCACCACTTACCGGGGCAAACGCCTTACCGGTGCAGCCAAACCGGCAGCAGTACCAGCAAGTTAACCGGGTGGAACAAAATAATGATCAACCGCCTCCACCGGCACCTTTAGGCCGGAATGTTTACGAGGGTCCGGATATGTGCTGTGTTGTCTTTGTCACTGAGCCAACAGACAGGCAAAGTGTACACCGCCGCTCCATGGAGGTCAATGCCGTGATGCCGGCAGTCCCCAAGTACATGCTGTGGTCAGATCAGGAAATTACCTGGTCATCTAAGGATCACCCCAAAATCATGCCGAATCCGGGTGGATATGCTCTTGTTGTGGACCCAATCATGAAAGGGCCACAGACTCGAGTAAAGTTCAGCAAGGTGCTGATAGACAACGGCAGCAACATAAACATCATGTACAAGCATACCATGCATACGCTGGGCATAACAGAAAACATGCTTCAGCCAACGCGTACAATGTTCCACGGAATCGTTCCGGGCTTGTCTTGCGCCCCGATAGGAAAAGTTCGGGTGGACGTAGCATTTGGAGGACGTGATAATTGCCGGGTTGAAAATCTTGAGTTTGAGGTGGTGGATCTAGACAGTCCCTACCATGCGTTGCTGGGGAGACCGGCGTTGGCAGCCTTCATGGCCACAACTCATACGGCTTACCTCAAGATGAAGATGCCGGCACCTCGTGGACCATTAACGGTGGTGGGAAACTATAAAGTCTCGCTGGAAACTGCATCCGCCGGATCAAACCTAGCGGAATCGCTGGTGATCGCGGAGGAAAAGAAAAGGATGCAAACAGCTGTTGCGCTGGCTCAGTCGTCACAGTTGAGCTTAGCGGCAATGAGTGGAAACTTGGGCTCACCAGCATTCAAGCCGACGAATGAAACAAAGGATATTGTGCTGGATCCGGCTTACCCAGAGCGCACAGTTCGCATCGGTGCCGGACTCGATCAAGCATAGGAAAGCGCGCTCGTCAGCTTCCTCCGTGAGAATCGGAATATCTTTGCCTGGTCAACTGATGATTTGGTAGGTGTTCCGAGGGAGCTGGCTGAGCACTCTTTAAATGTCCGCAAGGACGCCAAGCCGGTGCGACAACCCTTGCGCCGGTTCACTGAAGATAGAAGGAAAATCATAGGAGAAGAGGTAACCAAACTGCTTGTTGCCGGATTCATTGTGGAGGTCACGCACACAGAGTGGCTGGCCAATCCGGTAATGGTCGAAAAGAAAAAAGATGAGAATCTGGAGGCAAAAGCTCCGAAGGTGTGGCGCATGTGCATCGACTACACCAACCTAAACAAGGCTTGCCCAAGAGACCCTTTTCCTCTACCACAGATCGATCAAGTGATTGATTCAACTGCTGGGTGTGAGTTGTTGTCCTTCCTGGATGCGTACTCCGGTTTCCACCAAATTCCCTTGAAAAAGGAAGATCAAATAAAAACTGCGTTCATTACCCCGCACGGGGCTTATTGCTATGTCACTATGCCTTTTGGTTTGCGCAACGCTGGTGCGACGTACCAGCGCTGTATGCAAAAATGTTTATTCGATCAAATTGGAAAGAATGTGCAAGTCTATGTAGACGACATCGTGATAAAAACTAAGGTAAAGAACACCTTAATTGATGACATCCGGCAAACATTCGATAACCTAAGACGGTTCCGGATGAAGCTTAATCCGGCAAAATGCACCTTCGGTGTCCCTGCCGGCAAGTTGCTAGGTTTCCTGGTATCAAGCCGGGGCATTGAAGTCAATCCGGTAAAAATCCGGGCGATAGAAAGAATGGCTGTCCCTCGAGAGTTAAAAGATGTGCAAAAGTTTACCGGAAGCTTGGCATCGCTAAGCCGGTTCGTAAGCAGGTTGGGAGAAAAAGCTCTGCCACTCTATGCTCTGATGAAAAAATCTGACACGTTCGTCTGGACCCCTCAGGCAGACGCAGCGTTTAAGGAGCTAAAAACAATGCTAGCCACAGCACCCATACTGGCTTCACCTCTAGAAAGAGAGCCTATGCTGTTATACATAGCGGCAACAAACCGGGTTGTGAGCGTAGTAGTTGTGGTTGAAAGAGAAGAGGAAGGAAAAACCGTCCAGAGGCCGGTATACTACCTGAGCGAGGTGCTTTCCCTCTCAAAACAAAACTACCCTCACTTCCAAAAAATGACATATGGCGTGTACATGGCCGCCACCAAACTCAAGCATTACTTTGAGGAGCACCCCATGAAGGTGGTGAGTGAAGCACCAATCTCCGACATCATGTGCAACAAAGACGTCAGCGGCCGGATTGCAAAATGGGCAATCCAGATATCACCATACGTACCGGTATATGAAAGAAGAGATGCCATAAAATCACAGGCTTTGGCTGATTTCCTCGTTGATTGGGCGGAGATGCAATACAAACCGCCGGATCAGAGGGTAGAGTACTGGAAAATGCATTTTGATGGATCCAAACTGAAAGAGGGCCTAGGTGCCGGTGTGGTACTAACTTCGCCTAAAGGGGGTCACCTCCGGTATGTTTTGCAAGTGCATTTCAGGGCATCGAATAATGTCGCTGAATACGAAGCTTTGATCCATGGGCTTAAGGTCGCAAAAGAAATCGGTGCGCACCGGATCATTTGCTATGGAGATTCAGATCTTGTGGTACAGCAGTGTTCCGGGGATTGGGATGCAAAAGATGCCAACATGGCATCATACCGGTTTCACGTGCAAAAGATTGCCGGATTCTTCGAAGGGTGTGAATTTCACCATGTGCCACGCGTAGAAAATGAAGCTGCGGATGCTTTGTCCAAGCTGGGCTCATCTAGGCAAGAAATTCCTCCCGGAATAGCTTTGGCTCACTTAAGAGCACCATCGATCAAACCGAGTCCGGAATCGGAATCAATTTTCGTACCGGAATCACACGTAGTACCCATGGATATTGATGAAGGGAACTCGGGGACTGCTCCGGCAAGCTCGGGGACTGCTGTACCCATACCGGAAGAAATGATGCTGGTAGATAGCATGGAGATAGATGCACCGGTGTTTTTGGTTCGAGAGACACCGTCGTGGGTTAAACCTATTAAGGAATTCCTGATCAACGGCACCTTGCCGGCTGATGAAAATGAATCAAGGAGAATTCAAAGAAGGTCCAAAGCTTACACACTCATCAATGGTGAGGTGTACAAGAGAAGCGTTACCGGTGTCCTTCAAAGATGTGTGGAACCAAAGGAAGGGAAAGAAATGCTTGAGGAAATTCATCAAGGAGAATGTGGGCATCATGCTTCATCAAGGGCGCTGGTAGCAAAAGTATTCTGGCATGGGTTTTACTGGCCTACTGCTTTGGAGAACGCTGAGGATTTGGTAAGAAAATGCAACGGGTGCCAGAGGTACGCCAAGCAAAATCATACCCCAGCATCCGGTTTAAAGACAATACCGTTAACATGGCCGTTTGCCGTTTGGTGCCTTGATATGGTTGGCCCATTCAAAACTGCAAGAAGCAGCATGACTCACATCTTGGTTATGGTGGATAAATTCACCAAGTGGCTAGAAGTGAAACCTATCGCAAAATGTGATGGGCACACAGTGGTGAAGTTCTTAAAAGATGTCATTTTGCGGTATGGATACCCGCACAGCATCATCACTGATAATGGAACCAACTTTGCTCAAGGTGAGTTCAAAAGGTTTTGTGAGGACAAGAACATCCGGTTGGATCTGTGCTCAGTGGCACACCCACAAGGCAATGGCCAAGTGGAAAGAATGAATGCTTTGGTGCTTTCCGGTATCAAACCTAGACTCATTGACGCAGTGGAAAAATCACCGGGATGTTGGCTCGATGAGATACCATCCGTGCTGTGGAGTATAAGAACAACTCCAAACCGGTCTACCGGATACACTCCGTTCTTCATGGTTTATGGAGCAGAAGCGGTCATACCAACCGACATCATTCATGATTCACCAAGGGTACAGCTCTATACTGAGCAAGAGGTCAAAGAGGCCAGAGAAAATGACGTGGACTTGCTAGAAGAAGCAAGAGAGCTGGCTTTGGCAAGAACAGCCGTTTACCAGCAGAACCTCAGACGCTATCATAATCGGAAGGTTAACCCGAGAGTTTTCCGGGAAGGAGATCTTGTGCTTCGCCTAGTGCAGCGCACTGAAGGCCGGCATAAGCTTTTGCCACCATGGGAAGGTACCTTCATTGTAAGCAAGGTGCTTCACAATGATGCATACTACTTGATCGATGCACAGGAGTGGAAAAAAGGAAAGGCGGACAGGTCCGGGGAGGAGAGCAAGCGTCCATGGAACGTAGCTCTGTTGCGTCCTTTCTACTCTTGAAGATGTGGTGTAAGAAGTTCCTTTTTGTACCTTATGTGCTATGAATAAAAGATGCCGGAACCTTGAATGAATCTCGGGGACTACCCCAACAAGGTTGCATGTAACTTGTTTATTTTTTCAGTTTACCGGTTGCTTATTGAACGTTTTTTCTTTCCGGTTTAGTAGTGTGCTAAATCCTACCGGAGTCTTCGACTCTGCTGCTGTCCGCAAACCGGCTTCATGGCAAGCAAGATAAACCGGTAGGGGATAAGCACATGAACTGCGGAGAGGGAGAGCGGGAAAGAACAACCCGGAAAATTTAACTAACCCCGGTTTAACCGGTTTTTTGCAAAATTTCGAAGTTGATTCTAAGTTCAAGAAAATGCTTGTTTGGTGAAAGAACCTTGTGCTCATACGCCAAAGAACGCCCAGAGAAGGCAGGCAGAGCCAAGGCAAAAGAACCAAGTATGCATCAAATTGGATGCGGAAACAATTTAGAAATCCTTGCGGTGCAGGATAAAAGCAAAACCAAGAGCAAATATGCTAAGGCAAACATAAGATAATTAACACCGGTATAACATACCGGCATAAAATGTTGTACGACAACCACAAGTAGACTTAAAGTTTTACATCATAAGCCCCGGCATACCGGGGCAGAATTTAACAGAACATTGTTTTAAGGCACGCAGGGCCAAACAACATGACAAGGCAAATCTTAAGGCAGCGGGGGCATCAGGTGGAGCGGCACCGGTCTCAGCGTCTTCAGGGGGAGCAGTGCTGGCCTCGGGAGCTTCCGGCGGCACGTCCTCAGCAGCCTCATCTTCATCTCCCTCGTCTTCTTCTTCCTCATCGCTGAGGTAGTCCTTGACACCAGGAGGGGGAGGGATGAAGGTGCGGACCTCGGCATACTCAGCAAGCCGGTAGGCCCGGTCCTGCCGCTTCGCGGTGAACGCCGAATCCGTGTCCATGGGAGCATCTTGGCGTACGCCTTGAAGGGCATCCAGATTCAGATCGGGGTACCAGGAGCATGCGGAGCGCAGCGCCGTGTCAGCTCCGGCACGAGCCGCGGAGCATTGCCACTCGCGAATCCGGTGCCCGGCATCCTTGAGCCGGTTGGCAGTAAGCGTGATGTTCTCCGGCAGCTCCTCCTCAGGCCACAGCACCTTGAAGATTTGGATGGCGGCAGCTGGTAGGTCGGCAAGGAGCCGGTCGACGCAGCGCATGTGTTGGACTCGCGCGGAGAGGGCGACAAGATAGTCGTACCCATCCCAGTGCGCGTCCATATTGGGAAATTCCCGCGCCACCCGATCCTCCCTCACCTTCTTCACGGCGTAGACCTGGGATTCCGGGAAATGCTCTACAGGAAGAAGGAAAAAGCATAAACACAAGACACCGGAAAAAAGCATGTCGGAAGAAGAAGGAATGAAGGTATATTTTCAAAAGGAGAAAGCTTATAAGCGAAAGAAGGGGCAAGGCAGGGACTCACGGAGAGCAAGCGCGTCAATCTTCATAACCAACCGATCGTATTCCCGGTGATCAGTGGTCATAGTATCAATGAGGCGCTCCGCTGCTTTCCGCGCTTTCCTCTCCTCCTCCAGCTCTGCCGTCAATACGGTGTTGGAGTTCGTGGAGTCCTCCACGACCTCCGCCAACCTGGCCTCAGCTGCAACCCGGGCATCCTTCAAAGCTTGATTATGCTGGAGCGCGGCTTGCATAGCCTGTTCCTTCAGCTCCCCCAAGGCGGTCTTCTGGGCATCCAGTGCCTCGTGATGCTCCTTGATGAGCTGCTCTTTCTCGCCTAAGTACCGGAAAGGAAGGTTTTAGCAAGCGACAATAGATGAGATGAAAAAAGGAACGGGTTAGCCGAAAAAGAAAGGACGGTACCTTGAAGCTTGGTAACCTGGGCCTTAAGGGCCTCGATGGTAGCTTCCGGAACAACTGTTAAACAAAAGGATGCGTAAATATCAAAGAAGGAAACATTCCGGTGAAAAGATGCCGGAGGGGAAAGAAACAAAACAAACCTTGGCAGTGGCTGTGGGCCTCGGCAAGGTCCCGATGCTCCCACAGAAGCTCCTCAAAGAGTTGCTTCCGGGCGTCAGCAGTGCTCTGTTCAAAGGAAGATGGTTGTGAGAAAGAAAGAAACAAGGGATCTTAACCCGAAACTCGGGGACTGGCTATGCCGGTTTCGCGCGTTTCTAGTTGAAGTTTCGCGCTAAGAGCTACGCTCTCAACGCGAAACTCGGGGACTGGGAGGATAGACAAGATCCGGAAAGAAAAAGAAACCGGCATCAACAAAAATACAAGAGGTTTAGTGAAACTTACCACCACATTGCTGGTGGCATCGTACCACGCACTGTCAAACTCCTTCACGGCACGTTTAAGCCGCGTGAAGTGTTCTTCAGTGCACCGAGGCCCAGCAGGGTCTGGCGCTGGAAGGCGGTCCTTCCCCAAGCCGCGGGTGGATACGGAGATATCCGCATCGTTCCACTTTTGGGCGTAGGGGAGAAGGTGCCCCAGGTCCTTGCCCGCGCGATTCAGCGTAACGATCCGGCCTAGGACGCCGGAAGGTTTTTCTGGGACAGCAGCAGCAGCAGGACCGACGTGCAGCACCACGTCCCGCGAGCCGCCTGAGGCGTCGCCCTCCACAGCCTTGCCACGGGAAGCCCCGGGCTTGAGGAATTTGGTGATCTTGGGGGTCTCTGCCGGCGCCATTCGCTTGGCCACGGAAGGTCCTTGGCTTGGCGGCGGTGTCGGCGTGGCCCCAGGAGGAGGAAAAGATACCGGCGCGGAAGTATCCGGCGCGGTGGGGGAAGAGCTTGACTGCTTCTTCTTTTTCTTCGGGGGAGGAGGAACCAGAGGTTCCGCCCACCCGGCATCTGTCTGGCCGGCGCCGATGTTGCTGGCGCCGGTGTCTTGGGTTTCTGTTGGGAAGGTGAAGTCCTCCTCCGCGCGGTGATCAGGAGGTGTTGGGGCCGCGCGCCCCGAACTTGTAGTGCCTCCCGAAGGGGAGGCAGAGGTGTTGCCGGCACCAGATGGTACCGGACTTGAGTGAGGAGGAGGAGTCGAGGTCCTTGCGGAGCCGGCAGAGCCCTCCGGCTTCGAGCCAAGCTCAAGCGCAGGGCTGAAAGAGAGAAAAAAGAGAACAAATTGGAAAAGGCAACCGGAAAAGAACTTGGTGGAAACAGAGAGACCATAAAAAGAAAAGAAGAACTTACCCGGAAGAAACCGGCATCCGCTTCTGCTTGTAGCGCTTGGTGCTAACCTGCTTCCCTCCAATGACTTCTGTTCGAGGGCGTTTGGCAGGAGGAGCATGGCTAGGGCCGGCGCTAGCAGCCGGAGGATCATTCTTCTGGCCTTCGGCCACAAGTTTGTCCAGGAATTCATCCCCAACCTCAGCCTGCAGGGGAGCCACGTGCTCATGGACCTGTGGGTTGACGTTGGCTGAGGGAATGTCTACATAACAGAAATAACAAAAGAATATAAGAAAACGAACAGAAAGGCTACCTCGAGCAAGATCAAGTCATCAGACGAACCAGCTGTTTCCGGCGGAGACTTGCCGAGGCGAGAAGCTGGAGTCCGGCCCATCCTCAGATCCAGCCAATGAATGACGGGATCCGGATCGTACTTGTCCAGAGGCCTCTTCCGGCAAGGGCCTCGTCGGTCTGAGTCAATCCGGGGGAAGCGGGCCTTAGCCTGAAAACAAAGGAAAAAAGGGAGATTAGTCGCAAGTATGAAAGTCACCGGTAATATGATCCGAGCCGCATATTTTCTTACTTCTTGGGACGGAGGATTTCTGGAGCTGAGAGGGCAAAGGCCCCACTCCCAGTCATCCGGCATGTCCGTTTGGCAGATTTGGCTAGCCTTCAGGACCACATCAGCCTTGCTCAAGGGCAAGCCGGTGATCTTGGTGGGATCACCGGGGCCATACATCTCACTAATCTTGTGAGCGCGCTGCTGAAGGGGAAGCACCCGGCGGCAGATGAAGGCGCGGATGATATCGTCAGAGCAAACGTCGGTGTCCTTCATCAACTTCAACATGAAGCGTACCACCCGGTTCGTCTCGTTGTGATCCGTACCGGGGTTGTACTGCCAGTTGATCTTGGCAGGCGGCGCCGGGTTGAACACCGGCAAGTTGATGAGGTCGACAGTGCCCTCGTTCTTCACGTAGAAAAACGTCGTCTGCCACAATCGGCAAGACTCGAGGCCGTTGAACTTGAAAAAGGGGCTCCCTTGGCGGGAGCCGATGATACAAGACCCGCATTGAACGGGGGGTTTAGGCTTGGGAATGTCCTTGCCCTGGACCGAGTTGATCCGGAGGGAGAAAAAGCGGGCAAACGTCTCACGAGCAGGACGGATGCCAATGTAGCCCTCCATGAAGGCCACAAAACAAGAAAGATAAAAAACGGCGTTGCCGGGAAGGTGGTGAGGTTGGAGTCGATAGAAGTTAAGGAATTGGCGAAGGAAATCAGAGGCAGGAAGGCCGAAGCCACGCTCAAAATGAGCAAGGAAAACAACGACCTCACCGGGTTCGAGCACCGGTTCGATCTCGTCACCTGGAAGCCGGCAGACGACTCCTTCCGGAATCCTCCTAGACCGGTAGAGCCAGTCAATCTCAAACTGAGTCACGTCGGAACCCCTCCAGGCTCCGCGTGTCTTATCCTTTCCGGAGGCCCGGCTAGATGTGCCGGCCTCTTGGTCTCGGCTAGATGCCAGATCCATCCGGGCCAGATCTTCGGTTAGCCCGTCGGAGGTGCTACTACCTTGGTTACTAGAGGTAGCAGCGGGGAGAGACCTTTCGCTGGACATATGGATCTAAGCGGCACCGGAACCTATCGAAAAACAGAAATCCCACACTTGAACCCCTCGTGAAGATCTACGAGTAAGAAGAAAATCAAAGAAAAAGAGGAAATAAGAACACCGTAGACCCAAGATCTGAAAAGCAAGCAGACGGCGAGCAAAGTAAGATTGCTACCAACCTTGAGCGGCGCAGTCGCTGAGGAGGACTTTCGCCGGCGAAGGAGAGGGCCTGCGGTCGCCAACGACCACCGTCGACGGCGAGGCGGAGAAGTTTGCGAAGAAGCGCGAATGCAGCGGGCGCGGTGAAGGTGCTGCTGAAGGTTCCCGCACAGCGAGGTCCGGCGGAAGCACGGCGTGAGTTCGCCGGGCGCCGGAGCTTGAACGAGCGACGACCGACGGAGAGCGGCGGTAGCGCAAAGGCAAGGAGCACTGTGCGCGGAGGATGAGGAATGCGAAGAAGATGAAGAAGAAGGGGCGGTTGTGCTTATAAAGGAAAGAGAGGGTGGGCTGAAAACCGCTGGGCCGCGGCGGTTCGCCTCGCGGCCCGCGGCGGTTCGCACCGTGGGCCGCCACGTGGCGGAGAGGTACACGCGAAATAATAGGAGGCCACACGGAAGCACACACGGGATCCAAAACGGCTAGTGGGATCCGCAGCGGTGCATTAAATGGGCGCGCGGGAGTCGAAGCGAAGTGACAACTGACACTGGCGCGTCAGTCACAGTGCGCATGTCTCTGTCACACGCGGGGCCCGAGATATTCCCGACTTCGCCGAGGAGGCGTTGAACGACTAGGATACCGGAAGAAAAGATACCGGACAATGACTTGAAAAGAAAGATAATCCGGGCAAAGATGCCGGATCCAAGCCCTAAGCCGGATGGATTAAACCGGTATCCAAAGATATGAGAACCTGGCATGGTCTGTTGGATAGAATCCGCCAGACTATACCAGCTTCGGGGACTAATGTTGGGGGGATGACCCCCGGTATGCCAAAGGCATGCCAAACCGGATGGTTTGAGCCATCAGGATACCGGTTAGATGTTCATGCCGGAGTCTAAGATAGGCGTTTGGCTGAACAGGCTAAGCCGGTATCCTCAGAGGAGGGATACCGGAACCGGATAGAAAAGGTACCGGGCCACCGGAAGGAAGAGCTTGTCGGCAAGGCTGGTCAAAGATCCTCTCCAGAGCTAGAAGACAAAGATGAGCTAAGCAAAGTAGCTTTAAACGAAGGGCTGACGATAAAGAAGAAGATGACGAAGAAAGAAGCCGGAGAACGTCAGCCTCCCTGATTAAAGAAGACCCCGGTGTCATCTATGATTAAAGTAGCTTTGTAAAGTAGCCTTGTAAAGTAGTTTGTCTAGTCAAAGATGCCATTAGGGTTTCTTGCACTGTAAGCCACCCTCTCCCCTATATAAGGAGAGGGGGCAGCCCTCCCTTGCGTGCGCGGAAGACAGGGGAAAAAACACCAACCTGTAACTTGTGAGAATCAATGAACTTAGTGATCTAGAGCGAGTTCTTCCTTGTGTCTTTCTTCTTCAACCTCTGGCCTTGGCCAAGTTCTTGAGGAAACCATCCGGAAGTTCATCCCACCTGATCACAAACCCTCCCCCGAATCCTCTAGCGTCCATTCGGCCCCAATCTAAGCCATCCTATGGCATCTGTCTGTTCACCACGACGACAAGCACAAATATAGCAATCGATGCTTTCCTCTTTGAAGGACCTTTCTTTTACTTTTATGTTGAGTCAGTTCACCTATTTCTCTCCACCTCAAGAAGCAAACACTTGTGTGAACTGTGCATTGATTCCCACATACTTGCATATTGCACTTGTTATATTACTCTATGTTGAGAATTATCCATGAGATATACATGTTACAAGTTGAAAGCAACCGCTGAAACTTAATCTTCCTTTGTGTTGCTTCAATACCTTTACTTTGATTTATTGCTTTATGAGTTAACTCTTATGCAAGACTTATTGATGCTTGTCTTGAAGTACTATTCATGAAAAGTCTTTGCTTTATGATTCATTTGTTTACTCATGTCATTACCATTGTTTTGATCGCTGCATTCATTACATATGCTTACAATAGTATGATCAAGGTTATGATGGCATGTCACTCCAGAAATTATCTTTGTTATCGTTTACCTGCTCGGGACGAGCAGGAACAAAGCTTGGGGATGCTGATACGTCTCCAACGTATCGATAATTTCTTATGTTCCATGCCACATTATTGATGATATCTACATGTTTTATACACATTATATGTCGTATTTATGCATTTTCCGGCACTAACCTATTAACAAGATGCCGAAGAGCCAGTTGCTGTTTTCTGCTGTTTTTGGTTTTAGAAATCCTACAAAGGATATATTCTCGGAATTGGACGAAATCAACGCCCAGGGTCCTATTTTTGCACGAAGCTTCCAGAAGACCGAGGGGGAAAGGAAGTGGGGTCACGAGGCGCCGCCACACTAGGGCGGCGCGGCCCAGGTCTTGGCCGCGCGGCCCTTGCATGTGGGGCCCTCGTGTGGCCCCCCCGCGTTGCCCTTCCGCCTACTTAAAGCCTCCGTCGCGAAACCCCCAGTACCGAGAGCCACGATACGGAAAACCTTACTGAGACGCTGCCGCCGCCAATCCCATCTCGGGGGATTCTGGAGATCACCTCCGGCACCCTGCCGGAGAGGGGAATCATCTCCCGGAGGACTCTTGATACGTCCAATTTGCATCACTATTTTATATCATAATTTGCTGTTATTCATTGATATATTTCATATTGGGACACAATACTTATGTTATTTCATCTATTTTGCATGTTTCATCATTATTGGAGGATCAAGCACCGGAGCCAGGATTCTGCTGGAAAAAGCACCGTCAGAACGCAATATTTCGGAAGATCAACTGTGGAAGGAAATTATACCAAAAATCCTATTTTTCAAGATGATGAAGGAAGCCAGAAGGAGGAGCCAGGAGGACCCAGGGTGGGCCCACACCCTAGGGCGGCGCGGCCCATGGCCTGGCCGCGCCGCCATGTAGTGTGGGGGGCCCACGGCTCCTTTCCCCTCCTTTTCTTCGCGAAACCCTTCGTCCCGAAGACCTAAGCCACAGAGGGTTCCTCACGGAGAGTTACAGCCGCCTCTGCGGGGCGGAGAACACCAGAGAGAAAAGGGCTCTCCGGCGGGCAGGAATCCGCCGGGGAAATTCCCTCCGGGAGGGGGAAATCGACGCCATCGTCACCGTCATCGAGCTGGACATCATCTCCATCACCATCATCATCATCTCCACCGTCATCACCACCGTCTCCTCCGCAGCACCTCGTCACCGCCGTAGCAATTTGGGTTTGATCTTGATTGTTTGATAGGGGAAACTCTCCCGGTATCGATCTCTACTTGTTGTTGATGCTATTGAGTGAAACCATTGAACCAAGTTTATGTTCAGATTGTTATTCATCATCATATCACCTCTGATCATGTTCCATATGATGTCTCGTGAGTAGTTCGTTTAGTTCTTGAGGACATGGGTGAAGTCTAAATGTTAGTAGTGAACTATGGATGAGTAATATTCAATGGTATGATACTTAAGTTGTGGTGTTATTCTTCTAGTGGTGTCATGTGAACGTCGACTACATGACACTTCACCATTTATGGGCCTAGGGGAATGCATCTTGTATTCGTTTGCTAATTGCGGGGTTGCCGGAGTGACAGAAACCTAAACCCCCGTTGGTATATCGATGCAGGAGGGATCGCAGGATCTCAGAGTTTAAGGCTGTGGTTAGATTTATTCTTAATTACTTTCTTGTAGTTGCGGATGCTTGCAAGGGGTATAATCACAAGTATGTATTAGTCCTAGGAAGGGCGGTACATTAGCATAGGTTCACCCACACAACACTTATCATAACAATGAAGATTATTTAGCCGTATGTAGCGAAAGCACTAGACTAAAATCCCGTGTGTCCTCGAGAACGTTTGGTCATTATAAGTAAACAAACCGGCTTGTCCTTTGTGCTAAAAAGGATTGGGCCACTCGCTGCAATTGTTACTCTCGCACTTTACTTACTCGTACTTTATTCAACTGTTACATCAAAACCCCCTGAATACTTGTCTGTGAGCATTTACAGTGAATCCTTCATCGAAACTGCTTGTCAACACCTTCTGCTCCTCGTTGGGATCGACATTCTTACTTATCGAAAATACTACGATACACCCCCTATACTTGTGGGTCATCAACTCTTCACCGCCATGGTCGCCTCCGGAGTGATGAGTGAGTAGTTCACCCCTGGACTATGGGTCCATATCAGTAGCTAGATGGTCGTCTTCTCCTTATGTGCTTCATTGTTGGATCTTGTGAGCTGCCTAACATGATCAAGATCATCTATCTGTAATTCTATATGTTGTGTTTGTCGGGATCCTATGGATAGAGAATACTATGTTATGGTGATTATCAATCTATTACCTATGTGTTGTTTATGATCTTGCATGCTCTCCGTTATTAGTAGAGGCTCTGGCCAAGTTTTTACTCTTAACTCCAAGAGGGAGTATTTATGCTCGATAGTGGGTTCATGCCTCCATTAAATGCAGGACGATGACAGAAAGTTCTAAGGTTGTGGATGTGCTGTTGCCACTAGGGATAAAACATTGATGCTATGTCCGAGGATGTAGTTATTGATTACATTACGCACCATACTTAATGCAATTGTCTGTTGTTTTGCAACTTAATACTGGAAGGGGTTCGGATGATAACCTGAAGGTGGACTTTTTAGGCATAGATGCATGCTGGATAGCGGTCTATGTACTTTGTCGTAATGCCCAATTAAATCTCACAATACTTATCATATCATGTATGTGCATTGTTATGCCCTCTCTATTTGTCAATTGCCCGACTGTAATTTGTTCACCCAACATGCTATTTATCTTATGGGAGAGACACCTCTAGTGAACTGTGGACCCCGGTCCTATTCTTTACATCGCATACAATCTACTGCAATACTTGTTCTTTCTTGTTTTCGCAAACAATCATCTTCCACACAATACGGTTAATCCTTTGTTACAGCAAGCCGGTGAGATTGACAACCTCACTGTTTCGTTGGGGCAAAGTACTTTGGTTGTGTTGTGCAGGTTCCACGTTGGCGCCGGAATCCCTGGTGTTGCGCCACACTACATCCCGCCGCCATCAACCTTCAACGTGCTTCTTGGCTCCTCCTGGTTCGATAAACCTTGGTTTCTTTCTGAGGGAAAACTTGCTACTGTCTGCATCACACCTTCCTCTTGGGGTTCCCAACGGACGTGTGTTAATTGCACGCATCAAGGTGCTGCCCGATCGTGGCACCGTGATCAAGATCTTCTACGCGCTTTTGCAAGCGGCGAGTGATCGTCTACCGCAGCAATAAGAGCCTACTCTTATAGGCTTTGGAAATCATCAAGGGTGAGTGTTGATCATCCCCTCATTGCTCCCGTCTTCTAGATTGCATCTTGGCTTGGACTGCGTTCTCGCGGTAGGAAATTTTTGTTTTCTATGCAACGAATCCCTACAGTGGTATCAGAGCCGTGTCTATGCATAGATGGTTGCACGAGTAGAACACAATGGTTTTGTGGGCGTTGATGCTTTTGTTATCTTTAGTTTGAGTACTTTGCATCTTTGTGGCATAGTGGGATGAAGCGGCTCGGGCTAACTTTACATGACCGCGTTCATGAGATTTGCTCCACGCTCGACATGCAACTTGTATTGCATAAGTGGCTTTGCGGGTGTCTGTCTCTCCTACTATAGTGAAGATTCAATTTACTCTTCTATTGACAACACTAGTATCACCGTTGTGGTTCATGTTCGTAGGTAGATTAGATCTCACTCGAAAACCCTAAACCACGTAAAATATGCAAACCAAATTAGAGACGTCTAACTTGTTTTTGCAGGGTTTGGTGATGTGATATGGCCATGATGTGATGATGAATATGTATGAGATGATCATTATTGTATTTCGGCAACCGGCAGGAGCCTTATGGTTGTCTTTAAATTTCATGTTGAGTAGTATTTCAAAGTAGTTGTAATAGTTGCTACATGAGGTGAACAATCATGAAGACGGCGCCATGGACCTTGACGCTACGCCGACGATGATGGAGATCATGCCCATTGATGATGGATATCATGTCCGTGCTTTGGAGATGAAGATCGAAGGCGCAAAGACTAAAGGGCCATATCATATCACATATGAATTGCATGTGATGTTAATCCTTTATGCATCTTATTTTGCTTAGATCGCGACGGTAGCATTATAAGATGATCCCTCACATTAATATCAAGATAATAAAGTGTTCTCCCCTCGTATGCACCGTTGCACAGTTCGTCATTTCGAAGCATCTCGTGATGATCGGATGTGATAGACTCAACGTTCACATACAACGGGTGTAAGCCATGTTGCACACGCGGAATAGTTGGGTTTGCTTGACGAGCCTAGCATGTACAGACATGGCCTCGGGACAACGGAAACCGAAAGGTTGAACACGAGTCATATGGATGATATGATCAACATGTTGATGTTCACCATTGAAGCTACATCATCTCACGTGATGATCGGTTTTGGTGTAGTGGATGTGGATCGTGTACCACTTAACAACTATGAGGGATGTTGTATTAAGTGGGAGTTCATTAGTAATTAGATTAAAACATGAACTAATTATCATAAACATAGTCTGAGTAGTATTTTGAATTAATTTTGTAGTATTGGCATCCGTTTTCTACCATGCGCTAGTCTTGTTATTGAGATAGAAATACTGTTAAAATCTGACAAGAAACTTTACGGATTGGTACCGTATTGTTAAAGAATCAAGAATTGATTAAGTCCTATTGCAAACTTTTAGTAAACCTCACATTGTTGATTCAA
The DNA here is from genome assembly GCF_019359855.2 of Lolium perenne. Classification (NCBI taxonomy): domain Eukaryota; kingdom Viridiplantae; phylum Streptophyta; class Magnoliopsida; order Poales; family Poaceae; genus Lolium; species Lolium perenne. Next base: position 315,538,653 of record NC_067247.2, read on the forward strand.
AGAGCTATGGTTTCAATTAGTACCTAAAGTTATCTTGTCTCCGTGAAACTTGAAGTTCAAATCTGTTTGAAAAGTAAGGAGCTGAAAATTTAGTTTTCAGAAATAAGCAAGGTATGAGATATATGTGATATCTAAGACCTTGTTGCAAGATGATAGAATATAATTTGGTGAGACTACATAAACTCATAAGTTTTATGGGAATGTACGAAGGTTGAAGACGCAATGCGTCCCAATCCTCCAACTATTGGGGCACTAACGATATTCGCATATCCATGAAGTGATCGTCCTTAGTATGCACCGTTGCTAAGACTCGTCGTTTCGAACCATCTCGTGATGATCGGGTGTTATAGATTCTACGTGTGCATACAACGGGTGCAAGCCAGATTTGCACATGCGAATACTGAGGTTAAACTTTACGAGCCTAGCATGTACAGACATGGTCTCGGAAAAGTCGTCATGATATGATGGATAAAATTATGAGTGAAATTGTTCATCATATTACAAAGTTACTAATAGTGAAATCTGAAACACTTGTCATATGATGATCAACTTCAAAGTAAGAACCTCAAGGTTATTGGTATTTGACCAACAAACCTAGAAGTTATTGAAGGTGAAGTATTTTCTGAATAATGAGGAAAGCTAAAAGAGAAACTACAAAAGATATTTTGGCAGAAAGAAAAGAGAAGACTAGAAAGTCTAGCTCAGGTGTATATACAAGATATACATGTTATGGTTGTATTCCTAGTTTTGTCACACAATGAAATTCTTGGGTATTAGTACCATATTGGTTGGTATGAAATGTCATACAAAACAACGCAATACAAGAATACAATAGCCTAAGTGACTGACAAGGAATATGATAGGAATGCACTTCTGGAACAAAAATAAAGTGTTATTATGTTCGTCGTTGGCATCCTATCTAGCCCTTAGAATTTATAATAAAGAACTTAATAATTGTTATTTTGCTCTGGTCAAATGAAAACAATGAGTTGTTCAAATTATGACATTACTCCATGTACGATGGATAAGTTATTATAAATCTTAATGGTGAAACACACATACATAATACTGACGCTAAAATGCCATATGGCAAATGATTTGAATTCCACTTATTTGTGGAACCGCAATTTAGGTCATATTAGAAAGGAACGCATGAAGGAACTCCATGCAAATGGATTTTTGGAGTCATTCGATTTTTGAATCGTTTGGCGCGTGCAAATCTTTTCTAAAGAGAATGACTGAAATACCGTTCATAGGCCAAGAGTTGAACGGGCAACTAACTTAGTGGAAAAATACATGATGATGTATGTGGTTCACTGGGCATAGGTTGTGCGGGAGATTCTTCTACTTCATGAAAACTTCCAACAATGAATTAAGTATATATATGTGGATATATTCGATAAGGAAGAAGTTTGAAACATTTGAATGGATTCAAATAAATTTCAGCATGAGGTGGAAATCATCGTAATAGAAAAGTCAAATATCTATGATTGGATCATAGTGGAAATATTTGAATTACGAGTTTTAGCAAACATCTAAGAGAGTTATGAAATTGTTCTACAACTCACGTTTCTTGGAGTATCATAGTGATGATGGAGTATCCGAGAGATGTATCCAAACCTTGTTGGGTCAATGATGAGATAAAATATTGATGCTATTATATTTTTGTGGATTATGCTTTAGTGACTACCGCTTTTACACTAAATAGAGCATCATCATGATCCGTTGAAATGACACCATACGAGTTATGGCATGGGTATGAACCCTAATAGTCCTTTCTTAAATTTTGGAATGCATAGCATAAAGTAAATAAGTTTACAACCAAAATCGGATGAATGTCTTTGTTGGTTATCCCACAGAAATGATTGGGAATTCTTTCCACTATGGAGACATAGACAAAAGTGTTTGTCGATGTTTCTTACTTATTTCCAAGAAATTGTTTTTAGCGAAGTATTTGAGTGGGAGGACTATAAAACTTGATAAGGTTTATGAACCTGAGCATAATGATCAGAGTAGCGCAGCATCGGAATTGGTTCCGGAAGCGGCCACGACGATCATGGCTCCCATGTCTACAAAATGTTATAGTCATGGAGATCGAAGTACTTATTGAACCTTGTAGGTATGGTTTACAGGACATCACGAGTAGGTCCGGAATGGTCCGGAGAATAAGATTCATATATAGGAAGTCATATTCCAAGTTTGGAAATGATCCGGTGCATTTATGGCAGGTTCTAGAAGGTTCTAGAAAAGTCCGGAAGAAATCACCATGGAAAGTGGAGTCCCGAAGGGACTCCACCTTGCAAGGCCAGCCAAACCCTAAAGGGTGGAGTCCCAGGTGGACTCCACCATAGGTGGCCGGCCACCCCACCTAAGGGAAAGGTGGGAGTCCCACCTTGGGTAGGACTCCCCCCTTGAGTAGGTTTCCCACCTATGGGAGGTTTTGTTGTTGGGGTCTTATTCGAAGACTTGGACTACAACTCTTGGGGATTTCCACCTATATAATGAGGAGGAGAGGGAGGGGGGCAGCCACTCTTGGCCGCACCACCTAGGGCTGCCCATGGCCGGCGCCCTAGTCACCCCCTCTCCCCAAACCCTAGCCTCTCCTCCTCCACCACTTCTCCCGCATACGCTTAGGCGAAGCCCTGCCGGAGTTCTCCATCGACACCGCCACCACGCCGTCGTGCTGTCGGGATTCCGAGGAGGATCTACTACTTCCGCTGCCCGCTGGAACGGGGAGAAGGACGTCGTCATCAACACCGAACGTGTGACCGAGTATGGAGGTGCTGCCCGATCGTGGCACCGTGATCAAGATCTTCTACGCGCATTTGCAAGCGGCAAGTGATCGTCTACCGCAGCAATAAGAGCCTACTCTTATAGGCTTTGGAAATCTTCAAGGGTGAGTCTTGATCATCCCCTCGTTGCTCCCGTCTTCTAGATTGCATCTTGGCTTGGATTGCGTTCTCGCGGTAGGAAAATTTTTGTTTTCTATGCAACGAATCCCTACAGGCATGTCACTCCAGAAATTATATTTGTTATCGTTTACCTGCTCGGGACGAGCAGGAAATAAGCTTGGGGATGCTGATACGTCTCCGACGTATCGATAATTTCTTATGTTCCATGCCACATTATTGATGATATCTACATGTTTTATGCATACTTTATGTCATATTTATGCATTTTCCGGCACTAACCTATTAACGAGATGCCGAAGAGCCGATTCTTTGTTTCTGCTGTTTTTGGTTTCAGAAATCCTACAAAGGAAATATTCTCGGAATTGGACGAAATCAACGCCCAGGGTCCTATTTTTGCACGAAGCTTCCAGAAGTCCGAGGGAGAGACGAAGTGGGGCCACGAGGCGCCGCCACAACAGGGCGGCGCGGCCCAGGCCTTGGCCGCGCGGCCCTGGTGTGTGGGGCCCTCGTGTGCCCCCCTGACCTGCCCTTCCGCCTACTTAAAGCCTCCGTCGCGAAACCCCCAGTACCGAGAGCCACGATACGGAAAACCTTACTGAGACGCCGCCGCCGCCAATCCCATCTCGGGGGATTCAGGAGGACTCTTCACCGCCATGGTCGCCTCCGGAGTGATGAGTGAGTAGTTCACCCCTGGACTATGGGTCCATAGCAGTAGCTAGATGGTCGTCTTCTCCTTATGTGCTTCATTGTTGGATCTTGTGAGCTGCCTAACATGATCAAGATCATCTATCTGTAATGCTATATGTTGTGTTTGTCGGGATCCGATGGATAGAGAATACTATGTTATGTTGATTATCAATCTATTACCTATGTGTTGTTTATGATCTTGCATGCTCTCCGTTATTAGTAGAGGCTCTGGCCAAGTTTTTACTCTTAACTCCAAGAGGGAGTATTTATGCTCGATAGTGGGTTCATGCCTCCATTAAATGCAGGACGTGTGAGAAAGTTCTAAGGTTGTGGATGTGATGTTGCCACTAGGGATAAAACATTGATGCTATGACCGAGGATGTAGTTATTGATTACATTACGCACCATACTTAATGCAATTGTCTGTTGTTTACAACTTAATACTGGAAGGGGTTCGGATGATAACCTAAAGGTGGACTTTTTAGGCATAGATGCATGCTGGATAGCGGTCTATGTACTTTGTCGTAATGCCCAAATTAAATTTCACTATACTTATCATATCATGTATGTGCATTGTCATGCCCTCTCTATTTGTCAATTGCCCGACTGTAATTTGTTCACCCAACATGCTATTTATCTTATGGGAGAGACACCTCTAGTGAACTGTGGACCCCAGTCCTATTCTTTACATCGAATACAATCTACTGCAATATTTGTTCTTTACTATTTTCTGCAAACAATCATCATCCACACTATACATCTAATCCTTTGTTACAGCAAGCCGGTGAGATTGACAACCTCACTGTTTCATTGGGGCAAAGTACTTTGGTTGTGTTGTGCAGGTTCCACGTTGGCGCCGGAATCCCTGGTGTTGCGCCACACTATACTTCGCCGCCATCAACCTTCAACGTGCTTCTTGGCTCCTCCTGGTTCGATAAACCTTGGTTTCTTTCTGAGGGAAAACTTGCTACTGTCTGCATCACACCTTCCTCTTGGGGTTCCCAACGGACGTGTGTTAATTGCATGCATCAAGCAGCAAGTTTTCCCTCAGTAAGAAACCAAGGTTTATCGAACCAGTAGGAGTCAAGAGCCACGTGAAGGTCGTTGGTGACAGAGTGTAGTGCGGCGCAACACCAGGGATTCCAGCGCCAACGTGGAACCTGCACAACACAATCAAAATACTTTGCCCCAACGTAACAATGAGGTTGTCAATCTCACCGGCTTGCTGTAAACAAAGGATTAAATGTATAGTGTGGAAGATGATGTTTGTTTGCGAAGAACAGTAAAGAACAATGATTGCAGTAGATTGTATTCAGATGTAAAAGAATGGACTGGGGTCCACAGTTCACTAGTGGTGTCTCTCCCATAAGATAAATAGCATGTTGGGTGAACAAATTACAGTTGGGCAATTGACAAATAAAGATGCATACATATCATGATGATTACTATGAGATTTAATCAGGGCATTACGACAAAGTACATAGACCGCTATCCAGCATGCATCTATGCCTAAAAAGTCCACCTTCGGGTTAGCATCCGCACCCCTTCCAGTATTAAGTTGCAAACAACAGACAATTGCATTAAGTATGGTGCGTAATGTAATCAACACAAATATATTTAGACAAAGCATTGATGTTTTATCCCTAGTGGCAACAGCACATCCACAACCTTAGAACTTTCTGTCACTGTCCCAGATTCAATGGAGGCATGAACCCACTATCGAGCATAAATACCCCCTCTTGGTGTCACAAGTATCAACTTGGCCAGAGCCTCTACTAGCAACGGAGAGCATGCAAGAACATAAACAACATATATATGATAGATTGATAATCAACTTGACATAGTATTCAATATTCATCGGATCCCAACAAACACAACATGTAGCATTACAAATAGATGATCTTGATCATGATAGGCAGCTCACAAGATCTAAACATGATAGCACAATGAGGAGAAGACAACCATCTAGCTACTGCTATGGACCCATAGTCCAAGGATGAACTACTCACGCATCAATCCGGAGGCGGGCATGGTGATGTAGAGCCCTCCGGTGATGATTCCCCTCTCCGGCGGGGTGCCGGAGGCGATCTCCTGAATCCCCCGAGATGGGATTGGCGACGGCAGCGGCTCTGGAAGTATTTCCGTATCGTGGCTCTCGGTAATAGGGTTTTCGCGACGGAGAGTTTAAGTAGGCGGAAGGGCAGAGTCGGAGGGCTGACGAGGGGCCCACACCATAGGCCGGCGCGGGCCCCTCCTTGGTCGCGCCGCCCTATGGTCTGGCCACCTCGTGGCCCCACTTCGTATGCTCTTCGGTCTTCTGGAAGCTCCGTGGAAAAATAAGACCCTGGGCGTTGATTTCGTCCAATTCCGAGAATATTTCCTTTGTAGGATTTCTGAAACCAAAAACAGCAGAAAACAGCAACTGGCGCTTCGGCATCTCGTTAATAGTTTAGTGTCGGACAATGCATAATAATGATGTAAAGTGTGTATAAAACATGTGAGTATTGTCATAAAAGTAGCATGGAACATAAGAAATTATAGATACGTTTGAGACGTATCAACCATTCATATGCTTGCAAGCTAATTAGACGACATTCCACCGAGAGGGTCCAGAGTATATCTATCCGTCATCGGGATGGACAAATCCCACTGTTGATTGATGTCTACGCCCCCTCCTTTTCCTGTAGACAGTGTTGGGCCTCCAAGAGCAGAGGTTTGTAGAACAGCAGCAAGTTTTCCCTTAAGTGGATCACCCAAGGTTTATCGAACTCAGGGAGGAAGAGGTCAAAGATATCCCTCTCATGCAACCCTGCAACCACAAAGCAAGAAGTCTCTTGTGTCCCCAACACACCTAATAGGTGCACTAGTTCGGCGAAGAGATAGTGAAATACAGGTGGTATGAATAAGCAGTAGCAACGGCACCAGAAAAGTGCTTTGCCCAGGACGATAAACAAGCGTAGTAACGCAATAGTAACGCAGTAAAACAGTAAACAAGCAGCGATAGCAGTATTTAGGAACAAGGCCTAGGGATCATACTTTCACTAGTGGACACTCTCAACATTGATCACATAACATAATAGATAAATGCATACTCTACACTCTTTTGTTGGATGATGAACATCATTGCGTAGGATTACACGAACCCTCAATGCCGGAGTTAACAAGCTCCACAATTTAATGTTCATATTTAAATAACCTTAGAGTGCATGAAAGATCAACACGACTAAACCAAGTACTAACATAGCATGCACACTGTCACCTTCATGCTAAGAAAGGAGGCATAGATCACATCAATACTATCATAGCAATAGTTAACTTCATAATCTACAAGAGATCATAATCATAGCCTACGCCAAGTACTAACACGGATGCACACACTGTCACCATTACACCGTGCAGGAGGAATAAAACTACTTTAATAACATCACTAGAGTAGCACATAGATAAATTGTGATACAAAACACATTGCAATCATAAAGGGATATAAATAAGCACTTCACTATGCCATTCATAACAGTGAATAAGTATTATGTGAAATATAGCCTAAGAGACCCACACGGTGCACACACTGTCACCTTTACACACGTGGGACAAGGAGTCTCCGGAGATCACATAAGTAAAATTCACTTGACTAGCATAACAACATCTAGATTACAAGCATCATCATATGAATCTCAATCATGTAAGGCAACTCATGAGATTATTGTATTGAAGTACATAGGAGAGAAATGAACCACATAGCTACCGGTACAGCCCCGAGCCTCGATGGAGAACTACTCCCTCCTCATGGGAGACAGCAGCGTTGATGGAGATGGTGGTGGTGTCGATGGAGGAGCCTTCCGGGGGCACTTCCCCGTCCCGGCGGCGTGCCGGAACAGAGAGTCCTGTCCCCCAGATCTTGGCTTCGCGATGGCGGCGGCTCTGGAAGGTTTCTCGTACCGTGGCTTTTCCGTATCGAGGTTTTAGGTCAGGGACCTTTATATAGGCGAAGAGGCGGCGTCAGAAGGTCGAAGGGGCGACGACACTATAGGGCGGCGCGGCCAGGGCCTGGGCCGCGCCGGCCTATGGTCTGGGGGCCCAGTGCCCCCCCCTCTGGTCCTTCTCGTGTGTTCTGGATGCTTCCGGGCAAAATAGGAACCTGGGCGTTGATTTCGTCCAATTCCGAGAATATTTCGTTACTAGGATTTCTGAAACCAAAAACAGCAGAAAACAGCAACTGGCACTTCGGCATCTTGTTAATAGGTTAGTTCCAGAAAATGCACGAATATGACATAAAGTGTGCATAAAACATGTAGATATCATCAATAATGTGGCATGGGACACAAGAAATTATCGATACGTCGAAGACGTATCAGCATCCCCAAGCTTAGTTCTGCTCGTCCCGAGCAGGTAAAACGATAACAAAGATAATTTCTGGAGTGACATGCCATCATGACCTTGATCATACTATTTGTAAACATATGTAGTGAATGCAGCGATCAAAACAATGTATATGACATGAGTAAACAAGTGAATCATAAAGCAAAGGCTTTTCATGAATAGTACTTCAAAACAAGCATCAATAAGTCTTGCATAAGAGTTAACTCATAAAGCAATAAATCAAAGTAAAGGTATTGAAGCAACACAAAGGAAGATTAAGTTTCAGCGGTTGCTTTCAACTTGTAACATGTATATCTCATGGATAGTTGTCAATGCAAAGCAATATAACAAGTGCAATAAGCAAGTATGTAAGAATCAATGCACAGTTCACTCAAATGTTTGCTTCTTGAGGTGGAGAGAGATAGGTGAACTGACTCAACATAAAAGTAAAAGAAAGGTCCTTCAAAGAGGAAAGCATCGATTGCTATATTTGTGCTAGAGCTTTTATTTTGAAAACATAAAGAGAGCATAAAAATAAAGTTTTGAGAGGTGTTTGTTGTTGTCAACGAATGGTAGCGGGTACTCTAACCCCCTTGCCAGACAAACCTTCAAAGAGCGGCTCCCATTTTATTTTATTTTTGGGTGGCACTCCTTCCAACCTTTCTTTCACAAACCATGGCTAACCGAATCCTCGGGTGCCTGCCAACAATCTCATACCATGAAGGAGTGCCTTTTTATTTTAGTTTTATTATGATGACACTCCTCCCAACCTTTGCTTACACAAGCCATGGCTAACCGAATCCTTCGGGTGCCGTCCAACAATCACATACCATGGAGGAGTGTCTATTTTTGTTAATTAATTTGGGACTGGGAATCCCATTGCCAGCTCTTTTTGCAAAATTATTGGATAAGCGGATGAAGCCACTAGTCCATTGGTGAAAGTTGCCCAACAAGATTGAAAGATAAACACCACATATTTCCTCATGAGCTATAAAACATTGACACAAATCAGAGGTGATAAATTTTGAATTGTTTAAAGGTAGCACTCAAGCAATTTACTTTGGAATGGCGGAGAAATACCATGTAGTAGGTAGGTATGGTGGACACAAATGGCATAGTGTTTGGCTCAAGTATTTTGGATGCATGAGAAGTATTCCCTCTCGATACAAGGTTTAGGCTAGCAAGGTTGTTTGAAACAAACACAAGTATGAACTAGTACAACAAAACTCACATAAAGAGACATATTACAAGCATTATAAGACTATACATCGTCTTCCTTGTTGTTCAAACACCTCACTAGAAAATATCTAGACTCTAGAGAAACCACTCATGCAAACCAAATTTTAACAAGCTCTATGTATTTCTTCACTAATAGGTGCAAAGTATATGATGCAAGAGCTTAAACATGAGCACAACAATTGCCAAGTATCACATTACCCAAGACATTATAGCAATTACTACATGTAGCATTTTCCAATTCCAACCATATAACATTTTAACGAAGAGAAAACTTCGCCATGGATATTATGAGCTAAGAACACATGTGTTCATACGAACCAGCGGAGCGTGTCTCTCTCCCACACAAGCATGATGTAATCCAATTTATTCAAACACAAACAAAAACAAAAGCACACAGACGCTCCAAGTAAAGTACATAAGATGTGACCGAATAAAAATATAGTTTCAAGGGAGGAACCTGATAAGTTGTTGATGAAGAAGGGGATGCCTTGGGCATCCCCAAGCTTAGATGCTTGAGTCTTCTTGAAATATGCAGGGATGAACCACCGGGGCATCCCCAAGCTTAGACTCTTCACTCTTCTTGATCATAGTATATCATCCTCCTCTCTTGACCCTTGAAAACTTCCTCCACACCAAACTCGAAACAAACTCATTAGAGGGTTAGTGCATAATCAAAAATTCACATGTTCAGAGATAACACAATCATTCTTAACACTTCTGGACATTGCCCAAAGCTACTGGAAGTTAATGGAACAAAGAAATCCATCCCACATAGCAAAAGAGGCAATGCGAAATAAAAGGCAGAATCTGTCAAAACAGAACAGTCCGTAAAGACGAATTTTAAAGTGGCACCAGACTTGCTCAGATGAAAATGCCCAAATTGAATGAAAGTTGCGTACATATCGGAGGATCACGCACGTAAATTGGCATATTTTTCTGAGCTACCTACAGAGAGGCAGGTCGAAATTCGTGACAGCAAAGAAATCTGTAACTGCGCAGTAATCCAAATCTTGTATGAACCTTACTATCAAAGACTTTACTTGGCACAACAAAACACAAAACTAAGATAAGTAGAGGTTGCTACAGTAGTAAACAACTTCCAAGACTCAAATATAAAACAAAGTACTGTAACAAAATAAACACATGGGTTATCTCCCAAGAAGTTCTTTCTTTATAGCCATTAAGATGGGCTCAGCAGTTTTAATGATGCACTCGCAAGAAATAGTATTTGAAACAAAAGAGAGCATCAAGAGGCAAAAATAAAACACATTTAAGTCTAACATGCTTCCTATGCATAGGGATCTTGTAAATAAACAAGTTCATGAAGAGCAAAGTAACAAGCATAGGAAGATAAAACAAGTGTAGCTTCAAAAATTTCAGCACATAGAGAGGTGTTTTAGTAACATGAAAATTTCTACAACCATATTTTCCTCTCTCATAATAACTTTCAGTAGTATCATGAGCAAACTCAACAATATAACTATCACATAAAGCATTCTTATCATGAGTCTCATGCATAAAATTATTACTCTCCACATAAGCATAATCAATTTTATTAGTTGTAGTGGGAGCAAATTCAACAAAGTAGCTATCATTATTATTCTCATCATCAAATATAGGAGGCATATTGTAATCATAATCAAATTTATCCTCCATAACAGGTGGTAACAAAAGACTACTATCATTATAATCATCATAAATAGGAGGCAAAGTATCATCAAAGTAAATTTCCTCCTCATTGCCCGGGGGACTAAAAAGATCATGCTCATCAAAACCAGCTTCCCCAAGCTTAGAATTTTCCATAGCATTAGCAACAATAGTGTTCAAAGCATTCATATTAATAACATTCCCATTAGCATGCATATAAAGTTCCATGGGTTTTTTAATTCTCTCTTCAAACACATCATGTCCTAATTCAAGATAAAGTTCATAAAGTTCTCTCATATTTTTGTTGTTTTCCATTATGCCTAACTAGTGTAAACAAGAAACAAAAAGTTGCAATTGTAGGATCTAAAGGAAATAGCTTCGAGCACAAACACAATGGCGCCAGAAAAAATCTTACACAGGAACCGAAGTATGAGTGCCTTTTACCTTTCCTCCCCGGCAACGGCGCCAGAAAATAACTTGATGTCTACGCCCCCTCCTTTTCCTGTAGACAGTGTTGGGCCTCCAAGAGCAGAGGTTTGTAGAACAGCAGCAAGTTTTCCCTTAAGTGGATCACCCAAGGTTTATCGAACTCAGGGAGGAAGAGGTCAAAGATATCCCTCTCATGCAACCCTGCAACCACAAAGTAAGAAGTCTCTTGTGTCCCCAACACACCTAATAGGTGCACTAGTTCGGCGAAGAGATAGTGAAATACAGGTGGTATGAATAAGCAGTAGCAACGGCACCAGAAAAGTGCTTTGCCCAGGACAGTAAACAAGCAGTAGTAACACAGCAGTAGTAACGCAGTAAAACAATAAACAAGCAGCGATAGCAGTATTTAGGAACAAGGCCTAGGGATCATACTTTCACTAGTGGACACTCTCAACATTGATCACATAACATAATAGATAAATGCATACTCTACACTCTTTTGTTGGATGATGAACATCATTGCGTAGGATTACACGAACCCTCAATGCCGGAGTTAACAAGCTCCACAATTTAATGTTCATATTTAAATAACCTTAGAGTGCATGAAAGATCAACACGACTAAACCAAGTACTAACATAGCATGCACACTGTCACCTTCATGCTAAGAAAGGAGGCATAGATCACATCAATACTATCATAGCAATAGTTAACTTCATAATCTACAAGAGATCATAATCATAGCCTACGCCAAGTACTAACACGGATGCACACACTGTCACCATTACACCGTGCAGGAGGAATAAAACTACTTTAATAACATCACTAGAGTAGCACATAGATAAATTGTGATACAAAACACATTGCAATCATAAAGGGATATAAATAAGCACTTCACTATGCCATTCATAACAGTGAATAAGTATTCTGTGAAATATAGCCTAAGAGACCCATCACACGGTGCACACACTGTCACCTTTACACACGTGGGACAAGGAGTCTCCGGAGATCACATAAGTAAAATTCACTTGACTAGCATAACGACATCTAGATTACAAGCATCATCATATGAATCTCAATCATGTAAGGCAGCTCATGAGATTATTGTATTGAAGTACATAGGAGAGAGATGAACCACATAGCTACCGGTACAGCCCCGAGCCTCGATGGAGAACTACTCCCTCCTCATGGGAGACAGCAGCGTTGATGGAGATGGCGGTGGTGTCGATGGAGGAGCCTTCCGGGGGCACTTCCCCGTCCCTGCGGCGTGCCGGAACAGAGAGTCCTGTCCCCCAGATCTTGGCTTCGCGATGGCGGCGGCTCTGGAAGGTTTCTCGTACCGTGGCGTTTCTGTATCGAGGTTTTAGGTCAGGGACCTTTATATAGGCGAAGAGGCGGCGTCTGAAGGTCGAAGGGGCAACGACACTATAGGGCGGCGCGGCCAGGGCCTGGGCCGCGCCGGCCTATGGTCTGGGGGCCCAGTGCCCCCCCTCTGGTCCTTCTCGTGTGTTCTGGATGCTTCCGGGCAAAATAGGAACCTGGGCGTTGATTTCGTCCAATTCCGAGAATATTTCGTTACTAGGATTTCTGAAACCAAAAACAGCAGAAACAAAGAATCGGCACTTCGGCATCTTGTTAATAGGTTAGTTCCAGAAAATGCACGAATATGACATAAAGTGTGCATAAAACATGTAGATATCATCAATAATGTGGCATGAGACACAAGAAATTATCGATACGTCGGAGACGTATCGTTGATCCATATGCCTCAACTCATACTTTCCGGATACCTAATCCCACCTTTATAACCACCCATTTACGCAGTGGCGTTTGATGTACTAGGTAACTATGTATCGAAAGCTTATAGCAAATGAACTTAATGACGTGATCTTATGATATGCTTAATTGGGTGTGTCCATTACATCATTCACATAATGATATAACCTTGTTATTAATAACATCCAATGTTCATGATCACGAAACCATGATCATCTATTAATCAACAAGCTAGTTATACAAGAGGCTCACTAGGGACTCCTTGTTGTTCACATAACACACATGTATCAATGTTTCGGTTAATACAATTATAGCATGGTATGTAAACATTATCATAACCACAAAGATATATTATAATAACCATTTTATTATTGCCTCTTGGGCATATCTCCAACAAACTTTACTATTAACCAACTCTATATTTTTTCATCATTTACCTTGTCTTATCAACAGTATAATCTATACTGCTGATAAGAGTAGCCCCCGAGCATATGGTCGGGTGCTTGCAGCTGGACATAGGCTCCAGATTTTATATTTCTTGCCATATATTGTTCTGGTAACTCGAATATTTTCGCAAACGTGACGTCGATGCTAACGAAGACCATGTTTTGTCGCCTCGGAACACACGACTGCTGGTGGACAACTGTTTTGTGGGTCCAAAATTCTTGTTTTTCTCCCATGTCACACAAGTGGGGCTCGCACGTTCTCCGACATTCCCGGCACGCGCGCAATAACTTCTTCGTTTCCAAAATAAACTGTAAAAATAACTTTACCACGCTACCAGATGTAAGGCTAGGATTATTCCGCTATATCCAACGGTTCCATCACTTCGTCTTCCAGGTTATAAAGGTTAACCCTGGATCTCATTTTCCCCCTTCACCCCGCCGCACAAATCCTTTGCCTCTGCCATTGCCCTAGCGCTCACCACCATTCACGCTCGCTGCTCCAGACTTGTAATCAAGAACAACTCACATCAACTCAAATGGGGCCATAACTGAAGCACCCGCAGCAGTAGGAGCTAGGTGGAGAAGGGCAAGATTAACAACAACAACAACAGTAGAAGCAAATCCACTACATCAGCAAACATATAATCTAGGAGCTGGAGTGAGGTATATCAATATCAAGAACAGATCCTAGGGTTATATTCTTAAATGCACTTGCATGTCCAACATGATACACACACACATAGGGTAGTAGCTTACCCATATTTGATTATCATTTGGTCATAAACCAAAGTGAGGCTGGCAAGGTGTCAGAGGTCAATACTGATCTAGCGGCTATGGACGTGCAAGCACAGAGATAATAGCAGCACAGCCCACAGTTAACTAGAAAAGTACCAAATCACTGAAGCTTGCAAGATTCACCTAGCCACACTAGCCCATTTAAAACCATCAACATAAAAGGGATTGTCCTCATATTTAGTTCACACTGGCAATCATAAATATGATCACCTACTGTGGACTTGTCCATCCACACCACAGCCACCCTTTTCTATAGTTGTGAGAGCAACCAGAAACAGTAGTGAATCACTGTTGAGGTCACATCAGTCACAAGCAAATCCAACAACAAATAAACCAAGTCATCATCACCAAAAGAGGTTCAAACTATTTTATAACCTCCAATAGATCTTGGAGATCATACAACTTATGATCAATTTAATTGAATCATCACTGCCTAAGCAGTTCATCAGTGTTCATCAGTATTTAAGCTCAATAACCCTCACAAGCAATATATGATAAGAAATCATAGTTCAGATAGGTAACAACTACCGAATACAAATGCAACTAGTAAAATAACATTGAGCACGACAATCCTTATTATGCTTTCATAAGCACCCTAACACTAGCAAAGACATATAGCCACTAGTAGCCAATGTCCAAATGATCACTAGAGATATACAGAGATCGCTCCAAGCTATAGCAGCCACAACATCATCAATAGCCACTAACATAGCAAGCATCCACTAGCAGCAAGTGCTCATGCAAAATACCGAAGAAGTTATAGAAATTAGAGCAAGCTACACGTAGCAGTAGAGATAACAATAGTACCACTGGACTACACAGAAGCAAGAGTGCATAGCAGGTCAACAACACGAGCAGTCACATGACCATTCCCATCACTAGTGCCACTAGGGGGAGAGAGTTAGGAGCAGATAGAGAGGGAATCAGGAATACCTGCAACAGCAGCACCATGACAACATCCGATCCGAAAAAGAGTCGGAAAATGAATTTTGCAAAAACAACCTTAAACAATTTTCCTAATGAACCCGCACTCCCCTCCCCTGCTGACGACCGCACCCGCACGAAACCCTCGTCCCACTCACACTCGCACCCCACTAGCTCTATTGCTTGCCTCGCATCGCCGCTGAGCTCCCCCCGCCGCGCCACTACGGTCCCCTCGCCGCGCCGCGCCACCTTCCCACGCCTAGCCGAGATCCCCTCCACCATCCATCGCCTCGGCGCGAGTACTCCTCAATCAAAAAGCTTTAGTTTTTTATCCAAGCTGGCGAGTAATCGCCAGATCCAGTGTTATCGAGGCTTGATCCGCTAGCTGCGAGGATGGCCGAGCTAGATCCGGTGTTCAGAGGTCGGACGCGCCTGAACCTTCTCTTGCGACGACAGAGATGGCGCCAATCTCTTGCTCGTTCGGCCTCAACACCACGCTCTCCCCGGCGGCTGCGCTCACCTGCTCGTTCGCTGTTGTCGCGAAAGACTGGAAGAGATACAAGACGAAGACGCACAAGGTTTCCTAAGAGAAAACCCGCCAGAAAATACTCAAGCTCGGTGTTGATTGGAGCCTCCGTTCGCCCCGTAGCGCGTGGGGATGGGTCTGATGGCGTTGTGCTTGTTTTGATTAATCTATAAGGGGTTGGTTGTAAATGTGATTTAAGTCTGGCTTCCGACTCTTTTTTCGGACCGGAGGGAGTACCTGAAATCGAGAATAAGTAAGAACTAATAATGCAATCAAGATATTGCAGATTCACTGAAAATGTGGAATTCTGAATAGTCAGTCTTATTCTGGGAGTTCAGTCTTATTATGGGAGTTGACATCAAAAGAAGTACACAAAGTTGCCGAATTGAATAATTTTTAATCTAATCAAAATCTGAGTCTAAAAGTGGTGGCTATTAGATATTTAAGGAGGAAAATGTGGGGGTTTCGGCCAGCCGTAGGAACAAAACCCTAGAAGGTCTCTTCTCCTCAAAATACAGACTTTAAAAGGTAGGTACCAAATGACATAGGCCTAGCCTAAAAATAAAGGTGATGCAAGCTATGAACGAAATTATGAAATATAATCTTGAATATTTCGTCCAAGTCTTCAGTCATCATTATGGTGCCTTCAAAGTTCTAAAATCTCCACTTGTGGAGTCATATTCAATCCTCACATGCCTGTTGCCATCTCCATGCATGATCATGCTCCAATGCGTGCCCCTCTCGTCCATGCTAGGTCCATCATTCATAAGAGTAATAAACACACCGGATTTAGGCAGCATCATATTCTCATGTATGTAAGAAATAGTTTCAAGAAACGAAAGTACTTGATAATTGAGTTGTTTGGCACACGAGCTCAAGTGATATGTTCTTATATCTGTGTAGCTGTAGATACAACGATTGTATCAATAGATTAGATGTCCTCATCACAAACTTTAACTTTAAATAAACCCATAAGGCAGAAGGTGTGAATAAAAGCGGAGGGAGTAATTATGTGCACCTTATGTCGAAGCTCTTACCACTACCTATTAGAGAAATATACAATAGCTTCATGAAAAATGTATAAATATGATCTGTGTGTCAATGTTAGTCTGGAAAGATAGTAATACTTCAATAATTTATCAGTAAAGCCTTTTGGTGGAAGATAAACTTCATAAAAAATGAGAAAATATAAGATCTGTCATGCAACGGCACGCACTCAAATTTTCTTCCTTGAATTCAATTCCCGGTTTCTGTTTGTGTCATGAAAGGTTGAGAGGCGGGGCGCCGGATCCCGCAAGAGCCCCGCTTCTAGTTCATTTTATCAGTTACAGTTTAAATATTTTTTCCAAAATTTAAACTGGAAAGTCAAAATAAAAAACCCTTCTGCTGCGGCGTACCTTGTCTTGAGATTAGCCGTGGCCTCAAATCTGACTTTTTTTTTAATCTGTTGTTGAGGGGCTCAAATCTGACATCGGCAAGCTTTGGGCTCCAGGCTTGTCCCCGTTGCTGTCGAATCTGATAGCAAGTGTTTATCTAGTCAAGCAGTAGGGACCTAACTCCACTTTGGACGCTAACCAGGCCATGTAAAATGAGTGCGAAACAGGCCCCGACAAAAGTCGTGTCACCAATTAGAGGAGCACCCACAGTTTCAGGTTTAATCATCCATTCCATCGATCAACTGGCAGAACAGTAGTACAGTGCTCCACTATGACCTCGAGCTAATCGCTCGATTATTAGCATAGAATATATATCGTGCAAAACTGTTTTCCTTGCACGAATCGTGCAATTGTAGAAAAGCTTTATGCCAAACCAAACAAGGTGCAGTTTTCTCTGTCATTAGTCCAGACTGAAGCCCACTAGCAAAAGCAGAACAGGGACACCTCTGGTTAGGCTAAAACCTGACCACTACCTCACCCCACTAAAAACCTTTTTTTTTCGAAAAAAAGCTTAAAAGGGAACATAAGAATTGTTGCCACTTGACAAGTAGCCCCTCCGTTTTCCAAAGTTAGCAAAACTGCCAAGGAACATCTAAAAGAAAAGAAACTGCCAAGGAAGCTTCGTCAGAAGGTGTGTGCAGCCTGACCTCGTTGAACCTTTAAGGGTAGATAAGAAATGCAGAATCTAGAATATATCTCTTTTTTTGCAGAGAGAATAAATAAACAAACCTCCCATCTCACTTTGTATAGTTTCCCATTTAATTTATTGTATTTATATAATTATTGGCCCTAGCAAAGTGGTAAGGAATGGTACCAAGACTTTTGAGCGGATGTAGATTTTTCTCCAAAACAACGCGCAAAAGAATCAGATGATCTCTAAAGGAAAAATTCTAGACATTCAAATCCTCTATCCACTAATTTTTTCCTCTTTGATTCATAGGATATAAAAAACATATGATTGAAATGTCATGTCTACTTGAATCATATGTGAAGATGAAGTGTGTTTGATTGTAGCAAAAAAAAATCTATGAGGTATGGTCTAATGTTTTTTCCCTATAAAATTTGCACTATAAGATTCATATAGGATTTAGTTACGATAGAATATGTTCATATGAATCAAACAACCTATGTAGAAAATTTTCTCTTAGAATCCAAATCCTACACGACTCATATAAAAATGTTATGAATCAAACTAGCCCTCAAAGGAGGTTTAGACCCCTGCCCTCTATATCGAAGAGACGCATTGAACTTTTATTTGCATTATATTGAACAAAGAACTTGTAACAACATACATCAAATCGACCCGAAGCCACCACACAACGCCTACAAACACGGTAATGGGAGAAGAGAAATTATTCTATAAAAGGAGCCCTGAGAACTCGAATTTTCATGGCTAAATCCATGTAGTGTGACGACAAGCATCTACCCACCATTTGAAGCACCTGGATCTCCAAGAAGAACATCAAAGTTTGTCCAAAGGCAAAGGCAGCAAATACACACTACTGGATAATGCATGTTTATTCTAAATAAACCTTGGTTTGCTCTTGTTTGAAATAAACCTCCATTTATTCAGTGTTCTAGACATTGTGGACCTCTTTGCTTCCCGGAAAGAAACCGAATAAAAATCTCTTTTGCTATTGTTGTCTTGTCTTCATTTACGAGGGGAAATGGGATAACGATGTATTTTTTCTGAAATACGATAAATCTGTTGAACCGGATCTCACTATGCACAACAAGCTAGGATAATACATAATAGCAGGAAGAGGGCCTTGAAAAGAAGGTGTATATGCCATACTGTTTTTTTGACGTGTACGTCTTTTCATAATTCCTGTCGTGGTTTAGTTTTTTTTTTTTTTTTGAAAAAACTACCACAGTACATTCAGTCATGATAATTACGCTCCAATCCTAGGTATGTGCACGTGTGGGTCAGATCTTACGACGAGATCTCCGGGGTCCGAGCTAGCAGCATACCACTAGCACTTGCACGTTTGAAACGAGATGGATGTACGACTCTCACACTCCTCCACAATTCAAAATGGTTTGTCCACGCGACCTCACCAGAAATAGGCAGACACATAAACCGTCATGCGGTAGGCATGGCATGCGCTGGTTCAAACCAAAGTCTTCTCCTTATTCACGTGCGGTAAAAACTCCGGCCGGCCGGCCGCCGCACCTCGGCCGGATTTCCAGCTCCGCCGCTCAAAACCAAAATCAAGAAGAATCGAGGGGCCTAATCGCAGAAGACACGAGTGCGCGAGCGAGAGAGCCCTAACCACCGGGGGAGAAAAAGGGCGCATCATCAGCAAGAGATAGTGGTGGTGTGCTTTACGCGCAACCTTCCATTATAGGGAGGCGCCCCCCAAAAATACCACCACTACCATATCGTCGTCGTTTCAGACGAGAGAGCCAAACCAAGTGTGAGCAAAGGCGCTTCCTTCCTCCCTCCCCCTTCCCCCCGGCGCCGATCGAATCGCTCATCGATTTCGATTTCGGTTTCGCGAGGGGGACGAGCAGGGGGATCCGATCGGTTTCGCTTCTCTGCTTCCGATCATCGGAGGCGTTCTTGATTGTTCTTTTCGATTTCTTTATCGGGGGACCAATTTTGGAGAAGAGGAGCGTCTTGTCTCCACCAATTCCCATGCTCGGCGGCCTCGAGATCCGACTCTGACCGAGCCCCGTCTCCGCGGCTGAATCTGCGGCGAGACAGCACCATGGGCAACGCGGGAAGCAACGGCGGCGGCGGCGGCCCAGGCCACCGACGCCGGAGCTCCGGCCACGGCCACCACCACCAGCCCCCGCCACCTCCTCCGCAGCAGGAGTCCGCCCCGAACCGCTACGTCTTCGCGGCCGCCACGCCGTACCCGCCGCAGTACCCCAACCCGAACCCGCCGCCGCAGTACTACCCGCAGTACGGGGGCTACTACCCGCCGCCGCCGCCGCCCTCCGTGCAGGTGCCCCTCCCGGCGCCCTACGACCACCACCACCGGGGCCCCGCGCCGCCCGGCGGGCCCGCCGCTAACGCCGCAGGGGACTTCCCGCCCTCCGTCCACCACTACCCGGGCTGGGCGGGGCGGTACCCCTACGGCCTCCAGCCGCCCATGCCCACGCCCTACGTCGAGCACCAGAAGGCCGTCACCATCCGCAACGACGTCAACCTCAAGAAGGAGACGCTCCGGATCGAGCCCGACGACGCCTGCCCCGGCCGGTTCCTCGTCGCCTTCACCTTCGACGCCACCGTCGCTGGGAGGTGAATCTCCTCTTTCTGTACCTCCTTTTCTTGCACCTTTACTACTGTACGTTTCTGCTGCCCGTTTATCTATCTATCTATCTGTTGCCGGTGACTTGGGCTAGGAATACGCGATTTGTTTTGTATAGCGACGTTGATGCTCTGACTCTTGGGAGGAATTGGCCTCTTATTGTGATGGTGATGCGTTTACTTGCTTGAGGTTGAAGGGGCTATTTTTATTTCAACCATCTTTGACCTCCATTTGTTTCTTCATTGGCGATTCCCTTTGTTGATCATAACGACTAAAAAGGAACATCAGGACCTCCTGTCAACAGAACTATCATCTGAGAACACCAAGATAGTTATAACTTATAAGGCTCACTCATCTATTGACTATTGGAGTATCCTTCATTCCTTCACACGTGGTCCTTGCAAAGAATTATTCTTCAATAGCTATGAAGACAGCTGTAGCACTGCGTGCATGTTTTATTCATCATTAGATTGTTCTCGAAAGTCCTTATTTGTAAATAAACTATGTACCTGAAAACATATAGTGGCCATAAGCTTATAACCTTAGTGGTTACCAGTCTGTGGAGTCTAGAGCTAGAATGCTGCATTTTGTGGGATTCCTGCCTTGTCAAATGTTGGGACTTTTCATTGATCGTGGGCTTACACAGGATGCAACTTGTCATTGTTAACACTAAAGCATGCGATACTGTATTATCTGACAACACCAAGATACTTATAAGGCTCAGTCATCTATTGACTATTGGAGTGCCCTTCATAACGTTGACCAACGGGGGAATGATCCCTCCCCTGGCTATATGGCAAAGAATTCTTCTTCAATAGCTAGAGAAACAGTTGTAGCACTGTTTTATTCATCATTAGATTGTTCTCAAAGTCCTTTGTAAGAAAAACTATGTACCTGAAAATGTATAGTGGCCATAAGCTTATAACCTTAGTAGTTACTAGTCTGGAGTCTGGAGGTAGAATACTACATTATCTGGGATTCCTGCCTAGTCAAATGTTGGGACTTTTCATTGATTGTGGGCTTACATAGCACGCTACTTGTCATTGTTAACACCGAGTATTAAGTATGCGTTGCTATGTGAGATGGCCCAGTCAACACTAGATATTATGTATAGTATCCACACTCATTCTTCCCTACATGACTGTGCTCGGTTGTTACTGTGGGTATATATTTGTTCTCTAAACCATCATGTTTCCATCCTTGGGGTTATGTTTGAAATGTTCAGGTCTCTCTCTTATCATTTCCCCCTCTTCATCATCATTTTTGAAACACAGCCATTCTCGGTCAGGAGTAAATGATCTTTTGTGAAAAGATGCTGATTAAAGAAACTAAAGCGAGTCTTCAAAGTTATAGTTTATTTGGAATTGACGAGTGTTGATTATCAGCAACCACGAAAAATCTTGGAATTCCAGCTGTCCCAAGTTTTTTATACTGTTCCGTGATAAAGCTTGTATCTGGCGCTACTTTTTTCTCAAAATAGTTTGAAGTGTAATTGTTAAATTGGTAATGGCAAGCGACATCTGTATTTGAACTGGGCTTATCTTTCCTTCCAATTTGATACTGGTTGCGTGTAGAGGAATTGGGTGTTTTGTCTTAGAGCTGCAGTGCTGTTTACTGTAATGTATTTTCGTACTAACCATGTTGCATGTGTACAACATTATTACAGCTATAATTTCCCTAATACGGACAGAACTAGTTTTTTATTGTTGTAATTTAAGGCAACTTACCTATTCTTGTTCTATTTCCTTGAACAGCATGATTGTCTACTTCTTTGCAAAGGAAGAGCTCAACTGCAATCTCACAGCAATGAAACCAGACTTGATTAAGCCTGTTACTGTTAGCTTCAAAGAGGGTCTTGGCCAGAAGTTTAGGCAACCATCAGGGACAGGAATTGACTTCTCAGCGTTCGAGGACTCTGAGTTGTTGAAACAGGGGGGAATGGAAGTATATCCACTTGCAGTTAAAGCTGAAACAACATTGTCTGTTGACCCACCACCGGAAGGGGAAGATCAGAAGATAAAAACTCCAAACTCACAGATCACACAGGCTGTGTTTGAAAAGAAAGAAAGTGGGGACTATTCAGTAAGAGTTGTCAGCCAAATCCTTTGGGTAAATGGAACTAGGTATGAGTTGCAGGAAATATATGGAATAGGAAACTCCGTGGAAGGTGAAACTGATGCAAATGATCCTGGGAAAGAATGTGTTATCTGTCTCTCAGAGCCAAGGGATACTACTGTTCTTCCTTGTAGGCATATGGTAAGCCTCCAATCTATAGAAGTACCCGTTTATGCAGGACACTAATCCGACTCTGTGTTAACATCTGTAGTAATCTCTGACATGTATATCTTTCGTTGCAGTGCATGTGCAGCGAGTGTGCCAAGGTCCTGAGGTACCAGACCACCCGGTGCCCCATCTGCCGTCAGCCGGTTGAGCGGCTGCTGGAGATCAAAGTCAACAACAAAGCTGAAGAGCAGCCGCAGCAGACGTCCCAGTCGCCTCCTCTACCCTCATCCCCACCTCTGCATAAGGAAGAGGTGTAGGTGCGACTTATATGGGACAGCATAAAAGCATTATATGCTTCTAGATTGCGGCCTTCGGGCCTTCTTCCCTGCGGCGGGGTGCTCACTCGTTTGAGCATATGGGATGTAACTGATAAACTTTGCCTGAGATACCTGTAGTGTATGTAAAGCATGTTGTAAAGCTTCTGGCATCATCATGCGGCATGCTGGCTCCCGTGGGGAGTCTTGCTGATGCCAAGATGAGTGGGTGCACTGAACATCTGGTACATTCATGCGTGTACTATTGGCCACCTGTAATGCGGCAGAAGCTGCTTGGTTCCCTCTATCAGGGGAGAAAAAAGGAGGGATATGAGAGGTGACTCCAGATTTGTACAAAGTCTTCTATTATATCATAAGTTTACCTTGATGGTTACACATTTCTCTTCTCTGTTCTGGATGATTTGTCATGGGATTCCACTTGTGTGGGGCTGCCAATAGAAAATCAATTCATATGCGAGTTAAACGTGCTCCCACTTATTTTCTGGTTATTTAAACTTATCATAAACGAGGAACACAGGGCCTGGTTGTTCCATGCGATGATGCAAATACGGGCAGGGCTACCATGAGCCACTGCTAGACTATGATGCTAGAGTGCACTAGTTGAATGCCCGTGCGTTGCTACGGCTACTATATATTTCCTCGCAGCATGTCAATACAATACCTGCAAAAATTACGTGTTTGAAAACCGCCACAATATATTCAAAGAACCTACTTTCTCTATTCTAAAACTAAGCTACTTAATTTTTTCTAGATACAGATGTAACTACACACTGAAAATATGTCTAGCGTATTTAGAAAAACTTGACTTGAGCATCTTCTTTTGTAACAAATTAAGAGACTATAAGATCTACATCGTTTAAAATATATTTTGATAACAATATAATTGGCATCTTTGAATATGCAATAAACACTCGACTATTTTTTTTATATGACTAAGTATCTATTCTTCGATGCTCCTTAGATATATGTTACATATATTTTTTCTACTTCATTGTCATAGTACATAAGCAAACGTATCAAAAGTTCTTCCTCGGCTCGTAAAAATCCAGTAAAAAAAATACTCTCTACGTCCTGAAATAACATGTCCAACATGTATAGTAATTCATTTTTATAAAAAAAACCCTTCTTAATTCTGAATGTTTTGAAAACATATCTTATTCAAATATTCATCTTTCTTCGCATCGGGGACGAAGCGCGCCACTCCTTCTCTGAGAGGGTGTCTGACACTGCAGCTCAACCGCCATCCGCAGCTTCCTCCGCCGCCCGCCATAGTCAGGTTGTCAAACTCATACACGAACATGTCCCGCATCGATGCTGGTATATGTTTCGTATATTTTCGCCGGCTTTATTTTAATGGTAGATAAGTAAGCGTACCAAAGAAATAATTCCTCAGGTCGTAAACATATGTAAAAAATACTCCCTACATCCCGAAATAACTTAGGTCAGGGCGAAATACCTGCGCGACAATGACCTGTGTTGTCAACGGCGACACTCGAGGACATCGTTACCTCCTTGGAGGCGCTGTCATGACACTGACTGGACTCCCTCCTCGACCACAAGGGAAAACCCTAGGTCCGCATTGCCGGACTGGTCAGCTGAGGCATCTTAGCGTCGTTCCCTTCTTGAGGGCGCGGCTTGGTGTGTGTTTATGTATGTGTGTGCGCGCGTTCGTGTGCGTGTAGACGTGTGCATGTGTGTTTTGTGTGTCCTTCCGTGGAGGTTGTACCCCTAATGTCTTGTTTCAAAACACTAAAAACGCCATCAATCGGCAAAATTTGCATCTCGTAATCAGTAAGAAATGCATAAGCATTTTTATCTAAGAAGTATTAATAGCAACATATCTTTCGAAAAATATTATGGACTAACAAATGCACTAAATTCAATGCCTTAGTTTTTTCAGATGGTTAATTTAATCAGGACTATTACGCGACCTTACAAGTATAAGCATTCATGAATCATAATTTACCTACAGAGTGGAACATTTGGGCTTCACAACGAAATTACCTTACTCCCTTTATTTGTTCTTGCCTTGGTGTACCAATATATGAATGCAGTAAACAGCTGATGCATCAAGAGGTATAGAATATACCTCAAAAAGATAAACACAATCCTCAGGATTTGCTTGTCCATATTATGCAAGCAAGATGAAAAGAAATAATTAGCTAACATGAACGGCAAAAGAGAAAGAAAACTGCATCGATGACTAAAGGATTGTCTTCTCGCAAGGATCATGTCACTGGTGGATAAGCTCCTCTGCTGGTCGTGCTATTTACCAAAATCGCGAGATTCCTATCTATTTGGTCTAGTCTTTCTCTGTCCCCTGTCCCCTCCGACGGGGAATAGCTCCTCTCCTATCATGTTTGTCCCTCCTACAGAAATCATTGGCCACGGGATCTGCAAATATGAGAGGCATTTCGGTAAGAGATAGGAGAGAGAGAGGGATGAAGAGACAAAGAGCGTGATTATAAAGGAGGCCAGTGCCCGTGTGCTGCACATCCGGCTCCCAGCCGACGTGTACCAGTCCAAGCCGTGGGCGCATGTTAGATCGTCTTTCCCCGCCGTGCGGAGACAGAGATGAGGGATGAACCTTGCGCTGTGCACCGAGGTAGAGCGAGGAGGGAGGCAAGCACATGGAGAGAAAGATGAAGGGGGAGGGTACCATTGCAGCTGCCGCCAGTCGCTAGCAGCGTCGAGCCGTCGTGGGAGACTGAAGAGATGAACGTGTTGGTTGGAGATGCAATGGAAATCAGATGGATTTTCTAATGAATTTGGAAGCTAGATTACAGCTAACGAGGAAAGAAATCAAATATATGTTTGTGCTACCGTAGGAAAGAGAGCGGCGATTTGGTAGGGATATTAGTGTTTGGGAAGAGAATAGTGCGAGCGATTTCCTGATTGCTTCCTTCCTAAAGCGCACGATCAATCGAACGGTGTCAATTCCTTCAATGTTTATTTAACGTTTTATAGCAATTGTACCGTGCCGATGTGTTGAATATTTGACATCAAACATTTTTCATAATGTACGGTGCAGATTGGGGAAGCATTAAAAGATTTTTTGGCAAGTATTTTAATGCTTGTGCTACAGATTAATATCGCGCCTGAGATTGTTTCCTAATTAGATCGAACGAAACGGAGACCGTGAGATTGATTGGATGGCCAGGATCTTTTTAATGACGACCACCAAAGTGCGTTGAGTGTCAAACGACCAACTCCCATTTAATATTAAAGAAAACATTTTTCATAATGTACGGTGCAGATTGGGGAAGCATTAAAAGATTTTTTGGCAAGTATTTTAATGCTTGTGCTGACAGATTAATATCGCGCGTGAGATTGTTTCCTAATTAGATCGAACGAAACGGAGACCGTGAGATTAATTGGATGGCCAGGATCTTTTCAATGACGACCACCAAAGTGCGTTGAGTGTCAAACGACCAACTCCCATTTAATAGGAAAGATATTGTTTGGTTGCGTGCACTCTTCTAGCTAAGCCCAACCGAGATTGTGTCTGGTTGTTTGCATGGACGTGTATGGTTACTTTGTGCTGGATTCCTGAGATTACCACAGATTCATCACAATTGGAAATAATCATAAGTGCCTCGTCTCTGATACACAAAATAGAGAACGTAAAACTGGAAATATCGACCCCCAACGACCGATTTGATAAATTCATCTCAATGACCTCCAAATGGAAACACGAAATTGGGGAGCTATGTTTAACAAAACTTCAAATCGATTTCCCTAAATGAAATCACATCGTCAATGATGTCTTTTTTCATGTTGATGTCATCACCAGCTGAACTATCCACACAAAGAGAAGTGAATCAAGATACAGTAGGGTGAAAGAGATAAACATACACAGATGGATAAGAAGAAAGTTTAGTTCAATCCATGAATCCTACAAAGAACTCATAACCCACTACGATAATGATGTTAAAAACAAGAACTCACAACATAAAAGTTATGCGAAACAACATGATGAAAGGTAATGCTCAAAGGAATTTGGGAAAGAGCAACCACAGAAGTCAATTTTGACGAAATCCATCTCAATGAACCCCGAACAAACACACAACATTTGGGAGCTACATTTAACAAAACCTGAAATCGAGTGTCTGAATGGATCACATCATCAATGTACACATTTTTCATGTAGAGGTCATCATGAATCAATGCACCGTTGAAGAGATCAAGAGAGGTGAACGTGAGAGGAGATAGGTATAAGGGTGAGGAGGCGAGTAGAACTCGCTTGAGTCAGCGAGCATAGACCTAAGGAACTTGTTTGGTTGAGGTTGCATTAAGGTTTGTGCTATGTGAACTAATACTGCACAAGGGAGAGAGAGGGGGAGAGGAGGCGCCCATCTCGTTGACAGTATCGTCGATCTGTCCCGCCTCCGACGGCCATTGGGGCCTTGGAGGTGTGGCATACCACGACCTCTAGTCGTTAGGTGGGCTTTCGTTCTTTTTTATGTAGCTCTATTGTCTTCTCTGTGGTGGTGAGGCGGCTAGGCATCCTGATGTTAGAATAAGCCCTCAGCCTTATCCTCGCTCTTGTGGTGCGGCTAGCGCCGACAGATAGCACGTGGAGAAGTTTGTCCGACAAATTCTAGATTATATTTCGGCAAATGATTCCCTATGCGCGGCAAACCTTTAGATGGTGAGGCAGGATGCCTCAAAATTTGGTTCATGTTGCACATGTTTTTCAACACGCGATAAGCCTACGTACGATCTTTCACGTACACATAAACATCATATTGTGATGTTCTAAAGGTTAGATGCAAACGATCTAATTTAATGGTGCAAAGATGTGTTGTTGGATGCATTAGATTTGATGTTGCATACACTGTCCGTCTTTGTTTGAATATGTTGTAGTTTTCCAGTGTTTTGTTGCAAACAAAATGGATTCGTTGCGTACGATTTGTTTTGCTGCAGAGCTATGTTTCAAATCTTGCGGCCCCGCCGTTGCATACAGCGAGTAAAATGTTGTACCAAACACCCATTGTGGTGACAATATTGGAGGATGAAAGTACCAACCGGCCAACCATGGGCCTTGGCCTTTCTCCTTTTAATAACGAGATAAAGCAGTAGTTATCTATTTATATATTTGTGATACCGGGACAGGTGATGCGTGTTTGGGTAAAAATGTTGGTCACAAACCACACACATCCTCACCTTCTCCACCCAATGGCTAGAGTGGATGTGGTGGCTCGTGGGAGTCACCACTGGCAGCATAAATAATCGAGGGAGACAGGGGAAATTTCAGTTATTTCGAGCATACAAGCGTAGGAGAGTGCCAAACAGCCACTGATTCATACAGTAGGTTTTTTTTTTTGTGTGTTTTGCTAAAGATCACGAATGATTTTGTTTTCATTTTGAGATGGCGTCGATTCGTCACGTGCGTGGTGCGTGCAAGTGTCGTGGTAGGAGGATTCCTCGTGTTTATTAAACGAGTCAATCGCCTCCGTCCTCACCAACCCGAACCGGACGATCTCGCCGTCGTAGGTGCGGCAACCGGCAGCACCACGAAACCAAACCAAACCAAACCAAACCCAGACCAGACCGAGCCGCCGGAGTGGGTAGGTGACGGCTCTCCGTCGCGTATTTAGAGTCCACCCTCCCTCCTCCGCTCACCAACCGCCGAGAAACCAAACCAACCAATCTACCCTCCTCCATTCCAATGGCATCCGCGCCCGCGTCGCACCGGGTTGCCGCCGGCGCGCCCTGGAGCCCGCTCCCCCGCGGCGGCTTCCGCGCGCTCACCGACTCCGCGCCCGCCTCCGTCCGCTTCTCCGTCGCCCGCCGCCGCGCCGCTCGCCTAGGTCCGTACGGCTGCTCAATTCCACCCACCTCGATTTCTGTTGTTAGAAGTTAGAACCATTTCGTTTAAGGGGAGAATTGCCTTTTGCTTCGTATAAGGGGAGCTCGTGGTTGCTTAGTCAGCTGCAGCGTCGTAGTCGCCTCTGCGATGCTAATTTTGGGAACCATGCTCCTCTGAAGATCGCACGAGTTCGTTTGATCCTGTCGCGCATAGCTTAGTAATGGGTTCCTTGTTGTCTGTCCATTGGTTGTTTCGAGATCTAGGAGGCTGTGGTGGTACCTAGTTCCAGCATCGATCTTTTCTGAACTTGAATTTGTATGTAGTATGTAAGTTCAGATGGAGTCATCAATCTATTATCACACGGCATGTCAGCTGTTATGTTGGAATGCGAACCGTAGAAGAGCTAGCTCTAACATTTGTTGCTCTGCAAATTGGAGAACAGAGGTGAAGGCAGCAGGAAATATCTTCGGGGACTACTTCCAGGTTGCGACTTACGGCGAGTCTCATGGAGGCGGTGTCGGCTGCGTTATCAGCGGTTGCCCGCCCAGAATCCCACTCACCGAGGAAGACATGCAAGCGGACCTCGACCGAAGGTGTGCTTCCAGATTTCATTAGTCCTCCAGCGATGCCAAAATTAGGATATTGCAAATGCGTCCTGTTAACCCCTTGGAGATGTAACTGTTAGATTATTTCCATGATGCTAACTAACATGAAAAGGTTTACTGTTACAGACGGCCTGGTCAGAGCAGAATAACCACCCCAAGGAAGGAGACCGATACTTGTAAAATTCTTTCAGGGACATACGAAGGTACGGTACCTCTCAAGACACAGGATTACTTTGGTGACTTTTATTTTTAATAATAATAATGCATTATATTGTTTCAGTATTATGACAGTGCTGATGTTTTTTCTGCAGGATTGACCACTGGGACGCCAATTCATGTTTTCGTCCCAAACACTGATCAAAGAGGGGGTGTAAGTGTCTAACATCTCATAATAGATTTCTGATAGCTACTCGTGGTAGCTGGGCATTTGGAATGGCCATAATTGTTGCCATTAATCCTTTTATTCCACAACCGTTTTTTTATTCCACAGGATTACACTGAAATGGCTAAGGCATACAGACCTTCCCATGCGGATTTAACTTACGACCTCAAGTACGGTGTTAGATCTGTGCAGGTACCTTTTTCATCTATATGCAGGATGTATAGACCAGTTAACAGATAGAAGCATTAGCTGTTGCATCTTTTCTGCTGCAACTTTACATGCGCAAAATGTTTCAGTTACTTGAATAGTTTAATTGAACCTTTTTCTTTGCCAACTGAAATATAGGGTGGTGGAAGGTCATCGGCAAGAGAAACCATTGGAAGGGTTGCTGCAGGAGCTCTTGCAAAGAAAATTCTCAAGCTCAAATCTGGAGTAGAGGTTCAGTTCTACTCCTACCTGGCACTTTCGTTTTCTTAAGTATTCTGCATCTGTACAAAGCCTTGTCACTACCATGGTTACTGCTTGATCAACAACATATAGCTTGAAGAAAGAAAACTTGCTCGTAGATACATCCTGAATATGTCCAAGCATTCAACATATGTCTTAATTACAATAATATTAACATTATTAGATTTTACAAATGAGCAGTGTTGCACAGTAGCTTTTCTGTTAAATGGTCCCTCCTTATATATTGCTTTGATCCTGGTTCTTGCGTGACCTAAATATGCCAACTCATTTGCTCA
This sequence comes from Lolium perenne, assembly GCF_019359855.2. NCBI lineage: Eukaryota > Viridiplantae > Streptophyta > Magnoliopsida > Poales > Poaceae > Lolium > Lolium perenne. The sequence continues at coordinate 315,569,184 of NC_067247.2, forward strand.
TGTGGTTCGATCCATCTTGTATAGCGTTGTATAGAGCAAAAATTCTACAATAGTACAAGTATTCTGCTAGAGTAAATACTGATTTATTTTATCTTTTCATTCCCATGTAGAAGGGCAAAATTTGAGGCTGTTTCTCTCTTTATAACTTAAACTTTCAGTACCTTATGGCATAAAATACATAACTGCAGATTCTGGCATTTGTTTCCAAAGTGCACCAAGTCGTATTGCCTGACGACGCAGTTGATTATGAAACTGTAACCCTGGACCAGGTCTGTGGTTCCCACCCTTTTTGGAAAGAAAAAAATGGATTATACGCTTAGTGATTTACTAGATTTTTTGAAATTCTCCAGATAGAGAGCAACATTTGTAGATGCCCTGATCCAGAATATGCAGAGAAGATGATCGCTGCAATTGATAAAGTACGAACTGATGGGAATTCGATTGGCGGGGTGGTCACATGTATTGCTAGAAATGTTCCTCGTGTAAGTATTACCCTGTTATCTTGCTTTTGCTGTGTTCCACCATTATGTACCAAAAAATAGGGCCTCATCTATTTGTTTTCTACTCATGACCATGCCTTGGGCTACATTCTTATATTTATTGCTTAATCGCCGTTGACCAATTCATCAATTGTAACACAATGATTTTGATTTGCCGATATAATTTATAGGGGCTTGGCACTCCTGTGTTTGACAAACTCGAAGCTCTACTGGCGAAGGCTATGCTTTCTCTTCCTGCAAGCAAGGGATTTGAGATTGGTAGTGGATTTGCAGGTAAGAATTTTTGTTGCACAAAATTAGTTGTTGTGGAAATGCATCCTGCTTTACAGTTGGTCTGAGTACTATTAACTTGTTCCCAGGTACTGACTTAACTGGAAGTGAGCATAACGATGAGTTCTACATGGATGAGGCTGGAAATGTGAGAACACGAACCAATCGCTCGGGTGGTGTACAGGTATTTATCCTAGCCCCTATTGCTTTAGTGCTCCTTTCCAGTACTTGTAATCAGAAGTATGTCACTGATTGTTAATTCTATGTGCATAAAGGGAGGGATATCAAATGGTGAAACAATATACTTCAAAGTAGCTTTCAAGCCAACAGCAACTATCGGGGTAAGCCATTCCAGTTCACAAAACTCCCTTTCAGAATAACAAAGCAGTGAAAATGCCGTATCTTGAAAGTATAGCAACATTTTCCACAGCGTGCTTTTCGAATGATAAGAACTGTGATTTATGCAGTTACAACTTACAACCACAGTTATGCCAAGTATCAAACATTTTAGCAACAACTATGCATATACAAATGTTTCTTTGGTGTAAAATGTTTGACTTCTTTCTATTGGAGTATAGTACTAGTAAGCTTATATGGGTAACATTGCATTCTTGCTACTTGTGGAGCAGTTATATAGCTATTTATCTGAGTCAGCAATTTAATTTTTCCAGAAGAAGCAAAATACTGTAACAAGGGATCATCAGGATATCGAACTTAGGACAAGGGGTCGCCATGACCCATGTGTTGTCCCCCGGGGTAATGGACCATTCTAATATTGTACTTTTTTGTTACTTCCACTAGTGTCCTATTATCTGATTTTTTTTCCATCATTTTTTTAGCTGTTCCAATGGTTGAAACGATGGCCGCATTGGTCCTCATGGACCAGCTGATGGCGCACAGTGCTCAGTGTGAGATGTTTCCGCTGAACCTTGCCCTACAAGAACCAGTTGGTTCCGCAAACAGTACACCTGTATTGGCACCAGATCTAGCATAACACCTTCCTTGGAACAATAAGCCCCTCTTTATAGTCCCCCCCCCCCCCTCCTTCTCTTCCTTTTTTTTTTGCCTGCCATATTTCAGGGTTTTGGTAAGCATTTTGCAGTTTTGTACCAAACCTGTATCCTAGCCTATACATTTGTTTAGTGTACATCAAGAGATTCATTGAACCTCGAAATAAAAGGCACATTTATATTCTGTTGTGTGAACAATTTGTTCTGGGCATCCAGTTAATATGATCAATACAACCTCTCTTAATTTTTGGATCAGGCTGTGTTTTCTATGTATACCATTACGGCAGTATGGATGTTTGAAATTCCGAATGCTTCTCTCAGTTCTATCTCACTTTCTGGGATTTTGAAGCTCATCTGTTTGGTGCTTGGCCCGAGAAAATTGGCGTAACAAAATACTATGCACGGAGAATATGGCTATCAGATTATATTTCATGATGATTCGGTGCTTATATAAGGTCCCGCCTGCCAACAATAGAGTTTAGACCATGATACGGGGCCACTGCTAGTGACACCGAGTTAATTTTGGTTTTTAAACACACATTTCTTGACTTTACCCTTTTAGAGCATCTCCAGTCGCGTCCCTCAAACCGTCCCCCAAACTGCGCCGGATTGAGGTTTGGGTGACGTGTTTTGTTCGTGCCGCGTTTGGGGGACGTCGCTCCCCAGCCGCGTCCCCCAAATGCCGCCCCCAAACATTTAAAATACTTTTTTTTGGTATTTTTATTTCAATTTCCACAAACTAATGCATAATTGGGAACGTGGTTTCCACAAACTAATACATAGTTGGAACCGTGGTGGACACAAATATAAAATATTGCAAATAAACTAAACCTAACTAGGCCGTGCCTCTGGATGCCGCGCGGGTCGCCCTTGAGGACGAGGACGAACTCGAACAGCACGTCCGGCTCCACGTCCATCTCCGACGATGAAGACGACGGCGTGGGAGGCGACGGCGAGCGTTTAGCTATGCCGCGGCCACGACCACGACCACGGCCGCGGCCGCGAGGTCGGCCTCCGCCTCTACCAGACATAGCGTCGAGTCTTGTTGAGAGATGGTGGCGGCTAGGGTTTGGGAGAGAGGCGCTAGGGTTTGTGTGTGAGAGGGACGATGAGAGGCGCCCCTTTTTATAGGCCGGAGGGAGGCGGATGAGCGGTGGCGCTCATTAACGCCGGCACGCAGAGCTAGGCGCGACGGGACGCGTCGCAGCACCCTCTGTGGGAGCTGCACCGTCGCTGCGGAAACTGCACCGTCGCTGCGCGCCAATAACTTCCGTCGCGAGGTAGGCGACGGTTAGGTTAAAATTAATTGTGCCGCTGACGGGTCAGTCCCGCCACTCCCCGCCTCGCTTTTCGTTGTGTCCGGCGTCCCCGGTGCGTCCCCTGTGGGACGGGGACGGGCTCGGGGCGCCGGACACCGTATCGGGGCGCGCCGGACAAAAATGGGCTTTGGGGGACGCGGCTGGAACGCATTTTTGGTCCGGCGCGTCCCAAATCCCTTTGGGGGACGCTTTGGTGGATGCGACTGGAGATGCTCTTAGTATGATAGGAGATGTCTGGTTTTGCATAAACAAAGACAAAAGGACAATGTTTTGAAATACTAACATAATTAAGAAAGTAGGAGAGTGACCGGAAAAGATAACAACGAAACGCAGTACCTGATTACAGCTAACAATGTTCTCTATTTTATTTGGTTTGATGGCTACAACTAACAATGCTCTCAACTATTATCTGCCTTGTTTTTATTTCTTAGACGCTAAGCACCGGAGCTACTAATCTCTACTACTTAAAAAGAACGAACATGTTCCCCCTTCTCCCCCAGTTTGGTCGTCCCTTCGTCGCCCACCCGTCTGGCCAGGCATCGCCATATAACTCGATCCAACGTTCGTGATTCACTTGTTCTCCCTCCCCAAAATTACGCACCCCTTCCTCCATTCGCTCTCACAAAATCACGGGCGCAATCAACCCCCGAAACCTGGACGCCTGCTGACCTTCGATCAAAACGCTGCGCGGACACACGGTCTTGCCGGCGGCCGCATCACGCGCCTTGTTCCTGACCTCCGGCGCCGCCTCGAATTCCTTGACCTCTGAAGGTTCTGATGCCACCTCGATGGAGGGGCGTCGTCGCCTGACCTTTGCTCATGTAAACGCCTGCCGATACCGCCATGACCAGATGCTTGCCCGGGGTCGTGCTGCTCAGCCTCCTCGCCCAGTTGCCGCCACTCAGACTTGTAGGCGCCAGTGTCCATCGTCAAGCCGCCCCGCCCCGGCTGCCATTCCCGGTTCAGGCCTACTCTAGGGTTACGTGCCCATTGCCGATGGGATTAGCGGCCTACGATATGAAGGTAAATCTGGGGAATAATTGTGATTGTCCTTCTACCCTTTGCGTTCGTCCCAGTCCCAGTAAGACAATACATCACCACACTAGTTCAGGAACAAGGATTCCTTGGTGATTTTGTTTTTATTTTGTTCGTGCAGTATATGAATTGCAGGCAGTTCAACATTTGTCTTCAGCACTAAGAATACCAGACCATTGTACTATTTTTTTTTTTCAATTTGAATACCTACTCAGAAGTTGCATTTTTTAGATTCTGTCTTCCTAGATGATTGCTCTGTACTAGAATGGACGTGTAAGCTTCTGAACGGAGGCATGAAGGTTAATCTACATATGTTATTGTACTACAGTATTGTGATTATGATGATTTCAGAGGTTTTAGTTTGCTGTTGTGTACAGGTAAGTAACTGGATAATTTCACAACTGAAGAGTGCCTTCCCTTCCTGACGTACATTGGATCACAATAGCAATTAAAATGCTATAACCTGCGTAGGCCATTTATCTGGCAGGTCTGCAAGGTGTAGGAAGTAAAATGATTGTGCATGATGAGATTGCTCAACTGATGGGTGGATAAATATCAGACCTGTTCTAGAAGAGCAGGAACGCTATCTGAACTACACTGGATTAGCTAGGTACAGACGTTCATCTCTGTTTGTCTGATCAACGATTGTAAGCTACTCCGTGATTAATTGGTCTGAGCTCATGTTTCCAGAAAAAGCAAGTATCAGATGTTGTCTTTGCTAACACAGACGCAAAGGTTATCCTACAAGGTGTAGAGAAGACTACTGATTGCGCAATACTCGGGCCTTATATGGAGAAACTGGTGCTTTTCATAGCCTTTATTTTACAAGAGTTACGGTACAGGGAAGAATTGTATGCTTATCCTTGCAGATGTGTACTGGGTTGCTATTATTCAACTCACCGTATTGGGTGAACATATACTGTTTATTAATATATCAAGAGTTGAAGCTATCAAGTTACATTTCTTTATTATGGTATTGCTACAGTTTGTGCTTGGCTAAAAAAAGGCATTGACAGGTGGGTGTGCCTGTTTACCGACAAGGAACAGTGGCCAACCTGCACAAATAACCAACAATACAGTGGAAGAGGAAAATAAATAATATTGATGTGATTGTAGTGGATACTGCTCGAAGATTGCAGGTCAGCCTTGTCTTTGTTTCCTTCCAAATGACATCCTAAAATTGGAAAAGGGAAACCATTTTACACTTGTTCTCATTGTTTTCTTTGCTTATTCTTGAGCTCCAGTACTTCTAATGTGTTGCTCTCACTTCAGTACCACTAATGTGTTGTTTAGGTTGTGGTAGTTTTTGACATGGAGATCTGGGTTGTGGCAGCTACTATCATGGAAATTATGCCTTATTTAAGTGAAATGAACTTGTTTTTACTTCATTGCCAGTTTTTTCAAAATGCATGATTTGGCCTTAGTGCTTTGAAATAATGTTTAATGAAACAAAATTGCCTTCTCGGAGGATTCTATTGATCATCTGAAGTATTTCCAATAGAAAGAATATCAGAAAACTCAGGTTTTTTTTAGTCATGAAAATGAAAAACACACATGCTCTCACGACTTTTGTATCATTCTTCATACGTGTGAACCTTACTGCGGTTTTGCTTCATAATGATTACTGAGTGTATGTTTACTGTAACATGCTTCTGAATGTAAGAAATTTGTGCTCTTATTTATGGTCAGGCTAATGGAAGAAAAAAAAACTACCAGGAAAGGTGCAATTGGTCACTTTATGTAGCCATCACATGTCAATATTGCTAGAAACAAAAACTAATGGATGATTTGCGCAGACAAATGTTAGTATAAGCTGTTGTGGGTGGTGTTGCTGTTGGAAACAGATTTTTTTTAGAGCACACATGTTGTAGAGGGTGTCACTAGAGATGCCAAGAGAAACCAAGAAATGCTTGTGGCCTGTCAAAATGACTTTCTCTGACCAAAGAATTTCATTTTAATACAATGTTCGGATTTCTCTACATATATGTGTTACCTTTATATATGTGGATTCAAGGGCCGTATTTAGTTTACCATGAAAATTCATATGTGTGTGGCGGCTATGGCAATGATGTGTGAAGAGACCATACACTGTCTATGCCTCACCATGAGCTTTGCAAATGATGATTGCCTTATTGCTGCCTTTGTTGCCACAATGAGATGAAATGATTCAATGATTGTATTGAAGTGCTTATGTTTCTTTTCCTATATATAGAGAAACTCTGGAATAATGGTGTATTGACACACTGCTAACATATTGATTCATTTGTATTTGCATGTAGTTTAGGTGATGGAGTAGCTTGCCGTGTAGCTGTACGTGAGATGTGTACAAGCATGGTTCAGCAGGGGATGTGCAGGGCCAGATGCCGGCGTAGTCGTGCGATACGACTTAGCTGATGAGATGCCGACCGTGTGAGATGCATGGTGCTGCATACAAGTCCCAAGCTGTGCTTGTGTGTGCATGGTAGGCCAGATCGTGTTGTTCCTAGATGGAATCTAGGAAGAGATCAAGTCAACTGATAGTGTTATGTTGTACTCGTGTGCTCTCTGGATATGTTATGTTGTACTCTATCCTGTGGTGTGTGGCTCGGTCTGGGGACCTGGTAGGCTTTGTGTCGTGGTTGAGCGGGTACTCGCTGTTCTGGTCGATGGTGTGGTTTTGGGAGCGGTGGCTCAGTGTGTTGCATAACTCATAACTCTGTATGTGTCGTTGCTTTATTAATTTAAAGCAGGGCTAAGGCCTTAAGTTTAAAAAAAAAGTCAACTGATAGTTAATTGCATGCATGGGTTAGTCAGTAGGTTAGCTGGTTTGGCCGAGTTCTACGCATGGTGGAGTGATTCCAGGAAGTGGAGGACGTGCGTTAGTTGTTAGTAGTGTGAGTTTCTACCTTGTATATATATTGCATCAAATGAATGAAAAAGCAGCCGTGAGAGGCACCACCAAAATGTAGTCTGCGCGTATTCACCAGGGTAGAATGTTTCTTGGCAAAGGCTTATCCATCTTCATTAGCTGTAAGTGTGCGTGTTTGTTCATGAGAGAAGAGAGACAAGTGAGAACTAGAGGTAGAAGAGAGGACGAAATAGGGGCTGCAAGATGCAGCCTCAACATGATATATACCAAAAGTGCATCTATTTAGAATTCATCAGATTTGGGCCTCTCCAATGAGAAGTCGCGTAGGTGAGCTTTATTGATAAAAACTGCTCATTTCAACATGATCATTTTCCTTTCCAGTGATGTGGTACATCCAGTTGATAGGATTGTGAAATTGCCAGCGCTTATTGTATAGTTGATAGAAGTATATTTTAGTTTTCTCTTTTGTCAAACAAAACAAATATACCCAATTATAATCCAGTAACTAATTAAGAAAGATTAACTACAATGAAAGTTTTGATTTAGAATAGTGAGTGCTTAAGAGACTCATGTAAGCATTGGTTCATTTAAACACTATAGATAATAGAATTAGAGCTTATTGCCTCATAGGAGATGGGGAGGTCTAATCCGCGTTCAAGGCACTCATCACATTTTTTCCGAAAAGGTGAAGTCCCGGCTCTGCATCCATATAGCCTTTTTATTTTATGATTGTGGGCTGTGAGATGAATCATCCAACATTGTAGTGCATCCAAAGTGTTGTTTTTCTGGTTTCTCACTTGGTTTCAACCTTCTTTATAGGATACCTTGGAGTTCAACTCGAGGATATTGGTCTTTGGATACCACTATACCAGTATTGAACTACAACTGGTGTTGTGGTAAATAAAATTTTGTGTAAAAAGATAAAATAAGATGATGTATTGTATTTGGGTTTGAGAGAAACATCAACTAATGTGTGTATAACTCAAGCGCAAAATGTCTTTTGACTGTTCTTATTGATATTTTAAACTTTGTTCGTTCATGGATATGTGATGCAACCGCATAGAAGGAAATACATTTTCGTTTTAAGAAAATATTGAACTGCAGAAAAAGTTGCAGGATGGCGACCTAGGGATGGTAGAGGTGATGAAGATTAAGAAGCTCATGCCCAAGCTGGGATTCGTGCTACGTAATAACTATTTTGTGCTTTAACATATACTGCTCATGCGGGTGGAGTAGGCTGACGGTGGGGAAAGTGTCGTCAACATTTACCTCCTCCAAGTAATATGTGTATGCAGATTTGGACCTTAGGATACTATGGGGCATACATAGTGGGAGCATTAAGATGTGGACCTCAGTTTGTAGATTTGAGATTGGATTTCTCTTACGTTGCCTACTCCAGAGAGTAGTTGGTGTTTGAAGTGTTGTGGCTGCCTTTAAAAAATCCACTGTATTTGTACTATTGTGTAGTTGAGCTTGTGACAAAAAGTGTTTTGTACACAGATTTTGGACTAAGAAAACACACAATTTTGTCAATCACATAAGTGTAAAACCCTCCGTGACATAGATTTTTGCCTTTTGATCTTGCTCAATTGTATATAGTTAGAGATATCAATTTGCAAAAAGAAATAAGCAAATACGTCTTGTTCCGATTTGCCTATGAGGCTTTAAAAAATATGCGAACAAGATCTGGTGTTTTGTTGCACAAATATTTAACTTCATGCATGCGATCTGATAGGTATTTTTCTGTTCTCAAATGTACTACGTGATTTTATTTATAGAAACCAAACTAGCATATTCTTGTGTAATTGTTTTAGAGGGGAGAAAATGAAACATGATCCACATAAGAACATCGACGTCAAGAGAAACCATGCAGAAAGAGAGAAGGATGAAAGTGATCGTAGCCAGGAAGAAAAGCAAATGTTCAGCATGATATACTTGAAAATCAAGTTCCATTGAGATCACTCTTAATGTGTGTGTTTTCCATATATATATATATAGCAATAATTTTATTGTTTTTCTAGATAATTTTTGATAACCCATGACAATGCATGGACATTTAACTATTTGAATACAACCACCGCTTTTCCAACTCCATGCCAAACCATACACCACAACCTGAAGAAACACTTTTCATAATCCATGGTTAAGTTTTGTAACTTTTTTAGAAAGATTTACCTGTGCATTGGCATTTATATAAAATATAAAGGTCGTGAAAACATTTTATTGGTGATTATTATATAGTGCATATCTAGGGTATTGTCTTTTCTTTCACTTTGTGAAGTGGTGCTGATGTTAAAATGATGTTTCATAAGATACCTTTTTCCTGTTGAAATGGTGATTAATAAGATATCTTTTGCTCCACATACCATGGGAAAATTTATGTACATTATGATATAACTGATTTGTCTAAAATTTCTTAGTGAGTTGTAAATTATATATGTTCATTGAGAAATAAAATTTGAGTACCCGTGGCAACGCACGGGCATTCGTACTAGTGCACTCTAAAAACGGGAAACCACAAACGTAGCTCGAGCTACATGTAGCTTGTTTTTAAAAAAATTAAAAATAATATTTTAAAGTTTCAAAAAAATCTGCAAATAAATCTAGATGTATAGAATCTTGTGCTATACCAACGTGCAAATTTGCAACTCGAAATACCTTATATTGGAGACTATACAAAAATGACAAATTCTAATATCTATAATAGTGAATAGTACAAACTCTCACAATCTCAAAATCTGTCACATTTTGTTATTTTTGTGCTGCATCGAATATATGCTATCTTGGATTCAAATTTTACACAATGATAGAACTCAACATTGCCTACATCTAGATTTTTTCAGATTTTTTTGAAACTTAGAATGCCATTTTTTATTTTTTTTGAAAAAAAAAGAGCTACATGTAGCTCGTCCTACAAAAGTTCGCACTCCTCTAAAAACGGGCTTCCAAATTACAATTTGCATTGTTGTGTTGACGAGGTCTTCCAAACTTGACCTCGCACGGCCATGTTGACGAATAATTTTGAACAACAACTATGTAGTGTGAGAAAGAATTTTGTAGAACTGATTAGTTTACTTTCAGTTAAGACATGTACGTGCAAATTAAAATGGAAAATGAAAATTTCAAGTAAGTGCTCTTTGTCTACAAATGCATTTACCTACTTTTGTACTTTACACACGTATTATAAACAACAATTTGGTGTAATGAAAAAGAAAGTTTGTATTATAAGCTTGAATTTCATCGTACTTGGTTGGTTTTAGGAAGTAATGCATGCCCTAACAAAATGCATGTAAGCAATGAAAAAAACAAATGTATCATATAAACTTGTTTTTATCCTCTATTTTACCCAACCAATTCATAAACAAGTGATCAAATTACCAGTTTATGATATGAAATGTTGGTAATACAAACTTGCTTTCCATGCCTTGTGTTGCCTTTTCCAAAGTATATCAGTGTGTGCCCTCCAAATTGCAAAAATGTGATTTCTAATTGCCACTTTTATGATAAGCAAAAACAACAACATACTAGAAACTTGTTTTTACTCAAGGAATTGTCAACTTATTGATCATGCTAGAAAAAAACATGTTTGTATAACTGTCTTCTTTTTCGTGACAGAAAGCTGCTTCATAAAAAAAGTCATGCTTATGTTGGATCTAATTTTGAAAAACTCGTCGCAAGGAAGGCAACAATGAAAACAATTTTCAGAGGGCCGCTTCCTTAGAGAATAATGATTTTTTGATTCATAAGCACTTAAGCAGTTTGCATGACCCTAACGTCGTCTATTTTTCTCTGTATATGGGCATGTGGGTATGTCATGTGTGCTTGTTCCGCCATGTGTGGGGGCATGGTTCGTGACTTCGTATACAACGAGGGAGCGCTGACTTGGAGAAAGCGCACACGCTCCTTTAAGTATTTAGGTTTATTATTTTTTATCTAAAAAGGAAGAAACCACCATCTCTATATGTAAGGGTATATTGCCCCTATGTGTGGTTTTGGTAATTAATGACAACCCCAATGGATTAATGTTTTCATTGAGTTTATATGAAGGAATATTGTTATCACCAGAATTTGACCGAGTCAGAAGTGGGCCGCGATTAAGATGGGCTTGAAGAATATACATGAAAGAAATACATGAATCGGCCTTATATGCAAAGTTTGGGCTAGTTTGCCCGTGTATCTGTAATATAGTAAGATACGTGTCGGTTAGATAGAGTTTGGCTCGTGCCCGGTTGGGATTATTCCCACGTTAGAAAGTCTACGGACTATAAATATGTATCTAGGGTTTATGAAATAAACAACAATCACGTTTACCACAAACCAATCTAGGCGCATCGCCAACTCCCTTGTCTCGAGGGTTTCTTCCGGGTAAACATCATGCTGCCTAGATCGCATCTTGCGATCTAGGCAGTACACATTTATTCGCTGTTCATGCGTTGCTCGTACTGAAGCCTTTTTGATGGCGAGCAACGTAGTTATCTTAGACGGGTTAGGGTTAGCATTGTTCCTCGTATCATATATATGCTGTCGTCGTGCAACCCTGAGACGTCTAGCCGCCCTTACGCCTATCTTAGGTGTAAGGGCGGCACCCCGCTGGATCATTATTTAGTAGATCCGATCCGTTATGATTGCTCCTTGTTCTTCAAGGATTAGTTTAATATCCGCATAGTTAGGCCTTACAAACGGGTTGAAGGATCCGGTGCCACGTAGGGTGTAGTTTGCTAGCCCTAGACAGGATGTTCCGGGGATCAACTTCGTGTTTGTTTTTAGGCCTTGTCTAGGGTCGGTTTACGATCACCGTGCGTGGCTGCTAGGCTCAATCACGAGTAGGATGTTCCGATTATGTGGTGAGAACCCTAAATCGTAGTAGGTCGTTTTAGCTTTATTTCGATCATGCAGGACCACCATATATTCGTACACCTCGTACGGATCATGGCTGGATCGGCTCTTTGAGCCGATTCACAGGACAACCTGAGAGCCGATCGAGGTTCGTATTTAATGTTTACGTGTATGCCCTGCAGGAAACTAAGCGAGGCACATCCATCACCTTCCTGACCAGGTATAGGTCAGGTGGCATGCCCTTGCACCAGCATCGGACGTGCGTGCCGAGTCTTTGCGGGCCGTCGCTCGGAGGGACCAGGGCCAGCCGCAGCCCTGGGAGCCTCCCGGCTCTACCGTGTTGCCCGTCGTTGCTCGCCGGTGGGTTTTTGACCGCAACACATTCTGGCACGCCCGGTGGGACAATCTACGACATCAACCGCATCGCCATCTACACCTGAGATGGCGGACGGCACTCCAGTTACGTACGAGGATCTGACCGAGGAGCTCAAGAAGAAGTATGACGAGGTCAAAGCAATCCTCGAAGCCGACCTCATCGGCTCTTTTCACAGAACCCGCTCACATGGCATCAGGTGGAAAGGGTTCTCACCTGAAGGCGCGCTCGATGGAGTGGACCTGTCCGCCCCGTCAGAAGAACGCACCAGGTCCCTGCGTCAGGAGATTAACTTCATGGTAGCTCATTCGCTACACCGCCATTCTGAGAGCCTGGTGAACACTTTGGAGCGTGTCGCTCTTCGGGTGATCCAGGAAATCATGAGGCATCAGTACTCTCCGTCAGGACCAGCTCTCGGGACTTACCAAGGAGAGATGCCACTCCAGTCCCGTCCACCGCTGCCATTCGCGTTGGCAGCACCAGAAGTGCCGAATTCACCGGCATACGTCATCTACAAGATCGGTGGTGACCCTAGTGACTACCAGTTCTTGCATGAGGCGCCTAAGGAGATCCCTCACGGATACACGTGCACATACGTGCCAGACTGCAGTAACTGGGCACTCACAAACCAGACTGCAACAGCAGGGACTTCTGGAACAATAGGAGAAACTTCGGGAACAGATCTTGAGAAGCAGACGTGGCTAGCTAAGTATGCCACTCCGACAAACCTCCAGAGCTTAGCTCCTGCAGTTGGCTCAGAGCTGGAAAAGCAAGCATGGCTGGCTAAGTATGCCACTCCGGCGAATCTTCAGAGTTCGACTCCTGCAGCCAGCACCGCGGATCAGATCAGTACCATCCTGAGTGACCAGTTTGGCATGGTGCCGAGAAGGAGGACAATCGGCTATTCCAAGCCGTACCCCAACGAGTACGAGTTGATCCCGCTACCACCCAAATATCGGCTCCCTGATTTCTCCAAGTTTAATGGATCAGATGGTTCCAGCTCCATCGAGCATGTGAGCCGATATTTGGCACAGCTGGGCACGATCTCAGCATCAGATGAGCTGCGTGTGAGGTTCTTTGCACAGTCCCTCACAGGATCGGCTTTTGGGTGGTACACATCGCTGCCACCAGACTTAATCCGGACTTGGAAGCAGTTGGAAGAGCAGTTCCACATGCAGTATCACTCAGAGGCTTCCGAGGCTGGCATTGCCGAGTTAGCACAAGTACGTCAGAAGCGCGGAGAAACAGTGTCAGAATACGTCCAGCGCTTCAGGACCGTTAGGAACCGATGCTATTCGGCTCGTGTGACTAAAAAAGAAGCAGTCGAGTTGACGGTGGTGGGTCTCGCATCACCGATCAAGGACGTGGCCTCCCAAGCAGACTACCCTTCACTGGCGCACATGGTGCAGAAGCTGTCAGTATATGAACAGCGCCACCCAGATGTATACCAGGATAAATTCAAACGTGCGGTGGTCCTGGTTGAGGCAGATGAAGACGAAGGCTCTGCGGGAGATCAAGAAGTAGCAGTGGCTGAATGGACTCGGGGGGCAAGCCCCGTGTCCTGCAAGTGGGTTAAGCCACAAGGTCCTCCAAGAGGGTTTGACTTCGACGTTACCAAAGCTGAGCAGATTTTCGACCTCTTACTTAAGGAGAAGCAGCTAAAGGTACCCGAAGGCCACAAGATCCCCACGGCGCAGGAGCTGAACGGAAAGCCATACTGCAAGTGGCATAACACGTTCACCCATGCCACCAACGACTGCAGGGTGTGGCGGCAGCAGGTCCAAATGGCGATAGAACAAGGGCGTCTAATTTTCAGCCAGTACGCCATGAAAGTCGACACACACCCTTTCCCCGTCGTTAACATGGTGGAGTGCACTTACCCTGGAGGGTGCCAGCCAGGATTCTCGTTCAACATCAACATGGTAGCACCTGGACACCACTCTGGTAAGGACGGGGACGAGGGCAGCTGCTCTCGTAGCAAGGACACAGAGGAAGCCGTTCCACGCGATCGGCTCCATCACGATGGCAAGCGCTACATCACAGAGGGAGAAGTGAGGAACGTGAGATATCAGCGACCTCTCTCTGATCACCTCCTCAACAAGTACGTGAGTCAATATGACCAACGCCGACGACCCAACGATGATGATGAAAGAGATCGTCTGGCTAGGGACGCCAGGAGACATCGTCGGCATGATCGCGATGAGGAGAGATATGAGCGCCACGCCAAGGAAAAGTCAAGAGAGCAAGACGACGAGGATAGGCACTGGGACTGCCCCTTCTTCAGACACTGCTGGGATTCAGGAATGAGCCGATTGCCTACAATCGGCAACTGCCCAGAATGTAGACAGAAGAGGAAGGATGCAGCTAACGTGTCCGTGTTCAAACGTCTAGGGCCTCTCCCGCCTCGGAACAAGCACGCTGAGTCCTCTCGGGTGGAAGATCTCGAGGAATTGGAAGACGACGAAGAAGAAGAAGACAAGTGCCACCGACCAAGGTGGTGCCCTGATGGACTCAGCCGTTCCCAAAAGCGTAGGGTTCAGCGGCTACGTGGTTTGGAGGAAGCCGAAAGATTATACCTGCACACGCTGAGGAAGGCGCGGCCTGATCTGGCCGCTAAAATTCAGCGAACCCTGTACGAAGAAGGTCGGCCACAAAGGAAAGAGTGGCGTCCCAGACAAAAGAAAGCCGATGATGAAACATCGGCTGGCACAAACATGGTGTTCATCCTTCCGACGGAGTTTAGTGCTCCAGGATTAGACGAAGCACCTGTGGCACAACTTGACTGCGGCCCACGGCCAGTTATCTTTGAGAAGCCACGAGAAAGAAGCTACAGACATCTAAAGGCCCTGTACTTGCGAGGTTATATCAATGGGCAGCCTGTCAACAAGATGCTGGTGGACACCGGAGCGGCAGTCAACATTATGCCATACTCCATGCTACGTCGGTTGGGACGCTCTAGCTCGGATCTGATCAAAACCAACGTGACACTGAGCGATTTCAACGGCCAGGCGTCTGACGCGCAAGGAGTTCTGAACGTGGACCTGACCGTAGGAAGGAAAACCATCCCTACGACGTTCTTTATTGTCGATAGCAAGAGCACCTATGCTGTCCTGCTAGGAAGAGATTGGATCCACGCCAACTGTTGCATTCCATCCACGATGCACCAATGCGTAATACAGTGGGATGGAGATGAAGTAGAGGTCGTCCATGCAGATGACTCAGCCGAGATTTCAACGGATGGCATGAACGCTTGGGAGACAACAGGCCAAGAGCCACTCTCAGGCATCAATTTGGACGACTGCGAGCGCATCGACGTGACGAAGGACGGGGTTAGGCTGGTCTTATCCACCGGCCTGATCGTATAGCAAGGACAAACCTATGGACAAACATGCGAGGCCGATCCTTGGGATCGGCCCCAAGGATCTATGGAGGAACATTGTAAAACCTTCATTGAGCGATTCAATCAACGTGGAGGCCGATTCCAGCAATCGGCCAAAATTATCCTCACCACACATTCTGCCTGTGTTCAACGTCGATCTAATGGGCAGCGGTTTTACGTCGGCTGATGAGCTGGAAAAATCAACATTGGTCCTACCGGAGCCGACGTTCAAATACAGTGCCTTGACTAACTACAGAGCCGATATCCGCAGTTACCTGGCAGATTCGGCTCGGGGGGCACCTAATCAGATGAACATGTGCGATGCATGTGCAGATGAACATGTGTGCAGTGAAATATTGGGGGGCCGATAGAAAAATCGGCCAGTAAAAAAAATTCTCATGGTATACAGCCGATGCACGGACATCGACTTTAGAGCTAAGAAACAAAACCGATGCACAGCCATCGACTCTAGTACAAATTACACAGGATTTACCAGCTGCGTGTTCAAGACGCGGATTTTCACCAAGCCGGTCTTCAGTTCAGCTTCAAGGCCTTCTGCTTCCCTGAGGGAGTGGACAATGAGAGCTCCCTCAGCCGCAATGAGCCGATTTTGGTTCCCGAACTTTCTCTTCGAGGACTTCCAACCCTTTGCGCCAGTTCAGCAGTACTGTCAGAAGCGTCAGTTTTGGCATGCAAGGCAGCCTTTTGCTCATTAAGCCGTTGGTGTTTCGTCTACAATATCGGCTTTCAACGGAAGAAGAGGCGATCGATGGGGGAAAGTTTGGCTGGCTCGGCATGTGGCTGTTGATACGTCCAATTTGCATCACTATTTTATATCATAATTTGCTGTTATTCATTGATATATTTCATATTGGGACACAATACTTATGTTATTTCATCTATTTTGCATGTTTCATCATTATTGGAGGATCAAGCACCGGAGCCAGGATTCTGCTGGAAAAAGCACCGTCAGAACGCAATATTTCGGAAGATCAACTGTGGAAGGAAATTATACCAAAAATCCTATTTTTCAAGATGCCGAAGGAAGCCAGAAGGAGGAGCCACGTGGACCCAGGGTGGGCCCACGCCATAGGGCGGCGCGGCCCATGGCCTGGCCGCGCCACCATGTGGTGTGGGGGGCCCACAGCCCCTTTCGCCTCCTTTTCTTCGCGAAACCCTTCGTCCCGAAAACCTAAGCCACAGAGGGTATCTCGCGAAGAGTTACAGCCGCCTCTGCGGGGCGGAGAACACCAGAGAGAAAAGAGCTCTCCGGCGGGCAGGAATCCGCCGGGGAAATTCCCTCCGGGAGGGGGAAATCGACGCCATCGTCACCGTCATCGAGCTGGACATCATCACCATCACCATCATCATCATCGCCGTCTCCACCGCTGGACACCGTCACCGCCGTAGCAATTTGGGTTTGATCTTGATTGTTTGATAGGGGAAACTCTCCCGGTATCGATCTCTACTTGTTGTTGATGCTATTGAGTGAAACCATTGAACCAAGTTTATGTTCAGATTGTTATTCATCATCATATCACCTCTGATCATGTTCCATATGATGTCTTGTGAGTAGTTCGTTTAGTTCTTGAGGACATGGGTGAAGTCTAAATGTTAGTAGTGAACTATGGTTGAGTAATATTCAATGGTATGATATTTAAGTTGTGGTGTTATTCTTCTAGTGGTGTCATGTGAACGTCGACTACATGACACTTCACCATTTATGGGCCTAGGGGAATGCATCTTGTATTCGTTTGCCAATTGCGGGGTTGCCGGAGTGACAGAAACCTAAACCCCCGATGGTATATCGATGCAGGAGGGATCGCAGGATCTCAGAGTTTAAGGCTGTGGTTAGATTTATCTTAATTACTTTCTTGTAGTTGCGGATGCTTGCAAGGGGTATAATCACAAGTATGTATTAGTCCTAGGAAGGGCGGTACATTATCATAGGTTCACCCACACAACACTTATCATAACAATGAAGATTATTTAGCCGTATGTAGCGAAAGCACTAGACTAAAATCCCATGTGTCCTCGAGAACGTTTGGTCATTATAAGTAAACAAACCGGCTTGTCCTTTGTGCTAAAAAGGATTGGGCCACTCGCTGCAATTGTTACTCTCGCACTTTACTTACTCGTACTTTATTCAACTGTTACATCTAAACCCCGTGAATACTTGTCTGTGAGCATTTACAGTGAATCCTTCATCGAAACTGCTTGTCAACACCTTCTGCTCCTCGTTGGGATCGACATTCTTACTTATCGAAAATACTACGATACACCCCCTATACTTGTGGGTCATCAAGACTATTTTAAAGGCGCCGTTGCCGGGGAGTGAAGCGCTATTGGTAAGTGGAATTGGTAAGGAAAACCTTTACTGTTTGTGCTGATTTTATTTCTGCCTGCTGCTATAAGTCATTATGGAGAGATCTTCTCTTCAATTTCTATTTGGGAAATCTACTACGACTGCAACGGTAGTGGATGAGGCGCCAGGTAAGGAAATGATACCATATAAAATACCTATGAAAATTATTGAACGTGTTATGGATAACCGCTATGAAGGGGATGGAACTGTCCACCCTGGAGATCATTTATTGTTCTTACATGAATTATGCGGTTTATTCAAGTGTGCAGGTATTGCTATGGATGAAGTGAGGAAGAAACTATTCTCTTTATCGCTGTCTGGTAAAGCGGCGCATTGGTATAAATTACTGGATAATGGGGATTCTCTTGAATGGAATGATATTGTGCCCCGGTTTTATTCTAAGTTCTATCCTCCAAGTGAAATTCACAAGGATCGGAATCACATATATAATTTTTGGCCTCATGATGGAGAGAGTATTGCCCAAGCTTGGGGGGGATTGAAGTCTTTAATGCTCAAATGCCCCATTCATGAGCTTCCTGGTAATGTTATTATTGATAATTTCTATGCAAGACTTTCTTTTCAAGACAAGACCTTGCTGGATACTTCTTGTTCTGGATCATTTACACGCAACAAAGAAGAGTTTAAAAGGGACCTTCTTGATCGGATCCAAGAAAATACTGAAGGTTGGGAGAACGACAAGGACAGAGAATCAGGTATAATTTATGATTATAAATGCATTGAAGCTTTTATGGATACTGATAAATTTCGTAATATGAGTGCTACATATGGTCTTGATTCTCAAGTTGCTGCAAATCTTTATAAAGCTTTTGCCTCTCATTATGAATTGCCAAAGAAGAATTTTGATAAGTATCCTGAACCGTATAAAGATAAAATTGATTCATCTATTAATAAATGCGTTGTAGTTGAAACTGCTGATCATGTTATTCCTGAAGCTTATATTGAAAAAACTCCTTTCCCTGCTAAAATGAAGGAGTACTCTGTTATAAATAGTGCGGTTCATAAAAGTGAAAAGAAACCTATAGAACCTGAAGAACAAATAAAAGTTGAACCTGCTGTTGCAATAGTTAAAGATCTTGTGACTGAAAATGTGGAGGATGGTCATATTATTTTCTGTGAAGATGCTTCTAATATTGTTTCACATCCTAATAAACCCAAACAAGCTAGTGTTCCTATGCTATCTATTAGAATTGGTGATCATTGCTATTATGGATTATGTGATATTGGTGCAAGTGTTAGTGCCATTCCTTATGAGCTTTACACGGAGATTATGCACGAAATTGATTCTTGTGAACTTGAAGATATTGATGTGGTTATTCAGCTGGCTAATAGAGAAACTATTTCTCCAATTGGTATTGTTCGAGATGTGGAAGTTTTATGCGGTAAGATTAAATATCCTGCTGACTTTTTGGTACTTGGTTCTGCTGCTAGTGATTATTGTCCTATTATTTTCGGTAGACCTTTTCTAAATACTTGTGGAGCTATTATAGATTGCAAGAAAGAGAAAATTTTGACTAAATTTGCTGGTGAATCTTATGAGTTTAACTTCTCTAAATTTACCAAAACTCCTTATAAAGCTGATTTGCCTAGTGATGATTTTAAAATGGAGCAATGTGCATCTATTGTTCTTGTTCCTAACAATCCTTTGCAGCACCATTTGGAGGATAGCGAGAGTGAAGTTTTTAGGAAAGAAAGAGATGAGCTTGAGGAAATTTTTCTTCGCCAACCTATTCTCAAGCATGATTTACCGGTGGAAGATTTGGGTACAACACCGCCACCAAAGGAAGATCTGTTTTTGATTTAAAGCCTTTGCACGATAATCTTAAATATGCTCATATTGATGATAAGAAAATATATCCTGTTATTATTAGTTCTAAGCTTTCAGAGTTTGAAGAAGAAAGGCTATTGGAAATATTGAAGAAACACCGAGGCGCTATTGGCTACACTCTTGATGATTTGAAAGGGATTTCTCCTTCTATTTGCCAACATGCTATTAATATGGAATATGATGCGAAGCCTGTTGTTGAACATCAGCGTCGTCTAATTCCGAAGATGAAGGAAGTGGTAAGGAATGAGGTATTAAGACTTCTTGAAGCTGGTATTATATATCCTATTGCTGATAGTAGATGGGTTAGTCTTGTGCATTGCGTTCCCAAGAAAGGAGGAATGATTTGTTGTGCCTAATGATAATGATGAGCTCATCCCTCAAAGAGTAGTTGTAGGGTATAGAATGTGCATTGATTTTCGAAAAGTTAATAAAGTTACTAAGAAAGATCATTACCCTTTACCATTTATTGATCAAATGCTAGAAAGATTGTCTAAAAATACTCATTTTTGTTTTCTTGATGGTTATTAAGGTTTTCACAAATTGCTGTTAAAGCTAAAGATCAAGAGAAAACCACTTTTACTTGTCCCTATGGAACTTATGCTTATAGACGTATGCCTTTTGGTTTATGTAATGCTCCTGCTACTTTTCAAAGATGCATGTCTGCTATTTTTCATGGTTTTTGTGAGAGTATTGTAGAGGTATTCATGGATGATTTTTCCGTCTATGGGAATTCATTTGATAGTTGCTTGCGAAACCTTGATAAAGTTTTGCAGAGATGTGAAGAAACTAACCTTGTTCTTAATTGGGAGAAATGCCACTTTATGGTCAATGAAGGAATTGTATTGGGACATAAAATTTCTGAGAGAGGTATTGAAGTTGATAGAGCTATAGTTGAAGCAATTGAGAAGATGCCCTTTCCGAGGGATGTTAAAGGTTTTCGTTGTGTTCTTGGTCTTGCTGGGTTTTTTAGGAGATTTATTAAAGATTTCTCCAAGATTTCAAAACCTCTTACTAATCTTCTTCAAAAAGACGTACCTTTTGTTTTTGATGATGATTGTAAGGAAGCTTTTGAAACTCTAAAGAAAGCCTTAACAACTGCTCCTATAGTTGAACCTCCTGATTGGAATTTACCATTTGAAATTATGTGTGATGCTAGTGATTTTGCTGTAGGCGCTGTTCTTGGACATGACGAGTAGATAAAAAACTGAATGTTATTCATTATGCTAGTAAAACTCTTGATGCTGCTCAAAGAAATTATGCTACAACTGAAAAAGAATTATTAGTTTGTAGTCTTTGCTTGCGATAAATTTAGATCTTATATTGTTGATTCAAAAGTTACGATTCATACTGATCATGCTGCAATTAGATACCTTATGACAAAGAAAGATGCTAAGCCGAGGCTTATTAGATGGGTACTTCTTTTGCAAGAATTTGATTTACATATTGTAGATAGGAAAGGTGTTGATAATCCTGTTGCTGATAATTTGTCTAGATTGGAAAATATTGCTTATGATCCTGTTCCTGTTAATGATAGTTTTCCAAATGAACAATTGGCTGTAATAAAGGTGAGCTCGCGAGACAGTCCTTGGTATGCTGATTATGCTAACTTTATTGTTTCCAAGTACTTGCCTCCAACCTTTTCAGCTCAGCAAAAGAGGAAATTCTTTTATGACTTGAGGCATTATTTCTGGGATGACCCACACTTATATAAAGAAGGAGTGGATGGTATTATGCGAAGATGTGTTCCCGAATATGAACAACAAGAGATATTGAGTAAATGTCATGGTAGTGCTTATGGAGGACATCACTTTGCCGGAGAAAGAACCGCGCAAAAGGTTCTACAATCAGGTTTTTATTGGCCAACTCTCTTCAAGGATGCGAGAAAGTTTATTTTATCTTGTGATGAATGCCAAAGGGTTGGTAATATCTCCAGACGTAATGAAATGCCTATGAATTATACTCTTGTTATTGAACCGTTTGATTGTTGGGGATTTGACTTCATGGGACCTTTTCCCTCTTCAGAAGGTAACACTCACATACTTGTTGCTGTTGATTATGTTACTAAATGGGTGGAAGCCATACCTACAAAAAGTGCTGATGGTGAGACCTCTTTAAGAATGCTTTTAGATATTATTTTTCCTAGATTTGGAGTGCCTAGATATATTATGACTGATGGAGGTTCTCATTTTATTCATGGAGGTTTTAGAAAAACTCTTGCTAAGTATGGTATTAATCATAGAATTGCTTCTGCTTATCATCCTCAAACTAGTGGTCAAGTAGAATTATCAAATAGAGAGATTAAATCTATTTTGGGAAAGACCGTTAATAAAACTAGAAAAAATTGGGCTAGTAAATTGAAGGATGCACTATGGGCTTATAGAACTGCTTATAAAAATCCCATGGGAATGTCACCTTATAAAATGGTTTATGGGAAAGCTTGTCATTTACCTTTAGAATTAGAGCACAAAGCTTATTGGGCTGTTAGAGAATTAAATAAAGATCCTAAACTTGCCGGTGATAAGAGGTTGTTGCAATTAAGTTCTCTAGATGAATGGAGAAGTGAAGCTTATGAAAATGCTAAACTCTTTAAAGAGAAAGTTAAAAAATGGCATGATAGAAGGATTATCAAAAGAGAATTTAATATTGGGGATAAAGTCCTATTGTATCAGTCTCGTCTCAGACTCTTTGCAGGGAAATTACTCTCAAAATGGGAAGGACCATATGTTGTCGAGGAGGTGTATCGTTCAGGAGCAATTAAAATTAGCTCTCTCCAAGGCAATGCCACGCAAGTGGTGAATGGACAAAGACTCAAGCATTATATCTCAGGTGATTCTTATAATGTTGATGTTGATATTATTCAAGTGGAAACACCGGAGGCTTTCATTAAAGGACAAATTGACAGTCCGTCAGAACTCGACTTTGAATAGGTAACAGTACTGGTAATGAAAAGTACGCAATTTACTTTCCGAACAATATTTTTGCTGTTTTTGGAAAATATGAAAAATTACGAGTTCGAAATGGAGTGGAAAGGACGCACGAGGGGGTGCCACCATAGGGCGGTGCGGCCTGACCTGGGCCCGCGCCGACCTATGGTCTGGCCGCCTCGTCGCCCCTTTCCGACTCTAGTTCGACCTGGTACTTTCCTTGTGTCGTGAAAATTTTTGCTATATAATCCCCCGGACCCCTGGAGGCCCGTATATCGTTTTCTCGACGTGTTTTGTTTCGAGCTGTTTCTGCCAGGATCTGTTTTCAGTTTAGAAGCACCATGGTCTCCAAGAACAAGGGCAAGGAGTTTCCGGATGAAGATAATCAAGATCTTGAGTGGGAAGAGGAGGACAAGGACGTCAAGGAAGAGGGTGAAGAAGAGATGGAGGAAGATTCGCGCGCACACCCGCGTGCTACCATCGCAAGCATCAAGGTGGTGGACAACCCTTTTAGTGCAAACAAGAGCGCAAGAATTCGCACTGGAGGAGCGGTTCCACGTCATTACCTGGCTCCGAAGACATCCTTATCAGGCACTCATCACCCCTTCCACAATCTAATTTTCAATAATCAAATTGAAGGGACTCCCAAGGCAGCATTGCCTAGTCAGTGGGATATAGATCGCTCTAACACTGCAGGAAGGAGGGAGCCTGAGGCTGAAGAGTGGGAAAATAACTCCAAGAGTTGGGACTCGCCGTCAGACAGACTCCTTAACCGCGTCGAGCACAATTCGGAGATGATTCGCAATCTCACATACATGATTGATGAGCTTCAGGAGCTTATTGAGAAGCTTGTCAGGAATTCATCACCACCATCGCCAAAGGAGTAATTCATCATCGGTATTGGCATCCCCTTGGTTTGTTCCAAGCTTGGGGGAGTGCCGCGGTATCACATCATCACTACCTTTTACTTTTTATTATCAAGTAGTGTCATATCATGAGTAGGGAAGTTATCATATAAGATGGGTTGCAGTTTGGAAGTATCTCTCCTTTAGTTGGTTGTCTATGTATCCCTTGGTGTGAGTTATCGTTATGGAATATTAATGAGAAGTCTTATCATTTACATTTTGCATATCTTATTTTAGTTTGCAATCTCTATTATATGATTTATCTTGTCATTAGTATTGGTATCACTTTGGGAGCATTGAATAAATCTATTTGGTTTTGGCAAACTTAGCATTGGTCAATAGCAACAACACTTTGAGGCTTAAGTAGAAAAGAGAAATACATGTAGTTGTTTCATTGTCTTTCTTTCTTGTTAGCTCATAGCTTATTATTCTGAAGTTAAAATTGTTTGTGCTTACAAGGAAGATGCATGATTGTTTCTATCATATGTATATTTGTTTGTTTCCTTCAACTCTTATGCTTGCTAATTAGCCTTGTTAGCCAAAGACTTGTACTGAGAGGGAATACTTCTCGTGCGTCCAAACCTTAGCCCAAACCTATGCCAATTGTGTCCACCATATCTACCTAGTACATGGTAATTTCTGCCATTCCAAGTAAATACTTCATGTGCTACCTTTAAACAATTCAAAACTTAGCAATCCTTATTTGTGTCAATGTTTTATAGCTCATGAGGAAGTATGTGGTGTTTTATCTTTCAATCTTGTTGGGCAACTTTCACCAATGGACTAGTTGCTTCATCCGCTTATCCAATAATTTTGCAAAAAGAGCTGGCAATGGGATTCCCAGTCCCAAATTAATTAAACTAAATAGACACTCCTCCATGGTATGTGATTGATGGAAGGCACCCGAAGGATTCGGTTAGCCATGGCTTGTGTAAGCAAAGGTTGGGGGGAGTGTCATCATCATAATAAAACTAAAATAAAAAGGCACTCCTTCATGGTATGAGATTGTTGGCAGGCACCCGAGGACTCGGTTAGCCATGGTTTGTGAAAGAAAGGTTGGAAGGAGTGCCACATAAAATGAAAATAATATGGGAGCCGCTCTTTGAAGGTTTGTCTGGCAAGGGGGTTAGAGTACCCGCTACCAGTCGTTGACAACAACAAACACCTCTCAAAATGTTACTTTTATTCTCTTTATATGATTTCAAAACTGAAAAAGCTCTAGCACATGATTTAATCCCTGCTTCCCTCTGCGAAGGGCCTGTCTTTTACTTTATGTTGAGTCAGTAAACCTATTTCCCTCCATCTCAAGCAAGCATTTGAGTAGTTGTGATCAAACCATTATATTGTGATTTGCTTCGTCATGTCTTTTATTCTTCCTTGTTTAGTACAAGTTTTATCTGAATGAATATAGCTTTGCAAGTTATCAATGATCATGAAGAGACCATTATGATTGAGTATGCAAGTTGTGCCTTATAAACTTTAACATGAGAGCGCTGCTCAATGAGATAAGTATAATACATTAATTGTTCTCTGACCAAGAACGAAGTTTGCCATCACCAATTATGATTTCTTATGCACCTTTATTTGTGATTACCTTATACTTGTTTCAAGTTGAGTTATATGAGGAAGTTGACTACTATAATGTCTTGTGCGAATGAATATGATGCTTCTTGTCCGTATTTTATTTATCGACTCTTCACTCCATAAACATGTGGTCCTGTTTATCGAGCTCGGTTCGCTTGGGGACAAGCGAAGTCTAAGCAGGGGGAGTTGATACGTCCAATTTGCATCACTATTTTATATCATAATTTGCTGTTATTCATTGATATATTTCATATTGGGACACAATACTTATGTTATTTCATCTATTTTGCATGTTTCATCATTATTGGAGGATCAAGCACCGGAGCCAGGATTCTGCTGGAAAAAGCACAGTCAGAACGCAATATTTCGGAAGATCAACTGTGGAAGGAAATTATACCAAAAATCCTATTTTTCAAGATGACGAAGGAAGCCAGAAGGAGGAGCCAGGTGGACCCAGGGTGGGCCCACACCATAGGGCGGCGCGGCCCATGGCCTGGCCGCGCCACCATGTGGTGTGGGGGCCCCACAGCCCCTTTCGCCTCCTTTTCTTCGCGAAACCCTTCGTCTCGAAAACCTAAGCCACAGAGGGTACCTCGCGAAGAGTTACTGACCGCCTCTGCGGGCGGAGAACACCGAGAGAGAAAGAGCTCTCCGGCGGGCAGGAATCCGCCGGAAATTCCTCCGGGAGGGGAAATCGACGCCACCGTCACCGCCATAGAGCTCGACCTCATCACCAACACCATCATCATCAGCACCACCATCATCACCGCCGTCTCCACCGCTGGACACCGTCACCGCCGTAGCAATATGGGTTTGATCTTGATTGTTTGATAGGGGAAACTCTCCCGGTATCGATCTCTACTTGTTGTTGATGCTATTGAGTGAAACCATTGAACCAAGTTTATGTTCAGATTGTTATTCATCATCATATCACCTCTGATCATGTTCCATATGATGTCTTGTGAGTAGTTCGTTTAGTTCTTGAGGACATGGGTGAAGTCTAAATGTTAGTAGTGAACTATGGTTGAGTAATATTCAATGGTATGATATTTAAGTTGTGGTGTTATTCTTCTAGTGGTGTCATGTGAACGTCGACTACATGACACTTCACCATTTATGGGCCTAGGGGAATGCATCTTGTATTCGTTTGCCAATTGCGGGGTTGCCGGAGTGACAGAAACCTAAACCCCCGATGGTATATCGATGCAGGAGGGATCGCAGGATCTCAGAGTTTAAGGCTGTGGTTAGATTTATCTTAATTACTTTCTTGTAGTTGCGGATGCTTGCAAGGGGTATAATCACAAGTATGTATTAGTCCTAGGAAGGGCGGTACATTAGCATAGGTTCACCCACACAACACTTATCATAACAATGAAGATTATTTAGCCGTATGTAGCGAAAGCACTAGACTAAAATCCCATGTGTCCTCGAGAACGTTTGGTCATTATAAGTAAACAAACTGGCTTGTCCTTTGTGCTAAAAAGGATTGGGCCACTCGCTGCAATTGTTACTCTCGCACTTTACTTACTCGTACTTTATTCAACTGTTACATCTAAACCCCCTGAATACTTGTCTGTGAGCATTTACAGTGAATCCTTCATCGAAACTGCTTGTCAACACCTTCTGCTCCTCGTTGGGATCGACATTCTTACTTATCGAAAATACTACGATACACCCCCTATACTTGTGGGTCATCAGCTGTCTCAGAATTACCTGAGTTCAAAGCCCTTTGTCTGATCTGTGCATCCTCACCGCTATTCTCGCCTTGACTGAGGCTCGGGGGGCAGCTAGCCTGATAGATGCTCTGTTTTAGAAGCCGATTGGGGTGTCATCGGCTGATCCTTCGTCGCAACCCTCTTCGAAAATGGTGAGTTCTTGCAGAAGAGGATCACTGGAGCTGGTGGGAGGAATTTAAGGGCTCTTTTGAAGACTCTACATTATCCACCAGATCTCAAAGTCATCAGTCGAAGAGTTGAAGGATAGATTGTGAAGAACCGATGCGTTGCTATCGGCTCATGGAGCATTGGCTAAGTGAACAAATCGGCAAAATCAGTATGAGGAGGAATCGGCTGAATTAGCTTAAAGGAAATCGGCAAAATCAAATTGGGGGAAGTTCTTCATTGATAAACAGGATTTCTTACATAAAGAGCTGATTGCTCTCAAAAGGAAGTACTAGGGGATACATTGCCCCATCTACTACTACTGATCCTATGCTAAGGGTCCTATCTACGGGCCGTCGCTGCCCTCGTCGTCGCCGTCGTCGCCGTTGTCGGCGCTACTCCCGGCGGGCTCGTCGTCGCTGCTGCAGCGGCCGCCGGCAGGGCCCTCGTTGTCCTCGTCCTCCTCGTCAGCGTCGTCGTCATCGCTGTCGAAGTCGCTGAGGTTCCTCGGCCAGGGACAGAAGCGTTTGGCCGGCGGTTCGTCGGAGGAGGTGTCATCCTCCTCCTCCTTCTCCTCCTCTTCTTCCTCGGGGGAGGTGAAGTCGTCACAGGAGAAGCGATCGTCATTGCTCTCCTCCTCCGTTTCCCCGTCGGCAAGGAAGCGGAGGTCACTTTCCCTGTCGGTCGAGGACTTGTCGTCCTCAGACCAGACGGAGAAGTCGTGACTGGACTCCTCCCCGGCTTCGATGGCGCGGCGGATGTTGGCCGCATGGGCCTCCTCCGGGTTCCACTCCGGCGTCGGCTCGCGGGAGGAGGAGGATTGGGTGGAAAGACCCGATGAGGCAGAGGAGGAAGAAGACATGGTGGCGCAGGAGGGCTTTTATAGTGCTAATGCGAAGGGGATGAAAAAGCAAACTGTTTGGAGCGGTTAAATAAAAGGGGATATAGTAGAGATCCAATGCCGCAGCAGTTTCCGAGGAGATGGTGCCCAACAGAAAAATTTGCCACGTCACGCGGAGGAGTTGAGAAGGCAAGGCATCATGATGAAGGATACTGCGACGGTTCTGCCACGACATGACCCGACGAAGAAAGAGCGGAGTGATTTTGGAATTATCAATTCCAAAACCAGGGGGCATGTGTTATCACCAGAATTTGACCGAGTCAGAGGTGGGCCGCGATCAAGATGGGCTTGAAGAATATACATGGAAGAAACATATGAATCGGCCTTATATGCAAAGTTTGGGCTAGTTTGCCCGTGTATCTGTAATATAGTAAGATACGTGTCGGTTAGATAGAGTTTGGCTCGTGCCCGGTTGGGATTATTCCCACGTTAGAAAGTCTACGGACTATAAATATGTATCTAGGGTTTATGAAATAAACAACAATCACGTTCACCACAAACCAATCTAGGCGCATCGCCAACTCCCTTGTCTCGAGGGTTTCTTCCGGGTAAACATCATGCTGCCTAGATCGCATCTTGCGATCTAGGCAGTACACATTTATTCGTTGTTCATGCGTTGCTCGTATTGAAGCCTTTTTGATGGCGAGCAACGTAGTTATCTTAGACGGGTTAGGGTTAGCATTGTTCCTCGTATCATATGCTGTCGTCGTGCAACCCTGAGACGTCTAGCCGCCCTTACGCCTATCTTAGGTGTAAGGGCGGCACCCCGCTTGATCATTATTTAGTAGATCCGATCCATTATGATTGCTCCTTGTTCTTCAAGGATTAGTTTAATATCCGCATAGTTAGGCCTTACAAACGGGTTGAAGGATCCGGTGGCACGTAGGGTGTAGTTTGCTAGCCCTAGACAGGATGTTCCGGGGATCAACTTCGTGTTGGTTTTTAGGCCTTGTCTAGGGTCGGTTTACGATCACCGTGCGTGGCTGCTAGGCTCAATCACGAGTAGGATGTTCCGATTATGTGGTGAGAACCCTAAATCGTAGTAGGTCGTTTTAGCTTTATTTCGATCAAGCAGGACCACCATATATTCGTACACCTCGTACGGATCATGTCTGGATCGGCTCTTTGAGCCGATTCACAGGACAACCTGAGAGCCGATCGAGGCTCGTATTTAATGTTTACGTGTATGCCCTGCAGGAAACTAAGCGAGGCACATCCATCACCTTCCTGACCAGGTATAGGTCAGGTGGCACGCCCTTGCACCAGCATCGGACGTGCGTGCCGAGTCTTTGCGGGCCGTCGCTCGGAGGGACCAGGGCCAGCCGCAGCCCTGGGAGCCTCCCGGCTCTACCGTGTTGCCCGTCGTTGCTCGCCGGTGGGTTTTTGACCGCAACAAATATTCCATAGGTACTACTTGTATTCCATGTGTTGGATTCAAGTATGGATGCCATGAAGATAAAGATATACCTTGTGTATTGGCATCAAGATCATCGATTTGAAGATATATATGTGATATGATCAGGAAGAAGAAATGAAGATGGAGTTCTTATGTGGAACTCAATATTAGCCATGCTCTAGCTTATGTGATAAGCAACGAATGATCAAGATCTTGAGTGCTTGATTCCAAGTAAAGAATTCAAGTTATGGCTCTATGTCGGTGTCATGATAGTCTCATGAGTTGAGCTATGGTCTACTAAGATTTAGAGCATGCAAACAAATCAGAAACTCAATTCGGCTCCCGGGTGCGTATGATCCCTCTACCATAAAAACATATTTCCAAGTGTTAAAAAAATTTTACAAAAAAATTACATGTACATCTTCATAATATATGTGTATTCGTCAAGTTTCACGAAACAATGATATTTTTTGTAGTCTAAGCGAAAATGAGAAAATTTATCTTGTAACAAGTCTTTGTTTCAACACCAAATTTTGTCTTTTTTACACACGCCACGTGATATGTCGATTTTTCATTAAACAACTTTGTGAGCGCGTAGCACATGAAGATGTACGTGCGAAATTTTTGTTTCAATTTTTTTGACATTTTAAAATGTGTCTAACATGTATTTCAAAATAAAGGGAGCATACGCTCCCATGTGCCAAAACATCACTCCCCAAACAAATGAAGAATTCTATATACACCTCAAGATAGTATGATAGAGCATGAGAAGATACAAGGTTGATCAATACAAAGAGTGAAGAGTAGATTCAAGATTGGTCAACACATGAAGCATGATGAATGTGCCACGTGAAGTCATGTGGTATGGTAAGCCTTGTCAATTATGATTTATGAACTAACCCATCATATATGTGCCCTTGTGTTGTCTATGTGGGTTAGGTATGTTTTCATGGGCATGCATCAAAAGTGAGATCTCATATAGCCATGAGAGGTTGACATCAAGTGGTGATCGCCATCAAGGTCGAGTTGGACAAGTTGAAGATGAGCATCTCAAGTGGATCACATGCTTGAAGCTTGCCGTCCATTTGGTGATAATGGACATGTGAAGATGTGCATCAATGGAGCTATGCCATCATGGTGTATGGGGGAGCAATTGTGAGTCTTCACGAAGCAACAATGATCAAGTGAGGCATTCCGGCTTGAGTGGAGCTTGAAGAACTATCATCAAGATCAAGCGGGATGTGCAAGGAAAAGGTATGGCCTTGCTAGGTTTTCCTTTTACCGGTCTCAAGGTGGTTGTTGGGAGACCGGATTATAGGATAGATAGCCGCACTATCAAGAGGGGCTTTCGGTTGGGTAACTTGATCGCATCGTCTTAGGAAGCTCAATACTTTGAATACTTTTCATATCCCTATTGCTTCTTGGTGTTTCTCTGTGTGAGGTTCTTGAGCTTGTTGCTAGCTTTACAACAAGCCCAAGTTCATCGAAAACGGAATCCGCATGCATCTTCTATTGCATTTTCGAGTTTGGACGCCTTCACCGTTTCTTGACGGTGGGAGACTCCCTCTCTAGTATCATCTAAAAATATCCTGTGAGGAGCTTGTTGGGTTCTATTCGTCGTTATCTTTCCAACAAAATTGGTTTCATGTCAATCGGAGTTCGGAAGCATTTTCTATTTTAAAGAAAAAGAAAAGGTTTTTCAGGGGTCCCGAATTCCGGTCTGTGGCCCGGTACACCGGGTGCTGCTACTGGAAAAGTCGGTAGCCAGCCCGGTACACCGAGTGCTGCTACCGGACTGACAGAAGAAGCCAAAGCCAGGGGTACCACCGGGTCAGCTACCGGGTTGCTCGACTTTGCCTCAAACGACTAGTTTTCTCAGCCCAACTTTTTCCCAACGGTTATATTTGCTCTTACACTATAAATAGGCCTTCTTCCACCTAAGGCAAGTAAAGTTCTCTCACTTTCTCTCTTCCATTGTTGGCTTTGAAGAACTTGCCCTATCTTTTGATTTCCCCCATGATTCTTACTCATTCTTGAGGGATCTAAGAGAGGAGATCTAGATCTACAATCCCCACCAATCCATTTCTCCTCTAAGTGAGGGGAACCCCTTGGATCTAGATCTTGGAGTCGTTTGTTGATTTCCTCTTTGTTCTTCCTCTCTAATCTCATCCTAGCATTTTTTGCTTTGGTGGGATTTGAGTGTGAAGGATTTGAACACCTCCAGTGTTCTTGCTTTGCATCATTGTATAGTGTTGAGCTCTCCATCACGATTAGTTCGAGTGAGAGACCGTGAGCTTGTTACTCTTGGAGGGAGACCTCCTAGTTGGCTTGGCGATTGGTGCTCCGGTGATCTCTTCAAGGAAGATTGTGAAGAGGCTCGGGCTTCTCCTTCGTGGAGCTTGTGAAGTGGTTTTGGAGCTTTCGATCTCTGGAGTGGAGGAAAAACTAACCATAAGGAAAGGGCCATTATCCTTCGTGGGTTTGGCTCGGAGAAGAAGGTGAGCCTTCGTGGCGTTGGGGAATCCTTCGTGGGATCTCCACCTCTCCAAACGTGACGTACCTTCTTGCAAAGGAAGGGAACACGGGAATACATCTTCGTCTCCGCGTGCCTCGGTTATTTCTATACCCGAGCTTACTTTCCTTGTGATAGCCATCGAGCTTGAAGTATCTATTATATCTTCCTATCACTTGTTGTTCATATATATATCTTGTGCCTATCTTTCTTAGCTCTAGTTGTTGTTGTTGCACTTAGTTGAGCCTAGCATATTTCGGGTTTGTGCTTGTAGAATAAACATAGTTTAATTCCGCATTCTTACAAGCTAAATCCGTAAGAGTTTTTAAACGCTGATACGTCTCAAACGTATCTATAATTTCTTATGTTCCATGCTACTTTTATGATGATACTCACATGTTTTATACACATTATATGTCATTATTATGCATTTTCCGGTACTAACCTATTGACGAGATGCCGAAGAGCCAGTTGTTGTTTTCTGCAGTTTTTGGTTTCAGAAATCCTACAAAGAAAATATTCTCGGAATTGGACGAAATCAACGCCCAGGGGCTTATTTTTCCACGAAGCTTCCAGAAGACCGAGGGAGATACGAAGTGGGGCCACGAGGCGACGCCACACTAGGGCGGCGCGGCCAGGCTTGGGCCCGCGCGGCCCTAGCGTGTGGGGCCCCCGTGACTCCTCCGACTCCGCCCTTTCGCCTACTTAAAGCCTTCGTCGCGAAACCCTCTGTACCAAGAGCCACGATACGGAAAACCTTCCAGAGACGCCGCCGCCGCAATCCCATCTCGGGGGATTCAGGAGATCGCCTCCGGCACCCTGCCGGAGAGGGGAATCATCTCCCGGAGGGCTCTTCATCGCCATGATCGCCTCCGGATCGATGTGTGAGTAGTTCACCCCTGGACTATGGGTCCATAGCAGTAGCTAGATGGTTGTCTTCTCCTCATTGTGCTATCATGTTAGATCTTGTGAGCTGCCTATCATGATCAAGATCATCTATTTGTAATGCTACATGTTGTGTTTGTTGGGATCCGATGAATATTGAATACTATGTCAAGTTGATTATCAATCTATCATATATGTTGTTTATGTTCTTGCATGCTCTCCGTTGCTAGTAGAGGCTCTGGCCAAGTTGATATTTGTAACTCCAAGAGGGAGTATTTATGCTCGATAGTGGGTTCATGCCTCCATTGAATGCAGGACGATGTGAGAAAGTTCTAAGGTTGTGGATGTGCTGTTGCCACTAGGGATAAAACATCGATGCTTTGTCTAAGGATATTTGTGTTGATTACATTACGCACCATACTTAATGCAATTGTCTGTTGTTTACAACTTAATACCGGTGACATAGGCATCCCAAATGGGCCTGCTGAAGATAGTACCCGGGGTTTGCTGAAGGCCCACTACCCGAAAAATAAGAAGATTCGGGAACCCAAGATATATTAAGGAAAGTTAGAGCTGTAATAGGAAGTGTTATTTGTAATCTGGCGGGGTGAGTTAGAAACCGTCCCGGACTCTGTAACTTGTACAACATGAATCCATCGGCTCCGCCTCCTATATAAAGGGGGAGTCGAGGGACGAAGAGATCATCGAATCATTGTTTCAAACCCTAGTTTTCATAATCGACGAGTACTTTTCGGCTGAAACCTTCGAGATCTACTTGCCCTCTACTTCCAACTAAACCCTAGCCTACAATCCATAGGCATTGACAAGTTGATACCTTGTCAATTGGCGCCGACCGTGGGGATTAGAGGCGTAAGGATCTGATCTCGATGGCACGTTCAAGATCTTTGACATCATCAACCGCAAGCAACATAATGGATCGAGGTAACCAGATCGCTGCTGGTCTTGTCGATTTTGTTCCTCACCCACCCTCCCGTTTGGATGCATATGCGTATCTGGCGGAGCCTATGGAGATGACGTTCGGAAGGTTTCGCTTTCGCGTCGAGAAGGAAGGATCGTATCGTGTCGAAATTCCGATTTCGTCGGGATCGTCGGCGGTCGATTCCGATTTTTCAAGCTATACATCGTCAACCGAATCAGGAGAAGAAGAAACTTCGTCGACACGCTACGTCAGCACCAGGGCAAGAGAGAAACTCGCCAAGATCTTCAGCGACATGTCGTTTGAGTCATCCGCAGACTCATATATAAGCGATGGCTCAAGCAATATCGACAGTTATGACTTCATCGACAAATCTATCACAGTGGGCAAGGTCTTCATCAACCTCAACGATGATGTCACCAAACCCAACATAGATCTGAATACAAAATACCATCAGATTTATGCTATTGAAGATCAAGAGGAAACATCTGAGGCTTTCGACGATCTGGGAAATCCATACGTCGATCCCTCGGATCTGCGACGAGGCCTGGGCAATAAATACGTCGGGCCACAGCCGCGAGACAGAGTTCAACTTTCGCAAGCAGCGTGGGACAGAGCCGCGAGAGCTATGAACGGTACAGAACCAATGGCTACCACGGCCACACCAGAGGAATTACAAGCATATCAATATAGGCTCGCACGAGTTGCCAGAGAATTGGAAAAACAGACAGCTGAGTTAAACAGGAGAAAGGAGGCAGCTTCTGCATCCAGCAGGAGAAGGGCAGATCTAAGTCGACAATCTAGAACTTCGGGTGATAGCCATAGGGAGGCTCGGAACAGAGGAAGATCAAGGTTACAACACATACCCGAAGCAGAAAGAGAGCACTTGGTTCAAAACCTCGACATGTCCTTTATGTCGATAGATACAAGAGGGAACATTATCCCTAAGACACCAGAAGCTGGGTATATGGCGACACAAGCTTTTATCCTCGCGTCTAAACCACCTCCAGGTGATCCAAGGGAAACACTGTACAATATGGCGATAGCAGGAGTTGGAGCTATGGGGACAGCGTTTGTATCAACGCCTCCCGAAGGAACGGCAAGGCAAAATAGTCCACGACCTGCAGCACCAACGGCGGCAGCCCCTGAAGGACCAAGCGGAGCAAGAGACACGACAGCACAAGCAAGGGTCGATAGAGCGCGGCAAAACAGAAGGGAATATCGGCAATCCCCGGAGCTTAACGACGAAGATATGTGCGGCTTGCCGTGTTTCACGAGGAGAGTCCAAAAAACTCGAGTCCCTTCAGGATTCAAGTTACCCGATAACTTCAAGAAATTCGACGGCCTTCAAGATCCAGAGGATTGGCTAGTTGATTATCTCGAGACAGTAAAGCTCACAGGAGGAACCAGAGCAACAGCTATGCAAAGCATCCAGGTGCATCTGAGTGGAGCAGCACGATCTTGGATAAAGAAACTTACCCCAGGATCCATCGACAGTTGGGAAAGCTTCGAGGATGTGTTCGTCAAGAACTTCCGGTCCACATGCAAGAAACCTGCGTCGTTGGAGGAGTTGAGAGCATGTCGACAAAAGTCAGACGAGCCAATGAGAAAATACATCCAAAGGTGGAACATCATCAAAAACTCGGCAGAAAATATATCTGACGAGAGAGCGATAGATGCGTTTGTCGCAGGAATCCGGCGAGGAGATTTCGTCGAGGACTTGGGAAGGACCAACCCAAAGACAGTATCCGCGTTAATGGAAATAGCAAACAGATGGGCAGATGGAGAAGATGCTATCCACAACAAAAGGCACAGGTCGCTAGAGGAAGACCGTGGTCGAAATTATCAACCGAGGCGACGATTTCCTCGGCAGTACCAGAACTATGACGCTCCAGGACAAATTTCGGCAGGTTTTTGGGCAAACACAGGAGGAAACAACAGAGATAATTATCAGAGAAGCAGTGAGCACGAGGCGATAACAGGGACGATTCTCGCAACAACAGGCAAAATAGCGGTCCTAGGTTCCCAAGGCCTTTCGTTTCCCCCAAAGAAATGATGAATGGGCCGTATCAGATGCAATTTTTCCTCGACAGCAACGGAAAAAGACAGTCAGGGCACTTGCAGAAAGACTGTCGTAATTTCCAGGCAATGCTAAGGTATGCAGAGCACGCTAACGCTCGAGCAGCACAGAGAAATCCTCGAGAACCCAGGAGCGAGATTCATTTGCCACCACCTCCCGCGATTACAGACGACAATCGACATCAGCTCAGAATAGCGGCAGCACCCCCACCACCACCTTATGTTGATCCTAACTCCAATGGAGTGGTGTCGATGATTCAGAAGGGAAGGCCATCCAATAGAGCTCAGAAAGTAATCTCACGACAGGTGTTTATGGCAGAAAAAATGCCTCCACCAACGATCGAGTATCTCAATTGGTCGGGGGCAAGATATTGGCTTCACCATAGCAGATCACCCGCAGCAAGTTCCTCGACCAGGGCGATCGGCACTTATTACGCGATTATTGCGGGATTTGATGTCTCTCGAGTGTTCATAGACGGCGGCAGCAGCTTAAACCTTATGTATGCAGATACATTGAGGAAGATGAACATATCCTTAGCAAACTTGAAGCCAACAGACACAAGGTTCCACGGCATCACACCGGAGAAACCAAGTTATCCATTGGGGAAGATCAATCTCGACGTTCAGTTCGGAACCCGAGAAAATTATAGAATCGAGAGGCTGGAATTTGAAGTCGTGGATTTTCCGTCACAGTACCACGCTTTGTTGGGACGACCAGCATATGCTAGATTTATGGCGGTGCCACACTATACATACCTGTTGTGGAGATTGTCTGGACCAAAGGGACCAATCACAGTCAAAGGAAGCTTTGCCTTAGCTGATAAGTGCGACAAGGATTTTCATCGGCTATCAGAAACTTTCGGGATGCAAGCTGAGTATTTGGCGTCAAAAAGTATGACTGACTACGACGTGCTGCCAGACGTTGGAAGGCCAAATAAAGAATCAACTTTCAATACCGAGAAAAATTCTAAGGAGGTGCAGATTCACCCGACAGACCCGAAAAAGACGACGTCCATTGCAACAAATATGGATATCGCATAGGAAAGCGCGCTCGTTAAGTTCCTCCGTGAGCACTGGAAATTCTTCGCATGGTGTCCAGCTGACATGCCAGGAGTACCCAGGGAACTTGCCGAGCACCACCTCAACTTAGATCCTCTCGCGAGACCAATCAAACAACCCTTGCGGCGTTTTTCGGAACCAAACCGCAGAGCTATGTTATCAGAAATAGATCGACTTAAGGACGCTGGTTTTATCAAAGAGATATCTACAGAAGCCACATGGGTAGCTAACCCAGTGATGGTGCCGAAGAAACATACGACAGTCCTTCGCATGTGCGTCGACTTCACGTGTCTCAATAAACATTGTCCTAAGGATCACTTTCCCCTCCCAAGGATCGATCAAATCATCGACTCCACGGCAGGATGTGAACGTCTTTCCTTTTTGGATGCCTACTCTGGTTATAACCAGATCAGACTAAAAGAAAATGATGAGGCCAAAACAGCGTTTATTACACCTTACGGCGTGTTTTGCTACAGAACAATGCCCTTTGGTCTAAAAAATGCGGGAGCAACATATCAGAGGATGATGCAGAAGTGTTTGGCGATGCAGATTGGGAAAAACGTGCAAGTATACATCGACGATGTCGTCATAACATCAAAAAAGGGGGCAACGTTGATCGAGGATCTCAAAGAAACCTTTGACAACCTCGACAAATTCTGCCTAAAATTGAACCCGACGAAGTGTTCTTTTGGCGTCCCAGCAGGAGAACTTCTGGGGTTTCTAGTTTCAGCAAGAGGGATTGAAGCAAATCCCGACAAAATACAAGCTATAGTAACAATGAGGAAGCCAATAAAGTTGAAAGAGATACAGCAGCTAACTAGGCGAGTCGCAGCTTTGAGCAGATTCGTCGCCAGGCTGGGAGAAAAAGCGTTACCATTTTACGCTCTGATAAAGCAAGGAGATAAATTCCAGTGGAACGAAGAGGCCGACAGAGCTTTCGAGGATTTGAAGCGCACAATTTCGACACCACCAATTTTGGTGGCGCCGAAGGAAAAGGAACCTCTCCTGCTGTATATTGCAGCCACCCCCAAGTGGTTAGCACGGTGCTAGTTGTCAAAAGAGAAGAAGAAGGAAAAATCCATGGAGTGCAGAGGCCAGTATATTTCATCAGCGAAGTTCTGTCGCCTTCCAAACAGCGGTACCCGCAGTACCAAAAACTAGCATATGGAGTAATTGCAACGGCAAGGAAGTTGCGCCACTATTTTTCGGCACACCCGATAATAGTAGTCAACGAAGCACCTCTGTCAAATATACTAAACAATCCAGAAGCTACAGGGCGTGTCTCCCTTTGGGGAATAGAACTTTCCCCTCGGGACATCACGTATGAAAAAAGAAAGGCAATCAAGTCGCAAGTTCTGCCAGATTTCATTGCAGAGTGGATGGAGCTACAAAACACAGGACCCCCAGATTTGTCGAGAACCTGGACCATGAATTTCGACGGGTCCAAGAGAGTAGAAGGAGCTGGCGCAGGAGTAGTACTTATATCACCTGAAGGCGACAAGTTGAAATACGTCCTTCGGATGACGTTCCCTAACGCATCTAACAATGAAGCAGAATATGAAGCCCTCATACACGGGATGAAGATGGCGAAAGCTTGCGGTGCAACTCGACTAAAAATCTTTGGCGACTCACAGTTGGTGGCTCAGCAAGTTATGAACCAATGTGACGCAGTCAATGATAGCATGGTAGCATACAAGGAGGTGTACAATGAGCTCGAGAAGCTATTTGATGGATGCGAGGTAAATCACATCAGTAGATTGAGCAACGATGAAGCCGACGTCCTCGCAAACATCGGGTCGCAGTGCCTCTCAATCCCGCCAGGAGTATTTTGGGAAGAAATAGCAGAGAGATCCACAAAGCCAAAAAAGGTGCAGAAAAAAGCAAAAGAGGAGAAAACTTCGACGCTTCTCAAAGAAACCACGAAGGATGAAGAGGACCAAGAACTTGTGATGATGGTACAAATTCCGTGGACGCAAGCATATATATCATACATCCTAAGGAAAGAAATACCCGATGATCCAGTTGAAGCAAGGCGAGTTATTCGACGATCCAAAGCTTTCACAGTGATCAAAGGAGAATTATACAAGCGAAATATTTCAGGCGTCCTCCAAAGGTGTGTCACACCCGAAGAAGGAAGAGCAATTCTAAAGGACGTGCACGAAGGGATATGTGGCCACCACGCAAGTAGTCGAGCTATTGCAGCCAAAGTTTTTCGGGCAGGATTCTATTGGCTGACAGCAATCGAGGATGCCAAGGAAATAGTAAGAACTTGCGACGCGTGTCAAAGATTTGCCGCAAAACCTCACTCTCCAGTAGCAGAACTAGCACCAATACCATTGTCATGGCCCTTTGCCCAATGGGGACTTGATATGGTGGGCAAGCTGCACAAAGCTTCGCCAGGAGGATATGAGTACTTGCTTGTTGCTGTCGACAAATTCACCAAGTGGATAGAAGCAAAGCCGATAAATTCACCAGATGCAGCATCAGCAATAAAATTCGTGAAGGGCATTGTTTTTCGATTTGGAGTACCTCATAGCATCGTCACAGACAACGGCAGCAACTTCACGTCAAAGGAGTTCAAGGCGTACTGTGCAGAGGTAGGCATCAAATTGCACTTTGCGTCAGTTGCACATCCTCAAACCAATGGTCAAGTCGAGAAAGCCAATGGCATCATCTGCAATGGCATCAAGAAACGCCTGTTAGGACCACTGGAAAAACCTCGACATACCTGGCCAGAAGAACTACCAAGTGTGTTATGGAGCATCCAAACAACACCAAATACAGCGACACAGGAGACCCCGTTTTTCCTCGTCCATGGAGCAGAGGCAGTACTGCCAATAGAAATAGAGCACGACTCCCCCAGAGTCACAGAATATAATGAAGAAACTTCCAGGAAAGCGTTGGAAGACGACGTCGACGCACTCGACGAAGCTCGAGACAAAGTATTATCAAGGGTAACCAAATATCAGCAGGACCTGAAAAATTACCACAGTCGACGTTTGAGACCAAGATCTTTTCAAGTCGGAGACTTAGTTCTGCGGCTCAATCAAGAGCGCACTGAAAAACTCGAGTTGCCATGGTTGGGACCTTACATTGTTACAGAAATCATCAACGGAGGCGCATACAGGATCAAGGACAAGAAGACGGGGGTTCCTGAGAAAAACCCCTGGAACGTAGCACAGCTCAGGCGATTCTACGCCTAGAGTCGAAATATAGTCCTTCTCTGTCAAAATACAATGTACTGAAACGCCCGCGAGTTTTCAGACGCACTCTTTTCCTTTTCGGGGCACCGAGTGGGGCCGGAAAGGTTTTTAATGAGGCGGGCTCGCGGTGCTGCAATATAATAAAGATAGTGGAGATATATTTCTTATTCTTCGACACGCTCGGGGGCTCAACTCCTTCAAGTTTCAAAAAACGTACATATTAGACTTCCCAAATATTTCGCCTTGGTACACTAAATACCTCGCCAAATATCGGAAGCTAATAATAGTGTACGCACCAAAAAACTTACTGCGTTGGTCCAAGAAACTCGCAACAAAAATATAGAACTTTGACACCACAACACTCGGAGGCTTTCGACCCATTAATGAAAAAACAGAGATATCTTATTGTGACAGGAGGAAAAGTCTTCGAGATGGAAAAAATAGTACAACTCTAGCCAGAAGGCTCGGGGGCTCCAGCAATATAGAGCAGTTTACAATATACAACAAATTTCTTCGGAAATCAAAAAAGATACAGACATAATGTTGTTCAATATAGTACAAATCAGTCAAAACCTAAAATACTATCTATGGACAAGCCTCTGGTTGTCTTATGCTCAGCATAGGACCCCTTGACAAAGAATTCTGAATCCATCCGAAGAAGTTCATCTATCATCGACTCGACCACGGAGTTACCATCTCATCAATTGAGTCGATATCATTCTTTCGCCGCGATTTTTTGGCCAAGCAATCAGCAACAATCTTCGTCAGGTCTAACTTTGGATGGCAAATATTTATCATAATCATGGCAAACCTCGCTCCAGCTGTCAATTGAGCTCGCACAAAACTATGAATGCGAGGAGCATCTCTGAATACCTCCAATAATTCAGGAAGAGTTTTGGGAACTTCATTTCGAGGAAATAAAGTCCTGTAAACAAGGGTTAATGTTGTCGTGCAAAAGTTGAGAAATTCGCGCACTTGGCAAGCACGATCTTGAAACCTGACAATCTGATGGGTTCGTTCAGGGGAGGCCCAGAACAAACAGCCATGGTTAAGGGAAAGATTGACGAGAAGATTTGTTCTCTCGAGTACTCTTTGATCTTCGGCGGCAGCATCAAGAACTGAGCCTATTAAAGTGACAAGGCAAAAAAAAAAATTGAAGGGGGGCACAGCAAAGTAAGGAGGAGGCATTGCGGGATTAGAAAAACATACCTAACATATCTGTGCTAGCCTCTACCATTAGCTCGAGCATGCTATTTTCTCGGGTAGTGGCTCCCTTTGCTTCCAATACGAGTATCCTTGGCAGCCACGACTTCTTTGGCTTCTTTGGAGAGCAAGTTTTTCTTGTTCAGAAGCTTTTCGAGACTGTTCCATCATTGCGAGAGTTTGCTTCTTCATGGATTGAAGTTGCTGTCGAAGTTCTTGCAAATCTTCTGACGAATGTTTGCTCGAAGAACCTTCGAGAGGGTTATCAGCGATTGGCATTTTCTTCGAGAAGGAAGAAGCAGGAGAAGCATCGGCAGAGCAAGGATTGGTGGAATAGTTGTCAAATATTAACTGGAAAAGAAAGCGCCAGGATTAATGATAGTGCTAGAAGGAATTTCATTAATTTCTAGAAATATTTACATAGGCATTACAAAAGAAGTTTCTCCTAAAGGACTACCAGAATAATTGTCGCCACAGCTAAATTGGCGACAAGGGCAAAAGAAACAGAGAACGAAAAAACAAAGAGGCATGCAACTAGACCTCCGGCCTTGATGAGCTAGGAGTTGAAGCTGGTTTGATCCCAAGATAGGCCAGGATTTTCTTCGTATTGGGCTTGGCTGCCTTAATCAACGACCTCCATCTTGACTGCTCTATCTGATCGGTGTCGCCAACCTTCATCCAATCAACAGTTTGTTGGCTGTCAGCGATCGGGCAACAGTACTCTCGGCTTGACAATCTTCATGTTTTCCTGGCGCATCTTCAGTCCAAGGTCCTCTGATGAGTTGAAGCTCTTGGCAAGGGCAAGGAAAGTCGGGGGCTCCTCTTTCTTCGGGAAGAAGTAGGGGAACAGCGTCGACAGCCCTGCACTAGCATTTGCCACGCCTTCACGAATTTCGGATCCATGAAGCTCCAGATAAGAAAGTGCGTCAAGGAGAGGGTCATTGATGGGATTCTCCAGATCAAACTCTTGTTTTGTTTGATCTGCCACAGGAAACAAAACGTTGGTCAAAAACAAGAAACAGCGGGTCTCATAAAAATAGAAGGGATCAATAATATTACTTTCAGTGCGTCGACTTTGTGATTTCAGGCGCTTGAGGATCCCCTGTTCACGAGCAGCTTGTGCAGTTTTATGCTCGTTTAAAGCAGATTCAGTATCCTCAAGTCTTTTCTGCAGTTCCTCGACACTAGCAGCTTTTGCTTTGGCTTCATCAGCCTCGGCTTTGGCTTCGCTAGCAACAAGTTCGGCTTTCTTGCGAGCCGCCTCACTTTGCTCCAGTTTTTGAGCAAGTGCGTCGGCACGTTTGTTGGCCTCTGCAAGTTTCTCTGTCGAGATAAAAAAAAGAGAAAGATCAAAAATTGCGACAAACAACAAGAGCAAAAAGTCAGAAAGAACGGCAAGTATAAAAGTTGTTACCTTCAGCTCTGCTGGCATACTCACGGTACCCAATGAATTGGGATCCGATGCGGATAAGCTCTTTGATCATGGGCTGTCAAGGAAGAACAAAGAAAGAGAAACATGGGCATGAAAAAAGAGTGAAGGCGTAAAAAAGCAAAATAGAGGAAATACAGAAATCGGCAAGAACATTAAAAAAAACAAAAAAAAACTTACATCATCCAAGAGCAGAGTAGAAGAGCTACCCAATTGAGGGGCAAGCTCAGTGATCGTCTCAATCCTTATCCTTTTTGGCGAAGGAGCAAGAGGGCTTGACGACGGAGTAGTGGTGACGACGTTTCGTTGAGGAGGCGAGGATTCTTCTCCTTCAACTAACGTGTCCGAGGCAAGTAAAGTATGTGACGTGCTCGTCCGAGGAGCCACGTCAGCAGTTGGTATTTCTTCCTCATCATCGCTGTGATTAAAAATTGACAGCATAAGAAGCAAGACAAGATAAACATTTCGAGTACAGAAATAAGGAGAAGTAAAAATGACTTACGAGCTGACGAGGGATTCAAGATAAGGATCGTAAGCTGCCTTCTGACATGAAGGATCAACTTCTTCGGCTTTGGAAGTGCCGGAATCTTCGACATCTTTCCTTTTCCTTTTGCCTATTGGGGAGACAGCGGGAGGAGGAGATTGTGCCGACGCAGTGCCTTCGAAAGAACCCGCAGATTTTCGAGAATCCACGGGTTCATTCACAAAAGATGGGGCTTCTTGATTGTCATCAGTGACAATCGCCCTTTCTTCCACTTCTCCACCTTCAGGGAGAGGAGGAAGCGAGACAAGATCTGGATGATCCTGTGCAAAAAAAATAGGGAAAGACATCAGAAAAGGAGTTACAAAACAGTTAGCAAAGCAATAACAAGACAATAGGCAAAGATTACCTGGGGGAGTGGATTGGCGGCACTAAAAGGTTTTACACGACAAGAAGCAGGGACAGGATCTTTTTTGTTGAGAGATGAGATTTTTCGGACAAGCTTTTCCAAGTCTTTGACCTCCAAATCCACCGACAGCCGATCTACATCCTCGCTGCCAGCATATCTCCATAGAGGGTATTTGCGAGCCTGAAGCGGCTGCACTCTAGTCCTAAGAAAATATGCAGTAATTTGGATACCCGATAACTCCTTGCCGCGAGTATTTTGCAACTCGTGGATACGAGCCATCAGGGCTTCTGTCGACACCCGTTCTTCTTCGGTGGCCTCCGCGTCCCAGGAGCGGCGGCGGAAAATTTTCTCGGCACCATCAAAAGGCGGGATGTTGTCCTCTGCACATCCATGGTTCTCCTCCTGAATATACAACCACTTCTTGCGCCATCCTTGAACTGAGTCAGGAAGCTTAACGTCGAAGTAGTTGACAGTGGGTCGAA
The DNA here is from genome assembly GCF_019359855.2 of Lolium perenne. Taxonomy (NCBI): domain Eukaryota; kingdom Viridiplantae; phylum Streptophyta; class Magnoliopsida; order Poales; family Poaceae; genus Lolium; species Lolium perenne. Next base: position 315,613,234 of record NC_067247.2, read on the forward strand.
CAGAAATCACAACGCCGCCTATATTATAGGCGACATTGGGCGAGCCATTACGGCGGCAGAAGAAAATGCGCTTCCAAAGCGCCCAGTTAGGCTGGACGCCAAGGAAGGCCTCGCACAAAGTAATGAAAATGGAGATGTGGAGGATTGAATTCGGTGTGAGGTGGTGGAGTTGCAAACCATAGACAAAAAGAAGTCCACGGAGAAAAGGATGGATGGGGGCGGAGAGACCGCGGATGAGGTGGTCGACGAAGCTTACCCGGTACCCCATTGGAGGGGTTGGATAGCTTTCCTCACTGGGGAAGCGCAATGACTGGGGTTTCTTGCTGATCCCCAGCCTCCTCAGCATGTTGATGTCCTGAGCGGAAATCTTGGATCTTTCCCACTCCGCCGTTCCGAGATCCACGGCGGCCATGGAGGATTCCGGCGTGCTGTGCCTTGTCAAACGACGAGGTGGCATCAACAATGGCGCAGGATTCGCAGATTGGAGGTAAGGAGCTTAGGAGGTTGTGGATTGCAAGGAGAAATTTGCAGATGAGAGAAGGAAGACGGCGCGGGCGGAAGTGTCCAAGGAGGAAGAAGATGAATTTCTATAGGGGTGCAGTGAAACGACGGACCGTTGGATAAGGAAAATGTGTGACAGATGATAGCCACGTGGCATCAAGGGTAAATAAGTAATTCAACGTCGCGGAAGTTACGGTGTGCGTGCCAGAAAAAGCGGAGGACGTGTGTCCCCCACTCGCACAATGTGTCAAGATGGTGAATTAATTGGGCCCGCATGGCGGCGAGAAAAGGCTTGTCGCAAATTTTTTGATAGACAATCGTGGCTATCGTCAGCAACAACGTCATCTTGACAGAGGGAAAAAAATCGACTCAACAACTTTATAAAAGGCGACACGGAAAAATAACGATGGAGCCTTTGATCAAATACAAGTTTCCGATCAAATGCTCGGGGGCTACTTTGGAAAAAAGAAAAAGATCTAGAAAGAAAAAAATAGAAGTGGCATGAGCCTATGACCAAATATGAATATTTGTTCATAGCCTCGGGGGCTACTCCCATCGGGAGCGCTGTTCGCGCACCCGAGAAATTGTAAAACTCCGGAAGAGAAAGGGAAATATGTCGGCATAAGGCGTGGAGCCTACACCCAAGTACAAAGTCCTTGGCTGTAGCCTCGGGGGCTACTCCCATCGGGAACGCTGTTCGCGTGCCCGATGAAATTATAAAAGAAAGAAAGACAGAGAAAAAAGAAAGATAAAAGAGCAAAAGAGTATATTTCGAGTTATAACTAACTCTACATATACTCCCATCGGGAGAGCAATATAAGTCATCTTTGACTCGATAAAATGTGCCATTCCAACAGCCGGAAAAGCACTCGACAATATATTCTCAGAACGCCAAAGTTGCGATCAATTTCTGAATGCCGCAAATTTGCGAAGGTAAGACCCCAGATCCGTTCTGCTGGGCGTGGCATCGCCGAAGAATGCGCTCTGCTACTTTTATCCGTATCAACAGATACGAAGAAAAATCCTAACGGACGCGTTAGGTACCCGATAAATTTTACTGGGACTCGACAGAATGGTAAGACCTTAAGCGGCACCTGTCGAAGTTTACACCAGTATCCCGAGGTCATGTCCAGGGACGTGATCTTGAAGTAGGTTTTTGCGGATTGCCACTAGAGCAGTTAACTAGTACCTGATCCGTCAGATGAACTAGCCCCAACTACCATCATCCCTGTACAATATAGAATTTTATGTGAAGAAATATAGAAAAGTTGAAGTTGTCGAATAAAAGTAAACAGTGGAGATTTTCCCTGACTCTACGATTCAAGAAAAATCTCGGAGACTATCGACATAGGCATCCCAAATGGGCCTGCTGAAGATAGTACCCGGGGTTTGCTGAAGGCCCACTACCCGAAAAATAAGAAGATTCGGGAACCCAAGATATATTAAGGAAAGTTAGAGCTGTAATAGGAAGTGTTATTTGTAATCTGGCGGGGTGAGTTAGAAACCGTCTCGGACTCTGTAACTTGTACAACATGAATCCCTCGGCTCCGCCTCCTATATAAAGGGGGAGTCGAGGGACGAAGAGATCATCGAATCATTGTTTCAAACCCTAGTTTTCATAATCGTCGAGTACTTTTCGGCTGAAACCTTCGAGATCTACTTGCCCTCTACTTCCAACTAAACCCTAGCCTACAATCCATAGGCATTGACAAGTTGATACCTTGTCAACCGGAAGGGGTTTGGATGATAACCTGAAAGTGGACTATTTAGGCATAGATGCATGCTGGATAGCGGTCTATGTACTTAGTCGTAATGCCCTGATTAAATCTCATAGTACTCATCATGATATATGTATGTGCATTGTTATGCCTTCTTTATTTGTCAATTGCCCAACTGTAATTCGTTCACCCAACATGCTATTTATCTTATGGGAGAGACACCACTAGTGAACTGTGGACCCCAGTCCATTCTTTACCTCTGAAATACAATCTACTGCAATTGTTCTTTACTGTTCTTCGCAAACAAACATCATCTTCCACACTATACATCTAATTCTTTGTTACAGCAAGCCGGTGAGATTGACAACCTCACTGTTACGTTGGGGCAAAGTACTTTGATTGTGTTGTGCAGGTTCCACGTTGGCGCCGGAATCCCTGGTGTTGCGCCGCACTACACTTCGCCGCCATCAACCTTCAACGTGCTTCTTGGCTCCTACTGGTTCGATAAACCTTGGTTTCTTACTGAGGGAAATTTGCTTCTATACGCATCATACCTTCCACTTGGGGTTCCCAACGGACGTGTGGTTTACGCGTATCAAGCTAAATTTCTGGCGCTGATGTCTTGGGAGATCAAGACACGCTGCAAGGGGAGTCTCCACTTCCAATCTCTTTACTTTGTTTTTGTCTTGCTTTATTTTATTTACTACTTTGTTTGCTGCACTAAAAAAAAACACACAAAAATTAGTTGCTAGCTTTACTTTATTTACTGTCTTGTTCTCCATATTAAAAACACAAAAAAATTAGTTACTTGCATTTACTTTATCTAGTTTGCTTTATTTACTACTGTTAAAATGAATACTCCTGAAAATACTAAGTTGTGCGACTTCACAAACACTAATAATAATGATTTCTTATGCACACCTATTGCTCCACCTGCTACTACAGTAGAATTTTTTGAAATTAAACCTGCTTTACTAAATCTTGTTATGAGAGAGCAATTTTCTGGTGTTAGTTCTGATGATGCTGCTGCCCATCTTAATAATTTTGTTGAACTTTGTGAAATGCAAAAGTATAAGGATGTAGATAGTGATATTATAAAATTGAAATTGTTTCCTTTCTCCTTAAGAGGAAGAGCTAAAGATTGGTTGCTATCTTTGCCTAAGAATAGTATTGATTCATGGACTAAATGTAAGTATGCTTTTATTGGTAGATATTATCCTCCCGCTAAAATTATATCTTTGAGAAGTAGCATAATGAATTTTAAGCAATTAGATAATGAACATGTTGCTCAAGCATGGGAGAGAATGAAATCTTTGGTGAAGAATTGCCCTACCCATGGACTAACTACTAGGATGATCATCCAAACCTTCTATGCAGGATTAAATTTTTCTTCGCGGAACCTATTGGATTCAGCTGCTGGAGGTAACTTTATGTCCATCACTTTGGGGGCGGCAACAAATCTTCTTGATGATATGATGACAAATTACTCTGAATGGCACACGGAAAGAGCTCCACAAGATAAGAAGGTAAATTCTGTTGAAGAAACCTCTTCCTTGAATGATAAGATTGATGCTATTATGTCTATGCTTGTGAATGGTAGATCCAATGTTGATCCTAATAATGTTCCTTTAGCTTCATTGGTTGCCCAAGAAGAACATGTTGATGTGAACTTCATTAAAAATAATAATTTCAACAACAATGCTTATAGGAATAATTCTGGTAACAACTATAGGCCATATCCTTCCGCTAATAGTAATGGTTATGGTAATTCTTATGGGAATTCTTACAACAATAATAGGAGTGTACCCCCTGGTCTTGAAGCCATGCTTAAAGAATTTATTAGTACACAAACTGCTTTTAACAAATCTGTTGAGGAAAAGCTTGATAAAATTGATATTCTTGCTTCTAAGGTTGATAGACTTGCCTCTGATGTTGATCTTTTAAAATTGAAAGTTATGCCTAATAAGGATATTGATAATAAAATTGTTACTACAGCAAATGCCATCCAAGTTAGAATTAATGAGAATATAAGATTGATGGCTGAATTGCATGCTAGGTGGGAAAGAGAAGAAAACGAAAAACTTGCTAAAGAGAATAATGTAGCTAAAGTTTGGACTATTACCACCACTAGTAATGATAATGATTCACATGTTGCTAAACCTCCTACTATCAATGGTAAAATAATTGGTGTTGGCAATGTTTCTACTCCTAGTGCAAAGCGTGCAAAATTGCCTGAAACTGCTAAAACTGCTGAAACTGCTTGTGATAAAACTGCTGAAATTTTTTCCAACATTGGGGATAATGATCCCATTGCTGTAGATCATAATGGTTTATATTTTGATGATTGTCACATCTCTGAAGTTATAAAGTTCTTACAAAAACTTGCTAAAAGTCCCAATGCTAGTGCTATAAATTTGGCCTTTACAAAACATATTACAAACGCTCTCATAAAAGCTAGAGAAGATAAACTAAAACTTGAAACTTCTATTCCGAGGAAGTTAGAAGATGGTTGGGAGCCCATCATTAAGATGAGGGTCAATGATTTTGATTGTAATGCTTTATGTGATCTTGGTGCAAGTATTTCTGTTATGCCTAAGAAAATCTATGATATGCTTGACTTGTCACCATTGAAAAATTGTTATTTGGATGTTAATCTTGCTGATAATGCTATAAAGAAACCTTTGGGGAGGATTGATAATGTTCGTATTATGGTTAACAATAACCTTGTCCCCATTGATTTTGTTGTCTTGGATATTGAATGCAATGCATCTTGTCTTGGGAAGACCTTTTCTTCGAACTGTTGGTGCCACCATTGATATGAAGGAAGGTAATATTAAATATCAATTTCCTCTCAAGAAAGGTATGGAACACTTCCCTAGAAAGAGAATGAAGTTACCTTTTGATTCTATCATTAGAACAAATTATGATGTTGATGCTTCATCTCTTGATAACACTTGATTCACACTTTCTGCGCCTAGCTGAAAGGCGTTAAAGAAAAGCGCTTATGGGAGACAACTCATTATTTTACTTCTGCACTTTGTTTTATATTTGCGTCTTGGAAGTTGTTACTACTGTAGCAACATCTCCTTATCTTTATTTTATTGCATTGTTGTGCCAAGTAAAGTCTTTGATAGTAAAGTCAATACTAGATTTGGATTACTGCGCAGAAACAGATTTCTTACTGTCACGAATTTGGGCAGGGTTCTCTGTAGGTAACTCAGAAAAATCTGCCAATTTACGTGCGTGATCCTCAGATATGTACGCAACTTTCATTCAATTTGAGAATTTTCATCTGAACAAGTTAAGTGCCCCTGAAAAATTCGTCTTTACGGACTGTTTTGTTTTGACAGATTCTGCCTTTTATTTCGCATTGCCTGTTTTGCTATGTTTGATGGATTTCTTTGTTCCATTAACTTTCAGTAGCTTTGTGCAATGTCCAGAAGTGTTAAGAATGATTATGTCACCTCTGAATATATGAATTATGCACTAACCCTCTAATGAGTTTGTTTTGAGTTTGGTGTGGAGGAAGTTTTCAAGGGTCAAGAGAGGAGGACGATACAATATGATCAAGAAGAGTGAAAAGTCTAAGCTTGGGGATGCCCCCGTGGTTCATCCCTGCATATTTTAAGAAGACTCAAGCATCTAAGCTTGGGGATGCCCAAGGCATCCCCTTCTTCATCGATAACTTATCAGGTCACCTCTAGTGAAACTATATTTTTATTCAGTCACATCTTATGCACTTTACTGGAGCGTCTGTTTGTTTTTATTTTTGTTTTGTTTGAATAAAATCGGATCCTAGCATTCTTTGTGTGGGAGAGAGACACGCTCCGCTGTTGCATATGAACACATGTGTTCTTAGCTTTATTCTTAATGTTCATTGCGAAGGTTGAACTACTTCGTTCATTGATATATGGTTGGAAACGGAAAATGCTTCATGTGGTAAATGGTATAATGTCTTGAATAATTTGATACTTGGCAATTGTTGTGCTCATATAGATCATGTTTAAGCTCTTGCATCATGTACTTTGCACCTATTAATGAAGAACTACATAGAGCTTGTTAAAATTTGGTTTGCATGATTGGTCTCTCTGAGTCTAGATATTTTCTGGTTGAGGTGTTTGAACAACAAGGAGACGATGTAAAGTCTTATAATACTTACAATATGTTCATATGTGAGTCTTGCTGTACCATTCATACTTGAGTTTGCTTCAAACAACCTTGCTAGCCTAAGCCTTGTATTGAGAGGGATTCTTCTTGTGCATCCAAATCCTTGAGCCAAAAACTATGCCATTTGTGTCCACCATACCTACCTACCACATGGTATTTCTCTGCCATTCCAAAGTACATTACTTGAGTGCTAACTTTAAACTTCTATTCTTTGCCTTTGCAATACATAGCTCATGGGAAAATAGCCTTAAAAACTATTGTGGTGAAGAATATGTTCTTATGTATCTTATTTCTTAATAAGTTGCTTGTTGTGCGGTAACCATGTTTCTGGGGACGCCATCAACTTTTACCTTTGTTGAACATCATGTGAGTTGCTATGCATGTTCGTCTTGTCTGAAGTAAGGGTGATTTTAATGATTAAATGGTTTGAGTATGCATATTGTTAGAGAAGAACATTGAGCCGCTAACTAAAGCCATGGATCATGGTGGAAGTTTCAGTTTGGACACAAATCCTCAATCTCTTATGAGAATATTATCTGTTGTTAAATGCTTATGCATTAAAGAGGAGTCCATTATCTGTTGTCTATGTTGTCCCGGTATGGATGTCTAAGTTGAGAATAATCAAAAGCGAGAAATCCAATGCGAACTTTCTCCTTAGACCTCTGTACAGGCGGCATAGAGGTACCCCTTTGTGACACTTGGTTGAATCATATGTTATGCAATGATAATCCGTGTTAATCCAAGCTAATTAGGACAAGGTGCGGGCACTATTAGTATTCTATGCATGAGGCTTGCAACTTATAGGATATCTTATACATAACACATATGATTTATTACTACCGTTGACAAAATTGTTTCTATGTTTTCAAAATGAAAAGCTCTAGCACAAAAATAGTAATCCATGCTTCCCTCTGCGAAGGACCATTCTTCTACTTTATTGTTGAGTCAGTTTGCCTATTCTTTCTATCTTAGAAGCAAACACTTCTGTAAACTGTGTGCATTGATTCTTACATGTTTACCTATTGCACTTGTTATATTACTTTGTGTTGACAATTATCCATGAGATAAACATGTTAAAGTTGAAAGCAACCGCTGAAACTTATATCTTCCTTTGTGTTGCTTCAAAGCTTTCTACTAAGAATTTATTGCTTATGAGTTAACTGTTATGCAAGTCTTATTTATGCTTGTCTTGAAAGTATTATTCATGAAAAGTCTTTGCTATATGATTCAGTTGTTTACTCATTGTCTTCATCATTGCTTCGAATCGCTGCATTCATCTCATGTGCTTTACAATAGTATTGATCAAGATTATGATAGCATGTCACTTCAGAAATTATCCTTGTTATCGTTTACCTACTCGAGGGCGAGTAGGAACTAAGCTTGGGGATGCTTGATACGTCTCAAACGTATCTATAATTTCTTATGTTCCACGCTACTTTTATGATGATACTCACATGTTTTATACACATTATATGTCATTATTATGCATTTTCCGGCACTAACCTATTGACGAGATGCCAAAGAGCCAGTTGCTGTTTTCTGCTGTTTTTGGTTTCAGAAATCCTACAAAGGACATATTCTCGGAATTGGACGAAATCAACGCCCAGGGGCTTATTTTTCCACGAAGCTTCCAGAAGACCGAGGGAGATACGAATTGGGGCCACGAGGCGACGCCACACTAGGGCGGCGCGGCCAGGCTTGGGCCCACGCGGCCCTAGCGTGTGGGGCCCCCGTGACTCCTCCGACTCCGCCCTTCCGCCTACTTAAAGCCTTCGTTGCGAAACCCTCTGTACCGAGAGCCACGATACGGAAAACCTTCCAGAGACGCCGCAGCCGCCAATCCCATCTCGGGGGATTCAGGAGATCGCCTCCGGCACCCTGTCGGAGAGGGGAATCATCTCCCGGAGGGCTCTTCATCGCCATGATCGCCTCCGGATCGATGTGTGAGTAGTTCACCCCTGGACTATGGGTCCATAGCAGTAGCTAGATGGTTGTCTTCTCCTCATTGTGCTATCATGTTAGATCTTGTGAGCTGCCTATTGATACGTCTCCAACGTACCTATAATTTCTGATGTTCCATGCTTGTTTTATGACAATACTTACATGTTTTGCTTGCACTTTATAATGTTTTTATGCATTTTCCGGAACTAACCTATTAACGAGATGCCGAAGGGCCAGTTGCTGTTTTCTGTTGTTTTTGGTTCCAGAAAGGCTGTTCGGGCAATATTCTCGGAATTCGATGAAACGAAGACCCAACATCTTATTTTTCCCGGAACCTTCCAGAAAGTCAGAGTGGGACCAGAGGGGAGCCCTGTGGGCCCCGCACGTGGTGCGGCGCGGCCCAAGGGGGGGCGCCTCCCTAGTGTGAGGAGGCCCCGTGGCCCCTCCGACTCCGACTCTTCGCCTATAAGAGCCCTTTCGACCTAAAAACGCGATACCGATTGACGAAACTCCAGAAAGACTCCAGGGGCGCCGCCGCCATCGCGAAACTCCAATTCGGGGGACAGAATCTCTGTTCCGGCACGCCACCGGGACGGGGAAGTGCCCCTGGAAGCCATCTCCATCGACGCCACTGATGGCGTGTAACTCACACGTTCGTTGGGAACCCCAAGAGGAAGGTATGATGCGCACAGCAGCAAGTTTTACCTCAGAAAGAAACCAAGGTTTATCGAACCAGGAGGAGCCAAGAAGCACGTTGAAGGTTGATGGCGGCGGGATGTAGTGCGGCGCAACACCAGGGATTCCGGCGCCAACGTGGAACCTGCACAACACAACCAAAGTACTTTGCCCCAACGAAACAGTGAGGTTGTCAATCTCACCGGCTTGCTGTAACAAAGGATTAACCGTATTGTGTGGAAGATGATTGTTTGCAGAAAACAGTAGAACAGGTATTGCAGTAGATTGTATTTCAGTAAAGAGAATTGGACCGGGGTCCACAGCTCACTAGAGGTGTCTCTCCCATAAGATAAAAGCATGTTGGGTGAACAAATTACAGTTGGGCAATTGACAAATAAAGAGGGCATGACCATGCACATACATATCATGATGAGTATAGTGAGATTTAATTGGGCATTACGACAAAGTACATAGACCGCCATCCAACTGCATCTATGCCTAAAAAGTCCACCTTCAGGTTATCATCCGAACCCCCTCCAGTATTAAGTTGCAAAGCAATAGACAATTGCATTAAGTATGGTGCGTAATGTAATCAACAACTACATCCTTAGACATAGCATCAATGTTTTATCCCTAGTGGCAACAGCACAACACAACCTTAGAACTTTCATCCTTTGTCCCGGTGTCAATGCGAGGCATGAACCCACTATCGAGCATAAATACTCCCTCTTGGAGTTACAAGCATCTACTTGGCCAGAGCATCTACTAGTAACGGAGAGCATGCAAGATCATAAACAACACATAGACATAACTTTGATAATCAACATAACAAGTATTCTCTATTCATCGGATCCCAACAAACGCAACATATAGAATTACAGATAGATGATCTTGATCATGTTAGGCAGCTCACAAGATCCGACAATGATAGCACAATGGGGAGAAGACAACCATCTAGCTACTGCTATGGACCCATAGTCCAGGGGTAGACTACTCACACATCACTCCGGAGGCGACCATGGCGGCGTAGAGTCCTCCGGGAGATGATTCCCCTCTCCGGCAGGGTGCCGGAGGCGATCTCCTGGATCCCCTGAGATGGGATCGGCGGCGGCGGCGTCTCAGTATGGTTTTCCGTATCGTGGCTCTCGGTACTGGGGGTTTCGCGACGGAGGCTTTAAGTAGGCGGAAGGGCAAGTCAGGAGGCGGCACGAGGGCCCCACACCACAGGTCGGCGCGGCCAGGGCCTGGGCCGCGCCGCCCTATGGTGTGGCCCCCTCGTGGCCCCACTTCGTCTCCTCTTCGGTCTTCTGGAAGCTTCGTGGCAAAATAGGACCCTGGGCGTTGATTTCGTCCAATTCCGAGAATATTTCGTTACTAGGATTTCTGAAACCAAAAACAGCAGAAAACAGCAACTGGCACTTCGGCATCTTGTTAATAGGTTAGTTCCAGAAAATGCACGAATATGACATAAAGTGTGCATAAAACATGTAGATAACATCAATAATGTGGCATGGAACATAAGAAATTATCGATACGTTGGAGACGTATCAGCCACCGCCTCCATCATGCTCCGTGAGTAGTTCCCCCATGGACTACGGGTTCTAGCTGTAGCTAGTTGGTATTCTCTCCCCATGTACTTCAATACAATGATCTCATGAGCTGCCTTACATGATTGAGATTCATCTGATGTAATCGGTGTTGTGTTTGTTGGGATCTGATGGATTGTTACATTATGATTAGTCTATCTATAAAGTTTGTGAAGTTATTGTTGCTGCAATCTTGTTGTGTTTAATGCTTGTCACTAGGGCCCGAGTGGCATGATCTTAGATTTAAGCTCTATACTTATTGCTTAGATTGTATCTACAAGTTGTTTGCACATGTTTATGTCCGGAACCCGAGGCCCCAGAGTGACAAAGAATCGGGATAAGCTGGAGGAAGGCTTAGATATGAGGATCACATGTTTTCATGGAGTGTTAATGCTTTGCTCCGGTGCTCTATTAAAAGGAGTACCTTAATTTCCGATAGATTCCCTAGAGGCACATTGCCACCTACTGGTAGGACAAAAGATGTTATGCAAGTTTCTCATTGCGAGCACGTATGACTATATATGGAAAACATGCCTACATGATTAATAATCTTGATGTTCTGTCTTAATGCTATTTCAATCCTATCAATTGCCCAACTGTAATTTGTTCACCCAACACTTGTTATTGGAGAGTTACCACTAGTGTAGATAGCTGGGAACCCCGGTCCATCTTTCATCATCATATACTCGTTCCTATATGTCATTGGAAGTAGTATCAACTATTTTCTGGTGCCATTGCTCTCATATTACTGCTACTGCTGATGTGTTACTATTACTACTGCTCTCATATTACTGTTGCTTTCACATCACCCCTGTTACTAGTGCTTTTCCAGGTGCAGCTGAATTGACAACTCAGTTGTTATGACTTATAAGTATTCTTTACCTCCCCTTGTGTCGAATCAATAAATTTGGGTTTTACTTCCCTCGAAGACTGTTGCGATCCCCTATACTTGTGGGTTATCAAGACTATTTTCTGGCGCCGTTGCCGGGGACTTGAAGAAAAGTTACACCACAAAGATTTCTTTCTCCCACGTCAACTGCACGCCAGCAGCACATTTTCTGGCGCCGTTGCCGGGGAGGCATAGCTCTACTCATAAGTTCACCTGGGGAGTACACTCCACCTCTCTCTCTGTTTTATTTTATTTTGTTTTGCTTAGTTTACTTCTGTCTAGTTTATTTGTGCTTAGTTTATTTCTGTCTAGTATTACTTTGCCTAGTTTACTTTTGTCTAGTTTGTTTTTGTTTTGTTTTACTTTTCTCATATACCCAAAAATCCATAAAAATTCGAAAAACCGAAAAATTAAAACTGTTGTTATGGAAGAACCCACAACCTATTTGGAGCTTATTGAATTATATAATAATTATAGAGAATCAAGAACGGGTAAAGTTATGAGTGCTGTGATAGAAAAACTGAATACAATTGCTAAAATCTTGCTTAAACGCCATGATATAAACTGTTGCTCTAAACAGGATACTAAACATCTTCAATTTCATGTGGCTTTAGTGAGGAAGTTTTAATTAAGAATTATAATTGGAATAGCTATCTTCATTTTGGGTTCGAAGAGGTAGAACAATTTGTCTTATTTATGGGAGCCTCTGAGATCGAATCCTTCATGTCTAAAAATTATGAAACTTGTGTTGTTTGTAAGGACCTTAAAGATTATGTCTCTTCTATCCTTAATTTTTGCATAGAAAGTTACAGTGATAATCCTTATATCATTGATTATAAAGAGAGACTCATTAATGCACAAGAATGCACTCACAATTTGCAGGAACCTATGGAAGAAGAAATTGATGAACCTGAAAGCTCATTGGATGAAAAAGAGGAGGAAATTGATGAACCTAAAAGCTCATTGGATGAAAAAGAAGAGGAGAGTGATGAACAAAAGGAGGAAGAATGGATTAGCTACCCATGCCAACATTCTGATGAGAGTAACTCTTTATCTCTTACACAATTTGATTGTCCTCCATGCTTACCAAAGGAGGATGAATGTTATGTTCCCGTGGATTCTCTTGAAATATTCCCTATGAGTAAAACTTGTGAGAATAATTATGCTACTGTTATTTATGATAATCCATGCTATTTTGATAAATCTTATGATAATGCTTTATTTGTGCCTGATGTCGAAATGCATGGTACTAAAGAGTTTTGCTTGGCAAATGTTTATGATAAATCTCTAGATGATGGTCCTATGTTACTTGATAATATTAATTGTACTACTAATAAAAATGGGATTGGAGAAGTCTTGACTTTATCTATGAGTCCCATATCTCTTGAGATTGATCAATCATCTTGTTATATTATTGCTAAAAGTGGATTCGAAAGTTCTGATCCTATTATTTCTAAGCTTGATAAAAATTATGTGTTTATGGATCATGAAAAGTATGCTGCATGTGATAGTTATATTGTTGAGTTTATGAAAGGACACGGATGTCGCCTAGAGGGGGGGGGGTGAATAGGCGATTTAAAACTTTTACGAGATGGGCTTAACAAATGCGGAATAAAACTAGCGTTTACTTTGTCAAGCCCAAAGCCTATATACTATGGTTCACCTATGTGCACCAACAACTTATTCTAAGCAAGAGTTCACCTATGTGCACCAACAACTTATGCTAAGCAATACAAGCAAGTATGTGATAGCAAGATATATATAACTTCAAGCACGATGGCTATCACAAGGTAAAGTGCATAAGTAAAGAGCTCGGGTATAGAGATAACCGAGGCACGCGGGAGACGATGATTTATCCCGGAGTTCACACTCTTGCGAGTGCTAATCTCCGGTGGAGAGGTGCGGTTGCTTAGTGCTCCCGAACGCCACAAGAGGCTCACCTTGAGGTGTGGTTGCTCGATGCACACCAACGCCACAAAGGCCTCACCCCAAGATGCGGTACTCACACCACACACCGAACGCCACGAAGGCGCCTCACCTAAATCTCCGGTGACCCTCGCCACAAAGGCCTAGGTCACGGTTCCACTAAGGGATTTCCTTCGAGGCGGAAACCGGGCCTTACACAAAGATTGGGGCACACATCCACAACTTAATTGGAGGCTCCCAACAAACCGCCACAAAGGCCTAGAGTCCGTCTAGGGTTCCAAGAACCCAAGAGTAACAACCTTCTTGCTTTCACCTCCACGAATCACCGTGGAGAACTCAAACCGATGCACCAAATGCAATGGCAAGAACACCACAAAGATGCTCAAGTCCTTCTCTCTCAAATTCCAACAAAGCTACAAAAGCTATTGGGGGAATAAGAGAGGAAGAACAAAGGAATTCACAAAGAACACCAAGATCAAGATCTAGAGAGTTCCACTCACAAAGAGATGGATTTGATTGGTAGAAATGTAGATCTAGATCTCCTCTCTCTTTTCCCTCAAATGGGGGCAAGAATCATGGAGGGATTGAGAGATAGAGCAAGCTTCTCTAGTTCAACAATGGAGGAGAGAGAGAGTGAGAGAAGCACAGCCCAAGGAGGAAGAAGGGGGGTATTTATACCCCCAAGAAAAATCGAGCCGTTTGGGCAAAAACGAGGGCCGGATATTCCGGCCCAAGTTGGGGCCGGATTATCCGGGGCGGATAATCCGGCCTCGGGGACAAAACCTGGACAAAATCCGGCCAAAAATCCGGCCCCTATCCAGAGCTGCTTTTCTTCCGGTCCTTAGACGATTTCGGGGGGCCGGATATTTCCGAAATATCCGGCCCGGATAATCCGGCCCGGATATTTCCAAAATATCCGGCCTAAGAAAACTGCAGAAACACCAAAACTAAAACGGGCATAACTTTTGCATCCGGACTCCGATTTCGATGATCTTGGGCTCGTTGAAATCACAACAACGAGCTCTACAACAATATGCATAGAAACATCATAGTCCAGCAAAGGAGGATAGAAACAAATGAAGAAAGGTTTGACCTATCTCAAAAGACATCACAGTAAAACCTCCAATCTTGAAAATGCAACAAGTTGCCCATGGAAAAACCATTCTCAATGAACTAGAGCTTGTCATGAGAATAAGCACAAGCTCTAAAACATCACATGGATAAGATCCAAATAAAAACCAAGAAAGATGATGAACCAAACTCGAAAACGCAACAAGTGATCTATGCGAAATCCGTTTTCGATGAACTAGAGCTTGTCATGAGAATAAGCACAAGCTCTAAAACATCACATGGATAAGGTCCAAATAACAACCAAGAAAGATGATGCAAGGATGCAAAGGTTTGAGCTCTCTCCGAACGATACGATCGAGTTACTCACTCGAGAGCCCTCTTGATAGTACGGCAACTAAACTATAAACCGGTCTCCAACTACACTATGAGACCGGTGAGAAACAAACCCTATCAAGAGCAAACCTTATACTTGCGCATTCCACTTGAGCTCGATGACGACGATCTTGACCTCAACAAGATGGAACGCCTTTCTTGCTTGTGCTTGCTTGACGAAGTCTTGTGGATTGCTCCCCCATAATCCACCATGGGAGAGCTTCTTCTTCGGCGCATCTTCACATATCCATGATCACCATATGGATGGCAAGACTCAAGCAAAGGATCTCTTCGAGATGGCTCATCTTGAACTTGCACTTCATTTCTTCATTCTTCATCATGTTGATGTCTTGAAGTAGCTTGAGGGCTCACTTCATCTTCATCTTCAAGACATACTTGACACTTGATATCCTTCATCAATTTCTTCTTATTGCAACCTTGAAGCCAACATATGGTTCAAGAATTGCCTATGGACAACTCCTACAAATATAACTCAATGCAAACATTAGTCCATAGGGATTGTCATTAATTACCAAAACCACACATGGGGGCTCCATGCACTTTCAATCTCCCCCATTTTGGTAATTGATGACAATCTCTTTGAGAGGGTTTATATAAGGAATTTAAGTAACAAATAAGTTGAATATATAGAGCAAACTCCCCCATAATATATGCATGTGTGAATGATCTTGACTTTCATTGCATATATTGGCATTCAAAGCCTAGTGGAGTTTCCTCTAAATATTCAACTATGCAAAGCAACAAGATGCAATGCAATAAAGGCACATGCTTAAGCACAAAGCAAAGACATAACCAAATTCCCTTAAACCCTCCAAACTTCTCCCCCATTGGCACCAATTGCCGAAATGGGTGAAAAATTTAAAAGGCTAATATAGTGAGAGTTCCTCCATAGCGTGTGCATTTCTCATAATTTGAGTGGAATCAAATGCACATATCCAATGGCGAATATTCGGAAGGAATCACACTATAGATAGGATCAAAGATTGCAAAAAGATAACAAAGTCAAGAAGCTTCAACAAATGAAGCAAGCAACCAAATGAATCACAAAGAGGATACCAAAAGAAAGATAGATATTATGATAAGATCAAGAAGATTGCTCTAAATAATATGAGGAAGCTCCCCAAGGTTTGTGCACAAAACTAGACAATTTGCATTGGAGTATAAAGTGCACAAACATGGAATCATCACTCCCATAATATCATTCAAAAACAAAAGATACCAAGTGAATCAAACTCTAATGATCACCACAAGATAGTGCTCTAAATCAAATGAGGAAGCTCCCCAAGGTACATGCATAAATTAAAATGTTGTCTTTGAATACAATATGCATAACATGGAATCCTCACTCCCTCATTACCATTTAAAACACAAACATTTGGAATAGATCATAGATAGAGAAATAAGCTTAACACTTGCAACAAACAAATAGTTGAGCAATAAGTAAGAGGCACCATAATAAAAGGCTCAACCAAGAGGATATGTGAAAGGCATGATAAAGCATATTATAAGACTATTATATGGATGAGCAAAAAGCATCATCATAGTCTTCAATGAATTATATTTCTTAGCATGACCAATCAACATGCAACAAATAAATAAGATATCAAATGGAGATGTATCATCTCTTATGTGTATAAGTTTCTCTAAGTGGACAATATCACAAAGATATTTATCCACAAAGAAACATGCACACACCAAATAGATACACAAGAAAAATAGCATGATATCCAAGACGAAGTCATGCAATATACCAATAAGATTTTTGCTTAATAGCATGGCCAAAGGCTCAATATTATCTTATTGTACATTCATGAACTTCAACCACAAACAACTAAAATACATCACAAATATCAACAAGGGATAGAAGATAGTTGGGATGCATTTGAGAAAGGCAACAAGTATCACAAACGGGGATACCAAAAGAAGTAACTAAATTTGCACTTTCATCTATATTGCACATGTGAGAGCCTTGAGGAATTGATATGCAACAAAATTGCTAGATAGGCATAGTTGGGATGGATGAATCATGAGCATGATTTAAAATACTTCCCAACAAATGCACTCATCTCAAATTACTCACATTCACAATAAAGAGGTTTCATTAAGACTTTTGCAAGAAGCACAACATTTGCAAATCAAGAGATTCATGCCAAGATGCAACCATAAGGTTGGATACAAGAAAAGTATGCATGAGAAGATACTTGTTACCAAGATAGCATTGGTGTGGATGTAGTAGATATGTGTTCGTTGATCATCCTAGCTTGCCTCACGTTACCATTGAGTCACCACTTCTTTCCAAGAGTGAGACAAGCATTCAATGCATATCCATTGTACCTAACACAAAGGTAAGTACAAAATGGTCCCCAAACTAATTGGGTCCGAAGTAGTTAGACACACTACAACATATAGGACAAACTCCACAATTCTATGTGCATATAGATATGAAATTGAATTTCATGCACATCTTAGTCAAATTAGGATTTGATGGAGTTTACCCTATATATTGGATCAAAGAAAGTGACACATGCCATAAGATATACATATATTAAATATGCATGCACAATACTTTCAAGAACCAAAGGAAGATACAATTTGGACAAAACACCAAATAAACCAAGAGACAATGGTTGTCCAAATTATATCAAAGAATCAAATCAACACAAGATTGACTCCAAAGACTTATCTCATTATAAGAAGCTAATTAAACCTAAGCACAAAGGAATGAGATAACCAACTCCCAAGAGAGCAAGGTTCCAACAAATAAACCAAACCCTCGACACTTTTTATGATGGCACACAGTACCAAAAAGAAAATTTATGACTCCCAAAACCAAATTTTTGATAAAGATCAAGAGAAGTTTATATAACAAATATAGGAGAGCTCCCCCAAGATTAGTGCATTATCTAGGATTTAGAATATGGATACAAAATGCACACAACTAGGATCATCACACTACCTATATCTACAAAAAAAAGCTAAGAAAGTTTGAATAGAAAAAAGAACACATGGGAGTCAAAGCACAACAAATTCATGGCAATAAATAAGGCAATTTAAACACAAGATCCATAAGATGCAAGGAAGACACATGGGAGTCAAAGCACAACAAATTCATGGCAATAAATAAGGCAATTTAAACACAAGAGCCAATGTAGATATGATCAATAAATATCTACCTCATAATTGATTACCAATTGTCCTAGGACAAGAGGTATTAGGAAATATTTCCGGTGGTAGTTTGTAAGTATACATAAGATCATATTTACAACGAACAAAGCATATGGTAAAAGATAAGAGTTAACCATCATGCAAAGAAAGTTTCTTGATAGCTTCATTTAGTCATACCAACATGCAAGGCAATTAATAGTATTCATACCAACATGCAAAGCAATTAATAGTATTCATACCAACATGCAAAGCAATTAATAGTATTCATACCAACATGCAAAGCAATTAATAGTATGACTTGAAGCACATGGTTTTCCAAAAATGTATTGAGGGACACGTTGTGAAAAACCATGCCAAGAAAAACTTACACAAATAAGATCCACAAAGATATTAGCAATGAAGCCATTTAAGCAAATTGGAGCTTGTTTGAGCAAACATGCCACATAGGAGAGATAATCTACAATATCAATTCTATGTGACACAACCTCAAATGTTCACATTTCCTAGGCTTGTAATATGCACAAAGCTTATTACTCCCCCATAATGTGATAAGGAATTTATTTTCACAAGAGGCAAATAAGATCCAACTAGAGATATTAATGAACATTAGAATTTGAATTTCTCATGAAGATGACATACCACATAGAGACTAGATAATCTTGCAATATCAATTCTAAGTGATATTCCTCATGTACACACATTGTTAGGATTGTGAAATTCCTAAAGGCATATCACTCCCCCAAAATGTTATAGTCCAATAATCTCTCATAAGAGCCATATAAGATACAACAAGATGCAAAGAGGCTCCAACACAAGCACAAATACATGGTGTGCAACCTAACATACATAGCCTTGATTTCTCAAGAAAAACACGTAGGATGCACAACATATACAAACACATGTTAGGAACAAAACTAACACATGCAAAGGGGCGAGTAACTTTCAATATAAATGAGTTGAGCACATGTTACCGCAAGGAGGAACATTGGGTGTATGATAGAAGTAAGATAACCAAAAGACTTGGCTTGAGATAGTATAAATGATGAAGATCCCTTAATTCTTCATGATGTAGCCAAGTCTCCAATGCCCTCCAAAAAGCACCTATTGATCAAGTTTTGGATTGTTGGTCCCCAACTAAGTTGGGTCCTAAGAGGTTAGTCACAATAGGCTTGGCAACCCAAATGGTTCTTTTCTTGACACCACTTTGAGCACCAACATATTTGGCAAACACATTGCCACCCTCATCCTTACAAAGAGAATAAACATCATCAATGGAGATAGAGTTGGATGAGGTACCAATAGTGCAAAAAGAGGAGATGTGGCCCTTCTCACGGCATATGTAGCAAGTTCTTTTCTTCTCCTTCTTCTCACTAGATTTCTCCACAATGGGAGCATTGGCTTGATTCTTCTTGGGAAGTGGAATTTCTTCAACTTGAGGTTGAATATGAGTTTGAGCTTGAGGCCGCTTCCCTTTTTGCTTCTTCTTCAAAGGGCAAGATCTAACATGGTGCCCTTCAATTTTGCACTTGAAGCAAACAATCTTGGCCGGGTCTTTGACTTGTACTTGGCCCTTCTTGTTGTTGTTGTTCTTGGACTTGTTCTTGTTGTTGGATTTGAATCCAAGTCCACTCTTGTCATTGGGGGATTGTTGCACACTTAACATCGTGTCAAGTTTGCATTTCCCTTCATGACTCTTTACCAAGTCGGTCTTCAAAGAAGTGACTTGGGCCTTGAGCTCTTTGATTTCCTCTACATGGTTAGTAACAACACAAGTACTAGAGGAAGTAGAACCTTCATTGTTAGAGCAACAAGGCAAGGAAGATAATTCATCACAAGATTTAGCAATACTATGAGTGGATGAATTACTAGGACTAGCACATGGCAATATAGCATTTTGGGTAGTAGTGCTAGTATCCACATGAGGCTCACAAGGTGTTGCCTTTGATATGATAGTCTCATGAGCTAACTTTAGCCTATCATGGGAGGCTAGAAGATCCTCATGGGAGCTAGAAAGCTTTCCATGATTTTCTTCCAATTTCCCATAATTGCTAGTTAGCAATTCAAGTTGAGCCCTTAGCTCAACATTCTCCTTCAAGATAGATGCTTCACAAGAAGTAGAGTTAGTAGCACAAGCATCATCACAAGACATATTAAGAAGAGAAGGTAACATAGCATGCTCTTTTAAATATGAAGCTTGTAGTTGCTCATATGACTTGGTGAGGATAGAGTGTTCGCTCTCCAAGGCCTTGTGGGCCTTGTCTAGATCATCTAGATCCTTAACAAGTTTATCATGGCCAACACCAACTTTGAACTTTTCATTTTTAAGCAATTTTAATTTAGCTTTAGCATGGTCTCTTTCTTTAGTGAGTTTAGCAAATATTTCATTTTGAGACACCTCAAGGGTTTGAAGTTGCTCCTCAAGAGAGGCTACGGTCTCTTGTTCTTCTTCAAGATCATTCTTTAAAGATGCTACATCATCGGCATACTCTCGTTCAAGAGCACCCTTTTTATCAATGGTGTTCTCATGCATCCAAATAAGTTTTTGGCTCTCAATAGCGGTAGTCAAGATTTCAAAGAAGTGAGAGCTAGCAATTTTATCTTTGTAAAGAACCTTGAATACACTCTCACCTTTATCGCGTAGAGACAACCCAATCCTCTTCTTCATATTCATCCTCATTCTTATCACCACGAGACATATTAGGTTCCATGGTAGGAGGTACCGTGGAACCCTTGGCCATAAGGCATATATGAGGACCGTGAAATAAAGATGAGGAGTTACTTGAGGCTCCTTTCAAGATCTTGTCTTGACCAATAGAATCTTTGGTTTCCTCTACATTGTTAGACACACAACAACTAGAGGAAATAGAATCATTTTTATCATGGCCACAAGACAATGCAAGCATATCATCATTAGATTTTTTCAAGCAACTTACACATGATATGCAAGGACTATCAACACAAGAATGTAAATCATTTCTAGTGCTAGATGTGTTTAAGTCCAAAGATGAACCATTGCAATGAGATATAGATGAAGGATCATCAATAGTAAGCTCAATACCAACATTGCAATTTCCATCACCACTCACCATATCATTACCTTGTGTCTTGAAACACTTTGGTGAAGTGGATGAAGATGAGAACTCATCACGGCCAGGAAGTGGAAGCAATACAATCATCCTCAATGATATTGGACACATCATATTTATCTCGAAGTTTTGTCCATAATTCATGAGCGCTCCCAAAAGGCATGATTGAAGAAGTAACTACATTGCTCACAACAAAGGAAAACACATGAGAAGCAAGAGCATCGAGACAAGAGTTTTTCTTCTCCTCATAAGATAAATTTTGGGGATCCTTAGGAGAAGAAAAACCCATGTCAAGAAATCGCTCCATGTTCGGGGAAATACCCCGCAAAATATTAAGCACATAAATTTTCCATAGATCATAATTTGTGCCATCAAATATAAACAAGTTATTGTGATCTAATCCCCTAACCGACATCTTTACTCTCAAGGCGGTGAAGCCTAAGAATGAGAGACCTTGCTCGATACCAATTGAAAGGACACGGATGTCGCCTAGAGGGGGGGTGAATAGGCGATTTAAAACTTTTACGAGATGGGCTTAACAAATGCGGAATAAAACTAGCGTTTACTTTGTCAAGCCCAAAGCCTATATACTATGGTTCACCTATGTGCACCAACAACTTATTCTAAGCAAGAGTTCACCTATGTGCACCAACAACTTATGCTAAGCAATACAAGCAAGTATGTGATAGCAAGATATATATAACTTCAAGCACGATGGCTATCACAAGGTAAAGTGCATAAGTAAAGAGCTCGGGTATAGAGATAACCGAGGCACGCGGGAGACGATGATTTATCCCGGAGTTCACACTCTTGCGAGTGCTAATCTCCGGTGGAGAGGTGCGGTTGCTTAGTGCTCCCGAACGCCACAAGAGGCTCACCTTGAGGTGTGGTTGCTCGATGCACACCAACGCCACAAAGGCCTCACCCCAAGATGCGGTACTCACACCACACACCGAACGCCACGAAGGCGCCTCACCTAAATCTCCGGTGACCCTCGCCACAAAGGCCTAGGTCACGGTTCCACTAAGGGATTTCCTTCGAGGCGGAAACCGGGCCTTACACAAAGATTGGGGCACACATCCACAACTTAATTGGAGGCTCCCAACAAACCGCCACAAAGGCCTAGAGTCCGTCTAGGGTTCCAAGAACCCAAGAGTAACAACCTTCTTGCTTTCACCTCCACGAATCACCGTGGAGAACTCAAACCGATGCACCAAATGCAATGGCAAGAACACCACAAAGATGCTCAAGTCCTTCTCTCTCAAATTCCAACAAAGCTACAAAAGCTATTGGGGGAATAAGAGAGGAAGAACAAAGGAATTCACAAAGAACACCAAGATCAAGATCTAGAGAGTTCCACTCACAAAGAGATGGATTTGATTGGTAGAAATGTAGATCTAGATCTCCTCTCTCTTTTCCCTCAAATGGGGGCAAGAATCATGGAGGGATTGAGAGATAGAGCAAGCTTCTCTAGTTCAACAATGGAGGAGAGAGAGTGAGAGAAGCACAGCCCAAGGAGGAAGAAGGGGGTATTTATACCCCCAAGAAAATCGAGCCGTTTGGGCAAAACAGGGCCGGATATTCCGGCCCAAGTTGGGGCCGGATTATCAGGGGCCGGATAATCCGGCCTCGGGGACAAACCCGGGACAACATCCGGCCAAAAATCCGGCCCCTATCCAGAGCTGCTTTTCTTCCGGTCCTTAGACGATTTCGGGGGGCCGGATATTTCCGAAATATCCGGCCCGGATAATCCGGCCCGGATATTTCCAAAATATCCGGCCTAAGAAAAGCTGAAACACCAAAACTAAAACGGGCATAACTTTTGCATCCGGACTCCGATTTCGATGATCTTGGGCTCGTTGAAATCACAACAACGAGCTCTACAACAATATGCATAGAAACATCATAGTCCAGCAAAGGAGGATAGAAACAAATGAAGAAAGGTTTGACCTATCTCAAAAAGACATACCGGTAAAACCTCCAATCTTGAAAATGCAACAAGTTGCCCATGGAAAAACCATTCTCAATGAACTAGAGCTTGTCATGAGAATAAGCACAAGCTCTAAAACATCACATGGATAAGATCCAAATAAAAACCAAGAAAGATGATGAACCAAACTCGAAAACGCAACAAGTGATCTATGCGAAATCCGTTTTCGATGAACTAGAGCTTGTCATGAGAATAAGCACAAGCTCTAAAACATCACATGGATAAGGTCCAAATAACAACCAAGAAAGATGATGCAAGGATGCAAAGGTTTGAGCTCTCTCCGAACGATACGATCGAGTTACTCACTCGAGAGCCCTCTTGATAGTACGGCAACTAAACTATAAACCGGTCTCCAACTACACTATGAGACCGGTGAGAAACAAACCCTATCAAGAGCAAACCTTATACTTGCGCATTCCACTTGAGCTCGATGACGACGATCTTGACCTCAACAAGATGGAACGCCTTTCTTGCTTGTGCTTGCTTGACGAAGTCTTGTGGATTGCTCCCCCATAATCCACCATGGGAGAGCTTCTTCTTCGGCGCATCTTCACATATCCATGATCACCATATGGATGGCAAGACTCAAGCAAAGGATCTCTTCGAGATGGCTCATCTTGAACTTGCACTTCATTTCTTCATTCTTCATCATGTTGATGTCTTGAAGTAGCTTGAGGGCTCACTTCATCTTCATCTTCAAGACATACTTGACACTTGATATCCTTCATCAATTTCTTCTTATTGCAACCTTGAAGCCAACATATGGTTCAAGAATTGCCTATGGACAACTCCTACAAATATAACTCAATGCAAACATTAGTCCATAGGGATTGTCATTAATTACCAAAACCACACATGGGGGCTCCATGCACTTTCAGTTTATCCATGAAGCTACTGAAAATTATTATGAGAGAGGAAAATATGATTGTAGAAATTTGTATGGTACTAAAACACCTCTCTACATGCTGAAAATTTTGAAGTTACTCTTGTTTTATCTTGCTATGCTTGTCACTTTGTTCTTCATGAATTTATTTGTGTACAAGATTCCTATGCATAGGAAGTGGGTTAGACTTAAATGTGTTTTGAACTTGCTTTTTGATGCTCTCTTTTGCTTCAACTCTCATCCTTATGTGAGCATCATTAAAATTGCTGAGCCCATCTTAATGGCTATAAAGAAAGCACTTCTTGGGAGATAACCCATGTCTTTATTTTGCTACTGTTTTGTTGTGACTTGGAAGTTGTTACTACTGTAGCAACCTCTCCTTATCTTTATTTTATTGCAATGTTGTGCCAAGTGAAGTCTCTAATAGAAGGTTGATGCTAGATTTGGATTTCTGCGCAGAAACAGATTTCTATCTGTCACGAATTTCGGCAGGGCTCTCTGTAGGTAACTCAGAAAAATCTGCCAATTTACGTGCGTGTTCCTCAGATATGTACGCAACTTTAATTAGTTTTGAGTTTTCTGATTTGAGCAACGGAAGTACCTCTTAAAAATTCGTGTTTACTGGCTGTTCTGTTTTGACAGATTCTGTCTCTGTTTTTTGCATTGTCTCTTGTGGACTTTAAGTAAGGCTTTCTAGACGTGGAGAGCTGTAGCTAATGTTTTATTGAGTTCTTGCAATGTGTCACTATAGGACCAAAGTGGATTAAAGTTTTTTGAGTACTAACCCATCTAATGAAGTTTATGAGAAGTTTGGTGTGAAGGAAGTTTTCAAGGGTCAAGAGAGGAGGATGATATATGATCAAGAAGAGTGAAAAGCCTAAGCTTGGGGATGCCCCCGTGGTTCATCCCTGCATATTTCAAGAAGACTCAAGCGTCTAAGCTTGGGGATGCCCAAGGCATCCCCTTCTTCATCAACAATTTATCAGGTTTCTTCTATTGAAACTATATTTTTATTCGGTCACATCTTATGTGCTTTACTTGGAGCGTCTGTCTGTTTTTATTTTCGTTTTTGTTCGAATAAGATCGGATCCTAGCAATCCTTGTGTGGGAGAGAGACACGCTCCGCTTTTTCATATGAACACTGGTGTTCTTCGTTTTATTTTTCGTGTTCATGGCAGAAGTAGAAAACCGCTGCACTTATTGTTATTTGGATGGAAACAGAAAATGCTTCATATTGTCTTGAATAATTTGATAATTGGCAATTGTTTTGAGATCTCAAGTAGATCATGTTTAAGCTCTTGCATCATGTAGTTTAAACCTATTAGTGGAGAACTACCGTAGAGCTTGTTGAAATTGGTTTGCATGATTGGTCTCTCTAAGGTCTAGATATTTTCTGGTAAAAGTGTTTGAGCAACAAGGAAGACAATGTAGAGTCTTATAATGCTTGCAATATGTTCTTATGTAAGTTTTGTTGTACCGGTTCATACTTGTGTTTGCTTCAAACAACCTTACTAGCCAAAGCCTTGTACTGAGAGGGAATGCTTCTCGTGCATCCAAAACCTTGAGCCAAAACCTATGCCATGTGTGTCCATCATACCTACCTACTATGTGGTATTCTTCTGACATTCCAAGTAAATACTTCATGTGCTACCTTTAAACAATTCAAAATTTTATTACTCCTTATTTGTGTCAATGTTTTATAGCTCATGAGGAAGTATGTGGTGTTTTATCTTTCAACCTTGTCATTTACTCTTGACAGACTTTCACCAATGGACTAGTGGCATATACATCCGCTTATCCAATAATTTTGCAAAAAGAGCTGGCAACGGGGTTCCCAACCCCAATTAATTAACTTGCATTAATAATTCTTTTCACATGCTTTGCCCTGATCTATCAGTAAGCAACTTAATTTTGCAAATAGACACTCCTTCATGGTATGTGAATGTTGGAAGGCACCCGAGGATTCGGTTAGCCATGGCTTGTGAAAGCAAAAGGTTGGGAGGAGTGTCATCCATAAATAATGAAACTAAAGTACATGTGTAAACAAAAGAGAAGAGGGATGATCTACCTTGCTGGTAGAGATAACGTCCTTCATGGGAGCCGCTCTTGAAAGTCTGGTTGATGAGGTAGTTATACTGCCCACTACCATTCGTTGACAACAACAAACGCCTCTGAAAATTTTACTTTTATGCTCTCTATATGATTTCAAAACTTGAAAAACTCTAGCACATGATTTAATCCCTGCTTCCCTTTGCAAAGGGCCATTCTTTTACTTTATGTTGAGTCAGTTTACCTACTTCCTTCCATCTTAGAAGCAAACACTTGTGTCAACTGTGCATTGATTCTTACATACTTGCTTATTTGCATTCATCATATTACTTTGTGTTGACAATTATCCATGAGATATACATGTTGAAAGTTGAAAGCAATTGCTGAAACTTAAAACTTCCTCTGTGTTGCTTGAATGCCTTTACTTTGAATTTATTGCTTTATGAGTTAACTCTCATGCGAGACTTTTGATGCTTGTCTTGAAAGTACTATTCATGAAAAGTTTGGCTATATGTTATCTATTTGTTAGCAACTATAGATCATTGCCTTGAGTCACTGCATTCATCTCATATGCTTTATAATAGTATGATCAAGGTTATGTAAGTAGCATGTCACTACAGAAATTATTCTTTTTATCGTTTACCTACTCGAGGGCGAGTAGGAACTAAGCTTGGGGATGCTGATACGTCTCCAACGTACCTATAATTTCTGATGTTCCATGCTTGTTTTATGACAATACTTACATGTTTTGCTTGCACTTTATAATGTTTTTATGCATTTTCCGGAACTAACCTATTAACGAGATGCCGAAGGGCAGTTCTTTGTTTTCTGTTGTTTTTGGTTCCAGAAAGGCTGTTCGGGCAATATTCTCGGAATTCGACGAAACGAAGACCCAACATCTTATTTTTCCCGAAACCTTCCAGAAAGTCAGAGTGGGACCAGAGGGGAGCCCTGGGGGGCCCCACACGTGGTGGCGGCGCGGCCCAAGGGGGGGCGCCCCCCTAGTGTGAGGAGGCCCCGTGGCCCCTCCGACTCCGACTCTTCGCCTATAAGAGCCCTTTCGACCTAAAAACACGATACCAATTGACGAAACTCCAGAAAGACTCCAAGGGCGCCGCCGCCATCGCGAAACTCCAATTCGGGGGACAGAATCTCTGTTCTGGCACGCCGCCGGGACGGGGAAGTGCCCCCGGAAGCCATCTCCATCGACGCCACCGCCTCCATCATGCTCCGTGAGTAGTTCCCCCATGGACTACGGGTTCTAGCTGTAGCTAGTTGGTATTCTCTCCCCCATGTACTTCAATACAATGATCTCATGAGCTGCCTTACATGATTGAGATTCATCTGATGTAATCGATGTTGTGTTTGTTGGGATCTGATGGATTGTTACATTATGATTAGTCTATCTATAAAGTTTGTGAAGTTATTGTTGCTGCAATCTTGTTGTGTTTAATGCTTGTCACTAGGGCCCGAGTGGCATGATCTTAGATTTAAGCTCTATACTTATTGCTTAGGTTGTATCTACAAGTTGTTTGCACATGTTTATGTCCGGAACCCGAGGCCCCAGAGTGACAGCAACTGGGATAACTGGAGGGGAAGGCTTAGATATGAGGATCACATGTTTTCACGGAGTGTTAATGCTTTGCTCCGGTGCTCTATTAAAAGGAGTACCTTAATTTCCAGTAGATTCCCTAGAGGCCCGGCTGCCACCGGCTGGTAGGAAAAAAGATGTTATGCAAGTTTCTCATTGCGAGCACGTATGACTATATATGGAAAACATGCCTACATGATTAATAATCTTGATGTTCTGTCTTAATGCTATTTCAATCCTATCAATTGCCCAACTGTAATTTGTTCACCCAACACTTGTTATTGGAGAGTTACCACTAGTGTAGATAGCTGGGAACCCCGGTCCATCTTTCATCATCATATACTCGTTCCTATATGTCATTGGAAGTAGTATCAACTATTTTCTGGTGCTATTGCTCTCATATTACTGCTACTGCTGCTGTGTTACTATTACTACTGCTCTCATATTACTATTGCTTTCACATCACCCCTGTTACTAGTGCTTTTCCAGGTGCAGCTGAATTGACAACTCAGTTGTTAAGTCTTATAAGTATTCTTTACCTCCCCTTGTGTCGAATCAATAAATTTGGGTTTTACTTCCCTCGAAGACTGTTGCGATCCCCTATACTTGTGGGTTATCACCTATCATGATCAAGATCATCTATTTGTAATGCTACATGTTGTGTTTGTTGGGATCCGATGAATATTGAATACTATGTCAAGTTGATTATCAATCTATCATATATGTTGTTTATGTTCTTGCATGCTCTCCGTTGCTAGTAGAGGCTCTGGCCAAGTTGATATTTGTAACTCCAAGAGGGAGTATTTATGCTCGATAGTGGGTTCATGCCTCCATTGAATCTGGGACGATGTGACAGAAAGTTCTAAGGTTGTGGATGTGCTGTTGCCACTAGGGATAAAACATCGATGCTTTGTCTAATGATATTTGTGTTGATTACATTACGCACCATACTTAATGCAATTGTCTGTTGTTTACAACTTAATACCGGAAGGGGTTCGGATGATAACCTGAAAGTGGACTATTTAGGCATAGATGCATGCTGGATAGCGGTCTATGTACTTTGTCGTAATGCCCTGATTAAATCTCATAGTACTCATCATGATATATGTATGTGCATTGTTATGCCTTCTTTATTTGTCAATTGCCCAACTGTAATTCGTTCACCCAACATGCTATTTATCTTATGGGAGAGACACCACTAGTGAACTGTGGACCCCAGTCCATTCTTTACCTCTGAAATACAATCTACTGCAATTGTTCTTTACTGTTCTTCGCAAACAAACATCATCTTCCACACTATACATCTAATTCTTTGTTACAGCAAGCCGGTGAGATTGACAACCTCACTGTTACGTTGGGGCAAAGTACTTTGATTGTGTTGTGTAGGTTCCACGTTGGCGCCGGAATCCCTGGTGTTGCGCCGCACTACACTTCGCCGCCATCAACCTTCAACGTGCTTCTTGGCTCATACTGGTTCGATAAACCTTGGTTTCTTACTGAGGGAAATTTGCTTCTATACGCATCATACCTTCCACTTGGGGTTCCCAACGGACGTGTGCTTTACGCGTATCAAACGCCTATTCACCCCCCTCTAGGCGACATCTCGTCCTTTCACTACATCGGTTAATGCATACGATTGGTTCAACCCATAGCTGTCCCAAAGCCCAAAAGCATGAAAAGACAATGATCATGTACTCCCTCTCTCATAGTTTATTAGGCGCGTACCCCTAGATTATTTCCTCGGTTATACAAGTTTTACTTTCTACATGTATTTAAGTGTCCACGATCATGTCCTCGGTTATACAATTACTAAATGGAGAGTACTCAGCCTTCATTAATAACTCTTAACCCAAATTGTAGTACAAGAGGTTAACATCCAAAGCTAAGGGCTTATTTAATTATACGATAGAAAAGCATATGATTCATATGTCATGCAATAATTGAATCTTATGGAAAGATGAAGTGTTTAAATTGTAGCAAAGGAATTTTTCATGAGGGTATGATCAATTTTTTTATAGGATTTGCACTACAGATTTCTATAAGATTAATTTTTATAGGATATGTTCCTATTAATCAAATAATTTGTGTATAATTTTTTCCTATAGGACCCAAATTCTACACAATTGCTATACAAATTCTATAAATCAAAGGGACCCTAAAAGATATTGGGTAGTACTCTCTCCGCCCACCAATAAGTGTTCTTCTAGTGTGTCATAAGTCAAACTATTTTGAATTTAATTAACCAATTTTATAGCATAGAGTAGAAACATATATGTCATCAAATTGGTATACATTATTAGACGAAATATTTTAAAAATATTTGTGGTACAATACCAATTTTAGTGCACAGATTATGCTACTTTTTCCTATGAAGTTGGCAAAGTTCTTAAAAAAATGACTTAGAATGAAGGTTATAATTACACTTGTTCACGGATGGAGGAGGTAAGTGCCAAGCCCGGTGCTACGGCGTGAGTGCGCGATTAACCGCACCACATGCACCACATGACCGACAATGCAACACATGCATTTCGTGGTGATAATGTTAAATATAACGTCTTCATGTCTGTCTATTACAACAAGCTCTACTACGATAAACTTTGTCTGGCTCTGTGATGGAGGGGTAAGGAAGACGGCGAGCCTTCGGCTCGTTTTAGTGTTTGTAGTCGTTGTTAGATGGCCCAAATACCTATTTTACTATCGTTGATGATTATTAATACATCGGTGTAATTTTCACAAAACAAATACTTACGTGGCAACAATGTATACTACTTCCATTCCAATGAATAATTTTAAAAAATTTAGTCAAAAGTCAAAGCTTACTAAGTTTTACTAAATATAAAGAAGAAAATATAAACATAAAATAGATATATTACTCCCTTCGTTCTGAAATAAGTGTCACAATTTTATCTGGATTAAGTTGTATGTACAACTAAAAAGTGTCTAGATACATCCGTATCTAGACAAAGTTATGACACTTATTT
Source organism: Lolium perenne (assembly GCF_019359855.2). Classification (NCBI taxonomy): domain Eukaryota; kingdom Viridiplantae; phylum Streptophyta; class Magnoliopsida; order Poales; family Poaceae; genus Lolium; species Lolium perenne. The sequence continues at coordinate 315,643,846 of NC_067247.2, forward strand.
TAGAACAGTGGAAGTATGGAAATATATTTTGTCTGTAATATTCTTATTAAATGTTGACTTTTGACTAAATTTATAAGGCTTATTCATTAGACGGGGGCAATATATACTTCTAACGTTGCATTATTCTTGTCGTTTTTGAAACAAGGCAAAAGACCGTTTAAAAAACGATAAGAATTATGGAACGAAGAAATTATATATACATTCTTTTTTAAACCTGTATATATACATTCTTGTTGGTGATTACATTTTAATTTAAAGTAAAATCGTAGCAAAAATTATGAAACAAAGCGAGTATAGTTTGTTCCGCACTAAAAATGTTTGTTGTGAAATATACAAGCACATTCCCGTGCTTTCCAAATTGTATTACTCCTTCCGTCAAAAAAGGAATGTCGGAGATTTATCTGACTTTGGATGTATACGTACACTAAAGAATGTCTAGATATACATCTAAATTTAGATAAAATTGTGACATCTTTTTATGGACATAGATTGTAGTATTCGGATAACAACCAAAATTATTACAACCACTCTAATGTTTGTGTATCTGAGGGACATTTTTGTGAACGGTATCTTAATTTGTCCCGATATGTGTTTTCTTTGGCAGGAATTGAAAAGATGGTTTATTGTCTCGGGAGCATTAAAAGGCTTCTTTTAGTTGTTGAGTACAGGCTGGAGGCGACGTGTTGATCCGAAAGCAAATCCGACCCGGGATTCCCTTGCGTTAATGGCGATGGAGCCGTGTGGACCACCATCTCCCCCACTGTCCGGATGTCCTATCAGGCTATCACGCGGTGCCTATCACTTATCATGCATAAGCAGATAGGCAGATCGATAAGCGCATTTACAGATTGATAAGTCAGTTTGCTTATCGTCGGTAAGATGAGGTTTTTCCTATAAATAGGACAGAGGTGGTTACGACCTCCTTGCCCTAGTCTCCGAACCCAATCCATTCGCTCCTGCCGCACCCTCTGCCTCGCTCCCTCATACCAGGAACCTCCACCAACCACAAAGCTCTGTAAGTCTTCTTACAAATCCATATTCCAAATAGTCGTTGGTTGGAAACTTGATTGGGAAGGTAGTGGAAAAAAACTTTGGACAGAAAACCTTCGAGTTTCGTGTGCCGAGATGAGATCCAGGAGGCCCATTTCTTTCTCGCCAAGGCACAGCTCGTTGCTCTCGGTTTAGATCTCACCACGAAATCCTTTTTTGCATTTTTGTTTCCAGTTTCTGTGTGGAATCGTCATGTCCAACACCAGATCTAGGGTTTGAACGTACATCCCGTGTACAGAAAACGTATCGATTATAAGTGTAGTAACCGTACAAAGATACATCATCCAGAGTACTGTACTGTATTAACCATGCACGTGCTTTAATTATGCTTAGGAAAGCGAAGTCGACGACACGCTGTTTGTCTGTTTTTGTTTCCATTATCGTCTCGTCGGGTTTAAATAGGAAGCCCCAATTCCTGCTCCGTCCTTTTGTTGACTGACGATACTGCCCCTTGCTCAGTCTCATCCTCCCGGCTCCCTCTCTCGCGCGGTCCTCTCGCGATACAGCCCCCGGCCGCCCCCCAAATCGGGAACCCCGATCTCCGCCGGCGGCGCCCTGCCCGACCACGCCGCCTCGAGCTCCCCACCCCTCTACCCGGCCGGCCCGGGGCGGAGCGGAGCGGAGCGGAGGAGATCCGTCCGGACCGCCGACCGACGGTAAGCCCTAGCACTCTGCCTGGATCGATCTCGCCTTTCTTTGATCTGCTTTCCGCCGCGGCTTCGAGCACTGAGCCCGAATCCGAATCTTTTTCTCAGGTGGGGGGTCCTGCGCCCCCGTAGGGTAGGTTTATTAGAGCCGAGCCTCATCTGCCGCCGTCCCCGGGTGGTGGGAGGAGGATGTCTTCTCTCAGCCGGGAGCTCGTCTTCCTCATCCTGCAGTTCCTCGATGAGGAGAAGTTCAAGGAGACCGTGCACAAGTGAGTAACCCATCCTATATTACACAGAAATGGCAAAATTAGATGTTTTTTTTTTGTCTGCCTAGCGGTGCTCACCTTGTGTCTGTTTTAATAGGCTTGAGCAGGAGTCCGGGTTCTACTTCAACATGAAGTACTTCGAGGAAGAGGTGATCAACGGGAACTGGGACGAGGTGGAGCGCTACCTCGGCGGCTTCACCAAGGTCGACGACAACCGCTACTCCATGAAGATATTCTTCGAGATCCGCAAGCAGAAGTACCTCGAGGCACTCGATAAGTAAGAGCAGACAAAAGAGGTTTAAGTAGGAAGTATTTATTTTTAAATGTTGCTGGACAGCCTTTGATGATTGTGGGGTTTATTCGCTGCCAGGCACGATCGGTCAAAGGCGGTGGAAATCTTGGTCAAGGACCTGAAGGTGTTTGCGTCCTTCAACGAGGAGCTGTTTAAGGAGATCACGCAGCTACTGACTCTGGAGAACTTCAGGTAGAATCCTGGCAATTGCATTCGTTTGTGCACTAGGCCTTTTCCATCATTATTATGGCTCTGACTGTCGAATGGTATCTCTGCTTTTGTATTATTAATAGGGAGAACGAGCAGCTCTCCAAGTATGGTGATACGAAATCTGCAAGAGCGATAATGCTTGTCGAGCTCAAGAAGCTGATCGAAGCCAACCCCTTATTCCGCGACAAGCTCCAGTTCCCTAATCTCAAGAGCTCTAGGCTGAGGACACTTATCAACCAGAGGTAGAACGCGATTAAAAATCATCTGAGAGCACTAATTCTCTGGGTTATCTGGACATTTTATTTATTCTTCTATGCTGCATATTTGTTTGTGCCAAACTGTTAATGCTAGTTAGGTGTAGATTTACTGTAATATATCACCATAGGGATTTACCTCTACTTTCTCTTGTTTTAAACTAGTCCGATAAAAATGTTATAAGCTGATGGGGTTGTGCCCAACATTCTATCCTCCCCAAATTTGTTTAAGCAATCTGCTTGGTTAGGACATTTGACCTAGCTTTACTTGTCCTAAATGAAATGAGGATCGCTGTTCATCCATTATTCTGAAGAACTTGATTTATTCATGGGATGAAAATCTTGACTTTTGACCCATTTCTACCAATACATTGTAAATACATTTTTCTTGTCGTGATGAGCTTAATGGACCCTATAGTCATGAATAAAAAAAGTCAAGTTTTTTTTTTTTGCGTTTTCGTTCTTTCAGCAGTTCATAGGAGAATACAACTTGAATGTTTAAATGAGTAAATAGTACCAGGATAGCTTATTGATCATGATGCGTTTACCCGTGACTCCACTCTATGGAATTGAAACATGTCTTGATCTCTCAAATCTTTGCATATTCAAATAGTTATACGTTTCCCTTCCTGTGAAATTGTTATTTTTTTGTTAATTTTAGAAGGTGCAATCTCCACCATCTACTTCAGTATTCATAGTATAATATTGTTGTGCAAATATATTGCAGCTTAAACTGGCAGCACCAGCTTTGCAAAAATCCTAGGCCTAATCCTGACATCAAGACCCTTTTTGTTGATCATTCTTGTGGTCAACCAAATGGTGCACGTGCTCCATCACCTGCAAACAATCCACTACTTGGATCTACTATACCTAAACCTGGCGGTTTCCCGCCAATTGGTGCCCAAATTGGAGCCCAAATTGGCGCCCACGGAGTAAGCTTGTTGGTCATATCTGTATACTTTATCTATATGTCGAAGGTTACAATTGTTAATAACCTGATGATTTATGTCTGTTTCAGCCTTTTCAACCTGCACCAACACCGGTTGCACCTCTGGCTGGTTGGATGTCAAACCCTCCAGCAGTAACACACCCTTCTGCTTCTGGAGGTGCTATCGGATTTGGTACTCCTACGAATCCTGGTACTTATGTTTGTTAATGTTGCAGAGAAATATTGGATTTTGTGAATAGTTGGTATTACATATGTCATATGGTTTATTAATACTATTCTGCATGTACGTCTTGCAGCAGCTATGTTGAAGCATCCTAGGACACCCTCGACAGCCAATCCTTCTATGGATTATCCATCTGGAGATTCTGATCATCTCTCGAAGAGACCTAGGCCAGTTGGGTTATCCGAGGAGGTATTAGCAATTTCTCTTTTCTCAAAAACCTGTCACCACTATTGGATTCTTGCAGTTGGTACTTGATAGTACTTCATGTTATGCCTAGTCAGTCGTAAGTATATACGTGGTTTGAGTCATGGTGGCATTTTCACAGGTGAATCTTCCGATGAATATGATGCCAGCGACTTACCCGCAAAGCCACAGTTATCCCCAAGATGATTTCCATAAAACTGTTGCACGTACATTGAGTCAGGGATCAGTTCCGATGAGCATGGATTTCCATCCAGTGCAACAAACCCTTCTTCTTGGTAAGTCCTTGAATGTCTCCTCCCATTATAAATCTTGGATCATTTTATCACTCCCATAGCATCTCATACTCTGTATCTGTTTTAGTTGGTACCAATATTGGTGACATTGGATTGTGGGATGTTGGCACCAAGGAAAAACTTGCTGTAAGAAACTTCAAGGTTTGGGAGCTCGGGAAATGTTCTATGGCCCTCCAGGTTTGTCTATTGAAATATGTTGTTCAGTAAGTTGGTGTTTCTTTTACCCATATGCAATCTAAGTATGCGTTTAATCACTTAATGTACACTGCACAAACAGGCAGGGCTTGTCAAGGATCCTTCTGTGTCAGTTAATCGCATAATATGGAGTCCTGATGGAACCTTGTTTGGTAAGATGCCGCTAGTAGTTCTTCTTTCTGTACATTCTCGTTGGCAGTGCTCTAATGTTATTTTCTGTTCAAAAGGTGTTGCTTATTCAAGACATATAGTACAGATTTATTCTTATCATGGTGGCGATGATATTAGGCAACACTTGGAGGTATGACTGAATAACTTAGCTATTACTGCCTGCTTATGGTTCACTGTCTTGTACACAATTTTCTTCTTGTTTCCTGAGTTAATTATCTTTTGTTTCTTGATTAGATTGATGCACATGTTGGTGGTGTAAATGACATTGCATTCGCCCATCCAAATAAGCAGCTATGTATAATTACCTGTGGAGATGATAAGACAATAAAGGTGAGTTCACAGCATTAATTCTGGGACTGTTACCATCATTGTTTAATTGAGAAATGTGAACTTATAATTGCATATTAGGTTTGGGAGGCCACTAGTGGAACGAAACAGTTCACCTTTGAAGGTCATGAAGCTGCTGTTTATTCAGTTTGTCCACATTATAAGGAAAATATTCAGGTACTCATACACTTATTATAGAGTCACTTGTACAATATTACATCCTCTTTTTTTTTCTGTAGGAAGCTAATGTTTGTTACTTCGCCTATTATGCAGTTCATCTTTTCAACTGCTTTAGATGGAAAGATAAAGGCATGGCTATATGATAATCTGGGGTCCAGAGTTGACTATGATGCACCAGGTCATTGGTGCACTACAATGGCATATAGTGCTGATGGTTCAAGGTTCATATTCTATGTTCGCTGTTCACACTTTAGTTAGGAATGTACAGGTGTTTTGTACTTTGTTCATTTTTTCTTTCCTCTGTGTAGACTATTTTCTTGTGGGACTAGCAAGGATGGTGAATCACACTTGGTGGAATGGAATGAGAGTGAAGGTGCTGTGAAGAGAACATATCAGGGATTCCGTAAGCGATCTATGGGTGTTGTACAATTTGATACGACACGCAATAGGTTTTTGGCTGCTGGAGATGAATTCGTGATAAAGATTTGGGACATGGACAACACTAGTCTTCTGACTACCATTGAAGCTGATGGTGGCCTACCTGTGAGTTTTTCCCCTTCGCGTGCCCTTTTGTTTGTTAATTACTTTTTTGATCAAATAAAAACTTGTTCTAACCTGAAGACTGGTAACATAATTATCAGGCAAGCCCACGTATCCGCTTTAACAAGGAGGGTACTCTGTTGGCTGTTTCTACTATTGATAATGGTATAAAGGTGTTAGCAAATGCTGACGGTGTTCGTTTGTTGCGCACACTGGAAAATCGTTCTTTTGATGCTTCTCGCAGTGCATCTGAGACTGTAACAAAGGTAGTTTCTTGTAATCAATGAACTTTTCGAAGATGTTTTTTATTCTTCCGCATGCATGACCCAATCAATCCTTATTGGTGCAGCCTCTGATAAACCCGTTGACTGCTGCTGCCGCGGCAGCCGCTGCTGCAGCTGCAACCAGTTCTGGAGCTGCTGCCCCGTCAGCTATAACTGCAATGGTTTGCTCAGATTCCTTTTCTGTTGATCTGTTCTATTTTTTAAAATTAATCTTAATTTACTTGGTTGTACTCTTGAACTTTTCTTGTAGAATGGAGATAACAGAAGCTTGGTCGATGTAAAACCTAGAATCACCGATGAGTCAATGGACAAGTCAAAGGTCTGGAAGCTTATGGAGATAGCTGATACTACTCAGTGCAGATCATTGAAATTGGGTGATAATCATAGGACAACTAAGGTGATACTTCTTCTCTTGCATTTTACCTCGATATATATATTTTGGATATGCATAATTTTCTAGCAATCTTGTGTGTGCACTTAAGTTTATACTCCCTCCATCCCAAAATATAAGGCGTCTAAGGATTAGTTAAAAATCAATGTTTTTAAAGTTTGACCAAGTTTATACACAAAAATATAAATATTTATAATACTAACTCATTATCAATAGATTCACCCTAAAGTATATTTTCTTAATATGTCAATTTGATATTGTAGATATAAATATTTTTTTTCTAAATATTTGGTCAAAGTTTGTAAGGTTTGACTTTTGACCAATTCTTAGACGCCTTATATTTTGGGACGGAGGGAGTAATACAAAGCTTATTGGTATGTTGTTGCAGATCTCAAGACTGATTTACACAAATTCTGGTGTTGCTATCTTGGCTTTAGCTTCAAATGCCGTCCATCTACTATGGAAATGGCCACGTAATGAACGGAATTCAACTGGAAAGGTGAAATTGTGATTGTTTATGCATAGTTCTTAGTTTGCTTACTGGATCTGTACATTAGAGGTGGACAGTTTACACATATGTTTGTTGCTAATTGGTTCAATTTGCTATTTATTCTCTGTAGGCTACTGCGAGTGTTTCGCCTCAATTGTGGCAACCTCCGAGCGGCATCCTCATGACTAATGACATAATTGACAATAATCCTGAAGAGGCAGTTCACTGCTTTGCCTTGTCAAAGAATGATTCATATGTCATGTCAGCTTCTGGAGGGAAAATTTCTTTGTTCAACATGATGACTTTTAAGGTTAGTAGTTCATTATGATGATGGGTAATGTATCAATTCTCATGTAGAAGATGCCCTTACTTTTATGCTGCTCTGCAGACGATGACAACATTTATGCCTCCGCCGCCAGCAGCAACTTTTCTTGCGTTCCATCCTCAAGATAACAACATAATTGCCATTGGAATGGATGACTCAACCATCCAAATCTACAACGTCCGAATTGATGAGGTATTAGCACCTGCTAACATGATTAAAATTGTTCTTTGATACAATAAACAAAGTTCACTCAAATAAGATGTTATTTGTCCTTTATACAGGTCAAAAGCAAACTTAGGGGCCACTCTAAGAAAATTACTGGCCTTGCCTTCTCAAATGTGTTAAATGTGTTGGTATCGTCTGGAGCTGATGCCCAGGTTATTTACTGAACTATTTACCTAGATCATCTCGATCAAACAACTTCTTTTCCATCTTTAGCGATTCTGATTGTTCCTTTTGTAGATATGTGTTTGGAACACTGATGGATGGGAGAGGCAAAGAAGCAGATTTTTGCAGATACCATCAGGTCGCCCAACATCTAACATATTGGACACACGAGTTCAGTTCCACCAAGATCAACTGCATTGTCTTGTTGTCCATGAGACCCAGATTGCCATCTACGATGCTTCAAAACTAGAACCTGTCAAGCAGGTAACATTTCATTGTTATCCTTCACGCTCTGCCTTTCTTCTTGCTATGAAGGTTGTCTTGTGGCTCACCTTAACTTTGCTTTCAGTGGCCTGTTCGAGAAAATTCTGCTCCAATAACACATGCAACATTCTCATGTGATAGTCAACTGATTTATGCAAGCTTCCTGGATGCCACTGTCTGTATATTTAGCGCATCAAGTTTGAGACTCCAGTGCCGAATTCTTCCAGCTTCTTATCTTCCTCCAAATATCAGGTACTATAAGGCTCAACTGAACATAATTGAAACTCTGGGGTTAGCTGTATGAACCACTGGGCTAAATTGTAACTCTTGCCTGTCCTCATTTCAGAGGGTTTGTGTTTTGAGTTGTTGGTTTCTGTTTTCAAGCAGTTAGTTAGTTCAGTGGGTGATAGAATCATTGGTATATCTTCGCAGGAAATTAAATTCAGTGCAATACATGACGTTTTTAAGAATTATAGAACAGTAGTAATTCAAAGTACCAATTGCATGTCTGTGATAGATGACTAAGACAGTTGGGAGGTTTGTTAGTTTTCTTATTTCCTCGAGCAAATAAATCCTATCCTTAAATACGTACCTGATTTAAAATCCATCCTATGGTATTAGAACAAAGATGTTTTAACTCCTGATGAAATCCACCGAGGGTTTTTAATAATTGTATTTAATTGCCAGTTTACGTGCCATACTTAAAAAGTACATGAGTGTGGAGCACTACATGTTAATCACGATCAACTTGATCTGGGGATATTGTTGCAGGAGGAAGTGAACTATAATTAATGTGAATAAAAAAAATTGAAGTTCACTAAGCTGTAGCATAATTGTAGGCATTTCTCATGTATTCTTTCAACGAGTATTGATTTGTATCTGCTTACTCTGAAGTTGGGCTTTAAAAAAAACTATTCTTTGAAATCTTTTTGGACCACTCACATGTTTGTTTTCCGTAAAATATTCTTATAACAGGCAAGTCATTTATGTATTTGCCACTAAAAAACTGCTGATATGTTGTTGCTTTTGTAGTTCAAACGTTCATCCAGTCGTGGTTGCGGCACATCCTTCAGAAGCAAATCAGTTCGCTCTAGGCCTTACCGATGGCACTGTTTATGTCATGGAGCCATTGGAATCTGACAGAAAATGGGGAAATCCTCCTCCAGTGGAGAATGGATCAACGAGCAACTTGTCCACACCTCCTAATGGAGCTTCGAGTTCTGATCAACCAGAGAGATAATAACGTGAAGTTAGAAGTGTTTTCTATCACTTCTACTGTTCGTGGTGGTACGAGTCACTAACCAAGGTACTTCTCAGAACTCAGAAGGTGACCAGTGTATGGTTGCACACAACTTGTACAGATTGACACATTTACATAAACGGCTTTACTCAGTTTGTTACCGCCCCTTGTTCTGCAGATGGGCTTCACTTTTGCAACTTCCGGTCGCAGAGCTGGTTCCAAGGGTGGATGTTGACGAGCGCAATAAAAACCGAAGCATAACAGCATTTCTGTCTTTTGCTTATATCATATGTTTCTGTTACCATTATTATGTGAGGGAGGAATTGATTAGTCGTAGTGTTTCATTTTCTTCTGTTTGTGGTGCTATGATGAAAGGTTACCAAGTAGATAAGGTTTAGTAGCAGTTTGGCTGTACCTAATCAGTACCCTTGTTTCGTTTCCGCTAGTAAGCAAAACATTTGTTTCTCAGTTGCGAACCTATTGCTTCATTCGTTACATATCAGATGTGTGTTCAAATCTACTATACCGGCCTTTATCCAGCATGTCTGCACTTTGTTTGGTTGGGTTGTCTTGGTCCTTGTCTCGCACCAAACAAAATAATAGTGATTTCTTATATCTCTTGGTGATACTATGCCAGAATGCATCACTTGATATGGGTACTGTATTGTCGGTTAAACTGAGCATCTATCTGGTGCATCTGAAGTGCCTTTGTGGGTACAGAGAAGGACCTCAACACGTATGGTGTGTACTGCGAGTCTGCGACGTGAAACCACTTGATTGCCTGCCAGCACAGAGCCCATTTGTCGCCATGAAACACTGATGGGCTTCTCCACCCTGCTCTGACAGCAGCGGAGGGCCATCAGTGGCGTGGCCGGGGCCTGAGCGACTCCACCGGATCGGCAACATGGAAGGGGTGGTGCGCTGCTGCCCTCTGCGCGGTGGTGCTCTGCGCCGCCTCGATCCGATCTAGGGTGGTATGGGTATTTGCTGTTCTGGTGTTGGTCCTTGTCACACCATCGAACCGTGCTGGACCGCCCTCTTCATGTCTTTCGATCGGGTTGGTAGTTGATGGTCAGCAAGAGGGCTGCTGCTAGTCTTGCGAATAATGGTGATGGTCCTCGGATTTCTCTCACGCCAAGTGATGATTTGTCAGAAGCTTCTTCACACCGAGTTGGCAGGATTGTCGGGTTTCGGAAGATCCTGCCGACGAAATTCATTGTGCGATCAATGCCTAATGCTTGAAGATTGCTGGATTGGGTATTTCTGGTCGTGCGCACCCGTATTTTTTATCTCACCGTTTGGTTTTAGAGGGAGCGTTTCGAAACTCTGCTGGCTGTTAATATTATGGAGCTTGTTTTCTTTCCATGGTGCTGGCGGAGAAGGTCATCAAAGCCGAGATCAGTGGAAGAGCAATGGTAATCGGATCTTGGTGATGAGGTAAAATTGGCTTGTGCTTCGTGACTTCAAACAACGACTTGTATGTGGTGGCGACTGCACATGAGAAGTCAGAGTTCTATCTTTCATGGCGAAAATCCAAGATCTGGCCTTAATTGGTTGTGCTTGACAATGTTATTGTTGAAGACATTGTTTTGAGATTGAGAACTTTCTTCATGGTGAAAACCTAAGATCTATGATCGGACGATGACAACGTTTGTGCACTATTCCTTCTGGGAGGCGTCGCTTATAGAGAAGTTGATTTTCTGATGTTGTCTTGGTGGTGATAGTGTTGCTGTTTCAAAATTTTGATCTCTGTAGCTAGATTTTTCTTTTTTGTAATTCTTTTCTATTGCTGTGTGCATCTTTTATGCTATTAGAGCATGGTATTGTTGCAGAGGCTGTGTGTAATTGGTATCTGCGTGATATTAATGTATGCTCTTTATCGAAAAACGTAGGTAGTAGGCCTACACGTCGCTGATTCAACATAATTCCCTAGGAACTATAAAAATGTTTGTTTTGACGGATTGAAAACCCACTGGAAGATTTTTTTTTCCTGTAGACCATTTAGCATTCAGTTCCAAAGAAAAAAACCATCATGTTCACCTTGCATAGAAATATCTCATTCACTTCTCCAATGAAGCAATTTGTTGCGGTGTAGTGGACACTAAGGGTGTGTTTGGTAGCCCGGTCCAACAGAGAAGTGCTATCTACCCTCATACAAGCTGACCCTAGCATAGTTGAGCACAGATTTTCTCGTGTGTTTGGTAGCTCGGGCAAATGGAGACATGCTGAGTGCATCTGCTGTTTGGTGGATTGTATGTGGTGAGAATAGCTGAGGAGGTATAAAATTTGCAATTGAATCCTGTAAACAAAAATAAAAGCAATCGGGTCCCTAAAAAAGCAATCGGGTCCCTAGCAACTTTGGGCTGCAACTCCGGCGAGGTAGCTCCGGCGAGCTTGCTCCGGCGAGGCGTGGGAACTCCGTCCAGCAGAAGCAGCTCGTCCTGTGCGCATCCCGTGGCTCTCTAGCTCGTCGCCGCCCGCGTGAAGACCAGCTGCAGTTCGTCATGTGCGCATCAGGAGATGGTGGAGCTCGGGCGCGGCGGCCTTGGTGCGTCGGGGTAAAGGGAACTCGGATGCCCATGGCGCATCGAGCGAGGCGGAGCTTGGGCACGGGTGGTCACGACGCGTCGGGAGAAGGAGCTCGGGCATGGGCGGCCATGGCGCATCTGGCGGAGGCGGAGCTCTGGCGCGGGCAGCCATGGCTCCGCTACAGTGTTCTGCGGGTACGAGTTCAGCCTGGGCGGGTTGTGAAGCTCGATTTCAGCTTCTCAACCCGGCCTGGCTGAGAGATGTTTTTGGTATGAGGTGGGCACTGCCAGTGGCGGACGCAGGAAAAAGTTGAAGGGTGGGCATACCTCAAAATTTTTTTTTGCGCCCCCCCTAAATGTGATAAATTTTGCTAAATGAGTAACATACATAGCCAATAGATTGCTATATATATATATATATATGTGAAATGTGCAAAATTACAAATACAAATAGTTCAAAACATGTTGCCGAAAAAGTGCCTCAATTGTGATTACCCCCCATGCTATCTCCATGCCTCTTCAAAATAAATTCTACAATAACAATAGAAATAATAAAATTTGTATAAGATATTGATTGCCATTTTCAATCATATATCATCTATTCTAATTCTACAATCTACACAGCTGCTACACACAAATATCAAATGATTCCAATACTAGGCAAACAAATATTGCCAAATGCAAACAGAGAACTAGAGAAGCCATAGCAGAGAAGAGAACCAGAGAGAACAGGACACAGACTCTCTGTCCAACTCCAACCTGCAGGAAGGCCGAGGGCGGAGGCGGCGTCCAACGGAGCAGCTCGGCCAGGATAGAGGAGGAGATCGGCGAGGACCCGCCCGGGAGGAGGTCGGCGACGACGGCGAGGGTCCGGGCCGTCCGGCGACGGCGAGGAGAAAGGGTGGGGAGCGACCTGACCGCGCGAGCTGGCGAGGAGAAAGGGCGGGGATCGACCGCCATGGCCCGTCGACCGTCCGCCGGCAGGAAGGTCGACCGCCGGCCGCGCCGTCTCGTCTGGAGGCTAGATCGGTCGAGCGGAGGAGGCCAGGAGGGGATCGACCACGGGTTCGTCCTTGAACTGGATTGCCTTTCTCCGTTTCACGTGGGTTAGAAATTTAGGGTGGTACAAAAATCTCACAAAATTTGGGGTGGGCCACGGCCCACCCGGCCCACCCTGTAGGTCCGCCCATGGGCACTGCTGAGCTGATCCGACCCGACCTAACAAACAAGAAATAGTGGCTGGAGCTAGGTTGAGATGAGAATTTTTGAGGTGAACCGGGCTACCAAACACACCCTACGCATCCATGGTAAAATGGTGTGGTGTATCGAGCAGAGAAAAACAAAGAAATTGCAGAGTCCAGTCTGGAATCATAAGAAATTCTTTGGCAATCACACCGATAGGTTTCTGGGTAAAATAAGAATTTCAGCATGCAACATGTAACAATATTCGTTTTCATTACACAGGAATGGCAAAACGATCGTTGTACGGAAATAATACTATGCAGCGCCCGTTAGAGTCATCTCGCGAGCACTGGCAATCGTTGTGCCGTTGCGGAGTATTAATGCTGATTTCTCACGCACTGGCATATTTTTTACAAAACATGACAAGTGGAATAGTATGAGAGGAAAACGTTGGCATGAATTAAGTGCTATTCATTGTTGCATCATCATCGAAACTGTCTTTTTTCCAAATAGACAGAAAAACAGCTAAACTAACCCATTGCTGACAACTAGTAAGTAGCATGTGCTTTGCACGTTAAACCTATATTATTTTTAGATAAATTTATTTATTTTATGCCAGATGTTGATACATTTTTCTGCCAAAGTTAGTCACAAAGAGTAAAGTTTGGCTTTTAAAAAATTAATACACCTTATAACAAGAAATGGAAGGAGTAAAATAGAAATACAACTTGTGATTAGATGGTGAAAAAATATTAATGATCTATCTTACGTAGGGTGGTCCGGGCATTTGAGTGGTTAGACTATCAACACTATAGTGTGCTGCTAATTATTCAAATTTATACAAACATTACCTTGTATCTATATATAAATTAAAACATTAATTTTTTATTTAACCCACACACTGGCATTGTTTGATTTTATAGGAACGTCAAATATTTTCTTTTATTTGTCAGATTGCAGAGTAATTATTATATAGAAAGTGAGTCTAGCTCATTTGGTTAGGTAAGTGCATATGCAGCTCAAGCACACAAGTTCAAGTTTACATGGACTTAGATTAGATTTGAGTTCTTATTATTTTAAAAAAAAATCACTATAGGGTTTCCTCTACTGCATTTTTTTTAAAGTTTTTTGTTCTATTCGATTGTAAATTAATATGTTTATACATCAACTCAATTATTCGGCGGCACATGTTTATACATCAACTCAATTATTCGGCGGCACATGTTTGGCTGAAGAAGGATGTCTTGAGTTAGGCCATAATATAAATACAAAATATTATTACTAAATTTATATATTTTAGCAATGTGCACACTATAGGCACACAAGAAAAAAAATCGCACTAACCCTGTCAGGACTAACAAGAAGCATCATATATGTGGTGCAGTTGACGATAAATGAACTGTGCAAACCCATAACCGTCATTTTAAAAGTAACAAATAGAAGGAACGATTCACATGTGGTTTCCTCCTGCGGCGTTGGCTTTCCACACGAAAGAATGGTACATGGCAGGCTTTCCTACAATCCTTCGTACAGATCGTATACGTACGTATACGATCGACGGCGGACGGCGCGGCTGGAGAGAGCTAAGAGGTGCCTATCTGAATGTAGTATGCTGCAGATAGAAGATACTCGGCCGGTGATCTAACAACAACAAGTTGGTCCAAGAATGGAGGCACTGTATAAGGGAGACGAAAATGGAGCTGTAGTGAGAACGTGAGATATGAGTGGCGAGACAGATTGCAACGGGATGGAGCCATGGAGGCGGTGGTGTACTGTGTGCACAACGAAGAATGGAAGTCTATCCAGAATGGGCGGCCGGCAACATGCACTATTTTGAAAATAAAAATAAAACATAAGAAGCGCTACAGGACATGGAGCTTTCGGGAAGGCTCAAGAATCTACCAGCTACCAGGCTATGCGCGGGAGAGAGCGGGGGAGCGAATCCAGCTTTTTATAGCCATCCGATGGGGTGCAATCGACGTCTAAAAGTGACTCTGCGTGTTGCCTGCCGTGAATCAAGAGTGGAATGAAATTGAAATTTCAAAACTGCTGCATTATAGTAGTAGAGATAGAGATATGGGAGAGAGAATATTATGCAGTTGTGTTATCTTTGTTCTGAAAACAAGCAAAACTGTTCCAGCTTGATCCAAGCTAATGGATATGCTGTCCTGATCTTAAAAAATGAGGCCCGAATGGCAACACTGGGAGGCAATGAAAGCGTAAATCACCATCAGCCGTCATTAATGGTTGACGAATTGAGAGGGTATACTTGAGCTACTAAGAGGTTAAGACATAAACATGGACCTAATGACAAATTACGAGAGCACAACCAAGTACAATTGCAGCAGAAGTATTTTCTGGCACGCCAGCCAGAACTTGAAACCCTGGTAGCTAAACGAGGAATAAAAATATTCCTGTAAATACTAAGAACAGGATGATAAACGATGGACATGTCTTCACGTATCCCAACATCATCCCTCGGCTTTTCTTGTGAGCTCCAGGACTGATAGTCGATTTTGCGGGTGCCATCTTTATCCTATTCTGCACTTCAACCAAGAGATGCGGAAAGCTCTGCATCAAGCAGATATACTCACCTGATGTTCCAACTATCTTGAAATTGTCAGCATCGGCAAGAAAATCGAGGCACCTAGCTTTGAGTTTGGAGCAGACGTGGTCTTCTGCCAGCTCCAACATTGAAACCACGCTATCTACCGTGATACCATTCACACTTAGCTTGTCCTCACAATACTTCTTTAACCTCTCTATCCCGTACCTATCAGCAGCTATAAGTAGATGCTGGTATTCTGCCACAGTGAATGAAGCATCTGTCTTGCCAGCATCGGGCAATGAACCATGGTACATGTAATGGAGCATAGTTATGAAGGTTGATGCCTCCATGTCTTTAATGGGTATAGAAGTCATCTTGCTTTCAGCCATCGGGCCATAGAGCTCGGCTCTAAAGACGGGCGATCGGGCAGCGAGCACCAAGCGATGTGCACTGAAGCTCTCCCCTCTGACGTCGAAGCAGACATCAGTCAATTCTTGTTTACCCGACATAATGGCCAGGTCATGACCCAAATCAGGGAGCTCATTATTCTTAATTGATGAATCTGGAGGTGCACAGGGAGGGATCAAGCCAGATACTGAACGGCAGCCGATGTCCACGGAGCACAGCGCCACGAAGTAGTTGTCCACCACACAGTTGGCCTTGACATGGTCTCTCCTTGCGGACAACACGAACCCACCGTTTGCGATGTTGGAGGATTTCCCTATCCCGATGGAAGGCGCCGGTGTGCCGGTCTTGTCGAGCAAAACCATGTGTGCGGACACCTTGGCAGCGGCGCAATTCCAGACACAGAGAGCGAGCGCGACAATGCCCGTGCGTGTAGGCCAGTAAAACGCATGGCATCTGCATCCAGCAATGACCGTGCTCGCGCTTAGATACCGGGAAGTGTCATCCTTGGGCGGCGAGAGCCTTACCCGGAGACGGAAGATGTTATTGTCTCCTGTAGGGACGATGTGGCAATCGGATGACTCGCCACCAGCCATGGTTGGACCTTGATCGATTCAACTTTGGCAAGTGGCAGAGATATGCAATCAGCGAGGGAGCAGCGGCGCGCGAGCGAATGTGTCGTCTGTCCTTTCTTGTCGGAACCTAGGGATATTGCAGGGAGTTCGGCGGCGGAACGGAGGCGGCGGCCGGATGGAGGTGGAAGAGGCGGCGTGGGACGAGGACTGGGGTGAAAAGTCGGGACCAGTCAGAGTGCGGGTTTTCCTACCCGCGTGGTTTGACCCGCGGGAGTGTTTTGGGCCGCGGCCCATTAACCTGCTGGGACTGGGAGGCTGTAAGTCACGGTTTTTCGGTTTTCGTTTTTTTTTCTGGTTTTCTTGGGTTTCGGTTTTCTTTCGGTTTTTCTTCGTTTTTGTCCATCTTTTCTTTTTTCTGTTTTTTCTTTTTAAACAAATTTTAATGTGGAGCAAAATTTAAAGTTAAGCAAATTTCAAATTTGAACAAATTTTTGAAGTAAGCAAAGTTTTAATCTAAGCAACTTTCACATCTGAGCAAATTTTGAATCTGAGCAATTTTTAAATCTAAGCAATTTTTGAATCTAGGAAAATTTGAATCTAAGCAAATTTTCTAATCTGAAAAATTCTGAAATAACCGACTAATGGGCCAGGCCCATTAACGGGTTCCCCTTAGAGATGGTTATAAACCATCGCTAAGGGGTGATGGTTAGGCGTTCCCCCAAAGTGCGGCTAGGGCTGGCGTTTCCTATATGACGACCAGGCCGGCACCTGCACCGCGCCGCACACCTTCGCGCGCGGTGTGGGCCGGCCCAGTTAGACGATTTTCCCTGTTTTTTCTCTTTTTTTTCCTTTTCTGTTTTTGTTCTCTCATTTTAATTTTCTTTTAATTTCGAAAATTTTGAAATTTTAAAAAATTCAAGTTTGAGAATATTTGAACGAAGTTCGAAATTTGAACAAATTTTGAATCTAGAACGAATTTTGAAATTTGATCAAATTTTAAATTTCGAACGGTTTTTACATTTGATTTTTTTTTGAAATTGGAACAATCTTGAACAAATTTCCAAATTTTGGACGAATTTTGAAATATGAACAAATTTAAATTTTGAACTTTTTTTCAAATTTGAACAAATTTCAAATTTTGAACAATTTTAATATTTTGGACGATTTCTAGATTTTGAACGAATTTAAAATCGATTTTAAAAAAAATCTGTAGACAAATTTTTTTGAACAAATTTTGAAAACATAAAAAGCATGTAAAATGTTAGTTTTTAAAAACAAAACTATAAACAGAAAAAGAAAAGAATTAAGAAAACAAAAAAGAAAAAGAGATTACATGATGGGTCGCGGCCAAGTTAAAGCCCGGTCGGAGGGGTGTGCGCCACCCCGTACCTGCCGTCCCTTTCGGCATATAGAAGCTCCCGCTAGGGCTGGGATTCGGGTCCAGAGGTCTAGGCTGGAAGTCATTTGCAAGCGGGCCGTAAAAACAGGCCTTGCCACTTGCCGCACGTTTTGTAGCGTGCAATTTGATAAATTATTTAAAAAGTCATCATTCAAATAAAATATCAGAGGTGTCGCGACCCCCTCCCTAGGGTTAGGCTCCCGTGCCGCCACCCCCAGGCCCTTTCCCTCCTCCCTCCCCCTCACCGCCGCCGGAGGACCCACCGGGCGAAGCCTTGGTGGCGACGGTGGCGGCGGGGGCCTCTCCCCCGGGCGGCGGCTCCCCTTCCTCGCGGCGGTGGCGGCGTTCTTCGGTGGGGATTCGGCGGCGGCGTGGTGGCGTGGCCCTCCCAGGCGAGTTCGGCGCATCGGTGGTGACGAGGGGATCAGCCCCCTCTGGCGGGACGACCCTGCAGCGGCGCCGGCAGCCTCGGGTCCGTTGGTGGCCATGGCCATGGGCGGGGCTGCGGGGCTGAGGCGGTTGCTGCAGCGGCGTGGCGGCGCTAGCTGCTGCTGCCGGGCGCCATGGTGGTGTCGCGGTTGCAGGCTAGTTGGCCGAGGCCCCGGCGTCGGATGCGGGATTGGGTCCCCGATTTGGCCGGCGGCTGTTGCCGGTGGTGGGCACAACCCTTGCCACCGTCGATGTTCCTCTTCTCCGGGTGGTGGTGGCTAAAGCCGGCGGCTTTCATCCTCATCCCCTATCTGCTCCATCTACATCGGGGTTGCGGTGTATGGCCGGGCGAAAGTCCTGCTCGGCGGTGGCCGATGCTGATCACGGCGACGCCTGCGGGCGCCATTACCTTGCTGAAGGCGTGGTCGTGGCCTTCACCGTGCCTTCCTTTACCTCTGATGCCAGGGGAAACCATAGGTCCGGTTCACCGGACCAGGCGGCGGCGGCGCCAAGGTGTCGTTATCTTCTTGAAGACGTCGTCCAGGCCATCGAGGAGGGACCGATGCGGCTTTCGGAGTTTGGGGTTGGTGATGTGCTGCAGGTGGTGGCCGCGGCCCAAGGCTTGCGCTTCCGGGGCGCAATGTACGACATGGTAGATGCTCCGTTCGATGTCTTCCCCAAGTCCGTCAAGACCCTGCCTTCTTCTCGCCGACTCCTCTAGGCGCATGAGGGGAGGTACGTTGGTCTGGGTTGCCTTGGAGCCGATATCGAGTCGGTGTTGTCTTGCTTGGTTCGTGACGCGGCCTGAAGCCTTGTGCTCCTCTTCTCGCCATTCGTGGCAGAATGTTGGGCAAGAAGAGTCGTTTATCATCCGGTGTGTTCAGGGTGTGTTGTTTGTCGCTTGGCGTTGTATCGTGGTGTAGCGTTGTATCGTGGAGTGGAGTTGTAGCCTTCTTGGCTTTGTACCGGCCGTCTTGGCCTTTCTTCTATGCGATTGATACACCTTCCAGGGTGTATTCTCGAAAAAAAATCAGAGTAAAGTAAGATTAAGTAGAAACAAGCTGGATTGTCAAAAAAAAAGTAGACACTAGCTGGGATGTGATTGCATATACCAATAACCTGACAACAAATTAGAGAAAAAGTATCAAATTTATTCACTTAGAAAAACATGGACTGATATTAGGGAGTGCCGGAGTGGTGACCGCGAATGTCATCTCCTGTATAGTTATACTAGCATAAAATGGCGCGGCGGCACGCCGCGCCGACTATCTAATACGATGGTGGTGGTAATAATTTAAGATCAGACTTGGATTGATAAATATAGTGTGCATTGCATAAAAGGCTGATCCTAAGACAGAGTAAATAACCATGCGTAAAAAATGCACAAAAATTAAGTCTGATAACAATAACTGGTACTGCATATTGATCATCATACTACAATGGGTGATCAATTGGTAGTTCCACATGGCAATACAGAACAACCATTATTACATATACAGAACTTGTGCAGTAGCATGGATTGTTATACTGATAAACAAAAGACGATTTCACTCTGATGCCTAGGCACGGTTTTAGCTCTAGGTTGAGAATTCTGAGTGCACAAGGGTGAACTAAATAGAACGCCTTGTTGTTATTCTCCTTGTATATTATCCCTGGTAGGATGTTAGAAGCTAAAAAAAAGTGAGCAATAACATTTACAAATTTTTTTCTCATGTGCTTCTAAAGAGGATGATAATAATATGCAATAGGCGCCCAATGTGTGATCAAATGGCCGATTAGCACAACAATACAGTTTTACTGCTACTCAGAGGATTATTACAAAGAACACACACCATAACATGGATTACTACGGTAATAAACAAAAGCATACCCTAACTTGTGCACGCCTTGAGACGATACTACCTCCGTTTAGATATGCGGAGTAAAATGTATCTTTACAAACGCCTTAGTATAGGCTATCTGTTGCATCATACTTTAGAGCCAACTATCAAATAAAATGACAGGTTACCGTTGCTACCATCACAACAACTTAATTGCAAGGCATTATTATACAGCTGGGAGATGAACCGAACTGTCCGAGATTGCCTACACAGAATAGATGCTGGAGAGTGCATGTGTAAGGAACGACACCAGTTAAGTTAGTACATGATATAATCACTTCTCTTGGGCCTTGGTAATCTTCAGAAGAAAGGACATGCAAGAGAAATCAGGTTTTTAGTTGGAGAGAGTAGCATCATGCATTTAGTGTATTGACTTACTAAAGTCTTTTCTAAACTTCTCCTTAATCAATGGAAAATGGCAAATCTTTTGCCTTGTTTCAAAAAAAAAACTTACTAAAGTCTGCAAAGTATGACTTGTACTGACCTATGCAATTTTTCATTGTTAATTATCACGAAGTTGCACATTTGTTTTCTGTACCAGCTTATTTCATAAAGAAATTGTGAAGTACCAACAAATTAAGAAAGCAGATCACACGGCCAAATAGAGTCCTGCCATTTTACGCTTCACGAAAAATACCAGCCACCTAAAAAAGGATATACAAAGTTAGTTTAGTATAGAACTCTATTTTGATGCAAGTTTGAGGTGTATTATTCGGCATTGAGGTGTATTATACATCATTGAAGTGTGTTCAAACCCTATGACGTATGAAAATTGGCTTTATAACAAACTTATATCACCTTAGAAGATATTGTTTCTCTAGAAGAGAATAACACAATTGTTTGCCTAGAATAAATATGGGTAATCCACTAATAGTTAATAAATCTAGGTTCATTTTTTCACTTTTAGTCATATGAACTGACTTTAAGAGCAACCAAACAAAACCATAAGCTGGAAAGGAAGTTCACAGATTAATTTGTGATTTTCACCACCCAGAAGTTTATATTACAGAATTTTGGGAGAAACTCAAGCTTACATATCCCACAGGGGTATTGGTGAGTACTCACCTTACACCTACTAAAGCATTAAGAAGAAAATATAGACAACACATAGAGATATATATCCAGCTTTGCAACGAAAAATGGAACATGCTCCAACAGTTTCCATGAGACATCAAGAAGCCAAAATGTGACCAAAGGAAAGCACGCCATGGCGTAAATTAATACCGAAAACCATTTTCTCAGTACCATAATTTCTAAGAGCATTTGTTAATGAGAATGGGCAAACGTGGCCACACTTTTCAGCACCTAAGAATTTTTTAGAACTAATAGTAATAGGAAGTGCATTGCCTTGTCAAATAAACAATATTTCAGAAAATAGGCGTAGAAATGAACATAGTAACTACCTCTGTATCAGTCCTTTTTTTGCAGATCAATATTGTATTCTAATCATATTGTTGATGTGACTGTCATCTGTCATAGAGCTTTATTCAATTTTAGCATGTGCGTCATCTAGGCAAAGAAGAAAGCAGATGCGTGCAGATTAACACTGAAGGATCCTAAAGAAAAACATGACCTTGTGCAACAACCTCAAACGTGGCAAACCAAAACAAGGTACATATGCATGCTTTACTTGTTATCGAGCAAGAATCCCACGGCTGGACGACGCTCACGTTTGGCCCATCGAAATACTACTTCGGAGATGTCTTCTTGACCTGAAAAGAAAAAGGAATAGCTTATGATCAAACCTGAACCTTATTGCCAAATTTTCATCAAAATGCGAGAAACAAATCCAGAGTTGTACATCAGGAGATGAAAATGCCATCAGCGTTGAACATGACATGGCGCTAGTTGTTGATCACCACCATGAGACTGCAATAGCACAACATATGCAGCTCTATGCATAAGCATTCGACACACAGGAAAACGATGAAAGTTCAGTTAACCACTTTATTTGTAGAAGTTGAAGGAAATCTTAGGAACTCCTTGGCACTTAAGCCAGTGAACTGAAAAAATCACAATTATTACAGTGATAAATTTGACAGCATAACTGAATCGAAATATTACTCCCTCCGTCTCAGGCATGCACGTAGTCTAAGAAATTGGTTTGACCATTATTTTGATCAATAAAATATGAAATATATATCACAAAAATTATATCATTGGAAAGTTTTTTTGCATAAGAATCTAATGATATAGATTTTGTAGACATAAAATTTATATTTAGTTTACCAAATTAATAGTCAAAGTTTGTCTTAAACTGCGTTCGTGCCTGTTAAACCCAGACGGAGGGAGTAGTATCAGGTCACAAAAATTTACAGGATTTTTTTCACCATCCTACAACATGAACTGCTACCGAAGACCAGAAAATAGTGTTCATAATACTCCATCTCAACAATAAACATTTTGTCAGCTGCTATCTGCAACATGTGATACTGATACCGCTAGTGCTATTTCTGTTGATCATAAATTCAGCATTGCTCGTTGACCAGCTCATGAAATCTGTAGATGCCCAACTGAAATTCAGTATAGAGTGCTCCGTAGTAGCAATCACGAGTTATCTGTTGGGCTGGGGCAACGACATGATTTGTTCGTCCCGTGCAATCGTTTACTTAGTAAATTAGGATTTATCTAAACCAATATAGAGGTGTAAAACTTTTAAACATGAACAGACATCGACCAGTAAGGAATATATGTTCAGTGCATTGAGAATTAGTCTATTACACATTCAGTAGGCAATTTGAGGTACTCAGTATAGAGAGGTTAGTTAGAAACATGGTCAGCTAATGATATTCTTATTAGAGCAACATACACGTTAAAGGTTGCCACTCAAAATACATATATAATATAGACTAATTGCTTCGGGAAAGCAGAGTAAAGAACGTCTTAGGGAGGGGAGTTATTTACCCCAGTATGAAGACTACTCGAGCATCAATATCAGCCCCTCTCTGCAAATATCATAGATAAAAAAAAAATATAGGACAGACACTCCAGCAACCACTGCGTGACAACACGAAAGTAAACCGGCATCTCACCAGCTCCCTGCATAACTGTGTTAAAGATAAAGATTCAGAGTATGAAGTGACCAAAGTGGTTGCATCAGAGCATACAAACTACGTGGGCGCCGACAATGCTGAACTGTGAGTCAGACATGCATATACATAGGGAGTGTAGTGGTAGGCTGAGTGAAACAAAAAAGAGTAGAACAATATATACATCCATCGATGAGAAAGAGGTGGGTCTAAGTTTTAAGCTGACGCTCTTGCTGTTGAAAGCTAAATAACAATGGAAAAACAGTTTTAAGGTTATGAACAGTGCTAAGAAAAAAAACGTAAGCGAGTAGCAAGTTTATTTTGAAGTTTAGCAAGTTTATTTTGAAGTAGCAACCACTGTCTAGAAATCTGAACCTTATTTGGACTTCACCGTCAGAACCTAATCTAGCAGGCTACATGCAGAGATGACAGAGAGGTGGGATTAAGTTTCTGGCTGATGCTCTTACTGTTGAAAGCTAAACAGGCAAGGAAATTTTAAGGTTCTAAAGACCACAAAGAAAACACAATGTAAGGGCCTGTTTGAAACACAGGATTTTCACAGGAAATATGTAGGAATTGGGAATCCTGTGAAATGGGTACTATAGAGCCGTTTGGAACACAGGATTCACTCGTAGGAATTTTACAGGAAAGTTTCCTGTGCCCCTGATTTCAAAGGAAAAATACAGGAATCAAAACATTGGCTTCAGCCTCTTTTTATTTTTCCTGTGCAAGGGCAAAGCAATGTCATCACAAGAAGCTGTTGCATGGTTCTTAAATCTTCCTGTGATTTTCCTAAGCTCAACCAAACGTCCACGTAGGAAGTTTTCCTATGCTTTGCGATCCATAGTTTTGGAGGCGTATTCCTACCATGTTCCTATAAATTTCCTGTCATGCAGTTTTCCTATCCTGTGTTTCAAACAGGCCCTACTACAAAGTTTTCTTTGAAGTTGCAATCATTGTAAATATGAACCTTATTTTGGAATTCACAGTGAGATGTTAATCTATCAGAAATGCACCAAACATTATATTATCAGACAAAGCCACATAAGAAACCATAGATTCGTCAAGTGACCAGGCATAGTTGATTGCTTCACAAAACATATCATTACAGTATACAATGCTGAAACAACAGCGCGCTGGCATCATACTTAGATAGTAACCCAATGAACCATATAATATTATAGATGTCTAATAATTTCTCAACTCCATGGCTGCAAATAAAATAGTAGATAACTATAAATGCTAAGCTGGGACATGCAATAAATAATTAAGGTGAATAAGCTGAAGCCTAATTATTCGCATGAGTACAAAATAGTAATATAGATGGGGGGATGCATTGACATAGAGTCCTAATGGCATAACTTTTTAAATCAAACATCGAGAAAACTAAATGTCCCAAAATCAAAATGATTTTCTGAAACTAACAGAAGAAACACATGCATGATCTAATTCCATGATTATGACTGTAACATACCTCTATTTATAATCAATCAGCCAGCAGTGAATTCTCTTCCGTTCTCTATGTCATCTCTAGTTTTCCTTAATGTCCAAGTGCTAGCTTCAAAATTCTGGAGAATCATAGAAGGAGGACAAAGAAACCAACATAGAAATTATGAATTTATCCTTCACATGAACGGCCAGATTGTACCAAAAGAGGAAAGACACAGAAATGTGATGTTATATCACATAATAAGTGCTTACAAATCTTGCCACTGAATTGGCCTAAATGGTTGTTTAGTATAGGGCATGCAAAATACTTTAGATATTCTTATTGTGATGTTAAAGCAGAAGGAGCGGCTCCTACTATGATGTTCCTATGAAAAATCCTCTACATAAAAAAACAACTAATTCCTTTGGCAAGCATGGGATGGAAAGGAAGAAAGTATGAAAACTAAGCTTCAGATGTATTATACAAAAAGGAAATTCACATAGAAGACGAAACTTACATCATAGTGAACTGGTTTGCCAGTGTTCGAATTATTGATGTAGCATCCCCCCATGTTGCTGCTAATGACGATGCAGACCACCACAGGTGGATTTCCTCTTCTACCTACAACACATAATACGGTGTAGAGAAGTCTTACGGATAGGCATGTACATTACTACTTTCTTCTTTATTTATCACTACAGATCAAAATAATTTACTCTAGCTCGTCATGTGTTGAGCCGGCTGGAAATCAAACAGGGGTTGCTGGCCTCCGGAGTTGGACGTGGCTCATCTGGGACGAACTCAACAGTGTTGGTGAGGTAAAACGCCACACCACCAGTCCGTCGTCTGTCCATCTGCCTTAAAGTACTACCGGTGTACTTCCTCCACTGCATCGGGTCATCAACCATCATATAGATAGCATCATGGTCAGAATTTGGAACCCAAGGAGATTAAAAGGTTGGATAGGGAAGGGATCATGTTGAGAGACTTTTTGTTGGATTGGAAATATATAGTACCTAGATTTGAGATCAACTTGCAATTATATCTCCCGTGCTTGGAAGGCACATCTGCAAGTTCAGCCAAATAGACTCATTGATCTGCTGGATTGGTACTCACGATGCCACATTTACCTTGGTCCCTTTGATCATCTTCTCTGACAATTGCATTCCCTATCAAACATGAAAAGACCACCCAATGTTGACAGATGAATGAGCTGTAAAACGCTGGGCAGACCCAACTTGATCGAGTGCTGGTCGTTGACATGTCCTATATGAAGAAAGAGGGCTCACCACAAGGACCATTGAGAGGGAGCGCCAGCCCTATCAGCTCGTCCGATACACCCCGGTAAAAGCTGAAAAAACATCATTTGAACGTTTGTGAAAGCTAGATATGCAAATATGAATGAAAACAAATATAAATCAGTTGTCATACAAGTTTTCATACAGATCTAGGCGCAGGGATTTCAAATGGTAAAATGTGACCAAAAAGCACTAAGAATGGACAGACAATTGACATATAATTAATTAGAGTGTGCATAATACCAACATACAACAGGACTAATGGCTTCTTCTATTTTATTTCCATGTTCATTATGGCATGTATTTACGGGTAGATAGCTCTCTCGAAAAAAAAATTGAGAATGGAAAATCTGGTACAAAATTTAATATAGTACTCCGTATCCGGTTGATTCTATAACAGCGCGGTCAATGGCTCGCAACTACTCATTCTAGATATCAAGAATAAGCAAAAAACAACATAGCAAAGCAAATCTACCCTTAGTTTCAAAACAAATATAAGATTGGACTCACAAGATTCAAACAAGATTAGTAGAAACCTAGGGAGGGAAGGAAGGCGTTGAGCTCCTCCATCGTCCCGCCAGATGTGTCGAAGGCAGCAAATCCTGGCCCCCAAAATTGATTTCAACCGCAGGGGGGCGTGGAATACTATGACGGTGCTCACCCCGGACCCACGCCGGCGTCACCTCCTCGCTGCTCCTTGCTCGTTGTCCCGCCTCCATGCAGACGACGGCACCACCACCCCAACTCCCTCCCGAACCAGCTGCCCCAACAACTGAGTCGAACGGTCGAGTCCAGATAGACCTCTTCTACCCAGCGATTGAAACGGGACGACGCGGTCGATGTGGGGTTCCAGTAGGTGGGCGTCGACATCGATGTAGCGGAGCAGGAGGTAGGGGAGGTTGAGGAGAAGATGCACGCGAAGTAGAGGAAGACATCTTCCACGAAGAGGAGCAGCCGGAGGTGCTATGTCGCCGGAGAAGTGCCCGCGACCAAGCCCATGGCGGAGCTAGGGTTTCGCGGGCGCACACACAAGGGCGCGACCGAGCACCGTGGTGGCGGGGAAAACGGACAGGAGGAGGAGGCGGGGCACTGCACGGCGCACTGGACGTGGCCAGTGAGGGGAGCACGGCGGCGCTGGTGGCGATATGGAGAGAAGCAGAGAGAGAGAAGAAACGGGAGAGACGGGGGCAAATTGATTGTTTGACTCCAGACCTATGCACTGTTAAGCGGCAGACTTTAGATTGTGGCTATACAAACACTACAGCCACACGCATAAAGAAGGCAAAACGAATTCTATATGTGCTTCCAAACCTTCTAAAATTGCTAGACAGCGCCCAACACTACACAGAAATAATCTACCAGAGTAAAAAATACACGTGTCAGCAGGCTGTGAACTCAAAAAGGAAATCCAAAATTCTGAGAAAAAAGATGTTTGTTACACTTTAATATAGTAGTTATTACTATTTTTTTGGAATATATTGACCCACTAAACCTCAAAAAAAAAAAAAATACACAAGATTTTGGTGGCATTACCCTCGACAATTGATGTGAGAAAAATAAAATAGAGGAGTTTGCAAAAGATAAGGAAACCTTATATCTCAATTTTTTTGTCTAGGTAAATTGTGTGACGCAATTGATCTTATATTCTGAATCTTTTTCTCAAAAAATTATACACCTTATATCTAGAAATGGAGGGAGTAGTTAATATTTCTTGATTATGCAACATGAATCTGAAATATCCAGGGAATAAATGATGGTATATCATTGTATACTAATGGCACATCCGAGTCAATGTTGATGGAAAATGTCACACTTCAACCATTCAAAATAAATGCAACATATTTGGAAATATATTCACTGTGTCGACTGTCGAGCACCTTCAGATGATTATCTGAGAAATAAATGGAAGGAACACATCTGGATATATAAACATGTTATTCACATCAGTTCTGTGTTCACTTTTCATCTGTTGTTTTTCCACTGAACTGCAAGTCTGCAGTACAGAGATGACTGAATCGATGCATTTGCAAACGTGCATCTATCTTCCTGATCATTGATTTCCGTCGGAGGGGGGGCGGAGGAACTAGGAAGACTTCGGAGGGAGACTGAGGGGCCGTCGGCGTCGTTTCCAGTGGCTGGCAGCCCCGCTGCGTGCCATTTCGCGGCTCGCACACCGCCGTGGTCGGACGGTGCCGCCACCCCGCGTCTTTCTCCGGCCAGATCCCGGCGGATTGGATCCACTTTTTTTTTTTTTCCTTTTCTTCCTCTTTTTATTTGGTAGGATCTTGTTACAAATGGATCCAATGCTTGTTTCGAATGGATCCTCTGAAGATTTTTTGATGGATACCTTTTCCACTGCGTTAAATATTCATCACAAATTCAATTTTCTTACGAAGAAATATAAAGAGGTGGGTTGGAATAAGTGTATCCAATGGATCTTATGATTTTCCATGGTTTTTTTTGTGCAAAAATGTTACTTGTACATGGATATATGGTTTTTTTTTATAAGGTTTTTTCCGATATGGATCTATGGTTACACACTACAATTTTTGAAGATCCTTTTTAACTGTTAGATGTGCATGTTCAAATTTGGAAGAACTTTAGATGACAACAATTGATCCACATTCGAATTTACGAAGAACTTTATAAACAAAAAGAACTTCCTGATATGACTCTGATAAAAGCTAGGGTTTTTTCGCAAAAACGAGTCACCAATCTTAATGCACTTTGAATAAATAGATCGGTGTGGGATAAGGGACGGGCGCCATAAGGTCGTGACGGAATGCGCTTTCGTGATGTTCTCTCGGCGTTATGTGGTTTGGACATTTGAACCACCGCTGGCAGTTGGATTTGATTGGATGGTGGATACAGGGGACGATGGCTCGGCCTAGTCGCGGGCGCCGTCACCTTGCTGCATGGACTCACCCCCGACGACGAGGCGAGGACTTTGCGCCACGACGCACTGGGAGAAGCTGCACCCAACGTTGGGTCGGTCATCCGCCGACCCAAACGGACGTTGAGTGACCGTTTGCGTTCAAGCGAACCAAAAATACGTCTGGAACTAGGCTCAGCGGCCTGACACATAGTGTTCGGGCTGTCCGCGGCGACGGAAATCTGACCCAAATATGCGTCTCGGATGCGTCTCTGCGGACGCGCCGAGTGTCCGCTCGCGTTTGGAAGAATTTTTGTCGGGCCCGCCTGACAGTGACCCAAGTTCGATGCGTCTTCTCAGGCGCGCCAGTACTGACACCGAGGCGTCGCTTCGACAGTCTGGGGCCAGTTTAATGGTGATGCCTCGCGTGACGCGCGGCCGTCGCCTACTTCTGCGCACGAAATAATGGCGATGTCACATGTGCCGCGGCCATCGCCTGCCTAGGGCATATATAAACAGGGGCGCGCGCATCTCATTTTCTCCCACACACAACCCTACCCGCCGCAAAACCACCACCGTAGCGTCGCTGCCGCACAACCTTCATCTTTGACATGAGCAGCGCCGACCGCGGCCAGGCTTCCGCGCCTCCACCGCCGACTCCACCTCCCCCGGTCGAGAGCTTCGATGAGGAGTTGGAGGATGATGAAACCAGCGGCAACGTTCTCGACCCGGCCAGGGACGCGAAGTGCATGGCTGACGCGGAGGAGGAAGCAGAGAAGGAGCAGACGACCCACACGATGTTCGACGCCGAGATGGAATGACGCAAGAAGGCGGCCGCCGCAGAGGACGACTCCTCCAACATCTCATGGTCATCTGATGACCCTGATGCGCCTACCCCGGAGGAGAGGGCGACGGAGCAGAGGGCGTTAGTCAACTCCTTCGAGACGCTCAAGAAGACCGAGAATGCCGCGAACAAGACGTTGCGGCAGCGCCTGCTAGAGGACGCGGCGGCGCACCGAGCTCTAGCGGCCGCATGGCGGGCAGCGGAGAAGCAGACGAGGGAGGGCCGCAACAACGGAGCCGGGCCGTCCCTAGGGCATGTATCGACTATAGTTTGTAGTACATTTATTCTTTTTAAATATTATTGGAAAATAAAAATGGGTCGCTCCGCTGGGAGTAAACCCAGACGCAAATAAACGCGCCGTTAAAATATATTTGCAAAACGACGCAAACGAACACGCTACCACTTTTGAGTATCCCATGTGCGTTGTCCCGTTGGAGGGCTCCTTAGAGCATCTCCAACAGCCGCGCTAAATTTTGGTGTTGTAAAAGCACTTTGCAGCGCGCTCTATCCGTGTTTCGCGCGTTAGGCCATATTCTCCTCCGGGAGAAGCTCTAAATTTTGGAGATGTAAAACTGGGTAGTTGTTTCTGCGCGCGATTTGTATAGCGCGCTCTATCCGGCGCCCTAAATATAGTGCACCAGATAACGCTTTTACAGCGCGCTCTACTTTGCAGCATCCTGTTGGAGCAATAATTTGTGCCTCTGGCGCTCTAAACTAGTCTTTTTTTGGATACAACGCTGGATACAACGCCTGTTATAGATGCTCTTATCGCACACTTCTCGTCAAGATGGCGCACGGGGAAGAGTCTCCGGGGTTGTGAGTGTTACATGTATAATATGTAGGGGTGTATACGTAAGACTAGGATTGATCATCTTATACTACAAGTCTACCCCCTCCCCTTTGCCTCTATATATACCCCCAAAGGGTCATGGCAATACAATACACAATTCGATCTAGGGTTCCAATATTTCCTACATGGCATCAGAGCGGTTAGCCTCGCGGCGCCGATCTTAGGTCCTCCCACCACTTCCGCATCGCGTCGCTGATACATCTTCAACGTATCTATAATTTCTTATGGTCCATGCTAGTTTTATGATAATACCTACATGTTTTATTCACACTTTATAATGTTTTTATGCATTTTCTGGGACTAACCTATTAACAAGATGTCACAGTGCCAGTTCCTGTTTTCTGCTGTTTTTGATTTCAGAAAAGTTGTTTTACAAATATTCTCGGAATTGGACGAAACAAAAGCCCACGGTCCTATTTTCCACGGAGTGTTCCAGAAGACCGAAGAGGAGTCGAGGAAGGCCAGCAGGGGGCCCTTCCCATATGGCGGCGCGGGGGGCCCTGCCTTCCGGGGGCACTTCCCCGTCCCGGCGGCGTGCCGGAACAGTGACTCCTGTCCCCCGAATCTTGGCTTCGCGATGGCGGCAGCTGCGTAACTTTTCTCGTCCCGTGGCTTATTCTTTTAGGATTTTCGCGACGGAGTCCTTAAGTAGGCGGAAGGGCAGCCTCGGAGGGGCCCTGGTGGGGCCACACAATAGGGGGGCGCGCCCCACCCCTTGCCCGCGCCGCCCTGGCGTGTGGGGCCCCTGGCTCCCCTCTGGTCTCTCTCCGGTGTTCTGGAAGCTTCGTGGAAAAATAAGATTCTGGGCGTTGATTTCGTCCAATTCCGAGAATATTTCCTTACTAGGATTTCTGAAACCAAAAACAACAGAAAACAGGAACTGGCACTTCGGCATCTCGTCAATAGGTTAGTTCCGGAAAATGCGTCAAAACGATATAAAGTATGAATAAAACATGTAGGTATTGTCATAAAACTAGCATGGAATATAAGAAATTATAGATACGTTGGAGACGTATCAAGCATCCCCAAGCTTAGTTCCTAGTCGCCCTCGAGTAGGTAAACGATAACAAGGATAATTTCTTAAGTGACATGCTACTTACATAATCTTGATCATACTATTGCAAAGCATATGAGATGAATGAAGTGATTCAAAGCAATGGTAAAGATAATGACTAAACAGCTGATCATATAGCAAATACTTTTCATGAATAGTACTTTCAAGACAAGCATCAATAAGTCTTGCATAAGAGTTAACTCATAAAGCAATAGATTCAAAGTAAAAGGCATTGAAGCAACACAAATGATGATTAAGTTTCAGCAATTGCTTTCAACTTGTAACATGGATATCTCATGGATAGTTGTCAACATAAAGCAATATAACAAGTGCAATAAGTAAACATGTAAGAAATCAATGCACACAGTTGACACAAGTGTTTGCTTCTAAGATAGAAAGAAGTAGGCAAACTGACTCAACATAAAGTAAAAGAATGGCCCTTCGCAGAGGGAAGCATGGATTACTATTTTTGTGCTAGAGCTTTTATTTTGAAAACATATAAACAATTTTGTCAATGGTAGTAATAAAGCATATGCGTTATGTATAAGATATCCTATAAGTTGCAAGCCTCATGCATAGAATACCAATAGTGCTCGCACCTTGTCCTAATTAGCTTGGATTAACATGGATTATCATTGCATAACATAAGTTTCAACCAAGTGTCACAAAGGGGTACCTCTATGCCGCCTGTACAAAGGTCTAAGGAGAAAGTTCGCATTGGATTTCTCGCTTTTGATTATTCTCAACTTAGACATCCATACCGGGACAACATAGACAACAGATAATGGACTCCTCTTTTAATGCTTAAGCATTCAACAACAGATAATATTCTCATAAGAGATTGAGGATTTGTGTCCAAACTGAAACTTCCACCATGTTCTTCTCTAACAATATGCATACTCAAACCATTGATCATGAAAATCGCCCTTACTTCAGACAAGACGAACATGCATAGCAACTCACATGATATTCAACAAAGGTAAAAGTTGATGGCGTCCCCAGAAACATGGTTACCGCTCAACAAGCAACTTATTAAGAAATAAGACACATAGCAACATATTCTTCACCACAATAGTTTTTAAGGCTATTTTCCCATGAGCTATGTATTGTAAAGGCAAAGAATAGAAGTTTAAAGGTAGTACTCAAGTAGTGTACTTTGGAATGGCAGAGAAATACCATGTAGTAGGTAGGTATGGTGGACACAAATGACATAGTTTTTGGCTCAAGGATTTGGATGCACGAGAAGAATTCCTCTCAATACAAGGCTAGGCTAGCAAGGTTGTTTGAAGCAAACTCAAGTATAAAACGGTGCAGCAAGATTCACATATGAACATATTGTAAGCATTATAAGACTTTACATCGTCTCCTTGTTGTTCAAACACCTTAACCAGAAAATATCTAGACTCTAGAGAAACCAATCATGCAAACCAAATTTTAACAAGCTCTATGTAGTTCTTCATTAATGGGTACAAAGTACATGATGCAAAATCTTAAACATGATCTATATGAGCACAACAATTGCCAAGTATCAAATTATTCAAGACATTAAACCAATTACCACATGAAGCATTTCCTGTTTCCAACCAAATAACAATGAACGAAGCAGTTTCAACCTTCGCCATGAACATTAAGTGTAAAGCTAAGAACACATGTGTTCATACGAAACAGCGGAGCGTGTCTCTCTCCCACACAAGCATGAATTTATTCAAACATAAACAAAAATAAAAACAAACAGACGCTCCAAGTAAAGTACATAAGATGTGACCGAATAAAAATATAGTTTCACTACAGGTGACCTGATAAGTTGTCGATGAAGAAGGGGATGCCTTGGGCATCCCCAAGCTTAGATGCTTGGGTCTTCTTGAAATATGCAGGGATGAATCACGGGGGCATCCCCAAGCTTAGACTTTTCACTCTTCTTGATCATAGTATATCATCCTCCTCTCTTGACCCTTGAAAACTTCCTCCACACCAAACTCAAAACAAACTCATTAGAGGGTTAGTGCATAATCAAAAATTCACATGTTCAGAGGTAACACAATCATTCTTAACACTTCTGGACATTGCCCAAAGCTACTGGAAGTCAATGGAACAAACAAATCCATCCAACACAGCAAAAGAGACAATGCTAAATAAAAGGTAGAATCTGTCAAAACAGAATAGTCCGTAAAGACGAATTTTTTAGAGGCACTGGACTTGCTCAGATGAAAAAGCTCAAATTTAATGAAAGTTCCGTACATATCTGAGGATCACGCACGTAAATTGGCAGAATTTTCTGAGTTACCTACAGAGAACCCTGCCCAAATTCGTGACAGCAAAAAAACTGTTTCTGCGCAGTAATCCAAATCTAGTATCAACCTTGCTATCAAAGACTTTACTTGGCACAACAATGCAATAAAATAAAGATAAGGAGAGGTTGCTACAGTAGTAACAACTTCCAAGAGACAACAAAATAGTAGCAAAATAAACACATGGGTTATCTCCCAAGAAGTTCTTTCTTTATAGCCATTAAGATGGGCTCAGCAATTTTAATTATGCTCACATAAGGATGAGAGTTGAAGCAAAAGAGAGCATCAAGAAGCAAATTCAAAACACATTTAAGCCTAACCCACTTCCTATGAAAAGGAATCTTGTACACAAATAAATTCATGAAGAACAAAGTGACAAGCATAGGAAGATAAAACAAGAGTAACTTCAAGATTCTCAACATAAAGAGGGGAAACTTAATATTATTAAGATGCATATAACCATGTTTCCCTCTCTCATAATAACTTTCAGTAGCATCATGAACAAACTCAAAAACATAACTATCAAATGAAACATTCTTATCATGAGCTATATGCATAAAATTATTACTCTCCACATAAGCATAATCAATTTTATTAGTTGTAGTGGGAGCAAATTCAACAAAGTAGCTATCATTATTATTTTCATCAAGTGTAGGAGGCATAGTATAATCATAATAAAATTTACTCTCCATAGTAGGCGGCACCAAAAGACCACTATCATTATAATCATCATAAATAGGAGGCAAAGTATCATCAAAGAAAATTTTCTCCTCAATGCTTGGGGGACTAAAAATGTCATGCTCATCAAAACCAGCTTCCCCAAGCTTAGAATTTTCCATATCATTAGCAACAATGGTGTTCAAAGCGTTCATACTAATATCATTGCTACTAGCATGCAAATAAGATTCCATAGGTTTTTTAATTTTCGCAGCAAACAATCCATGTCTTAACTCAGGAAATAGAATAAAAAGCTCACTGTTATTTTCCATTATGCCTAACTAGTGTAAACAAGAAACCAAAAGATGCAATTGCAGGATCTAAAGGAAATAGCTTCGAGCAGTTACAACGGCACCAGAAAATAACTTAGTTACCTGGGGCCGGAGTATGAGTGCCTTTTACCTTTCCTCCCCGGCAACGGCGCCAGAAAATAGCTTGATGTCTACTCACGCTTCTTTTCCTGTAGACAGTGTTGGGCCTCCAAGAGCAGAGGTTTGTAGAACAGCAGCAAGTTTTCCCTTAAGTGGATCACCCAAGGTTTATCGAACTCAGGGAGGAAGAGGTCAAAGATATCCCTCTCAAGCAACCCTGCAATCACGATACAAGAAGTCTCTTGTGTCCCCAACACACCCAATACACTTGTCAGATGTATAGGTGCACTAGTTCGGCGAAGAGATACTGAAATACAAGTGATATAGATGGTGGTAATATAGCAGGAAGTAAAGATGCAGTAAAACAGTAAACAAGCGGTGCCAGAAAATAGCTTGCTGGCGTGGGAAGCAATTCTCTGTGGTGTAACTTATTCGGGAACAAGGCCTAGGGATCATACTTTCACTAGTGGACACTCTCAACATTGATCACATAACTGAATAAACAAATACTACTTTCTCTACACTCTCTTGTTGGATGACAAACATCATTCATTGTGTAGGGCTACAAGAGCACCTCAATGCCGGAGTTAACAAGCTCCACAACATTCGATGTTCATATTTAAATAACCTTAGAGTGCATAATAGATCATTGCAATTTAGACCGAGAACTAACATAGCGCACACACTGTCACCATTACACTATGAAAGGGGGAATAGATCACATCAATACTATCATAGTAATAGTTAACTTCATAATCTACAAGAGATCACAATCATAGCTTATACCAAGTACTACATGATGCACACACTGTCACCATTACATCATGAAGAAGGAATAGACTACTTTAATAACATCACTAGAGTAGCACATAGATGATATTCAACTAGATCACAAAGCTCATGATCACATAAAGATCACATGGGAGAGAGAGATGAACCACATAGCTACCGGTACAGCCCTTAGCCTCGAGGGAGAACTACTCCCTCCTCATCATGGGAGACAGCAGCGTTGATGAAGATGGCGGTGGTGTCGATGGAGATGCCTTCCGGGGGCACTTCCCCGTCCCAGCGGCGTGCCGGAACAGAGACTCCCGTCCCCCGAATCTTGGCTTCGCGATGGCGGTGGCTGCGTAACTTTTCTCGTCCCGTGGCTTATTCTTTTAGGGTTTTCGCGACGGAGTCCTTAAGTAGGCGGAAGGGCAGCCTCGGAGGGGCCCTGGTGGGGCCACACAATAGGGGGCGCGCCCCACCCCTTGGCCGCGCCGCCCTGGCGTGTGGGGCCCCCTGGCTCCCCTCTGGTCTCTCTCCGGTGTTCTGGAAGCTTCGTGGAAAAATAAGATTCTGGGCGTTGATTTCGTCCAATTCCGAGAATATTTCCTTACTAGGATTTTTGAAACCAAAAACAGCAGAAAACAGGAACTGGCACTTCGGCATCTCGTCAATAGGTTAGTTCCGGAAAATGCATCAAAACGATATAAAGTATGAATAAAACATGTAGGTATTGTCATAAAACTAGCATGGAACATAAGAAATTATAGATACGTTGGAGACGTATCAGGCCCCACTGCCGCGCCGAGACGTGGGGAGGGAGCCCCCTGGCTCCCCCGACGCTGCCCCTTCGCCTATTTATTCCTTCGTTCCCGAAAACCCTAGTACCGAGAGCCAAAATACCAGAACAGTTCCAGAGACGCCGCCGCCGTCAACCCTAACTCGGGGGATTCAGAAGATCTCCTCCGGCACCCTGCCGGAGAGGGGAATCATCACCGGAGGGCTCTACATCACCATGCCCGCCTCCGGACTGATGCGTGAGTAGTTCATCCTTGGACTACGGGTCCATAGCAGTAGCTAGATGGTTGTCTTCTCCTATTGTGCCATCATGTTTAGATCTTGTGAGCTGCCTATCATGATAAAGATCATCTATTTGTAATGCTACATGTTGTGTTTGTTGGGATCCGATGAATATGGAATACTATGTGTAGTTGATTAGTGATCTATCATATATGTGTTGTTTATGATCTTGCATGCTCTCCGTTGCTAGTAGAGGCTCTGGCCAAGTTGATACTTGTGACTCCAAGAGGGAGTATTTATGCTAGATAGTGGGTTCATGTCTCCATTGAATCTGGGGGAGTGACAGCAACCCCTAAGGTTGTGGATGTGTTGTTGCCACTAGGGATAAAACATCAATGCTTTGTCTAAGGATATTTGTATTGTTTACATTACGCACAGTACTTAATGCTATTGTCTGTTGCTTGCAACTTAATACTGGAAGGGGTGCGGATGCTAACCCGAAGGTGGACTTTTTAGGCATAGATGCATGCTGGATAGCGATCTATGTTCTTTGTCGTAATGCCCTAAGTAAATCTCATAGTAGTCATCATGATATGTATGTGCATTGTTATGCCCTCTCTATTTGTCAATTTCCCAACTGTAATTTGTTTATCCAACATGTTATTTATCTTATTGGAGAGACACCACTAGTGAACTGTGGACCCCGGTCCATTCTTTTACATCTGAAAAACAACCTACTGCAATCATTGTTCTCTTTTGTTTTCTGAAAGCATACATCATTTTCCACACCATACAT
This sequence comes from Lolium perenne, assembly GCF_019359855.2. Lineage (NCBI taxonomy): Eukaryota > Viridiplantae > Streptophyta > Magnoliopsida > Poales > Poaceae > Lolium > Lolium perenne. Next base: position 315,681,310 of record NC_067247.2, read on the forward strand.
TTAATCCTTTGTTTTCAGCAAGCCGGTGAGATTGACAACCTCACTGTTAACTTGGGGCAAAGTAGTTTGATTGTGTTGTGCAGGTTCCACGTTGGCACCGGAATCCCTGGTGTTGCGCCGCACTACACTTCTTCACCAACAACCTTCACATGATCTTCATCTCCTACTGGTTCGATAACCTTGGTTTCTTACTGAGGGAAAACTCGCTGCTGTACTCATCATACCTTCCTCTTGGGGTTCCCAACGGACGTGTGCTTTACCGTCACAAGCAGCTACTTTTCTCGGCGCGCCGTTGTGGGGAGATCAAGACACGCTGCAAGGGGAGTCTCTCACACCCAATCTCTTTACTTTGTTTATTGTCTTGCTTTATTTTATTTTCTGTCTTGTTTGCTTTCTTTATATCAAAAACACAAAAAAATTAGTTACTTGTTTTACTTTATTTAATTTGGTTTTGCTTTATTTATTTTATTATCGCTAAAATGAGTACTCCTGAGAACACTAAGTTGTGTGACTTCACTAGCACAAATAATAATGATTTCATATGCACTCGTATTGCTCCACCTGCTTCTACAGCAGAATTTTATGAAATTAAACCTGCTTTACTAAATCTTGTTATGAGAGAGCAATTTTCTGGTGTTAGTACTGATGATGCTGCTACCCATCTTAATAATTTTGTTGAACTTTGTGAAATGCAAAAGTATAAGGATATAGATGGGGATATTATAAAACATAATTGTTTCCTTTCTCCTTGAGAGGAAGAGCTAAAGATTGGTTGCTATCCTTGCCTAAAAATAGTATTAGTTCATGGACTAAATGTAAAGATGCTTTCATTGGAAAATATTATCCTCCTGCTAAAATTATATCTTTGAGAAGTAGCATTATGAATTTTAAGCAATTGGATAATGAACATGTTGCCCAAGCATGGGAGAGAATGAAATCTTTGGTAAAGAATTGCCCTACCCATGGACTAACTACTTGGATGATCATCCAAACCTTTTATGCAGGATTAAATTTTTCTTCAAGGAACCTATTGGATTCAGCTGCTGGAGGTACTTTTATGTCCATCACTTTGGGTGCTGCAACAAATCTTCTTGATGATATGATGATCAACTCTGAATGGCACACTGAAAGAACTCCTCAAGGTAAGAAGGTAAATTCTGTTGAAGAAACCTCTTCCTTGAGTGATAAGATTGATGTTATTATGTCTGTGCTTGTTAATGGTAAATCTCATGTTGATCCTAATAATGTTCATTTAGCTTCATTGGTTGCTCAAGAAGAGCATGTTGATGTGAACTTCATTAAAAATAATAATTTCAACAACAATGCTTATAGGAATAATTTTGGTAACAACAACTATAGGCCATATTCTTCTAATAGTGGTAATGGTTATGGTAATTCTTACAACAATAGTAGGAGTGTACCCTCTGATCTTGAAGTCATTCTTAAAGAATTTATTAATACACAAACTGTTTTAACAAATCTGTTAAGGAAAAGTTTGGTAAAATTGATGTTCCCGCTTCTAAGGTTGATAGTCTTGCTCTTGATGTTGATCTTTTGAAACTGAAAGTTATGCCTAATGAAGTTAAAGATACTAAGTCATTTGCTACAGCAAATTCTATCCAAGTTTGAATTAATGACAATATTAGAATGATGGCTGAATTGCATGCTAGGTGGGAAAGAGAAGAAAAACTTGCTAAAGAGAATAATATAGCTAGAGTTTGGACTATTACCACCACTAGTAATGTTGATGCTTCACATGTTGCTAAACCTCCTACTATCAATGGTAAAATAATTGGTGTTGGCAATATTTCTACTTCTACTACAAAGCGTGCAAAATTGCCTGAAACTGCTGAAACTGTTTGTGATAAAAGTGCTGAAATTTTTCAAAGTGTTAGGGACAATGGTCCCATTGCTTTAGATCATAATGGTTTTGATTTTGATAATTGTCATATTTCTGAAGTTATTAAATTCTTGCAAAAACTTGCTAGAAGTCCTAATGCTAGTGCTATAAACTTGGCCTTTACAAAACATATTACAAATGCTCTCATTAAAGCTAGGGAAGAGGAATTTAAACTTGAAGCTTCTATCCCTAGGAATTTGGAAGATGGTTGGGAGCCCATCATTAAGATGAAGGTCAATGATTTTGATTGTAATGCTTTGTGTGATCTTGGTGTAAGTATTTCTGTTATGCCTAAGAAACTTTATGATATGCTTGACTTGCCACCTTTGGAATGTTGTTATTTGGATGTTAATCTTGCTGATAATTCTATAAAGAAACCTTTGGGGAGAATTGACAATGTTCACATTACGGTTAACAATAACCTTGTCCCCGTTGATTTTGTTGTTTTTGATATTGAATGCAATGCATCTTGTCCTATTGTTTTGGGAAGACCCTTTCTTCGAACCGTTGGTGCTATTATTGATATGAAAGAAGGAAATATTAAATATCAATTCCCTCTTAAGAAAGGTATGGAACACTTCCCTAGAAAGAGAATGAAGATGCCTTTTGATTCTATTATAGAACAAATTATGATGTTGATGCTTCTTCTCTTGATGTTACTTGATTTTCACTTTCTGCGCCTAGCTGAAAGGCGTTAAAGAAAAGCGCTTATGGAAGACAACCCATTATTTTATTTCTGCAATTTTTGTTTATATTTGAGTCAAGGTGCTTGTTACTACTGTAGCAATACCTTTGTATCTTTATTTTCTTGCATTGTTGTGCCAAGTAAAGTCTTTGATAGAAAGTTGATACTAGATTTGGATTTCTGCGCAGAAACAGATTTTTAGCTGTCACAAATTTCAGCTTTTCTCTCTGTAGAAAAATGTAAAAATTCTGAAAAAATTCATGAGTAATCCTCAGATATGTACACAACTTTCATTTAACTGGAGCTTTTCCATCTGAGCATGTTAAGTGCCTAGAAAAAATTCGTCTTTACGGACTGTTCTGTTTTTGATAGATTCTGCCTTTTATTTCGCATTGCCTCTTTTACTGTGTTTGAGTGGATTTATTTGCTCCATTAAATTTCAGTAGCCTTGGGTAATGTCCAGAAGTGTTGGGAATGATTGTGTCCTTGCTGAACATGTGAATTTTTGATTATGCACTAACCCTCTAATGAGATTGCTTTGAGTTTGGTGTGAAGGAAGTTTTCAAGGATCAAGAGAGGAGGATGATATAATATGATCAAGAAGAGTGAAAAGTCTAAGCTTGGGGATGCCCCCGTGGTTCATCCCTGCATATTTTAAGAAGACTCAAGCGTCTAAGCTTGGGGATGCCCAAGGCATCCCCTTCTTCATCAAACTTATCAGGTCACCTCTAGTGAAACTATATTTTAATTCCGTCACATCTTATGTGCTTTACTTGGAGCGTCCGTGTGCTCTTATTCTCCTTTGTTATTTAAGTTTTCTTAATAAATCGGATCCTAACATGTTTGTGTGGGAGAGAGACACGCTCCGCTTTTCATTTGAACACTTGTGTTCTTCGTTTTATTTTTCATGTTTGTGGCGAAAGCTGAAAGCCGCAGCACTTATTGTTATTTGGTTGGAAACAGAAAATGCTTCATGTGGTAGTTGGTATATTATCTTGAATAATTTAATACTTGGCAATTGTTTTGAGCTCTCAAGTAGATCATGTTTAAGCTCTTGCATCATGTAGTTTAAACCTATTAGTGGAGAACTACCGTAGAGATTGTTGAAATTTGGTTTGCATGATTGGTCTCTCTAAGGTCTAGATATTTTCTGGTAAAAGTGTTTGAGCAACAAGGAAGACAGTGTAGAGTCTTATAATGCTTGCAATATGTTCTTATGTAAGTTTTGCTGTACCGGTTTATACTTGTGTTTGCTTCAAACAACCTTGCTAGCCAAAGCCTTGTACTGAGAGGGAATGCTTCTCGTGCATCCAAAACCTATGCCATTTGTGTCCACCATAACTACCTACTATGTGGTATTTTTCTGCCATTCCAAGTAAATACTTCATGTGCTACCTTTAAACAATTCAAAACTTTATTACTCCTTATTTGTGTCAATGTTTTATAGTTCATGAGGAAGTATGTGGTGTTTTATCTTTCAATCTTGTTGGGCAGACTTTCACCAATGGACTAGTGGCATATACATCCGCTTATCCAATAATTTTGCAAAAAGAGCTGGCAACGGGGTGCCCATCCCCAATTAATTAACTTTCATTAATAATTCTCTTCACATGTTTTGCCCTGATTTATCAGTAAGCAACTTAATTTTGCAATAGACATTCCTCCATGGTATGTGAAATGTTGGAAGGCACCCGAGGATTCGGTTAGCCATGGCTTGTGAAAGTAAAAGGTTGGGAGGAGTGTCATCTATAAATAAAACTAAAATACATGTGTAAACAAAAGAGAAGAGGGATGATCTACCTTGCTGGTAGAGATAACGTCCTTCATGGGAGCCGCTCTTTGAAAGTCTGTTTGACAAGGGGGTTAGAGTGCCCACTACCATTCGTTGACAACAACAAACATCTCTCAAAACTTTATTTTTATGCTCTCTTTATGATTTCAAAACTTGAAAAGCTCTAGCACATGATTTAATCCCTGCTTCCCTCTGCGAAGGGCCTTTCTTTTACTTTATGTTGAGTCAGTTTACCTACTTCTTTCTATCTTAGAAGCAAACACTTGTGTCAACTGTGTGCATTGATTCTTACATGCTTGCTTATTGCACTTATTATATTACTTTGTGTTAACAATTATCCATGAGATATGCATGTTGAAAGTTGAAAGCAATTGCTGAAACTTAAATCTTCCTTTGTGTTGCTTCAAAACCTTGTATTAAGAATCTATTGCTTTATGAGTTAACTCTTGTGCAAGACTTTTTGATGCTTGTCTTGAAAGTACTATTAATGAAAAGTTTTTGCTATATGATTCAGTTGTTTAGTCATTATCTTTTTGTTAGCAAACAATAGACCATTGCTTTGAGTCACTTCATTCATCTCATATGCTTTACAATAGTATTGATCAAGATTATGTTGGTAGCATGTCACTTTAGAAATTATTCTTTTTATCGTTTACCTACTCGAGGGCGAGTAGGAACTAAGCTTGGGGATGCTTGGTACGTCTCCAACGTATCTATAATTTCTTATATTCCATGCTAGTTTTATGACAATACCTACATGTTTTATTCACACTTTATAATGTTTTTATGCATTTTCTGGGACTAACCTATTAACAAGATGCCACATTGTCAGTTCCTGTTTTCTGCTGTTTTTGATTTCAGAAAAGTTGTTTTACAAATATTCTCGGAATTGGACGAAACAAAAGCCCACGGCCCTATTTTCCACGGAGTGTTCTAGAAGACCGAAGAGGAGTCGAGGAAGGCCAGCAGGGGGCCCTCCCCATATGGCGGCGCGGGGGGCCCCACTGCCGCGCCGAGACGTGGGGAGGGAGCCCCCTGGCTCCCCCGACGTTGCCCCTTCTCCTATTTATTCCTTCGTTTCTGAAAACCCTAGTACCGAGAGCCAAAATACCAGAACAGTTCCAGAGACGCCGCCGCCGTCAACCCTAACTCGGGGGGTTCAGAAGATCTCCTCCGGCACCCTGCCGGAGAGGGGAATCATCACCGGAGGGCTCTACATCACCATGCCCGCCTCCGGACTTATGCGTGAGTAGTTCATCCTTGGACTACGGGTCCATAGCAGTAGCTAGATGGTTGTCTTCTCCTATTATGCCATCATGTTTAGATCTTGTGAGCTGCCTATCATGTTCAAGATCATCTATTTGTAATGCTACATGTTGTGTTTGTTGGGATCCGATGAATATGGAATACTATGTCAAGTTGATTATTGATCTATCATATATGTGTTGTTTATGATCTTGCATGCTCTCCGTTGCTAGTAGAGGCTCTGACCAAGTTGATACTTGTGACTCCAAGAGGGAGTATTTATGCTAGATAGTGGGTTCATGTCTCCATTGAATCTGGAGGAGTGACAGCAACCCCTAAGGTTGTGGATGTGCTGTTGCCACTAGGGATAAAACATCAATGCTTTGTCTAAGGATATTTGTATTGTTTACATTACGCACAGTACTTAATGCAATTGTCTGTTGCTTGCAACTTAATACTGGAAGAGGTGCGGATGCTAACCCGAAGGTGGACTTTTTAGGCATAGATGCATGCTGGATGGCGGTCTATGTTCTTTGTCGTAATGCCCTAAGTAAATCGCATAGTAGTCATCATGATATGTATGTGCATTGTTATGCCCTCTCTATTTGTCAATTGCCCAACTGTAATTTGTTTACCCAACATGTTATTTATTTTATTGGAGAGACAACACTAGTGAACTGTGGACCCGGTCCATTCTTTTACATCTGAAATACAAGCTACTGCAATCATTGTTCTCTTTTGTTTTCTGCAAGCAAACATCATTTTCCACACCATACGTTTAATCATTTGTTTTCAGCAAGCCGGTGAGATTGACAACTTCACTGTTAAGTTGGGGCAAAGTAGTTTGATTGTGTTGTGCAGGTTACACGTTGGCACCGGAATCCCTGGTGTTGCGCCGCACTACACTCCTTCACTAACAACCTTCACGTGATCTTCATCTCCTACTGGTTCGATAACCTTGGTTTCTTACTGAGGGAAAACTTGCTACTGTACTCATCATACCTTCCTCTTGGGTTCCCAACGGACGTGTGTTTTACCGTCACAAGCAGCCGCCCCCGGAGAGATCTCTCCTCGGGGGCGCGGCACCCGATCAAAATCAAAGATTAGATCGGTTTTTAGATTAGATCTTAGATCAATTTCGAAATTTCCCAATTCATAGAATAGATCCAGTTTAGCCAAATAAAATCCTTAGATCTCTTCGGTGAAAATCAGGGCAGATGGATGCACAAAGCGGCGCATGATTGTGCCAATATCATCACCGTTCGTGGGGAACTCCATGCAAGATCCGATCTGCAGCGTCTTTGCACGGCCGGTCCCTCTACATCAACATGGGGAGCAGCTGCAGCTTCACGGCACAGTCCACAACCAGCCGGATTGCACCGGCCGTCGCCCACGACCAGCAGCCAGTGGCGGAGCCAGGATTTTCATATTGGGTATTCGAAGTAAAAAAAAATCCAGCAAACAAATATAATATATATAGGTTCGCAATAACAAGAACAGAATTACAAAGTGTTTCAGGTCACTACATTTGTCCAGCTTCTGCTTGTTCTTCATTTTACAGACCTACGACTGACGTTTTTAACTAATTAATGAGAATTTCAATTGGAAAAAATCAAACCAGAAATTATAGCTGAACTAGTTCATACCGTGGGTGAACTGGCTGATCGGAACAGCTTCGAATTCACGGACTGTAGACCCTGACGGATTTTGTTGAGGAGCTGAAGTATAGAACGGATCAACTACTTTAGGATTGGATCACTCACGGTAAAATAAAAGGATCGGATCACTTGCAAAATCACAGAATACAGAACTGAGTTGATCACCTGGAGAATTGGTCCCTTTCGCGGGTTCAGTGCAGAGAATGTGGCGGACGGCCGGCATGCAGGCGGGCGCCTGCCGAGCAGCTATGGTCGGCGGCACAGGCGCGCAAAACGGCGATGGGGGCGGCCGACGGCTGAGATCGATCGGCGATCCTGGCGGACGGGGCAAGGCGATGACGGCGAAGAGCGGTTTGCGTAGGGGCTGTCGATCGATGCCTCTTCCCTCTGGTTTGGTCTGGATCTGAGGTGGGCCGGTATTGGAAAATGCCCGGAGAAAGCTCATACTGGCCCAGGTTGGAACGAACGACTCGGGAGAGCTTGGGAGAGCACGATTTTTTGTTTTTTTACGAGTCTAACACGTACAGAAGAACACTCATCTTTACCTACTAATAAAGGAAGTAAGGTTTCTCTCTAGATTTTCATCCGTTTTAAAACTGCACTTAATTTTCGGTTGAATTACATGGAGTGCCACCGCAAGTAGATTTTTTTTTTTGAGACTTCACATGCCTTTATTCAAGTAGATCCAAGGATTACAGGCATGGCTAAACCAGGAGGGGGCCCTAAAAGCCACACAAAACGACCTACTGGTAAGGAAGAGGCAAACCTTGCCAAACGGTGAGCTTCAACATTACACTCCCTTCTCTCATGACAGAAAAAGGTAAAGCCTCTATCTCTACTCCTTCCCTTGATCTCGGTGATGATGCTCCCCAAGTATCCCTTGTAGTCACTATGAAGGGCATTCACCACCTCGAGGCAATCCGATGCCACCTGCACCGGTCCTACTAGAAGGTCATCAGCAATGTCCAGAGCTTCTCGACACGCCAAAGCTTCCAAGCATCTAGGGTCAGTAATACCCTCATAAACCATTGCTGAAGCTCCCAGATATGTGCCATTACTGGCCCTGCAAACCGCGGCGACCGCACCCTTTGCTTCAGATTTCGCCACCGCCGCATCTACATTGATCTTGCTCCTGCCTTCAGGTGGAGCGATCCACGCCGCCTGCCTCGGAACAGGTGCAGGCTTGCGCTGCTGCAGCTGGTCTTCCTCTCTCACAGCAGCCAGGTCCGACAGGAAGTTGTTGACAAAACCCATCGTCGCCATTGGACTCTGGTATATGTCCTCATGCACTGCCTTCCTCTTCGCATGCCAAATCGCCCATAAGGTTACAAGCATACGAGTGAGGTCGTCCTTTCCCATAGACTCTATCATATGGAACAGCCATTGCTTTGCCGTGGGCTCTGTCGACATAGCTTTATGCTCAGTGATATCCTCGGCTGTTAGCGCCCACACACAGCGTGCAGGATTGCACTCAATTAATGAATGTCGCCATGAGTCCTCCAACCCGCATATAGAGCATGCCGGCGTCGGAGCCATCTGACGATGATGTCGAATGTCCTCCGTTGGTATCGAGTGTTTTGCCAACCTCCAAAGGAACAAACGTATTTTGGACGGAACAGAAATCTTCCATAGTTTGCTCCACGCCTTTTCTTCCTTGGTTGTATCCGACGCTGCCGAATTACCATCCAGCCAGTCTTCACGTACCCGCTTCGTCGCTGCAAGCGCCCGATAGCAAGAGCGCACTGAAAACTGTCCGTTATTCTCGAAATGCCAAGACCAGAAGTCATCTTGGAACCGAGTACACAGCGGAATATTTCGAATTATCTCCACATCCATCGGAAGGAAATACTCTTCTAGCTTCTCCGTGTTCCAAGCTGCAATATGATGATGGATATAATCACTAACCATCTGCGGTGCATCAGCTTTCCTTGGCGCTACAGGTCTCAGCCTTTCATCTCTAGGCAGCCAATTCTGCACCCATGCATCAGTAGAGCGTTCGTCTCCGATGCGCCTAATCAGCCCGATCTTCAGAGCATCGCGTCCCTCTATGATCGATCGCCAGACTTGAGACGGATGAGAGCCCAGACCTGCTGACAGAACATCCCCATCCGGGTAGTAAACAGCCTTCAAGATCTTTGCACATAGAGAGTCAGGTACCTGGAGTAGACGCCAGGCCTGGCGGGCTAACAGAGCAATATTGAATAACTCAATGTCTCTGAAACCCAAGCCACCTGCACACTTCGGCTGTGACATAGCCTCCCACGATACCCAGCACACACGCCTTTTGCCATCTTTACTTCCCCACCAGAACTTGCGTATCATAGAATTAATATGCTCACACAAGCCCCTCGGTAATTTGAAACAAGACATGGAAAAAGTCGGAATAGCCTGAGCTACCGACTTTATTAAAATTTCTTTACCTCCCACAGATAGTCCAAGATCCCCTTGATCCCTTCTCTAACTCCCCCTGGACACCCTTTGCTAAAGTAAACAGAGGATTTGTCCACATTGATGCGTTGCCCTGACGCATTGCAATACTTATTAAGTAACTCTTTCATCTCCAGAGCACCCTCATTATTTGCATGGAAGAACAGCAGGCTGTCATCAGCAAAGAGCAGGTGGTTTACCGCCGGGGCGGACGCCGCCACTTTCACTCCCTGAAGCGCTGGTGACTGGTTAAACTTGAGGAGGCCCGAGAGGCCCTCTGCTGCCAACAAAAACAAATAAGGGGACAAAGGATCTCCCTGACGAATCCCTCGGGAGGGACAGAACTCTTCCTGCGGTACTCCATTGAAAAGAACCGAGAAAGATACGGTGGACACCAACCTCATCACTAGGGCAACCCAAACAGGACTAAACCCCAGCTTTAGCATGATGGCCTCTAAGTAACTCCATTCCACACGATCATACGCCTTCCGCATATCCAGCTTAAGAGCACAACTGCGATGTTTCTTCGCTTTGTTTCGCTTCATAAAATGCAAACACTCATAAGCTGTAATAATATTATCAGTGATCAATCTCCCTGGTACAAAGGCCGACTGTTCCTCTGAAATAATCTGGGATAGCACTACTTTCAGTCTGTTTGCAGCCACCTTCGATGCAATCTTGTAGATTACATTACATAAACTGATAGGGCGAAATTGACCCATCTCCCTCGGGCTTGCTACTTTTGGAATCATCACTATGAAAGTCTTATTTATCTCAGCCGGGCTGTCCTCTCCCGACAGCACCCGTAGAACTATCTTAGACACTTCCTCCCCACACACATCCCAGTGGCGTTGAAAGAAGTGAGCCGGAAAGCCATCGGACCCCGGTGCTTTTGAGGGATACATTTCAAAAAGTGTCGTCTTCACCTCCTTAGCAGCAAAAGGCGCGACCAACATATTATTCATCACCGAGTCCACCTTAACTGGAACGGAATTTAGTACTTCCTCCATTCCCTGGACACCTTCCGAAGTATACAAATGTTTATAGAACTCGGTTGCCAAGGCTCCAAGCTCCTGTTCCGTATTAACTACAGTCCCATCCTCCCTTTGCATCTCTGAGACTTTATTCTTCTTTCTCCTCTGGCTCGCTCTGAGATGAAAAAAGCGTGTGTTTTTATCCCCCGCCGCTAGCCATTGTATCCGAGATCGCTGCTTCCACATTACTTCCTCTTGTTCAAGAAGCTGCGCGAGTCTCGTAGTAATTTCCTGTTCCCTCTTACACGGACCAGACCTACCAGAAGCATTTCTGAGCTCTCCCAACTCCCTTTGATGGCTTCTAATTTGGAACTGTATATTCCCAAAAGTATGCTGTCCCCACCGGGCCAAATCACCTGACAAGTTCCCCAATTTTGTATGCAAATCATGCACTGAATTGCTCTGTCCCTTATCCTTCCAGGACTGTATTAGCATTTTTTCAAACTCCTTATGGCTTTCCCAAGCTATCTCATACCGAAAAGGTTTCTCTTTCCTGCCTCGTATGTGAGTATCTGCTGGGGAATCGTTTTTCCCAAGCTATCTCATACCGAAAAGGTTTCTCTTTCCCGGAGCTCGCCTAAGAAGTATCGGGATGTGGTCGGAGGTGACCACTGTGGGGAGGTGTTCCACCTCCGCCAGAGGAAACCGGGCACACCAAGAAGGTGACGCCAAAGCACGGTCTAATCTTGCACGACAGAAGGAGCCTCCTGCTACTCTCTTCTCAAAAGTCCAGGAAAGTCCTTTATAACCAAGGTCACATAGCCCGCATACATCAATAGTTTCACGGAAACCCGCCATCTGACTATGACTCCGCTCGTTAACTCCACCGCAAGTAGATGAAAAAACGATTCCCCAGACCATCTGTTGATGGCCTTGCTGGATGTGGCCGATCGCTAGCTGAATGTGAGCTTTATTCCATCGTGTGGGCCGCATCGTGTATAGAACAATCGAACTAGAGCTATCGACCTCCGCGAGGAAACGGCCCATGTCACTAGCACGTTCAACTACCTGTGTGATCGCTTCCCTTCCTAATATCACGTTTGGCTGGGCTGGTAAAAAAGAATGCGTACATTAGTTCCACCTTGTTTGTTTATATGAAGTCTCACCGGTTTATATACGTAAAGTTACTACATTTTGACAAGCCACCCAGAAGCAGCACCATGATCTGGAAGAAATTAACTCATCGGGTGGTGGCGATCATGGAAACTCAGTACGGCAAATGAGAGGGCTGACATGATGAGCACAAGGCAAAGTCCCGTCGCTAACAAAAAAGACTGCGATAGGAAAGGAAAATAAGAGCACCTTGAGGATAAAAAAAAGGATCGAGATGCTGTCCGGTGAGCGTTGCAGCTCTGCACAGAAGAAATCGAGGGCATAGCGGATGCTTAAGGGCATCTCCAGCGGCGCAACGCAAAGCGACCGTTTGCGTCCGCTTTGGTCGTAAATGCGTCTGGCACCCTCTCCAGCGGCACGACGCAAAGTGATCGGGCTGTCCGCGGAGACGCAAACCTGGCCCAAATATGCGCCAGGTTTGCGTCTCGGCCGACGCTGCGCGGACGCGCAAAGTGTCCGCTGCGGTCTCCACCGGGCCCGCCTGGCAGCGAGCCTGCATGGAGGGCATCGCTTCCGCGGCCATCGCTTCCGCGGTCAGCGCTTCCGCGTCTGCGCCGCCATGAATGCCGCAGCTTCCTGTTCTGCGCGTGCACTGGCGGGCGGCTGGGCTTCTGCGCCGTCTTCAATGGCATCGTATCCCGTGCGCGGCCGCCCTTAAAAGTCCAGCGGCCGCGTTGCTCCTTCGCCCACAGCTCCACTCGCACCACAACCGCCGCTGCGCCATGGGGAAGAAGAACGACTTCGAGGCCTCCGTCAGCGGCAGCAAGAAGGTGCCGCTCCCCGTCACGGTGGGGAGGCTCATGCACGGCAGATGGGTGCCGTGCGACGCCTGGTCCGGCGTGTAATGCTGGCGGGCGGCGGCTCGGCCGCCGGGTGCCCATCCCTCCGATGCACTCGCGCGCGAGCACAGGCGGACCAAGGAGATCCGGCGCAGAGGCGATATTCGCGGCGGACCTCCGCGCCGATCCGGCGTACGCCATCGACTCGGAGAGTTGGCGTACGTACTGTCCACGGAGACGGACAGCAGACGAAGGGCTGGCTTCATGGGCGACAGGGATTATCCCTTCGGCCCTGCACCGCCGGCTCGTCGTCAGCAGGCGCCGACGCGACGTGAGCAGCCGCAGCACAACGGCGGCGAGGACGAGGACGACGAGGACGAAGCCTACGCCGTCTACGACGACGACGACGACTACATCGAGGCGCTCGCGTACCATAGCGAGGAGGTGAAGGACGACAGCGACGACTACGTCGGCCTCGTCTTCCACGAATGGCGACGAGCCATGGCGGAGGGCCGGAACTTCGAGTTCCCCGACAACATGACGGACGACGAGATGGCCAAGCTCGGCCTCCTCGTCTCCGAGTACGACGCGCTTGTGCAGCCGCCGTTGCCCCGCTACGCCACCGCTGTCATGCCGCCGGGCCTGTCCGCGGATGAAGCCCTTCGACAGGCGCTCCTGGACTCGGCGGCGCCTCCTCCACCGCCGCCACAGCCTTGGGCGCCTCCTCCACCGCCGCCACAGCCTTGGGCGCCTCCCCCACCGCCGCCACAGCCTTATGGCTGGGCTCCTCATCCGCCGCCACCGCAGCCCTGGGCGCCTCCACCGCCGCCTCAGCCGCAGCCTCCTCAACCTCGAGCACCGCGATCGCGCCCGGCGTACGCTCCCCCGGATGGCAACTGGCCGTGGGACATACCGGAGGTCATCGTGCTGGACAGCGACGAGGAGCAGCACGGCCACGACAGCGACCAGTAGGCGTTTTAGGTTTTTTTTTTATTATGTTTCAGTTTTTGTAAATTATGTTTCAGTTCAAAAAAATGGTTCGTCCTAAAAAAAATGCGTCGTGCCGCTGGAGCCACTCCCGACGCAAACGGACGCGCGGTCGTTTTCGACCAAAAGGACCGACGCAAACGGACGCGCGCGGACGCTAAAATGCGTCGCGCCGCTGGAGATGCCCTAAGGCTGGCTCGCACACCGGCGTTGCTGGCCCCACGGTGCATGCGGAGGTGTGCCGGACGCGCTCGCAAGGCCAAGCAGCAGCAGGGCCTGTTGAGTCCGTGGGTCTCTCTCATGAGGCGATGGACCAGCTGCTCAAGGGAAACGGCTGCCAAAAGAAGTGTCGTTGTGAACATAGCCCACTGTATTTTTTTTATAAACAGTACCAACGTCATGCAATTCTATACATGTATTTTCCACATGCAATTCTGTAATTTAGAAAACGATTAATCTTAATGTCCACTCTCCCACGCTCTTATATTTATATATATTTTGAACTTCAACTACATGCATTAGCAGATCACAAACCTTGAAGTAGAAGCCTGCTAAGAAAATGCTAGGTTAAATGCACAAATCAGTTAGCGCACTGGCTAGACCTAATTGAAAATGTGGTTCAAGTTAATTTTTTTTGCATCATATTTTCTAGGTAGCGCCTACCATCATCCTCGTGGCGGACGAGGAGATAATCCGGAAGAACGAGCGGTGCCATAATTATTAATCACTTATATGATTTCTTGGATTTGATCTCTTAAATTTTTTGTAAAATTAATTTCTTACTATGTGCTTGGCACCAGAACGAATGCGGCAGAGGATAAGACGGTATTGAGCTTTTTTGTGCGTAAATTTTTCAGTTATGTCATGTTAGAGTAGACCTAGATTACGTGTGTGTCAAGAATATTTTGTCTAAATAAATATCAACCCATATCAACAAACTTACATATTTTCTAATACTAGAAGTTAAGAAAATAAATAAGGCAAGTGAGGCTAGAAAAACATGGCTCAATCAAGTTTGGGTAAAATTTTGGTAGCATCAACATTTCACATCTAAATTTTGGTTTTAAAATCTCCCGATGCAACGCACGGGCTCGTGTGCTATATGTATATAAATGCATATAGGAGCTTATATACTAAAAAAATTACAAAAAATATTGAGTATTCATTGAATATCCATGAATAGTTCTAGCTCCGCCCCTGCCAGCAGCGAAAAAAAATCACCCACAACCAGCAGCAGCATCGGCCGCATCACCATGCCGTCGACTCCGCGCACACGTCCCCGACAACGCGCCAAGGCGCCATGCATGCACGCGCCATCCAGACCTATGCCGCCATTGTTCTCGACATCAGCTACCAACCCATGCGACTCACTCCATCGGGGCCGGAGCAAATCTGCCATGCAGACAACATTAGCAGCCGTCGCACGCGCTCTCAGCCAGCATGACGGCAGGAAAAAGCCATATGTATATATAATATGTACCTAGTGGTTGGGGCGCCCCATGGGGCGCCTCCTTACCGTACAGTTGCGGCTCAATCCCGGCTCAATCCCGTCCCAATCTTAACAGTTGCATCATGGTAACACGTGCAAGACATGGCCTGCATATTTAGGAATACATTCATTGGGTATTTGGGTAGAGGAGGATGGATGAGGCTCCGTAGGAATCAGACCGGAGGTCGATTTTTACAATCACAAGCGTGCTAACACCCTCTTTTAGCTTTCTGCATTCGCACCTGACCTTGAATGGTTGTATTATATTTTTGTTTTCTGATAGTAATTGCTGAGCTTCAAACTGTGGGTCTGCATATTGGAATACTGATTTCATATGTGATAACCAATAGAGTTTCATAATGTTTGCTAATTTTGCTTAAGTCTATATATTTGAGCCCATTAAAAATAAGAAGCCAACCATGTTCATCTGAGAATATTGGTAGCAAGTCAAGTTTCAGGGTTTACAGTTTCAGAAGACATTCACTGGTAGAAATCCATGTTAGTCTTAGTCAGCACAAAAGTATAATGTGTAGATGAAGCTACCAGCATGAAAGGTTGGCATAGCTGATTCAGATCAAAGTTGTATAGAGTGAAAAATGTTGAATATTACTGCTTATGTGCAAGTTGTGCACAACTAACCATAATCAGAGAATTGGTATCACACACACACACTGAACACGTCAAAACTTGATGCTCCACATAGTTGATAATTCATAAATTATAAGAAAACAAGTTTGACATTAGCATTTCTATGGCTAAAAGACCATTCTAGAAGGTGGAAATCAGAACAATAATGGACCGCTAGTGATTTACCTGCCTCTCTCCTCCGAGTTGTGCCTAGATAGCATTTCTTCTCTTTGCAAACTTTGTCATCTCCTCTCCCCTTTCGTATCTAACCTTCCTCTCAACGGCCCATGCTACCCCGACCTGCAATTGAAACAGAAGAGGTATATATATAGAGAGACCAGCTTCACCTCATATTGTACTGTCAGGTAGTTGAGCGATAACTTGATTGATTGCTGATGTCAACTTGCTAGCTTCAATACTGAAGGTTTTGTGATAATATTAACATCCTTTGCAAAATATTGGATGGCATCAGCTGAAAATTTACACAAGAGCAACAAAACAAATTACAGAGCAGGAAAAAGAAAGGAGATGTGTGGTATGATAAAATTTAGGTGCATGCGGCAGTTCAGTAAGCGACATGTTGAGTTTTTAACAACCAAGTATCCACTCAAATTTGAAAGTGCAAGCCTGTAGCCAACCGTCTTCAATTTTCTTAATTTTGGCATATCTAATCTACTTACCTAAATACAAGCTAACCCAGTTCTTCTCTGCTGAAATCTATGTACTCCTGGCACTACAAAAGATGCTTGTGTCAATAAAATTATGTTTTTACCATTTCATAGAAACACTAACATTACTGTTCACTAATTGAGCTGCAAAAGATAACCACCACCATCAAATTAACACTTATTTCACACAGACAAGGATCAACAAAAATGATACACAAGCCTTGCAACTCCTGATCTACGTAGCAAACAATTATAGCATCATGAAAGAGATCTACAGTTATCCCCATTTTCAAATAATTCGATTACACAGAGAAAAACATAAATGTAATCCAGATAACCTGACTTGACGAAAATTTACACCTACTTTACCACAATGATAAAGTCATTTGATTATAGCTCTATCACAAGAAAGTTTCCAAAAAAACGCCACGACCACAAGCTTTACCCACTGAGAGAAGTAATTGACAACTAACCATTTGCCAGCATCAGCATTAATTATAGGTACCAAAGGCTAGAAAATCCATGATGCAATCTAGTTAGGCTCTACAAAGTTCTTGACAGAGTGGAAATTATTCAGAATAGAAATGCACACTCTAATGAATAGATACTTCCAGACACGTTCAATTAATAACCTGTTCCAACAAGTGGACGTCCCTACCAAACCATTCAAGTCTTTCACAGATTGCAATTATGTGCCCATGACCATTTTTCACAGAGCTCATCATGATTGCCACAAGGGTTATACATTGTTTCGCAAACATACGAATTCCTAACCTGCTTATTTGCATTGCGGCATGATATGGAGGTGGCCATACAGTAAATATATGCATAGATACCTTTACACACACAAAAAAAGGAAATTCATAGACATACCTAATTTATCTAAAAGTATTAATCTTTGTTTTATCATCTCAACTGAATCATCTAAAAATATCCTATACTTGCAGTATGATCCAACTTTCAAAAAAAAGAGGTCAAATATTTACCTGTTTGAACAGTGAGATTTAAGCCCAATTCTTCTATAGAATTATAGAACTCCATCTTCTTCCTCTAGAACACACATGAACTGTCGCAAAGACATAGAAAGAGCCCGCATATGGGTGAATGGGTAACACCATCAACCAACGTAAAAAATGAATGCATAATGGAATGTACACATAACATGGACCTACCTTTCAAAGCAAGAGTCAATATTAGGCAAGTTTTCATCAGAACCACCCCTAAGTGTCTCATCATCTACACGGTACATTAGAGTTCAATGTAATAAGGATATTTTTTTTTCTTGATACCTTCAGGCTTCAGGTGCTCACTAAAACCAGAACTGGATATATGTATTGAGAAGGCAATGCATCAAATGTTAAAAAACAAACCCACTGTTATAATATTTTATAAGGACACCAAAAAAGATCCCAACAACAGCAGAGCTCTAGCCATTACCATTGAATTCAGCAGCTCTTTGTCTCCAAAGCACACATTTGAGCTCAGCGTTCCTGCATTTTTTGTTGGTTTGCCCAATCATTATGCACAAGCGTTAGCCCACTGATAGAATATAACACAATAATAAGTGAACACATGGACCTAACCTTTGATCTCTCAGAGAAAATGCCCTCTTTGCAGTGTTGGGTCTATTGGTGGTCATGAGAGCACGTGTCAATTGGCAAATCACATAGCATGAAAATATAAGGGCAAAACACATAGCGAAAAATGAATCTTGGGCTTCAACACGTGACAACAAGTAACATAAAGGGACCAAGTTATACACATACATAAGGAGCGAATAAGGCAACGTCCTTAAGCTCACTGACGGTTGTCCTCAAAATTCGATTTTGTAACATCTTTATGTGATCTGGTATACGGTAGTGTGTTTTTCAAGTCAAATTCTCATAAGCACCACTTCAGGTTAGGATATAGTGCCAAAATTGCTCCCTTCCAAAACTGCATGAAGTACATCTTATCAATACAACCTAGTCACTTAAAGGATTTCATCTCAAAGAGAGTAATATAATAAACTGGGTTTGCATGCTTATATACCTCGAAAGATGATTGATGTCAAGTCGATTCATCACTCTGATGCATACAAAAAAAACATTAGGAAGCCTCTATAATTCCTGTAAAAATACAAGGAAAGTAGGAGTCAGCAAAAATGATTAGGACAAATCTTGCACGGAAAATTTTCCATAAATGATTAGTACGCATGAAATGTACTTACGAAAGGAAAAAATATATATCACAAAGATAGCCTTTCAGTATAGCTAGATGATCCAGATCCTTGATTTTGACCAAACCATTTAGAATAGTTTTCTGAACATCTATCTGATGTACTTCATAGTTGCTTTCTTGTCACTGAATTAGCTCCATAATTCCCAAGGAAAATCCTTATGCTATAACTGAAGCCGTGGCAAGTGACCAATTCATCAAGACATAGAGTGCATTGTCCAATCCCAAGAAATAAAGAAGTTGCAAAGGGAGCATGATTGGAAGTGGGCAGAGAATACCCCGCACCTGCATTCTGTAAATCAACAACAACAAATGCCAAATAGCAAAGGGCAACATGACAGTATGATTGTTCCACACAGTAACCAATAAACAGGAGGCCGGATCACAAACTATCAGCGTGGGGCATATATTTGTATTTAGATGGAGAAAATACAACGAGAAAAATGGAAATCACGTACCTCAGTCCAAACTGCCGCCGTGATGCACGGCGCTTCGACCTTCGATCTGTTGGGGGAGAGAGCTGAGTGGCAGCGCATCCTGGCCTTCGAGACGGCCAATATGGCGACATCGCCCGACCTTCCAGGGCCACGCCGGCCGCCATCGCTCTGGCCGTCAAGCCTCTGCGGTTGATTTGCCTCCGCCTGCTTCCACCATGGGCTGGCGACGTAGATGAAGCCGTAGTGGTGGAGGCGGCCATGAACCGGCCGGAGAGGACGAGAGGAAGAAGATGAGGGCATGGGGAGCCGCCGCCGCAGCTGGGATGTGAGAGATGGAGGAGGATGCGTGTGGGGAGAGGAATCGTGCGACCAATCACTTTACCTTTTTTTCGTCGCTCGCCCAACCTTTTCCTTCTACTTTTCTTTCTCTCTCACAATCGCCAACCCTCGCGGCAGGTGCGTATCGTGGATAGCCCCAAAGGCCTCCCTACCCACACGCACTTGCTTATTCTCAATGCATGCATCCAGATTAGATTCGGTGCACTTCCTCATGCTCTCCTCAACGACATCTGCAGCGGCGCGAACATGCCGACGTCTACGACACGTCACCGCCCATCTCGATCTACATCACCAAGCTGAACTACAACTATCCGAATAACTACATCAAGCTGTACGACTACATCAAGATTTACCTCAAGTTCTACATCGCCAACAACATCGCCAAGGTCTACATCAACATGGTCTCCATCGACATCCTCATCAACACTGCCGTCGCCGCCTACGACACAAAAACCCCGCCGCCATCGCAGAATCGCTGCCGTCGCCGCGCTATGACAAAGACCCGCTGCCGCCGCACTATGACAAAAACCCGCCGCCGCTGCAGAACCGCTGCCGCCGCCGCACTACGACAAAACCTGCCGCCGCCGCAGAACCGCTGCCGCCGCCACGCTATGACAAAAACTCGCCGCCGCCACCGCAGAACCGCTGCCGCCGCCGCGCAAAACCTAAAACCCTACGGCCAAAAATCGCATTTTTTTGCGCCTTCGGCAAATACGGCTACACCACATATGACGACTACGACATCGACCATATCTCGACCACGGCTACATCACGGTCGGCTACCTCGACATCGACATCAACAAAACGTATACGGCAACTCAAGAACTCCAGTCAACAACGTCCGCGTCGTCAATTGCGTCCATGACACTCCCGCTGTGACTGCGGGAGGGAAAAGGAGGTACCAGAAGGGGACGCCGGTGATGAGAAGGAGGAGAAGAGGATGGAAGCGCGAGACTTCAAATCCAGTCGCAAGCGTCCGCTTCACTCCCCCTACGACTAAGGGGGATGTTAGATGTATAATATGTAGGGGTGTATACGTAAGACTAGTGTTACTTGGCACGGTCACCACCATGCTCCATGACGGTGGCGCCATGCAGTGGAGCCATGTGACCATGTCCATTAGTCAGAGCGACAAAGGCAGCTCGGGGATGGGCATGTCACATACATGGCCAAAAATGCCACTATTCCGTCCGTGAAGGGATAAGAGCATCTTCAGGGGTCGACTCAAATCGGCAACCCAAACGGACCATTTTTGTTTATTTGAGCCGGCCTGCTGACAAGATATGTCTCGTGGTCCAGCTGGCCTGGATAGTGCGCGCAGGGTCGTCCCATTCGGTCCGCTGACTAGTTGTCCCGCGCACAGGAGACAAATAAGATGACATGAATTTAAAAGTAAGCAAAAATTTGATAGAAATTTGATTGATTTAAACATAATTTACATAGTTTAAAACTAAAATCTAAACTAAATTCAGGTGTCGCCATCTTCTTTAGACGAGGTCGACGAATGGTGGTGGCGTCCTGAGCCGCTACTGTTGGAGATATGCCCAAGAGACAATAATAAAATGGTTATTATAATATATCTTTGTGTTTATGATAATGTTTACATACCATGCTATAATTGTATTAACCGAAACATTGATACATGTGTGTTATGTGAACAACAAGGAGTCCCTAGTAAGCCTCTTGTATAACTAGCTTGTTGATTAATAGATGATCATAGTTTCATGATCATGAACATTGGATGTTATTAATAACAAGGTTATGTCATTATGTGAATGATGTAATGGACACACCCAATTAAGCGTAGCATAAGATCACGTCATTAAGTTATTTGCTATAAGCTTTTCGATACATAGTTACCTAGTCCTTTTGACCATGAGATCATGTAAATCACTTATACTGGAAAGGTACTTTGATTACATCAAACGCCACTGCGTAAATGGGTGGTTATAAAGGTGGGATTAAGTATCCGGAAAGTATGAGTTGAGGCATATGGATTGTAACATCCCAAAAATTCAAAACAAAACAAATGAATTTCCCTAGTTCCAAATTTTGGAACTAACAAAAACTTTTATTAAATTAAGTGTGATACATAGTGATCTTGCTTAATTCTTGTGCTATTGCTATGATTGCTTGTTATTAGTATTTGAAGTGATCTTAAACCCTAAACCTCACCCCTCTTTTCACCACCCTAGCTAAAATAAAATAAAAGGAAAATAAATAAGAAAAAGGCATATGTGCCTATGGCTATATTTATAAAACTTTACCCTAAGCTTTTCTACTTGGCTTAGAGGTTTGGAAAACCTTCATACACCTTACCTAGTACCTATCAAACCAATTCCAAGTGGTTTCCAAAGAAATTAAAAAGAAACTAAAAATGCCATAGAGGCATATGAGAGTAAAATAGCAAATTTGTGAATTTAAGAATCTTGACCCTAATACATGTTGTGAATGGTGGGATCACTCCTATATACCATTTCAACACTCAACACCACCAATTGGGTCAAGCCAAGTCAAATTAAAACTCAAATGCAACATATGCATAGAGGCATATGTGACACATACCCATTTCACCAAACCTTGACCTATGACTTAAAACCTTGACCAAATGGTGTGAAACCATCTCTAAACCTAATCTAACACTAAATTGACCCTAACCCATGCCCAAGTAAAGCAAGGGGAACAATTTACAAGATTAAGGAAAATTGACACATCACCTCTTATGTGTTATGGCCATTTTTGCAAATCTTTGAACAAGACCATTTGAATTGGTTTCAATGGTTGGAAAATGTTTCTAAACTAATAAGAACCACATTAGAGTCAACAAAAGTCAACTCAAATGGGGAGAATTCAAATAGGGAGAAAATCCCCAAAATTCACTCACATACACTTAGCCAAAATTGCAAATCTTCAACCAAGGCCACCAATGCTTGATCTATTGCTTGTAGAATACTTATATATGATAAACAAACACAATTGCATCAAAGAAACAAGAATCAAATCAAAGGAAAACTCAAAACCATCTCACATGTGATGATGGTCATTTGTGTGATTTTTAACATGATCCCCTCTTTACCCCTCTGGCTTTGACTTTTCTTCAACCCAACTTGGTCAACTATGACCATGTCATCCAAGACCATGTCAAGGTCAACAACTTTCATGTTGACCATCTCTGCTGAAGTTGACTAGGTTGACCAGAATAATTGTGCAAAGATGGAACCCGAGAGAGAGAAGAAGATCACCTCACTTTTGAAAATTTGCAATCCTTTTCCAAATTGAACCCCACCACCACCAAACTAACCTATAATTAATATGTTTGAGATGTACCAAAAAGATTTCCAAAAATTCGACAAAAATGTTCTTGCGGCCATTTAATCAAACACCTGGCAGGCAGCATCTTTGGTTCATGTTACATGCTATTATCCAGAGGATTTTGGCCTAAACCCCTTTCAGCTGGTGATCATTACACCCTCCTGCAACCCCTGCATCAAGGCCCGTCCTTGCCATGGTCGATTAAAGTGGAGAAAAGGAGAGAAAAGTTCATACCGTGCACCATGCTGGCCACACATGCCACTCATCTCTCTGGCTCTCCCCTCTCTCTTTCACCATGTCATCGAGCTTCTATGTACTCCCCTAAGCACGCCTGTACCAGCCCTACGCAAAGAGACACACACATTCGTCCAGAACACGCGCGCCCAGCACCTCGCCAAGGCATGCCAGCGCACGCGGTGAGCGCGCCCAGACAATGTCTCTGGACGCGCCAGAGCACACCGTCGCACGGTCGCCTCAGCCCTCCTCTCCCTCTCTCACTTTGCACGCGCACGGCCCTCTGCACCAGCTACCTACTGGACATGCTCACTAGCCCGCGGCCGCCTTGTCGCCGTCGCCATTATCAATCTCTGCCGTGCCCGTACCGCGAGGACGCCACCGTCGCTAGCACGCCATAGACCATCATCGGCCGTCCCTTCAAGCGCGCTAGCTCCGCCTAGCCGTCGCCTACACAGCGCGCCCCCTAGCTTGCCCCTTCACCCCTCCAAACGCTGGCGCCATGGACGACCTTCCACGGGCACCCGCAGCACCTCAACCCCCTATAAAAGGAGAGCTCCCGCGCTCAAATCTTTCACACCAACAAGTTGCTCTCATCCCTCTGATCCTCCTCAACACCTTCCCCTCCTCAATTAGCCAGCCTCTCGCCGGAATTTGACCGGAACCCGCCACCACAGTAGCTCCTCGCCGTCGTCCAATTAGACCACCTCAAGCCCCGCCGACGGTACCAGTCGCTCCCTCGTCCTCGACAACGACGCCCAGCACCCAGCAGAGCACCGCGGGAACCTCTGTCGCACCGCCGACCCCCTACCTCGCCGGTGCAGCGAGCTCCCCTCCCCCGTCGACGACGACGACGGTCGACCGTCGGATCAGCTTCTGATCGCACGGCTCAAGTGAGTGGATACCGTTTCGGTGAATTAACCCACTGACGCGCAGGCCCCACTTCGTCAGGCGGCCCGCGTGTGCGAGTCACACTGCTGGGCCGGCCCAAGTCTTTTCGCTCGTTTCGGCCCGTTTACATTTCCCGCCAAGCCCAATTATTCAAAAAGGGAATTTCTGTCTAATTTCGATTTCCCTGCTGATGCTGAATTCAAAATTGAATAGTTCAAATTCTACAAACCCAAATTTAGCAAATCCAAATGTTCTGGAAAGCTTATGATTTGCTCTAACTAAACCCACTGGATTTAAACTCATACCTTGTGTAGTTTTTGAATAGCAAAAATAACAAAACAGATAATTTTCTGTATTCAAATAAATCTTAAAAATCAACCATTGTGAATTTTGAAGTGAATCCAATTGCAATAATTCACATTTAACAAACTCTAATTTAGTATGTAAAAATATGATATGGGTTCTGTACATGATCATGGGCTAGAATCAAAATATTGGCTATGTAGTCAATACTAGCCCATTTAAACTATTTCAAATTTTAGGAATTTAAATCTATGAGGTGTAGCACCTCATTTAAAGCATTCTCACAAGTGATATCAAGTAATGTGTTGACCTTTAAATGCTTAGGCTCATACTTGCCCACTTGTAGATTTTTAAATCAACATAGTTTTTAAATTGCAAAGGTTAATTACATCACATGAGATGATGAATCTCATTTAAATCCCTTTTCTCAAAAACTAAGTGTGAAGTGTTGACCTTGGTCAACATGGGATCATCCCTGGTTATTTGAGAATATTACATCACCTCAATAATAGTTTTTACTAAATTAGTTACAACTATGTGTTAAATCATATGAGAGGTATTCCTTTCATTTAAATCTTGTTCTCAAGTAATTCAACATGAGGTAGTGACCATGGTCTAATAATCTCATATTGAATTATTTGGTGGCATTAAATCACTATCATGTTAGTATTAAATTGCATGAGGTATGGAACCTCATTTAAATCATTTTTCTCAAATGATAAGTATGAAGAGGTTGACTTTGGTCAACCTAGGTCATATATTATTCATAAGAGAACTTAAATCTTAAGAAGAATTCAATGAGAGGAAATTATTTCTCCAAACCAAAGATAAACCTTAATTCAAATTTTCAATGAGAGGAAATTATTTTCTCCTGATAGTAAATAAAGAAACCCTAGAATAATTTGTGAATAGATGTTAAGTAGTGATGCTAAGATTCATTGTGTGAGCCATTAAGGCAAATTAAGACTACTTAAGTGTTGTTTGGTGATTGTATCCTCGTATTCGTTTATAGACGCTAGTACCGGAGACTATCAAGAGGAGGAGGTCTTCTACCAAGAGGAAGGAGAAGAGAACTTTGACCACCACCTCAACCAAGGCAAGCTATACTATGGCAAGCTATATTATGGCAAGCTATTACCAATGCAAGCTAGACTAATGCAAACTATTTTGGTTGCAAGTTTATATTCTTGCAAAGTGCAAAGCTCTACAAGAGCAAGGCACCATTACATTTTACTTTATGAACCTATCCCAAGTTTTTGCTTTACAAGCTTTACTTGATTTTATTTATCAAAGTTACTTTTTGGTTTATGATTCACTTGGTTGAATTATAGAGTAGTACAAGAGCATCACACTTAGCCTAGCAAGCTCCAAGATACTTAGCACCCCTCATAACTAGTTGCTAGTGCTCAAGATTAAAAGTGACTACTCTAGTTGGGAACTTGTGAATTGAAATGACTTTGAAAACCTTGGAATGATGAGTCATTCTATTGAGAGATTTTGAAGGTGAATATGACTGGTGAATGACTTGGTGAATTTTACCAAAACTGATGGTTGGGTTCGGATGCGATACCATTCCAATTTTACAAGTACCCCCACAATACCTGAATCTGGGTAAGGCTTAGCTGGAAACTTATGTATTTTAGTATGGGTTCCCTCTGAACAAGCGTCATAGGGGTTATGCCGAGGCTGCCTCCGTACTGGTGAAGTGATGTGAAATGACGTGAAATGAGGTGAATGTCCAGCCCAAGCCCTGTGCAGTTCCCAGGCTGACCGCGTGTCTTCACTGGGAGGCCAAGCTCATGGGGAGAGGTGCCTATACTAGGGTATGTAAATGAAAGGTTAGGATTGGTAGTTCGCGTACTGCGTACGATAAATCAGGGCCAGTTACCCCTGACGAACTATTGCAATTGTTGTGGCACAAGTGTACACCCTCTGCAGAGTTAAACCTATTCGAATAGCCGCGTCCTCGGTTATGGGCAGTTGGAAAGGCCATACTGTTCCGTCATCAGAACTTTTCTAAAAATATGAATGGTGACTTGTGACTTGAATTGAAAGGTGACTTTGACTTTGAATCACAACTGAGTTGTGGGAATGATACTAATGTTCCCACTTGAGTTAGTTGAGCAAATGAAGGTTTTTGATTATTAAGGTGTTTACAAAATAAAACTGGCTTTATGCAAATGAAACTAGAGCTTAGAACCCCCTTACTATAGTTGATAGTATTTACCTTAGTATTAGTTTGCGAGTACTTTAAAGTACTCATGGCTGTGTCCCTGGCGATTCAAATGGCCAGACTATGAAGAGGAGTACCAGAACCCGGAAGAAGGACAGCAGGACGTCTACGACAACTAGGATCACTCCTGACGTCAACAGTTGCCTGTGGAATAGATGGACTACTACTACGCTACTTTCGCTTCCGCTATGTGTTATGTAATGAATAAATAGAACTTCTATTATTGTAATGAGACTGGATCATGTGATCCTTTATTTGTAAGACGATTATGGTATGTAATGAATGATGTGTTGTGATATCAATCTATTATGTCTCGCAAAAACAATATTCCTGGGTTTGCGAGGAATGGCATAATAGGCATCTGGACTTAAAAATCCGGGTGTTGACATGGATCAATAGTGGGATTTGTCCATCCCGATGACGGATAGATATACTCTGGGCCCTCTCGGTGGAATGTCGTCTAATGTCTTGCAAGCATATGAATAAGTTCATAAGAGACCACATACCACGGTACGAGTAAAGAGTACTTGTCAGGAGACGAGGTTGAACAAGGTATAGAGTGATACCGATGATCAAACCTCGGACAAGTAAAATATCGCGTGACAAAGGGAATTGGTATCGTATGTGAATGGTTCATTCGATCACTAAGTCATCGTTGAATATGTGGGAGCCATTATGGATCTCCAGATCCCGCTATTGGTTATTGGTCGGAGAGAGTTCTCAACCATGTCTACATAGTTCACGAACCGTAGGGTGACACACTTAAGGTTTGATGTTGTAATAGTAGAACTTGAATATGGAATGGAGTTCGAAGTATTGTTCGAAATCTCGGATGGGATCCCGGACATCACGAGGAGTTCTGGAATGGTCCGGAGAATAAGATTCATATATAGGAAGTCATATTCCAAGTTTGGAAATGATCCGGTGCATTTATGGAAGGTTCTAGAAAAGTCCGGAAGAAATCACTAAGGAAGGAGGAGTCCCGGAGGGACTCCACCTCCCAATGGCCGGCCAACCCTAGAGGGGGGAGTCCAAGGTGGACTCCACCAAGGGGGCCGGCCACCCCCCTTCATGGAAGGGTGGGAATCCCACTTGGGTGGGAGTCCCACCTTGGGTAGGTTTCCCTACTACATGGAAGGTTTTGGGTTCGGGTCTTATTCGAAGACTTGTAGTCCAACACTTGGGGTTCCACCTATATAATGAGGGGCATAGGGGAGGGGGCCGGCCACCACAAGCCACCAAGCTGGCCGCACCCCTTGAGGCCGGCCACCCCCTCTCCCAAACCCTAGCCGCCCCCTCTCTCCTCCACCTCTCCCGCACGCTTAGCGAAGCTCCGCCGGAGTTCTCCATCGCCACCGCCACCACGCCGTCGTGCTGCCGGAGTCAAGGAGGAGCCACTACTTCCGCTGCCCGCTGGAACGGGGAGAAGGACGTCGTCTTCATCAACACCGAACGTGTGACCGAGTACGGAGGTGCTGCCCGATCGTGGCACCGTGATCAAGATCTTCTACGCGCTTTTGCAAGCGGCAAGTGATCGTCATCGCAGCAATAAGAGCCTACTCTTATAGGCTTTGGAAATCTTCAAGGGTGAGTCTTGATCATCCCCTCGTTGCTCCCGTCTTCTAGATTGCATCTTGGCTTGGATTGCGTTCTCGCGGTAGGAAATTTTTTGTTTTCTATGCAACGAATCCCTACAGTGGTATCAGAGCCGTGTCTATGCATAGATGGTTGCACGAGTAGAACACAATGGTTTTGTGGGCGTTGATGCTTTTGTTGTCTTTAGTTTGAGTACTTTGCATCTTTGTGGCATAGTGGGATGAAGCGGCTCGGGCTAACTTTACATGACCGCGTTCATGAGATTTGCTCCACGCTCGACATGCAACTTGTATTGCATAAGTGGCTTTGCGGGTGTCTGTCTCTCCTACTATAGTGAAGATTCAATTTACTCTTCTATTGACAACACTAGTATCACCGTTGTGGTTCATGTTCGTAGGTAGATTGGATCTCACTCGAAAACCCTAAACCACGTAAAATATGCAAACCAAATTAGAGAACGTCTAACTTGTTTTTGCAGGGTTTGGTGATGTGATATGGCCATAATGTGATGATGACTATGTATGAGATGATCATTATTGTATTGTGGCAACCGGCAGGAGCCTTATGGTTGTCTTTAAATTTCATGTTGAGTAGTATTTCAAAGTAGTTGTAATAGTTGCTACATGAGGTGAACAATCATGAAGACAGCGCCATGGACCTTGACGCTACGCCGACGATGATGGAGATCATGCCCGTTGATGATGGAGATCATGTCCGTGCTTTGGAGATGAAGATCGAAGGCGCAAAGACTAAAGGGCCATATCATATCACATATGAATTGCATGTGATGTTAATCCTTTATGCATCTTATTTTGCTTAGAACGCGACGGTAGCATTATAAGATGATCCCTCACATTAATATCAAGATAATAAAGTGTTCTCCCCTCGTATGCACCGTTGATATAGTTCATCGTTTCGAAGCATCTCGTGATGATCGGATGTGATAGACTCAACGTTCACATACAACGGGTGTAAGCCATGTTGCACACGCGGAATACTTGGGTTTGCTTGACGAGCCTAGCATGTACAGACATGGCCTCGGGACAACGGAAACCGAAAGGTTGAACACGAGTCATATGGATGATATGATCAACATGTTGATGTTCACCATTGAAGCTACATCATCTCACGTGATGATCGGTTTTGGTGTAGTGGATCTGGATCGTGTACCACTTAACAACTATGAGGGATGTTGTATTAAGTGGGAGTTCATTAGTAATTAGATTAAAACATGAACTAATTATCATAAACATAGTCTGAGTAGTATTTTGAATTAATTTGTAGTATTGGCATCCGTTTTCTACCAAGCGCTAGTCTTGTAATTGAGATAGAAATACTGTTAAAAATCTGACAAGAAACTTTACGGACTGGTACCGTATTATTAAAGAATCAAGAAATGATTAAGTCCTATTGCAAACTTTTAGTAAACCTCACATTGTTGATTCAAAGAACTATGATTTCAATTAGTACCTAAAGTTATCTTGTCTCCATGAAACTTGAAGTTCAAATCTGTTTGAAAAAGTAAGGAGCTGAAAATTTAGTTTTCAGAAATAAGCAAGGTATGAGATATATGTGATATCTAAGACCTTATTGAAAGATGATAGAATATAATATAGTGAGACTACATAAACTCATAAGTTTTATGGGAATGTACGAAGGTTGAAGACGCAAGGCGTCCCAATCCTCCAACTATTGGGGCACTAACGATATTCGCATATCCATGAAGTGATCGTCCTTAGTATGCACCGTTGCTAAGACTCGTCGTTTCGAAGCATCACGTGATGATCGGGTGTGATAGATTCTACGTGTGCATACAACGGGTGCAAGCCAGATTTGCACATGCGAATACTGAGGTTAAAACTTTACGAGCCTAGCATGTACATACTTGGTCTTGGAAAGTCGTCATGAATCGATGGATAAAATTATGAGTGAAATTGTTCATCATATTACAAAGTTACTAATAGTGAAATCTGGAACACTTGTCATATGATGATCAACTTCAAAGTAAGAACCTCAAGGTTATTGGTATTTGACCAACAAACCTAGAAGTTATTGAAGGTGAAGTGTTTTTCTGAATAATGAGGAAAGCTAAAAGAGAAACTACAAAAGATATTTTGGCAGAAAGAAAAGAAAAGACTGGAAAGTCTAGCTCAGGTATATATAAATGATATACATGTTATGGTTGTATTCCTAGTTTGGTCACACAATGAAATTCTTGGGTATTTGTACCATATTGGTTGGTATGAAGTGTCATACAAAACAACGCAATACAAGAATACAATGGCCTAAGTGACTGACAAGGAATATGATAGGAATGCACGTCTGGAACAAAAATAAAGTGTTATTATGTTCATCGTTGGCATTCTATCTAGCCCTTCAGATTTATAATAAAGAACTTCATAATTGTTGTTTTTGTTCTTGTCAAATGAAAACAAAGAGTTGTTCAAATTATGACATTACTACATATACGATGGATAAGTTATTATAAATCTTAATGGTGAAACACACATACATAACACTGACGCTAAAATGCCATAAGGCAAATGATTTGAATTCCACTTATTTGTGGAACCGCCATTTAGGTCATGTTAGAAAGGAACGCATGAAGAAACTCCATGCAAATGGAATTTTGGAGTCATTCGATTTTTGAATCGTTTGGCGCTTGCAAATCTTTTCTAAAGAGAATGACTGAAATACCGTTCATAGGCCAAGAGTTGAACGGGAAACTAACTTAGTGGAAACATACATGATGATATATGTGGTTCACTGGGCATAGTTGTGTGCGGGAGATTCTTCTACTTCATGAAAACTTCCAACAATGATATGAGGATATATTCGATAAGGAAGAAGTTTGAAACATTTGAATAGATTCAAATAAATTTCAGCATGAAGTGGAAATCATCGTAATAGAAAAGTCAAATATCTATGATTAGATCATAGTGGAAATATTTGAATTACGAGTTTTAGCGAACATCTAAGAGAGTTATGAAGTTGTTCTACAACTCACGTTTCTTGGAGTATCATAGTGATGATGAAGTATCCGAGAGACGTATCCAAACCTTGTTGGATTAATGATGAGATAAAATAAAATGAAGCCATTATATTTTTGTGGATTATGCTTTAGAGACTACCGCTTTTACACTGAATAGAGCATCATCATGATACGTTGAAATGACACCATACGAGTTATGGCATGGGTATGAACCCTAATAGTCCTTTCTTAAAATTTTGGTATGCATAGCATAAGATAAATAAGTTTACAACCAAAGTCGGATGAATGTCTTTGTTGGTTATCCCAAAGAATTGATTGGGAATTCTTTTCACTATAAAGTAAAAGACAAAAGTGTTTGTTAATGTTACTTGCTTATTTCCAAGAAATTGTTTTCTAGCGAAGTATTTGAGTGGGAGGACAATAGAACTTGATAAGTGATGCGTGTAGTTGACACGTCCGTTGGGAACCCCAAGAGGAAGGTGTGATGCGCACAGCGGCAAGTTTCCCTCAGTAAGAAACCAAGGTTTAATCGAACCAGTAGGAGTCAAGAAGCACGTTGAAGGTTGATGGCGGCGGGATGTAGTGCGGTGCAACACCAGAGATTCCGGCGCCAACGTGGAACCTGCACAACACAACCAAAGTACTTTGCCCCAACGAAACAGTGAGGTTGTCAATCTCACCGGCTTGCTGTAACAAAGGATTAACCGTATTGTGTGGAAGATGATTGTTTGCAGAAAACAGTAAAACAAGTATTGCAGTAGATTGTATGCGATGTAAAGAATAGGACCGGGGTCCACAGTTCACTAGAGGTGTCTCTCCCATAAGATAAAAGCATGTTGGGTGAACAAATTACAGTCGGGCAATTGACAAATAGAGAGGGCATAACAATGCACATACATGTCATGATAAATATAGTGAGATTTAATTGGGCATTACGACAAAGTACATAGACCGCTATCCAGCATGCATCTATGCCTAAAAAGTCCACCTTCAGGTTATCATCCGAACCCCTTCCAGTATTAAGTTGCAAAACAACAGACAATTGCATTAAGTATGGTGCGTAATGTAATCAATAACTACATCCTTAGACATAGCATCAATGTTTTATCCCTAGTAGCAACAACACATCCACAACCTTAGAACTTTCTCATCCTTTGTCCTGCATTCAATGGAGGCATGAACCCACTATCGAGCATAAATACTCCCTCTTGGAGTTAAGAGCAAAAACTTGGCCAGAGCCTCTACTAATAACGGAGAGCATGCAAGATCATAAACAACACATAGGTAATAACTTGATAATTAACATGACATAGTATTCTCTATCCATCGGATCCCGACAAACACAACATATAGTATTACAGATAGATGATCTTGATCATGTTAGGTAGCTCACAAGATCTGACAATGAAGCACATGAGGAGAAGACAACCATCTAGCTACTGCTATGGACCCATAGTCCAGGGGTGAACTACTCACTCATCACTCCGGAGGCGACCATGGCGGTGAAGAGTCCTCCGGGAGATGAATCCCCTCTCCGGCAGGGTGCCGGAGGAGATCTCCAGAATCCCCCGAGATGGGATTGGCGGCGGCGGCGTCTCAGTAAGGTTTTCCGTATCGTGGCTCTCGGTACTGGGGGTTTCGCGACGGAGGCTATTTGTAGGCGGAAGGGCAGGTAAAGAGGCGGCACGAGGGGCCCACACAATAGGTCGGCGCGGCCAGGGCCTGGGCCGCGCCGCCCTGGTGTTTCGCCACCTCGTGGCCCCACTTCGACTCTCCTTCGGTCTTCTGGAAGCTTCGTGGCAAAATAGGACCCTGGGCGTTGATTTCGTCCAATTCCGAGAATATTTCGTTACTAGGATTTCTGAAATCAAAAACAGCAGAAAACAGCAACTGGCTCTTCGGCATCTTGTTAATAGGTTAGTTCCAGAAAATGCACGAATATGACATAAAGTGTGCATAAAACATGTAGATATCATCAATAATGTGGCATGGAACGTAAGAAATTATCGATACGTCGGAGACGTATCAGCATCCCCAAGCTTAGTTCTGCTCGTCCCGAGCAGGTAAAACGATAACAAAGATAATTTCTGAAGTGACATGCCATCATAACCTTGATCATACTATTTGTAAACATATGTAATGAATGCATCGATCAAAACAATGGTAATGACATGAGTAAACAAGTGAATCATAAAGCAAAGACTTTTCATGAATAGTACTTCAAGACAAGCATCAATAAGTCTTGCATAAGAGTTAACTCATAAAGCAATAAATCAAAGTAAAGGTATTGAAGCAACACAAAGGAAGATTAAGTTTCAGCGGTTGCTTTCAACTTATAACATGTATATCTCATGGATAATTGTCAATGTAAAGTAATATAACAAGTACAATATGCAAGTATGTAGGAATCAATGCACAGTTCACACAAGTGTTTGCTTCTTGAGGTGGAGAGAGATAGGTGAACTGACTCAACATAAAAGGTAAAAGAAATGGTCCTTCAAAGAGGAAAGCATCGATTGCTATATTTGTGCTAGAGCTTTTATTTTGAAAACATGAAACAATTTTGTCAACGGTAGTAATAAAGCATATGAGTTATGTAAATTATATCTTACAAGTTGCAAGCCTCATGCATAGTATACTAATAGTGCCCGCACCTTGTCCTAATTAGCTTGGACTACCGGATCATCGCAATACACATGTTTTAACCAAGTGTCACAATGGGGTACCTCCATGCCGCCTGTACAAAGGTCTAAGGAGAAAGCTCGCATTTTGGATTTCTCGCTTTTGATTATTCTCAACTTAGACATCCATACCGGGACAACATGGACAACAGATAATGGACTCCTCTTTAATGCATAAGCATGTGGCAACAATTAGTGTTCTCATATGAGATTGAGGATATATGTCCAAAACTGAAACTTCCACCATGAATCATGGCTTTAGTTAGCGGCCCAATGTTCTTCTCTAACAATATGTATGCTCCAACCATTAAGGTGGTAGATCTCTCTTACTTCAGACAAGACGGACATGCATAGCAACTCACATGATATTCAACAAAGAATAGTTAATGGCGTCCCCAGAAACATGGTTATCGCACAACAAGCAACTTAATAAGAGATAAAGTGCATAAGTACATATTCAATACCACAATAGTTTTTAAGCTATTTGTCCCATGAGCTATATATTGCAAAGGCGGATGATGGAATTTTAAAAGGTAGCACTCAAGCAATTTACTTTGGAATGGCGGAGAAATACCATGTAGTAGGTAGGTATGGTGGACACAAATGGCATAGTGGTTGGCTCAAGGATTTTGGATGCATGAGAAGTATTCCCTCTCGATACAAGGTTTAGGCTAGCAAGGTTATTTGAAACAAACACAAGGATGAACGGTGCAGCAAAACTCACATAAAATACATATTGTAAACATTATAAGACTCTACACCGTCTTCCTTGTTGTTCAAAACTCAATACTAGAAATTATCTAGACTTTAGAGAGACCAAATATGCAAACCAAATTAGCAAGCTCTAGGTGTTTCCTCATTAATGGGTGCAAAGTATATGATGCAAGAGCTTAAACATGATCACAACAATTGCCAAGTATCAAATTATCCAAGACATTTTAGAATTACTACATGTAGCATTTCCCGATTCCAACCATATAACAATTTAACGAAGAAGAAACTTCGCCATGAATACTATGAGTAAAGCCTAAGGACATACTTGTCCATATGCAACAGCGGAGCGTGTCTCTCTCCCATACAGTGAATGCTAGGATCCATTTTATTCAAACAAAAACAAAAACAAAAACAAACCGACGCTCCAAGCAAAGCACATAAGATGTGACAGAATAAAAATATAGTTTCAGGGGAGGAACCTGATAATGTTGTCGATGAAGAAGGGGATGCCTTGGGCATCCCCAAGCTTAGACGCTTGAGTCTTCTTAGAATATGCAGGGGTGAACCACCGGGGCATCCCCAAGCTTAGAACTTTCACTCTCCTTGATCATATTGCATCATACTCCTCTCTTGATCCTTGAAAACTTCCTCCACACCAAACTCGAAACAACTCATTAGAGGGTTAGTGGACAATAAAAATTAACATGTTCAGAGGTGACACAATCATTCTTAACACTTCTGGATATTGCATAAAGCTACTGGACATTAATGGATCAAAGAAATTCATCCAACATAGCAAAAGAGGCAATGCGAAATAAAAGGCAGAATCTGTCAAAACAGAACAGTCCGTAAAGATGGATTTTATTGAAGCACCAGACTTGCTCAAATGAAAATGCCCAAATTGAATGAAAGTTGCGTACATATCTGAGGATCACTCACGTAAATTGGCTTAATTTTCTGAGTTACCTACAGAGAATTAGGCCCAGATTCGTGACAGCAAAGAAATCTGTTTCTGCGCAGTAATCCAAATCTAGTATTCACTTTACTATCAAAGACTTTACTTGGCACAACAAAACACAAAACTAAGATAAGGAGAGGTTGCTACCGTAGTAAACAACTTCCAAGACTCAAATATAAAACAAAAATACTGTAGTAAAAACATGGGTTGTCTCCCATAAGCGCTTTTCTTTAACGCCTTTCAGCTAGGCGCAGAAAGTGTAAATCAAGTATTATCGAGAGATGGTGAATCTTCAGCGGGGTTTGGAGTTTTCTCAACCATGCATAATATATTGGATACATAAGTTTCAGCGGCTCCCTTTTCATTAGTCTTGGGCTTGCTACTCTCATCAAACAAATTTTCAGGAACAAGCCTAGCATAGTTATTTTCTAGCGCTTCATTCATCGCTAGGAGCTTACATGGTATCGGCGCTTTGATCTCCCCACCATCATTAATATTATTAGTGTACCTCACTCTCTCCATGTCCATCTTTTCAAGGATACTAGCAAAATTGGTATAAGAACCAAGCATCTTATATTTACTAAAGACCTTTCTAGCTTCTCTTTCTATACCACCAAATTCTCTAAGAAGGGTTTCTAAAACAAAATCTTTCTTTTCCCCTTCTTCCATATCACCGAGTGTAAGAAACATGTGTTGGATTATAGGATTGAGATTAACAAATTTAGTTTCCAACATGCGAACTAAAGCAGCAGCAGCAATTTCATAATTAGGAGCAAGTTCTACCAAGTGTCTATCTTCAAAATCTTCAACGGTACTAACATGATTGAAAAATTCTTCTATATTGTTTCTCCCAACTATAGACCCACGTCCTACCGGCATGTCTTTTACGGTAAAATTAAAAGGAAACATGTTGAAATAAGTAAAGTAAATGCAAGTAACTAATTTTTTTGTGTTTTTGATATAGAAAGCAAGACAGTAAATAAAGTAAAGCTAGCAACTAATTTTTTTGTGTTTTGATATAATGCAGCAAACAAAGTAGTAAATAAAATAAAGCAAGACTAAAACAAAGTAAAGAGATTGGGAAGTGGAGACTCCCCTTGCAGCGTGTCTTGATCTCCCCGGCAACGGCGCCAGAAATTTGCTTGATGCGTGTAGTTGACACGTCCGTTGGGAACCCCAAAAGGAAGGTGTGATGTGCACAGCGGCAAGTTTCCCTCAGTAAGAAACCAAGGTTTAATCGAACCAGTAGGAGTCAAGAAGCACGTTGAAGGTTGATGGCGGCGGGATGTAGTGCGGCGCAACACCAGAGATTCCGGCGCCAACGTGGAACCTGCACAACACAACCAAAGTACTTTGCCCCAACGAAACAGTGAGGTTGTCAATCTCACCGGCTTGCTGTAACAAAGGATTAACCGTATTGTGTGGAAGATGATTGTTTGCGTAAAACAAGAAAACAAGTATTGCGAGATTGTATGCGATGTAAAGAATAGGACCGGGGTCCACAGTTCACTAGAGGTGTCTCTCCCATAAGATAAAAGCATGTTGGGTGAACAAATTACAGTCGGGCAATTGACAAATAGAGAGGGCATAACAATGCACATACATGTCATGATAAATATAGTGAAATTTAATTGGGCATTATGACAAAGTACATAGACCGCTATCCAGCATGCATCTATGCCTAAAAAGTCCACCTTCAGGTTATCATCCGAACCCCTTCCAGTATTAAGTTGCAAAACAACAGACAATTGCATTAAGTATGGTGCGTAATGTAATCAATAACTACATCCTTAGACATAGCATCAATGTTTTATCCCTAGTAGCAACAGCACATCCACAACCTTAGAACTTTCTCATCCTTTGTCCTGCATTCAATGGAGGCATGAACCCACTATCGAGCATAAATACTCCCTCTTGGAGTTAAGAGCAAAAACTTGGCCAGAGCCTCTACTAATAACGGGGAGCATGCAAGATCATAAACAACACATAGGTAATAACTTGATAATTAACATGACATAGTATTCTCTATCCATCGGATCCCGACAAACACAACATATAGTATTACAGATAGATGATCTTGATCATGTTAGGCAGCTCACAAGATCCGACAATGAGGCACATGAGGAGAAGACAACCATCTAGCTACTGCTATGGACCCATAGTCCAGGGGTGAACTACTCACTCATCACTCCGGAGGCGACCATGGCGGTGAAGAGTCCTCCGGGAGATGAATCCCCTCTCCGGCAGGGTGCCGGAGGAGATCTCCAGAATCCCCCGAGATGGGATTGGCGGCGGCGGCGTCTCAGTAAGGTTTTCCGTATCGTGGCTCTCGGTACTGGGGGTTTCGCGACGGAGGCTATTTGTAGGCGGAAGGGCAGGTAAAGAGGCGGCACGAGGGGCCCACACCATAGGTCGGCGCGGCCAGGGCCTGGGCCGCGCCGCCCTGGTGTTTCGCCACCTCGTGGCCCCACTTCGACTCTCCTTCGGTCTTCTGGAAGCTTCGTGGCAAAATAGGACCCTGGGCGTTGATTTCGTCCAATTCCGAGAATATTTCGTTACTAGGATTTCTGAAACCAAAAATAGCAGAAAACAGCAACTGGCTCTTCGGCATCTTGTTAATAGGTTAGTTCCAGAAAATGCACGAATATGACATAAAGTGTGCATAAAACATGTAGATATCATCAATAATGTGGCATGGAACATAAGAAATTATCGATACGTCGGAGACGTATCAATAAGGTTTATGAACCTGAGCATAATGATCAGAGTAGCGCAGCATCGGAATTGGTTCCGAAAGCGGCCACGACGATCATGGCTCCCATGTCTACAAAATGTTATAGTTATGGAGATCAAAGTACTTATTGAACCTTGTAGGTATGATTTACTTTGTGATCAAATAAATGATTTGTGAACAAAGGATTGTTTTTGAACAATGATAAACCAACTACAAACAAAGAAGTTATGATGGGCCCTGACTCCGTTAAAATGGCTATACGCCATGAAATCCAAGATAGATGAATACTTTTTGAAAGTAAATGGATCTATAAAATTGATGAACTTGGATGGAATATCCTTGAATAAGCTCGACTTGTCGAAAAGTTGTTTACGACAAAGTTCAAAGAGTTCACTACGATAAGATTAGATCTTCCGTAGCAATGCTTATAGTCTATGTGGATTATTCTAGTAACCGCTACATATTTCTTTCATGAGATATGATAGTAGGATGGCAAAATACATTACTTAACAGAAGTGTGTATTAAAGGTGTATACAAGATACAACCAATTGTTTTGCTAGTCCGTGGAATACTAGATAGGTATACGAACTTCAATTGGATGAAGTGAGTATCGCGGAGTTGGAATCTTCACCGGATGAAATAGTCAAAGAGTTTTTGATTTCATCAGAAACGATGAAGAGGCTTGCATTTGCAAGAAATTAAGTGGGAGCGTTGAGACATATTTATAATACTTTATGTAAATACATATAGTTGGTTATAAATGATGTAATTATATACTTGATTATAAAAGGTTTCATTGAGAATTAACTTCAATGAAAGGATATGGACTGAAACATATTTAGTGTCAAGATCTATGAAGATAGATTGAAACACATAATAAGTTTAAGTCAAAGTACATAGAAAGGATATTGAAGTAGTTCAATATAGAAATATTAAGAAAATGTTCTTGTCATGTGAAGTTTTAACAAAACTTGAGTGTATCTGACACTCAATGAGTAAAAACACATGAGTGATTTAGATCACAATTAATATGTACACAATCACATGTCCTGTGCTCTAAAATGTTAGGAGCATATACCAGAATGATTCATGTGATGATCATTGGACAAACAGTAAGAATATCCCTGTGTACTTTAGAAGAACCAAGGATATATAAATAGTTTTGTATGGAGAAATGACAAACAAATCGTTGTAAGGTGTTGCACCGATATTGGTTTTGTCACATATAAAAATAAAATTTCAATCTCAAAATTAGGCTAAGTATTGTTTAAAAGGTAACACAATACTAGATTTAGAAGAGTTCTAAATGTTGTGACGGATTCTACAAACGAAGGCAGAATATGTCATTGTTTTGACAATGACTGAGGATGTTAAGTCAAGAGGTTCTTTGAGAACTTGGTGTAGTTCCGATAGTGTCAGAACTTTGAAACTATATTGTGTATGACAATATTAGTAACATATTTCAGACCGCGGAATTAAGGTTCCACCAGAAGACCAAACATATTTAATGCCGACTCATTTGGAAAATGAGTGATGCGTTGAGACGCAAATGAATTGCAAAATACATACGTTTCTGAGCATGTCAGATCCGTTGACTAAAACTTCTCCCGTGAGAAAAACATGATAAAGCACCGGAAGGCCAAGGTGTTATATCTTTACATATGTAAAATAGATTATTGACTCTAGTGCAAGTGGGAGACTGTTGGAGATATGC
Source organism: Lolium perenne (assembly GCF_019359855.2). NCBI lineage: Eukaryota > Viridiplantae > Streptophyta > Magnoliopsida > Poales > Poaceae > Lolium > Lolium perenne. The sequence continues at coordinate 315,721,070 of NC_067247.2, forward strand.
CCAAGAGGCAATAATAAAATGGTTATTATAATATATCTTTGTGTTTATGATAATGTTTACATACCATGCTATAATTGTATTAACCGAAACATTGATACATGTGTGTTATGTGAACAACAAGGAGTCCCTAGTAAGCCTCTTGTATAACTAGCTTGTTGATTAATAGATGATCATAGTTTCATGATCATGAATATTGGATGTTATTAATAACAAGGTTATGTCATTATGTGAATGATGTAATGGACACACCCAATTAAGCGTAGCATAAGATCACGTCATTAAGTTATTTGCTATAAGCTTTTCGATACATAGTTACCTAGTCCTTTCGACCATGAGATCATGTAAATCACTTATACTGGAAAGGTACTTTGATTACATCAAACGCCACTGCGTAAATGGGTGGTTATAAAGGTGGGATTAAGTATCCGGAAAGTATGAGTTGAGGCATATGGATCAATAGTGGGATTTGTCCATCCCGATGACGGATAGATATACTCTGGGCCCTCTCGGTGGAATGTCGTCTAATGTCTTGCAAGCATATGAATAAGTTCATAAGAGACCACATACCACGGTACGAGTAAAGAGTACTTGTCAGGAGACGAGGTTGAACAAGGTATAGAGTGATACCGATGATCAAACCTCGGACAAGTAAAATATCGCGTGACAAAGGGAATTGGTATCGTATGTGAATGGTTCATTAGATCACTAAGTCATCGTTGAATATGTGGGAGCCATTATGGATCTCCAGATCCCGCTATTGGTTATTGGTCGGAGAGAGTTCTCAACCATGTCTACATAGTTCACGAACCGTAGGGTGACACACTTAAGGTTTGATGTTGTAATAGTAGAACTTGAATATGGAATGGAGTTCGAAGTATTGTTCGAAGTCTCAGATGGGATCCCGGACATCACGAGGAGTTCCGGAATGGTCCGGAGAATAAGATTCATATATAGGAAGTCATATTCCAAGTTTGGAAATGATCCGGTGCATTTATGGAAGGTTCTAGAAGGTTCTAGAAAAGTCCGGAAGAAATCACTAAGGAAGGAGGAGTCCCGGAGGGACTCCACCTCCCCATGGCCGGCCAACCCTAGAGGGGGGAGTCCAAGGTGGACTCCACCAAGGGGGCCGGCCACCCCCCTTCATGGAAGGGTGGGAATCCCACTTGGGTGGGAGTCCCACCTTGGGTAGGTTTCCCTACTACATGGAAGGTTTTGGGTTCGGGTCTTATTCGAAGACTTGTAGTCCAACACTTGGGGTTCCACCTATATAATGAGGGGCATAGGGGAGGGGGCCGGCCACCACAAGCCACCAAGCTGGCCGCACCCCTTGAGGCCGGCCACCCCCTCTCCCAAACCCTAGCCGCCCCCTCTCTCCTCCACCTCTCCCGCACGCTTAGCGAAGCTCCGCCGGAGTTCTCCATCGCCACCGCCACCACGCCGTCGTGCTGCCGGAGTCAAGGAGGAGCTACTACTTCCGCTGCCCGCTGGAACGGGGAGAAGGACGTCGTCTTCATCAACACCGAACGTGTGACCGAGTACGAAGGTGCTGCCCGATCGTGGCACCGTGATCAAGATCTTCTACGCGCTTTTGCAAGCGGCAAGTGATCGTCTACCGCAGCAATAAGAGCCTACTCTTATAGGCTTTGGAAATCTTCAAGGGTGAGTCTTGATCATCCCCTCGTTGCTCCCGTCTTCTAGATTGCATCTTGGCTTGGATTGCGTTCTCGCGGTAGGAAATTTTTTGTTTTCTATGCAACGAATCCATACAGCTACACCCGAACATGCACCTCCGTTGGCTGCGCATACTATGGAGGTGGCGCCGTGTACTGTAGCGGTTGTACGAATTGCGGTGGTGTCACTAATGGCACGTACGCGCGGAGGCGGTGGAACCTCCAGACCGTCTGATGCTGCCTATGGTGACGCGTACGGAAGCAGCGGTGGTGGCGGCAGCAGGTAGGCTACGTGCTCTGTGTAACATCCCAAATTTTAAAACAAAGAGAAAATGAATTTCTTTTTTTCAAAAATGAGAACCAACAAAAACTTTTCTTACCTAGAGTGCTATGCATAGTGCTCATACCTAATACTTGTGTTTTGCCATGATGAGTGTATTATGCTTATGTGATAAACCCTAAAACCCTAAAGTGATCAAGTGAAGACCACAAACCAAATAAAATAAAAGAGAAAGAAATCAAATAAGAAAAACCCTAAACCCTAACCTTCTCAAAAAATCATTTGGATCTAATTTGAGAAACCAAAATAAAAGGAAAAGACATATGTGGGCATGTAGCCCTAATATGTAAATTTTGAACCCTACTTTTCTTACTTTGCTAAATGATGGTGAACCATTGCAAAACTTACCAAACCCTAAACCTCATCCCTCTTTTCATCAACCTTTGAAAAACAAAATAAAAAGAAATGATCTTAATTAAGAAAAAATGGCATATGCAAGCCTATGGCTACTTTGTGTAAATGTTAAAACTTTGTTTGTCTACCTTGTGTATATGATTGGAAATACCTCAACACACTCAACCAAGTACTTACCAACCAATTCAAAGGAGAAACAAAATAAAATCAAACATATGCATAGAGGCATATGTGGCACTTAGCCAAAATATTAAATCTTGACCTAGGCACCCACATTGCCCCAAAATGGTTTGAACCTTTTACCCAACTCAATCTAACACCAAATAAACCTCACCCTTGTCAAAATGAAGCAAAGAAAAATAAAAGAATAAAAGTTAGAAATTCACAAAACCCTCACATATGGTTTATGCCATTTTTCCAAATCTTTGACCTAGACCAATTTGGCCTTCACCATTAGTTGTATTATGTTACTAAACACTTATTACAACTTTTGGAATCAAATAAACACAAATCAAATCAAATTCAAACTCAAAATTGGCTCACATACAATAATAGTCAAATCTGCCATTTATATTCTGGTCACTACTTCGAGCCCTTGCATTTTAAGATTTTTAAACTAAACTTTCCCAATTATTTGCATGTCATCCAAGAGAACATCAAGGTGAACAACTTTGGTAAAGACCACCATGCCAAAATCATCTTGGATCAAAAACTATGCTCATGCAAAGTTGAGACTTTTTAACATGTGCAACAATCTCACTTTTTGCAAATTTGCATTTCTTTGATTTTTAAAATTCCACCACCACCTCTAGTTGTCTCTGGTCAATTACAACTCAACCATTTACACCCTTTCCAATTTTTGCAACCATATGAATTCCATCAAAAATTGTAAGAAATTGAAATGAGCAATTATGGAATAAAGCAAACACTATTTGAAATAGTGCTCTACCCCAACCCTACTGCCCCAAACTACTCTACACTGTCCCCTTGTCCCCTCTCTCACTCACCACAGCACAGGAACCCTAGGAGGGCAAGCTAGCAAGCAAGGACATGGCCATGCCGGCCATGTCACGCACATGTCGCGCCACCCCCTCCTCTCTTCTTCCCTAGCCACGGCCACCTTGTCAAAACATGCCACAGCACCACCCTAACCAAGCGTACACCATCCCTGGTCGAGCAGGAGGCCGACCATTGCCGGAGATCGCGCGCCCAAAATCGCCAGCATGCCGCTCGCGTCGCGCACGCGCACGTCACGGACACCCTCGGCCACTGGTCCGCTCCGCTGCCACGGCACCGCCGACCACCTCCGCTCGCCCTGGTACCCGCCACGACACGCGGAGCCCGCCGGACAAGCTGGCGTCACCTCCCCGCACCCGCCGTCGCCGGAAAGGACACGCCCGTCCGCCGCGGCCGCGTCAGTACACGCGCGCGCGACCAACGTACACCCTACCCTACCACGCCGTTGACGCTCACCGAGTCGCCGTGACGAGGAGAACACGACCGCACCCTCGCCTAGCCCAACCGCTCACCGGAATCGCCGCACGCTTGTCGACTTCAACCCTGCCCCGCAGCACCCAAGCTCCCCTATAAATAACGGCCTCCCCAGAGCAATCCAGGCACCACACCTTCCTCTCCTCCCATCCCTGACTCTTCACCACCACTCCACCCATCGAATCATCGCCGGAGTCGCCGCAATTTGAAGATCAGAGCCGCGGAAGCCTGGTGAACATCGCCGTCGATTGGAGCCGTTCCAGGAGCCGCCGCCGGTACCAGGAGCTTCGCCGTCGACTACACCTTCCCCGAGCATACTGCCAGCCACCGCGGGAGCCCTGGTTAGCCCTCCGACCCCCTAGCGCCGCCGTGCCCGTAACCCTCTCTCGCCGGAGAAGACGATGGCTTCGAGCTGTCGATCTGCTTTCTAATCCTACGCCCCACAATAACTCATACCAATTCGGGATTACACAGTCGCTGACTGGTGGCCCCCATGCTGTCAGCAAGCCCACGTGCGCTGGACGCGTACTGGGCTGACTTGCTGCATTTCAAATAGTTTCGGCCCACTCTGTTTCCCGCCAGCCCGTTAAATTCAAATTCGGTTTAATCAATTCAATTCAAATTCAATACTGGCTCCAACTTTGAAAATTCATAGAATCTGTTTGGCTTGGCCAAATTTAACAAATTTCATATTGTTGGAAAGCTAGTGAAAAGTTCTACAACATACCACTGGTTTGAACCCTAGATCTATTGTAGAATTAAAGTATAAAAATAAACAAGACAGGGACTTTTCTGACTTAGAATAATTATTAAAAATCAACCAAAAATTCTTTTGAGTTGATTCCAACTCCTATAAAGCACATTTCACTTGTACTAATTGTTTCGTCAACAATATGCCATGATTACTTTCAATGATCATGGCCTGGTTTAATTAAAGGACTATAGGGCTATTTCTAGTCAAAGACATTGTCCAAAACTATTAATAAATCATATGGGAGTGTTTCTCTCATTTAAATCTTGTCATGAACAATTCAAAATGAGGTAGAGACTCTGGTCATTTAGGTCTCATATGAATTGTTTGATGATATTAAATCTCTACCATGTTGAGATTAAATTGTATGAGGTGCTACACCTCATTTAAATCATTTTCTTAAATGATAAGTATGAAGAGGTTGACTTTGGTCAACCTAGGTCATATATTATTCATGAGAGAAATTAAATCTTAATAAGATAATGAGAGGAAATTATTTCTCTAAGTAATTGAAAATAACACCTAAGTTAGTATGAGAGGAAATTATTTTTTCTTAAATAAGAAAAACACATCCGCCAACTCAATAGTAATGTGTGATGCTAGTTTAAGTTGTGTGAATCATGTGTGTGCTTAGCAAATAAGTTTGGTATGATGATTGTGTACCCCGTATTCGTATTTTAGACGCTAGTACCGAGGAGTATCAAGAGGAGGAGGAGGTCTACTTCCAAGGAGAAGAAGACCACTTTGACCAATTCCCCAACCAAGGCAAGATAATACTCTTGCAAAGTGCAAAGCTCACCCTGAGCAAGGCATTACCCATTTACTTTATGTTCATGATCCTATTGCCCAGTTTTACTTTACAAGCTTTACTTACTTTCGTTTTATCTAAGTACTTTTTGATTTATGATTCACTTGGTTAGTATTGGATTAGTACAAGATTATCAGTGTTAGCCTAGAAGCAAAGCAAATTACTTAGCACCCCTCATACTTAGATGCTAGTGCTAAATTAAAATTGACTACTCTAGATGGGAACCTGTGTTTGTGAAATGATGATGGTGAAAACGTTGGAATGAGGAATCATTTCCATTGAAAGACTTTGAAGGTGAATATGACATGAATTTGACTTGGTAAACTTTACAAAAACTGATGGTTGGGTTCGGATGCGATACCATTCCAATTTACAAGTACCCCCACAATACCTGATTATGGGTAGGGCTTAACTGGAAGTTTATGTATCTTAGTATGGGTTCCCTCTAAACAAGCGTCATCGAGGTTATGCCGAAAGCTGCCTCTACAACAAAAGAGATGATGAGAAATGACGTGAAACGAGGTGAATGTCTGGCCCAAGCCCTGTGCAGTTCCCAGGTTGACAGTTGGTCTTCACTGGGAGGCCAAGCTCATGGGGAGAGGTGCCTATACTAGGATATGTAAGTGAAAGGTTATGGTTGATGATCCGCGTACTGAGTTACGATTATTCAGGGTTATTCCTGACGGATGTAATCAAATGTTGTGGCACAAGTGTGCAACCTCTGCAGAGTGTAAAACTATTCGAATAGCCGCGTCCACGGTTATGGACGGTTGGAAAGGCCATACTGTTCCGTCATCAGACCATTTTCAAAAATGTGACATGTGACTTGTGACTTGAACTTGAAAGGTGAAAGCTGAATGGTGAATTTGAATTGAATTACAACAAAGTTGTGGGAATGACACTAATGTTCCCACTTGAGTCAGTTAGCACATGAAGAGTCTTTATTTCAAATACTTGTGAACTGAAATTGGCTTTATGCAAAAGAAACTAGAGCTTAGCACCCCCTTACCAGAAATGTTAGTACTTACATTAGTATTAGTTTGCGAGTACTTTAAAGTACTCACAGCTGTGTCCCTGGCTATTCAAATGGCCAGACTATGAAGAGGAGCAGCAGTATGAAGATGATGGACAGCAGGACGTCTACGACAACTAGGACTACTCCTGACGTCAAGCATTGGCCTGTGGACTATAGAGTCCCCTTCTGTCTACGCTTCCGCTATGTATTTGTGATGTGTGTTGAAACATTCAACTATTATTGTAATATTGGATCATGTGATCTATTTGTAAGACGACTATGGTATGTAATGAATGATGACTTATGATATTCAACTGTTATGTCTCGCAACAACAATATTCCTGGGATTGCGATGTATGGCATAACAGGCATCCGGACTTAAAAATCCGGGTGTTGACAAGTTGGTATCAGAGCCATTGTTTGACCTTAGGAGACCCTAGTTAGAATGGACGTCTGAAAAACTTAGTTTCAAAACCAATGAAGTGAATTGATACGTCTCCGACGTATCGATAATTTCTTATGTTCCATGCTACTTTATTGATGATACCTACATGTTTTATACACATTATATGTCATTATTATGCGTTTTCCGGAACTAACCTATTGACGAGATGCCGAAGTGCCAGTTCCTATTTTCTGCTGTTTTTGGTTTCAGAAATCCTAGTAAGGAAATATTCTCGGAATTGGACGAAATCAACGCCCAGGGGCCTATTTTTACACGAAGCTTCCAGAAGACCGGAGGACTTACGAAGTGGGGCCACGAGGCGGCCACACACTAAGGCGGCGCGGCCTGGGCCTTGGCCGCGCCGGCCTGTTGTGTGGGGCCCTCGTGTGGCCCCCTGACCTGCCCTTCCGCCTACTTAAGGTCTCCGTCGCGAAAACCCTACGACGTTCGACGAAACCAGAGAAAACCTTCCAGAGCCGCCGCCATCGCGAAGCCAAGATCTGGGGGACAGGAGTCTCTGTTCCGGCACGCCGCCGAGACGGGGAAGTGCCCCCGGAAGGCTTCTCCATCGACACCACCGCCATCTTCACCAACGCTGCTATCTCCCATGAGGAGGGAGTAGTTCTCCATCGAGGCTCGGGGCCGTACCGGTAGCTATGTGGTTCATCTCTCTCCTATGTACTTCAATACAATAATCTCATGAGCTGCCTTACATGATTGAGATTCATATGATGATGCTTGTAATCTAGATGTCATTATGCTAGTCAAGTGGGTTTTACTTATGTGATCTCCGGAGACTCCTTGTCCCACGTGTGTAAAGGTGACAGTGTGTGCACCGTGTGGGTATCTTAGGCTATATTTCACAGAATACTTATTCACTGTTATGAATTGCATAGTGAAGTGCTTATTTATATCCCTTTATGATTGCAATGTGTTTTGTATCACAATTTATGTGTGTGCTACTCTAGTGATGTTATTAAAGTAGTTTATTCCTCCTGCACGGTGTAATGGTGACAGTGTGTGCATCGTGTAGTACTTGGTGTGGGCTATGATTGTGATCTCTTGTAGATTATGAAGTTAACTATTGCTATGATAGTATTGATGTGATCTATTCCTCCTTTCGTAGTGTGAAGGTGACAGTGTGCATGCTATGTTAGTACTTAGTTTGGTTATGTTGATCTGTCATGCACTCTAAGGTTATTTAAACATGAACATCGAATATTGTGGAGCTTGTTAACTCCGGCATTGAGGGTTCGTGTAATCCTACACAGTTAGTGGTGTTCATCATCCAACAAGAGGGTGTAGAGTCTAGCATCTATCTATTTATTTTGTTATGTGATCAATGTTGATAGTGTCCACTAGTGAAAGTATGATCCCTAGGCCTTGTTCCTAAATACTGCTATCGCTGCTTGTTTACTGTTTTACTGCATCTTACTTCCTGCAATATTACTACCATCAACTGCACGCCAGCAAGCACTTTTCTAGCGCCGTTACTACTGCTCATATTCATTCATACCACTTGTATTTCACTATCTCTTCGCCGAACTAGTGCACCTATTAGGTGTGTTGGGGACACAAGAGACTTCTTGCTTTGTGGTTGCAGGGTTGCATGAGAGGGATATCTTTGACCTCTTCCTCCCTGAGTTCGATAAACCTTGGGTGATCCACTTAAGGGAAACTTGCTGCTGTTCTACAAACCTCTGCTCTTGGAGGCCCAACACTGTCTACAAGAATAGAAGCACCCGTAGACATCAAGCTATTTTCTGGCGCCGTTGCCGGGGAGGAAAGGTAAAAGGCTCTCATACTCCGGTCCCAGGTAAAGTACTTTTCTGTTGCCGTTGTGTGTGTGCTCGAAGCTATTTCCTTTAGATCCTGCAATTGCATCTTTTTGTTTCTTGTTTACACTAGTTAGGCATAATGGACAACAATGAGCTTCTTATTCTATTTCCTGATTTAAGACATGGATGGTTTGATGCGAAAATTAAAAAACCTATGGAACACATTAGTATGAACGCTTTGAACACCATTGTTGCTAATGATATGGAAAATTCTAAGCTTGGGGAAGCTGGCTTTGATGAGCATGATATTTTTAGTCCCCCAAGCATTGAGGAGAAAATTTACTTTGATGATACTTTGCCTCCTATTTATGATGATTATAATGATATTGGTCTTTTAGTACCGCCTGTTATGGAGGATAAATTTGATTGTGATTACAATATGCCTCCTATATTTGATGATGAGAATAATAATGATAGCTACTTTGTTGAATTTGCTCCCACTACAACTAATAAAATTGATTATGCTTATGTGGAGAGTAATAATTTTATGCATGAGACTCATGATAAGAATGCTTTGTGTGATAGTTACATTGTTGAGTTTGCTCATGTTGCTACTGAAAGTTATTATGAGAGAGGAAAATATGGTTGTACAAATTTTCATGTTACTAAAACACCTCTCTATGTGCTGAAATTTATGAAGCTACACTTGTTCTATCTTCCTATGCTTGTTACTTTGTTCTTCATGAACTTGTTTATTTAAAAGATTCCTTTTCATAGGAAGCATGTTAGGCTTAAATTTGTTTTGAATTTGCCTCTTGATGCTCTCTTTTGCTTCAACTCTTATTTCTTGCGAGTGCATCATTAAAACTGCTAAGCCCATCTTAATGGTTATAAAGAAAGAACTTCTTGGGAGATAACCCATGTGTTTTTTTTACTACAGTACTTTGTTTTATATTTGAGTCTTGGAAGTTGTTAACTACTGTAGCAACCTCTCCTTATCATGTTTTTGTGCCAAGTAAAGTCTCTATGGTAAAGTTGATGCTAGATTTGGATTGCTGCACAGAAATAGCATTGCTGTCTGTCACGAATTCGCGCAGAAGTCTCTGTAAAAAAATCAAAAAAATCTGCAAATTTACGTGCGTGATCCTCAGATATGTACGCAACTTTCATTAGTTTTGAGTTTTTCCGTTTGAGCAAGTTAAGTGCCCCTTCCAGGTTCGTCTTTACGGACTGTTCTGTTTTTGACAGATTCTGCCTTTTATTTCGCATTGCCTCTTTTGCTATGTTGGATGAATTTCTTTGATCCATTAATGTCCAGTAGCTTTGTGCAATGTCCAGAAGTATTAATAATGATTGTGTCACCTCTGAACATGTGAATTTTTGATTGTGCACTAACCCTCTAATGAGTTTGCTTGAAGTTTGGTGTGAAGGAAGTTTTCAAGGGTCAAGAGAGGAGTATGATATACTATGATCAAGAGGAGTGAAAGCTCTAAGCTTGGGGATGCCCCGGTGGTTCACCCCTGCATATTTTAAGAAGACTCAAGCGTCTAAGCTTGGGGATGCCCAAGGCATCCCCTTCTTCATCGACAACATCATCAGGTTCCTCCCGTGAAACTATATTTTTATTCGGTCACATCTTATGTACTTTACTTGGAGCGTCTGTGTGCTTTTATTTTCGTTTTATTATTTTCATTCTCTGAATAAATACATGCTTGTGTGGGAGAGATACACGCTCCGCTGTTGCATATGAACACATGTGTTCTTAGCTTTACTTTTAATGTTCATGGCGAAGGTTGAAACTGCTTCGTTCATTGTTATTTGGTTGGAAACGGAAAATGCTACATGTAGTAATTGGTAAAATGTCTTGGATAATGTGATACTTGGCAATTGTTGTGCTCATGTTTAAGCTCTTGCATCATATACTTTGCACCCATTAATGAAGAAATACATAGAGCTTGCTAAAATTTGGTTTGCATAATTGGTCTCTCTAAGGTCTAGATAATTTCTAGTAAAGAGTTTGAACAACAAGGAAGACGGTGTAGAGTCTTATAATGTTTACAATATGTCTTTTATGTAAGTTTTGCTGCACCGGTTCATCCTTGTGTTTGTTTCAAATAACTTTGCTAGCCTAAACCTTGTATCGAGAGGGAATACTTCTCATGCATCCAAAATCCTTGAGCCAACCACTATGCCATTTGTGTCCACCATACCTACCTACTACATGGTATTTCTCCGCCATTCCAAAGTAAATTGCTTGAGTGCTACCTTTAAACAATTCAAAATTTATTACCTCTGATTTGTGTCAATGTTTTATAGCTCATGAGGAAGTATGTGGTGTTTATCTTTCATTCTTGTTGGGCAACTTTCACCAATGGACTAGTGGCTTCATCCGCTTATCCAATAATTTTGCAAAAAGAGCTGGCAATGGAATTCCCAGTCCCAAATTAATTAACCTAAATAGACACTCCTCCATGGTATGTGATTGTTGGACGGCACCCGAAGGATTCGGTTAGCCATGGCTTGAGAAAGCAAAGGTGGGGAGGAGTGTCATCATAATAAAACTAAAATAAAAAGGCACTCCTTCATGGTATGAGATTGTTGGCAGGCACCCGAGGATTCGGTTAGCCATGGTTTGTGAAAGAAAGGTTGGAAGGAGTGCCACCCAAAAATAAAAATAATTCATGGGAGCCGTTCTTTGAAGGGTTGTCTGGCAAGGGGGTTAGAGTGCCCACTACCATTTGTTGACAACAACAAACACCTCTCAAAATTTTACTTTTATGCTCTCTTTATGTTTTCAAAACCAAAGCTCTAGCACAAATATAGCAATCAATGCTTCCCTCTGCGAAGGGCCTTTCTTTTACTTTTATGTTGAGTCAGTTCACCTATCTCTCTCCACCTCAAGAAGCAAACACTTGTGTGAACTGTGCATTGATTCCTACATACTCGCATATTGCATTTGTTATATTACTCTATGTTGAGAATTATCCATGAGATATACATGTTATAAGTTGAAAGCAACCGCTGAAACTTAATCTTCCTTTATGTTGCTTCAATACCTTTACTTTGATTTATTGCTTTATGAGTTAACTCTTATGCAAGACTTACTGATGCTTGTCTTGAAAGTACTATTCATGAAAAGTCTTTGCTTTATGATTCAGTTGTTTACTCATGTCATTACCATTGTTTTGATCGCTGCATTCATTACATATGCTTACAATAGTATGATCAAGGTTATGATGGCATGTCACTCCAGAAATTATCTTTGTTATCGTTTACCTGCTCGGGACGAGCAGGAACTAAGCTTGGGGATGCTGATACGTCTCCGACGTATCGATAATTTCTTATGTTCCATGCTACTTTATTGATGATACCTACATGTTTTATACACATTATATGTCATTATTATGCGTTTTCCGGAACTAACCTATTGACGAGATACCGAAGTGCCAGTTCCTGTTTTCTGCTGTTTTTGGTTTCAGAAATCCTAGTAAGGAAATATTCTCGGAATTGGACGAAATCAACGCCCAGGGGCCTATTTTTACACGAAGCTTCCAGAAGACCGGAGGACTTACGAAGTGGGGCCACGAGGCGGCCACACACTAAGGCGGCGCGGCCTGGGCCTTGGCCGCGCCGGCCTGTTGTGAGGAGCCCTCGTGTGGCCCCCTGACCTGCCCTTCCGCCTACTTAAGGTCTCCATCGCGAAAACCCTACGACGTTCGACGAAACCAGAGAAAACCTTCCAGAGCCACCGCCATCGCGAAGCCAAGATCTGGGGGACAGGAGTCTCTGTTCCGGCATGCCGCCGGGACGGGGAAGTGCCCCCGGAAGGCTTCTCCATCGACACCACCGCCATCTTCACCAACGCTGCTGTCTCCCATGAGGAGGGAGTAGTTATCCATCGAGGCTCGGGGCCGTACCGGTAGCTATGTGGTTCATCTCTCTCCTATGTACTTCAATACAATAATCTCATGAGCTGCCTTACATGATTGAGATTCATATGATGATGCTTGTAATCTAGATGTCATTATGCTAGTCAAGTGGGTTTTACTTATGTGATCTCCGGAGACTCCTTGTCCCACGTGTGTAAAGGTGACAGTGTGTGCACCGTGTGGGTCTCTTAGGCTATATTTCACAGAATACTTATTCACTGTTATGAATGGCATAGTGAAGTGCTTATTTATATCCCTTTATGATTGCAATGTGTTTTGTATCACAATTTATCTGTGTGCTACTCTAGTGATGTTATTAAAGTAGTTTATTCCTCCTGCACGGTGTAATGGTGACAGTGTGTGCATCGTGTAGTACTTGGTGTGGGCTATGATTGTGATCTCTTGTAGATTATGAAGTTAACTATTGCTATGATAGTATTGATGTGATCTATTCCTCCTTTCGTAGTGTGAAGGTGACAGTGTGCATGCTATGTTAGTACTTGGTTTGGTTATGTTGATCTGTCATGCACTCTAAGGTTATTTAAACATGAACATCGAATATTGTGGAGCTTGTTAACTCCGGCATTGAGGGTTCGTGTAATCCTACACAGTTAGTGGTGTTCATCATCCAACAAGAGGGTGTAGAGTCTAGCATCTATCTATTTATTCTGTTATGTGATCAATGTTGAGAGTGTCCACTAGTGAAAGTATGATCCCTAGGCCTTGTTCCTAAATACTGCTATCGCTGCTTGTTTACTGTTTTACTGCATCTTACTTCCTGCAATATTACTACCATCAACTGCACGCCAGCAAGCACTTTTCTGGCGCCGTTACTACTGCTCATATTCATTCATACCACTTGTATTTCACTATCTCTTCGCCGAACTAGTGCACCTATTAGGTGTGTTGGGGACACAAGAGACTTCTTGCTTTGTGGTTGCAGGGTTGCATGAGAGGGATATCTTTGACCTCTTCCTCCCTGAGTTCGATAAACCTTGGGTGATCCACTTAAGGGAAACTTGCTGCTGTTCTACAAACCTCTGCTCTTGGAGGCCCAACACTGTCTACAAGAATAGAAGCACCCGTAGACATCATGAATATTTATGAAACTTATTCTCACTCTTACCCTTGAGATCTTTTCCAAAAATAAGAAACCCATGCTCTACCTTTCTTGGTAAGTCTACATAAAATTTTGCACACTTGATCACCTCATTAACTTACTTATCCTAATTGCTCACAGATGGAGTACCAATGGGAGTTCTATCAGCCTGGTCACGGAGGCGACCTAAGGTTCGAAAAGGATTTGAAGCAACTAGTGGAATATCTAGGACACCCGTATCCCGAGTTCTTCGGAACACCTCTCAATGATCAGTTGGGAGGACCCCCTCGGTGGGAAGTTTCTACAGATCTACGAAGAAAGCATGGAGCCCCGATATGGGAAACCATATGGTTTTCTGTAACGGGAAGCACCTGGAAGGAAGGACTAGTCAGAACTATGCAAGAAGCCATTGCCCGTCTGTGTGGACAAAATGAGAACAAGATCCGGAACACTCGCTTCATCTACTACCCAAGACATGACTCCATGGGAAGATCGATGACCATGCCACCACACACGGAGATGAACCACTATGTAGCACACCAGGACTTCAGGCTGTACAAAACCCGCAGGGATTTGGACAACGCCCTCGTCTCTCGCCAAGCACATCACCCATGAAGACGAAGAATCCACCCGGAAGAGTAGTATCACTCCAGCACTTAAGTAGGTGTGAGTTGTATCAGGATCCCCTTGTATCGTAGAGCGAAGGAATGGTTCTTCAAACCAACGGTGTGTTAGATTTGTAACGTGTGATGTTTGGTATGAATGAAAAAGTGTTGCTGGTTTTTACCCCCTCAACACAACTCAAGTTTTCAAGTTTTGAACTTTTGAACTTTAACTCAAACAAACCCTAGAAATTTCCCTCTTATCTTATCATCTACCTCAATATTCAGATGGCCCCACCAACCTGCAACGCCAACCAAGACGCCATGATGCAGATGCTAGAGATGATGATGGCCGACCGCGAAGCCGAGAGAGCTGAACGCCAAGCCAACATCGCTGCACTGCAGCAGATTGCTCAGAACAACAACGGCCATGGAAACCACGACCACCCTGGGTCAAAACTGAAGAACTTTCAAAACACCAACCCACCTATTTTCTGCAAGACCGAAGAGCCCCTCGATGCCGATGACTGGCTCCAGACAATGGAGAACAACCTTGAAGTTGCGAGAGTTGAAGCCACAGAGAAAGTACTGTTCGCCACCCACTACCTGTCAGGACCTGCACGAGCCTGGTGGACAAGCGCCCGCGCAATGAATGTGGGACAGATGATGACTTGGGAAGACTTCAAGCTGAAGTTTAGCAAATACCATGTGCCCCAAGGACTGATCAAGAAGATGAGAGACGAGTTCCGCGAACTCAAGCAAGGCAAAATGTCCGTGGTAGAATACCGCGATAGATTCCTCACTCTGTCAAGGTACGCCCCGGACGAAACCGACACCAATGAGAAGCGGAAAGAAAGATTTCTGAACGGATTACACGACGAGATGCAGACTGTACTGGTCAACATTCCCTTTGCTGACCTAGAAGCCCTGGTGGACTCCGCCATCCAGATGGAAGGGAAACTTCACCAAGCCAACGAGAATCGCAAACGCCGTATGATGCCCCAGAATGGCCCCAACAATGCTCAGAAGTACCGCGGCAATTCATCTGGAGGATTTGCCCCAAGATACAACAAGCCCCCTGCTCAGACATACCGCCCAAGCAACAACAACAACAACAACCACAACACCAATAGCAACAATAACAAAGTCAACTGCACCAACAACAACAACCACCCCAATGGCAACAACAACAACCCCAATACTGCCCAAATGACTGGAAGCAACACTGTTCCCGTCAACCCCAAGGACAAGTCCACCATCAACTGCTATGAATGTGGAGTTGTGGGTCACTACTCCAATGAGTGCCCCAAGAAGCT
Organism: Lolium perenne; assembly: GCF_019359855.2. Taxonomy (NCBI): domain Eukaryota; kingdom Viridiplantae; phylum Streptophyta; class Magnoliopsida; order Poales; family Poaceae; genus Lolium; species Lolium perenne. Next base: position 315,736,668 of record NC_067247.2, read on the forward strand.
TGCCAAGATTGCCGCCAATACCGCTGCACCTGCTCAGCAACAGCGCCGCTTCGCAGCCCGAAGGAACCAGAACAACCGCAACGGCCGCCTCTACCACCTGAATGCAGCAGAAGCCCAAGAAGCACCTCAGGCCATGCCAAGTATGTTTTCCTGTTAAATTATATCGCCCAATCTCTCTTAGGAACCTAACTTTTCTTAAAATCTCGGGACAAGATTTGTTTAAGGGGGAAGGGTTTGTAACATCCCAAATTTTAAAACAAAGAGAAAATGAATTTCTTTTTTTCAAAAATGAGAACCAACAAAAACTTTTCTTACCTAGAGTGCTATGCATAGTGCTCATACCTAATACTTGTGTTTTGCCATGATGAGTGTATTATGCTTATATGATAAACCCTAAAACCCTAAAGTGATCAAGTGAAGACCACAAACCAAATAAAATAAAAGAGAAATAAATCAAATAAGAAAAACCCTAAACCCTAACCTTCTCAAAAAATCATTTGGATCTAATTTGAGAAACCAAAATAAAAGGAAAAGACATATGTGGGCATGTAGCCCTAATATGTAAATTTTGAACCCTACTTTTCTTACTTTGCTAAATGATGGTGAACCATTGCAAAACTTACCAAACCCTAAACCTCATCCCTCTTGTCATCAACCTTTGAAAAACAAAATAAAAAGAAATGATCTTAATTAAGAAAAAAGGGCATATGCAAGCCTATGGCTACTTTGTGTAAATGCTAAAACTTTGTTTGTCTACCTTGTGTAGATGATTGGAAATACCTCAACACACTCAACCAAGTACTTACCAACCAATTCAAGGGAGAAACAAAATAAAATCAAACATATGCATAGAGGCATATGTGGCACTTAGCCAAAATATCAAATATTGACCTAGGCACCCACATTGCCCCAAAATGGTTTGAACCTTTTACCCAACTCAATCTAACACCAAATAAACCTCACCCTTGTCAAAATGAAGCAAAGAAAAATAAAAGAATAAAAGTTAGAAATTCACAAAACCCTCACATATGGTTTATGCCATTTTTCCAAATCTTTGACCTAGACCAATTTGGCCTTCACCATTAGTTGTATTATGTTACTAAACACTTATTACAACTTTTGGAATCAAATAAACACAAATCAATCAAATTCAAACTCAAAATTGGCTCACATACAATAATAGTCAAATCTGCCATTTATATTCTGGTCACTACTTCGAGCCCTTGCATTTTAAGATTTTTAAACTAAACTTTACCAATTCTTTGCATGTCATCCAAGAGCACATCAAGGTGAACAACTTTGGTAAAGACCACCATGCCAAAATCATCTTGGATCAAAAACTATGCTCATGCAAAGTTGAGACTTTTTAACATGTGCAACAATCTCACTTTTTGCAAAGTTGCATTTCTTTGATTTTTAAAATTCCACCACCACCTCTAGTTGTCTCTGGTCAATTACAACTCAACCATTTACACCCTTTCCAATTTTTGCAACCATATGAATTCCATCAAAAATTGTAAGAAATTGAAATGAGCAATTATGGAATAAAGCAAACACTATTTGAAATAGTGCTCTACCCCAACCCTACTGCCCCAAACTACTCTACATTGTCCCCTTGTCCCCTCTCTCACTCACCACAGCACAGGAACCCTAGGAGGGAAAGCTAGCAAGCAAGGACATGGCCATGCCGGCCATGTCACGCACATGTCACGCACATGTCGCGCACATGTCGCGCCACCCCCTCCTCTCTTCTTCCCTGGCCACGACCACCTTGTCAAAACATGCCACATCACCACCCTAACCAAGCCTACACCATCCCTGGTCGAGCAGGAGGCTGACCATTGCCGGAGATCGCGCACCCAAAATCGCCAGCATGCCGCTCGCGTCGCGCACGCGCACGTCACGGACACCCTCTGGCCACCAGTCGCTCCGCCGTACCACGGCACCGCCGACCACCTCCGCTCGCCCTGGTACCCGCCACGACACGCGGAGCCCGCCGGACAAGCTGGCGTCACCTCCCCGCGCCCGCCATCGCCGGAAAGGACACGCCCGTCCGCCGCGGCCGCGTCAGTACACGCGCGCGCGACCAACGTACACCCTACCCTACCGCGCCGTTGACGCTCACCGAGTCGCCGTGACGAGGAGAACACAACCGCACCCTCGCCTAGCCCAACCGCTCGCCGGAATTGCCGCGCGCTTGTCGACTTCAACCCTGCCCCGCAGCACCCAAGCTCCCCTATAAATAACGGCCTCCCCAGAGCAATCCAGGCACCACACCTTCCTCTCCTCCCATCCCTGACTCTTCACCACCACTCCACCCATCGAATCATCTCCGGAGTCGCCGCAATTTGAAGATCGGAGCCGCGGAAGCCTGGTGAACATCGCCGTCGATTGGAGCCGTTCCAGGAGCCGCCGCCGGTACCAGGAGCTTCGCCGTCGACTACACCTTCCCCGAGCATACTGCCAGCCACCGCGGGAGCCCTGGTTAGCCCTCCGACCCCCTAGCGCCGCCGTGCCCGTAACCCTCTCTCGCCGGAGAAGACGATGGCTTCGAGCCGTCGATCTGCTTTCTAATCCTACGCCCCACAATAACTCATACCGATTCGGGATTACACAGTCGCTGACTGGTGGCCCCCATGCTGTCAGCAAGCCCACGCACGCTGGACGCGTTACTGGGCTGACTTGCTGCATTTCAAATAGTTTCGGCCCACTCTGTTTCCCGCCAGCCCGTTAAATTCAAATTCGGTTTAATCAATTCAATTCAAATTTAATACTGGCTCCAACTTTGAAAATTCATAGAATCTGTTTGGCTTTGCCAAATTTAACAAATTTCATATTGTTGGAAAGCTAGTGAAAAGTTCTACAACATGCCACTGGTTTGAACCCTAGATCTATTATAGAAGTAAAGTATAAAAATAAACAAGACAGGGACTTTTCTGACTTAGAATAATTATTAAAAATCCAAAAATGCTTTTGAGTTGATTCCAACTCCTATAAAGCACATTTCACTTGTACTAATTGTTTCCGCAACAATATGCCATGATTACTTTGAATGATCATGGCCTGGTTTAATTAAAGGACTATAGGGCTATTTCTAGTCAAAGATATTGTCCAAAAATATTAATAAATCATATGGGAGTGTTTCTCTCATTTAAATTTTGTCATGAACAATTCAAAATGAGGTAGAGACTCTGGTCATTTAGGTCTCATATGAATTGTTTGATGATATTAAATCTCTACCATGTTGAGATTAAATTGTATGAGGTGCTACACCTCATTTAAATCATTTTCTTAAATGATAAGTATGAAGAGGTTGACTTTGGTCAACCTTGGTCATATATTATTCATGAGAGTAATTAAATCTTAATAAGATAATGAGAGGAAATTATTTCTCTAAGTAATTGAAAATAACACCTAAGTTAGTATGAGAGGAAATAATTTTTTCTTAAATAAGAAAAACACATCCACCAACTCAATAGTAATGTGTGATGCTAGTTTAAGTTGTGTGAATCATGTGTGTGCTTAGTAAATAAGTTTGGTATGATGATTGTGTACCCCGTATTCGTATTTTAGACGCTAGTACCGAGGAGTATCAAGAGGAGGAGGAGGTCTACTTCCAAGGAGAAGAAGACCACTTTGACCAATTCCCCAACCAAGGCAAGATAATACTCTTGCAAAGTGCAAAGCTCACCATGAGCAAGGCATTACCCATTTACTTTATGTTCATGATCCTATTGCCCAGTTTTACTTTACAAGCTTTACTTACTTTCGTTTTATCAAAGTACTTTTTGATTTATGATTCACTTGGTTAGTATTGGATTAGTACAAGATTATCAGTGTTAGCCTAGAAGCAAAGCAAATTACTTAGCACCCCTCATACTTAGATGCTAGTGCTAAATTAAAATTGACTACTCTAGATGGGAACCTGTGTTTGTGAAATGATGATGGTGAAAACATTGGAATGAGGAATCATTTCCATTGAAAGACTTTGAAGGTGAATATGAAATGAATTTGACTTGGTAAACTTTACAAAAACTGATGGTTGGGTTTGGATGCGATACCATTCCAATTTACAAGTACCCTCACAATACCTGATTATGGGTAGGGCTTAACTGGAAGTTTATGTATCTTAGTATGGGTTCCCTCTAAACAAGCGTCATCGGGGTTATGCCGAAAGCTGCCTCTACAACAAAAGAGATGATGAGAAATGACGTGAAACGAGGTGAATGTTCGGCCCAAGCCCTGTGCAGTTCCCAGGTTGACAGTTGGTCTTCACTGGGAGGCCAAGCTCATGGGGAGAGGTGCCTATACTAGGATATGTAAGTGAAAGGTTATGGTTGATGATCCGCGTACTGAGTTACGATTATTCAGGGTTATTCCTGACGGATGTAATCAAATGTTGTGGCACAAGTGTGCAACCTCTGCAGAGTGTAAAACTATTCGAATAGCCGCGTCCACGGTTATGGACGGTTGGAAAGGCCATACTGTTCCGTCATCAGACCATTTTCAAAAATGTGACATGTGACTTGTGACTTGAACTTGAAAGGTGAAAGCTGAATGGTGAATTTGAATTGAATTACAACAAAGTTGTGGGAATGACACTAATGTTCCCACTTGAGTCAGTTAGCACAGGAAGAGTCTTTATTTCAAATACTTGTGAACTAAAATTGGCTTTATGCAAAAGAAACTAGAGCTTAGCACCCCCTTACCAGAAATGTTAGTACTTACATTAGTATTAGTTTGCAAGTACTTTAAAGTACTCACGGTTGTGTCCCTGGCTATTCAAATGGCCAGACTATGAAGAGGAGCAGCAGTATGAAGATGATGGACATCAGGACGTCTACGACAACTAGGACTACTCCCGACGTCAAGCGTTGGCCTGTGGACTATAGAGTCCCCTTCTATCTACGCTTCCGCTATGTATTTGTGATGTGTGTTGAAACAATAGTTCAACTATTATTGTAATATTGGATCATGTGATCTATTTGTAAGACGACTATGGTATGTAATGAATGATGACTTATGATATTCAACTGTTATGTCTCGCAACAACAATATTCCTGGGTTTGTGATGTATGGCATAACAGGCATCCGGACTTAAAAATCCGGGTGTTGACACTCTGCCACCATGGCCGAGAGCCTCCTCATCGGTCAAAGACGTGGCCATGGCACTTTGTATGGACAGCCATAGCTCAAAGTGCCCTTGAGCATGGTTGTCCATACAAAGACGGATGAGACACTGAACTCACGGGATCCAGAGGCAACGACCTCCCCGGCGAAACTGACAGAAAGAGCACCATTGGTATCGTCTTCCTCGGAGACAACCTGATCACCTAGCAACAGGCCAACAATATGTTCTAGGAGGCAGAGCACGTCACGGCATCGACATGTCATGGCGTTTGGGAGAACTTAACCCAAGTTCCAGTTGAAGGTACACAACAAATCAGGCATTCCCCTGTGCAATAACTACAGCCGGGCATGGGCAGCCCGGCCCGAAAATCCCGGGCCAGGCCGGGTTAAGCTTGCACTTCTGACCCAGCTCGGACATAAAATTTGAGCCCGAACGTCGGGCCGGGATGGGCTTGGGCTTACACATTGCGCATTTTGGGGAAGGATCGGTCTGGGCCAGCTGGGCCGAGCTTTTACTTGTTCGGGCCGGTTCGGGCTCAATTTCCAGACCCGACAGTTTGGCTAGGCCAGGCTCGGGCCTGAGTTTTTACCGACGGGCTTTTCCAGGCCCAACCCGAAGCCCGACCTAGCCCTAGGTATGCCCAGGTGTAGCAAGAACCAACATGGAAGGAGCAAGCACATTGACACCAAGTTTCATCAGATCCGAGAGTGCATCAAAAATGGCAAGCTAGATGTCGACCATGTCGGCACCAATGAACAACTTGCTAAAATGCTGACGAAGGCTCTCGGAAGGACTTAGTTCGTCGAGATGCATCTAAAGCTAGGAGTACAGGAGATTGGTGCTAGGGAACAAGATCGTTCCAACGATCAAGTCATGCTCTGAAGGACGAGCCTGACAAGGCGCCTCCTCGCAGGCGCCGCAATGGTGGTGGCGGCCTCATCATCCGCTGTGCTCCTTCTCCACCTCGCGGTCAGCTCCAACCCGTCAAGAGTGGACGCCGCCGCCAGAGTACAAGGCGGCGGCCCTTGGACTCAAGGCGGAGGATGTCCCCAAGGAGTTCCTGGGCCTACACCTCGCTGAGCAGGCCTCCTTCCAGGAGACCATCGAGTGGGTCGAGGCCTGGAATGTGGTGGAGCACCGCCGCTTGGAGGCCGAGCGGCTCGAGCGCCTCGGCATGTACATCAACCTCAACGACGACGACGACGACCCATCGAGCAGCCCGCCACCCTGTCGCAGATGCGGAGACCCCGGCCAGGGCTGCAACTCCTTCATCTCCCGCCGCCGAAGCAGGAGCCCAACAACGACGAGGAGTACGCGGTAGCTGTACCGTCGCCTACGCCTTCGCCGTGGCGACTATTAGATTTTTTTAAAAAAGTTTCTATGTTTTTCTAAACTTTGTACAAACAATGGCCTACTATGACCGAAATATCTATGAATTTGAGTTTTCTATGGAAATTCAAAGTTTAATTTTTTTATTTTGGTATGGAGGGCGGCTGAGAGCCCAACTCCCCTCGTTTTCATGTTCCCGCCAGAGCTTCTCCTTTGTTTCGCTCAAGGACAACGTTGTTGGGCCGCGGTTCTAGACAGGCCCATCAGCGCGCGTGATACGTCTCCAACGTATCTATAATTTCTTATGTTCCATGCTTGTTTTATGACAATACCTACATTTTTTACTCACACTTTATAATGTTTTTATGCATTTTCCGGGACTAACCTATTACCAAGATGCCGCAGTGCCAGTTCCTGTTTTCTGCTGTTTTTGATTTCAGAAAAGTTAGTTTACGGATATTCTCGGAATTGGACGAAAAAAAGCCCACGGTCTTATTTTCCACGGAGTCTTCCAGAACACCGAAGAGGAGACGAAGAGGGGCCACGAGGCGGCCACACCATAGGGGGGCGCGGCCCCATGATACGTCCAATTTGCATCACTATTTTATATCATAATTTGCTGTTATTTATTGATATATTTCATATTGGGACACAATACTTATGTTATTTCATCTATTTTGCATGTTTCATCATTATTGGAGGATCAAGCACCGGAGCCAGGATTCTGCTGGAAAAAGCACCGTCAGAACGCAGTATTTCAGAAGATCAACTATGGAAGGAAATTATACCAAAAATCCTATTTTTCAAGATGACGAAGGAAGCCAGAAGGAGGAGCCAGGAGGACCCAGGGTGGGCCCACACCCTAGGGCGGCGCGGCCCATGGCCTGGCCGCGCCGCCATGTGGTTTGGAGGGCCCACAGCCCCTTTCGCCTCCTTTTCTTCGCGAAATCCTTCGTCCCGAAAACCTTAGCCACAGAGGGTACCTCGCGAAGAGTTACAGCCGCCTCTGCGGGGCGGAGAAACACCAGAGAGAAAAGAGCTCTCCGGCGGGCAGGAATTCGCCGGGGAAATTCCCTCCGGGAGGGGGAAATCGACGCCATCGTCACCGTCATCGAGCTGGACATCATCTCCATCACCATCATCATCATCTCCACCATCATCACCGCCGTATCCACCGCTGGACACCGTCACCGCCGTAGCAATTTGGGTTTGATCTTGATTGTTTGATAGGGGAAACTCTCCCGGTATCGATCTCTACTTGTTGTTGATGCTATTGAGTGAAACCATTGAACCAAGTTTATGTTCAGATTGTTATTCATCATCATATCACCTCTGATCATGTTCCATATGATGTCTCGTGAGTAGTTCGTTTAGTTCTTGAGGACATGGGTGAAGTCTAAATGTTAGTAGTGAACTATGGTTGAGTAATATTCAATGGTATGATATTTAAGTTGTGGTGTTATTCTTCTAGTGGTGTCATGTGAACGTCGACTACATGACACTTCACCATTTATGGGCCTAGGGGAATGCATCTTGTATTCGTTTGCCAATTGCGGGGTTGCCGGAGTGACAGAAACCTGAACCCCCATTGGTATATCGATGCAGGAGGGATCGCAGGATCTCAGAGTTTAAGGCTGTGGTTAGATTTATTCTTAATTACTTTCTTGTAGTTGCGGATGCTTGCAAGGGGTATAATCACAAGTATGTATTAGTCCTAGGAAGGGTGGTACATTAGCATAGGTTCACCCACACAACACTTATCATAACAATGAAGATTATTTAGCCGTATGTAGCGAAAGCACTAGACTAAAATCCTGTGTGTCCTCGAGAACGTTTGGTCATTATAAGTAAACAAACCGGCTTGTCCTTTGTGCTAAAAAGGATTGGGCCACTCGCTGCAATTGTTACTCTCACACTTTACTTACTCGTACTTTATTCAACTGTTACATCTAAACCCCCTGAATACTTGTCTGTGAGCATTTACAGTGAATCCTTCATCGAAACTGCTTGTCAACACCTTCTGCTCCTCGTTGGGATCGACATTCTTACTTATCGAAGATACTACGATACACCCCCTACACTTGTGGGTCATCAAGACTATTTTTTGGCGCCGTTGCCGGGGAGTGAAGCGCTATTGGTAAGTGGAATTGGTAAGGAAAACCTTTACTGTTGTGCTGATTTTATTTCTGCCTGCTGCTATAAGTCATTATGGAGAGATCTTCTCTTCAATTTTTATTTGGGAAATATACTACTACTGCAACGGTAGTGGATGAGGCGCCAGGTGAGGAAGTGATACCATATAAAATACCTATGAAAATTATTGAACGTGTTATGGATAACCGCTATGAAGGGGATGGAACTGTCCATCCTGGTGATCATTTACTGTTTTTGCATGAATTATGCGGGTTATTCAAATGTGCAGGTATTGCTATGGATGAAGTGAGGAAGAAACTATTTTCTCTATCGCTGTCTGGTAAGGCGGCGCATTGGTATAAATTACTGGATAATGGGGATTCTCTTGAATGGAATGACATTGTGCCCCGGTTTTATTCTAAGTTCTATCCTCCAAGTGAAATTCACAAGGATCGGAATCGCATATATATTTTTTGGCCTCATGATGGAGAGAGTATTGCCCAAGCTTGGGGGAGATTGAAGTCTTTAATGCTCAAATGCCCCATTCATGAGCTTCCTGGTAATGTTATTATTGATAATTTCTATGCAAGACTTTCTTTTCAAGACAAGACCTTGCTGGATACTTCTTGTTCTGGATCATTTACACGCAACAAAGAAGAGTTTAAAAGGGACCTTCTTGATCGAATCCAAGAAAATACTGAAGGTTGGGAGAACGACAAGGATAGAGAATCAGGTATAATTTATGATTACAAATGCATTGAAGCTTTTATGGATACTGATAAATTTCGTAATATGAGTGCTATATATGGTCTTGATTCTCAAGTTGCTGTAAATCTTTATAAAGCTTTTGCCTCTCATTATGAATTGCCAAAGAAGAATTTTGATAAGTATCATGAACCGTATAAAGATAAAATTGATTCATCTATTAATAAATGCGTTGTAGTTGAAACTGCTGATCATGTTATTCCTGAAGCTTATATTGAAAAAACTCCTTTCCCTGCTAAAATGAAGGAGTACTCTGTTATAAATAGTGCGGTTCATAAAAGTGAAAAGAAACCTGTAGAACCTGAAGAACAAATAAAAGTTGAACCTGCTGTTGCAATAGTTAAAGATCTTGTGACTGAAAATGTGGAGGATGGTCATATTATTTTCTGTGAAGATGCTTCTAATATTGTTTCACATCCTAATAAACCCAAACAAGATAGTGTTCCTATGCTATCTGTTAGAATTTGTGATCATTGCTATTATGGATTATGTGATATTGGTGCAAGTGTTAGTGCTATTCCTTATGAGCTTTACACGGAGATTATGCACGAAATTGATTCTTGTGAACTTGAAGATATTGATGTGGTTATTCAGCTGGCTAATAGAGAAACTATTTCTCCAATTGGTATTGTTCGAGATGTGGAAGTATTATGCGGTAAGATTAAATATCCTGCTGACTTTTTGGTACTTGGTTCTGCTGCTAGTGATTATTGTCCTATTATTTTTGGTAGACCTTTTCTAAATACTTGTGGAGCTATTATAGATTGCAAGAAAGAAATTTTTTTAACTAAATTTGCTGGTGAATCTTATGAGTTTAACTTCTCTAAATTTACTAAAACTCCTTATAAAGCTGATTTGCCTAGTAATGATTTTAAAATGGAGCAGTGTGCATCTGTTGTTCTTGTTCCTAATAATCCTTTGCAGCAACATTTGGAGGATAGCGAGAGTGAAGTTTTTAGGAAAGAAAGAGATGAGCTTGAGGAAATTTTTCTCCGCCAACCTATTCTGAAGCATGATTTACCGGTGGAAGATCTGGGTACAACACCGCCACCAAAGGAAGATCCTGTTTTTGATTTAAAGCCTTTGCCTGATAATCTTAAATATGCTCATATTGATGATAAGAAAATATATCCTGTTATTATTAGTTCTAAGCTTTCAGAGATTGAGGAAGAAAGGTTATTGGAAATATTGAAGAAGCACCGAGGAGCTATTGGCTATACTCTTGATGATTTGAAGGGGATTTCTCCGTCTATTTGCCAACATGCTATTAATATGGAAGATGATGCAAAGCCTGTTGTTGAACCTCAGCATCGTCTAATTCCGAAGATGAAGGAAGTGGTAAGGAATGAGGTATTAAGACTTCTTGAAGCTGGTATTATATATCCTATTGCTGATAGTAGATGGGTTAGTCCTGTGCATTGCGTTCCCAAGAAAGGAGGAATGACTGTTGTGCCTAATGATAATGATGAGCTCATCCCTCAAAGAGTAGTTGTAGGGTATAGAATGTGCATTGATTTTCGAAAAGTTAATAAAGTTACTAAGAAAGATCATTACCCTTTACCATTTATTGATCAAATGCTAGAAAGATTGTCTAAAAATACTCATTTTTGCTTTCTTGATGGTTATTAAGGTTTTCACAAATTGCTGTTAAAGCTAAAGATCAAGAGAAAACCACTTTCACTTGTCCCTATGGAACTTATGCTTATAGACGTATGCCTTTTGGTTTATGTAATGCTCCTGCTACTTTTCAAAGATGCATGTCTGCTATTTTTCATGGTTTTTGTGAAAGTATTGTAGAGGTATTCATGGATGATTTTTTCGTCTATGGGAATTCTTTTGATAGTTGCTTGCGAAACCTTGATAAAGTTTTGCAGAGATGTGAAGAAACTAACCTTGTTCTTAATTGGGAGAAATGCCATTTTATGGTTAATGAAGGAATTGTATTGGGACATAAAATTTCTGAGAGAGGAATTGAAGTTGATAGAGCTAAAGTTGAAGCAATTGAGAAGATGCCCTATCCGAGGGATGTTAAAGGTATTCGTAGTGTTCTTGGTCATGCTGGGTTTTATAGGAGATTTATTAAAGATTTCTCCAAGATTTCAAAGCCTCTTACTAATCTTCTTCAAAAAGACGTACCTTTTGTTTTTGATGATGATTGTAAGGAAGCTTTTGAAACTCTTAAGAAAGCCTTAACAACTGCTCCTATAGTTGAACCTCCTGATTGGAACTTACCCTTTGAAATTATGTGTGATGCTAGTGATTTTGTTGTAGGCGCTGTTCTTGGATAGCGAGTAGATAAAAAATTGAATGTTATTCATTATGCTAGTAAAACTCTTGATGCTGCTCAAAGAAATTATGGTACAACTGAAAAAGAATTATTAGCTGTAGTTTTTGCTTGTGATAAATTTAGATCTTATATTGTTGATTCAAAAGTTACTATTCATACTGATCATGCTACAATTAGATATCTTATGACAAAGAAAGATGCTAAGCCGAGACTTATTAGATGGGTACTTCTGTTGCAAGAATTTGATTTACATATTGTAGATAGGAAAGGTGCTGATAATCCTGTTGCTGATAATTTGTCTAGATTGGAAAATATTGCTTATGATCCTGTTCCTGTTAATGATAGTTTTCCAAATGAACAATTGGCTGTAATAAAGGTGAGCTCGCGAGACAGTCCTTGGTATGCTGATTATGCTAACTTTATTGTTTCCAAGTACTTGCCTCCAACCTTTTCAGCTCAGCAAAGGAGGAAATTCTTTTATGACTTGAGGCATTATTTCTGGGATGACCCACACTTATATAAAGAAGGAGTGGATGGTATTATGCGAAGATGTGTTCCCGAATATGAACAACAAGAGATATTGAGTAAATGTCATGGTAGTGCTTATGGAGGACATCACGCCGGAGAAAGAACCGCGCAAAAGGTTCTACAATCAGGTTTTTATTGGCCAACTCTCTTCAAGGATGCGCGAAAGTTTATTTTATCTTGTGATGAATGCCAAAGGGTTGGTAATATCTCCAGACGTAATGAAATGCCAATGAATTATACTCTTGTTATTGAACCATTTGATTGTTGGGGATTTGACTTCATGGGACCTTTTCCCTCTTCAGAAGGTAACACTCACATACTTGTTGCTGTTGATTATGTTACTAAATGGGTGGAAGCCATACCTACAAAAAGTGCTGATGGTGAGACCTCTTTAAGAATGCTTTTAGATATTATTTTTCCTAGATTTGGAGTACCTAGATATATTATTACTGATGGAGGTTCTCATTTTATTCATGGAGGTTTTAGAAAAACTCTTGCTAAGTATGGTATTAATCATAGAATTGCTTCCGCTTATCATCCTCAAACTAGTGGTCAAGTAGAATTATCAAATAGAGAGATTAAATCTATTTTGGGAAAGACTGTTAATAAAACTAGAAAGAATTGGGCTAGTAAATTGAAGGATGCACTATGGGCTTATAGAACTGCTTATAAAAATCCCATGGGAATGTCACCTTATAAAATGGTTTATGGGAAAGCTTGTCATTTACCTTTAGAACTAGAGCACAAAGCTTATTGGGCTGTTAGAGAATTAAATAAAGATCCTAAACTTGCCGGTGATAAGAGGTTGTTGCAATTAAGTTCTCTAGATGAATGGAGAAGTGAAGCTTATAAAAATGCTAAACTCTTTAAAGAGAAAGTTAAAAAATGGCATGATAGAAGGATTATCAAAAGAGAATTTAATATTGGGGATAAAGTCCTATTGTATCGGTCTCGTCTCAGATTCTTTGCAGGGAAATTACTCTCGAAATGGGAAGGACCATATGTTGTCGAGGAGGTGTATCGTTCAGGAGCAATTAAAATTAGCTCTCTCCAAGGCAATGCTACGCAAGTGGTGAATGGACAAAGACTCAAGCATTATATCTCGGGTGATTCCTATAATGTTGATGTTGATATTATTCAAGTGGAAACACCAGAGGCTTTCATCAAAGGGCAAATTGACAGTCCGCCAGAACTCGACTTTGAATAGGTAACAGTACTGGTAATGAAAAGTACGCAATTTACTTTCCGAACAATATTTTCACTATTTTTGGAAAATATGAAAAATTACGAGTTCGAAACGGAGTGGAAAGGACGCACGAGGGGGCGCCACCATAGGCCGGCGCGGCCAAGCCTGGGCCCGCGCCGCCCTATGGTTTGGCCGCCTCGTCGCCCCTTTCCGACTCTGGTTCGATCTGGTACTTTCCGTTTGTCGTGAAAATTTTTGCTATATAATCCCCCGGACCCCTGGAGGTCCGTATATCGTGTTCTCGACGTGTTTTGTTTTGAGCTGTTTCTGCCAGGATCTGTTTTCGGTCTAGAAGCACCATGATCTCCAAGAACAAGGGCAAGGAGTTTCCGGATGAAGATGATCGGGATCTTGGGTGGAAAGAGGAAGACAAGGACGTCAAGGAAGAGGATGAAGAAGAGGTGGAGGAAGATTCGCGCGCACACCCGCGTGCTACCATCGCAAGCATCAAGGTGGTGGACAACCCTTTTAGTGCAAACAAGAGCGCAAGAATTCGCACTGGAGGAGCGGTTCCACGTCATTACCTAGCTCCGAAGTCATCCTTATCAGGCACTCATCACCCCTTCCACAATCTAATTTTCAATAATCAAATTGAAGGGACTCCCAAGGCAGCATTGCCTAGCCAGTGGGATCTAGATCGCTCTAACACTGCAGGAGAGAAGGAGCCTGAGGCTGAAGAGTGGGGAAATAACTCCAAGAGCTGGGACTCGCCGTCGGACAGACTCCTTAACCGCGTCGAGCACAATTCAGAGATGATTCGCAATCTCATATACAGGATTGATGAGCTTCAGGAGCTTATTAAGAAGCGCGGGAGGAGTTCATCACCACCATCTCCGCAGGAGTAATTCATCATCGGTATTGGCATCCCCTTGGTTTGTTCCAAGCTTGGGGGAGTGCCGCGGTATCACATCATCACTACCTTTTTATTTTTATTGTCAAGTAGTGTCATATCATGAGTAGGGAAGTTATCATATAAGATGGGTTGCAGTTGGAAGTGTCTCTCCTTTAGTTGGTTGTCTATGTCACCCTTGGTGTGAGTTATCGTTATAGAATATTAATGAGAAGTCTTATCATTTACATATTGCACATCTTATTTTAAGTTTGCAATCTCTATCATATGATTTACCTTGTTGTTAGTATTGGTATCACTTTGGGAGCATTGAATAAATCTATTTGGTTTTGGCAAACTTAGCATTGGTCAATAGCAACAACACTTTGAGGTTTAAGTAGAAAAGAGAAATACATGTAGATGTTTCATTGTCTTTCTTTCTTGTTAGCTCATAGCTTATTATTCTGAAGTTAAAATTGTTTGTGCTTACAAGGAAGATGCATGATTGTTTCTATCACATGTATATTTGTTTGTTTCCCTCAACTCTTATGCTTGCTAATTAACCTTGCTAGCCAAAGACCTGTACTGAGAGGGAATACTTCTCGTGCATCCAAACCTTAACCCAAACCTATGTCATTTGTGTCCACCATACCTACCTACTACATGGTATTTTCTGCCATTCCAAGTAAATACTTCATGTGCTACCTTTAAACAATTCAAAACTTAGTATCTCTTATTTGTGTCAATGTTTCATAGCTCATGAGGAAGTATGTGGTGTTTTATCTTTCAATCTTGTTGGGCAACTTTCACCAATGGACTAGTGGCTTCATCCACTTATCCAATAATTTTGCAAAAAGAGCTGGCAATGGGATTCCCAGTCCCAAATTAATCAAACTAAATAGACACTCCTCCATGGTATGTGATTGATGGACGGCACCCGAAGGATTCGGTTAGCCATGGCTTGTGTAAGCAAAGGTTGGGGGGAGTGTCATCATCATAATAAAACTAAATAAAAAGGGCACTCCTTCATGGTATGAGATTGTTGGCAGGCACCCGAGGATTCGGTTAGCCATGGTTTGTGAAAGAAAAGGTTGGAAGGAGTGCCACACAAAATAAAAATAATATGGGAGCCGCTCTTTGAAGGTTGTTTGGCAAGGGGGTTAGAGTACCCGCTACCAGTCGTTGACAACAACAAACACCTCTCAAAATGTTACTTTTATTCTCTTTATATGATTGCAAAACTGAAAAAGCTCTAGCACATGATTTAATCCCTGCTTCCCTCTGCGAAGGGCCTGTCTCTTACTTTATGTTGAGTCAGTAAACCTATTTCCCTCCATATCAAGCAAGCATTTGAGTAGTTGTGATCAAACCATTATATTGTGATTTGCTTCATCATGTCTTTTATTCTTCCTTGTTTAGTACAAGTTTTATCTGAATGAATATAGCTTTGCAAGTTATCAATGATCATGAAGAGATCATTATGATTGAGTATGCAAGTTGTGCCTTATAAACTTTAACATGAGAGCGCTGCTCAATGAGATAAATATAATCTGTTAATTGTTCTCTGACCAAGAACGAAGTTTGCCATCACCAATTATGATTTCTTATGCACCTTTACTTGTGATTACCTTATACTTGTTTCAAGTTGAGTTGTATGAGGAAGTTGTTTACTATAATGTCTTGTGTGAATGAATATGATGCTTCTTGTCCGTATTTTATTTATCGACTCTTCACTCCATAAACATGTGGTCCTGTTTACTGAGTTCAGTCTCGCTTGGGGACAAGCGAAGTCTAAGCTTGGGGGGAGTTGATACGTCCAATTTGCATCACTATTTTATATCATAATTTGCTGTTATTCATTGATATATTTCATATTGGGACACAATACTTATGTTATTTCATCTATTTTGCATGTTTCATCATTATTGGAGGATCAAGCACCGGAGCCAGGATTCTGCTGGAAAAAGCACCGTCAGAACGCAGTATTTCGGAAGATCAACTGTGGAAGGAAATTATACCAAAAATCCTATTTTTCAAGATGACGAAGGAAGCCAGAAGGAGGAGCCAGGAGGACCCAGGGTGGGCCCACACCCTAGGGCGGCGCGGCCCATGGCCTGGCCGCGCCGCCATGTGGTTTGGAGGGCCCACAGCCCCTTTCGCCTCCTTTTCTTCGCGAAATCCTTCGTCCCGAAAACCTAAGCCACAGAGGGTACCTCGCGAAGAGTTACAGCCGCCTCTGCGGGGCGGAGAAACACCAGAGAGAAAAGAGCTCTCCGGCGGGCAGGAATCCGCCGGGGAAATTCCCTCCGGGAGGGGGAAATCGATGCCATCGTCACCGTCATCGAGCTGGACATCATCTCCATCACCATCATCATCATCTCCACCATCATCACCGCCGTCTCCACCGCTGGACACCGTCACCGCCGTAGCAATTTGGGTTTGATCTTGATTGTTTGATAGGGGAAACTCTCCCGGTATCGATCTCTACTTGTTGTTGATGCTATTGAGTGAAACCATTGAACCAAGTTTATGTTCAGATTGTTATTCATCATCATATCACCTCTGATCATGTTCCATATGATGTCTCGTGAGTAGTTCGTTTAGTTCTTGAGGACATGGGTGAAGTCTAAATGTTAGTAGTGAACTATGGTTGAGTAATATTCAATGGTATGATATTTAAGTTGTGGTGTTATTCTTCTAGTGGTGTCATGTGAACGTCGACTACATGACACTTCACCATTTATGGGCCTAGGGGAATGCATCTTGTATTCGTTTGCCAATTGCGGGGTTGCCGGAGTGACAGAAACCTGAACCCCCGTTGGTATATCGATGCAGGAGGGATCGCAGGATCTCAGAGTTTAAGGCTGTGGTTAGATTTATTCTTAATTACTTTCTTGTAGTTGCGGATGCTTGCAAGGGGTATAATCACAAGTATGTATTAGTCCTAGGAAGGGCGGTACATTAGCATAGGTTCACCCACACAACACTTATCATAACAATGAAGATTATTTAGCCGTATGTAGCGAAAGCACTAGACTAAAATCCCGTGTGTCCTCGAGAATGTTTGGTCATTATAAGTAAACAAACCGGCTTGTCCTTTGTGCTAAAAAGGATTGGGCCACTCGCTGCAATTGTTACTCTCGCACTTTACTTACTCGTACTTTATTCAACTGTTACATCTAAACCCCCTGAATACTTGTCTGTGAGCATTTACAGTGAATCCTTCATCGAAACTGCTTGTCAACACCTTCTGCTCCTCGTTGGGATCGACATTCTTACTTATCGAAGATACTACGATACACCCCCTACACTTGTGGGTCATCACCCCACCCCTGGCCGCGCCGCCATATGGGTTGGCCCCTCGGGCGCCCCCCGACTCTGCCTCTTCGCCTATTTAATCCTTCCGTCGCGAAAACCCTATAGCAGAGAGCCACGATACGAGAATAGTTCCAGAGACGCCGCCGCCGTCAACCCTACCTCGGGGGGTTCAGAAGCTCGCCTCCGGCACCCTACCGGAGAGGGGAATCATCACCGGAGGGCTCTACATCATGCCCACCTCCGGACTGATGCGTGAGTAGTTCATCCTTGGACTATGGGTCCATAGCAGTAGCTAGATGGTTGTCTTCTCCTCTTGTGCTATCATGTTTAGATCTTGTGAGCTGCCTATCACGATCAAGATCATCTATTTGTAATGCTACATGTTGTGTTTGTTGGGATCCGATGAATATGGAATACTATGTCAAGTTGATTATTGATCTATCATATATGTGTTGTTTATGATCTTGCATGCTCTCCGTTGCTAGTAGAGACTTTGGCCAAGTTGATACTTGTAACTCCAAGAGGGAGTATTTATGCTCGATAGTGGGTTCATGTCTCCATTGAATCTGGGGGAGTGACAGCAACCCCTAAGGTTGTGGATGTGTTGTTTCCACTAGGGATAAAACATCAATGCTTTGTCTAAGGATATTTGTATTGTTTACATTACTTACGCACTTAATGCAATTGTCTGTTGTTTGCAACTTAATACTGGAAGGGGTGCGGATGCTAACCCGAAGGTGGACTTTTTAGGCATAGATGCATGCTGGATGGCGGTCTATGTTCTTTGTCGTAATGCCCTAAGTAAATCTCATAGTAGTCATCATGATATGTATGTGCATTGTTATGCCCTCTCTATTTGTCAATTGCCCAACTGTAATTTGTTCACCCAACATGCTATTTATCTTATTGGAGAGACACCACTAGTGAACTGTGGACCCCGGTCCATTCTTTTACATCTGAAATACAACCTACTGCAATCATTGTTCTCTTTTGTTTTCTGCAAGCAAACATCATTTTCCACACCATACGTTTAATCCTTTGTTTTCAGCAAGCCGGTGAGATTGACAACCTTACTGTTAAGTTGGGGCAAAGTACTTTGATTGTGTTGTGCAGGTTCCACGTTGGCGCTGGAATCACTGGTGTTGCGCCGCACTACACTCCTTCACCAACAACCTTCACGTGGCCTTCATCTCCTACTGGTTCGATAATCTTGGTTTCTTTCTGAGGGAAAACTCGCTGCTGTACGCATCATACCTTCCTCTTGGGGTTCCCAATGGACGTGTGCTTTACCGTCACAAGCAGCTACTTTTCTGGCGCCGTTGCCGGGGAGATCAAGACACGCTGCAAGGGAAGTCTCTCGCATCCAATCTCTTTACTTTGTTTATTGTCTTGCTTTATTTTATTTTCTGTCTTGTTTGCTTTCTTTATATCAAAAACACAAAAAAATTAGTTACTTGCATTTAATTTATTTTGTTATCATGTCTAGTCCTGTACTTGTTACTCTATCACCTGAGGAATTGATCTTTACTTTTAAACAAGGGGATGATGAGAGTTTTAAAGAAGCTTGGTCTAGAATTTTTGATTCTTATGGTAAAACTGAACCTAAAATGACTCTAAGTTTGCTTCTTAGTAACTTTTATTTTGGGCTTATTGTTCGCTATAGATATGCTTTGGATGCTGTAGTGGGAGGAGATTTCCTTCACTGCGATGGGGATCAAGCTTTTAATGCCATAAAAAAATTGGTTGCATCATCTAGCTCAGCCAATAATTTTGATTCATCTCTTGCTAGCATTCATAATAGATTAAACACTCTCGAGACAAATATATCTTGTTTAAAAGAAGGGTATAACCAGATTCGTGAATATTATGATTATGTTCCAGTAAGCTTTGAACCTTCAATGTGGGTCCCTACTATTAAGGTTGCTATTTGTGGTGAAACTTTTTATGCCCGTTGTGATATTATGTCTGAGTTTTGCCATATGCCTAAAAGTATCTATGAATCTTTGACACTTTGGGGACTTACTGAAGGTGGAGAAGGAATAACTCTTACTGATAATTCTGTTATAATTCCTAAGGGGATAGCTGAAGGTGTGTTCACAACCTTTCTTGGAAGAACGGTATCCACTGATTATTTCGTTATTGAATGTGTAGGGACAGGACAAATCACACTTGGAAGATCCCTGTTGAAACTCTTGGGAGCAACCGTAGATGTGGGAAAAGGCACTCTAAATTTTATCTCTACACCCGGATGCGGTCATATATTCCTAGACCAAAGAGTAAGAACAAGAGTAAGAAGGGTAGGTGTAAAGCCCCTGGTAATAATGTTAATGCTTCTTCTCTTGATGGTACTTGATTTACACTTTCTGCACCTAGCTGAAAGGCGTTAAAGAAAAGCGCTTATGGGAGACAACCCATTATTTTATTCCTGCAATTTTTGTTTTATATTTGAGTCAAGGTGCTTGTTACTACTGTAGCAATACCTTTGTATCTTTATTTTATTGCATTGTTGTGCCAAGTAAAGTCTTTGATAGTAAAGTTGATACTAGATTTGGATTTCTGCGCAGAAACAGATTTTTAGCTGTCACGAATTTGAGTCGATCTCTCTGTAGGAAACTCGTAAAATGCTGAAACAATTCATGCGTGATCCTCATATATGTATGCAACATTCGTTCAACTGGAGCATTTCCATCTGAGCCTGTAAAGTGCCTCGAAAAAATTCGTCTTTACGGACTATTCTATTTTGACAGATTCTGCCTTTTATTTCGCATTGCCTCTTTTACTGTGTTGAGTGGATTTCTTTGCTCCATTAAATTTCAGTAGCCTTGGTTAATGTCTAGAAGTGTTGGGAATGATTGTGTCCTTGCTGAACATGTGAATTTTTGATTATGCACTAACCCTCTAACACTACAAGAAAAGTTGCCATGGCCGACGAAGTTGAAGTCGCGCCGTGGTTGCTGGTGTACCATGGCCGACGATTTTGGGTCCCTCCGTGGTGCATGTCAAAACTTTTTTTTTCTCGTTTTTGAGGCCACCTAGCCCGACGAAAGCGGCCAAAACGTCGCGTATGGTGGCCCGGGACGTGGTCCATCTCGAAATCTCGGGTTCGCCAGCCGAGTCAACGCAAATCCGCACCGCCGAGGGATGTAGGGCCCAGATGGTAGCCTCTCTGGCATTGTTTTTTTTCTAGATCTCGCCATCTCGTTCAACGTTCTCTGATCGAGCCGTTTACGATGCAGGATCATGGGTCCCGCATGTCATCCTCTATGAACCAAAATTCTTTCTATTCTTGGATTTTTTTTGACCCCCTGATTTCTGGCTACTTCCTTTTTCTTTTGATCCCTTGCCGCCTTGGAAACGTTGAGACCGCTGCTGCTAAATGGGACCCGCATGTCATCCTCTATGTGCAATCAACTTTCTTTTCTTGGAGTTTTTTTTGGCACCTCAAATTTGGTCACTTGCCTTTTTCTTTCGATCCCCTGCCGCCTCTCAAACGGTGATACCGCTGCTGCTAACTGGGACCCGCATGTCATCCTCTATGTACTATAAAACTTTCTTTTCTTGAATTATTTTTGGCACCTCATATTTGGTCACTTACCTTTTTCTTTCGATCCCCTGCTGCCTCTCAAACGGTGATACCGCTGCTGCTAAATGGGACCCGCATGTCATCCTCTATGTACTATAAAACTTTCTTTTCTTGAATTATTTTTGGCTCCTCATATTTTTTCACTTGCCTTTTTCTTTCGATCCCCTGCCGCCTCTCAAACGGTGATACCGCTGCTGCTAAATGGGACCCGCATGCCATCTTCTATGTACTATAAAACTTTCTTTTCTTGAATTATTTTTGGCTCCTGATATTTTTTCACTTGCCTTTTTCTTTCGATCTCATGCCACGTTTGAAACGTTGAGGAACCTGCAGGCTCATGGGACCCGCATGTCATCCTCTATGTACTATAAAAGTTCATTTTCTTGGTTTTTTTTCACCCTCTGATTTTGGCAATTTCTTTTTTCTTTTGATCCCCTGCCGCCTCTCAAACGGTGATACCGCTGCTGCTAAATGGGACCCGCATGTCATCCTCTATGTACTATAAAACTTTCTTTTCTTGGATTATTTTTGGCACCTCATATTCGTTCACTTGCCTTTTTCTTTCGATCCCCTGCCGCCTCTCAAACAGTGAGACCGCTGCAGCTAAATGGGACCCGCATGTCATCCTCTATGAGCAATCAACTTTCTTTTCTTGGAGTTTTTTTGGCACCTCATATTTGGGCACTTGCCTTTTTTCTTTCGATCCCCTGCCGCCTCTCAAACGGTGATACCGCTGCTGCTAAATGGGACCCGCATGTCATCCTCTATGTACTATAAAACTTTCTTTTCTTGGATTTTTTTGGCACCTCATATTTGGTCACTTGACTTTTTCTTTCGATCCACTGCTGCCTCTCAAACAGTGATACCGCTGCTAAATGGGACCCGCATGTCATCCTCTACGTACTATTAAACTTTCTTTTCTTGGATTTTTTTTGGCACCTCATATTTGGTCACTTGACTTTTTCTTTCGATCCCCTGCCGCCTCTTAAACAGTGATACCGCTGCTGCTAAATGGGACCCGCATGTCATTCTCTATGTACTATAAAACTTTCTTTTCTTGAATTATTTTTGGCACCTCATATTTGGTCACTTGCCTTTTTCTTTCGATCCCCTGCCGCCTTTGAAACGTTGAGTAAGCTGCTGGCTCATGGGTCCCGCATGTCATCCTCTACGAACAATAAAAGTTTCCTTTCTTGGAGTTATTTTTGACCCCTAATTTCTGGCTATTTGCCTTTTTCTTTTCATCCCCTGCCCCCTTTGAAACGATGAGGACGCTGTTGGCAGGTCGGTCCCACATGTCATCCTCTATGAACAATAAAAGTTTCCTTTGGTGGATTTATTTTTTACCCCTAATTAATTTCTGGCTATTTCCTTTTTTTCTTTGATCCTCGCCGCCTTGGAAACGTTGAGGATGTGCTGCCTCATCGGTCCCGCATGTCATCCTCTCGTAACGATAAATGTTTTCTTTTCTTGGATTTTTTACCAACTGATTTTTGGTTTTTTTATTTTCGATCCCTGCCACCTTTGAAACGTTGATGACGCTGCTGGCTCATGGGTCCTCGATGTCAGCCTCCCGTACAAGAAACATGTGATATCTTGATTATTTTGCGAGACAATAAACAAGTGTATTTCGCTCACGAGCTATTGCAAACGGATAAATTAAATCTTTATTTTTACAACTTATATCTTGAATCTCCTTGTTTTTTGTTTTGGCGAAGCATAGGACTTTCCTGTTTTTTTTTTGAGAAAAATCCGAACTTTCATGTTCTGGAGTGGGCTGAAATTGTACAAGTCAAAAGGCCCAGAAGGATAGTTCGAAGGCCCAGATGTCCAGATCCAGCCCAATTGAAATCTTTCTTTTCTTGGATTTTTTTCACCCCCTGATTTCTGGCTACTTCATTTTTCTTTTGGTCATGTGCCGCCTTGGAAATGTTGAGACCGCTGCTGCAAAATGGGACCCGCATGTCATCCTCTATGTACAATAAAGTTTCTTTTCTTGGATTATTTTTGGCTCCTGATATTTGGTCACTTGCCTTTTTCTTTCGATCTCATGCCACGTTTGAAACGTTGAGGAATCTGCTGGCTCATGGGACCCGCATGTCATCCTCTATGTACAATAAAAGTTTGATTTGTTGGATTTTTTCACCCGCTGATTTTTGGCGATTTCCTGTTTCTTTTGATCCTCG
Organism: Lolium perenne; assembly: GCF_019359855.2. NCBI lineage: Eukaryota > Viridiplantae > Streptophyta > Magnoliopsida > Poales > Poaceae > Lolium > Lolium perenne. The sequence goes on from NC_067247.2 coordinate 315,760,003, forward strand.
CGCCTTTGAAACGTTTAGTAAGCTGCTGGCTCATAGGTCCCACATGTCAGCCTGTATGAACGATAAAGCTTTCCTTTCTTGGAGTTTTTTTTGACCCCCTAATTTCTGGCTACTTTCATTTTCTTTTGATCTCAAGCCGCATTTGAAACGTTGGGACCACTGCCGCACAATGGGACCCGCATGTCATCCTGTATGTACAATCAAGTTTTTTTTGGGATTATTTTTGGCTCCTGATATTTGGTCACTTGCCTTTTTCTTTCGATCTCATGCCACGTTTGAAACGTTGAGGAACCTGCTAGCTCATGGGACCCGCATGTCATCCTCTATGTGCTATAAAACTTTCCTTTGTTGGATTTTTTTTACCCTCTGATTTTTGGCTTGCCTTTTTCTTTTGATCCCCTCTGCCCCCTTTGAAACGTTGAGTAAGCTGGCCGCTCAAGGGACCCGCATGTCATCCTCTATGTCCATCAACTTTCTTTTCTTGGATTTTTTGACCACCTAATTACTAGCTACTTTCTTTTTCTTTTGATCTCAAGCCGCATTTCAAACATTGAGACCGCTGCTGCAAAATTGGACCCACATGTCATCCTCTATGTACAATAAATCTTGGATTATTTTTGGCTCCTGATATTGGGTCACTTGCCTTTTTCTTTCGATCTCATGCCGCCTTTGAAACGTTGAGTAAGCTGCTGGCTCATGGGTCCCGCATGTCATCCTCTACGAACAATAAAAGTTTCCTTTCTTGGAGTTATTTTTGACCCCTAATTTCTGGCTATTTGCCTTTTTCTTTTCATCCCCTGCCCCCTTTGAAACGATGAGGACGCTGTTGGCAGGTCGGTCCCACATGTCATCCTCAATGAACAATAAAAGTTTCCTTTGGTGGATTTATTTTTGACCCCTAATTAATTTCTGGCTATTTCCTTTTATTCTTTTGATCCCCTGGCGCCTTGGAATCGTTAAGGATGCTGCTGCCTCATGGGTCCCGCATGTCATCCTCTCAGAAAGGTTAATGTTTCCTTTCTTGGATTTTGTTTACCAACTGATTTTTGGCTTTTTTTTCTTCTTTCGATCTCCTGCCGCCTTTAAAACGTTGACGACGCTGCTGGCTCACGGGTCCCACATGTCAGCCTCTATAAACAATAAACGTTGAGGATGCTGCTGCCTCATGGGTCCCGCAGGTCATCCTCTCAGAATGATAAATGTTTTCTTTTCTTGGATTTTTTTTACCAACTTATTTTTGGTTTTTTTTTATTTTCGATCCCCTGCCGCCTTTGAAACGTTGACGACGCTGCTGGCTCATGGGTCCCCGATGTCAGCCTCCCCGTACAAGAAACATGTGATATCTTATTTTGCAGACAATAAACATTGTATTTCGCTCTGAGCTATTGCAAACTGATAAATTAAATATTTATATTTACATAGACAAACTTATATGTTGAATCTCCTTGTTTTTTGTTTTTGCGAAGCATAGGACTTTCCTGTTTTTTTTTTAGAAAAATCCGAACTTTCCTCTTTTGGAGTGGGCTGAAATTGTACGAGTAAAAAGGCCCAGCAAGATAGTTCGAAGGCCCAGATGTCCAGATGCAGCCCAATTGAAATCTTTCTTTTCTTGGATTTCTGGCTACTTCATTTTTCTTTTGGTCCTGTGCCGCCTTGGAAGCGTTGAGACCGCTGCTACAAAATGGGACCCGCATGTCATCCTCTATGTACTATAAAACTTTCTTTTCTTGGATTTTTTTGGCACCTCATATTTGGTCACTTGCCTTTTTCTTTCGATCGCCTGCCGCCTCTCAAACGTTGATACTTTCTTTGCTAAATGGGACCCGCATGTCATCCTCTATGTACATTCAAGTTTCTTTTCTTGGATTATTTTTGGCTCTTGATATTTGGTCACTTGCCTTTTTCTTTCGATCTCATGCCACGTTTGAAACGTTGAGGAACCTGCTGCTAAATGGGACCCGCATGTCATCCTCTATGTGTTATAAAAGTTTATTTTCTTGGATTTTTTTTCACCCTCTGATTTTTGGCTATTTCCTTTTTCTTTTCATCCCCTGCCGCCTTGGAAACGTTGAGTAAGCTGCTGGCTCATGGGACCCGCATGTCATCCTCTATGTCCATCAACTTTCTTTTCTTGGATTTTTTTGAGCCCCTAATTTCTAGCTACTTTCTTTTTCTTTTGATCTCAAGACGCATTTGAAACATTGAGACCGCTGCTGCAAAATGGGACCCGCATGTCATCCTCTATGTACAATAAATCTTGGATTATTTTTGGCTCCTGATATTTGGTCACTTGCCTTTTTTTTGATCACCTGCCGCCTTTGAAACGTTGAGGATTCTGCTGGCTCATGGGTCCCACATGTCAGCCTCTATGAACAATAAACTTTCTTTTCTTGGATTATCTTTGGCTCCTGATATTTTGTCACTTGCCTTTTTCTTTCGATCTCATGCCGCCTCTCGAAACGTGGAGTAACCTTGGCTCATTGGTCCCGCATGTCATCCTCTAAGAACAATAAAAGTTTCCTTTCTTGGATTTATTTTTTACCCCTAATTTCTGGGTATTTGCCTTTTTATTTTGATCCCCGCCCCTTTGAAACGATGAGGACGTCATATGGCGGGTCGGTCCCACATGTCATCCTCTATGAACAATAAAAGTTTCCTTTGGTGGATTTATTTTTGACCCCCGATTAATTTCTCGGCTATTTCCTTTTTTTCTTTTGATCCCTGTCGCTTCTCAAACGGTGATACCGCTGATGCTAAATGGGACCAGCATGTCATCCTCTAAGAACTATAACACTGTCTTTTCTTGGATTTTATTTGGCACCTCAAATTTGGTCACTTGCCTGTTTCGTTCGATCGCTTTGCCGCCTCTCAAACGTTGATACTGGCCTGCTAAATGGGACCCGCATGTCATCCTCTATGAACAATAAAGTTTCTTTTCTTGGATTATCTTTGGCTACTGATATTTGATCACTTGCATTTTTATTTCGATCTCATGCCGACTTTGAAACGTTGAGGCTGCTGGCTCATGGGTCCCGCATGTCATCCTCTATGAACAATAAAAGTTTCCTTTGTTGGATTTATTTTTTACCCTACTTAATTTCTGGCTATTTCCTTTTTCTTTTGATCCCCTGCCGCCTTGGAATAGTTGAGGATGCTGCTGCCTCATGGGTCCCGCATGTCATCCCCTCAGAAAGGTAAATGTTTCTTTTCTTGGTTTTGTTTACCAACTGATTTTTGGCTTATTTTTTCTTTCGATCTCCTGCCGCCTTTAAAACGTTGACGACGCTGCTGGCTCATGGGTCCCTGATGTCAGCCTCCCCGTACAAGAAACATGTGATATCTTGATTATTTTGCAGACAATAAACAGTGTATTTCGCTCTGAGCTATTGCAAAGGGATAAATTAAATCTTTGTTTTTACATAAACAAACTTATATGTTGAATCTCCTTGTTTTTTGTTTTTGCCAAGCATTGGACTTTCCTGTTTTGGAGTGGGCTTAAATTGTACGAGTCAAAAGGCTTCCAACACGATAGTTCGAAGGCCCAGATGTCCAGATGCAGCCCAATTGAAATCTTTCTTTTCATGGATTTTTTGACACCCTGATTTCTGGCTACTTCCTTTGTCTTTTGATCCTGTGCCACCTGGAAACTATGAGACCGCTATTGCAAAATGGGACCCACATGTCATCCTCTATGTACAATAAAAGTTTCTTTTCGTGGATTATTTTTGGCTCCTGATATTTGGTCACTTGCCTTTTTTCTTTCGATCCCGTGCAAAATGGGACCCGCATGTCGTCCTCTATTTACAAAAAAGTTTCCTTTCTTGGAGTTATTTTTTACCCTAATTTGTGGCTACTTCCTTTTTTTGATCCCCTGCCGCCTTTGAAACGTTGAGGACTCTGCTGGCTCATGGGCCCCACATGTCAGCCTCTGTGAACAATAAACCTTTCCTCTGTGAACACTAGCATTGACGAACTGAATGTGAACATGCGTTACAGGCTTTTTTTAGTAAATTTTGTCAACCAATTGCTAGCTTCTGTATATATCACTAGTAGTACATACATCGCGAAAGCATTAGAATATTAGACCATGTTCACAAGAATAACATCAAGTCTGAACTACATTAACAGAGTGATAAAATATATTGTTCAGACCAGTACAAAATATAGGGAGTTAAACTAACACTATGCAGAAATTGGCCCATCTCTTGCATATATCCCTCTAGCAAAGGGATCAGCCACTGACAAGTCATGTACCAACCAGCTAAGAACACCGTCCGAGCTGAACTTATCTAAGGATGGTAAATATCCAAACTGAAAATCAACATCTCTATAAGCGGTGTTCTTCAGGTCTAGCTGCTTGAACTGGGTATCCCACCAAATCTTCTTGTGATGATATCTTACAACAAAATTCATTACTTTGAGCATTCTAGTGTTCTGTATAAAGAACCTGGAGACAATAACATCATTTCTCCTTCCTCGGTAGTCAGAAATCGAAATTTCTTTGAGGTGGAGATCAAGGCATTCAATGGGACAGGCTGGCTCATTATGCAGCACATGAACCTTATTGCCGGTTCTATAAAACTGCAAAGAAGTCAAATTAAGTAGTCAGTACAATAACAAAGTACTTCATAGCTATCAACTAATGAATATCTCAGGTGAGTTGAATCATGTGTTAATTGAGGACCGTGGAACAACATAATCCCCTGACACGTTCCAATTTGATAGATGCACTTTTTTACATCTGTTATTGTCATTGTAAAGTTGGGGAAAGGTTACCAACATGGGAAACTCCAATCCGCAACTAGTTGCGGGTGCACCCCATTTTTCTTTTGACACTTCCAAGTTTCCAAAACAAATGTAAACTAAAAGTCTGGACATACATTGTGTTCTATCATGTGCTTCTGTGAAGTTTCATCCAAAAATATGATAATATGTGATCTACACAAAAAAAGAACAAATGATGTGTAAATAGTAAGTCACACTATTTACATATGTCTTCTCTTTTTTACACAGATCACATATTATCATGTGTTTATATGAAACTTCACAGATGCACAAGATAGAACACATTGTATGACAAGAAGTTTAGTTTTGAACCAACATAATATAACTCCATTGTGGATGTTCTTCTAGTACAATTGTTCAACTGATCTAGGCTAATAACAGGTTAACTCCATGTAACTCTACAGTTTTTGCTCATAGTGGTAAACAGTTAACAACAACGAATTTACCTGGATATATAGCTTCTCCGTGCAGGGAAAGCATCTAAGAAATGCAAGCAGTTGATCCAGACGAGGGCCGTCAGATTTTAGAACCAAGTTCTTCACTGTGCACAGAGAATTTTCCAAGCTTATGGGCATCATCCTCTACAGGACAATGGTACATATGTAAAAAAAAATAACAAAAATGTGAGTTAATTCAACAAGAAGAAGGCTGTTCTACCAAAAAGTTTATGCGTCCAATAACAAGTTGGCAGCCAGGGTACGACGCAAAGCCCAACACCATCAACTTTGGTGCGTTGGCGACCTGGATTAGTAGTGGAACATCATCAACGCATATGACCAATCTCTCGAGGCAAGATGCATCCATAATTTGCACCGTGTCTAACTGAATAAGTTCGGTGGTGTTGCGTTTCCAATAGCTAGCCACACTAATTGTACGAAGATTTGGCATTTGAATGTTGAGTTGGGTGAACCCGTGGACCCTCAAGGTGAAGTGCCTCGAGCACAATACAGCGGGTGAACAGGCGGTCGATGTTCGTCGCCTTACAGATGTAGACGTCATAGAGCAAGAGCCTTTTGAGTTGGGGGAAAAGAAGCATGGAGTTGGCATGAATCTCGGGCAAATAGCAAGTAGAAATGCTGACAATGCGCAGCGTGGGCGCGCAGCGGAACGCCGACAGCGGGAAGGAGCGCATCACTGTTCCAGCATCAAATCTGAGGTTCTCGACGCAAGATAGGGTGCTGGACCGGAACCAGCTGTCGAGCGTGGTGTCGACCTTGCAAGTGGTTCTGAAGGGGTCGATTGACACGCTTCTGGCGGGGCCAGGGTGAGCGGCGAGGATACTGGAGACCGCGGCGATGCGTTTGTGGTTTTGCTTGGCGAGTTGGTCGTCGATCTCGAGGTTAAGTGGGACGGAGTGCCAGAGGTGGCGCCACCGTTTGGAGACCAAGGTTGTGCTTACAGCGGATATAGTGGGCAGGTGGGAGATGATGATGTGGAGAATCTGGTCCGGTAGGCGGCTGATGAGGTCGTTGTCGCCGACGAGGAGGTTAAGTGGGACGGAGCGCCAGAGGTGGCGCCACCGTTTGGAGAGCAATGTTGTCCTTACAGCGGATATCATGGGCAGGAGGGAGATGATGATGTGCAGCATCTCGTCGGGGAGGCGGCTGATGAGGTCGAGGCTCGACGGAGGCTCTTCCCGATCTGGCTCGACCCGCCTTCGGGAGTTGAGCGGCTCCGCCTCCATCTGACACGGCGGTGACACATGCAACGCCGCAGTCGTCTGCTCGAAGTGTGTAGCAGGTAGCGGAGCGGATCTGCTGGACAGGGGAATAGGCGCAGCGGCGGTGGTGAGGACAGAAAGGTACTCGGTGGTGGATTTAGGTGGATGGCGGATGCAAGTGCGCTGGGGGTTTTTGGAGGAGACGGCAAGCGCTATGCAAGGAACTATTGCGGCGGGCGGCCAGCCGGGGTGCCTGAGGAGAGAAAGGTATACTACTACTAATGATGCGGTGCGGCGTTTGCGTCTCCCTTCCCCACGCGTGCAGCCTTCACATTTCACAAGACGTGCGAGTTTTTCAACAGAGATTATCAAGTGGAGAGACTTTCCCAATGCAATTGTCTCTCCACTTGATAATCACTCTTGAAAACACCGAGAAGATGGTGGTGAAGAAGACGGAGAGGCAAGGAAAAAACAATATGAATTGAAATCAAATATAATACGGGCGTTCCTTCTCTCTCTGGTCTCTGCTGCACTTACTGCACCTGTGGTGCAGGCATGTGACCCGAGAAGAAGCTAATGTACTGTATAGCCGTCCCTTGCACGCCGTGTAGCTGTATTTTGTCTCGTCAAATCAGCTCGGGACAGTTTCAGCAGAGTTTTTTCTTGCCATCATCATAATAGGCAAACATTACCACGGGCACACGGTAGTGCACATCCAACTTCTACTACTCAATCCTCCATATGCTGCACAAACCACCACTTTAACTTTTTCTTCGCAGTTTTCATGATTTTTAGCAGTTTCCACCATGTGGTGGTCTAATCTGTTGCAATTTTTACCACTTGGTCATCTGATCAGTTATTTTGTCATGTCGATAGAAAAATCAACAAGTGGATGCCAACTTTTTTGAAGGGCTACTCTCTAAAACATAGTTTGCATTATGGCATGTTTGGTATTTTCCCTAGGTAGTACATCCAAAAAAAAATTTGACTACATGCTTTTATTTGCCTATTTTAAGCACCTTTTACCATGATTTCAAATTTAGGTCAAACTCACGGGGGCCATAGGATGCACGGCATTTATTTGGCAATTGTTTCAGTATGGCCAACTAGTTAGGCCTCCTTTGGTTCATAGGAAAAGGAAAATCATAGAATTGGGATGTCATGTCTACTTGAATCCTATGGGAATCGTGCTCCTTTGATTCATATGATTGTCATAGGAATTATGTTGGATTTGGTTCTTATGGGAAAAATTCCTATACAAGTCATTTGATTCATAGGAACTATTCATATAGGAATCTTGTAGTGCAAATCTTATAGGAAAAAACCATTAGCTAATACCTCATGGAAAAGTTCCTTTGCTACAATCAAAGACACATCATGCCGAAGTTTTGTTCTAGGACATGGACACGTTCAAACTAATCATGGTAATAGATGATACAACATCGCACACATAAATAGACGACATGTCTAAAATCATACATTTTTTGAACACAGAAATGTCCCGAAGGACCTGGCGACACTGCTTTTATATTATGATGATGACGGTGGGATTACAGACTGCAAGCTAGGAGGACCCTCCAAGTAAAAGGAAACTACAGACAAGACATCCAAAAGTACAAAAAGAACTCTAGTTCTAGAAAAGGAAACTCCATCCGGTCCTTCTCCACCGAGCTCAGATTAGCCTCAAAGCGCGATCATCTTCTCCATCGAGACCGGCAAGATCAACCACCTACCGTCTCGTTGGCGCATGCGGGCACGTCGCCTCATGTTGAAAGTATTCGAGCAAGTCGCCGCTCATGTCGCAACCATCGTTGCTGCAATCCACCTTAAACAAGGAGGCAAATCTACTTAAATCCTCATCCTCTTCGTAGATGTCGTCGCAGTTCGAGTACACGAGACTGGGCAGGTTTCTTAAGTAGCTTCCGCATGCAATGTGATGTCCCTCCCCCATGCGAATGCACTGCTTAATACAAGGAAATTTACATGACTGTTGGCCCAAAGAAAAATACAGCTGGGTGGAACCTAGTGAAGAAAGTACTAACCCGGTATAGTGGACGTCGTGCGATTTGAGAGCACAAACCGCAGATGAACGTTCTTCTCACCACATTCTTTTCCATAACACATTCACGGGAAAAGTCCATGCTTTCAGATGGAGGACTTTCACCTTGGAAGACGCCCTGGCATCCCGGGCACGCGCCACCGGGCAGGTTCCTAGCGCAGCTGTCGCATGCAACCTTCTTGCACGAACAAAGACCTTTGCTTAATACAAGGAAATTAACACGACTGTTAGCCCAAATTAAAATACATCTTGATGAACCTAGTGAAGAAAGTACTAACCCGCCAAAATGGAGGTTGTGCGGATTGAGAGCACAAACCGCAGGTGAGCAGTCTTCTCAATTTAGCATCGCCGACAAAAGCTCTAAAGCTACCAGGGGGAACCTCCATGCCCAACGATTCTAAATGGGAATATGAATTTAGAGGATGTGAAGGAGATAGGGATAGAGGGTCGTAGTCTTCGACTTGTATAGTATATATAGGCGAGGGAATTGCAGATTCCACCAAGGAACGAGATCCAGTGACTTCACTGGCGACTTGTACGTGAGTCATTCGATCAAGATCCAACGCACATGGTTGATCCAAATTTTAAACTTAAAATTAAACTCAATTTTCAAATGAAGTAAAACTTTACCAGAATACTTAAGAAAGATATATATCTTACTTGTAATGTTTTCGATTTTTTTGAGCAACTTAAAATGTGACTACAAATTCTGGATCAACTGTGTCCGTTGGATCTTGATCCGATGGCTCATGTACGTAAAGTTGCATTTTGGAGTAAGTAAAGTCACTGGCCTCAAGTTCCACCACCTCATACTTCGTATGTTGCACAAAAACACCATTTGGAAGGATATTTTGCGGTTTCCACCATGTACTGCTCCAATCTGTTGTGATTTCACCACTTAATCTTCTAATCAACCAATTATACTGGTAAATATTCTCTTACTTTGCATCTCAAACATTTCCCTGACTTTGAGTCCCTGAACGCGCACTAGTACACTCAATAAAGACAGAGAGAGAGAGACGCTGAGGAGGACTTTGAGTTCTAGTACCTCACCTGCCCGAAATAAGTACGCTGGCAGCCTGACCTGCCCTAAGTACGTCCGGTCAAATCGATGCCTTGCCTTGCACGCCGTCTGCGCGCATCCATGTCTTCCCGATGAAATTGTCAGTCCAATAAAATCGGAAATTTAATTCGGCTATTGGGCGGATATGCTACCTCGACCCAAAAAAACATATTTTTAATTTTCAAAAAATTCTAACAAAAAAATCCGCATGTACTTCTCGATAATCTATGTGTGTTCGTGTAGTTTCGTGAAAAGCCGATATTTTTTGTGGTTGATGTAAGAAGACAAAAGCAAGTACTCCGTATTACAAACAGCTTTATTTTTAGCAATAAATTTTATCTTTTTTACATAGCCCAAACGACAATTTAGTTTTTTATGGAAAGACTTTATGCGCTCTTAGCATGTGAAGATGAAAAGAATAATTTTTTGTTTGGAATTTTTTTACATTTCAAAATATATAGATGTTGCAGTTCAAACTAAAGGGAGCATACACAACCAGGAGCCAAAACATCCTCCCCCAAAAAATATGATTTGTTTTCTATTTGCGACGCTTCCGCGATGCCTATCACATGTCTATATAGCCGCAGCTAGCACCATCGAGCACGCCCCAATGCTCTGTGTATTGTCTTGTCAATTCAATGGTCAAGGTAATCTGACCAAAAGATACGTCTTGGAGTACGCGTGCGCCTTATTCCTTGAAATGGAGGTAGTGTGGCCCAAATGCGAAAAGTGTTACTCCTCCTATTCTAGTATACCATACTACGTATTACTCAAAACAAGTTAGAAGTTATGTCAAGTATGACTAGTGCAAATAAACCCTCTGGCATTAAGAGTATGTTAGAAGTTCGGATCATGATGAACAAGTTAAATGTAATCTTCAAAACGTACAGCTATGTCAAGTATGACTAGTGCAAATAAACCCTCTGGCATTAAGAGAAACATCAAATAGTACAAAACACCTGAACAAAAACGAAATTACAACAAAATCCTTGAGATGCCCTTCGTCTTCAACCTCCAGACCGTGTCGACAGCACCGTGGCCGACACTAATCCAACCCAGGAAGCCAGAATCCTAGGATAAGCAAGCTCGGAAGGTAGGTGGCCACGGAAGCTCTAGCACGTACCAATTCAGCACGCGCGAGGGCCCGCCCAGCATCTCAATCGGCACGGTGTGAAGCCAGTCCTTGTCTCGAGCTCTCTCGAAGCGTGAGAGCTCGCCGGATTCTCTGTCGAGAGCAAGAATGAAGTTTCTGAGCCCACCGAACACGTACCACTGGAAGAAACGGGCGTTGCACCCCACAAAGAGGATATCCGACAGGCCTGTGTGCGTGGCGTGGAGAGGCACGATGGCGCCGGAGGAGGTCCAAGCGTGGCCACCAGGGCCAGGCGAAAACACGCAGGTCTTGCAGATGCCGTCATGATAGATCAGGCACGTCACCCTGTAATTTGACAGACTGATGCGAGCCGCAGCGTCCTCGCCATGGAGGGCGGCGCCCAGGAACAAGCTTACGAATGTTGTGTGCGAAACAGCAGGGGGTGGAGGGACCGTCACGTACTGACCTGCCAGGGGATCACAGACGACGAGACGTGAAGGCTGCTCGAAAGGCTTTCCGTGTTCGGTGTGGTCGAAGTCCGCAAGGAGTAGGAGGCCGCCCCGAGAGTCGGCGAGCTCCAAACTGAGGTCGCCGTTTGGCACCCATGGGAGGAAGTCGAGCGCGAGATTATTTGCGGCGACCCCGGCCCAACATGACGAGGAAGAGGGAACGAAGTGGGGCAGCAAGCCAGACGGCCGATAGTGACAATGGGAGAAGCTGATGTGGTAGTGGCCGGCGACTATGGAGGATGGCGCACCGTGGCGAGCGGAGAGGACACGAAAGTCCTCCGCCGCGATGACCTTGCGCCAGCTCCTGCAGGCGAACGCGGCGCGGACGAGATCCAGAGGCGAGGTGAGGCGCAGGAACACCAGCCCGACAAGTTCATCCGGGATGGCGTCACCCTTGTCCTCCTGCCCGGACTTCCTCTGAGCATTCTTCCAGCGGGGGCGGCTGTGCCCCATCTCCGGCTGGACCTAGCTCGCGTACGGGGGCGAGGTGTGCTGTAGGGAGGAAGCTAGGGAAGTAGCGAGGCGGCCGGCTTGGTAGAGACTAGAGGAGTTAAGGAGGAGACTTATGTACTGAAAAAGTTCCGTGGAATCAAATTCCTATATTGGTTAATTACATGCAAGGATGAGCAGAGTAGTTGGTTGTGTAATTGAGACGAGATTACGAGCTTGATCCCCACACACGAACCACATCGTAAAGCTTCATGAAAGAAAAATAGGAAAACAACAAAATTGTGTGGCACAACAGTTGCTTTCTCCAAGTTCCTATAGAGGGAGTACTATGAACATATTCAAACTAGACAAATCATGTATCCCCTTGATGTCTACTTCCCCCTCCTTTTCCTGTAGACAGTGTTGGGCCTCCAAGAGCAGAGGTTTGTAGAACAGCAGCAAGTTTTCCCTTAAGTGGATCACCTAAGGTTTATCGAACTCAGGGAGGAAGAGGTCAAAGATATCCCTCTCATGCAACCCTGCAACCACAAAGCGAGAAGTCTCTTGTGTCCCCAACACACCAAATAGGTGCACTAGTTCGGCGAAGAGATAGTGAAATACAGGTGGTATGAATATATATGAGCAGTAGCAACGGTGCCAGGAAATAGCTTGCTGGCGTGTAGTTGATGGTGGTAGTATTCCAGCAGTAGTAACGCAGTAAAACAGTAAACAAGCAGCGATAGCAGTATTTAGGAACAAGGCCTAGGGATTACACTTTCACTAGTGGACACTCTCAACATTGATCACATAACAGAATAGATAAATGCATACTCTACACTCTTGTTGGATGATGAACACATTGCGTAGGATTACACGAACCCTCAATGCCGGAGTTAACAAGCTCCACAATTCAATGTTCATATTTAAATAACCTTAGAGTGCAAGATAGATCAACATAACCAAATAGATCACATCAATACCATCATAGTAATAGTTAACTTCACAATCCACAACAGATCATGATCATAGCCTACGACAAGAACCACATGGTGCACACACTAGTCACCTTTACACCATGCAGGAGGAATAGAATACTTTAATAACATCACTAGAGTAGCACATAGATGAATTGTGATACAAAACTCATATGAATCTCAATCATGTAAAGCAGCTCATGAGATTATTGTATTGAGGTACATAGGAGAGAGATGAACCACATAGCTACCGGTACAGCCCCGAGCCTCGATGGAGAACTACTCCCTCCTCATGGGAGCAGCAGCGGTGATGAAGATGGCGGTGGAGATGGCAGTGGTGTCGATGGAGAAGCCTTCCGGGGGCACTTCCCCATTCCGGCGGCGTGCCGGAACAGAGACTCCTGTCCCCCAGATCTTGGCTTCACGATGGCGGCGGCTCTGGAAGGTTTTCTCTGGTTTCGTCGAACGTGGTAGGGTTTTCGCGACGGAGGCTTTAAATAGGCGGAAGGGCAGCCTCGGAGGGGGCCTGGGGCCACCACACCATAGGGCGGCGCGGCCCCCCCTCTGGCCGCGCCAGGGTGTAGTGTGGGGCCCCAGGGGCTTCCCTACAGCGGCTCTCGGGTGTTCTGGATGCTTCCGGGCAAAATAGGAACACAGGCGTTGATTTCGTCCGATTCCGAGAATATTTCGTTACTAGGATTTCTGAAACCAAAAACAGCGAGAAACAGAGCGGCACTTCGGCATCTTGTTAATAGGTTAGTTCCAGAAAATGCACGAATATGACATAAAGTGTGCATAAAACATGTAGATATCATCAATAATGTGGCATGGAACATAAGAAATTATCGATACGTCGGAGACGTATCAGCATCCCCAAGCTTAGTTTCTGCTCGTCCCGAGCAGGTAAACGATAAACAAAGATAATTTCTGGAGTGATATGCCATCATAACCTTGATCATACTATTTGTAAAGCATATGTAGTGAATGCAGCGATCAAAACAATGTATATGACATGAGTAAACAAGTGAATCATATAGCAAAGACTTTTCATGAATAGTACTTCAAGACAAGCATCAATAAGTCTTGCATAAGAGTTAACTCATAAAGCAATAATTCAAAGTAAAGGCATTGAAGCAACACAAAGGAAGATTAAGTTTCAGCGGTTGCTTTCAACTTGTAACATGTATATCTCATGGATAATCGTCAACATAGAGTAATATAATAAGTGCAATATGCAAGTATGTAGGAATCAATGCACAGTTCACACAAGTGTTTGCTTCTTGAGGTGGAGAGAAATAGGTGAACTGACTCAACAATAAAAGTAAAAGAATGGTCCTCCATAGAGGAAAGCATCGATTGCTATATTTGTGCTAGAGCTTTGATTTTGAAAACATAAAGAGAGCATAAAAATAAAGTTTTGAGAGGTGTATGTTGTTGTCAACGAATGGTAGCGGGTACTCTAACCCCCTTGCCAGACAAACCTTCAAAGAGCGGCTCCCATTTTATTTTATTTTTGGGTGGCACTCCTTCCAACCTTTCTTTCACAAACCATGGCTAACCGAATCCTCGGGTGCCTGCCAACAATCTCATACCATGAAGGAGTGCCTTTTTATTTTAGTTTTATTATGATGACACTCCTCCCAACCTTTGCTTACACAAGCCATGGCTAACCGAATCCTTCGGGTGCCATCCAACAATCACATACCATGGAGGAGTGTCTATTTAAGTTAATTAATTTGGGAATGGGAATCCCATTGCCAGCTCTTTTTGCAAATTATTGGATAAGCGGATGAAGCCACTAGTCCATTGGTGAAAGTTGCCCAACAAGATTGAAAGATAAACACCACATACTTCCTCATGAGCTATAAAACATTGACACAAATCAGAGGTGATAAATTTTGAATTGTTTAAAGGTAGCACTCAAGCAATTTACTTTGGAATGGCGGAGAAATACCATGTAGTAGGTAGGTATGGTGGACACAAATGGCATAGTGGTTGGCTCAAGTATTTTGGATGCATGAGAAGTATTCCCTCTCGATACAAGGTTTAGGCTAGCAAGGCTATTTGAAACAAACACAAGGATGAACCGGTGCAGCAAAACTCACATAAAAGACATATTGTAAATATTATAAGACTCTACACCGTCTTCCTTGTTGTTCAAACTCAATACTAGAAATTATCTAGACCTTAGAGAGACCAAATATGCAAACCAAATTTTAGCATGCTCTATGTATTTCTTCATTAATGGGTGCAAAGTATATGATGCAAGAGCTTAAACATGAGCACAACAATTGCCAAGTATCACATTACCCAAGACATTTATAGCAATTACTACATGTATCATTTTCCAATTCCAACCATATAACAATTTAACGAAGAAGAAACTTCGCCATGAACATTAGAAGCTAAGAACACATGTGTTCATATGAACCAGCGGAGCGTGTCTCTCTCCCAAACAAGCATTTATTCAAACAAAACAAAAAACAAAAACAAACAGACGCTCCAAGTAAAGCACATAAGATGTGATGGAATAAAAATATAGTTTCAGGGGAGGAACCTGATAATGTTGTCGATGAAGAAGGGGATGCCTTGGGCATCCCCAAGCTTAGACACTTGAGTCTTCTTGATATATGCAGGGGTGAACCACCGGGGCATCCCCAAGCTTAGAGCTTTCACTATTCTTGATCATAGTATATCATCCTCCTCTCTTGACCCTTGAAAACTTCCTTCACACCAAACTTCTCATAAACTTCATTAGAGGGGTTAGTACATAATCAAAAACTCACATGTTCAGAGGTGACACAATCATTCTTAACACTTCTGGACATTGCTCAAAGCTACTGGAAGGTAATGGAACAAAGAAATCCACCCAACACAGCGAAAGAAGCAATGCAAAATAAAAGGCAGAATCTGTCAAAACAGAACAGTCCGTAAAGACGAATTTCTAATAAATACTTCCGTTGCTCAAATCAGAAAACTCAAAACTAATGAAAGTTGCGTACATATCTGAGGAACACGCACGTAAATTGGCATATTTTTCTGATTTTTCTATAGAGAAAACAGCCCAGATTCGTGACAGATAGAAATCTGTTTCTGCGCAGAAATCCAAATCTAGTATCAACCTTCGATTAGAGGCTTCACTTGGCACAACAAAACACAAAACTAAGATAAGGAGAGGTTGCTACAGTAGTAAACAACTTCCAAGACACAAATATAAAACAAAGTACTGTAGCAAAATAACACATGGGTTATCTTCCAAGAAGTTCTTTCTTTATAGCCATTAAGATGGGCTCAGCAGTTTTAATGATGCACTCATAAGAAATAGTAATTGAAGCGAAAGAGAGCATCCAGAGGCAAATTCAAAACACATTTAAGTCTAACATGCTTCCTATGCATAGGAATCTTGTAAATAAACAAGTTCATGAAGAGCAAAGTAACAAGCATAGGAAGATAAAACAAGTATAGCTTGAAAAATTTCAGCACATAGAGAGGCATTCTAGTAACATGAAAATTTCTACAACCATATTTTCCTCTCTCATAATAACTTTCAGTAGCAACATGAGCAAACTCAACAATGTAACTATCACACAAAGCATTCTTATCATGAGTCTCATGCATAAAATTATTACTCTCCACATGAGCATAATCAATTTTATTAGTTGTAGTGGGAGCAAATTCAACAAAGTAGCTATCATTATTATTCTCATCAAGTGTTGGAGGCATAGTATAATCACGACAAAATTTACTCTACATAGTAGGTGGCACCAAAAGACCACTATCATTATAATCATCATATATGGGAGGCAAAGTATCATCAAAGAAAATTTTCTCCTCAATGCTTGGGGGACTAAAAATATCAAGCTCATCAAAACCAGCTTCCCCAAGCTTAGAACTTTCTATATCATTATCAACAATGGTGTTCAATGTGTTCATGCTAATATGTTCCATGGGTTTTTTAATTTTCAGATCAAACCATCCATGTCTTAAATCAGGAAATAGAGTAAAAAGCTTATTGTTGTCCATTATGCCAAACTAGTGTAAACAAGAAACAAAAAGTTGCAATTGCAGGATCTAAAGGAAATAGCTTCGAGTACTTACAACGGCGCCGGAAAATAGCTTAGTAGCCGAGATCCGGCGTGTGAGTACCTTTTACCTTTCCTCCCCGGCAACGGCGCCAGAAAATAGCTGGATGTCTACTTCCCCCTCCTTTTCCTGTAGACAGTGTTGGGCCTCCAAAAGCAGAGGTTTGTAGAACAGCAGCAAGTTTTCCCTTAAGTGGATCACCCAAGGTTTATCGAACTCAGGGAGGAAGAGGTCAAAGATATCCCTCTCATGCAACCCTGCAACCACAAAGCGAGAAGTCTCTTGTGTCCCCAACACACCAAATAGGTGCACTAGTTCGGCTAAGAGATAGTGAAATACAGGTGGTATGAATATATATGAGCAGTAGCAACGGTGCCAGGAAATAGCTTGCTGGCGTGTAGTTGATGGTCGTAGTATTGCAGTAAATAGTAACGCAAAGAAACAAGAAACAAGCAGCGATAGCAGTATTTAGGAACAAGGCCTAGGGATTACACTTTCACTAGTGGACACTCTCAACATTGATCACATAACAGAATAGATAAATGCATACTCTACACTCTTGTTGGATGATGAACACATTGCGTAGGATTACACGAACCCTCAATGCCGGAGTTAACAAGATCCACAATTCAATGTTCATATTTAAATAACCTTAGAGTGCAAGATAGATCAACATAACCAAATAGATCACATCAATACCATCATAGTAATAGTTAACTTCACAATCCACAACAGATCATGATCATAGCCTACGACAAGAACCACATGGTGCACACACTAGTCACCTTTACACCATGCAGGAGGAATAGAATACTTTAATAACATCACTAGAGTAGCACATAGATGAATTGTGATACAAAACTCATATGAATCTCAATCATGTAAAGCAGCTCATGAGATTATTGTATTGAGGTACATAGGAGAGAGATGAACCACATAGCTACCGGTACAGCCCCGAGCCTCGATGGAGAACTACTCCCTCCTCATGGGAGCAGCAGCGGTGATGAAGATGGCGGTGGAGATGGCAGCGGTGTCGATGGAGAAGCCTTCCGGGGGCACTTCCCCGTTCCGGCGGTGTGCCGGAACAGAGACTCCTGTCCCCCAGATCTTGGCTTCGCGATGGTGGCGGCTCTGGAAGGTTTTCTCTGGTTTCGTCGAACGTGGTAGGGTTTTCGCGACGGAGGCTTTAAATAGGCGGAAGGGCAGCCTCGGAGGGGGCCTGGGGCCACCACACCATAGGGCGGCGCGGCCCCCCCTCTGGCCGCGCCAGGGTGTAGTGTGGGGCCCCCAGGGCTTCCCTCTGGCGGCTCTCGGGTGTTCTGGATACTTCCGGGCAAAATAGGAACATGGGCGTTGATTTCGTCCGATTCCGAGAATATTTCGTTACTAGGATTTCTGAAACCAAAAACAGCAAAAAACAGGAACTGGCACTTCGGCATCTTGTTAATAGGTTAGTTCCAGAAAATGCACGAATATGACATAAAGTGTGCATAAAACATGTAGATATCATCAATAATGTGGCATGGAACATAAGAAATTATCGATACGTCGGAGACGTATCACCCCTAACCCCTAAAACTCAGTCTTATGAAATCTAGCATAAAGAGATCGAAGTCGTTTTGGGTTTCAAACATGGAAATTTCAAGAACATCCCAAAAGCTTCATTTTAGAGTGACTAAGAAGGATCCATGCTTACCTTTTCATTTTCATGTTTTAAACTTGTTCAAATCATGGTCAAACCTAGGATTTGACCAAGATTCAAATGGGCCTAAAAATTCAGAAAAAATCAAAAGAATGAAAAACCAAAGCACATATATAGCATTCTTATGTCATATATATAGTAAGCATTCAAGTTGATAAACAAGGTCTAGACATATATATTCAAACCAGAAAAATCATGTATATATCTACCCCTAAAACCCTAAACTCTGTCTTATGAAGTCAATCATGAAGAGAAGTGGTTTTGGGTTTCAAACATGGAAATTTCAAGAACCTCCCGAAAGCTTCATTTTAGAGTGACTAAGAAGGATCTAGGCTTATCTTTTCATTTCATGTTTTAAACTTGTTTAAATCCTGGTCAAACCTAGGATTTGATGAAGATACAAATGGGTGGGCACAATATTCAAAAAAATCAGAAAAATGAAAAACCAAATCACATTGTCTTCTTATGACATATCGTAAGCATTCAAGTTGATAAACAAGGTCTAGATATATCCAAACCAGACAAATCATGTATCTACCCCCTGTCGATCTTATGAAGTCTAGCATGAAGGGAAGTCGTTTTCGGTTTCAAACATGGAAATTTCAAGAGCATCCCAAAAGCTTCCATTTTAGAGTGACTAAGAAGGATATAGACTTCCTTTTTTATTTTCATGTTTTAAACTTGTTTAAATCTTGGTCAAACCAAGGATTTGACCAAGATTCAAATGGGCCTAAAAATTTAGAAAAAATTCAAAAGAGAATGAAAAACCAAAGCACATAGCATTCTTATGTCATATGTATAGTAAGCATTCAAGTTGATAAACAAGGTCTAGACATATTCAAACCAGAAAAATCATGTATATATCTACCCCTAAAACCCTAAACTCTGTCTTATGAAGTCAATCATGAAGAGAAGTGGTTTTGGGTTTCAAACATGGAAATTTCAAGAACCTCCCAAAAGATTTATTTTAGAGTGACTAATAAGGATCCATGCTTACCTTTTCATTTTCATAATTTAAACTTGTTTAAATCTTTGTCAAACCTAGGATTTGACCAAGATTCAAATATATGGGCATAAAATTCAAAAAAATCAGAAAAATGAAAAACAAAAGCATATAGTCTTCTTATGTCATATAGTAAGCATTCAAGTTGATAAATTAACAAGGTTTGGACATATTCAAACCATACAAATCATGTATCTACCCCCTAACCCTAAACTCAGTCGATCTTATGAAGTCTAGCATGAAGAGAGGTCGTTTTGGGTTTCAAACATGGAAATTTCAAGAACATCTCAAAAGTTCATTTTAGAGTGACTAAGAAGGATCCAGGCTTACTTATTCGTTTTCACGTGTTAAACTTGTCTAAATCTTGGTCAAACCTAGGATTTGACCAAGATTCAAATGCTTGTGAAAATTAAAAAAATCACAACAATGAAAAAAAAAGTACATATTCTTCTTATGTCATATAGTAAGCAGATTCAAGTTGATAAACAAGGTTTGAACCTTGATCTGTAGTACTTGGGCAAAACCCTAGTTTAACCTATTTAGGGCTCCTTTGATTTAAAGGATAGGAAAAGCATAGGAATAGGAAAGGTATAGGATTGGAATGGCATGTCTACTTAAAACCTATAGGAAGATGAAGTTTGTTTGATTGTAGCAAAGGAATTTTTCCATGAGGTATGAGCTAATGCTTTTTTCCTATAGGAATTACACTAGGGCTCCTTTGATTTAAAGGATAGGAAAAGCATAGGAATAGGAAAGGTATAGGATTGGAATGGCATGTCTACTTAAAACCTATAGGAAGATGAAGTTTGTTTGATTGTAGCAAAGGAATTTTTCCATGAGGTATGAGCTAATGCTTTTTTCCTATAGGAATTACACTAGAAGATTCCTATAGGAATTTTTCCTATAGGATATATTCCTATGAATCAAACAACATGTAAAGGAATTTTTCCCATAGGAACCAAATCCTACACAATTCCTATGCAAATCCTTTGAATCAAAGGAGCCCTAGAAGATTCCTATAGGAATTTTTCCTATAGGATATATTCCTATGAATCAAACAACATGTAAAGGAATTTTTCCCATAGGAACCAAATCCTACACAATTCCTATGCAAATCCTTTGAATCAAAGGAGCCCTTAATTATAGATTCGTAGGTTGATTTTTCTACCTTTTTATTATTACTATGCAGCACATGTGTGTTTGCCCGTCGAGTGAAACTCGGAGGAAGAGGGATCACTCGGAAGGAGAGAAGGAGGGAGAGCATTATGGTGTCTCCCCTTTTCGGGTGATGATGTTGACTTTTGTGCAGGGTTTGTCGGTGAGCGGGAGGTGCGAGCGGCGAGCGAGGCCGAGAATGAGAGAGATTTGTTTTTTGTGAGAGGGACAACCGAAGGATCCAGAAGGACCCACAGACTTCCAATACGCATCCTGATGCGTCTTCTCTTGACAAAGAAGATGGCTGGGAGTTTGCGTACCTATTGCACGTGACTTGTGCTCACTGAAGTGTGGGACCTCACGCGTGGGCACCACACGTAAGTGACAGACCTGTTGGTGTAAAAACTCGGTTGATTATTATAGTGCATTAGAACAAAGTTTCCTATGGATTCAAGGGTAGGAAATCCAAGTTAACTCATTTACATGACATTATTTTTCTTATGTCATATAGTAAGCATTAAAGTTGATAAACAATGTCTAGACATATTCAAACCAGGAAAATCATGTATCTATACCCCTAACCCCTAAACTCTGTCTTATGAAGTCAAGCATGTGAAGAGATGTGGTTTTGGGTTTCAAACATGGAAATTTCAAAAACCTCCCAAAAGCTTCATTTTATAGTGCCTAAGAAGGATACATGCTTCCCTTTTCATTTTCATGTTTTAAACTTGTTTTAATTATCTTGGTCAAACCTAGGATTTGTGAAGATACAAATGGGTGGGCACAAAATTCAAAAAAATCAGAAAAATGGAAAACCAAATCACATAGTCTTCTTATGTCATATCGTAAGCATTCAAGTTGATAAACAAGGTCTAAATATATCCAAACCAGACAAATCATGTATCTACCCCCTGTCGATCTTATGAAGTCTAGCATGAAGGGAAGTTGTTTTGGGTTTCAAACATGGAAATTTCAAGAACATCCCAAAAGCTTCATTTTAGAGTAAATAAGAAGGATACAGACTTCCCTTTTCATTTTCATGTTTTAAACTTGTTTAAATCTTGGTCAAACCAAGGATTTGACCAAGATTCAAATGGCCCTAAAAAATTCAGAAAAAATCAAAAGAATGAAAAACCAAAGCACATAGCATTCTTATGTCATATGTATAGTAAGCATTCATGTTGATAAAGAAGGTCTAGACATATATATTCAAACCAGAAAAATCATGTATATATCTACCCCTAAAACCCAAATTAAACTCAGTCAATCATGAAGAGAAGTGGTTTTGGGTTTCAAACATGGAAATTTCAAGAACCTCCCAAAAGCTTCATTTTAGAGTGACTAAGAAGGATCCAGGTTTACTTATTCGTTTTCACGTGTTAAACTTGTCTAAATCTTGGTCAAACCTAGGATTTGACCAAGATATGATTCAAATGCGTAAAATTAAAAAAATCAGAAAAAATGAAAAACCAAAGTACATCATATTCAAACCATAAAAATCATGTATCTATACCCCCTAACCCTAAACTTTGTCTTATGAAGTCAAGCATGAAGAGAAGTGGTTTTGGGTTTCAAACATGGAAATTTCAAAAACCTCCCAAAAACTTCATTTTAAAGTGACTGAGAAGGTTACATGCTTCCCTTTTCATTTTCATGTTTTAAACTTGTTTAAATTATCTTGGTCAAACCTAGGATTTCATGAAGATACAAATGGGTGGGCACAATATTCAAAAAAATCAGAAAAATGAAAAACCAAATCACATTGTCTTCTTATGTCATATCGTAAGCATTCAAGTTGATAAACAAGGTCTAGATATATCCAAACCAGACAAATCATGTATCTACCCCCTGTCGATCTTATGAAGTCTAGCATGAAGGGAAGTCATTTTCGGTTTCAAACATGGAAATTTCAAGAACATCCCAAAAGCTTCCATTTTAGAGTGACTAAGAAGGATACAGACTTCCCTTTTCATTTTCATGTTTTAAACTTGTTTAAATCCTTGTCAAACCAAAGATTTGACCAAGATTCAAATGGGGGCCTAAAAATTTAGAAAAAAAATCAAAAGAGAATGAAAAACCAAAGCACATAGCATTCTTATGTCATATGTATAGTAAGCATTCTAGTTGATAAACCAGGTCTAGACATATATATTCAAACCAGAAAAATCATGTATATATCTACCCCTAAAACCCTAAACTCTGTCTTATGAAGTCAATCATGAAGAGAAGTGGTTTTGGGTTTCAAACATGGAAATTTCAAGAACCTCCCGAAAGCTTCATTTTAGAGTGACTAAGAAGGATCCAGGCTTATCTTTTCATTTCATGTTTTAAACTTGTTTAAATCCTGGTCAAACCTAGGATTTGATGAAGATACAAATGGGTGGGCACAATATTCAAAAAAACCAAAAAAATGAAAAACCAAATCACATTGTCTTCTTATGTCATATCGTAAGCATTCAAGTTGATAAACAAGGTCTAGATATATCCAAACCAGACAAATCAAGTATCTACCCCCTGTCGATCTTATGAAGTCTAGCATGAAGGGAAGTCGTTTTCGGTTTCAAACATGGAAATTTCAAGAACATCCCAAAAGCTTCCATTTTAGAGTGACTAAGAAGGATACAGACTTCCTTTTTTATTTTCATGTTTTAAACTTGTTTAAATCTTGGTCAAACCAAGGATTTGACCAAGATTCAAATGGGCCTAAAAATTTAGAAAAAAATCAAAAGAGAATGAAAAAACAAAGCACATAGCATTCTTATGTCATATGTATAGTAAGCATTCAAGTTGATAAACAAGGTCTAGACATATTCAAACCAGAAAAATCATGTATATATCTACCCCTAAAACCCTAAACTCTGTCTTATGAAGTCAATCATGAAGAGAAGTGGTTTTGGGTTTCAAACATGGAAATTTCAAGAACCTCCCAAAAGATTTATTTTAGAGTGACTAATAAGGATCCATGCTTACCTTTTCATTTTCATAATTTATACTTGTTTAAATCTTTGTCAAACCTAGGATTTGACCAAGATTCAAATATATGGGCATAAAATTCAAAAAAATCAGAAAAATGAAAAACAAAAGCATATAGTCTTCTTATGTCATATAGTAAGCATTCAAGTTGATAAATTAACAAGGTTTGGACATATTCAAACCATACAAATCATGTATCTACCCCTAACCCTAAACTCAGTCGATCTTATGAAGTCTAGCATGAAGAGAGGTCGTTTTGGGTTTCAAACATGGAAATTTTAAGAACATCCCAAAAGCTTCATTTTAGAGTGACTAAGAAGGATCCAGGCTTACTTATTCGTTTTCACGTGTTAAACTTGTCTAAATCTTGGTCAAACCTAGGATTTGACCAAGATTCAAATGCTTGTGAAAAATTAAAAAAATCAGAAAAATGAAAACCAAAGTACATAGTCTTCTTATGTCATATAGTAAGCATATTCAAGTTGATAAACAAGGTTTGAACCTTGATCTGTAGTACTGGGCAAAACCCTAGTTTAACCTATTTAATTATAGATTCGTAGGTTGATTTTTCTACCTTTTTATTATTACTATGCAGCACATGTGTGTTTGCCCGTCGAGTGAAACTCGGAGGAAGAGGGATCACTCGGAAGGAGAGAAGAAGGGAGAGCATTATGGTGTCTCCCCTTTTTCGGGTGATGATGTTGAATTTTGTGCAGGGTTTGTCAGTGAGCAGGAGGTGCGAGCGAGCGGCAGCGAGGCCGAGAATGAGAGAGATTTGTTTTTTTGTGAGAGGGACAACCGAAGGATCCGGAAGGACCCACGAGACTTCCAATACGCATCTGATGCGTCTTCTCTTGACAAAGAAGATGGCTGGGAGTTTGCGTACCTATTGCACGTGACTTGTGCTCATCGAAGTCTTTGGACCTCACGCGTGGGCACCACACGTAAGTGACAGACTGTTGGTGTAAAAACTCGGTTGATTATTATAGTGCATTAGAACAAAGTTTCCTATGGATTCAAGGGTAGGAAATCCAAGTTAACTCATTTACATGACATTATTTTTCTTATGTCATATAGTAAGCATTAAAGTTGATAAACAATGTATAGACATATTCAAACCAGACAAATCATGTATCTATACCCCTAACCCCTAAACTCTGTCTTATGAAGTCAAGCATGTGAAGAGACGTGGTTTTGGGTTTCAAACATGGAAATTTCAAAAACCTCCCAAAAGCTTCATTTTATAGTGCCTAAGAAGGATACATGCTTCCCTTTTCATTTTCATGTTTTAAACTTGTTTTAATTATCTTGGTCAAACCTAGGATTTGACGAAGATACAAATGGGTGGGCACAAAATTCAAAAAAATCAGAAAAATGGAAAACCAAATCACATAGTCTTCTTATGTCATATCGTAAGCATTCAAGTTGATAAACAAGGTCTAAATATATCCAAACCAGACAAATCATGTATCTACCCCCTGTCGATCTTATGAAGTCTAGCATGAAGGGAAGTCGTTTTGGGTTTCAAACATGGAAATTTCAAGAACATCCCAAAAGCTTCATTTTAGAGTAAATAAGAAGGATACAGACTTCCCTTTTCATTTTCATGTTTTAAACTTGTTTAAATCTTGGTCAAACCAAGGATTTGACCAAGATTCAAATGGCCCTAAAAAATTCAGAAAAAAATCAAAAGAATGAAAAACCAAAGCACATAGCATTCTTATGTCATATGTATAGTAAGCATTCATGTTGATAAACAAGGTCTAGACATATATATTCAAACCAGAAAAATCATGTATATATCTACCCCTAAAACCCAAATTAAACTCAGTCAATCATGAAGAGAAGTGGTTTTGGGTTTCAAACATGGAAATTTCAAGAACCTCCCAAAAGCTTCATTTTAGAGTGACTAAGAAGGATCCAGGCTTATCTTTTCATTTCATGTTTTAAACTTGTTTAAATCCTGGTCAAACCTAGGATTTGATGAAGATACAAATGGGTGGGCACAATATTCAAAAAAATCAGAAAAATGAAAAACCGAATCACATTGTCTTCTTATGTCATATCGTAAGCATTCAAGTTGATAAACAAGGTCTAGATATATCCAAACCAGACAAATCATGTATCTACCCCCTGTCGATCTTATGAAGTCTAGCATGAAGGGAAGTCGTTTTGGGTTTCAAACATGGAAATTTCAAGAACATCCCAAAAGCTTCATTTTAGAGTAAATAAGAAGGATACAGACTTCCCTTTTCATTTTCATGTTTTAAACTTGTTTAAATCTTGGTCAAACCAAGGATTTGACCAAGATTCAAATGGCCCTAAAAAATTCAGAAAAAAATCAAAAGAATGAAAAACCAAAGCACATAGCATTCTTATGTCATATGTATAGTAAGCATTCATGTTGATAAACAAGGTCTAGACATATATATTCAAACCAGAAAAATCATGTATATATCTACCCCTAAAACCCAAATTAAACTCAGTCAATCATGAAGAGAAGTGGTTTTGGGTTTCAAACATGGAAATTTCAAGAACCTCCCAAAAGCTTCATTTTAGAGTGACTAAGAATGATCCAGGCTTACTTATTCGTTTTCACATGTTAAACTTGTCTAAATCTTGGTCAAACCTAGGATTTGACCAAGATATGATTCAAATGCTTGAGAAAATTAAAAAAATCAGAAAAAATGAAAAACCAAAGTACATCATATTCAAACCATACAAATCATGTATCTATACCCCCTAACCCTAAACTTTGTCTTATGAAGTCAAGCATGAAGAGAAGTAGTTTTGGGTTTCAAACATGGAAATTTCAAAAACCTCCCAAAAACTTCATTTTAAAGTGACTGAGAAGGTTACATGCTTCCCTTTTCATTTTCATGTTTTAAACTTGTTTAAATTATCTTGGTCAAACCTAGGATTTCATGAAGATACAAATGGGTGGGCACAATATTCAAAAAATCAGAAAAATGAAAAACCAAATCACATTGTCTTCTTATGTCATATCGTAAGCATTCAAGTTGATAAACAAGGTCTAGATATATCCAAACCAGACAAATCATGTATCTACCCCCGTCGATCTTATGAAGTCTAGCATGAAGGGAAGTCATTTTCGGTTTCAAACATGGAAATTTCAAGAACATCCCAAAAGCTTCCATTTTAGAGTGACTAAGAAGGATACAGACTTCCCTTTTCATTTTCATGTTTTAAACTTGTTTAAATCCTTGTCAAACCAAAGATTTGACCAAGATTCAAATGGGGGCCTAAAAATTTAGAAAAAAAATCAAAAGAGAATGAAAAACCAAAGCACATAGCATTCTTATGTCATATGTATAGTAAGCATTCAAGTTGATAAACCATGTCTAGACATATATATTCAAACCAGAAAAATCATGTATATATCTACCCCTAAAACCCTAAACTCCGTCTTATGAAGTCAATCATGAAGAGAAGTGGTTTTGGGTTTCAAACATGGAAATTTCAAGAACCTCCTGAAAGCTTCATTTTAGAGTGACTAAGAAGGATCCAGGCTTATCTTTTCATTTCATGTTTTAAACTTGTTTAAATCCTGGTCAAACCTAGGATTTGATGAAGATACAAATGGGTGGGCACAATATTCAAAAAAATCAGAAAAATGAAAAACCAAATCACATTGTCTTCTTATGTCATATCGTAAGCATTCAAGTTGATAAACAAGGTCTAGATATATCCAAACCAGACAAATCATATATCTACCCCCTGTCGATCTTATGAAGTCTAGCATGAAGGGAAGTCGTTTTCGGTTTCAAACATGGAAATTTCAAGAACATCCCAAAAGCTTCCATTTTAGAGTGACTAAGAAGGATACAGACTTCCTTTTTTATTTTCATGTTTTAAACTTGTTTAAATCTTGGTCAAACCAAGGATTTGACCAAGATTCAAATGGGCCTAAAAATTTAGAAAAAAATCAAAAGAGAATGAAAAACCAAAGCACATAGCATTCTTATGTCATATGTATAGTAAGCATTCAAGTTGATAAACAAGGTCTAGACATATTCAAACCAGAAAAATCATGTATATATCTACCCCTAAAACCCTAAACTCTGTCTTATGAAGTCAATCATGAAGAGAAGTGGTTTTGGGTTTCAAACATGGAAATTTCAAGAACCTCCCAAAAGATTTATTTTAGAGTGACTAATAAGGATCCATGCTTACCTTTTCATTTTCATAATTTAAACTTGTTTAAATCTTTGTCAAACCTAGGATTTGACCAAGATTCAAATATATGGGCATAAAATTCAAAAAAAATTAGAAAAATGAAAAACAAAAGCATATATCTTCTTATGTCATATAGTAACCATTCAAGTTGATAAATTAACAAGGTTTGGACATATTCAAACCATACAAATCATGTATCTACCCCCTAACCCTAAACTCAGTCGATCTTATGAAGTCTAGCATGAAGAGAGGTCGTTTTGGGTTTCAAACATGGAAATTTCAAGAACATCCCAAAAGCTTCATTTTAGAGTGACTAAGAAGGATCCAGGCTTACTTATTCGTTTTCACGTGTTAAACTTGTCTAAATCTTGGTCAAACCTAGGATTTGACCAAGATTCAAATGCGCAGAAAATTAAAAAAATCAGAAAAATGAAAACCAAAGTACATAGTCTTCTTATGTCATATAGTAAGCATATTCAAGTTGATAAACAAGGTTTGAACCTTGATCTGTAGTCTTGGGCAAAACCCTAGTTTAACCTATTTAATTATAGATTCGTAGGTTGATTTTTCTACCTTTTTATTATTACTATGCAGCACATGTGTGTTTGCCGTCGAGTGAAACTCGGAGGAAGAGGGATCACTCGGAAGGAGAGAAGAAGGGAGAGCATTATGGTGTCTCCCCTTTTTCGGGTGATGATGTTGACTTTTGTGCAGGGTTTGTCAGTGAGCAGGAGGTGCGAGCGAGCGAGCGAGCGAGGCCGAGAATGAGAGAGATTTGTTTTTTTTTGTGAGAGGGACAACCGAAGGATCCAGAAGGACCCACAGACTTCCAATACGCATCCTGATGCGTCTTCTCTTGACAAAGAAGATGGCTGGGAGTTTGCGTACCTATTGCACGTGACTTGTGCTCACTGAAGTGTGGGACCTCACGCGTGGGCACCACACGTAAGTGACAGACCTGTTGGTGTAAAAACTCGGTTGATTATTATAGTGCATTAGAACAAAGTTTCCTATGGATTCAAGGGCAGGAAATCCAAGTTAACTCATTTACATGACATTATTTTTCTTATGTCATATAGTAAGCATTAAAGTTGATAAACAATGTCTAGACATATTCAAACCAGACAAATCATGTATCTATACCCCTAACCCCTAAACTCTGTCTTATGAAGTCAAGCATGTGAAGAGATGTGGTTTTGGGTTTCAAACATGGAAATTTCAAAAACCTCCCAAAAGCTTCATTTTATAGTGCCTAAGAAGGATACATGCTTCCCTTTTCATTTTCATGTTTTAAACTTGTTTTAATTATTTTGGTCAAACCTAGGATTTGACGAAGATACAAATGGGTGGGCACAAAATTCAAAAAAATCAGAAAAATGGAAAACCAAATCACATAGTCTTCTTATGTCATATCGTAAGCATTCAAGTTGATAAACAAGGTCTAAATATATCCAAACCAGACAAATCATGTATCTACCCCCTGTCGATCTTATGAAGTCTAGCATGAAGGGAAGTCGTTTTGGGTTTCAAACATGGAAATTTCAAGAACATCCCAAAAGCTTCATTTTAGAGTAAATAAGAAGGATACAGACTTCCCTTTTCATTTTCATGTTTTAAACTTGTTTAAATCTTGGTCAAACCAAGGATTTGACCAAGATTCAAATGGCCCTAAAAATTCAGAAAAAAATCAAAAGAATGAAAAACCAAAGCACATAGCATTCTTATGTCATATGTATAGTAAGCATTCATGTTGATAAACAAGGTCTAGACATATATATTCAAACCAGAAAAATCATGTATATATCTACCCCTAAAACCCAAATTAAACTCAGTCAATCATGAAGAGAAGTGGTTTTGGGTTTCAAACATGGAAATTTCAAGAACCTCCCAAAAGCTTCATTTTAGAGTGACTAAGAAGGATCCAGGCTTACTTATTCATTTTCACGTGTTAAACTTGACGAAGATATGATTCAAATGCGCAGAAAATTAAAAAAATCAGAAAAATGAAAAACCAAAGTACATCATATTCAAACCATACAAATCATGTATCTATACCCCCTAACCCTAAACTTTGTCTTATGAAGTCAAGCATGAAGAGAAGTGGTTTTAGGTTTCAAACATGGAAATTTCAAAAACCTCCCAAAAACTTCATTTTAAAGTGACTGAGAAGGTTACATGCTTCCCTTTTCATTTTCATGTTTTAAACTTGTTTAAATTATCATGGTCAAACCTAGGATTTCATGAAGATACAAATGGGTGGGCACAATATTCAAAAAAATCAGAAAAATGAAAACCAAATCACATTGTCTTCTTATGTCATATCGTAAGCATTCAAGTTGATAAACAAGGTCTAGATATATCCAAACCAGACAAATCATGTATCTACCCCCTGCCGATCTTATGAAGTCTAGCATGAAGGGAAGTCATTTTCGGTTTCAAACATGGAAATTTCAAGAACATCCCAAAAGCTTCCATTTTAGAGTGACTAAGAAGGATACAGACTTCCCTTTTCATTTTCATGTTTTAAACTTGTTTAAATCCTTGTCAAACCAAAGATTTGACCAAGATTCAAATGGGGGCCTAAAAATTTAGAAAAAAAATCAAAAGAGAATGAAAAACCAAAGCACATAGCATTCTTATGTCATATTTATAGTAAGCATTCAAGTTGATAAACCAGGTCTAGACATATATATTCAAACCAGAAAAATCATGTATATATCTACCCCTAAAACCCTAAACTCTGTCTTATGAAGTCAATCATGAAGAGAAGTGGTTTTGGGTTTCAAACATGGAAATTTCAAGAACCTCCCGAAAGCTTCATTTTAGAGTGACTAAGAAGGATCCAGGCTTATCTTTTCATTTCATGTTTTAAACTTGTTTAAATCCTGGTCAAACCTAGGATTTGATGAAGATACAAATGGGTGGGCACAATATTCAAAAAAATCAGAAAAATGAAAAACCAAATCACATTGTCTTCTTATGTCATATCGTAAGCATTCAAGTTGATAAACAAGGTCTAGATATATCCAAACCAGACAAATCATGTATCTACCCCCTGTCGATCTTATGAAGTCTAGCATGAAGGGAAGTCGTTTTCGGTTTCAAACATGGAAATTTCAAGAACATCCCAAAAGCTTCCATTTTAGAGTGCCTAAGAAGGATACAGACTTCCTTTTTTTATTTTCATGTTTTAAACTTGTTTAAATCTTGGTCAAACCAAGGATTTGACCAAGATTCAAATGGGCCTAAAAATTTAGAAAAAAATCAAAAGAGAATGAAAAAACAAAGCACATAGCATTCTTACGTCATATGTATAGTAAGCATTCAAGTTGATAAACAAGGTCTAGACATATTCAAACCAGAAAAATCATGTATATATCTACCCCTAAAACCCTAAACTCTGTCTTATGAAGTCAATCATGAAGAGAAGTGGTTTTGGGTTTCAAACATGGAAATTTCAAGAACCTCCCAAAAGATTTATTTTAGAGTGACTAATAAGGATCCATGCTTACCTTTTCATTTTCATAATTTAAACTAGTTTAAATCTTTGTCAAACCTAGGATTTGACCAAGATTCAAATATATGGGCATAAAATTCAAACAAAATCAGAAAAATGAAAAACAAAAGCATATAGTCTTCTTATGTCATATAGTAAGCATTCAAGTTGATAAATTAACAAGGTTTGGACATATTCAAACCATACAAATCATGTATCTACCCCCTAACCCTAAACTCAGTCGATCTTATGAAGTCTAGCATGAAGAGAGGTCGTTTTGGGTTTCAAACATGGAAATTTCAAGAACATCCCAAAAGCTTCATTTTAGAGTGACTAAGAAGGATCCAGGCTTACTTATTCGTTTTCACGTGTTAAACTTGTCTAAATCTTGGTCAAACCTAGGATTTGACCAAGATTCAAATGCGCAGAAAATTAAAAAAATCAGAAAAATCAAAACCAAAGTACATAGTCTTCTTATGTCATATAGTAAGCATATTCAAGTTGATAAACACGGTTTGAACCTTGATCTGTAGTACTGGGCAAAACCCTAGTTTAACCTATTTAATTATAGATTCGTAGGTTGATTTTTCTACCTTTTTATTAATACTATGCAGCACATGTGTGTTTGCCCGTCGAGTGAAACTCGGAGGAAGAGGGATCACTCGGAAGGAGAGAAGAAGGGAGAGCATTATGGTGTCTTCCCTTTTTCGGGTGATGATGTTGACTTTTGTGCAGGGGTTTGTCGGTGAGCGGGAGGTGCGAGCGGCGAGCGAGTCGAGCGAGGCCGAGAATGAGAGAGATTTGTTTTTTTGTGAGAGGGACAACCGAAGGATCAGAAGGACCCACAGGCTTCCAATATGCATCCCGATGCGTCTTCTCTTGACAAAGAAGATGGCTGGGAGTTTGCGTACCTATTGCACGTGACTTGTGCTCATCAAGTGTGGGACCTCACGCGTGGGCACCACACGTAAGTGACAGACCTGTTGGTGTAAAAACTCGGTTGATTATTATAGTGCATTAGAACAAAGTTTCCTATGGATTCAAGGGTAGGAAATCCTAGTTAACTCATTTACATGACATTATTTTTCTTATGTCATATAGTAAGCATTAAAGTTGATAAACAATGTCTAGACATATTCAAACCAGACAAATCATGTATCTATACCCCTAACCCCTAAACTCTGTCTTATGAAGTCAAGCATGTGAAGAGATGTGGTTTTGGGTTTCAAACATGGAAATTTCAAAAACCTCCCAAAAGCTTCATTTTAGAGTGCCTAAGAAGGATACATGCTCCCCTTTTCATTTTCATGTTTTAAACTTGTTTTAATTATCTTGGTCAAACCTAGGATTTGACGAAGATACAAATGGGTGGGCACAAAATTCAAAAAAATCAGAAAAATGGAAAACCAAATCACATAGTCTTCTTATGTCATATCGTAAGCATTCAAGTTGATAAACAAGGTCTAAATATATCCAAACCAGACAAATCATGTATCTACCCCACAATCGATCTTATGAAGTCTAGCATGAAGGAAAGTCGTTTTGGGTTTCAAACATGGAAATTTCAAGAACATCCCAAAAGCTTCATTTTAGAGTAAATAAGAAGGATACAGACTTCCCTTTTCATTTTCATGTTTTAAACTTGTTTAAATCTTGGTCAAACCAAGGATTTGACCAAGATTCAAATGGCCCTAAAAATTCAGAAAAAATCAAAAGAATGAAAAACCAAAGCACATAGCATTCTTATGTCATATGTATAGTAAGCATTCATGTTGATAAACAAGGTCTAGACATATATATTCAAACCAGAAAAATCATGTATATATCTACCCCTAAAACCCAAATTAAACTCAGTCAATCATGAAGAGAAGTGGTTTTGGGTTTCAAACATGGAAATTTCGTGAACCTCCCAAAAGCTTCATTTTAGAGTGACTAAGAAGGATCCAGGCTTACTTATTCGTTTTCACGTGTTAAACTTGTCTAAATCTTGGTCAAACCTAGGATTTGACCAAGATATGATTCAAATGCGCAGAAAATTAAAAAAATCAGAAAAATGAAAAACCAAAGTACATCATATTCAAACCATACAAATCATGTATCTATACCCCCTAACCCTAAACTTTGTCTTATGAAGTCAAGCATGAAGAGAAGTGGTTTTGGGTTTCAAACATGGAAATTTCAAAAACCTCCCAAAAACTTCATTTTATAGTGTGTGAGAAGGTTACATGCTTCCCTTTTCATTTTCATGTTTTAAACTTGTTTAAATTATCTTGGTCAAACCTAGGATTTCATGAAGATACAAATGGGTGGGCACAATATTCAAAAAATCAGAAAAATGAAAAACCAAATCACATTGTCTTCTTATGTCATATCGTAAGCATTCAAGTTGATAAACAAGGTCTAGATATATCCAAACCAGACAAATCATGTATCTACCCCCTGTCGATCTTATGAAGTCTAGCATGAAGGGAAGTCATTTTCGGTTTCAAACATGGAAATTTCAAGAACATCCCAAAAGCTTCCATTTTAGAGTGACTAAGAAGGATACAGACTTCCCTTTTCATTTTCATGTTTTAAACTTGTTTAAATCCTTGTCAAACCAAAGATTTGACCAAGATTCAAATGGGGGCCTAAAAATTTAGAAAAAAATCAAAAGAGAATGAAAAACCAAAGCACATAGCATTCTTATGTCATATGTATAGTAAGCATTCAAGTTGATAAACCAGGTCTAGACATATATATTCAAACCAGAAAAATCATGTATATATCTACCCCTAAAACCCTAAACTCTGTCTTATGAAGTCAATCATGAAGAGAAGTGGTTTTGGGTTTCAAACATGGAAATTTCAAGAACCTCCCGAAAGCTTCATTTTAGAGTGACTAAGAAGGATCCAGGCTTATCTTTTCATTTCATGTTTTAAACTTGTTTAAATCCTGGTCAAACCTAGGATTTGATGAAGATACAAATGGGTGGGCACAATATTCAAAAAAATCAGAAAAATGAAAAACCAAATCACATTGTCTTCTTATGTCATATCGTAAGCATTCAAGTTGATAAACAAGGTCTAAATATATCCAAACCGGACAAATCATGTATCTACCCCTGTCGATCTTATGAAGTCTAGCATGAAGGGAAGTCGTTTCGGTTTCAAACATGGAAATTTCAAGAACATCCCAAAAGCTTCCATTTTAGAGTGACTAAGAAGGATACAGACTTCCTTTTTTATTTTCATGTTTTAAACTTGTTTAAATCTTGGTCAAACCAAGGATTTGACCAAGATTCAAATGGGCCTAAAAATTTAGAAAAAAATCAAAAGAGAATGAAAAAACAAAGCACATAGCATTCTTATGTCATATGTATAGTAAGCATTCAAGTTGATAAACAAGGTCTAGACATATTCAAACCAGAAAAATCATGTATATATCTACCCGTAAAACCCTAAACTCTGTCTTATGAAGTCAATCATGAAGAGAAGTGGTTTTGGGTTTCAAACATGGAAATTTCAAGAACCTCCCAAAAGATTTATTTTAGAGTGACTAATAAGGATCCATGCTTACCTTTTCATTTTCATAATTTAAACTTGTTTAAATCTTTGTCAAACCTAGGATTTGACCAAGATTCAAATATATGGGCATAAAATTCAAACAAAATCAGAAAAATGAAAAACAAAAGCATATAGTCTTCTTATGTCATATAGTAAGCATTCAAGTTGATAAATTAACAAGGTTTGGACATATTCAAACCATACAAATCATGTATCTACCCCTAACCCTAAACTCGGTCGATCTTATGAAGTCTAGCATGAAGAGAGGTCGTTTTGGGTTTCAAACATGGAAATTTCAAGAACATCCCAAAAGCTTCATTTTAGAGTGACTAAGAAGGATCCAGGCTTACTTATTCGTTTTCACGTGTTAAACTTGTCTAAATCTTGGTCAAACCTAGGATTTGACCAAGATTCAAATGCGCAGAAAATTAAAAAAACCAGAAAAATGAAAACCAAAGTACATAGTCTTCTTATGTCATATAGTAAGCATATTCAAGTTGATAAACAAGGTTTGAACCTTGATCTGTAATCTTGGGCAAAACCCTAGTTTAACCTATTTAATTATAGATTCGTAGGTTGATTTTTCTACCTTTTTATTATTACTATGCGGCACATGTGTGTTTGCCGTCGATTGAAACTCGGAGGAAGAGGGATCACTCGGAAGGAGAGAAGAAGGGAGAGCATTATGGTGTCTTCCCTTTTTCGGGTGATGATGTTGACTTTTGTGCGGGGGTTTGTCGGTGAGCGGGAGGTGCGAGCGGCGAGCGAGTCGAGCGAGGCCGAGAATGAGAGAGATTTTTTTGTGAGAGGGACAGCAGAAGGATCCAGGAAGGACCCACGAGGCTTCCAATACGCATCCTCATGCGTCTTCTCTTGACAAAGAAGATGGCTGGGAGTTTGCGTACCTATTGCACGTGACTTGTGCTCACTGAAGTGTGGGACCTCACGCGTGAGCACCACACGTAAGTGACAGACCTGTTGGTGTAAAAACTCGGTTGATTATTATAGTGCATTAGAACAAAGTTTCCTATGGATTCAAGGGTAGGAAATCCAAGTTAACTCATTTACATGACATTATTTTTCTTATGTCATATAGTAAGCATTAAAGTTGATAAACAATGTCTAGACATATTCAAACCAGACAAATCATGTATCTATACCCCTAACCCCTAAACTCTGTCTTATGAAGTCAAGCATGTGAAGAGATGTGGTTTTGGGTTTCAAACATGGAAATTTCAAAAACCTCCCAAAAGCTTCATTTTAGAGTGCCTAAGAAGGATACATGCCCCCTTTTCATTTTCATGTTTTAAACTTGTTTTAATTATCTTGGTCAAACCTAGGATTTGACGAAGATACAAATGGGTGGGCACAAAATTCAAAAAAATCAGAAAAATGGAAAACCAAATCACATAGTCTTCTTATGTCATATCGTAAGCATTCAAGTTGATAAACAAGGTCTAAATATATCCAAACCAGGACAAATCATGTATCTACCCCTGTCGATCTTATGAAGTCTAGCATGAAGGGAAGTCGTTTTGGGTTTCAAACATGGAAATTTCAAGAACATCCCAAAAGCTTCATTTTAGAGTAAATAAGAAGGATACAGACTTCCCTTTTCATTTTCATGTTTTAAACTTGTTTAAATCTTGGTCAAACCAAGGATTTGACCAAGATTCAAATGGCCCTAAAAATTCAGAAAAAAATCAAAAGAATGAAAAACCAAAGCACATAGCATTCTTATGTCATATGTATAGTAAGAATTCATGTTGATAAACAAGGTCTAGACATATATATTCAAACCAGAAAAATCATGTATATATCTACCCCTAAAACCCAAATTAAACTCAGTCAATCATGAAGAGAAGTGGTTTTGGGTTTCAAACATGGAAATTTCAAGAACCTCCCAAAAGCTTCATTTTAGAGTGACTAAGAAGGATCCAGGCTTACTTATTCGTTTTCACGTGTTAAACTTGTCTAAATCTTGGTCAAACCTAGGATTTGACCAAGATATGATTCAAATGCGCAGAAAATTAAAAAATCAGAAAAATGAAAAACCAAAGTACATCATATTCAAACCATACAAATCATGTATCTATACCCCCTAACCCTAAACTTTGTCTAATGAAGTCAAGCATGAAGAGAAGTGGTTTTGGGTTTCAAACATGGAAATTTCAAAAACCTCCCAAAAACTTCATGTTAAAGTGACTGAGAAGGTTACATGCTTCCCTTTTCATTTTCATGTTTTAAACTTGTTTAAATTATCTTGGTCAAACCTAGGATTTCATGAAGATACAAATGGGTGGGCACAATATTCAAAAAAATCAGAAAAATGAAAAACCAATCACATTGTCTTCTTATGTCATATCGTAAGCATTCAAGTTGATAAACAAGGTCTAGATATATCCAAACCGGACAAATCATGTATCTACCCCCTGTCGATCTTATGAAGTCTAGCATGAAGGGAAGTCATTTTCGGTTTCAAACATGGAAATTTCAAGAACATCCCAAAAGCTTCCATTTTAGAGTGACTAAGAAGGATACAGACTTCCCTTTTCATTTTCATGTTTTAAACTTGTTTAAATCCTTGTCAAACCAAAGATTTGACCAAGATTCAAATGGGGGCCTAAAAATTTAGAAAAAAAATCAAAAGAGAATGAAAAACCAAAGCACATAGCATTCTTATGTCATATGTATAGTAAGCATTCAAGTTGATAAACCAGGTCTAGACATATTCAAACCAGAAAAATCATGTATATATCTTGTAATATCCCAGGTTTAGAGGCAACAAAATGAGAGAAACACCAAAGTGTGCATTGCATTCATGCATAGAAAATCCGGGGAATTTTCGCGCTTTCAAATAAAACTTGCCACAGTAACTGAAGTTTCATTTGACTTGCTGGAATTGAAGTAGATCAGCAAGTCAAGCGCTATAAACTTCACTGTGATCTTTGCTAAAACCTTATTTTGGGTAGAGATTATTTGATCTATGGATTAGATCAAATGGAATTAGAATTACAACAACACATTCTTTAAGAATCAAACTCTAACTTATTAACACTTAAAAGTTAGCAACTACCTTTGGGTGTAAATTAATTCACTTCTAAACTTATTACCAAATAAGGTAAACCATAGGGTCTAAAGTGCAAAAAAGCCACACATTCTTATTTAAATCATAACTTATTAAGTATATGGAATATCATAAAACAAAATCCATTTACATTACGATTTATAGTTCAAACTATTTGAATCAAACTGACTATGAGTATTTTGAAACTCATATGATCATGCCTTGGTGAAATCAAACACTAACTATCCAAATTTGAGGAATAACCTTCAACCTTGATCTTTTGATCAATATTATAATATAAATCCAATCCAATATGATATAGTGAGTCATCAACAATAATAAAACCATCCACAAGATATTTAGTAACAAATGCCACTTGGCTATCTAAAAATAAATCATATGAGAGGATAATCTCTATGCCACATGGGATGAAAATATCTACATGACTTGCATTCCAAGCTTTGCCACCTCATGCTCAAAGGATTGCTATGGATGAGGGCATGACAACCAAGCACCTTACTCATCAAACCAACACAAGAGTCACCACCTATGTGTCATGACACTAGAGCTTGCCCAAGCCTATAAATAGAGCCACACCCTTCATCCATTTGCTCATCAAGTACCATGATACATGGGAGCAAACACATAGAGCCACTCCATGTGAATTAGTTAGGATCAAGATGAAGAAGCTAGGAGGTGGAGGCATACCACAAGATGCAGGTTTATCAGAATTCCTGAAGAACAAGCTACAGAAGATTAGAAGGTAGAATTCCTAGGCAAACCATATATTTAGAGGATCATATCATCATCTCTTGAGTAGGACCTTAGGAAACCAATTCCATAATCATCACAATTTGTTATTATTTAGCAACCCTAAGAATCTAAGTGAGTGTGATGAGAGGAATGATAAAGAGTGATTAGTGAGGAATAAGTGGATATTGTCTAATGCATGATTATACCTTGTAGATATAGATGATCAGTTAAAACCCATGTTATTAAAAGATCTCATCTATCACATAAAATAATAAGTATATCACTAGTAGTTAATCCCAAACCAATCCTCATGCCTTGTGTAGAGGAGTAATCCTAGTCAATTAAACATAACCTAACTATTGCTCACATCCTAAACCTAGTGGTGTATCACATTGGTGATCACTACTAAAACCCTAAACCATGTTTGAATTTCAATCCAAGCATCACTTTGGATCATAAGTAAAGCCCTGCCATACCTCATGCCTATTTTATACTTCAATTAGTGAAGCATTATCAAAACCCTAAA
Source organism: Lolium perenne (assembly GCF_019359855.2). Taxonomy (NCBI): domain Eukaryota; kingdom Viridiplantae; phylum Streptophyta; class Magnoliopsida; order Poales; family Poaceae; genus Lolium; species Lolium perenne. The sequence goes on from NC_067247.2 coordinate 315,799,075, forward strand.
CCTCTTCACATAGGATCCAATCCACCTAAAATATTGTTCCCTAACTTGTGTATCATGGATCACAAGGATAAAACCAAGCCCTATATACCTAAGTACTAAATGCCTTTGGTGAGTAGAATGAAACCAATACCCTATTCTACTTGGTTATCCAAATACTTTGCCTAAGTGAATCAAATGGATAGTATTTATAAAGTAGCACCACCTAAGCAAGAGAATTGATCATGCTGAGTTTAGGATTCATTTTAAATAGTTCAAACAAGAGTTTGTTAAACAAGAGTAGTGAATATAGAGTTGATCCAACCATTTTGTTAAACCCTTAGAAACAAATCTCTACATAAAATCATGAACCATTCCATTCTCAACACCATTTAATTTAAACTCTAACCATGATATAAAATACATGGGGACAATCAATAGTGTTAAGTAATAACAAAACTTAATGACATGTTTACCAAGCACTGGTCATAAATTTTCAAACCACTTAAATAGATCTAGTTTCTAAATTTAAAAAGGGAATTTAAAATAAGTAACTAACCATTTCTATTTTACTTAAGCCTCACAAGATCTCAATTAAATCCTAACCAAACTATTTGTTTAAAATAACAAAACCATGCAGTAGGCATGATTATCAAATTATCTTGATACTCAAGTATTTAGAACCTGTAAAATAAAACAGAATTCAAATATGAATTCAAATACCAAATAGAAACCAGGAAATAAAAACAGAAAATAGAAATTTGAAATAAGAAAGAGAGGGAAAGCTTACCTGGCTTACCTGGCCGTGTAGCCCATCACCACCACGTCGCAGCCCAGTACCGCACCAGCCGAGCAGGCCAACACAGCCCAGACGCGGCCCAGCCCAAAGCCACTTACCGTTTCGCCTGCTTTAAAAGTCGTGCGAGAGGAAAAACGAGATCGTCGTCTTCTCCAACGACGACAGCACACAGGAGCACCCCGGCCACCTCACCGTGATGGATAGGGACGCCCCGGACGTCGTCAGACCTCTCAGAACCGCGCCCAACTCCTCTCGCGTCCGAGCCTATCCAAAAGCATCTCGATTCGTGCTCGTTTACAGTACCATTGTCACCGCCACATCTCGGCCGTCGCCGGCGGTGAACTTCCTCATTTGCCCTCGCCAAGCTCTATAAATAGGCCAAGAGCTTCTCCAGGAAACCCTAATACCTCGACGCCCATCCATTCTCTCTCAGTAGCTCTCTATCTCTCACATTCTTCCACGTACTATCGCCGGCGTCGTGGATGAGTTCGACGGAGGAGACCACCCCTAGCTCCGTGCAGTGGCTCGTTGGAAGCGCCAGGCCGCGTAGAGCATCCTGGAGGAGCAGAGCGTCAAGGGGAGCTCGGGATCAATCCAATTTCGCCGTTCCCTTTCTCAGTACATCGCCGGGAAAGGATCAATCGCCGTCGTCTCCGGCGGTTATCGTCGTCGCCGACCACACCGTCGTGTTCAGGGTGAGCTTGCGCATCTCCTGCACCTATTAGTTCCTATTTTTGCATTCCGTAGCTTCCGATTCGATTCTCGCCGGAGTAAGCCGCCGCAGCACCCCTTTGCCCGCGACGCTCCGATGAGTCCCCGCGGAAACCACCACCACCATTCGCTTTGCCTTGTTGTGGTTGTTCAGATGCACCTAGTAGCGCATCTAGGGGAGCCCTAAATCAGCGGCGCCACCGTGCTCTGGCCGCCGGCGTTTAAACGTCGGTGAGGTCAAACGCCACGGTCCACTTTGACCGGTCTTTGCTTGCGTGGCAGTCGACGTGGCCATAGGTCCCACTGGTCAGTGACCGTAGCTAGGTTACGAATCGGTATGTTTAGCATTTTCTGTTTAATTTAAAAAACCAGTAAATTGTTGAAACTTTGCAAAATCATATAAATTTCATTTCAACTCAGAAAAATATGAATAATATATCAAAATGCTCACAAAAATAAACTCTATTCAAATAAAATATAAAACAAAAATGTGTGTCAAAATAAAAGTTCACTTATTTTTAACCTTATTAAATATGCCATATCATTTATTTAAAATACAATTGGAAATCAATAATTAGTGAAATTTCAAAATTAAATTTTAACTATTCAGTAACTAAGTAAAATGTTAAGATTAATTTTATTTACCATATTTGCATTAACTTAATTATTAGTGGTAATTCATAAACCCTAATTTGCAAATTACCATTTATCATTTTCTTTAAATAGCAATAAAGCAAGAAAATATTAAAAGCCAATATCATTTTGGTAGCTTAACAATTATTTACTTAAACATTCTTTAGTTAACAAGTTAATTATTTTAAACCCTAATAACAATTATTAAACCCTGATTCTTAATTAAACCAAAATAGGAGTTACCCTAATTATTAATTCTTGTGGAAAATTAATAAAATGTTAAACCAATACTAATTTTTATTCAAAGTAATTAGTTACCACACCTCTATTATCAATTATTATGTTAGGAATTGTATCATAACTTAGAAATCCTAGTTTTAATCTAAGTAAGACATTGATCCCATTATTTCATGTGATCATACCAGCTTAGAAGCAATTCCAAAACCCTAATTATGTGTCACATGTGATCATGTGAATTTCAACTTTACTTGTTGAACCTTGATGCAAACCCTAGCCTGTTAATTAAATTGATACCATTGATCACTATTCATTATACCACACCATTAGGATAAACCTCAATCATTAAACTTAGTAGAACCATAATGATAAACCCTAGTATCAACTTTGTGTAGCAAATCACATCACATGCTCCTATTCCACTCAACACTACTTAGGAAATGATAAACCACTTAGCTGGGCAACCATTAGAGATTACTTAGTTAAGTAGTTGTGAAACCATCGTAAACATCATAGCTAATTTATAGAACCATCTTAATAACCATCCTTTGATATGATATCATAATCAACCATAGTAATAAACCTACCCATACTTATTGTATATAGAACCAATTCAACTTAAGAACCCAACTAGTTCCTATTTGTGGAACTAAATGAATTCAATAATAAACCCTAGAAAGCCATAGCTCCTATGTATAGTAGTTCATATTCTTATTTAACCTGTTCTTCAAAAGTTATTCTTTTGAAGTACAAATGTCAATCAAACCTTAGAAGCCCTATCCTTCTTTGAAATACTCATTATTTCTTAAACAACATGTTCTTCAAAAGTTATCCTTTTGAAGTATAGTATAAGTAATCATCAACCATGATCTGTAGAACTTAAAATTGACAACTGTTCTTTACATATTATTCCACCACTATTCTTTATGTGTGTACTTGTTATGATGTCTTATATCACTTGATTATGATGCTAATATAACCAAACCCTAATCAGAACCTTGTTTGAGAATCATTCTAAAAGTGCAACCAACCCTAAAGAAATCTTTACAACTCATACATCCTAAATCATCAAGGTTAGGTTACGCTCGGGACGATTGCATCTCATACTATGCATTATAGCATCTTTGCCAGTTCTTTAAACATTGTCCTTACCGGACAATGATGGTATTTCAGCATTTGGAGTTCTCACGTATCGAAGCTTTTGCCTGCATAATCTTGCAGTCAAGAAAGGCAAGTTCATCGCTTGCTCATGTCATTTGATTATTTTTATCAAATTATATGCAAAGTACTATACTTATCACTCATGCATTGAAAAGCAAAGTATTATTTTACAATTATGAATATGACTATGTGGTCGGCAATGGAACCATGGTATGTGTTGATATGGTGGAGGTTCCATTGCAATGGGTTATATCACCCTAGGATTAATTACCAATGCCGTCCAGTGATTCTAGCGCCGTACATATCGCGTTGACCATAAGATCTATAATGGCTCTGGGGAAGTCAGCTGTATCTTTTCCCTTCTGCACGCCAACGGATTGGTAGAGCCGGCGGGGTGTTGGAGGCACTGCCGTAGGTTGGGATAGCCTTTTAAATCCCCATCCATTAGTGATGATGGCTCTACGATCTATGAAGGATTGTCCAAAGTACACCATGAGTAAAGCCGTATTATCGGGGGAAGTCTACTGGAGGTGTGCGGGTGGACAAAAGGGTGGGTTTGCAGTCGCGGAGAAGGCAGTGATTGGCTTGGACCTTACACCTGGCCCCACACCAAGGAAGTGTGGACGGGAAAGTACACCCGGTTGGTATCAAGGATAAGTTCTCTTATGGGAAAAGTAACGCACCTCTGCAGAGGATACTGAATTGTGTTGTCACTCCTGTTCGGGAAGGAGCTATGACAGCGACGGGGAAAGGAACTCCACGAAGTTACGGTCAACTGTGAAGACTGACGGGCATAGTTTTCAGAATAAAATAAACCTTTTGAAGAAATGTTTATGAAAACTTGCATTGGCCTATGACTTTCTGGTCTATGGCTGTAGCTAGTGCATGATACACATATTTCCTAATATGAACTTGCTGAGTACGCTCGTACTCATTCTATCTCGTTTGAACCCCCTTCTTAGATCAAGGCACCGAAGGAGAAACTACCGTGGAACTCGAAGACAAAGGAGTCAACTGCAACAAGATGGAGAATCCAGTCAAAGAAGTCAATGGAGTCAACACGCATCAGTTAGAGTGGAAACCTAGACTAGTAATAGAAGGGAACCTTTCCCTAATTCTAGCACCTAAGTAGCTAGAATTCTATAGCAAGCCAAGTAGCTCTTAAGCTAGAATTAGTAATAAGTTAGACTACGAGTCGTTCTTCTGGAGCTTTATTTGAAGTTTTACCTCACTGTAAAGTAGGAGGCTGTGTTGATCTTATATAAACAGCTTGTGTGTACTTCTATAGACATACCTTGGACTCGCATATGTTTCTGTTGTACCACTCTGAGGGATGTAATATGAGTGGAACGGTGTTTCACTTGTGTTATGTCAACGACTTGTGTACTACACCATGCAGTGGTACGCTGGGTCACCGCAGCTGGTATCAGAGCAAATGCTTTGACCCTAGGATTAAAACCCTTTAAAGGAGACCTATAGGTTTTGGTAGTGTCTATAGGAAGTTGTCTTAGCCAAACCCACTATTCTTTTGACTTGAGATGGGTATTCACTTGAGAATAACTCTGACACACTTGAGTCAATATTTCTTATCTATTTTCTTAAGTGAAGTTAGTTAGTTATCTTGCTTCATTCCAAATAATTAGAACACCATTGAAGCTTAAGATAATTGGGTGGTAGTAGACCACAGTTGGTATACAAAACATGGTAGTCCAAAGAAAGGATACAACCATAAGGAAGATATCCTATTGGAAGAAGTATACCAATATAAGTATTGTTAAGTAAGAGTCATTAAAAAAAACACTAAGATGAATGATGTTAAGTGAGGAATATAAGTTATATAAGGTAGTATATACCTATGATGAGTCAATCATAGGAGGTAAGGAAGAGTGATAGGAGTTACATGAGTCTACTTTCAATAATAAACTAGGTACTCATATATGATTCACTTGAGAATCATGGTATGATGGAGTAGAACATCATAAGTATGATAACAAAAGTATGATGAGGAGTAGGATTTAGGGAATAGTTCGAAAGCTTAGGCCTTAAAATCCTGGAAACTGTGTCAAGAATGCTGGAACCATAGTCCTTAATTTAAACAAGGCTTATTTAGAGCCTATCACATAGAGAAATCCTAGAGTTATAGGTGGTATATTCTAAACAATCATGTGTTTAGAGTAGACATGTTAGAACTAATTGTATTATAGGAAGTAGTCCTCAATAGCACCTATATATGGTATACTATTTTGTTAGTACTTCCAAAGAAAACTAGGTTAACTTCAACTATCCCAGGCCATTTTGTTTCAAGTTTGTCTCATTGCAAATGTGCAATTAAGATAAATGTTGAGACAAATAGTAGAAACTCACGTATTCGTGCTAAGTATCACAACCTAAACCTATCTTATGTGGTGTTATATACTACACATCTGATCCTGATGTTTAGGGATGTCTTACCCAACTACTATATTCAGGCATATAAGGATGTGTATTATAAGCACAAAGCTGGATTTTCTTGGATTTTATTGGATTTTCATTGTTTGACTAGATCCATACATGAAGTTTGACTTTGATATGCAAATGCATGTTGCAATATCAAGCTCTTACTTGATGTTATAGGTCTAGAGGGTAAAGGTATTCGCGTGAGGATGTGACGAATTCTGAAGATTTTTAAGATAAGATGAAGGTTCACTTGAAGAAGGAAGTAAAATTGTGGGAAGCAACCACAATACTCTAAAGAAGGGACCAATAAAACTCATTTTTATCCTTAATCAAGGAGTACTTCAACATGGAAGTATCATGAAAGTGAGAAAATAGTGAATATAGAACAGAAGAAGTAGAGCTGTATTCATTATAGAAGAAGGGAATGCAAGTGAAGTCACTTACAATACTATTTTCATAGTGTCAACAAGTGGTTTTCTTGCAAAACAAACCCTGGAAGAAGGAAAATAGACAAGTAAAGTCGTAGCTGGTATAATAAGACCGTAGCTGAGATAGGATAACCATGAAGAGAAAGAATGTAAAGTAAGGTATATCTTAACTAAAACTTTGTAAGTAGCCACAGCTGGTAGGTAGATATTGACTAGAACCATAACATAGCCACAGCTAGTGTCCAATAAGCCACATCTGGTACTAGGTAGTTTGCAGCTGGTACCAGATAGCCCACAGCCTGAACATTTCTTTACCCTAAAAGAAAGGGGGATTCCGCAGCTAGTATTTCACAGCTGGTATCTCCTGGTTGGTAAATATTTAGTCGGAGGAGTCATAATGGATACCCACAACTGTGTGGATACACCGCAAAGAATTCTTCGTGAGACTTTAGAAAGGTACAAAATATAAACTAGACTTAAACCAACTACCTAACCTTGGAGTTTAATGATTAGAAGAAAGGAAGTTTGAAGATCATTAGTAAACTCCAAGGGGGAGAGGAAGGCTGAAGGAGAAGTATTAAAAATATGATATTCGGAGTATGATGGACCAAGAAGAAGGTCTGAACTGAGAGGAAGTCCGATCTTATTTTTATAAGGTTGTTGGGAACTACCCATATAAAAGTACTCTCAAGAGGTTGTCAGACCAGAAGCCGAGGTTCATATCTCAAAGAAGTAAGAGTTAGATCCTAACTTGAGTGGGTAAGTTATAATTACTCAGAAGTAAAAGACCTCAAGTAAGTCTAAGATAATGAAGTTGGATGAAGAAGATGTCGAAGGACAATCAAAGCTTAAGAAGCTCAAAGACCGAAGGGTTTGACCAAACCAAAACTAATGTTTATTAGAAAGATTCCTTTCATGGAACCTAAAGAAACCAAAGGGAAGTTAATTAGTATAAATTAGAAGCCATGATTGGATGGACTAAATGAGTCTAATCCATTCGTAGGACTAAACAACCAGGACCATGCCTATTGTAAATACCTTACCAAGTACCATTACTTTCGTTATGGTAGTAAGGGAAAACAATACCCTACCTTAAATGAATATTTTATAATTTAGGTTTGGACACCGCAGCTGGTACACCATAGTGCCATATTACACCGCAGCTGGATTATCGCAGCTGGTATAACCAAGCTTTGAGTACCCAGATAGGAAGCTATCACCACAACCATTAGTAAAGTCCATTAACACAATAAGATGTCCTAATCCAATAATCTTTGGAGAGTAAGCCTATAAGCTTAGAGTGTTGGAAGAGATCATTGAATTGAAGAAAATATCAGTACCAGATATCAGAAGACTCCAGGAAGGATCTGGACAAGGGATATATTCAACTATATCTAGTATGACCACCATGGAGTTGAAGGATGGTGATCTGTTCAAGACATTTCTACATTCCGAAACGTGAGAGCGTTCGAACTTCGGGACGAAGTTCAGTTTAAGGGGGAGAGGCTGTAATATCCCAGGTTTAGAGGCAACAAAATGAGAGAAACACCAAAGTGTGCATTGCATTCATGCATAGAAAATCCGGGGAATTTTCGCGCTTTCAAATAAAACTTACCACAGTAACTGAAGTTTCATTTGACTTGCTGGAATTGAAGTAGATCAGCAAGTCAAGCGCTATAAACTTCACTGTGATCTTTGCTAAAACCTTATTTTGGGTAGAGATTATTTGATCTATGGATTAGATCAAATGGAATTAGAATTACAACAACACATTCTTTAAGAATCAAACTCTAACTTATTAACACTTAAAAGTTAGCAACTACCTTTGGGTGTAAATTAATTCACTTCTAAACTTATTACCAAATAAGGTAAACCACAGGGTCTAAAGTGCATAAAAGCCACACATTCTTATTTAAATCATAACTTATTAAGTATATGGAATATCATAAAACTAAATCCATTTACATTACGATTTATAGTTCAAACTATTTGAATCAAACTGACTATGAGTATTTTGAAACTCATATGATCATGCCTTGGTGAAATCAAACACTAACTATCCAAATTTGAGGAATAACCTTCAACCTTGATCTTTTGATCAATATTATAATATAAATCCAATCCAATATGATATAGTGAGTCATCAACAATAATAAAACCATCCACAAGATATTTAGTAACAAATGCCACTTGGCTATCTAAAAATAAATCATATGAGAGGATAATCTCTATGCCACATGGGATGAAAATATCTACATGACTTGCATTCCAAGCTTTGCCACCTCATGCTCAAAGGATTGCTATGGATGAGGGCATGACAACCAAGCACCTTACTCATCAAACCAACACAAGAGTCACCACCTATGTGTCATGACACTAGAGCTTGCCCAAGCCTATAAATAGAGCCACACCCTTCATCCATTTGCTCATCAAGTACCATGATACATGGGAGCAAACACATAGAGCCACTCCATGTGAATTAGTTAGGATCAAGATGAAGAAGCTAGGAGGTGGAGGCATACCACAAGATGCAGGTTTATCAGAATTCCTGAAGAACAAGCTACAGAAGATTAGAAGGTAGAATTCCTAGGCAAACCATATATTTAGAGGATCATATCATCATCTCTTGAGTAGGACCTTAGGAAACCAATTCCATAATCATCACAATTTGTTATTATTTAGTTACCCTAAGAATCTAAGTGAGTGTGATGAGAGGAATGATAAAGAGTGATTAGTGAGGAATAAGTGGATATTGTCTAATGCATGATTATACCTTGTAGATATAGATGATCAGTTAAAACCCATGTTATTAAAAGATCTCATCTATCACATAAAATAATAAGTATATCACTAGTAGTTAATCCCAAACCAATCCTCATGCCTTGTGTAGAGGAGTAATCCTAGTCAATTAAACATAACCTAACTATTGCTCACATCCTAAACCTAGTGGTGTATCACATTGGTGATCACTACTAAAACCCTAAACCATATTTGAATTTCAATCCAAGCATCACTTTGGATCATAAGTAAAGCCCTGCCATACCTCATGCCTATTTTATACTTCAATTAGTGAAGCATTATCAAAACCCTAAACCTCTTCACATAGGATCCAATCCACCTAAAATATTGTTCCCTAACTTGTGTATCATGGATCACAAGGATAAAATAAACCCTATATACCTAAGTACTAAATGCCTTTGGTGAGTAGAATGAAACCAATACCCTATTCTACTTGGTTATCCAAATACTTTGCCTAAGTGAATCAAATGGATAGTATTTATAAAGTAGCACCACCTCAGCAAGAGAATTGATCATGCTGAGTTTAGGATTCATTTTAAATAGTTCAAACAAGAGTTTGTTAAACAAGAGTAGTGAATATAGAGTTGATCCAACCATTTTGTTAAACCCTTAGAAACAAATCTCTACATAAAATCATGAACCATTCCATTCTCAACACCATTTAATTTAAACTCTAACCATGATATAAAATACATGGGGACAATCAATATTGTTAAGTAATAACAAAACTTAATGACATGTTTACCAAGCACTGGTCATAAATTTTCAAACCACTTAAATAGATCTAGTTTCTAAATTTAAAAAGGGAATTTAAAATAAGTAACTAACCATTTCTATTTTACTTAAGCCTCACAAGATCTCAATTAAATCCTAACCAAACTATTTGTTTAAAATAACAAAACCATGCAGTAGGCATGATTATCAAATTATCTTGATACTCAAGTATTTTAGAACCTGTAAAATAAAACAGAATTCAAATATGAATTCAAATACCAAATAGAAACCAGGAAATAAAAACAGAAAATAGAAATTTGAAATAAGAAAGAGAGGGAAAGCTTACGGCTTACACGGCCGTGTAGCCCATCACCACCACGTCGCAGCCCAGTACCGCACCAGCCGAGCAGGCCAACACAGCCCAGACGCGGCCCAGCCCAAAGCCACTTACCGTTTCGCCTGCTTTAAAAGTCGTGCGAGAGGAAAAACGAGATCGTCGTCTTCTCCAACGACGACTGACACGAGAGCACCCCGGCCACCTCACCGTGATGGATAGGGACGCCCCGGACGTCGTCAGACCTCTCAGAACCGCGCCCAACTCCTCTCGCGTCCGAGCCTATCCAAAAGCATCTCGATTTGTGCTCGTTTACAGTACCATTGTCACCGCCACATCTCGGCCGTCGCCGGCGGTGAACTTCCTCATTTGCCCTCGCCAAGCTCTATAAATAGGCCAAGAGCTTCTCCAGGAAACCCTAATACCTCGACGCCCATCCATTCTCTCTCAGTAGCTCTCTATCTCTCACATTCTTCCACGTACTGTCGCCGGCGTCGTGGACGAGTTCGACGGAGGAGACCACCCCTAGCTCCGTGCAGTGGCTCGTTGGAAGCGCCAGGCCGCGTAGAGCATCCTGGAGGAGCAGAGCGTCAAGGGGAGCTCGGGATCAATCCAATTTCGCCGTTCCCTTTCTCAGTACATCGCCGGGAAAGGATCAATCGCCGTCGTCTCCGGCGGTTATCGTCGTCGCCGACCACACCGTCGTGTTCAGGGTGAGCTTGCGCATCTCCTGCACCTATTTGTTCCTATTTTTGCATTCCGTAGCTTCCGATTCGATTCTCGCCGGAGTAAGCCGCCGCAGCACCCCTTTGCCCGCGACGCTCCGATGAGTCCCCGCGGAAACCACCACCACCATTCGCTTCGCCTTGTTGTGCTTGTTCAGATGCACCTAGTAGCGCATCTAGGGGAGCCCTAAATCAGCGGCGCCACCGTGCTCTGGCCGCCGGCGTTTAAACGTCGGTGAGGTCAAACGCCACGGTCCACTTTGACCGGTCTTTGCTTGCGTGGCAGTCGACGTGGCCATAGGTCCCACTGGTCAGTGACCGTAGCTAGGTTACGAATCGGTATGTTTAGCATTTTCTGTTTAATTTAAAAAACCAGTAAATTGTTGAAACTTTGCAAAATCATATAAATTTCATTTCAACTCAGAAAAATATGAATAATATATCAAAATGCTCACAAAAATAAACTCTATTCAAATAAAATATAAAACAAAAATGTGTGTCAAAATAAAAGTTCACTTATTTTTAACCTTATTAAATATGCCATATCATTTATTTAAAATACAATTGGAAATCAATAATTAGTGAAATTTCAAAATTAAATTTTAACTATTCAGTAACTAAGTAAAATGTTAAGATTAATTTTATTTACCATATTTGCATTAACTTAATTATTAGTGGTAATTCATAAACCCTAATTTGCAAATTACCATTTATCATTTTCTTTAAATAGCAATAAAGCAAGAAAATATTAAAAGCCAATATCATTTTGGTAGCTTAACAATTATTTACTTAAACATTCTTTAGTTAACAAGTTAATTATTTTAAACCCTAATAACAATTATTAAACCCTGATTCTTAATTAAACCAAAATAGGAGTTACCCTAATTATTAATTCTTGTGGAAAATTAATAAAATGTTAAACCAATACTAATTTTTATTCAAAGTAATTAGTTACCACACCTCTATTATCAATTATTATGTTAGGAATTGTATCATAACTTAGAAATCCTAGTTTTAATCTAAGTAAGACATTGATCCCATTATTTCATGTGATCATACCAGCTTAGAAGCAATTCCAAAACCCTAATTATGTGTCACATGTGATCATGTGAATTTCAACTTTACTTGTAGAACCTTGATGCAAACCCTAGCCTGTTAATTAAATTGATACCATTGATCACTATTCATTATACCACACCATTAGGATAAACCTCAATCATTAAACTTAGTAGAACCATAATGATAAACCCTAGTATCAACTTTGTGTAGCAAATCACATCACATGCTCCTATTCCACTCAACACTACTTAGGAAATGATAAACCACTTAGCTGGGCAACCATTAGAGATTACTTAGTTAAGTAGTTGTGAAACCATCGTAAACATAATAGCTAATTTATAGAACCATCTTAATAACCATCCTTTGATATGATATCATAATCAACCATAGTAATAAACCTGCCCATACTTATTGTATATAGAACCAATTCAACTTAAGAACCCAACTAGTTCCTATTTGTGGAACTAAATGAATTCAATAATAAACCCTAGAAAGCCATAGCTCCTATGTATAGTAGTTCATATTCTTATTTAACCTGTTCTTCAAAAGTTATTCTTTTGAAGTACAAATGTCAATCAAACCTTAGAAGCCCTATCCTTCTTTGAAATACTCATTATTTCTTAAACAACATGTTCTTCAAAAGTTATCCTTTTGAAGTATAGTATAAGTAATCATCAACCATGATCTGTAGATCTTAAAATTGACAACTGTTCTTTACATATTATTCCACCACTATTCTTTATGTGTGTACTTGTTATGATGTCTTATATCACTTGATTATGATGCTAATATAACCAAACCCTAATCAGAACCTTGTTTGAGAATCATTCTAAAAGTGCAACCAACCCTAAAGAAATCTTTACAACTCATACATCCTAAATCATCGAGGTTAGGTTACGCTCGGGACGATTGCATCTCATACTATGCATTATAGCATCTTTGCCAGTTCTTTAAACATTGTCCTTACCAGACAATGATGGTATTTCAGCATTTGGAGTTCTCACGTATCGAAGCTTTTGCCTGCATAATCTTGCAGTCAAGAAAGGCAAGTTCATCGCTTGCTCATGTCATTTGATTATTTTTATCAAATTATATGCAAAGTACTATACTTATCACTCATGCATTGAAAAGCAAAGTATTATTTTACAATTATGAATATGACTATGTGGTGGGCAATGGAACCATGGTATGTGTTGATATGGTGGAGGTTCCATTGCAATGGGTTATATCACCCTAGGATTAATTACCAATGCCGTCCAGTGATTCTAGCGCCGTACATATCGCGTTGACCATAAGATCTATAATGGCTCTGGGGAAGTCAGCTGTATCTTTTCCCTTCTGCACGCCAACGGATTGGTAGAGCCGGCGGGGTGTTGGAGGCACTGCCGTAGGTTGGGATAGCCTTTTAAATCCCCATCCATTAGTGATGATGGCTCTACGATCTATGAAGGATTGTCCAAAGTACACCATGAGTAAAGCCGTATTATCGGGGGAAGTCTACTGGAGGTGTGCGGGTGGACAAAAGGGTGGGTTTGCAGTCGCGGAGAAGGCAGTGATTGGCTTGGACCTTACACCTGGCCCCACACCAAGGAAGTGTGGACGGGAAAGTACACCCGGTTGGTATCAAGGATAAGTTCTCTTATGGGAAAAGTAACGCACCTCTGCAGAGGATACTGAATTGTGTCACTCCTGTTCCGGGAAGGGAACTGCGATGACAGCGGCAGGAAAGGAACTCCACGAAGTTCTGGTCAACCTGTGAAGACTGACGGGCATAGTTTTCAGAATAAAATAAACCTTTTGAAGAAATGTTTATGAAAACTTGCATTGGCCTATGACTTTCTGGTCTATGGCTGTAGCTAGTGCATGATACACATATTTCCTAATATGAACTTGCTGAGTACGCTCGTACTCATTCTATCTCGTTTGAACCCCCTTCTTAGATCAAGGCACCGAAGGAGAAACTACCGTGGAACTCGAAGACAAAGGAGTCAACTGCAACAAGATGGAGAATCCAGTCAAAGAAGTCAATGGAGTCAACTTCTGCATCAGTTAGAGTGGAAACCTAGACTAGTAATAGAAGGGAACCTTTCCCTAATTCTAGCACCTAAGTAGCTAGAATTCTATAGCAAGCCAAGTAGCTCTTAAGCTAGAATTAGTAATAAGTTAGACTACGAGTCGTTCTTCTGGAGCTTTATTTGAAGTTTTACCTCACTGTAAAGTAGGAGGCTGTGTTGATCTTATATAAACAGCTTGTGTGTACTTCTATAGACATACCTTGGACTCGCATATGTTTCTGTTGTACCACTCTGAGGGATGTAATATGAGTGGAACGGTGTTTCACTTGTGTTATGTCAACGACTTGTGTACTACACCATGCAGTGGTACGCTGGGTCACCGCATATCTACCCCTAAAACCCTAAACTCTGTCTTATGAAGTCAATCATGAAGAGAAGTGGTTTTGGGTTTCAAACATGGAAATTTCAAGAACCTCCCAAAAGATTTATTTTAGAGTGACTAATAAGGATCCATGCTTACCTTTTCATTTTCATAATTTAAACTTGTTTAAATCTTTGTCAAACCTAGGATTTGACCAAGATTCAAATATATGGGCATAAAATTCAAAAAACAAATCAGAAAAATGAAAAACAAAAGCATATAGTCTTGTTATGTCATCTAGTAAGCATTCAAGTTGATAAATTAACAAGGTTTGGACATATTCAAACCATACAAATCATGTATCTACCCCTAACCCTAAACTCGGTCGATCTTATGAAGTCTAGCATGAAGAGAGGTCGTTTTGGGTTTCAAACATGGAAATTGCAAGAACATCCCAAAAGCTTCATTTTAGAGTGACTAAGAAGGATCCAGGCTTACTTATTCGTTTTCACGTGTTAAACTTGTCTAAATCTTGGTCAAACCTAGGATTTGACCAAGATATGATTCAAATGCGCAGAAAATTAAAAAAAATCAGAAAAATGAAAACCAAAGTACATAGTCTTCTTATGTCATATAGTAAGCATATTCAAGTTGATAAACAAGGTTTGAACCTTGATCTGTAGTACTGGGCAAAACCCTAGTTTAACCTATTTAATTATAGATTCGTAGGTTGATTTTTCTACCTTTTTATTATTACTATGCAGCACATGTGTGTTTGCCCGTCGAGTGAAACTCGGAGGAAGAGGGATCACTCGGAAGGAGAGAAGAAGGGAGAGCATTATGGTGTCTCCCCTTTTTCGGGTGATGATGTTGACTTTTGTGCAGGGTTTGTCAGTGAGCAGGAGGTGCGAGCGAGGCCGAGAATGAGAGAGATTTGTTTTTTTTGTGAGAGGGACAACCGAAGGATCTAGAAGGACCCACAGACTTCCAATACGCATCCTGATGCGTCTTCTCTTGACAAAGAAGATGGCTGGGAGTTTGCGTACCTATTGCACGTGACTTGTGCTCACTGAAGTGTGGGACCTCACGCGTGGGCACCACACGTAAGTGACAGACCTGTTGGTGTAAAACCTCGGTTGATTATTATAGTGCATTAGAACAAAGTTTCCTATGGATTCAAGGGTAGGAAATCCAAGTTAACTCATTTACATGACATTATTCTTCTTATGTCATATAGTAAGCATATTCAAGTTGATAAACAAGGTTTGGACATATTCAAACCATACTAATCATGTATCTATACCCCCTAACCCTAAACTTTGTCTTCTGAAGTCAAGCATGAAGAGAAGTGGTTTTGGGTTTCAAACATGGAAATTTCAAAAACCTCCCAAAAACCTCATTTTAGAGTGACTGAGAAGGTTACATGCTTCCCTTTTCATTTTCATGTTTTAAACTTGTTTAAATTATCTTGGTCAAACCTAGGATTTCATGAAGATACAAATGGGTGGGCACAATATTCAAAAAAATCAAAAAAATGAAAAACCAAATCACATTGTCTTCTTATGTCATATCGTAAGCATTCAAGTTGATAAACAAGGTCTAGATATATCCAAACCAGACAAATCATGTATCTACCCCCTGTCGATCTTATGAAGTCTAGCATGAAGGGAAGTCGTTTTGGGT
Organism: Lolium perenne; assembly: GCF_019359855.2. Lineage (NCBI taxonomy): Eukaryota > Viridiplantae > Streptophyta > Magnoliopsida > Poales > Poaceae > Lolium > Lolium perenne. Next base: position 315,815,146 of record NC_067247.2, read on the forward strand.
TTCAAACATGGAAATTTCAAGAACATCCCAAAAGCTTCATTTTAGAGTAAATAAGAAGGATACAGACTTCCCTTTTAATTTTCATGTTTTAAACATGTTTAAATCTTGGTCAAACCAAGGATTTGACCAAGATTCAAATGGCCCTAAAAATTCAGAAAAAAATCAAAAGAATGAAAAACCAAAGCACATAGCATTCTTATGTCATATGTATAGTAAGCATTCATGTTGATAAACAAGGTCTAGACATATATATTCAAACCAGAAAATCATGTATATATCTACCCCTAAAACCCAAATTGAACTCAGTCAATCATGAAGAGAAGTGGTTTTGGGTTTCAAACATGGAAATTTCAAGAACCTCCCAAAAGCTTCATTTTAGAGTGACGACTAAGAAGGATCCAGGCTTACTTATTCGTTTTCACGTGTTAAACTTGTCTAAATCTTGGTCAAACCTAGGATTTGACCAAGATATGATTCAAATGCGCAGAAAATTAAAAAAATCAGAAAAATGAAAAACCAAAGTACATAGTCTTCTTATGTCATATATATAGTAAGCGCATTAAAGTTGATAAACAAGGTCTGGACATATTCAAACCATACAAATCATGTATCTATACCCCTAACCCTAAACTTTGTCTTATGATCGAAGTCAAGCATGAAGAGAAGTGGTTTTGGGTTTCAAACATGGAAATTTCAAAAACCTCCCAAAAACTTCATTTTAAAGTGACTGAGAAGGTTACATGCTTCCCTTTTCATTTTCATGTTTTAAACTTGTTTAAATTATCTTGGTCAAACCTAGGATTTGATGAAGATACAAATGGGTGGGCACAATATTCAAAAAAATCAGAAAAATGAAAAACCAAATCACATTGTCTTCTTATGTCAGATCGTAAGCATTCAAGTTGATAAACATGGTCTAGATATATCCAGACCAGACAAATCATGTATCTACCCCTTGTCGATCTTATGAAGTCTAGCATGAAGGGAAGTCGTTTTCGGTTTCAAACATGGAAATTTCAAGAACATCCCAAAAGCTTCCATTTTAGAGTGACTAAGAAGGATACAGACTTCCTTTTTTATTTTCATGTTTTAAACTTGTTTAAATCTTGGTCAAACCAAGGATTTGACCAAGATTCAAATGGGCCTAAAAATTTAGAAAAAAATCAAAAGAGAATGAAAAACCAAAGCACATAGCATTCTTATGTCATATGTATAGTAAGCATTCAAGTTGATAAACAAGGTCTATACATATTCAAACCAGAAAAATCATGTATATATCTACCCCTAAAACCCTAAACTCTGTCTTATGAAGTCAATCATGAAGAGAAGTGGTTTTGGGTTTCAAACATGGAAATTTCAAGAACCTCCCAAAAGATTTATTTTAGAGTGACTAATAAGGATCCATGCTTACCTTTTCATTTTCATAATTTAAACTTGTTTAAATCTTTGTCAAACCTAGGATTTGACCAAGATTCAAATATATGGGCATAAAATTCAAAAAATATCAGAAAAATGAAAAACAAAAGCATATAGTCTTCTTATGTCATATAGTAAGCATTCAAGTTGATAAATTAACAAGGTTTGGACATATTCAAACCATACAAATCATGTATCTACCCCCTAACCCTAAACTCAGTCGATCTTATGAAGTCTAGCATGAAGAGAGGTCGTTTTGGGTTTCAAACATGGAAATTTCAAGAACATCCCAAAAGCTTCATTTTAGAGTGACTAAGAAGGATACAGGCTTACTTATTCGTTTTCACGTGTTAAACTTGTCTAAATCTTGGTCAAACCTAGGATTTGACCAAGATTCAAATGCGTAGAAAATTAAAAAAATCAGAAAAATGAAAACCAAAGTACATAGTCTTCTTATGTCATATAGTAAGCATATTCAAGTTGATAAACAAGGTTTGAACCTTGATCTGTAATCTTGGGCAAAACCCTAGTTTAACCTATTTAATTATAGATTCGTAGGTTGATTTTTCTACCTTTTTATTATTACTATGCAGCACATGTGTGTTTGCCCGTCGAGTGAAACTCGGAGGAAGAGGGATCACTCGGAAGGAGAGAAGAAGGGAGAGCATTATGGTGTCTCCCCTTTTTCGGGTGATGATGTTGACTTTTGTGCAGGGTTTGTCAGTGAGCAGGAGGTGCGAGCGAGCGAGCGAGCGAGGCCGAGAATGAGAGAGATTTGTTTTTTTTTTGTGAGAGGGACAACTGAAGGATCCAGAAGGACCCACAGACTTCCAATACGCATCCTGATGCGTCTTCTCTTGACAAAGAAGATGGCTGGGAGTTTGCGTACCTATTGCACGTGACTTGTGCTCACTGAAGTGTGGGACCTCACGCGTGGGCACCACACGTAAGTGACGGTTTGTTGGTGTAAAAACTTCGGTTGATTATTATAGTGCATTAGAACAAAGTTTCCTATGGATTCAAGGGTAGGAAATCCAAGTTAACTCATTTACATGACATTATTTTTCTTATGTCATATAGTAAGCATTAAAGTTGATAAACAATGTCTAGACATATTCAAACCAGACAAATCATGTATCTATACCCCTAACCCCTAAACTCTGTCTTATGAAGTCAAGCATGTGAAGAGATGTGGTTTTGGGTTTCAAACATGGAAATTTCAAAAACCTCCCAAAAGCTTCATTTTATAGTGCCTAAGAAGGATACATGCTTCCCTTTTCATTTTCATGTTTTAAACTTGTTTTAATTATCTTGGCCAAACCTAGGATTTGACGAAGATACAAATGGGTGGGCACAAAATTCATAAAAATCAGAAAAATGGAAAACCAAATCACATAGTCTTCTTATGTCATATCGTAAGCATTCAAGTTGATAAACAAGGTCTAAATATATCCAAACCAGACAAATCATGTATCTACCCCCTGTCGATCTTATGAAGTCTAGCATGAAGGGAAGTCGTTTTGGGTTTCAAACATGGAAATTTCAAGAACATCCCAAAAGCTTCATTTTAGAGTAAATAAGAAGGATACAGACTTCCCTTTTCATTTTCATGTTTTAAACTTGTTTAAATCTTGGTCAAACCAAGGATTTGACCAAGATTCAAATGGCCCTAAAAATTCAGAAAAAAATCAAAAGAATGAAAAACCAAAGCACATAGCATTCTTATGTCATATGTATAGTAAGCTAGCATTCATGTTGATAAACAAGGTCTAGACATATATATTCAAACCAGAAAAATCATGTATATATCTACCCCTAAAACCCAAATTAAACTCAGTCAATCATGAAGAGAAGTGGTTTTGGGTTTCAAACATGGAAATTTCAAGAACCTCCCAAAAGCTTCATTTTAGAGTGACTAAGAAGGATCCAGGCTTACTTATTCGTTTTCACGTGTTAAACTTGTCTAAATCTTGGTCAAAACTAGGATTTGACCAAGATATGATTCAAATGCGCAGAAAATAAAAAAAAAACAGAAAAATGAAAAACCAAAGTACATAGTCTTCTTATGTCATACATATAGTAAGCGCATTAAAGTTGATAAACAAGGTCTGGACATATTCAAACCATACAAATCATGTATCTATACCCCCTAACCCTAAACTTTGTCTTATGAAGTCAAGCATGAAGAGAAGTGGTTTTGGGTTTCAAACATGGAAATTTCAAAAACCTCCCAAAAACTTCATTTTAAAGTAACTGAGAAGGTTACATGCTGCTTCCCTTTTCATTTTCATGTTTTAAACTTGTTTAAATTATCTTGGTCAAACCTAGGATTTCATGAAGATACAAATGGGTGGGCACAATATTCAAAAAAATCGAAAAATGAAAAACCAAATCACATTGTCTTCTTATGTCATATCGTAAGCATTCATGTTGATAAACAAGGTCTAGACATATATATTCAAACCAGAAAAATCATGTATATATCTACCCCTAAAACCCTAAGGCTCCGTTTGGATGTTTGCATTGGGAGGCTTGGCATTGTATTGGCTTGAATGCCAATATCTCAAGATTTTGATATTGAGATTGAATACCAATATTCTTGTTTGGATGTTTCGTTATTTGGAACCTAAATTTGATATTGAGGTTGAATGTTAAATCTTGTTTGGATGGTCAAAGCGAATTCCATTGTGTAAGAGTCTGACCATTATACTGTTTCAAGATATTTTCTGTATATCTTTTGAATATATTAGAACAATTATATATGATACATCACATAGCAATAATAAAACCGACACAAAAAATGCAATATTACTATGTTCCTCATTTTTTTCGTCAGCCAAAGAATGCACGCATATGTAACAACATTCCTCAATACTACACCAAATTTACACGCCACTCATGGCTCTGTAGATACAAATAATGAAAACTGTCATATACGTGCTCTATTACACAATCAACTTATTGGCGGAGTCCGTCTGAACCAATGCATCCTAACTTCAACATCTTACCTTCAGTTCGTTCGAGCAGGCAACAACCAGTGGCGCACGGGGTGCTGCAGACCTGCAGTTAGCGGGCGGAGGTTGGGGGCAGCTGTTATAGGTCGGGGATCCAATGGCGCGCGGTGTGCTCCTGTAGGTCGACGAACCGGCCAGGGAGCGGAAACACCGGACTTGGGCGCAGCTTCAACCGGGTCTGCCTCTACCGACCGCATGGCGAGGTCGACGGGCCGTACCTGTGGAAAGGATAGGGCGGCTGTCCATGAAGAGATGTGGGGCGGCGGGCGTACCTGCGCCGGACGGGATGAGCGGGAGGGGCGGGGGAAGAGAAGACTTGACAGTAGGAGGGAGACGGCGGCGTCCCGCCTCATCGAAGGCGGAGGAGGAGGGTGTAGGGGCGGCGGGAGTGTACCTTCTCTCTCCCGTTCGGTGGTTTCCGTCATGAAGTCACGAAGAAGATAAGAGGGAGCAGGAGAAAACGCTTCGGACCGAATGCAAGCAAATGTCGAGCTCTCACCCAAAACATTCGGGAACAAGCTCCCCAGGAAAAATATCGGGAGCTCAATATTCAGATCGAATGCACCCGTTGAATACCTAGGCCAGCCAAACAGCTCCAATCCTGGTATTCGGGCCTGAAACCCTCCGAATATCCAATACCTAGCTCCAATACAAACATCCAAACACAGCCTAATTAAACTCAGCCAATCATGAAGAGAAGTGGTTTTGGGTTTCAAACATGGAAATTTCAAGAACCTCCCAAAAGCTTCATTTTAGAGTGACTAAGAAGGATCCAGGCTTACTTATTCGTTTTCACGTGTTAAAGTTGTCTAAATCTTGGTCAAACCTAGGATTTGACCAAGATATGATTCAAATGCGCAGAAAAAAAATTTAGAAAAATGAAAAACCAAAGTACATAGTCTTCTTATGTCATATAGTAAGCATATTCCAGTTGATAAACAAGGTTTGGACATATTCAAACCATACAAATCATGTATCTATACCCCCTAACCCTAAACTTTGTCTTATGAAGTCAAGCATGAAGAGAAGTGGTTTTGGGTTTCAAACATGGAAATTTCAAAAACCTCCCAAAATCTTCAATTTAGAGTGACTGAGAAGGTTACATGCTTCCCTTTTCATTTTCATGTTTTAAACTTGTTTAAATTATCTGTGTCAAACCTAGGATTTCATGAAGATACAAATGGGTGGGCACAATATTCCTAAAAATCATAAAAATGAAAAACCAAATCACATAGTCTTCTTATGTCATATCGTAAGCATTCAAGTTGATAAACAGGGTCTAGATATATCCAAACCAGACAAATCATGTATCTATACCCCCTAACCCTATAGTTTGAGGCCATTTGGATGAGATCGAAAAAATTCTTGGATTAGAATCGTGTTGTTCGAACCCCGTAGTTGGATTTTTTTGAACCTTGATCTGTAGTACAGGGCAAAACCCTAGTTTAACCTATTTAATTATAGATTCGTATATCGATTTTTCTACCTAGGATTTGACCAAGATTTATGGGCATAAAATTCAAACAAAATCAGAAAAATGAAAAACCAAAGCACATAGTCTTCTTATGTCATATAGTTAGCATTAAAGTTGTTAAACAAGGTCTAGACATATTCAAACTAGACAAACCACATGTATCTACACCCCCTGACCCCTAAACTCTATCTTATGAAGTCAGGCATGAAGAGAAGTGGCTTTGGGTTTCAAACATGGAATTTTCAAAAACCTCCCAAAAACTTCATTTTAGAGTGACTAAGAAGTATACATGCTTCCCTTTTCATATTCATGTTTTAAACTTGTTTAAATTATCTTGGTCAGACCTAGGATTTGAAAAGATTCAAATGGGCATCAAAATTAAAAAAAAAAATCAGAAAAATGAAAAACAAAAGCAAATAGTTTTCTTATGTCATATAGTAAGCATTCAAGTTGATAAACAAGGTCTAGACATATTCAAACCAGAAAAATCATGTATATATCTACCCCTAACCCTAAACTAATCTGTCGATCTTATGAAGTCAATCATGAAGAGAAGTGGTTTTGGGTTTCAAACATGGAAATTTCAAGAACCTCCCAAAAGCTTCATTTTAGAGTGACTAAGAAGGATCCAGGCTTACTTATTCGTTTTCACGTGTTAAACTTGTCTAAATCTTGGTCAAATTTAGGATTTTACCAAGATTCAAATGCGCAGAAAATTAAAAAAATTAGAAAAATGAAAAACCAAAGTACATAGTCTTCTTATGTCATATAGTAAGCATATTCAAGTTGATAAACAAGGTCTAGACATATTCAAAGTTTCAAACTAGACAAACCATGTATCTACCCCTAACCCCTAAACTCTGTCTTATGAAGTAAAGCATGAAGAGAAGTGGTTTTGGGTTTCAGACATGGAAATTTCAAAAACCTCCAAAAAACTTCATTTTAGAGTGACTAAGAAGGATACATGCTTCCCTTTTCATTTCCATGTTTTAAACTTGTTTAAATTATCTTGGTCAAACCTAGGATTTGACAAGATTCAAATGGGCATCAAAATTCAAAAAAAATCAGAAAAATGAAAAACCAAAGCAAATAGTTTTTTTATGTCATATAGTAAGAATTAAAGTTGATAAACAAGGTATAGACATATTCAAACCAAACAAATCATGTATATATCTACCCCTAACCCTAAACTCTGTCTTATGAAGTCAAGCATGGAAATTTCAAGAACATCCCAAAAGCTTCATTTTAGAGTGACTAAGAAGGATCCATGCTTACCTTTTCATATATTTTAAACTTGTTTAAATCTTTGTCAAACCTAGGATTTGACCAAAAGATTCAAATGGGCATAAAATTCAAAAAAATCAGAAAAATGAAAAACACTACGAACAGTGAACAATACTGTTTCGCGTCCCTACAGTACACCATGGACAGTGTTGCGAGTGACCTGTGTCCTTCACGGATAGAGATCAGGTGACATGCACCTTTCGCATGTCACCTGGTGACATGCGGCTTAAATCTAAATTTAAATATTGCGAAAAAATCATGTCCCAACCTATAGCCCTCTCGATTTATAGGCCCCTGCCGCCTCTCCCCATTCACTTCACTTCTTGCTACCTCACTCCTCTCGATTTATAGGCCCCTGCCGCCTCTCCCCATTCATCTTCAAAATCCTATAGCCCCAACCTGTACAGTGCTCGTCGGCGGCTGTACCATCCACAACCTCTGTATTAGCGCCTCCCTGCACCCCCATCTTCCGGCGATGAATCCCACGAGTGGACAAGGGGGCCTGTTAGGTGTGCGGCCCACCGTCGTAATCCCCAGCAGGCAACTACGGGACCTCGCCGCCAACTCGCATGCCCCCCGACCGCTGCTGCAGCAGGCGCAGGGCGGCCTCGCCGGTGAGTCTACTGTGCCCACCAAGCGGCAGCGGAGCAACGACCTCTCCGTGGGCTCGGACGTGACGATCTGCTGCAGCTGCAAGACAACCTCGCCGTCGCCGGGGAGTCGGTCCTCTCCAAGGAGGAGAGCTTCGAGGTCAGTGGTTAATGTAGTTTAATCATTGGTTTAAAACTAGTTAGCTCCCTACTGAGTATTATTCAGAGGGGATTTGATGCAAAATACTTCATTCACCATGTTTTGGCGTGAGTATTTGCGGCAGATCAGGACAACCTGAGAGATAGCCTGTCCTGGGGCATTATTAGTTTTTTTTGAGGGGTTCCTCGGGCCTTATTAGTGAAGCGTCCAATTTCTATTCACGTAATCCATGCCAGCAGGCCTCAGGACTTGTAATTTTGCATTGGAATCAATCCCTCAGCCTGATCCATGCTAGAACGGGGTGGATGCCTGGAAGGAGAAGCAGCAATCGGAGCACGTATGTGGAACGACCAGAAACGCGAGAGCATAGAGGTGTTGTGGTTCCACGTCCACCCGACATGCGCGGAAGTGTTTCCTGAGGATCCCCGCGACTCTGATCCTGTCCAATACTCTTCTGCCAAACAGATAAAATGTGTTCTTATTAAGAAAGACCCAGATATTACTCACTGAACCATGTGAAAACACGTCAACCAAACAAGGCACAAGCTAGGGATTTCTACTGCACTAATACTAGCTGCATTACCACTTTCGAACTTCAATGCAAACTTGAAACTTCACTGCAGTCTTTTTCCCCCTTTCGAACTTGAGATCCAGCCTCTCCATCGATTGATGCATAGGGCAAACTTTATTAGTTCATGTTTCGTTCTTAGTTTGAAACTTTATTACTCCAAGCTCCGGAGTACTCATATTACTACAGTATTGCAATTGAAATTTATACATATTACAATTACTATTGAAGTTAGTCTTGTACAGATTACTATGAGTATTGAAGTTTAAGTCCTGCAAACTTTCGGAGTACTATATTTTTACTATTGAAGTTACACTCTTGCACTTTATTAGTATAATATCATGTGTCACACAGGGTCGCTCTGTGAATCTACCATCTAATGAAGGACGACAACATGAAGCGTCTCTGCAAGTAATCCGGCGGTCGATCCTGGATGAGTCGCACGAGTTGATTGACCATGCGTCCAAGCTCCGAGATGTGAACGCACATCTGGTAAACCGTGCTATGAAGCTATGGAATGAGTATGCCGTACTCTTGAATGAGCACTCATCTCTATCAAAGGAGAACTCATCTCTATCGAAGGAGAACCTCTCCATGGTAAATCAGAACGGGTCTCTAACGAAGGAGAACATCTCCATCCTAAAAGAGAACTCATCTCTGAAAAAGGAGAACATCTCCATCCTAAAAGAGAATTCATCTCTGAAAAAGGAGCACACCTACTACAAGTGGCGGAGCATGACAGGAAACAAGTAATCTTCTTCGGGTGTGAAGAAGTTGTACCCATATGTGCATGTAGAGAGGTGGAGACGGTTGCCGATGAGACAAGTGAGTAGATTGAGGAGGGCAGCCACAACCCACAACATTTGTAGTTACAAATTTTCTATCATAAAAGTAGTAGTATCGAAATTAATATGTATCCCTTAATATATGTGGTGTTTGACAATATATAGTTTAACATGCAAGGACTCTGCAATGTAATTTGTATCAGTTTGATTGGCTTTCTACCCAAGTGAGCATGTGTCATATTTGTCCAAGGTTTGATTTTTGCATCTTATCATATTTTGTTGAATACCATACTAAAAAATTCCATGTGCATCATTTTGATGCGGAAATTTTAAGGGGGTCTCAACTTCCATTATGAAAAGGATTTGTCAAGACATGAAACATTGGATAAAATCCTTGACTGTACCCTGCAAGTGTGGCACCTAGAAACAATGATTAAAATTCAAAGCTGCATCTCCTACCAATACAAATGGTATATCTGACAATTTTGAAACAAATTGAATCCAACCCGAAATAAATTAAATTATATTTGGAAGAAGATATGTAGAAGTACCTGTCTGAGAGGACGCTATGTGCAATGCACGACATATTGGCAAAAAATTACCCGCATGTACCAAAGGCATGGGCACCAAGATCTGATGCAAATTTGAATTCGGCCAAAGGAGGGTACTAGCAAAGATTTCGATCGTGTCAGCGATCCAGACATTCTTATGAAGTAAAGGGAATTTGATCATCTTGGTCTTGCAAGTAATGAAATGTGGGGACTCCTAAGATCGACGCCTTCAACAACGATGTTTCTTTTTCATCGAAGCTAGTGGTGACAACTTTGATTCCTATTCGGCTGATGCAGATATCCATGAGATCATCAAGAGGATCTTGGAACATGTTGAAGCACGTGTCGACATTCTGCTCTCGTGCTTGAAGGCAGATGATTTTGATAGGGTGATGCAAAAGCCGCCATATGGTCAATAAATTGTTATTATATACAAGGATGTTGTTTCTTGGGTCATCATCTAGATCTTATGTTTTCTTATGTGTTAGCAGTACTTTATGGAAACTATGTTAGTATTGTCTTATACTGAATTGTTGCTATATCTGGACACCGGATGCTTATGTTCTATGACATTATGGAATGTATGGAAAAAAGATGACACCTTTTTAGCTATTCAGAAAAGGCAAAAAAACAACAACAATTTGTTTCCCACAATAAAATGAAATCTTATTGCACCTTTCCCCAAAATGGTAATGCACATTTTACCTTGGGCATTTTCGTTAAGACCCATGGTTTTTTATATAAAATGGTAGGCCATATTTTGAAGCTAGTTTTTTTTAAAAAACATATCAAAATTCAAGCTTATCATTTTATAGCCACAAGTTCACTTTTTTTTCTTCATTTTTTCCAAAACAGGGTGGGAATCGACTGCATGCCATTCCTTGCAAACATTGGCGAATGTCGGAAATAATCTTAGATAGGGCGAACTCTAAAAGAAGAGGTAAATACCGAAATAGTCCCGAGACATTGTGATGCATGTAATTCTAACGCAATCCCAATAAACCAAAACATATTTTATTATAAGTAGAACCTATATACATACCAATTATGTGATCAATGGCAAAACTTTAGTTCTTTTGAAAATCATTTTGTAATTCGATCGATCAAGAATTTTTTCAATATCTTTTGCTCGATGCACAACTCGGAATTTATGATCTTTGTTGTCGAGCCATTTCAGGAGTCCTTTAAGTCATAGGATAGGAAAAACGTATGTACATCTTGTCTATTTGAATCCTATGGGAATATGAGTTTCTTTGATTGTACCAAAGGGATTTTTCCCTGAGGGATGACCTAATTTTTTGTTCATATAGGATTTGTAGTACAAGATTCATATTGGATATGTTCCCTATGAATATAACCAATAGTGTAGAATAATTCCCGTAGGATCTAAATCCTATAAATCAAAGGAGCCTCAGTTGTTTTCGTCACCACATATAAAATCAGCGCCAACTCAATGAGATGATAAATGTTGTCGGATGAAACATGGCGTTTCTTTCAAATATAAAGAAATATCTGAAGTCTTCAATTCTACGCGTATGATAATGAATAGCTCAAGGTTATTTTACATATACTAAGATCCATGATACATCAATCTTTTTAATGCGGAGAACGAGTCTATATATGTTTTTTGGTACCTAGTCCATGTTTTGTTTTCGAAATCGGCTCCACGCAGTGTTTACTAAAATAGGCGCAACTTTGTCATATGAAGTCCGTTTTAAGTACTCAAATGTTCAGAAAAAACACATATATATGAATGGATATTCACTAAAAATCAAGGTAGGATGGCTGCCGTACCGCCCATGCTTACAAATGAGACCTTGATGGGGTCGGACAGCGTCCATTTTTTTTTCGCGCATCCACCAAACCATTTCAACGAAGCGCCAAAACACCGGCGAAAATAGCTCGGGTTGCCGCCTCCAATTTTCAAATGTTCGAATTTCCTATCTTATCCTTTCATCAAAAACGTCCCCAGCGGTTCTTCTCTTATTCGGGCCAAGGCCAATCTCACCCCAGCCATTAAAACATACCACCGGCACAGGCGCCGAATCCCACATCTCTCACGCGTCACCCACCGAATCGGAGCATCTCGCCCGACGACGGCAGTGCACCACCGTCCCACCTCGCCACCACAGCCTCCCGACCAGCCGCCGTAGTGTCCGAGAAGACGTTGTCAAGCAAGCCGGAGCCGCTTCCGACGAAGGCGCACACCGCACCATTTGTGCTCCACCGTAGCCCGACGCCCACCGCGCCGGATCCTGCTCAGGGACGCCGTCCACCTCCGCCGCTGCGTCGGATGCGCTTCCCGACTCCCTGGTCTACCGCACGGTGAAATGTGTTGACACCGCGCCCAACCGTTCCACCGCGCGAAACCAAAGCGTAAAGCCGTCCACTCCCCATGCGAAGGTTGGTGTTTAGCCGCTTCCGTTATGCATTTCATTTCCGAACATCAGTTTCGTGCGATCTGTTTTAGGGCTTGTTTGGTACTAGAGTTTTACTGGGATTATCAGGGATAATCCGCTCCAAACTTTAAATCCCCACTTATCCCCAATGCATGTTTGGTGCTAGAGTATGAGCGAGTTTAATCCCCACTTGTCCCTACTTTTCCGCAAAATTTAGTGTATTTTTTCAATCCCCAATACTCTACCCCTACCTAGTGGATTGGGGATGGGGTTTTGTGGGTATTGGGTGAATCTGCTTTGTCACCCAATACTCTAGAGTATTATCCCCACTAATCCCCACTAAAACACCGGACAGAGATCGGGTGACATGCAATAGGCATGTCACCCGAGAACGATGTTGTGACATGCGACCATGTTCGACCGTTGGACCGAAAATGGAGGGCAGGATCAACATGAACAGTAGACGCTACAGGGACAATCCACAGTGCATCGCTACAGGGACAAATCTACAGTGCATCGATACAGTACATCTGCTACAGGGTCATCTACAGTACATCACTACAGTGCTTGATCTTGTCTACTCATTTTCGATCCAACGGCGAAAGTGCATGTTACGCACTTGTTCATCGGTGACATGCCTATGGTATGACTGTAGTAGAAGTCAAGCCTGCAGAGTGATTAGTCGACATTACTAAACTGCATGTTTATAAATCTTGTAATCATCAATTGGCATGCACAGGGAAATCATTTATTTTTGATCTACGCTTTATTCCTTTTTGAGCTATCATCTACTTGCTACTACTAATTTACCCTTCTCTTTGCTCTACTCAAAGTTCCATGATAAATCTCGTTAGCATTTTTTTCTAATGCATGCTAAAGATACTGTAGTAGAGTACAAAGAGGGCCGGAGAGAAAATATAGGCATCACCAGTGAACAATCAAACACCTCTCCTGTCTCCATCGATAACAATCAATTTTCTTATTCAGAACTTGATCCTACTGAACAAGAGTCTGAGGGAGACCTGAGTAAAGAGGATGCCCTTGTCAAGCACCCTACTCCACCCCCCAAGGTGATTGCTCGCTCTTTTCATTGGCATTATTGTTGCATCTTCAATAACTGTGATGTATCTGTCCAACCCAGCCCAAGTTATAGCATTATCATACGCTTTCAGTTAACACATAATAATAACATATGTTTCATCATGTCTTGGCTTGCTGTTCTTATGTTCCATAATCGTATCAAGCATGTATATGATTTTGTTGATTGAAGTACCGTTTATCTCTGGCAGGCATCAGGGACTTCACGTAAGGACGTTTCAAATACCAACAAGGTGAAGAACATAGTTCAACAGGAAGATCAATATCTGACAGCTCACCTAAAAATAAAAAGGGTTCAAGCTGGTCATGTCAGATCACAAACAAATGTAGTGAACAGAGTAAAAACAAGGTCTCAGACTCAGAGTCACTCTAATCTAGTTGAAAATGATGACCAGGCAAAAAAATATTGTAATGCGAAACACCAACATAAAAAGCTTCGACCTAACCGCACATCGGTTGGTCTAAAAGCTGTAGACGGAGCAAATACCAAACCACATGTTCCCCAGCCACCTGTTGCCAATCCAGTTACCCAAGAACAATTCACAGCAGACCTAGTTTCAACAGCAGGTTCTCAACACCTAACTAATCACGATCTCCCGCTGACATTTAGTCCTGCCAGAGACAACTTCTTCCTTAAAGATCATGGTGGGGCCGAATTAGGTACGTGTTCCCTTACATGCTCCGTTACATAAATACCTTGATAGCTTTATGTAATGCTTAAATTTGCAGTTCCACCACGACCAAGAAAACGAAGGGAGCCAACGACTTTGAAATCACTTAAAAATAACATTGCCCGAATGGGAACAAGATTTCCCATCACATCAGTTATAGCAGGTATCAGAAGGCCACTGGATCCACAAGAATCATCTAATATAGCATCGATCACAGGCGTTTTTGTCAGGACTCAAATTCCTATCTTTCCATCATGGAAACAACACGTAAACACCCCTTCCCATTTTGAAGGTTTACTGCACATGTTACATGTAAGTCATTTTCGTAAACAATACCATGTTGCTCGTTCACATTCCCTCTAGCTTTCTGTTGGCTAGCTATCTAACACATGAAAGGTTCCCATTGTTGTAAACAGACATGTCTTGAGTTTGATGATGACATGAAGAATGTAATCACTGTTATCAGGAGCATATTCTCTTCAGCGTTGCGCCAGGAGCGCCATAGGCTAAAGATGAGATACTTTGCTGGGAGGACTCCTAGCGATATTCCAACAACCTCTCCTATACTACAGATGACTGATGACCAATGGTGTGATCTTGTTGAGTATTGGTCTGCTCAAAAGAATTTGGTATGTTCTGTGAAGACAGTGAGACAAGATCACATTACTGATTCCTTTTTAAGCATGTGTCTCACAAGTCTTCATTTGTAGTTCATCGCTCGAAGTAACATGCGTGCTCGTAATAATGTACGTTTACAACAGCGTACGAGGATCTCGTAGCTTGATTGGACACCTCATCGTATGGCAAGGAATGTTATCTATACAACTATATTTAAATTAGTAAATCATTTAGAATTTATAGATGCACAATATACATCGTAAATTGATGTCTCTGTTTTATTTATATTTTTTTTGAAAACTTTCAATTGTCGCATGTCGGCATGTGACGTGGTTGTGAAACTAATTTATATTTTCTCTTGCGAAAATATCAGAAGGCAAGGCAAGCAAGCATCTTGTGAGAGTACAGACAGAGAGATGAGTCTACTTGAGCAATTCAAGGTGTGCTGAACTGAGCGAGAAATGGTTTGACTGGACATTTTGCACAGAGTGTTATTGTAAGTATTCTCTACTAATGTCAGTTATGGTTTTCAATTGTATGCAGAAATATCTTGTCATATTTGTCAAGCTTCATGCACTAGCCAACACAACCAAATGTCCGAACTGGTGGAAAGGGCTAGTACAATTCACTTATATACTTCTCAGCAATATCATGCACATTACGAATTCTACACATGGATCCATGCATATTTTTATAGTCCTGCTATTACGTGTTAGCAATAGAAGACATGTCAATATGATGTAACATGCTCTTACTAAAATGTATATGCGGTAATCAGCCATGCCAGTTTGTAGGATTATTAGAGGTAGTTCATACACATGTCTTCACATTATAATCTCTTCTCTTACACATGTGTAACAACTGAAAACTCCTCAGTCTGACATGAAAGTGGAGCTGGCAAAACCAAAGAAAGATGGTATAGAAAAAACCCAGGAAGAATGTCTGAATTCATTTTCCAAGGTACTACAATGTCATGGTATAGCCAACAACACATTTCTGCGTAATGCTGGGTTCACAACTAATTTGTCGAGGTCCAAGTCCAAGTCAAAGCCCAAGCGCAGGTTGAGGTCCAAGTCATTGTCTTTTTATGTTCTCGAGGAACTACTCAAAGAGGAATGAGCAATAGTGGCTGCACAAAGAGTAGTCATCCACCGTATAACTGCAGGATTAGAAGCAAGTCAAGCCCACCTCGGGCAACATCCCGAGAAAGTGTGGGAGATGCTGAATACCACAGTGAACAACGACAGTCAAAGGTGTCCCTTCGTTGTGTGAAAGGGTTTGTGATGCTGAACTATTTTGTTGGTGCTTCTATCCGCACTTGTTATGTACACGGTGGTTGTTTCCTTGGTGATGTGGATTAAATGAAAACTGAATGGATTGGATGCACCAATATTTAATCAAGGTTTAATCTGATTTGTAGTATTTTTTATATTGCGCTGCATGGGAAAAGTATAACTATTAGTTGGCCCATTGGTGACCATTTTCATACATTATTTTAGTTGATGGGTCCTTGTCCTTGTATCCCTGAAAGGAGGCAGTACTACAGTAAGCTACCAATTTTTCTAGTACAGTATTTTTTTAGCGCCAGCTAAATTGAAAATATCTGTCAAGCGCTACAATCTCCCGCCAATAAAATCCAAAATATTCGCTACGCGTTTTTAAATTTAAGTTTTTTTAGGAGATAGTACATGGGAACTGATTTTGGTTGTGATTATGACTTGATGTGACCGTATAGTAGTGTCATGCGCATGCGGGAGTGGTGTTTTGAAACATAGGAGCATATGCTCCCTCCATTTTGAAATGCATCTTACACATATTTTGAATTTCAAAAAAAAATGAAACAAAAAATTCGCATGTACATCTTCTCGTGCTACGCCCTTACAAAGTTGCGACTTGTCATGTGACGTGTGTAAAAAGATAAAATACAGTACTAAAAATAATGCTTTTCACAAGATAAGTTTTCTCTTTTTTACATAGACCACAAAAAATATTGGTTTTTCGTGAAACTTGACGAACGAACATATATTATGAATATGTACATGTAAATTTTTTTGCTAATTTTTTCGACATTTTAAAATATGATTTTTTTGGTAGAGGGAGCATATGCACCCGGGAGCCAAATTGAATTTCCGCATGCATATGACACTACTCTATGTTACTACCTTCATAATGCATAGTAACTTAGATGTAGTACTATCATGCATGATTGTTTTAGTTAGTATGTAGACTCATTCTATCCTGAAAAGTGTTATGGTAACATAGCTAGTTACCACAACCAGCTCTATGTTAATACTCCTTAGTTACTCCCACTATGAGTAGTCTAAGTAGCATGGTCTACCCCGGAAGTAGATCCTCTAACGTGCAACAGACAAGTCGGGTAAGCTACACCTCTCTAATTTTCCTTCTCCACATCTACATGGTTAAGTCTAATTTGATCTAAATTAACTTCCATAATATATGTAAGCCATATGCATTTACGATAATTAGTAACAATCAAAATTATGACTATCTTTTTTTAATATTTATACGATTTTTTATACAGTAAAAATATACAGTGATTGCTACAGTAAATACGTACAGTATTTGTTACATTTTCCTGATTTTTCTTCTACGTTTTGCACTACTTAAGCATTGTGCTTACCTGACTTGCCATCTCTACGTTAGAGGATATGGTTCCGGTCTACCCCTGGCCTTATATTACAATCACGAGTATATTACTTGGACCATCTGTACAACATACTTTTGTTGCTCCTTGCAAAAAAAAAATACTTTTGTTGCGACTGGATTATTAATAAAGGCCGTGTGCATCACCACGATGCAGAGGCTGGGGTCATATCCCCTTTTCGAAGAAAAAAAAATTACTTAGACCATAGCCTTATTCAAAATCAATTCTTAGTCAAGCTACAAAATCTCCTAGTACCAATCCCGAAATATTTCAGAAGGGCTTTTCAAAATTGATTTTCAAGATATATCATGATTATGATCGTGGTAACCGATTTTCAACGTGATGATGACTTGATGTGACACTTGGCCGTACTAGTACGGTCTCATATTTTTATATTACTTGGACTGTAGCCAAATTCGAAATCTCATTCCAGCGGCAAAACTTCCCGCCCGAAAAATACAAATATTTCACACGCCTCTAACTTCCCATTCTACCCTCGTAAAGATGACAACAATGTCCATGCATAAGTCGGTTGGTGGGGGGTCTACCCGTCATTTTTTTCGATCACCACCTCCCTAGCTCCGAAACTCCCCGAAAAAAAATTCATTTCCCTCACTCTCTCCTCTGAGACCACCCACCGGAACTTCCCAAGTCCCTCTCTCTCCCACCTCCACGACCACCGCACCGGAACATCCCCGCCGGACTTCCCTGGCCTACCCGACGCCTCGCGATCCTCGTCATCCGGCTGTCTGCCGGAGCCGCTTCATCGACGCCGTCATCAACCGGACTGGATCATCCCCGCTGAACCTCGAAACCATATACTCATCCAGCAGTCTACCGCAGTCGCTTCAGCTGCGGTATCGTCCACCCCACCGGAGCCGCTTCGCCGGATCCGTCGTCCACCGCATCGGATCTAGCTCACCGACACCGCTGTGCATGAACCGGATCTGCTTCACCGGCGCCTTGCATGATTTAAACTCTTCTACTGTCGCTTTTCTATTACTTGCCTGCAAGTTCTTGTTTAATCTTGGGGGAACCTGTTTGTGCTAACGACGCGCCGTTACGTTTTTGCAGATGAGATGAGTAATCATGAAGTGTAATGGCCGTCTCTCCAACCCCAAGTAGCACATGTAGCGTACTTCATCACCGGATCTATCAACCCCAGGAAGATCTGCTGTGACTCCCACAGAGTGCTTCTCCTAATGTAAGTCCCTGGTTTTAGCGCCATGTTCTGGGTTCAGATGCTTGTTTGTCTGAAGCTCTTTTAGTTCATTCCTAGCTATGACCGTAACACGTTGCTATTTTCTACTTCATTGCTAACTTTAAGCGATTGAACATTTTGGTTTGCATTCCCTGCTCTGTAGATGTAGCCATCATAACTTCTATCTTGCTCAGTCGTTGTTACAAAAATTATAGGTATTATAGTAACATCCTGCTATTATTTAGTTCATGGCCAATTTTAAGTAATTGCACATGTTGGTTCGCATTCCCTGCTCTATAGCTTTTGGCATCGTAACTTCTATATTTGGTTTACATTCCCTGCTCTGTAGATCTAGCCATCATAACTTTATCTTGCTCAGTCGTTGTTACAAAAATTATGGCCTGCTACTATGTTGTTTGTGCCAATTTTTTACTCCATGAACATGTTGGCTTGCATTCCCTGTACTATAGGTGATGCCATTGTTTTGTATCTAGTTCATTGTAAGCTAACAAAGTAAGGACTTAGTTTGGCATGCTATCACTCTGCTATCTAGCCTGTAGTACAAATAAACTTGTCATACTACTAGATAATAATTTGGCGTGCCATCTTGTTCTTCAAAAGCTGCATTATTGACTTGTTTCTCTGACTTGGCATGACGCTCACATATGGAAAGCTGAACATATTGGTTTGCATTCCCTCTTATACAAGTTCACAGGTGATCCCACTATATTCCGTATCTGGTCCATCCTAAGCTCCAGCATTAACTATCCTCTATGTGTTGCTCATTACAAGTTTATATCCCGAAACATCTTGATTTGCATCCCCTTCACTATAAGTTCAGGAGTATTATTTAGTTCACGGCCAAAATGAAGTAATTGCACTTGGCACATGTTGGTTCACATTCCCTCCTCTTTAGCTTTTGCCATCGTAACTTCTATTTTTGGTTTACATTCCTGCTCTGTAGATGTAGCCATCATAACTTCATCTTGCTCGATCGTTGTTACAAAATTTATAGCCTGCTACTATGTTGTTCATGCCAATTTTGTACTCCCCGAACATGTTGGTTTGCATGGGACTACGGCATTAGTAAGTCTATTTGTTTCATTCTAACATGCTCTGTTATATTGGTTGTTGGTATGCGGCATGCACTCTTTGTTTGCTTATTGTGCGCATTACAATGATCTTGTTATAACGACGAAATGATGAGTTCCAAATTCTTTGGCAAACAATATTGCAGTGTCTTTGCGTTTCCATAGTTCTTTGTCTTAACTTGTAATGTCTTTGTTTCAGATATAGGTCTTTGCATGGACAACTTAAAAGATTGCCGGATTGCTTCATTGTATTGCTAGGTTTAATTACCATTCAATTTCTCTGGGTTCTGTAATATTTTTTCAAAGCCTTGCAGCTGATGTAATATTTAGTTAGTTTTTATAGTTCTTTCGCGCATTTTTTCTTTGGTGCTTGTGGTAAGTGAGGCTATCCGACAGAAATCAATGCTGCGTAAATATTCTCAGTATCTAAATCACGAATTCCCATCCCTTAAACGGCCCAATTAAGCGAAATCACATATGTGCCGGCCCGCAAAATCCTAAAGCGCCTATTACGCCGGCATATAAACAGCAACTAAACGGGCTGGCCCACTTACTTATCGGGCTAGCCCACTTGATTCTGATGGACCCCACACTCTAATTGGGCCGCCCACTTGCTTGAAGGTGGACCCCACCCACTACTGGGCTGGCCCACTAACTAGTTGGGCCAGCCCAATTGCTTTTGTGGTGGACCCCACATACTAAATGGGCCGGCCCTTTAAGACGAAAGTGGGACCCACCAGTGTTTTTGGCCCGGCCCACTATCTTGTTGGGCCGGCCCACTTGCTATATGGTGGACCCCACATACTAAACGGGCCGGCCCTTTAAGAGGAAAGTGGGACCCACCTGGGTTTTTGGAAGCCCACTAGCGTGTTGGTAGGCCCACTTGCTATATGGTGGACCCCACATACTAAATGGGCGCCCTTTAGCGAGGAAAGTGGGACCCACTGTGTTTTTGGCCGGCCCACTATCTTGTTGGGCGGCCCAATTGCTATATGGTGGACCCCACATACTAAATGGGCGACCCTTTAAGCGGAAAGTGGGACCCACCCAATGTTTTGGCCCGGCCCACTATCTTGTTGGGCCGGGCCACTTGCTATATGGTGGACCCCACATACTAAATGGGCTGGCCCTTTAACAGGAAAGTGGGACCCACCTGTGCTTTTGGCCCGGCCCACTGGCTTGTTGGGCCAGCCCAGTTGATCTAGTGTGGACCCCACGTACTAAATGGGCCGGCCCGATAGCAGGAAAGTGGGACCCACATGCTAATTGGGCCGGCTCAATAATTTTTTGGGCCGGCCCACTTGCTTTAAGGCGGACCCCACTTGTTAAATGGGCCGGCCCGATAACAGGAAAGTGGGTCCCTCATGTCTTGTGGGCCGGCCCTTTTGCCTGTTGACCGGTCAAACGAGTGCATTCGGCCCGGCCCACATGCTTAGTGGGCCGGCCCATTAAAGTTTTGACCAGTCAACTTTAGAGGTTAGGCTCGGCCCACGTAACTAATGGACCAGCCCAGCTATATAGTTGACCGGTCAAACTAAGTCAGCTGGCCCGGCCCGTAAACTTAATGGGCCGGCCCGCTTAAGACGTGGCAGGCTGATACGTCCAAAACATATCTACTTTCCCGAACACTTTTGCTGTTGTTTTGCCTCTAATTTGTGTATTTTGGATGCAACTAACACGGACTAACGCTGTTTTCAGCAGAACTGTTCTGGTGTCTCGTTTTTGTGCAGAAATCCAACTTTCAGGAAAAACCTCGGGATTTTGACAGAAGGCCCTATTTTCCCAGAATACTGACGGAGCCAGAAGGACAAATCAAGTGGAGGCCCGAGGGCCCCACACCATAAGGCGGCGCGGCCTAGGGGGGGCCCGCGCGGCCCTATGGTGTGGCCCCCTCGGCCGGCCTCCGATGCCCTCCTTCGGACTACTTATTGGCCTCGACCTAAAAACGCACGGGGGGAAGTCGAAGTCGCCAGAAACCCTCCAGAACGCCGCCACATCGCGAAACTCCGTCTCGGGAGCCAGAAGTCTCCGTTACGGCACTCACGTAGGGACGGGGAATTGGAGGAGATCATCGCCATCATCACCGCCAACGCCTCTACATCAACCAGCCATGTTTCCCCCATCCATGTGTGAGTAATTCTCCCACTGTAGGCCGAAGGGGATGGTAGGGATTGGATGAGATTGGTCATGTAATAGCATAAGATTGTTAGGGCATAGTGCCTAGTGTCCGTAATTGGTACTTTGATGATATTGTTGCAACTTGTTATGCTTAATGCTTGTCACTAGGGCCCGAGTGCCATGATCTCAGATCTGAACATGTTATTGTTTCATCATGATATTCATTGTTTATGGTCTTACCGCAAAGTTGTATACACATGTCGCTGTCGTCCGAACCAATGGCCCCGAAGTGACAGTAAATCGGGACAACCGGAGGGGATGGTAGTGATGTGAGGATCACATGTGTTCACGGAGTGTTAATGCTTTGCTCCGGTACTCTATTAAAAGGAGTACCTTAATATCCGAGTAGATTCCCTTGAGGCAGGCTGCCACCGTTTGGTAGGACAAAAGATGTTGTGCAAGTTTCTCATTGCGAGCACGTACGACTATATATGGAACACATGCCTATTGATTGATTAGTACTTGGATACCGTTTTATTATTATCTGCAAATGCCACCTTGACTGTTACATGAGTTTCTCTCATCCATGCAACGCCCGTTCATCCGTCCCCGTGCCTACGGTATGTTTAATCCTGCTGTTTACTAAAATCACTATTGCTTGTCTTTGTTACTCTGCTTCTTTGTTATTTCACTACTGCTACTTCGCTATAAAGCTGTTACTCTTGATAAATTCTTGCGAGCTAGTCTGTTTCAGTGCAGCTGAATTGACAACTCATTGTTAAGGCTTTCAAGTATTCTTTGTCTCCCCTTGTGTCGAATCAATAAATTGGGTTTTACTTCCCTCGAAAGTGATTGCGATCCCCTATACTTGTGGGTCATCAAGACTATTTTAAAGCGCCGTTGCCGGGGAACATAGCTTTATTTGGAAGTTCACTTGGATTGATATTGTTCGCTGCAAATTCTCCATCATGGGTAAACCTCGCGATACTAAGGTCGCCATATTACCATCCACTACAAGAAAAGGTACAACTCTGAGTACCTCTGCTGTTCTTGATTCACCATCTGTGATTGATAAACTTGTTTCACCGCCACATGCTTCACATGCGGGTACTTCTGCTGAATCTGAAAACTCTCATAATATTGATAATATTTCTGCTGTGCTTGATGATAGTGGTTCATTGGGATCTTTTCTAGATGTTACGATTGCTAGGTCTAGACAAATTGAAAATCTTGAAACTCCTAATGAAAATCTTGTTACACCTGTTAATTCACCCGAGTACATTGAATACTCTAGTGATGATCTTGATGAAGATTATGTGGAACTTGATGATGATTTTATTGAAAAATGCAATGCTACTACTGATGCAAGAAAAATTAAAAAGTTGCTTGCAGAACATGCTGTTAGATATAAACTGTCTCCTGATCCTAAGTTTGCCACATCTCCTATAAACATTAAGGATAAAGATTATGATTTTTCTCTTGATTTATCTCATATAGCTATTGTTGAGAAAACACCCTTTTGTGGTACCGAAAAAGAAAGTCTTTGTTGAACACATGATTGAGCTATCTACTACGAGTAGCTTGTTTTCTGATGATGTTAAGAAGCGTACTTACTTTGTTGCTAAAATCTTTCCATTCTCATTAAAGGATGACGCTAAAACTTGGTATAATAGTTTGCCACCTAATTCTATTAAAAGTCCAAAAGAATTGCTTGATGTTTTCTTCCGTAAATACTTCCCTGCTAGTGCTCAACATATTGCTTTGCAGAGAATCTATAATTTTGACCAGGGAGATGGAGAGAAATTGCCTGAGGCTTGGGCGAGATTTTGCTCTCTTATTAGAGCTCGGCCTGACCATGATTTGGAAAAGCATGATTTACTTGATATATTTTATAGTGGACTAACCATTGAGTCTAGGGCATACCTGGATAGTTGTGCTGGTTGTGTTTCGGAAAAGAACTCCAGGGCAGCTATTTGAAGAATTATTGGCTAAAATAGGCCGAAATCATGATGATTGGACTACGCCTGAACCAACTCCAACGCCAATATTGAAGAAGAGGGGTTTAATTAAATTGAATGATGAAGATATGAGGGAAGCCAAGAAGTCTCTCAAGGAGAAAGGTATTAAATCTGAAGATGTGAAGAATCTTCCTCCCATAGAAGATATATGTGAGATAATTCCCCCTTCATCCATGATTGAGGTAAATTCCCTTCAACGCTTTACTAGGGAAGATATTCCGTATTCAAAACCTCCTGCGCAATGCTTAGATGAGTTTGATAATTATATTGTTAAGCAAGAAAATTTTAATATGAGAGTAGAGAATCATCTAATGAAAAATTCTCAAGCTATTAGTGAATTGCATGATATTGTGGAGAGAACCTCCAATGATGTTAAGATGCTTGTTAAACATTTTCATATGGTTCAAACTCAAATTGATCAACTCACTAAAGTGCAAAATGACTTGTTGGGAAATAATTCTAAAGAAAAACATGCTTATGAAGTAACAACTAGAGGCGGTGTTTCTACTCAGGATCCTTTATATCCTGAGGGACATCCCAAAAGAGTTGAACAAGATTATCAACGAACTAAAACTAGTGCTCCATATAAGAAAAAGAAAAAGAAACATAAGAATGTTGTAGAATCCTCTGAACCTGTTAATGATCCTAATAGTATTTCTATTTCTGATGCTGAAACTGAAAGTGGTAATGAACATGATAAAGATAATGATAAGAATGATACTCCTGATAAATAAGAGGTTGAAGAAGAACCTGAAAAGCATGCTAAAAATAAAAAGTACACTAAAGAAGATTTTATTGCTGAGAAACATGGTAATGAAAGAGAACCTTGGGTTCAAAAGCAAATGCCTTTTCCTGCTAAGAAACTAAAATCAAAGGAAGAAGAACACTATAATAAATTTTGTGATTGGATGAAACCTTTATTCTTGCAAATCCCTTTGACTGACGCTATTAAATTGCCTCCTTATTCAAAGTATATGAAAGATATTGTTACTAACAAAAGGAAAATCCCCAATGAGGAAATTTCCACTATGCTTGCTAATTACTCTTTCAATGGCAAAGTTCCAAAGAAGTTGGGCGACCCAGGTATACCTACTATTCCTTGTTCTATTAAGAATAATTATGTTAAAACTGCTCTATGTGACTTGGGAGCCGGTGTTAGTGTTATGCCTTTTTCTCTTTATAAGAGACTTTACTTAGATAAGTTGATACCTACTGATATATCTTTGCAAATGGCTGATAAATCTACTGCTATTCTTGTTGGTATATGTGAGGATGTTCCTGTTCAAGTTACTAATAACTGCTTGATATTAACTGATTTTGTTGTGCTGGAAATGCCTGAAGATGATAATATGTCTATTATTCTTGGGAGACCTTTTCTTAACACCGCAGGGGCTGTTATTGATTGCAATAAAGGAAAGGTTACTTTCAATGTTGATGATAGGGAGCATACCGTTTATTTTCCCAAGAGGATTGAGAAAGTGTGTGGAGTTAATACTATTTCTAATGTGAGAACTATCAAAGTGGGAACTATTGATTGTCCTATATATGAGCCTAAAGAAGAATATCAAACTCTCGTGATTGGATCCATATCAATACAATTCAAGGTAACATGATTGATTTGAGGTTTATGTCTTCTTATGCTATGTAAAATTTATTTGGTGGCAAGACTTGATCAACCTTGTTAACAAATACTTTTTATATGCATAGAGGAGGTAAACAACATCTCTTTCTTCCTCCACTTGCTCTAGTTGCTGTAGCACTTTTAATTTGCAAAGTTCCTTAGTTAATTGGAGATTGCAAAAATTTTCCTGGCCAGTAATAATAAACTTAATACCCAGAAATGTGCATTTTTCAAAGTTTTCAAAAATTCACAAAAATTATACCGTTGGTCCTATTTTTCGACGAGGCACCTGGTAGCACCAGAGGATGACCTGTGGGGCGCCACAGGGTGCCACACCACCAGCCGGCGCGGCCAAGGAGGTGGGCGCGCCACCCTGTGGTGTGGGCCCTCTTTGCCCCACTATTTCATCTCTTTCTCCCAGCATCTTCTCTCTCCCAAAAAAACTCGCACCAGGTTCCTCTCACTCGCGTTTTTGCTCAAGAACTCCAGATTTCTCGATCTCTTTGCTCAGCCCAGATGCATACGAGATTTGGCACATTTGCTCTTCGGTATGTGACTCCTCCGATCATCCAAGTAGAATTTTGTTTGGTGGAGTATATCTTGAATATTTTGCTGCTGTAGGTAACATGTTTAGTGACCTTGCATGCTTGTTCTAAGTGGTAGAAACTATTTTTGATGCATGATTAGTACTCTAGCAAGTTCCTATGGTAGTTTCCCTCAATTATATGTCACCAAATCAAATTTTATATCACTTGTTGAAAATTTCAGAAAAGAGATGAAGAAGTTCAACTTTGGAGAGTTGTTCAAGAAAGGAACAACCAGCACCGGGAGACCTTCTAGGACCGCATCCCAAATTAGGCGATCGTACAATGAGGATATCATCGCGCCTAGCTTCGCGCCCGAAGAGGACAATGGGGCTCCTAATGCTTCATCCTTCCCATGTTATGATTTTCTGACAAATGCAGGGATACTGGATGATTTCTTCACCCTTGTCAACAAGGCGGGCTTAGCCACCTACGTGGGAGATGAAAGGGAGCAATACTACATGCTCACCAAAATCTTCGTCGAGAGCTTCAAGTTCCAAAACACGCAATATGAGCCGACGGTTGCATTCAAGATCTATGGTAATCCTGTTACTATGGAATTGAAAGAATTTTGTCGTGCATTGGATATTGCCCCTGTAGGTACAGCAAGGAGGATTGATGACAACCCCCGGGACTTGTTGGAGCTTTATCGAGGGATCACCAATGATGATTGTCGCACCATTCAGCGTGGCAAGATAAGGAACATTCAACTCCCCGCCATTAAATATTTTGCATATTACATTGCTACTAGCATTCTTGGTAGGGAGAACACTAGCAATATTTCTAGTTACCATCTTGCTTTTTTGAATATTGCACTTACTGGACGGATATCTTATCATCTTGGTTCTCTTATTGCTCGCCGCCTGTCTAACAGGGGGCCTATTTTTGGAGGAACTATTGCATTGCGCGTTTTAACACATTTAAGACTTCCTATTGATCCTAATGATGTGCCATTAACCCCTAGGAGGCTTGATATCGCTGCTATGAAAAGCCATCATTTTGTTACCACTGATTCCACTTTAGATAATATGGTCTATAGAATGTTGTTTGCTGACGGGGATGAGAAAGAAATCCCTCTTCCCCAGCCAGGTTTGTTCTGTATTGACAGGCAACCATGGTCGCGCACTAAGGAGGAGGTGGATGAACATATGAAGATACAAGATTTCCACCAGCAGCATGACTCCGAGGACGCCGAGCCCTCCTACGACTACACCGTCACGTATCTGGGTGCTTCTTCTAGCACATCCCCGGAAGATGATCCATCTTCGTCGTACTACGGAGATACTACCTCATGGGGTCGATGGGATTGAACTCCACTTAGGCCAAAAGCCTAAGCTTGGGGGGAGGTATACCGGCATCACTCATTCTTTGCATATTATGGTTGCTGGATACTTGTACATACTTGTTTAGTCTCTTTGAGTGGTTTTCTAATGAGAGGGAGATGATATTTGGGGAAGTGCTGCCTGAAAACAGATTCTGGACTGTTACTAGAAAAATTCGTGCGCACAGCCAGAACGTTATTTTGAGCTGCCAATTTTTGTGCAGGTTCCCCAGGTTGTTATCTAACTTTCATTAGTTGAACACTTTTCGAGCTGAGCAACGTAAGATTTTTCTAAAAATCGATTTCTGTACTGCTGTCAGGTTTTGGCAGATTTCTGCCATCTCGCTTTTCTGTGTTTCTTTTAGTTTTCATTTTCTTGTTCTTTCTTTGTTTCTTTCCTAAAACACAAAAAGACCAAAAATATTTCTGCTGTTTCTCTTCACCATTTGTTTATCTTGGTTTCTTGCATTTGTTTCGCTTTATTTGCTATTGCCAGTTTGCTATAAGAAAACCCAAAAAGATTTTGCTTTGTTTGCTTGTTTCCTTTTGTTCTTGTTCTCAAATTCGAAAACACCAAAAATATTTGCTGTTCTTCTTTGGTTTGTAAAGTTCATTATGAGTTCAATGGTCTTCGGTGGCTGGAGCATGGTTTTCATTTCATATTATCCAAGCTACACAAGTGAAAAGGCAATAATGACGATCTACGACAATCTGATTGTGGTGAGAGGCTGGTATGAACTCTATTTGTTTTCATTTTTGTACATATACTCATCCATGTGAGCATGCTTAGTTGGTTCATCTGAGGTATATGTCATTTAAGAAAGTCTAGTAGTTCATGATCTCTCATGTTAAGCTCCAATTTACTAATATGAGTAGCATGTCATAAATATTTACTTGCATTGTTTTATTCATAGATAGGTATGATATTGTGGTATCCTCCTCTGAATAATTCGTTTGAATTAACTTGGCACATGCTCATGCATGCATATGACTGAACAAGAGTCAATTAAGCCTCAACGATTGATACGTCTCCGACGTATCGATAATTTCTTGTGTTCCATGCCACATTATTGATGATATCTACATGTTTTATGCACACTTTATGTCATATTCGTGCATTTTCTGGAACTAACCTATTAACAAGATGCCGAAGAGCCGATTGCTTTGTTTCGCTGTTTTTGGTTTCAGAAATCCTAGTAACGAAATATTCTCGGAATTGGACAAAATCAACGCCCAGGGTCCTATTTTGCCACGAAGCTTCCAGAAGACCGAAGGAGAGTCGAAGTGGGGCCACGAGGTGGCGAAACACCAGGGTGGCGCGGCCCAGGCCCTGGCCGCGCTGACCTATGGTGTGGGCCCCTCGTGTCGCCTCTTTACCTGCCCTTCCGCCTACAAATAGCCTCCGTCGCGAAACCCCCAGTACCGAGAGCCACGATACGGAAAACCTTACTGAGACGCTGCCGCCGCCAATCCCATCTCGGGGGATTCTGGAGATCTCCTCCGGCACCCTGCCGGAGAGGGGATTCATCTCCCGGAGGACTCTTCACCGCCATGGTGGCCTCCGGAGTGATGAGTGAGTAGTTCACCCCTGGACTATGGGTCCATAGCAGTAGCTAGATGGTTGTCTTCTCCTCATTGTGCTTCATTGTTGGATCTTGTGAGCTGCCTAACATGATCAAGATCATCTATCTGTAATACTATATGTTGTGTTTGTCGGGATCCGATGGATAGAGAATACTATGTTATGTTAATTATCAAGTTATTACCTATGTGTTGTTTATGATCTTGCATGCTCTCTGTTATTAGTAGAGGCTCTGGCCAAGTTTTTGCTCTTAACTCCAAGAGGGAGTATTTATGCTCGATAGTGGGTTCATGCCTCCATTGAATCTGGGACAGTGACAGAAAGTTCTAAGGTTGTGGATGTGCTGTTGCCACTAGGGATAAAACATTGATGCTATGTCTAAGGATGTAGTTATTGATTACATTACGCACCATACTTAATGCAATTGTCTGTTGTTTTGCAACTTAATACTGGAAGGGGTTCGGATGATAACCTGAAGGTGGACTTTTTAGGCATAGATGCATGCTGGATAGCGGTCTATGTACTTTGTCGTAATGCCCAATTAAATATCACTATATTTATCATGTCATGTATGTGCATTGTTATGCCCTCTCTATTTGTCAATTGCCCGACTGTAATTTGTTCACCCAACATGCTTTTATCTTATGGGAGAGACACCTCTAGTGAACTGTGGACCCCGGTCCTATTCTTTACATCGCATACACCCATCTTGCAATACTTGTTTCTTGTTTTACGCAAACAATCATCTTCCACACAATACGGTTAATCCTTTGTTACAGCAAGCCGGTGAGATTGACAACCTCACTGTTTCGTTGGGGCAAAGTACTTTGGTTGTGTTGTGCAGGTTCCACGTTGGCGCCGGAATCTCTGGTGTTGCGCCGCACTACATCCCGCCGCCATCAACCTTCAACGTGCTTCTTGACTCCTACTGGTTCGATTAAACCTTGGTTTCTTACTGAGGGAAACTTGCCGCTGTGCGCATCACACCTTCCTCTTGGGGTTCCCAACGGACGTGTCAACTACACGCATCAACGATCTACATTGCTTCAGAGTTCTTGTATCACTTTTATGCCTCAGTTAATTTATTTTGCCGCAAGCATGATTATGATAGTTATTGCTCTCTTGATTTGTCGCTCCCTAGTCTTTTGCTAGCCTTCACTTGTACTGAGCGGGAACGCTGCTCGTGCCTCCAAACACATGAAAACCAAGTTATTCCAGAGTGTCCACCATAAATACCTATGCATGGCATTTCAAACCATTCCAAGTAAATTCTCATGCGCTACCTTTAAAACCTTCAAAATGCTTCTCAATTCGTGTTTATGTTTCATAGCTCATGAGGAAGTATGTGGTGTTTAGCTTTCAACCTTGTCATTTACTTTTGACGGACTCTCATATGGACTAGTGGCACATCCGCTTATCCAATAATTTTGCAAAAAGAGCTGGCAATGGGATTCCCAGTCCCAAATTAATTAACTTAAATAGATACTCCTCCATGGTTTGTGATTGTTGGACGGCACCCGAAGGATTCGGTTAGCCATGGCTTGTGTAAGCAAAGGTTGGGGGGAGTGTCATCATCATAATGAAACTAAACTAAAAAGGCACTCCTTCATGGTATGTGATTGTTGGCAGGCACCCGAGGATTCGGTTAGCCATGGTTTGTGTAGGAAAGGTTGGAAGGAGTGCCACATAAACATGCAAATAATTCATGGGAACCGCTCTTGAAAGTCCGGTTGGTGAGGTAGTTGGTGTACCCATTACCATTCGTTGACAACAACAAACACCTCTCAAAATAATTTTACTCCTGCTTTACAAATGAAAAGCTCTAGCGCATGTTAATCCCTGCTTCCCTCTGCGAAGGGTAAATCTTTTACTTTTATGTTGTGTCTCCATCCTTTCTTTGAGCACTTTCTTGAGAGCACAACTGTCATTCTTAGTATAATATGCTTGTCTCAAAATATGATTGATTGTGGTATAACTTTGATGCTTTTATCTTTGACAATCCCTATTTCTAGTCTTTCTATGAACTTCAGAGGTGCCTGAGCATTTATGTTTTGCTGATCAAATATGGGCAAGCGAGATACCACTCTATCATATTCTTTTATGAACATTGCAATCCTGCTTATATACATGGTTCATGATGCTTATTATTAATTGTTGGTACCTTTCCATGATTGACATAGCTATGGATGATCTTATTTGCATGTACCTTATTATGAACTGCCTAAGTGTTAGCCATAGCATGAGAATATTTACATCATATGAACAAATGTGTTCGTGAAAGTTCTTTTATCGCTCAGTTGTTAACTGAATTGCTTGAGGACAAGCAATAAGCTAAGCAGGGGAGTTGATACGTCCAAAACGTATCTACTTTCCCAACACTTTGCTTGTTGTTTTGCCTCTAATTTGTGTATTTTGGATGCAACTAACACGGACTAACGCTGTTTTCAGTGAAGCGTTACAGTGTCTCGTTTTTGTGCGAGAAATCCAACTTTCGGGAAAAACCTCGGGATTTTGACAGAAGGCCCTATTTTCAGAATGCGACGGAGCGAAGGACAAATCAAGTGGAGGCCCGAGGGCCCCACACCATAAGGCGGCGCGGCCTAGGGGGGGCCGCGCGGCCCGCTGGTGTGGCCCCCTCGGCCGGCCTCCGACGCCCGCCGTCGGACGACGTATTGGCCTCGACCTAAAAACGCACGGGGGAAGTCGAAGTCGCCGTGAAACCCTCGAACGCCGCCACATCGCGAAACTCCATCTCGGGAGCGAAGTCTCCGTTACGGCACTCCGCCGGGACGGGGAATTGGAGGAGATCATCGCCATCATCACCGCCAACGCCTCTACATCAACCAGCCATGTTTCCCCCATCCATGTGTGAGTAATTCCCCCGCTGTAGGCCGAAGGGGATGGTAGGGATTGGATGAGATTGGTCATGTAATAGCATAAGATTGTTAGGGCATAGTGCCTAGTGTCCGTAATTGGTACTTTGATGATATTGTTGCAACTTGTTATGCTTAATGCTTGTCACTAGGGCCCGAGTGCCATGATCTCAGATCTGAACATGTTATTGTTTCATCATGATATTCATTGTTTATGGTCTTACCTGCAAGTTGTATACACATGTCGCTGTCCGGAACCAATGGCCCCGAAGTGACAGAAATCGGGACAACCGGAGGGGATGGTAGTGATGTGAGGATCACATGTGTTCACGGAGTGTTAATGCTTTGCTCCGGTACTCTATTAAAAGGAGTACCTTAATATCAAGTAGATTCCCTTGAGGCCCGGCTGCCACCGGCTGGTAGGACAAAAGATGTTGTGCAAGTTTCTCATTGCGAGCACGTACGACTATAATTGGAACACATGCCTATTGATTGCTTTGTACTTGGACACCATTTTATTATTATCTGCAAATGCCCTGCTATGATTGTTACATGAGTTTCTCTCATCCATGCAACGCCCGTCATCCATCCCTGTGCCTACAGTATTTTAATCCCGCTGTTTACTAAAATCACTACTGCTGTCTCTATTACTCTGCTGCTGTTATTTCACTACTGCTACTGCTATAAACTGTTACTACTGATAAACTCTTGCGAGCAAGTCTGCTTTCTGTGTGCGAAATTTGAATTGACAACTCCGCTGTTAAGGCTTTCAAGTATCCTTTATCTCCCCTTGTGTCGAATCAATAAATTGGGTTTTACTTCCCGCGAAGACTGTTGCGATCCCCTATACTTGTGGGTCATCACAGGCCTCGTGTGGGCCTACCATCTACCACGGGGTTTCAGCCGGTTAACGCCGTTAACTGCCAGTTAACGGCGTCTGCCACGTGTCAGTTTGCATGACATCAGCAGTCAACGGGCTCCCGGAAACACTTGGGCAACGGTCCGATTTTCCGTGGCGGAAGGGCGCCCAAGCGCGACGGACCGAAAAAATCGTCGTAGGACTTTGCCTGACGCAGTTTCCACAACAGAACCCATATCGTCGGGTTAGGCCCATAGGCGACGAAAAATACCCCTTAGCGGACGATTTTGAGACGTTGTCTATCAGAACTTTTCTTGTAGTGTAATGAGAATGCTTTGAGTTTGGTGTGAAGGAAGTTTTCAAGGATCAAGAGAGGAGGATGATATGATATGATCAAGAAGAGTGAAAAGTCTAAGCTTGGGGATGCCCCCGTGGTTCATCCTTACATATTTCAAGAAGACTCAAGCGTCTAAGCTTGGGGATGCCCAAGGCATCCCCTTCTTCATCAAAACTTATCAGGTCACCTCTAGTGAAACTATATTTTAATTCCATCACATCTTATGTGCTTTAATTGGAGCGTATGTGTGCTTTTATTTTCATTTTGTTATTTTCATTCTCTGAATAAAATCGGATCCTAGCAATCCTTGTGTTGGAGAGAGACACGCTCCGCTTTTTCATTTGAACACTTGTGTTCTTCGTTTTTCATGTTCATGGCGAAAGCTGAAAGCCGCTGTACTTATTGTTATTTTTTTGGAAACAGAAAATGCTTCATGTGGTAATAATTTGATACTTGGCAATTGTTTTGAGCTCTCAAGTAGATCATGTTTAAGCTCTTGCATCATGTAGTTTAAATCTATTAGTGGAGAACTACCGTAGAGCTTGTTGAAATTTGGTTTGCATGATTGGTCTCTCTAAGGTCTAGATATTTTCTGGTAAAAGTGTTTGAACAACAAGGAAGACAGTGTAGAGTCTTATAATGCTTGCAATATGTTCTTGTGTAAGTTTTGTTGTACCGGTTTATACTTGTGTTTGCTTCAAACAACCTTGCTAGCCAAAGCCTTGTACTGAGAGGGAATGCTTCTCGTGCATCCAAAACCTTGAGCCAAAACCTATGCCATTTGTGTCCACCATAACTACCTACTATGTGGTATTTTTCTGCCATTCCAAAGTAAATTGCTTGCGTGCTACCTTTAAAAAATTCATTCCTTGTCTTTGCAATACATAGCTCATGGGAAAGTAGCCTAAAAAACTATTGTGGTAAAGAATATGTCGCTTATGTATCTTAGTTCTTATAAGTTGCTTGTTGAGCGGTAACCATGTTTCTGGGGACGCCATCAACCTGTTACACCTTTGTTGAATATCATGTGAGTTGCTATGCATGTTCGTCTTGTCTGAAGTAAGGGAGATTTGCCATGAGTTGAAATAGTTTGAGTATGCATATTGTTAGAGAAGAACATTGGGCCGCTAACCAAAGCCATGTATCATGGTGGAAGTTTCAGCTTGGACATTAATCCTCAAAATTTCTTATGAGAATATTATTGTTGTTGAATGCTTAAAGCATAAAAGTGGAGTCCATTATTTGTTTTCTATGTTGTCCCGGTATGGATGTCCTTAAGTTGAGATCTATCAAAATCGAGAAATCAAATGCGATTTATCTCCTTGGACCTTTGTACAGGTGGCATAGTGGTACCCCTTTGTGACACTTGGTTGAAACATATGTAATGCAATGATAATCCATGGAAGTCCGAGCTAATTAGGACAAGGTGCGGGCACTATTAGTATTCGATGCATGATGCTTGCAACTTATAGGAAGTTTTATGCATAACACATATGAATTATTACTACCGTTGACACAATTGTTTCCATGTTTTCAAAATAAAAAGCTCTAGCACATGAGTAATCCCTGCTTCCCTCTGCGAAGGGCCTTTCTTTTACTTTATGTTGAGTCAGTTTACCTACTTCTTTCTATCTTAGAAGCAAACACTTGTGTCAACTGTGTGCACTGATTCTTACATGTTTACTTATTGCACTCATCATATTACTTTGTGTTGACAATTATCCATGAGATATACATGTTCAAAGTTGAAAGCAATTGCTGAAACTTAAATCTTCCTTTGTGTTGCTTCAAGACCTATTATTAAGAATCTATTGCTTTATGAGTTAACTCTTATGCAAGACTTTTTGATGCTCGTCTTGAAAGTACTATTCATGAAAAGTTTTTGCTATATGATTCAGTTGTTTAGTCATTATCTTTTTGTTAGCAAAACTATATACCATTGCTTTGAGTCACTTCATTCATATCATATGCTTTACAAATAGTGTTGATCAAGATTATGTTGGTAGCATGTCACTTCAGAAATTATTCTTTTTATCGTTTACCTACTCGAGGGCGAGTAGGAACTAAGCTTGGGGATGCTTGATACGTCTCCAACGTATCTATAATTTCTTATGTTCCATGCTTGTTTTATGACAATACCTACATGTTTTACTCACACTTTATAATGTTTTTATGCATTTTCCGGGACTAACCTATTAACAAGATGTCGCAGTGCCAGTTCCTGTTTTCTGCTGTTTTTGATTTCAGAAAAGTTAGTTTACGGATATTCTCGGAATTGGACGAAACAAAAGCCCACGGTCTTATTTTCCACGGAGTCTTCCAGAACACCGAAGAGGAGACAAAGAGGGGCCACGAGGCGGCCACACCATAGGGGGGCGCGGCCCCACCCCTGGCCGCGCCGCCATATGGGGTGGGCCCCTCAGGCTCCCCCGACTCTGCCTCTTCGCCTATTTATTCCTTCCGTCACGAAAACCCTATAACAGAGAGCCACGATACGAGAATAGTTCCAGAGCCGCCGCCGCCGTCAACCCTACCTCGGGGGGTTCAGAAGATCGCCTCCGGCACCCTGCCGGAGAGGGGAATCATCACCGGAGGGCTCTACATCACGCCCGCCTCCGGACTGATGCGTGAGTAGTTCATCCTTGGACTATGGATCCATAGCAGTAGCTAGATGGTTGTCTTCTCCTCTTGTGCTATCATGTTTAGATCTTGTGAGCTGCCTATCATGATCAAGATCATCTATTTGTAAAGCTACATGTTGTGTTTGTTGGGATCCGATGAATATGGAATACTATGTCAAGTTGATTATTGATCTATCATATATGTGTTGTTTATGATCTTGCATGCTCTCCGTTGCTAGTAGAGGCTTTGGCCAAGTTGATACTTGTAACTCCAAGAGGGAGTATTTATGCTCGATAGTGGATTCATGTCTCCATTGAATCTGGGGGAGTGACAGCAACCCCTAAGGTTGTGGATGTGCTGTTGCCACTAGGGATAAAACATCAATGCTTTGTCTAAGGATATTTGTATTGTTTACATTACGCACAGTACTTAATTCAATTATCTGTTGTTTGCAACTTAATACTGGAAGGGGTGCGGATGCTAACCCGAAGGTGGACTTTTTAGGCATAGATGCATGCTGGATGGCGGTCTATGTTCTTTGTCGTAATGCCCTAAGTAAATCTCATAGTAGTCATCATGATATGTATGTGCATTGTTATGTCCTCTCTATTTGTCAATTTCCCAACTGTAATTTGTTCACCCAACATGCTATTTATCTTATTGGAGAGACACCACTAGTGAACTGTGGACCCCGATCCATTTTTTTACATCTGAAATACAATCTACTGCAATCATTGTTCTCTTTTGTTTTCTGCAAGCAAACATCATTTTCCACACCATACGTTTAATCCTTTGTTTTCAGCAAGCCGGTGAGATTGACAACCTCACTGTTAAGTTGGGGCAAAGTACTTTGATTGTGTTGTGCAGGTTCCATGTTGGCGCCGGAATCACTGGTGTTGCGCCGCACTACACTCCTTCACCAACAACCTTCACGTGGCCTTCATCTCCTACTGGTTCAATAACCTTGGTTTCTTTCTGAGGGAAAACTCGCTGCTGTACGCATCATACCTTCCTCTTGGGGTTCGCAACGGACGTGTGCTTTACCGTCACAAGCAGCGCGTTGCACGGCCAGATTGAATCGTAGGATGGCGCTACTCCTTCCACGTACAATCCTGGAGGAGATCGATATTTAAACCGCTCGCTATCGTCTTGCCTCCCCGAGGTGGGACTAAAACAGACAGCCCGAAGCGCGATGCGTTGTCTGGCTGGAACGGATTTTTTTTTGACAAGGGTAGAGCGGATGTTGCCTGCATGTTAGCCGCTTTTTTCACATCGATGAAAAAAAACATGCATCTACTCAGATACAAAGAATAATACCTTAAAATTTGTATCATTTAGACCAAGCATATAGTAATATGAAAAAAATAAGAGCATCAAAAGTACAGATTAGAAAATTTTCCAAACCAACATAAAATATTTTGCATTAATAAATTAATCTAAAAAAAACTCGTCTGCACATGAAACATAAATGTAGGTAAATGTGGGAACACATGAAATACAATCTGAACGGAGGGGAACAACAATCTAGACAGAGGGGAACAATATTCTAGACGGTGGGAAACAATAATCTGAACAGAGGGGAACAACATCCTACATGGTGGGGAACAACAAACTGAATGCAGGGGAACAACAACCTAGATGGTGGGGAACAACATCCTAAACGGTGGGGAATAACAACTGCACGGAGGGGAACAACAACCTGGCCGGGGGGAACAACAACCAAGATGGTGGGGAACAACATCCTAAATGGAGGAAAACAACAACCTGGGCGGAGGGAACAACAGCCTGGACGGAGGGGAACAACATCCTAGCCGGTGGGGAACAACAACCTGAATGCAGGGGAACAACAAACTGGACAGAGGGGAACAACAACCTAGACGGTGGGGAACAACAACCTAAATGCAGGGGAACAACAAACTGGACAGAGGGGAACAACAACCTAGACGGTGGGGAACAACAACCTGAATGCAGGGGAACAACAAACTTGACAGAGGGGAACAACAACCTAGACGGTGGGGAACAACATCCTAAACGAAGGGGAATAACAACCTGAATGGAGGGAAACAACAAACTGGACGGAGGGGAACAACATCCTAGACGGTGGGGAACAACAACCTGCACGGAGGGGAACAACAACCTGGACGGAGGAGAACAACAAACTGGACGGATGGGAACACCATCCTAGACGGTGGGGAACAACAACCTGAATGCAGGGGAACAACAAACTGGAGGGGAACAACAACCTAGACGGTGGGGAACAACATCCTAGACGGTGGGGAACAGCAACCTGAACGGGAGGGGACACAACAACCTGGCTGAAGTGGAACAACAACCTAGACGATGAGGAACAACATCCTAAACAAAGAGGAATACAGGCTTAACATGGAGAAATAAAGAGCCTTGACTGAATGGAACAAACAACTTAGCCAGAAAAAAAAAGAATGTAAAAAGAGGAAAGAAAAAAAACATATGTAGAAAAGAATTAAAAAATAAGAAATAATGTTTAAAGAAATAACATCGTGTGAAAGGAGAAAAGGAAAAAAATATACTATGTAAAGTTACAAGCAAGGCATAAGTGCAAATGAGAAAGGAACGTACGCGGCTTAGAGATATAGGAAGAGTGCGCTTTGCAAACACAAACGCCCGACGAACCTAGTGGCCACACCACCCATCGTCCACACAGCGGATGCCGGTTGGAATCCCTCTTACTACGTAGTGTTTATTTCGATTTTTACCTCGTGCCATTTACTGATGGGCCGGCCACGACTGTGAGAGCTTCAGCGAAACGGTGCTCTGGCGCTCGCGCTACCGAGTCGTTTCCCTTCTTCCTATATAAACCAAGAATCGGCAAGACCAGAGCTCATACTAAAGGACGAGTGAAGATATCTAAGACCATCTCCAACGCCCCGATCCAAACCGAACGCCGTTAGTCCATCCAGTTTTGGCTATTTGGGTGGCCACGCAGACCTAGCCGACGGTTCGTTTGGGTCGTCCAACGCGCGAACGTAGCGCAAAACTGAAAGACCACAAAAACAAAAACAATTAAACTTTAAACATTGTTCATTTAAACATATGGCCTATTTTGGGCAAATTTATACAAAAGAAAACCCTATATATAAGCTTTAACTGAAAAAAGAAATAAAACCTAGCTAGGGTTTGAGGTGGACGAGGTGGCCACCGGTGCGCCGCCGAGTCCCAGTTGACCCGTCGCCGTCCTCCTGGGCGTGGGCGTCGATGGCACCCCCGGGCGGCGACGCGCTGTTGTGGCTCGAGCGCGCCGGGGACTCCGGCCACGGTGACCACTGGGCCTCTTCCCAGGCCGACCGCGGGTCCGAAGGGCTGGCCGGCCTGCGCAGGCTAGCCAATCGCGCCTCCTCCTCCTCCCGCAGCTCCGCCGCAGCAGCCCGCACCTGACGCTCCTCCTGCCGGCGCGCCATGCCATAAAACGCCAAGGCCTCGGCGTCCTCGACCGCCCGCCTGGCCTCCTCCTCCAGCGCGGAGGTGCGGAGCACTTCCGCGAGATGCGGCCACTTGGCGGCCTCCTCGAGTTCGTGGACCTCGAGAGAGGCCCTGGAGCGGCGCGCAACTCGGGGTCCTCGTCCTCGTCGTGCTTTGGCACTGGCGCGGGTTGCGCCACTGCCGCGGCCACTTGGCCCGCGTCCTGGATGTAGAGCCCGCCGTGGTGGCGGGTAGCCCTCCTCGCTAGCGTGCGTGGGGAGTTGGACTGGATAGGCACAACCTCCTCCTAGTCCACATTTACTAAGACGCGCGCCCGCCCACCGTTAGCTGGATCCAGGGAGGCGAGCATGCGGACGAGGGATGACGCCGCATGTCATCCGCAGCCAGGCAAACCTAGTCTAAATTAGGGCCGAGTTTGAATCGTCCCAGACACCGCGGTCATCCGCTTTTGAGATACATCATGCCGTTAAGCCACGATTTTATCCGGCGCAACCCATCCAAACGCGTGGAAGCGAGATGGATCGTCCCGTTGAAGATGGCCTAACCATGTACCTCTACAGAGCCCGGTCAGTTTCTGGGTTGGTGGGAGCTGGGGGAAGCTAACGCTATTCTGGCACAGCAGACTGCGGCATGAGTAACACAAAATGGCGGAAAGTGCATTGATGGAATCATCGAAATGCCCCGCGTGCATAGCCTCGTCTCTCGCAAACGGACGCATAACATACTGCTCTATCAGTGGTAAAAATTTGAAGAACTGAGAGCATCTCGAGTCGCGTCACTCCAAGCGTTTCTTTAGGCGTTTGGGGACGCTGTTTCTTCGTACCGTATTTAGAAGGCGTCACTGACCAGTAGCATCCTACAAATTTAGAATTTTTAAATTTAAACAAAAATAGTGAATTTATTCAAACTTGCTATATATTATATGGATTTGAACGAAATTCGATGAAATTTAAACCTAAACCCTAATCTAGTAGTCCTTGCGGCGCCTATAGGGGTCGTACTACTGGTGGAAGTTGTACATACTGTCGTCGACGGCGTCCTTCTTTCCACGCTCGTCGGGCTCATCGGCTGGCTCGTCCTTTACCGCACTGCTGGGCCCAGCTTCGCCGTCGTTGGTGAGGTCGACGAGTGGCATCCCGGCGTCGTGGATGGACATGGCGATCGCCGTGTCGATGTCGCCCCTCCAGGCGTCCTTGTCGTTCAACGACGCCATGAACACCACGTGCAGCCCTGGGTAGTCCTCGGGGTCGTCGCTGCTGACGATGAGGCGCTGCTGCTGCTCGTACTCCGCCATCTTCGTGGCCTTCGCGGTCTCCTCATCGTCATGCTCCTCCTTCACCTCCGGTTTCGGAACAAGGAGGGTGGTTCACGGATGGTGATGCCACCGCCGCGCCTCCGAATCATGGGCGACATCGCGTACTCGGGATCCTCCTCCACCTCGCGCTTCGTCACGTTGTACGGCATGACGCGGTGCGAGGAAGGCGCCGACCGCGCCGGTCTCGAAGAAGAAGTGTGCGAGGAGGACGAGTTTGTCCTCCTCAGCTGCCAGCGAGCCCGAGGAGATGGCGGCGGAGAAGATGTCATCTCTAACATTGGGGCGCCGTTGTGGATGCCGTCGATGACGTCCGGGAGGGTGCGCCCGTGAGCGCCCCAGAAACGGAGGCGCCCTGATAAGAGTAGCCCGATCTTCTCAGTCAACTACGGTGGTGATGATGATCACGGGATGATTGCAGCGGAGATAACTTGATGAAGTGGATGATAATTTGTATGACGCAACGAGATCTCTCGATTGGTCCCTGTCGCCAATGCAACAGCTCTCAACCCTGCAAGATATTCGCAACTCCACACACTTGCGCACGTAGCCGCCGACCACGAAGCGGTAAGTTACAACCTCCTAATTCCCAATGGAACAGCAGATCACACAAGACATTCAGATCTACACCAAATCAAAGCAATATGGTGTAGGGATTCAATAGTTTTGCATAGCAAACAATTAAGAATTAGGGTTAATCTTAAACGTGATCTAAAGCTACTTTGGGGGCGTCATGGGCACTTATATAGGGGTTCAGGACGACCTCAGGTCGAAAAGATAAAAAAATAACCGACCCAGAATAGATCTGGTCGAGACAGACTCGGGCTCGGCCGGCCTCAGGGCCGGTCGACCGGGCCTGGGACCGGCCAGTCCGGTCTGGACCGGGCTAGGGACCGGATGTCGACCGAGCGGGCGTCCAGGCTTACTGGATACGCCCCGGCTGGCACAAGCGTGGGACCCGGTTTGGACCGGGCTGGTCCGGCGTGGGACCCGGTCCGACCGGGCCTGGGGCCAGGCGACCCGGCGTCATAGCCGGTTGACCGGGCTGGGCGCCGGTCTGAACATCTCCTCCTCTCGCGCATGCCTCCCGCTCCTCCCTCGCGCGTCCATGGGATGTCTTCTTGTCCAGCTCCATGTCCAGCTTCACATCCATCTTCTTGTCCAGCTGCTCCTCTCCTCCTCGTGCGATGCTTGCTCCTTCTTCATACCTGATCATACATAAGTAATACGACTTAGGCAGTATAAAGTTCTCATCGATCAAAGTATCACTTAGGAACAAGTTCACCTGTTGTTTAAGTAGCTTCGCACGGGCTCGTGTCATTG
Source organism: Lolium perenne (assembly GCF_019359855.2). Classification (NCBI taxonomy): domain Eukaryota; kingdom Viridiplantae; phylum Streptophyta; class Magnoliopsida; order Poales; family Poaceae; genus Lolium; species Lolium perenne. Next base: position 315,856,760 of record NC_067247.2, read on the forward strand.
GTCCAATCCTAACTTCATTGGACTTAAGCTTCACAGCAGGATCATCTTCAACTTGTAATGACGGAGGTAGTAGTGAGGTAGGGATATCCTCATCATCTCCCCCCTTCAAAAGGCGTCGGCCTCGACGCTCCAAGGTCTTCTCCGTCATATGGTGTCAAACAACAATATTGAAAGAATTACTGACACCAAACTCATCAACTGGAAGATCTATCGAGTATGCATTATTATTGATCTTGGCAAGCACTTTGTAAGGACCAGCACCACGAGGAAGCAACTGGGACTTCCGCAGATTTGGGAACCTATCCTTGCGAAAATGTACCCAGACCATATCACCTGGCTTGAACAATATCTACTTGCGCTTCTTATTCATGCTTGCAGCATTGCTCTTGCCTTTCTTTTCTATCAACTCTTTAGTCTTCACATGAATCTTTTGCACAAAGTCTGCCCTCTTGGATGCCTCCATATTGACTCTCTCATGTATAAGTAGAGGCAACAAATCAAGCGGCGTAATGGGTTTGAAACCATACACCACCTCAAAAGGACACAACTCTGTGGTAGAATGTATCGCCCTGTTGTAAGCAAACTCCACATGCGGCAAACAATCTTTCCACTCCTTCAGGTTCTTCTTGATCATGGATATCAACAATTGTGACAATGTCCTATTCACCACTTCAGTTTGACCTTCAGTTTGGGGATGACAAGTAGTGCTGAAAAGCAGCTTCGTCCCCAGCTTTCTCCATAGCGTCTTCCAGAAGTAGCTCATAAACTTCACGTCACGATCAGAAACAATAGTCTCCGGGACTCCATGTAGACGTACAATCTCCCTGAAAAACAGGTTAGCAATATGCGACACATCGTCGCTTTTGTGGCAGGCAATAAAGTGTGACATCTTAGAGAATCTATCCACTACCACAAATATAGAATCATGGCCTCGTTTAGTACGCGGCAAATCTAACACAAAATCCATCCTAATATCCTCCCAAGGTGTAGTAGGTGCCGGTAAAGGAGTATACAAACCGTGAGGCTTCAGCTTGGATTTGGACTTGTTGCAAGTAATGCATCTCTTCACATACCTGTCCACATCCCGCCTCATCTTTGGCCAATAAAAATGGTCAGCTAGCATGAGCAGCGTCTTCTCACGCCCAAAGTGACCCATCAAACCTCCAGCATGTGATTCCTGCAATAAGAGTAAACGCACAGACGATTCTGGAACACATAGTTTGTTAGCTCTAAACAGGAACCCATCATGTATGTGATATTTTTCCCATGCTTTACCAAGAGCACACAAGCGATATGGTTCAGCAAAATCATGATCAGTGGCATACAAATCACATAGTATCTCTAAACCAGAAATTTTAACATCAAGTTGAGTTTATACTATTAACTCAACTTGATGTTAAAATTTCCTATTCAAATTGATAAACAAGGTCTAGACATATTCAAACCAGAACAAGGTCTAGACATATTCAAATCCAGAAACAAGGTCTAGACATATTATCAAGAATATGCTATTGACTTGAATGGTTACTATATAGTAAGTATTCAAATTGATAAACAAGGTCTAGACATATTCAAACCAGAAAAATAATGTATCTACCCCCTAACCCTAAACTATGTCTTATGTAGCCAAGCATGAAGAGAAGTGGTTTTGGGTTTCAAACATGGAAATTTCAAAAACCTCCCAAAAGCTTTATTTTAGAGTGACTAAGAAGGATCCATCCTTACCTCTTCATTTTCATATTTTAAACTTATTTAAATCATTGTCAAACCTAGGATTTGACCAAGATTCAAATGGGCATATTAACTTAATAGCATATTCTTCCTAGATAGAACATCAGCAACAATATTATCTTTTCCCTTCTTATTCTTAATAATGTATGGAAAAGACTCAATGAACTCAACCCACTTAGCAAGACGCTTATGCAAAGTAGATTAGGCTTTCAGATATTTCAAAGCTTTATGATCAGAATGTATGATAAATTCTTTTGGCCACAAGTAATGTTGCCAAACCTCAAGAACTCTAATTAAAGCATACAATTCTTTATCATATATAGGGTAGTTCAACTTAGCACCAGAAAGTTTCTCAGAAAAATATGCAATTGGGCGACCCTCTTGCATCAACACACCACCAATTCCAATACCACTAGCATCACATTCAATCTCAAATTGCTTATTGAAATTAGGAAGTGCAAGCAACGGTGCAGAAGTTAACAATCGTTTCAGTTCATCAAAAGCATGATCTTGGGCTGCGCCCCACTCAAAGACAACACCCTTTTTAGTCAAATCATTCAAAGGTGCGGCAATAATACTAAAGTTGGGCAAAAATCTTCTATAAAACCCAGCTAAACCATGAAAACTTCTTACTTGACTCACATTCATGGGAGTAGACCAATTTTTAATAGCTTCAATTTTAGACGCATCTACTTCTACTCCATGCTTAGAGACAACATAACCCAGAAATATGACCTTGTCTTTGCAAAATATGCACTTTTCAAGATTACCATAGAGTTTATTATCACGTAACACTTGCAAAACATGTCGAATATGTATAGTATGATCAGATTCATTGCGGCTGTAGATTAGTATGTCATCAAAATACACAACCACAAACTTGCCAATAAAATCACGCAAAACATGGTTCATCAATCTCATGAAAGTGCTAGGTGCATTAGTATAACCAAAAGGCATTACTAACCACTCATATAAACAAATTTTGTTTTAAAGGCTGTTTTCCATTCATCCCCTTCTTTCATCCTAATTTTATGATAACCACTACGCAAATCAATTTTAGAGAAAACAGCAGCACCACTCAATTCATCTAGCATATCCTCTAAACGGGGAATAGGATGACGATATCGAATAGTAATGTTGTTTACCGCTCTACAATCTACGCACATACGCCATGTACCATCTTTCTTAGAAACTAAAATAATAGGAACAACACAAGGACTAAGGCTTATGCGGATATAACCTTTGTCGAGTAGCGCTTGTACTTGCTTATGTATTTCCTTTGTCTCTTCGGGGTTTGTTCTATATGGCGTTCTATTGGGCAGCGAAGCTCCGGGAATCAAGTCAATTTGATGCTCAATACCACGCAATGGTGGTAGTCCTACGGGTTCCTCCTCCGGAAACACGGCGCCGAATTCCTACAAAATATTAGAAACACCAAGAGGAAGAGGGGTCATGTCGTTAGAAACCAAAACCGTACCCCTGTACAGTAGCACAAGAGGCATAGCCGTAGGATCCTCTCGAAATTCTCTCATGTCTTCTTTGGTTGCTAAAAGCACTAAGGAATTCACTCTCTCACTTTTCGTTATATCACTCACGACATTACAATTCTCTCGCCTATCTATAGGTGCATCCTCCAAGTTTACTTCAACTTTCTGACGAGACTCATTGACAATCTGTTGTGGTGACATAGGCTGCAAGTTGATTTTCTTGCCCTTGAACTCCAAGTGATGTGTATTGGCACGGCCATTGTGTTGCACAGAACGGTCATTGAGCCAAGGCCGACCCAATAGTAGGTGACACACCGTCATAGGAACCACATCAAAATTAATGGAATCCTTATACGGTCCAATCTCAAATTCAACACGCACCATGTGGTTTACCTTCATCTCACCATTGTCGCTCAACCACTGAATATAATAAGGATGCGGGTGCGGTAGATACTTCAACTTCAGCTTTGTACACAACTCCTTGCTTGCTAAATTGCGACAACTCCCGCCATCAATAATAACCTTGCAAGCCTTGTCAGGACCAACTAAAGCCTTTGTTTGGAACAAATTGCAGCGCTGAGTAGATGCACTAGGCAACACATTAAGAGCACGCTGAGACACAACAATACTGCGAGCATCAGACGGATATGCATCTTCACCATCAGTGTCATAGTCATCATCTTCTGGAGCATTAGGATCAACATCATCTCCAGTATCATACTCATTGTCCTCATTAACTATCATAACTTTGCAGTTAGGACAATATCTCTTGAAGTGACCCTTGCCACCACATGTATGGCAATTCATATCGCGGTTGCGTGCAGTAGACATGCTAGAACCACTCGTACTTGCAGCAGTTTTGTGCTTCTTTGTGTTTGGACACATTGGAGATCGGCTTGCTAGACGGAGTAGAGTAAGGTGCGGAGCACGTAGATGGCGCCGACGCCGTAGGTGGGGGCGCCCGAGGCGTGAAGCGCCCAGCTCCCGTAGCACGACCTTTAACCTTTGCTTCTTCAGCCAAATATGATTCAGCTTCTCTTGCATGATGTAGCAATTGATTCATATTGGTGTAACTGTAATGACGAACAATGCCTTTGATATCATACTTTAATCCATTGAGAAAACGTTGCATTGTCATCTCTAGAGACTCAAGGATACGGCCACGCTGCATAAGCATCTCCATCTCCATGTAATATTCATCAACAATCTTCACACCTTGTCTCAATAGGGTCAACTTATCATAAATAGTACGCAAATAATTAGTGGACACAAAACGTGCTTGCATCGCCGCCTTCATAGCACGCCATGTGATAATAGGCAGCTCACCATCTTCCTCACGAGCACGAACAAGTCCATCCCACCAACGCAATGCATAACCATCAAATTCGGAAGAAGCAAGCTTGATCTTCCTATCTTCAGTATAATTATGTAAGCGCCATAACTTCTCAATCTTCAGCTCCCAAGAGAGGTATTCTTCAACATCAGCTCCTGCTTCAAACTTGGGTATGGACAATTTGGGCTTACCCAATCCATCTTCTTCCTCAAACCCACGACCAGGGCGTCCAAGTTCCACGAAACCACGACCGCGGTGACCATGTCCAGCACCACGATTAGCATTAGGTGCTTCATCTTCTGCTTCGTCTTCTTCTTGTTGCTGTTGTTGTGTCAGATTTTCCACAGCCAATTGCAAAGCTTGAAGACTACGCTGGATATCCGTCATTCGATCTTTCATTGTAGTGACGGTCTCACTAGTAGCATCCAGCTTCTGGGAGATCCCTTGGAACGTTCCCCTAAGCTCATCATCCTGAGTGCGGAATTCACGTCGCATCTCATTACGAAGAGCCTCATACTCCCTCCATGTGATGATATCAGCAGAATTCTTGTTTTCCTGGTTAACAAATTTAGCATCACTAGCAGACATGGTTAGTAGATTAGTGCACTAAATCAAAAATATATGGTGGTACTCTCACAACTCACTCAAAACTGATAAGAAAAGGAAATCTTACCGCTCCAAAGTGAATTAGTATTGCTTACCACTTGTAGGAACAACTAGTGCACGGATGTAGCGAAGCGAATATCAAGGGTATAAGAACAAATCACACGGCAAAGCAGGATATATGTGGGGCTGTAGGTAGGCTACCTATTTGCACCAATAACAGGCTCTAGCGCTGACCGTAGATAACCAATGATACTCACACAAGTCGATAAATGTGGCAATGCAACTATATGGATGAAGGGTTGCAATGCACTCGAGAGACACTAGCAAAGCTCAAAGAAACATGCACAAGATTGCTCAACTACAGGTGCAGAAAAGTAAACTAGGCCTTCACTTGCTCTTACTAGCACTTCACAGTTTTTCTTTTTGGATTTTCTTTTTGTAACACGCGCAGCTATGTAGCTCTTTTTGCTTCTTTTCTATTTTCTATTTTTATTTTATTTTATGACTCAACTCCTTGATAACACAGCCAACAGATAATGCAAAGCACCAAAACCCTAATGAGCAGCATGTCGAGTGGTAAAACTAGTCTCTTCTGGGGAAGTTCCTAGTCACGTATATCGAAAGGCCGTGGCTATGGTTTGGACAAACACACTGTATGCTATGTGGACTCGGAGAAACAAAAACTAACCCTAGATGAAAGCGGAAACACAAACCCTAACAATACTAGATTGAAGAAGAAGATACGCAAAAACAACTACGAAAAGCAACTAAAACTCGAAATTAGTGCAATCTAAAGGTATGGCAAACCCTAACCTTAATATTTTTGGCTTTTTCTGGATAGGAAACACTCACAACTCAACGATGGGGTGGATTGTGGATGGCTTACCGATGAAACCCGAGAATCTGATACCAAGATGATAAGGGGTGGCCCGATCTTCTCAGTAAGCTACGTTGGTGATGATGATCACGAGAAGATTGCAGCGGAGATAACTTGATGAAGTGGATGATAACTTGTATGACACAACGAGATCTCTCGATTTGTCCCTGTCGCTAATGCAACAGCTCTCAACCCTGCAAGATATTCGCAATTCCACACACTTGCGCACGTAGCTGCCGACCACGAAGCGGTAAGTTGCAACCTCCTAATTCCCAATGGAATAGCAGATCACACAAGACTTTCAGATCTACACCAAATCAAAGCAATATGGTGTAGGGATTCAATAGTTTTGCATAGCAAACAACTTAGAACTAGGGTTTATCTTAAACGTGGTCTAAATCTACTTTGCGGGTGTCCTGGGCACTTATATAGGGGTTCAGGACGACCTCAGGTCGAAAAGATACAAAAATAACTGACCCAGAATAGATCTGGTCGAGACAGACTCGGGCTCGGCCGGCTTGAGGGCCGGTCGACCGGGCCTGGGACCGGTCGGTCCGGTCTGGACCGGGCCAGGGACCGGATGTCGACTGGGCGGGCGTCCATGCTTACTAGATACGACCCGGCTGGCACAAGCGTGGGACCCAGTTTGGACCGGGCTGGTCCGGCGTGGGACCCAGTCCGACCGGGCCTGGGGCCGGGCGACCCGGCGTCACAGCCGGTTGACCGGGCTGGGCGCCGGCCTGAACATCTCCTCCTCTCGCGCATGCCTCCCGCTCCTCCCTCGCGCGTCCATGGGATGTCTTCTTGTCCAGCTCCATGTCCAGCTTCACGTCCATCTTCTTGTCCAGCTGCTCCTCTCCTCCTCGTGCGATGCTTGCTCCTTCTTCATACCTGATCATACATAAGTAATACGACTTAGGCAATATAAAGTTCTCATCGATCAAAGTATCACTTAGGAACAAGTTCACCTGTTCTTTAAGTAGCTTCGCACGGGCTCGTGTCATTGGTCCAATCCTAACTTCATTGGACTTGAGCTTCACAACACGATCATCTTCAACTTGTAATGACGGAGGTAGTAGTGAGGTAGGGATGTCCTCATCACGCCCCTCCTTGTTCCACGTGTTCCTCCTACCGCCGAGGCCGTCGGTGCTGGTCATGTCGGCATCGTACTGCGCCTGGAAGAAGTCCGCTCACCAGTCATCGTTTCCGGTGGGTTCCCAGGTGGGATCGACGCTCGTTGGCGCTGAGGCGTGCGCTCAGAGCTCTGATCGCGTCCCTCCAATGCTCCGTGCCCAGCGGCGTCGGGACACCAATCCCATTGACGGCCATTCTCCATCTGACGCTTCTTGGCAGGCGCATGTCTGACTGGATAGGGTACCGCGCATGGTACAATGCCCATGCCTCCGTCACCATGAGGCTGCCGCGCCTGAAGCCGTTGGCGGAAAGGATGTTCTTGCGGGAGGACGACATCGTCGAGGAAGGTGGCGAGAGGAAGGAAGGAGGCGGTGGCTGTTGAGGATGGCGCAACGAGATTGGAATGTGGAAGCGACGAGAAGGAAGGAGGGGGCTCTCTTATACAGCTGCGAAAGGCGAAGCGGCAGCGGGGGCGTTGGCCGCAATAATCATCGGCGCGGATGGCCACGTGGCCATGCGCGACGAGATGCTTCATTGTGCCACATGGGAACCCGCTAGGACATTAGCGTTGCGTGACCAGAGGTAGGCGACGGGTTTTGGACTTCCGTGTCAATGATGCGTCAGTCCTGCCACTCGCGACACAGTTTCGCGCTCTGTCCGGCGTGCCCGAAACGTCCCCTGTGGAGCGGGGATGGGATCGGGGCGCTGGCCAACGTACTGGGCCGCGCCGGGCGGAAATGGCCTTTGAGACGCGCGACTGGGGCCGATAAAATGTCCGGCGCGCCCAAAAAACCCTTTGAGAGCCGCTTTGGTGCTCTGATACTTTTGTCAACAACACGGCGATACTTTTGTCAACAACACGGCAACAATGGCAGCTCGAGCCGGTTCCCATGGCCACGCCTGAGTACATAATCCCCCCATAGTTCACTCAGGGCATCTTCAACGGAGCGACATCCGTTTGTGCGTGCACCAAGGCCCAGCAGCCTGACGCATACTGACCGGGCTGTCTGCGGAGATGCAAACGTGGTCCAAATATGCGCCTCGGACGTGTCTTGGCGGATTCTGGACGGTCACACCGAGTGATCGCGTTGGTCGCATTGGGTCCAGCTGGGAAGTGACAAAGGTAAGCAAAACAATTACCCTATTGATTGACCAAAAGGACCATCTTTACAGAGATGGTTAGTCGAGTTAACCTAAAACTACGATGGCCGTACCTACTCGCCGTCGGGCGGCCTACTCTAGTACTCGCAGTCGCACAACGTACTACTAGTCATCGGAGTGGCCTGAGCGGCCGACGCTATCGTCGGAGTGCATCCAGTTGATGCACTCCTTGCGCCGCAGACGCCGCCGAACGGCGTCCTCGTCCTGCCGCCTGCGGCGTTTGACGGCCTCGGCCAAAGAGGAGTCCCAATGGAATCTCTTCCCAGCCGCCTCCACCGCCTACAGGTTGGCGTGGTAGCGGGCCCTATCCCTAGGCGTCGTCGTCACCGCTTCATCCCTCGCAGCGATGGCCTCCTCCAGCTCGCGGTTGTCCCGATCGACCCACGTGTGCTCCGGTCCCCTCTGCGCGACTGACTCCAGGTCGGAGCACACATGTACACCCGACTCATGGCAAGTGCATCACTGCTAGCTTGGGCCTCCGCTGCCAGAGCCTGACGGTGATCGACGTCCCCAGGGAGGCTATTGAACGACATGATCAGAGCCCGCTACTCGTCACTGTACGGGATGAATATTATGTTGTCGTCCTCGTCGTCGGCGATGTTGTGGATGACGGTGTCCGCGGGTGGGGCCCTTGGCAACGAAGGAGCCGCCGCAAGGGCGGCAATGGCGCCACCGCGAGCTCCGCCCTGGCCTTGGTGAGTTCTGCCTAGAGTTCCGCCATGGCCGCCACCCCCCGCTAACGCTGCCCCTGACGCTCTAGCCCCAGGGTTGCCCTGTCGCCTCTGCCTCCGCCGCCGCTTCCGTGTCCAGCTGCTTGGCCTGACGGGCGTCCGCGACGAGCTGCTCCTCATCGAACACCTCCATCGCACGAAGGGCGGCGAGGTCCGCAGGGCCAGCTCAACAAGGCGAGCCCAGGTGCGGTTGTGCCTGTCTCGCCCGCTGGTGTTCACCATAGGGGAAACGACGTTCGCACGCAAGTCATTTCCTCCGCCCGCGAAACGCCAACGAAACACCGATGAAACGCGCCAATCTGTTGGCCGGATGCGGGAACCACCGCCCTCGCGCGTGAACCAGTAATCGCCGGCGGCAGGCCTCAATGAGACGTCAAACCACCATTACCAAGCTTGACGGTGCCAGTGGAAAAAAATATGCATTTGCACCGCTATGATACCCCTGACGTACGTATGGTGTCCGCCGACCGACGCAGATGGATACAAGCGGTCAATTTAGACAATTTAGACATCCGTTTCGTGTCGACTTATTGGACATACCCTCATCAACCAGAGCCTCATGCCATCCCGGGGTGCCGCTAAGAGCATCTCTAGCAGAGCCCGTAAAAGGGCCAAAACAGAAAAATAACCGCCAGTTTAAGGGTTCGGGCTGAAAAATGGCACCGATCAGTTACCGTAAAAGGGCCAAAACCAAAAAAAAAATCGGGCCAAGACCGAAAACCCAAATCGGCCTGTATTTGTAAGGGTCGCTCGAGCGAACCTAATGCTCGATCCATATCTAGGGCGTGCTGAAATTTCAGCTGACGCAACTGCTCACTCTCTCCCTCCCCGCGCCGCCACCACACTCCGCCGCCGCACCACCCGATTCGCCCGAACCCCGCATCCCGGAGCTAGCGCATGTCGCTATGCACCCCGCCCGCTGTACCTCGCCCAACTCCGGTTGCCGCCCCCGCTGCCGCCGCCGCGTCGTTCGAATCGAGGATGAGCTCGGGCGACGAGTTCGTCGATGTCGATCTGTCGGATTCGTCGAGCTCAGACGATTCCGACCTCGACGAGCTACTCCAGGATGACGAGATGGAGGCCACCATGCTCATCCTCTCCGTCAAGGAACTGGAGGACCGCGCGAAGCTGCTGAATCGGAGGCGCGAGTTGGTGATGGGCTAGAACCACATCCAGCGGAATCGCCTCCTCGGCCACGAGCAACTGATGGAGGACTACTTCACCGAGGTACCTACCTATCCGCCCCATCTATTCCGTAGGAGGTATCGCATGCGGCGTAGTTTGTTCGTCAAAATTGTCAAGGCCTGCGAAGCCAATTCAAATTACTTCAAGCAACGTAGAAATGCCGCTGGCGTGATGGGTTTCAGCCCGTTCCAAAAAATCTCTGCTGCCATGAGGGTGATTACGTATGGCATCCATGCAGAATTACACCGACGAGTATCTTCGAATTGGCGAAGATACTACATCGGAGTCGGTGTGTAGGTTTGCTCGCCTGATTATCAAGTTGTTTGGGCCAACCTATCTTCGAGCTCCCAATGAGGATGACACCAAAAGATTGATGGAGATAAATGAGAAAAGAGGTTGGCCGGGCATGCTCGGTAGTCTTGATTGTATGCACTAGACATGGAAGAATTATCCCAAGGCATGGCATGGAGAGTACTGTGTCAAAAGCAAAGATGCAACCATTGTACTTGAGGCCGTTACATCACAAGATTTGTGGATTTGGTATTGTTTTTTTGGTTTGCCGGGAATACTCAATGACATCAACGTGCTGCAAAGATCCCCTTCATTTGCCAAATTAGCAAATGGGGAAGCCCCCACTTACAACTACAAGGTCATGAACAATGAGTACACAATGGGATATTACCTAGCCGATGACATCTATCCGGATTGGGCAAATTTTGTTAAGTTTGTCAAGGATCCCCAAGATAGAATAGAAGATGAATTTGCCAAAGCTCAAGAAGCAGCTCGCAAGGACATTGAGAGAGCTTCCGGTGTTTTGCAAGTAAGGTTTGCCATTGTTCGTGACCCAACCCGATTTTGGGACAAAAAAAACCCTTGTCAACATCATGACATGTTGTGTGATTCTTCACAACATGACATGTTGTGTGATTCTTCACAACATGATCATCGAGGATGAAAGAGAGTTGAGCTTGCTCTGCTTATACGACAACGTTGGCACCCGAGTGGAACCCCAACGCAATCCGGATCGCATTGAAGCTTTCCTTGAAACTAATCGGCAGATTGAGAATGCCAGTACCCATGTCCAACTATGATCTGAAAATGCACCACTGGCAGCGACATGGCCGTCGCCTTTGATCCTACCATTCCATTCATTTATGTGTCACATGTATCATTGTTGAGACATTTGTTCATTTGTCAAATTTTCCTAGAATTGTTGTAATTTGGTTGAGGCATTTTTCATTTTTTCAATTTTTCCAAAATTATTGTAATAATTTGGTCCAGATTATTGTTTATGTGTTGTAATAATTTGGATGATTATTTGATTAATTTTGATTGATTGTTGTATGTCTTGCATATTAATTTTATGAAAAATCCTGCTTTTACGGGTTCGGAAGCCGCTGACGCAGAATAAAGCCCCTAAACCAAAACTATAAAACAGCTGTAAAACAGAATATTCTGTTTTATAGTTTTGGTTTACGGACTTTGTTCTGCGCCAGCCATTTTATGACCCGTAAACACAGTTCGATAAACTGAACTAGATTTTTAGTTCGTATTTTTAGTTTTTTACGGGGTCTGCTAGAGATGCTATAAGCCAGTCCTCTGCGCGCCGCGCTCACATGCTCCACCTACATGTCGGCAAGGCGTTGCGTGGAAGAACAGTAAGGGCGCCGGGACAAACGGTGTTGGGTGAGGAAATTATTGCGCGGGACCAAAGTAGTACATACAATCATACAAACGATTATGGAGTTGTGCATCTAATCTTGATGCAGTGAGCTTTTTTTACCACGCCTATCACGTGGTATCTTGATGCAGTGAGCTGAGGGCATCGCGATTGCCCTTAAGAGTCCGATCCACTCGCTCTCCTTCCTCCTCCGCTCACCAACCCAAATCAACCAAACATCTACCCTCTCAAATGGCAGCCGCGCCCACGTCGCAGGCCGCCGGAGCGCCCTGGAGCTCCCTCACCAGCTATGGATTCCACGCGCTCACGGACTCTGCCCCCGCCTCCGTTCGCTTCTCCGTCGGTCGCCGCCGCACCGGCACGGCTCGCCTAGGTCCGTACGGCTGCTCAGCTCCACTCAATGGCGGAGCTTCTTCGAGGCCAGCCGAAGAAGAACCCTTTTATTACCCATTGCTATTTAGCGATTTTTTTAATAATACGAATTATTTATTTAATTCCAAAAATAACACGTGTTTTTAGTTATTTTTAAAAGTGTGATCCGGACGGTCAGTAGCTAACCGATTCTCTAACTTGGCAACGCAAAGTTAGAGAAACAGTACCCTACCTTGACAACCCTGACCCTTGGATCGAAAATGAAAGGCAGAGATCAAGGCGGAACACTGTAGCTAAATCACTGTAGATGAAGCACTGTGTGAACGTGCTGTAGCTGTCTGTTTTGGTTCTGTAGCACATGTACTGTAGCGTGAAATCTGAACCGCTAGTGTAAGATCTAATGGCTGAAAATCTACCAAGTTAGGAAGACTGTAGCTTCTCTAACTTGTCCACTGCAGGTCAGAGAATCCGGAGCGAACCGATTCGTATTTAGAAATCCGACTGCGCGTCGGCTGCTGCTGCATGTCAGGCGGGAAAAGTAGTTGGTTTTCCAGGAATAGCACGGGTTAAGTTCCATTCTGGTACAATTTTTATCATAAGTTTAACTTCTACATATACATTGATGCAATACATGTTTTATGTAGGATAATTTGGACAAGCCCAAATCATGTTTCTCTAAATTTTACAAGTTCAAATTTCTTGTAGTTGTACGATTAGACGCTCCTATATGCACGTTAGAACCATTTCGTGTGCGTCGCTTTCTATTTTATCGGAGTTGCTGTAACTGGTTGATTGCCTTTTGCTTAGTAAAAGGGAGGTTAGAGCATCTCCACTCGCGTCCCCTAAACCGTTCCCCAAACCGCGCCGGATTGAGTGTTTGGGGGATGTGTTTCGTTCGTGTCGCGTTTGGGGGACGTCGCTCCCCAGTCGCGTCTCCCAAACAAAATTTCGCAAATTTTAAACTTAAGTGAGATTCATCCAAACTTGCCATATATTACATAGATTCGAACGAAATTTGACTAAATTTAAACTAAACCTAATCTAGAAGTACTTGCGGCGGCCGGAGGCGTCGTAGTACTGGTGAAAGTTGTACATGTCATCGGTGACGACCTCCTGCTTGACGCGCTCGTCGACGGGCTCGTCCTTCACCAAGCCGCTTGGTCCTGCTTCGCCGTCGTCGGTGAGGTCCACCAGCGGCTTGCCGGAGTCGCGGATGGACATGGCAATCGCCGCGTCGAGGTCGCCCCTCCAGGCGTCCTTGTCGTTCATGGACGCCAAGAACGCCGCCCGCAGCCCTGGGCAGTCCTCGGGGTCGTCGCTGCTGGCGATGAGCCGCTGCTGCCGCTCGTACTCCGCCAGCAGCGCCGCCTGCGACGTTTCCTCCGGCTCCTCCTTCACCTCCGGCTTCGGGATGAGGAGGGCGCCGCCGCGCCTCCCTTGCTGCCGCCGGCTGCCGCTGCCGCCACGCCTCGTGTTGACGGGCGTCGCCGGCTCCTCCTTCACCTCCCGTTTGGGGACGGTGTAGGGCCCCGACCGGTACGACGAGGACGGCGTCGATCGCGCCGGTCCTGAGGAAGAAGAGTGCGAGGAGGACGAGTACGTCGTCCTCCTCGGCTGCCATTGAGGAGATGGCGGCGGTGACGACGGCATCTCCAACCTTGGAGCGCCGTTGCGGATGCCGCGGATGACGTTCTCGAGGGTGCGCCCCGGAACGCCCCAGAACAGGGCGCGGCCGTCCTTGTTCCAGCTGTTGGGGCCGCCGACGAGCCCGTCGGTGTTGTACATCTCGATGTCGTACTTCGCCTTGAAGTACGTCATCCACCAGGCGTCGTTGTTGTCGACCGCCCACGTCGGATCCAACCGCTCCTCGGCGGTGAGTTGAGCCCGCCGGGCCTTGATGATGTCCCTCCATTGATCCGTGCCCGGCTTCGGCGGCGGCGGGACGCCCATGCTGTTCACGGCCATCTTCCAGCCGCCGCTGCTTGGCAGCCGCATGTCCGGCGGGACTGGATACCGGGCGTGGTACAGCGCCCACGCCTCCGGCACGGTGAGGCTGCCGCGGCCGAAGCCGTTCGCCGCGGCGATCTTGCGGGAGGACGAGCTCGACATTTTTGGAGCGGCGAGGAGAAGATCTGGGAGGGGGGAGGCGGCGGCGACGAGAAGGTTTGTGAGCTGTGAGAACTGCAGGGCGTCTTAAAACAGCGGTGGCAGCGGGTGGTTGCACGCAATAATGCCGGCGCGGACGGCCACGCGGCCATGCACGACGAGACGCGTCCCTGCGTCGCCTGGGAAAACAGGGACGCCATTAACGTCACTTGACCAAAGATAGGCGACGGGGTTTTAGCCTTCCGAGCCGCTGACGCGTCGGGCCCGCCACTCCCCGCCTCGCTTTTCGTTGTGTCCGGCGTGCCTGGAGCGTCCCCTGTGGGACGGGGACGGGCTCGGGACGCCGGACACCGTATCGGGGCGCGCCGGACAAAAATGGGCTTTGGTGGACGCGGCTGGAACGGTTTTCTTGTCCGGCGCGTCCCAAATCCCTTTGGGGGACGCGGCTGGAGATGCTCTTAGTCAACTGCTGGCTGAGCATGGCCATCGTTGGTGTCATGTGCAAGACGTGTTTTCAAGTATTGTACAAATAAAAGTCGTCTCTCTGGTGTCAATTTTGGGACCAGGTTCTCGTGACTGCAGTTTCAGAGATGATCATACATGAATACATGTATATCATAGCTTAGTAATGGGTATTGCTGCCTGTTCATTGGTTGTTTTGAGATCTGGGGGCTGTGATCGTAACTACTCTTTCGTAGTTGACCTTGTATGGTGTATCTAAGTTAAAATGGAGTCATCAGTCTAGTACTGTCATGTCTGCTGTTTTGCTGGAATGAGAACCGTACTAGAGCTAACTTTAAAATTTGTTTCTCCGTAAATTGGAGAACAGAGGTGAAGGCAGCTGGAAATATCTTTGGGGACTATTTCCAGGTCGCAACTTATGGAGAGTCTCATGGAGGTGGTGTCGGTTGCGTTATCAGTGGTTGTCCACCCAGAATCCCACTTACTGAGGAAGACATGCAAGCGGACCTCGATCGAAGGTGTGTCTGGAATATTGCAAATGCATCATGTTAACCTCTTGGAGATATGGTTATTAGATTATTTCCATTATGCTAACTAATATGAAAAAGTTCATTATTACAGACGGCGAGGCCACAGCGGAATAAATACCCCAAGAAAGGAGACAGATACTTGTCAAATTCTTTCAGGGACATATGAAGGTAGGGCGCCTTTCCAGACACGGGATTACTTTGCAGAATTTTATTATTATTAAATAAGAATGCGTTATCTTGTTTCAGTATTATGACAAAGCTGATGGGTTTTCTGCAGGAATGACCACTGGGACGCCAATTCATGTTTTTGTCCCAAATGCAGATCAAAGAGGGCGTGTAAGTAGCTAATATTCTTATCTAACATCGCATTTCTAAGAACTGCTCATGGTAGTTGGGCATTTGGAAGGGCAATAATTGTAAGTATTCATCATTTTATAACACAGCCATTTTTTTGGTTCCACAGGATTACGATGATATGACTAATGCGTACAGACCTTCCCATGCGGATTTAACTTATGACCTCAAGTACGGTGTTAGATCTGTGCAGGTACCTTTTGTCATGCATATATAAGATGTATAGACCAGTTATCACATTGATGATTGAAGCACTAACTCTTGCATCTTTTCTGCTACAACTTTACATGTGCAAGATGTTTTTACTTAATTTGAATAGTTTAATTGAATATTTTTCTTTGCAAACTGAATATAGGGAGGTGGAAGGGCATCGGCAAGAGAAACCATTGGAAGGGTAGCCGCAGGAGCTCTTGCGAAGAAAATACTCAAGCTCAAATCTGGAGTAGAGGTTTGGTCTTACTCGGCACTTACCCTTGTCATTCTCCTGGTTACTACTTGATAAACTTGAATAAAACTTGAATGTGGACATTGTTAGAGGAGTGAGCAACTTGACATTTCCATAGGGGTCAAACCATGCATGCACATGTGTGGTGCAATATGCAATTAGCCCCTTATATAATGAGGATATATAGGGACAAAGAATGTACAACTCTAACACTGCCTCACACTCATGCTGGGTGAACAACATTGAGTTTGGAGAGAAAAATATGGGTTGTGCTTTAGCTTAGGCATTCGTAAAGAAATCTGAGTCAGAGGTCATTAGCAGGACTAGTCACAGTTCTATCTCTTTTTGAGAAATGGGGTGCTTGACTGTGTTGCTATGTTGGGCTGTAATCAATTTTGGGTTTTTACTGTGATGTGAAGTGGAATGTGTTGTTAATTTCTTCTAGAACTACGATTTGACTAATTTATAAAATTATATGTAAATATACATGACCTGTGACCCTTCAAGTGTGGAGGCATGTGCGGTTGCACATATATTTTGCACTTGCTCAGATCCGGCCCTGACTATAACTCGGAAGGCTGAGTAAGAACATAATCATACACAATAGTGCATACAATTGAGTCATTAACGCCTATGTGCTTGGTGAGCTCATGCTTCACTAGTCACACGCAATGGTAAGAGCAACTATGTTGTTTGACAAGAGAGGAGTCAGTGTCGAAAAACCTTCGATCCCGAGAAAGTAGCAAAGAGGCGAAGATAAGACATAATGAACTGCTCATGGAGACGGGCCTTAACAAAGGCAATGTACTCCATGTCGCCACTAGTGATGATCCTATCATAAACATAGAGAAGAAGAAGAGTTCGACATGAGAAGTGGTGTGGACAAACAACAATAGATTATGGGCGGTGGGTAGAAGCCAACGACAGTCGCCACCAAGGTGAAACACTCACCGCAGGGCTTGTTTAAGGTTATATATAGAGGGAGCACAAAAGATGGCATACCATGCCATGAGGAACAGAGTACCCAGGTGGGGGATCCATATAAACATCCTAACGAAACTTGCCCTTGAGAGAGGCATTATGGACATTAAGCTTAGACACCGACCAATAACGAACATAGGCCACAACAAGGAGGGTGCGAACAATTGTCATATGGGTCGAAAGAGCAAATGTCTCATCGTAATCACGACCCTGACCCTACTGAAAACTAGGAGCCGCAAGGCAAGCTTTGTAACACTGAAGAGGAGCATCAAGCGGCTCTTAATATTATAGATCCACTTAAACACTATGGGACGAATATGGGGAGGAGGAGAAACTAGATCCCACGTGCCAATGCCCTCAAGTACAGTAATCTCCTCGTTCATCCCAACTAGCTACAGAGGGTGCGTAGCAGTATTCTAATGAGAAGAAGGCTCAAGGACATCGGAAATACCATAGCAGCCAAGAGGGGCGAGGTTGAGCCGCATACCTTATGTGTGGGGGCTCTGTGCAGTTGCACCTATATATTGCACTTGCTCAGGTCCGTCCTGACTATAACTCGGACGGCACATAAGAGTAATCCCTGACTATAACCTGGACGACACATAATAGTAAGAACCAGATAATACACAATCGTGCGCACAAAGGAGTCATCAATGTCTATGTGCTTGGTGAGCACATGCTTCACCAGGTCACGCACAATGCAAATAGCACATGTACTGTTTGATAATAGAGGACTCGATGTAGTAACAAAAACACTGAAATCGTCCAGTAACCAATGTAACCAATTCACCTCAACCATCAATAGATCCATATCTATCAAGTCAGCCTATGCACTCAAACAAGCTCGATTTTCCAGTCAACGAGAGAACAACCAAGAAAAACACAGTAACAACAAGTGAACGATGATCCAATGGATCACTAGCCCACACAACATCCGAGTACGCCTAGAGCTATAAGGATTTGGAACAGGGAAAGAAGAGATGGTGAGAGATTGTGTCACGATGATAACGTAGAACACAGAGGAGGGGACTATAGTGAACCATCATGGGAACATAAATAAACTTTGTCAGAATATGGGCATGATAGAATATATCTGTACGAGTATCTAGATAGACGAGACTCCCAGCCAAATGACGATAGCACGCCATATCAGACAAATGATCACCATAACATGCACGAATGTAAACATTTAGCTCCATAGGACTATAGTAGTCTCAACAGTGCGGTCATCACTAAGAGCAACACAAGCAAGCATATCCTAGATATAATTTTCTTGGGATACAAAGAGGCCATCAGAGAGGTAGAAAAAATCTCCATCCCAAGAAAGTAGAAAAGAGAGCCATGATAAGACATAAGGAAATGCTCATGAAGATGAGCCTTAACAAAGGCAATATACTTAGTGTCGTCACTAGTGATGATCATATGATCAACTTAAAATAGAACAAGAGTTCGACCATTAGAAGAGGTGTAGACAAACAACATTGTATTATGGGAAGTGGGCGAGAAGCCAACAACAATCACCACCGAGGTGAAACACTCAAACCAGGCCTCTAGGGATTGTTTAAGGCCTTAGAGGGAGCGCCAAATATGGCAGACCATGCCATCACAAACAAAGTACCCAGGTGGTGGCTGCGTATAAACATCCTAACGCAACTCACCCTTGGGACAAGCATTCTGGACATCAGGCTTTGACACATACAAATAATGGACATAGGCCACAACAGGGAGGGTGCAAACAATGGTCATATGGGGCGCAAGAGCAAATTTCTCAGCGTAATCACGAGCCAGATCCTACTGAAAATCACGAGCCAGAAGGCGAGCTTTGTAACACTAAGGAGGGCCATCAGAGCATGCCTTAATATTATATACCCATTTACACATGATGGGACGAACATGGGGAGGAGGAGCATGTGGACGAGAAACTAGATCCCACGCGTCAATGCTCTAAAGTGTAGTAATCTCCTCGGCCATCAAAATCTGCATCAAAGGTTGGGTAGGAGTTTCCTGATGAGAAGAAGGACCAATGACATCGGAAAAAGACCATAACGGCCACGAGGGGGAGAGGCCGAGCATGAAGAAGCTCACAAGTGGGTATATAAAAGGAAGATGACACACCGGAAGTATATGCCACAACACGTGGATGGCAAGTATAATAGTAAGTAAAAGAGTCAAGTGACGATGGATGAGAAGAAACCGGAGGGAAGGCGGCGCCAGAACGGCAACATCGGGGCTAAGATGACTAGTTACGCGAGGCATAGAGGTAGGTGTATCAGGAAAATGAGAAAATAGATGCCCTCCGTAGAAAGAGTCGAGAGGAGGGGCGATGGTAGAATGGAAGAGACTCATCAAAGATCAGATCCGTGAAATGCGCATCCGACAACCAACAGGGTCCTAACATCGATAGCCCTTATGCTCATTTCACTGTATCCAAGAAAAAACCCACTCAATAGACTGAGTCGTCAGTTTGGTGTGTTTACTCAATGCAAAAAAGAACATAGCAAGTGCAACCAAACAAAAGAATTGTCGAATAACCAAGAGATTCTCAAAAAGACGCACCATAATAATACCACTCTGCAGGGCAACCGAGTGCTAAATGTTGACGAGGTAGGTGGAAACTGAAATATTCTCGAGGTAAAAGAATGCAACGATCGTCATTGCATGAGACGTCCCAAGGGGGTGGCGATGCTTGCGCTCAACCAAACAATTCTGAGCATGGATGCCAGGACAAGATAATTAAGCGTGAGTACCTTGCTCAGCAAGGAAACCACACAACAACTAGGAAATATACACTCCAACAGATTCAACACAAATTAAACCACGCGGATGAGCATAAAAACTAAGTGTGAACCACAACAGAAAAACACATGTATGTAGAGAGAATCTCACTACGAGAAGTCATAAAGTAAAGCCAAGTATATCGAGAGAAATCATTGATAAATATAACATAGTTGTGATGGCCCCCCCTTTTGAAGCAAAGAGAGCCAGGACCCCATACATCAGAGCCAACCAAGTTCGAAGGGGTGCCGAGACAGTGACTCACTAGTAGGATAGGGTAACAAAGTTTATTTGTCAAGTCTACACCCCTGAAAATGTAAAGAGACATCTTGGGAGACATTCCCCAAAAGACTCAACAAAATAAATACGAGGAAGAATAAACAGAAAGATGACCAAGTTGATGATGCCACAACTGGAAGCGGAAGCAGGAGCAGGGAGAGCACGAGAACTGTTGGTGGTGCAGTGGCAGCAGAAGGGAACACAACGCTAGTTGATCTCCCAAAGGCCCTCAGAGTGATTAACACCAAAAACCAGCGCGACAAAAGCCTTGGTGTGACTATCCTAGACACAACAAGAATCAACATCAAGACTGACAATACAAGCAGAATAAGTGTGCTACCACGCAGAAAAAAGAATCATGCTAAGGAGGGGGGGACATGTTATATGGGGAATAAAAAAGGAGTGGAAAGAGTTCTTCAACTAGCAACAAGAAGAGTTGTATCGTCAATAGTGAGAACATTAAAAAGAGACTCAAGAGAACAAAGGGAGGACAAAGCAAAAGAATCATAGAACCCATGGGGATGTACCTGACTTGTAGATGGTGGTCGCGCAGGCATCAATCACATAGCCTGCAGTACATGTTGTAGTCTTGTAGAATAGCCAAAAGCAGCTATTATCTGTTTAGGCTTCACAATATCCTGCTCAGTTAGCGAGATACTCCCTCCGTTCACAAATAAGTGTACATGCGGGTTTTTCAAGATAAATTATGAAGTGGAGTAAAAAAATACATTGAAAACATGCATCTCTCCTCTTTAATTCTTTGACCTCCAATAAGCTAAGTGCATGTAGAAAATAAGAAAAATATGTGCATAATATTATTGGGTTTTATTTCCGTGCGATGAGAGAGAAGCAATTAAAGTGCATTAGGAAGATAAGAGTACACTCTTTTGTGGACAAAATTTAGGGCTAGATGTCCACTTATTTGAGGATGGAAGTAGTAAACGCATTGATGAGGAGACACATGATCCAAAAGAAGAGTTGAGCTCCTTGTTGCGCATGTCACGTTGTTTCTTGAAACAATCAGACTCAGGGTGACAAGGCTTCTAACAATAGCCGCATTGAGGGCTAGAACAAGGGCCGCCCGCACCACCATGAGTGGGTAGGAGCGGTGAAGCACCATGACGAGAGGGCACTGGTGAGCTCAAGCAGCGAGCACAGAGGGTGCTGCAAGAAAAACAACACCACGTAGAAAAGTCTCCGCGGCATGAACCTTAGACAACACCTCAGAGATAGGAACATGACCCCTAGCAAACAACTGAACACGCCAGGGCTCAAACTCCGGATGGAGTCGAGACAAGTCCGACTTCACAGTCCAGAAGCACCAGAAAATACCACACAAACAATAGTTCAAAGGGAGTCGAGCTGACGCCAGATACCAGAACTCTCTGTATAACTCATCAACAACAGAGTGACCTGACGAAGATCATGCTCTTGACAGACCACAACATCATTAGCAGTCTTAGCAGCATCCTTACCTGCAGGCTAAGAAATACCATGAGCAAGAACCGGTGACGTCGGTGGGGTAGGAGGCACAAGATAATTGGGATGCAGCGGACAGGAGATCTCGCCGGTGACAGATCCCCAAACAAGAATGATGCGCATTGTAGGCAGCAAACTCAGCATACCTGGTACCATGAGACATCACTAGGCAGTGAGGAACAACAACATAGTCAGGTGAAAAAATAACGGCATGGTACCTCCTCTCCTCTGCTCTCTCTCTCTCACACACACACTCTCTCTCTCAAGTAGTAACCAGGGGAACGACAATGGTTTGTTAGCCGTGGAGGTAAGCGCCGAGTAAGACCAAACCTCTACTCCAGATTTGAGCTTGAGTAAGAGCTCCTCATTGCTTGAGAATGTTTTTCTAATAAAGTTTCTTCTAATTAGGTCGATGAATCCTCTAGCTTAATTCTTTGCAAAATTTTGAACAATATAACTATTGTCTGCAATTAAAAAGTCCCGCATAGTCCTCTTTCCTTCAATTTTTTTTGTTGCCAATTAAAAAATCCCACACAGTCCTCTTTCCTTAATTTTGTTTTGTTGCTGGCCATCGGTGTGTAAGAAAGTCCTCTCTTAATTGCTATGTCAACACCTATGTAAATCAAGAAATTAAGTGAAATTTCATTCTTGAACATAGTCTGTTGTTCTTACAGTAAAACTTGAAATTACAACAATTTTAGGGGTGAAAAGTTAAATTTTTCGCCCCCATTTTCTTTCGGTCACCCTCCGCCAACTGCTCTCAAGTCAACACCCGATCTGGAAGGAAGCAGTCACATCTTGTATATATTGTACAGAGCAAAATCTACAATAGTACAAGTATCCTGCTATACAATCAATACTGATTTATCTTACCTTTTCATTCCAATGTAGAAGGGGATATTTGTGGCTATGTCTCTCTTGATAACTTAATCTTTCAGTACCTTATGGTTTTAAAATATTTACCTGCAGATTCTGGCATTTGTTTCGAAAGTGCATCAAGTTGTTCTTCCTGAAGATGCTGTTGATTATGAAACTGTAACCCTGGACCAGGTTTGTGGTTTCCACCCTTTTCGTTAAAATTACATGATACTCTCAGCCTCTCGGTTATTTATTGGATTGTGTCTTGTTTTTTAATTATCCAGATAGAGAGCAACATTTGCAGATGCCCTGATCCAGAATATGCAGAGAAGATGATTGCTGCAATTGATAAAGTACGAGTTGATGGAAATTCCATTGGTGGGGTAGTCACATGTATTGCCAGAAATGTTCCTCGTGTAAGTATTACCCTGTTAAGTTGATTTTGGTGTATTCCAGCATATTGAACCAAACAAGTCCTCGTCTATTTGTTTTCTGCTCTTGACCATGGTTTGGGCTACATCATATATTTTCTGTTTAATCGTCATTGACCAATGTACTACTAGTAACACAATGGATTTGGATTTCGTGTTCAATTTATAGGGGCTTGGTACTCCTGTATTTGACAAACTTGAAGCTCTACTGGCAAAGGCTATGCTTTCTCTTCCTGCAAGCAAGGGGTTTGAGATCGGTAGTGGATTTGCAGGTAAGAAATTTGGTTTGCACAATATTAGTAGTTGTCAGAATGCATCCTACTTTACCACTGGCCTGACTACTCGTAACTTGTTCCCAGGTACGGACTTAACTGGAAGTGAGCATAACGATGAGTTCTATATGGATGAGGCTGGAAATGTGAGAACACGAACCAATCGCTCGGGTGGTGTACAGGTATTTATCCTAGCACCCTATTGCTCCAGTGTTCATTTTCAGTACTTGTAACCGGAACCATGTCTCTTATTGTTAATTGTATGTGCATGAAGGGAGGGATATCAAATGGTGAAACTATATACTTCAAAGTCGCCTTCAAGCCAACAGCAACTATTGCGGTAAGGCCATTCCAGTTCAGCAAACTTCCTTTGGTTACATTTTATGGGTGCAAAATAGTGGACTTCTCTCTATTGGAGCATAGTAGTACGCCTTGTACATATTTGTAGAATATGGGTAACATTTCATCCTTGCTACTTGTAGTGTAGTTATAGCCAGTTATCTTATCTGAGGTATTAATTTAATTTTTTCAGATGAAGCAAAATACTGTAACAAGAGATCATCAGGCCATAGAACTTTGGACAGGGGGTCTCCGTGACCCATGTGTTGTCCCTCGGGGTAGTGCATCAATCTAATATTCTACATATTGTTACTTCCGGTAGTGTTCTATGATCTGATATTTTTTTTCTTCATTGCTTTTGTAGCTGTTCCAATGGTCGAAACGATGGCGTCATTGGTGCTCATGGACCAGCTTATGGCGCACAGTGCTCAGTGCGAGATGTTTCCACTGAACCTTGCCCTACAAGAACCGATCGGTTCTAGTACACCTGCCTTGGCGTAATGCCGCCATTGAAACAAGAAGCCCCCCCTCTTCCATTTTACTTTCATTTCGTAGCAAATTAACTTGTATCGTTGCTATAAATTTTTATTACTGCACATCAAGCGATCCATGTAATACTGAAATAAAAGGGGTATTTATGTTTTGCAGTATTGCCAATTTGTTCTACACATCCTGGTACTCCCTTCGTTTTTATTCAATTCGGGTTCTAAGCTTAGTTTGAAGCAATTCTAGGGAACTTTACTTGATTTACTCAATGTTTTTTGGAGTCTCCTTCTAGATACAATACAATGGGGGATAAGAGGAGGAGTTCTGGAGCTTCTATCTAGTTCTTGATTCCTCTCTACCTTTTACACATAAGACCCTCACGGACTACGTAATAACAACCTAGTCCAACACTCCCCCTCAAGATGGGGCAAATACATCATACAAACCCATCTTGCTACAAAATGTTGAAAATAACTTTTCAGATAGCCCTTTTGTAAGTACATCTGCCACTTGACTAGCTGATGTAATATATGGTAAGCATATGACCCCACTATCTAATTTTTCTTTGATGAAGTGTCTATCAATTTCAACATGTTTTGTTCGGTCATGCTGAACAGGATTATTAGCAATATTGATAGCAGCCTTATTATCACAATAGAGCATCTGGGGCTTACACTTATACAACTTCAGTTCAGTTAGAAGGATCTTCAACCATAAAAGTTCACATATACCATGGGCCATGGATCTGAATTCAGCTTCTGCAGTTGATCAAGCTACCACACTCTGCTTCTTGCTACGCCATGAGACAAGATTTCCTCCAACAAATGTGCAATACCCAGATGTTGATCTCCTGTCTTCCAATGAACCTGCCCAATCAGTGTCAGTATAACATTCAACTTGCAGCTCTCCTTGTTTTGAATATAGGAGACCTCTTCCTGGGCTTCCCTTTAAGTACCGCAGAATTCTATTGACAACCTCCATATGTGATGTTTTTGGGTCATGCATAAATTGACTCACAACACTGACATCATAAGCTATATCTGAACGTGTATGTGATAGATAAATTAGTCTCCCTACTAGTCTTTGATAGCATTCTCTATCAACTGAAGATCCACCATCAGCACTTAACCGATGATTTCGCTCAATTGGTGTAGTTGAAGGTCGTGAACCATGCATACCCGTTTTCTTAAGTAGATCTAGGACATATTTCCTTTGTGATAAAAAAATATGCCCTTTGACCCTTGTGAGACTTCTATGCCAAGAAAATACCTAAAATGTCCCAAGTCTTTCACTTCAAACTCTTTTGCCAGCTGCTTCAGATTTTTAATCTCCTGCGAGTCATCGCCTGTAATCACAATGTCATCAACATACACTATCAATATTGCTACTTTGTCATTTGCATGCTGGTAGAATAGTGTATGATCGGCGTTGCTTTGATGATAGCCTCTCTTCAACATGGCCTGCCTAAATCGACCAAACCACGCCCGTGGTGATTGTTTTAAGCCATATAATGAGCGGCGTAAACGCAACACCTTTCCAGTAGTTTGACTTGATTCAAAACCGGGAGGAATATGCATATATACTTCCTCTTGGAGGTCTCCATGAAGAAAAGCATTTTTTATATCCATTTGGTAAATGTCCCTGTCAAGATTAACAACACATGATATAAGTGTCCTGACTGAATTCATCTTTGCTACAGGTGCAAAGGTTTCTTCATAATCAATCCCATAGGTTTCTGTGTAACCTTTGGCTAATAAACGAGCTTTATACCTATCCACTTTTGCAACTTCCGGTCACAGAGCTGGTTCCAAGGGTGGATGTTGACGAGTGCAATAAAAACCGAGGCATAACAGCATTTCTGTCTTTTGCTTATATCATATGTTTCTGTTACCATTATTATGTGAGGGAGGAATTGATAAGTTGTAGTGTTTCATTTTCTTCTGTTTGTGGTGCTATGAGGAAAGGTTACCAAGTAGATAAGGTTTAGTAGCAGTTTGGCTGTACCTAATCAGTACCCTTGTTTCGTTTCCGCTAGTAAGCAAAACATTTGTTTCTCACTTGCGAACCTATTCTTCATTCGTTACATATCAGATGTGTGTTCAAATATACTACATCGACCTTTATCCAGCATGTCTGCACTTTGTTTGGTTGGGTTGTCTTGGTCCTTGTATTGCACCAAACAAAATAACAGTGATTTCTTGTATCTCTTGGTGATACTATGCCAGAGTGCATCACATGATATGGGTACTGTATTGTTGGTGAAACTGAGCATCTATCTGGTGCATCTGAAGTGCCTTTGTGGGTACAGCGAAGGACCTCAACACGTATGGTGTGTACTGCGACGTGAAACCACCTGATTGGCTGCCTCCCCCCTGCCAGCAGCGAATTGGTTGGAAACCTAGTCCTCTACCAGTGGTCATTGAGTTCCTGGCGTTGTTGTGTTTGGCATAGTAGTCCCAAGCAGATTCTGATTTGAATTCCTCTTTTACTGAAAGGAACATGGTGTCTTCGATTCTGAACTCCAGTCTTGACATGAGTAGCAAGAACACCAAAGGCCAACTCAAAATTGCACACTACAAAGAGTGACGTTTCTATGTAGCTAGTAGGCCTGGGCGTCGTTGATTCAACAGAACTCCCTAGGAACTATAAAACTGTTTGTTTTGTAGGATTGAGAACCCTTTGGAAGATTTTTTTTCCTGTAGACCATTTAGCATTCAGTGCCAAAGAAAAAATTCATCATGTTCACCTAGCATAGAAATATCTCATTCACTTCTCCAATGAAGCAATTTTTTGTGATTTAGTGGACACTAAGCATCCATGGTAAAGTGGTGTAGTACGTGTATCGAGCGGAGAAAAACAAAGAAATTGCAGAGTCCAGTCTGGAATCCTAAGAAATTCTTTGGCAATCTACACCCATGAATGGCAAAATGATTGTTGTACAGAAACAATACTATGCAGCGCCCGTTACAGAGTCATCTCGCGTGCACTGGCAATCGTTGTGCCGTGGCGGAGTATTAATGCCAATTTCTCAAAAACTGGCTTTTTTTTTACAAAACATGACAAGTGGAATAGTATGAGAGGAAAACGTTGGGATGAGTCTAAGCGACGGATATGCTGCCCTGACAGGGGGAGAGAATATTATGCAGTTGTGTTATCTTTGTTCTGAAAACAAGCAAAACTGTTCCAGCTTGATCCAAGCTATTACGCTGCCCTGATCTTAAAAAATTAGGCAAACAGGTGAAAGCGTAAATCACCATCACCCGTCATTAATGGTTGACGAATTGAGAGGGTATACTTGAGCTACTAACAGGTTAAGACATAAACAGGGACCTAATGACAAACTACGAGAGCACAACCAATTACAATTGCAGCAGAAGTATTTTCTGGCACGCCAGCCAGAACTTGAAACCCTGGTAGCTAAACGAGGTCGAGTCGGTGTTGTCTTGCTTGGTTCGTGACGCGGTCCTGAAGCTTTGTGCTCCTCTTCTCACCATTCGTGGCAGAATGTTGGGCTCACTACAGGAATCGCGCCACATGCCGACGGCCTCCCGCCCTCGGCGTACAACAGGTCCGCCCTCGGCGTACCCTACGCCGACGGGGACCCTCGGCGTAGCTCCTCGGGGAAGGTGGGCCTCGGCACAGGCCACGTGGCCCTCGGCGTAGCGCCGCCCGTCGGCGTAGACGGAGTGGGCCGACGGCTGGCCCCACCCGTCGGCGTACTGGCCGTCGGCGCAGGTGGCTACCCGGCACCGTCAAGGTGACGGCCGTTACGGCTACGCCGAGGGCCGCACCGTCGGCGTACGTGGACGCGTGGCGCGACCTGCGAAGCCCTGGCGAGGCCCTGGCGCACACTACGCCGAGGGGGCACCGTCGGCATACGCGGGCACGTGGCGCAGCCTGGGTCGCCCTGGCGCTGGCTACGCCGAGCGGATCGCCCTCGGCATACGCGGGCACGTGGCGCAGCCTGGGAAGCCCGCGCGCAAGCTACGCCGAGCGGGTGGCCGTCGGCGTAGGGCCGACCATTTGGTCCATGTCGACCCTACCCCGAGGGGAAACCCGTCGGCGTATCGGCGACCATGTGGTCCAGTTTTTTCATTTTTTGTTGTTTCCTTCGTTTTCCAGATTTGGCAGAATATAAAAGAACATATAATTCACATAAAATTCACAGAAACATCGCATGAAGTGCAAATACACATAACATGAAGTGCATACATAGTGTCATAGTGTCATAGAGTGCATACATAGTGCCATAGTGCATACATGGTGCCATAGTGTGCATACATGGTGCCATAGTGTCGATAAGATACATGGGACAACTAGAGGAGCTCGTCGCCGCTAAACACCGGCCCGGGCCGATGCCTTCCAGTAGAAGCTGCGGAAGAACCACCGGGAGAAGTACCGGGAGAAGAATCGGGAGTAGCACCGGGAGAAGGACCACCATGATAAACCGGTGTCATCTCCCTCCCACCACCCTGGTTTCCAGAACATCCCGTTCCCTACACACATGTTCCCGAGATGTTAGCAATTTGCGAGGCAAAGGAAAGCCGTAGTATTCGGTTTGGCGAAGAACTTACCGCTGTTCTCCCATAGTACTCCGCAGCGAAATTTTCCTTCGATGGCATGTTTGGCGCCGGCCCCGGAAAGGGAGGCATCGGCCCTAAATCCACTGTCTGTCCAGTTTGATTGGCCAGCATCGATGCCTGCAAGATAGTTTAGATGTCAGTCTTTGCAGAAATGAAGCATCAAACTAGGGGAAAGTGGGACTTGTCATCATTTGCGAAAACAAAGGTTGAAACTTACATGTATATATGCCATGTACTCCGTGAACTGCTGCTGCTGCCGGTTGAAGGCCACCTGATATTCTTGATGAGCGGCCACGTAGGCCGCCTCGAAGTCAGGCTACAATTTCACATATTCATGTCTCGTTAGCACTTAGCAATGTATGAACGAAAGTCGGAAAGAGGATGGAAATGAGGGAAACTTACGTCGTATGCGGGTTGCCGAGCCCGGCGACGAGGCGGGAGAGGGGGCTGTCCTTGGTGAGGCCTGCCTTGAGATGCGTGAAGGTCGTGGTGAGCTTATGCTTGACGGCCTTGTTAAGCATCTTGAGACGGCCATGCGGCAACCCTCCGGACGAAAGGACCAACGACTCCTCGTCGAGCTCCGCGGTCATGGGGTCATCCACCTCCGGGTGACGATGCCTCACCATCGCGCGGTAGTTCTCGGCGTCCTCGGCGTAGGTGCCGAAGTACTCAGGGAGCGAGGGCTGAGGCTGCGAGAGATCGGGCCTCTTAAGCCGCATCCTGTTGTATACCTCGACGTCAGAAATCTCCTCGTCGGGTCCTAACTCGGCCCTCTGCATCGCGAAAGGAAATGTTGTGAGTATCAACTTTGAACCTGACGGAAAATAAAATGTATACATACCATCTTCCCCTTGTAGCGCTCGTAGCTGAGGTTTCCCCCGCAGTGTGTGCCACCGTCGCCTCGGTTCTCCGCGTTCCGCCTCGCCACGGCTGCAAAGTCCTCGTCCAGCCTGAGCCACCTCGTCCTAACCAACTCCTCCCATGCATCGGGATGCGGCTCGGCCCACTCGGGGATAACCTGAAAATGCAATACTCAACTCAATATAATGCAATTGTAGCTTAGTAGCAATGTAGAATATCATTGACATTTTACTCACCGACATGTAGTCCTCCACCGTCATCACGTACTCGGCCTTAGCACGGTGACCGACAATGTCCGGCTTGTGGACCCTCTCGCCTCTCGACGCCCAGAAGTGACTAGTGGACGTGATCCTTTGGTTGTACCACACCTGCGGTGTCAACCTCTCACAAGTCGCCCGCAAAGTCATCTCCGCCGTCTCCTCAAACTCGGTCGACACACGATAAAAACACTTCAATCATGCAAAAAACAATTGTGAGTCATGAGTTAGCACATTGGGGTCATCAAATATGAACGAAGCTCGAGAAAATATGTCTTACTGATGTCTACGCACGCTTCTATTCCTGTAGACAGTGTTGGGCCTCCAAGAGCAGAGGTTTGTAGAACAGCAGCAAGTTTCCCTTAAGTAAATCACCCAAGGTTTATCGAACTCAGGGAGGTAGAGGTCAAAGATATCCCTCTCAAGCAACCCTGCAATTACGATACAAGAAGTCTCTTGTGTCCCCAACACACCTAATACACTTGTCAGATGTATAGGTGCACTAGTTCGGCGAAGAGATAGTAAAATGCAAGTGATATGAATGATTATGAGTGGTAATAACGATCTGAAATAAATATGGCAGCAAGTAAACATGTAGCAGAACAGTAAGTAAGCGGTGTTTGCAGTATTGGAAACAAGGCCTAGGGATCCTACTTTCACTAGAGGACACTCTCAACATTGATCACATAATAAATAAATAACTTCTCCTCACTTGTGCTACATATACTCTTGTTTGATAACAAACACCATTCATTGTGTAGGGCTACAAGAGCTCCCTCAAGCCGGAGTTAACAAGTGCCACAACATTCGGTGTTCATATTTAAGTAACCTTTAGAGCATAATAGATCATTGCAATTTAGACCGAGAACTAACATAGCATACACACCGTCACCAATAGCTATGAAAGGGGGAATAGATCACATCAATACTATCATAGTAATAGTTAACTCCATAATCTACAAGAGATTACAATCATAACCTACGCCAAGAACTACATGATGCACACACCGTCACCTTTACATCATGAAGGAGGAATAGACTACTTTAATAACATCACTAGAGTAGCACATAGATTAATAGTGATACAAAGCTCATCATATGGATCTCAATTATGCAAGGCAATTCATGAGATCATTGTAATGGGGTACATGAGAGAGAGATTAACCACATAGCTACCGGTAGAGCCCTCAGCCTCGATGGAGAACTACTCCCTCCTCATCATGGGAGACAGCAGCGGCGATGAAGATGGCGGTGGTGTCGATGGAGATGCCTTCCGGGGGCACTTCCCCGTCCCGGCGGCGTGCCGGAACAGAGACTTCTGTCCCCCGAACTTGGCTTCGCGATGGCGGCGGCTGCGTAACTTTTCTCGTCCCGTGGCTTATTCTTTTAGGGTTTTCGCGATGGAGGCTTTATATAGGCGGAAGGGCAGCCTCGGAGGAGTCCTAGTGGAGCCACACCATAGGGGGGCGCCCCCCCCCCCTTGGCCGCACCGCCTTGTGGGGTGGGGCCCCCCTGGCTCCCCTCTGGCCCCTCTTCGGTGCTCTGGAAGCTTCCGGGAAAAATAAGATACTGGGCGTTGATTTCGTCCAATTCCGAGAATATTTCCTTTGTAGGATTTCTGAAACCAAAAACAGCACAAAACAGGAACTGGCACTTCGGCATCTCGTTAATAGGTTAGTTCCGGAAAATGCATCAAAACGATATAAAGTATGAATAAAACATGTAGGTATTGTCATAAAACTAGCATGGAACATAAGAAATTATAGATACGTTGGAGACGTATCACTTACCCAAAACTTTCTCATCACAGCCTCAGCAGCCGTCGGGAAGCCTATGCCAGGGGCACTCTCATAGTCCGCCCAAGTAATGGCTAGCTTCTTCTCGCCAGCGGGGACCGTGCCGAGGGGATAGTACTTGCCCGGCCAGAACTTCCTAAGCAAAGCTCCAATCATGCTGCTAGGCAGGCGCCCCTTAGCCCCCGGAGGAAATGTCCAATTGCTGCACATGAAAATCAAACATTAGTACATGCTAAATTCTGTATGACCAAAATAAAAGTACATGTTTGAAATTGACAAATTAGTACACTTACTCAGGGCCAGAAGGAATAATAAGGAGCTTCGCCTCATGGGTCTTAGGCTCCTTCCTCTCGTCGGGGACTCTCGCTTCCCCACGAAGCTTCAGTTGCTTCGGCCGCCCCTCCTCCTCCGGAGTCTCGAACCCGCGGCTAGAGTCCTCCTCGGCTCTAGACTCCATCTCCGCCTCCTCTCTAGACGGCCCCTCCAAAAAGAACCCGGAAGCAACGTCGCCTGAAGCCGAGGGTGGTGGCTCAAAGTCCGCTCCTCCCTAGCCACCGTCGGCTGTAGAGGAAGTAGTCGAACAACCGACTGTCGATGTCGGTGACCGTCGAGAAGCGCGTCAAGATCCGGGATCGTCACGCCGGGGTGCTCAAGACGAGGCGGTCACGGCATGGCCTATTACAAATCCATATTATTAAAAGAAATTCACATTTGCATTTCTATTTCCATTATTAAACATAGCATTTCAATTTCAACTACACATTTCTATTTCTTTCCAAATGTCCCTGTTACAACAATTTGCAGTTCTATTTGTTTCCAAATTTCAATTTGCAGTTCTATTTCTTTCCAAATTTCAACTACACATTTGCAGTTCTATTTGTTTCTACTTCAATTTCTATTACAGCAATTAAAGGAATACAAAAATGAAAAAAGGCTAAGTTGCTTACCATACCCGGGTACTGGGAGGGGTGCTGAGGAGGAGGAGGGCGGCGACGGGAGGATGGCCAGGGCGAGGAGGAGGCCAGGGCGAGGAGGAGGGCGGCGACGGGAGGAGGGCGGCGGGGCGAGGAGGATGGGGACGGGAGGAGGTCAGAGAGGATGGGGACGGGAGGAGGGCAGGGAGGATGGGGACGGGAGGAGGGCGGCGACGAGCGGCAGGTGGCGGCGGCGGGAGGAGAGCGGTGGGGCGAGGAGGATGGGGACGGGAGGAGGGCGGCGACGAGCGGCAGGTGGCGGCGGTGAGGAGGAGGAGCGCGGCGCGAGCGGTAGGTGGCGACGTCGGCGCGAGCGGCAGGTGGCGGCGGCGTCGGGCGGGAGGCGGCGGCGGGACTTGGGGAAAATTCTGAGCGGGATTGGGGAAAATTCTGAGCGGGTTCGGGAAAACACGTGCGAGCGGCGGGCAGGTGGCCGACTAGGTGTTCCCAGATCCCTAGCTACGCCGAGGGGCACCCTCGGCTTAGCCAGATTCCCTCATACACCGAGGGGCACCCTCGGCTTAGCTATTATTTTTTAATTTTTTTTTTGTTTTTTCTTTCGTTGTTTCTTCTAAGTTAACTATAATATACTAGTATATATTATATTAGGTCCAGATTACCTTTTATACCACGTCGACATTAAATTGAGTGCGCGATCTACCCTTTCGATAGGGCGGTTGATGTCTACGGGTGCTTCTATTCTTGTAGACAGTGTTGGGCCTCCAAGAGCAGAGGTTTGTAGAGCAGCAGCAGGTTTCCCTTAAGTGGATCACCCAAGGTTTATCGAACTCAGGGAGGAAGAGGTCAAAGATATCCCTCTCATGCAACCCTGCAACCACAAAGCAAGAAGTCTCTTGTGTCCCCAACACACCTAATAGGTGCACTAGTTCGGCGAAGAGATAGTGAAATACAAGTGGTATGAATAAGTATGAGCAGTAGCAATGGCACCAGAAAAGTGCTTGCTGGCATGCAGTTGATGGTAGTAATATTGCAGGAAGTAAAGATGCAGTAAAACAGTAAACAAGCAGCGATAGCAGTATTTAGGAACAAGGCCTAGGGATCATACTTTCACTAGTGGACACTCTCAACATTGATCACATAACAGAATAAATAAATAGATGCTAGACCCTACACCCTCTTGTTGGATGATGAACACCACTAACTGTGTAGGATTACACGAACCCTCAATGCCGGAGTTAACAAGCTCCACAATATTCAATGTTCATATTTAAATAACCTTAGAGTGCATAATAGATCAACATAACCAAACCAAGTACTAACATAGCATGCACACTGTCACCTTCACACTACGAAAGGAGGAATAGATCACATCAATACTATCATAGCAATAGTTAACTTCATAATCTACAAGAGATCACAATCATAGCCTACGCCAAGTACTACACGATGCACACACTGTCACCATTACACCGTGCAGGAGGAATAAACTACTTTAATAACATCACTAGAGTAGCACACAGATAAATTGTGATACAAAACACATTGCAATCATAAAGAGATATAAATAAGCACTTCACTATGCTACTCTGAATTACTCTCTGGCAAGATAACGAACACTAATTCATCATGTAGGCAAACCTTAAAGATGCATTCCCAAGTACTAATGAACACCCCACGCTGTCACTTTGAGCATTCACAGGAGGTACTAACACACCACAATTTCATAGAGACATCCAACTCAAATCATAACTCAGTGAATAAGTATTCTGTGAAATATAGCCTAAGAGACCCACACGGTGCACACACTGTCACCTTTACACACGTGGGACAAGGAGTCTCCGGAGATCACATAAGTAAAATCCACTTGACTAGCATAATGACATCTAGATTACAAGCATCATCATATGAATCTCAATCATGTAAGGCAGCTCATGAGATTATTGTATTGAAGTACATAGGAGAGAGATGAACCACATAGCTACCGGTACAGCCCCGAGCCTCGATGGAGAACTACTCCCTCCTCATGGGAGACAGCAGCGTTGATGAAGATGGCGGTGGTGTCGATGGAGAAGCCTTCCGGGGGCACTTCCCCGTCCCGGCGGCGTGCCGGAATAGAGACTCCTGTCCCCCAGATCTTGGCTTCGCGATGGCGGCGGCTCTGGAAGGTTTTCTCTGGTTTCGTCGAACGTGATAGGGTTTTCGCGACGGAGACCTTAAGTAGGTGAAAGGGCAGCCTCGAAGGGGGCCTGGTGGGGCCACACACTAGGCCGGCACGGCCAGGGCTTGGGCCGCGCCGCCCTACTGTGTCCCCACCTCGTGGCCCCACTTCGTTTCCCCTTCGGACTTCTGGAAGCTTCGTGGAAAAATAGGACCCTGGGCGTTGATTTCGTCCGATTCCGAGAATATTTCCTTACTAGGATTTCTGAAACCAAAAACAGCAGAAAACAGCAACTGGCCCTTCGGCATCTCGTCAATAGGTTAGTTCCGGAAAACGCATAAATATGACATATAATGTGTATAAAACATGTAGATATCATCAATAATGTGGCATGGAACATAAGAAATTATCGATACGTCGGAGACGTATCAGCATCCCCAAGCTTAGTTCCTGCTCGTCCCGAGCAGGTAAACGATAACAAAGATAATTTCTGGAGTGACATGCCATCATAACCTTGATCATACTATTGTAAGCATATGTAATGAATGCAGCGATCAAAACAATGGTAATGACATGAGTAAACAACTGAATCATAAAGCAAAGACTTTTCATGAATAGTACTTTCAAGACAAGCATCAATAAGTCTTGCATAAGAGTTAACTCATAAAGCAATAAATAAAAGTAAAAGGTATTGAAGCAACCTAAAGGAAGATTAAGTTTCAGCGGTTGCTTTCAACTTATAACATGTATATCTCATGGATAGTTGTCAATGCAAAGTAATATAACAAGTGCAATATGCAAGTATGTAGGAATCAATGCACAGTTCACACAAGTGTTTGCTTCTTGAGGTGGAGAGAAATAGGTGAACTGACTCAACATAAAAGTAAAAGAAAGGTCCTTCAAAGAGGAAAGCATCGATTGCTATATTTGTGCTAGAGCTTTTATTTTGAAAACATGAAACAATTTTGTCAACGGTAGTAATAAAGCATATGTATCATGTAAATTATATCTTACAAGTTGCAAGCCTCATGCATAGTATACTAGTAGTGCCCGCACCTTGTCCCAATTAGCTTGGGTTAACACGGATTATCATTGCATAACATATGTTTCAACCAAGTGTCACAAAGGGGTACCTCTATGCTGCCTGTACAAGGGTCTAAGGAGAAAGTTCGCATTGGATTTCTTGCTTTTGATCATTCTTCAACTTAGACACCCATACCGGGACAACATAGACAACAGATAATGTACTCCTCTTTTAATGCTTAAGCATTCAAAAACAGATAATATTCTCATAAGAGATTGAGGTTTTATGTCCAAACTGAAACTTCCACCATGATTCATGGCTTTAGTTAGCGGCCCAATGTTCTTCTCTAACAGTATGCATACTCAAACCATTTGATTGTGAAAACCGCCCTTACTTCAGACAAGACGAACATGCATAGCAACTCACATGATATTCAACAAAGGTAAAAAGTTGATGGCGTCCCCAGAAAACATGGTTACCGCACAACAAGCAACTTAATAAGAGATAAAGTGCATAAGTACATATTCAATACCACAATAGTTTTTAAGGCTATTTTGTCCCATGAGCTATATATTGCAAAGGCGAATGATGGAAATTTAAAGGTAGCACTCAAGCAATTTACTTTGGAATGGCGGAGAAATACCATGTAGTTGGTAGGTATGGTGGACACAAATGGCATAGTGGTTGGCTCAAGGATTTTGGATGCATGAGAAGTATTCCCTCTCGATACAAGGTTTAGGCTAGCAAGGTTTATTTGAAACAAACACAAGGATGAACCGGTGCAGCAAAACTCACATAAAAGACATATTGTAAACATTATAAGAATCTACACCGTCTTCCTTGTTGTTCAAAACTCAATACTAGAAATTATCTAGACTTTAGAGAGACCAATTATGCAAACCAAATTTTAGCAAGCTCTATGTATTTCTTCATTAATGGGTGCAAAGTATATGATGCAAGAGCTTAAACATGAGCACAACAATTGCCAAGTATCAAATTATTCAAGACATTTTAGAATTACTACATGTAGCATTTTCCGTTTCCAACCATATAACAATGAACGAAGCAGTTTCAACCTTCGCCATGAACATTAAAAGCTAAGAACACATGTGTTCATACGAACCAGCGGAGCGTGTCTCTCTCCCATACAAGCATTTATTCAAACAAAAACACAAACAAAAGCACACAGACGCTCCAAGTAAAGTACATAAGATGTGACTGAATAAAAATATAGTTTCAAGAAAAGAAACCTGATAAGTTGTCGATGAAGAAGGGGATGCCTTGGGAATCCCCAAGCTTAGATGTTTGAGTCTTCTTGAAATATGCAGGGATGAACCACCGGGGCATCCCCAAGCTTAGACTCTTCACTCTTGTTGATCATAGTATATCATCCTCCTCTCTTGACCCTTGAAAACTTCCTCCACACCAAACTCGAAACAAACTCATTAGAGGGTTAGTGCATAATAAAAATTCACATGTTCAGAGGTGACACAATCATTCTTAACACTTCTGGACATTGCCCAAAGCTACTGGAAGTTAATGGAACAAAGAAATCCATCCCACATAGCAAAAGAGGCAATGCGAAATAAAAGGCAGAATCTGTCAAAACAAAACAGTCCGTAAAGACGAATTTTAAAGTGGCACCAGACTTGCTCAGATGAAAATGCCCAAATTGAATGAAAGTTGCGTACATATCTGAGGATCACGCACGTAAATTGGCAGATTTTTCTGAGTTACCTACAGAGAACCCTGCCCAAATTCGTGACAGACAGAAATCTGTTTCTGCGCAATAATCCAAATCTAGTATGAACCTTGCTATCAAAGACTTTACTTGGCACCACAATGCAATAAAATAAGATAAGGAGAGGTTGCTACAGTAGTAACAACTTCCAAGACACAAATAAAAAAAATTACTGTAGTAAAATAAACACATGGGTTATCTCCCAAGAAGTTCTTTCTTTATAGCCATTAAGATGGGCTCAGCAGTTTTAATGATGCACTCGCAAGAAATAGTATTTGAAGTAAAAGAGAGCATCAAGAGGCAAATTCAAAACAAATTTAAGCCTAACATGCTTCCTATGCATAGGAGTTTTGTAAATAAACAAGTTCATGAAGAAAAAAGTAACAAGCATAGGAAGATAGAACAAGTGTAGCTTCAAAAATTTCAGCACATAGAGAGGTGTTTTAGTAACATGAAAATTTCTACAACCATATTTTCCTCTCTCATAATAACTTTCAGTAGCAACATGAGCAAACTCAACAATATAACTATCACATAAAGCATTCTTATCATGAGTCTCATGCATAAAATTATTACTCTCCACATAGGCATAATCAATTTTATTAGTTGTAGTGGGAGCAAATTCAACAAAGTAGCTATCATTCTCATCATCAAATATAGGAGGCATATTGTAATCATAATCAAATTTATCCTCCATAACAGGCGGTACTAAAAGACCAATATCATTATAATCATCATAAATAGGAGGCAAAGTATCATCAAAGTAAATTTTCTCCTCAATGTTTGGGGGACTAAAAATATCATGCTCATCAAAGCCAGCTTCCCCAAGCTTAGAATTTTCCATATCATTAGCAACAATGGTGTTCAAAGCGTTCATACTAATATGTTCCATAGGTTTTTAAATTTTCGCATCAAACCATCCATGTCTTAAATCAGGAAATAGAATAAGAAGCTCATTGTTGTCCATTATGCCTAACTAGTGTAAACAAGAAACAAAAAGATGCAATTGCAGGATCTAAAGGAAATAGCTTCGAGCACACACACAACGGCGCCCGAGAAAAAGTACTTTACCTGGGACCGGGGTATGAGAGCCTTTTACCTTTCCTCCCCGGCAACGGCGCCAGAAAAGTGCTTGATGTCTACGGGTGCTTCTATTCTTGTAGACAGTGTTGGGCCTCCAAGAGCAGAGGTTTGTAGAACAGCAGCAGGTTTCCCTTAAGTGGATCACCCAAGGTTTATCGAACTCAGGGAGGAAGAGGTCAAAGATATCCCTCTCATGCAACCCTGATACCACAAAGCAAGAAGTCTCTTGTGTCCCCAACACACCTAATAGGTGCACTAGTTCGGCGAAGAGATAGTGAAATACAAGTGGTATGAATAAGTATGAGCAGTAGCAATGGCACCAGAAAAGTGCTTGCTGGCGTGCAGTTGATGGTAGTAATATTGCAGAAAGTAAAGATGCAGTAAAACAGTAAACAAGCAGCGATAGCAGTATTTAGGAACAAGGCCTAGGGATCATACTTTCACTAGTGGACACTCTCAACATTGATCACATAACAGAATAAATAAATAGATGCTAGACTCTACACCCTCTTGTTGGATGATGAACACCACTAACTGTGTAGGATTACACGAACCCTCAATGCCGGAGTTAACAAGCTCCACAATATTCAATGTTCATATTTAAATAACCTTAGAGTGCATAATAGATCAACATAACCAAACCAAGTACTAACATAGCATGCACACTGTTACCTTCACACTACGAAAGGAGGAATAGATCACATCAATACTATCATAGCAATAGTTAACTTCATAATCTACAAGAGATCACAATCATAGCCTACGCCAAGTACTACACGATGCACACACTGTCACCATTACACCGTGCAGGAGGAATAAACTACTTTAATAACATCACTAGAGTAGCACACAGATAAATTGTGATACAAAACACATTGCAATCATAAAGAGATATAAATAAGCACTTCACTATGCTACTCTGAATTACTCTCTGGCAAGATAACGAACACTAATTCATCATGTAGGCAAACCTTAAAGATGCATTCCCAAGTACTAATGAACACCCCACGCTGTCACTTTGAGCATTCACAGGAGGTACTAACACACCACAATTTCATAGAGACATCCAGCTCAAATCATAACTCAGTGAATAAGTATTACATGAAATATAGACTATGAGACCCACACGGTGCACACACTGTCACCTTTACACACGTGGGACAAGGAGTCTCCGGAGATCACATAAGTAAAATCCACTTGACTAGCATAATGACATCTAGATTACAAGCATCATCATATGAATCTCAATCATGTAAGGCAGCTCATGAGATTATTGTATTGAAGTACATAGGAGAGAGATGAACCACATAGCTACCGGTACAGCCCCGAGCCTCGATGGAGAACTACTCCCTCCTCATGGGAGACAGCAGCGTTGATGAAGATGGCGGTGGTGTCGATGGAGAAGCCTTCCGGGGGCACTTCCCCGTCCCGGCGGCGTGCCGGAACAGAGACTCCTGTCCCCCAGATCTTGGCTTCGCGATGGCGGCGGCTCTGGAAGGTTTTCTCTGGTTTCGTCGAATGTGATAGGGTTTTCGCGACGGAGACCTTAAGTAGGCGAAAGGGCAGCCTCGGAGGGGGCCTGGTGGGGCCACACACTAGGGCAGCGCGGCCAGGGCTTGGGCCGCGCCGCCCTACTGTGTCCCCACCTCGTGGCCCCACTTCGTTTCCCCTTCGGACTTCTGGAAGCTTCGTGGAAAAATAGGACCCTGGGCGTTGATTTCGTCCGATTCCGAGAATATTTCCTTACTAGGATTTCTGAAACCAAAAACAGCAGAAAACAGCAACTGGCCCTTCGGCATCTCGTCAATAGGTTAGTTCCGGAAAACGCATAAATATGACATATAATGTGTATAAAACATGAAGATATCATCAATAATGTGGCATGGAACATAAGAAATTATCGATACGTCGGAGACGTATCAGCGGTCTACCCCTTTGACCGACCTCCATCGGCGATGCCTCCATAGGTACAAGTAGTGAAAATAATTATATCATCTTACCTAAAGATTCCCTCTGGTACATGAAACCCTAACCTTAGAGCCCCGTAGATCTACCCCTTTAACCGGGCGCGCGGAACATGCGGTATGGCCGTACCGGGCGCGCGGGACATGTGGTATGGCCGTATAATTGCCGTATTCCAATTCCGTCTTTTGCAGTGGTTACTAGGACACATAAAATGACACCACGTGGCTCCGCACGAATTTTTGGTTCCGTTTACTTTGCCAACTATGCAAAACGGGGCCGCCGGGACATGCGGTATGGCCGTACCGGGCGCGCGCGTGCACCCGTCTGCCAACGCGCGAGACGGAAAACATTTAGCACATAAAATGACGCGTCCTAGACCGAAAAACATTTTCCCCTCCATTTATTGAGCGAAGGAAAGTGTCGCCCCAGTTCAAATCCGGTCAGTTTCCAGCGGATTCGGCGGGACACCGCAGGAAGCATGAGGGATTCCCAGATGGCTACCGCGTGCATATGGCATTTGATAGGCGATGTGTAGGAGGTATCCTACCGCTGCGCGGAGGTCCCGCGCAATACTAAAATGCGCACCATGTAGGTCCTTCACAAAAAAAAGCCCTTCCGGCACCCCGAAAATGGAAAAACCGTCGCCCGTGGTTCGGATTGGAAATCCGCGACCGGGGCCTTGCTTCCCATCCTAAGGCCCACGCACGTGCCAAATATGGCCTCGTTCCGACAAACTATGTGGTGAAACGGGCCGTTTCCTACTCATTTCCCCTAAAAGCCATAGAACTCCGGACGTCATAGCCCTATTCGTGAAGGGTTTTTCAAGATAATTGCCGTATCCCCATTCCGTCTTTTGCAGTGGTTACTAGGACACATAAAATGATGCCACGCGGCTCCGTTCGAGTTTTTGGCTCCGTTTACTTTGCCAACTGTGCAAAACGGGGCCGCCAGGGCATGCGGTACGACCGTACCGGGCACGCGCGTGCACCCGTCTGCCAACGCGCGAAACGGAAAACATTTAGCACATAAAATGACACGTCCTAGACCTAAAAACATTTTTCCCTCCATTTATTGAGCGAAGGAAAGTGTCGCCTAAGTTCAAATCCGGTCAGTTTCCAGCGGATTCGGCGGGACACCGCAGGAAGCAGGAGGGATTCCCAGATGGCTACCGCGCGCATATGGTATGTGATAGGTGGTGCGTAGGAGGTATCCTACCGCTGCGCGGAGGTCCCGCGCAATTCTAAAATGCGCACCATGTAGCTCCTTCACAAAAAAAAGCCCTTCCGGCACCCCGAAAATGGAAAAACCGTCGCCCGTGGTTCGGATTGGAAATCCGCGACCGGGGCCTTGCTTCCCATCCTAAGGCCCACGCACGTGCCAAATATGGCCTCGTTCCGACAAACTATGTGGTGAAACGGGCCGTTTCCTACTCATTTCCCCTAAAAGCCATAGAACTCCGGACGTCATAGCCCTATTCGTGAAGGGTTTTCCAAGATAATTGCCGTATCCCAGTTCCGTCTTTTGCAGTGGTTACTAGGACACATAAAATGATGCCACGCGGCTCCGCTCGAATTTTTTGGCTCCGTTTACTTTGCCAACTGTGCAAAACGGGGCCGCCGGGACATGCGGTATGGCCGTACCGGGCGCGCGCGTGCAGCCGTCCGCCAACGCGCGAAACGGAAAACATTTAGCACATAAAATGACGCGTCCTAGACCTAAAAATATTTTTCCCTCCATTTATTGAGCAAAGGAAAGTGTCGCCCCAGTTCAAATCCGGTCAGTTTCCAGCGGATTCGACGGGACACCGCAGGAAGCGGGAGGGATTCCCAGATGGCTGCCGCGCGCATATGACATGTGATAGGTGGTGCGTAGGAGGTATCCTACCGCTGCGCGGAGGTCCCGCGCAATACTAAAATGCGCACCATGTAGCTCCTTCACAAAAAAAAGCCCTTCCGGCACCCCGAAAATGGAAAACCCATCGCCCGTGGTTCGGATTGGAAATCTGCGACTGGGGCCTTGCTTCCCATCCTAAGGCCCACGCACGTGCCAAATATGGCCTCGTTCCGACAAACTATGTGGTGAAACGGGCCATTTCCTACTCATTTCCCCTAAAAGCCATAGAACTCCGGACGTCATAGCCCTATTCGTGAAGGGTTTTTCAAGATAATTGCCGTATCCCAGTTCCGTCTTCTGCAGTGGTTACTAGGACACATAAAATGACGCCACGCGGCTCCGCTCGAATTTTTGGCTCCGTTTACTTTGCAAACTGTGCAAAACGGGGCCGCCGGGACATCCGGTATGGCCGTACCGGGCGCGCGCGTGCACCCGTTCGCCAACGCCCGAAACGGAAAACATTTAGCACATAAAATGACGCGTCCTAGACCTAAAAACATTTTTCCCTCCATTTATTGAGCGAAGGAAAGTGTCGCCCCAGTTCAAATCCGGTCAGTTTCCAGCGGATTCGACGGGACACCGCAGGAAGCGGGAGGGAATCCCAGATGGCTGCCGCGCGCATATGACATGTGATAGGTGGTGCGTAGGAGGTATCCTACCGCTGCGTGGAGGTCCCGTGCAATACTAAAATGCGCACCATGTAGCTCCTTCACAAAAAAAAGCCCTTCCGGCACCCCGAAAATGGAAAACCCATCGCCCGTGGTTCGGATTGGAAATCCGCGACCGGGGCCTTGCTTCCCATCCTAAG
This sequence comes from Lolium perenne, assembly GCF_019359855.2. Classification (NCBI taxonomy): domain Eukaryota; kingdom Viridiplantae; phylum Streptophyta; class Magnoliopsida; order Poales; family Poaceae; genus Lolium; species Lolium perenne. The sequence continues at coordinate 315,899,959 of NC_067247.2, forward strand.
GCCCACGCACATGCCAAATATGGCCTCGTTCCGACAAACTATGTGGTGAAACGGGCCGTTTCCTACTCATTTCCCCTAAAAGCCATAGAACTCCGGACGTCATAGCCCTATTCGTGAAGGGTTTTTCAAGATAATTGCCGTATCCCAGTTCCGTCTTTTGCAGTGGTTACTAGGACACATAAAATGATGCCACGCGGCTCCATTCGAGTTTTTGGCTCCGTTTACTTTGCCAACTGTGCAAAACGGGGCCGCCGGGGCATGCTGTACGGCCCTACCGGGCGCGCGCGTGCACCCGTCTGCCAACGCGCGAAACAAAAAACATTTAGCACATAAAATTACACGTCCTAGACCTAAAAACATTTTTCCCTCCATTTATTGAGCGAAGGAAAGTGTCGCCCCAGTTCAAATCCGGTCAGTTTCCAGCGGATTCGGCGGGACACGGCAGGAAGCGGGAGGGATTCCCAGTTGGCTACCGCGCGCATATGGCATATGATAGGTGGTGCGTAGGAGGTATCCTACCGCTGCGCGGAGGTCCCGCGCAATTCTAAAATGCGCACCATGTAGCTCCTTCACAAAAAAAAGCCCTTCCGGCACCCGAAAATGGAAAAACCGTCGCCCGTGGTTCGGATTGGAAATCCGCGACCGGGGCCATGCTTCCCATCCTAAGGCCCACGCACGTGCCAAATATGGCCTCGTTCCGACAAACTATGTGGTGAAACGGGCCGTTTCCTACTCATTTCCCCTAAAAGCTATAGAACTCCGGACGTCATAGCCCTATTCGTGAAGGGTTTTTCAAGATAATTGCCGTATCCCAGTTCCGTCTTTTGCAGTGGTTACTAGGACACATAAAATGATGCCACGCAGCTCCGCTCGAATTTTTTGGCTCCGTTTACTTTGCCAACTGTGCAAAACGGGGCCGCCGGGACATGCGGTATGGCCGTACCGGGCGCGCGCGTGCAGCCGTCCGCCAACGCGCGAAACGGAAAACATTTAGCACATAAAATGACGCGTCCTAGACCTAAAAACATTTTTCCCTCCATTTATTGAGCAAAGGAAAGTGTCGCCCCAGTTCAAATCCGGTCAGTTTCCAGCGGATTCGACGGGACACCGCAGGAAGCGGGAGGGATTCCCAGATGGCTACCGCGCGCATATGGCATGTGATAGGTGGTGCGTAGGAGGTATCCTACCGCTGCGCGGAGGTCCCGCGCAATTCTAAAATGCGCACCATGTAGCTCCTTCACAAAAAAAAGCCCTTCCGGCACCCGAAAATGGAAAAACCGTCGCCCGTGGTTCGGATTGGAAATCCGCGACTGGGGCCTTGCTTCCCATCCTAAGGCCCACGCACGTGCCAAATATGGCCTCGTTCCGACAAACTATGTGGTGAAACGGGCCGTTTCCTACTCATTTCCCCTAAAAGCCATAGAACTCCGGACGTCATAGCCCTATTCGTGAAGATTTTTTCGAGATAATTGCGGTATCCCAGTTCCGTCTTTTGCAGTGGTTACTAGGACACATAAAATGACTCCACGCGGCTCCGCTCGAATTTTTTGGCTCCGTTTACTTTGCCAACTGTGCAAAACGGGGCCGCCGGGACATGCGGTATGGCCGTACCGGGCGCGCGCGTGCACCCGTCCGCCAACGCACAAAACGGAAAACAATTAGCACATAAAATGATGCGTCCTAGACCTAAAAACATTTTTCCCTCCATTTATTGAGCGAAGGAAAGTGTCGCCCCAGTTCAAATCCGGTCAGTTTCCAACGGATTCGGCGGGACACCGCAGGAATCGGGAGGGATTCCCAGATGGCTGCCGCGCGCATATGGCATGTGATAGGTGGTGCGTAGGAGGTATCCTACTGCTTCGCAGATGTCCCGCGCAATTCTAAAATGCGCACCATGTAGCTCCTTCACAAAAAAAGCCCTTCCGGCACCCCAAAAATGGAAAACCCGTCGCCCGTGGTTCGGATTGGAAATCCGCGACCGGGGCCTTGCTTCCCATCCTAAGGCCCACGCACGTGCCAAATATGGCCTCGTTCCGACAAACTATGTGGTGAAACGGGCCGTTTCCTACTCATTTCCCCTAAAAGCCATAGAACTCCGGACGTCATAGCCCTATTCGTGAAGGGTTTTTCAAGATAATTTCCGTATCCCAGTTCCGTCTTTTGCAGTGGTTACTAGGACACATAAAATGACGCCACGCGGCTCCGCTCGAATTTTTGGCTCCGTTTACTTTGCCAACTGTGCAAAACGGGGCCGCCGGGACATGCAGTATGGCCGTACCGGGCGCGCGCGTGCACCCGTCCGCCAACGCGCGAAACGGAAAACATTTAGCACATAAAATAATGCGTCCTAGACCTAAAAACATTTTTACCTCCATTTATTGAGCGAAGGAAAGTGTCGCCCCAGTTCAAATCCGGTCAGTTTCCAGCGGATTCGGCGGGACACCGCAGGAAGCGGGAGGGATTCCCAGATGGCTGCCGCGCGCATATGACATGTGATAGGTGGTGCGTAGGAGGTATCCTACAGCTGCGCGGAGGTCCCGCGCAATACTAAAATGCGCACCATGTAGCTCCTTCACAAAAAAAAGCCCTTCCGGCACCCCGAAAATGGAAAACCCGTCGCCCGTGGTTCGGATTGGAAATCCGCGACCGGGGCCTTGGTTCCCATCCTAAGGCCCACGCACGTGCAAAATATGGCCTCGTTCCGACAAACTATGTGGTGAAACGGGCCGTTTCCTACTCATTTGCCCTAAAAGCCATAGAACTCCGGACGTCATAGCCCTATTCGTGAAGGGTTTTTCAAGATAATTGCCGTATCCCAGGTACGTCTTTTGCAGTGGTTACTAGGACACATAAAATGACGCCACGCGGCTCCTCTCGAATTTTTGGCTCCGTTTACTTTGCCAACTGTGCAAAATGGGGCCGCCGGGACATGCGGTATGGCCGTACCGGGCGCGCGCAGATCTACCCCTATAGCTTTCTCCGTGCGAGGGTTTACCAATGGACTTTTTTACTTGTTTTGCTTTGTTTAGGACATATGTACCTGGAAACCATAGGTTGGGCATATTTACCATAAAATAGGCTCCGTTTGAGCCGTGGCGGGAGTTTCCACATACAGATCCTGGATTTTACCAAGTGCTAGCCCATGTATGCGGAAATCATCAACGCCGGGTACATGCAAGGTTAGCCAAACCTTACATCACACTTGTACACATATGTTATGGGCATATGCAAGTTTTCCAGCGATTCCGACGCTCCGATGGTCTGTATCTTGGAAAACCCTAGGGCGGGGACCCCGCAGATCTACCCCTATAGCTTTCTCCGTGCGAGGGTTTACCAATGGACTTTTTTACTTGCTTTGGTTTGTTTAGGACATATGTACATGTAAACCATAAGTTGGGCATACTTTACCATAAAATAGGCTCCGTTTGAGCCGTGGCGGGAGTTTCCACATACAGATCCTGGATTTTACCAAGTGCTAGCCCATGTATGCGGAAATCATCAACGCCGGGTACATGCAAGGTTAGCCAAACCTTACATCACACTTGTACATATATGTTAGGGGCAGATGCAAGTTTTCCAACAATTCTGACGCTCCAGTGATCTGTATCTTGGGAAACCCTAGGGCGGGGACCCTGCAGATCTACCCCTATAGCTTTCTCCGTGTGAGAGTTTACCAATGTAATTTTTTACTTGTTTTGGTTTATTTAGGACATATGTACATGGAAACCATAGGTTGGACATACTTTACCATAAAATAGGCTCCATTTGAGCCGTGGCGGGAGTTTCCACATACAGATCCTGGATATTACCAAGTGTTAGCCCATGTATGCGGAAATCGTCAACAATGGGTACATCCAAGGTTAGCCAAACCTTACATCACACTTGTACACATATATTATGGGAATATGCAAGTTTTCCAGCGATTCCGACGCTCCGATGGTCTGTATCTTGAAAAACCCTAGGGCGGGGACCCCGCAGAGATCTACCCCTATAGCTTTCTCCGTGTGAGGGTTTACCAATGGAATTTTTTACTTGCTTTGGTTTGTTTAGGACAATGTACATGGAAACCATAGGTTGGGCATACTTTAGCATAAAATAGGCTCTGTTTGAGCCGTGGCGGGAGTTTCCACATACAGATCCTGGATTTTACCAAGTGCTAGCCCATGTATGCGGAAATCATCAACGCCGGGTACATGCAAGGTTAGACAAACCTTACATCACACTTGTACACATATGTTAGGAACAAATGCAAGTTTTCGAGCGATTCCGACGCTCCGGTGATCTGTACCTTGGGAAACCCTAGGGCGGGGACCCTGCAGATCTACCCCTATAGCTTTCTTTGTGCGAGGGTTTACCAATGGATTTTTTTTATTTGCTTTGCTTTGTTTAGAACATATTCACATGGAAACCATAGGTTTGGAATGAAATAGGCCCCGGATGAGCCGTAGCAGGAGTTTCCACCGATTCCGATGCTCCGGTGGTTTGTATCTAGGGAAACCCTACGGCGGGGACCATGCAAATCTACCCCTAGGGTTAGGGTTAGGGTTAGCAATGGACTTTTCTCCTTTTTGGAGGACATATGTACATCGATAGAAGATGTTGAGCCTACTGGCTCCAGTCGACCCGTCTGCGAAGTGCGTCACTCGTGAGACCTAGCTACATATGGCATCTACCATTTTTCCCATTAAAAAGAACCATTTTTACATAACTCATACTACTACATAAATAAATACAAACATAATATAAAGTAAAGGAGAGAGAAAAAAAGAGAAAAAAAACTAAGCCGAGGGTGGCCGTCGGCATAGGTAGGTCATGCACTATGACGAGGGGCACCCTCGGCGCCTCGCTGACGCCGTAACCGGGCCGTCACACGCGGAGCGGCTGTGCAGTAGACGCAGGCACTACGCCGACGGCCGTTTGTACGCCGAGGGGGGCCGTCGGTGTATGATGCTCTACGCCGAGGGTATGACTACGCCGAGGGGCTCGTTGGGCCGCTGCCCTGGACCGGACGTACGCCGACGGCCCCGACATTTGGCCGTCGGCGTACGCCACGGCCGTCGGCGCAGCGCGCCATTCCCGTAGTGGCAAGAAGAGTCGTTTATCATCGGGTGTGTTGTTTGCCGCTTGGCGTTGTATCGTGGAGTGGAGTTGTAGCCTTCTTAGCTTTGTACCGCCGTCTTGGCCTTTCTTCTATATGATTGATGCACCTTCGAGGGTGTATTCTCGAAAAAAAAGAACTTGAAACCCTGGTAGCTAGACGAGGAATAAAAATATTCCTGTAAATACAATGAACAGGATGATAAACGATGGACATGGCTTCATGTATCCCATCACCATGCCTCGGCTTTTCTTGTGAGCACCAGGACTCATGATAGTCGATTTTGCGGGTGCCATCTTTATCCTATTCTGCACTTCAACCAAGAGATACGGAAAGCTCTGCATCAAGCAGATATACTCACCTGATGTTCCAACTATCTTGAAATTGTTAGCATCGGCAGGAAAATCGAGGCACCTAGCTTTGAGTTTGGAGCAGGCGTGGTCTTCTGCCAGCTCCAACATTGAAACCACGCTATCTACCGTGATACCATTCACACTTAGCTTGTCCTCACAATTCTTCTTTAACCTCTCTATCCCGTACCTATCAGCAGCTATAAGTAGATGCTGGTATTCTGCCACAGGAAACATCAGTCAATTCTTGTTTGCCCGACATAATGGCCAGGTCATGACCTAAATCAGGGAGCTCATTCTCCATTGATGAATCTGGAGGTGCACAGGGAGGGATCAACCCGGACACTGAACGGCAGCCGATGTCCACGGAGCACAGCGCCACGAAGTAGTTGTCCACCAAACAGTTGGCCTTGACATGGTCTCTCCTTGCGGACAACACGAACCCACCGTTTGCGACGTTCGAGGATTTCCCTACCCCGATGGAAGGCGCCGGTGTGCCGGTCTTGTCGAGCAAAACCATGTGTGCGGACACCTTGGCAGCGGCGCAATTCGAGACACAGAGAGCGAGCGCGACAATGCCCGTGCGTGCAGGCCAGTAAAACGCATGGCATCTGCATCCAGCAATGACCGTGCTCGCGCTTAGACACCGGGCAGGGTCATCCTTGGGCGGCGAGAGCCTTACCCGGAGACGGAAGATGTTATTGTCTCCTGTAGGGACGATGGTGGCAATCGGATGACTCGCCACCAGCCATGGTTGAACGGAGGTTTTGAAGGGAGTTCCGCGGCGGAACGGAGGCGGCGGCCGGACGGATGTGGAAGAGACGGCGTGGGACTGGGGAGAAAGTTGGGAGCGGAGTGCGTGTAGGCTGGGACTCGGGGAGTAAAAACAGGCCTTGTCACTTGCAAGTGGGCCGTAAAAACAGGCCTTGTCACTTGCAGCGTCCTGATGTCTGGGCTGGAGTTCATTTCCAAGCGGGCCGGAAAAACAGGCCTTGTCACTTGCCGCAGGATTTATCACATGCAATTTCATTTTTCTCAAAACAAATGTAGGATGCAATTTCATCAGAAATTCATTTCCGTACCACCGAAAAAACAATTAAAAATATTAAAAAAATCAAACGAAAACTTCACGCTTACGCATCAACAGTCTATGTGTGCACATCATGTTTTGTGAAAGACATACATTTTTGTGACTTGTGCGAAAAAGAAAAAGCGCCAGGTGGACAACTTTTTTTACACCCAAATTTGTATTTTACACATGACACCAAAAATATCCGTTTTCTGTGGAACAGATTTGTGAGCGTATAAAATTTCGAGATGTACCCATTAAATTTTGTGTCAGAATTTTTTAATATTTTAAAAGTTTATTTAAAACGAAATTGAAAAATTGGGAGCATATGCTCCCAGGTGACAAAACATCACTCCCTAATTCGATAATAAATTATTTAAAAAGTCATCATTCAAACAAAATATCAGAGTAAAGTAAGAATAAGTAGGCACAAGCTGGGTTGTCAAAAAAGTAGACACTAGCTAGGATGTGATTGCACGTACCAATAACCTGACAACAAATTAGAGAAAAAAGGCATCAAATTTATTCACACGCAAAAAATGGACTGATAATAGGGAACGGTGGCCACAAATGTCATATCATGTATAGTTTTTTTTTTGCGGGGGCATATCATGTATAGTTATGTTACTATATTTTCCTTTTGAAATATATTGACCCATTCAACTGAAATAATCATTTGCGTAATACTTTCTCCATTTCTAGATATAAGGTATATAGTTTTTGGCACGAAAATTAAAGAAACACATATGGAGCAAAAATTGCACTAGATTTGGGTGGGATTACCCTCAACAATTGATGTGAGAAAATAGAGGAGTTTGCAAAATATAAGGGAACACAATAGAATATATAAAAAATGGCTAGATAAGTTGTGCGACGCAATTGACCTTATATTCTATTTTTTTCTCAAAAAACTATAATCCTTATATCTAGAAACGAAAGGAGTAGTTAATACCATTATTGGGAAAGTCCTCAGCCATTAGCCCTTTAAGAAGTGATGGCCGCAAAGCCTTTCAATTTTATTTTGCTTGATTCACCGGCTCTTGGTTTCACGTGTGCAAAATATAATTGTTGAAAAATAAGGAAGAAGACTGTACCATACAAAATCAATATTTCTTGATTAGTATGTTACATTTTAGTCTTGAATGACACTAGTTGGCCATGCATCATGAATCTGAAATAGCCAGGGGATAAATGATGGTATATCATTGTATACTACACATTTGAGTTAATGTTGATGGAAAATGTCACACTTCTACCATTCAATCCATGATTTTGATATGAACTTCACGTATGTGTTAGCTGGATGGGAAGGATCAACCCATGACGTAACCAATCTTGCTTACAGCTTGGTTACACCTGATGGCCTCAAAATCGTTGAAGGTAAGTTCTACCTAGCCAATGCTAGATATGCTCGCCGTCCTAATATTCTTTCACCTGTCGGGTCAACAAGGTACCATCTCAATGAGTTTTCTTTCACCTGTCGGGTCAACAAGGTACCTACCCATAGAGGAATACCAAATGACTTTTCAATCTCAGACACTCAAGCCTTAGAGTCACGATCGAGAGGGCATTTGATGCTCTGAAAAATATGTTTAATATCTTTGACCAAAAGGCATCCCATCCTTTCCCACCCAAGTTAGGATAACTTTTTCATGTTGCATTATGCACAACTGGATCTTAGAGTGGGGTATTGATGAGTTATTCCTGGATGAGAATTGAGTTATTCCTGGATGAGAATAACGTAATTTCAGACGAGGTTGATGTTGTCCATGGTGTCTCTTCGAATGACAGTTAGGTTTGGAAGAACAAAACACAACAATTCGTTGCTGAGATGTGGGCTAACACAGACCAGACCATGATCTGAAGATGAAGAAGTGAAGAAAGTGAAGAAGAAGAACATCGTCATGTCGTCCTGTTATAGGAACTACCCCTATTTTGTGTATCACTTCTACTTGTGTGTACCTAGGTAATGTCGTGGTGAACTTCAATTTGATAGTAGCTAGGTAACATGTTGACAAAATTCTATTTGGTAGTAGCTAAGGCTGAACGGCGTTAACTTACTATTGCATGTTGTTCAATATGTTACCCGTTAGTTAGATTTGTGTGTGATAAGGTCACAACTTGTGAGAATGGTTATCACAACACCAAAATCCTATAACCAAACAAGCTGAATTTGCATCCCCCGACCATAATACAACTTTGCTGAGAGTGAAACAAAGTGCACAAATGAGCGAAAAATAAAATGTTGGTAACCGAACTAGATGCAAAACATGACTTTTGACATGGCCTAGTAAAACATGGCTTCGTGGAGCAGAACTCCCCATATACGAACGCATACAATCAAACTTACCCTGTATATTGGATTCATGGGTTCAAATCTACCATACCACCCTTTGTTCAACAAGTTTGCACGTTGTTTGGTAGGGTTAGTTTGCACCAAACTCACAATCATGTCGACGTTCTTGTAGCTCTGGGTGATACCATGGAAGCATGCATCAGAACATCTATCTGGGGCGAGCACTACAAGAAAAGTTGCCATGACCGACGAAGTTGAAGTCGCGCCGTGGTTGCTGGTGTACCATGGCCGACGATTTTGGGTCCCTCCGTGGTGCATGTCAAAACTTTTCTTTTCTCGTTTTTGAGGCCACCTAGCCTGACGAAAGCGGCCAAAACGTCGCGTATGGTGGCCCGGGACGTGGTGCATCTCGAAATCTCGGGTTCGCCGGCCGAGTCAACGCAAATCCGCACCGCCGAGGGATGTAGGGCCCAGATGGCAGCCTCTCTGGCATTGTTTTTTTTCTCGATCGCGCCATCTCGTTCAACGTTCTCCGATCGAGCCGTTTACGATGCAGGATCATGGGTCCCGCATGTCATCCTCTATGAACCAAAATTCTTTCTATTCTTGGATTTTTTTTGACCCCCTGATTTCTGGCTACTTCCTTTTTCTTTTGATCCCTTGCCGCCTTGGAAACGTTGAGACCGCTGCTGCTAAATGGGACCCGCATGTCATCCTCTATGTGCAATCAACTTTCTTTTCTTGGAGTTTTTTTTGGCACCTCATATTTGGTCACTTGCCTTTTTTTTTCGATCCCCTGCCGCCTCTCAAACGGTGATACCGCTGCTGCTAAATGGGACCCGCATGTCATCCTCTATGTACTATAAAACTTTCTTTTCTTGGATTTTTTTGGCACCTCATATTTGGTCACTTGCCTTTTTTTTTCGATCCCCTGCCGCCTCTCAAACGGTGATACCGCTGCTGCTAAATGGGACCCGCATGTCATCCTCTATGTACTATAAAACTTTCTTTTCTTGGATTTTTTTTGGCACCTCATATTTGGTCACTTGCCTTTTTCTTTCGATCCCCTGCCGCCTCTCAAACGGTGATACCGCTGCTGCTAAATGGGACCCGCATGTCATCCTCTATGGACTATAAAACTTTCTTTTCTTGAATTATTTTTGGCTCCTGATATTTGGTCACTTGCCTTTTTCTTTCGATCCCCTGCCGCCTCTCAAACAGTGAGACCGCTGCAGCTAAATGGGACCCGCATGTCATCCTCTATGAGCAATTAACTTTCTTTTCTTGGAGTTTTTTTTGGCACCTCATATTTGGGCACTTGCCTTTTTCTTTCGATCTCATGCCACGTTTGAAACGTTGAGGAACCTGCAGCCTCATGGGACCCGCATGTCATCCTCTATGTACTATAAAAGTTCATTTTCTTGGTTGTTTTCACCCTCTGATTTTTGGCAATTTCTTTTTTCTTTTGAACCCTCGCCGCCTCTCAAACGGTGATACCGCCGTCGCTAAATGGGACCCGCATGTCATCCTCTATGTACTATAAAACTTTCTTTTCTTGAATTATTTTTGGCTCCTCATATTTGGTCACTTGCCTTTTTCTTTCGATCTCATGCCACGTTTGAAATGTTGAGGAACCTGCTGGCTCATGGGACCCGCATGTCATCCTCTATGTGCTATAAAAGTTTCCTTTGTTGGATTTTTTTTCACCCTCTGATTTTTGGCTTGCCTTTTTATTTTGATCCCCTGCCCCCTTTGAAACGTTGAGTAAGCTGTTGGCTCAAGGGACCCGCATGTCATCCTCTATGTCCATCAACTTTCTTTTCTTGGATTTTTTTTCACCCCCTAATTACTAGCTACTTTCTTTTTCTTTTGATCTCAAGCCGCATTACAAACATTGAGACCGATGCTGCAAAATGGGACCCACATGTCATCCTCTATGTACAATAAATCTTGGATTATTTTTGGCTCCTGATATTTTGGTCACTTGCCTTTTTCTTTCGATCTCATGCCACCTTTGAAACGTTGAGTAAGCTGCTGGCTCATGGGTCCCGCATGTCATCCTCTACGAACAATAAAAGTTTCCTTTCTTGGAGTTATTTTTGACCCCTAATTTCTGGCTATTTGCCTTTTTCTTTTGATCCCTTGCCCCCTTTGAAACGATAAGGACGCTGTTGGCAGGTCGGTCCCACCTGTCATCCTCTATGAACAATAAAAGTTTCCTTTGGTGGATTTATTTTTGACCCCTAATTAATTTCTGGCTATTTCCTTTTTTTCTTTTGATCCCCTGCCGCCTTGGAATTGTTGAGAATGCTGCTGCCTCATTTTTCTTTTGGTCATGTGCCGCCTTTGAAACTTTGAGACCACTGCTGCAAAATGGGACCCACATGTCATCCTCTATGTACAATAAAGTTTCGTTTCTTGGATTATTTTTTGCTCATGATATTATGTCACTTGGCTTTTTCTTTCGATCTCATGCCGACTTTGAAACGTTGAGGATGCTGCTGCCTCATGGGTCCCGCGTGTCATCCTCTCAGAACGATAAATGTTTTCTTTTCTTGTATTTTTTTACCAACTGATTTTTGGCTTTTTTTATTTTCGGTCCCTGCCGCCTTTGAAACGTTGACGACGCTGTGGCTCATGGGTCCCCGATGTCGGCCTCCCGTACAAGAAACATGTGATATTTTATTTTGCGGACAATAAACGTTGTATTTCGCTCCGAGCTATTGCAAACGGATAAATTAAATCTTTATATCTACATAAACAAACTTATATGTTGAATCTCCTTGTTTTTTGTTTTTGCGAAGCATAGGACTTTCCTGTTTTTTTTTTGAGAAAAATCCGACCTTTCCTGTTTTGGAGTGGGCTGAAATTCTACGAGTCAAAAGGCCCAGCGGGATAGTTCGAAGGCCCAGATGTCCAGATACAGCCCAATTGAAATCTTTCTTTTCTTGGATTTTTTTCACACCACGATTTACGGCTACTTCATTTTTCTTTCGGTCTGTGCCGCCTTGGAAGCGTTGAGACCTCTGCTTCAAAATGGGACCCGCATGTCATCCTCTATGTACAATAAAGTTTCTTTTCTTGGATTATTTTTGGCTCCTGATATTATGTCACTTGCCTTTTTGTTTCAATCTCATGCCGACTTTGAAACGTTGAGGAAAATTTCTGGCTCATGGGTCCCGCATGTCATCCTCTATGAACAATAAAAGTTTCCTTTGTTGGATTTATTTTTTTCCCTAATTTACGGCTATTTGCCTTTTTCTTTTGATCCCTGCCCCTTTGAAACGATGACGACGCAGCTGGCAAGTCGGTCCCACATGTCATCCTCTATGAACAATAAAAGTTTCCTTTGATGGATTTATTTTTGACCCTAATTAATTTCTGGCTATTTCCTTTTTTCTTTTGATCCCCTGCCGCCTTGAAATAGTTGAGGATGCTGCTGCCTCATGGGTCCCGCATGTCATCCTCTCAGAAAGGTAAATGTTTCTTTTCTTGAATTTGTTTACCAACTGATTTTTGGCTTATTTTTTCTTTCGATCTCCTGCCACCTTTAAAACGTTGACGACGCTGCTGGCTCATGGGTCCCCAATGTCAGCCTCCCCATACTGCAAATCCTCTTTATGCAAAGTTTGTATTTCTAGATAGATAAGGTGGATTCGAATCTGCCATGGTTCTGTGCAGCTCGGGTAAGCCTTCTTGCACTGATTAATGGAAGTAGTGTATAGCAAGGTCAAGATATGTGGCTCGGTGTAATGAATCTATTTGAATCATGTTGTGGGTTCAATCTGATAGTTCTCTAACAGGTCAGCCAAAATAGAAATTAAGTTTTTTTCTAAAACGGAAATGCAAATTAAGATGAACACAAACATTAGTTATCATAATAGCTGATCATACATACATACTTGCTAAGAGCAAAAGCTTGCCGGAGTTTTACCACCCATACAATTAATTAGCAGTTCAGATAAGATAACCTTATATAAGTATAACTACAAATGCATTTGCTAAGGGCTCATGGGGCAACGAGAACTAGACAACCGCGAACTTTATGACCAAAGCATGTCACAGCGGCATCGAAAGATCTTGACCTTCAACTTTGATCCAATGCGAAGTTTGGCACCGTCAATGAACTTTTTCCACCTGGAAGTAACAGCCAAGCGGCCATCTGTGGGACTGACGGAGTACCGTCCCTCCACGGTGAGACCTTCACTCTCCATGACGAGGGATATCTTGCCCCTTCGGCCAGCATTGAGATCCTTGGAGATACTTTTAGGCAATTTCTGATTCAAAGCAAGAGATACCACCAAAAATTAGTCAATGGCACCAATGCACTGAACCATGTGAGACTTTGAGCAGAGAAGACATCAAGATAAGAGCAGTTATGCTGTCATATACTCACGAACATAGCCTTTAGATGCGTCCTGGTCACCACACGGGTGGCCACAGCAATGAGCTGAGACCTCGGTGATCTGGGTGGGGCGGTGCGGGAGCACAGGCTGGTACACGAGCTGGTGCGATGCAGAGACTGCCGGGAAGGTGCGATAAACGGTGCCTCTAGAGGAACCGGTGCTGATGCAGAGAGACTGTTGGGCAGGTGTGCAGAACGGTGCAGCTAGAGGAACCGGTGCTAATGCGAGGAGCCTGTTTGGGCAGGTGTAGTATATGGGGCCCCTACAGGAACCAATGCTGATGTAGGGGACTGCTTGGGTAGATACGATAAACGGAGCTGGTACAGGAACCGGTGCTGATGCAGGAGAGTGGGAAGCCGGTGCCGGTGCTGGTGTGGTTGCCCTTTGTGACATCCGCTCATGTTCCATCAGGGGATCTGCAGCTTTGATCATGTTAAACCCAGCAAGCTAGAACAGAGGGAATGGTTTAGAACAAGCTGCTGGAAACAGTTATCAAAAGATATGAGTAGAAAAAGTTACATATTATATATTTGGAAGTGTCTCCAACTACGCAAGCGATTACGTATATCTGCCCGTTTGAGTTTCTGATCCTCAGCTCGTCGCCCTTCTTCAGACCGTAGTCAAAAGCAAACTTTCTCCAATCATGTCCATACAAATATGTGATGGCCTGCGTCTTGTAGACATACACCTCATAGACCGTGTAGGTGTTCATCAATTTGCCATTGCCATGCATAGTGAAAGACCCTTCATGCGGACACATCTGGTTAATCATTGGACGAAGGTCACAAGGTACGATCTGCATGTGAAAATTGATACAAATGTAAGAAGCAGGAAGACTAAAAACAAGACTTTACTATATGCCAATTCATGCTAAACCACTGAGAATACATACCTGTAACTCTGTGAAGGAGCTACTAGAAAGGTAGATAGAGCCATAGGAGGTGTTATATGCGGGGTATGTACATGGGCCCGCCATATTCCCGCAAGCTCGGCATCAGGATGGTGAAGGAAACATGGGAGGTACTACTGGTGCGTAGCGCTGAATGTAAGTGGAAGAATTAGGTTGTGTAAAGTGCATAGTTCAGAGCAATGCAAATGTTGACAAGCGAGTGCATAACACTATGTTACAAACTGAACAGTGAAAAATTAGTGTATGATGAATATAAGCATGCTAATTTGGTGTTTCCGAATTCCAAAAAGCATTAGACAGAGCCGGTGATAATATCAGACATAAATCATGGCATGTATATGTGGCTTAAGAAAATATACCGAACCCTTGGATGGTTACGGCCCGGCTGGTCCTTGGACTTGAGCTTATATAAGCATCCGAAGGTGGAAATTTGACAGTAACTTGGTGGCAGCCTCTGCAGATGCCTCATCGTGGCAGTTGCAATCCTTTTGACCAATGAAGGGTTAGCAGCTTGATCTGCATATGAAAATTGAAGAGCAACAGACATCAGCAGTGATATATAAAATGAATCTATGAGACACTGATGCATATAGTGCTGGATGTAAGTGTAAGAATAGGTGTGTGTGTTTCTGAACTATTGGTAAGCATTAGACAAAGCCGGCAATAAACAGACAAAAATCAAATCATGTGGAGGATTAAGAAAATATACCTGCTTACTGAAAAGGGTACCACCCAGCTGGCCCGTGGCCTTGTGCTTGAGGAGGTTTTCGAGAAGATGGTGGCGGCACCATCGTCTTCACGGCAGCCTTATCAGGATCATTTTTATCCATTTGAGTAGAGGCACAGAAGTTTCATCCTGCATATGAATAGCAACAGAACTCATCATTGATATTTAATAAATCTATGAGATAGACTGATGCAAATAGTGCGGGTGTAAGTGGAAGAATAGGGTTGTGCATAGAGACCAGTCGACAACAATGAAAATGATTACAAAAGAAGCCAATGGAAATCAACGGTTTATATACTTGGATGAGACAGTGAAAAGTGAAAAAATTAGTGTATGATGATTGTAAGCAAACGCAGTGTTTCTGAACTTTTGGTAAGCATTAGACAAAGCCAACAGTAATTAAATAGATAATAATGAAATCATGTATGTGGATTAAGAAAATATACCAGATTCATTAAAAGGTCACCACCCAGCTGGCCCATGGCCTCGTGCTTGTAGAGGTTTTCGGAAGATGGTGCTGGCACCATCGTCCTCACAACAGCCTCATTTTGCATCCACTTGAGTAAAGGCGCAGCAGTTTCAGCCTGCATAAGAATGGGAACAGATCTCAGCAGTGATATTGAATGACTACGAGACATGATGATGCATATAGTGCTGGATGTAAGTGGAAGGGTATGGCCGTGTATGGACAACAGTTCACAACAATGCAAGGGTGTGTTCGGTTCTGAAACAGCGTGGAATGGAATGGAATGGTTCCATTTCAGAGGAATGGAATGGTTAAATTTTTGTTCGGTTGGGATAAATGGAGAGCAGAAGAGATCGAGGTTAAACTAACCATTTGTCTCAAAATTGTAATTAACAATTGCAAATGACATTTTAATCTCAAAGTCGTAATTAACAGCGCCTAATGGTGCTCTTTTAATCTAAAAATCGTAATTAACATCATTTTTTGTTGGGTTAGGGGAACTGGAGTAGATGAACATTACTGTATGATGATTGTAAGCAAACAAATTTGGTGTTTCTAAACTTTTGGCTTCGAGATCTTATGGGTTTCAACTCTAGCCTACCCCAACTTGTTTGGGACTGAAAGGTTTGGTTGTTGTTGTTGTTGTTGTTGTAAACTTTTGGCAAGCATAGAAAAAACCGACAATAAACAGAGAAAAATCAAGGCATGTTTTGTGGATTAAGAAAACATACCATATTCATTAAAAGATCACCACCCAGCTGGCGCGTGGCCTTGTGCTTGTAGAGGCATTTAGAAGATGGGGCGGCATCAACATACTTGGCACTGATCAGCCGCAGTTTTGATCTTCCTTTTGAGTAAAGGCCCTAAAGTTTCGATCTGCATATGAATAGCAAAACAAAAGGCAGACCTCGTGATGATATTGAATTCTTTGTATGAGATAGACTGATGCATATAGTGGATGCTCTTAGCCTTTTGCAGCGTGAACACTAGCTATGGACAGACAAAAAACTAGTTAACTCAGCTTTGTCTAGATATGAATGTACTACCACCATTCAAAAGCTTAAGCCTTATTTATTTTTGAGAAATCAAAACAAGCAAAGTTTGACCAAAATTTTAGAACATTCTATCAACAAATATAATACTGTGTAGATACCGTAGGAAAATATATTTTATTATCTATTTAATGATATTAATTTTGTATTTTGCATGTTACTGATTTTTGGTAAAAGCTTAGTCAAACATGGTATAGTTTGACTTTCTAAAAATAATATAAGCCCAAAGCTTTGGGATGGAGGCGATAGTATCTAGAGCTAAAACACATCTAGATACATCCGTATCTACGGATAGTTGAGTCAATTAATTTGGATGCGAGGAGTATCAGATTCAGACTACATCATGGTAAGTTGGTTAAAAAAAATTACCCACAGGCGGTCCACGCCCGGCTCGGCGATGGCATTTCGCTTCTTGTCTTGCAGATCGGGCCATGCTCCTGCGATGGGTGGGGCGCTATTCTCGTTCCCCATAGCCTCGGCACGGAACCGGAGGTACCAACCTGATACGAGAGAATATAGAGCATGGTGTCACAGAGACTTTACGCACAAACACACGAAGACATGTGCTACTTTAAGCATATTCCGGAACGAGGAACAGATTGAGGATGCGAGAGAGACACTTAAAAGGTAAAGAGTGGATAAGCAAACGGAGTACACAGCTTCGCGGGGCTGGGGACGCAGCTCAGGCTCAGCCAACTGCCCACATGCGTGGTGGCCTTACGCTCCATTGCCCCCACCGCCGAGGTCTTACCTTTCTGTACAAGGCGACAAAAGATACGGTGAGGATCAGCGAAACTACAAAGGTTGCAAATGTCGACAAATAAAGGAAGAACACCCCAATCCAAGCAAAGGTAGCCCCCGCCCCCACCCCCATCAATCACTCCCAGCTCGAGGGTGACCAGAAAGACACCCCTTCGCCCAGAATAGGAAAGAGATGCGCAAGATATCGAGGAGAGGAAAAAAAAAACGATCTCGAGAAAGGAAAGAACATTACTAGTCCTACCTAATCCGCTTGGTCTAGATGCAGCTTGCCCCTCCAAGCTGGATGCCTGGACGGTGGAGGCGAAAGGAGGGGATCGAGCTAGCGGCTTGCATCCGTCGGCAATCGGCACTCGATCGGGAGAGAAGGGGTGCTACATAAAGGGGAGGGGTAACATATTTTATTACACAGTGAACTTACTGATGTGACTATAGTCATTACATGTCTCACTGAAACTAGGGCCCATAGCGTGGCACCCCAAATTCACTTGAAGCTGCCCGGCGGGACGCATTGGCGCGTCAAGAAACCCCCGAATTTCAAGAAACCCCCGAATTGTAGCGGGGAAATGAAACATTTCACAAAAATTCGAAATTCAAGCACACCACCACGCGCCAAGCACGCGGCTGTTCCTTCCTCTTCCTCGGTTCCTCCTCCCCTATCCGAAAAAACCCCAAATCCCAAGCTCAAACAAAAAAAAACAAATCCCCTGGCCGCCATGCATGTCCTCGTTAACCCGCTGGAGATCGTTCCGGACGATGCGGACCCCCGCCTGAGATCCGAGAATTCCGTCCACCTCGAGGCCTTTGCGTCGTCTCGCAGACGGCTTGAGGCGGCGAAGAGGAAGTTCCGCCGGAAAGTGCTCATGGCAACCGTGCAAGCTCACCGGCGTGCTGCATCCCGAGAGGAACTGGTCAAAGCTTTGCTATTCGCCACACACAAAAAATTGCGGGCCAAGATCTGGTCAAAGCTTCGTCGATGGCTTGCCGCGAGAGGCTTGGAGTCCAGAGTCAATAAACTAGCTGCTCGAGGATTTGGGCGGTTTACAGGATTCATATTAAGCGACTCAAGTTTGTTAGTCTAGTTAACAAATGCATCTAGATACATCCATATCTAGACAGAATTGAGTCAATTAATATGAATCGAGAGGAGTACTGAAAGTGTTTCATGCTACCAACTAATGCGGCGGCAGGAATCGGCTGTAGAAGTAATTGTGCTACTACTCATACGATGAACTGATTGTGTGGGTGTCGAATTTTGCAACGCGATCATCCACTGAATGCTTAATCTAGCGCCAAAGGCGTACAAATCATAACATACTACAGCACCAGAACATAAGAGTACGAATCATAAAGTAGCTCAACATTTTGCATCAGGGCTGGGTGGTCCTGAGACTACCGGGACGCCCCTGATGATCTCCGTGTGCATCCTCTTCAACGCAAAGCTGTGTACTCGGTCCACGGCCTCCTTACGTAGGTTTGGATAATCTCAGGTGTAGGACCTTCGTCTATGAGAGGCTCGTCATCGGTACCATCCCACAGGTGCATCGGGGCTAGGTGGTCTTGAGACTACCGGACGCCCCCGATGATCTCCGGGCGTGCATCCACTTCAACGCAAGGCTGTGTACTCGGTCCACGGCCTCCTTACGTAGGCTGGATAATCTCAAGTGCGGGACCTTCGTCTATGAAAGGCTCGTCATTAGTACCATCCACGGGTGCATCAAACTGAGATTCATCTTCAAATCTCCCATCAAGCGAGAGACCTCTTCAACTCTATGCTTCTGCAATTAGTACATCAACCGATTAGACAAACATCTAAGGGATGCAACCTGAACAAATGCCGTTTTACATATTTACCTTCTCATCTGGCACAGCACATGTCCCAGAGCTGAAACCCGTTTCCTGAAGCAAGCGCTTTTTCTCTCCTTCTTGTCCATCCATCTGCAACAAGTTCAATTTGAGTACAGAACCTTGCACAGCAATGCAAACTATTGATTGAAACAGCGGCAGCATCAATATAAATAATTAACTACATATGCCAGCACACATACAGTGTGAGCAAGATCTGCT
Source organism: Lolium perenne (assembly GCF_019359855.2). Classification (NCBI taxonomy): domain Eukaryota; kingdom Viridiplantae; phylum Streptophyta; class Magnoliopsida; order Poales; family Poaceae; genus Lolium; species Lolium perenne. Next base: position 315,919,159 of record NC_067247.2, read on the forward strand.
TCTCCTGCTAAAGGATCATTATATGGTTCACCATGCTAAACCCGCCTAACATATGTGCGGTCCATCCCAAAAATGTGTAAATGATCTGCCACTACAGGGTGAGGCCTCTTCTCACCATTCATACATGTGCAGCGCGGGCAATACACGTCCAGGTTGTGACCTTCATGAGCTCTAATAAACCCCATAAAGGGTTGAACACCATTTATATATGAAGGGGGACATAAGTGTCCATGCAGTATCCAAGTTCTGTCCATCTGTTTAATTATGAGATACAGTGGTTGGTGATTAATTTAAGGCGAAGTAGGAAATGTATATCCATCGAGTACAAAACTATACTACATGATTATGCATTTCAGCAATCATGTCGAGTACAAAACAAAAAATGCCCATCGACATTTTAGCAAACAGATCGTGTACAAAACTCTGCCATGGCATTTCAGCAAATTAACGGATCGAGTGCGAGCGACTCTATATGCCCATGCAAATGAACAAATTGATCGATGACAAATCGAGCGGAAAACTATAAAGTGCCAATTAGTTCGAGCATACTGACGATTTTTTTAGCAGCATCAAGAAAATATAAATCGTTAGGCCGTCTTGCCCGATACATGATTGAGCTAGAGATAGCAGCCCTACCGTGGATCAACTTGACCGCCGGTGCGTCTCGAGAAGAACGACGGGGAGGGGAAGCTTCTTCTTCGCACGGATGGGACGGGGAGGGGAAGCTTCTTCTTCGCACGGACGGGACGGGGAGGGGAAGCTCTTCGCACGGACGGGTATAAGTTGTGTAGGGGTGGGTGGGGGGTCATGCGGCCGGGCCGCCGGGGTGATAATTAAGGTCGGTAGGTGGCGTTTAATGGAGTTGCGTGTGTAATTTGCCGTGCACAAGGTTGAGGAATAGGCGGTTCCCTTTGCCGCGCGCACAATTCAAACTATCCCGCCATGTAGTTTAAATTCGCCATATTTTCGTTAAATCGACATAAAGTCATGTGAGTGGGGGAAAATTAGCAAAGTTGCTTGAAAAATAGTAAAACTCTGGAATTATCCTTTAAATATGCTCTACTTCGTGTGGAAATCGGGGTGTGGAAGCATGTTGAGCTGTTTTATTTGTACTTTCTTCATTAAAACTCCCATTTTATGCACTTTGGATGGAAAGAAATCATTTGTACATAAATTTTGACAACGCCATTTGCAAACACTAATTGTTTTACATGCCAAGATGCACCCATCCACCAAATATATATGGGGCAAAAGTTTATCACAATCTAGCAGATATGCACAATTAGTGAGGGACCCCTTTTGATTTTGTGCAATTTCCACTAATTAGGTAGAGAGAAGGGGTTAATTAATTAGGCCATGTTAGGGGTTATGTGTTTTAGATTAGGTTGTGTGGATTCAAATACAACTTCTTTATTTGTGTGCTATGATTAATCAAAACTAGATTGATCGACTGCGCACACATTATTAGAGGCGCATGCCTTTGCGCACAAAGTGCATGTGTGTGTTGTTGGCCACCAATTAACGAGAGAGAGAGACACAGAGAGAGAGAGAGAGGTAGAGAGAGATCTACATATGAGAGAGCGATTGAAATCCCCAAATTAAACACATATATATATGCATGGCACATTTAATTTAATTAGAGGACCGCGAGCTAAGGCACCCCTGGCCTGCTTGATGCACAATTAAGTGGCATTGGCCTATATATAGGGATTAATTAGGGTTTAGGGTTTAGGGTTAGGAGGTTAGGGTTTAGGGTCTAGGGTCTAGGGTTTAATGTTTATGGTGTTTAGGGGTTTAGGGATTAGGGATTAGGGTTTATTTAATTAGGGTTTAAGGTTTATGGATCATCGATCGAGTGCGCACACACACATTATTAGAGGCACACGCGCCTTTGCGCATAAAGTGCATGTGTATATGTGTGTGTTTTTTTGGCCAACAACGATATATAGATGATCGAGAGAGAGAGAGATTGAAATCCCCAAGAATATGTTCGATCAAATATATATTAAAATATATGCACGAATGCATGCATGGTAGGCCATGCATGCACACTAATTATATATATATTATGAGGAAACTTAATCAAATGTGTTTTCATTCGAGAGAACTTGTCAAAATTCAAGTTAATTAATTTATCATCGATAATTATATAATTAATTAATGAATCTCAGGGAGATGTTATACAACATATGATCGATATAGGCCATGTCGTATATATTAATTGGTGTTAATCTACCGTTTAATTTGCTAGCTAGCTGCTATATATAGATCGAGCATGTTTTTATTAGATCGGGTTATAGCTAGCTAGTATAGTTTAGGGTTATGTGTTTTAATGAACTAGGGTTTGATTAGCTAGGGGTTAGTTATATATATGGTTTAGGGTTAATGCATGGCACATTTAATTTAACTAGAGGACCGCGAGCTAGGCACCCACGGCTTTGCTTGATGCACAATTAAGTGTCGTTGGCCTATATGTAGGGTTTAATTAGGGTTTAGGGTTAGCTAGGGTTTAGGGTTTAGTGTTTAGGGTGTTTAGCTAGGGTCTAGGGTTTAGTTTAGGGTGTTTAGGGTCTAGGGTTTAGGGTTTAATTAGTGTTTAGGGTGTTTAGGGTTTAGGGTTTAGGGTTTAGTGTTTACGGTGTTTAGGGTCTAGGGTTTAGGGTTTAGTGTTTAGGGTGTTTAGGGTCTAGGTTTAGTGTTTAGGGTGTTTAGGGTTTAGGGGAGTTTTAGGGTTGTTTAAGGTTTAGGGATCATCGATCGAGTGCGCACACTAATTATATATATATTATGAGGAAACTTAATCAAATGTGTTTTCATTCGAGAGAACTTGTCAAAATTCAAGTTAATTAATTTATCATCGATAATTATATAATTAATTAATGAATCTCAGGGAGATGTTATACAACATATGATCGATATAGGCCATGTCGTATATATTAATTGGTGTTAATCTACCGTTTAATTTGCTAGCTAGCTGCTATATATAGATCGAGCATGTTTTTATTAGATCGGGTTATAGCTAGCTAGTACAGTTTAGGGGTATGTGTTTTAATTAAATAGGGTTGATTAGCTAGGGTTAGTTATTACATATATATGGTTTAGGGTTAATGCACGGCACATTTAATTTAATTAGAGGACCGCGAGGCACCCCCTGGCCTGCTCGATGCACAATTAAGTGTCGTTGGCCTATACATAGGGTTTAATTAGGGTTTAGGGTTAGCTAGGGTTTAGGGTTAGGGTTAGGGTTAGGTTAGGGTTTAGGGTCTAGGGTGGTTTAGGGTCTAGGGTTTAGGGTTTAGGGTTAGCTAGGGTTTAGGGTTAGGGTTAGGGTTAGGGTTAGGGTTAGGGTTAGGGTTAGGGTTAGGGTTTAGGGTCTAGGGTTTAGGGTTTAGTGTTTAGGGTGTTTAGGGTTTAGGGATTAGGGATTTAAGGTTTTAGGGGTTGTTAAGTTTAAGGTTTAGGGATCATCGATCGAGTGCGCACACACATTATTAGAGGCACCCGCGCCTTTACGCATAAAGTGCATGCGTATATATGAGTGTTTTTTGGGCCACCAACGATATATAGATGATCGAGAGAGAGAGAGATCGAGACTGAAATCCCCAAGAATATATATGTTCAAATATACATTAAAATATATGCACGAATGCATTGTAGGCCATGCATGCACACTAATTATATATATATTATGAGGCAACTTAATCAAATGTGTTTTCATTCGAGAGAACTTGTCAAAATTCAAGTTAATTAATTTATCACGATAATTATATAATTAATTAATGAATCTCAGGGATATGTTATACAACATGATCGATATAGGCCATGTATATTTTAATTGGTGTTAATCTACGGTTTGCTAGCTAGCTGCTACATATAGAGCATGTTTTTATTAGATCGGGTTATAGCTAGCTAGTATAGTTTAGGGTTATGTGTTTTAATTAAGTAGGGTTGATTAGCTAGCTAGGGTTAGTTACATATATATGGTTTAGGGTTAATGCATGGCACATTTAATTTAATTAGAGGACCGCGAGGCACCCCTGGCCTGCTCGATGCACGTACAATTAAGTGTCGTTGGCCTATACATAGGGTTTAATTAGGGTTTTAGGGGTTAGCTAGGGTTTAGGGTTAATTAGGGTTAGGGTTTAGGGTCTAGGGTTTAGGGTCTAGGGTTTAGGGCTTAGGGTTAGGGTTAGGGTTAGGGTTTAGGGTTTAGGGTTTAGTGTTTAGGGTGTTTAGGGTTTAGGGATTAGGGATTATTAGGGATTAGGGATTTAAGGTTTTAGGGGTTGTTTAAGGTTTAGGGATCATCGATCGAGTGCGCACACACATTATTAGAGGCACCCACGCGCGCCTTTACGCATAAAGTGCATGCGTATATATGTGTGTTTTTTGGGCCACCAACGATATATAGATGATCGAGAGAGAGAGATCGAGATTCAAATCCCCAAGAATATATATGTTCAAATATACATTAAAATATATGCACGAATGCATTGTAGGCCATGCATGCACACTAATTATATATATATATATATATTATGAGGCAACTTAATCAAATGTGTTTTCATTCGAGAGAACTTGTCAAAATTCAAGTTAATTAATTTATCACGATAATTATATAATTAATTAATGAATGTCAGGGATATGTTATACAACATGATCGATATAGGCCATGTATATTTTAATTGGTGTTAATCTACGGTTTGCTAGCTAGCTAGCTGCTATATATAGAGAGCATGTTTTTATTAGATCGGGTTATATCTAGTATAGTTTAGGGTTATGTGTTTTAATTAAGTAGGGTTGATTAGCTAGGGTTAGTTACATATATATGGTTTAGGGTTAATGCATGGCGCATTTAATTAATTTAATTAATTAAGTGTCGTTGGCCTATACATAGGGTTTAATTAGGGTTTAGGGTTAGCTAGGGCAGATGGTTAGGGTTAGGATTAGGGTTAGGGTTTAGGGTCTAGGGTCTAGGGTTTAGTGTTTAGGGTGTTTAGGGTTTAGGGATTAGGGATTAGGGATTTAGGGTTTTAGGGTTGTTTAAGGTTTAGGGATCATCGATCGAGTGCACACACATTATTAGATCGAGGCACCCGCGCCTTTACGCATAAAGTGCATGCGTATATATGTGTGTTTTTTGGGCCACCAACGATATATAGATGATCGAGAGAGATTGAAATCCCCAAGAATATGTTCAAATATACATTAAAATATATGCACGAATGCATTGTAGGCCATGCATGCACACTAATTATATATATATATTATGAGGAAACTTAATCAAATGTGTTTTCATTCGAGAGAACTTGTCAAAATTCAAGTTAATTAATTTATCACGATAATTATATAAGTAATTAATGAATCTCAGGGATATGTTATACAACATGATCGATATAGGCCATGTATATTTTAATTGGTGTTAATCTACGGTTTGCTAGCTAGCTGCTACATATAGAGCATGTTTTTATTAGATCGGGTTATATCTAGTATAGTTTAGGGTTATGTGTTTTAATTAAGTAGGGTTGATTAGCTAGGGTTATTTACATATATATGGTTTAGGGTTAATGCATGGCGCATTTAATTAATTTAATTAGAGGACCGCGAGGCACCCCTGGGCTGCTCGATGCACAATTAAGTGTCGTTGGCCTATACATAGGGTTTAATTACGTTTTAGGGTTAGCTAGGGCAGATGGTTAGGGTTAGGGTTAGGGTTTAGGGTCTAGGGTCTAGGGTTTAGTGTTTAGGGTGTTTAGGGTTTAGGGATTAGGGATTAGGGATTTAGAGTTTTAGGGTTGTTTAAGGTTTAGGGATCATCGATCGAGTGTGCACACACATTATTAGATCGAGGCACCCGCGCCTTTACGCATAAAGTGCATGCGTATATATGTGTGTTTTTTGGGCCACCAACGATATATTGATGATCGAGAGAGAGATTGAAATCTCCAAGAATATGTTCAAATATACATTAAAATATATGCACGAATGCATTGTAGGCCATGCATGCACACTAATTATATATATATTATGAGGTAACTTAATCAAATGTGTTTTCATTCGAGAGAACTTGTCAAAATTCAAGTTAATTAATTTATCACGATAATTATATAATTAATTAATGAATCTCAGGGATATGTTATACAACATGATCGATATAGGCCATGTATATTTTAATTGGTGTTAATCTACGGTTTGCTAGCTAGCTGCTATATATAGAGCATGTTTTTATTAGATCGGGTTATAGCTAGCTAGTATAGTTTAGGGTTATGTGTTTTAATTAAGTAGGGTTGATTAGCTAGGGTTAGTGACATATATATGGTTTAGGGTTAATGCATGGCACATTTAATTTAATCAGAGGACCGCGAGGCACCCCTGGCCTGCTCGATGCACAATTAAAGTGTCGTTGGCCTATACATAGGGTTTAATTAGGGTTTAGGGTTAGCTAGGGTTTAGGGTTAGGGTTAGGGTTAGGGTTTAGGGTCTAGGGTTTAGGGTTTAGTGTTTAGGGTGTTTAGGTTTAGGGATTAGGGATTAGAGATTTAAGGTTTTAGGGTTGTTTAAGGTTTAGGGATCATCGATCGAGTGCGCACACACATTATTAGAGGCACCCGCGCCTTTACACATAAATTGCATGCATATATATGTGTGTTTTTTTGGCCACCAACGATATATAGATGATCGAGAGAGAGAGATTGAAATCCGCAAGAATATGTTCAAATATACATTAAAATATATGCACGAATGCATGGTAGGCCATGCATGCACACTAATTATATATATATTATGAGGCAACTTAATCAAATGTGTTTTCATTCGAGAGAACTTGTCAAAATTAGAGTTAATTAATTTATCACGATAATTATATAATTAATTAATGAATCTCAGGGATATGTTATACAACATGATCGATATAGGCCATGTATATATTAATTGGTGTTAATCTAAGGTTTGCTAGCTAACTGCTATATATAGAGCATGTTTTTATTAGATCGGGTTATAGCTAGTATACTTTAGGGTTATGTGTTTTCATTAAGTAGGGTTGATTAGCTATGGTTAGTTACATATATATGGTTTAGGGTTAATGCATGGCACATTTAATTTAATTAGAGGACCGCGAGGCACCCCTGGCCTGCTTGATGCACAATTAAGTGTCGTTGGCCTATATAATATATAGGGTTTAATTAGGGTTTAGGGTTAGGGTTAGGGTTTAGGGTATAGGGTTTAGTGTTTAGGGTGTTTAGGGTTTAGGGATTAGGGATTAGGGTTTCAGGGTTGTATAAGGTTTAGGGATCATCGATCGAGTGCGCACACACATTATTAGAGGCACCCGCGCCTATGCGCATAAAGTGCATGCGTATAGTTTAGGGTTATTTGTTTTAATTAACTTGGGTTTGATCAGCTAGGGTTAGTTACATATATATGGTTTAGGGTTAATGCATGGCACATTACATATAGTTTAAATCTCAAGAATGTTTATACATGATAGGCCATATGTGCAAAGGAATTTTTTTCCCTGTGAACTTGTCAAAATTCAAGTTTATCAGTGCCAATGGAAACTAGTCCAAAAAATTACATAGAGGACCAAAAGTACTAGACAATAACTAATAGAACCTGCAACTTTACAAAAAGGACCCCAAAACATATAGAAGAAAATCAATCGAGTCCTTCTCGACCGCACATCAGATCTCTGCTCCGCATCCTTTCCAGCAACTCCGTCGCCGGGGACGCACCACTTGGGACGGTGTTGCCGGTAGTCGCCGGGACGAAGGAGAAGAAGGGCCTCAGCAACGGCATATTGGCTCTGAGAAGGGCCGCTGAAAGGCCAAGATGTGCACGGGCAAGACGGATGACGCCGTCGTATGCCCCGAGCTTGTGAACTTTAGCAGCTTGACTTCCCCATTGACCAGATTCAAGCACCGACCAAAGCAAGCCTCACCGTTAGCGCCATCACATTGATGGCACCGGATCGGGGTTTGGCCGGCAAGATCCGCCAGATTCACCATAGGCCAGATCTGAAGCCGATGACGAGATCCCCGACTCCATTGCGCCATTCTCGCTCATGGGAAACACTCGGATCTAAGCTTACAACAACACTAACTCCCTCGGATCCAAATTAGCTGACTCAACTTTGCTTATCTAAATATGGATGTATCCACACATGTTTTTACTCTAGATACATACACGTCTAAGGAAAGTTGAATCAATTAATTTAGTTCGGAGGGTGTACAATATACAGAGAGAAGTCGGCCTCGTCTCCGGCCGGCGAGGCCGCCGGAGAGAAGGGGGAGAGGAGCCGGGGGAGTGGGAGAGACTCGAGAGAGAAAGAGAAGAGGAAGAAATGAGAGCTCCCTGGGGAAGAACATTATTTTTGTCGTTCTGCTCGTAGCTTGAAACTGAAAATTTCGGCCGCGCGCCAAATCATCCCGCCGCATCCATTCGAAAATCCCGTGACCAGTTTTACCCTTTTAACCCTGGTCCGGAAGCTACAACCCACCGACCATGGAGGGATCATTCGGTAACAATGAAATATCTTGCCTAGATCCCGAACCCTCCCCACAGGCCCACACCCACCCACCAACCATTCGCCCCATTAGCTCAAAAATACTCTCACACGCCAAAGCTCTGACTCTCTACAGTACTAGATCTGCTTCGCCGCCGGCATACTCCTCCACGGCGTAGCCTTGATCGTGTTGGCTGTCCACCCACCTGATCCGCTCCCCGCCGCCCTCGTCACCGACGGATCTGCTTCACCGCCGACCTCGCCACCGACGGATCTGCTTCACCGCCGACCTCGCCACCGACGGATCTGCTTCACCGCCGACCTCTCCACCGACTACCTCGGCGCAACGGCTGTATCAACTTCACCGAATCCCTTGCCAGCCAACCAGATCTGCTTCACTAACGCCCGCTTCTACTGAAACAGGGTCGATTCATCGTCTCCCGCGTTCGCCGCCGCTGGAATGCAAGTTGCCGCCCCCGTCCACCCCGCCGCAGCTTGGTTAGTACGCTGGCCCGTTAGATCGCGGTGTTTCTTTAGCCATGTTTTGTGTAGTTATTTGCAGATCTCATATGCCGTTAACTTTCTTGATGTGTTGCTTCGCATGAAGTTTGTTTAAATATTGTACAGTACAAAAGCATTATCCGGTCGCTACCATCCTGTTCATTCTATCGACACTGTGTGCATCCACATATTTATAGCCTTATACCCATTCATTTGCTGCCTCTTGTTTTGTATCTTGCATGCTATTGTCGCGATCGCTTTTATAGTCATGCTATGGGCATTTCCAATCTGCTTGTTCTTATACCACGTCATTAGCTCACCGCTAGCTGCTAGTTGTTTTCTCGTGTCTGCTATTCTCACACTGCTTTTATAATCATGCTATGTGCATTTCCAATCTGCTTGCTCTTATACCTCGTCTTTAGCTTATATAGTTATTGCTGCGTGCATGTCTGGTCTTTGTATTATCGTAGACTGACTTGTCAATGTTATTTTTCCTAGGGATTGATCATGCGAACCACTTATTAGAACATCCAACATTAACAGTGGGGACGCTAGGGAAGGTTGGAATCTGAGTTCTTGGTTGGTAATTTTGGCGATTTACTTCGTTATTATCTATAACCTATATGCATTGTTCCTTATGCAAGAGATTAACACTTGGAACCCTGCCATAGCAATGCCATTCATGCTTTACTATGTTTACGCCTATTTGATATGCTTGTCTTGGAGAAAGCTGCGAAGGTGATTTGAACCTGGCATTTGGTCATTCTTAATGCCAGTTTACTTTATGTGGAAAACCTTGGCATTACCCTACTCTAAATCTGAATGTCTGAAATTCGTATCTCATGCAAAGCAACATCTAGTTGGTTTTAATCTGATATCTGGTAAATATTGGCTTATTCATTTGGCAGCTCAAGTTTTTTGTTATTTGAAACCAGTTGACTTGGTCTTAAATGTGATATCTAAACACAGATTAAGGACAATGGAGCAGGAGGATTAGCATTTCACTTGATGGCTGAACCTAAAATGACAGGCATGTTGACCACGACTAGAGCACGCAAGAGAAGGACTGCGACGAGCCAGTATGTGCTTAGTACATGCATCTTATCTTATCTTGTGCTTATTTATGCTACATGCTGTTATCTGATCTCTACATTGCGTAATACATGTTTGAATAGTTAATTGTTGTAACTATGTTTGCAATGTTACCAGAATGCAGTTTTAATGAAGCAGTCATCATTAGAAGATAGTCGCCAAAAAAGGATCTGTAGCGACCCTGTGCAACATTATGATGTAAGTTTGTGCTTAGTACAAGTTCCATACATTGTCTTATTTATGCAACTTGTTATTATCTTATATCTACATTGCATAATAAATGTTTGCATAGTTCATCGTTTAACTCTTTTTGCATTATTATCAGAATGCAGTTGTGATGAAGCAATCTTCATTAGAAGTGAGGCCCACAAAAAGTTCTGATATTTCTTCTGATGCATCTTCTCATAGCCGTCAACCTAGACCATTGCTTTCATCAAACAGTAAATATCTCAAGGCTGTACTTTATAAAAGACATGGTATTGCTGCTTTAAGATCTGTAGCTGATATGTTGACAAAGAGTACACAAGATTCAATCAAGGCGATTGCCAAATGTCAACGTGTTATTGATGATGCTAATAGAAGTCCTCAATGATTCTATGTAATTTTTTTGTTTGGGCACATTAATTGCCTTGTAATTTTCCTACCTGTTTTATTTGTGTATGTAATTGTGTGTATCATTGATATCAGATTTTAGGCTCATGAAATGTAATGCAAGTTGACTAGTCAAACAAGTAGGGCACTACAACAGATTGGGCCGGCCCACGTACAGTAGTGTGGGACCCACTTTCATTTTGGGCCAGCCCACTTCTTTAGTAGGCCGGCCCGGTTACACGATAGTGGGACCCACTATCTTGTTGGGCCAGCCTATTTGCTATATGGTGGTCCCACATGGTAAATGGGCCGGCCCTTTAACAGGAAGGTGGGACCCACCTGTGTTTTTGGCCCGGCCCACTATCTTGTTGGGCCGGCCCACTTGCTATATGGTGGACCCCACATACTAAATAGGCTGGCCTTTTAACTGGAAAGTGGGACCCACCTGTGTTTTTGGCCCGGCCCACTATCTTGTTGGGCCGGCCCACTTGCTATATGGTGGACCCCACATACTAAATGGGCCGGCCTTTTAACAGGAAGGTGGGACCCACCTGTGCTTTTGGCCCGGCCCACTATCTTGTTGGGCCGGCCCACTTGCTATATGGTGGACCCCACATACTAAATGGGCCGGCCTTTTTACTGGAAAGTGGGACCCACCTGTGTTTTTGGCCCGGCCCACTATCTTGTTGGGCCGGCCCACTTGCTATATGGTGGACCCCACATACTAAATGGGCCGACCCTTTAACTGGAAAGTGGGACCCACCTGTGTTTTTGGCCCGGCCCACTTGCTATATGGTGGACCCCACACACTAAATGGGCCGGCCCTTTAACAGGAAAGTGGGACCCACCTGTGTTTTGGCCCGGCCCACTTGCTTCTTGGGCCGGCCCGATTCTTGTAAGGTGGACCCCACATGTTAAATGGGCGGCCCATTTAAGTTTTGACCGATCAACCTTAGAGGTTAGGCCCGGCCCACGTAACTAATGGACCAGCCCAGCTATATAGTTGACCGGTCAAACTATGTCACAGCCCGGCCCGCTTAAGACGTGGCAGGCCTCGTGTGGGCCTACCATCTACCACGGGGTTTCAGTAGGTTAACGCCGTGCTAATCGCGATTAACGGCGCACGCGTACGTGTCAGTTTGCATGACGTCAGCAGTCAACGGGCTCCCGGAAACACTTGGGCAACGGTCCGATTTTCCGTGGCGGAAGGGCGCCCAAGCGCGACGGACCGAAAAAATCGTCGTAGGACTTTGCCTGACGCAGTTTCCACAATAGAACCCATATCGTCGGGTTAGGCCCATAGGCGACGAAAAATACCCCTTAGCGGACGATTTTGAGACGTTGTCTATCAGAACTTTTCTTGTAGTGGAGTTTGGTAGCTCGTAGATTTTTGCTGCATCCAGGGAACTTGGCTCCATAAAAGTTGTAGGAGGTCATGCAACCTAAAATTCACGTTGGGCAAGTAGATTGGTTGCCAACAAGTCATTTTGAGCATCGTAACAGAAGCCCCGACCCCATCGTTTGGTTCGGCTCTTTTTCGTTTCACGTTTTCTGGCTGTGTTTTGTTACGCATCATTTCCCACATACGGTTGCCACATACGCTTTGTTGGGAGCTTACCAAAGCGTCAGTACTGCACAAAAGGTGTTCAACATAATAACACTTCAGGTAGGGCTAAATACATAGAACATAAACATAAATGGTAACACAAACATAGTTCTCGCAGTGGATTAGATTGTTGCATCACAGGTTCACGAACAACTGCTTGTGATGCAACACAAATTCATCAACCGAGGGGTTATATACACCTCCTCGTCATACCTAGCTACCACAAAAAATATCCAGAGTTGGAACTAGTGTTCATTAAACCTAGCTACTTCCAAAATATATATCATCTTCATGATATTCATTACCGTCATCAACACGAGAACGGGCACCACGACAAGAACCCAATACTCGGGCTCCTCAAAGGTAATACTTCTTCAAGAAGGCAGTAAACCAGAACATCCTACACTTGGGGCCCATCGCAAGGTACTTGGTGGCATGTGCCTTGTGCTCCATGAGGTGGTTAAGAGCACGGTGGATCGCAGGGGGAGAGATGGGTGCTTGTGGAACACACCCGGCGTAGATCATCTTCATGTGATCATAGTTCTCTATGGGCTGTTGAGGAGATCACCGTCCCTCGGGTGAGTCTACAAACAAGAAGATAATTAGTTAGTCATCTTTTCATACCTTACTATTGAGTTCACACAAGCAAAAATAGGTGCATTGATCAAACTATGATGTGTGCAAAGTAGGCATCATCGTCCATCATGGTTCTGTTGTCTCTTCCACCCAGCGCACATCCTCAAGCCTTGACCCTACTCACATGAACCCACCATGTTCTCAGTGCCTATGATGGTTATAGATCTACTCCAGGTCAACAACACGGCCACATTACTTGAGAACGGAATCTTCAACATCCTTGAGGTACTTCACTCTGAATTCAAGGTCCACTCGAACCCCTTTCTTGATGAGGTCACACACCCAGTTTAGAATGAACATGGACAGAGCAGGTGGCCATGTCATGATGTTCTTCTTCGTCACCGGGTAGTACTTATCAGGCACCGGCCTGTACCGAAGCGGCATCGCTGCCTCCACCTGCATCACTGAGTTTGCAGAGAGACCTGGTGAGTTTTCCTTGTCTTGCAGCACAGACGAAAGTACCATAGTACAAAAACAATTATAAGGAAGCAAACTAACAAGCACTTAACATAGCGCGCATCGAATACTTTGCAAGCAAGCATAACAAGCACTACAACATAGCACACATCAAACACCTTGCAGGTAAGAACAGTACAACACACTTAGAACATAGCACATATCAAACACCTTGTAAGCAAGCATACTAACAAGCACTTAAAATTTAGCACACATCGAACACCTTGTAGGAAAGAACAATAACAAGCACGTAGAACATAGCACGCACAAAACACCTTGCACGCGACATGTATAAGTCCAAAGCTGGTACAAGGAGAGAACATACTTGTTGTAGAAGCAATCCACGTACCAACTATTGGACTTATACATGGCCTACACACAAGTGAAGATCACACTTCGACGAAGCAAAAGTCATAGATCTATCTCTACGAGACGGTACATCAAGAAACTACAGATCTAGAATGAACTTACAACCTCCAGATCTAAGCAAACAAGCCTTGAAAAATGGATCTAAGATAGGGTTCTATGTTACTACATCGATCTGATAGACGGACGACGTGGATGAAGTCGACATGCCGGCGAGGACGAGGAAGATGACTTGCCGTGGTGGGGCTACACCGGTCGAAGAAGATTAAGTCGCTTACCTGCTTGTCATTGAGAAGCTGCCCTAGCCGGAGAACTCGAAAGGGGGGAGGATGGTGGCGGGGGATTTTCTGGTGAGGCGTGATGGTGTAAATAGGGGGCGAGTATTGACGAGAGGTGAGCGAATTTCTCCAGCCAGGTTTTCTCGGACGCGCGCAAGCTCCGCCATCTCTCGTGGCATAAGCTGAGCGCAAATTCCCCTCACGAGCGCGAGAAGAGCTTGGCTCGCCAGAAATGCTCGGATCAGACGTGCCTCCTCATACAAACTCTACGCTGCTTTAGGAATCATGCGAAGCAAGGAAGCGGAAACGCCTGGGCATCCAAACTACCATTTCTTGCATCAACGGATTTGGATAAAAACTATCCGAGCAACCAAACTCACCCCTGGCGCATCTGGATTCTAGAGCGAGCGTACAGAGGTGTAGTGCGACGTGAAACCACCTGATTGCTTGCCAAGTGGAGAGCGCGTTCATCACCATGGAAGTATGAGCTGATTGCTGGTGGGACGGACTATTCTTTAACAATTTTTTTTGTTATTACTTGACTTGGGATGAAGACGGTTCTTAGGGGCCACTGAAAGTTTCGAACAAATATGCGTCCCCTTAAGAATTTTGGCTCGACATCAACAGACAATAACAGTCCGGTCCAAAAGTGATGAAGCTCAGAGAGCCCATCGGGCAGTTAAATGTGCATGTACCCATTGTTGGAACTAATCTTGTTAGTTCCTAGTTCATTATGTTTATTTCTTTGAGTTGTTCATGTAATCGAGTTGTCCAGCCGGAAAGCTGCGTAGTAAGCTTAATGGTCGGGATTAGAAAGGAATAAGTCTAAGTAGAGCTAGCTAAATGTGCGCTGCCTTGGCCTGGTCGTGTGTAATCATTGAGGAAAGGCTGTGTGATGACCCACAAGTATAGGGGGTGTATCGTAGTATTTTCGATAAGTAAGAATGTCGATCCCAACGAGGAGCAGAAGGTGTTGACAAGCAGTTTCGATGAAGGATTCACTGTAAATGCTCACAGACAAGTATTCAGGGGGTTTTGATGTATGATGTCTACGGGAGCTTCTATTCTTGTAGACAGTGTTGGGCCTCCAAGAGCAGAGGGTCGTAGAACAGCAGCAAGTTTCCCTTAAGTGGATCACCCAAGGTTTATCGATCTCAGGGAGGAAGAGGTCAAAGATATCCCTCTCAAGCAACCCTGCAACCACAAAGCAAGAAGTCTCTTGTGTCCCCAACACACCTAATACACTTGTCAGATGTATAGGTGCACTATTTCGGCGAAGAGATAGTGAGATGCAAGTAATATGGATGAGTATGAGTGGTAATAGCAATCTGAATAAAATATGGCAGCGAGTAAACATGCAACAAAACAGTAAACAAACGGAGATTCGATGCTTGGAAGCAAGGCCCAGGGATCCTGCTTTCACTAGTGGACACTCTCAACAATGATCACATAATAGGACTACTCTACACCCTCTTGTTGGATGATGAACACCACTAATTGTGTAGGATTACACGAACCCTCAATGCCGGAGTTAACAAGCTCCACAATATTCAATGTTCATATTTAAATAACCTTAGAGTGCAAGATAGATCAACACAATTACACCGAGAACTAACATAGCATGCACACTGTCACCATCACACTATGAAGGAGGCATATATCACATCAATACTATCATAGCAATAGTTAACTTCATAATCTACAAGAGATCACAATCATAGCCTTACGCCAAGTACTACACGATGCACACACTGTCACCATTACACCGTGGAGGAGGAATAGACTACTTTAATAACATCACTAGAGTAGCACATAGATGATATTCAACTAGATCACATAAAGAGAGAGATGAACCACATAGCTACAGCGGAGCCCTCAGCCCCGGGGGTGAATTACTCCCTCCTCATCATGGAGACAACGATGGCGGTGAAGATGGCGGTGGAGACGGCGGTGGAGATGACTCCGGGGGCAATTCCCCGTCCCGGCGACGTGCCGGAACAGAGACTTCTGTCCCCCGAATTGGAGTTTCGCGATGGCGGCGGCTCTGGATGGTTTTCTCTGGTTTCGTCGAACTGAGTCGAGGTTTTAGGTCACGGACGACTAAATAGGCGAAGAGTCGGAGTCGGAGGGGCCACAGGGGGCCCACACACTAGGGGGGCGCGGCCCCCCCTTGGCCGCGCCGCCCTGTGGGGTGGGGCCCTCCTGGTTCCCCTCTGGCCTTTCTCCGGTGCTCTGGAAGCTTCCGGGAATTTTAAGATCTTCGGTGTTGATTTCGTCCGATTCCGAAAATATTTCCTTACTAGGATTTCTGAAACCAAAAACAGCAGAAAACAGCAACTGGCCTTTCGGCATCTCGTCAATAGGTTAGTTCCGGAAAACGCATAAAAATGATATAAAGTGTGCATAAAACATGTAGATATCATCAATAATGTGGCATGGAACATAAGAAATTATCGATACGTCGGAGACGTATCAGCATCCCCAAGCTTAGTTTCTGCTCGTCCCGAGCAGGTAAACGATAACAAAGATAATTTCTGGAGTGACATGCCATCATAATCTTGATCATACTATTGTAAACACATGTAATGAATGCAGCGATCAAAACAATGGTAAATGACATGAGTAAACAAATGAATCATATAGCAAAGACTTTTCATGAATAGTACTTTCAAGACAAGCATCAATAAGTCTTGCATAAGAGTTAACTCATAAAGCAATAATTCAATGTAAAGGCATTGAAGCAACACAACGGAAGATTAAGTTTCAGCGGTTGCTTTCAACTTGTAACATGTATATCTCATGGATAGTTGTCAATGCAAAGTAATATAATAAGTGCAATATGCAAGTATGTAGGAATCAATGCACAGTTCACACAAGTGTTTGCTTCTTGAGATGGAGAGAAATAGGTAAAATGACTCAACATAAAAGTAAAAGAATGGCCCTTCGCAGAGGGAAGCATTGATTGCTATATTTGTGCTAGAGCTTTGGTTTTGAAAACATATAGAGAGCATAAAAGTAAAATTTTGAGAGGTGTTTGTTGTTGTCAACGAATGGCAGTGGGCACACTAACCCCCTTGCCAAACCTTCAAAGAGCGGCTCCCATTTTATTTTTATTTTTGTGTGGCACTCCTTCCAACCTTTCTTTCACAAACCATGGCTAACCGAATCCTTCAGGTGCCTGCCAACAATCTCATACCATGAAGGAGTGCCTTTTTATTTTAGTTTTATTATGATGACACTCCTCCCCACCTTTGCTTTCTCAAGCCATGGCTAACCGAATCCTTCGGGTGCCGTCCAATAATCACATACCATGGAGGAGTGTCTATTTAGGTTAATTAATTTGGGACTGGGAATCCCATTGCCAGCTCTTTTTGCAAAGTTATTGGATAAGCGGATGAAGCCACTAGTCCATTGGTGAAAGTTGCCCAACAAGATTGAAAGATAAACACCACATACTTCCTCATGAGCTATAAAACATTGACACAAATCAGAGGTGATAAATTTTGAATTGTTTAAAGGTAGCACTCAAGCAATTTACTTTGGAATGGCGAAGAAATACCATGTAGTAGGTAGGTATGGTGGACACAAATGGCATAGTGGTTGGCTCAAGGATTTTGGATGCATGAGAAGTATTCCCTCTCGATACAAGGCTTAGGCTAGCAAGGTTATTTGAAACAAACACAAGGATGAACCGGTGCAGCAAAACTCACATAAAAGACATATTGTAAACATTATAAGACTCTAAACCGTCTTCCTTGTTGTTCAAACTCGATACTAGAAATTATCTAGACCTTAGAGAGACCAATTATGCAAACCAAATTTTAGCAAGCTCTATGTATTTCTTCATTAATGGGTGAAAAGTATATGATGCAAGAGCTTAAACATAAGCACAACAATTGCCAAGTATCACATTGTTCAAGACATTATACCAATTACCACATGTAGCATTTCCCGTTTCCAACCATACAACAATTAACGAAGCAGTTTCGACCTTCGCCATGAAAATTGAAAACTAAGAACACATGTGTTCATATGAACCAGCGGAGCGTGTCTCTCTCCCACACAAGAATTTATTCAAACAAAAACAAAAACAAAAACACACAGACGCTCCAAGTAAAGTACATAAGATGTGACCGAATAAAAATATAGTTTCAAGAGAAGGAACCTGATAATTTGTCGATGAAGAAGGGGATGCCTTGGGCATCCCCAAGCTTAGATGCTTGAGTCTTCTTGAAATATGCAGGGATGAACCACCGGGGCATCCCCAAGCTTAGAGCTTTCACTCTCCTTGATCACCTTGTATCATTCTCCTCTCTTGACGCTTGAAAACTTCCTCCACACCAAACTCGAAACAAACTCATTAGAGGGTTAGTGCATAATCAAAAACTCACATGTTCAGAGGTGACACAATCATTCTTAACACTTCTGGACATTGCTCAAAGCTACTGGAAGTTAATGGAACAAAGAAATCCATCCCACATAGCAAAAGAAGCAATGCGAAATAAAAGGCAGAATCTGTCAAAACAGAACAGTCCGTAAAGACGAATTTTAAAGAGGCGCCAGACTTGCTCAAATGAAAATGCTCAAATTGAATGAAAGTTGCGTACATATCTGAGGATCACTCACGTAAATTGGCATAATTTTCTGAGTTACCTACAGAGAATTAGGCCCAGATTCGTGACAGCAAGAAATCTGTTTCTGTGCAGTAATCCAAATCTAGTATGAACCTTACTATCAAAGACTTTACTTGGCACAACAATGCAATAAAGTAAGATAAGGAGAGGTTGCTACAGTAGTAACAACTTCCAAAACACAAATATAAAACAAAATTACTGTAGTAAAATAAACACATGGGTTATCTCCCAAGAAGTTCTTTCTTTATAGCCATTAAGATGGGCTCAGTAGTTTTAATGATGCACTCACAAGAAATAGCATTTGAAGCAAAAATAGAGCATCAAGAGGAAAATTCAAAACACATTTAAGTCTAACCCACTTCCTATGCAAAGGAATCTTGTACACAGATGAATTCATGAAGAACAAAGTGACAAGCATAAGAGGATAAAACACGAGTAACTTCAAGATTCTCAACATAAAGAGGGGAAACTTAATATTATTAAGATGCATATAACCATGTTTCCCCCTCTCATAATAACTTTCAGTAGCATCATTGATGAAATCCACAATATACCCATCACTTAAAACATTCTTATCATGGTTCATATGCATAGAAGTATCATTAATTTTGGCATAAGAAGAGTTCTTCTCATTAATAGTAATTGGAGCAAGATTATTATCAAGAATTTGAACATGGTAAACAAGTTGCATATTAAGGGAATTGTTTTTGGTAATCCAATTATGACTATGACAAGTTTCATAAGGATAGTTATAACCTATATCATAGCATTCTTTATAATAATCATCAAAGGTCGGAGGCACAGTGTCATCATAAGAAATAGAATAGTTATCTTTCACAGTCGGTTTATCTGTGACCATACCATCATTGTTATTAGAAGGAGATTTATCAAACACATAATGATCAGTAGCAAAAGGATTTTCAAACACCTCTTCCCCAAGGTTAGATATTTCTATATCATTATGGGAGGAAGCATGGATAGCACTGATACTATGGCAATTATTATCATCATCACTTTTAGAATTAGTTTCCCAGAGATTTGCAATATCAAAAGTAGTGTGCTCATTCAAATCATGATCACTAATGTATGTAAAGGGCATAGGAAGATCATTGTATTCAGATTCATTGTCATAATAATCATTAGGAGCAACATACTTACAGTTACCTAGCGTTATCTCATTCACGCGGGGATATGCCGTTACCTCTTTCTCTTTATTCTCCTTCTTCTTCTTCTTCTTCTTCTTCTTCTTCTTCTTCTTCTTCTTCTTCTTCTTCTTCTTCTTCTTCTTCTTCTTCTTCTTCTCTTCCCTCTCCTCATTCCCTTCTTTAGGAGGAAGAGGCTTGAAGGGTGGCTTGTCCGCATAACCTGATTTACTTTCAGAAACAATAGAAGAAACTTGGGAGGATTCCTCCTTTTCATTAATTAGTTCAAAACACACAGCGGTCCTATCATATTTTGGCAAGGTGTCATCTTCTAAAATATTTTGTATGTAAGTATTTGTATGGCTATTATCAATGCAATAAGAAAAACACCCACGCAGGACATCATCAATATCAAGATCACTCATATGTAACAAAGAGATTTTTCTTGAGAGCTCTTCACACCACAAAAATAAAGTAAGTTCATCATGCTGATTAGGAGTAATTTCATCATCACAATACCAATTTGTAGCACTCATGGGGTTCAAATTATCATTGGAGGAGCATTGAAAATTAAAATGACCCACTCCATGGCAAAGTTCACAAATAAAAGGATAGAGGGCACACACTTTTTTACCAAGATCATCTAGAGCCCTAAACCACTTTCTAGTTTTTTCATTAATATGATGGATACAATATTCATCTTTGATTTGATTAATTCCACAAGGTCTATGCATTCCACAAAAATTAACATGCTTATAGGAAATGGCATTCTTAGGAGTTTGAGCATGCTTATTGCAATCATTAACAACAATTTCATCCTTCATGCAAGCATCTTTAAAAGGTTCATGATACTTATCAAAAATTTTCTTAGGCAATTCAAAATGAGAAGCAAAGGCTTTATAAAGATTTGCAGCAACTTGAGAGTCAAGACCATAAGTAGCACTCATATTTCGAAATTTATCAGTATCCATAAAAGCTTCAATGCATTCATAATTGTAATTTATACCTGACTCTTTACCTTTGTTGTTCTCCCATCCTTCAGCGTTCTCCTCAATCCGATCAAGAAGATCCCACCTAGCTTCAACCTCCTTGCTTGTGAAAGATCCCTCCGAACAGGCATCCAGATAGTCCTTGTGTTGTCCTGAAAGCCTTGCATAAAAATTATTAATAATAACATTACGGGGGAGCTCATGAATGGGACATTTGAGCATTAGTGACTTCAATCTCCCCCACGCTTGAGAGATACTCTCTCCATCACGAGGATAAAAGTTATAAATGTAATTCCTATCAATATGCACTTCATGAGGAGGATAAAATTTAGAGTAAAAGAGAGATACAATTTCCTCCCAACCAAGAGAATGACTATTCTTCAACAATTTATACCAATGTGCCGCTTTACCAGACAGCGAAACAGAGAATAGCTTCTTCCTCACTTCATCCATAGAGATACCTGCACACTTGAATAACCCGCATAATTCATGCAAAAACAATAAATGATCTCCAGGATGGACAGTTCCATCCCCTTCATAGCGGTTATCCATAACACGTTCAATAATTTTCATGGGTATCTTGAAAGCAGTACTTGAAGTAGGTGGATTTAAAATATCACAAGCATCATTAGAGTTATCGCATATGGGAGATAAAGCATTATCATAGCAAAATATTTCTTCCAAAGCTGAAGAGCAAAAAAGATTATTTTTATATAAACTAGCTTCCCCAAGCTTAGACTTATCCATAGCATTAGCAGTGATTGCGTTCATACTAATAACATTGCTATTAGCATGCAATTGAGGCTCCATAGGTTCTTTAATTTTCGCATCACACAATTCATGTCTTAACTTAGGAAATAAATTAAAAAGCTCATAGTTGTATTCCATTATGCCTTACTAGTGTAAAACAAGAAACAAAAAGATGCAATTGCAGGATCTAAAGGAAATAGCTTCGAGCACACACACAATGGCGCCAGAAAAGTACTGTTACCTGGAACCGGAGTATGAGTGCCTTTTACCTTTCCTCCCCGGCAACGGCGCCAGAAAAGTGCTTGATGTCTACGGGAGCTTCTATTCTTGTAGACAGTGTTGGGCCTCCAAGAGCAGAGGGTCGTAGAATAGCAGCAAGTTTCCCTTAAGTGGATCACCCAAGGTTTATCGATCTCAGGGAGGAAGAGGTCAAAGATATCCCTCTCAAGCAACCCTGCAACCACAAAGCAAGAAGTCTCTTGTGTCCCCAACACACCTAATACACTTGTCAGATGTATAGGTGCACTAGTTCAGCGAAGAGATAGTGAGATGCAAGTAATATGGATGAGTATGAGTGGTAATAGCAATCTGAATAAAATATGGCAGCGAGTAAACATGCAACAAAACAGTAAACAAACGGAGATTCGATGCTTGGAAGCAAGGCCCAGGGATCCTGCTTTCACTAGTGGACACTCTCAACAATGATCACATAATAGGACTACTCTACACCCTCTTGTTGGATGATGAACACCACTAATTGTGTAGGATTACACGAACCCTCAATGCCGGAGTTAACAAGCTCCACAATATTCAATGTTCATATTTAAATAACCTTAGAGTGCAAGATAGATCAACACAATTACACCGAGAACTAACATAGCATGCACACTGTCACCATCACACTATGAAGGAGGCATAGATCACATCAATACTATCATAGCAATAGTTAACTTCATAATCTACCAGAGATCACAATCATAGCCTTACGCCAAGTACTACACGATGCACACACTGTCACCATTACACCGTGGAGGAGGAATAGACTACTTTAATAACATCACTAGAGTAGCACATAGATGATATTCAACTAGATCACATAAAGAGAGAGATGAACCACATAGCTACAACGGAGCCCTCAGCCCCGGGGGTGAATTACTCCCTCCTCATCATTGAGACAACGATGGCGGTGAAGATGGCGGTGGAGACGGCGGTGGAGATGACTCCGGGGGCAATTCCCCGTCCCGGCGGCGTGCCGGAACAGAGACTTCTGTCCCCCGAATTGGAGTTTCGCGATGGCGGCGGCTCTGGATGGTTTTCTCTGGTTTCGTCGAACTGAGTCGAGGTTTTAGGTCAGGGATGACTAAATAGGCGAAGAGTCGGAGTCGAAGGGGCCACAGGGGGCCCACACACTAGGGGGGCGCGGCCCCCCCTTGGCCGCGCCGCCCTGTGGGGTGGGGCCCTCCTGGCTCCCCTCTGGCCTTTCTCCGGTGCTCTGGAAGCTTCCGGGAATTTTAAGATCTTCGGTGTTGATTTCGTCCGATTCCGAAAATATTTCCTTACTAGGATTTCTGAAACCAAAAACAGCAGAAAACAGCAACTGGCCTTTCGGCATCTCGTCAATAGGTTAGTTCCGGAAAAAGCATAAAAATGATATAAAGTGTGCATAAAACATGTAGATATCATCAATAATGTGGCATGGAACATAAGAAATTATCGATACGTCGGAGACGTATCAATGTAGCAGATGAATAAAGTACGGGTAAGTAAAGTGCGAGAGAAATAATTGCAGCGAGTGGCCCAATCCTTTTTAGCACAAAGGACAAGCCGGTTTGTTTACTTATAATGACCAAACGTTCTTGAGGACACACGGGAATTTAGTCTAGTGCTTTCGCTTCATACAGCTAATTAATCTTCATTGTTTTGATAAGTGTTGTGTGGGTGAACCTATGCTAATGCACCGCCCTTCCTAGGACTAATACATACTTGTGATTATACCCCTTGCAAGCATCCGCAACTACAAGAAAGTAATTAAGATAAATCTAACCACATCCTTAAACTCTGAGATCCTGCTATCCCTCCTGCATCGATATACCAACTGGGGTTTAGGTTTCTGTCACTCCGGCAACCCCGCAATTGGCAAACGAGTACAAGATGTATTCCCCTAGGCCCATAAAGGTGAAGTATCATGTAGTCGACGTTCACATGACACCAGTAGAAGAATAGCACCACAACTTAAATATCATAACATTGAATATTACTCAACCATAATTCACTACTAACATTTAGACTTCACCCATGTCCTCAAGAACTAAACGAACTACTCACAAGACATCATATGGAACATGATCAGAGGTGATATGATGATGAATAACAATCTGAACATAAACCTTGGTTCAATGGTTTCACTCAATAGCATCAATAACAAGTAGAAATCAATACCAGGAGAGTTTCCCCTATCAAACAATCAAGATCCAACCCAAATTGTTACAGCGGTGACGAGGTGCAGCGGTGGAGACGGCGGTGATGATGATGGAGATGATGGTGATGATGATGGAGATGATGTCCAGCTCGATGACGGTGACGATGGCGTCGATTTCCCCCTCCGGGAGGGAATTTCCCCGGCAGATTTCAGCCTGCCGGAGAGCTCTTTTCTCTCTGGTGTTTTCCGCCCCGCAGCGGCTATGACTCTTCGCGACCATTCTCTGGAGCTTAGGTTTTTGGGACGAAGATGTACGCGAAGGAGAGGAGGCCAGAGGGGGTTGTGGGCCCCCTCCTCACATGGCGGCGCAGCCAGGCCTTGGCGCGCGCCGGCCTATGAGGTGGGCCCATGGCGGCCCTCCTCGGCTCCCCCTTCTGGCTCCCTTCGTCTTCTGGAAAAATAGGATTTTTCATATAATTTCCGTCAATTGTCGATCTTCCGAAATATTGCATTCTGACGGCGCTTTTTCCAGCAGAATCCTGACCCCGGTGCGCGATCCTCCAATAATCATGAAATATGCAAAATAGATGAAATAACATAAGTATCACCTCTAAATATAAAATATATCAATAAATAACAGCAAATTATGATACAAAATAGTGATGCAAAATGGACGTATCACTGTGCAGGTTGTTTAATTGTGCTTGTGCATGCAGGTAGCCAGTAGAATGATTAGTGGATCAAATAGATTAGGAGTTTGCATGGAGTCAGGGAAGTAGCTACGTACGTTCTGGACGTGAGCATATGAAGCGGATCAGAGCGTTGGCCCCTGACCATGTTAGCTGCTATATTTATACCTTCCATTGAGTAATGAAAGTGGCTTGTGGGCAGAGAAACAGTGTAGTCTTTGTGTGCGCCAAGGAAGAGAGCATCGGCAAATACTTCGTGTTCTTCCTTGGTACCTACGTGCGTGTGTTGGGTTTTGGTGTGTGTTCATGAGATATCGTGAGGGAGAAGAGGGGCTGCAAAGTGCAGCTCTTACATTTGGTATCAGAGCCTAGTGCGGCGAGGTCCGATCTCCATCATCGTCGAGCAGCGTCACGAGCGAAGGAGAAAGGTGTGTTGCCCGGTAAGTTGCGCCACCGGTGGCAAGGAGGTGATGGAAAAAGTGCGGAGGCCATTGCCATGAAGAGTTCATCGTCCATGTGCGAGTCGTCGACAAGGTGCGTCATCGGCGACAACATGGAGGAGAGTCACCGGCGAGGCGCGGCACCGATGTCGAACAAGAAGGCGAGTCGCCGGTGAGATGTGGCACCGGAGGCAAGCATAAGGCAGAGAGCGTGTCACGATGACACGCTCATGGTGAAGGCGTAGGAGGTGCGTATCTCGGCGAGGCCAGCGGCGACGGCGGCAATCGGCTTGACAAGATGGTATTGGCGACCGTCTGCAAGGTGCACCGACGACATCGACGTCCATGGGCTTCAAGAGAGAAATGAACAACAAGGTTAGAGAGGTGATTGTTGGAACTAATCTTGTTAGTTCCTAGTTCATTATGTTTACTTGTTTGAGTTGTTCATGTAATCGAGTTGTCTGGGCGGAAAGCTGCGTAGTATACACACATGGAGGTGTGATCAGTGTGTATGCAAGCTTAATGGTCTAGATTAGAAAGGAATAAGTCTAAGTAGAGCTAGCTAAATGTGCGCTGCCTTGGTCTGGTCGTGTGTAACTGTTGAGGAAAGGCTGCACAAGTTGTTTAATCGTGCGTGTGCATGCAGGTAGCCAGTAGAGTGATTAGTGGATCAAATAGATTAGAAGTTTGCATGGAGTTAGGGAAGTAGCTGCGCACGTTCTGGACATGAGCATACGAAGCGGATCAGAGCGTTGGCCCCTGACCATGTTAGCTGCTATATTTATACCTTCCATTGAGTAATGAAAGTGGCATGTGGGCAGAGAAAAATGTAGTCTTTGTGTGCGCCAAGGAAGAGAGCATCGACAAAGACTTTGTGTTCTTTCTTTGATAGGGCGAAGGTGACCGATCTTTCGATGAGACGATGATAAATCAATTTGTTGGTGGAGTTCATGCTTGACGATCCGACTACACATGTAAAGCTCGTGCGCCAATGCAATCGCTTGGACAATCTCCGGGAGTTACTGATCTTGCGGATGCACGATCAGCCTGACCAGCGAGGGTCTTAATTCCTACCTGAAATCGAGAACAAGTAAGAACTAATGATGCAATCAGAATATTGGCTTAATAGATGAAAGCTTTATTGAATAAGGTGGGGTTCCGAATAGTCGGTCTTGTTCTGGGCGTTGGCCTCAAAAGAAGTACACGAGAGTTGCAGCAATGGATAACTTTTAGTCTAATCAAAATCCGAGTCTAAACGTGACGGCTATGAGGGCATTTAAAGAAGGAAAAGGTGGGGTTTCAGCCAGCCATACATATGGTGGCCGAACCAAAACCTAGAAGGCCTTTCCCCCTTCAATACAAACTCTAAAAAGTGGCTGACTTAATTCCCGCGAAAATGACATGGGCCTGGCCCAAAACTAAAGGTGACGCAACACCATATTATGCTATGGACGAAATTATGAAGTGGAAAACTCTATATTTCGTCCATATCTTCATCTCTTCTTATGGTGGCTTCAAAGTTCTGAAATCTCCACTTGTGGCGTCATCTTCAATCCTCAAATGCTTGCTGGCATCTCCTCCATGTGTGATCATGCTCCAATGCTTGTGCTCCTCATTCATGCTAGGTCCACCATTCCTAAGAGTAACAAACATATCTGATTTAGGCATCATCATATTCTCATGTATGTGAGAAATAGTTCCAAGAAACAAAAGTACCTGCTTGTTAAGTTCTTTGGCACGAGTTCGAGTGATTGGTCCTTGTATTTGTGTAGCTGTAGGTACAACGGTTGTATCAATAGATGTGATGTCCTCATTATCCTTGGTACATGCGTGCATGTGTTGGGTTTTGGTGTGTGTTCATGAGAGATCGTGAGGGAGAAGAGAGTCTGCAAAAGTGCAGCTCTTACACCCATGTCTAGGGCATGCAGCACTTGGCACCGCCAGGAGGCACCAACCCCACATTTTAATGTAACCAACGCACCAGTATCACTATCACCTGAAGAGCCAGTAACGCAGCCTGGCTAGACTTCATGCCAAGGTTTGAGCAGGAAGAAGGATTGGGGACAGGGGACATAGGACCACCAGCAGAACTAGCTAGCATCAGCACGAAGAGCTCAACTAGCTTCACAGTGGCGGTGAAAGGTAGACGATGATTGCTTGGTGACTTTGTGAGGAGCCACCCACCCCACACAGCTAGCTCATGCACCAACACATACATCCACCACCGCCCATGCAGGCATGCAGTTTCCAGGCACCTAGCATGGTAGCGAGAAGGCAAGAGGAGGTGGGTATCGTACGCACATGCATGCACGGCTTCGTACAGGCGCACCGACGCTGGGCAGAGCCCCTAGAGGATACCACTAGCTATCCTAGATCAGGAGAGAGCGCGTGTGAGCAAGGAGACAAAATAGGACAGCGAGGCGATTAGGGGAGCAACGGGCCGGAGCGTCACGATGTTCCACTTCCACCCAGGACAGGGTACCATAGCCTGCTCAAAAAGATGCAATACCCTGCGTGTATCCTAATGAGATATGGTCGGTCGTGTACTACTGTCCCGC
Organism: Lolium perenne; assembly: GCF_019359855.2. Taxonomy (NCBI): domain Eukaryota; kingdom Viridiplantae; phylum Streptophyta; class Magnoliopsida; order Poales; family Poaceae; genus Lolium; species Lolium perenne. Next base: position 315,946,806 of record NC_067247.2, read on the forward strand.
CACACTTGGAGCAAGTTTAGTAGTATAGCCAACTGCTGGCTATAAATCAAGTGTCGTGTCATCTATAGTCAATTTAGAGCCAACATATACAATAGTGGACTATAAAAATGTAGTATTTTATAATTGTATAACCCACCTTTCACTCTAGGAGCACGTGCTAGAGATGGCTCTTGCATAAGAGCCCACTCCTCTTCTCTCTCCTCCTCTCTCTCCAACTAAGCAATAATATACTATTTTAATCCTTATAGCCAGCTGACTAGAACTTATTGTACTTGCTCTTAGTACCTACAGCCTCTCCGGACCCAACCTGCCAGACTGGTATAGATTTCTGTTACCGATACCGCATAATGTGCTTGCATGATGCATCCTGCATGTACTCTTTTTTGAATCCTTTTGCATGTACTCTCTAGTCATAACACTTAATGTGCTTAAATTTTGTATTTGTTAGACTAATATATCACGGTATTATGACATTATAATCTACACCTACTAATAAAGGAAGTAAGATTGCAAACAGAGCTTGGCTCTGGTGGTTAGGTCCCTTGTGGTGGAACCAGCCCACCCAGGTTCAAGTCCTAGACTTGACATGGGTGTTTGCATTTACCTGGATTTATTCCAGGATTTAACCGGCGCTATGCTTTCAGTGGTAGGTGATGTGCCCGTCAACAGCGAGGCGCCAGTGGTGACTTCGTCAACCTCAAGATATGCCGGCTCAGTCCCTCGGAGGTGCTCATAGGGGTAGGGTGTGCGTGCGTTCATAGGGGTGTTTGTACGTGCGTGTTTGTGAGCGTCTGCGTTGTACTGTGTTCTCAAAAAAAACATAAAGGAAGTAAGATTTCTCTCCAAAGTTTCGTCCGTTTTTGATCGTTTAGTTACGAAAACGTATCACGGGAATGGTGTTTTGGCACCCGGGAGCATATGCTCCCGGTTGTTAAACTTCATTTTAAATACACTTTCAAAATGTTGAAAAATTCAAACACAAAATTTGGTGGGTACATTTCAAAATTCTACACGTTCACAAAGTGGTTTCACAGAAAACCGACATTTTAAGTGTCATTTGTAAAAAAGACAAATTTTGATGTAGGAAAAGGTTGTATACGAGACGTTTTGTTTCTCTTTTTCATACAAGTCACAAAAAATGTCGTTTTTTCGTAAAACTTGATGTGCGCACGTAAAATGTCGATACGTAAGCGAGAAATTTTTTGTACGAATTTTTTCGACATTTCAAAATTGTTTTTCGGGTGGCAGGAGCATATGCTCCCATGTGCCGAATTGAATTTCATCGTCCCGTCGTTCCGTGCGTGCTCGTTCCGTGCATACGTTCATGCGCGCACATTCCCGTGCTAACCTTGGTCCCTCCGGTTGCAGGCCCATTAGGCCCACGCACGCGAGGAATCCCGGTCCCTGGCCGCACGCTAGCATCACGGACTCGTAGGGCCTCCGGTCAGCGTATTTGACATGGAATTCCTTGGGTACCACTAGGCAGAGACCAACCTTCGCGAAGAAAAGTATCCTTCCGTGTTTTGTACGACAGCTCAACACGTGTCACAAGTTCGCGACGAGCGAAACTCGCGCGGCCCTCGAGCGAGTACGCCCCGCGACCGAGTACACCCGACCGATCGAGTACGCTCCGCCCCACGAGCGATAACGCGCCCCGCAACATGCACGCCCGCGCGGCCAAACAACCTAGCTAACGAGCGCATGCGGCAAATACCCGCGCACATGCAACAAGTACATCAGTCGCATGCCTAGATCAATTCACGCGCGCGTACTAAACTAGCTAGGCTCGCATGCAATGCAAAAGCGCGCGTGCAAGAATCAATTAGCTTCGTGTACAGTAGCAAAATACAGGTATAGTTAGGAATCACACGCGAGTACAGTTACATACAACACACGAGTACAGTTACGTGTACCACACGAGTACAGTCACGCACACGAATGAGTACAAGTACAGTCGCGCACACGAGTGAGTACATGTACAATCGTCCACATAACACAGGTACAGTCGCGCACACAAACGAGTACAGATACAGTTGCTCACACAAGTAAAGAGAAAAATGCACCATATACATTCAAAACAGAAGTACTTATCAGTTGATGCACGAATACAGTTAGATACACAAGACGAGTACAACCATAGTAGTATAGGAAGTACGAAAAAAAAGTATCTCCAAACCTATTAATATGAGATCTAGTTTTAAAGATCTCGACGAGAGGATCTCAAAAGTGAAAACGATTCATCACTTGGCGAGCAGGGAGACTACTTCCCAAGAATTTTCTAGCACCACAGCGCGCCACTTGTTGCATGCGAAGCGCGGGGTGAGCACGGGATGGGCCGTATGAGGCTAAGGTGGGCTGCTAGGGCAGCTTTGCGCATTAGCTATCGTGGTTCATGGCACATGAGACCGGCCCAGCCGAGGATGAGTTTTCGTAACCCAAACGTAGAAGTGTCGTTCCTCTTTTTTATCGGCCGCCGCCGCCCGTTGTTTCCCTTCCCCTCCACCCACCAATCCACCATCTTGTTCATCGTCCGTCTCCCAACTGACCCGCCCCGGCGATCGTCAAGATCCATCCGAGAAAATCCACTCCAATTAAATCTAATACAGACGAAGCTAGCTAGGATGGATCCGGCTCATGCTTCTAGTGCGGAAATTTCGCTACGTTCGATTGTTCCGTCCGGCGTCGACGCCACCGCCGACTCCCCCATGAGCGTCCTCCTCGCTGGCAAGCCCTTGGTCGCGAAATCTACCAACGCCACCACCGCCTTCTACCGCATCAAGGCCACGGATGACTCTCCCGAGATGTCCATTCAGGTCAGCTTGTTCGTCGCCCGCCCACCTCTCGTCTCTCACGTCGTCGTCTGGCCCAAGGGCGGCTATTTCACCGATGAGCCCTTCATCCACTCCACTCACGGCGGGCTCATCCTCCTTAGCATGGCCATGCGCACAAAGACATGCCCGTTCCCCGAATACTACATCTACCAGCCCGGCTGCGGCCACGGCGGCGCCGACGCTCCCTCGCTCGAACTGGTCCCACAATTCTTGGGCAGCAGCTTGGTCGACGAACCCCGTGTGGTCGGCCTCCTGTCACATGGCGACCGCGGAGGCTACTATGTCGCGGTCCTAAGCAAGCTGGGGAAAGGAGAGTTCGAGCTCTACCTCTTCTGCTCCAAGATGGCAACTTGGACCATCAAGAAGCCCCTCTTTTTACTGGAGGACGGACGAGAGTTATTGGAGGACGGAGACGTGGACTTTATGCCGAACAACAAGGTTATCACAGTTGGCGGCGGTGTCCTGGCATTCGTCGACTTGACCAAAGGCATCCTCATCGGCGATGTCCTCGAAGATAGCCCTGAGTTCTACTACATCCCGCTGCCATCTGAGTTCTGCCAACCGTGGACCAATTACCCCTCGCAAACTCGTGACGTTAGCATCAACGTGTCCCTTGACGGCACCATCCGCATCAAGTTCATTGAGCTATTTTGTCCTATCACCTTGGGGGCTTGGGCTGCTACCACGTGGATTACTGCCGCTGCAGCTACCAGTCCTTGGCAACGACTTTATGAGTGGGACGAGCACTGCAGGCTCGAGGCTAGAGAACTTATCTTGGGTGATGGTGTTAGCACTGCTGAGCTACTGCCTGAGGGTTTGGAGTTTAACGGTGAATTAAATTTTGGGTTTCTCTTCGTTGACATGCCAATGCTAAGCTTAGATGAAGACAACATTGTCTGCTTCTTGGCCAAGCACCATTACTTGGGTTGGCAAGTGTGGGTGATTGCTGTTGACATGGTGACTAAGAAGCTGCTAGGAGTCCATCATCTTCAGATGGGAAGATTTCCAATACTGTTCTACAGCACCATCTCCAGCCATCTCAATATGAGTGACACAGCTTCAGGTAATGGGCATGCATTGTTGGGTCTTAATAATTTCCTATCAGCTTAATCAATTTATCGAGCCTGCCAAGTCCCCTTGATTTGCTGTATTGTAACTAATCCCTCTGTTCACTAATATTAGATGCTTTGGCAAACTAACTTACTCCAGAGCAAAAATGCACAAACCAAGATAATTAAGTTAAATATTATCAAAGCCTATGGCTGTGATGCAAACTTGCAAATGTTAACATGGAGCGTTAATTGTGATCGATCTCTACCATTTTATGGAATGGAGATATTGATTCTTTTATTACTATTCTGTAAATGGAATTTTCTGATAGATTGGATACATATTTACTGGTGCAGGTGTGGAGGGAGACCTGGAACAGCTAAAAACGCACCCACAGTCAAATCCTTCAAATGAAGCATCAGCAGCAGCAGCATCTACTCATGCTGTTGTCCGCCGTCGGTGAACAGGGGCATTTTCTCATGATCGGGATGATAAGGAGCTGGAACATGTGTAAAGCTATGTCTGATTTAGTAAATTGATGAATGCCTATGTCGACTTGCATTGTGTTTGTCAAAGTTTGATAGTAAGAGTTTTATTATCATATTGGAGTGCATCAATCCAGGATTGTTGGTTGTATGGAAGATAAGCACTGACATTGTGTTTGTCAAAGTTTGATGTATGAAGAGTTTAGTACTTCATATTATTACTGTTGCTGTTTCTCTCGTTTTAAGATAAGATAACACATTGTTGTGATTGACTCTGCAAATGTGTAAAATCTTAAGTGTTATGGATATTGTTTCCTGATATAGCTTTACACATGATACCATTTTTCTGTACAGAATTGAAGTCTGCTACTGCTACCTGGTAGTAATGATTGTAATCACTATGGGAGCCCGCCAAGGGGCCGACGGCCGCCGTCGGCACAGAACCCCACGCCGTCAGCCCAGTGAAGTCGCCATCGGCACAGCCTCGCCGTCGGCACAAGACCATCAGGGCCGACGGCAGCCGTCGGCACCGCCTGGCCGTCGGCACATGCCCAGTCTGTGCCGACGGCTACACATAGGCAACTGGTAGGGCCACCGACAGCCACCGACAACGGCGTCAGCGAGGGCAAACGATGTCTATCTGTGCCGACGGCCAGGCCGTCGGCACAACTTCCCTCTATGTGGGCCGACGGCCAAGCCGTCGGCACAACTTCCCTGCAATCTTTTCCCTCCGGCCAATCCCGCCATTTTTCCCCGCTCCTTCCCTCCCGCCCTTTTTTCCCGCCATTCTTCTCGCGCCCATTCTCTCCCGCCAAGTATTCCCGCTGTTTCAGACGTCGTCGTCCTATATATAGCCATGTCTTCTCCACTAACATCACCAGCAACATTTCTCTCCTCATTAACTCTCTCATCCAAAAACACCACAGAATCCTCTGAGCTCAGCTGCCGTCGAGATGGCTCCTCGTCGCCGTAGCAACACGGGCTTCACCGGCGTTCTCCAGCGGGCTGCGGGCCATTTCACGGCTGAAATCACCGCCGGTGGTGTGCGTGTGTGGCTCGGCACCTTCTACACGAAGGAGGCTGCTACCCGCGCATACGACGTTGCGGCTTGGAGGTTTGGCCGGCCGCGCCACGAATTGAACTTCCCGGAGGTCAGTTCTCTGATGAAAGCCCAGAGTCTCTCTACTGAGCCGCTACTTCGCTCAGAGGGTGAAGCGCGATGGTTCAGAGATGGCCAGCGGCGGATTAATACCACTGAGGTGGATGAGAAGTTCATGGCACAGTGGCGCAGAGACCATCCCGGAGACGTCGCGGCCACGCGCACATTCTGGACGGATCACGCTGGAGGTGATGTTCGGGAAGCCGGATCACTTCCGCACCGAGAAGATCGAGTTCGAGGTGGTGGACCTCGTGAGTCCCTACCACGCGCTCCTGGGCAGGCCGGCCCTGACCAAGTTCATGGCGGTGCCCCACTACGGGTACCTGAAGATGAAGCTGCCTGGCCCCAAGGGGGTCATCACCATAGCCGGCGACTATCGCCGCTCCATGGACTGCGCCACGCAGAGCTCCAAGATGGCCCAGACGCTGGTCATCGCCACCGAGAAGCAGCTCATCCACGACGCCGTCGCCCTCGCCAAGGCCGCGCAGACAGACATGCCGGCTGCAGGCAACCCGGCTGGGACGACTCACTTCCAACCGGCCGACAACACCAAGAAGATCCTGCTGGACCCGGCGCAGCCGGACAAGTACGTCACCATCGGTGCCAGCTTGAGCAGGAAATAGGAAAGCGAGCTCACCAGCTTCCTCCGTGAGAATCGGGACATCTTCGCATGGACTCCAAGAGACATGCCGGGTGTGCCGAGGGAGTTGGCTGAGCATCACCTCCACGTCCGGCCTGAAGCCAAGCCGGTGATGCAGCCTCTCAGGCGCTTCGCCGAAGAAAGAAGGAAGGCCATCGGTGAAGAAATCGCCCGGCTGCTCGCAGCCGGCTTCATCATGGAACTGCTGCACCCGGACTGGTTGGCGAACCCGGTCCTGGTTTTGAAGAAGAACGGCTCCTGGCGCATGTGTATCGACTACACCAGCCTGAACAAGGCGTGCCCAAAGGACCCCTTCCCCCTGCCGCGCATAGATCAAGTCATAGACTCGACTGCCGGCTGTGAACTGTTGTCTTTTCTAGATGCCTATTCAGGCTACCACCAGATTCCTTTGAATCCGGATGATCAAATAAAGACTTCGTTCATTACCCCGTACGGGGCTTATTGCTACACGACTATGCCCTTCGGCTTGAAAAATGCAGGCGCCACCTACCAAAGGTGCATGCAAAAATGCTTGCAGGATCAAATCGGCAGAAACGTTCACGCATATGTGGATGATGTCGTTGTAAAGACCAAGGAGACGACTACCCTCCTTGATGACCTGAGAGAAACCTTCACCAATCTGAGAAGATTCCGGATGAAGCTCAACCCGGCCAAGTGCACATTCGGCGTGCCGTCTGGCCAGCTCCTTGGCTACCTCGTCTCTCAGCGAGGGATCGAAGCCAACCCGGAGAAGATCAGTGCCCTGGAGAAGATGGAACTGCCGCAGTGCCTCAAGGACGTCCAGAAGTTCGCTGGCTGCCTGGCCTCCTTGAGCCGCTTCGTCAGCCGGCTGGGGGAGAAGGCACTGCCCCCGTATCAATTGATGAAGAAGGCGGACAAGTTCGTCTGGTCACCGCAGGCGAATGAAGCCTTCCGTGACTTGAAGCACGTGCTCTCAACCGCGCCAATCCTTGCAACGCTGGCTTCAATGGAGCCGATGCTGTTATACATCGCGGCCACCAATCGAGTGGTTAGCGTTGTCCTGGTGGTGGAGCGCAAAGAAGCCGGCAGGGAGCAGCTGGTCCAGCGCCCAGTCTACTACCTCAGCGAAGTGCTCTCCCAGTCGAAGCAAAACTACCCCCACTACCAGAAGGTCACCTACGGCGTATACATGGCGGCCAAGAAGCTCAAGCATTACTTCCAAGAGCACCCCATCAAGGTGGTTGCCACAGCACCCTTGGCGAAAATCATTGGCAGCAAAGACGCCAACGGCCGGGTTGCCAAGTGGGCTCTGGAGCTAGCCGCCCACACCATCCTCTACGAGCCGTGCACAGCCATCAAGTCGCAGATCCTCGCGGACTTCTTCGTCGACTGGGCCGAGATGCAGTACCTGCCGCCTGTGCCGGATTCCACACATTGGAAGATGCACTTTGACGGCTCGAAGATGCGCAACGGCTTGGGAGCCGGCATCGTCATCACCTCTCCCAAGGGAGACCGGCTGGACTACGTCCTGCAGATCCACTTCGCCGCATCCAACAATGTGGTGGAGTATGAAGCGCTCATTCATGGGCTGAAGCTGGCCAAGGAGATTGGCGTGCGTCGCATACTCTGCTTCGGCGACTCCGACTTGGTCATACAGCAAGCATCGGGCGACTGGGAAGCGAAGGACGCCAACATGGCCTCGTACCGCTTCCACGTCCAGCAGCTATCCGGCTTCTTCGACGGCTGCGAATTCCACCATGTGCCACGAGCAAACAACGAGGCGGCTGACGCCTTGTCCAAGATTGGCTCAACCCGGCAAGCCATTCCGCCGGGTGTCGCCTTGGCGGTTCTCAAGAAGCCGTCCATCATACCGTCACCGGACTCGGATTCAATATTCGTGCCGGCTGACCCGGGGGCTGCTCAACCGAACCCGGGGGCTTCATCGCCCAAGTCGGGGGCTAACAAGCCGAACCCGCCGGCTACCATGCCGAACCCGGGGACTTCTCAGTCCAACCCGGGGGCTTCATCGCCAAACTCGGGGGCTAGCAAGCCGAACCCGCCGGCTAGCAAGCCGAACCCGGCGACCATGCAGTCGAATCCGGAAGCTCCCACGCAGGAGGCCCTGTTGGTTAGCGTATTCGAGATAAGATGCGTACCTTCATGGGCACAAGAATTCCTCTCCTACCTCACCGACGGTGTGCTGCCTGATGATAGAGTCCAGGCCAGGCAGATTGAGAGAAGGGCCAAGGCCTATACAATCATCAACCACCAGCTGTACAAACGCAGCGTAAGTGGGGTGTTCCAGCGGTGCGTCGAGCCGGCTGAAGGGATTGAACTCCTACGGGAAATCCATGAAGGAGAGTGCGGACATCACGCCTCATCCAGAGCCATAGTGGCCAAAGCTTTCCGGCACGGTTTTTACTGGCCGACTGCGCTCAGAGACGCAGAAGAACTAGTGAAGAAGTGCAACGGCTGTCAGCGCTTCGCAAAGAAGAGACACCAGCCGGCTTCCGCCTTGAAAACCATCCCCATCACATGGCCGTTTGCCATATGGGGCTTGGATATGGTGGGCCCGTTCAGAACAGCGCGAGGCGGCATGACACATCTCTTAGTAATGATTGACAAATTCACTAAGTGGATAGAAGCCAAGCCAATCAAGAAGCTGGACGGCTCCACAGCCGTCACATTCCTCAAGGAAATCATCGTGAGGTTCGGCTACCCCCAAAGCATCATCACCGACAACGGCAGCAACTTCTCCCAAGGCATCTTCTCTCGCTATTGCGGGGAAATGGGGATCCGGATGGCCCTAGCCTCTGTGGCGCACCCGGAATCCAACGGACAAGTGGAGAAGGCTAACGGCTTGGTCCTTGCCAGCATCCGGCCCCGGCTGGTGGAGCCGCTCGAGCGAGCAGCCGGCTGCTGGATTGAAGAGCTGCCCAATGTGCTGTGGAGCCTACGCACAACGACAAACCGCTCAGTCGGCTTCACACCCTTCTTCCTCGTATACGGAGCCGAAGCCGTCCTGCCCACTGATATCGAGCACGACGCGCCAAGGATCAAGCTCTACACAGAAGCCGAAGCCAAAGAAGCTCGCGAAGATGGAGTCGACTTGGTCGAAGAAGCCCGGCTGCTGGCTGCGTCCAGATCTACTATCTACCAGCAGAGCCTCCGACGCTATCACAGCCGGAAGGTCCAGCCCTTAGCATTCCGAGAAGGAGACCTAGTGCTTCGGCTGATCCAGCGGACAGCCGGACAGCATAAACTGTCATCCCCATGGGAGGGTCCCTTCATCGTGAGCAAGGCAGTAGGCAATGATTCCTACTATCTCGTAGATGCCCAAGAGGCTAGAGAAAACAAGCCGGACAAGGCTGACGAGGAGACTAAATGTCCCTGGAATGTCAACTTGCTCCGCCCATTTTACACGTGAGAGCAGGAATGTATGTATCCCTTGTATCCCTTTTGTAAGCTATGAAAAAGCATGCGCCAAGAGCGCCGTTTCCGATAAGTTTTTCGCGTACTTTACTTTGTTCCGCCAATTGGCTTAAACCCTCTCACGCGGCCGGCTCAGTAACGTGATCCGGTTTCCGACAGCCGGCTTCCGATCCAGCTACAGACCGCAACCCGGCTGTCCGCTAGCGGGAGTAAGGCCTAGGGAGCCGGCACGCGAAGGACGACTAAGGGAAAGAGTAAAAGCGAATTGACTTGCAACTTTTCACAAAAGTGCCGGATTGCCAAACTCGGCTCGTTCGACTGAAATACTGTCGGCCTCACCCAGCGGCCCGCTCTTGATCCGGCAACGGATCGCAAGTCGGACGTACGACCGGCAAGAGCAAAGCCAAAGAGTGGGGCGGATGGGAAAAAGCGAACAAATCGAAAGAAAGCAAGTCGGCACACAAATGATTAACAAACACATTAAAGTGTGACATAATAAAAGGACGATAATATTCATACATATGCACCCGGCATCCCGGGGATTTAAAAAATTGTCTTGGCAAAAGCAACAACTAAGAGACAGGTAAATTAAGCACCGGCTGGAGGAGGACCAGCCGGAGGAGCATCAGCGGAGCCGGCTGCCGGGTCGTCCCTAGGCGCATCTTCCGCCTCCTCGTCTTGCATCTCCTCATCCTCGTCGTCAGACGGCGGGTTCGGGTCCGCAACGAAGAGGCCCTTGTCGACGAAGTCGGCGATGGCGCTGGCTCGGGCAAGCCGGGCAGTCTTGTATTCGGCCGGAAGCTTGTCCTCCACGCCGGCTCGCCGGTACTCGAGCTGCCCAAGGTCCACCTCGTTGTACCAGGAGAGGACAAAGGACAGCGCCATGTCGGCTCCAGCGCGCGTGGCAGACTCCTTCCAGTCGAGGAAGCGATCCGGCGCCCGCTCCATCCAGGAGATGAGGTTGGAGATATCTTGCGGCACCGCCTCCGCGGGCCACAGCATCGGGAACCGCTCCTCAGCCGCCTTCCGGAGCTCCCAGCCAAGCTTGGTGATGGGCTCGACGCGGGCGGCCATGGATGCCATGTAATCCTCCATGGTGAAGTACTCCGAGCTGCCCTCGCCAGTTGCCCGCCTCCTAGTCTCGCGCGCAACGCCAACGGCTGCTAATGCCGCATCCTGCGTTTCCGGGAAGGCCGCTGCAAGAAGAAGCACGTCAGAAATCGTCAAAGCCGAAATAAGCTGAAAAATGCAAATTTTCGAAGTCCTAAAGTAGGCCAGGCGGCAGCCGGCAAGAGCTGACTGCCCCCAGTCCGAAGATGGAAATTCCGAAGGATAAAAGGAAAAGCCTGGCGGCAGCCGGCAAGAACCGACTGCCCCCAGCCCAAAGATGGAGATAGCGAAAAAATCAGAGTTTCTGCCGCCGGCTGCCAACCTAAGCCGGCAGCCGACAGCCGAAAGCCGGCAAAGGGAAAGGAACAAAGAAGAAATGCACTCACCCGACAAGCCACGGTCGAGCGCGCCAATATCGTCCACCTAGCGCTTGGCGGTGGCCGACAGCTCCGTGGTCTTGGAGGTGACCTCCTCCTGAAGCGCAAGCCGCTGCTTCTCCTCCTCGGTCAGACGCATGCTCAGGTCCTCCACCTTCTCCTTCTCAGCCGTCCTGAGGAGGGCAAGCTCCTTGAGGTGGTTCTCCTCAAGCCGGCACAGCCGCGTTAGCTCCAGCTCAGCCACCTTGAGCTTGGCGGCAGCAGATCGGGCCGCCTCCTCGCTCTCGGCGCACTGAGCGCAAGCAGCCCGAAGATCCGCCTCCAGCCGCGGGACCTTGGCGGATTCAGCTGCAAGGCAGCCGGAAAGAAGCGTCAGCCAACCGAGACTAAAGAAAGAAGACATCAAGTCGGAAGGAGAAAGATCTTACCCTTGACGGCCTCCAGCTCGCGAGCCAAGTCGGCCCGGTCGAGCTTGGCCTTGTGGTAGTGGGTCACGACGCGGTTGTACAAGATGGTGCGCCGCTCTGCCACAGCCTAAGGAGAAAGAAAATCAGTCAACTAGACGAAACCCGGACCAGCTCCGAGCAGCCGGCCCATGCCTCGGAGGGCTACCAGGATAATAACCAAATTGAAAAACAAATGAAGCGCTTACCTTGCTGGCTTCCTCCACCTTGGCGACGTTGGCCGGGGTCTCGGCAGCCCTGGCCTTGAGGTTGGCCTGCAAGCCGGAGAATAACATCTTCACCGACGCTAGGCCTGGGTTCCCCTCCCGGCTGGTTACCTCGTAGGAGTCAGCGCTGAGCCACGCTTGCTCCATAGTGCCAGCCGAGCCAAGGCTGGAGTCGGAGGCGGACGGCACGTGCAGCAGCCGGGCTCCCTTGGCCACGTGCAGGCTCCCCAACGGCGCCGACGGGGCTTCCGTCCTCACCAGCGCGCGTGAGTCGGCGTCCTCCATGCGCGCCGGCTCATCCCTTGCCGGCTCCCGCCTGGCCGGCTCCTTCCTTGTCGGCTCCGGCGGTGGCGGCGCTCCGGGCGAAGCAGTTGGCCCAGTCGGCGCAGCCATCTCCAGCGCCTGAGGCTCCCCCTCCGGGCTCACCACCAACACCACCACGCTTGGTCCGGCTCCGGCTTCGGTCGCGGGTGGCGCAGCCCTGCTAGCCCCGGCTCCGCTCGAAGGCGGCACGCCCCGGCCGGCCCCAGCGGCTGGGTCCAGAAGATGCGCACGGCGCGGGAACATGTCGTCCGGCGTCGGGCGGCGCGTCGGCTCGGCCGCGTGCCGCGGCCAGGCGCTGAGGCAAGTGGCACGGCGAAGGAAGGCGCCCCTGCGGGAGGCGGAGTACCCGCAGGCGGCAGCGGCGTAGGCGCGCACGACGGAAGCTGTGGCGTCGACTCCCTCCTCTGTCGCGGAAGCGGCGACACGACACGCGGGGCTTGCCGGGAGCCGCCGCCCTGCGCGAACTTGATGGGGGCCCTAGCCGAACAAATAAGAAAAAGATAAGCATAAAGAGTAAGGAAAGAAAAGGAATCAAACAAGAGAAAAAGAGAGCTCACCCGGCCTGCTCCGGAACCTTCTTCGGCTGCTGCCGGCGGAGCTTCTTCGCCTTCGCCTCCAAGGCGACGGTGGAGCGGGGGTCGCCGACCCGCTTCTTCCCCTTGGGCGCCGAAGTCGCCGTGGTGCTTGGCGGCCTCGCGCGCAGAGGCACGGCGGGGATTGGCCCCGTGGCGGACGTCGCCGGTTCTTCGTCCACCTGCTGCTCCGGTGAAGGGGGCGGATTGTGCTCCCCCTGGCCGCCTAGGTCAGGCGCCTGCAGCAGGTCGTCATCGCCGGCCTGGTCGCCGGCTTGGTCAGCCGGATCGGCGTGATCCGGCGTCCACCTCCTTGTCGCCAGGTCGCCGTCCTCGACGTTCTGGCGGTCGAAGAGCTAGAAAAACAGAAGACATGAGCAAACAGCAAGCCGGAAGTCGGTAGAAAGAAAGAGAAGTCGGCCTCGCAGCCGCAAGCCGGAAGTCGGCCTAAAACAGTAAAGCTTACCAGCTCGGGCGGCAGGTCCCTGTTGCGGGGCGCGAGCCCGTAGTTCCACTCGTCCGGCATGTTCGCCTTGGTGATGTTATTCACCCGGCGGGCCACCTGGGCCTTGGAGAGCGGCGCCTTGGACGTCCGGGTCGGGTCGAACCGGCCGGACATGTGCCCGATCTTGTGGGTGCGCATTTGGAGCGGCAGCACCCGACGCTCGGCGATGGTGCAGAGGAGGTCCTCGGCGGTCAGCCCGTTCTCGACGGCCGCCCCCAGGAAATCCCAGAGTTGGCTCACCTCCGCGTCCGGGTCCGTCGTGCGGGCGTTGTAGCCCCAGTTGGTCCAGCCGACTGGAGGAGCCGGGTTGAACTCCGGCAGATTGATCCGGTCGACGAGCTGGCCCTCGTTGCGCACGTAGAAGAATGACATCTGCCAATTCTTCACCGAGTCAACGGTTGGAATCTTGGGGAAGGGCGTACCCGGCCGAGTGTAGATCGAGGCGGCGCCGCAGGTCCGCAGGTGGCCGTCAGTGGTCTGCGCCTTGAGGTAGAAGAGCCGGCTCCAGAAATCTATGTCTGGCCACAAGCCGGCGTACGCCTCCATGAAGGCCACGTAGCAGCCGAGGAGGACGCAGGCGTTGGCTGGCAGGTGGTGCAGCTGCAAGCCGAAGTAGTCGAGGAATTGGCGGAAGAAGTTGGACGCCGGCAGGCCCAACCCACGGTCGAGGTGCGCGCCGAAGACGACGCGCTCGCCAGGCTCCGGCTTGGGCTCCACCTCCGCGCCGGGCGCCCTCGTGGCCACCGTCGACGGGATCCGGCTGGGGTGCACCAAGCGCTCGATATCGTCGGCCCTCATGTAGGATCCCCTCCAAGATCCGCTGGCGGAGGCCATGGACGAAGAAGACGAGGAAGAGGACCACGAAAGGCGAAATGGGGAAGAAGAACCTCGCGAGGCCGGCGGCGACGGCGGCGGCGAAGGACGCACGGTTGAAACTCGGGGCCCCGTGGCGCCGGCTCGACGGAGTGGCGGCGGTGGCTTGACGGAGATGCGCTCGCCGGAGTTCGCCAGTGAGAGATGTTCGCCGGGGCAGCGAGGAGCCCGAGCGCGAGGAAGAGCGGAGCAAGAGCACGAGCGGAGCGGAGACGCGAGGAAGAAGAAGAAGTGCGGGAGTGCCGCCTCGATCCCCCCCGCGCGGCATTTATAGCAGCCCGGGGCGGACGGTTGGGCTCCAAGTGGCGTACGTGGCCACGTCGCCCGGATCTTCTGCGCAATAACTCCCCTCACGATCGCTGCGGTTACCGGAAACTGCCACACCACGTCGCCCACAACCGCACCGGATCCGGAGGAGACAGTGATGTGACCAGACGAACCGGCGGCAGAGCCCTGACGTCAGACCGGTCAAGTCGGGTGCAAGACCCGAGGCGGCGGAGACTCCGGCGCACCGCAAGCCGGAGCCGGACATTAAGTTCACCTCAGCCCAAAATTTGTCCAGCAAGGCGGAGACATCGCCAAAACTTGCGAGAAAGCAAAAGCTGCATAAGTGTAGATAGTGGCCGGCTAGGAGCAGCCGGCCGAGACGAGCCGGAAGAGGGCGCAGCCGGCTGAATGGAAATTCTCAGTCGGCCCCTCCGAGTGCCGTCAAATATACTCAAGAGATCAAAAGCCAGGAAAACCTGCCTAGGTCCTTCTTAACGCAGGACCTTGCCAGCTTCGGAGGCTAATGTCGGGGGGAAGACCCCGGGTAGGGCAATGGACGCGGAGCAGCCGGCTGGCCACTGGCCGGCTGGCGCCGTGGCCGGCTGGTCCGGAAGCCGGCTGGCTCTAGGTCCTAGTCGGCTTGGCTACGGCCGCCAATGCTGTAGCTGGGCCGGCTTCTACAAGCCATGTCCGACTGGGGGTTTGTACCTCAGACCGACTCGAGGCTGGCGAGTCTTGCACTAGAAGGAACCGGGTTGGTGATCCGGGTTCCCAAAGTCCACGCTGACTTCATCTTCCGTAAAGCGCGGGGCACTGTGGAGCAATAGTGCCACGCGCCAGACAGGCCATCATGGTCCACGTCGATCCGTACTGGCTACAGTGGCTGATGGCGATAGGGACACCTCCTCTCCATACCGCTGACCTCAGCAGCCGGATGGGACAGGCCATGAGGCCTCAACGGCTCCTGACGTCATTGCCTCGGGAAGGAGCGGAAGCCGGAGCCGGCCAAGCCGGCCCGTAGACTATAGGGTCTTATATGTAAAGTGCCGGTGCCTATATAAGCCGCACTACCCCCTCTCGTGCAGGGGATCGATCATTCTCACTTCATTTCCACCCATAGCGCTGCCCTGTGAGAGAGACTCTAGTCTTCCTTAACCTCCCAGGAGCAGCCGGACACAGCTCAAGGAGCAACCTTGTATTGTGTGATCATCATATACACTCTAGCAGGAGTAGAGGTGTTACCTCCATTGGAGGGCCTCGAACCTGGGTACGTCGCCGTGTCGCTCGTCCCCATACCCGCATCC
Organism: Lolium perenne; assembly: GCF_019359855.2. Taxonomy (NCBI): domain Eukaryota; kingdom Viridiplantae; phylum Streptophyta; class Magnoliopsida; order Poales; family Poaceae; genus Lolium; species Lolium perenne. The sequence goes on from NC_067247.2 coordinate 315,962,387, forward strand.
GGATACCGCCTTGAGATCTCCTAGGAACCACCTTCGTTAGCCACCCTATGGCATATGCCGTGACGATACCACGACAGGTGGAGGACGAGGTGGAGGTGGAGGACGAGGTGGAGGTGGAGGACGAGGTGGAGGTGGAGGACGAGGCGGAGGTGGAGGTGGAGGATGAGGCGGATGTGGAGGACGTGGACGAGGTGGAGGTGGACCTTTCCTTGGTGACATACCCTCTGCTTCTGGCGACGTGGCTTCCCAGTCCGCTCACACACAGTCTACTGAGGGGGAGATGGAGGTGGAGATGGAGGTGGAGGGGCAGGACGAGGAGGCGGAGAGGGAGATGGCGCCGAAGAAGTTGCGCGTTCGTGGTGAAGCGCAAGTCCCTGATGAGAGGAGGGAGCCTACTAGCCATGAAGCGAAAGCCCTCATCATCCCGAACGACAAAGAGTAATTTTAATTTTGAACATGTAGATTCATTTTGCTATGTACTAATGTTTTCATTATTGTGCATAACTGATTGGCATACTAATGTTTTGATTATTGTGCAACAATTGGACATATGACAAGGGGGTTCGCCAGCCGTCGAGCATGCTTGGAGCTCTTATTAGGCAGTATTGGCCGGGCTTTTACACTCCGGTCCCCGGCGGTGAGAAGAAGCTAGCCGAGACTTGGGCGGACTATGAGGCAGCTCCTTGCCCGGGCTTTGGGAAAGCTTCTGACGACGTGTACACCAAGTTTTGGGTAAAGCATGCTTCTCGAGTTTACTTCATAGTTGATAACCACACTATGCTAACTCATGTCTCTCTCACAATTATTATTATGCATGATTGCAGACCCATTATAAGGTGCCTGATGATATGGTTGAGCAAGGGAAGGCGGTACTGACTAGGGCTTGTCAGAGGTTGACAAGGCAACAATGGTACAATCAGAAGCATACCTGCATCGGGCACTTCAGGGCTGAGCAGGGCACGAGGGTCAAGAAAGCTGACAATATCAGGGACGATACTCAGCTGATGAAGGAAGATTACTTGAAGGTAAGTAAATATTCATTGAGACTCTATGTTGCTGCATAGTTGGGATTGCATTATGTGTTCTTCAAATGAGTTTTGGTTTTTCAGGTTATGCCCCTATGGTGCGAGAATCAGGAAGACGCATTTGAGGCCTTGGTAGCGAGGTGGGTTGGCGAAGACGCCGACTTCAACGCCAAGAGCGCTCGCAACAAGGAAAACCGGGGCACTGGAGGAACACACAGTGCGGGAAGCCGCAACACTGAGCGCTACAGGAAGCACAAGGTACATATATACATGGAACAACTTGCATTTATTTCCCCTCATATTACTACTTGATACACATAACATTTCTCTTGCTGTGCAGGAGGTGGAACTTGGGGAGCCTCTCACCGAGGTGGGAGGGTGGCAGAAGATGAAGCTGAAGCAAGCCGATCTGAGCCAGCCTCAGCCCTCGCTGCCCGAGTACTTCGGCTACGCCGAAGAGGAGTTGGATATGTACCGCTCGGTGTTCAAGGGTCTTCATCCGGAGGTGGATGATCCTATTCAGCAGGAGACCGACTTGACGGCGATTATGGTGGTGGGGAGCGGCGCGGAGCATGGCCGCACGAAGCTTCTTAGTGGGGTGATCAAGCCGCAGAGGACCCTCACGCAGATAAGGTCTACCCTTACCACCGGCGACCCACCGATCGCGCCTCCTTGACACCATCATATGGATGTAAGTTTTCTCAATTCCATCTTCTTTTCAACATTCATTCCTGAATGGCTAAATTGACATGACTCCTTTTCTTGGAAATTGTAGGCTAACTTTGAGGCCGCCTACGCGGCCACTTATGAGAAGTATTTGACGGTTGTAGCAGACTAGGACCTCAAGAGAGCGGCTTGGGAAGAGTACCAGGAGGCGACGAGTCGTGTAAGTTCCAATCTTTTATGGTTCAAAGACATGACAAGTCCCACCTCCCCTTCATTTTATTTCTGCAGTACTTGACATCTAAACTATCTTGCAGGCGCTCAGGACGTTCTTCCAGACTGGAGAGAGGATCGCACTTCCGGAAGAGGAGCCAACTAGGCCGGGGCCGACTCTAGTGTGCCCATCGAGGGAAGCTTTCGCGGCCACATACTATGCACGGACTCCGGTAAGTCCTGTGCCTAACCAGTTGTCACCGCTTTTCTTTCCCATGTCTAAGATGCTAACTCTTGTCAAACCTGTAGGGCACGGGAAGTTCGCGAAACCGACCCTCTCCTGGTTCGTCGCGCGAGGGCACACCGATGCACCCCAGCCACCATTCTCCTGGTGCTTCAGGGTTTTCACCTACTGGCGATGGTTCAGGCCATGGTTCTACCTCGGCCCACCTCGACAAAAGCCGGACGCATGAATGGACGAGTACATAACTTTGTTGGTTCCCCTGATCTTAGTTTCCCTTAGCTAGGTGTCTAGCGGGTGTGCGTTGATCGTGTGTGCCATGTGTCGACGATGATGATGATCGTGTGTGCTACATGCCACATATTTGTATCACGATGATGTTGTTGCTACATTTGATATGATGACGATGATGTTGTTGCTACATTTGATATGATGATGATGATGATTATGTGCTGTGCAACATTTGTGATGAATTTCAATGTATATTACTGCTATTTTTGTTGTGCTTGTTGTGCTGTGCCAGAAAATAACGCGGAAAACCAAATGGCATAGTCTGTGCCGACGGCAGCCCCTCGACGTGCCAAATGGCAGGAGCTATGCCGATGGCTATGGTGGTGCCCAGCAGCCGGCCGGAGCGGGCGGCGACGCGTCTGGGCCGATGAGCCGTCGGCGCAACAACAGGGGCGTGGATGCGTGGCAGCCTCTGGCCGTCCGAGCACAGCTTCTGGGCCGACGGCTTGGCCGTCGGCACAGCAGCAGGGCGTGGACGCGTGGCAGCCACTGGCCGTCGGCACAACACCCTTCCTGGCCTAACGGCCGTTAGCCGCTCCGCGGGCCCCACGCGGACTGTGCCGATGGCGTCGTCTGACCGTCGGGCTGGCATCTGTGCCGACGGCGACAGGGTCTGTGTCGAGGCAATATTGTGCCGACGGCGTTGTGCCGACGGTAGTGGATCCTGTGCCGACGGCTGCCGGCCATCGACAGCTTGGCTGGTTCCTGTAGTGAATTGCCAAATTGGCATGTTGATGATTGTGAGATTATCATTGTACAAAACTTCACCGTCGTCCTGGGGTGGGGAGGCGCAGGAGGGGATCTCCATGATCTGGAAGTGCAGTAAAGATAGGTTGTGAAGGAGATATGCCCTAGAGGCAATAATAAAGTGGTTATTATTTATATCTTTATGTTTATGATAAATGTTTATATATCATGCTAGAATTGTATTAACCGAAACATTAGTACATGTGTGATATGTAGACAAACAAGAAGTCCCTAGTATGCCTCTTAAACTAGCTTGTTGATTAATGGATGATTAGTTTCATAATCATGAACATTGGATGTTATTAATAACAAGGTTATGTCATTGTGTGAATGATATAATGGACACACCCAATTAAGCGTAGCATAAGATCTCGTCATTAAGTTATTTGCTATAAGCTTTCGATACATAGTTACCTAGTCCTTATGACCATGAGATCATGTAAATCACTTATACCGGAAAGGTACTTTGATTACACCAAACACCACTGCGTAAATGGGTGGCTATAAAGGTGGGATTAAGTATCCGGAAAGTATGAGTTGAGGCATATGGATCAACAGTGGGATTTGTCCATCCCGATGACGGATAGATATACTCTGGGCCCTCTCGGTGGAATGTCGTCTAATGTCTTGCAAGCATATGAATGAGTTCATAAGAGACCACATACCACGGTACGAGTAAAGAGTACTTGTCAGGAGACGAGGTTGAACAAGGTATAGAGTGATACTGAAGATCAAACCTCGGACAAGTAAAATATCGCGAGACAAAGGGAATTGGTAATGTATGTGAATGGTTCATTCGATCACTAAAGTCATCGTTGAATATGTGGGAGCCATTATGGATCTCCAGATCCCGCTATTGGTTATTGGTCGGAGTGAGTACTCAACCATGTCCACATAGTTCTCGAACCGTAGGGTGACACACTTAAAGTTGGATGTTGAAATGGTAGTACTTGAATTATGGAATGGAGTTCGAATATTTGTTCGGAGTCCCGGATGAGATCCCGGACATCACGAGGAGTTCCGGAATGGTCCGGAGAATAAGATTCATATATAGGATGTCATTTTATGTGAAATAAAATGTCGCGGAAGGTTCTATGGAAGGTTCTAGAAGGTTCTAGAAAAGTCCGGAAGAAACCACCAAGGAAGGTGGAGTCCACAAGGGACTCCACCTCCATGGCCGGCCAGCCCTAGTGGGGGTGGAGTCCCAAGTGGACTCCACCATAGGGGGCCGGCCACCCCCCACATGGGAGGTGGGAATCCCACCTTTGGGTGGGAGTCCTAGTTGGGCTAGGTTTCCCCCTCCTATGGAAGGTTTTGGTTTCGGGTCTTATTCGAAGACTTGGACACCAACACTTGGGATCCACCTATATAATGAGGGGCCAAGGGAGGGGGCCGGCCACCCTAAGACCATAGCTTGGCCGCCCCCCTTGAGTGGCCGGCCACCCCCTCCCAAACCCTAGCTTTGCTCCTCCACTTCATATTTCCCGCGTAGCTTAGCGAAGCTCCGCCGGACTTCTACACCGCCACTGACACCACGCCGTCGTGTTGTCGGATTCAAGAGGAGCTACTACTTCCGCTGCCCGCTGGAACGGGGAGGTGGACGTCGTCTTCATCAACAACCGAACGTGTGACCGAGTACGGAGGTGCTGCCCGTTCGTGGCGCCGGAACCGATCGTGATCAAGATCTTCTACGCGCTTTTGCAAGCGGCAAGTGATCGTCTACCGCAGCAACAAGAGCCTCATCTTGTAGGCTTTGGAATCTCTTCAAGGGTGAGACTCGATACCCCCTCGTTGCTACCGTCTTCTAGATTGCATCTTGGCTTGGATTGCGTGTTCGCCGTAGGAAAATTTTTGTTTTCCATGCAACGTTATCCTACAGTGGTATCAGAGCCGTGTCTATGCATAGATGGTTGCACGAGTAGAACACAATGGTTTGTGGGCGTTGATGCTCTTGTTATCTTTAGTTTGAGTACTTTGCATCTTTATGGCATAGTGGGATGAAGCGGCTCGGACTAACTTTACATGACCGCGTTCATGAGACTTGTTCCTCGTTCGACATGCAACTTGTATTGCATAAGAGGCTTTGCGGGTGTCTGTCTCTCCTACTATAGTAAAGATTCAATTTACTCTTCTATTGAAAACATTAGTATCAACGTTGTGGTTCATGTTCGTAGGTAGATTAGATCTCTCTCGAAAACCCTAAACCACGTAAAATATGCAAACCAAATTAGAGACGTCTAACTTGTTTTTGCAGGGTTTGGTGATGTGATATGGCCATAATGTGATGATGAATATGTATGAGATGATCATTATTGTATTGTGGCAACCGGCAGGAGCCTTATGGTTGTCTTTAAATTTCATGTTGAGTAGTATTTCAAAGTAGTTGTAATAGTTGCTACATGGAGGACAATCATGAAGACGGCGCCATTGACCTTGACGCTACGCCGACGATGATGGAGATCATGCCCGAAGATGATGGAGATCATATCCGTGCTTTGGAGATGAAGATCAAAGGCGCAAGAACAAAAGGGCCATATCATATCACATATGAACTGCATATGATGTTAATCCTTTTTATGCATCTTTTTTTGCTTAGATCGCGACGGTAGCATTATAAGATGATCCCTCACTAAAATCTCAAGATAATAAAGTGTTCATCCTTAGTAGCACCGTTGCCAAGTCTTGTCGTTTCGAAGCACCTCGTGATGATCGGGTGTGATAGATTCAATAAGTACATATAACGGGTGCAAGACAGTTTTGCACATGCGGATACTAAGGTGGCCTTGACGAGCCTAGCATGTACAGACATGGTCTCGGAACACATGATACCGAAAGGTAGAGCATGAATCATATGGTTGATATGATGAACACTTTGAGTGTTCGCCATTGAAATCACACCTTTTCTCGTGATGATCGGGTTTAGGTGCGGTGGATTTGGTTCGTGTGATCACTAAGACAATGCGAGGGATATTGTTTTGAGTGGGAGTTCACTTAGGTTTTTAATTATGTTGAATTAAAATTTGAACTCAATTTGTCATAAACTTAGTCTAAACTATTGCAAATATATGTTGTAGAGATGGCGTCCCCAATCAATTTTAATCAGTTCCTAGAGAAAGAGAAACTTAAGAGCAACGGTAGCAACTTCACCGACTGGTTCCGTCATGTGAGGATCTTCCTCTCTGGCGGAAATCTGCAATTTGTGCTTGATGCACCGCTAGGTGACCCTCCTGCAGAAGATGAATCCGATGAAGTAAAAGCTGTTTACGCGACTCGGAAAACTCGGTACTCTCAAGTTCAGTGTGCCATCCCGTGCGACTGAATCCGATCTTCAAAAACGTTTTGAGCACCATGATCCTCATGAGTTGATGAATGAGCTGAAAGCTATATTCGAGACTCATGCGGCCGTGGAATGCTATGAAGCATCGAAACATTTCTTCAGCTGTATGATGGAAGAAGGCAGCTCCGTTAGTGAGCACATGCTCGCCATGACCGGGCATGCGAAGAAACTCAGTGACTTGGGAATAGTGATTCCTAACAGACTGGGGATTAATCGTGTCCTTCAATCACTGCCACCAAGTTACAAGAACTTTGTGATGAACTACAATATGCAGAACATGAACAAGGAGTTACCTGAACTTTTTGGCATGCTAAAAGCTGCTGAGATTGAGATCAAGAAAGAGCACCAAGTGTTGATGGTCAACAAGACCACCGGTTTCAAGAAACAGGGCAAGTCTAAGGGAAAATTCAAGAAGGGTGGCAAGAAAGCTGCCACGCCTCCTATGAAACCTAAGAACGGCCCTAAGCCTGATGCTGAGTGCTATTACTGCAAGGAGAAGGGACACTGGAAGCGTAATTGCTCCAAGTATCTGGCTGATCTGAAGAGCGGCCTTGTCAAGAAGAAGAAAGAAGGTATATTTGATATACATGTTATAGATGTTCATTTCACTGGTTCTCGTTCTAGTACCTGGGTATTTGATACTGGTTCGGTTGCTCATATTTGTAACTCGAAACAGGAACTAAAGAATAAACGACAACTGCTGAAAGATGAAGTGATGATGCGCGTTGGAAACGGATCCAAGGTCAATGTGATCGCAGTCGGCACACTTCCTCTACATCTACCTTCGGGATTAGTTTTAAGCCTAAATAATTGCTATTATGTACCTGCGTTGAGCATGAACATTATATCTGGATCTTGCTTAATGCAAGACGGTTATTCATTCAAGTCTGAGAATAATGGTTGTTCTATTTTTATGAATAATATCTTTTATGGTCGAGCACCACAAAAGAATGGCTTATTTCTGTTAGATCTCGATAGTAGTGATACGCACATACATAACATTGATGCTAAGCGAATTAAACTTAATGATAATTCTACTTATATGTGGCACTGCTGCCTTGGTCATATTGGAGTGAAACGCATGAAGAAACTCCATACCGATGGATTACTTGAATCACTTGACTTTGAGTCACTTGATAGATGCGAAGCATGTCTAATGGGAAAAATGACAAAGACTCCATTTTCTCAGTATGATGGAGCGAGCCATCGACTTATTGGAAATCATACATACCGATGTATGTGGACCAATGAGCGTAGCATCGCGCGGTGGTTATCGTTATGTTCTAACCTTCACAGATGATCTGAGTAGATATGGGTATATCTATTTCATGAAACATAAATCCGAAACTTTCGAGAAGTTTAAGGAATTTCAAAGTGAAGTAGAAAATCAACGTAACAAGAAGATCAAATTTCTACGATCTGATCGGGGAGGTGAATATCTGAGTTATGAGTTTGGCATGCATTTAAAGAAATGCGGAATACTTTCACAATTGACACCGCCGGGAACACCTCAACGAAACGGTGTGTCCGAACGTCGTAATCGAACTCTCTTAGATATGGTTCGTAGTATGATGTCTCTTACTGATTTGCCGTTATCATTTTGGAGTTATGCATTAGAGACAGCCGCATTCACTTTAAATAGAGCACCATCAAAATCCGTAGAAACGACACCGTATGAATTGTGGTTTAATAAGAAACCTAAGCTGTCGTTCCTGAAAGTTTGGGGTTGCGAAGCCTATGTAAAGAAGTTACAACCGGACAAGCTAGAACCCAAAGCGAAGAAATGCGTCTTCATAGGTTACCCTAAGGAAACTATAGGGTACACTTTCTATCACAGATCCGAAGGCAAAATCTTTGTTGCTAAGAACGGAACCTTTCTTGAGAAAGAATTTCTCACTAAAGAAGTGACTGGAAGAAAAGTAGAACTCGATGAGATTGATGAATCTATACTCGTTGATCGAGTAGCGCAAAGATCGAAGTTGTACTGCACCGCCTACACCGGCAACAGAGAGGAAGCTAATGATAATGATCATGAAACTTCGAACGAGGAAACTACTGAACCTCGCAGATCGACAAGGGAACGTGCCACTCCTGATTGGTATGATCCTTGTCTAAATGTCATGATTGTAGATAACAATGATGAGGACCCTGCGACGTATGAAGAAGCGATGATGAGCCCAGATTCCAACAAATGGCAAGAAGCCATGAAATCCGAAATGGGATCCATGTATGATAACAAAGTATGGACTTTGGTAGACTTACCTGATAGCCGAAAGGCTGTCGAGAATAAATGGATCTTCAAGAGAAAAACAGATGCTGATGGTAATATTTCTGTCTATAAAGCTCGACTTGTCGCAAAGGGTTTCCGACAAATTCAAGGAGTTGACTACGATGAGACTTTCTCACCTGTAGCGAAGCTAAAATCTGTAAGGATTTTGTTAGCAATAGCTGCATTTTTCGATTATGAGATTTGGCAGATGGATGTCAAAACGGCGTTCCTTAATGGAGACATTGAGGAAGAGTTGTATATGGTACAACCCAAAGGTTTTGTCGATCCTAAAAATGCTGACAAAGTATGCAAACTTCAGCGTTCAATCTATGGACTGAAGCAAGCATCAAGAAGTTGGAACCGACGCTTTGATAAGGTGATCAAAGACTTCGGGTTTATACAGTGTCATGGAGAGGCCTGTATTTACAAGAAAGCGAGTGGGAGCTCTGTAGCATTCCTGATATTATATGTAGATGACATATTATTGATCGGGAATGATATAGAACTATTAAGCAGTGTTAAGGGTTATTTGAATAATAGTTTTTCAATGAAAGACCTTGGTGAAGCATCGTATATATTAGGCATCAAGATTTATAGAGATAGATCAAGACGCCTAATAGGGCTATCACAGAGTACATATCTGGACAAGATTCTAAAGAAGTTTAGAATGGACGAAAGTAAGAAAGGGTTCTTACCTATGTTACTGTGCAAGGTATTGAGTAAAACTCAAGGACCGGCTACGGCAGAAGAAAGAGAAAGGATGTGTAACATCCCCTATGCCTCGGCAGAGGATCTATCATGTATGCCATGCTATGTACTAGACCGGATATAGCACATGTCGTTAGTTTGACTAGCAGATATCAAAGTGATCCAGGAATGGAACACTCGGACAGCGGTCAAGAATATCCTGAAGTACTTGAAAAGAACTAAGGATATGTTTCTTTGTTATGGAGGTGACCAAGAGCTCGTTGTAAACGGTTACACCGATGCAAGTTGGAACACCGATCCCGATGACTCTAAGTCACAACTGGGTACGTGTTTATATTGAATGGTGCTGCATGAAGCTGGGCAAGCTCAAGCGGTGCACGGTGGCGAAGTCTTCAACAGAATCAGAGTACATAGCGGCTTCAGAGGCTTCATCAGAAGCGGTATGGATGAAGAGGTTCATTGTAGAGCTCGGTGTGGTTCCTAGTGCATTGGACCCATTAATCATTTATTGTGATAACATGGGTGCCATCGCCAATGCACAAGAGCCAAGGTCACACAAGAGGCTGAAGCATATCAAGCTGCGTTACCACTCGATTCGCGAGTACATCGAAGATGGAGAAGTAAAGATTTGCAAAGTACACCGATCTGAATGTAGCAGATCCGTTGACTAAAGCTCTCCCTAGGGCAAAGCATGACCAACACCAGAATGCCATGGGTGTTAGGTATATTACAATGTAATCTAGATTATTGACTCTAGTGCAAGTGGGAGACTCAAGGAGATATGCCCTAGAGGCAATAATAAAGTGGTTATTATTTATATCTTTATGTTTATGATAAATGTTTATATATCATGCTAGAATTGTATTAACCGAAACATTAGTACATGTGTGATATGTAGACAAACAAGAAGTCCCTAGTATGCCTCTTAAACTAGCTTGTTGATTAATGGATGATTAGTTTCATAATCATGAACATTGGATGTTATTAATAACAAGGTTATGTCATTGTGTGAATGATATAATGGACACACCCAATTAAGCGTAGCATAAGATCTCGTCATTAAGTTATTTGCTATAAGCTTTCGATACATAGTTACCTAGTCCTTATGACCATGAGATCATGTAAATCACTTATACCGGAAAGGTACTTTGATTACACCAAACACCACCGCGTAAATGGGTGGCTATAAAGGTGGGATTAAGTATCCGGAAAGTATGAGTTGAGGCATATGGATCAACAAAGTGGGATTTGTCCATCCCGATGACGGATAGATATACTCCGGGGCCCTCTCGGTGGAATGTCGTCTAATGTCTTGCAAGCATATGAATGAGTTCATAAGAGACCACATACCACGGTACGAGTAAAGAGTACTTGTCGAGACGAGGTTGAACAAGGTATAGAGTGATACCGAAGATCAAACCTCGGACAAGTAAAATATCGCGAGACAAAGGGAATTGGTAATGTATGTGAATGGTTCATTCGATCACTAAAGTCATCGTTGAATATGTGGGAGCCATTATGGATCTCCAGATCCCGCTATTGGTTATTGGTCGGAGTGAGTACTCAACCATGTCCACATAGTTCTCGAACCGTAGGGTGACACACTTAAAGTTGGATGTTGAAATGGTAGTACTTGAATTATGGAATGGAGTTCGAATATTTGTTCGGAGTCCCGGATGAGATCCCGGACATCACGAGGAGTTCCGGAATGGTCCGGAGAATAAGATTCATATATAGGATGTCATTTTATGTGAAATAAAATGTCGCGGAAGGTTCTATGGAAGGTTCTAGAAGGTTCTAGAAAAGTCCGGAAGAAACCACCAAGGAAGGTGGAGTCCACAAGGGACTCCACCTCCATGGCCGGCCAGCCCTAGTGGGGGTGGAGTCCCAAGTGGACTCCACCATAGGGGGCCGGCCACCCCCCACATGGGAGGTGGGAATCCCACCTTTGGGTGGGAGTCCTAGTTGGGCTAGGTTTCCCCCTCCTATGGAAGGTTTTGGTTTCGGGTCTTATTCGAAGACTTGGACACCAACACTTGGGATCCACCTATATAATGAGGGGCCAAGGGAGGGGGCCGGCCACCCTAAGACCATAGCTTGGCCGCCCCCCTTGAGTGGCCGGCCACCCCCTCCCAAACCCTAGCTTTGCTCCTCCACTTCATATTTCCCGCGTAGCTTAGCGAAGCTCCGCCGGACTTCTACACCGCCACCGACACCACGCCGTCGTGTTGTCGGATTCAAGAGGAGCTACTACTTCCGCTGCCCGCTGGAACGGGGAGGTGGACGTCGTCTTCATCAACAACCGAACGTGTGACCGAGTACGGAGGTGCTGCCCGTTCGTGGCGCCGGAACCGATCGTGATCAAGATCTTCTACGCGCTTTTGCAAGCGGCAAGTGATCGTCTACCGCAGCAACAAGAGCCTCATCTTGTAGGCTTTGGAATCTCTTCAAGGGTGAGACTCGATACCCCCTCGTTGCTACCGTCTTCTAGATTGCATCTTGGCTTGGATTGCGTGTTCGCCGTAGGAAAATTTTTGTTTTCCATGCAACGTTATCCTACAGGTTGCACCTCTCATCAGACCACCGAGAGCACGCAGCTACATATCCTCGAGAGCCATTACTACCTTTCAACAACTATATCGATTAGTTAGAGCCTTTCCGCAATTACATCGATTAGTTAAGAGTTAGGATGCCTCCTCAATGTGAGTTTCAATTTTTTTACTAAGGTAGCTACCATTCGAATCTCTCAGATAATTCACAAGGTGGTTAGGCCAACACAGACGGCTTTCATGCCGGGACGCCATATCCTTGAGGGAGTATATGTCCTACATGAAGCTCTTCATGAAATTAATCGGAAAATATTAGACGGAGTTCTTTTCAAAATTGACTTTGAGAAGACTTACGACAAAGTTAAATGGCCATTCCTCCAACAAGTACTAAGGATGAAAGGCTTTGATCCCAAATGGTGTGATTTGATTAAAAACTTTGTCCAGGGAGGTAGTGTCGGAATTAAGGTTAATGACGATGTTGGACACCATTTCCAAACTAGGAAAGGATTGAGACAAGGTGGCCCTTTTTCTCCAATTCTTTTCAACATTGTCGTCGATGTTCTTGCCATCTTAATTGCTCGTGCGAAAGAAGAGGGTCATGTAGGGAGTCTCATTCCTCATTTGGTTGATGGGGGAGTATGGATACTCCAATATGCAGATGACACAATATTATTCTTGGAACATGATGTTGAAAAGGCCGTAAATATGAAATTAATACTTTCTATGTTTGAGCAATTGTCTGGATTGAAAATTAACTTTCATAAAAGTGAGCTATTCTATTTTGGGAAGGCTAAATAAAAGGAATAGGATTACAGACAAATTTTTGGGTGTGAGGCTACGTTTGCGCATTCGGATCTCCAACCGATCGGCGCCCTTCATCTCTACGATTGAGCAACCTCTCCTCTCTGACCATGAGCAACCCCTCTTTGCCATCGTACTCCAATAGCGAGGGGAAGCTGCCGGGATGGCGCTATTGGTGGGAAAGAACTGCCACGCCTAGCTCCCCGCCGATGGACGGCCAGGAGGAGGAGGGGGAGGCCGTCACCGACGACGGCCAGGAGGAGGAAGAGGAAGAGGAGGAAGATTCCAGGTGGAGACAGCTGGAGGCGGAGAAGGCGGATGAGGAGGCGGTGGCGGCAAAGAAGGCTAGGGCCCGGGCGAAGGCGAAGACGGAGGTGCAGCCGGCGTGCACCGACGACGACGAGGACACCAAGGACTACTCGTCGGAGGGAGGCACAAGCTCCTCGGATGCGTCGAACGCTACTACCTCTTCGGAAGAGGTGACGAGCAGGAAGCGCCTCCGTGAGGATGACGAGGCGGGGCCATCAAAGAAGAAGTAGCTTACTTTTAAAACTAGTTTGAACATATTTTTCATGTCTTTATGTTTAATTCGTTTGAACATGCTCAAAATCTCAATTCTACCTACAAATTGTTCTCTCTATTGAAATGAAAATGCAAAAAAGAGAAAAAAGAGTTATTTTAATGTTTGAGGGCCGTGGCTGGTGAGCGACACGCCCCAAACGCAACACGAAGCGGAGACATCGCCAAATCCGGCGCGATTTGTGGAACATTTTGGAGGACACAACTGGAGATGCTCTTAACCTCTAAACCTCTAGTAGGCAACATACCCGGCACAATATGGCACTCTGAGAACATATCTAGTGATACCGCACTCCGAGCACCATGATACCACTCTTCAAAATTTAAGTTTTAAATGTCAAAAATATTAAAACCAAAATTTTGCGTCTTTGCAAGATGCGTGTCTATGTGCCCCGTTACTTCCATAACCAAATTCAAGATACCCTAAGAGAAAAAAATGAGAATTCAAACATGAATAGTGTCACATAAAGACAAAAACACAAAATGGTACTATTCACATAGTATCTGTCTTTTTTTTGTTTCTCTTGGTGTATTTTAAATTTGGCTGTGAAAAATCTAGAGAATGTTAACACACATCTTGTGAACTGCCAGAAATTTATTTCGAATTTTTTGATACATAGAATTCAAATTTTGTGAAATGGTATCATGGTATCATGTAAGGTATGGTATCACTAGATATATTCCCGTGGCACTCTGGCGAGACATCTATGGACCATTTATCCAGAGAAAGCAACATGATCTAACATGTGGCTAAATTAGGAAATAGGCGCTGGATAGTACGGGCGTGTTTGGTTGTCTGGGCCGAAAACCTGCATGCCTGCGCCAGCGAGATGGGAGGCATTGCGCGTCGTGAAAGGGCCATGGGCCACTTTTGGCGGGTCGTTTGGTAGCTTCTGCGCCCTTTTGCGCGCCGGAGAAGGAACCCAGACCTCATCGTTTGGTTGCTCATTTCCAGCCCATCTTGCACGCAGGAAAACATGAATCTGCTGTTTGGTTGCTCAAATAACAAGTCCATATCCTTACCACAATTCAAATAGGGTGAGATTACCATGCCATGGCATCTTACATACGATCAGAGATCACTCAGAAGAACAAGATCCTAACGATCACCACGATGAGGAAGGCGATGATGTAATCTTTCACCCGGCTGGGATGTACCTCCGGCGGTGCTCCTTGTAGAGCATGTACTTCCTCCAGCGGCAGCTGTGCTAATGGCACTGCCTCATCGATGGCATGATCTTCCTGCAGCTCCTCTTCCAGGAAGCTGAGGTACTCTTGTTGTGCCTCCTCCAATGTTGCATATCATCGGTAGCTGTTGTTGGAGTAGCCATTGACCTGATCTTGATAGACTCTCCATGATCTATAGATTCCTCGAACCCGCCCGTGAAACACCACATACCACTAGCATGCAAAAAGAAGAAGTTAGCAATCACAACAATGAAGCAATTCAGAAATAAGCAATAGAACAAGAAAAGTGTTGACAGTAAATCTGAAACTAACAGGGGCATGCATATCATTCCAAAAGTCAATCAGAAGTTTATCCTACACTACCGTGGTGTCGTCCTACCACCACAACAAAAGTGGGTGTCTCATCCTAACATCGCAAAGTTCACCATCACCTGGGGGTTAGTATATACCACCTCATCATACTTACAAAAGGGGCCAAATGTTTTTCATCCTAGCTACTGCTAGAATATACATCATCATCATCATCATCATCATCATCATCATCATCCCCATCTCCATGCATGCAACCCTGATCCACACCCTTAAGGGCACCGCTACACCTTGCCGTGGTACTTGCCAAGGTAGTTCCTCAACCAGAGGACGCGGTGTGGCTCGATCATGCCGACGAAGCTGGATCCCTGTGAAGGAGATATGCCCAAGAGGCCATAATAAAAGTGGTTATTATATATCTTTATGTTTATGATAAATTTTTATATACCATGCTATAATTGTATTAACCGAAACATTGATACATGTGTGATATGTAAACAACAAAGAGTCCCTAGTATGCCTCTTAACTAGCTTGTTGATTAATGGATGATTAGTTTCATAATCATGAACATTGGATGTTATTAATAACAAGGTTATATCATTGTATGAATGATGTAATGGACACACCCAATTAAGCGTAGCATAAGATCACGTCATTAAGTTATTTGCTATAAGCTTTCGATACATAGTTACCTAGTCCTTATGACCATGAGATCATGTAAATCACTTATACCGGAAAGGTACTTTGATTACATCAAACGCCACTGCGTAAATGGGTGGTTATAAAGGTGGGATTAAGTATCCGGAAAGTATGAGTTGAGGCATATGGATCAACAGTGGGATTTGTCCATCCCGATGACGGATGGATATACTCTGGGCCCTCTCGGTGGAATGTCGTCTAATGTCTTGCAAGCATATGAATAAGTTCATAAGAGACCACATACCACGGTACGAGTAAAGAGTACTTGTCAGGAGACGAGGTTGAACAAGGTATAGAGTGATACCGATGATCAAACCTCGGACAAGTAAAATATCGCGTGACAAAGGGAATTGGTATCGTATGTGAATGGTTCATTCGATCACTAAGTCATCGTTGAATATGTGGGAGCCATTATGGATCTCCAGATCCCGCTATTGGTTATTGGTCGGAGTGAGTACTCAAACCATGTCCGCATAGTTCGCGAACCGTAGGGTGACACACTTAAGGTTGGATGTTGAAATGGTAGAACTTGAATATGGAATGGAGTTTGAATATTTGTTCGGAGTCCCGGATGAGATCCCGGACATCACGAGGAGTTTCGGAATGGTCCGGAGAATAAGATTCATATATAGGAAGTCATTTTATAAGATTTAAAATGATCCGGAAGGTTCTATGGAAGGTTCTAGAAGGTTCTAGAAAAGTCCAGAAGAAACCACTAAGGAAGGCGGAGTCCCGGAGGGTCTCCACCTCCCATGGCCGGCCAACCCTAAGGGGAAGGAGTCCCAAGTGGACTCCCCTAAGGGGGCCGGCCACCCCCTCCCAAGGAAGGGTGGGAATCCCACCTCTAGTGGGAGTCCTAGCTTGGGTAGGTTTCATGTGATATGGAAGGTTTTGGTTTGGGGTCTTATTCGAAGACTTGTAGACCAACTCTTGGGTGTTCCACCTATATAATGAGGGCCAAGGGGAGGGGGCCGGCCACCCCAAGACCACAAGGTGGCCGCACCCCCTAGTGGCCGGCGCCCCCCCTCTCCCAAACCCTAGCGGCCCTCTCTCCTCCACCACATCCCGCACGCTTAGCGAAGCTCTGCCGGGTTTCTCCACCACCATCGACACCACGTCGTCGTGCTGCCGGATTCAAGAGGAGATACTACTTCCGCTGCCCGCTGGAACGGGGAGGTGGACGTCGTCTTCATCAACAACCGAACGTGTGACCGAGTACGGAGGTGCTGCCCGTTCGTGGCGCCGTGATCAAGATCTTCTACGCGCTTTTGCAAGCGGCAAGTGAACGTCTACCGCAGCAACAAGAGCCTCATCTTGTAGGCTTTGGAATCTCTTCAAGGGTGAGACTCGATAATCCCCTCGTTGCTACCGTCTTCTACATTGCATCTTGGCTTGGATTGCGTGTTCGCGGTAGGAAAAATTTTGTTTTCTATGCAACGAATCCCTACAGCGGTATCAGAGCCGTGTCTATGCATAGATGGTTGCACGAGTAGAACACAATGTTTTTGTGGGCGTTGATGCTCTTGTTGTCTTTAGTTTGAGTACTTTGCATCTTTGTGGCATAGTGGGATGAAGCGGCCCGGACTAACTTTACATGACCGCGTTCATGAGACTTGTTCCTCGTTTGACATGCAACTTGTATTGCATAAGAGGCTTTGCGGGTGTCTGTCTCTCCTACTATAGTGAAGATTCAATTTACTCTTCTATTGACAACACTAGTATCACCGTTGTGGTTCATGTTCGTAGGTAGATTAGATCTCTCTCGAAAACCCTAAACCACGTAAAATATGCAAACCAAATTAGAGACGTCTAACTTGTTTTTGCAGGGTTTGGTGATGTGATATGGCCATAATGTGATGATGAATATGTATGAGATGATCATTATTGTATTGTGGAAACCGGCAGGAGCCTTATGGTTGTCTTTAATTTTCATGTTGAGTAGTATTTCAAAGTAGTTGTAATAGTTGCTACATGAGGTGAACAACCATGAAGACGGCGCCATGGACCTTGACGCTACGCCGACGATGATGGAGATCATGCCCGTTGATGATGGAGATCATGTCCGTGCTTTGGAGATGAAGATCAAAGGCGCAAAGACAAAAGGGCCATATCATATCACATATGAATTGCATGTGATGTTAATCCTTTATGCATCTTATTTTGCTTAGAACGCGACGGTAGCATTATAAGATGATCCCTCACATTAATATCAAGATAATAAAGTGTTCTCCCCTCGTATGCACCGTTGCCAAAGTTCGTCGTTTCAAAGCATCTTGTGATGATCGGATGTGATAGATTCAACGTTCATATACAACGGGTGTAAGCCATGTTGCACACGCGGAATACTTGGGTTTGCTTGACGAGCCTAGCATGTACAGACATGGCCTCGGGACAACAGAAACCGAAAGGTTGAACACGAGTCATATGGATGATATGATCAACATGTTGATGTTCACCATTGAAGCTACATCATCTCACGTGATGATCGGTTTTGGTATAGTGGATTTGGATCGTGTACCACTTAACAACTATGAGGGATGCTGTATTAAGTGGAAGTTCATTAGTAATTAGATTAAAACATGAACTAATTATCATAAACATAGTCTGAGTAGTATTTTGAATTAATTTTGTAGTATTGGCATCCGTTTTTCTACCATGCGCTAGTCTTGTTATTGAGATAGAAATACTGTTAAAATCTGACAAGAAACTTTACGGACTGGTACCGTATTGTTAAAGAATCAAGAAGTGATTAAGTCCTATTGCAAACTTTTAGTAAACCTCACATTGTTGATTCAAAGAGCTATGGTTTCAATTAGTACATAAAGTTATCTTGTCTCCGTGAAACTCGAAGTTCAAATCTGTTTGAAAAGTAAGGAGCTGAAAATTTAGTTTTCAGAAATAATCAAGGTATGAGATATATGTGATATCTAAGACCTTATTGCAAGATGATAGAATGTAATTTGGTGAGACTACATAAACTCATAAGTTTTATGGGAATGTACGAAGGTTGAAGACGCAAGGCGTCCCAATCCTCCAACTATTGGGGCACTAACAATATTCGCATATCCATGAAGTTATCATCCTTAGTATGCACCGTTGCTAAGACTCGTCGTATCGAAGCATCACGTGATGATCGGGTGTTATAGATTCTACGTGTGCATACAACGGGTGCAAGCCAGATTTGCACATGCGAATACCAAGGTTAAAACTTTATGAGCCTAGCATGTACAGACATGGTCTCAGAAAGTCATCATGATACAATGGATAAAATTATGAGTGAAATTGTTCATCATATTACAAGGTTACTAATAGTGAAATCCGGAACACTTGTCATATGATGATCAACTTCAAAGTAAGAACCTCAAGGTTATTGGTATTTGACCAACAAACCGAGAAGTTATTGAAGTTAATGTGTTTTACTGAATAATGAGGAAAGCTAAAAGAGAAACTACAAAAGATTATTGGCAGAAAGAAAGAAAAGACTAGAATGTCTAGCTCAGGTATATATAAATGATATACATGTTATGGTTATATTCCTAGTTAGTTCACACAATGAAATTCTTGGGTATTTGTACCATATTGGTTGGTATGAAGTGTCATGCAAAACAACACAATACAAGAATACAATGGCCTAAGTGACTGACAAGGAATATGATAGGAATGCACGACTGGAACTAAATAAAGTGTTATTATGTTCATCGTTAGCATTCTATCTAGCCCTTAGAATTTATAATAAAGAAACTTAATAATTGTTATTTTGCTCTGGTCAAATGAAAACAATGAGTTGTTCAAATTATGATATTACTCCATATACGATGGATAAGTTATTATAAATCTTAATGGTGAAACACACATACATAACACTGACGCTAAAATGCCATAGGGCAAATGATTTGAATTCCACTTATTTGTGGAACCGCCATTTAGGTCATGTTAGAAAGGAACGCATGAAGGAACTCCATGCAAATGGATTTTTGGAGTCATTTGATTTTTGAATCATTTGGCGCTTGCAAATCTTTTCTAAAGAGAATGATTAAAATACCGTTCATAGGCCAAGAGTTGAACGGGCAACTAACTTAGTGAAAACATACATGATGATATATGTGGTTCACTGGGCATAGTTGTGTGCGGGAGATTCTTCTACTTCATGAAAACTTCCAACAATAAATTGAGTATATATATGTGGATATATTCGATAAGGAAGAAGTTTGAAACATTTGAATGGATTCAAATAAATTTCAACATGAAGTGGAAATCATCGTAATAGAAAAATCAAAAATCTATGATTGGATCATTGGGAAAATATTTGAATTACGAGTTTTAGCGAACATCTAAGAGAGTCATGAAATTGTTCTACAACTCACATTTCTTGGAGTATCATAATGATGATATAGTATCAGAGAGATATATCCAAACCTTGTTGGATAAATGATGAGATAAAATATTGATGCCATTATATTTTTTGTGGATTATGCTTTAGTGAGTACCGCTTTTACACTTAATAGAGCATCATCATGATCCGTTGAAATGACACCATACGAGTTATGGCATGGGTATGAATCCTAATAGTCTTGTCTTAAATTTTGGTATGCATAGCATAAGTAAATAAGTTTACAACCTAAATCGGATGAATGTCTTTGTTGGTTATCCCAGAGAATTGATTGGGAATTCTTCCCACTATGGAGACAAAGACAAAAGTGTTTGTCAATGTTTCTTATTTCCAAGAAATTGTTTCTAGCGAAGTATTTGAGTGGGAGGACAATAGAACTTGATAAGGTTGATGAACTTGAGTATAATGATCAGAGTAGCGCAGCATTGGAATTGGTTCCGGAAGCGGCCACAACGATCATGACTCCCATGACTACAAAGTGTTTTATCCATGGAGATCGAAGTACATATTGAACCTTGTAGGTATGGTTTACTTTGTGATCAGATAAATGATTTGTGAACAAAGGATTGATTTTGAACAATAATAAACCAACTACAAACAAAGAAGTTATGATGGGCCCTGACTTCGTTAAAATGGCTATACGCCATGAAATCCAAGATAGATGAATACTTTTTGAAAGTAAATGGATCTATAAAATTGATGGACTTGGATGAAATATCCTTGAAGAAGCTCGACTTGTCGAAAAGTTGTTTACGACAAAGTTCAAAGAGTTGACTACGATAAGATTAGATCTTCCGTAGCAATGCTTATAGACTATGTGAATTATCTAGTAATCACTACATATTTCTTTTATGAGATATGTTAGTAGGATGGCAAAATACATTACTTATCACAAGTGTGTATTAAAGGTGTATACAAGATACAACCAAGAGTTTTGCTGGTCCGTGGAATACTAGATAGGTATACAAACTTCAATTGGATGAAGTGAGTATCACGGAGTTGGAATCTTCACCAGATGAAATAGTCAAAGAGTTTTTGTTTTCATCAGAGACGATGAAGAGGCTTGCATTTGCAAGAAATTAAGTGGGAGCGCTGAGACATATTTATAATACTTTATGTAGAAGACATATAGTTAGTTATAAATAATGTAATTATATACTTGATTAAAAGGTTTCATTGAAAATTAACTTCAATGAAAGGATATGGACTGAAATATATTTAGTGTCAAGATCTATGAAGATAGATTGAAACACATAATAAGTTTTAAGTCAAAGTACATAGAATGGATATTGAAGTAGTTCAATATAGAAATATTAAGAAAATGTTCTTGTCATGTGAAGGTTTAACAAGATTTGAGTGTATCTGACACTCAATGAGTAAAAACACATGAGTGATTATAGATCACGAATAATATGTACACAATCAGATGTCCTATGCTCTAAAAGTGTTATGAGCATGTACCAGAATGATTCATGTGATGATCATTGGAAAACAGTAAGAATATTCTTGAGTACTTAAGAAGAACCAAGTATATATATATATAATTTTGTATGGAGAAATGACAAACAAATCGCTGTAAGGTGTTGCACCGATATTGGTTTTGTCACATATAAAATACAATTTCAATCTCAAATTAGACTAAGTGTTGTTTAAAAAGGTAGCACAATGAGCTAGAAGTTGTCTATGCTAGATTTAGAAGAGTTCTAAATATTGTGATGGATTCTACAAACGAAGGCAGAGTATGTCATTGTTTTGATAATGACTGAGGATGTTAAGTCAAGAAGTTCTTTGAGAACTTGGTGTAGTTCCGATAGTGTCCGAACTTTGAAGCTATATTGTGTGTGACAATATTAGTGACATATTTCAGACCATGGAATTAAGGTTCCACCAGAAGACCAAACATATTTAATGCCGACTCATTTGGAAAATGAGTGATGCGTTAAAGACGCAAATGAATTACAAAATACATACGGTTCTGAGCATGTCAGATCCATTGACTAAAACCTCTCCCGTGAGCAAAACATGATAAAACACCGGAAGGCCAAGGTGTTATATCTTTACAAATGTAAACTAGATTATTGACTCTAGTGCAAGTGGGAGACTGAAGGAGATATGCCCAAGAGGCAATAATAAAAGTGGTTGTTATATATCTTTATGTTTATGATAAATTTTTATATACCATGCTATAATTGTATTAACCGAAACATTGATACATGTGTGATCTGTAAACAACAAAGAGTCCCTAGTATGCCTCTTAACTAGCTTGTTGATTAATGGATGATTAGTTTCATAATCATGAACATTGGATGTTATTAATAACAAGGTTATATCATTGTATGAATGATGTAATGGACACACCCAATTAAGCGTAGCATAAGATCACGTCATTAAGTTATTTGCTATAAGCTTTCGATACATAGTTACCTAGTCCTTATGACCATGAGATCATGTAAATCACTTATACCGGAAAGGTTCTTTGATTACATCAAATGCCACTGCGTAAATGGGTGGTTATAAAGGTGGGATTAAGTATCCGGAAAGTATGAGTTGAGGCATATGGATCAACAGTGGGATTTGTCCATCCCGATGACGGAAAGATATACTCTGGGCCCTCTCGGTGGAATGTCGTCTAATGTCTTTCAAGCATATGAATAAGTTCATAAGAGACCACATACCACGGTACGAGTAAAGAGTACTTGTCAGGAGACGAGGTTGAACAAGGTATAGAGTGATACCGATGATCAAACCTCGGACAAGTAAAATATCGCGTGACAAAGGGAATTGGTATCGTATGTGAATGGTTCATTCGATCACTAAGTCATCGTTGAATATGTGGGAGCCATTATGGATCTCCAGATCCCGCTATTGGTTATTGGTCGGAGTGAGTACTCAAACCATGTCCGCATAGTTCGCGAACCGTAGGGTGACACACTTAAGGTTGGATGTTGAAATGGTAGAACTTGAATATGGAATGGAGTTTGAATATTTGTTCGGAGTCCCGGATGAGATCCCGGACATCACGAGGAGTTCCGGAATGGTCCGGAGAATAAGATTCATATATAGGAAGTCATTTTATAAGATTTAAAATGATCCGGAAGGTTCTATGGAAGGTTCTAGAAAAGTCCGGAAGAAACCACTAAGGAAGGCGGAGTCCCAGAGGGTCTCCACCTCCCATGGCCGGCCAACCCTAAGGGGAAGGAGTCCCAAGTGGACTCCCCTAAGGGGGCCGGCCACCCCCTCCCAAGGAAGGGTGGGAATCCCACCTCTAGTGGGAGTCCTAGCTTGGGCAGGTTTCATGTGATATGGAAGGTTTTGGTTTGGGGTCTTATTCGAAGACTTGTAGACCAACTCTTGGGTGTTCCACCTATATAATGAGGGCCAAGGGGAGGGGGCCGGCCACCCCAAGACCACAAGGTGGCCGCACCCCCTAGTGGTCGGCGCCCCCCCTCTCCCAAACCCTAGCGGCCCTCTCTCCTCCACCACATCCCGCACGCTTAGCGAAGCTCCGCCGGGTTTCTCCACCACCACCGACACCACGCCGTCGTGCTGCCGGATTCAAGATGAGATACTACTTCCGCTGCCCGCTGGAACGGGGAGGTGGACGTCGTCTTCATCAACAACCGAACGTGTGACCGAGTACGGAGGTGCTGCCCGTTCGTGGCGCCGTGATCAAGATCTTCTACGCGCTTTTGCAAGCGGCAAGTGAACATCTACCGCAGCAACAAGAGCCTCATCTTGTAGGCTTTGGAATCTCTTCAAGGGTGAGACTCGATAATCCCCACGTTGCTACCGTCTTCTAGATTGCATCTTGGCTTGGATTGCGTGTTCGCGGTAGGAATTTTTTTGTTTTCTATGCAACGAATCCCTACACCCTGGGCCTTTTGGTCGACGAGCTGGCTGAGGGCGACTATGAGATCATCCTCGGTGAAGCCAAGCATGTCCATGACCGCATTGTACATGTCAGGGTGAATGTCCGTGGGCTTGTTCACCCTGATGGCCCGTGCGACCTCCTTCACAGCAACAGTCATGTTGGTGAAGGTCACCAGCTCGTCGTTCGCGAAGGCACTTCTCTTCCTCTTGCCGGCGGTCCGCTTCTCGGGCGCGTCAGCGGGCTTGTCAGCATCGAGGTTGACCATGTCGGACTCCTGGGTGTCAGCATCCTCAGGTGCAAGAGGTGGTGCAGGCGAGCCCAGGGGCTCACTGGATCCCATGGCGTACTTGCCGGTGGCGAGGCCAAAGGAGAAGATGGTGTGCATCTCGTTGTAGTTGGCAATGGGCACATTCAGGAACTTCGTGTCCTTTGGGCGATCCTACGATACGAAGGGACAATCATGTTAGTTCTGCTCGTGGCTGATCAAGAAAGTTAGTGAGGAGGACTGAGTTAGTGAGGTGCTCACCGCGACGTGCCCGCGGTAGTGCTCACCCTCAAGGACGATGCATTTGGTGTCCTTGCACCACTGAGCACCGCTTAGATCGCGGAGCCTGCTAATGGTGAGCCACCTCAGCCTCCACTTCCCTAGGTGGTTGTACACCTGAGTGGAGCAGACGGTCACACCACAGTGGTCAGTTAGGCCCTTCGCCACAGTATTGAGATAGACTTCCTTGAAGCCTTTGCCAGTTCTCACTCTGCTCTGGATCAAGCCGCACATCTTCTCCAACACGAAGCTGGACATGAATGGAAGCCATTTCATGGTGGCATTCCTTTCCTGCCCGGTCTTCAAGGCCCTCTCCACTTCCCTCCGGTTCTTGTTCTTCTTAGAGGTGGCCAGCCTAGCCGCCACCTCTACCGCTACCTGAGCCACCAGTTCAGACACAGGCAGAGGGTGACCTTGGACTCAAACGTGGGCTGCGAATCAGGAACTTGGGAAGGGATCTGAGAGTCCCCAACGCAGACAAGCGCCTGGCTAAAGTCATCACAGAAAGAGTCCTACACACATCGTAGTACAACCTAAATCAGACAAGCAGTTCATTGTAAGTGTGAATAGCACAAACTCTTGCAAGATCATGGCAGGTGAGAACATTTTGGACTAACCCCTGCTACAAGAACAAACCCTAGGCAAGATCATGGCAGGTGAGCACATTTTGGAATAACCCCTGCTACAAGAACAAACCCTAGGCAAGATCATGGCAGTAGAATACGAAAATGTCGAATCCTAGCTGGATAATGATAGCTCACTACAATCCGAACTAACCCCTGCTACAAGACTAAACCCTAGGCAAGATCTGACAACTCCTAACCTAGATCTAAACATCATCGCGATACGGGGATAAGGGATGGCTTACAGTCATGGCCGGAGGT
Organism: Lolium perenne; assembly: GCF_019359855.2. Classification (NCBI taxonomy): domain Eukaryota; kingdom Viridiplantae; phylum Streptophyta; class Magnoliopsida; order Poales; family Poaceae; genus Lolium; species Lolium perenne. The sequence goes on from NC_067247.2 coordinate 315,987,696, forward strand.
GAAGATGCGCTGGACCAGGAGGTAGCCCAGATGTACTAGCCGCCGCCGCTGCAACTGTCGCCGACCTGAGATGCGTGCGCCTCTTACCTGCTTGCCGACGGGAGGAGGAGCTCGAATTTCGGGGGGGGGGGGGACAGTGGAGGAGGGGTAGAAACAGGCCATCGCGAGCGGCGGGAGGTGACGGAATCCTTCCCGCCCCCTTTTCGCTTTTCACCGATGCGCGCCGCAGCTCCCGCCATCTCCATTCTCATCTCCGCCCGTGCGCCGAAGATTCCCCTTTGCATCAGCGGGCGTGGAGATTTGCCTGCGCCGCTGGAAACTGCCGAACCAGGCGTTCCTCCAGGGCCTAGCCCGACACTGCTTTGAGAACCGGTTCCTGCGACAACGCGGCTCGGCCCAGGCAACCAAACGGGCAGAAAATTGCTGGCCCGATGCAAGCCAAGGAGACGCGTTCTGCTTTCAACGTCTGATACCAATAGGCAATGGCGGACCCAGAAAGTTTTTGAAGCCTGGCCAAACCACACGTGTAAGCCGTTAAGGGCTGTAGATAATATTTTTCAATGTAAATCATCATACCACTTAATGTATTGTGAGACTGGCGAGCTCGCCCACGGTTCATCACTTGCACTACGGTTGGTAGACGGAGAGTAGGTTTAAGCGAGGAACTATCATATCTCGCTAACAACAAACTTAGCCGCTTTAAGATGTTGTAAACTGACATCCTCTTCTGTAATACTCTGTATGTGGTACACCGGGTGGGGGGGATGGGGAGGGGGTCTATTGCAGAAAAAACACATGCCGAAGACGTGCAGTGTTGTGTTGTACGGCTACTAGTAGTAGTACATTGCACTAGCACTACAGGAATGGCTTACGCCGACGGCCAAATATCGGGACCGTCGGCGCACTGCCTAGCCAGTCCAGCCCCTTGGTGTACAAGCCCCCTCGGCATATGCCATGCTATGCCGAGGGTGGCCCTCGGCGTACTAGTATCCCTCGGCATAGGTGGAGGGTAGCACCCCTGCTCGTCGCCCCGTGGCCGTGCCCTGACGGAACCTTGACGGCATCAAGCGTATGTCGAGGGCCACCGTCGACATAGCGGACGCCCATTTCTACCGTCCCTCCCGCCAAAATGACGTCAGCTGCCTAGCCTATGCTGAGCGGCACCGTCGGCATAGCCTCCATCTTTTTTTTCCTTTTTTCCGCCCATTTCTCCCGCCAAGTTTTCCCACTGTTTTCTCCCGCCGTAGCTCCCGCCAACTTTTCCTGCCATTTCAGTCCCTCGCTTCCCTATATATACCATGTGTTCTTCTCCAACACAACACGGTGGCGTGTTGTTTGTCCATTGTTGTACCCCCGGGGCCTTCCAGCCTACACGGACATGCGCTGACGACACTTAGGCATGTCCTGGACGTATAGGGCGGAACTCACCAGTGGGGTGAACTAGAGGAAACTTAAGATATCATGGATCCATACTTGCCACCACATGTCCCCATGACCTAAAAAAGCCGAAAGGAAGGCACAGTGCCACCGCGGCGCCGCTGTTGGGGAGTAGTCAGTGATGTAGACCGCGCGGTCAACGGATTAGGGTTTCCCTGGAAATCGATCCTGGGGGGTGGGAATGACTCATAAAAATATGTGCGAGCACATGGTGTGTACACTAGTACGGTGGGGTGTTGTTTAGTGTCTTATATATTTTTCAACATGCTTCTTAATTATTTAGTGTCTTTATGCTTAGTATTTATATATTTTTCAACATGCTTTTAATTTTTTTTCTCTTTCTCAATTCAGGTGATTGAATAATATGAGCGGCGGCAAGGCGTACTCGTCAAGCTTGCTTAGGAATATGCAACAACGCAAGAGCAATGTTAGAAGGAGTGGGAGGCCACATCGTCCCAATCCACGTTACGAGGATGACGCGGGAGGAGGACGAGGACGAGGACGAGGTGGAGGTGGAGGTGGATGTGGAGGAGTGGACTTTGAACCACCACCCTCGGCTTCATGCGACTTCGCCTCCAGGTTCTTTTTGGAGGGGCTATCTAGAGAGGAGGCGGACACGGAGTCTAGAGCCGAGGAGGACTCTGGCCACGTGTTCGAGACTCCGGAGGAGGAGGTGCAGCCGAAGCAACTAAGAATTCGTGGGGAAGCAAGAGTCCCCGGCGAGAGAAAGGAGTCTAAGACTCATGAGGCGAAGACCCTTATTATTCCTTCTGGCCCTGAGTAAGTGTACTAATTTGGCAATTTCGAACATGTACTTTCATTTTGGTAATATACAATTTAGCATATACTAATGTTTGATTTCATGTGCAACAATTGGACATTTCCTTCGGGGACCAAGGGGCGCCTGTCTACCAGCATGATTCGAGCTTTGCTTAGGATGTTCTGGCTGGGCAAGTTCTATCCCCTCGGCTCAATCCCCGCTAGCGAGAAGAAGCTAGCCACTACTTGGGCGGACTATGAGAATGCCCCTAGAGTAGGCTTCTAGACGGTTGCTGAGGCCATGACGACAAAGGTTTGGGCAAGACATATTTTCTAGAGCTTCGTTCATATTTGATGACCCAATGTGCTAACTCATGCCTCTCACAATTGTTTTTTGCATTATTGAAGCGTTGGTATCGTGTGGAGACCGGGGTTGAGGATATGGCGAAGATGACTTTACGGAAGACTTGTGAGAGGTTGACTCCGCAGGTGTGGTACAACCAAAAGATCACGGCCGCTAGTCACTTCTGGTCACAGAGAGGCGAGAGAGTCCACAAGACGGACACTGTCGGTAAGAATCCTAAGGCCCAGTACGAGATGACGGTGGAGGACTACATGTCGGTGAGTAAAATGTCAATGAGATTCTACATTGCTACTAAGTTGCAATTGCATTATATTGAGTTGAGTATTGCATTTTCAGGTTGTCCCTGATTGGGCTGAGCGGCATACCGACGCATGGGAGGAGATGGTTAGGACGAGGTGGCTCAGGCAGGACGAGGAGTTTGCAGCCATGGCGAGGTGGAACACAGAGAACCGAGGCGACGGTGGCACACACTGTGGGGGAAACCTCAGCTACGAGAGCTACGCAGGGAAGACGGTATGTATACATTTTATTTTCCGTCAGATTCATAGTTGATACTCATAACATTTCCTTTGGCGATGCAGAGGGCCGCGGAAGAACCCGGGGAGGAGATTAGTGGCGTCCAGAGATATAACAAGATGCAGACGAAGAGGCCCGATCTCTCGAAGCCTCAGCCTTCGCTCCCCGAGTACTTCGGCACTTACGCCGAGGACGCCCAGAACTACTCCGCGATGGTGAAGCATCGTCACCCGGAGGTGGATGACCCCATGAGCACGGAGGTCGACGAGGATTCGTTGGTCCTGTCGTCTCGAGGGTTGCCACATGGCCGTCTCAAGATGCTTAACAACTCCGTCAAGCATACCCTCACCATGACCTTCACGTGTCTCAAGGCGGGCCTCACCAAAGACAGCCCCCTATCCCGCCTCGTCGCCAGCCCGGCAACCCGCATACGACGTAAGTTTCCCTCATTTCCATCATCTTTCCGACTATCGTTCATTCATGGCTAAGTGCTAACGACATATGAAGTGAAATTGTAGCCTAACTTCGAGGCGGCCTTTCTTGCCGCTCATGAAGAATACCAGGAGTCCTTTAACCGGCACCAGATGGAGTTCCAGGAGTACATGACATATGTACATGTAAGTTTCAACCTTTATTTTCGCAAAAGATGACAAGTTCCACTTTCCCCTAGTTTGATGCTTCATTTCTGCAAAGACTGTCATGTTGTAAGGGTATATTGCCCCTATGTGTGGTTTTGGTAATTAGTGACAACCCATATGGACTAATGTTTTCATTAAGTTTATATGAAGGAATATTCCATAGATACTAGTTGTAGTCCATGTGTTGGATTCAAGTATGGATGCCATAAAGATAAAGATATACCTTGTGTATTGGCATCAAGACCATCGATTTGAAGATATATATGTGATATGATCAAGAAGAAGAAATGAAGATGGAGTTCTTATGTGGAACTCAATATGAGCCATGCACTAGCTTATGTGATAAGCAATGAATGATCAAGATCTTGAGTGCTTGATTTCAAGTGAAGAATTCAAGTTATGGCTCTAAGTCGGTGTCATGATAGTCTCATAAGTTGAGCTATGGTTGACTAAGATTTAGAGCATGCAAGAAAATGAAGATTTCTATATACACCTCAAGATAGTATGATAGAGCATGAGAAGATACAAGGTTTACCAATACAAAGAGTGAAGAATAGATTCAAGTTTGGTCAACACATGAAGCATGAAGAATGTGCCACGAGAAGTCATGTGGTATGGTAAGCCATGTCAATTATGCTTTATGAACTAACCCATCATATATGTTCCCTTGTGTTGTCTATCTGGGTTAGGTATCTTTCCATGGGCATGCATCAAAAGTGAGATCTCATATAGCCCATGAGAGGATGACGTCAAGTGGTGATCATCATCAAGGTTGAGTTGGGCAAGTTCAAGATTGAGAATCTCAAGAGGATCATATGCTTGAAGCTTGACGTCCATTTTGGTGATAATGGACATGTGAAGATGTGCATCAATGGAGCTTTCCCATCATGGTGTATGGGGGAGCATTTGTGAGTCTTCACGAAGCAACAATGATCAAGTGAGTCATTCCGGCTTGAGTGGAGCTTGAAGAGCTATCATCGAGATCAAGCGGGATGCGCAAGGCAAAGGTATGGCCTTGCTATGTTTTTCCTTTTACTGGTCTCAAGGTGGTTGTTTGGAGACCGGGTTATAGGATACATAGCCGCACTATCAATAGGGTCTTTCGGTTGGGTAACTTGATCACATCGTCTTAGGGAGCTCAACCCTTTGCATGCTTTGCATTCCATAAATCTTGTTGCTTCTTGGTGTTTCTCTGTGTGAGGTTTTTGAGCTTGTTTCTAGCTTTAAAACAAGCCCATGTTCATCGAAAACGGAATCCATATGCATCTTCTATTGCGGTTTCGAGCTTGGAGGTTTTACCGTGTCTCTTTTATAGATAGGTCAAATAATTCATCTTGTAGTTTTTACTCATTGGGTGGACAATGATTTTTCTATGCATAAAGTTGTAGGTCTTGTTGTTCTGATTCCAACAAGCCCAAGATCATCAAAAACGGAGTCCGGACGCAAAAGTTATCATGGTTTTCGTAAAACATGTTTTCATGATTGGCCCGGTGCCTCGCCCGGCTTGACCGGCCGTCCCACCGGATGGCCCGGTTTCAACCGGCCCCTGGACTGGTGCCAACCGGGGCATGTCCAGTATGTCAACAGAACGAACCCGGTCGTGGTCCGGTCTCAGGCCCAGTCTGGACTGGCCTAGTCCGGTCATACCCCCGGTCGGACCGGCTCTCACGCCAGGATCCCGGTGCCTGGCTCGGTCAGACCAGCTCTCATGCTAGGCGTCCTAGTGCCTGGTCCGGTCGACCAGCTCTCATGCTAGGCATGACCAGGCTGCACGAAAAACTCCCAGATCTTCCCCAAAGGGTCATATTTAGTTTGGCTATAAAAGGGGCTTCTTCCCCAACTATTTTCTAGGGTTCTTGAGCACATTTTCGACCACCATTGTTGAACCTCTTGAGCTTGCTTCCTATCCCTTCCCTCCCATGATTCTTGCTCATTCTTGAGGGATCTAAGAGAGGAGATCTAGATCTACAACCTCCACCAATCCATTTCTCCTCTAAGTGAGGGGAACTCTTGGGATCTAGATCTTGGAGTCATTTGTTGATTTCCTCCTTTGTTCTTCCTCTCTAATCTCATCTTAGCATCTGTTTCTTTGGTGGGGTTTGAGTGTGAAGGATTTGAACACCTCTAGTGTTCTTTCTTTGCATAGCATAGTGTTGAGCTTTCCACCACGATTAGTTTGGTTGAGAGACCGTGAGCTTGTTACTCTTGGAGGGAGACCTCCTAGTTGGCTTGGCGGTTGGTGCTCCGGTGATCTCTTCAAGGAAGATTGTGAAGAGGCCCGGGCTTCTCCTTCGTGGAGCTTGTGAAGTGGTTTTGGAGCTTACCATCTCTAGAGTGGAGGAAAAGCTAACCATAAGGAAAGGGCCATTATCCTTCGTGGGTTTGGCTCGGAGAATAGGGTGAGCCTTCGTGGCGTTGGGGAATCCTTCGTGGGAACTCCACTCCTCCAAACGTGACGTACCTTCTTACAAAGGAAGGGAACACGTGAATACATCCTCATCTCCGCGTGCCTCGGTTATTTCTATACCCGAGCTCTCTTTCCTTGTGATAGCCATCGTGCTTGAAGTACATATATCTTGCTATCACTTGTGCTACATATATCTTGTGCCTATCTTGCTTAGCTCTAGTTGTTGTTGTTGCACTTAGGTGAGCCTAGCATATTTAGGATTTGTGCTTGTAAAATAAACGTTAGTTTGATTCCGCATTCTTACAAGCCAAATCCATAAGAGTTTTTAAAACGCCTATTCACCCCCCTCTAGGCGACATCTCGTCCTTTCAATTGGTATCAGAACAAGGTCTCTCCTTGTTTAAGGCTTCACCGCCTTGAGAGTTAGATGTCGGCTAGTAATATAGTGCACAATGACACAATTATCTTTGATGGCACAAATTATCCTTTGTGGAGAAATCGCTTGCTTTATAATCTTCGGATGTCGTTGCCTAATCGACGGTGCCTCGGAGGAGGGATCCTCACTAGGGTGAGAAGAAGTAGGGGCCATAGGGCGGAGTGCACACGAGACGGTGGTACGCGATTTACCCAGCTTCGGAACACCTGCACGATGACAGGGCCTATTGTTGCTTGTCCGGAATTATCTGGGTGCTTTCGCGATGTTACAATGAGTTGTGGTTGTGCCTCTAGGGCTCCCGGGATCCGGCTTATAAAGGCACACGGATCTAGGGTTTACATGGAGAGTCCTAGCTGGATCACAGGTTGCCTAACTACGGTACAATGTCTTGCCGTGCACGTCAGGGATCCGCCTTCCCTTATTCGTCGTACCGGATCCGGGTTCCTAATAGACCTTCATGGATCCGGGTTCCTCCAAAGGTCGGTCGGATCCGGCTCCCTTCTCCTGGGCCGGACTTCATCCTTCAGGATCAACAACAACTGGGCCGCCCGATGGGCCACATGCCACATCACCATCTATGAGCCACCCGGGCTTGCCGGATCTTGGCACTGTCGATGGTATACCCATGAAGTATACCCACAACAGTAGCCCCCAGAGTTCTCCGAGTTTCACCTCCTGTTTCCGCCTTGCTAGCGCCTTATGGTCTCTGGGAATATTGGTAACGCGGAGAAACTTGAAGAACTCTAACTTCACATTTTCTTCTTTCCCAACTTTTAGTCGGAAAATCTCCCCATCCTGCGGGACTTCATCCATCGACAGTACGTGACATGTCTCCGGGTTACTCCCCTGCTCGCGAGTGAGAATTGCTTATCTTTACGCTGTTACCCGGAATCTTAAAAGACTCTAACGGTTCCGCCAATTCTGGCGCCATTTTCGCGCGATTTGAGCGGTAACTTATCTTTAGCCATTTTTACCGTTTAGGGTTTTGACACGCGTCACGCATCCAACGGTGCGACGCTTGCGTTCCGACCACAGGATGCGGAGCACGAATCTCCTCCCGCGGCCTATAAATATCCACCGTCGACCCTAAACCCCTCATCCACCCCCTCTTTCACCTCTCTGCGAAGCGCCGCCCTCGAGCTTTCTCTCCGCCGTGCCAGAGTCTACCGGAAACCCACCGGAGTCTCGTCGGAGCTGCTGCGCCACCGCGTCGAGTTCGTCGTGTTCTTAACCTCAGCGAGCCACCGCGCGAAAACCTCGTCGCCGGCGACTCCGACCACCGCGGAATCCATTACGGTAAGTCCTCGAGCTTCGTCCTCGCGCCGTAGTTGGTAGGGATGATCTTTAGGATGATGACGTTGGATCCGACTAAGTGATGTTTTCCGCCACTGCTTCTTCTTCAGATGTCTTCTGCGACTCCGCCTCCAACCTCCGAGCCGATCTCGGCAATCCCAATCTCCTCCGCCCCTCCACCCTTCGTCCCAGTCTAGCTGGACCCCTCAAAGGATTCCGGCAAGGACGTCGAGGGGACCTCCGCTAACCCGGAGAAAGCCTCCGGGGCGGAACAGGCGGAAAAGAAGAAATAGCCGCCAAGAAGTCCAAGGCTCGTCAGCGAGACTCTAAAGCTAAACGGAAATGGTGGCCCTGCACCACCACTGAAATGGAGCTGAAGAACTGGAGGCGGAAGGTTTCCTGCGTCCCGGAAGCTAGCGAACAGTTCCGGGTTCCCTGGCTCCAGCCCCTCAGGATGGTGAAATGGTGGTGACCAAAGCCTTGGTGGAGCGAGGCTTCTCCTTTCCGCCATCAGATTTCTTCTCGGAAATCCTGAAGGTGTATGGGCTCCAGCCCCACAACATATCGCCAAACAGCGTCTTGGCGATCAGCAACCATGTCACTCTCTGTGAGGGCCACCTCCGGGTACCTCCCGAACTTTCTCTTTTCCAATATTATTTCTCCGTCAAGAAGGAGAAGATCCGCCAGACCTCCGAGTTAACCACTTGCGGGTCCATCACCTTCATGCTCCGCCCCGGCCGCGTCTATCCCCACACCGACCGCCACGAATCTGCGTGGTACTGGTGTTGACACACGATTTTGCCTTTAAAAAGTGAGAATTTAAGATGGCCTCAAATGAAAAAATTATAGATATCAAAGTTGTGCATCTCGTCGAGACAAGCAATTTTGCTTTTTGAGTCATCGTAATACGAGCTAGTATGCAACTTCTGGAGCCAAAATACACCAGAAACCTGAATTACCAAGTCTGGGCGCACGACCATAGAGGCCTCTATGGTTAGGCGCGAACCGAGCCGGGGCTGAGGAAGAAAGTCGGAATTGATGTTTTTTGTTGCGACCTCAATTGAACGATCAAGATGAGCTCAGATGAAAAAGTTGTCAACATGAAAGTTCTTCGTTTTTTCGAGACGAACAACTTTGATGTTTACGGGATTTTGATCCGAGATCGTTTACTGCCTAAAATATGGCACGGAAGGTGCAGGAAGGTTTCTGACCGAACAGTTACGAAAATTTCAGGTTTACTTGTTCAAGTTGGACCCTAATTAGGGTTTGTGACGTGAATCCAACCGTCTATCTTGCACGGAAAGTCCAGCCGCTCTTTATATACATGAAGGGTGACGGCCGATTGAACACACAATCGCAAAACCAATCTACAAACCTTTACTATTTCTCTCTCGTTCTTGTTTTCTGCTCTTCGTTCGTCGGCGTTCTTCGTGTTGGAGAGCTTCGACCTGCGAGGTCCTAGGGGCGGGCGAACCGACCTAGGGCAGCCCATCACCGCCTTGCGCCCAGACGGGGTCTCTCCCGGGCGTGTGGGGTTTCGGGTTCTCAAAAGAGCCCGCCGGATTGTCCTGCGTATCGCGCTTCCGGCGAGCCTCCTCCGGCGACGTGTCCTGCGTATCGCGCTCGACGCCGGAGGTACACGGTGACGTGTTCGTGTGCGAACACACTTTTTGGCGACTCCGCTGGGGAAGATCATCATGTCAGACGGCAAGCTACCCCAGCCTGCTGAGATTAGCGCCGAAAACATTATGAAGCCTAGCTTCGATGATCTTTCGGCAGAACAACTCGAAGCCTATGAGGCGCTCAAGAGGAGGCGTCAAGAGCAACTTGAGGCTCTGGAAAAGAAGCGCAAGGAGGAGTTCGAGGCTTTGAAGAAGAGGCAAGAGGAGGAAGACAGGGAGACATTCCTTGCAAGCTTCAAGAAGGACCGCCAAGGCGGTGCCACTTCGCTTGGGGAGGTCAAGCTTCCACCACTGCTCGGCGATCCAGCCGAGCCCTCTGTAAGTACTAGCTTGTTTTCTGCTGATCAATTGGCTGCAATTAATCATTATGCTACTGAGTCTAGTCGTCAAGCCTATGATGCTATGGTAGAATACTTAAAAGCCAGTAAGAACACGCCTCAAGATGCTTTTGTTAATGTTGGTACAGGCGCTGCTGTAGGAAACCCTAATCCAACATTACCTACTTCATCGGCAGTTCTTCGTGAGACGCCGATGAATCCTTACTTTAGCCAAGATAATTAGATCATGACTGCGCCAACATGCCCTAGTCCTATTAGGAGTGTGCCTTATTCGGTGATACCACCGAATCAAGTCCCACGCCCGGTAGCCACGAACATGGCGCCGAATTTTAATTCAGTACCAGTAGCGCGAGTAAATCCCATGGCTAGTAATGATGTTGTTCCTGTGCAATCACCACAAGTAAATTCGCCCGCTATAGACGAAAATATGGCTACACTTAGGTCAGAATTGCAAAAGATGTTCTATGATAACTTCGGAATTGAGCCGAAGCCTGTAAGTCGGATGTATCAAAAACCTTATCCGGAATATTTCGATGCTTTACCGTACCCCCAAGGCTACAAGGTGCCTGATTTTGCTAAATTTAATGGGGTAGACAATAAGACAACTTGGGAACATGTTAGTCAATATTTAGCACAATTAGGAGAAGCTGGCAATTCCGATCCTTTAAAAGTGCGTTTATTTCCCTTGTCTTTAACCGGTACTGCTTTTTCATGGTTTTCTGCTTTACCTTATGGTTCTATCAATACTTGGTATCATCTAGAAAAGAAATTTCATGAACATTTTTATAGTGGTGATAATGAGCTTAAACTGTCGCATCTTACATCGGTTAGACAAAAACATGATGAATCGGTCACCGATTACATCAAGAGATTTAGAGATACTAAAAACCGATGTTATAGTTTGGTGGTTACAGAAAGAGACATGGCAGACTTGGTTCTTAATGGTTTAAGAACTCATATTAAAGAAAGAATTGAGGGTTATGAGTATCTAAGTATTAGCCAAGTTTTACAAAGAGCTTTGGCTCAAGAAAGCCGAAGCAAAGAAACAAAAGATTTGCATAGGTCTAAGTCTGATCGTCCTCGCATAAACATAGTTGAATACAATAGTGACAATTCGGACGATGAAGCTGATATTTATGCTGCTGAATTTGTTTGGCCCTCAAAGGCCAAACCTTATACTTGTGATGCTCTTAAGCCGATTCGCAAGAATCGTGAAGATGAGATGACATTCAGTTTTGATGTAGCAAAATGTGATAGGATATTTGATGCTATGTTAAAAGACAAATACATTCGACTGTCTCACACTTTACCGCCGTTTGAGGAGTTAAAACGGCATGCTTATTGCAAATATCATAATTCTTTTTCTCATGCTACTAATGATTGCAATGTGTTTCGACGACAGATACAATCGGCTATCAATGATGGACGATTAAGCTTTGCTGACATGCAAATTGACAAGCAGCCATTCCCAATGAATACTTTGGAGCTGCAAGGAAAAAAGGTCTTAATTCGACCAGAGGCGGCCGGATCTGCTAACAAAAATAATGTTGTTGTTGGTGAGCCCAGGAACAGCAGGGATGGCAACAAAGACTTGGGAAGAGAGATTGTTCTTGGCAAGCAGCCCAATGGCAAGGAGACGCTGAAGATCACCATAAAAAATCCTACACTCGGGGGGAAATCACAAGTGCAAAGGGATGTTCGTGCCAAGTTTATCAAGCCCAAGAGTCCAGAAGTTGGCAAGTGGAAAACTAATGAGGTTAAGGTGCAGCACAAGCGAATAAAGCCAACCTTCGATATGTTGTTGTCTAAATATGCAAACCAAGCGGCCGGTTCCAACACAAACCGGTCATCACATGTGAAGCGCCCAAGATCACCTCCAAGAGAGAGGTCTCCACGACACGCAAGGCCGTATGGGCAATGGGCACCAGGACCATGGATGGCGCCGCCCCCATACGCGCCATATTATTTCAATGGAGGATGGATGAAGCCCCCAATGGCACCTTGTGCTTTTCATCCAGGGTGGGCAACACCTAGAAAATCTGTGCATGATAGGATTACCAGGCCTGTTCGAGACCGTTTGAGTTACAATACTAATCGGTCATCGCAGAAATCTACAAGAGATAATGAAATGAAGTGGCGTCCTAAATCTCCATGTGCTGAAATTTCAGAGAGTAGCAAGCAGCAAGAGAATAGTACTAATGTTAGCTCAGTCATAATAGGTACACAAGAGCTGAAACTCAAGGAGCCGGTTGTTGTTGATGAACCGGCTAATTCTAAAAAAGTTATACTAAATATTCCACCAAGATCTTCGGCTAACGATCATGAAGCTAGCACAAGCAAGGCCAAGCCGAGAGATCCTAAATATACTCAACCGAAGTGGTGTCCTCTAGGACTAACAAAAACCCAGAAGAGGAGACTGCAGCGCATGAGGAACCAAGAGAAGGTGGAGCATACAGCTGAAAAGCGAAGGGATGAGTTTTTCGATAAGACTCACCGTGTACCATATAAGAAGTGGGTGCTCAAGAAAGTGGAAGGTGCTGCGGTTCCCATGACGATCGCAAAAACTGCCACACCATCCGAAGAGAAGGACGTGAACATTGATGAATTGACCACACCACTTCCTACCACTCCCGATTCGGTACCTATATCAGAAGATGATGAAGAATTGGTGGATTTTGAGAATTCACCAGCTAGGGAAGGTATGGATATGAATATGGTTTATTACTTACCCTCTGAGTTTCGTGCAGTAGATGAAGAAGGGGAGGTAGCGCAATTAGACTTTGGTCCCAAGAACGCCATCTTTGAGAAACCAAAAGAACCGGTGAAGCATTTGAAACCTCTATATGTCAAGGGGCACATTAACGGATCACCGGTTGCTAGAATGCTTGTTGATGGTGATGCAGTGGTGAATCTTATGCCATATTCAGTCTTCAAAAAGTTGGGCCTTGATGAGAATGATTTAATGAAGACCAACATGGTGCTCAATGGGTTTGAAGGCAAAGAGAAAACAGAGGCCAAAGGTGTCATGAGTGTGGAGCTCACAGTAGGGAGCAAATCTTTGGCCACCGCCTTCTTTATTGCTGAAGTGCAAGGTAATTACAATGTTATATTAGGCCGTGATTGGCTTCATGCAAACCAATGTGTGCCATCTACTTTGCATCAGTTTTTGATACAGTGGGTTGATGATGAGGTTGAGGTTGTCCATGCGGATAATTCAACTTGTATTGCTTTGGCCGATTCACCGGTGGATTGGCAACATCCCAATGCTACTTGTTTGATAGGGCGCGACCTCTCAGATTTTGATTTTCTTAGTGCTACGAAGAATGGCTTTGTGCCCGTCTCTTTAAAGCCGATTTATAATAATCGGCTCCCAAATATGTGATTTAAATGGATCCCAACGAAGAATGGTTGCAGAAGCCGCTTGTTCAATATTGGTCCAGTGAGAATGATATGTATGAGTCCATAGAAGAACTAGATGATATGGATAAGTTGGGACAAGGTTTCACATCGGCTGATCCATTGGAAGAAGTGGACATAGGAGATGGTTCAATTCCTAGGCCGACGTTTGTTAACAAAAATTTGGAAGCCGGTCAGAAAAGTGTATTGATCAGGTTGTTAAAAGAATATGTCGATTGCTTTGCAGGGGAATATCATGAGATGCCTGGTTTGAGCAGGGAACTAGTTGAGCATCGGCTGCCTATCAAAGCTGGTTTTAGGCCTTATAAACAACCGGCTCGTAAATTCAATCCCAAGATGTATGATCGGATCAAGGAAGAGATCGGTCGTTTGCTTAAAGCTAATTTTATTAAGCCTTGCAGGTACGCGGATTGGATTTCTAATATTGTGCCTGTAGGCAAGAAGGGATCCAACAAATTAAGGTTGTGCATTGATTTCAAAGATTTGAATAGAGCTACACCCAAAGATGAGTATCCCATGCCAATAGCCGATATGCTTATTAATGATGCCTCTGGTCATAAAGTTATTAGTTTTCTTGATGGCAATGCGGGGTACAACCAAATTTTCATGGCCGAAGAGGATGCATTCAAAACAGCCTTCCGGTGTCCCGGGTTTGTTGGTTTATTTGAGTGGACAGTAATGACTTTCGGTTTGAAGAATGCTGGTGCGACATATCAGAGGGCTATGAATTTAATATTTCATGATTTGCTTGGGGTCATACTTGAAGTCTATATTGATGATATTGTTGTTAAGTCGGATGCTAATGAATCTCATTTAGCCGATTTGCGCTTAGCTTTTGAGAGAATGAGAAAATATGGGCTCAAGATGAATCCTTTGAAGTGTGCTTTCGGTGTGTCGGCTGGAAAATTCTTGGGTTTTATTATACATCAGCATGGCATAGAGATTGATCCCGGAAAGATACAAGCCATCCAGAAAGTACAAGCCCCGACATGCAAAAAGGATATGCAGAAATTCCTTGGCAAGGTTAATTATTTGAGGCGTTTCATAGTGAACTTGCCAGGGAAGGTTGATGCATTCACCCCTATTCTTCGGTTAAAGAATGATGATGATTTTACCTGGGGGGCAAAACAGCAAGAAGCATTTGAGAAGATTAAGCTTTGTTTGTCTACTCCTCCCGTATTAAGGGCGCCTAAGCATGGAGAACTTTTTAGACTCTATATTGCAGCGGAGGAAGGTGTCATTGGTGCTGTTTTGACTCAAGAGACCGAAGAAAAAGAGCATGTTATTGCTTATTTAAGCCGGCGTTTACTGGATGCTGAGACAAGGTATACTTTTATTGAGAAATTATGCTTATGCTTATATTATGCTTGCACTAAGCTGAGGCATTACTTATTGTCTAGCATATGTATTGTTGCTTGTCAAACCGATGTCAAACCGATGTCATTAGATATATGTTACATAGACCAATTCTTAGCGGTAGGATTGGTAAATGGGCTTATGCTTTAATTGAGTATGATTTGGCTTACGAATCCTTGAAATCTATGAAAGGCCAAATCGTTGCTAACTTCATTGTTGAACATCGGGTTGATAATGAGCATGATATTGATACCAACCTTGTGGCTTTAGTACCATGGAGGTTATACTTTGATGGTTCATTCTGTAGCAATGGCCAGGGTGTTGGTGTTGTGTATATATCTCCTCATGGTGCTGTTTTTGAAGCCTCATGTCGCTTAGAATATTTTTGCACAAACAATCAAGCCGAATATGAAGCTTTATTATTCGGGCTGGAGCTTTTAGTTGATGTAGGTGCTACACATATTGAGGCTTTTGGTGATTCGTTGCTAGTAGTACAACAAATATCCAAGGTTTTCCAATGTTTCGATGAATCACTTAATATGTATCTTGGTAAATGTCTAGATATAATTTCTACCTTGGATTATTTTAGCATTGCTCATATATCTAGGCAAGACAATTGGAATGCAAATGAGTTAGCGCAACAAGCATCTGGCTACCATGTTGATCGTGGTGTTTT
The DNA here is from genome assembly GCF_019359855.2 of Lolium perenne. Classification (NCBI taxonomy): domain Eukaryota; kingdom Viridiplantae; phylum Streptophyta; class Magnoliopsida; order Poales; family Poaceae; genus Lolium; species Lolium perenne. The sequence continues at coordinate 316,003,015 of NC_067247.2, forward strand.
TCATATATCTCATAAGCCGATGTTTGCTCTCGCTGACATAGGCATGACCGAATTAAAGCCCATTGATTCGGTCACTAATGAAGGATCTAGTGCAGGTGAACAAGAAGATTGGAGAAGACCTATTATTGAATATTTGCAGGATCCTAATAGGAGGACGGATAGGGCTGTTCGGCGAATGGCTTTTAAGTATGCATTGATGGATGATAATCTCTATCGCCGAACAGTTGACGGTATTCTATTGAAGTGCTTGGGTGAAGATCAAGCAAGGGTTGCTATGGGAGAGGTACATGAAGGAATATGTGGTACTCATCAATCGGCACACAAGATGAAGTGGTTATTGCGACGTGCAGGTTTTTATTGGCCGACGATGATCAATGATTGCTTCAGGTATTATAAGGGATGTGAGGCTTATCAAAAGTTTGGTGACATTCAGTTGGCTCCTGCTGCTATGTTGAATCCTATTATCAAGCCGTGGCCATTTAGAGGTTGGGGATTGGATTTCATTGGTATGATTCATCCTTCTTCTTCAAAAGAGCATCGGTTCGTGCTGGTAGCTACTGATTATTTTACCAAGTGGTCTGAAGCGATACCTCTCAAAAATATGACCCATAAAGAGGTGATCAAATTCATAACTGAGCATATCATACATAGATTCAGCATTCCTCAAACATTGACTACAGATCAAGGTTCATCATTTATGGCAAAAGAGGTTAAAGAGTTTGCCGAATCTTATAAGATAAAGATGCTCAATTCATCTCCATATTATGCACAAGTCAATGGACAAGCTGAGTCAAGTAATAAGATTTTGATCAAGCTCATCAAGAAGAAGATTGGAGATTATCCGAGGAGATGGCATGAAGTGTTGTCCGAAGCTTTGTGGGCACATAGAATCTCTAGGCATGGCGCTACAAAGGTAACTCCATATGAACTTGTGTATGGACAAGAAGCCGTTTTACCGATAGAGGTGAATCTGGCTGCTTTGAGGTTCGCTAAGCAGAATGATTTATCGGCAGTGGATTTTCACAACTTGATGATGGATAACATTGATGAGGTTGCTGATAAAAGGTTAACTGCTCTGAGAGACATAGAGAAGGATAAATTACGGGTAGCAAGAGCTTATAACAAAAAAGTGAAGTTGAAGAGCTTCCAAGTTGGTGAATTAGTGTGGAAAGTAATCCTACCAGTTGGTTCGAAGGACAGAAAATTTGGCAAGTGGTCTCCCAGCTGGGAAGGTCCTTTTAAGGTCGTAAAATTAGTTCCTGGAAACTCATACTTGGTGGAATCTATGGAGGGAAATTTACTACCTCGAGCTCTCAATGGAAGATATCTGAAAAAGTTTTACCCGAGTGTGTGGCAAGAAGCTTGAACACACATATGGCCGATATATAATTATCGCCCTTAGCATACATGGCCGATACAGAATTATCGCCCTAAGAATCAATGGCCGATGGAGTGTTGACATCGTCCTTAGACAAAATATAGTGCAAGTTATTTTTCGGCATACAAGTTTTGCCGAAAAACAGGGGGGGCATGTGTTGACACACGATTTTGCCTTAAAAAAGTGAGAATTTAAGATGGCCTCAAATGAAAAAATTATAGATATCAAAGTTGTGCGTCTCGTCGAGACAAGCAATTTTGCTTTTTGAGTCATCGTAATCCGAGCTAGTATGCAACTTCTGGAGCCAAAATACACCAGAAACCTGAATTACCAAGTCTGGGCGCTCGACCATAGAGGCCTCTATGGTTAGGCGCGAACCGAGCCGGGGCTGAGGAAGAAAGTCGGAATTGATGTTTTTTGTTGCGACCTCAATTGAACGATCAAGATGAGCTCAGATGAAAAAGTTGTCAACATGAAAGTTCTTCGTTTTTTCGAGACGAACAACTTTGATGTTTACGGGATTTTGATCCGAGATCGTTTACTGCCTAAAATATGGCACGGAAGGTGCAGGAAGGTTTCTGACCGAACAGTTACGAAAATTTCAGGTTTACTTGTTCGAGTTGGACCCTAATTAGGGTTTGTGACGTGAATCCAACCGTCTATCTTGCACGGAAAGTCCAGCCGCTCTTTATATACATGAAGGGTGACGGCCGATTGAACACACAATCGCAAAACCAATCTACAAACCTTTACTTTTTCTCTCTCGTTCTTGTTTTCTGCTCTTCGTTCGTCGGCGTTCTTCGTGTTGGAGAGCTTCGACCTGCGAGGTCCTAGGGGCGGGCGAACCGACCTAGGGCAGCCCATCACCGCCTTGCGCCCAGACGGGGTCTCTCCCGGGCGTGTGGGGTTTCGGGTTCTCAAAAGAGCCCGCCGGATTGTCCTGCGTATCGCGCTTCCGGCGAGCCTCCTCCGGCGACGTGTCCTGCGTATCGCGCTCGACGCCGGAGGTACACGGTGACGTGTTCGTGTGCGAACAACTGGTCCGGAGGCTTCTTCTACCTAAAGGACGTCTCCGACCCGGCGGGCGAAAGGATGCTGCCGCCCTTCAAGAACAGCCCCGCCAGCGAGACTCCGGCGTGGACGCAATGCCCCCACCTCTCCGAGTCGCCTCAGCTGACCCGCGCTATTAGGCGGATCTGCAAGCTCACGGAGGAGGGCCTAACGGGGAAGGACCTTAGCATGTCCTGGTTCACCAAGCGGATCCAACCGCTTCAACATCGGGACCGCTTGATGTTCCACTACATGGGGCGCGACGACCCGATGCGCGCCACGAAGGACAACCTCTCCGCCGACGCCATTGACAAGAGGATCCGGCTCCTCATCAAGATTCCGCGTGAACTTCATGTTCACGTGTGTAACAAAGACATCCATACCGACGGCTCCGAGACCGCGGTATGTTATCTTGACTCGACCATTGTTTCCTTAGCAATCAAAATTTGTCTAAGTGTTGGTTCTGCAACTTAGCTCGAAGCCCTCGAGGAAGGTGATCTCGGAACTCTTCTCCGGGTTCCTCAAATGGGCAACACGGATCCGGAAGCCGCGTCGGAAGCGGAAGCTCCCGAGGTTCCGCGCCCCTTCAAGAGGAAGAGGGCTGCTCCCTCCAGCCCTGCAGCCAAACGCGCCCGCGAAGTGCTTAGCACCGCGGCTACTCGGAAAGCAGAGGTGGAGAAGAAGCGCCTTAAACTCATCGATACCAGCAACAGAGCTCAACCTGACATTCATCAGTTCTTCAAGCCTTCCGGGTAAACGCTCGATTTCCGAATTCAAATTCATATGTTATCACGAGCAAGCAATTACTTAGTTATTACGCTTTTTACTTTGCAGAAGTTCCAGAAGCCAGCCCCCCAAGGCCCCAAGAGCCCTCAAGAAGAAAGTCAAGCCATCTCCGGCTTCCATCCCCGTCACGCCAGAGGTCGAGGTTCCGCCCAAAGCCTCCTCTGCCACCAAGCCGGATCCCAAGGACGTCATCAACATTGATGACCTTCCTGAAGACCCAATTGGCCACGGTGATTCCGGGAAGGGCGCATCCTCGTCTGCGCCTCTGCCTGAGCAACCAACTGCCACCTCCGCCGAACCAATGCCAGAGCAATACGAGCAGAAGATTCAACTTATTCACGCCACTAGCACGCTCCAAACTCACCCTCAACCTACTCCGTCTCTGCAAAAGCTTCCCCTCTCACAACGCCACGCGGAAGTCTCCGCCATGATGGACAAGGTGTGGGGGCCTGCGAACACGGAGATGCAAGAGCTCTCCGACCTTGAGAGCGATCTCAAGGTCTTCTTTGCTAAGCACAAGGACGTGCGCCAGGTAACACTAGCCCCCAAGCATTGGGTTAGACATTTTTTCCGTGTAACATGTGTTAGCCGATGCTTTCTTCAATATGTACCTTAGGCGGAGATTTAAAATTTTATCAATCCAAGACTTTGAACTTCTCGCCAGCCCCCAGAATTTTGAATATCCGACTAACTCCTGTCTTCTTCTCAGAACACGCGGAAGCTACACGAAGATCTGCGCGTTCACGTGCTGGAGCAAATGACGGAGATAGAGGGGCTGCGCCAGAATGCAGAAAATAGCCAGAAGGCTATAAAGCACTTGGAAACCCGCCTTCAGGGTATGAACTCCGAGTTGGATTTGTATTTTGCCATAATCTTTCATGATGCATAACATGTGTGTCTTTCCGCCTGCAGAAGAAACTGCCAAGCACTCCGCCTTCGATGACCTGTCCGCCAAAGTCAAGGTGCTCGAGGCGGAGAACGAATCCATCAAAGCCTTTATAAAAGATTCCTCCGACAAGGAGAATTTGGCGAGGAAGGAGCTCTCCGAGAAGCACGCCCGCGACATGGTGGAACTTGCCGACAAACTTAAGAAGAGCCAACAAAATGTGAAAACCTTAGTGGCCAAAAATAAGGTGCTAGAAGCGGAGGCGGAGGCTATTGACAAGATGATCTTCCGTAAGCATCCTTTTCGTTGTAATTCCGGCTTATCATATATTGCCTTATCCGCGAAGGAAACTGATCCCTAATCTTCACAGCGAGCCTTGGATTTGAGTGGAACAAGGAATCAGCCCTCAAGAGGACGGAGGCATACGATGAAGCGCGGAGTTCCATTGATGAGTTGTTCGCAGCGTGTCGCGGAATCGCCAAGACCCTGTCCTTGAAGAGAGCCAAGACCACAGTGATTGACACTATGTCAAAGCTGATGAAGCAGGTGCCGGAGTTCATCAAAGACTGGCAAGAATCTTCCGCTCGCGGAGTCGCCTCCCTTGTGTTAGCCACCTGCAAGGCGCACTTCCCTTCCCTGAACTTCGCGGATATTGCGCGCGGCACTCCCAAGGGTGCCAACATGCGCTCCATTCTCGCGGAGACCAAAGGGTTTGATCAGCAATTTGTTAGGCGAGTTAACCACTCGTTCTGGTACCACAAGTATGATCTGCCCAAGGGTTTCTCCGACGCGGAAGATGAGGAGGAAGGTGAGCCGAAATACTATGCGGAAGGCTCCGGGTCAAGCGCTGAGCTTTCCGAAGAAGAGTCTGATGAAGACTCCGACATTGGCTCCGGCGACGGCGATGGCTCCGCCTATGTGGCATCTGAGGATGATCATTCTTCCGAGTAGAAATCCTGTGAAACAATGAAACAGTGTTGCATCATTTTGGCCCCGGAGTGGGTTTGTAATATAACTTAAATTCTTAAGTAGCTAGGAACGAAACAATTATGCATGGGCGGAAACACTTATCCTGCTATCCTTTTAATATTATTTGCATGTTTCATTTTTGTCGGAAAGCAAGTGCTGATTTCATTGTTTTCCGGCTTGCTCGTTTGACCTTCCGCGAGCCGGAAGACCTTTAGCCGGAAACACTCGCCAGCGGCGACGAAGCCCAATGGCAATCCGTCAATAACCGCGGAAACAAGCCCCCAGCTTAGGTGCCGGAAATCGCTACTAGGAATCCACGAGTTCGCAACAGAAAACATTTCCATCAGAAAACTTAAGCTTACGTCCTAAAGGACGATTTTTGAAAATCACAACTGTCATACACGCCTAGGCGGAAATATCCAGCTCTGCGGTTTTAGTCGGAAAACATACACGATCTAAAAATAAACAAGTAAAGGAGGTAAAAGACTCAGAGAGTGAACCAAAAGCTTTATTTCATTGATCATGTATAACTATTACAGAGTATGTAACTCGGAAAATTATGCTAAGTGTGGAAAGAACGTAGTTGTGCAATGTTCCAAGGGCGATCTGTCTCGTCGTAGATGTCATCCGGATCCTCACGCTTGCGTTTCCGGTACCAGTTGGCAGGTCTATCTTTTAGGTCCCGAAAATCAACAAGGTAGTATGATCCGTTGTGAAGCACTTTGCTAACGACAAAGGGTCCTTCCCATGGAGACTGCAACTTATGGTCTTTCACCTGTCGAAGGCGGAGGACCAGGTCTCCGTCCATGAAAGAGCGGTTCCGAACTCGACGACTGTGATAACGTCGGAGTTTCTGCTGGTAAATGGTGGAGCGTTGGTCCGCTAGGTTCCGAGCTTCTTCGATCAGGTCCACAGATAGGCTATGCAGCCTCGTCATTGTTTCATCATCAAAGGCAGAAACTCGCGGTGAATCATGGATGATGTCGGAGGGGAGCACGGCTTCGGATCCGTATACCAGGAAGAAAGGAGTAAATCCTGTTGACCTGTTAGGGGTAGTTCGTAAACTCCACAAGACAGAGTCTAACTCATCAGCCCAAGCTCCAGCTGCGTGTCGCAGCGGTTCTTCAAGGCGTGGCTTAATTCCTGATAATATGAGGCCGTTATCCCTTTCGACCTGACCATTGGATTGTGGATGAGCCACAGAGGCAAGGTCCAGTCGAATCCCTACTTCCTCGCAATAATCCTTCAATTCTCCCTGTGCGAAGTTTGTGACATTATCTTTGATTATGCTGTGTGGGATGCCGAATCTCATCACGAGGCTGCAGACAAATTTTAGTGCCGTAGCACCATCGGCTTTTCTCACTGGCTTTGCCTCGATCCACTTACTGAACTTGTCAACAGCGACCAGGAGGTATTCAAAACCGCCAAAAGATGATATTTTCAACTTACCAACCATATCGAGCCCCCAGACCGCAAACAGCCAGGTGATAGGTATGGTCTTCAGCTCTTGGGCTGGAGCGTTTGGTTGAGTAGCGTAGTACTGACAACCTCGGCAGGTCTTGACTATCTTGTCAGCATCTTCTTTAGCTGTAAGCCAATAGAACCCAAGCCGAAAAGCTTTTGCAACGAGTGACCTAGGAGCGGCATGATGCCCGCAGTCCCCTGCATGGATCTCTCTGAGGATTTCAATGCCATCTTGATTAGAGACGCATTTGAGAAACACCCCTGTTGCACTTCGTTTGTAGAGCTGTCCGTCAACGATTGTGTAGGATCTTGCTCGTCTGATGATCTGTCGTGCGAGGACCTCATCCTCTGGCAACTTCTGATCGATGAGGTAATCCAGGAAAGGCTGTGTCCAAGCCGGAATGACAGTCATCACTTCTCTAGACGGAGATACTGCCACCTCTGGATTTTCCGGGTTAGCGCCCTTCACCGAGGGTATCCGGAGATGCTCTAGGAAAATGCCAGGCGGAATTGGCTTCCTGCCGGATCCGAGCTTGGATAGCATGTCTGCCGCTATGTTATCGTCTCTCCTGACGTACTTGACTTCGTATCCGAGGAAGCATTTGGCGATCTCGTCAACTTCGTCTCTGTAAGCCGCCATGACGGAGTTTCTGGCGTTCCAGGTTCCGGCTACTTGCTGTGCCAACAGATCGGAATCTCCACAACAGATGATGTGCTTGATCCCTATCTCCTTAGCGATGCGTAGTCCGTGTAGTAGAGCCTCGTATTCCGCCATATTGTTTGTAGCTTCGAAGTGGATCTGCAGAACGTATTGTAGTTCTTCTCCGGTAGGGGACTTCAGGGTGACTCCGGCTCCTGAGCCTTGATGCTGCTTGGATCCATCGAAGTGCATAACCCATGTCTCTGGTTCCGGCTCCAAATTCATATCCGGAGCTTCTGTCCAATGTGCGACGAAATCTGCCAGGACCTGGGACTTGACCGCGTTCCTGGCTTTGTAGTTGATGTCGAAGGCGGATAATTCAATGCCCCATTTTGATGTGCGTCCTGTTGCGTCAGCGTTGTTGAGAATCGTTGACAGCGGAGCTTTGCTCATGACTGTTACTGGATGCTCCTGGAAGTAGTGTCGCAGCTTCCTGCTGCCTAGGAAAACTCCGTAGGCTAGCTTTTGAAAGTGAGGATAGCGTTGTTTGGACTCCGTAAGCACTTCACTAATGTAGTAGACTGGCCTTTGGACTCCATACTCGTGACCTTCTTCCTGTCGCTCCACCACGATGACGAGGCTGATGACTCTGTTGGTAGCCGCCAGGTAAAGGAGCATAGGCTCTGACTCTCCTGGAGTTGCTAGGATAGGTGGGGAGGTGAGTATTTCCTTCAACCCTTGAAGTGCTGCATCTGCTGCCTCATCCCAGACAAATTTGTCTGTTTTCTTCAATAGCTTGTACAGGGGTAGCGCCTTCTCGCCAAGACGGCTAACAAACCTGCTGATTGCTGCGACGCAACCAGTTAGTCATTGCACATCTTTGAGACAAGTTGGACTTTTGATGCACATGATTGCATTGATTTTCTTCGGGTTAACTTCGATGCCCCTATTAGAGACAATGAAGCCAAGGAGTTTTCCAGTTGGTACGCCAAAGACGCACTTCAGCGGATTCAACATCATCTTGTACCATCGGAGGTTCTCAAAGGTTTCTCGAGGTCGCTGATCAAGTCGGATCCTTTCTAGGTCATGACCGCGATGTCATCGACGTAAGCGTGCACGTTTCGGCCAATCTGGTCCTTCAGGCACCGCTGCATCGTACGTTGGTAGGTGGCACCTGCGTTTTTCAAGCCAAAAGGCATGGTAACATAGCAGTAAGTGCCAAATGGGGTGATGAATGAGTTCGCCTTTTGGTCGGACTCCTTCATCCGGATCTGGTGATACCCGGAATACGCATCAAGAAAACACAGAAGTTCCGCCCCTGCCGTCGAATCAATGACTTGGTCAATGCGCGGCAGGGGAAACGGATCTTTCGGGCAATGTTTGTTCAAGCCAGAGTAATCGATGCACATTCTTAGTATTTCAGAATTCTTTTTGGGTACAAGGACGGGATTTGCGACCCAATCAGTGTGGATAACTTCTATTACAAAACCCGCCTCTAGTAACTTTGCTAATTCCATTCCTATGGCGGCGCTTCTTATCTCCAAAGCATCGCATAGCTTGCTTCACCGGTTTAGCCCCCGGGTTTATGTTGAGGTAGTGCTCGGCGAGTTCCCTTGGTACTCCGGACATGTCAGAAGGTTGCCATGCGAAGATATCCATGTTAGCGCGGAGGAACTCGACGAGCGCGTCTTCCTATTTGGGGTCCATGTTGGCTCCGACTGAGACCTGCTTGGTGGTGTCTCCTTCCTCGAAGTTGACTTTCTTGGTCTCTATCGCGGCCTTGAAGGAATTTTTCTGTTCGGAGATCTGTTTCTTGGTGGTCTGCATTTCAGTCGGATCCACCGCAGCTCTGTAGCCTTTCAGCTCCTCTCCAGATATCACAGACTCTGCGAAGGCGGCTGATACATCTCTGACGTATCGATACTTTCTTATGTTCCATGCCACATTATTGATGATATCTACATGTTTTATGCATACTTTATGTCATATTTATGCATTTTCTGGAACAAACCTATTAACGAGATGCCGAAGAGCCAGTTGCTGTTTTCTGCTGTTTTTGGTTTCAGAAATCCTAGTAAGGAAATATTCTCGGAATTGGACGAAATCAACGCCCAGGGGCCTATTTTGCCACGAAGCTTCCAGAAGACCGAAGAAGAGACGAAGTGGGGCCACGAGGTGGCCAGACACCAGGGCGGCGTGGCCCAAGCCCTGGCCGCGCCGGCCTGTCGTCTGGGCCCCTCGTGTGGCCCCCTGACCTGCCCTTCCGCCTACAAATAGTCTTCGTCGCGAAACCCCCAGTACCGAGAGCCACGATACGGAAAACCTTCCAGAGACGCCGCCGCCAATCCCATCTCGGGGGATTCAGGAGATCACCTCCGGCACCCTGCCGGAGAGGGGAATCATCTCCCGGAGGACTCTACACCGCCATGGTCGCCTCCGGAGTGATGAGTGAGTAGTTCACCCTTGGACTATGGGTCCATAGCAGTAGCTAGATGGTTGTCTTCTCCTCATTATGCTTCATTGTCGGATCTTGTGAGCTGCCTAACATGATCAAGATCATGTATCTGTAATGCTGTATGTTGTGTTTGTTGGGATCCGATGGATAGAGAATACTATGTTATGTTGATTATCAATCTATGTGTTGTTTATGATCTTGCATGCTCTCCGTTACTAGTAGATGCTTTGGCCAAGTTGATGCTTGTAACTCCAAGAGGGAGTATTTATGCTCGATAGTGGGTTCATGTCTCCGTGAATCTGGGGGAGTGAGAGAAACCTCTAAGGTTATGGATGTGTTGTTGCCACTAGGGATAAAACATTGATGCTTTATCCGAGGATGTAGTTATTGATTACATTACGCACCATACTTAATGCAATTGTCTGTTGTTTGCAACTTAATACTGGAAGGGGTTCAGATGATAACCTGAAGGTGGACTTTTTAGGCATAGATGCATGCTGGATAGCGGTCTATGTACTTTGTCGTAATGCCAAATTAAATCTCACAATACTAATCATATCATGTATGTGCATGGTCATGCCCTCTCTATTTGTCAATTGCCCAACTGTAATTTGTTCACCCAACATGCTATTTATCTTATGGGAGAGACACCTCTAGTGAACTGTGGACCCCGGTCCATTCTTTTAATCGAATACAATCCACTGCAATACTTGTTCTACTGTTTTCTGCAAACAATCATCATCCACACTATACATCTAATCCTTTGTTACAGCAAGCCGGTGAGATTGACAACCTCACTGTTTCGTTGGGGCAAAGTACTTTGGTTGCGTTGTGCAGGTTCCACGTTGGCGCCGGAATCCCTGGTGTTGCGCCGCACTACATCTCGCCGCCATCAACCTTCAACGTGCTTCTTGGCTCCTACTGGTTCGATAAACCTTGGTTTCTTACTGAGGGAAAACTTGCCGCTGTACGCATCACACCTTCCTCTTGGGGTTCCCAACGGACGCGTGCTGTACGCGTATCAAGCAGATTTTCTGGCGCCGTTGCCGGGGACTTGAAGAAAAGTTACACCACAAAGATTTCTAACTCCCACGTCAACTACACGCCAGCAAGATTTTCTGGCGCCGTTGCCGGGGAGATCAAGACACGCTGCAAGGGGAGTCTCCACATCCCAATCTCTTTACTTTGTTTTTGTCTTGCATTATTTTATTTACTACTTTGTTTGCTGCACTAAATCAAAACACACAAAAATTAGTTGCTAGTTTTACTTTACTTGCTATTTTGTTTGCTATATCAAAAACACAAAAAAAATAGTTACTTGCATTTACTTTATCTAGTTTGCTTTATTTACTATTGCTAAAATGGGTACTCCTGAAAATACTAAGTTGTGTGACTTCACAACCACAAATAATAATGATTTCTTATGCACACCTATAGCTCCACCTGCTACTACAGCAGAATTCTTTGAAATTAAACCTGCTTTACTGAATCTTGTTATGCGAGAGCAATTTTCTGGTGTTAGTTCTGATGATGCTGCTGCCCATCTTAATAATTTTGTTGAATTATGTGAAATGCAAAAGTATAAGGATGTAGATGGTGACATTATAAAATTAAAATTGTTTCCTTTCTCATTAAGAGGAAGAGCTAAAGATTGGTTGCTATCTCTGCCTAAGAATAGTATTGATTCATGGACTAAATGCAATGATGCTTTTATTGGTAGATATTATCCCCCTGCTAAAATTATATCTTTGAGGAGTAGCATAATGAATTTTAAACAATTGGATAATGAGCATGTTGCACAAGCATGGGAAAGAATGAAATCTTTGGTTAAAAACTGCCCAACCCATGGATTGACTACTTGGATGATCATCCAAACCTTTTATGCAGGACTGAATTTTTCTTCGCGGAACCTATTGGATTCAGCTGCTGGAGGTACCTTTATGTCCATCACTCTTGGTGAAGCAACAAAGCTTCTTGATAATATGATGATTAATTACTCTGAATGGCACACGGAAAGAGCTCCACAAGGTAAGAAGGTAAATTCTGTCGAAGAAACCTCTTCCTTGAATGATAAGATTGATGCTATTATGTCTATGCTTGTGAATGATAGGACAAATATTGATCCTAATAATGTTCCGTTAGCTTCATTGGTTGCTCAAGAAGAACATGTTGATGTAAACTACATTAAAAATAATAATTTCAACAACAACGCTTACCAGAACAATTCTAGTAACAACTATAGGCCATATCCTTACAATAATGGCAACGGCTATGGTAATTCTTATGGGAATTCTTACAACAATAATAGGAATTCACCCCCTGGACTTGAAGCCACGCTTAAAGAATTTATTAGTACACAAACTGCTTTTAACAAATCTGTTGAAGAAAAGCTTGGGAAAATTGATATACTTGCTTCTAAAGTCGATAGTCTTGCTGCTGATGTTGATCTTTTGAAATCGAAAGTTATGCCTCATGAGAATCATAATAATAAAAATTTTACTACAGCAAATTCCATCCAAGTTAGAATTAATGAGAATATAAGATTGATGGCCGAATTGCGTGCTAGGTGGGAAAAAGAAGAAAATGAAAAAGAAGATAATATAGCTAAAGTCTGGACTATTACCACCACTAGTAATGCTAATGCTACACATGTTGCTGCACCTCCTACTAATATTGGTAAAAGAATTGGTGTTGGCAATGTTTCCACTTCAAATGCAAAGCGCGAAAAACTGCCTGAAACTGCTAAAACTGCTGAAACTGCCTGTGACAAAACTGCTGAAATTTTTTCCAACATTGGGGATGATGATCCCATTGCTTTAGATTATAATGGTTTGGATTTTTATGATTGTCATATCTCTGAAGTTATAAAGTTCTTACAAAAACTTGCTAAGAGTCCTAATGCTAGTGCTATAAACTTGGCTTTCACGAAACATATTACAAATGCTCTCATAAAAGCTAGAGAAGAGAAACTAGAACGCGAAGCTTCTATTCCTAGGAAGCTAGAGGATGGTTGGGAGCCTATCATTAAGATGAAGGTCAATGACTTTGATTTTAATGCTTTATGTGATCTTGGTGCAAGTATTTCCGTTATGCCTAAGAAAATCTATAATATGCTTGACTTGCCACCATTGAAAAATTGTTATTTGGATGTTAATCTTGCTGATCATTCTACAAAGAAACCTTTGGGGAGAGTTGATAATGTTCGCATTACCATTAACAATAACCTTGTCCCCGTTGATTTTGTTGTCTTGGATATTGAATGCAATGCATCTTGTCCCATTATATTGGGAAGACCTTTTCTTCGAACTGTTGGTGCTATCATTGACATGAAGGAAGGTAATATTAAATATCAATTTCCTCTCAAGAAAGATATGGAACACTTCCCTAGAAAGAGAATGAAGTTACCTTTTGATTCTATTATTAGAAGAAATTATGATGTTGACACTTCGTCTCTTGACAATACTTGATACACACTTTCTGCGCCTAGCTGAAAGGCGTTAAAGAAAAGCGCTTATGGGAGACAACCCATGTTTTTACTACAGTACTTTTATTTTATATTTGAGTCTTGGAAGTTGTTACTACTGTAGCAACCTCTCCTTATCTTAGTTTTGTGCATTGTTGTGCCAAGTAAAGTCGTTGATAGTAAGGTTCATACTAGATTTGGATTACTGCGCAGAAACAGATTTCTTTGCTGTCACGAATCTGGGCCTAATTCTCTGTAGGTAACTCAGAAAATTATGCCAATTTACGTGAGTGATCCTCAGATATGTACGCAACTTTCATTCAATTTGAGCATTTTCATTTGAGCAAGTCTGGTGCCTCAATAAAATTTGTCTTTACGAACTGTTCTGTTTTGACAGATTCTGTCTTTTATTTCGCATTGCCTGTTTTGCTATGCTTGATGGATTTTTCGATACCATTGACTTTCAGTAGCTTTGTGCAATGTCCAGAAGTGTTAAGAATGATCATGTCACCTCTGAACATGTAAATTTTGATTGTGCACTAACCCTCTAATGAGTTGTTTTGAGTTTGGTGTGGAGGAAATTTTCAAGGATCAAGAGAGGGAGATGATACAACATGATCAAGGAGAGTGAAAGCTCTAAGCTTGGGGATGCCGGAGTTCATCAAAGACTGGCAAGAATCTTCCACTCGCGGAGTCGCCTCCCTTGTGTTAGCCACCTGCAAGGCGCACTTCCCTTCCCTGAACTTCGCGGATATTGCGCGCGGCACTCCCAAGGGTGCCAACATGCGCTCCATTCTCGCGGAGACCAAAGGGTTTGATCAGCTATTTGTTAGGCGAGTTAACCACTCGTTCTGGTACCACAAGTATGATCTGTCCAAGGGTTTCTCCGACGCGGAATATGAGGAGGAAGGTGAGCCGAAATACTATGCGGAAGGCTCCGGGTCAAGCGCTGAGCTTTCCGAAGAAGAGTCTGATGAAGACTCCGACATTGGCTCCGGCGACGGCGATGGCTCCGCCTATGTGGCATCTGAGGATGATCATTCTTCCGAGTAGAAATCCTGTGAAACAATGAAACAGTGTTGCATCATTTTGGCCCCGGAGTGGGTTTGTAATATAACTTAAATTCTTAAGTAGCTAGGAACGAAACAATTATGCATGGGCGGAAACACTTATCCTGCTATCCTTTTAATATTATTTGCATGTTTCATTTTTGTCGGAAAGCAAGTGCTGATTTCATTGTTTTCCGGCCTGCTCGTTTGACCTTCCGCGAGCCGGAAGACCTTTAGCCGGAAACACTCGCCAGCGGCGACGAAGCCCAATGGCAATCCGTCAATAACCGCGGAAACAAGCCCCCAGCTTAGGTGCCGGAAATCGCTACTAGGAATCCACGAGTTCGCAACAGAAAACATTTCCATCAGAAAACTTAAGCTTACGTCCTAAAGGATGATTTTTGAAAATCACAACTGTCATACACGCCTAGGCGGAAATATCCAGCTCTGCGGTTTTAGTCGGAAAACATACACGATCTAAAAATAAACAAGTAAAGGAGGTAAAAGACTCAGAGAGTGAACCAAAAGCTTTATTTCATTGATCATGTATAACTATTACAGAGTATGTAACTCGGAAAATTATGCTAAGTGTGGAAAGAACGTAGTTGTGCAATGTTCCAAGGGCGATCTGTCTCGTCGTAGATGTCATCCGGATCCTCACGCTTGCGTTTCCGGTACCAGTTAGCAGGTCTATCTTTTAGGTCCCGAAAATCAACAAGGTAGTATGATCCGTTGTGAAGCACTTTGCTAACGACAAAGGGTCCTTCCCATGGAGACTGCAACTTATGGTCTTTCACCTGTCGAAGGCGGAGGACCAGGTCTCCGGCCATGAAAGAGCGGTTCCGAACTCGACGACTGTGATAACGTCAGAGTTTCTGCTGGTAAATGGTGGAGCGTTGGTCCGCTAGGTTCCGAGCTTCTTCGATCAGGTCCACAGATAGCTGTCTGGCCTCGTCAGCTGTTTCTTCATCATAGGCAGAAACTCGCGGTGAATCATGGATGATGTCGGAGGGGAGCACGGCTTCGGATCCGTATACCAGGAAGAAAGGAGTAAATCCTGTTGACCTGTTAGGGGTAGTTCGTAAACTCCACAAGACAGAGTCTAACTCATCAGCCCAAGGTCCAGCTGCGCGTCGCAGCGGTTCTTCAAGGCGTGGCTTAATTCTTGATAATATGAGGCCGTTATCCCTTTCGACCTGACCATTGGATTGTGGATGAGCCACAGAGGCAAGGTCCAGTCGAATCCCTACTTCCTCGCAATAATCCTTCAATTCTCCCTGTGCGAAGTTTGTGACATTATCTTTGATTATGCTGTGTGGGATGCCGAATCTCATCACGAGGCTGCAGACAAATTTTAGTGCCGTAGCACCATCGGCTTTTCTCACTGGCTTTGCCTCGATCCACTTAGTGAACTTGTCAACAGCGACCAGGAGGTATTCAAAACCGCCAAAAGATGATATTTTCAACTTACCAACCATATCGAGCCCCCAGACCGCAAACGGCCAGGTGATAGGTATGGTCTTCAGCTCTTGGGCTGGAGCGTTTGGTTGAGTAGCGTAGTACTGACAACCTCGGCAGGTCTTGACTATCTTGTCAGCATCTTCTTTAGCTGTAAGCCAATAGAACCCAAGCCGAAAAGCTTTTGCAACGAGTGACCTGGGAGCGGCATGATGCCCGCAGTCCCCTGCATGGATCTCTCTGAGGATTTCAATGCAATCTTGATTAGAGACGCATTTGAGAAACACCCCTGTTGCACTTCGTTTGTAGAGCTGTCCGTCAACGATTGTGTAGGATCTTGCTCGTCTGATGATCTATCGTGCGAGGACCTCATCCTCTGGCAACTTCTGATCGATGAGGTAATCCAGGAAAGGCTGTGTCCAAGCCGGAATGACAGTCATCACTTCTCTAGACGGCGATACTGCCACCTCTGGGTTTTCCGGGTTAGCGCCCTTCACCGAGGGTATCCGGAGATGCTCTAGGAAAATGCCAGGCGGAATTGGCTTCCTGCCGGATCCGAGCTTGGATAGCATGTCTGCCGCTATGTTATCGTCTCTCCTGACGTACTTGACTTCGTATCCGAGGAAGCATTTGGCGATCTCGTCAACTTCGTCTCTGTAAGCTGCCATGACGGAGTTTCTGGCGTTCCAGGTTCCGGCTACTTGCTGTGCCAACAGGTCGGAATCTCCGCAACAGATGATGTGCTTGATCCCTATCTCCTTAGCGATGCGTAGTCCGTGTAGTAGAGCCTCGTATTCCGCCATATTGTTTGTAGCTTCGAAGTGGATCTGCAGAACGTATTGTAGTTCTTCTCCAGTAGGGGACTTCAGGGTGACTCCGGCTCCTGAGCCTTGATGCTGCTTGGATCCATCGAAGTGCATAACCCATGTCTCTGGTTCCGGCTCCAAATTCATATCCGGAGCTTCTGTCCAATGTGCGACGAAATCTGCCAGGACCTGGGACTTGACCGCGTTCCTGGCTTTGTAGTTGATGTCGAAGGCGGATAATTCAATGCCCCATTTTGATGTGCGTCCTGTTGCGTCAGCGTTGTTGAGAATCGTTGACAGCGGAGCTTTGCTCATGACTGTTACTGGATGCTCCTGGAAGTAGTGTCGCCGCTTCCTGCTGCCTAGGAAAACTCCGTAGGCTAGCTTTTGAAAGTGAGGATAGCGTTGTTTGGACTCCGTAAGCACTTCACTAATGTAGTAGACTGGCCTTTGGACTCCATACTCGTGACCTTCTTCCTGTCGCTCCACCACGATGACGAGGCTGATGACTCTGTTGGTAGCCACCAGGTAAAGGAGCATAGGCTCTGACTCTCCTGGAGCTGCTAGGATAGGTGGGGAGGTGAGTATTTCCATCAACCCTTGAAGTGCTGCATCTGCTGCCTCATCCCAGACAAATTTGTCCGTTTTCTTCAATAGCTTGTACAGGGGTAGCGCCTTCTCGCCAAGACGGCTAACAAACCTGCTGATTGCTGCGACGCAACCAGTTAGTCGTTGCACATCTTTGAGACAAGTTGGCCTTTTGATGCACATGATTGCATTGATTTTCTTCGGGTTAACTTCGATGCCCTTATTAGAGACAATGAAGCCAAGGAGTTTTCCAGTTGGTACGCCAAAGACGCACTTCAGCGGATTCAACATCATCTTGTACCATCGGAGGTTCTCAAAGGTTTCTCGAGGTCGCTGATCAAGTCGGATCCTTTCTAGGTCATGACCGCGATGTCATCGACGTAAGCGTGCACGTTTCGGCCAATCTGGTCCTTCAGGCACCGCTGCATCGTACGTTGGTAGGTGGCACCTGCATTTTTCAAGCCAAAAGGCATGGTAACATAGCAGTAAGTGCCAAATGGGGTGATGAATGAGTTCGCCTTTTGGTCGGACTCCTTCATCCGGATCTGGTGATACCCGGAATACGCATCAAGAAAACACAGAAGTTCCGCCCCTGCCGTCGAATCAATGACTTGGTCAATGCGCGGCAGGGGAAACGGATCTTTCGCGCAATGTTTGTTCAAGCCAGAGTAATCGATGCACATTCTTAGTATTTCAGAATTCTTTTTGGGTACAAGGACGGGATTTGCGACCCAATCAGTGTGGATAACTTCTATTACAAAACCCGCCTCTAGTAACTTTGCTAATTCCATTCCTATGGCGGCGCTTCTTATCTCCAAAGCGTCGCATAGCTTGCTTCACCGGTTTAGCCCCCGGGTTTATGTTGAGGTAGTGCTCGGCGAGTTCCCTTGGTACTCCGGACATGTCAGAAGGTTGCCATGCAAAGATATCCATGTTAGCGCGGAGGAACTCGACGAGCGCGTCTTCCTATTTGGGGTCCATGTTGGCTCCGACTGAGACCTGCTTGGTGGTGTCTCCTTCCTTGAAGTTGACTTTCTTGGTCTCTATCGCGGCCTTGAAGGAATTTTTCTGTTCGGAGATCTGTTTCTTGGTGGTCTGCATTTCAGTCGGATCCACCGTAGCTCTGTAGCCTTTCAGCTCCTCTCCAGATATCACAGACTCTGCGAAGGCGGCTGATACGTCTCTGACGTATCGATAATTTCTTATGTTCCATGCCACATTATTGATGATATCTACATGTTTTGTGCATACTTTATGTCATATTTATGCATTTTCTGGAACTAACCTATTAACGAGATGCCGAAGAGCCGATTCTTTGTTTCTGCTGTTTTTGGTTTCAGAAATCCTAGTAAGGAAATATTCTCGGAATTGGACGAAATCAACGCCCAGGGGCCTATTTTGCCACGAAGCTTCCAGAAGACCGAAGAAGAGACGAAGTGGGGCCACGAGGTGGCCAGACACCAGGGCGGCGTGGCCCAAGCCCTGGCCGCGCCGGCCTGTCGTCTGGGCCCCTCGTGTGGCCCCCTGACCTGCCCTTCCGCCTACAAATAGTCTTCGTCGCGAAACCCCCAGTACCGAGAGCCACGATACGGAAAACCTTCCAGAGACGCCGCCGCCAATCCCATCTCGGGGGATTCAGGAGATCACCTCTGGCACCCTGCCGGAGAGGGGAATCATCTCCCGGAGGACTCTACACCGCCATGGTCGCCTCCGGAGTGATGAGTGAGTAGTTCACCCTTGGACTATGGGTCCATAGCAGTAGCTAGATGGTTGTCTTCTCCTCATTATGCTTCATTGTCGGATCTTGTGAGCTGCCTAACATGATCAAGATCATCTATCTGTAATGCTATATGTTGTGTTTGTTGGGATCCGATGGATAGAGAATACTATGTTATGTTGATTATCAATCTATGTGTTGTTTATGATCTTGCATGCTCTCCGTTACTAGTAGATGCTTTGGCCAAGTTGATGCTTGTAACTCCAAGAGGGAGTATTTATGCTCGATAGTGGGTTCATGTCTCCGTGAATCTGGGGGAGTGAGAGAAACCTCTAAGGTTATGGATGTGTTGTTGCCACTAGGGATAAAACATTGATGCTATATCCGAGGATGTAGTTATTGATTACGTTACGCACCATACTTAATGCAATTGTCTGTTGTTTGCAACTTAATATTGGAAGGGGTTCAGATGATAACCTGAAGGTGGACTTTTTAGGCATAGATGCATGCTGGATAGCGGTCTATGTACTTTGTCGTAATGCCCAATTAAATCTCACAATACTAATCATATCATGTATGTGCATGGTCATGCCCTCTCTATTTGTCAATTGCCCAACTGTAATTTGTTCACCCAACATGCTATTTATCTTATGGGAGAGACACCTCTAGTGAACTGTGGACCCCGGTCCATTCTTTTAATCGAATACAATCCACTGCAATACTTGTTCTACTGTTTTCTGCAAACAATCATCATCCACACTATACATCTAATCCTTTGTTACAGCAAGCCGGTGAGATTGACAACCTCACTGTTTCGTTGGGGCAAAGTACTTTGGTTGTGTTGTGCAGGTTCCACGTTGGCGCCGGAATCCCTGGTGTTGCGCCGCACTACATATCGCCGCCATCAACCTTCAACGTGCTTCTTGGCTCCTACTGGTTCGATAAACCTTGGTTTCTTACTGAGGGAAAACTTGCTGTTGTACGCATCACACCTTCCTCTTGGGGTTCCCAACGGACGCGTGCTGTACGCGTATCAAGCAGATTTTCTGGCGCCGTTGCCGGGGACTTGAAGAAAAGTTACACCACAAAGATTTCTAACTCCCACGTCAACTACACGCCAGCAAGATTTTCTGGCGCCGTTGCCGGGGAGATCAAGACACGCTGCAAGGGGAGTCTCCACATCCCAATCTCTTTACTTTGTTTTTGTCTTGCATTATTTTATTTACTACTTTGTTTGCTGCACTAAATCAAAACACAAAAAAATTAGTTGCTAGTTTTACTTTACTTGCTATTTTGTTTGCTATATCAAAAACACAAAAAAAATAGTTACTTGCATTTACTTTATCTAGTTTGCTTTATTTACTATTGCTAAAATGGGTACTCCTGAAAATACTAAGTTATGTGACTTCACAACCACAAATAATAATGATTTATTATGCACACCTATAGCTCCACCTGCTACTACAGCAGAATTCTTTGAAATTAAACCTGCTTTACTGAATCTTGTTATGCGAGAGCAATTTTCTGGTGTTAGTTCTGATGATGCTGCTGCCCATCTTAATAATTTTGTTGAATTATGTGAAATGCAAAAGTATAAGGATGTAGATGGTGACATTATAAAATTAAAATTGTTTCCTTTCTCATTAAGAGGAAGAGCTAAAGATTGGTTGCTATCTCTGCCTAAGAATAGTATTGATTCATGGACTAAATGCAACGATGCTTTTATTGGTAGATATTATCCCCCTGCTAAAATTATATCTTTGAGGAGTAGCATAATGAATTTTAAACAATTGGATAATGAGCATGTTGCACAAGCATGGGAAAGAATGAAATCTTTGGTTAAAAACTGCCCAACCCATGGATTGACTACTTGGATGATCATCCAAACCTTTTATGCAGGACTGGATTTTTCTTCGCGGAACCTATTGGATTCAGCTGCTGGAGGTACCTTTATGTCCATCACTCTTGGTGAAGCAACAAAGCTTCTTGATAATATGATGATTAATTACTCTGAATGGCACACGGAAAGAGCTCCACAAGGTAAGAAGGTAAATTCTGTCAAGAAACCTCTTCCTTGAATGATAAGATTGATGCTATTATGTCTATGCTTGTGAATGATAGGACAAATATTGATCCTAATAATGTTCCGTTAGCTTCATTGGTTGCTCAAGAAGAACATGTTGATGTAAACTACATTAAAAATAATAATTTCAACAACAACGCTTACCAGAACAATTCTAGTAACAACTATAGGCCATATCCTTATAATAATGGCAACGGCTATGGTAATTCTTATGGGAATTCTTACAACAATAATAGGAATTCACCCCCTGGACTTGAAGCCATGCTTAAAGAATTTATTAGTACACAAACTGCTTTTAACAAATCTGTTGAAGAAAAGCTTGGGAAAATTGATATACTTGCTTCTAAAGTCGATAGTCTTGCTGCTGATGTTGATCTTTTGAAATCGAAAGTTATGCCTCATGAGAATCATAATAATAAAATTTTTACTACAGCAAATTCCATCCAAGTTAGAATTAATGAGAATATAAGATTGATGGCCGAATTGCGTGCTAGGTGGGAAAAAGAAGAAAATGAAAAAGAAGATAATATAGCTAAAGTCTGGACTATTACCACCACTAGTAATGCTAATGCTACACATGTTGCTGCACCTCCTACTAATATTGGTAAAAGAATTGGTGTTGGCAATGTTTCCACTTCAAATGCAAAGCGCGAAAAACTGCCTGAAACTGCTAAAACTGCTGAAATCGCTGTGACAAAACTGCTGAAATTTTTCCAACATTGGGGATGATGATCCCATTGCTTTAGATTATAATGGTTTGGATTTTTATGATTGTCATATCTCTGAAGTTATAAAGTTCTTACAAAAACTTGCTAAGAGTCCTAATGCTAGTGCTATAAACTTGGCTTTCACGAAACATATTACAAATGCTCTCATAAAAGCTAGAGAAGAGAAACTAGAACGCGAAGCTTCTATTCCTAGGAAGCTAGAGGATGGTTGGGAGCCTATCATTAAGATGAAGGTCAATGACTTTGATTTTAATGCTTTATGTGATCTTGGTGCAAGTATTTCCGTTATGCCTAAGAAAATCTATAATATGCTTGACTTGCCACCGTTGAAAAATTGTTATTTGGATGTTAATCTTGCTGATCATTCTACAAAGAAACCTTTGGGGAGAGTTGATAATGTTCGCATTACCATTAACAATAACCTTGTCCCCGTTGATTTTGTTGTCTTGGATATTGAATGCAATGCATCTTGTCCCATTATATTGGGAAGACCTTTTCTTCGAACTGTTGGTGCTATCATTGACATGAAGGAAGGTAATATTAAATATCAATTTCCTCTCAAGAAAGATATGGAACACTTCCCTAGAAAGAGAATGAAGTTACCTTTTGATTCTATTATTAGAAGAAATTATGATGTTGACACTTCGTCTCTTGACAATACTTGATACACACTTTCTGCGCCTAGCTGAAAGGCGTTAAAGAAAAGCGCTTATGGGAGACAACCCATGTTTTTACTACAGTACTTTTATTTTATATTTGAGTCTTGGAAGTTGTTACTACTGTAGCAACCGCTCCTTATCTTAGTTTTGTGCATTGTTGTGCCAAGTAAAGTCGTTGATAGTAAGGTTCATACTAGATTTGGATTACTGCGCAGAAACAGATTTCTTTGCTGTCACGAATCTGGGCCTAATTCTCTGTAGGTAACTCAGAAAATTATGCCAATTTACGTGAGTGATCCTCAGATATGTACACAACTTTCATTCAATTTGAGCATTTTCATTTGAGCAAGCCTGGTGCCTCAATAAAATTCGTCTTTACGAACTGTTCTGTTTTGACAGATTCTACCTTTTATTTCGCATTGCCTGTTTTGCTATGCTTGATGGATTTTTTGATACCATTGACTTTCAGTAGCTTTGTGCAATGTCCAGAAGTGTTAAGAATGATCATGTCACCTCTGAACATGTAAATTTTGATTGTGCACTAACCCTCTAATGAGTTGTTTTGAGTTTGGTGTGGAGGAAGTTTTCAAGGATCAAGAGAGGGAGATGATACAACATGATCAAGGAGAGTGAAAGCTCTAAGCTTGGGGATGCCCCGGTGGTTCACCCCTGCATATATCAAGAAGACTCAAGCGTCTAAGCTTGGGGATGCCCAAGGCATCCCCTTCTTCATCGACAACATTATCAGGTTCCTCCCCTGAAACTATATTTTTATTCCATCACATCTTATGTACTTTGCTTGGAGCGTCTGTTTGTTTTTGTTTTTGTTTTGTTTGAATAAAATGGATCCTAGCATTCATTGTGTGGGAGAGAGACACGCTCCGCTGTTGCATATGGACAAGTATGTCCTTAGGCCTTACTCATAATATTCATGGCGAAGTTTCTTCTTCGTTAAATTGTTATATGGTTGGAATTGGAAAATGATACATGTAGTAATTGCTATAATGTCTTGGATAATGTGATACTTGGCAATTGTTGTGCTCATGTCTAAGCTCTTGCATCATATACTTTGCACCCATTAATGAAGAAATACATAGAGCATGTTAAAATTTGGTTTGCATAATTGGTCTCTCTAAGGTCTAGATAATTTCTAGTATTGAGTTTGAACAACAAGGAAGACGGTGTAGAGTCTTATAATGTTTACAATATGTCTTTTATGTGAGTTTTGCTGCACCGGTTCATCCTTGTGTTTGTTTCAAATAAACCTTGCTAGCCTAAACCTTGTATCGAGAGGGAATACTTCTCATGCATCCAAATCCTTGAGCCAACCACTATGCCATTTGTGTCCACCATACCTACCTACTACATGGTATTTCTCCGCCATTCCAAAGTAAATTGCTTGAGTGCTACCTTTAAATTTCTATCCTTTACCTTTGCAATATATAGCTCATCGGACAAATAGCCTAAAAACTATTGTGGTATTGAATATGTACTTATGCACTTTATCTCTTATTAAGTTGCTTGTTGTGCGATAACCATGTTCCTGGGGACACCATCAACTACTCTTTGTTGAATATCATGTGGGTTGCTATGCATGTTCGTCTTGTCTGAAGTAAGGGAGATTTACCGCTAAAATGGTTAGAGCATTGCATAATGTTAGAGAAGAACATTGGGCCGCTAACTAAAGCCATGATCCATGGTGGAAGTTTCAGTTTTGGACAAATATCCTCAATCTCATATGAGAAAATTAATTGTTGCTACATGCTTATGCATATAAGAGGAGTCCATTATCTGTTGTCTATGTTGTCCCGGTATGGATGTCTAAGTTGAGAATAATCAATAGCGAGAAATCCGATGCGAGCTTTCTCCTTAGACCTTTGTACATGCGGCATAGAGGTACCCCTTTGTGACACTTGGTTAAAACATGTGCATTGCGATGATAATCCAGGTAATCCGAGCTAATTAGGACAAGGTGCGGGCACTATTAGTATACTATGCATGAGTCTTGCAACTTGTAGGATATAATTTACATAACACATATGCTTTATTACTACCGTTGACAAAATTGTTTCTTGTTTTCAAAATCAAAGCTCTAGCACAAATATAGCAATCGATGCTTTCCTCTTTGAAGGACCTTTCTTTTACTTTTATTGTTGAGTCAGTTCACCTATCTCTCTCCACCTCAAGAAGCAAACACTTGTGTGAACTGTGCATTGATTCCTACATACTTGCATATTGCACTTGTTATATTACTTTACATTGACAATATCCATGAGATATACATGTTATAAGTTGAAAGCAACCATTGAAACTTAATCTTCCTTTATGTTGCTTCAATACCTCTACTATGAATTATTGCTTTATGAGTTAACTTTTATGCAAGACTTATTGATGCTTGTCTTGAAGTACTATTCATGAAAAGTCTTTGCTATATGATTCATTTGTTTACTCATGTCATTTACATTGTTTGGATCGCTGCATTCATTACATATGCTTACAATAGTATGATCAAGGTTATGATGGCATGTCACTCCAAAAATTATCTTTGTTATCGTTTACCTGCTCGGGACGAGCAGAAACTAAGCTTGGGGATGCTGATACGTCTCCGACGTATCGATAATTTCTTATGTTCCATGCCACATTATTGATGATATCTACATGTTTTATGCATACTTTATGTCATATTTATGCATTTTCTGGAACTAACCTATTAACGAGATGCCGAAGAGCCAGTTGCTGTTTTCTGCTGTTTTTGGTTTCAGAAATCCTAGTAAGGAAATATTCTCAGAATTGGACGAAATCAACGCCTAGGGGCCTATTTTGCCACGAAGCTTCCAGAAGACCGAAGAAGAGACGAAGTGGGGCCACGAGGTGGCCAGACACCAGGGCGGCGCGGCCCAAGCCCTGGCCGCGCCGGCCTGTCGTCTGGGCCCCTCGTGTGGCCCCCTGACCTGCCCTTCTGCCTACAAATAGTCTTCGTCGCGAAACCCCCAGTACCGAGAGCCACGATACGGAAAACCTTCCAGAGACGCCGCCGCCGCCAATCCCATCTCGGGGGATTCAGGAGATCGCCTCCGGCACCCTGCCGGAGAGGGGAATCATCTCCCGGAGGACTCTACACCGCCATGGTCGCCTCCGGAGTGATGAGTGAGTAGTTCACCCCTGGACTATGGGTCCATAGCAGTAGCTAGATGGTTGTCTTCTCCTCATTATGCTTCATTGTCGGATCTTGTGAGCTGCCTAACATGATCAAGATCATCTATCTGTAATGCTATATGTTGTGTTTGTTGGGATCCGATGGATAGAGAATACTATGTTATGTTGATTATCAATCTATGTGTTGTTTATGATCTTGCATGCTCTCCGTTACTAGTAGATGCTTTGGCCAAGTTGATGCTTGTAACTCCAAGAGAGAATATTTATGCTCGATAGTGGGTTCATGTCTCCGTGAATCTGGGGGAGTGAGAGAAACCTCTAAGGTTATGGATGTGCTATTGCCACTAGGGATAAAACATTGATGCTATGTCCGAGGATGTAGTTATTGATTACATTATGCACCATACTTAATGCAATTGTCTGTTGTTTGCAACTTAATACTGGAAGGGGTTCGGATGATAACCTGAAGGTGGACTTTTTAGGCATAGATGCATGCTGGATAGCGGTCTATGTACTTTGTCGTAATGCCCAATTAAATCTCACAATACTCATCATATCATGTATGTGCATGGTCATGCCCTCTCTATTTGTCAATTGCCCAACTGTAATTTGTTCACCCAACATGCTATTTATCTTATGGGAGAGACACCTCTAGTGAACTGTGGACCCCGGTCCATTCTTTTAATCGAATACAATCCACTGCAATACTTGTTCTACTATTTTCTGCAAACAATCATCATCCACACTATACATCTAATCCTTTGTTACAGCAAGCCGGTGAGATTGACAACCTCACTGTTTCGTTGGGGCAAAGTACTTTGGTTGTGTTGTGCAGGTTCCACGTTGGCGCCGGAATCCCTGGTGTTGCGCCGCACTACATCTCGCCGCCATCAACCTTCAACGTGCTTCTTGGCTCCTACTGGTTCGATAAACCTTGGTTTCTTACTGAGGGAAAACTTGCCGCTGTACGCATCACACCTTCCTCTTGGGGTTCCCAACGGACGCGTGTTGTACGCGTATCAAGCAGATTTTCTAGCGCCGTTTCCGGGGACTTGAAGAAAAGTTACACCACAAAGATTTCTAACTCCCACGTCAACTACACGCCAGCAGCGGCTTCGCCCAACTTGCACTCATGAGCCTTTTTGTAGTCTCCGAATATGGTAATCATACCATTGGGACCCGGAATCTTGAGCTTGTTGTAGATGTAGCACGCTCGTGCGTGGAACTTGTGGTAGGTGGGCCTGCCGAAGATGACGTGGTAGGAGCTCTTGAAGGGCACAACCTCAAACGTGATCTTCTCTTCGCGGAAATTGTGAACATCGCCGAAGGCCACGGGAAGTGTGATGCTGCCGAGGGAATTCGCCTTTTTACCCGGAACCACGCCATGAAACTCAGTGTTGCTATGTTTGAGCTGTTCCTTGGTAAGGTTCATCCGCTCCAGAGTCTCCAGGTACATGATGTTCAAGCTGGCTCCGCCATCCATGAGGCACTTGGAGAAGTCATACCCGTCTATGCGGGGACATACAACCAAGGCGTAGCACTCTTTTGGCACAATGGTAGGATGATCCTGCCTATCAAATGTGCACGGGACTTCCGACCACCTGACATACTGCGGCACAGCCGGAACTGTGGCGTTCAGGATCCGGAAAGCTGACTTGGTGGCGCGGACTGTTGGGGTTCCGAGGAAGGTATGGTACGCGCCCACACTCTTTTTCTCAAAGGGGTTGGATTTACCTGCGGACCCTGCTTTGGGATCCGGCGAGTTATCATCCTCATCCATCGCCTCGGAACTGTCCTCCTCTTTATCCTTGTTCTTGCCCTTGCCTCCTCTGCCGCGCGGGCGGTGCTTCCGGGCTCGCTTGTATCCTGCTTTCGGGTCGTTTTTCAGATCATTGACCCACTTGCAGTTGCGGATAGTGTGAGGGGACTTCCCCGTAGCCGGATCCAGATGGGCCAGGCAGGGCATGTCTCTGTACTCCTCATAGGTTTCCGGGGCGCGGGATCCGGCAGCTGTGACTTCATTGCCATGCTGCTGGCCCCTGCCGGCTCCGCCTCCACGGCCGCGTCCTCTTCCGCCTCCTTGACCTCCGCGCTGGAACGCTATGGCGACCATCTCGGATCCGCCACTCTTCTGGTCATCAGGGGGGTTCTTCCGCTTGTTGCCGCTGCTGTTACCGTTGTCACGGTTTTTCTTCTGTTGGTGCAGAGGGATTGCTGTAGCTGGGAGATCTCCGCCTGCGTCGTCGTCGGCGGCAGTATGATCATTGGCAATGGAGATCATGTCATCCAGAGTCAGTTTATTTGCGTTAGCCAAGCAGGTGAACTTGTGCCGCAGCAGTCCTCCTCTCTGTAGTCCACCGATAAAGGCGTGCATAGCAGTGGTGTGATCAATGTTTTCGCACTCGTTCCTGCATGCCAACCATCGTGTCAGGAAGTGTCTTGAGGTTTCTCCCTTCTTCTGAATACACGCTTGTAAGTCGCTTGTTGTGGCAGGCCTTTTGTAGGTGCCCCTGAAGTGTTTCTCGAAAGCCGTCTTCAGGTCAAACCAGCAAAAGATGGAGTTCTTCTCGAGGTCGCTGAGCCAGATCCGGGCTGGACCTACAAGGTACAGCTGAAGCATGCGGTAGACGATATTAGGGGTTCCTCCGGCAAAGGTTACTGCATTGTAGTAATCCTCAATCCAGGTATCCGCCCTTTCCGTGCCGTCATAATGCTTCAGGTTTCCGGGTAGCTTGAGGTTCATCCTTGGCTTTGGTTCCTCTCGAATCATCCTGCCTAAGCACTTCGGGCCGATGTAGTCAGTTCTGTATTCGTTGAGGCGTTCCCGCGCGTCACGCGAGCCGTGGCGGGGGGATTGTGAGCGGGAGCGTGATCTCCGGCCACCGCCTCCGCCTCCACCTCCGCCTCCACCGCTAGGTGGTGGTGAGGGAGACTTGCGAGGGGGCCGATCCGACCTTTTGCTTCCGCCATCAGATTCTCCTCGCCCCTCACGATGCTGGCTCCGGCTTCGGTGACTGCCTTCGCCTTGGCGCTGGCTGCCATGGTCGTTCCGGCTTCTGCGAGGCTCCGGGTCGCGGTCTTCGTTCCGACTCCTCCTGTGCTCCGGCTCGCGGTCATTGTTCTGGCTCCGGCGAGGTCCCGGCGTTCGCTCCGTGGCCCTGTTCCTTGAGGGTAGCACGTTGTCGCGGATATTGATTCCACCAGGTCCATGGGGCCTGGCGTTTCCGGCTGGACTACGGCGACGAGGGGGTGGAGGATGCGGATATCCATTGGGCGGAGGAGAGGGATTGCGGTACTTGTCCTTACCAGTGTACATTGCATCCTTTCCCTTTCTTGGATCTGATGGAGGCGTCTTTGATGGTACAGGGATTGGATTTGGGTGTTCTCTGGTTTTCCTTCTGCGTTCCGAGGATCCGGTTCGCGATTCGTCGTCACGATGACGATTGTCGTAGGCGTCCTTCTGCGCAGTAGAGACGCAATGCTCCGGGTTGGATTCCAACTTGCGCGAAGTGTCTGCCTTGCTCTGCTGCTTCATTGCTGAAGCAACAAGCGTACGAACGTAGTTGATGTCAATTTCTTCGTCCTTTTTCTTCAAGATCTCCACAGCCTTCTGCATATTGTCCTTTGGAGTGGCGAACGGCTGCTTCTCGGTTGGAGTCGCGAAGGTGATCTTACGGGGAGCTATATTTTCTCTCCGGATTTTATCGACCTCCTGTTGAGCCTCAGCGATCTTATCCTCCCAATGCTTCCGAAGTTGCTTGACTTTCGCTAGTCCTTCGTCCACCTCCTGATCGCGCTGGAGAAATCCTTCCACGAAAATCGCGGCTTCCTTCCTCTCATCAAGCATCGCAGTTGCAGTGTTGGCAAATTTCTTGGCTGTGGCCAGCATCTCCAGTCTCTTGGCTTCTAGCGCTTCTGCGTCTTCGGGAGTAATGGGTTTGTTGAGAATATCCGAGTGATAGATTGCGTCCATGCCTGCTTGTTCCACCATCTCTTCAGGGGACAGGACTTCCTTATGCGGTCTTTCCCGCGAAAGTGGAGATCCTTGACGGGATGATTGGGGATCGGAGTGGGTGTTTTCATCTTCTGATTCGCGTTGATCCAGCGCCGCCAAGGTTGCGAGAACCTCCTTAGGCTGGGCGGATTCAACTTCAGGCTGATCACCGTATCCGTATTCCCTTATCTTGCGATCGAACTCTTCAGTATCCATGGAGGGGGTATCCCCGGAAATTGGGCTTAGGTTGCCCAGAATCGACTCTTCAACCGGAGTTCCGCTTTCTCCGACAGCCTCGTGCTGATCCGGAGCAGCGTTGTCTTCCGGTACCTCGACCTGCTCGGGACCAGCTCCGGCTTCTTGAGGGGCGGTTCCGGCGGTATGGGCCAAGAAGTGTACGAAGTGACACCTTTGCTTCTCTAACACCTGGGAGACCCAGGCGGATCTGCATTGGTCTTCCACTTTTATTTCCTGCTCAGGGGCGGATTGGGTGGGCTTTGATTTTTCCAGATCCAAGGCGGAATCTTCCTTAGGAAGCTCCTGCATCTCAGATCGGATCTTCGCGACTGCGTCCTGCTCAGCGGCAGTCGCGTCAGCGTTACTTACCAGTGGGTTTCTGTCGGAATCAACGGTTTCCCCGATGAAGATGTGTTGGAGATATGCCCAAGAGGCAATAATAAAATGGTTATTATAATATCTTTGAGTTTATGATAATGTTTACATACCATGCTATAATTGTATTAACCGAAACATTGATACATGTGTGTTATGTGAACAACAAGGAGTCCCTAGTAAGCCTCTTGTATAACTAGCTTGTTGATTAATAGATGATCATCGTTTCATGATCATGAACATTGGATGTTATTAATAACAAGGTTATGTCATTATGCGAATGATATAATGGACACACCCAATTAAGCGTAGCATAAGATCACGTCATTAAGTTATTTGCTGTCAACACCCGGATTTTTAAGTCCGGATGCCTATTATGTCATACATCGCAATCCCAGGAATATTGTTGTTGCGAGGCATAATAATTAAGTATCACAGTCATCATTCATTACAAACCATAAGTCTTACAAATTTGGAATCACATGATCCATATTACACGAATAGTTGATCTATTGATCAACGAACAAACACAAATTCATAGTTCATAGCGGAAGCGTAAGATATAAGGACTCTCTAGTCCACAGGCCAACGCTTGACGTCGGAAGACTCCTAGTTGTCGTAGGCGTCCTGCTGGTCATCTCCTTGTTCATCTTCATACTCTGGCCATTTGAATAGCCAGTGACAAAGCCGTGAGTACTTTAAGTACTCGCAAACTAATACTAATGTAAGTGCTAGACATTCTAGTATGGTTTGCTAAGCTCTAGTTTATTTGCATAAAGCTAGTTTTAGTTCACAAGTATTTGAGAAAAGCTTATTCAAGTGCTAACTAACTCAAGTGGGAACATTAGTGTCATTCCCACCATTCAAGTGGTGATTTCAATTTAACTCACCACAAGTCATTTCACCATCATCTTTCAACATCATTTTCAAAGATATGACATCGGAAACTGTATGGCCTTTCCAACCATCCGTAACCGTGGACGCGGCTATTCGAATAGGTTTACACTCTGCAGAGGTTGCACACTTGTGCCACAACATTTGATTTCATCCGTCGGGATTACCCCGAATCATCGTAACACAGTACGCGGATCATCAACATAACCTTTCACTTACAAATCCTAGTATGAGCACCTCTCCCCATGAGCTTGGCCTCCCAGTGAAGACCAACTGTCAACCTGGGAACTGCACAGGGCTTGGCCGTACAATTCACCTCAATTTCACATCATTTCTCAACAACGGAGGCAGCCTCAAGCGTAACCCCTATGACGTGTGTTCAGAGGGAACCCATACTAAGATGTATAAACTTCCAGGTAAGCCCTACCCATAATCAGGTATTGTGGGGGTACTTAATAATTGGAAAGGTATCGCATTCAAACCAACATCATTGTTTTATCAAAAATCACCATCTTCTCTTGGTCATATTCACCTTCAAAAATCATTCAATGGAATGCATCCTCATTCCAAGGTTTCAAATTCATGTCAAATTCACATTGTTCCCATCTAGAGTAGTCAAGTTTTATTTCATTAGCACTAGCTCTAAATCATGAGGGGTGCTACCTTGCTTTGCTTTGATGGAGACTAACTTCACTACTCTAGTAACCAACTTGTACTTTGACCAAAGTTAACTATAAAAGTAACTCTTGGAAAACAACATGTAACAACTTATAAGGTAAAAACTTGGGATAGGCTTATGTAAGAAAAGGTAAGAATCATGGTGCCTTTCCCCAAGGGGCTTTGCACTTGGCAAGAATATTAGCTTTCCTTGGTAGTTCTCAAACTGTTCCTCCTCCTCCTCTTGGTAGCAACCTTCTTCTTCGACGTACTCTCCGGTGCTACCGTCTAAATTTGAATACGGGTATAATTACTCACTAATTCAATGGCTATTCCATATATCACATATAAACACACAAACTATTCTATGCACACAAAATAATCTACTTAGGGTGCATGGGTTGTGTTGTTTGAATAGAATTCACTTCTTTGTATTCCATATGTAAATGATAGTTTCCATAGGGTTCTTGAGAAATAATTTCCTCTCATTGAAATCTTCTTAAGATTTAATTTCTCAAACAATCATGTATGAACTCATATTGACCTAAGTCAAATGTTCATCATCATCATTTGGAGAAATGATTTAAATGAGGTAGATCACCTCATATCATTTAATAACACTACATATGATTTAAATCTCAAGTAATTCATATAAGAGAGTTTGGGACCAGGGGTCCAAACATCCCATGAATTCATGTGAGACAGGTTGAAATGAAGTATAAGACTCCACATAATTTACTTTAATAATTTTGGACAATATCAACTAGTTAAACTAGCTCTATTATCCATTAATTAAACCATGGCATGATCATGCAAAGTGACCACACCATTTTATTGCATAATCAATTAGTGTAAGTCACATGTGAGCTATTAGAGTTGGAATTAACTTAATATCTATTTTGGTTGATTTTTAATAATTATTTGAATAGGGAAAAGTCCCTGCCTTGTTATTTTTATCAGATTAATTCTACAAAGAATCTGGTCATGAGACCAGTGGCATGTTGTAGATAGTTTCAGTAGCTTTATAACAACATCAAGTTCATTAAATTTGGTTTAGCCAATTTGAATCTATTGAATTTCAAAGTGGAGGCAGTATTGAAATTCATTTGGAATTATTTAAACTAGATTTGAATTAAAAGGCCGGCGGGAAAAGCTAACTGGGCCCAAAGGTTTGAAAACGGCCCAAGGCCAGCCCAGCCACGGTCCAGTGCCGCGCGGGCTGCCTGACAGAGGGTCCCGCCTGTCAGCGGCTCATTTAACCCGAAACGGTACAGATCAATGGGAGGCGTTGGATTAGAAATGGATCGGAGGGCCGTGGTTCATCGTCGTCTCCGACGAGAACCCGACGATCTGGCGGCGGCAGTAGGGGGTCGGAGGGCTTACGGTGGCTCCAGCTAGGGTTGGCAATATGCGTGACGAAGTTGTGGACGACGGCGAAGCGGCTGGTAGCAGTGGCGGAGCTCGAGGTGGTCTGGTTCGCCGGCGATTGCTGCAGGGCTTCCGCAGCGGCGATCTTGCGATTGAGCTTGCTCCGGCGAGGATTCGATGGGTGGAGTGTTTGTTGAGTAGCTGTGAGAGGTGGGGAGTCTGGTGGTGTGCTTGGATTGCTCAGGGGAGCTCTCCTTTTATAGCAGCGCATGGGTGCTGCGGGGCAGGGTGGCGGTCGACCATGGCGCGGCGCTTCCGGCGGCTGGTCGAGCTAGGCGAGGTCATGGCGATGCTCTACGTGTCCAGCTTTGTCGGGGAGGGCCTGGTTGGGTCGCGTTGTTTCCATGTCTGCCGCGTCCGCGGCGGACTAGGGTTTCCTTCTCCGGCGGCGGTGGGCGCGGGTCGTGGTCGAGCGAGTGTCAGGCGGCGTCCAGATGTCGTGGTGATGCTCAACTTGTCGAGAGCGGGTCCAGGGCGAGCGCAGGGTGGCGGCGTGGCGCGTGGCTAGTGACGTCTGCGAGCATGTCCATGCGCGACGTCATCGGCATGGTGAGCGCGTCCTGGGCGCGCGTCGTCCGGCGTGTGTCGTCGTCCTCCTCGACAACGGCGATGCTAGGCAGCGCTATGGTGGTGTGCTGGTGCGCTTTGGCACGGTGGCCATGGCCAGGGAAGAAGAAGGAGAGGGGGAGCTCGACGTGTGTGGCATGGCCGGCATGGCCATGCCCTAGCTTGCTCTCTCTCTCCCTAGTGTGCTATTTGGCATTGATTTGGTTTAAGGGGACCAGGGGACAATGTAGAATAGCTTTGGGTTAGATTAGGTGGAGTAGATCACTATTTGCAATAGTTGCAAATAGTGCCCGATTTTGGAATTTGCAATTTTGCCCAAATTTGAAATAATTCAAAAGGTGAATCTATTTGAAAAGTGTGTGTTTAGGTAAGTTGTATTTGACCAGAGATGATTAGAGGTGGTGGTGGAATTTTAGAATTCAAGAATTTGCAAAATTGGGCTAAGTGGAGATTGTTGCATATGTTATAAAGTTGAGACTTTGGATGAGCATTGCTCATGATCAAAGATGATTTTGGCATGGTGATCTTTACCAAAGTTGTTCACCTTGATGTTGACTTTGAAATGGTTCAAAGGGTTAGCAAGATTTGGTTTGAGAAAATTGAATGGCAATGGCTCAAAGTGGTGATCAGACTATAATTGTCAATTTTGACCATTATCATATGTGAGCTAGTTTTGCATTTGAAATTTTTTTGAATTGTGATTCTTTGATTCCAAAAGTTGTAATAAGTGTTTAATAACATTATTCAACTAATGGTGAAGACCAAATAGGTATAGGGTCAAAATTTATAAAAATGCCATATGGCATATGTGAGGGTTTTTAGGGTTTTTCATTTATTGGATTTTCTTCCTCTTTGATTTATTTGGTTAGTGATCTTAATATGATCACATTAGGGTTTTAGAGCATATCAAATACAAGTAATAACAATCATCATGGCATATCACTCAAATGCACAAGTCCTATGCATGGTACTATATGCAATTTAAAAAGTTTTTGTTGGTTTGAAATTTTGCTCTCTGGATTTCTTCTAACTTTCTTTTATTGAAATTTGGGATGTTACAAACCCTTCCCCCTTACAAAAGATCTCGTCCCGAGATCAAAAAGAAAGTTAGGTACTAAAGAGATCTGGGTACTCCTTCTTCATGAAGTCTTCGCGTTCCCATGTGGCTTCATCCTCGGTATGATTGCTCCATTGTATCTTCAGAAACTTGATGCTTCGGGTGCGGGTGGTTCGGTAAGCTTCTTCCAGGATGCAAACCGGCACTTCGCGGTACGTCAGATCCTTGTTGATATCCACCGATCGGTGATCGATGTTCTTGAACACTTCAGTCTTCTCCGGGACTTCAAGGCACTTCCGGAGGAGTGAGATGTGAAACACGTCGTGCACCGCCGACATTTCCTCCGGCAACTCCAATTGATAAGATACTTCTCCTCGGCGGCTGAGGACTTTGAAAGGTCCGACATATCTGGGTGCAAGCTTTCCTTTCAGTTGGAATCTCTGCATTCCTTTCAAGGGGGATACCTTGAGATAGACGAAGTCTCTGATCTCGAAGGTCATCTCCCGACGTCTCTTGTCGGCGTAGCTCTTCTGTCTAGATTGGGCAGTCTGGAGATACTCGCGAATCTTGTGGACTTTCTCTTCGGCTTCACGAAGAACATCTGGGCCAAAAACTTGGCTCTCTCCGACTTCCGACCAGTTCAGGGGGGTACGGCATTTCCTTCCGTACAAGGCTTCAAAGGGGGCCATCTGTAGGCTGGCTTGATAGCTATTGTTGTAAGAGAATTCTGCGTAAGGTAAGCAGTCTTCCCATTTGGATCCGTATTCCAGTACGCATGCTCTCAGCATGTCTTCCAGTATCTGGTTGACTCTCTCAGTCTGTCCGTCGGTCTGAGGGTGATAGACGGTGCTGAAATTCAGGCGGGTGCCTAGTCCTTCATGCACTTTCTGCCAGAACCTTGAGGTGAACTGTGATCCTCTATCTGACACTATCGATTTTGGGGTTCCGTGCAGGGCGACTATTCTGGACATGTATAGTTCACCTAACTTTGGGCCTTGGTAAGTGGTTTTGACGGCGATGAAATGGGCGACCTTGGTCAATCTATCGACAACTACCCATATTGAATCATTGCCTTTGCTGGATTTGGGCAGTCCGGTGATAAAGTCCATTCCTACGGAGTCCCATTTCCATTCTGGAATCTGGAGGGGTTGTAACAGTCCGGCAGGTCGTTGATGTTCTGCCTTGACTCTCTGACAGATGTCACACTTAGCTATGTAGCTACCGATCTCTCTCTTCATTCCGTGCCACCAAAATTGTTCCTTCAGGTCTTGGTACATCTTGGTACCTCCGGGGTGGATTGAATAAAGGGTGTCATGGGCTTCTTGCAGGATGACTTGTTTCAAGTCAGAGTCCGATGGTACGCAGAGACGTTCTTTGTACCAAAGAACTCCGGCTTCGTCTACGGTGAATCCGGGGGCTTTTCCTGCGGCTATCTGCTTCTTGATTCCTTCAATGCTAGCGTTGTCTTTCTGGGCTTCCTTGATCTGGCTAACCAGGGTGGGTTGCAGTTCTATGCTGGCTAGGAATCCTTCACTAACAAGTTCAAGTCTGAACTATTCAAACTCTTGATGCAAGCTGGGCTGTTCGGTTGCGAGCATGGAGTTCAACTGGCACGGCAGTCGACTCAAAGCATCCGCTACCACATTGGCCTTGTCGGGGTGGTAGTGAATCTCCATGTCGTAATCCTTGATCAATTCGATCCATCGGCGTTGTCTCATGTTTAGTTCCTTCTGGGTGAATATATATTTGAGGCTTTTGTGGTCGGAGTAGATCTCGCATCGATTACCCATGAGGTAATGACGCCAAACTTTCAAGGCTAAGACCACGGCTGCAAGCTCGAGGTCATGGGTTGGGTAGTTCTGTTCATGTTGCTTTAGCTGTCTTGAAAGGTAGGATACAACCTTGCCTTCTTGCATAAGCACGCATCCAAGTCCAGTCTTGGAGGCGTCGCAATATACGTCAAAGGGCTTTGCGATATCTGGCATGATCAGGATGGGGGCTGTTGTCAGTCCACTCTTGAGCTGTTGGAAGCTCTCTTCGCATTTGTCAGTCCACTCAAACTTTCTGTCCTTTTTCAGCAGTTGGGTCATTGGTCGAGCGATGCTCGAAAAACCTTCTACAAATCTGCGGTAGTATCCGGCTAATCCAAGAAAAGCGCGGACCTCGGTTTGTGTGGTTGGGGCTTGCCATTCCATAACAGTTTTGATCTTGGCGGGATCTACGGCAATTCCTCCTGCAGACAAGATGTGTCCCAGGAATCCAACTTCTTCCAACCAAAACTCACACTTGCTAAACTTGGCATATAACTGGTGCTGTCTAAGGGTTTCTAGGACAATCTCCAAATGCTGTTCATGTTCCTCTTCGGACTTGGAGTAGACGAGAATGTCATCGATGAAAACAACGACAAACTTGTCCAAAAATTTCATGAAGATCTTATTCATGAGATTCATGAAATAAGCAGGGGCATTGGTCAGTCCAAACGACATGACGTTGTACTCATACAACCCATATCTGGTGGTAAAGGCAGTTTTCGGAATGTCGGTGGCTCGGATCTTCAGTTGCTGGTATCCAGTTCTAAGGTCGATCTTGGAGAAAACTTTGGATCCGGTGAGTTGATCAAACAGGTCTTCTATCTTGGGTAGGGGGTATTTGTTTTTGATGGTGACATCGTTAAGCTTACGATAATCCGTACATAAACGATTTGCACCATCCTTCTTGTCCACAAACAACATGGGTGATCTCCAGGGGGATGCACTCGGTATAATCAGACCTTTGGCCAACATATCATCTATCTGCTTCTTCAGCTCCACAAGCTCGGTTGCGTTCATGCTGTAAGCTCTCTGGGCTATGGGTCTAGTTCCGGGGATTAACTCGATGATAAACTCTATATCCCTATCCGGGGGCATACCGGGTAGATCATCCGGGAACACATCAGGGTAGCGACAAACGACCCTGATTTGATCCAGAGTTGGCTTGGATACACTTTGGTTGCAGGTGAATTTTCTGGGTAGTTTTTCAGAGACGTGCTCTACTACGATACCGGTGCTGCTAGTCATGGTTATGGCTTTCTTGGCATAGTCTATCAATCCATTGTGCTTGGACATCCAGTCCATTCCTAGGACAACTTCCAAACCTTTGGTTCCAAGAATGATTAGATTGGCATAGAAATCTACATCATGGATTTTGATTGGTACATTTTTGCAAAATTTTCTGGCTTTGGTGGTTGATCCGGGGATTTGAACTATCATAACATGCTTCAAGCTGAGGGGTTGAATTTTACTTGTTGATGCAAAGTCTTCGGTGACAAAAGAATGAGATGCTCCGGAATCAAACAACACTCTGGCAGGGATGTGGTTGACAGAACATACCCAGTACAACATCTGGTGCTTCCTGGGCTTCCTCAGCGTTCATGTGGTAGAGGCGGCCGTTGCGGTTATTGGGGTTGTTGGGGGCGAACTTCTTGCCGGTGGAGACACGGCGTTGCTGCTGAGCAGGTGCAGCGGTGTTGCCGGCGAGCTTGGCAAGACGCTTGGGACACTCGTTGGAGTAGTGCCCCACTACACCACACTCATAGCAAGTGATGGTGGTCTTGTCCTGCTTGTTCGCAACGGGCACGGCATTGCTTCCGGTTCTGGGAGCGGTGTTGGTGTTGTTGTTGTTGTTGTTGTTAGGGGCTCGGGTGGAGCGCGGTTGTAGTAGTAGTTGTTGTTGTTGTAGTTGTTGTTGTTGTAGCCTCCTGGCTTGGAGTTTCCTCCACTCTGGTTCTGATAACCGGGGCGCGAGTTCTGCATCTGTGGCTTGTTGTTTCTCGGAGTGAAACCTCCGCTTGAGCTAGGGCGATACTTTTGGGGGTGGCTTGATCCACTCTGATTTGCCATGCGGTGCTTGCGGTTCTCGTTGGCTTGGTTTAACTTGCCCTCCATCTGGATGGCGAAGTCGACAAGGGCTTCAAGGTCGGAGAAGGGGATGTTGACGAGGACAGTATGCATCTCATCATGCAGTCCGTTCAGGAATCTCTCCTTCCTCTTCTCAACGGTGTCGGTCTCATCAGGGGCATACCTCGACAAGGTGAGAAACTTGTCGCGGTATTCCACCACCGTCATGCGACCTTGTTTCAGTTCACGGAACTCATCCCTCATCTTTTTGATAAGACCCGGGGGTACATGGTACTTGCTGAACTTCAGCTTGAAATCTTCCCAAGTCATGAACTGACCTCCGTTCATGGCACCGGTGCTTGTCCACCAAGCGCGGGCTGGTCCAGCGAGATAGTGAGTGGCGAACAAGACTTTCTCGTTGGCCTCCACTCCGGCTACCTCCAGATTGTTCTCCATAGTCTGGAGCCAATCGTCGGCGTCGAGGGGTTCCTCGGTCTTGCTAAACACCGGAGGGTTGGTGTTTTGGAAGTTCTTGAGCTTGGATCCGGGGTGGTCATGATTTCCATGGCCTTGGTTGGCGATGTTCTGCAAGGCGATGAGGTTGGCTTGGCGTTCGGCTCTTTCGGTTTCCCTGTCGGCAAGCATGGTTTGCAGCAGTTGCAACATCGCGTCGTTGGTGCGATTGGGAGGGGCCATCTGAAGATATAGAAGATCATGAGATAAGAGGGAACATTCTATGGTTCATTTTGGTTAAGTTTGAAAAACATTTGAAAACTTGTAAACTTTTCATGACAAACATAACATTCATTCATTCAACACACGGTACAAACTAACACACATACTCTAATGGTTTTAAGAACCATTCTCATGCTACGATACAAGGGACGGGATACAACTCACACCTACATAAGTGAGACTAGTGCAACTACTCCTCATCCTCGACATCGATCGGGACGTAGTCGTCGGGTCCTGCCTCCAGGAACTCGTAGTCCTCCTCCTCGGTGTTCTCGTCCTCCTCAAAGTCGTTGTCGTCGCTCAGGAAGGCGTCTCCTCCCTGAATGTCGATGCCTCCATCGTCATCCTCCAGCTGACGAATCTGATCCTCCTGGGCCTTGACAGTGGCCTCAAGTGACGCGATCCTGGCGCGAAGGCGACGAATAGTAGCGTCCTTCTTGGCACGCTGCTGGCGAAGGCTCTTGCGGTCATTGTTGAGTAGCTTGATCGCCTCACCCTGCTCGGTGATGTGAGCATGGGTCTGGTTGGCGTAAGCGCGAGTGGCGTCGAGGTCCCTCTGAGTCTGGTAGAGCATGAAGTCCAGGTGCTCAGTGCCTCAACTCCGGGTGCGGCTGCAGCTCCATGGGCACTCCCGCAGCATCACGCCTCACAAGGTGGGCATAGCGAGAGGCGAGGATGCGCACCACGTTCTGTCCACAGAGGCGCGCAAGTGCCTCCTGAAGGCCACGTGCGAGTCCGTCGAGCCAGTTGCTCTCGCGGAAGGAGAAGAGGATCCTCTCCGAGGTGGGAGGCTCCATCTTGCCCCTCAAGTCGGCAGTGATCACCCACTGCAACTCTCCTCCGGGCGTGTCGTCCAGCTGAACCCCGTGGAACTCGGGGTGTGGGCGCCCAAGGAAGTCAGAGACGGCGTTGAGGTCGTGCTCGAAGATCAAGCTTCCTCCGTTCCCAAGCTGATAAAACTTGGTGTTGATGGGTTCATTCGGCTCCATCTGAAAGAGAATTGGATGAGTAAGTTAGAGAGTGCAAAGTGTGGCAAAATTTTAAGTTGATTCAAATAAGATAGAACATGATTCATCAAATTTTGGCAAAGTCTCAAAGACAAGAGTGTAGTAAATTTTCACAAATATTTTCTTTCCTTTGATTTCAAAGTTAAGTTTTTTCAGAACGCCCATTCTAACTAAGGTCTTCTAAGGTCAAACAATGGCTCTGATACCAACTTGTCAACACCCGAATTTTTAAGTCTGGATGCCTATTATGTCATACATCGCAATCCCAGGAATACTGTTGTTGCGAGGCATAATAGTTAAGTATCACAGTCATCATTCATTACAAACCATAAGTCTTACAAATTTGGAATCACATGATCCATATTACACGAATAGTTGATCTATTGATCAACGAACAAACACAAATTCATAGTTCATAGCGGAAGCGTAAGATACAAGGACTCTCTAGTCCACAGGACAACGCTTGACGTCGGAAGACTCCTAGTTGTCGTAGGCGTCCTGCTGGTCATCTCCTTGTTCATCTTCATACTCTGGCCATTTGAATAGCCAGGGACAAAGCCGTGAGTACTTTAAGTACTCGCAAACTAATACTAATGTAAGTGCTAGACATTCTAGTATGGTTTGCTAAGCTCTAGTTTATTTGCATAAAGCTAGTTTTAGTTCACAAGTATTTGAGAAAAGCTTATTCAAGTGCTAACTAACTCAAGTGGGAACATTAGTGTCATTCCCACCATTCAAGTGGTGATTTCAATTCAACTCACCACAAGTCATTTCACCATCATCTTTCAACATCATTTTCAAAGATATGACATCGGAAACTGTATGGCCTTTCCAACCGTCCGTAACCGTGGACGCGGCTATTCGAATAGGTTTACACTCTGCAGAGGTTGCACACTTGTGCCACAACATTTGATTTCATCCGTCGGGATTGCCCCGAATCATCGTAACACAGTACGCGAATCATCAACCATAACCTTTCACTTACAAATCCGAGTATGAGCACCTCTCCCCATGAGCTTGGCCTCCCAGTGAAGACCAACTGTCAACCTGGGAACTGCACAGG
Organism: Lolium perenne; assembly: GCF_019359855.2. Taxonomy (NCBI): domain Eukaryota; kingdom Viridiplantae; phylum Streptophyta; class Magnoliopsida; order Poales; family Poaceae; genus Lolium; species Lolium perenne. The sequence goes on from NC_067247.2 coordinate 316,044,239, forward strand.
GCTTGGCCGTACAATTCACCTCAATTTCACATCATTTCTCAACAACGGAGGCAGCCTCAAGCGTAACCCCTATGACGTGTGTTCAGAGGGAACCCATACTAAGATGTATAAACTTCCAGTTAAGCCCTACCCATAATCAGGTATTGTGGGGGTACTTAATAATTGGAAAGGTATCGCATTCAAACCAACATCATTGTTTTATCAAAAATCACCATCTTCTCTTGGTCATATTCACCTTCAAAAATCATTCAATGGAATGCATCCTCATTCCAAGGTTTCAAATTCATGTCAAATTCACATTGTTCCCATCTAGAGTAGTCAAGTTTTATTTCATTAGCACTAGCTCTAAATCATGAGGGGTGCTACCTTGCTTTGCTTTGATGGAGAGACTAACTTCACTACTCTAGTAACCAACTTGTACTTTGACCAAAGTTAACTATAAAAGTAACTCTTGGAAAACAACATGTAACAACTTATAAGGTAAAAACTTGGGATAGGCTTATGTAAGAAAAGGTAAGAATCATGGTGCCTTGCCCCAAGGGGCTTTGCACTTGGCAAGAATATTAGCTTGCCTTGGTAGTTCTCAAACTGTTCCTCCTCCTCCTCTTGGTAGCAACCTTCTTCTTCGGCGTACTCTCCGGTGCTACCGTCTAAATTTGAATACGGGTATAATTACTCACTAATTCAATGGCTATTCCATATATCACATATAAACACACAAACTATTCTATGCACACAAAATAATCTACTTAGGGTGCATGGGTTGTGTTGTTTGAATAGAATTCACTTCTTTGTATTCCATATGTAAATGATAGTTTCCATAGGGTTCTTGAGAAATAATTTCCTCTCATTGAAATCTTCTTAAGATTTAATTTCTCAAACAATCATGTATGAACTCATATTGACCTAAGTCAAATGTTCATCATCATCATTTGGAGAAATGATTTAAATGAGGTAGATCACCTCATATCATTTAATAACACTACATATGATTTAAATCTCAAGTAATTCATATAAGAGAGTTTGGGACCAGGGGTCCAAACATCCCATGAATTCATGTGAGACAGGTTTAAATGAAGTATAAGACTCCACATAATTTACTTTAATAGTTTTGGACAATATCAACTAGTTAAACTAGCTCTATTATCCATTAATTAAACCATGGCATGATCATGCAAAGTGACCACACCATTTTATTGCATAATCAATTAGTGTAAGTCAAATGTGAGCTATTAGAGTTGGAATTAACTTAATATCTATTTTGGTTGATTTTTAATAATTATTTGAATAGGGAAAAGTCCCTACCTTGTTATTTTTATCAGATTAATTCTACAAATAATCTGGTCATGGGACCAGTGGCATGTTGTAGATAATTTCAGTAGCTTTCCAACAACATAAAGTTCATTACATTTGGTTTAGCCAATTTGAATCTATTGAATTTCAAAGTGGAGGCAGTAATGAAATTCATTTGGAATTATTTAAACTAGATTTGAATTAAAAGGCCAGCGGGAAAAGCTAACTGGGCCCAAAGGTTTAAAAACGGCCCAAGGCCAGCCCAGCCACGGTCCAGTGCCGCGTGGGCTGCCTGACAGAGGGTCCCGCCTGTCAGCGGCTCATTTAACCCGAAACGGTACAGATCAATGGGGGGCGTTGGATTAGAAATGGATCGGAGGGCCGTGGTTCATCGTCGTCTCCGACGAGAACCCGACGATCTGGCAGCGGCAGTAGGGGGTCGGAGGGCTTACTGTGGCTCCAGCTAGGGTTGGCAATATGCGTGACGAAGTTGTGGACGACGGCGAAGCGGCTGGTAGCAGTGGCGGAGCTCGAGGTGGTCTGGTTCGCCGGCGATTGCTGCAGGGCTTCCGCGGCGGCGATCTTGCGATTGAGCTTGCTCCGGCGAGGATTCGATGGGTGGAGTGGTGGTTGAGTAGCTGTGAGAGGTGGGGAGTCTGGTGGTGTGCTTGGATTGCTCAGGGGAGCTCTCCTTTTATAGCAGCGCATGGGTGCTGCGGGGCAGGGTGGCGGTCGACCATGGCGCGGCGCTTCCGGTGGCTGGTCGAGCTAGGCGAGGTCATGGCGATGCTCTACGTGTCCAGGCGAGGCGAATGGCGGCGACAGCTTGGTCGGGGAGGGCCTGGTTGGGTCGCGTTGTTTCCATGTCTGCCGCGTCTGCGGCGGACCAGGGTTTCCTTCTCCGGCGGCGGTGGGCGCGGGTCGTGGTCGAGCGAGTGTCTGCCGGCGTCCAGGTGTCGTGGTGATGCTCAACTCGTCGAGAGCGGGTCCAGGGCGAGCGCAGGGTGGCGGCGCGGCGCGTGGCCAGTGACGTCTGCGAGCATGTCCATGCGCAACGTCATCGGCATGGTGAGCGCGTCCTGGGCGCGCGTCGTCCGGCGTGTGTCGTCGTCCTCCTCGACAACGGCGATGCTAGGCAGCGCTATGGTGGTGTGCTGGTGCGCTTTGGCACGGTGGCCATGGCCAGGGAAGAAGAAGGAGAGGGGGAGCTCGACGTGTGTGGCATGGCCGGCATGGCCATGCCCTAGCTTGCTCTCTCTCTCCCTAGTGTGCTATTTGGCATTGATTTGGTTTAAGGGGACCAGGGGACAATGTAGAATAGCTTTGGGTTAGATTAGGTGGAGTAGATCACTATTTGCAATAGTTGCAAATAGTGCCCGATTTTGGAATTTGCAATTTTGCCCAAATTTGAAATAATTCAAAAGGTGAATCTATTTGAAAAGTGTGTGTTTAGGTAAGTTGTATTTGACCAGAGATGATTAGAGGTGGTGGTGGAATTTTAGAATTCAAGAATTTGCAAAATTGGGCTAAGTGGAGATTGTTGCATATGTTATAAAGTTGAGACTTTGGATGAGCATTGCTCATGATCAAAGATGATTTTGGCATGGTGATCTTTACCAAAGTTGTTCACCTTGATGTTTACTTTGAAATGGTGCAAAGGGTTAGCAAGATTTGGTTTGAGAAAATTGAATGGCAATGGCTCAAAGTGGTGATCAGACTATAATTGTCAATTTTGACCATTATCATATGTGAGCTAGTTTTGCATTTGAAATTTTTTTGAATTGTGATTCTTTGATTCCAAAAGTTGTAATAAGTGTTTAATAACATTATTCAACTAATGGTGAAGACCAAATAGGTCTAGGGTCAAAATTTATAAAAATGCCATATGGCATATGTGAGGGTTTTTAGGGTTTTTCATTTATTGGATTTTCTTCCTCTTTGATTTATTTGGTTAGTGATCTTAATATGATCACATTAGGGTTTTAGAGCATATCAAATACAAGTAATAACAATCATCATGGCATATCACTCAAATGCACAAGTCCTATGCATGGTACTATATGCAATTTAAAAAGTTTTTGTTGGTTTGAAATTTTGCTCTCTGGATTTCTTCTAACTTTCTTTTATTGAAATTTGGGATGTTACATTTGCTATAAGCTTTCAATACATAGTTACCTAGTCCTTATGACCATGAGATCATATAAATCACTTATACCGGAAAGGTATTTTGATTACATCAAACGCCACTGCGTAAATGGGTGGTTATAAAGGTGGGATTAAGTATCCGGAAAGTATGAGTTGAGGCATATGGATCAACAGTGGGATTTGTCCATCCCAATGACGGATAGATATACTCTGGGCCCTCTCGGTGGAATGTCGTCTAATGTCTTGCAAGCATATGAATAAGTTCATAAGAGACCAGATACCACGGTACGAGTAAAGAGTACTTGTCAGGAGACGAGGTTGAACAAGGTATAGAGTGATACCGATGATCAAACCTCGGACAAGTAAACTATCGCATGACAAAGGGAATTGGTATCGTATGTGAATGGTTCATTCGATCACTAAAGTCATCGTTGAATATGTGGGAGCCATTATGGATCTCCAGATCCCGCTATTGGTTATTGGTCGGAGAGAAGTCTCAACCATGTCTACATAGTTCGCGAACCGTAGGGTGACACACTTAAGGTTTGATGTCGTTTAAGTAGATATGGAATATGGAATGGAGTTCAAAGTTTTGTTCGGAGTCTCGGATGGGATCCAGGACATCACGAGGAGTTCCGGAATGGTCCGGAGAATAAGATTCATATATAGGAAGTCACTTTCCAAGTTTGGAAATGATCCGGTGAATTTATGGAAGGTGGTTTCTAGAATTATCCGGAAATAAATTACTATGGAAGGAGGAGTCCCAGAGGGACTCCACAAACCCTAACCAGCCAACAAAGTGGGAGGGTGGAGTCCATGGTGGACTCCACCTCCTTGGCCGGCCAAGAAAAGGGGGAAGGGGAGAGTCCCTGTCCCTCTAGGTTTCGTCCATAAGGCAGTTTTTCTGTTGGGGTCTTATTCAAAGACTTTGGGCAAACCCTTGGGGTTCCACCTATATAATGAGGAGGAGAGGGAGGGGGCAGCCCATGGCTTGGCCGCACCACCCCTGCCCCCTTGAGGCCGGCGCCCATGGCACCCCCTCTCCCCAAACCCTAGCACCCCTCCTCCACTACTTCTCCTGCATATGCTTAGCGAAGCTCCGCCGGAGATCTCCATCGACACCGCCACCACGCCGTCGTGCTGCCGGGATTCCGAGGAGGATCTACTACTTCCGCTGCCCGCTGGAACGGGGAGAAGGACGTCGTCATCAACACCGAACGTGTGACCGAGTACGGAGGTGCTGCCCGATCGTGGCACCGTGATCAAGATCTTCTACGCGCTTTTGCAAGCGGCAAGTGATCGTCTACCGCAGCAATAAGAGCCTACTCTTATAGGCTTTGGAAATCTTCAAGGGTTAGTCTCGTTCAGCCCCTCGTTTCTCCCATCTTCTAGATTGCATCTTGGCTTGGATTGCGTTCTCGCGGTAAGAATTTTTTTGTTTTCTATGCAACGTATCCCAACAGTGGTATCATAGCCGTGTCTATGCATAGATGGTTGCACGAGTAGAACACAATGGTTTTGTGGGCGTTGATGCTCTTGTTGTCTTTAGTTTGAGTACTTTGCATCTTTGTGGCATAGTGGGATGAAGCGGCCCGGACTAACTTTACATGACGGCGTTCATGAGACTTGTTCCTCGTTCGACATGCAACTTGTATTGCATAAGAGGCTTTGCGGGTGTCTGTCTCTCCTACTATAGTGAAGATTCAGTTTACTCTTCTATTGACAACATTAGTATCACCGTTGTGGTTCATGTTCGTAGGTAGATTAGATCTCTCTCGAAAACCCTAAACCACGTAAAATATGCAAACAAAATTAGAGACGTCTAACTTGTTTTTGCAGGGTTTGGTGATGTGATATGGCCATAATGTGATGATGAATATGTATGAGATGATCATTATTGTATTGTGGCAACCGGCAGGAGCCTTATGGTTGTCTTTAATTTTCATGTTGAGTAGTATTTTAAAGTAGTTGTAATAGTTTCTACATGAGGTGAACAACCATGAAGACGGCGCCATGGACCTTGACGCTATGCCGACGATGATGGAGATCATGCCCGTTGATGATGGAGATCATGTCCATGCTTTGGAGATGAAGATCAAAGGCGCAAAGACAAAAGGGCCATATCATATCACATATGAATTGCATGTGATGTTAATCCTTTATGCATCTTATTTTGCTTAGAACGCGATGGTAGCATTATAAGATGATCCCTCACATTAATATCAAGATAATAAAGTGTTCTCCCCTCGTATGCACCGTTGCCAAAGTTCGTCGTTTCAAAAGCATCTCGTGATGATCGGATGTGATAGATTCAACGTTCATATACAACGGGTGTAAGCCATGTTGCACACGCGGAATACTTGGGTTTGCTTGACGAGCCTAGCATGTACAGACATGGCCTCGGGACAACGGAAACCGAAAGGTTGAACACGAGTCATATGGATGATATGATCAACATGTTGATGTTCACCATTGAAGCTACATCATCTCACGTGATGATCGGTTTTGGTGTAGTGGATTTGGATCGTGTACCACTTAACAACTATGAGGGATGTTGTATTAAGTGGGAGTTCATTAGTAATTAGATGAAAACATGAACTAATTATCATAAACATAGTCTGAGTAGTATTTTGAATTAATTTTGCAGTTTTGGCATCCGTTTTTCTACCATGCGCTAGTCTTGTTATTGAGATAGAAATACTGTTAAAATCTGACAAGAAACTTTACGGACTGGTACCGTATTGTTAAAGAATCAAGAAGTGATTAAGTCCTATAGCAAACTTTTAGTAAACCTCACATTGTTGATTCAAAGAGCTATGGTTTTAATTAGTACATAAAGTTATCTTGTCTCCGTGAAAATCGAAGTTCAAATCTGTTTGAAAAGTAAGGAGCTGAAAATTTAGTTTTCAGAAATAATCAAGGTATGAGATATATGTGATATCTAAGACCTTATTGCAAGATGATAGAATATAATTTGGTGAGACTACATAAACTCATAAGTTTTATGGGAATGTACGAAGGCTGAAGACGCAAGGCGTCCCAATCCTCCAACTATTGGGGCACTAACAATATTCGCATATCCATGAAGTTATCATCCTTAGTATGCACCGTTGCTAAGACTCGTCGTATCAAAGCATCACGTGATGATCGGGTGTTATAGATTCTACGTGTGCATACAACGGGTGCAAGCCAGATTTGCACATGCGAATACCAAAGTTAAAACTTTATGAGCCTAGCATGTACAGTCATGGTCTCAGAAAGTCATCATGATACAATGGATAAAATTATGATTGAAATTGTTCATCATATTACAAGGTTACTAATAGTGAAATCCGGAACACTTGTCATATGATGATCAACTTCAAAGTAAGAACCTCAAGGTTATTGGTATTTGACTAACAAACCGAGAAGTTATTGAAGTTGATGTGTTTTTCTGAATAATGAGGAAAGCTAAAAGAGAAACTACAAAAGATTATTGGCAGAAAGAAAGAAAAGACTAGAATGTCTAGCTCAGGTGTATATAAATGATATACATGTTATGGTTATATTCCTAGTTAGGCCACACAATGAAATTCTTGGGTATTTGTACCATATTGGTTGGTATGAAGTGTCATACAAAACAACGCAATACAAGAATACAATGGCCTAAGTGACTGACAAGGAATATGATAGGAATGCACGACTGGAACAAAATAAAGTGTTATTATGTTCGTCATTAGCATTCTATCTAGCCCTTAGAATTTATAATAAAGAACTTAATAATTTTTATTTTGCTCTGGTCAAATGAAAACAATGAGTTGTTCAAATTATGACATTACTCCATATACGATGGATAAGTTATTATAAATGGTGAAACACACATACATAACACTGACGCTAAAATGACATAAGGCAAATGATTTGAATTCCACTTATTTGTGGAACCGCCATTTAGGTCATGTTAGAAAGGAACGCATGAAGGAACTCCATGCAAATGGATTTTTTGAGTCATTTGATTTTTGAATCATTTGGCGCTTGCAAATCTTTTCTAAAGAGAATGATTAAAATACCGTTCATAGGCCAAGAGTTGAACGGGCAACTAACTTAGTGAAAACATACATGATGATATATGTGGTTCACTAGGCATAGTTGTGTGCGGGAGATTCTTCTACTTCATGAAAACTTCCAACAATAAATTGAGTATATATATGTGGATATATTCGATAAGGAAGAAGTTTGAAACATTTGAATGGATTCAAATAAATTTCAGCATGAAGTGGAAATCATCGTAATAGAAAAATCAAATATTTATGACTAGATCATTGGGAAAATATTTGAATTACGAGTTTTAGCGAACATCTAAGAGAGTCATGAAATTGTTCTAAAACTCACATTTCTTGGAGTATCATAATGATGATATAGTATCTGAGAGATGTATCCAAACCTTGTTGGATCAATGATGAGATAAAATATTGATGCCATTATATTTTTTTTGTGGATTATGCTTTAGTGACTACCGCTTTTACACTTAATAGAGCATCATCATGATCCGTTGAAATGACACCATACGAGTTATGGCATGGGTATGAATCCTAATAGTCTTTTCTTAAAATTTTGGTATGCATAGCATAAGTAAATAAGTTTACAACCAAAATCGGATGAATGTCTTTGTTGGTTATCCCAGAGAATTGATTGGGAATTCTTCCCACTATGTAGACAAAGACAAAAGTGTTTGTCAATGTTTCTTATTTCCAAGAAATTGTTTCTAGCGAAGTATTTGAGTGGGAGGACAATAGAACTTGATAAGGTTTATGAACCTGAGCATAATGATCAGAGTAGCGCAGCATCGGAATTGGTTCCGGAAGCGGCCACGACAATCATGGCTCCCATGACTACAAAGTGTTTTAGCCATGGAGATCGAAGTACTTATTGAACCTTGTAGGTATGGTTTACTTTGTGATCAAATAAATGATTTGTGGACAAAGGATTGATTTTGAACAATGATAAACCAACTACAAACAAAGAAGTTATGATGGGCCCTGACTCCGTTTAAAATGGCGATACGCCATGAAATCCAAAATAGATGAATACTTATAGAAAGTAAATGGATCTATAAAATAGATGAAGCTTGACTTGTCGAAAAGTTGTTTGCGACAAAGTTCAAAGAGTTGAATACAATAAGATTAGATCTTTTGTAGCAATGCTTATAGTCTATGTGGATTATTCTAGTAATCACTACATTTTTTTTATGAGATATGATAGTAGGATGGCAAAATACATTACTTATCATAAGTGTGTATTAAAGGTGTATACAAGATACAACCAAGAGTTTTGCTGGTCCGTAGAATACTAGATAGGTATACAAACTTCAATTGGATGAAGTAAGTATCATGGAGTTGGAATCTTCACCAGATGAAATAGTCAAAGAGTTTTTGATTTCATCAGAGACGATGAAGAGACTTGCATTTGCAAGAAATTAAGTGGGAGCTCTGAGACATATTTATAATACTTTATGTAGATGACATATAGTTGGTTATAAATGATGTAATTATATACTTGATTAAAAAGGTTTCATAGAGAAATTAACTTCAATGAAAGGATATGGACTGAAACAAATTTAGTGTCAAGATCTATGAAGATAGATTGAAACACATAATAAGTTTAAGTCAAAGTAAATAGAATGGATATTGAAGTAGTTCAATATAGAAATATTAAGAAAATGTTCTTGTCATGTGAAGGTTTAACAAGACTTGAGTGTATCTGACACTCGATGAGTAAAAACACATGAGTGATTTTAAATCATGAATAATATGGACATAATCAGATATCTTGTGCTCTAAAAAGTTAGGAGCATATACCAGAATGATTCATGTGATGATCATTGAAAAACAGTAAGAATACTCTTGAGTACTTAAGAAGAACCAAGAATATATATATATAGTTTTTGTATGAAGAAATGACAAACAAATCGCTGTAAAGTGTTGCACCGATATTTGTTTTGTCACATATGAAAATAAAATTTCAATTTCAAATTAGACTAAGTGTTGTTTAAAAGGTAGCACAATGAGCTAGAAGTTGTCTATGCTAGATTTAGAAGAGTTCTAAATATTGTGACGGATTCTACAAAAGAAGGCAGAGTATGTCATTGTTTTGACAATGACAAAGGATGTTAAGTCAAAAGGTTCTTTTAGAACTTGGTGTAGTTCCGATAGAGTCAGAACTTTGAAGCTATATTGTGTGTGACAATATTAGTGACATATTTCAGACCGCGGAATTAAGGTTCCACCAGAAGACCAAACATATTTAATGCCGACTCATTTGGAAATGAGTGATGCGTTGAGACGCAAATGAATTACAAAATACATACGGTTCTGAGCATGTCAGGTCCGTTGACTAAAACCTCTCCCGTGAGCAAAACATGATAAAGCACCGGAAGGCCAAGGTGTTATATATTTACAAATGTAAACTAGATTATTGACTCTAGTGCAAGTGGGAGACTGTTGGAGATATGCCCAAGAGGCAATAATAAAATGGTTATTATAATATCTTTGAGTTTATGATAATGTTTACATACCATGCTATAATTGTATTAACCGAAACATTGATACACGTGTGTTATGTGAACAACAAGGAGTCCCTAGTAAGCCTCTTGTATAACTAGCTTGTTGATTAATAGATGATCATCGTTTCATGATCATGAACATTGGATGTTATTAATAACAAGGTTATGTCATTATGTGAATGATATAATGGACACACCCAATTAAGCGTAGCATAAGATCATGTCATTAAGTTATTTGCTATAAGCTTTCAATACATAGTTACCTAGTCCTTATGACCATGAGATCATATAAATCACTTATACCGGAAAGGTATTTTGATTACATCAAACGCCACTGCATAAATGGGTGGTTATAAAGGTGGGATTAAGTATCCGGAAAGTATGAGTTGAGGCATATGGATCAACAGTTGGATTTGTCCATCCCGATGACGGATAGATATACTCTGGGCCCTCTCGGTGGAATGTCGTCTAATGTCTTGCAAGCATATGAATAAGTTCATAAGAGACCACATACCACGGTACGAGTAAAGAGTACTTGTCAGGAGACGAGGTTGAACAAGGTATAGAGTGATACCGATGATCAAACCTCGGACAAGTAAAATATCGCGTGACAAAGGGAATTGGTATCGTATGTGAATGGTTCATTCGATCACTAAAGTCATCGTTGAATATGTGGGAGCCATTATGGATCTCCAGATCCCGCTATTGGTTATTGGTCGGAGAGAAGTCTCAACCATGTCTACATAGTTCGCGAACCGTAGGGTGACACACTTAAGGTTTGATGTCGTTTAAGTAGATATGGAATATGGAATGGAGTTCGAAGTTTTGTTCGGAGTCTTGGATGGGATCCAGGACATCACGAGGAGTTCCGGAATGGTCCGGAGAATAAGATTCATATATAGGAAGTCACTTTCCAAGTTTGGAAATGATCCGGTGAATTTATGGAAGGTGGTTTCTAGAATTATCCGGAAATAAATTACTATGGAAGGAGGAGTCCCGGAGAGACTCCACAAACCCTAACCAGCCAACCAAGTGGGAGGGTGGAGTCCATGGTGGACTCCACCTCCTTGGCCGGCCAAGAAAAGGGGGAAGGGGAGAGTCCCTGTCCCTCTAGGTTTCGTCCATAAGGCAGTTTTTCTGTTGGGGTCTTATTCGAAGACTTTGGGCAAACCCTTGGGGTTCCACCTATATAATGAGGAGGAGAGGGAGGGGGCAGCCCATGGCTTGGCCGCACCACCCCTGCCCCCTTGAGTCCGGCGCCCATGGCACCCCCTCTCCCCAAACCCTAGCACCCCTCCTCCACTACTTCTCCTGCATATGCTTAGCGAAGCTCCACCGGAGATCTCCATCGACACCGCCACCACGCCGTCGTGCTACCGGGATTCCGAGGAGGATCTACTACTTCCGCTGCCCGCTGGAACGGGGAGAAGGACGTCGTCATCAACACCGAACGTGTGACCGAGTACGGAGGTGCTGCCCGATCGTGGCACCGTGATCAAGATCTTCTACGCGCTTTTGCAAGCGGCAAGTGATCGTCTACCGCAGCAATAAGAGCCTACTCTTATAGGCTTTGGAAATCTTCAAGGGTTAGTCTCATTCATCCCCTCGTTGCTCCCATCTTCTAGATTGCATCTTGGCTTGGATTGCGTTCTCGCGGTAGGAATTTTTTTGTTTTCTATGCAACGTATCCCAACAAGATGTGTATGCCGCCAACTGGGACGATGGAGAGCTTGACGGGGGTTGTCTTAGCCGGAATCCAGCACTCATCCGGAGGGATGATCGGCAGATTTCCGGCGTAGAGGACGCGCCCCACAGCGATGGCGTCGTCGTAGCTTCCCATGGCGGAACCCTCCCGGTTCCGGCCTCCAGACGCCGCAGGCCCCATGGTGGGCGCCAACTGTCGTTGCCTAATCGACGGTGCCTCAAAGGAGGGATCCTCACGAGGGTGAGAAGAAGTAGGAGCCATAGGGCGGAGTGCACACGGGACGGTGTTACGCGATTTACCCAGCTTCGGAACACCTGCAAGATGACAGGGCTTACTGCTGCTTGTCTGGAATTATCTGGGCACTTTCGCGATGTTATAATGAGTTGTGGTTGTGCCTCTAGGGCTCCCGGGATCCGGCTTATAAAGGCGCATGGATCTAGGGTTTACATGGAGAGTCCTAGCCGGATCACAGGTTGCCTAACTATGGTACATTGTCTTGCCGTGCACGTCAGGGATCCGGCTTCCCTTATTCGTCGTACCGGATCCGGGTTCCTAATAGGCCTTCATGGATCCGGGTTCCTCCAAAGGTCGGTCGGATCCGGCTCCCTTCTCCTGGGCCGGACTTCATCCTTCAGGATCAACAGCAACTGGGCCGCCCGATGGGCCACATGCCACATCACTATCTATGGGCCACCCGGGCTTGCCGGATCTTGGCACTGTCGATGGTATACCCATGAAGTATACCCACAACATCGGACCTTGTGTCCAAATATAGAGCGATTTCTAGATGTAGGTTTTTCTCCTTCGATGGATCCTCAAAATCTATCTTTAGAGGATGATAAAAACTTACATCTTGAAGCTCAAGTATCCAATGAGCTTTTATTCTCCTTGAGACCAGATTTTCGTAGGTTCTTGATATATATAAAGCGAAACTCATCTCATGAGATGTGGATCAAGCTTAAGGAAATATGTGATGGATCCACTTCTCATATGGTTGGTGGTGTCTCCGAGGAGCTCTCTTCCCCTTCACATCATGAAAAGCTCCAAGTTGCTTCCACCTCCGGCCGTGATGAGTTATCATCTTCTTCCACTTCACCAACGTGTTGCAAGACACAAGGTAATGATATGGTGAGTGGTGAGGGAAATTGCAATGTTGATATTGTGCTCAATAGTGATGACTCTTCATCTCTATCCCATTGCAATGTTTCATCTTTGGACTTAAACACATCTAGCATTGAAAATAATCTACATACTTGTGTTGATAGTCCTTACATACCATGTACAAACTCCTTACATAAATCCCATGATGATATGCTTTGTTTGTCTTCTTTCCATGAACAAAATGCTTCTATTTCCTCTAGTTGTTTGTTGTCTAAAAATGTAAAGGAAATCGAACAATCTATGAGGCATGAGACTCTCATGAATTAAAATTCCAAAACATCTTCATCGTCATCCTCCGGTATGCACATGTGCCTTATGGCAAAGGGACCAAAGGTAACTCCTACCTTGAATCCCAACACTTCTTCTAATGATGAGAGTGATGATGATGAACAAGAAGAAGTTGCTAGGCTTAAGGAAATCTTTTTCGTTAGATGCACTCTTCATGGTGAAGCTCTTGTCAAATTCGATTACTTGATGGAAACACTCAAAGAAAGAAATGAGTCCGTTGAGGAGTTGGAATCTCATATTGAAAATGAGCAATGGAGATTCAATCTCCTTAGACACGAGCTAAAAAATGAAAGGTGCATAACTCATGGTCTTAAGCAAGAAATGGAATCTTATGTCCTTGAAAAAGAAAATTCTATTAATGATGCTTGTTCTACTAACTCTACTTCTTGTCAAGCATCTATCATAAAGGAGAATGTTGAGCTAAGGGCTCAACTTCAGTTGCTAACTAGAAATTATAGGGAATTAGAAGAAAGTCATGAAAAGCTCTCGGGCTCTCATAATGATCTTCTAATCTCCTATGATGGGCTAAAGTTAGCTCATGAGGCAAGTATCACTAAGGTAACATCTTGTGAGCCTCATGTGGACATTAGCACAATCTCTACTACAAACACTATATTTCCATATGCTAGTCCTAGTAATCCATCTAGTCAAACCAGTGATACACCTTGTGTTGGATTACTTGCTTTGCCTTTTTGCTCTGACAATGAAGCTTCTACTTCCTCTAGTACTTGTATTTCCACTAACCATGTAGAGGAAATCAAAGAGCTAAAGGCCCAAGTCCTTTCTTTGAAGAAAGACTTGGAAAAGTGTCATGAAGGGAAATCCACACTTGACAAGATGCTAAGTGTGCAACAATCCCCCAATGACATGAGTGGACTTGGATTCAACTCCAATAAAAAGAAAAAGTCCAAGAATAAGAGCAACAAGAAGAACGGCCTAGAACAAGTCAAGGATCCCGCCAAGATTGTTTTCTTCAAGTTCAAGGTTGAAGGGCATCATGTTAGATCATGCCCATTAAAGAAGAAAAAGCACTTGAGTGAGAAACAACAAGGGAAATGACTACAAGGTCAAGGTCAAGCTCAAGCTCAACCTCAAGTTTAAGATAGGCCACTTTCTAAGAAGAATCAAGATAAAGTTCCCCAAGAGAAGAAATCAATAAAGAAGAGAAAGGGGAACACTTGCTACTTATGCCGTGAGAAGGGGCACCTTGCTTCTTCATGTTTAAGTGGTACCTTATCTAACCTTATAATTGTTGATGATGATTATTCTCTAGGGAAGTATAAGGATGGCAATGTGTTTGCCAAGTTTGTTGGAACTCAATGTGGTTTCAAGAAAAGAACCATTTGGGTTGCCAAGCCTATTGTGACTAACCTTTTAGTACCCAACTTGGTTGGGGACCAACAAGCTCAAACTTGATTAATAGGTGTATGTGGAGGGCAATGGAGACTTGCTACTTCATGAAGAATTAAGGGATCTTCATATATTATATTTTGACCAAGCCAAGTCGTATGGATTATCATATATATCTTATATCCAATGTTCCTCTTTGCGGTAACTTATACTTCAACTCATATTTATTGTAAGTTACTTGCCCCTTTGCATGTTTGGTTTTGTACCAAATATGTGTTTGTATGTGTTGTGTCTTACTTGCCTATCTTGTGTATTTAAGTATGTTTGTTTGACTCATCATATACTAGTGTATTGTTTTGAGCCTAATGCATCTTGATGACATCTTATTTGGCTCTCTTTGAGTGATTAATGGAACATCCCATTTTGGGGGAGTGATATGCATTGTGCATCTCTCTTTCTTTAAAATGTGTGTATATGGGTACCACCACTTAGTATTGATATTGCAAAATTATATAGTCACTATGTGGTGTGTCATACTCATGAGAAATTCAAATTCTAATGTCCACTAATCATCTCTAGTCGAATTTTAATTGCCTCTTGATTAGAAGAAATGTTTTATCATATTATGGGGGAGTAATATGTTTTGTAAATATCACAAGCCTAGAAAATGTGAACATATGAGGTTATGCCACTTAGAGTTGATACTCTTAATTATCTTGTTCCTAGGTGGCATGTTTTCTCAACCAAGCTCCACTTTTATTAAATAACTTTTTTGCTCATCTTATGGGTTCTTGTTTGAGTAAGAGATTCTTGGTGCGGTTTTCTCAAAGACATATCTATACATTTTATGTGAGAAACCATTTGCTCCGAGTTGTTATAATCATTGCTTTGCATGATTGGATATATTGAGAATATCGATTTTTACATGGTTCTTAATTCATACCTTTAACCATGTGCATCCTGTGAAGTTGATCTCGAATCCTTGAAATATACCACCGGAAGTTAATTCCAATATTCTCATTGTCTTTGACAATTGATAACCTTGTATGTGGTTGAATTTATGGATCATCTTCACCTTGGATTGTTTCTTATTGCCTTATTTTATTTCCAATAAACCTTTTGTTCCTCCCATGTGTCTTCCTCGTCCTTTGAAAAATCTTTTGATAAATTCTTTTGATACATATCAAGTATTTGTTTTGGAAGACAAACCTTTTTCTTTACGGTACATTGTGCCATTGTGAAAAGTGTAGAGGGTTTGGTTTATTTATTTTGAACCTTGATCTTTTGGGAGTGTGTTATCTCATTCCTTCTTACATGTTTTATTTGCTTGAATGAGATAAATCTTTGAGCATGTGTGGCTTTATTCATCTTTTATGCTCAATGTTTTCTACTTTGTTCATTTGTTGAACTTTGTTGAACAAATCTTTTGTGATGTGCGTCTTTGATATAATTTGGACAACAAATTTGTTTGGTCACACCTTTATGCCTTCTTCAATTCATTTGGTGTTTTGTCCAAAGTGTATCTTTCTTGGATCTTTAAAGTCTTTGTGATTCTTATATGTAATTTGTTTATATTTGAAGCATGCTTGCTTTCTTTGATCCATTATATAGGGTATACTCCATCAAATCCTAAATGGCTAAGATGTGCATGAAATTCCAACTTCATCTATGAATATGCACATATTGATATGGAATGTATCCTATATATTGTGGTTAGTCTAACCATTTTGGACCCTATAAGTTTGGGGACCAAGATGTACTTGAATGTTGTTTTGGGTACATTGGAGATGCAATGGAGACTTGTCTCATCTATAAGGAAGGTGTTGTCATCATATGAGAATTGGAGTCAAGCTAGGATAATCGATGAACTCTTATCTACTACATCATGCCATTGCTATCTCGGTAACAAGTATCTTATTCATGCATACTCATATATCATCCAACCTATTGTAGGTTGCATCTTGGCATGAAAGTCTTTATTTCGAAAATATTGTGATTCTTGAAAAGTCATTTTAAAGAAAACTTCTTATTGTACATTTGAGTAATTTGAGAAGATGCATACGATAGGAATATATATAAATCATGTCTATGATTCACCTATCCCAAATATGCCCTCTAGCAATTTATTGCATATCAATTCATCAAAGAGCTCTTATGTGCAATATTTATGAAATTGCGAAATAAATCTGTATTTGTGATACTTGTTGCCTTTCTCAAAACATTCCAACTAGCTTTACTTCCCTTATTGTTAGTTGTAATGTTTCTGAGATTTTCTTGGTTGAAGCTCATTCATATACCACAAGTGATAATTGGAGCCATAGGCTATATATGCTTTTTAAGCAAACATCCTTTGGTATATTTTATGACTTCATCTTGGATATTTTGTCTTATTTATTTTATTAACATCTTGTGTGTGCATGTTTCTTTATGGATCACTTTGTCCACTTTAGAAACTTATATACATGAGAGCGCTAATCCATCACCTTGATATCCTTGTTCTTTGCCGACCATGTTTTTATCCTTTTGATTTTAGTGGTGTTGGTAAAGAAGATTTATGAGTGCTTGGTTTATTTGTTTTTCTTCATGCACTCATATCTTTTAATTGTTGGACCCAAGTTGTTCTTGATAAGCATAATCTTTATCTTGTTTATGTTCTAAATGATATAGAGGGAGTGAGGATTCCATGTTTGTGCATATTGTATTCAAATGCAAACATTATAAATTGTGCACGAACCTTGGGGAGCTTCCTTATTTTATTTAGAGCACTATATCTCTCTTATCATGATATCTTTGTTTGTCCAATTGGATCTTTGCTTGCTTGCTTTATTTTTTTAAGCTTTCTTCACCATGTTATCCTTGTGCAATCTTTGATCCTCAATATAGTTTGACTTCCTTCAAGTATTCATCATTGGATATGTGCATTTGATTCCACTCAAATTATGAGAAGTGCGCACCTTGGGGAGGAACTCACATTATATTTGTTTTCTAAAATTTTCTCCCATTTTGGCACTTGATGCCAATGGGGGAGAAGTTTAGAGGGTTTAAGGGAATGGTTTTATACTTAAGTTTGGTTTGTGCTTAAGTGTTTTGCCTCTCATGCATTCCATATTTTATGTCTTGCATGGTTGTATATATATAGTGGAATGTATGCAATGAATTCAAGTTCATGACACGTGCATACATTGTGGGGGAGTTTGCTCTATATATGTTGGTTCTACACACATCCCTTGCATTAGTTGTAGTTGTGTGAGTAGAGCTGGTTTTGATATGTGCTAGTAGCTTTGTGTTACTTGACCATATCAAATACAACCTCTTGTATACAACTTATTCTCGGATAAGTTGCGTACTTGTTTCTAATATTCATTATATAAACCCTCTTATTGTGATTGTCATCAATTACCAAAATGAGGGAGATTGTAAGGGTATATTGCCCCTATGTGTGGTTTTGGTAATTAGTGAAAACCCCATATGGACTGATGTTTTCATTGAGTTTATATGAAGGAATATTCCATAGGTACTACTTGTAGTCCATGATTTGGATTCAAGTATGGATGCCATAAAAGATAAAGATATACCTTGTGTATTGGCATCAATATCATCGATTTGAAGATATATATGTGATATGATCAAGAAGAAGAAATGAAGATGGAGTTCTTATGTGGAACTCAATATTATCCATGCTCTAGCTTATGTGATAAGAAATGAATGATCAAGATCTTGAGTGCTTGATTCCAAGTGAAGAATTCAAGTTATGGCTCTAAGTCGGTGTCACGATAGTCTCATAAGTTGAGCTATGGTTGACTAAGATTTAGAGCATGCAAGCAAATGAATAATTCTATATACACCTCAAGATAGTATGATAGAGCATGAGAATATACAAGCTTGACCAATACAAAGAGTAAAGAATAGATTCAAGTTTGGTCAACACATGAAGCATGAAGAATGTGCCACACGAGAAGTCATGTGGTATGGTAAGCCGTGTCAATTATGCTTTATGAACTAACCCATCATATATGTTCCCTTGTGTTGTCTATGTGGGTTAGGTATCTTTCCATGGGCATGCATCAAAAGTGAGATCTCATATAGCCCATGAGAGGATGACGTCAAGTGGTGATCGTAATCAAGGTTGAGTTGGGAAAATTCAAGATTGAGCATCTCAAGAGGATCATATGCTTGAAGCTTGCCATCCATTTTGGTGATAATGGACATGTGAAGATGTGCATCAATGGAGCTTTCCCATCATGGTGTATGGGGGAGCATTTGTGAGTCTTCACGAAGCAACAATGATCAAGTGAGGCATTTCGGCTTGAGTGGAGCTTGAAGAGCTATCATCGAGATCAAGCGGGATGCGCAAGGCAAAGGTATGGCCTTGCTAGGTTTTTCCTTTTACCGGTCCCAAGGTGGTTGTTGGGAGACCGGGTTATAGGATACATAGCCGCACTATCAAGAGGGGCTTTCGGTTGGGTAACTTGATCACATCGTCTTAGGGAGCTAAACCCTTTGCATGATTTGTATTCCATAAATCCTGTTGCTTCTTGGTGTTTCTCTGTGTGAGGTTCTTGAGCTTGTTTCTAGCTTTACAACAAGCCCAAGTTCATCGAAAACGGAATCCATATGCATCTTCTATTGCGGTTTCGATCTTGGAGGTTTTACCATGTCTCTTTTATAGATAGGTCAAATCATTCATCTTGTGGTTTTTAATCCGTGGGTGGACAATGATGTTTCTATGCATAAAGTTGTAGGGCTTGTTCATCTGATTCCAACAAGTCCAAGATCATCAAAATCGGAGTCCGGACGCAAAAGTTATCATGGTTTTCGTAAAACATGTTTTCATGATTGGCCCGGTGCCTCGCCCGATGTGACCGGCCATCCCACCGGATGGCCCGGTTTCGACCGGCCCCTGGACTGGTGCCAACCGGAGCATGTCCAGTATGTCAATAGAACGAACCCGGTCGTGGTCCGGTCTCAGGCCCGGTCTGGACCGGCCTGGTCCGGTCATACGCCCGGTCGGATCGGCTCTCACGCCAGGCTCCCGGTGCCTGGCCCGTTCGGACCAGCTCTCATGCTAGGCGTCCCGGTGCCTGGCCCGGTCGACCAACTCTCATTCTAGGCGTCACCGGGCTGCACGAAAAACTCCCAGATCTGCCCCAAATGGTCATATTTCTTTTGGCTATAAAAGGGGCTTCTTCCCCAACAGTTTTCTAGGGTTCTTGAGCACGTTTTTGACCACCATTGTTGAACCTCTTGAGCTTGCTTCCTCTCCCTTCCCTCCCATGATTCTTGCTCATTCTTGAGGGATCTAAGAGAGGAGATCTGGATCTACAACCTCCACCAATCCATTTCTCCTCTAAGTGAGGGGTACTCTTGGGATCTAGATCTTGGAGTCATTTGTTGATTTCCTCCTTTTTTCGTCCTCTCTAATCTCATTCTAGCATCTGTTGCTTTGGTGGGATTTGAGTGTGAATGATTTGAACACCTCTAGTGTTCTTGCTTTGCATCATTGCATAGTGTTGAGCTCACCACCACGATTAGTTCGGTTGAGAGACCGTGAGCTTGTTACTCTTGGAGGGAGACCTCCTAGTTGGCTTGGCGGTTGGTGCTCTGGTGATCTCTTCAAGGAAGATTGTGAAGAGGTCCGGGCTTCTCCTTCGTGGAGGTTGTGAAGTGGTTTTTGAGCTTGCCATCTCCGGAGTGGAGGAAAAGCTAACCATAAGGAAAGGGCCATTATCCTTCGTTATTTCTATACCCGAGCTCTCTTTCCTTGTGATAGCCATCGTGCTTGAAGTACATATATCTTGCTATCACTTGTGCTACATATATCTTGTGCCTATTTTGCTTAGCTCTAGTTGTTGTTGTTGCACTTAGGTGAGCCTAGCATATTTAGGATTTGTGCTTGTAAAATAAATGTTAGTTTAATTCCGTATTCTTACAAGCCAAATCCGTAAGAGTTTTTAAAACGCCTATTCATCCCCCTCTAGGCGACATCTCGTCCTTTCACATGTAAAATATCTTGCAGACGTCGATGATGGCCAAGGAAACTGGACAGACCGTGGAGTTAGGACCGTGGCCTCCCTTCCTAGGGCCGCCGCCACACATGCCATTGAAGGAAAGTTTCGCTGCGACATACTGTGGAAGAACAACGGTAAGTTCTTCGCCAAACCGAATACTATACCCTTTGCCTCGCAAGTTGCTAACATCTAGGGAACATCTATGTAGGGAACTGGATGTTCCGCGAACAAGGGTGGTGGGCGTGACATCACACCGGTTCATCATGGTGGTCCTTCTCCAGGCCATTCCACCGGTACTCCTTCTGGTGCTTCTCTCGGTGCTTCTCCCGGTGCTTTTCCCGGTGGTTCGTCCGCAACTTCTACTGCAGCGCAATATCGACAGGCCTCGCCGGTGTTCGATGACCTCGCTGACCTCTAGCTTTCCCTAGGAGATCACTAGTTCTCTAGCTGTCCGATGTATCTCTTAGCGACGCTATGACACTACCCATACTATGATATGTATTTGCATTTGGGAATTGATGTTATGTTTATTTGCTAATTGCAGTTGATCAAGTTCTTGTGAATTATCTGTGAATTTTTGTGTTGCCAAATGGAAAATTGAAATAAAACAACAAAAAAGAAAAAGAAAAAAAAACCATAGCTACACCGACGGCTTTCCCCTCGGCATAGCTGTGCAGTAGGACCAAATTGTCATGCTACGCCGATGGTTTCCCCCTCGACGTATCGTCGCCCAGGAGCCCCAGCGCATGCCACGTCGTGCGCTACACCGATGGTGCCCTCCTCGGCGTATCGCCGTCCAGGGCCCCAGCGTGTGCCACGTCACGGGCTATGCCGACGGTGCCCCCCTCAGTGTATCGCCGGTCAGGAGCCCCCAGCGCGTGCCACGTCGCGCACTACGCCGACGGTGCCCCCCTCGGCGTATCGCCGGCCAGGAGCCCCCAGCGCGTGCCACGTCGCGCGCTATGCTGACAGTCGACCCCTCGGCGTAACGGGGACAGCCGTCAGACGGATGGCGACGTCAACATTGCTACGCCGAGGGCCGGTATGCCAAGGGGAGAACAACGCCGTCCGACATGTCGCGGTACGCCGACGGCCGCCGCTACGCCAAGGACCACATAGGCTCTCCCGAGGCCAACCTTTCCCGAGGGGCTACGCCGAGGGCCACCGTCAGGCCCGGCCCAAGGGGGGCAGCCGCCCTGGGCCCAAGAAAATTTGGGGCCCCTCCCAGGTATATGTTGTATAGGCCCATTGCATCGGTTGGTTACCAGCCTCGCAGTCACAGCGACCCTCAGGCTGGGCCCCTCTCAGAAAAAAAAACGACGTCAGGCTGGGCCTTTCTTTTAGCGATTCCCTGTGCGGCTGTGCCCCTACTTGTTCGTGAACTTCGTCTCGATCAGATCGCCACGAATATCGCCTCGGCCTCTGACCCTCCGGTGATACCTCCAACTAGCTGCTAATTCCTTTGCCCGGCCAAATCGCCTACGGCAGCTGCCGTCAAGATAGAAGATCCGAAGCATGAAACTGAAAGAATCAATCTCAGCGGTCAGCTGGTATAGTGATCTGATCTCCAAATTCTTGATGTTCTTCCGTAGTTAGCCTATGGATCTATGCCCTAATTTCAGTTACAATCTCTTCTTATCTTCAGCTAGGTTATGTCTTCTAAAAACCTTTTCCGGTTGTTCCAAAAGGAAGTTGAGAGAGGAAATAAAATGGGCTGATGGAATCACAGAGAGGATCTCTTCAAAAAATATTAAAGAGTAACAAGAGCACTTCGAGAAATATTGAGTCTCGGCGACTTTTCATCCAGTAATGTAACCAGAAGATTTTAAGGTAAGATGCATACAATATTATTGTTATATCATTGCTACACTTAAGTCTATATTGGTAGCATTTTATACATACATACTAAAAATATTTATGCCAAGGGTCCTAAATTATAGTTTTGCCCCAGGCCCTCCGAAGGTCAGGACCGGCCCTGGCCACCGTCGGTGTAGCGTACGCCGAGGGCCAGATCGTGCTACACCGAGGGCGGGAGGCCGTCGGCAGACCGTGAGATTCCTGTGTAGCTGTGCTCCACCATATATGCATGTCCATGACCATGACGCAGGCCATCATGGTACATGTGCTCTTGACACCAGGATCGGTACATCCCAGACGATGGACGCCCGCGGCCTTTTTCAGTCGGCGTCCAATCATCGAATGGAAGTCCTGCCCCCAGTTGTATCGTTAGGGCATCTCCAACCGCGCGACCCAAATCGCGCCCGCGCGTCCGTTTGGGTCGAGCCGGACAAAAACGCGGCCCAGCGCGCGGACCTATCCCTAAAACGGATGGCCGCGGCGTCCAGGACGATCCAAACCCGGCCCAAATCTGGGACGAGTTTGCGTGGCCGCGGACGCCGGATGCTGGTCGCTCGCGTCCTCCCCTTGTCCGCCCCTGGCCCGCCTGTCTGTCTCCCAAAACACACCCAGTCCACTCCACTCCCAAAACCTAGAGATGGCCGACGAAGCGACTGCCGCCGCCACCGCCACCATCGGAGACGAGGCAGAGCTCGCGGCCGTTGCCGCTCCTCCCTTGGCGGAGGCTCCTCAACTGGACGCTCCGGTGGTCATGGAGCCCGGGCCGGCGACCAAGAAGGCGAAGCCCGACCTCACCGCGGAGCAGAGGAAGATCGAGAGCAAGAAGAGGGTCGACCGCCGCAGGGCGCTCGACCAAAGGAAGAGGGATATCGCTGCCGCGGAGGAGCGGCAGCGGGCGGCGGAGCAGCTTCTCCAACTCAAGACGGAGGCCAAGGCGGACGTCTTGCAAGAGCATGCCATGCTCTTTTATGGCCACCAAGCGCTCGCTCAGCACTTGATCCTCCCTGCCGCCGGCACGGCCTCGGGGGGGAGCTCGTCCTCGTCCGTGACCCGGCCCCTTCCTCCAAGGTCAACATCCCTGCCGGTAGCCCCGTTTGGGTACACGCCCGGCGCGCACGAATTGGGGTCGCAGTCGGCGCGGTATGCGTACCCGTCACGGGATGGGTCGCCGGAGGTGGGCGAGTCGTTCACGGGGCCGTCTCCTTCGTCCATTGACCTGAACCGTGCGCCGGCGAACTCCAAAGGCCCCAAGAACATGGGAGCAGCAGCGATGGCCGGCGCACGGAACCTGCTCGACGATTTGTCCACCGTGCAGGCCCCTCCGGTGTACACGCAGCCAATGCCGACCACCATGCCCTCTCGCCGACCGAGCAGGCTCCCCAGCCCGCCGTTGACACACATCAGGACAGCACTGCCTGTCCCGGCAGCATTAACATCGAGGAGGAGCCGTTGTTCGCTCAGGAGTTGACGCAAGCCGCAGCTGCACAAGCTCGAGCTCGCCGCGTAAGCAAACGAACCACCAACTACACGGAGAAGGAGGACAAGGTGCTGGTCGAAGGATGGCTGATCATCGGGCAAGATGCATTGACGGGTGCCGAGCAGAAGGGGACCGCATTCTGGCGCCGGATCTATGAATACTTTCATGAGCATCGCAAATACGGACAGGATCCATTTGAGAGCGACCGCAGCGAAATATCGCTCCAAAAGAGGTGGGGAACAATTCAAACGGAATGCAACAAATTCCAGGCGGCGTATGATCACGCGAAGCGGCTCCCCGTTAGCGGCATGGGCATGAAGGACTTGGTATGATTCTTAACCTCAACTCTTTCATTCGGTGTTTGCACATATGTTTATCGTTCTTGTCTCGCTTTGCTCTAGGCGTGGCAAGCTTTGGATTGGTACAAATCGGTCAATGGAGAAAAGACCTTTGCCTTCCCTCATTGTTGGAAGATACTCCATGGCACCCCCAAGTTCCAGGAGGGGTACGAGGGGTACATGGCGACCTTGACTGGCAACAAGACCGCCAAAGATCCGACGGTCATTGACCTTGATGGTGGCCAGCCTTGCGGTAGCTCCGCTTCTCGTGCAAGTCGTCCTCGCGGCCACAAGGCAACCAAAGCCGACTTGAAGCGTGATGCCTCGTCCATGTTATTGTTTGGCACTTTGAAGGAGCTGCATGCCGATAGAGAGGTGTCCACGGACAAGAGGGATGAGAGAAGGCGCCGGGAGAAAGAGGAGGACAGGAAGAACTACTTCGATCTCCAAAAGAAGAAGCTTGAGATAGAAGAGGTCAAGGCCAAGACCAAAGCTAGAGAAATTGAGCTCAAAGAGAGAGAAATTGAGCTCACAGCACTGGCAAGGGCCCAAGAGGTGGAGTTGAAGGCGAAGGAAGTTGAGCTCAAACGCCAAGCCGAGGACAACCTGATCATGAACGCCGACTTGACCAACATGAGCGAGGCGAAGAGAGCTTGGTTCGAGAAGAGGCAGAAGGAGATCCTAGAGCGTCCAAATTGAGTTGACAATCTCAATTTGTAATTCTTTATTTGTTCGAACTATGGCACATTTTATTTCTTCATCATGCAACATTTTATTTGATATTGTTTTATGCTATTTGATATTATTCTATAATTATTAGATATTATTTCTATATTTGTTACATACTATTTATAAGTATGTGTGGCCAGATGGCCTATTTCCAAAAGAAATAGGCCAAATGGCCAAATGGGTGGCCGCTGCGTTGGGCGCAGCGTGCGACCCAAACGGACACGCGGACGCGGGGCGCTGTCCGCGTGTCCGGCCGGCCACGCAAACGGCCCAAAACGGACGGCCCAGCGCGTCCGTTTGGGTCAGCCGGTTGGGCATCTCCAACAGTTGCCGGACGTAAACGGACGCTCAGCGACCATTTTCGTTCGTGTGATCGGAAATGCGTTTGGCACCACTTCCAGCGAGCGACGCAAGTGACCGGATCGTCCGCGGAGACGCAAACCTGACCCAAATGCGTCTCTGCGGACGTCCGGAAACGTACGCTCGCGTATGGCGGACGTTTCGTCGGGCCCGACTGGCAGCGACCCTGCGTCGATGCGTCTTCTCAAGCGCGCCAGCGACTGCGCCGCTGCGTCGCTTCGGCACTCTGCGCCACGTTAATGGCGATGCCTCGGCTGGCGAGCGGCCGCCCACCTCCACCAACCACGTTAATGGCGACGCCACGCGTCCCGCGGCCACCGCATGCCGCCGGCCTATATAAAGGGGGCGCGCGTTCTTCTTCTTCATCCACTCCTCCAAAGAAACCCTAGCCGCCACAAAGCTCGATCGTAGCGCCGCCTAGGTGTTCCTGCGACGCAGCCAAACCCGCGAGGAAGTCCATGGCCGGTCCTGGTGGCCGGCAAGGCGGTCGAGGCCGCGGCCCTGGGCGCCCCCGTGGCCGGGGCAGGGCCGCCGTGGTGGAGCAGCTACGGCCCCACGCTCGCTGTCGCCTGCGCCCTCCTCGTCATCGCAGGAGGAGCGCTGCTTCGAGTTCCTCCTCCGCATCGACGATGACCCACTCGCCATCAAGCGGCTACCGGACAAGTTCGCCGAGTTCGTCGACGGCGTCGAGCCGGCGCAGTTGCAGCTACGGGAGGCCAGCTGCAACTTCTGCCGCTGGACCGTGGAGGTCCTCTTCGACGGGCAGAGCAAGATGTACCTGCATACGGGGTAGGACAAGTTCACCCGTGACCTCGTGCTCGAGCCCGGCTGCCAGCTCACCTTCCTGTACGAGAGGGACGGCGAGATGATCGTCAAGGTGTTCGACGACACAGCCTACCGCAGGCACTACCACACCGACGAATCCGACTCGGACACCGAAAGTTAGAACTTAGAGTGTTCTTTCTTTGCAGCGAATCTGGCTACGGGCCAGACGAAGTCAGTAGTCGAGGTTTCTGGATGTTCGCCTCATCGGTAGAACCAACAAGGGCACCATCTTCTCCCGCTGGATTTTCCAGTTTGGGTGATTGGGTGTGCCCTCGAATGTTCTTTCTTGGCAGCGAACATACGGAAATCAACACAACTGGCTTCTTTAAAAAAAATATATATTTGTGTCGACCATGGTTCAAACTATGTGTTAGTTTGTGTAAACCATGTTCCAAACTATGTGTTAGTTTGTGTAAAATCATGTTTCAAAATGTAATATTTGAAACTATGTTTAAATGGAGAAGAGGGTACAAAAGAAAAAAAAATGCGTCACCGCTGGAGCAGACCCCAGACGCAAACGGACGCGCGGACAAAAACGGTCATTTTAGCGTCCGCAACGCGACGCAAACGAACGGTCGCGGACATTAAAATGCGTCACGCCCCGCTGGAGATGCCCTTACTATTTTGGCCAGTGATTTAGCTGGACCAGTTTAATGAAAGTCCATCTTTTAAACTAAAAAAACAAACTAGCAGCAATAATCGAGGGCCGCTGCTGCGTTCCATCACGGCCTAAAATCCTCCTCTGCGAGACCGACACACCTATTGCTAGCAACCTAGGATAGCATTGGACAAGCAAACCGTACGTCCAGGAACTGCGGAAAATGCCCGCCATCCACAAAGATCCATACGCCTGACGGGGATGGATTATCCGCCATGCATGTGGGGTATTCTGCTGTACCAACAATAAGTAGTAAAACTGCCCCTGCTAAACCAAGCCCAAAAATAGCTCGATCCCACAGCAGGTGCAGTAAACATGACTACACAACAATTGCTCGTGACTTCATGTAAACCGAAGTGTTATTCTCTGATTTGGAAAGTTAATTATGTGCCCATCTACATGTGCTTGATTTAGTCTGTTTCGAGGAATCGTTGTGCTCTTTAATGGAAAGCATGTCCCGGTCAGGATCAACTATCAAGACAGCGATAGGACGTGGATCTACAGGGTCTTCTTTCGCTTCCTTGTGGAAAGTGATCACTGAGACGTCTATGTCGATTATAGTTAGAGCATCTCCAGCGGCGCGATGCAAATGGACGCTGAGCGACCGTTTGTGTCCGCCGTGACCGGAAATGCGTCTGGGGTCTGTTCCAGCGGGACGACGTAAAGTGACCGGGCCGTCCGCGGAGACGTAAACCTGGCCCAAATATGCGTCAGTTTTGCGTCTCGGCGGACGCTCGGCGGACGCGCAAAGTGTCCGTTCGGTCCTCGCGTGGGCCCGCCTGGCAGTAGCACAACTGCTTCGTCTTCTGCGGTATTACTTCTGGGCGGCGCGCTGCAGCCTTTGCAGGAGCCGCGTTAATGGCGTGCCTCGGCTAACGCGAGCGTGCGCAGCTAGTAGGCGTTGCACTGGCAGGCCATTGGGCGTCGGAGCCTTAAAGGGACGCTGCCGGCGCCCATTTCCCCGATCAAAACCATTGGCAAAATCCCACGGTAGCCACCACACCGACGTCATGGGGAAGAAATGCTGGCCGTTCCGGAAGACGAAGAACGACCAGGAGGCTAGCGGCTCGCGTTCCGGCAAGAAAGCACGGGTCGGCAGGTACGTCCGCGTTGACCTCGCTCGGCAGCTATGGGAGGAAAACCGGCCGGTACCATAGCCGGACGCGAACTTGCCGGGAGGGGGCTGGTACCTGAACTCGCGGCGCGTGCCGGTCCCCCCGTGCCGCGCGAGGGCCGAGAGCGGCGGGACGAGGTGCGGCGCCGTCGCGCGGTCTTGCCGCCGGATTTGCGGGAGGATCCGGCGTACGCGCTAAACTCCTACAACTGGATTTCCTTCGGGACGTGGGAGTTCGACGCGCGGCGTCGCGCTGCCTACCTCGCCGACGTAGACTACTTCGAGCGCGAGATCGCCGCCGAAGAAGAAGAGAACGACCACGAGGACGCGGACGAGGACGGCGACGAGGACGAGGACGGCGACGTGACCATGCCGCAGTACGACCACGACGACGGCGGACCGGCGTGGGATCCGGAGACCCAGCCGCCGGACATTTCAGAGGAGGAGGCCATTGCCATGGCACTGGCCAACAGCGAGCAGGACGAGCTCAACGAGCTCGCTTTGTGGGACGGGCTCGCAATCCAGCTCCGCGAGTCAGCGCTCGCGCAGGGGAGGCCCGCGACTCCTCCGGCCACGCCGACGCGTTCCAACGTCCGCGCTCCGCCTGCTGCTCCAGCGTGGGATCCCTGGCCACAGCCTCCTGCCCGTGCGGCGGTACCTCCTCCACCGCCGGCGTACGAGCTTCCATGGCCGACGCCGCAGCTGATTGACCTCGTCAGCGACGACGACCAGTAGACAGCGCCTATTTTAGCACCCCTTTCTGGCTTTTTTATGTCTTTTTTATTATCATGTAAATTATGGCGTATGAATGGAAAAAAAAATTATGCGTCGTGCCGCTGGAGCCACCCCCCGACGCAAACGGACACCCGGACACTTTCGACCATTTGGCCCGACGCAAACGGACACGACGTGTCCGTTTGGACGTCCAAAATGCGTCGCGCCGCTGGAGATGCCCTTACTGTATCGGCATATCTGAAAATAATGCCGCAGGAGGCGAAAAGGTTGCTACATCTGAATGCCGCACGTTCACGTTAGTGCAGGACCGCTCCGTAAGCTATGGGCGCGTTTGGTTGTCTGGGCAGATTTCCTGCATCATTGGCGCAGCGAGATGGAAGGCATTGCGCGTCTAAGGTGGTCCATGGGCCATAAAAACGACTTTGTTTGGTGGCCTGCACGGCGATTTTTCGGCCATGTGGAGATTTGGACTCTGGCCGTTTGGTAGGTCGGTTTTAAGGCCATGTTAGCAGCCTAGAACAGCGGCCCTGTTGTTTGGTTGCAACCCATAATTTGGTTGTGGTAACGTCTTCTTTTCAGTGGTGAGGTTACCAGCGATCAACAGCACAAGTAAGAACAAAATCATAGACGACAGATAACTTAGCATTGATCATAGATGACAAAAGTTCACGGCACAACATTTTGCAGACACGGTCATAGTTCTGGAGAAGGCAGACATGATCATAGTTCAACACACTAGACATGAGCAGCAACTAGACACGACATGGCACCAGGTTAGCTTCAGACATGGTGCGCGGAGACGACGCACCTGGTGGGACCGCCATGGTACGGGCACCTTCTGACCACCTCAGTGCAAGTGTGGTCGAAGATGACCACTCTGTACTCCAAGGAGGACACCCTTCTGAAGGTGACGAACTGGTCTACCTTGAGCTGATGGGCGACGGCGAAGGCCGACCATCCCTGGTCGATGAATGCGTCATCGCCTTCTCTCCTCGTAGTCATCCTCCAGTTGCATCCGGTGTTGGTGGTGACGATGATGTTGTCAGGGATATCTCCGAACCACTTGACGAAAGCTTTAGGGATAATGAGGCGGCTGAAGGTGGGCTTGAAGATGATTTTGAGGAAGTGGTCCGGCCCTTGCTCGTCGTGGAAGTGACCGACCTTAGCCGGCCTTCCACGACGCTTCTTCACCGTTCCCTCGCCGGGAACCTCAGCAGGTGACCCAAGCATGATCTTCTCAGTCTACCAGAAGAACATAAGCAATTAGAGGTGTGCATGCTCACAAGTAGTGTAGATGAAAACAAACATTGGTAACATTAGTAAGGCCTCATACAGTTGGTGACACGACAGGCATAGGGAGTGGCCACAAACTAAGTGTCGTGTGCTACGACATTGGCACACATGACTAAGTTTGAGGGCAGCACCATGACTGTCCTTGTGCCATAGTTGAATCATTGGCCAATGCTGAACTGAAGAAGCAGAAACATGCAAGGCAGGGTATCAGAGGCCTCATACAATGAGGACATATGTAGGAGATGTTTGAACAAAACCAATGGCTTGGTCATGTTAAGTCATCTCATAGGTTCTGATCAATCATCTCCTCATACTATGATTCCAGGGTATAATCTGTAGGGATTCGTTGCATAGAAAACAAAAAAATTCCTATCGCGAGAACGCAATCCAAGCCAAGATGCAATCTAGAAGACGGGAGCAACGAGGGGATGAACGAGACTCACCCTTGAAGAATTCCAAAGTCTACAATATGAGGCTCTTGTTGCTGCGGTAGACGATCACTTGTCGCTTTCAAAAGCGCGTAGAAGATCTTGACGGTGCCACAATCGGGCAGCACCTCCGTACTCGGTCACACGTTCGGTGTTGATGAAGACGACGTCCTTCTCCCTGTTCCAGCGGGCAGCGGAAGTAGTAGCTCCTCCTTGAATCCGGCAGCACGACGGCGTGGTGGCGGTGGCGATGGAGATCTCCGGCGGAGCTTCGCTAAGCGTTGCGGGAGAGGTGGAGGAGTGGGGCGGCTAGGGTTTGGGGAGAGGGGGTGGCCGGCCTCCAAGGGGTGCGGCCAAGGTGGTGGTCTTGTGGTGGCCGGCCCCCTCCCCTTTGCCCCTCGTTATATAGGTGGAACCCCCAAGTGTTGGACTACAAGTCTTCGAATAAGACCCCAACCCAAAACCTTCCATGTGTAGGGAAACCTACCCAAGGTGGGATTCCCACCTCAAGTGAGACTCCCACCCTTCCATGAGGGGGGGTGGCCGGCCCCCTTGGTGGAGTCCACCTTGGACTCCACCCCTCTAGGGTTGGCCGGCCATGGGAGGTGGAGTCCCTCCGGGACTCCGCCTTCCAAAGTGATTTCTTCCGGACTTTTCTAGAACCTTCTAGAACCTTCCATAAATGCACCGAATCATTTTCAAACTTATAAAATGACTTCCTATATATGAATCTTATTCTCCGGACAATTCCGGAACTCCTCGTGATGTCCGGGATCCCATCCGAGACTCCGAACAAAACTTCGAACTCCATTCCATATTCAAGTTCTACTAATACGACATCAAACCTTAAGTGTGTCACCCTACGGTTCGCGATCTATGTAGACATGGTTGAGAACTCTCTCCGACCAATAACCAATAGCGGGATCTGGAGATCCATAATGGCTCCCACATATTCAACGATAACTTAGTGATCGAATGAACCATTCACATACGATACCAATTCCCTTTGTCACGCGATATTTTACTTGTCCGAGGTTTGACCATCGGTATCTCTCTATACCTTGTTCAACCTCGTCTCCTAACAAGTACTCTTTACTCGTACCGTGGTATGTGGTCTCTTATGAACTATTCATATGCTTGCAAGCTATTTAGACGACATTCCACTGAGAGGGCCCAGAGTATATCTATCCGTCATCGGGATGGACAAATCCCACTATTGATCCATATGCCTCAACTCATACTTTCCGGATACTTAATCCCACCTTTAAAACCACCCATTTACGCAGTGGCGTTTGATGGAATCAAAGTACCTTTCCGGTATAAGTGATTTACATGATCTCATGGTCGAAAGGACTAGGTAACTATGTATCGAAAGCTTATAGAAAATAACTTAATGACGTGATCTTATGCTACGCTTAATTGGGTATGTCCATTACATCATTCATATAATGATATAACCTTGTTATTAATAACATCCAATGTTCATGATTATGAAACTATAATCATCTATGAATCAACAAGCTAGTTAAGAGGCTTACTAGGGACTCATTGTTGTTTACATAACACACATGTATCAATGTTTCGGTTAATACAATTATAGCATGGTATATAAACATTTATCATAAACACAAAGATATATAATAACCACTTTTATTATTGCCTCTTGGGCATACCTCCAACAGTCTCCCACTTGCACTAGAGTCAATAATCTAGATTACATTGTAAGGTACCTAACACCCATGGCATTCTGGTGTTGGTCATGCTTTGCCCTAGGGAGGGCTTTAGTCAACGGATCTGCTACATTCAGATCAGTGTGTACTTTGCAAATCTTTACTTCTCCATCTTCGATGTACTCGCGAATCGAATGATAACTCAGCTTGATATGCTTCAGCCTCTTGTGTGACCTTGGTTCTTGTGCATTGGCTATGGCACCCATGTTGTCACAGTAGATGACTAGTGGGTCCAATGCACTAGGAACCACACCGAGCTCTACAATGAACCTCTTCATCCATACCGCTTCTGATGAAGCCTCTGAAGCCGCTATGTACCCCGATTCTGT
This sequence comes from Lolium perenne, assembly GCF_019359855.2. Classification (NCBI taxonomy): domain Eukaryota; kingdom Viridiplantae; phylum Streptophyta; class Magnoliopsida; order Poales; family Poaceae; genus Lolium; species Lolium perenne. Next base: position 316,076,603 of record NC_067247.2, read on the forward strand.
TGAAGACTTCGCCACCGTGCACTGCTTCGAGCTTGCCCAGCTTACTGCAGCACCATTCAATATAAACACGTACCCAGACTAAGACTTAGAGTCATCAGGATCAGTGTTCCAACTTGCATCGGTGTAACTGGTTACAACGAGCTCTTGGTCACCTCCATAACAAAGAAACATATCCTTAGTTATTTTCAAGTACTTCAGGATATTCTTGACCGCTGTCCAGTGTTCCATTCCTGGATCACTTTGATATCTGCTAGTCAAACTAACAGCATATGCTATATCCGGTCTAGTACATAGCATGGCATACATGATAGAGCCTACTGCCGAGGCATAGGGGATCTGACTCATCCTTTCTCTTTCTTCTACCATAGCCGGACCTTGAGTCTTACTCAAGACCTTGCCTGGTAACATAGGTAAGAATCCTTTCTTACTTTCGTCCATTCTAAACTTCTTTAGAATCTTGTCCAGGTATGTACTCTGTGATAGCCCTATTAGACGTCTTGATCTATCTCTATAAATCTTGATGCCTAATATGTATGATGCTTCACCAAGGTCTTTCATTGAAAAACTATTATTCAAATAACCTTTTACACTGCTTAATAGTTCTATATCATTCCCAATCAATAATATGTCATCTACATATAATATTAGGAATGCTACAGAGCTCCCACTCACTTTCTTGTAAATACATGCCTCTCCATGACACTGTATAACCCGAAGTCTTTGATCACCTTATCAAAGCGTCGGTTCCAACTTCTCGATGCTTGCTTCAGTCCATAAATTGAACGTTGAAGTTTGCATACTTTGTCAGCATTTTTAGGATCGACAAAACCTTTGGGTTGTACCATATACAACTCTTCCTCAATGTCTCAATTAAGGAACACCGTTTTGACATCCATCTGCCAAATCTCATAATCGAAAAATGCAGCTATTGCTAACAAAATCCTCACAGATTTTAGCTTCGCTACAGGTGAGAAAGTCTCATCGTAGTCAACACCTTGAATTGTCGGAAACCCTTTGCGACAAGTCGAGCTTTATAGACAGTAATATTACCATCGGCATCTGTTTTTCTCTTGAAGATCCATTTATTCTCGACAGCCTTGCGGCTATCAGGTAAGTCTACCAAAGTCCACACTTTGTTATCATACATGGATCCCATTTCGGATTTCATGGCTTCTTGCCATTTGTTGGAATCTGGGCTCATCATCGCTTCTTCATACGTCGCAGGGTCTTCATCATTGTTGTCCACAATCATGACATTTAGACAAGGATCATACCAATCAGGAGTGGCACGTTCCCTTGTCGATCTACGAGGTTCAGTAGCTATATCGTTCGAAGTTTCATGATCATTATCATTAGCTTCCTCTGTTGCCGGTGTAGGCGGCACAGGAACAACTTCCGGTACTGCGCTACTCTGATCAACGAGTGAAGATTCAGTAATCTCGTCGAGTTCTACTTTTCTTCCACTAACTTCTTTAGTGAGAAATTCTTTCTCAAGAAAGGATCCGTTCTTAGCAACAAAGATTTTGCCTTCGGATCTGTGATAGAAAGTGTACCCTATAGTTTCCTTAGGGTATCCTATGAAGACACATTTCTCCGCTTTGGGTTCTAGCTTGTCCGGTTGTAACCTTTTTACATAGGCTTCGCAACCCCAAACTTTAAGGAACGACAGCTTAGGTTTCTTATTAAACCATAATTCATACGGTGTCGTTTCAATGGATTTAGATGGTGCCCTATTTAAAGTGAATGCAGCTGTCTCTAATGCATAACTCCAAAATGATAACGACAAATCAGTAAGAGACATCATAGAACGAACCATATCTAAGAGAGTTCGGTTACGATGTTCGGACACACCGTTTCGTTGTGGTGTTCCCGGCGGTGTCAATTGTGAAAGTATTCCGTATTTCTTTAAATGCATGCCAAACTCATAACTCAGATATTCACCTCCGCGATCAGATCGTAGAAATTTAATCTTCTTATTACGTTGATTTTCTACTTCACTTTGGAATTCCTTAAACTTCTCGAAAGTTTCGGATTTATGTTTCATGAAATAGATATACCCATATCTACTCAGATCATCTGTGAAGGTTAGAACATAACGATAACCACCGCGCGAGGCTACACTCATTGGTCCGCACACATCGGTATGTATGATTTCCAATAAGTCTGTAGCTCGCTCCATAATACAGAGAATGGAGTCTTAGTCATTTTTCCCATCAGACATGCTTCGCATTTATCAAGTGACTCAAAGTCAAGTGATTCAAGTAATCCATCGGTATGGAGTTTCTTCATGCGTTTCACTCCAATATGACCAAGACGACAGTGCCACATATAAGTAGAATTATCATTCAATCTAATTCACTTAGCATCAATGTTATGAATATGTGTATCACTACTATCGAGATCTAACAGAAATAAACATTCTTTTCAGGTGCTCGACCATAAAAGATATTATTCATAAAAATAGAACAACCATTATTCTCAGACTTGAATGAATAATCGTCTTGCATTAAACAAGATCCAGATATAATGTTCATGCTCAACGCGGGTACAAAATAACAATTATTGAGGTTTAAAACTAATCCCGAAGGTAGATGTAGAGGAAGTGTGCCGACAGCGAACATCGACTTTGGATCCATTTCCAACGCGCATCGTCACTTCATCCTTCAATAGTCTTCGTTTATTCTTTAGTTCCTGTTTCGAGTTACAAATATGAGCAACCGAACCAGTATCAAATACCCAGGTACTAGTACGAGAACCAGTAAGATAAACATCTATAACATGTATATCAGATATACCTTCTTTCTTCTTCTTGACAAGGCCGCTCTTCAGATCAGCCAAATACTTGGAGCAATTACGCTTCCAGTGTCCCTTCTCCTTGCAGTAATAGCACTCAGCATCAGGCTTAGGGCCATTCTTAGGTTTCATAGGATGCGTGGCAGCTTTCTTGCCACCCTTCTTGAATTTACCTTTAGACTTGCCCTGTTTCTTGAAACTAGTGGTCTTGTTGACCATCAACACTTGGTGCTCTTTCTTGATCTCAATCTCAGCAGCTTTCAGCATGGCGAAGAGTTCAGGTAACTCTTTGTTCATGTTCTGCATATTTTAGTTCATCACAAAGTTCTTGTAACTAGGTGGCAGTGATTGAAGGACACGATTAATCCCCAGTCTGTTAGGAATCACTATTCCCAAGTCACTGAGTTTCTTCGCATGCCCGGTCATGGCGAGCATGTGCTCACTAACGGAGCTGCCTTCTTCCATCATGCAGCTGAAGAAGTGTTTCGATGCTTCATAGCATTCCACGGCCGCATGAGTTTCAAAGATAGCTTTCAGCTCATTGACCAACTCATGAGGATCGTGGTGCTCAAAACGTTTTTGAAGATCGGCTTCAGTGCATAGGATGGCACACTGAACTTGAGAGTACCGAGTTTTCCGAGTCGCGTAAACATTCTTTACTTCATCGGTTTCAGTTTCTGCAGGAGGGTCACCTAGCGGTGCATCAAGCACATATTGCAGGTTTCCACCAGCGAGGAAAATCCTCACATGACGGAACCAGTCAGTGAAGTTGCTACCGTTGCTCTTAAGCTTTTCTTTCTCTAGGAACTGGTTAAAATTGATTGGGGACGCCATATCTACAACATATATTTGCAATAGTTTAGACTAATGTTTATGACAAATTGAGTTCAAATTTTAATTCAACAAAATTAAAAACTAGGTGAACTCCCACTCAAAACAATATCCCTCGAATTGTCTTAGTGATCACACGAACCAAATCCACCACACCAAGTCCGATCATCACAAGACAAGATGTAACTTCAATAGTGAACACTCAAAGTGTTCATCATATCAATCATATGATTCATGCTCTACCTTTCGGTATCACGTGTTCCGAGACCATGTCTGTACATGCTAGGCCCGTCAAGGCAACCTTAGTATCCGCATGTGCAAAACTGGCTTGCACCCGTTGTATGCACTTGTTGATTCTATCACACCCGATCATCACGAGATGCTTCGAAATGACAAGTCTTGGCAACGGTGCTACTAAGGATGAACACTTTATTATCTTGATATTTTAGTGAGAGGGATCATCTTATAATGCTACCATCGCGATCTAAGCAAAATAAGATCCATAAAAGGATTAACATCACATGCAGTTCATATGTGATATGATATGGCCCTTTTGTCTTTGCGCCTTTGATCTTCATCTCCAAAGCACGGACATGATCTCCATCATCAACGGGCATGATCTCCATCATTGTCGGCGTAGCGTCAAGGTCAATGGCGCCGTCTTCAAGATTGTTCTCCCATGTAGCAACTATTACAAGTTCTTTGAAATACTACTTAACATGAAAATTAAAAACAACCATAAGGCTCCTGCCGGTTGCCACAATACAATAATGATCATCTCATACATATTCATCATCATATTATGGCCATATCACATCACCAAACCCTGCAAAAACAAGTTAGACGTCTCTAATTTGGTTTGCATATTTTACGTGGTTTAGGGTTTTCGAGTGAGATCTAATCTACCTACGAACATGAATCACAACGGTGATACTAGTGTTGTCAATAGAAGAGTAAATTGAATCTTCACTATAGTAGGAGAGACAGACACCCGCAAAGCCACTTATGCAATACAAGTTGCATGTCGAACGTGGAGCAAGTCTCATGAACGCGGTCATGTAAAGTTAGCCCGAGCCGCTTCATCCCACTATGCCACAAAGATGCAAAGTACTCAAACTAAAGAAAACATAAGCATCAACGCCCACAAAACCATTGTGTTCTACTCGTGCAACCATCTATGAATAGACACGGCTCTGATACCACTGTAGGGATTTGTTGCATAGAAAACAAAAAATTTCCTACCGCGAGAACGCAATCCAAGCCAAGATGCAATCTAGAAGACGGGAGCAACGAGGGGATGAACGAGACTCACCCTTGAAGAATTCCAAAGCCTACAAGATGAGGCTCTTGTTGCTGCGGTAGACGATCACTTGCCGCTTTCAAAAGCGCGTAGAAGATCTTGACGGTGCCACAATCGGGCAGCACCTCCGTACTCGGTCACACGTTCGATGTTGATGAAGACGACGTCCTTCTCCCTGTTCCAGCAGGCAGCGGAAGTAGTAGCTCCTCCTTAAATCCGGCAGCACGACGACGTGGTGGCGGTGGCGATGGAGATTTCCGGCGGAGCTTCGCTAAGCGTTGCGGGAGAGGTGGAGGAGTGGGGCGGCTAGGGTCTGGGGAGAGGGGGTGGCCGGCCTCTAAGGGGTGCGGCCAAGGTGGTGGTCTTGTGGTGGCCGGCCCCCTCCCCTTTGCCCCTCATTATATAGGTGGAACCCCCAAGTGTTGGACTACAAGTCTTCGAATAAGACCCCAACCCAAAACCTTCCATGTGTAGGGAAACCTACCCAAGGTGGGATTCCCACCTCAAGTGGGACTCCCACCCTTCCATGAGGGGGGGTGGCCGGCCCCCTTGGTGGAGTCCACCTTGGACTCCACCCCTCTAGGGTTGGCCGGCCATGGGAGGTGGAGTCCCTCCGGGACTCCGCCTTCCAAAGTGATTTCTTCCGGACTTTTCTAGAACCTTCTAGAACCTTCCATAAATGCACCGGATCATTTTCAAACTTATAAAATGACTTCCTATATATGAATCTTATTCTCTGGACCATTCCGGAACTCCTCGTGATGTCCGGGATCCCATCCGAGACTCTGAAAAAAACTTCAAACTCCATTCCATATTCAAGTTCTACTAATACGATATCAAACCTTAAGTGTGTCACCCTACGGTTCGCGAACTATGTAGACATGGTTGAGAACTCTCTCCGACCAATAACCAATAGCGGGATCTGGAGATCCATAATGGCTCCCACATATTCAACGATGACTTAGTGATCGAATGAACCATTCACATATGATACCAATTCCCTTTGTCACGCGATATTTTACTTGTCCGAGGTTTGATCATCGGTATCTCTCTATACCTTGTTCAACCTCGTCTCCTGACAAGTACTCTTTACTCGTACCGTGGTATGTGGTCTCTTATGAACTATTCATATTCTTGCAAGCTATTTAGACGACATTCCACCGAGAGGGCCCAGAGTATATCTATCCGTCATCGGGATGGACAAATCCCACTATTGATCCATATGCCTCAACTCATACTTTCCGGATACTTAATCCAACCTTTAAAACCACCCATTTACGCAGTGGCGTTTGATGTATCAAAGTACCTTTCCGGTATAAGTGATTTACATGATCTCATGGTCGAAAGGACTAGGTAACTATGTATCGAAAGCTTATAGCAAATAACTTAATGACGTGATCTTATGCTACGCTTAATTGGGTGTGTCCATTACATCATTCATATAATGATATAACCTTGTTATTAATAACATCCAATGTTCATGATTATGAAACTATAATCATCTATTAATCAACAAGCTAGTTAAGAGGCTTACTAGGGACTCATTGTTGTTTACATAACACACATGTATCAATGTTTCGGTTAATACAATTATAGCATGGTATTTAAACATTTATCATAAACACAAAGATATGTAATAACCACTTTTATTATTGCCTCTTGGGCATATCTCCAACATAATCATTGGCCTAGTTCAATCAAGAAACAACACAATTGGCACTTCAAATTGAGTACATTACGAGTGGTACTGAGGGCACATTACAAATTGTACTTATACCATGTTACAAATTCTCATACAGTAAGTCTACATCACATTCATCACTCCTCACAAGTAGCCCTGATCCTCTTGAGCTTGTCCTTGGTTGCAAAGTTCACTTGAAGCAGAAAGTATATGTCATATTCTAGCTTTCTCTTCTCAGCCTCCAAAGCCTGTTTTTCTGCCTCCCATTCCTGTTTCTTAGCCCTCATCACTTGTGCTTGTGTTCTCTGCATATTCTTGAGCATTGCAACTTCCTTCTTCAAGTCCTCTCACTCCTCTTGCGTCTGAACAAACTAGCGCGACTCAGCTCAACTTTGCGCACAACAATGACAACATGGTAAACCCGAACACAAACTAGCGCGACTCAGCTCAACTTTGCGCACAACAATGACAACATGGTAAACCCGAACACCTTGCTAAGCGTCAATCCGACCGCTATCCTAACGGAAGCCCTAGCAGATATAATGTGCATGTCGTCGGAAATGCCCGAAAATGGCATGTTTCAACAGAACGAGTACGAAGGTGAGAAGGAGGGGTCGTTACCGCCATTCTTCCGGCAGAGGACGAGCTCGAGGTCGCGGGCGAAGACAAGATGCCAAGGAGGTCTGCGGAGCATATTGCGGCCGATGTCGAGGTCCTCGGCGCCAACGTCTGCTCCTTCGGTAGCGGTGCTCCTCCCTGCGACGGTGTGGCGGATTGGTCAGCGGGAGGGGAACCGCCGGGTGATGTAACAGTTTGGGGGAGGTGAGAGTGCGGTCGCAAGTGAGAGAAAGGAGAGGGGAGCGGTGAGGCTAATTATGACGTGTGTTCCCGAAGGGACGCGGCGTCTCCGCCTCCCTTCCCCACATGTGCAGCCTTCTGGCCGCAACGGGCCTGGCCCCGGAGAAACTGACATTCCGGGCGTTCCTCCAGGGCCTATCCTAGGGGTGCTTTGAGAACCGGTTAATGCGACAACGCCACTCGGCCCAGGCATCCAAACGGGCCGAAAATTACTCCCCCCATGCGAGCCAAGGGGGATGCAGGCTACCAAACGCGCCCTATGAGACTGTGGGTGCTGCCGTGCGTCGTCCCATCAATGTTGTCTAAGCGATACACCTAAATTTTGAAAAGTCTCAGATACGCTTGTTTTACGGTACCTTTTACCACTTCTAAATAGGGAGAGGTATGATTTGAGATAATGGTTAGAATTAAACGACTTAGATTACGGATTACGCCCGGCAACCCAGCAAGGCATAGATAATAGAAAAAGAAGTACAGTAACAGAATTCAGCCCGGCCCAACATCGAGCAGACACCCCTCCTTCATCCGACGACGTCGAGCTGCCAGAATCGCCGCCGCCACGACACCACGTCCTGCACCTCATGCGACCCCTGCCGCCACCAGATCGGACCGGCCCTGCATCTCCGACGAGCGCATCCGCCATCAGGTCGGCCCCGTCGTGCGTCGAGGGCGAGCGCCTCCGCCACCAGGTCGGCCCCGTCGTGCTTCGCCGGCGAGCCACGCGGCCACTAGGTTGACGCAGCCGCAACATCGAGAGATGCCAGCACCAATCTCGCCTCCAGGTACGTCGACCCCGAAGCAATTAGTTTTGCTAATTCAGTTTTTACTCTTTCATACAAATACTGATGCATGTTCGGTGTGCTTACTAAATTAGTCTTAGCTGAAGAGTTAATGTATGTCAAGCAATAGTCAATGTCTGAAATTACATGGAGACATTAAATTTGATATTGCAATAACGTCTGATAGATGCATAAACCTGTTTTGTGTGGTTTGCATGCAGAATATGCATAATGTTCTCATATAATAGTCCACAGTGCTTTATAAACTGGATTACCATTTTCGGATAGCATATTCATGTTATGTAATACTCTGCTGCTAGTACTACCAGTTTCACATTGTACTATAGAACCTGCAGCCCTTATGATGGAATTCCGTAATATGCTCTTCTAAATTTTATAAAGCGGTCCGCTTGTGGATATAGTGAAGACAACTAGGATTGAATCAGGTTGCCTTTTCTACTTGTGCATGGTTTACTACTGCTTTTTACTGAATATTTATGTTTGAAACTAGCATAACATGACAAATATATCACATATCGTGTTTATATGATATGTTTATTTGAAATAAATAAATCATAATGCTCTGTCAGACTCAAAGTGTTGTGCCGTACCATTCAGTTCATTCCTTTCTTTGCACTATGCTCCAGACAGTTATCCGAACCAACAATCTACAAACAAAGTCATATAAGTTGCAAGTAGAATCCATGTTTGTTTGCCCAAAGAGACAAATATGATTAGAGTAGAGTGATGGCACATGAAATCCTTGAGACAAATATATGTTATTAATCATTTTCACCTTTCTTCTTTTATATCAGTCCCAAGTTTGAAAATTGCTTAGAATTATGTTCGAGATTTTCACCTTAGCAAACTCAAAACCAGCCCGAAAGCAAAATGAAGCAACGCAAAAAAGGCTAACATTGGCTTATGCTTTCCTGAGATTGGAGCATTTAATCTCAAGTATTTGTTATACCAGAATTCGTTCTTCTTTAATACAGATTATACTAGTCAACCTGTGGGTTAAACTAACACATTATACTAGTCAACCTGCACAAAAATTTAAAAATTAACAATCGACCAATGCATTTTGGAAACATGAACAAGACAGAGTGCAAGTTGCTCCACTTCTGTAACAGGCACATGTTTAGACTTTACAATAGTGAGTGAACTTGCTGGGAAAGTGTGGCTCTAATTGAATAAACATCAATAACAAAATGGGAAAGGGATGTCAGTGCGCACCTAATTTCAGTTTGCTTCATACTTTATGCTATTCTGCTTTCAAAATCACTGTATGCTTTAGACAACATCTCCATACTAACAATGTCAAATTCTAGGTGTCCTCCATGACTGTCGACGTACATTGCTGATGTTATCTTCATTTCCCGGATAGTAGCATCAAGCGAGGCAATCTGTTCTTTTTCTTCCTCCAAAGCAACAGACATGGAAGTCAAGCTCTCAGTCAGCCCAGTTATCTCTTGCTTGCAGACATGGATTTGCTGCAGAGCCTCATACATACAACTCTTCATTGAACTTCACTTGCTTTTTGAACTCCAAGATCAGGAATTCTTGGCAGGCTCCAGTTTTGCGATGATATTACATGAACTAGTTGTTGGTAAAACTGAATGTAATTGCAAGAGTGATTTTACTTATTTTCCTAGAGTACTTGGTACTCATTTGCTGTCAGATAGTTTGAAATATAATATTTCAGTCCATTCGTAAACTGCCTTTAGCCAGTTTTACTCTCGGGCATTGGTTTGCTGCATGTTATCACTGTATTGTTGTTTTGTAGTTCCACAGCTGCTTATGGTTTCTTCTTTTTAGGCCTTTTTTCCAACGTGTGCATTTCGTGTCCAGACAGACAGAGTTGAATTAACTTGTTGTCATTTGTGTGCCTCCACTTGCAATCATTCCGCCGAGGAGGTCTAGCGTGATCTGGAAGTTTTGGGTCCAGCCCTACCGGCAGCCTATTCTGGAGTTGAATTATAACATCGTTTGTATAATATTCCAGGCCTCCTTGTAACTGTGTTAAATGTTTGCTTTACACGTTTGTAACTTATGAAGGAGGTAAGCACTAGAATATGAGTTGTGTGCTTGTTCATCATTTGCCGTGTGGTATAGATGTCAAAACAGGAGAGACGATGCCAGATATGAATCAAACCGAATGACAAACTGAATTAAACACAAGTAGTACCAAACTGGATTAATATTGAGCACATGATTTCCAAGATCCATGAATGAAAAATCTACACGGTTGGAATAATTACTCTAGCTACATACATGTAAGTTCATACAGTAGCAAAAGCAATGACTACACTGACGGTCGCCACGGAAAATCTGATCAACTTCTGTATACAACAAGAGAAGAATCTACACGGTTGGAATAATTACTCTAGCTACATACATGTAAGTTCATACAGTAGCAAAAGCAATGACTACACTGACGGTCGCCGTAATTGATGCCAAACATTTCATTTCGATATTCTCGTCATTTATCCGATCCATATTACTTACGTTAAATTGGATGTATTTACAACTAAAATGTGTCTAGATACATCTATATTAGTATCAAGCAATATGAATCTGAGGGAATATTATTTTCTTCAACTTTCGCTTCCAACTTTTCTATTACCGCATCTTGAAATGCTATAAATGCTTCAGCTTGAAGCTTGGCGTCACATACTTGTTGTAGTATCTTCTTTTCGTCCTGAACTTGCTCTTCCAAATCAACTATCAAAAGACCTTGTCTTGTTACCTCCAAGTGTAACCTGAGATTTCCCTGCTCGATGTCAATTTTCTCACCATCCACCTGAGTATTATCCTTGTAATGGGTCTGTATCATTGAAGGTGACAATTTGACATATTGCGGAAAGTAAATACATAATGTAACATGAAGGTGACAATTTGATTGTTCAAAATCAATATATAACGAGAATATCGAAATGAAATGTTTGGCATCAATTATGGCATTAATTACTTTCTTCAGACATTAACATATTACAAAATATTCACAATTGATCTTACCAGATAGAAGTCTTGACTGTCGTAAAAGATACCAAGGTTGATTCATTTTTACAAACTGCCTAATTCATGCATGGGTTTTTCTACACTTCACTGTATATAGCATATATATGTGATATTAAAAAGTGATTCAGAGAGAACTGAATTCCCAGCTTCTCAGGAATGAGGGTCTCACTATCTCTAAAAAACAAATCAGCACCACAGTTTAGCTCTTATTTCACCACTATGTATATAAATAGATAGCCTACACAATAGTGCAGTAGACCAACTCATGTTTCTTCAAAAGCAATAAGAAAAGATAACAGAGACAACCGAGCATGGATCGGCATATTTTCATATACTGCATGAGTGAGACCCAAAAAAATAAGTGTATCAGGTGGATGTTATATAACTGTATGTTAATTTTCTCGGTGTTTCAAGATACAACTGATCGAAATATGCCTTAAAAACAAAGTGTGGGTTCATTTAATATATTACCTTGTACTGTTCGTAAATCTACTTGATTTTTTGGCAAACAGTGTACTACTTAATTAACTTTGAGTAATGGAAACCACGTTTCGTGTCACTTATCTTTAGCATCATTTTATGTAATGTGATTAAGACAAGTCATGCAAGTGAGAGATACGAACCTCAACCTCAACCTTTGCCTTTAGCCAATAATATTCTCCAAAATAAATCCACACATTAATTTAGGGTTTTCTTACTCCCTCCATTCCACAACAAGCTTTTCAACTTTGTCTAGATTCGGATATATATAGACATATTTTAGTTATACATACATTTCTATCTAGAAAAAATTGAGAAGCTTTTTTTTTAGACCGAGGGGGTACAATTTTCCAGAGAAGAAATTGAACAGATCACTATGTTTGTAAACTAAGCCCTCACAGAAACCCCTTTTGAACTATGCCCAGTGAGGAAGATAAGCTACAGAGGGAAACTAAAACCTTTGCAATAATATGAACCACTGAGTAGCAAATAGAACCATGGGATCATCTGGTGTAATTAGTAGGGTGGGCTCAACTGACCCCAGGTTTACTCCAACTAGTTAATTACTGTATTTAGGTAACTTAAATAGATTATGTTTTTCATAGGTCAAATGTATGGATGCTTAGTTTCTTACCACGTCGTAGGTGGCGGGCTCGAAGTAGCTGGGGGACCCCTCCTATCCCGTATGCAGTGGCGCGCCGCAACACATGCACCAGTCGACGTTCTAGGGCCCCGAGGATCTCCGGAAAAGACCGACACCTGAGAAGCCGACGCACCAGCGACGTCCCAAATCGACTCCTTCCATATTTCGCTTCCCAAAGCCAATACGGCGGCCTTACATCTCCTGCGCCACGGCCGAGACATCACGGCCGGCGCGTCGCGATGGCCGCCAGGCCCCACTCCCGGAACTTCGTACGACCTCGGCCGCCTTGGCGAGTGAGGGAGACATCAGCCAGGATCTTCAGTATACCGTGAGGCCAACAACGCGAGACCTGATGAGGTAAGTGATGGGGAGGGGGGCACTGGGGCAGCGGTAGGGGCGCCCGGAGTTGCGGAAGGCGAGGGTCGGCGGCAGAACCTCAGCAGCGACCTCCGGAAGAATCAGAGTTAGAGCATCTCCACTCGTCCCCCCGAACAGGCCCCCGGCGAGCGTTTTTTCCATCCGGACGGCGAAATTCGGCCCAGTCGCGCCCCCGGTTCCTCGTTTTCGTCCGGATTTGGGCCTAAATTCATCCGGCGATCCCACGCCCCCCCGGCCCCCCGGGGAGCGCTCGGGGACTCCGGACGAAACGAAAGCGCGCGAAACGGCGAGGAAACTTCCCGCGCGTCTGGTGGCCCCAACTTGTCGGCGAGAGAAACCGATCGTCGTCCTCATCGCATCGTCTTCCGCGCGCTGTAAAAGCCTGCCGCCGGTCTGCATTCGCCGGCCACGCGGCGAGTTAATGTCGTCGTCTTCCGCGCGCTGTAAAAGCCTGCCGCCGGCATGCATTCGCCGGCCACGCGGCGAGTTAATGTCTTCGTCTTCCGCGCACGCATTGTCTTCCGCGCGCACTAAAGGCTGCCGCCGGTCAGCTCGCCGCGATCCACGCGGCATTTAATCCCCGCGCCAGCCACGCCTATATACGCCGGTCACTCGAGGCCGTCATCGAGCACATCGAGGGCGGCAACTCCCCGGTGCTCACGATGCCCCCTCTATCGGCATCGAGGGCATCGGCGAGCCGCCGTCGGGGAAGCGTCAGGCAGCCACGGCGCATGGCTGCCAGCTCGTCGTCTTCCGGATCGGCGTCAAGGTCATCCTTGGCGCCGGTGAAGAGGGAGGAGGCGACGTCGCCTTCGACGCCGGTGCGCGTCAAGAAGGAGCCGGCGTCTCCGCCGGCGACCGTAGGCGCAGCAGCGGCGCCCTCGTCATCCGAGAACAGCCTTCCGCGCCGCAGAGCGGCCGGAAGAAGACGAAGAAAGAGGCCGCCGCAAGCCAGCTCGCCGAGGAGGAGGCGAAGCGCGCGGAGGAGGCCGCGATGGCGGAGGCGATCGCCAGGTCGCTTGCCGACATGGAGGAGGAGAAGCGCGCGGACGACGCCGCACTGGACTGGGCCAGGCGCGACTGGCAGCGCCAGGAGGCGGAGCAGCAGCGGCGGCTGCTGGACCTGGCCGCCGCACGCCAACTCGCCGCCCGCGCCGCTCCAACCGCCAACGACGATGTCGCGCGGTACCGCCGTCCTGCGACACCTCCATCCGGCGTCGCTGTCCCCGTCGTCGACCTCGAGTCCTCCGACGACGACTGGTACAAGCCATCCCCGGGGTGGGGAGACGCCGGCCAGGGCAGCAGCAGCCAGGCCGCGCAGCCGAAGGTGCCGAAGGTCGAGGACGACGGCTCCGACGACGGCGGCGACGACTACACGGTGTTCTACCGCCGTATGGGCATGTAGAGCGCCGTGTTTTAAAATTAGCGTTTGAATTCCCCTAGCCGAATTCGAAATATAGTCGAATTCGGCCTCTATGTATGAACTCCGCCCGTTTTAGTCTAAATATCATTAAATTTAGTCTATATTCACCCGAATTTTAGCCGAAGTTTGTCAAGTTTCCGTTTTTTAAATTCGCATCGTCGACTTCGCCTGGGCACGCGGCTGGGAAACTAGCGCTCCCCACGCCAAAACTTCATCCAATCCGGACGAAAATTTCGCCGGATTTGGGCGTGGGGAGCGCCAACGAGTGGGGATGCTCTTAGGTCGATCTGTCCCCTTCCCTACCAAATGGTGTACGTAGGGCTGGGCCTGTATCTTGGGCTGGGAACATTATTTGGGACGCAGCCCGGTTACGGCCTTTCTTTGTTTCGGTGCGAAATTTGGCAAAGGTATGTAACATACCTGGTGTTCCTCAAAAAAAAATGTAACATACCTGGTACATTTTGGAGAGTGGTATGAATTTTTTGGTCCATTGAATGGGCGAAAATGGAGGGCTATTATTTATGTAAGGGTACCACAAAAGAACTCTTCAGATAACCTTCATCGAATGGAGGGCACTACAAGATTGTCTGGCATTGAAAAGATGCAGGAAATGGAAGTTTTCTGAGTATTCCTGTGCAAGTCATGCGATAAGATGAGTGTTAAGACGAAACATAATTCATCTAGGGGAACAACAACCTGGCTGAATGGTTTAGAGGAGTGATACACCCACCGGATTAAATCTCAGGTTTAACATTTTTGTACATTATAAAGGAGGAACTTTTCTTTCGGTGGAAGGCGACATTCCATCAAAAATGAGATGCATGCAGTGACTTATGTGTGTGTTGGTTGTTGTAAGCAACGTATGACGCATCTGTAAGCAGCTTAAATCCCTGTAAAAGTAGCATGTGTGTGTTGGTTGTTGTAAGCAACGAATGTGGTGAACGGGCAGCGTATGTGTGTGTTGGCTGCAAATGTAGTACTATTGGATCTATCTGTAATCTACCTATGCTATGTTGCAAATGCAGTACAATTTGTGGAATTGTGTGGAACGATGCGTGCCCTTTCGGGCCATCGGTTGCGTGTTATATAGGTAGGGAAAAGCCCCCTATGTGGCAATACAAGGGAGGTACGTATACGGTCGGAGTACTACTCCGTACACCGTACACGTACAGATGACATACGTACACTAACATCCCCCCTTAATCTAAACCACGGAGAGGTTTAGATTACGTTTAAACTCAGTGAATTGTTTTACAGGAAGAGCTTTAGTAAAACCATCAGCAATCTGGTCTTTGGTAGAGATAAACCGAATAGCAAGGCTGTTGTTGGCAACGCGCTCCCGAACAAAGTGATAGTCAATCTCAATGTGTTTGGTCCGGGCATGAAAAACTGGATTTGCTGAGAGGAAAGTAGCACCCAAATTGTCACACCATAGACAGGTTTCTGGCGAAGAACAACACCAAGTTCACGAAGAACAGCTTCCACCCATATGAGCTCAGTAGTGGCATTTGCTAAAGCGTTGTATTCAGCTTCAGTACTAGAACGAGACACAGTAGCTTGCTCTCTGGCACTCCAAGATACCAAGTTAGGACCAAGAAAAATAGCAAACCCACCAGTGGAGCGACGATCCTCAAGACAACCTGCCCAATCAGCATCTGAAAAGGCACTAAGAAGTGTGGATGGAGATCTTTGAAATGTAATTCCAATGTGAGAAGTATCTTTAACATAGCGAAGAATTCGTTTGACAGTTGTACAATGAGCAGTAGTAGGAGCGTGAAGGTGTTGACAGACCTTATTAACAGAAAATGACAGGTCTGGGCGTGTAAGAGTGAGGTATTGAAGACCTCCAACTATACTCCGATACTGAGAGCTATCAACAGGACCAAGAGGAGTACCTTCATGCAAAGAGAGAGGCTCGGACGAGGACAATGGAGTCGGGGCGGACTTACAGTCAAGCATACCAACCCGAGTTATAATATCATGAGCATATTTTTGCTGGGTGAGAAGCAACCCATTATCAGTACGTTTGACCTCCATGCCAAGAAAATAGTGAAGAGCGCCCAAATATTTTATGGCAAAGTGCACATTGAGATCCATGAGAAGAATGGATATGGCAGCATCTGAAGAACTGGTCACAATGATATCATCAACATATATGAGAACAAAAATTGTAATTCCAGATTTGTGATAGAGAAACAGAGATGTGTCAGCTCTGGAGGGAACACACACTTTTGGGAGCGGAAAGCGAGTTTTCGTGTGTTGTAAGGACGGAGATTTTGCCAACAAGCACAGCCAAAAGTGCGAAGAGCATCATAGTTGGGTTTGATGTGAAGGAGGCGTTCGACTGGTGACTCAAGATCAATGACTTTACTAAGGAGTAAGTTAATGAGGAAAGTGGCAGTGAGGAATGCTTCATCCCAATACTTAAGAGGCATAGATGCATTAGCAAGCAATGCAAGACCAACCTCAACTATGTGGCCGTGTTTTCTTTCAGCGGAGCCATTTTGTTGGTGAGCATGAGGGCATGACACATGATGAGTGATCCCAACTTTCTGAAAGAAGGAGTTTAGTTTCTCATACTCACCACCCCAATCAGTTTGCATAGTGACAATTTTACGATCAAACTTGCGTTCAACATACTGCTGATAGTTAAGAAAAGCTTGATAAACATCAGATCGTTTCTTAAGTAAATAAATCCATGTGAACTTGCTATAATCATCAATAAAGCTTACATAGTATGCATGTTTCCCAATAGACAGAGGAGCAGACCCCCATACATCAGAGAAGACTTGTTCCAAAGGAACAGTGGACCTACTGGTGGAGATGGGGTATGGTAACTGATGGCTCTTGGCTAACTAACAAGAGTCACATACATAAGGAGTGCTGTCGGGGGTGTAATCTATCTTATTTCTCCTAAGGACTTGTTGAACAATAAATGACGATGGATGGCCTAGACGTCGATGCCATGTAGAGGATGATGGCTTTATTACGATGAAGGCATGCTTGGAGCACTCGGTGGTGAGGGGCATCAAAGGATAGAGACCACCATAGAAAGGTCCTTTAAACAGTATGCGTCGTGTTGCTTGGTCCTTGATGAGAAAAAGAAAGGATGAAACTCAATGAACACATGATTATCATGAGTAAAACGATGAACTGATAGGAGATTTTTGGATGCACTAGGAACATGTAGTATGGAATTGAGAGTAAAAGAATTATGAGGGGTGCGCAACATTGAATGACCAATATGACTAATATGCATACCTGTGCCTTCAGCAGTGCGCGCACGATCCTTACCACGATACTGATCATGGGTAGTCAGCTTGTTCAATTCACCAGTAATATGATCAGTAGCATCAGTGTCATAATACCAGTTTGAGTCCACTCCATGTGCAGCAAAATTTGCAACCTTCTTGCCACGGTCATCATCATAGCGCCACCAACAGTCACGAGCAGGATGTTCGTGAATAGTGCATATCTGACAGGTGGTATCAACATAAGGAGTGGGCTGGCGATCACGACGGCGATCGTCACGGTGGTCATCACGCCGGTACCCGTCATCACGCCTACGGGGACGATCATCATCATAGCGTCGACCCTGGTTGCCACCACCATCACGGCGGCCCCAGTCTTCACGGCGGCCGCGGTTGTCACGGCGGTCCCAGTCTTCACGGCGACCGCGATCATCACGCCGGTCGCGGTAGTCACCACGGCCACGGTCATCACCGCGACCACGGTCATCATATGGCTGCTGGCGCGGACGATCAGGAACCCGCTGACATAGGCATCCCCAATGGGCCTGCCGAAGATGGTACCCGGGGTTTACTGAAGGCCCACGACTCCAAGAATAAGAAGAATCGGAAGCCCAACTTTTTCCCACGATCATTTTGATATATTATACGTTTTTTTCGAGTCGTATGCAAAAGTTAATGCGGTTTTACCATTCTTCAAACTTTTTTTGAAAAAAAATTGAAATTCAAATTTGTTAATTTTCCCTAATAGTAGGTTGTGTAACATACATGAATCTCATAAGATTTTATTTTTTGAATTTTCTATCATTTTCTTTTCTATTTTACAGTGTTAAAAAAGGCGATCCACGGGGGGGGGGGTGTGGAGGTGCGTGGGGAGCAGAAAAACCTTTTGCACCGGTTCGTGTTACGAACCGGTGCTAAAGGGTAGACCTTTAGCACCGGTTCATAACACGAACCGGTGCAAAAGGGTTCGCGGCTGACGCCAACCCTTTAGCCCCCTGGACGTCCAGACCGCATGAACCGGTGCTAATGACCCATTTAGCACCGGTTCGTGCCAAATCCGGTGCAAAAGCTCTTTCGAGGACAGGATAAAAGCCCTTGTTTCTACTAGTGACGGCAGCCGCTCGGCTGACGAGGCATTGCCATTAACGTGGTGCAGAGTGTCGAAGCGACGCCACGTCGCCAGTACTGGAGCCTGAGAAGATGCATCGACATAGGTCGCTGCTAGGCGGGCCCGAGGAAACGTCCGCCTAGACACGAGCTGTCATGCAGCGCAACCACGCGGCGACGCATCCAAGGCGCATATTTGGGCTGCGTTTGCGTCTCCGCGGACAGCCCGATCACTATGTGTCAGACCGTTGGGCCTGGGTGTAGATGTATTTTTCGATCGCGCGGTCGCAAAGATCGCTCCGCTTTCTTTTGCGTAGCCCCGTTGGAGATGCCCTAACAATCCTGTCCGAAAGTGGTGAAAAGTTAAGAGAGCGTGTAGGGTGGTTCAATGTGCATGTAGCACTCATGTGTGGGGCATGGCCAAGGGTTTGAGCAGGAAGAAGGATTGGGGGACAGGGGACGCAGCACCACCTGCAGAACTAGCATCGCCGTGGCGGTGAAAGGTAGGCGATGATTGCTTGGTGACTTTGTGAGGAGCAACCCCACGCATACATCCAGCCATTGCCTATGCATGCGATCGCAGTTGCGAGGCGCCCAGCACGGATGCAAGCAGGCAATATATAGGAAGCGGACACGTACGCCCATGCATGCACGGGGTAGTACGTACACACATCTTTTTTGCAGGTAGTACGTACACGCATTGGCGAGGATAACACAAGCTAGCCTAGATGGCTAGATCAGAAGGGGTTGGGCACCTAGGACGGCAAAGCGCGCGCGCGAGCAACTAGACAAAACAGCACACCGATGCAATGAGGGGCCGGCCGGAGCGTCACGGCGTTCCATGCAGGAAAAGATGCAGTACATCCCAAGGAGATATGGTCGGTCGTGTACCACACCGTGCCATCACACTCGTACGCACCATGCGTACCTAGCAGCCTCGGTAAGGTTGGTCATGGTCACACGGCCCCTGCTACTTCCAAATCTCCTAGATCACGGGCAGTTCCTTTTTACAACCGATGCTGCAGAATGTGCTCGCATGATGCTTGTAGTCTGCCCGTATGGCGCACTAAAAGTTCACCCACTTACAACTTTCAACGTACAAAGGAAAAAAAAAAAGGCTACAAACGCCTACTTCATGGATTAGTCGAGACACTATTGTTACATGTTTCAAGATAAATAAAATTCTCATTTTCTTGGACTTTCGTATATGACATTATTGTTACATGTTTCAAGATAAACGCCTACTTTCATTTCGTTGGACTTTTTTCCGGAGAAGGTTCACACCACGTATCTGATCGGCAATGGTGAGTTTAATTTCGTACATGACCTTTTATTCCACATATGACGAACACTCGCATACGCTAGATAAAAAAAAATACATTGCAGAAGAGCATATAATATAAATAAATTACATCACTGGTGGAAAAAAGGGCTTTGGTCGCGGTTGGCAACTGCCATTAGTCGCGGTGGCGCAACCGCGACCAAAGCTGCGCGACTAAAGGCCCCCCCCTTTAGTCGCGGTTCCTTACGAACCGCGACTAAAGGCCCGTCCACGTGGGCCGCAGGCGAGCGCCAGGGCGGAGGACCTTTAGTCGCGGTTCTTCTGGCCAGCCGCGACTAAAGGCCTCCGCAGGGTTTAGGGTTTTAGCCCCCCTCCCCCTAAATCTGGTTTCTTTTTAATTTGTATTATTTTATTTCTTTTGGGTTTTAATTCTGAAGGAGTTTCACATATTTAGGCCAACCGCGACTAAAGGCCTCCGCAGGGTTTAGGGTTTTAGCCCCCCTCCCCCTAAATCTGGTTTCTTTTTAATTTGTATTATTTTATTTCTTTTGGGTTTTAATTTTGAAGGAGTTTCACATATTCTACGGTACTGTATACATACATGCATATGAATGTACAATTTCAAACAAATTTGAAATTAGAACCAAAAAGAATTCAAGAGGAATATACAATATATATTCAATATCGGATCACCATATACAATATATATTCAATATCGGATGACCATATACAATTTTGAACAAGTTAGTTACAAATTCTGGTGCATATAAAGTTCTACGTCATCGTAATAGTGTTCTCCTCTAGGATCGATGACTTCCCTCGCCAACCATCCAGATAGTTCCTCTTGAAGTGGTCGGAATGGAGCTTCTGGACTAAGCGTCTTCCGGAGGTTATTCCTCAGGATGTTGTTCTCACACGTCTGGTCCCGCTCATTGCAGTATCTCCGGATCCTCTCACAAACATAGTATCCACATAGATTGGTCCCCGGTGGCTGAGTATCCCCAGTCGTCCGCACTGCCATTTTAAAAGATAGCTCTTTTTTGAATTCACCGACCTTGGTATCTACGAACCGTCTCCAAACCCTACGAGGCAAAGAAAATTAAATAAACAAGAGAGTTATTAATTAGTTACTTGATATTAGGAAATGATGAACGAAATAGGCCGATCGATATAGAGCGCAAATGAATGAAAATAATTACTTTTGCAACATTTTTCTCATGTCGCCCCAAAGCGCCGGATCCATATTCAGAGAGTCGTGGACGAGAACTGAGGAGGTCTGAACTTTAATTACCATAAGAATCCAAAGTGGAACTGCGGACACGATACATGCACAGTCCATGCATAACTCATCGATTAGCCACATACCATGCATGGAGTAAACAAAAGAGAATGTGCTCAAGACAGAAACACTCACCCAAAATGGTAAGGAAATAGAATATCACTTTTCTGTTGCTGTTTTCTAATAAACCGCCACAGGTCATCCTCCACGTCGGCGGGGTGGTGTTCTAACACATGTGAATTAACGATGTGTGGGTCAATGAACCCAACATCATGGATGTTCCTTATTCGCATTTCCCGCTTCTTCATTCTCGCATAATAGCGTACACAACAAGATAGTTAGGACAGTGCGAGTGCAATGAACGAGATGGGGTAGAAATTAATAAATCACTTACGTAACGTAGCAACTGATGATAGATTTGTCGAGGTCGCGCAGATTGAACAGCTGGAACAATTCACTCAGAGGAATTTGTACCCAGTAATGTTTGAAGTGATGCTCATATCTAACTTCCGCATAGATATAGTCTTTGGCGTTTTTATGTTTTATGTAACCCTTGTACCAATTTAGCAGACCTAGCATTTGTCGAGGTAGATCCCCTTCCTGCGCAGGCTCGACGAGAGGGCCATTCTTCACATATGTAAATACTACGTCCTTCATTGGCGCCTCATCAAGGCCTAGCAGTGCACGAAGAGTGATACCTAACTCGGCCGCTTGTTCTCTGGCACTCGTTACAGTCAATCCATGTGCTGCCGCAGCTGCTACGATATCGGGGGCATCCGGATCGGCGGCTTGCACTATGAGCGGGGCGATCGATTGTTTACTTTGTTCCCCGAGCTGGGCAACTTCTTTCCCCCTTTCTAATTTTGACTCGGCCTCGTCCTTCACGGCTTTCTTCTCCGCCAACTCTTTCCTGTTCTTGAACGCGAGTGCTTGCCTACGAAGTTCACGTAAATAGTCGTCAGGCAGATTCTTCGCGGCTTGGGACGGTGTGTTCAAAAATGACTTAGCCCACTGCTTTTCCTTGTCAGAATATACTGGCTTGGGCTCGCCCTCTATTTTCCTCTTGACGCTCGCCTTCCATTTCTCTAAATCAGCAGCCGCGCCCGCCTCGACTTCCTCGGCACTACTTTCCCAAGGCCTCGTGGGGAGAGGCTTCATGATACCTCCGGTACCTTTGTTTTCTTAGGTACGTAAGGGTCCGGGTTAATAACCCAGGACTGCTTCGTTTCTTCGCCGGAGGTGGATTGGGGGGCGGTACCGGTGTCTGATCACCCGCCGGACGAGGACTGGGGGGCGGCGGCGTGGGCTGACGTGAATGAGGTGTATTAGGTGAAGCACCACCGCCACCGTCACCGCCACCGCCACCGTCACCGCCACCGCCACCGCCACCGTCACCGCCACCGCCACCACCACCACCGTACGGGGGTGGACTTGTTGGCGCCTCGCCTGGAAACTTGATAAATTTCTTCTGCCATAGAATGAACTGGCGCTTGACATCTCCAAGTCTTTTCACCCCTTCAGGTGTAGCAATGTCAATGTCCAGGTTCTCAAACCCTTGGACTATCTCCTCCACCGTCACACGAGCATAGCCATCTTGAATGGGGTTGTTGTGGTGGAGTGCTCCAGGTGGTAAAGCACTGCCGATGGCTACCTTCATGGACATGTTCCCGATAGGATAATACAGATGACATGCTTTCATCTCCTTTATATCGTCCACGGGGTAGCGAGGAGGCTCCGGTGCAGTAATTTCGACCACCGAGGCTCCGGTGCAGTAATTTCTATCGTCGGTGCACCAGCCGGTGAGGCCTCCGTGGAAGCCACGCTGCTTCTTCTCTCGCTGGCTTCCGAGATCCATTGGATGATCTTCGACATGTCGCGCCCGAGCTGCATCTCTTTCGGCGACTAGTACACTACCGGTTTTCTACATCACAGCCATTTCCGTGCCCAACTTCGCCACAACATACGCATCCCGATCCATCTTTCTCTTACGGCTTCGTAACCGTACGGGTCATCGTTCCGGGGAACCCTATTTTCCACGGAATGGGCCCCATGCCTCGTATACGTCCTCCGTGTTCAGGATTCCCGAGGGCTTTTGTCAGGGCGTCGTTCTCTCTGTTGAACCTGATCCTCCCCTCTTGAGCCTCCCTCATTGCCTCAATAAGCTTTTGGGTGGGTGTAATTATTTTGCCCTGATAAACACACTCCCCTGTCTCCGGGTTCAGCGATCCCCCATGCCCGTACCACCAGCTTTTGGCCCTTGGGTCCCATCCCTCCGTACTGACGGATTCCTCGCGCCCTCGGCTCGTTCTCCATCTTCTCCCACTTAGGCTGCCAAAAGCGATACCCTCCTGGCCCCATTTTATGATTGTACTCCTTCTTGGCCGCATTTTCCTTATTTTTTTCGATAGTTCAAGGAACTGCTCCGATTTCTTTTGCTTCACAAATTCTGGCCAATCATGTTGCAGTTTCTCATATTGTCCTTTGAAATCCGGAGTCTTGCCCTGGTTGACAAAGTCATGGGCTAGATTTTGCTTGTATTTCCGGAATGCGTTGGCCATCCTAGAAAGAGCGAACTGTTTGACTAGCTTGCGCCTCTTCTTGTTTTCCGCAATCTTGTTACCCTCCTCATCGTATTTGCGGTATTCGGAGGTAGAACGAAATGTTCCATAAGCTTGTTGAAGCAATCTTTTTTTCTCTCTTATCGACAAAAGTGAAACCAACACGTGCCTTCTTTGGCTCATTCCACTCTGGCGGGTGATCGAGACGTTGTCTCTAACAACGGCTCCGCATTGGCCGACAAACTTGGTGGCGTTCTTGCTGGGCTCCGGCGGCTGCCGGTTTCTTCGTCGACAACATCGATGGTGCATGTTTCTCCTGCTTTCATCGTCTTGGTTGCGCCACGCTTGACGACGTACTCGATTTTTTCGACGATCCGGCCGAGGGCTAAAATAAGAAAGAGAGTCGGGCCCGTTAGGACACCCACATTTATTCAAATCAGTTAGTTCTATCACCATACCCTCAATATGTATATATATATATATACCTCGGCGCCGGAGGTGGTTGCTACTTCCAATTGAAGATCGTCGTTTATCGACGTTTCTTCGGCATCATCTGCTTGCTGACGGCGCCCTTCATCTTCACACTCAAGGTTCAGATAAGAAGAGATATCATCTTCTTCTTCTCCGGTCGGCACATATGGAATATCGCCTTTTATGATGCCGAACATATGGTCTTCAGCGTCCGGATCATAGTTGTCCAGAATCGGGTCAGCTCTATCGTCCGCCATATGTCAGTCCTGAAAACATGTAGTCAAAACAAATTAATTAAGTGAAGAAGGGGTGGTGGCGGTGGCAAAAGGGCGGTGGCAAAAAGGAGGGGGCCGGCGAGCTGGAAGGGGTTGGGAGAGGGTGTCGCGGAAGAGCGCGAGACGGGGCGGTAGACGACGGCGTCACGGAGAGGGAGGCGTATGCGGAGGGGGCGACGAGGGGCTCGCTCCCCTCGGTATACGCGCGGTGGCGGTGGTGAAAGGGCGGTGGCGAAAGGGCGGTGGCGGTGCCGAGGACACATAACCCTCGCGCGGTGGTTAAGTTATGTGTCCTCGGCGCCCTAGTGCGTGTGTGTGGCACGCCGTCCTAATGCGTGTGTGTGGCGCGCGCCCCGGCCGGCCTTCGGGCCTCCGTCTCCCCCCTAGATCTAGTACGTTTTATTAAGTCAAGATTTTAAGTCAAAATTATTAAGTCAAAAAAAGTCAAAATTTTAAGTCTCAAATTACAAGTCTTCTTTTAGTTTTTTAAGTCTCAAAATTTTAACTCTCAATTATTTAGTTAATTTTAAGTCTCAAATTTTAAGTCTAAAATTTTAAGTCTCAAATTTTTAAGTCTCAAATTTTATGTCTTCTTGTAGTTTTTTAAGTCTCAAATTATAAGTCTCAATTTTTAGTTAATTTTAATTTCGAAATTAACAAAAACTAAAACTAAAAAAAAAAGAAAAAAAATTGGCCGGGCCGGCCGGTATGCGCCGCGCGCGCGGCGCCCCTACTGTGGCCGGCGCGCCTCTCTCTGGCCGGCGGCGCGCCTCTCGGGGCGGTGGCGCGCGCGGGGGCCCGCGCCTCTCTCTCTGGCGGCGGCGCGCCGGGGTACGTGCGCGGCGGCGGCTGCGGCGACACGGGCGCGGCGCGGGCGGGCGGCGGCGGGCGGTTTGGATCCTACGGGGCTACGGCGAGCTGGTGGCGGCGGTCGATGGCGCGCGGTGGCGGCGGTCGATGGTGCGCGGCGGGTGGCGGCGGTCGATGGCGCGCGGCGTCTGCGTCGAGGAGGCGTCGGCGGCGTCGTCGAGGCGCGCGGCGAGAGATCGTCTCGATACACGAACGGGCGGAGGAAGAAAGAACTGCGCGGCCGTTCGGCCGCGCGATATTTATAGCGGATGACCTTTAGTCGCGGTTGGGGTCACCAACCGCGACTAAAGGCTACCCTTTAGTCGCGGTTGGTGACCCCAACCGCGACTAAAGCCTTTTTTCGCCCCATTTGAGGTTCCCGCGGAAAATGACCTTTAGTCGCGGTTGGCCCGGCCAACCGCGACTAAAGGCTTTTTTTCGAAATTATTTCATTTCAGAAATGTTTAGAATACATATAATATATCAAAAAATTCATAAAAATAAAACTAATTCAATTCAAAATTTTAAAAATACATATAATATATCAAAAAATTCATAAAAATAAAACTAATTCAATTCAAAATTTTAAAAATACATATAATATATCAATAAATTCAGAAAAATAAAACTAATTCAATTCAAAATGTTAAAAATACAAATAATATATCAATAAATTCAGAAAAAAAAAACTAATTCAAATAAAACTAATTCATTTCAATATGTTAAAAATACAAATAATATATCAAAAAACTAAGAAAAATAAAACTAATTCAATTCAAAATGTTTAAAATACATATAATATATCAAAAAATTCATAAAAATAAAACTAATTCAATTCAAAATCTTAAAAATACAAATAATATATCAAAAAATTCATAAAAATAAAACTAATTCAATTCAAAATCTTAAAATACAAATAATATATCAAAAAATTCAGAAAAATAAAACTAATTCAATTCAAAATTTTAAAACCCCCTCTTCCCGCCTCTTTACGCCGACCCCTCTTCCCTCCTCGTCTTCCCGCCATTTCTTCCCTCGTCTTCCCGCCTCTTTCTTCCCGCCAATTGTTTCCCGCCAATTTCTTTCGGCCTCTTTCTTCCCGCCAATTTTTTCCCGCCAATTTCTTCCCGCCACTTTCTCCCCGCCTCTTTCTTCCCGCGTCTGTCTTCCCGCTCCCATTTTTCCCGCCATTTGTCAGTACATATAGGTAGCCCGCCTTGGCCAGCATCACATCTCTACAATCTCTCATCACTCTCTCATGGCTTCCACCGCACCCACTCTAACCTACCAGCAGGTGGAGGAGCTTTGCGCCTCGAACTACCCTTGCCCTCGTGGCTACCGCGTCCTGCCGGCCGGAGCCTAAGCGCCGGCGGCGTGCCGGTCCCTCCCGTCCCTCAGGGTACTGCGCGCCGGGCGGCCATTACGAACCACTACTACCTCGACCTCACGCCGGAGCAGCGGATGAATCCCCGTTGGCATCCCGATAACCAGCATACTTGGGACGCCTTCTTCATCAATCGGCGTGAGAGGGCGCTCGCCAGGTATGAGGAGGACGGTCTGCCTCCTGGAAACTTCCACGAGGCCGGCCGTCGGCTATGGTGGTACGGCCGGACTCTGCAGAGCGTCATGGACTACATCACGGCCGGCGATATCCCCCGCCTGCGCTACCCACCCTCTCAGCCACGAGCGCCGCCCGCCGACAGCGCCGACAGCAGCGACGACGCCGGCGGCAACTCAGCCGGCGATGACTCCCAGGACACCGGCGGCGGCGATGACGACTACGAGTATGCATATTCTACCCCTAGGCAGGAGTATGACTAAAACACTCCAAATTTCATGTATGCGGGAGTATGACTTAGTCACTCCAAATTTCCCGTATGAAGGAGTATGACTTAGTCACTCCAAATTTCATGTATGCATGCAGGAGTATGACTTAGTCACTCCAAATTTCATGTATCATCAGGTGCTATCTCGAGTCAATTGAATCATTCGAAAATGGACACCAAACACATCACGGGTAATATAATTCACATGATTCATTCAACAAAGTTTGGTACAATAAATTATTACACATCATTTCTTCCCTTGTGTCCCTGCTTGCTTACGATTGTGCCGTATCCATGGAGCATCCTCATCATTTAACTTAATGCTTGGGTCGGTGTTCACTTTGAAGGGCGGAATTTCAGCAAACATATTATAATCTTCTGACATGTCTGTCTTGTCCTCCACTCCCACGATGTTTCTTTTCCTGAAAGAACAATGTGGCGCTTTGAATCATCGCATGATGTACTGATCGTTTTCTTATCTTTCCGTTTCCTCGATTTGCTACTCATGTCCTTCACATAGAAAACCTGAGCGACATCTTTCGCTAGGACGAATGGTTCGTCAAGATAACCAAGATTGTTGAAATCCACCATTGTCATTCCGTATTGCTGGTCCACCTTTACCCCACCTCCTGTTAGCTTGAACCATTTGCACCGGAACAAAGGGACCCTAAAGGAGGGTCCATAGTCAAGTTCCCATATCTCCTCTATGTAACCATAATATGTGACCTTTTGCCCATTCTCGGTTGCTGCATCAAAGCGGACACCACTGTTTTGGTTGGTGCTCTTTTTATCTTGGGCGATCGTGTAAAATGTATTCCCATTTATCTCGTACCCTTGGAAAGTCGTTATAGTCGAAGATGGTGTCTTGGCCAACATGTACAGCTGATCTACAACCTTATTGTCACTCATTAAATGTTTTCTCAACCAACTGCCGAAAGTCTCCATGTGGGCCTTCCTAATCCAGGATTCGGGCTTCCCGGGGTTGTCCGAGCGTAAAATATTCTTGTGTTTCTCAAAGTACGGAGCAACCAAGCTGGAATTGGTCGAACTGTGTGGTGTGCTTCATCAGAGAATGGCCGTCCATACATATCATTGATTTCCTTCCGATCGTGCCTTTTCCACTTAGTCTCCCCTCGTGCCGCGATTGAGGAAGACCAATCGGCTTAAGGTCAGGAACAAAGTCAACACAAAACTCAATT
The DNA here is from genome assembly GCF_019359855.2 of Lolium perenne. Classification (NCBI taxonomy): domain Eukaryota; kingdom Viridiplantae; phylum Streptophyta; class Magnoliopsida; order Poales; family Poaceae; genus Lolium; species Lolium perenne. The sequence goes on from NC_067247.2 coordinate 316,104,887, forward strand.
ACCTCCTCATTTCCATAGCCCTTGGCGATGCTTCCTTCTGGCCTAGCACGGTTACGAACATATTTCTTTAATACTCCCATGAACCTCTCGAAGGGGAACATATTGTGTAGAAATACAGGACCGAGAATGGAAATCTCATCGACTAGGTGAACCAGGAGGTGCGTCATAATATTGAAGAAGGATGGCGGGAACACCAACTCGAAGCGACAAGACATTGGATCACATCGTTCAGAATCGTGGTAGAACTTCTGGATTGATTACCTTCTCGAGAGATTGCATTGAGGAATGCACATAGCTTCACAATGGGCGGTCGAACATTTTCCGGCAGGAGCCCCTCAAAGCAATCGGAAGCAATTGCGTCATAATCACGTGGCAGTCGTGAGACTTCAGGTTTTGGAACTTTTTCTCCGCCATGTTTATTATTCCCTTTATATTGGACGAGAATCCCGACGGGACCTTCATACTGCTCGGGCATTCAAAAAAGATGACCTTCTCTTCTTTGGTCGAGCGTAGGCGGCACGACCTTGAAACCGTTCCGGATGCCGGTCATCGGGGTCTTTCAAACTTTGCTGGTCTGCCGTGCTTCCTTTGTATCATTTGACTTCCCATACACGCCCAAGAAGCTTAGGATGTTCACGCAAATATTCTTCGTAACGTGCATCACGTCGATTGCAGAGCGGACTTCTAGGACTTTCCAATATTCTAGCTCCCAGATATAGATTTCTTCTTCCACATGGCTACGTGCCCGTCAGCTCCCTTCGGAACTGATTGTCCGCCAGACCCTTTCCAAAGATGACTTTCAAACCCTTGACCATATCAAATACCTCGGCACCGGTGTGTTCCGCAGGCTTCGGCCGGTGATCTGCCTTGCCGTTGTAATGCTTGCCTTTCTTTCTTCGGATGACCTTTCGGAAGAAATCGACGATGCCCAAGGTACACGTTCTTCTTACAATTTGGCAAATGTACACTTTCAGTCTCATGTAAGCGGTGCGTGCATGCATTGTATCCCTTATTTGACAGTCCCGAAAGGTTACTAAGAGCAGGCCAATCGTTGATGGTTACGAAAAGCAACGCTCGTAGGTCAAATTCCTCTTCTTTGTGCTCATCCCACACACGGACACCAGGTCTGCCCCACAGCTGTAAAAGTTCATCAACTAATGGCCTTAGGTACACATCGATGTCGTTGCCGGGTTGCTTCGGACCTTGGATGAGCACTCGGCATCATAATGAACTTCCGCTTCATGCACAACCATGGAGGAAGGTTGTAGATGCTTTGCGTCACGGGCGAGGTACTATGGCTGGAGCTCTGCTCGCCATATGGATTCATGCCATCCGTTCTTAGAGCATATCTTTTGTTCCTTGCGTCGGCTGCAAAATCTTTGAACTCTCTGTCGATCTTTCTCCATTGCGTTCCCTCTGCGGGGTGTCTCAACTCCCGTCCGACTTACGGTCCTCTTTGTGCCATCGCAACAACTTGGCATGCTCTTTGTTCCTGAGCAGACGTTTCAACCGTGGTATTATAGGAGCATACCACATCACCTTGGCGGGAACCCTCTTCCTGGGTTTACGGCCCTCAACATCGTCACCAGGGTCATCGCCTCGATCTTATAACGCAATGCGGTGCATACTGGGCATTCATTCAAATTCTCGTATTCACCGCGGTAGAGGATGCAGTCGTTGATGCATGCATGTATCTTCAGAACCTCTAAACCTAGAGGGCAGACAACCTTCTTTGCTTCGTACGTAGTGGCGGGCAACTCGTTATTCTTTGGAAACATATTCTTCAACATTTTCAGCAAGTTTTCAAATGCCGAGTCAGCTACACCTGCCTGTGCCTTCCATCTCAGCAAATCCAGTGTGCAGCCCAGCTTTTTCAGACCATCATCGCATCCGGGGTACAGCGCCTTCCTGTGATCCTCTAACATGCGATCCAAATTCTCCCTCTCTTTTTCAGTTTCGCAGCGTCTCCGTGCATCAGCAATGGTCCGACCAAGATCATCAACGGGATCATCACGTGCCTCTTCTTCACCTTCCCCTTCACCTTCCCCTTCACCTTCAGCATCCTCCATGAAAGTATCACCGAAATGAGCAAGATAGCTTTCATCGATGAAATCATCCCCTTCTTCATCTTCTTCCATTATAACCCCTCTTTCTCCATGCTTGGTCCAACAATTATAGCTTGGCATGAAACCGTGCCGAAGCAGGTGCATGTGAACATCTCTTGAGGAAGAGTAACCCTTCGATTCTTACATTTAACACATGGACAGATAACAAAACCCTCCTGCTTGTTCGCATTAGCCACTACGAGGAAATCTTTCAAACCCGCACTGAACTCGCCGGAGAGTCGGTTACCGTACATCCATTGTCGATTCATCTGCATTATTATAATATAAAATATATAATTAACCATCATGCATTTGTTAAACTAACTAGCTACAAACAATATAAATTAAACAATGAACTACACACACATGCACATTTTATCAACGACACATCAAAGGTTCAAGTTGCTAACCGCGATCGAGGAGGAAAAAATAAATGAGAAAGCTCAAGTGTGGCTCCAACACTTCATATCATGTTTGTTTCATGCTCTTGGGGCATTTCATCAAACACCTTATGTGCATAAGAGGAACCAAAAGCAAACCTAACACCCACTTGTGAGCTTGTGAAGAGAATGGCACCAAATGGCTAAGTGTTGGCTGCTGGATGGGTATATATAGGGGAGGGGCTTTAGTCCCGGTTGGCCTGGCCAACCGCGACTAAAGGCCTTCGGGCACCTTTAGTCGCGGTTGGCCTGGCCAACCGCGACTAAAGACCCCCCACGTGCACCGGCTGGCCACCGAGCGCCCTGGGCCCAGGCCTTTGGTCGCGGTTCTCCTCCCGAACCGCGACTAAAGGTACCATTTGTCGCGGATCCTGCAGCATCGCGACTTATGGGGCTCACCCGAAGCCTGTTTTTCCACCAGTGCATCCATCCAAACATATAACAATCCACATTATTTTAAGTTTATTGGTGATTAATATAAGCGACGATATGTCAATAACATGTTTGGAACATGGACATCTTGCAAAACTGTTACTGCACATTTGATCAAGAATAAAGAAGCAATAAAGAATCATGCAAGAATTTTAACGTATACCCTAGAAGTTTCAGTAAATGTAGTTATTACTTAGTCATAGTATAGTAGACACTGCTATTATTATATTTGATAGGATTAGATATAGTTACCATGAACGCCCATGCGTTACATAGTTAATGCAATTGTTAAAAAAGTATCCAAGAGGGAGCTTATTTTATAAAAGACGATTCTGACTTAGTGCAAAGAATGCTTATTTGAGGATCTACTTTGCAACTGTATAATAGGGAACGTATCTAGGAACTAATATTTAGAAAAATTGCTTCTATGATTAAATGTTCATACCGGAGCCTAAGATAGGCGTTTGGCTAAACAGGACTAAGCCGGTATCCTCAGAGAAGGGATACCGGAACCGGATAGAAAAGGTACCGGACCACCGGAAAGAAGAGCTTGTCGGCAAGACTGGTCAAAGATCCTCTCCAGAGCTAGAAGACAAAGATGAGCTAAGCAAAGTAGCTTTAAACGAAGGGCTGACGATAAAGAAGAAGATGACGAAGAAAGAAGCCGGAGGACGTCAGCCTCCCTGATTAAAGAGGACCCCGGTGTCATCTATGATTAAAGTAGCTTTGTAAAGTAGCTTTATAAAGTAGTTTGTCTAGTCAAAGATACCATTAGGGTTTCTTGCACTGTATGCCACCCTCTCCCCTATATAAGGAGAGGGGGCAGCCCTCCTTACGGGCACGGATAGACGCACGACAGAAGTAGCAAGAAGCGAAGCACAAACCTGTAACTTGTGAGAATCAATGAAATTGGTGATCTAGAGCGAGTTCTTCCTTGTGTCTTTCTTCTTCAACCTCTGGCCTTGGCCAAGTTCTTGAGGAAACCATCCGGAAGTTCATCACACCTGATCACAAACCCTCCCCCGAATCCTCTAGCGTCCATTCGGCCCCAATCTAAGCCATCCTATGGCATCTGTCTGTTCACCACGACGACAGTTGGCGCCCACCGTGGGGCATGAAGTGGCGCTTGAAGGAGTTCACATTCGGGCGGGCATCCTCGAGGTCGCCGGCGAGCGTACGGTGTCCGCGCTCATGCAGTGCATCTACGCCATGGATTTCATCAACGACAACGCGGGCTGCTTCGCCAACGGCGGCGTCTTCCCCAAGAACGGCCGCGTCATCGAGTTCGGCAGCCACCGCGTCTACTTCGGCACCGTCCCCGTGCGCCAGCGCCTCTCGCCGGTGCTGGGGCACCGGACCCGCCAAGATGGCTCTGTGCTGGCTGCGCCGCCGGCAGCGTCGAGGTAATGATGACCGGCGTGGTTGGTGCAGGAAAAGAAGCTGTGGGTGAAGGTGCTGGTCGTGCGACTTCGACCCGTGCGGCCAAGCCACCGCTGGAGCGAGGCGCAGGCGCAGCGGGAGCATCATCCGCACCACCGGAGACACCGCTCCAAGCGGCCATGAACGTTCTCGCCACCCCCATCGCGCAGAACATCGACCCGGCAGCGGCTCAGGCGGAGCTGGAGGCGCAGCGCCAGAAGATACTCGAGAGCGGCAAGGACGTCGTCAGGGCGCAGCGCGAGCTGAACCTAACCGTACGTGAGTATAACGCTGCCCATGGCTTTGCTTCTGTTAGCGCGCATGCTGCTAGGATACCGGAGAACCGGCTAAAAGCTCGCAACCTAGATCAGGATTTGCGCAAAGAGATTCATGCCGGCAAAAGCACCTCTGCATCTGTTAGCATCGTGGAAAAACCTAAGTACAGTAGCCCGGATAAAACTATAAAAGCTGCTAAAGCTGCGGTAGAGCTGTGCGAGTCGCTTTCCGGAGATGCTTTGGCAAAACAGCAAGAGCGTGTTAGAGAGCTGCTAGAAACTATTGAGCAGCAGAACGCTGAGCAGCTGGCTAAGCTGAACAAGGCCGCGGCCTCAAAATCCGCGCGTTCGACAAGGAATGCCGGTAGCAAGTCCCATGGGCAGGCTTCATCCCCCCATCCGGACAGAAGAAGAGAAAAAGAAGTGAATGCGCAGCAGATGACTGTGTATGATCCGGTTCTTGCCGGAAAGCAACAAGCCGGGCAACACGATGCCGGTAGAAAAAGCCAAGGGGCAGGTCGAGGCTACGCCGGAGGAGGCTACGCCGGAAACAATCATGCCGGTAGATGCGAGACCGGGCAAAATTATCGAGCTGCAAGGGCAGCGTATGATGAGGAGGAAATAGATCCCCCGAGGTACCGGCAGGCAAGGGCCGCGGTACCGGAATGTTATGATGAAGCTGATTCTGCAAGACCGGCAGCATACCGGAACCCATTGGGAGAACGCTTGGGAGAGAGATACTTACCGGAACGGGATGCGAGGCACCGTCTGGATAGAGTGTACTTATCAGAAATGATCGAGGAGGAAGGTCCCCCTGGTCCAAAATGCTTTGGCCCAAGGATCATGAGAGAAAAACCACCAGTCCGCAACTTTATGTTGCCCCGTGACACAAAAACATACGATGGCACTACGAAGCCGGAAGACTGGCTCGCGGATTACGTGACCGCGGTATACGTCGCGGGCGGTGGAGGAACCGTAGCAGGAGGAGGAAATCGGCGTTGGGCCGTGAGAATCATACCATCGTTTTTGGTTGGGCCGGCAAGAATCTGGCTAAATAACTTGCCGGCAGGAAGCATAAATGGCTGGTTGGATTTTGAGGAGGCTTTTGTGAGCAATTTCAGCAGCACCTATCAAAGGCCAAACAGGCCGCAACAACTCGCTCTGTGCATACAGCGCCCAAACGAAACAGACCGGGATTACCTGGCCCGGTGGAACACTACAAGAAACTCCTGTGAAGGGGTGATCGAGGCACAGGCCATTGCTTGGTTTAGCAGTGGGTGTAGAAGAGGTTCACCGTTGTGGCAAAAGCTGCAGCGGAACATGCCGACAACGTTGGCAGAGATGATACGTGTGGCGGATAGCTATGCGTTGGGAGACCCAATGCAGCTGGCAGTACAACTTGAGCCGGAACAGCTGCGCCAAGAGCAACACCGGGATAACCGGAATAACAAAAGAAGAGAAGATTTTCCGGATCGAAGGTACGGTCCGCAGCAAGTTACTGCTGTGCAGGAAAACTCTGAGGCCAGCGGCAGTCAGAGGCAAAGAACCGGATCGCAGCCGTGGGCGGGTCCTAAGAAACAATGGGTAGAAAAGAAACCCTGGGTCCAGAAAAGAAACTGGCAAGAACCCGCGAAATACACCATGGAAGCTGCCATGGACCAACCATGCCGGTGGCACACACCGAATCCGGCACACCCGTCAAACCATCTGACGAAGGATTGTACCTGGACCAAGTACTTGATGCAAAAGGGAACGGTGAAAGATGCACAACCACCACAAGACATGCCGCGGCAACAACAGCTACCGCCACCACCACCACTTACCGGATCAAACGCCTTACCGGTGCAGCCAAACCGGCAGCACTACCAGCAGGTTAACCGGGTGGAGCAAAACGATGACCAACCACCTCCACCGGCACCTTTGGGCCGGAATGTTTACGAAGGCCCGCATATGTGCTGTGTTGTCTTTGTCACTGAGCCGACAGATAGGCAAAGTGTGCATCGCCGCTCCATGGAGGTAAACGCCGTGATGCCGGCAGTCCCCAAGTACATGCTGTGGTCAGATCAGGAACTTACCTGGTCATTTAAGGATCACCCCAAAATCATGCCGAATCCGGGTGGATATGCTCTTGTTGTGGACCCAATCATGAAAGGGCCACAAACTCGAGTAAAGTTCAGCAAGGTGCTGATAGATAACGGCAGCAGCATAAACATCATGTACAAGCATACCATGCATACGTTGGGCATAACAGAAAACATGCTTCAGCCAACGCGCACAACGTACAACGGGATCGTTCCGGGCCTGTCCTGCGCCCCGATAGGAAAAGTTCGGGTGGACGTAGCATTTGGAGGCCGTGACAATTGCCGGGTCGAAAATGTCGAATTTGAGGTGGTGGACCTAGACAGTCCTTACCATGCGTTGTTGGGAAGACCAGCATTGGCAGTTTTCATGGCTACCACTCATACGGCTTACCTCAAGATGAAGATGCCGGCACCTCGTGGACCCTTGACCGTGGTGGGGAACTACAAAGTCTCACTGGAAACTGCGTCTGCCGGATCAAACCTAGCGGAATCGCTGGTGATCGCGGAGGAAAAGAAAAGGATGCAAACAGCGGTTGCGCTGGCTCAGTCCTCACAGTTGAGCTTAGCGGCAATGAGTGGAAACTTGGGCTCACCGGCATTCAAGCCGACGAATGAAACAAAGGATATTGTGCTGGACCCGGCTTACCCAGAGCGCACCGTTCGCATCGGTGCCGGACTCGATCAAGCATAGGAAAGCGCGCTCGTCAGCTTCCTCCGTGAGAATCGGAATATCTTCGCCTGGTCAACTGATGACTTGGTGGGTGTTCCGAGGGAGCTGGCTGAGCACTCTTTAAACGTCCGGAAGGATGCCAAGCCGGTGCGACAACCCTTGCGCCGGTTCGCTGAAGATAGAAGGAAGATCATAGGAGAGGAGGTGACAAAGCTGCTCGTTGCCGGATTCATTGTGGAGGTCACGCACACAGAGTGGCTGGCCAATCCGGTAATGGTTGAAAAGAAAAAAGATGAGAACCTGGAGGCAAAAGCTCCAAAGGTGTGGCGCATGTGCATCGATTACACCAACCTAAACAAGGCTTGCCCAAGAGACCCCTTTCCTTTGCCGCGGATCGATCAAGTGATTGATTCAACTGCTGGGTGTGAGTTGTTGTCATTCCTGGATGCGTATTCCGGTTTCCACCAGATTCCCTTGAAAAAGGAAGATCAAATAAAAACTGCGTTCATTACCCCGCACGGGGCTTATTGCTATGTTACTATGCCTTTTGGTTTGCGCAACGCTGGTGCAACCTACCAGCGATGTATGCAAAAATGCTTGTTTGATCAAATCGGAAAGAATGTGCAAGTCTATGTGGATGACATTGTGATAAAAACTAAGGTAAAGAACACCTTAATCGATGACATCCGGCAAACATTCGACAATCTAAGACGGTTCCGGATGAAACTCAATCCGGCAAAATGCACCTTTGGTGTCCCTGCCGGCAAGTTGCTCGGTTTCCTGGTATCAAGCCGGGGCATTGAAGTCAATCCGGTAAAGATCCGGGCAATATAAAGAATGACTGTCCCACGAGAACTAAAAGATGTGCAGAAATTTACCGGTAGCTTGGCATCGCTAAGCCGGTTCATAAGCAGATTGGGAGAAAAAGCTCTGCCACTCTATGCTCTCATGAAAAAATCTGACACGTTCGTCTGGACCCCTCAGGCAGACGCAGCGTTTAAAGAGCTAAAGACAATGCTAGCCACAGCACCTATACTGGCTTCACCTCTAGAAAGAGAGCCTATGCTATTATACATAGCGGCAACAAACCGGGTTGTGAGTGTAGTGGTTGTAGTTGAAAGAGAAGAGGAAGGAAAAACCGTCCAGAGGCCGGTATACTACCTGAGCGAGGTGCTCTCCCTCTCAAAACAAAACTACCCTCATTTCCAAAAAATGACTTATGGCGTGTACATGGCCGCCACAAAGCTCAAGCATTATTTTGAAGAACATCCTATGAAAGTGGTGAGTGAAGCACCAATCTCCGATATCATGTGCAACAAAGACGCCAGCGGCCGGATTGCAAAGTGGGCAATCCAGATATCACCATACGTGCCGGTATATGAAAGAAGAGATGCCATAAAATCACAAGCTTTGGCTGACTTCCTCGTCGATTGGGCGGAGATGCAATACAAACCGCCAGATCAGAGGATAGAATACTGGAAAATGCATTTTGATGGGTCCAAACTCAAAGAGGGTCTAGGTGCCGGTGTGGTGCTTACCTCACCAAAAGGAGATCACCTCCGGTATGTTTTGCAAGTACATTTCAGGGCATCGAATAATGTCGCTGAATATGAAGCTTTGATCCATGGGCTTAAGGTCGCAAAAGAAATCGGTGCACACCGGATCATTTGCTATGGAGATTCAGATCTTGTGGTACAGCAGTGTTCCGGGGATTGGGATGCAAAAGATGCCAACATGGCCTCGTACCGGTTTCACGTGCAAAAGATTGCCGGATTCTTCGAAGGGTGTGAGTTTCACCATGTGCCGCGCGCAGAAAATGAAGCCGCGGATGCTTTGTCCAAGCTGGGCTCATCCAGGCAAGAAATTCCTCCCGGAATAGCTCTAGCTCACCTAAGAGCACCATCGATCAAACCAAGCCCGGAATCGGAATCAATTTTTGTACCAGAGTCGCATGTAGTACCCATGGATATTGGTGAAGGAAACTCGGGGACTGCACCGGTAAACCCGGGGACTGCACCGGTAAACCCGGGGACTGCACCGGTAAACTCGGCGACTGCTCCGGCAGGCTCGGGGACTGCTGTACCCATACCGGAAGAAATGATGCTGGTAGATAGCATGGAGATAGATGCACCGGTGTTTCTGGTTCGAGAGACACCGTCGTGGGTTAAACCTATTAAGGAATTCCTGATCAACGGCACCTTGCCGGATGACGAAAATGAGTCAAGGAGAATACAAAGAAGGTCCAAAGCATACACATTCATCAATGGTGAGGTGTACAAGAGAAGCGTTACCGGTATCCTTCAAAGATGTGTGGAACCGGAAGAAGGGAAAGAAATGCTTGAGGAAATTCACCAAGGAGAATGTGGGCATCATGCCTCGTCAAGGGCGCTGGTAGCGAAAGTATTCCGGCATGGGTTTTATTGGCCCACTGCTTTGGAAAACGCTGAGGATTTAGTGAGAAAATGCAACGGGTGCCAGAGGTACGCCAAGCAAAATCATACCCCAGCGTCCGGTTTAAAAACAATACCGTTAACATGGCCGTTCGCCGTTTGGTGCCTCGACATGGTTGGCCCATTCAAGACTGCAAGGAGCAGCATGACTCACATCTTGGTTATGGTAGATAAATTCACCAAGTGGCTAGAAGTGAAACCTATCGCAAAATGTGATGGGCATACAGCGGTAAAGTTCTTAAAAGATGTCATTTTGCGGTACGGATACCCGCACAGCATCATCACTGACAATGGAACCAAGTTTGCTCAAGGTGAGTTCAAAAGGTTTTGTGAGGACAAGAACATCCGGTTGGATTTGTGCTCAGTGGCACACCCACAAGGCAACGGCCAAGTGGAAAGAATGAATGCTTTGGTACTTTCCGGTATCAAACCCAGACTCATTGATGCAGTGGAAAAGTCACCGGGATGTTCGCTCGATGAGCTACCATCAGTACTGTGGAGTATAAGAACAACTCCAAACCGGTCTACCGGATACACTCCTTTCTTCATGGTTTACGGCGCAGAAGCGGTCATACCGACTGACATCATCCATGATTCACCAAGGGTACAGCTCTATACTGAGCAAGAGGTCAAAGAGGCCAGAGAAAATGATGTGGACTTGCTAGAAGAAGCAAGAGAGCTAGCTTTGGCAAGAACAGCCATTTACCAGCAAAACCTCAGACGCTATCATAACCGGAAGGTTAACCCGAGAGTTTTCCGGGAAGGAGATCTCGTACTTCGCCTAGTGCAGCGCACTGAAGGCCGGCATAAGCTTTTGCCACCATGGGAAGGTCCCTTCATTGTAAGCAAGGTGCTTCACAATGACGCATATTACTTGACCGATGCACAGGAATGGAAAAAAGGAAAGGCGGACAGGTCCGGAGAGGAGAGCAAGCGTCCATGGAACGTAGCTCTGTTGCGTCCTTTCTACTCTTGAAGTTGTGGCGTAAGAAGTTCCTTTTTGTACCTTATATGCTATGAATAAAAGATGCCGGAACCTTGAATGAATCTCGGGGAGTACCCCAATAAGGTTGCATGTAACTTGTTTATTTTTTCAGTTTACCGGTTGCTTATTGAACGTTTTTTCTTTCCGGTTTAGTAGTGTGCTAAATCCTACCGGAGTCTTCGACTCTGCTGCTGTCCGCAACCCGGCTTCATGGCAAGCAAGATAAACCGGTAGGGAATAAGCACACGAACTACGGAGAGGGAGAGCAGGAAAGAACAATCCGGAAAATTTAACTAACCCCGGTTAAACCAGTTTTTTGCAAAATTTCGAAGTTATTTCTAAGTTCAAGAAAATGCTTGTTTGGTGAAAGAACCTTGTGCTCATACGCCAAAGAACGCCCAGAGAAGGCAGGCAGAGCCAAGGCAAAAGAACCAAGTATGCATCGAATTGGATGCGGAAACAATTTAGAAATCTTTGCGGTGCAAGATAAAAGCAAAACCAGAAGCAAAAGTGCTAAGGCAAACTTAAGATAATTAGCTACCGGTATAACTTACCGGCATAAAATGTTGTGTGGCAACCAAAAGCGGGCTTAAAAGTTTTACATCATACACCCCGGCATACCGGGGTCAAATTTAACAAGTTCTGTTATAAGACAAGCAGGAGCGGATAAATTGTTCAGGCGACGGGGGCATCAAAGTGAGCAGCACCAGTCTCGGTGTCTTCAGGGGGAGCAGCGCTAGCCTCGGGAGCTTCCGGCGGCACATCCTCAGCGGCCTCATCCTCATCTCCTTCTTCTTCTTCCTCATCGCTGAGGTAGTCTTTGACACCAGGAGGAGGAGGGATGAAGGTGCGAACCTCGGCGTACTCCGCAAGCCGGTAGGCCCGGTCCTGCCGCTTCGCGGTAAGCGCCGGATCCGTGTCGGTGGGAGCATCTTGGCGAACGCCCTGAAGTGCATCCAGATCCAGATTCGGGTACCAGGAGCATGCGGAGCGCAGCGCCGTGTCCGCTCCGGCACGAGCCGCGGAGCATTGCCACTCGCGAATCCGGCGCCCGGCATCCTTGAGCCGGTGGGAGGTAAGCGTGATGTTTACCGCAAGATCTCCTCCTCAGGCCATAGCACCTTGAAGAGCTGGATGGCAGCATCCGGTAGGTCGCCAAGAAGCCGGTCGACGGAGCGCATGTGTTGGACTCGCGCGGAGAGGGCGACCAGATAGTCGTACTCCGTCCCAAAGGCGCGTCCATGTTGGGAAATTCCCGCGCCACCCGATCCTCCATCACCTTCTTTACGGCGTGGGCCTGGGAGTCCGGGAAATGCTCTACAGGAGGAAGGAAAAAAGCATAAACACAAAATACCGAAAAAAAAATATGTCGGAAGAACAAGGAACAAGGATACATTTTCAAAAGGAGAAAGCTTATAAGCGAAAGAAGGGACAAGGCAGGGGCTTACGGAGAGCCAGCGCATCAATCTTCATAACCAACCGATCATATTCCCTGTGATCAGTGGTCATGGTATCAATGAGGCGCTCCGCTGCCTTCCGCGCCTTCCTTTCCTCCTCCAGCTCTGCCGTCAATACGGTGTTGGAGTTCGAGGAGTCCTCCACGACCTCCGCCAGCCTGGCCTCAGCTGCGACCCGGGCATCCTTCAGAGCTTGCTCATGCTGGAGCGCGGCTTGCATAGCCTGTTCCTTCAGCTCCCTCGAGGCGGTCTTCTGGGCCTCCAGTGCCTCATGGTGCTCCTTGATGAGCTGCTCTTTCTCGCCTAAGTACCGGAAAGAAAGGTTTTAGCAAGCGACAATAGATAAAATGAAAAAAGAACGGATTAGCTGGAAAAGAAAGGGTGACACCTTGAAGCTTGGCAAACTGGGCCTTAAGGGCCTCGATGGTAGCTTCCGGAACAGCTGTTAAACAAAAAGATGCGTAAATATCAAAGAAGAAAACATTCCGGTGAGAAGATGCCGGAGGAAAAGAAACAAAACAAACCTTGGCAGTGGCTGTGGGCCTCGGCAAGGTCCCGATGCTCCCACAGAAGCTCCTCAAAGAGTTGCTTCCGGGCATCCGCGGTGCTCTGTTCAAAGGAAAATGGTTGTGAGAAAGAAAGAAACAAAGATCTTAACCCGAAACTCGGGGACTGGCTATGCCGGTTTCGCGCGTTTCTAGTTGAAGTTTCGCGCTAAAAGCTACGCTCTCAACACGAAACTCGGGGACTGGGAGGATAGACAAGGTCCGAAAAGAAAAGAAACCGGCATCAACAAAATTACAAGAGGTTTAGCGAAACTTACCACCACGTTGCTGGTGGCATCGTACCATGCACTGTCAAACTCCTTCACGGCGCGTTTAAGCCGCGTGAAGTGTTCTTCAGTGGACCGAGGCCCAGCAGGGTCTGGCGCTGGAAGGCGGTCCTTCCCCAGGCCGCGGGTAGATGCAGAGATATCCGCATCATTCCACTTTTGGGCGTAGGGAAGAAGGTGCCCCAGGTCCTTGCCCTCGCGATTCAGCGCAACGATCCGGCCTAGGAGGCCGGAAGGTTTTTCCTCAGCAGCAGCAGCAGCAGGGCCGACGTGCAGCACCACAGACCGCGGGCCGCCTGAGGCGTCGCCCTCCACGGCCTTGCCCGAGAAGCCCCAGGCTTGAGGAACTTGGTGATCTTGGGGGTCTCGGGCGGCGCCATTCGCTTGGCCACGGAAGGTCCTTGGCTTGGCGGCGGTGTCGGCATGGTCCCGGTAGGAGGAGAAGATACCGGCGCGGAAGTATCCGGCGCAGTGGGGGAAGAGCTCGGCTGTTTCTTCTTTTTCTTCGGGGGAGGAGGAACCAAAGGTTCCGCCTGCCCGGCATCTGTCTTGTCGGCGCCGATGTTGCTGGCGCCGGTGTCTTGGGCTTCTGGAGGCGAGGTGAAGTCCTCCTCCGCGCGGTGATCAGGAGGTGTAGGGGCCGCGCACCCCGAACTTGTAGTGCCCCCCCGGAGGGGAGGCAGAGGTGTTGCCAACACCAAATGGTGCCGGACTTGAGTGAGGAGGAGGAGTTGAGGTCCTTGCGGAGCCGGCAGAGCCTTCCGGCCTCGAGCCAAGCTCAAGCGCAGGGCTGAAAGAGAGAAAAAAGAGAGCGAATTGGAAAAAAGCAACCGGAAAAGACCTTGGTGGAAACAAAAAGAGCATAAAAAGAAACGAAGAACTTACCCGGAAGAAACCGGCATCCGCTTTTGCTTGTAGCGCTTTGTGCTTACCTGCTTCCCTCCAATGACTTCTGTCCGAGGACGTTTGGCAGGAGGAGCATGGCTAGGGCCGGCGCCAGCAGCCGGAGGATCATTCTTCTGGCCTTCGGCCACAAGTTTGTCCAGGAATTCATCCCCAACCTCAGCCTGCAGGGGAGCCACGTGCTCATGGACCTGTGGGTTGACGTTGGCTGAGGGAATGTCTACAGGACAACAATAACAAAATAGTATGAGAGATCAAACAGAAAAGCTACCTCAAGCAAGGTCAGGTCATCAGACGAACCAGCTGGTTCCGGCGGGGACTTGCCGAGGCGTGAGGCTGGAGTCCGGCCCATCCTTAGATCCAGCCAGTGAATGAAAGGATCTGGATCGTACTTGTCCAACGGCCTCTTCCGGCAAGGGCCTCGTTGATCTAAGTCAATCCGGGGGAAGCGGTCCCTGGCCTGAAAACAAAGGAAAAAAGGGAATTAGTCGCAAGTATGAAAGTTACCGGTAAAACAACCCGAGCCGCGCAAATTCTTACTTCTTGGGACGGAGGATTTCTGGAGCTGAGAGGGCAAAGGCCCCACTCCCAGTCGTCCGGCATGTCCGTTTGGCATATTTGGTTAGCCTTCAGGACCACGTCTGCCTTGCTCGAGGGCAGGCCGGTGATCTTGGTGGGATCGCCGGGGCCATACATCTCGCTAATCTTGTGAGCGCGCTGCTTAAGGGGAAGCACCTGGCGGCAGATGAAGGTGCGGATGATATCGTCGGAGCAAATGTTGGTGTTCTTCATCAACTTCAACATGAAGCGTACCACCCGGTTCGTCTCGTTGTGATCCGTACCGGGGTTGTAGTGCCAGTTGACCTTGGCGGGCGGCGCCGGGTTGAACACCGGCAAGTTGATGAGGTCGGTGGTGCTCTTGTTCTTCACATAGAAGAACGTTGTCTGCCACAACCGGCAAGACTCGAGGCCGTTAAACTTAAAAAAGGGGCTCCCTTGGCGGGAGCCGATGATACAAGACCCGCATTGAACGGGGGGTTTGGGCTTGGAAATGTCCTTGCCCTGGACCGAATTGATCCGGAGAGAGAAAAAGCGGGCAAACGTCTCGCGAGCGGGACGGATGCCAATGTAGCCCTCCATGAAGGCCACAAAACAAGAAAGATAAAAGACGGCATTGCCGGGAAGGTGGTGAGGTTGGAGTCGATAGAAGTCAAGGAATTGGCGAAAGAAGTCGGAGGCAGGAAGGCCGAAGCCACGCTCAAAATGAGCAAGGAAAACAACGACCTCACCGGGTTCGAGCACCGGTTCGATCTCGTCACCTGGAAGCCGGCAGATGACTCCTTCCGGAATCCTCCTAGACCGGTAGAGCCAGTCGATCTCAAACTGAGTCACGTCGGAACCCCTCCAGGCTCCGCGTGTCTTACCGGAAGGATCCCTTCCGGAGGCCCGGCTAGATGTGCCGGCCTCTTGATCTCGGCTAGACGCCAGATCCATCCGGGCCAGATCTTCAGTTAGCCCGTCGGAGGCGCTACTGCCTTGGTTGCTAGAGGTGGCAGCGGGGAGAGACCCTTCGCTAGACATATGGATCTAGGCGACACCGGAATCTATCGAAAAACAGTTTTCCCCAAAGAGACCCTCGCGCGAAGATCTACGAGTAAGAGGAAAAGCGAAATAAAGAAGGGATAAATACTGTACCGCCCCCAAGATCTGAAATGCAAGAAGAAAAGAGGTAGAGGCGCATCGGGCCTAACCTGAGGTGGCGGAGTCGCAGAAGAAGAAGTTTGCCGGAGAGACGGTGAGCCTGCGGCCGGCGAAGAAGTCCGTCGACGGCGAGGTGAGGAAGAACTTGAGGAAGCACGAATGCAGCGGACGCGGTGAAGACGCTGCAGAGGGTTCCCGCACGACGAAGTCCGGCAGAAGTTCGGCGTGAGTTCGCCGGGCGACGGAGCTCGAGCAAGCGACGGCGGACGGAGAATGGCGCAGGCGCAGAGGCGAGGAGCACTGTGCGCGAGGAAGTGGAGAATACGAGAAAAGGAAGAAGGAGCGGCGGTTGTGCTTATAAAGAAGAAAGGAGGTGGGCTGAAAACCGCCGGGCCGCGGCGGTTCGCCTCGCGGCCCGCGACGGTTCGCACCATGGGCCGCCACGTGGCGAGGAGGTACACGCGAGAAAATAGGAGGCCACACGGGGGTGCACACAAGATACCAAGTGGCCAGTGGGATCCGCGGTGGCGCATTTAACGAGCGCGCAGAAGCCGAAGGGAAGTGACCCCTGACACTGGCGCGTCAATCACAGTGCGCATGTCTCTGTCACGCGCGGGGCCCAAGATATTCTCGACTTCGCCGAGGAAGTGTTTAATGACTAAGATACCAGAAGAAAAGATACCGGAGAATGAGTTGAAAAGGAAAGACAATGAAAATCCGGGCAAAGATGCCGGATCCAGACCCAATGCCGGATGGATTAAACCGGTATCCAAAAACATGAGAACCTGGCATGGCCTGTTGGATAGAATCCACCAGGCTACACCAGCTTCGGGGACTAATGTCGGGGGGATAACCCCCGGTATGCCAAAGGCATGCCAAACCGGATGGTTTGAGCCATCAGGATACCGGTTAAATGTTCATACCGGAGCCTAAGATAGGCGTTTGGCTAAACAGGACTAAGCCGGTATCCTCAGAGGAGGGATACCGGAACCGGATAGAAAAGGTACCGGGCCACCGGAAAGAAGAGCTTGTCGGCAAGACTGGTCAAAGATCCTCTCCAGAGCTAGAAGACAAAGATGAGCTAAGCAAAGTAGCTTTAAACGAAGGGCTGACGATAAAGAAGAAGATGACGAAGATAGAAGCCGGAGGACGTCAGCCTCCGTGATTAAAGAGGACCCCGGTGTCATCTATGATTAAAGTAGTTTTGTAAAGTAGCTTTATAAAGTAGTTTGTCTAGTCAAAGATGCCATTAGGGTTTCTTGCACTGTAAGCCACCCTCTCCCCTATATAAGGAGAGGGGGCAGCCCTCCTTACGGGCACGGATAGACGCACGACAGAAGTAGCAAGAAGCGAAGCACAAACCTGTAACTTGTGAGAATCAATGAAATTGGTGATCTAGAGCGAGTTCTTCCTTGTGTCTTTCTTCTTCAACCTCTAGCCTTGGCCAAGTTCTTGAGGAAACCATCCGGAAGTTCATCACACCTGATCACAAACCCTCCCCCGAATCCTCTAGCGTCCATTCGGCCCCAATCTAAGCCATCCTATGGCATCTGTCTGTTCACCACGACGACAGTTGGCGCCCACCGTGGGGCATGAAGTGGCGCTTGAAGGAGTTCACATTCGGGCGGGCATCCTCGAGGTCGCCGGCGAGCGTACGGTGTCCGCGCTCGTGCAGCGCATCTACGCCATGGATTTCATCAACGACAACGCGGGCTGCTTCGCCAACGGTGGCGTCTTCCCCAAGAACGGCCGCGTCATCGAGTTCGGCAGCCACCGCGTCTACTTCGGCACCGTCCCCGTGCGCCAGCGCCTCTCGCCGGTGCTGGTGGCACCGGACCCGCCAAGATGGCTCTGTGCTGGCCGCGCCGCCGGCAGCGTCGAGGTAATGATGACCGGCGTGGTTGGTGCAGGAAAAGAAGCTGTGGGTGAAGGTGCTGGTCGTGCGACTTCGACCCGTGCGGCCAAGCCACCGCTGGAGCGAGGCGCAGGCGCAGCGGGAGCATCATCCGCACCACCGGAGACACCGCTCCAAGCGGCCATGAACGTTCTCGCCACCCCCATCGCGCAGAACATCGACCCGGCAGCGGCTCAGGCGGAGCTGGAGGCGCAGCGCCAGAAGATACTCGAGAGCGGCAAGGACGTCGTCAGGGCACAGCGCGAGCTGAACCTAACCGTACGTGAGTATAACGCTGCCCATGGCTTTGCTTCTGTTAGCGCGCATGCTGCTAGGATACCGGAGAACCGGCTAAAAGCTCGCAACCTAGATCAGGATTTGCGCAAAGAGATTCATGCCGGCAAAAGCACCTCTGCATCAGTTAGCATCGTGGAAAAACCTAAGTACAGTAGCCCGGATAAAACTATAAAAGCTGCTAAAGCTGCGGTAGAGCTGTGCGAGTCGCTTTCCGGAGATGCTTTGGCAAAACAGCAAGAGCGTGTTAGAGAGCTGCTAGAAACTATTGAGCAGCAGAACGCTGAGCAGCTGGCTAAGCTGAACAAGGCCGCGGCCTCAAAATCCGCGCGTTCGACAAGGAATGCCGGTAGCAAGTCCCATGGGCAGGCTTCATCCCCCCATCCGGACAGAAGAAGAGAAAAAGAAGTGAATGCGCAGCAGATGACTGTGTATGATCCGGTTCTTGTCGGAAAGCAACAAGCCGGGCAACACGATGCCGGTAGAAAAAGCCAAGGGGCAGGTCGAGGCTACGCCGGAGGAGGCTACGCCGGAAACAATCATGCTGGTAGATGCGAGACCGGGCAAAATTATCGAGCTGCAAGGGCAGCGTATGATGAGGAGGAAATAGATCCCCCGAGGTACCGGCAGGCAAGGGCCGCGGTACCGGAATGTTATGATGAAGCTGATTCTGCAAGACCGGCAGCATACCGGAACCCATTGGGAGAACGCTTGGGAGAGAGATACTTACCGGAACGGGATGCGAGGCACCGTCTGGATAGAGTGTACTTATCAGAAATGATCGAGGAGGAAGGTCCCCCTGGTCCAAAATGCTTTGGCCCAAGGATCATGAGAGAAAAACCACCAGTCCGCAACTTTATGTTGCCCCGTGACACAAAAACATACGATGGCACTACGAAGCCGGAAGACTGGCTCGCGGATTACGTGACCGCGGTATACGTCGCGGGCGGTGGAGGAACCGTAGCAGGAGGAGAAAATCGGCGTTGGGCCGTGAGAATCATACCATCATTTTTGGTTGGGCCGGCAAGAATCTGGCTAAATAACTTGCCGGCAGGAAGCATAAATGGCTGGTTGGATTTTGAGGAGGCTTTTGTGAGCAATTTCAGCAGCACCTATCAAAGGCCAAACAGGCCGCAGCAACTCGCTCTGTGCATACAGCGCCCAAACGAAACAGACCGGGATTACCTGGCCCGGTGGAACACTACAAGAAACTCCTGTGAAGGGGTGATCGAGGCACAGGCCATTGCTTGGTTTAGCAGTGGGTGTAGAAGAGGTTCACCGTTGTGGCAAAAGCTGCAGCGGAACATGCCGACAACATTGGCAGAGATGATACGTGTGGCGGATAGCTATGCGTTGGGAGACCCAATGCAGCCGGCAGTACAACCTGAGCCGGAACAGCTGCGCCAAGAGCAACACCGGGATAACCGGAATAACAAAAGAAGAGAAGATTTTCCGGATCGAAGGTACGGTCCGCAGCAAGTTGCTGCTGTGCAGGAAATTAAACTCTGAGGCCAGCGGCAGTCAGAGGCAAAGAACCGGATCGCAGCCGTGGGCGGGTCCTAAGAAACAATGGGTAGAAAAGAAACCCTGGGTCCAGAAAAGAAACTGGCAAGAACCCGCGAAATACACCATGGAAGCTGCCATGGACCAACCATGCCGGTGGCACACACCGAATCCGGCACACCCGTCAAACCATCTGACGAAGGATTGTACCTGGACCAAGTACTTGATGCAAAAGGGAACGGTGAAAGATGCACAACCACCACAAGACATGCCGCGGCAACAACAGCTACCGCCACCACCACCACTTACCGGAGCAAACGCCTTACCGGTGCAGCCAAACCGGCAGCACTACCAGCAGGTTAACCGGGTGGAGCAAAACGATGACCAACCACCTCCACCGGCACCTTTGGGCCGGAATGTTTACGAAGGCCCGCATATGTGCTGTGTTGTCTTTGTCACTGAGCCGACAGATAGGCAAAGTGTGCATTGCCGCTCCATGGAGGTAAACGCCGTGATGCCGGCAGTCCCCAAGTACATGCTGTGGTCAGATCAGGAAATTACCTGGTCATTTAAGGATCACCCCAAAATCATGCCGAATCCGGGTGGATATGCTCTTGTTGTGGACCCAATCATGAAAGGGCCACAAACTCGAGTAAAGTTCAGCAAGGTGCTGATAGATAACGGCACCAGCATAAACATCATGTACAAGCATACCATGCATACGTTGGGCATAACAGAAAACATGCTTCAGCCAACGCGCACAACGTTCCACGGGATCGTTCCGGGCCTGTCCTGCGCCCCGATAGGAAAAGTTCGGGTGGACGTAGCATTTGGAGGCCGTGACAATTGCCGGGTCGAAAATGTCGAATTTGAGGTGGTGGACCTAGACAGTCCTTACCATGCGTTGTTGGGAAGACCAGCATTGGCAGCTTTCATGGCTACCACTCATACGGCTTACCTCAAGATGAAGATGCCGGCACCTCGTGGACCCTTGACTGTGGTGGGGAACTACAAAGTCTCACTGGAAACTGCGTCTGCCGGATCAAACCTAGCGGAATCGCTGGTGATCGTGGAGGAAAAGAAAAGGATGCAAACAGCGGTTGCGCTGGCTCAGTCCTCACAGTTGAGCTTAGCGGCAATGAGTGGAAACTTGGGCTCACCGGCATTCAAGCCGACGAATGAAACAAAGGATATTGTGCTGGACCCGGCTTACCCAGAGCGCACCGTTCGCATCGGTGCCGGACTCGATCAAGCATAGGAAAGCGCGCTCATCAGCTTCCTCCGTGAGAATCGGAATATCTTCGCCTGGTCAACTGATGACTTGGTGGGTGTTCCGAGGGAGCTGGCTGAGCACTCTTTAAACGTCCGGAAGGATGCCAAGCCGGTGCGACAACCCTTGCGCCGGTTCGCTGAAGATAGAAGGAAGATCATAGGAGAGGAGGTGACAAAGCTGCTCGTTGCCGGATTCATTGTGGAGGTCACGCACACAGAGTGGCTGGCCAATCCGGTAATGGTTGAAAAGAAAAAAGATGAGAACCTGGAGGCAAAAGCTCCAAAGGTGTGGCGCATGTGCATCGATTACACCAACCTAAACAAGGCTTGCCCAAGAGACCCCTTTCCTTTGCCGCGGATCGATCAAGTGATTGATTCAACTGCTGGGTGTGAGTTGTTGTCATTCCTGGATGCGTATTCCGGTTTCCACCAGATTCCCTTGAAAAAGGAAGATCAAATAAAAACTACGTTCATTACCCCGCACGGGGCTTATTGCTATGTTACTATGCCTTTTGGTTTGCGCAACGCTGGTGCAACCTACCAGCGATGTATGCAAAAATGCTTGTTTGATCAAATCGGAAAGAATGTGCAAGTCTATGTGGATGACATTGTGATAAAAACTAAGGTAAAGAACACCTTAATCGATGACATCCGGCAAACATTCGACAACCTAAGACGGTTCCGGATGAAACTCAATCCGGCAAAATGCACCTTTGGTGTCCCTGCCGGCAAGTTGCTCGGTTTCCTGGTATCAAGCCGGGGCATTGAAGTCAATCCGGTAAAGATCCGGGCAATAGAAAGAATGACTATCCCACGAGAACTAAAAGATGTGCAGAAATTTACCGGTAGCTTGGCATCGCTAAGCCGGTTCATAAGCAGATTGGGAGAAAAAGCTCTGCCACTCTATGCTCTCATGAAAAAATCTGACACGTTCGTCTGGACCCCTCAGGCAGATGCAGCGTTTAAAGAGCTAAAGACAATGCTAGCCACAGCACCTATACTGGCTTCACCTCTAGAAAGAGAGCCTATGCTATTATACATAGCGGCACCAAACCGGGTTGTGAGCGTAGTGGTTGTAGTTGAAAGAGAAGAGGAAGGAAAAACCGTCCAGAGGCCGGTATACTACCTGAGCGAGGTGCTCTCCCTCTCAAAACAAAACTACCCTCATTTCCAAAAAATGACTTATGGCGTGTACATGGCCGCCACAAAGCTCAAGCATTATTTTGAAGAACATCCTATGAAAGTGGTGAGTGAAGCACCAATCTCCGATATCATGTGCAACAAAGACGCCAGCGGCCGGATTGCAAAGTGGGCAATCCAGATATCACCATACGTGCCGGTATATGAAAGAAGAGATGCCATAAAATCACAAGCTTTGGCTGACTTCCTCGTCGATTGGGCGGAGATGCAATACAAACCGCCAGATCAGAGGATAGAATACTGGAAAATGCATTTTGATGGGTCCAAACTCAAAGAGGGTCTAGGTGCCGGTGTGGTGCTTACCTCACCAAAAGGAGATCACCTCCGGTATGTTTTGCAAGTACATTTCAGGGCATCGAATAATGTCGCTGAATATGAAGCTTTGATCCATGGGCTTAAGGTCGCAAAAGAAATCGGTGCACACCGGATCATTTGCTATGGAGATTCAGATCTTGTGTTACAGCAGTGTTCCGGGGATTGGGATGCAAAAGATGCCAACATGGCCTCGTACTGGTTTCACGTGCAAAAGATTGCCGGATTCTTCGAAGGGTGTGAGTTTCACCATGTGCCGCGCGCAGAAAATGAAGCCGCAGATGCTTTGTCCAAGCTGGGCTCATCCAGGCAAGAAATTCCTCCCGGAATAGCTCTAGCTCACCTAAGAGCACCATCGATCAAACCAAGCCCGGAATCGGAATCAATTTTTGTACCAGAGTCGCATGTAGTACCCATGGATATTGATGAAGGAAACTCGGGGACTGCACCGGTAAACCCGGGGACTGCACCAGTAAACTCGGGGATTGCTCCGGCAGGCTCGGGGACTGCTGTACCCATACCGGAAGAAATGATGCTGGTAGATAGCATGGAGATAGATGCACCGGTGTTTCTGGTTCGAGAGACACCGTCGTGGGTTAAACCTATTAAGGAATTCCTGATCAACGGCACCTTGCCGGATGACGAAAATGAGTCAAGGAGAATACAAAGAAGGTCCAAAGCATACACATTCATCAATGGTGAGGTGTACAAGAGAAGCGTTACCGGTATCCTTCAAAGATGTGTGGAACCGGAAGAAGGGAAAGAAATGCTTGAGGAAATTCACCAAGGAGAATGTGGGCATCATGCCTCGTCAAGGGCGCTGGTAGCGAAAGTATTCCGGCATGGGTTTTATTGGCCCACTGCTTTGGAAAACGCTGAGGATTTAGTGAGAAAATGCAACGGGTGCCAGAGGTACGCCAAGCAAAATCATACCCCAGCGTCCGGTTTAAAAACAATACCGTTAACATGGCCGTTCGCCGTTTGGTGCCTCGACATGGTTGGCCCATTCAAGACTGCAAGGAGCAGCATGACTCACATCTTGGTTATGGTAGATAAATTCACCAAGTGGCTAGAAGTGAAACCTATCGCAAAATGTGATGGGCATACAGCGGTAAAGTTCTTAAAAGATGTCATTTTGCGGTATGGATACCCGCACAGCATCATCACTGACAATGGAACCAACTTTGCTCAAGGTGAGTTCAAAAGGTTTTGTGAGGACAAGAACATCCGGTTGGATTTGTGCTCAGTGGCACACCCACAAGGCAATGGCCAAGTGGAAAGAATGAATGCTTTGGTACTTTCCGGTATCAAACCCAGACTCATTGATGCAGTGGAAAAGTCACCGGGATGTTCGCTCGATGAGCTACCATCAGTACTGTGGAGTATAAGAACAACTCCAAACCGGTCTACCGGATACACTCCTTTCTTCATGGTTTACGGCGCAGAAGCGGTCATACCGACTGACATCATTCATGATTCACCAAGGGTACAGCTCTATACTGAGCAAGAGGTCAAAGAGGCCAGAGAAAATGATGTGGACTTGCTAGAAGAAGCAAGAGAGCTAGCTTTGGCAAGAACAGCCATTTACCAGCAAAACCTCAGACGCTATCATAACCGGAAGGTTAACCCGAGAGTTTTCCGGGAAGGAGATCTCGTACTTCGCCTAGTGCAGCGCACTGAAGGCCGGCATAAGCTTTTGCCACCATGGGAAGGTCCCTTCATTGTAAGCAAGGTGCTTCACAATGACGCATATTACTTGATCGATGCACAGGAATGGAAAAAAGGAAAGGCGGACAGGTCCGGAGAGGAGAGCAAGCGTCCATGGAACGTAGCTCTGTTGCGTCCTTTCTACTCTTGAAGTTGTGGCGTAAGAAGTTCCTTTTTGTACCTTATATGCTATGAATAAAAGATGCCGGAACCTTGAATGAATCTCGGGGACTACCCCAATAAGGTTGCATGTAACTTGTTTATTTTTTCAGTTTACCGGTTGCTTATTGAACGTTTTTTCTTTCCGGTTTAGTAGTGTGCTAAATCCTACCGGAGTCTTCGACTCTGCTGCTGTCCGCAACCCGGCTTCATGGCAAGCAAGATAAACCGGTAGGGAATAAGCACACGAACTACGGAGAGGGAGAGCAGGAAAGAACAATCCGGAAAATTTAACTAACCCCGGTTAAACCGGTTTTTTGCAAAATTTCGAAGTTATTTCTAAGTTCAAGAAAATGCTTGTTTGGTGAAAGAACCTTGTGCTCATACGCCAAAGAACGCCCAGAGAAGGCAGGCAGAGCCAAGGCAAAAGAACCAAGTATGCATCGAATTGGATGCGGAAACAATTTAGAAATCTTTGCGGTGCAAGATAAAAGCAAAACCAGAAGCAAAAGTGCTAAGGCAAACTTAAGATAATTAGCTACCGGTATAACTTACCGGCATAAAATGTTGTGTGGCAACCAAAAGCGGGCTTAAAAGTTTTACATCATACACCCCGGCATACCGGGGTCAAATTTAACAAGTTCTGTTATAAGACAAGCAGGAGCGGATAAATTGTTCAGGCGACGGGGGCATCAGGCGGAGCAGCACCAGTCTCGGTGTCTTCAGGGGGAGCAGCGCTAGCCTCGGGAGCTTCCGGCGGCACATCCTCAGCGGCCTCATCCTCATCTCCTTCTTCTTCTTCCTCATCGCTGAGGTAGTCTTTGACACCAGGAGGAGGAGGGATGAAGGTGCGAACCTCGGCGTACTCCGCAAGCCGGTAGGCCCGGTCCTGCCGCTTCGCGGTAAGCGCCGGATCCGTGTCGGTGGGAGCATCTTGGCGAACGCCCTGAAGTGCATCCAGATCCAGATTCGGGTACCAGGAGCATGCGGAGCGCAGCGCCGTGTCCGCTCCGGCACGAGCCGCGGAGCATTGCCACTCGCGAATCCGGCGCCCGGCATCCTTGAGCCGGTGGGAGGTAAGCGTGATGTTTACCGGCATCTCCTCCTCAGGCCATAGCACCTTGAAGAGCATGGCAGCATCCGGTAGGTCGCCAAGAAGCCGGTCGACGGAGCGCATGTGTTGGACTCGCGCGGAGAGGGCGACCAGATAGTCGTACCCGTCCCAGTGCGCGTCCATGTTGGGAAATTCCCGCGCCACCCGATCCTCCATCACCTTCTTTACGGCGTGGGCCTGGGAGTCCGGGAAATGCTCTACAGGAGGAAGGAAAAAAGCATAAACACAAAATACCGAAAAAAATATGTCGGAAGAACAAGGAACAAGGATACATTTTCAAAAGGAGAAAGCTTATAAGCGAAAGAAGGGACAAGGCAGGGGCTTACGGAGGGCCAGCGCATCAATCTTCATAACCAACCGATCATATTCCCTGTGATCAGTGGTCATGGTATCAATGAGGCGCTCCGCTGCCTTCCGCGCCTTTCTTTCCTCCTCCAGCTCTGCCGTCAATACGGTGTTGGAGTTCGTGGAGTCCTCCACGACCTCCGCCAGCCTGGCCTCAGCTGCGACCCGGGCATCCTTCAGAGCTTGCTCATGCTGGAGCGCGGCTTGCATAGCCTGTTCCTTCAGCTCCCTCGAGGCGGTCTTCTGGGCCTCCAGTGCCTCATGGTGCTCCTTGATGAGCTGCTCTTTCTCGCCTAAGTACCGGAAAGAAAGGTTTTAGCAAGCGACAATAGATAAAATGAAAAAAGAACGGATTAGCTGGAAAAGAAAGGGTGACACCTTGAAGCTTGGCAACCTGGGCCTTAAGGGCCTCGATGGTAGCTTCCGGAACAGCTGTTAAACAAAAAGATGCGTAAATATCAAAGAAGAAAACATTCCGGTGAGAAGATGCCGGAGGAAAAGAAACAAAACAAACCTTGGCAGTGGCTGTGGGCCTCGGCAAGGTCCCGATGCTCCCACAGAAGCTCCTCAAAGAGTTGCTTCCGGGCATCCGCGGTGCTCTGTTCAAAGGAAAATGGTTGTGAGAAAGAAAGAAACAAAGATCTTAACCCGAAACTCGGGGACTGGCTATGCCGGTTTCGCGCGTTTCTAGTTGAAGTTTCGCGCTAAAAGCTACGCTCTCAACACGAAACTCGGGGACTGGGAGGATAGACAAGGTCCGGAAAGAAAAGAAACCGGCATCAACAAAATTACAAGAGGTTTAGCGAAACTTACCACCACGTTGCTGGTGGCATCGTACCATGCACTGTCAAACTCCTTCACGGCGCGTTTAAGCCGCGTGAAGTGTTCTTCAGTGGACCGAGGCCCAGCAGGGTCTGGCGCTGGAAGGCGGTCCTTCCCCAGGCCGCGGGTAGATGCAGAGATATCCGCATCATTCCACTTTTGGGCGTAGGGAAGAAGGTGCCCCAGGTCCTTGCCCTCGCGATTCAGCGCAACGATCCGGCCTAGGAGGCCGGAAGGTTTTTCCTCAGCAGCAGCAGCAGCAGGGCCGACGTGCAGCACCACAGACCGCGGGCCGCCTGAGGCGGCGCCCTCCACGGCCTTGCCCCGAGAAGCCCCAGGCTTGAGGAACTTGGTGATCTTGGGGGTCTCGGGCGGCGCCATTCGCTTGGCCACGGAAGGTCCTTGGCTTGGCGGCGGTGTCGGCATGGTCCCGGTAGGAGGAGAAGATACCGGCGCGGAAGTATCCGGCGCAGTGGGGGAAGAGCTCGGCTGTTTCTTCTTTTTCTTCGGGGGAGGAGGAACCAAAGGTTCCGCCTGCCCGGCATCTGTCTTGTCAGCGCCGATGTTGCTGGCGCCGGTGTCTTGGGCTTCTGGAGGCGAGGTGAAGTCCTCCTCCGCGCGGTGATCAGGAGGTGTAGGGGCCGCGCACCCCGAACTTGTAGTGCCCCCCGGAGGGGAGGCAGAGGTGTTGCCGACACCAACTGGTGCCGGACTTGAGTGAGGAGGAGGAGTTGAGGTCCTTGCGGAGCCGGCAGAGCCTTCCGGCCTCGAGCCAAGCTCAAGCGCAGGGCTGAAAGAGAGAAAAAAGAGAGCGAATTGGAAAAAAGCAACCGGAAAAGACCTTGGTGGAAACAAAAAGAGCATAAAAAGAAACGAAGAACTTACCCGGAAGAAACCGGCATCCGCTTTTGCTTGTAGCGCTTTGTGCTTACCTGCTTCCCTCCAATGACTTCTGTCCGAGGACGTTTGGCAGGAGGAGCATGGCTAGGGCCGGCGCCAGCAGCCGGAGGATCATTCTTCTGGCCTTCGGCCACAAGTTTGTCCAGGAATTCATCCCCAACCTCAGCCTGCAGGGGAGCCACGTGCTCATGGACCTGTGAGTTGATGTTGGCTGAGGGAATGTCTACAGGACAACAATAACAAAAGAGTATGAGAGATCAAACAGAAAAGCTACCTCAAGCAAGGTCAGGTCATCAGACGAACCAGCTGGTTCCGGCGGGGACTTGCCGAGGCGTGAGGCTGGAGTCCGGCCCATCCTTAGATCCAGCCAGTGAATGAAAGGATCTGGATCGTACTTGTCCAACGGCCTCTTCCGGCAAGGGCCTCGTTGATCTAAGTCAATCCGGGGGAAGCGGTCCCTGGCCTGAAAACAAAGGAAAAAAGGGAATTCGTCGCAAGTATGAAAGTTACCGGTAAAACAACCCGAGCCGCGCAAATTCTTACTTCTTGGGACGGAGGATTTCTGGAGCTGAGAGGGCAAAGGCCCCACTCCCAGTCGTCCGGCATGTCCGTTTGGCATATTTGGTTAGCCTTCAGGACCACGTATGCCTTGCTCGAGGGCAGGCCGGTGATCTTGGTGGGATCGCCGGGGCCATACATCTCGCTAATCTTGTGAGCGCGCTGCTTAAGGGGAAGCACCCGGCGGCAGATGAAGGTGCGGATGATATCGTCGGAGCAAATGTTGGTGTTCTTCATCAACTTCAACATGAAGCGTACCACCCGGTTCGTCTCGTTGTGATCCGTACCGGGGTTGTAGTGCCAGTTGACCTTGGCGGGCGGCGCCGGGTTGAACACCGGCAAGTTGATGAGGTCGGTGGCGCTCTTGTTCTTCACATAGAAGAACGTTGTCTGCCACAACCGGCAAGACTCGAGGCCGTTAAACTTAAAAAAGGGGCTCCCTTGGCGGGAGCCGATGATACAAGACCCGCATTGAACGGGGGGTTTGGGCTTGGGAATGTCCTTGCCCTGGACCGAATTGATCCGGAGAGAGAAAAAGCGGGCAAACGTCTCGCGAGCGGGACGGATGCCAATGTAGCCCTCCATGAAGGCCACAAAACAAGAAAGATAAAAGACGGCATTGCCGGGAAGGTGGTGAGGTTGGAGTCGATAGAAGTCAAGGAATTGGCGAAAGAAGTCGGAGGCAGGAAGGCCGAAGCCACGCTCAAAATGAGCAAGGAAAACAACGACCTCACCGGGTTCGAGCACCGGTTCGATCTCGTCACCTGGAAGCCGGCAGATGACTCCTTCCGGAATCCTCCTAGACCGGTAGAGCCAGTCGATCTCAAACTGAGTCACGTCGGAACCCCTCCAGGCTCCGCGTGTCTTACCGGAAGGATCCCTTCCGGAGGCCCGGCTAGATGTGCCGGCCTCTTGATCTCGGCTAGACGCCAGATCCATCCGGGCCAGATCTTCAGTTAGCCCGTCGGAGGCGCTACTGCCTTGGTTGCTAGAGGTGGCAGCGGGGAGAGACCCTTCGCTAGACATATGGATCTAGGCGACACCGGAATCTATCGAAAAACAGTTTTCCCCAAAGAGACCCTCGCGCGAAGATCTACGAGTAAGAGGAAAAGCGAAATAAAGAAGGGATAAATACTCTACCGCCCCCAAGATCTGAAATGCAAGAAGAAAAGAGGTAGAGGCGCGTCGGGCCTAACCTGAGGCGGCGGAGTCGCAGAAGAAGAAGTTCGCCGGAGAGACGGTGAGCCTGCGGCCGGCGAAGAAGTCCGTCGACGGCGAGGTGAGGAAGAACTTGAGGAAGCACGAATGCAGCGGACGCGGTGAAGGCGCTGCAGAGGGTTCCCGCACGACGAAGTCCGGCGGAAGTGCGGCGTGAGTTCGCCGGGCGACGGAGCTCGAGCAAGCGACGGCGGACGGAGAACGGCGCAGGCGCAGAGGCGAGGAGCACTGTGCGCGAGGAAGTGGAGAATACGAGAAAAGGAAGAAGGAGCGGCGGTTGTGCTTATAAAGAAGAAAGGAGGTGGGCTGAAAACCGCCGGGCCGCGGCGGTTCGCCTCGCGGCCCGCGACGGTTCGCACCATGGGCCGCCACGTGGCGAGGAGGTACACGCGAGAAAATAGGAGGCCACACGGGGGTGCACACAAGATACCAAGTGGCCAGTGGGATCCACGGTGGCGCATTTAACGAGCGCGCAGAAGCCGAAGGGAAGTGACCCCTGACACTGGCGCGTCAGTCACATTGCGCATGTCTCTATCACGCGCGGGGCCCAAGATATTCTCGACTTCGCCGAGGAAGTGTTTAATGACTAAGATACCGGGAGAAAAGATACCGGAGAATGAGTTGAAAAGGAAAGATAATGAAAATCCGGGCAAAGATGCCGGATCCAGACCCAATGCCGGATGGATTAAACCGGTATCCAAAGACATGAGAACCTGGCATGGCCTGTTGGATAGAATCCACCAGGCTATACCAGCTTCGGGGACTAATGTCGGGGGGATAACCCCCGGTATGCCAAAGGCATGCCAAACCGGATGGTTTGAGCCATCAGGATACCGGTTAAATGTTCATACCGGAGCCTAAGATAGGCGTTTGGCTAAACAGGACTAAGCCGGTATCCTCAGAGGAGGGATACCGGAACCGAATAGAAAAGGTACCGGGCCACCGGAAAGAAGAGCTTGTCGGCAAGACTGGTCAAAGATCCTCTCCAGAGCTAGAAGACAAAGATGAGCTAAGCAAAGTAGCTTTAAACGAAGGGCTGACGATAAAGAAGAAGATGACGAAGAAAGAAGCCGGAGGACGTCAGCCTCCCTGATTAAAGAGGACCCCGGTGTCATCTATGATTAAAGTAGTTTTGTAAAGTAGCTTTATAAAGTAGTTTGTCTAGTCAAAGATGCCATTAGGGTTTCTTGCACTGTAAGCCACCCCTCTCCCCTATATAAGGAGAGGGGGCAGCCCTCCTTACGGGCACGGATAGACACACGACAGAAGTAGCAAGAAGCGAAGCACAAACCTGTAACTTGTGAGAATCAATGAAATTGGTGATCTAGAGCGAGTTCTTCCTTGTGTCTTTCTTCTTCAACCTCTGGCCTTGGCCAAGTTCTTGAGGAAACCATCCGAAAGTTCATCACACCTGATCACAAACCCTCCCCCGAATCCTCTAGCGTCCATTCGGCCCCAATCTAAGCCATCCTATGGCATCTGTCTGTTCACCACGACGACACTTCTATTATTATATTTGATAGGATTAGATATAGTTACCATGAACGCCCATGCGTTACATAGTTAATGCAATTGTTAAAAAAGTATCCAAGAGGAAGCTTATTTTATAAAAGACGATTCTGACTTAGTGCAAAGAATGCTTATTTGAGGATCTACTTTGCAACTGTATAATAGGGAACGTATCTAGGAACTAATATTTAGAAAAATTGCTATGCGGTTAACTATGCCAAATATATACTAGTAAATTATACTGGTAAATACTGTATCAAGCAAAGAATCAGTTTCTATGAATTATAAAAGTTCAGTATAAATTCACATAGAGTCAAAATTTTAGTGCCAATGTAAATCGAGGGAGAAAGTATCTAATAAGAACCAAGTTTCAATGAAAATATAGAAATTAGAAGAGGTGTACTCTATATCAACTATTCCTTGCGATGAAGCGCCTTCAAGAAACTAGAAAATGTGTACTAGTGTAAATTGTTTGAGGATGCACCCCCTAGAAACTTAGAAAAGGGTATTTTCATCCAAGAAAGTTTAATTGAATTTAGTTATGTATTAGCTAGCTTAATTGGAGGTTAGATATGTTTGTACACATCCAGGAATGTAAGGAACCGTATAAATCTACTGCGTTGTTTACTCCCGTTACTTTCTCCATTTATATAGCCTTCCAAATTACTCCATTACTTCAGCCATGGCTCAAAGTATGATATCATGTGCTGCTTGCAACGAGTATCAAAGGGTGATCTTGTTCCTTTCTAGTCGCGCTGATTGATGTGCCGTTCAGCTCTCACCTCTCATGACCTCTCCACACCACTTGGCTAGCCTGCACTACTATGGCGCTTCAGGTGCTTGTTGTTCTTGCGCTATCCACCGGTGTTGCTCGTTTGACAGTCTCACGATGCTACCTAGCTGACCCTCAATATTGCTTAAGTGCCTCCTCCCCTTGATAGCGTGCGAGTGTGCGTTGCCGCTTGTGCCAGCCCCCACTGTCGAGGAGCGCCACCACTCGCCGCCGTGACGAGGACTATCATGAGCTCTAGACGATGAGGACGACACAAACAAGAGCAGATGAGTACGGGGCCAGCATGACTAACCAGATACATACGATGCATAACGATCGTAATGAGCTATACGGCACTGGTGGAAAAACAGGCTTCGGGTGAGCCCCATAAGTCGCGATGCTGCAGGATCCGCGACAAATGGTACCTTTAGTCGCGGTTCGGGAGGAGAACCGCGACCAAAGGCCTGGGCCCAGGGCGCTCGGTGGCCAGCCGGTGCACGTGGGGGGTCTTTAGTCGCGGTTGGCCAGGCCAACCGCGACTAAAGCGGCCCGAAGGCCTTTAGTCGCGGTTGGCCAGGCCAACCGGGACTAAAGCCCCTCCCCTATATATACCCATCCAGCAGCCAACACTTAGCCATTTGGTGCCATTCTCTTCACAAGCTTCACAAGTGGGTGTTAGGTTTGATTTTGGTTCCTCTTATGCACATAAGGTGTTTGATGAAATGCCCCAAGAGCATGAAACAAACATGATATGAAGTGTTGGAGCCACACTTGAGCTTTCTCATTTATTTTTTCCTCCTCGATCGCGGTTAGCAACTTGAACCTTTGATGTGTCGTTGATAAAATGTGCATTAGTTCATTGTTTAATTTATATTGTTTGTAGCTAGTTAGTTTAACAAATGCATGATGGTTAATTATATATTTTATATTATAATAATGCAGATGAATCGACAATGGATGTACGGTAACCGACTCTCCGGCGAGTTCAGTGCGGGTTTGAAAGATTTCCTCGTAGTGGCTAATGCGAACAAGCAGGAGGGTTTTGTTATCTGTCCATGTGTTAAATGTAAGAATCAGAAGGGTTACTCTTCCTCAAGAGATGTTCACATGCACCTGCTTCGGCACGGATTCATGCCAAGCTATAATTGTTGGACCAAGCATGGAGAAAGAGGGGTTATAATGGAAGAAGATGAAGAAGGGGATGATTTCATCGATGAAAGCTATCTTGCTCATTTCGGTGATACTTTCATGGAGGATGCTGAAGGTGAAGGGGACGATGAAGGGGAAGGTGAAGAAGAGGCACGTGATGATCCCGTTGATGATCTTGGTCGGACCATTGCTGATGCACGGAGACGCTGCGAAACTGAAAAAGAGAGGGAGAATTTGGATCGCATGTTAGAGGATCACAGGAAGGCGCTGTACCCCGGATGCGATGATGGTCTGAAAAAGCTGGGCTGCACACTGGATTTGCTGAGATGGAAGGCACAGGCAGGTGTAGCTGACTCGGCATTTGAAAACTTGCTGAAAATGTTGAAGAATATGTTTCCAAAGAATAACGAGTTGCCCGCCACTACGTACGAAGCAAAGAAGGTTGTCTGCCCTCTAGGTTTAGAGGTTCTGAAGATACATGCATGCATCAACGACTGCATCCTCTACCGCGGTGAATACGAGAATTTGAATGAATGCCCAGTATGCACTGCATTGCGTTATAAGATCAGAGGCGATGACCCTGGTGACGATGTTGAGGGCCAGAAACCCAGGAAGAGGGTTCCCGCCAAGGTGATGTGGTATGCTCCTATAATACCACGGTTGAAACGTCTGTTCAGGAACAAAGAGCATGCCAAGTTGTTGCGATGGCACAAAGAGGACCGTAAGTCGGACGGGGAGTTGAGACACCCCGCAGATGGAACGCAATGGAGAAAGATCGACAGAGAGTTCAAAGATTTTGCAGCTGACGCAAGGAACATAAGATTTGGTCTAAGTACGGATGGCATGAATCCTTTTGGCGAGCAGAGCTCCAGCCATAGTACCTGGCCCGTGACTCTATGCATCTACAACCTTCCTCCTTGGTTGTGCATGAAGCGGAAGTTCATTATGATGCCAGTGCTCATCCAAGGTCCGAAGCAACCCGGCAACGACATCGATGTGTACCTAAGGCCATTAGTTGATGAACTTTTACAGCTGTGGGGCAGACCTGGTGTCCGTGTGTGGGATGAGCACAAAGAAGAGGAATTTGACCTACGAGCGTTGCTTTTCGTAACCATCAACGATTGGCCTGCTCTTAGTAACCTTTCGGACTGTCAAATAAGGGATACAATGCATGCACGCACTGCTTACATGAGACCGAAAGTGTACATTTGCCAAATTGTAAGAAGAACGTGTACCTTGGGCATCGTCGATTTCTTCCGAAAGGTCATCCAGTAAGAAAGAAAGGCAAGCATTACAACGGCAAGGCAGATCACCGGCCGAAGCCTGCGGAACACACTGGTACTGAGGTATTTGATATGGTCAAGGGTTTGAAAGTCATCTTTGGAAAGGGTCCTGGCGGACAATCAGTTCCGAAGGGAGCTGACGGGCACGTAGCCATGTGGAAGAAGAAATCTATATTCTGGGAGCTAGAATATTGGAAAGTCCTAGAAGTCCGCTCTGCAATCGACGTGATGCACGTTACGAAGAATATTTGCGTGAACATCCTAAGCTTCTTGGGCGTGTATGGGAAGTCAAATGATACAAAGGAAGCACGGCAGGACCAGCAAAGTTTGAAAGACCCTGATGACCAGCATCCGGAACGGTTTCAAGGTCGAGCCAGCTACGCTAAGAACAAAGAAGAGAAGGTCATCTTTTTTGAATGCCTCGAGCGGTATGAAGGTCCCGTCAGGATTCTCGTCCAATATAAAGGGAATAATAAACATGGCGGAGAAAAAGTTCCAAAACCTGAAGTCTCACGACCGCCACGTGATTATGACGCAATTGCTTCCGATTGCTTTGAGGGGCTCCTAGGAAAATGTTCGAGTAGCCATTGTGAAGCTATGTGCATTCCTCAATGCAATCTCTCGAAGGTAATCAATCCAGAAGTTCTACCACGGTTACGTAACGATGTGATCCAATGTCTTGTCGGTTTCGAGTTGGTGTTCCCGCCATCCTTCTTCAATATTATGACGCACCTCCTGGTTCACCTAGTCGATGAGATTTCCATTCTCGGTCCTGTATTTCTACACAATATGTTCCCCTTCGAGAGGTTCATGGGAGTATTAAAGAAATATGTTCGTAACCGTGCTAGGCCAGAAGGAAGCATCGCCAAGGGCTATGGAAATGAGGAGGTAATTGAGTTTTGTGTTGACTTTGTTCCTGACCTTAAGCCGATTGGTCTTCCTCAATCGCGGCACGAGGGGAGACTAAGTGGAAAAGGCACGATCGGAAGGAAATCAATGATATGTATGGACGGCCATTCTCTCGATGAAGCACACCACACGGTTCGACCAATTCCAGCTTGGTTGCTCCGTACTTTGAGAAACACAAGAATATTTTACGCTCGGACAACCCTGGGAAGCCCGAATCTGGATTAGGAAGGCCCACATGGAGACTTTCGGCAGTTGGTTGAGAAAACATTTAATGAGTGACAATAAGGTTGTAGATCAGCTGTACATGTTGGCCAAGACACCATCTTCGACTATAACGACTTTCCAAGGGTACGAGATAAATGGGAATACATTTTACACGATCGCCCAAGATAAAAAGAGCACCAACCAAAACAGTGGTGTCCGCTTTGATGCAGCAACCGAGAATGGGCAAAAGGTCACATATTATGGTTAC
This sequence comes from Lolium perenne, assembly GCF_019359855.2. Lineage (NCBI taxonomy): Eukaryota > Viridiplantae > Streptophyta > Magnoliopsida > Poales > Poaceae > Lolium > Lolium perenne. Next base: position 316,140,029 of record NC_067247.2, read on the forward strand.
ATAGAGGAGATATGGGAACTTGACTATGGACCCTCCTTTAGGGTCCCTTTGTTCCGGTGCAAATGGTTCAAGCTAACAGGAGGTGGGGTAAAGGTGGACCAGCAATACGGAATGACAATGGTGGATTTCAACAATCTTGGTTATCTTGACGAACCATTCGTCCTAGCGAAAGATGTCGCTCAGGTTTTCTATGTGAAGGACATGAGTAGCAAACCGAGGAAACGGAAAGATAAGAAAATGATCAGTACATCGTTCGATGATCCAAAGCGCCACATTGTTCTTTCAGGGAAAAGAAACATCGTGGGAGTGGAGGACAAGACAGACATGTCAGAAGATTATAATATGTTTGCTGAAATTCCGCCCTTCAAAGTGAACACCGACCCAAGCATTAAGTTAAATGATGAGGATGCTCCATGGATACGGCACAATCGTAAGCAAGCAGGGACACAAGGGAAGAAATGATGTGTAATAATTTATTGTACCAAACTTTGTTGAATGAATCATGTGAATTATATTACCCGTGATGTGTTTGGTGTCCATTTTCGAATGATTCAATTGACTCGAGATAGCACTGATGATACATGAAATTTGGAGTGACTAAGTCATACTCCTGCATACATGAAATTTGGAGTGACTAAGTCATACTCCTGCATACATGAAATTTGGAGTGACTAAGTCATACTCCTACATACTTGAAATTTGGAGTGATTTAGTCATACTCCTGCCTAGGCGTATAATATGCATACTCGTAGTCTTCATAGCCGCCGCCATTGTCTTGGTAGTCGTCGCCTTCTAAGTTGCCGGCGTCGTCGTCGCATTCTTGTCGTCATTGTCGTCGGGCGGCGCTCGTGGCTCGAATCGAGGGTAGCGCGGGCGGGGATATCGCCGGCCGTGATGTAGTCCATGACGCTCTGCAGAGTCCGGCCGTACCACCATAGCCGACGGCCGGCCTCGTGGAAGTTTCCGGGAGGCAGACCGTCCTCCTCATACACAGCGAGCGCCCTCTCACGCCGATTGATGAAGAAGGCGTCCCAAGTATGCTGGTTATCGGGATGCCGGCGGATTCATCCGCTGCTCCGGCGTGAGGTCGAGGTAGTAGTGGTTCGTGATGGCCGCCGGCGCGCGGTACTCGAGGGACGGGAGGGACCGGCACGCCGCCGGCGCTTAGGCTCCGGCCGGCGAGGGACGCGGTAGCCGGAGGGCAAGGGTAGTTCGAGGCGCAAAGCTCCTCCACCTGCTGGTAGGTTAGAGTGGGTGCGGTGGAAGCCATGAGAGAGTGATGAGAGATTGTAGAGATGTGATGCTGGCCAAGCCGGGCTACCTATATGTAGTGACAAATGGCGGGAAAAATGGGAGCGGGAAGACAGGAGGCGGGAAGAAAGAGGCGGGGAGAAAGTGGCGGGAAGAAATTGGCGGGAAAAAATTGGCGGGAAGAAAGAGGCCGGAAGAAATTGGCGGGAAACAATTGGTGGGAAGAAAGAGGCGGGAAGACAGGGAAGAAATGGCGGGAAGACGAGGAGGGAAGAGGGGGTCGGCGGAAAGAGGCGGGAAGAGGGGGCTAACGAACTTTTGAATTGAATTAGTTTTATTTTTTTGAATTTTTGATAATTTGTATTTTTAAGATTTTTGAATTGAATTAGTTTTATTTTTCTGAATTTTTTGATATATTATTTGTATTTTTAAGATTTTGAATTGCATTAGTTTTTTTTCTGATTTTTTTGATATATTATTTGTATTTTTAAAATTTTGAATTGAATTAGTTTTATTTTTCTGATTTTTTGATATATTATATGTATTTTTAACATTTTGAAATGAATTAGTTTTATTTTTCTGAATTTTTTGATATATTATTTGTATTATTAACATTTTGAATTGAATTAGTTTTATTTTTCTGATTTTTTTGGTATATTATTTGTATTTTCAACATTTTGAATTGAATTAGTTCTATTTTTCTGAATTTTTTGATATATTATTTGTATTTTTAACATTTAGAAATAAATTAGTTTTATTTTTCTGAATTTTTTGATATATTATTTGTATTATTAATATTTTGGAATAAATTAGTTTTATTTTCCTGAATTTTTTGATATATTTTTTGTATTTTTAAGAATTTTGAAAATGATAAGTATTATGAAAAAGACCTTTAGGGGCGGTGGGCCGCGCCACCCGCGACTAATGGGTAGTTCCGCGGGAAATCTCGACACCGCCGAAAAATGAGCTTTAGTCGCGGTTGGGCTCACCAACCGCGACTAAAGGCTACCCTTTCGTCGCGGTTGGTGACCCCAACCGCGACTAAAGCTCAATGCCTATAAAACGAGCGCGCCCGCGCGCCGGTTCACTTCATCTTCTTCCTCTCGAACGCCGACAGCTGCGCCGATCGACTCCTCCGCTGCCGCCGCGCGCCGTCGACTCCACGCGCGCCGCCGAACGTCTCGCGCCCTCCTACCGCCGCCGCTCCTCTCGTCGCTGCGTCTGCGCGCGTCGGCCCCTCCTCCGTGTACGTCAACCGCCAGCCCCGGCCCGCGTACGTACACGTCGTCTCTCCACGCGCGCGCCGCCTCTCCTCTGCCGCCGCGCGCTACACTCCACAACGCCGCGCTGGCGGCGGCCGCCGAGGCGCGCACACCACACGCGCCGCCGCCGCCGGCCGCGCACACCTTTCGCCGACGCGCGGGCGCACACAGTACACGGGATCGAGCGCACAGAGAGAGGGAGAGAGAAGGAAAAAGGACGCCGCCAGTTTTTTTTTTGAGTTTTTTGTCTTTTTAATTTTAACTACTTAATTAATTAACCAAAACTTTGGAATGTTATTAAGTAAAAATAAAAATATAATACTTTGGAATGTTAACTGAAAAATTGACTTAATAAAAAATCTCTCTCTTTTTTTACTTAACAAAAAATTAACTTAACTAAAATTTTGACTTAATAAAATTAAAACTTAACATATTATGACTTAACTAAAATTTTGACTTAATATGACTTAAAATTTTGACTTAATATGACTTAAAATTTTGAGACTTAAAAGAAGACTTAAAATTTGAGACTTAAAAATTTCAGACTTAAAATTTTAGAGTTAAAATTTAAGACTTAAAATTAACTAAATAATTGAGACTTAAAAGTTTGAGCCTTAAAAAACTAAAAGAAGACTTAAAATTTCAGACTTATAAAGTTCAGACTTATAATTTGAGACTTAAAATAGCTAGGGCGGGCGCGCGCCACACACGCACACATGCAATAGCTAGGGCGGCGCCCGCCGGCGCCCCGGCCCCTCCAATCTCTCCCGACGCACACACGCGCTCTTCCGCGACACCCTCTCCCACCCCTTCCAGCTCGCCGGCCCCCTCCTTTTGGCACCGCCCTTTCGCCACCGCCACCGCCCCCTTCTCGCACTTAATTAATTTGTTTTGACTACATGTTTTCAGGATCGACATATGGCGGACGATAGAGCTGACCCGATTACGGACAACTATGATCCGGACGGGGAAGACCATATGTTCGGCATCATAAAAGGCGATATTCCATATGTGCCGACCGGAGAAGAAGAAGATGATATCTCTTCTTATCTGAACCTTGAGGGTGAAGATGAAGGGCATGGTCAGCAAGATGGTGCCGAAGAAACGTCGATAAACGACGATCTTCAGTTGGAAGTAGCAACCACCTCCGGCGCCGAGGTATATATATATATGTACATATTGAGCGTCGGATTTGAATAAATGTGTGTGTACTAACGCGCGCGACTCTCTTTCTTATTTTAGCCCTCGGCCGGATCGTCGAAAAAATCGAGTACGTCGTCAAAGCGTGGCGCAACCAAGACGATGAAAGCAGGAGAAACATGCACCATCGATGTTGTCGATGAAGCAACCGGCAGGCCGCTGGAGCCCAGCAAGAACGCCACCAAGTTTGTCAGCCAATGCGGAGCCGTTGTTAGAGACAACGTCTCGATCACCCGCCAGAGTGGAATGAGCCAAAGAAGGCACGTGTTGGTTTCACTTTTGTCGATAAGAGAAAAAAAAGATTGCTTCAACAAGCTTATGGAACATTTCGTTCTACCTCCGGAATACCGCAAATACGATGAGGAGGGTAACAAGATTGCGGAAAACAAGGAGAGGCGCAAGCTAGTCAAACAGTTCGCTCTTTCTAGGATGGCCAACGCATTCCGGAAATACAAGCAAAATCTAGCCCATGACTTTGTCAACCAGGGCAAGACTCCGGATTTCATAGGACAATATGAGAAACTGCAACATGATTGGCCAGAATTTGTGAAGCAAAAGAAATCGGAGCAGTTCCTTGAACTATCGAGAAAAAATAAGGAAAATGCGGCCAAGAAGGAGTACAATCATAAAATGGGGCCAGGAGGGTATCGCTTTTGGCAGCCTAAGTGGGAGAAGATGGAGAACGAGCTGAGGGCGCGAGGAATCCGTCCAGTGCACGGAGGGATGGGACCCAAGGGCCAAAAGCTGGTGGTACGGGCATGGGGGATCGCTGAACCCGGAGACAGGGAGTGTGTTTATCGGGGCAAAATAATTACACCCACCCAAAAGCTTATTGAGGCAATGAGGGAGGCTCAAGAGGGGAGGATCAGGTTCAACAGAGAGAACGACGCCACGACAAAAGCCCTCGGGAATCTGAACACGGAGGACGTATACGAGGCATGGGGCCCATTCCGTGGAAAATAGGGTTCCCCGGAACGATGACCCGTACGGTTACGAAGCCGTAAGAGAAAGATGGATCGGGATGCAGATGTTGTGGCGAAGTTGGTAACTGAAATGGATGTGATGAAGAAAACCGTGAGTGTACTAGTCGCCGAAAGAGATGCAGCTCGGGCGCAGCATGCTGAAGATCATCCAATGGATCTCGGAAGCCAGCAGAGAAGAAGCAGCGTGGCTTCCACGGAGGCCTCACCGGCTGGTGCACCGACGATAGAAATTACTGCACCGGAGCCTCGGTGGTCGAAATTACTGCACCGGAGCCTCCTTGCTACACCGTGTACGATTTAAATGAGATGAAAGCATGTCATCGTATTATCCTATCGGGAACATGTCCATGAAGGTAGCCATCGGCAGTGCTTTACCACTGGAGCACTCCACCACAACAACCCCATTCAAGATGGCTATGCTCGTGTGACGGTGGAGGAGATAGTCCAAGGGTTTGAGAACCTGGACATTGACATTGCTACACCCGAAGGGGTGAAAAGACTTGGAGATGTCAAGCGCCGATTCATTCTATGGCGAAGAAATTTATCAAGTTTCCGGGCGAGGCGCCAACAAGTCCACCCCGTACGGTGGTTGTGGTGGCGTTTGCGGTGTCGGTGGCGGTGGCGGTGGCGGTGACGGTGGCGGTGGCGGTGACGGTGGCGGTGGTGCTTCACCTAATACACCTCATTCACGTCAGCCCACGCCGCCGCCCCCGGTCCTCGTCCGGCGGGTGATCGGACACCGGTACCGCCCCAATCCACCTCCGGCGAAGAAGCGAAGCAGTCCTGGGTTATTAACCCGGACCCTTACGTACCTAAGAAAACAAAGGTACCGGAGGTATCACGAAGCCTCTCCCCACGAGGCCTTGGGAAAGTAGTGCCGAGGAAGTCGAGGCGGCGCGGCTGCTGATTTAGAGAAATGGAAGGCGGCGTCAAAGAGGAAAATAGAGGGCGAGCCCAAGCCAGTATATTCGACAAGGAAAAGCAGTGGGCTAAGTCATTTTTGAACACACCGTCCCAAGCCGCGAAGAATCTGCACGACGACTATTTACGTGAACTTCGTAGGCAAGCACTCGCGTTCAAGAACAGGAAAGAGTTGGCGGAGAAGAAAGCCGTGAAGGACGAGGCCGAGTCAAAATTAGAAAGGGGGAAAGAAGTTGCCCAGCTCGGGGAACAAAGTAAACAATCGATCGCCCCGCTCATAGTGCAAGCCGCCGATCCGGATGCCCCGATATCATAGCATTTGCGGCAAGACATGGATTGGATTGTAACGAGTGCCGAGAGAACAAGCGGCCGAGTTAGGTATCACTCTTCGTGCACTGCTAGGCCTTGATGAGGCGCCAATGAAGGACGTAGTATTTACATATGTGAAGAATGGCCCTCTCGTCGAGCTGCGCAGAAGGGGATCTACCTCGACAAATGCTAGGTCTGCTAAATTGGTACAAGGGTTACATAAAACATAAAAACGCCAAAGACTATATCTATGCGGAAGTTAGATATGAGCATCACTTCAAACATTACTGGGTACAAATTCCTCTGAGTGAATTGTTCCAGCTGTTCAATCTGCGCGACCTCGACAAATCTATCATCAGTTGCTACGTTACGTAAGTGATTTATTAATTTCTACCCCATCTCGTTCATTGCCTGCACTGTCCTAACTATCTTGTTGTGTACGCTATTATGCGAGAATGAAGAAGCGGGAAATGCGAATAAGGAACATCCATGATGTTGGGTTCATTGACCCACACATCGTTAATTCACATGTGTTAGAACACCACCCCGCCGACGTGGAGGATGACCTGTGGCGGTTTATTAGAAAACGACAACAGAAAAGTGATATTCTATTTCCTTACCATTTTGGGTGAGTGTTTGTCTTGAGCACATTCTCTTTTGTTTACTCCATGCATGGTATGTGGCTAATCGATGAGTTATGCATGATTGTGCATGTATCGTGTCCGCAGGTTCCACTGGATTCTTATGGTAATTAAAGTTCAGACCTCCTCGGTTCTCGTCCACGACTCTCTGAATATGGATCCGGCGCTTTGGGGCGACATGAGAAAAATGTTGCAAAAGTAATTATTTTCATTCATTTGCGCTCTATATCGATCGGCCTATTTCGTTCATCATTTCCTAATATCAAGTAACTAATTAATAACTCTCTTGCTTATTTAATTTTCTTTGCCTCGTAGGGTTTGGAGACGGTTCGTAGATACCAAGGTCGGTGAATTCAAAAAAGAGCTATCTTTTAAAATGGCAGTGCGGACGACTGGGGATACTCAGCCACCGGGGACCAATCTATGTGGATACTATGTTTGTGAGAGGATCCGGAGATACTGCAATGAGCGGGACCAGACGTGTGAGAACAACATCCTGAGGAATAACCTCCGGAAGACGCTTAGTCCAGAAGCTCGCTTCCGACCACTTCAAGAGGAACTAGCTGGATGGTTGGCGAGGGAAGTCATCGATCCTAGAGGAGAACACTATTACGATGACGTAGAACTTTATATGCACCAGAATTTGTAACTAACTTGTTCAAAATTGTATATGGTCATCCGATATTGAATATATATTGTATATGGTGATCCGATATTGAATATATATTGTATATTCCTCTTGAATTCTTTTTGGTTCTAATTTCAAATTTGTTTGAAATTGTACATTCATATGCATGTATGTATACAGTACCGTAGAATATGTGAAACTCCTTCAAAATTAAAACCCAAAAGAAATAAAACAATACAAATTAAAAAGAAACCAGATTTAGGGGGAGGGGGGCTAAAACCCTAAACCCTGCGGAGGCCTTTAGTCGCGGTTGGCCAGAAGAACCGCGACTAAAGGTCCTCCGCCTCGGCGCCGCCTGCGGCCCACGTGGACGGGCCTTTAGTCGCGGTTCGTAAGGAACCGCGACTAAAGGGGGGGGCCTTTAGTCGCGCTGCTTTGGTCGCGGTTGGGCCACCGCGACTAATGGCAGTTGCCAACCGCGACCAAAGCCCTTTTTTCCACCAGTGCGGGTTTTATTAAGGCTAAACTCTCACTGAATAATTATCCATTAACCATCATGCCCTCTAATATGAAGGGGTACCGAGCGATTTGGACCATCGATGTGTTCAAGTATGAGGGAGGGGGTGCACTGAAGCAAAAGTGAAATTGTTTTTCTATGCTTGTTCATGACTTTGTTCTATGTTTGATGATACTTTTGGAACATAATGTATATTTAAATTTCAATGTTTTATACATTTTAAAAGTTATTATATTATATGTTGTTGAGTATTCAAAAGTTTGAAATATATTAATGCTAAATTAGAGTTGGTATAGAAATTATATGCATTTACTTATGAGAAATAGAGAATGTTCTCTTAGAGAATGCAGTTTGGAGAATAAAAAAAAATGGTAGCCTTTTGTACTTATTAACAGTCTAAATACAATCCTCGAGTTTCATCCATTTCCTTGCATTATCCGTGCAGTGCCGCCACATGCAAATTATAAGAGCATCCCCACTCGTTGGCGCTCCCCACGCCCAAATCCGGCGAAATTTTCGTCCGGATTGGATGAAGATTTGGCGTGGGGAGCGCCCAAGTTCCAGCCGTCCCCCCGGCAGGAAACCCCCAACCTCGACCATTTGACATATTTCAAACAAATTCAACATAAAATTTAACAAGTTGGGCAAGCAAGAGGACGAAAATTGCTGAAACAAATTCGGCGATAACAGTACAATGTTTAACAAGTGCTGAAACAAATGAAGCACACAAATTTCACAATTTTTCAAACAAATTAAGACAGACTAGTTGGCGTCGGCGTTGGCGTTGCCTCGGAGCCTCCATATGTGCTCCACCAGATCATCTTGCAGCAGCTGGTGCATTGTAGAGTCTCGAATCTCCTGGCGCATAGCAATGAAGGCGGCCCATGATGGAGGCACCTGGTGATTAGGCTGTGCAAGAGGACCCTCTCTCTCATATGGTGCTTGTTGCTCAGCCAGAGGAACCGGATGCTTTTGCTCATCTTCAATAATCATGTTGTGTAGGCACACACAGCAGTTCATCACCTCCCACATCTGATCTTTGGACCAAGTCATAGTGGGGAACCGGACGACAGCAAATCTCTGCTGTAGGACACCAAATGCTCGCTCGACGTCTTTTCGGCAAGCTTCTTGTTTCTTGACACCAAATGGTGCTTGTTGCTCAGCCAGAGGAACCGGGGGAGCATGACCCTCAACAAGCTTGGAAAAGACCGTGGAGCAGTTTAGGACGTTGATGTCATTGTTGGATCCAGGCATACCAAAGAAAGAGTGCCAAATCCAAAGATCATGGGTAGCCACTGCTTCAAGTATCACAGTGCAGCCTTTTTTGTGACCCTTGTACATTCCCTGCCACGCAAACGGACAGTTCTTCCATTGCCAATGCATGCAGTCAATGCTTCCAAGCATCCCTGGAAAACCTCTAGCTTCATTTGTTGCAAGGATCCTCTGAGTGTCTTCGACAGTGGGTGATCTCAAGTAATAGTCCCCGAACACTGCTATGACGGCCCTGCAGAACCGGTAGAAACAATCAAGGGCGGTGGACTCCGCCATCCGAAGATAGTCATCTGCAGTATCACCGGGAGCTCCATACGCCAGCATCCTCATAGCCACTGTGCACTTCTGCAGTGACGAAAATCCAACCAAACCAGTGCAATCCGCCTTGCATCTGAAGTAGGGATCAAAGTGGCGGATGGCATACACAATTTGCAGAAATAGCTTTCTGCTCATCCTGAAACGACGCCGGAAAACACTCTCACCGTGCAACGGATTGTCGGCGAAGTAGTCGGCGTACAACATGCAGTAGCCCTCCAGTCGCTGTCTCGGCTTGCACTTCCGGCGACCTCGTGCCGACCCACCACGCCGACGAGTTGCCAGTCCGGCGTACATGCTTGCCAAGCAACCAAGGATCATCATGTGCTCGTCATCTTGGGCGGCTGCTGCCATCTCTTCTTGCATAAGCTCGACGAACATCTGCTCCTCCTCTTCGTCCGAGTCCATGGCCGGCGAGGCAAATGGACGAACACCTGACGGGCGTGGTCGAGGCAACCCGAGCCGCGAGCGACGACGAGCAAGCAGGCCGGAAAACAGGCCGGCGGAAGAGCAGCCAGATAGGCCGTCGTCCAAACACGGCGGAATATAGGCAGGTGGGGAAGGAGTGGCGGCGCAATCTGGGCAACAAGCCGGCGGGGTGGTGCCGGCGGCGAGAGAGATACGAGGGGTGGGGGAGATTTTCAGCGACGTGGCGGTGGGGTTCGTGCGTCGAGTCACCGACAGATCGGGCCCTTCCCCGCTTTTCACTCGTCCGGAGTCCCCGAGAGCTCCCCGGGGGGCCGGGGGGGGGGGGCGTGGGATCGCCGGATGAATTTAGGCCCAAATCCGGACGAAAACGAGGAACCGGGGGCGCGACTGGGCCGAATTTCGCCGTCCGGATGGAAAAAACTCTCGCCGGGGGCCTCCTCGGGGGGACGAGTGGAGATGCTCTAAGACGTCAGACATCAGACGTCACATAAAAATTGTCCACTAGTCAAAACAGTGCAAGCCAACATTTGGAAGTGGTGGCAACTCCGAGCTGATCATTTTGGGATCCCTGCGTTCGCCTTGAGGAGGATTAGAGGATGTGTGAGGGCATCTCCAGCAGCTCCGAAATGTCCGTTTGCATCGCGCGGCGGACGCGAGACAGATCGTTTTTGTCCGCGCGTCCGTTTTCATCATGGGGTGGCTCCAGCGGCGCGACGCATTTCCGCGTTTGCATCAAATATGAAGTTTTGAAACAACAAATAGGATTTCAACGAAGTCATAGTTATTACATTTAAATTTTGAAAAGTCTACATGAAAATAAGATACTAGTCCTCTAGGCATGATCTTCAAGGCCAGCCATGGTCCATTGATGCTCAATCAGATCCGTCTGCAGCTGTTTGGAGACGGTATCGTTTGTGACTTCTACATTCATATGTAGATAGTCCTCCCAAGTAGAAGCTCCAGGAATTGGCGCAACCAACTCACCTTGGAATTCCCACTGGTTCTCATTGCGGCCATCAGGACGCTCGTTCTCAACGATCATGTTGTGCATGATCTCGCAGCATGTCATCACCTCATGCATGGTCTTCAGTGATCATGTTCTTGCCGGGTGACGGACAATTGCCCACCGAGTTTGGAGCACACCAAATCCACGCTCCACATCTTTCCTGCAAGCCTCTTGCATCTTGGCAAACCTCCTCGTCTTCTCGGAGTTTGGATTACGGACAGTCTTCACCAATGTGGCCCAGTCAGGGTAGATGCCATCAGCAAGATAATATGGCTTGTCATATGCATTTCCATTGATCTCATAGCTCACCCGGGGAGCTTTGCCTTGCATGAGCCTTTCGAAAACCGGTGATCGGTGCAACACATTGATATCATTGTTGGAACCGGCCATGCCAAAGAATGAATGCCAAATCCATAAATCTTGAGATATGACAGCTTCAAGAATGACAGTCCGTCCCTCCTCATGCCCGCTATACTGATCCTGCCATCCAAATGGACAGTTTTTCCACTCCCAGTGCATGCAATATATGCTGCCAATCATTCCTGGGAAGTCTCTAAACTCGTTGATAGATAGGAGGCGCCTTGTATCCTCAACAGTTGGCTCCCTACAGTAATACTCTCCGAACACGGCAATCACGGCTCGGCAAAACCTGTACATGGACTCAAGGCAGGTGCTCTCACCCATTCGAAGATACTCATCGAATATATCAGCAGCCATTCCATATGAGAGCATGCGAATAGCCGCAGAGCATTTTTGGTAGGAGGTGAAGCCTAGCGCACCTGTTGCATCGGGCCTGCATTGGAAGTAGGGGTCGTAGTTCCTGACGCCCCGTAGAATAACCAAGAACAGGTCCCTTGACATCCTGTATCGGCGCCGGAACAATTTTTCTGGAAAGATCGGATTGGTGAGGTGGAAGTAGTCCTTGTGGAGGCGGGCCTGCCCTGCCACTCTGTTGCGCGGCAGGTTTTTCGAGCGCCCCTTCACAGAGCCCCGGTGCTGCGGCCCCGGGTTTGAGGTGAACTCGTGGATCATGGAGGCCACAGTAGTTGCCAATGTGTGCGCCGACTGATCGGACTCGTCGTCCGAAGAGGAGTCAACGATCTCCGCGCGGAACTTCTCCACCATATGCCACGCGTCCATCTGCGTCGATACGAACTGTTGATCAATGGCCGCGCACAAATCGCGCCGAAAAAACGAGAAGAAACCTACCGGCGCAATAGGTCGAACAGGTCGTGGGCGGTGCGGAAGGGCGGCGCAACCGGCAACGTTTCGCCCGAAAACAGCCAGCAGGTTCGCGCCGGAGCCAACCCCGAGTACGATCCTGCTCTCCCGCGCGGCGACAACGGTGCCGGCGGCGAGTACTGCGGCGCTGCGGCGGACGGCGGGGATTGGGGCGGGGGCGTCGCACTAGGGCACCAACGAGGGTGAAAAAAGAAATCAGGTCGAAGCGGTTGATTTTGCTCTCGCTGACTTGCGGGACCGGGTAAGAAATGGAGGACGCTCGGCGCGTCCGCCAAGCGTCCGCGGAGACGCAAACCTGACGCATATTTGGGCCAGGTTTGCGTCTCCGCGGGCGGGCCGATCACTTTGCGTCGTCCCGCTAGAGCAGAGCCCAGACGCATTTCCGGTCACGGCGGACGAAAACGATCGCACAGCGACCATTTATGTCGCGCGGCTGGAGATGCCCTGAAACAAGTGAACCCACGACATTTCACTTTCCCTGGCACATACCAGAGGCCAGACAGTGGTCTCACCTGCCAGCTTTGCCTCGTCCTTTGCCTTCACGGAGGGCACTAGTTTCAGTTGGACATGTCCTTGGAGCAAACGAGAGAGGGCTCCATGACACACTTCTTGAGTTCATCTCGAATCAATTGAAAGGCTCCACTAGAAAGTATTACTACAGCTCTAGTTTGGAAAGGATAAGTAGTGCACTGTTAGCATAGTAGCGTGCCGTTCACCGATGCTACGGATATGCAATGAGAACGATGCCTTTTAACCTGATGTATCTAAAATTCTTCAAGCTTTGATTGCAGAAATGGAATAACCTGGTGGGTGGAAGCACTAGTGGTGTACAGTATGAAATTGCGACGTGCGTTAGAACCAGTGTCCCTTAGAGCATCTTCAGCTCCCCACGGCTAAATCCGACACTAAATAGTGCTGGATTGGACGAAAGTTTTGATAGGGAAGTGCCGAAGTTCCAACCGTCTCCCCGGTTGACACCCGGTGTTCGGGTTTTTCAGAAGAAAAAAAACGTTCCTGTCTGCCAAATTTTCAGCATAATTCGGTGAATTTGACCTGTTTTGTCAACATTTGGCTTATTTTTACAAATAAACGTTACTGTTCAACAAAACAAGATAAGTTTTCAAACAAATCAAATGGAAACTAGTTGGTGTTGCCTCGAAGCGTCCATATGTGCTCCACCAGATCATTCTCGATAATCATGTTGTGTAAGCAGACATAACTATTCATCATCTCCCACATCTGATCTTTCAACCAAGTCAAAGCGGGGAACCAGACTACAGCAAATCTCTGCTAGAGGACACCAAATACATGCTCCACGTCCTTTCGGCAACTTTCTTGTTCCTTGAAAAACTCTAGCTCCTTCGGGAGGACGGCGCCTGAGATAGTCTTCACAAATGCTGTCCACTTTGGATAGATACAGTCTGCAAGATAGTATCCCTTGTTGTACTACCGGCCACTAATCACAAAGTTAACCGGGGGAGCATGACCCTCAATAAGGTTGGAGAAGATCGGCGAGCACTGCAATGCAAAACGTTAATGTCGTTGTTGGATCCCGGCATACCAAAAGAAGGAGTGCAAAATCCAGAGATCATGGATAGCCACTGCCTCACGTATCATAGTGCAATCTTTTTTGTGACCCTTGTACATTCTCTGCCAGGCAAACAGACGGTTCTTCCATTTTCAATGCATGCAATCAATGCTTCCAAGCATCCCTGGAAATCCTCGAGCTTCATTGACAGCGAGGATCTTAGCAGCGACAGTGGGTGATCTCAAGTAGATGTCCCCGAACACTGCTATCACCGCCCTGCAGAACCGGTCGAAACAATCAAAGATGGTGGACTCCGCCATCCAAAGATAGTCATCGGCAGAATCGCCGGGAGCTCCATATGCCAGCATCCGCATAGCCACCGTGCACTTTTGGAGGGCTGAAAATCCTACCATGCCGGTGCAATCCAACTTGCATCTGAAATAGGAGCCGTACTCTCGAAGGGCATACACAATTTTTAGGAAGAGCTTCCGACTCATCCTGAAACGACGCCTGAAAACAACCTCACCGTGCAATGGATCGTCGGCGAAGTATTCGGCGTAGAGCATGCAGTAGCTCTCCATTCGCTGCCTCGGCTTGCACTTCCGACAACCCGATGCCAACCCACTGATACGTCTCAAACGTATCTATAATTTCTTATGTTCCATGCTACTTTTATGATGATACTCACATGTTTTATACACACTTTACATCATTTATACGCATTTTCCGGCACTAACCTATTAACGAGATGCCGAAGAGGCCAGTTGCAGTTTTCTGCTGTTTTTGGTTTCAGAAATCCTACAAAGGAAATATTCTCGGAATCGGACGAAATCAATGCCCAGGGTCCTATTTTCCACGGAAGGTTCCAGAGCACCGAAGAGGGACCAGAGGGGAGCCAAGGGGGCCCCACCCCACCTGGCGGCGTGGCCAAGGGGGGGCACCCCCTATGGTGTGGGTCCCCCAGGACCCCTCCGAGGCTGCCCTTCCGCCTACTTAAAGCCTCCGTCGCGAAAACCCTAAAAATATATGCCACGATACGGAAAACCTTCCAGAGTCGCCGCCATCGCGAAGTCAAGTTCGGGGGACAGAAGTCTCTGTTCCGGCACGCCGCCGGGACGGGGAATTGCCCCCGAAAGCCATCTCCATCGCCATATTCATCGCCATCGCTGTCTCCCATGATAAGGAGGGAGTAGTTCTCCCCCAGGGCTGAGGGCTCTACCGATAGCTATGTGGTTCATCTCTCTCTCCCATGTGATCTTTATGTGATCATGAGCTTTGTATCACTATTAATCTATGTGCTACTCTAGTGATGTTATTAAAGTAGTCTATTCCTCCTCCATGATGTAATGTTGACAGCGTGTGCATCATGAAGTACTTGGCATAGGTTATGATTGTAATCTCTTGTAGATTATGGAGTTAACTATTACTATGATAGTATTGATGCGATCTATTCCCCCTTTCATAGCTGATGGTGACAGTGTGCATGCTATGTTAGTACTCGGTCTAAATTGCATAGCTTGATGTCTACTCACGCTTCTATTCCAGTAGACAGTGTTGGGCATCCAAGAGCAGAGGTTTGTAGAACAGCATCAAGTTTTCCCTTAAGTGGATCACCCAAGGTTTATCGAACTCAGGGAGGAAGAGGTCAAAGATATCCCTCTCAAGCAACCCTGCGATCACAATGCAAGAAGTCTCTTGTGTCCCCAACACACCTAATACACTTGTCAGATGTATAGGTGCACTATTTCGGCGAAGAGATAGTAAAATGCAAGTAATATGGATGTATATGAGTGGTAATAGCAATCTGAATAAAATATGGCAGCGAGTAGACATGCAGTGGAACAGTAAACAAACAGTGACCTCCCGGCCAATGGCACCAGAAAATACTTGCTGGCGTGCAGTTGACGTGGGAGATAGGAATCTTTGTGGTGTAACTTTTCTATTCGGAAACAAGGCCTAGGGATCATACTTTTACTAGTGGACACTCTCAACATTGATCACATAATAAAACCACTCTACACTCTCTTGTTGGATGATGAACGCCACTAATTGTGTAGGGCTACAAGAGCACCTCAATGCCGGAGTTAACAAGCTCCACAACATTCGATATTTATATTTAAATAACCTTAGAGTGCATGATAGACTAACGCAATTATACCAAATACTAACATACCATGCACACTGTCACCGACAGACTATGAAAGGAGGAATAGATCACATCAATACCATCATAGTAATAGTTAACTTCATAATCTACAAGAGATCACAATCATAAACTACGCCAAGTACTACATGATGCACACACTGTCACCATTACATCATGAAGGAGGAATAGAGTACTTTAATAACATCACTAGAGTAGCACATAGATTAATAGTGATACAAAGCTCATCATATGAATCTCAATCATGTAAGGCAGCTCATGAGATCATTGTATTGAAGTACATGGGAGAGAGATTAACCACATAGCTAACGGTACAGCCCTTAGCCTCAAGGGAGAACTACTCCCTCCTCATGGGAGACAGCAGCGTTGATGAAGATGGCGGTGGTGTCGATGGAGATGCCTTCCGGGGGCACTTCCCCGTCCCGGCGGCGTGCCGGAACAGAGACTCCTGTCCCTCAGATCTTGGCTTCGCGATGGCGGCGGCTCTGGAAAGTTTCTCGTTCCGTGGCTTATTCCGCCGAAGTTTTTAGGTCAGGAGGCTTAAATTGACGAGAATATTTCCTTACTAGGATTTCTGAAACCAAAAACAGCAGAAAACAGGAACTGACACTTCGGCATCTCGTCAATAGGTTAGTTCCGGAAAATGCATAAAATCATCATAAAGTGTGAACAAAACATGTAGGTATTGTCATAAAACAAGCATGAAACATAAGAAATTATCGATACGTTGGAGACGTATCAGCATCCCCAAGCTTAGTTCCTACTCGTCCTCGAGTAGGTAAACGATAACAAAGATAATTTCTTAAGTGACATGCTACCAACATGATCTTAATCATACTATTGTAAAGCATATGAGATGAATGCAGCGATTCAAAGCAATGATAAAGATAATGATTAAACAACTGAATCATACAGCAAAGACTTTTCATGAATAGTACTTTCAAGACAAGCATCAATAAGTCTTGCATAAGAGTTAACTCATAAAGCAATAGATTCAAAGTAAAGGCATTGAAGCAACACAAAGGAAGATATAAGTTTCAGCGGTTGCTTTCAACTTGTAACATGTATATCTCACGGATAATTGTCAACATAAAGTAAAATAATAAGTGCAATAAGTAAGCACGTAAGAATCAATGCACAGTTGACACAAGTGTTTGCTTCTAAGATGGAAGGAAGTAGGTAAACTGACTCAACATTAAAGTAAAAGAATGGCCCTTCGAAGAGGGAAGCATGGATTGCTATATTTGTGCTAGAGCTTTTATTTTGAAAACAAGAAACAATTTTGTCAACGGTAGTAATAAAGCATATGTATTATGTATAAGGTATCCTACAAGTTGCAAGCCTCATGCATAGATTACCAATAGTGCCCGCACCTTGTCCTAATTAGCTCGGATTTACATGGATTATCACCGCATAACATATGTTTTAACCAAGTATCACAAAGGGGTACCTCTATGCCACCTGTACAAAGGTCTAAGGAGAAAGCTTGCATTGGATTTCTCGCTTTTGATTATTCTCAACTTAGACATCCATACCGGGACAACATAGACAACAGATAATGAACTCCTCTTTAATGCATAAGCATTCAACAACAAATAATATTCTCATAAGAGATTGAGGATTGTTGTCCAAAACTGAAACTTCCACCATGGATCATGGCTTTAGTTAGCGGCCCGATGTTCTTCTCTAACAATATGCATGCTCAAACCATTCAACTCATGATAAATCACCCTTACTTCAGACAAGACGAACATGCATAGCAACTCACATGATATTCAACAAAGAATAGTTGATGGCGTCCCCAGGAACATGGTTATCGCTCAACAAGCAACTTAATAAGAAATAAGATACATAAGTGCATATTCAGTACCACAATAGTTTTTAAGCTATTTTTCCCATGAGCTATATATTGCAAAGACAAAGAATGGAATTTTAAAGGTAGCACTCAAGCAATTTACTTGGAATGGCAGAGAAATACCATGTAGTAGGTAGGTATGGTGGAAACAAATGGCATAGTTTTTGGCTCAAGGATTTTGGATGCATGAGAAGTAATCCCTCTCAATACAAGGCTTAGGCTAGCAAGGTTGTTTGAAGCAAACACAAGTATGAATCGGTACAGCAAAACTCACATAAGAACATATTGCAAGCATTATAAAACTCTACACCGTCCTCCTTGTTGTTCAAACCCTTACTAGAAAATATCTAGACCTTAGAGAGACCAATCATGCAAACCAAATTTTAGCAAGCTCTATGTATTTTTTCAATAATAGGTACAAAGTATATGATGCAAGAGCTTAAACATGATCTATATGAGCACAAAAATTGCCAAGTATCAAATTATTCAAGACATTATACCAATTACCACATGTAGCATTTTCTGTTTCCAACCATATAACAATTAACGAAGCAGTTTCAACCTTTGCCATGAACATTAAAAGCTAAGAACACATGTGTTCATATGAACCAGCGGAGCGTGTCTCTCTCCGACACAATGAATGCTAGGATCCAACTTTATTCAAACAAAACAAAACAAGAACATACAGACGCTCCAAGTAAAGCACATAAGATGTGACCGAATAAAAATATAGTTTCAAGAGAAGTGACCTGATAAGTTGTTGATGAAGAAGCGATGCCTTGGGCATCCCCAAGCTTAGATGCTTGAGTCTTCTTGAAATATGCAGGGATGAACCACGGGGGCATCCCCATGCTTAGATTTTTCACTCTTCTTAATCATATATCATCCTCCTCTCTTGATCCTTGAAAACTTCCTCCACACCAAACTCGAAACAAACTCATTATAGGGTTAGTGCATAATCAAAATTCACATGTTCAGAGGTGACACAATCATTCTTAACACTTCTGGACATTGCACAAAGCTACTGGAAGTTAATGGAACAAAGAAATCCATGAAAAATAGCAAAACGGGCAATGCGAAATAAAAGGCAGAATCTGTCAAAACAGAACAGTCCGTAAAGACGATTTTTTTAGGTGCACCAAACTTGCTCAAATGAAAATGCTCAAATTGAATGAAAGTTGCGTACATATCTGAGGATCACACACAAAATATGGCAGATTTTTCTGAGTTACCTACAGAGAACACTGCCCAAATTCGTGACAGACAGAAATCTGTTTCTGCGCAGAAATCCAAATCTAGTATCAACCTTGCTATCAAAGACTTTACTTGGCACAACAATGCAATAAAATAAGATAAGGGGAGGTTGCTACAGTAGTAACAACTTCCAAGACTCAAATAAAAACAAAAGTACTGTAGTAAAATAAAAACATGGGTTATCTCCCAAGAAGTGCTTTCTTTATAGCCATTAAGATGGGCTCAGCAATTTTAATGATGCACTCGTGAGAAATAAGCGTTGAAGCAAAAGAGAGCATCAAAAAGAAAATTCAAAACAAATTTTAGTCTAACCCACTTCCTATGAAAAGAAATCTTGTTAATAAACAAGTTCATGAAGAGCAAAGTGACAAGAATAGGAAGATAAAACAAGTGTAACTTCGAAAATTTCAGCATATAGAGAGGTGTTTTAGTAACATGAAAATTTCTACAACCATATTTTCCTCTCTCATAATAATGTCAAGTGGCATCATAAGAAAACTCAACAATATAACTATCACATGAAGCATTCTTATCATGAGTCTCATGCATAAAATTATTACTCTCCACATAAGCATAATAAATTTTATTAGTAATAGCGGGAGCAAATTCAACAAAGTAGCTATCATTATTATTCTCATCAAGTGTAGGAGGCATAGTATAATCATAAAAAAATTTACTCTCCATAGTAGGTGGCACCAAAAGACCACTATCATTATAATCATCATAAATAGGAGGCAAAGTATCATCAAAGTAAATTTTCTCCTCAATGCTTGGGGGACTAAAAATATCATGCTCATCAAAATCAGCTTCCCCAAGCTTAGAATTTTCCATATCATTAGCAACAATGGTGTTCAAAGCGTTCATCCTAATATGTTCCATAGGTTTTTTAATTTTCGCATCAAACCATCCATGTCTTAACTCAGGAAATAGATTTAAAAGCTCCATGTTGCTTTCCATTATGCCTAACTAGTGAAATAAAAACAAGAAACAAAAAGATGCAATTGCAGGATCTAAAGGAAATAGCTTCGAGCACTTACAACGGCACGAGAAAATAACTTAGTTACCTGGGACCGGAGTGTGAGTGCCTTTTACCTTTCCTCCCCGGCAACGGCGCCAGGAAATAGCTTGATGTCTACTCACGCTTCTATTCCTGTAGACAGTGTTGGGCCTCCAAGAGCAGAGGTTTGTAGAACAGCAGCAAGTTTTCCCTTAAGTGGATCACCCAAGTTTTATCGAACTCAGGGAGGAAGAGGTCAAAGATATCCCTCTCAAGCAACCCTGCGATCACAATGCAAGAAGTCTCTTGTGTCCCCAACACACCAAATACACTTGTCAGATGTATAGGTGCACTAGTTCGGCGAAGAGATAGTAAAATGCAAGTAATATGGATGTATATGAGTGGTAATAGCAATCTGAATAAAATATGGCAGCGAGTAAACATGCAGTGGAACGGTAAACAAACAGTGACCTCCCCGGCAATGGCACCAGAAAATACTTGCTGGCGTGCAGTTGACGTGGGAGATAGGAATCTTTGTGGTGTAACTTTTCTATTCGGAAACAAGGCCTAGCGATCATACTTTCACTAGTGGACACTCTCAACATTGATCACATAATAAAACCACTCTACACTCTCTTGTTGGATGATGAACACCACTAATTGTGTAGGGCTACAACAGCACCTCAATGCCGGAGTTAACAAGCTCCACAACATTCGATGTTCATATTTAAATAACCTTAGAGTGCATGATAGACCAACGCAATTATACCAAGTACTAACATAGCATGCACACTGTCACCGACAGACTATGAAAGGAGGAATAGATCACATCAATACCATCATAGTAATAGTTAACTTCATAATCTACAAGAGATCACAATCATAAACTACGCCAAGTACTACATGATGCACACACTGTCACCATTACATCATGAAGGAGGAATAGAGTACTTTAATAACATCAGTAGAGTAGCACATAGATTAATAGTGATACAAAGCTCATCATATGAATCTCAATCATGTAAGGCAGCTCGTGAGATCATTGTATTGAAGTACATGGGAGAGAGATTAACCACATAGCTACCAGTACAGCCCTTAGCCTCGAGGGAGAACTACTCCCTCCTCATGGGAGACAGCTGCGTTGATGAAGATGGCGGTGGTGTCGATGGAGATGCCTTCCGGGGGCACTTCCCCGTCCCGGCGGCGTGCCGGAACAGAGACTCCTGTCCCCCAGATCTTGGCGGTGGCTCTGGAAGGTTTCTCGTACCGTGGCTTAGTCCCCCGAAGTTTTTAGGTCAGGAGGCTTAAATAGGCGGAGAGGCGGAGTCGGAGGGCTGACGAGGCGGCCAGACAACAGGGGGCGCCCCCCCTGGGCCGCGCCGCCCACACGTGTGGGGCCTACAGGGCTCCCCTCTGGTGCCTCTCCGGTGTTCTGGAAGCTTCGTGGAATTATAAGATGCTGGGCGTTGATTTCGTCCAATTCCGAGAATATTTCCTTACTAGGATTTCTGAAACCAAAAACAGCAGAAAACAGGAACTGGCACTTCGGCATCTCGTCAATAGGTTAGTTCCGGAAAACGCATAAAATCATCATAAAGTGTGAACAAAACATGTAGGTATTGTCATAAAACAAGCATGCAACATAAGAAATTATCGATACGTTGGAGACGTATCAACGGTCTATTATGCACTCTAGAGGTTACTTTAATATGAACTCCGGATGTTGTGGAGCTTGTTTACTCCGGCTTGAGATGTGCTTTTGTAGCCCTACACAATGAATGGTGTTTGTTATCCAACAAGAGAGTGTAGAAAGTAGCATTTATTTATTCAGTTATGTGATCAATGTTGAGAGTGTCCACTAGTGAAAGTATGATCCCTAGGCCTTGTTTCTAAGCATTGAAACACTATTTCCAACAAGTTCTGTTACATGTTTGCTTGCTGCCATCTTTATTTCGGATTGCAATTACTACTTACAATCATCCATATTACTTGTATTTCACTATCTCTTCGTCGAAATAGTGCACATATACATCTGACAAGTGTATTAGGTGTGTTGGGGACATAAGAGACTTCTTGTATCGTAATTGCAGGGTTCCTTGAGAGGGATATCTTTGACATCTGCCTCCCTGAGTTCGATAAACCTTGGGTGATTCACTTAAGGGAAACTTGCTGCTGTTCTACAAACCTCTGCTCTTGGAGGCCCAACACTGTCTACAGGAATAGAAGCGTGCGTAGACATCAAGCTATTTTCTGGCGCCGTTGCCGGGGAGGTAAGGTAAAAGGTATTCACATCCTCCGACTACTAAGCTGTTTCCTAGCACTGTTGCCGGTGTGTGAGTGCTCGAAGCTATTTCCTTTAGATCCTGCAATTGCATCTTTTTGTTTCTTGTTTTTATTTCACTAGTTAGGCTTAATGGAAAAGAACAAAAAATTAGAGATCTTTATGAAATTTATCTTAGTTAGGACATGAGGTGTTTGAAGAGAAAATTAAAAAATCCATGGAACTTTATATGCATGCTAATGGCAATATTATTAGTATGAACGCTTTGAACACCATTGTTGATAATTCTATGGAAAATTCTAAGCTTGGGGAAGCTGGTTTTGATGAGCATGATATTTTTAGTCCCCCAATAATGGAGGAGAAAATTTACTTTGATGATACTTTGCCTCCCATTTATGATGATTATAATGATAGTGTTATTTTGGTGCCACCTACTATTGAGGATAAAGTTTATTATGATTATACCATGCCTGCAATTTATGATGATTACAATGACGGTTGTGATAGTTTTACTCCCACTATTACTAATAAAATTGATTATGCTTATGTGGAGGGTAATGATACTTTTATGCATGTGAATAAGAATGCTTTATGTGATAGTTATATTGTTGAGTTTGTTCATGATGCTACTGGAAATTATTATGAGAGAGGAAAATATGGTTGTAGAAATTTTCATGTTACTAAAACACCTCTCTACATGCTGAAAATTTTGAAGTTACTTGTGTTTTATCTTCCTATGCTTGTCACTTTGTTCTTCATGAATTTATTTGTGTACAAGATTCCTTTTCATAAGAAGTGGGTTAGGCTTAAATTTGTTTCATACTTGCTTTTTGATGCTCTCTTTGCTTCAACTCTCATTCTTATGTGAGCATCATTGAAATTACTGAGCCCATCTTAATGGCTATAAAGAAAAGCGCTTATGGGAGATAACCCATTATTTTACTTCTGCACTTTTGTTTTATATTTGAGTCTTGGAAGTTGTTACTACTGTAGCAACCTCTCCTTATCTTTATTTTATTGCAATGTTGTGCCAAGTAAAGTCTCTAATCGAAGGTTGATACTAGATTTGGATTTCTGCGCAGAAACAGATTTCTATCTGTCACGAATTTGGGCAGGGTTCTCTGTAGGTAACTCAGAAAAATCTGCCAATTTACATGCGTGTCCCACAGATATGTACGCAACTTTCATTAGTTTTGAGTTTTCTGATTTGAGCAACGGAAGTACCTCTTAAAAATTCGTCTTTACTGGCTGTTCTGTTTTGGCAGATTCTGTCTCTGTTTTTCTGCATTGTCTCTTGTGGACTTTAAGCAAGGCTTTCTAGACGAGGAGAGCTGTAGCTAATGTTTTATTGAGTTCTTGCAATGTGTCACTACAGGACTAAAGTGGATTAAAGTTTTTTGAGTACTAACCCCTCTAATGAAGTTTATGAGAAATTTAGTGTGAAGGAAGTTTTCAAGGATCAAGAGAGGAGGATGATACAATATGATCAAGAATAGTGAAAACTCTAAGCTTGGGGATGCCCCCGTGGTTCATCCCTGCATATTTCAAGAAGACTGTAAACACCCGGATTTTTAAGTCCAGATGCCTATTATATCATACATCGCAATCCCCGGAAGATTGTTTTTGCGAGACATAATAGTAAGTAGTTCAGAGTCATCATTTATTACAACACATACTTGTCTTACAACCATAGGATCACATGATCCAATATTACACAAATAGAATTGTTCACATCACAAACCAATAGCGGAAGCGTAGTAGTAGTAGACTATTTATTCCACAGGCAACGCTTGACGTTAGAAGATGATCCTAGTTATCGTAGACGTCCTGTTGTCCGTCATCCTGATACTATTGCTCCTCTTCATAGTCTGGCATTTGAATAGCCAGGGCAAAGCCATGAGTACTTTTTAAAGTACTCGCAAATCATTAAAGGGATTACTTAATTGGTGTAATAAGGGGGGGGGGGGGTACTAAGCTCTAGGTTTATTTGCATAAAGCCACGTTTAGTTTTAGCGACATTTAGTAAAGACTCATCATTTTCTAGACTACCCATGTGGGAACATTAGTGTCATTCCCACCAATCATGGTGATTCAATTCCATAACACCATTCAATTCAACATTCCTTTTTAAGACCCAAAATTCTGATAACGGAACAGTATGGCCTTTCCAATTGTCCGTAACCGTGGACACGGCTATTCGAATAGGTTAAACACTCTGCAGAGGTTGTACTCTTGTGCCACAACTTTTGGTTACATCCGTCGAGGATAACCCCGAATCATCGTAACTCAGTACGCGGATCACCAACCTTAACCTTTCACTTATATATACTAGTATAGGCACCTCTCCCCATGAGCTTGGCCTCCTGGTGAAAACCAACTGTTAACCCGGGAACTGCACAGGGCTTGGATCGTACATTCACCTTGTATTCACATCATTTCTCAAGTACGGAGGCAGCCTCAGCGTAACCCCTATGATGCTTGTTTAGAGGGAACCCATACTAAAATACACAAGTTTCTAGTTAAGCCCTACCCATAATCAGGTATTGTGGGGGTACTTGTATAATTGGAAGGGTATCGCATTCAAACCCAATTATCAATTTTATCAAAAATCACCATCTTCTCTTGTTCAAATCCACCTCCACTTTACTTTCTTTCAGAGTCATTTCACTTCACCATGTTCCCATCTAGAGTAGTCAATTTTAATTGATTAGCACTAGCAACTATATGAGGGGTGCTATCTAGCTTTGAGTTGTGCTACTCTACTTCAAGTATTGTTCTACTCTAGACCAAGTGAATCATAAATCAAAAAGTACTTTGAAATAAATAAGTAAAAGTAAAGGTAAGTAAAACATGGGATAGGTAGTACATAAAATAAAGTGTGATGGTGCCTTTGCTCTTGTAGAGCTAAGCACTTGTGTGTAGCAAGGGTTAGCTTGCCTTGAGCAGGGTAGAGATCAAAGTTCTCCTCTTCTTCTTGAATGTAGCCCTCCTCCTCTTGGTAATCCTCGTTACTAGCGTCTATATACGAATACGAGGTATAAACACCCAAACCAAATCTTGTATACTAAACTAAAACACACCAAAGAGTTCACTCAAGTCATACTACATCACTTTAATCAAGGCATGGTGAATTACTTGGTTCTTTCTTATTTAAGTGAAAGAAAATAATTTCCCCTCATTATAAATTATTCATTTGAGTTGTTATTTAATCTTTTGGAGGGAACATAATTTCCTCTCATTCTACCCTTTCAAGATTTAATCTCCACTCATAATAATAAGGTATGAAATATAGGTTGACCATGGTCAACATTTCATATTTATTATGAGGGAAAACAATTTAAATAAGGTGCTACACCTTATGCCATTTAAACTAAACATCAAAATGATTTAAAATCTTTAAGTAAATACAATCAGAGGTTTATTAACCCCAAGGTCATTACCTCTTCTTAGATCACTTAAGATCAAGATTTAAATGGGAGAGGTGCTCTCCTAGTACTTATAGAATTTAAATTTTTAAGTTTGAAATGGACTAGAAATGGCTCCATAACCACTAGTTTGATCTAGTCCATGATCATGCACACAACCTGGCTAGGTTATTGCATAATCAATTAGAATACAACATTTGTGAACTATGAGAGTTGTAATCAACTCAAACTCAATCTTGGTTGAATTTTAAATAATGTTTGAATCTGCAGAAGTCTCTGTTTTGTTATTTTTGGCAGATTAATTCTATTTCGAAAATGGAGATGGGACCAGTGGCATTGGCTAGATAATTTCTTGGGCTTTCCAACGGTATAAAATTTGCTAGATTTGGTTTGGTAGAATTCAAACTATTTAAAAATTACTAAAGCATCTGCAGGGCAATTTGATTAATTTATAATTCTGTTTTTGAAATCGTGGGCTAGGCGGGAAATGCTATTGGGCCGAAACGATTTGAAAAACACTGCGCAGCCCAACTAGCAACTGGTGTCGTGGGCTGCCCTGACGAAGTGGGACCACCTGTCAGTGAGCTGTAAAACAGCGAAACGGTATGCGTGATTTAGACCGTAGGATTAGAACAGAAATCGACGGTGGGTGAGCGTCGTCGTCTCCGACGAGCGACGGGTGTACTGGCGGCGAGCCTAGGGGGTCGACGGCCTTACCGGCATTCCCGCGGGGCTCTGCTGGTGGCGTGGTGGCGTTGTCGAGGATGCTGAGGCTCCTGGTAGCAGTGGCGAGGCTCGGGGTGGCGTCAATCGATGGCGAGGATCTGCGAGCTCCGGCGGCCTTCGTCTTGCGATTGGAGCAGCTCCGGCGGTGTGGTGTCAAATTGATGGGTGGAGAGGAGGCAGGGATGAGAGGGGAGCAGATGTTGTGAAGAAATGGAGCTCAGAGCTCCTCTATTTATAGCGGGCGGAGATGGCCGTGAGGTGCTGTGGGGGAGCGGCCATGGCGCGGCTCGTGTGGCGATCCAAAGGGCAAGGCAAGGACGGCAGCGTGTAGGTGGTGTCCTGGCGATGCGCTAGGTGCAGCTGGCGCAGGAAAAAGGAGATGGGATCGATCGGTGGCTCGTTTTGAGTGCGGCAGTACCCGCGGTACTTCTCCGGCGAGGACGACGGTGACCATGCGGCGGTAGGCGTTCGAGTATGTCTAGGGTGTAGAGGGCAGGGAGGCGATGCTCGACGCAGGCGTAGAGATGCAGGAGGAGGACGGCGTCGCTCGAGTGCCCGACGTACTGGCGCGCTCCAGAGCGTGGTGATCACGCTGGCTGGCATGTACTGGGCGTGCTGGGCACGTCCTGGCTTGGCCAATGCCAGCCTCTCGCGAGCTCCAGCTGGGCACCGTGATGATCAGCATTGCAAGGGGATTCTCCAGGACAAAGTGGTGCAGAGAGGAGAGGACCAGAGAGAGAGAAAGCATGGTGGCCGGCATTGCCACGGCATGCCACTAGTTTAGGGTTTCTCTCCCCTTTCCCTCACTTTAATCGACCAAGGCAGGTACTGGTTTGATGCAGGTGATGCAGGGAAGCTTGATGATCACCAGAAAAAGGGGTTTAGGCAAGAAACCATTGGACACAAGGAGGTATGATCAAATCAGAGAAGTGCATGCCAAGTGTTTGATTAAATGGCCGCATGAACTTTTTGTTTGAATTTTGGTTTTCTTTTTGGTGGATCTCAATTATATAATTAATGTGTTGGATTGGTGGTGGTTTTGCTCAATTTGGAGTTGTTTTGCAAAATGGCAAAAGTGACATGATCTTCTCTCTATTTCAACATCACTACTTGTCACAAACATACTGGTCAACCTAGTCAACTCTAGCCATGGTGGTCAACATGAAAGTTGCTCACCTTGACATGGTCTTGGATGACATGGCTTTGGTTGACCAAGTTTAGTTTAAGAATGAAGAAAACCAGAGGGGTAAAGTAGTGAAGAAAATATTTTTGTGACATATGACCATTATCATATGTATGAAGGATTTGAGATTTCCTTGTGTTTGATTCTTGATTCATTGATGCAATTGTGTTAGTTTACCATATCTAAGTATTTTACAAGCAAGGGTGCAAGCAATTATGGCCTAGGATGAAGATTTGCAATTTGGCATAAAGTGTATGTAAATGAAATATGGGGTTTTCCCATTTTCTTCATTTCTTTTCAAACTAGGGTTTGATGATCTTGGTTTAGGGTTCCTTAGCATTTGTTCAACATACTAACACTCATCATGTCAATTGCACAAAAAGAAATCACTTAAATGCAAGAAACTATATGTGGCACTATATGCATATAAAAGGTTTTTGTTAATTGCAAATTTTGAGTTTGGGAACTTTTGCTTTCTTATTTAATATTGTTGAAACTTGGGATGTTACAAACCCTTCCCCCTTACAAAAGATCTCGTCCCGAGATCTTAAAGAAAACTAGGTACTAAAGAGATCTGGGTACTCAGTCTTCATAAAGTCTTCTCTCTCCCAAGTGGCTTCTTCTTCGGTGTGATTGCTCCATTGGATCTTCAGAAACTTGATACTCCTGGTGCGGGTGGTTCTGAAGGCTTCTTCCAATATGCGAATAGGCACTTCGCGATAGGTTAGATCTAAGTTGATATCTACAGCTCGATGGTCGATGTTCTTGAAGACTTCAGTTGATTCCGGGACCTCGAGGCATTTCCGGAGTAACGAGATGTGAAACACATTGTGTACCGGTGCCATTTCTTCTGGTAACTCCAGCTGATAGGATACCTCTCCTCGGCGACTCAAGACTTTGAAGGGTCCGACATATCGGGGTGCAAGCTTTCCTCTAAGCTGGAACCTCTGCATTCCTTTAAGGGGGGACACTTTGAGATATACGAAATCTCCGATCTCGAATGTCATCTCTCGGCGTCTCTTGTCGGCGTAGCTCTTCTGTCTTGATTGGGCAGTCTTGAGGTGCTCGCGGATCTTGTGAACCTTCTCTTCAGCTTCACGGAGAATATCTGGTCCGAAGACTTGACTCTCTCCGACTTCCGACCAATTCAGGGGGGTACGGCACTTTCTTCCGTACAGTGCTTCAAAGGGGGCCATTTGTAAACTGGCTTGATAGCTGTTGTTGTACGAGAATTCTGCGTATGGCAAACAGTCTTCCCACTTGGATCCATACTCTAGCACACAGGCTCTCAACATATCTTCTAGTATCTGGTTGACTCGTTCAGTCTGTCCATCCGTCTGCGGGTGATAGGCTGTGCTGAAATTTAGCCGAGTTCCGAGTCCTTCATGTACTTTCTGCCAGAATCTGGAGGTGAATTGGGATCCTCTATCAGATACTATCGACTTCGGTGTTCCGTGCAAACTGACTTTCCTTGAGATATATAACTCTGCGAGTCTCGGTCCTTGATAGGTGGTCTTGACGGGGATGAAGTGGGCGACTTTGGTCAGTCTGTCGACCACCACCCAAATCGAATCATTCCCTTTACTCGATTTGGGAAGTCCGGTGATGAAGTCCATTCCGACAGAGTCCCACTTCCATTCGGGAATCTGTAGGGGTTGCAACAGTCCTGTGGGGCGTTGATGTTCTGCTTTGACTCTCTGACAGATGTCACATTTGGCAATGTAGCTTCCAATTTCTCTCTTCATTCCATGCCACCAGAATTGTTCCTTCAGGTCCTGGTACATCTTGGTTCCTCCGGGATGAATGGAGTAAAGGGTGTCATGGGCTTCTTTTAGTATAACTGGCTTCAACTCTGAATCTGAGGGAACGCAAAGGCATCCGTTGTACCATAGCACTCCTTCTTCATCAGTGGTGAATCCTGGTGCTTTTCCCGCAGCTATTTGGCTCTTGATCCCATCAATGCTAGCATTTCCTTTCTGAGCTTCCTTGATCTGACTAATCAGGGTGGGTTGAAGTTCCAGGCTTGCTAAAAATCCTTCACTAACCAGTTCCATTCTGAACTGTTCAAACTCTTGAAACAGACTAGGTTGCTTTTCTGCGATCATAGAGTTCAACTGACACGGCAGTCTACTCAAAGCATCCGCTACCACATTGGCCTTGCCGGGGTGGTAGTGGATTTCCATGTCGTAATCCTTGATTAGCTCTAACCATCTTCTCTGCCTCATGTTCAACTCCTTCTGAGTGAAGATATACTTCAGGCTCTTGTGATCTGAATAGATCTCGCATCGGTTACCCATGAGGTAATGACGCCACACTTTCAGGGCTAAAACCACGGCTGCTAGCTCTAAGACATGGGTTGGATAGTTTTGCTCATGCTGCTTCAGTTGCCTTGACAGATAAGATATCACTTTGCCATCTTGCATCAATACACACCCAAGACCAATCTTGGAGGCATCACAATACACATCAAAGGGCTTGGTGATGTCTGGCATAATCAGTATTGGGGCTGTGGTCAATCTAAGCTTGAGTTGTTGAAAACTCTCTTCACACTTCTCCGTCCATTCAAACTTCTTATCTTTCTTTAAGAGTTGAGTCATTGGTCTTGCTATGCTCGAGAATCCTTCAACGAATCTGCGGTAATATCCCGCCAATCCGAGAAATGCACGGACCTCAGTCTGAGTGGTTGGAGCTTTCCATTCTTCAACAGTCTTGATCTTTGAGGGGTCAACGGCAATTCCTCCTGCTGACAAGATGTGTCCCAGGAATCCTACTTCCTTCAACCAGAACTCACACTTGCTGAACTTAGCGTACAACTGATGCTCCCGAAGGGTATCTAAGACAACTTCCAAGTGGTGCTCATGTTCTTCTTCGGACTTGGAGTAGATAAGGATGTCGTCGATGAAAACAACAACAAACTTATCCAGGAAGTTCATAAAGATCTTATTCATGAGATTCATGAAGTAAGCGGGGGCATTGGTTAATCCAAATGACATGACATTGTACTCATACAATCCATATCTGGTGGTGAAGGCAGTTTTGGGGATATCGGTGGCGCGAATCTTCAGTTGATGGTAACCCGTCCTCAGATCAATCTTCGAGAATACTTTGGAACCTGTCAGTTGGTCGAACAGATCTTCTATCTTCAGCAAGGGATACTTGTTTTTGATGGTGACATCGTTAAGCTTACGATAATCCGTGCATAAACGATTTGCACCATCCTTCTTGTCCATAAACAAAACTGGTGATCTCCAAGGCGACGCACTTGGTCGAATCAAACCATTGAATAGCATATCATCCAATTGCTTCTTCAGTTCCACTAACTCTGCCGGGTTCATACTATAGGCTCTCTGGGCTATAGGTCCGGTTCCAGGGATTAACTCGATGATAAACTCGATATCCCGATCTGGGGGCATACCGGGTAGATCATCCGGAAACACATCAGGATATCGACAAACGACCCTGATCTGATCCAAGGTGGGTTTGGCTAGACTTTGGTTGCAGGTAAACTTTCTGGGCAGTTTTTCAGATATGTGTTCGACTATTATTCCGGTGCTACTAGTCATGGTGATGGCCTTCTTGGCACAATCAATCAGTCCATGATGTTTCGCCATCCAGTCCATACCCAGGACTACTTCCAAACCTTTGGCTCCCAGAACAATCAAATTTGCATAAAATTCTATTTCATGAATTCTGATAGGCACATCTTTGCAAATTTTTCTAGCCTTAGTTGTTGATCCAGGTATTTGAACTATCATGACATGCTTCAAACTGATGGGTTGAATCTTACTAGTGCATGCAAAATCCTCAGTAACAAACGAATGCGATGCTCCTGAATCAAACATCACTGTTGCAGGTATTGAGTTAACAGAGAACATACCCAGCACGACATCTGGGGCTTCCTGAGTTTCTTCCGCACTCATGTGAAAGAGGCGGCCGCTGCGGTTGTTCGGGTTGTTGGGGGCGAACTTCTTGCCGTTGGCGACACGGCGTTGTTGCTGAGCAGGTCCAGAGGTGTTGGCAGCAGTCTTGGCGAGTCTCTTGGGGCACTCGTTGGAGTAGTGCCCCACCACTCCACACTCGTAACAAGTGATGGTGGACTTGTCCTTGGGGGTGATGGGAACAGCGTTGCTCCCAGTCCTTGGAGCAGTGTTGGAGGTGTTGTTGTTGTGGTTGGGGGCTCGAGGTGGAGCGCGGTTGAAGTTGTTGTGGTTGCTGTTGTAGTTGCTGTTGTTGGGGTGGCCTCCTGGCCGGGGGTTTCCTCCACTCCGGTTCTGATAACCCGGGCATGGGTGCTGCATAGGGGGTTTGTTGTTTCTGGGGGCGAAGCCTCCGCTTGAGCTAGGGCGATACCTGGGGGTATTGCTGGGCCCACTCTGGTGCATCATTCTGCGCTTGCGGTTCTCATTGGCCTGGTTCAGTTTCCCCTCCATCTGGATGGCGGAGTCGACAAGGGCTTCTAGGTCAGCAAAGGGGATGTTGACCAACACAGTCTGCATCTCATCGTGCAGACCATTCAGAAACCTTTCCTTCCTTTTCTCGGTGGTGTCCGTCTCGTCCGGGGCGTACCTTGATAGAGTGAGTAATCTGTCGCGGTATTCTACCACGGTTAAACGGCCTTGCTTTAGTTCCCTGAACTCATCCCTCATCTTCTTGATCAAACCCGGTGGCACATGATATTTGCTAAACTTGAGCTTGAAATCTGCCCAAGTCATCATTTGCCCCGCATTTAATGCGCGAGCACTTGTCCACCAGGCACGTGCAGGTCCTGCCAGATAGTGGGTGGCAAACATCACCTTCTCGTTGTCTTCCACTCCGGCAACCTCAAGATTGTTCTCCATTGTCTGGAGCCAGTCGTCAGCGTCAAGAGGCTCCTCCGTCTTGCTAAACACCGGTGGGTTGGTGTTCTGGAAGTTCTTCAATTTTGATCCTGGATGGTCGTGGTTGCCATGGCCTTGATTGCCCTGAGCAATCTGTTGAAGTGCTGCTAAGTTGGCTTGCCGCTCAGCTCTCTCAGCTTCTCTATCAGCCAACATCTGTTGCAGCATCTGCAGCATTGCCTCCTGAGTCATGTTGCGGGTTGGGGGTGCCATCTGAACAGGGATAGGGATCATAAGATGAGAGGGAAATTTCTATGGCTCATTTTTGGAAAAAAAAATTCACACAATTTAAAACTTGATTCATAAAATAATAATATTACACACACAAACATAGTCATGGAGGTAGCAAATATTACAAGCCAACAATCCGGAGGGTTTGAGGAACCCTTTCAACAATCTACGATACATGGGGCGGATACAAGGGACCGATACATAACACGGGACGCAAGTGCTCAGACGGGACTACTCGCCATCAATGCGGATCGGGAAGGTGGTATCCATCCCGGCAGGCAGGCGCTGGTGGAAGTCCAGATCTTCATCTTCCTCCTCCTCGTAGTCGTTGTCGTTGCTCACGTAGGAGTAGCCATCCCCTTGGATGTCTTCTCCCTCGCCTTCCTCCTCCAGAGCCTGGAGCTGTTCCGCCTGAGTGGCTACGGTCTCCTTCAGCTCGGTGATCCTGGCCCTGAGGCGGTGGATGGTGGAGTCCCTCTTCGAGACCAGCTGGCGGAGTGCCCTACACTCCTTGGCGAGGACCTTGATGGTCTCCGCATGCTGATCCAGCTGGAGGTAGGTGTGGTTGGCGAAAGCGCGGGAGTTGTCCAGCTCAGCGCGAGTCTCGAACAGCATGAAGTCGAGATGATCCACGTGGTGCCTCAGCACGGGGTGGAACGGCAGGCTGATGGGCACCCCAAGAGAGGTGTGCCTTGCAAGGTGTGCAAAGCGCTCTCCTTCGATAGCCATCGCGTTTTGCCCGCACAGACGTGCGAGGGCCTCCTGCAGAGCGCGGGCGAGTCCTTCAAGCCATCTGTTCTCCCGGAGAGAGAACTGGATCTGGCGGAACATGGGGGATTCCGGCTTGCCGGGGATGTTGGCCATGATGACCCATTGAAGCTGTCCCCCGGGCTGGTCAGCGACCTGGCCTCCGTAGAACACCGGCGGGGTGCGTCCGAGAAACTCTGCGAGGGCAACCAAGTCCCTCTCAAAGACCAGCTCCCCACCGTTCACCAGGTCGTACACCTGGGTTTGGATGAACGGCTCCGTCGGGATGATAGGCTCCATCTGTAGAGGGATGTATGAGCAAGTTAGGGAAGTGCAAGTGTTCAAAATTTTAAGTAACCTTTAGTTAAGAGCAATGAAATTGGCTATTTAAAAAGGTCGCAAAGGTAAGGATATGAATGTATTTTTCATATCTATTCAGTCGGTTTATTTTGAAACTAAGTTTGTCAGACTTCCATTCTAACTAGGGTTTCCTAAGGTCAAACAATGGCTCTGATGCCAACTTGTAAACACCTGGATTTTTAAGTCCAGATGCCTGTTATATCATACATCGCAATCCCCGGAAGATTGTTTTTGCGAGACATAATAGTAAGTAGTTCAGAGTCATCATTTATTACAACACATACTTGTCTTACAACCATAGTGAAGGAGATATGCCCTAGAGGCAATAATAAAGTGGTTATTATTTATATCTTTATGTTTATGATAAATGTTTATATATCATGCTAGAATTGTATTAACCGAAACATTAGTACATGTGTGATATGTAGACAAACAAGAAGTCCCTAGTATGCCTCTTAAACTAGCTTGTTGATTAATGGATGATTAGTTTCATAATCATGAACATTGGATGTTATTAATAACAAGGTTATGTCATTGTGTGAATGATGTAATGGACACACCCAATTAAGCGTAGCATAAGATCTCGTCATTAAGTTATTTGCTATAAGCTTTCGATACATAGTTACCTAGTCCTTATGACCATGAGATCATGTAAATCACTTATACCGGAAAGGTACTTTGATTACACCAAACACCACTGCGTAAATGGGTGGCTATAAAGGTGGGATTAAGTATCCGGAAAGTATGAGTTGAGGCATATGGATCAACAGTGGGATTTGTCCATCCCGATGACGGATAGATATACTCTGGGCCCTCTCGGTGGAATGTCGTCTAATGTCTTGCAAGCATATGAATGAGTTCATAAGAGACCACATACCACGGTACGAGTAAAGAGTACTTGTCAGGAGACGAGGTTGAACAAGGTATAGAGTGATACCGAAGATCAAACCTCGGACAAGTAAAATATCGCGAGACAAAGGGAATTGGTAATATATGTGTATGGTTCATTCGATCACTAAAGTCATCGTTGAATATGTGGGAGCCATTATGGATCTCCAGATCCCGCTATTGGTTATTGGTCGGAGTGAGTACTCAACCATGTCCGCATAGTTCTCGAACCGTAGGGTGACACACTTAAAGTTGGATGTTGAAATGGTAGTTCTTGAATTATGGAATGAAGTTCGAATATTTGTTCGGAGTCCGGATGAGATCCCGGACATCACGAGGAGTTCCGGAATGGTCCGGAGAATAAGATTCATATATAGGATGTCATTTTATGTGAAATAAAATGTCGCGGAAGGTTCTATGGAAGGTTCTAGAAGGTTCTAGAAAAGTCCGGAAGAAACCACCAAGGAAGGTGGAGTCCACAAGGGACTCCACCTCCATGGCCGGCCAGCCCTAGTGGGGGTGGAGTCCCAAGTGGACTCCACCATAGGGGGCCGGCCACCCCACCACATGGGAGGTGGGAATCCATCCTTTGGGTGGGAGTCCTAGTTGGGCTAGGTTTGCCCCCTCCTATGGAAGGTTTTGGTTTCGGGTCTTATTCGAAGACTTGGACACCAACACTTGGGATCCACCTATATAATGAGGGGCCAAGGGAGGGGGCCGGCCACCCCAAGACCATAGCTTGGCCGCCCCCTTGAGTGGCCGGCCACCCTCCCAAACCCTAGCTTTGCTCCTCCACTTCATATTGTCCGGTTTGCTTAGCGAAGCTCCGCCGGACTTCTACACCGCCACCGACACCACGCCGTCGTGCTGTCGGATTCAAGAGGAGCTACTACTTCCGCTGCCCGCTGGAACGGGGAGGTGGACGTCGTCTTCATCAACAACCGAACGTGTGACCGAGCACGGAGGTGCTGCCCGTTCGTGGCGCCGGAACCGATCGTGATCAAGATCTTCTACGCGCTTTTGCAAGCGGCAAGTGATCGTCTACCGCAGCAACAAGAGCCTCATCTTGTAGGCTTTGGAATCTCTTCAAGGGTGAGACTCGATACCCCCTCGTTGCTACCGTCTTCTAGATTGCATCTTGGCTTGGATTGCGTGTTCGCGGTAGGAAAATTTTTGTTTTCTATGCAACGTTATCCTACGGTGGTATCGAGCCGTGTCTATGCATAGATGGTTGCACGAGTAGAACACAATGGTTTGTGGGCGTTGATGCTCTTGTTATCTTTAGTTTGAGTACTTTGCATCTTTATGGCATAGTGGGATGAAGCGGCTCGGACTAACTTTACATGACCGCGTTCATGAGACTTGTTCCTCGTTCGACATGCAACTTGTATTGCATAAGAGGCTTTGCGGGTGTCTGTCTCTCCTACTATAGTAAAGATTCAATTTACTCTTCTATTGAAAACATTAGTATCAACGTTGTGGTTCATGTTCGTAGGTAGATTAGATCTCTCTCGAAAACCCTAAACCACGTAAAATATGCAAACCAAATTAGAGACGTCTAACTTGTTTTTGCAGGGTTTGGTGATGTGATATGGCCATGATATGATGATGAATATGTATGAGATGATCATTATTGTATTGTGGCAACCGGCAGGAGCCTTATGGTTGTCTTTAAATTTCATGTTGAGTAGTATTTCAAAGTAGTTGTAATAGTTGCTACATGGAGGACAAACATGAAGACGGTGCCATTGACCTTGGTGCTACGCCGACGATGATGGAGATCATGCCCGAAGATGATGGAGATCATATCCGTGCTTTGGAGATGAAGATCAAAGGCACAAGAACAAAAGGGCCATATCATATCACATATGAACTGCATGTGATGTTAATCCTTTTTATGCATCTTATTTTGCTTAGATCGCGACGGTAGCATTATAAGATGATCCCTCACTAAAATCTCAAGATAATAAAGTGTTCATCCTTAGTAGCACCGTTATTAAGTCTTATCGTTTCGAAGCATCTCGTGATGATCGGGTGTGATAGATTCGATAAGTACATACAACGGGTGCAAGACAGTTTTGCACATGCGGATACTAAGGTGGCCTTGACGAGCCTAGCATGTACAGACATGGTCTCGGAACACGTGATACCGAAAGGTAGAGCATGAATCATATGGTTGATATGATGAACACTATGAGTGTTCGCCATTGAAATCACACCTTTTCTCGTGATGATCGGGTTTAGGTGCGGTGGATTTGGTTCGTGTGATCACTAAGACAATGCGAGGGATATTGTTTTGAGTGGGAGTTCACCTAGGGTTTTAATTATGTTGAATTAAAATTTGAACTCAATTTGTCATAAACTTAGTCTAAACTATTGCAAATATATGTTGTAGAGATGGCGTCCTCAATCAATTTTAATCAGTTCCTAGAGAAAGAGAAACTTAAGAGCAACGGTAGCAACTTCACCGACTGGTTCCGTCATGTGAGGATCTTCCTCTCTGCGGAAATCTGCAATTTGTGCTTGATGCACCGCTAGGTGACCCTCCTGCAGAAGATGAATCCGATGAAGTAAAAGCTGTTTACGCAACTCGGAAAACTCGGTACTCTCAAGTTCGGTGTGCCATCCTGTGCAGTCTGGAATCCGATCTTCAAAAACGTTTTGAGCACCATGATCCTCATGAGTTGATGAATGAGCTGAAAGCTATATTCGAGACTCATGCGGCAGTGGAATGCTATGAAGCATCGAAACATTTCTTCAGCTGTATGATGGAAGAAGGCAGCTCCGTTAGTGAGCACATGCTCGCCATGACCGGGCATGCGAAGAAACTCAGTGACTTGGGAATAGTGATTCCTAACAGACTGGGGATTAATCGTGTCCTTCAATCACTGCCACCAAGTTACAAGAACTTTGTGATGAACTACAATATGCGAGAACATGAACAAGGAGTTACCTGAACTCTTTGGCATGCTAAAAGCTGCTGAGATTGAGATCAAGAAAGAGCACCAAGTGTTGATGGTCAACAAGACCACCGTTTCAAGAAACAGGGCAAGTCTAAGGGAAAATTCAAGAAGGGTGGCAAGAAAGCTGCCACGCCTCCTATGAAACCTAAGAACGGCCCTAAGCCCGATGCTGAGTGCTATTATCGCAAGGAGAAGGGACACTGGAAGCGTAATTGCTCCAAGTATCTGGCTGATCTGAAGAGCGGCCTTGTCAAGAAGAAGAAAGA
This sequence comes from Lolium perenne, assembly GCF_019359855.2. Taxonomy (NCBI): domain Eukaryota; kingdom Viridiplantae; phylum Streptophyta; class Magnoliopsida; order Poales; family Poaceae; genus Lolium; species Lolium perenne. The sequence goes on from NC_067247.2 coordinate 316,177,750, forward strand.
AGGTATATCTGATATACATGTTATAGATGTTTATCTCACTAGTTCTCGTTCTAGTACCTGGGTATTTGATACTGGTTCGGTTGCTCATATTTGTAACTCGAAACAGGAACTAAAGAATAAACGACAACTGCTGAAAGATGAAGTGACGATGCGCGTTGGAAACGGATCCAAGGTCAATGTGATCGCAGTCGGGACACTTCCTCTACATCTACCTTCGGGATTAGTTTTAAGCCTAAATAATTGTTATTATGTACCTGTGTTGAGCATGAACATTATATCTGGATCTTGTTTAATGCAAGACGGTTATTCATTCAAGTCTGAGAATAATGGTTGTTCTATTTTTATGAATAATATCTTTCATGGACGAGCACCACAAAAGAATGGCTTATTTCTGTTAGATCTCGATAGTAGTGATACACATATACATAACATTGATGCTAAGCGAATTAAACTAAATGATAATTCTACTTATATGTGGCACTGTCGTCTTGGTCATATTGGAGTGAAACGCATGAAGAAACTCCATACTGATGGATTACTTGAATCACTTGACTTTGAGTCACTTGATAGATGCGAAGCATGTCTAATGGGAAAAATGACAAAGACTCCATTCTCGGGTATGATGGAGCGAGCTACTGACTTATTGGAAATCATACATACCGATGTATGTGGACCAATGAGCGTAGCATCGCGCGGTGGTTATCGTTATGTTCTAACCTTCACAGATGATCTGAGTAGATATGGGTATATCTATTTCATGAAACATAAATCCGAAACTTTCGAGAAGTTTAAGGAATTTCAAAGTGAAGTAGAAAATCAACGTAACAAGAAGATCAAATTTCTACGATCTGATCGTGGAGGTGAATATCTGAGTTATGAGTTTGGCATGCATTTAAAGAAATGCGGAATACTTTCACAATTGACACCGCCGGGAACACCTCAACGAAACGGTGTGTCCGAACGTCGTAATCGAACTCTCTTAGATATGGTTCGTAGTATGATGTCTCTTACTGATTTGCCGTTATCATTTTGGAGTTATGCATTAGAGACAGCCGCATTCACTTTAAATAGAGCACCATCAAAATCCGTAGAAACGACACCGTATGAATTATGGTTTAATAAGAAACCTAAGTCCGTTCCTGAAAGTTTGGGGTTGCGAAGCCTATGTAAAGAAGTTACAACCGGACAAGCTAGAACCCAAAGCGGAGAAATGCGTCTTCATAGGTTATCCTAAGGAAACTATAGGATACACTTTCTATCACAGATCCGAAGGCAAAATCTTTGTTGCTAAGAACGGAACCTTTCTTGAGAAAGAATTTCTCACTAAAGAAGTGACTGGAAGAAAAGTAGAACTCGATGAGATTGATGAATCTATACTCGTTGATCGAGTAGCGCAAGATCCGGAAGTTGTACTGTACCGCCTACACCGGCAACAGAGGAAGCTAATGATAATGATCATGAAACTTCGAACGAGGAAACCATCGAACCTCGCAGATCGACAAGGGAACGTGCCACTCCAGATTGGTATGATCCTTGTCTCATTGTCATGATTGGGGATACCAATGGTGAGGACCCCGCGACGTATGAAGAAGCGATGATGAGCCCAGATTCCAACAAATGGCAAGAAGCCATGAAATCCGAAATGGGATCCATGTATGATAACAAAGTATGGACTTTGGTAGACTTACGATAGCCGAAAGGCTGTCGAAAATAAATGGATCTTCAAGAGAAAAACAGATGCTGATGGTAATATTACTGTCTATAAAGCTCGACTTGTCGCAAAGGGTTTCCGACAAATTCAAGGAGTTGACTACGATGAGACTTTCTCACCTGTAGCGAAGCTGAAATCTGTGAGGATTTTGTTAGCAATAGCTGCATTTTTCGATTATGAGATTTGGCAGATGGATGTCAAAACGGCGTTCCTTAATGGAGACATTGAGGAAGAGTTGTATATGGTACAACCCAAAGGTTTTGTCGATCCTAAAAATGCTGACAAAGTATGCAAACTTCAGCGTTCAATCTATGGACTGAAGCAAGCATCGAGAAGTTGGAACCGACGCTTTGATAAGGTGATCAAAGACTTCGGGTTTATACTGATGTCATGGAGAGGCCTGTATTTACAAGAAAGTGAGTGGGAGCTCTGTAGCATTCCTGATATTATATGTAGATGACATATTATTGATCGGGAATGATATAGAACTATTAAGCAGTGTTAAGGGTTATTTGAATAATAGTTTTTCAATGAAAGACCTTGGTGAAGCATCGTATATATTAGGCATCAAGATTTATAGAGATAGATCAAGACGTCTAATAGGGCTATCACAGAGTACATATCTGGACAAGATTCTAAAGAAGTTTAGAATGGACGAAAGTAAGAAAGGGTTCTTACCTATGTTACTGTGCAAGGTATTGAGTAAAACTCAAGGACCGGCTACGGCAGAAGAAAGAGAAAGGATGTGTAACATCCCCTATGCCTCGGCAGTAGGATCTATCATGTATGCCATGCTATGTACTAGACCGGATATAGCACATGCTGTTAGTTTGACTAGCAGATATCAAAGTGATCCAGGAATGGAACACTGGACAGCGGTCAAGAATATCCTGAAGTACTTGAAAAGAACTAAGGATATGTTTCTTTGTTATGGAGGTGACCAAGAGCTCGTTGTAAACGGTTACACCGATGCAAGTTGGAACACTGATCCTGATGACTCTAAGTCACAATCTGGGTACGTGTTTATATTGAATGGTGCTGCAGTAAGCTGGGCAAGCTCGAAGCGATTGCACGGTGGCGAAGTCTTCAACAGAATCGAGTACATAGCGGCTTCAGAGGCTTCATCAGAAGCGGTATGGATGAAGAGGTTCATTGTAGAGCTCGGTGTGGTTCCGAGTGCATTGGACCCATTAATCATTTACTGTGATAACATGGGTGCCATCGCCAATGCACAAGAGCCAAGGTCACACAAGAGGCTGAAGCATATCAAGCTGCGTTACCACTCGATTCGCGAGTACATCGAAGATGGAGAAGTAAAGATTTGCAAAGTACACACTGATCTGAATGTAGCAGATCCGTTGACTAAAGCTCTCCCTAGGGCAAAGCATGACCAACACCACATGGGTGTTAGGTATATTACAATGTAATCTAGATTATTGACTCTAGTGCAAGTGGGAGACTGAAGGAGATATGCCCTAGAGGCAATAATAAAGTGGTTATTATTTATATCTTTATGTTTATGATAAATGTTTATATATCATGCTAGAATTGTATTAACCGAAACATTAGTACATGTGTGATATGTAGACAAACAAGAAGTCCCTAGTATGCCTCTTAAACTAGCTTGTTGATTAATGGATGATTAGTTTCATAATCATGAACATTGGATGTTATTAATAACAAGGTTATGTCATTGTGTGAATGATGTAATGGACACACCCAATTAAGCGTAGCATAAGATCTCGTCATTAAGTTATTTGCTATAAGCTTTCGATACATAGTTACCTAGTCCTTATGACCATGAGATCATGTAAATCACTTATACCGGAAAGGTACTTTGATTACACCAAACACCACTGCGTAAATGGGTGGCTATAAAGGTGGGATTAAGTATCCGGAAAGTATGAGTTGAGGCATATGGATCAACAGTGGGATTTGTCCATCCCGATGACGGATAGATATACTCTGGGCCCTCTCGGTGGAATGTCGTCTAATGTCTTGCAAGCATATGAATGAGTTCATAAGAGACCACATACCACGGTACGAGTAAAGAGTACTTGTCAGGAGACGAGGTTGAACAAGGTATAGAGTGATACCGAAGATCAAACCTCGGACAAGTAAAATATCGCGAGACAAAGGGAATTGGTAATATATGTGTATGGTTCATTCGATCACTAAAGTCATCGTTGAATATGTGGGAGCCATTATGGATCTCCAGATCCCGCTATTGGTTATTGGTCGGAGTGAGTACTCAACCATGTCCGCATAGTTCTCGAACCGTAGGGTGACACACTTAAAGTTGGATGTTGAAATGGTAGTTCTTGAATTATGGAATGAAGTTCGAATATTTGTTCGGAGTCCCGGATGAGATCCCGGACATCACGAGGAGTTCCGGAATGGTCCGGAGAATAAGATTCATATATAGGATGTCATTTTATGTGAAATAAAATGTCGCGGAAGGTTCTATGGAAGGTTCTAGAAGGTTCTAGAAAAGTCCGGAAGAAACCACCAAGGAAGGTGGAGTCCACAAGGGACTCCACCTCCATGGCCGGCCAGCCCTAGTGGGGGTGGAGTCCCAAGTGGACTCCACCATAGGGGGCCGGCCACCCCCCACATGGGAGGTGGGAATCCCACCTTTGGGTGGGAGTCCTAGTTGGGCTAGGTTTGCCCCCTCCTATGGAAGGTTTTGGTTTCGGGTCTTATTCGAAGACTTGGACACCAACACTTGGGATCCACCTATATAATGAGGGGCCAAGGGAGGGGGCCGGCCACCCCAAGACCATAGCTTGGCCGCCCCCCTTGAGTGGCCGGCCACCCCCTCCCAAACCCTAGCTTTGCTCCTCCACTTCATATTGTCCGGTTTGCTTAGCGAAGCTCCGCCGGACTTCTACACCGCCACCGACACCACGCCGTCGTGCTGTCGGATTCAAGAGGAGCTACTACTTCCGCTGCCCGCTGGAACGGGGAGGTGGACGTCGTCTTCATCAACAACCGAACGTGTGACCGAGTACGGAGGTGCTGCCCGTTCGTGGCGCCGGAACCGATCGTGATCAAGATCTTCTACGCGCTTTTGCAAGCGGCAAGTGATCGTCTACCGCAGCAACAAGAGCCTCATCTTGTAGGCTTTGGAATCTCTTCAAGGGTGAGACTCGATACCCCCTCGTTGCTACCGTCTTCTAGATTGCATCTTGGCTTGGATTGCGTGTTCGCGGTAGGAAATTTTTTGTTTTCTATGCAACGTTATCCTACACATAGGATCACATGATCCAATATTACACAAATAGAATTGTTCACATCACAAACCAATAGCGGAAGCGTAGTAGTAGTAGACTATTTATTCCACAGGCAACGCTTGACATTAGAAGACGATCCTAGTTATCGTAGACGTCCTGTTGTCCGTCATCCTGATACTGTTTCTCCTCTTCATAGTCTGGCATTTGAATAGCCAGGGCAAAGCCATGAGTACTTTTTAAAGTACTCACAAATCATTAAAGGGATTACTTAATTGGTGTAATAAGGGGGGGGGGGTACTAAGCTCTAGGTTTATTTGCATAAAGCCACGTTTAGTTTTAGCGACATTTAGTAAAGACTCATCATTTTCTAGACTACCCATGTGGGAACATTAGTGTCATTCCCACCAATCATGGTGATTCAATTCCATAACACCTTTCAATTCAACATTCCTTTTTAAGACCCAAAATTCTGATAACGGAACAGTATGGCCTTTCCAATTGTCCGTAACCGTGGACACGGCTATTCGAATAGGTTAAACACTCTGCAGAGGTTGTACTCTTGTGCCATAACTTTTGGTTACATCCGTCGAGGATAACCCCGAATCATCGTAACTCGGTATGCGGATCACCAACCTTAACCTTTCACTTATATATACTAGTATAGGCACCTCTCCCCATGAGCTTGGCCTCCCGGTGAAAACCAACTGTTAACCCGGGAACTGCACAGGGCTTGGATCGTACATTCACCTTGTATTCACATCATTTCTCAAGTACGGAGGCAGCCTCAGCGTAACCCCTATGATGCTTGTTTAGAGGGAACCCATACTAAAATACACAAGTTTCTAGTTAAGCCCTACCCATAATCAGGTATTGTGGGGGTACTTGTATAATTGGAAGGGTATCGCATTCAAACCCAATTATCAATTTTATCAAAAATCACCATCTTCTCTTGTTCAAATCCACCTCCACTTTACTTTCTTTCAGAGTCATTTCACTTCACCATGTTCCCATCTAGAGTAGTCAATTTTAATTGATTAGCACTAGCAACTATATGAGGGGTGCTATCTAGCTTTGAGTTGTGCTACTCTACTTCAAGTATTGTTCTACTCTAGACCAAGTGAATCATAAATCAAAAAGTACTTTGAAATAAATAAGCCAAAGTAAAGGTAAGTAAAACATGGGATAGGTAGTACATAAAATAAAGTGTGATGGTGCCTTTGCTCTTGTAGAGCTAAGCACTTGTGTATAGCAAGGGTTAGCTTGCCTTGAGCAGGGTAGAGATCAAAGTTCTCCTCTTCTTCTTGAATGTAGCCCTCCTCCTCTTGGTAATCCTCGTTACTAGCGTCTATATACGAATACGAGGTATAAACACCCAAACCAAATCTTGTATACTAAATTAAAACACACCAAAGAGTTCACTCAAGTCATACTACATCACTTTATTCAAGGCATGGTGAATTACTTGGTTCTTTCTTATTTAAGTGAAAGAAAATAATTTCCCCTCATTATAAATTATTCATTTGAGTTGTTATTTAATCTTTTGGAGGGAACATAATTTCCTCTCATTCTACCCTTTCAAGATTTAATCTCCACTCATAATAATAAGGTATGAAATATAGGTTGACCATGGTCAACATTTCATATTTATTATGAGGGAAAACAATTTAAATAAGGTGCTACACCTTATGCCATTTAAACTCAACATCAAAATGATTTAAAATCTTTAAGTAAATACAATCAGAGTTTTATTAACCCCAAGGTCATTACCTCTTCTTAGATCACTTACGATCAAGATTTAAATGAGAGAGGTGCTCTCCTAGTACTTATAGAATTTAAATTTTTAAGTTTGAAATGGACTAGAAATGGCTCCATAACCACTAGTTTGATCTAGTCCATGATCATGCACACAACCTGGCTAGGTTATTGCATAATCAATTAGAATACAACATTTGTGAACTATGAGAGTTGGAATCAACTCAAACTCAATCTTGGTTGAATTTTAAATAATGTTTGAATCTGCAGAAGCCTCTGTTTTGTTATTTTTGGCAGATTAATTCTATTTCGAAAATGGAGATGGGACCAGTGGCATTTGCTAGATAATTTCTTCGGCTTTCCAACGGTATAAAATTTGCTAGATTTGGTTTGGTAGAATTCAAACTATTTAAAAATTACTAAAGCATCTGCTGGGCAATTTGATTAATTTATAATTCTGTTTTTGAAATCGTGGGCTAGGCGGGAAATGCTATTGGGCCGAAACGATTTGAAAAACACTACGCAGCCCAACTAGCAACTGGTGCCGTGGGCTGCCCTGACGAAGTGGGACCACCTATCAGTGAGCTGTAAAACAGCGAAACGGTATGCGTGATTTAGACCGTAGGATTAGAACAGAAATCGACGGTGGGTGAGCGTCGTCGTCTCCGACGAGCGACGGGTGTACTGGCGGCGAGCCTAGGGGGTCAACGGCCTTACCGGCGTTCCCACGGGGCTCTGCTGGTGGCGTGGTGGCGTTGTCGAGGATGCTGAGGCTCCTGGTAGCAGTGGCGAGGCTCGGGGTGGCGTCAATCGATGGCGAGGATCTGCAAGCTCCGGTGGCCTTCGTCTTGCGATTGGAGCAGCTCCGGCGGTGTGGTGTCAAATTGATGGGTGGAGAGGAGGCAGGGATGAGAGGGGAGCAGATGTTGTGAAGAAATGGAGCTCAGAGCTCCTCTATTTATAGCGGGCGGAGATGGCCGTGAGGTGCTGTGGGGGAGCGGCCATGGCGCGGCTCGTGTGGCGATCCAAAGGGCAAGGCAAGGACGGCAGCGTGTAGGCGGTGTCCTGGCGATGCGCTAGGTGCAGCTGGCGCAGGAAAAAGGAGATGGATCGATCGGTGGCTCGTTTCGAGTGCGGCAGTACCCGCGGTACTTCTCCGACGAGGACGACGTTGACCATGTGGCGGCAGGCGTTCGAGTATGTCTAGGGTGTAGAGGGCAGGGAGGCGATGCTCGACGCAGGCGTAGAGATGCAGCAGGAGGACGGTGTCGCTCAAGTGCCCGACGTACTGGCGCGCTCCAGAGCGTGGTGATCACGCTGGCTGGCATGTACTGGGCGTGCTGGGCACGTCCTGGCTTGGCCAATGCCTGCCTCTCGCGAGCTCCAGCTGGGCACCGTGATGATCAGCATTGCAAGGGGATTCTCCAGGACAAAGTGGTGCAGAGAGGAGAGGACCAGAGAGAGAGAAAGCATGGTGGCCGGCATTGCCACGGCATGCCACTAGTTTAGGGTTTCTCTCCCCTTTCCCTCACTTTAATCGACCAAGGCAGGTACTGGTTTGATGCAGGTGATGCAGGGAAGCTTGATGATCACCAGAAAAAGGGGTTTAGGCAAGAAACCATTGGACACAAGGAGGTATGATCAAATCAGAGAAGTGCATGCCAAGTGTTTGATTAAATGGCCGCATGAACTTTTTGTTTGAATTTTGGTTTTCTTTTTGGTGGATCTCAATTATATAATTAATGTGTTGGATTGGTGGTGGTTTTGCTCAATTTGGAGTTGTTTTGCAAAATGGCAAAAGTGACATGATCTTCTCTCTATTTCAACATCACTACTTGTCACAAACATACTGGTCAACCTAGTCAACTCTAGCCATGGTGGTCAACATGAAAGTTGCTCACCTTGACATGTTCTTGAATGACATGGCTTTGGTTGACCAAGTTTAGTTTAAGAATGAAGAAAACCAGAGGGGTAAAGTAGTGAAGAAAACATTTTTGTGACATATGACCATTATCATATGTATGAAGGATTTGAGATTTCCTTGTGTTTGATTCTTGATTCATTGATGCAATTGTGTTAGTTTATCATATCTAAGTATTTTACAAGCAAGGGTGCAAGCAATTATGGCCTAGGATGAAGATTTGCAATTTGGCATAAAGTGTATGTAAATGAAATATGGGTTTTTCCCATTTTCTTCATTTCTTTTCAAACTAGGGTTTGATGATCTTGGTTTAGGGTTCCTTAGCATTTGTTCAACATACTAACACTCATCATGTCAATTGCACAAAAAGAAATCACTTAAATGCAAGAAACTATATGTGGCACTATATGCATATAAAAAGTTTTTGTTAATTGCAAATTTTGAGTTTGGGAACTTTTGCTTTCTTATTTAATATTGTTGAAACTTGGGATGTTACAAAGACTCAAGCATCTAAGCTTGGGGATGCCCAAGGCATCCCCTTCTTCATCGACAACTTATCAGGCCACCTCTAGAGAAACTATATTTTTATTCCGTCACATCTTATGTGCTTTACTTGGAGCGTATGTGTGCTTTTATTTTTGTTTTATTATTTTCATTCTCTGAATAAATTCATGCTTATGTGGGAGAGAGACACGCTCCGCTGTTGCATATGAACACATGTGTTCTTAGCTTTACTCTTAATGTTCATGGCGAAGGTTGAAAACTGCTTCGTTCATTGCTATTTGGTTGGAAACAGAAAATGCTGCATGTGGTAATTGGTATAATGTCTTGAATAATTTGATACTTGGCAATTGTTGTGCTCAAATAGATCATGTTTAAGCTCTTGCATCATGTACTTTGCACCTATTAATGAAGAACTACCATAGAGCTTGTTGAAATTTGGTTTGCATGATTGGTCTCTCTAAAGTCTAGATATTTTCTGGTGAGGTGTTTGAACAACAAAGAAGACAGTGTAGAGTCTTATAATGCTTGCAATATGTTCTTATGTAAGTTCTGCTGTACCGATTCATACTTGTGTTTGCTTCAAACAACCTTGCTAGCCAAAGCCTTGTATTGAGAGGGAATACTTCTCGTGCATCAAAATCCTTGAGCCAAAAACTATGCCATTTGTGTCCACCATACCTACCTACTACATGGTATTTTTCTGCCATTCCAAGTAAATACTTCGTGTGCTACCTTTAAACAATTAAAAAGTTATTATCTCTTATTTGTGTCAATGTTTTATAGCTCATGAGGAAGTATGTGGTGTTTTATCTTTTAATCTTGTTGGGCAAACTTTCACCAATGGACTAGTGGCTTCATCCGCTTATCCAATAATTTTGCAAAAAGTGCTGGCAACGGGGTTCCCAGCCCCAATTAATTAACTTTCATTAATAATTCTCTTCACATGTTTTGCTCTGATTCATCAGTAAGCAACTTAATTTTGCAAATAGACACTCCTCCATGGTATGTGAAATGTTGGAAGGCACCCGAGGATTCGGTTAGCCATGGCTTGAGAAAGCAAAGGTTGGGAGGAGTGTCATCTCTAAATAAAACTAAAATAAATAGACACTCCTTCATGGTATGTGAATGATTGGAAGGCACCCGAGGATTCGGTTAGCCATGGCTTGTGAAAAAAAAGGTTGGAAGGAATGTCATCCAAAAATAAATAAAAACTAAACTAAAGTACATGTGTAAACAAAAGAGAAGAGGGATGATCTACCTTGCTGGTAGAGATAACGTCCTTCATGGGAGCCGCTCTTTGAAAGTCTGTTTGATGAGGGGGTTAGAGTTCCCACTACCATTCGTTGACAACAACAAACACCTCTCAAAACTTTACTTTTATGCTCTCTATATGATTTCAAAACTTGAAAAGCTCTAGCACATGATTTAATCCCTGCTTCCCTCTGCGAAGGGCCTTTCTTCTACTTTATGTTGAGTCAGTTTACCTACTTCCTTCCATCTTAGAAGCAAACACTTGTGTGAACTGTGCATTGATTCTCACATACTTGCTTATTTGCATTCATCATATTACTTTGTGTTTACCATTATCCATGAGATATACATGTTGAAGTTGAAAGCAACCGCTGAAACTTATATCTTCCTTTGTGTTGCTTCAAAACTTTCTACTAAGAATCTATTGCTTTATGACTTAACTCCTATGCAAGTCTTATTGATGCTTATCTTGAAAGTACTATTCATGAAAAGTCTTTGTTATATGATCCAGTTGTTTATTCATTGTCTTTACCATTGTTTCGAATCACTTCATTCATCTCATATGCTTTACAATAGTATTGATCAAAATTATGATAGCATGTCACTTCAGAAATTATCCTTGTTATCGTTTACCTACTCGAGGGCGAGTAGGAACTAAGCTTGGGGATGCTTGATACGTCTCAAACGTATCTATAATTTCTTATGTTCCATGCTACTTTTATGATGATACTCACATGTTTTATACACACTTTACATCATTTATACGCATTTTCCGGCACTAACCTATTAACGAGATGCCAAAGAGCCAATTGCTGTTTTCTGCTGTTTTTGGTTTCAGAAATACTACAAAGGAAATATTCTCGGAATCGGACGAAATCAACGCCCAGGGTCCTATTTTCCACGGAAGGTTCCAGAGCACCGAAGAGGGACCAGAGGGGCGCCAAGGGGGCCCCACCCCACCTGGCGGCGCGGCCAAGGGGGGGCACCCCCCTATGGTGTGGGTCCCCCAGGACCCCTCCGAGGCTGCCCTTCCGCCTACTTAAAGCCTCCGTCGCGAAAACCCTAAAAATATAAGCCACGATACGGAAAACCTTCCTGAGCCGCTGCCATCGCGAAGTCAAGTTCGGCGGACAGAAGTCTCTGTTTCGGCACGCCGCCGGGACGGGGAATTGCCCCCGGAAGCCATCTCCATCGCCATCTTCATCGCCATCGTTGTCTCCCATGATGAGGAGGGAGTAGTTCTCCCCCGAGGCTGAGGGCTCTACCGGTAGCTATGTGGTTCATCTCTCTCTCCCATGTGATCATGAGCTTTGTATCACTATTAATCTATGTGCTACTCTGGTGATGTTATTAAAGTAGTCTATTCCTTCTCCATGATGTAATGTTGACAGTGTGTGCATCATGAAGTACTTGGCATAGGTTATGATTGTAATCTCTTGTAGATTATGGAGTTAACTATTACTATGATAGTATTGATGCGATCTATTCCCCCTTTCATAGCTGATGGTGACAGTGTGCATGCTATGTTAGTACTCGGTCTAAATTGCAATGGTCTATTATGCACTCTAGAGGTTACTTTAATATGAACTCCGGATGTTGTGGAGCTTGTTTACTCCGGCTTGAGGTGTGCTTTTGTAGCCCTACACAATGAATGGTGTTTGTTATCCAACAAGAGAGTGCAGAAAGTAGCATTTATTTATTCAGTTATGTGATCAATGTTGAGAGTGTCCACTAGTGAAAGTATGATCCCTAGGCCTTGTTTCTAAGCATTGAAACACCGTTTCCAACAAGTTATGTTACATGTTTGCTTGCTGCCATCTTTATTTCAGATTGCAATTACTACTTACAATCATCCATATTACTTGTATTTCACTATCTCTTCGCCGAACTAGTGCACCTATACATCTGACAAGTGTATTAGATGTGTTGGGGACACAAGAGACTTCTTGTATCGTAATTGCAGGGTTGCTTGAGAGGGATATCTTTGTCCTCTACCTCCCTGAGTTCGATAAACCTTGGGTGATTCACTTAAGGGAAACTTGATGCTGTTCTACAAACCTCTGCTCTTGGAGGCCCAACACTGTCTACAAGAATAGAAGCGTGCGTAGACATCACCCACCACGACGACCTATGGACGACTCGGCGTACAAGCCGGACAAGCAAGCTAGGATCAGCATGTGCTCCTCGTCTTAGGCAGCGGCTGCCAGTTCTTCTTCAAAAAGCTCGGCGAGCATCTGCTCCTCCTCCCCCTCCTCGTCGGAGTCCATGTCCGGCCAGGCGATTGGACGAACACCTGCCGGGCGTGTTGACGAGGAGCGACGCGAGGGAGCTGCCCGATGACGAAAAATAGGCAGAGGGCATGACAGGCGGCGGAATATAGGCTGTTGGGTGGAGGAACGGTGGAGTTCAGGAAACCGGCCAGCGAATTGGCGAGGGGTGGTGCCCACGGCAACAGAGCAATGGGAGGGGAGGGGAGATTTGCATTGACAAAGTGGTGGGGTTTGTGTGTTCTCTCGCCGATAGAGCGGGCCCGTCCTCGCTTTTCTCTCGTCCGGAGTCCCCGAGTGCACCCCGGAGGGCCGGGGAGGGCCTGGGCTCTCCGGATAGATTAAAGGCTAAATTCGGGGAAAACCGAGGAGCAGTCCTGGCTGTCAGGGCCTGGCCTAGGCTGAGCCGAATAACACCGTCCGGATGTAAAAATGGATGTCGAGGCCTCGTCGGGGAGACGGCTGGAGATGCTCTTACGACCAGAAGATATGGTGTAAGAAATGGTGCTGATGCTTAGGATGTATCCAAATTTAATATAAGTTGAATAACTTTTGTTATATGGAGGGAGTATATCAAAACCCCGCTATATTCTCTACTGCATCCGTCGCACTTGGGCCATAACGAATGTCATCGTGCACGACATAATAGGAGTATAGACGCGTGTAATATTTCTTGTCTTTTGATGCTGCCAGAATTTGGATCAATTAACTAGTCATAGTGGGGAGTAACATATAATAGTGTCATGCATAGGATACTACTCTATGTTACTACCTTTATAATACATAGTAACAAGCTAGTATGTAGTGACAAGCTGCTTCTCCTCCCCCATCTCACCTTGTAGACGACAGGATACTAGTCTGCAACGACGAGACTGCCCGCCACCCCAATCATCATCTCGGTCCCCTGACGTCCTTGCTCGCCAGTCTTCAACCGCCGAGGGATGGGACAGGAGCGTGTGGCATTTACTTGCGTGCACGAGACGAGTGGCGCGAGCAACTGCATGGCAGCGCCACCACCTCCAGCTTGAGCCTACCCTAACCTTCACAAAAATCCGCCGACGCTGGCACCTTTGGAGCACAGCGACGCCCAATCCCTCACCGACACCTGGCCTACTCTACTCGGCTCCTCTACATGCTTGAAGGGGATAGAGCAGGAGGAGGATTAAGACATGCCGTTGGATATTAAGGGGCTTATCGCAAAGAAGCATCACTTGAACCGGCCAATACATTGCCTTGGTAACTGAAAGATGTGTCTACTGCGCCATATCATCAAATACATTGTGTCATCACCACTGGGGAGCGTCTATGAGCCACTAAGTCGTTTACAGGGACTATGAATATGTATTCTTTGAGTACAGTTACCTAATCGAGCCATGACGACAAGTTTGAATATCCACCATGTATTTTACTCTAGCTAGAATGACTGCAGATCAAACAAGAACCTGACGAAAAGAAACAATAATAATTCAAGATCTGAAGGGACAGAGATTTGGTGCACATAGGCACCAGTGATCTCTTTTTTCCAAAAAATAAAAAATCATATTTTTGAGTATCAAAAAATTCTGGAAAAAAATCCGCACATAGTCAATGATGTATCCCACAAATGTGCAAAAAATAAATTTCAAATACTTAATATTTTGAGCTACACAAAAATAACAAAATTGTAGATCTGAGTAGTCATTTTCAAATCTTCAGAACATATCAGATTTTGTCAATTTTATCTAGCTCAAAATAAAAAGAATTTCGGATTGGAATTTTGCATGATTGTGGAATGTACCAATGACAGTCTTAGAAATTATTTTCATGATTTTTATAACTTGTAAAAATATTTTAATTTTTTTCTTAACATAGCGAGAGCACTGGAGCGCTCGGGAGCTAAAAACACTTTTCGGATCCGAAGCCATTTTGTTGAGGATCGAAGCAACGTCGACATTGATTTTAACATATCTACTCAACGGCACATCTTTCGAATGTTCTTCTTTCCCCGCCTCGAAAAGCTGGCCGATAACACAAATTACAATCGCCATTCTATTAGAAAGCCGAATCAGTCCACCAGGGAAAATTGACCCGTTCGAACAAGATATACCCGGAGTGACTGAGGACAAGTGGTCGTTTTCTTTGCCGACTGAGTAGATATTCCGTACCTAGTGATCAAGAACGTTCCTCAAAAAGCTCGCCCTAAGAGCATCTCCACTCGTCTTCCCGTTTTTTCCATCCGAACGGTGAAATTTGGCCCAGTCGCGTCCCCGGTTCCTCTTTTTCGTCCGGATTTGGGCCTAAATTCATCCGGCGATCCCACGCCATCCCCGGCCCCCCGGGGAGCTCTCGGGGACTCCGGACGAAACAAAAGCGCGCGAAACGTCGAGGAAACTTCCCGCGCGTCTGGTGGCCCCAACTTGTCGGCGAGAGACACCGATCGTCGTCCTCATCGCATCGTCTTCCGCGCGCTGTAAAAGCCTGCCGCCGCCGGTCAGCATTCGCCGGCCGCGTAGCTTCCACGCGGCGAGTTAATGCCGTCACCTCGGTATCACGCGCGCCTACCTCTATTTATTATCGCCGAACTACCGCGTCTGCCCCGCATTCACCTCACTCGCCTTCCACCAAATCTTCCCCGAACTCGAACGAGCAATGGAGAACGACGGTGCGGCCAACAACGGCTTCGGCCGCCGCTCTCGCCACCAATGGGAGGGACGGCTCCTCCACGCGGCGGGCTACCCTGCGCCGCCGGACTTCCGCGCACCGGGGGATGGAGGCTGAGCGCAGGCGGCGTGCCGATCCCGCCGCCGCCAACGGGTGGGGCCTTACTCGAAGCGGCGATCGACGAGGTGCTCGTCACTCTCAGTGACGAGCAGCGCGCGGATCCGCGTTTCTTCCCCGACAACCACGAGTCGTGGATCGCATTCTTCCGGCGCAGGTATGAACGTGAACTGGCGTCCTACGACGGCCCTCCTCCTCCTCCGGCAAGGTACAACGCCGCCGGCCGCAAATGATGGTGGAGCGCGCCTGGCCGCACCCTCGAGAATGTGCTCGCGCACATCGAGGACGGAAACTCCCCCGTCCTGGGGATGCCGCCGCCGGTGGCGGCTACCGTGTCACGCCGGCACGGTAGTTCCTGGATGCCGAGGAGGATGGCGCCGTCCTCCTCCTCGTCTGGCTCGTGGTCGGCATCCAGGTCCGGCGGGTCGACGCCGGCCACCGTCAAGCAGGAATGGGCGGCTCCTTCGACCATCAAGAAGGAATCGGCGTCGCCACCGCCGAGCAGACGGCGCAGCAGCGGCGCCCTCGCCATCCGCGACCAGCCGTCCTCTCCGCAAAGCGGGCGGAAGAGGAAGGCGTCGAAGAAGGAGGACGCCGCAAACCAGCTCGCCGAGGAGGAGGCGAGCGCGCGGAGGACGCCGCGCTGGCGGAGGCGATCGCCAGGTCGCTGAAGGACCTGGTGCCCGCTGACAACACCCTCCCCGAAGACGCCGCACTGGAGTGGTCCAGGCGGGACTGGGAGCGCGAGGAGGCGGAGCAGCAACGACGGCTGCTGGATCTGGCTGCCACGCGTCAACGCGCCGCCCGCGCCGCCACACCATCCGCCGCTAGGAACGCCGCGCCCAGGGAGGTGGTCAAGGCCGAGGACAGCAGCGACGACGACATGTACCGTCCGTCACCGCCACGCGCCGGCGACGCTGGCTAGGGCACGAGCCGCTGGTACGAGGCTCCGCCGCCCCAGGACAACGCCGGCTCGAGCGACGACGACGACGGCGGCGACTACACGTCCTTCTACCGCCATTTCGGCATGTAGTAGGCCGTTCTTTAGTTTAAATTTTAGTTTGCCAATCACCGAATTCAAATATATGTTCGAATTCGGCCTACTTATGTACGAACTCGCCTCTATATGTTAAATATCATTAAATTTCGCTTATGTTTGAACGAACTCGCCAATTTTGTCTGAATTCGCCGAAGTCCGTTACATCCATCCTAGGCTCGCGGCTGGGAAAATGGGCCTCCCCAGACCAAATTTTTCTCCAATCCGGACGACAATATCGTCGGATTTGGACGTGGGGAGCACAAACGGCTGGAGATGCTCTAACTCTTTTCCAAACATGGACGGCTCTCCGGAATATGAACAGGAGACGACCTATAACTTCCGCACCCTGGTAGCAGATCGAGGATTGGGCATTGACAAGGATATGATGATTTTACAAAGAATCCACCGAAACATTCACAAACAGAATATCTGAAATACGAGACATAAATCAAAACTTGCATCCCATATAATCAACCCAAAATTACCCTCTTTTGTCACCTTGATGCTTCAGCCACTTACACTAGCTACCCGAGACATTCCTAGTGCTATATTTGGTTGGTACAATATATAATCAATTGTCTATAGTTTACCTAATTTATTTTTATTTTTGAGAGAGTCTATATATAGGTTACCTAATTGTGCATTTGTGTATATAAAAGTTTCCCATTTGTTTCGTGTGATATAGCCATATATATAGGAGGGCCAGAGAACACTTGTGTATTCTAAATGGAGACCTAGCTACATGCAAAATAGTTTTCTCACTACACACGTAAGTTTATGCTTCCGCCTGTTATAGATATACCTGGTCTCTGAGAAGTGGCGTGACCTTATGGCTGAGGTCGGGAACTGCCCGGATCCCATTGAGCGGTGTCAACGTGTCTCCGCAGGACTGCGTCAGTTTCTAAAAGGCTAGGGGCCAACCTCGGAAAGGAAAACCGGGACCTCAAGGCGGAGCTGCTAGCTCGGATTCAAGTCCTTGATGGCCGCGCAGACTCCACTGGCTTGGATGACGAGGGTTGGGCCCTTCGCTACCACCTGGAGAGCCAACTCACCCACCTGCCAAAGGTGGAGGAGGAATATTGGCGACAACGGAGTCGTGTGGATTGGCTCACCAAGGGGGATGCGAATACGGCCTTTTTTCCATGCCTTTGCCAGTGGGTGTCGACGTAAATGCACCATCACCCGCCTCCACACTGATTCGGGCATCATTGTGGAACCAAAGGCTCTGCGAGCACACGTGTATGATTTTTACCGTGCGCTGATGGGGGCTGAAGGGGAACCGAGTCTCTTCCACCTTAACCCGACCATCTGGCACGGATTGGGGCGTGTGTCGGATGTGGAGAATGATAACCTCATGATTGCCTTCTCGGGGGAAGAAATCGATGAGGTCTTGGCCAGCATGAAGATGGACACGACGCATGGACCGGATGGCTTTCCAGTGGCCTTCCTCAAGCGTTTCTGGCACCTGGTGAAACCCTTGATCCTGGATATCGCTAACGGCTTCGCTCTTGGGAGAGTGGACATCTCCAAGCTCAACTTCGGTGTGCTCTGATACGTCTCAAACGTATCTATATTTTCTTATGTTCCATGCTAGTTTTATGACAATATCTACATGTTTTATACATACTTCATATCATTTTGATGCATTTTCCGGTACTAACCTATTAACAAGATGCCGAAGCGCTAGTTCCTGTTTTCTGCTGTTTTTGGTTTCAGAAATCTTACACAGGAAATATTCTCGGAATTGGACGAAACAAAAGCCAAACCTCCTATTTTTCCGAGGGACACATGGAGCCAGAAGGGCAAGCCAGGGGGAGGCCCACGGCCTCCACACCATAGGCTGGGGCGGCCAAGAAGGGGGGCGCGCCGCCCTATGGGGTGGGCCCCTCGGGACTCCACCGACATCGCCCCTTCGCCTATATATCTTCTGTCTCCGAAAACCCTAAAACAATCGACGATATTCCACGAAGAGTTCCATAGCCGCCGCCATCGCGAAGACAAGTTTCGGGGGACAGAAATCTCTGTTCCGGCACGCCGCCGGGACAGGGAATTGCCCCCGGAAGTCATCTCCATCAACACCACCGCCATCTTCATCGCCGTTGCTGTCTCCCATGATGAGGAGGGAGTAGTTCTCCCCCGAGGATGAGGGCTCTACCGGTAGCTATGTGGTTCATCTCTCTCTCCCATGGTGTGATCTTTATGTGATCATGAGCTTTGTGTCACTATTAATCTATGTGCTACTCTAGTAATGTTATTAAAGTAGTCTATTCCTCCTCCATGATGTAAAGTTGACAGTGTGTGCATCATGTAGTACTTGGCGTAGGTTATGATTGTAATCTCTTGTAGATTATGAAGTTAACTATTACTATGATAGTATTGATGTGATCTATTCCCCCTTTCATAGCTATTGGTGACAGTGTGTATGCTATGTTAGTACTCGGTCTAAATTGCAACGGTCTATTATGCACTCTAGAGGTTACTTTAATATGAACTCCGGATTCACTCTCCACGGTGTGATGGTGACTGTGTGCGCATTGTGTGTGATTCCTTTATGAAGTTGTGGAGCTTGTTTACTCCGGCTTGAGGTGCGCTTTTGTAGCCCTACACAATGAATGGTGTTTGTTATGCAAAAAGAGAGTGTTTAAGAGTAGCATTTATTTATTCAGTTATGTGATCATTGTTGAGAGTGTCCACTAGTGAAAGTATGATCCCTAGGCCTTGTTTCTAAGCATTGAAGCACCGTTTCCAACAAGTTATGTTACATGTTCGCTTGCTGCCATCTTTATTTCAGATTGCAATTACTACTTATAATCATCCATATTACTTGTATTTCACTATCTCTTCGCCGAACTAGTGCACCTATACATCTGACAAGTGTATTAGGTGTGTTGGGGACACAAGAGACTTCTTGTATCTTAATTGCAGGGTTGCTTGAGAGGGATATCTTTGACCTCTACCTCCATGAGTTCGATAAACCTTGGGTGATTCACTTAAGGGAAACTTGCTGCTGTTCTACAAACCTCTGCTCTTGGAGGCCCAACATTGTCTACAGGAATAGAAGCGTGCGTAGACATCAAGCTCTCGCTCATCCCGAAAGTCCCCGGGGCGGAGGACATTAGACAGTTCAGGCCGATTGCGTTGATCAACATCATTTTTAAATTTGTCGCTAAAGCTTACGCTATTCGGCTCTCCCCTGTGGCTCGTAGGACCATCAGTAGAACGCAGTCGACATTTATCAAAGGCAGACACATTCATGAGGGAACCCTGTCGCTCCAAGAGATCATCCATGAATCTAAATCTAGAAAACTTAGGGGAGTTTTCTGAAAACTCGATTTCGAGAAGGCTTACGACATGGTGAATTGGCACTTTGTACGGGAAGTGCTCCTGGGTAAAGGCTTTGAACCCGCTTGGGTTCATAGGGCAATGGGCCTGGTCTCGGGGGGCCAGACTGCCATCGCCCTCAACGGTGACATCGGAATTTTTTCCGGAACTGCCGCCGGGTGCGCCAGGGAGATCCTCTGTCTCCTCTCCTCTTCGACTATGTTGTCGAAGCCCTAGCTGCCATTCTAGACAAAGCTAGAGAGTCGGGCCATATTGCGGGTGTGGTCCCACATCTGATTCCTGGGGGAGTCTCCCATCTGCAATACGCAGATGATACCATCATCATGATTCAGCCGGATGGTGTAAATTGTTACTACTGATAAACTCTTGCGAGCAAGTCTGTTTCCAGGTGCAGCTGAATTGACAACTTCGCTGTTAAGGCTTTCAAGTATTCTTTGTCTCCCCTTGTGTCGAATCAATAAATTGGGTTTTACTTCCCGCGAAGACTGTTGCGATCCCCTATACTTGTGGGTCATCATGCACTAACCCTCTAATGAGTTTGTTTTGAGTTTGGTGTGGAGGAAGTTTTCAAGGATCAAGAGAGGAGGATGATACAATATGATCAAGAAGAGTGAAAAGTCTAAACTTGGGGATGCCCCCGTGGTTCATCCCTGTATATTTCAAGAAGACTGAAGCATCTAAGCTTGGGGATGCCCAAGGCATCCCCTTCTTCATCGACAAATTATCAGGTCACCTCTAGTGAAACTATATTTTTATTCCGTCACATCTTATGTGCTTTACTTGGAGCGTCTGTATGTTTTTGTTTTTCTTTTTGTTTGAATAAAATCGGATCCTAGCATTCTTTGTGTGGGAGAGAGATACGCTCCGCTGTTGCATATGAACACATGTGTTCTTAGCTTTATTCTTAATGTTCATGGCGAAGGTTGAAACTGCTTCGTTAATTGTTATATGGTTGGAAGCACTGCATGTGGTAATTGGTATAATGTCTTGAATAATTTGATACTTGGCAATTGTTGTGCTCATATAGATCATGTTTAAGTTCTTGCATCATGTACTATGCACCTATTAATGAATAAATGTTGTAGATCTTGTTAAAATTTGGTTTGCATGATTGGTCTCTCTAGAGTCTAGATATTTTCTGGTGAGGGTTTGAACAACAAGGAAGACAATGTAGAGTCTTATAATGCTTGCAATATGTTCTTATGTAAGTTTTTATTGCATCGGTTCATACTTGTGTTTGCTTCAAACAACCTTGCTAGCCTAAGCCTTGTATTGAGAAGGATTACTTCTCGTGCATCCAAAATCCTTGAGCCAAAAACTATGCCATTTGTGTCCACCATACCTACCTACTACATGGTATTTCTCTGCCATTCCAAAGTAAATTGCTTGAGTGCTACCTTTAAAATTTCATTCCTTTGTCTTTGAAATATATAGCTCATGGGAAAAATAGCTTAAAAACTATTGTGGTATTGAATATGTACTTATGTATCTTATTTCTTATAAGTTGCTTGTTGAGCGGTAACTATGTTTCTGGGGACGCCATCAACTATTAAACCTTTGTTGAATATCATGTGAGTTGCTATGCATGTTCGTCTTGTCTGAAGTAAGGGTGATTTATCATGATCAAATGGTTTGAGTATGCATATTGTTAGAAAAGAACATTGGGCCGCTAACTAAAGCAATGATCCATGGTGGAAGTTTCAGTTTGGACAATAATCCTCAATCTCTTATGAGAATATTATCTGTTGTTGAATGCTTATGCATTAAAGAGGAGTCCATTATCTGTTGTCTATGTTGTCCCGGTACGGATGTCTAAGTTGAGAATAATCAAAAGCGAGAAATCCACTGCGAGCTTTCTCCTTAGACCTTTGTACAGGCGGCATAGAGGTACCCCTTTGTGATACTTGGTTGAAACATATGTTATGCAATGATAATCCATGTAAATCCAAGCTAATTAGGACAAGGTGCGGGCACTATTGCTATTCTATGCATGAGGCTTGCAACTTATAGGATGTCTTATACATAACACATATGCTTTATTACTACCGTTGACAAAATTGTTTCTATGTTTTCAAAATAAAATCTCTAGCACAAATATAGCAATACATGCTTCCCTCTACAAAGGGCCTTTCTTTTACTTTATGTTGAGTCAGTTTACCTACTTCCTTCCATCTTAGAAGCAAACACTTGTGTTAACTGTGCATTGATTCTTACATACTTGCTTATTTGCATTCATCATATTACTTTGTGTTGACAATTATCCATGAGATATGCATGTTGAAAGTTGAAAGCAACTGCTGAAACTTATATCTTCCTTTGTGTTGCTTCGATGTCTTTACTAAGAATCTATTGCTTTATGAGTTAACTCCTATGCAAGTCTTATTGATACTTGTCTTGAGAGTACTATTCATGAAAAGTCTTTGTTATATGGTTCAGTTGTTTATTCATTGTCTTTACCATTGCTTCGAATCGCTGCATTCATTACATATGCTTTACAATAGTATTGATCAAGATTATGATAGCATGTCACTTCAGAAATTATCTTTGTTATCGTTTACCTACTCGAGGGCGAGTAGGAACTAAGCTTGGGGATGCTGATACGTCTCCAACGTATCTATAATTTCTGATGTTCCATGCTTGTTTTATGACAATACCTACATGTTTTGCTCGCACTTTATAATGTTTTGATGCATTTTCCGGAACTAACCTATTAACGAGATGCCGAAGTGCCAGTTCCTGTTTTATGCTGTTCTTTCAGAAATCCTACAAAGGAAATATTCTCGGAATTGGACGAAATCAACGCCCAGTATCTTATTTTTCCCGGAAGCTTCCAGAGCACCGAAGAGGGGCCAGAGGGGAGCCATGCGGGCCCCACCCCACAAGGCGGCGCGGCCAAGGGGTGGGCGCGCCCCCCTACTGTGTGGGCCCCCTAGGACCCCTCCGAGGCTGCCCTTCCGCCTACTTAAAGCCTCCGTCGCGAAAACCCTAAACGAATAAGCCACGATACGAGAAAAGTTCCAGAGCCGCCGCCATCGCGAAGCCAAGATTCGGGGGACAGAAGTCTCAGTTCCGGCACGCCGTCGGGACAGGGAAGTGCCCCCGGAAGGCATCTCCATCGACACCACCGCCATCTACATCGCCGCTGCTGTCTCCCATGATGAGGAGGGAGTAGTTCTTCCCCGAGGCTGATGGCTCTACCGTAGCTATGTGGTTCATCTCTCTCTCTTTGTGATCTAGTTGAATATCATTTATGTGCTACTCTAGTGATGTTATTAAAGTAGTCTATTACTCCTCCATGATGTAATGTTGACAGTGTGTGCATCATGTAGTACTTGGTATAAGCTATGATTGTGATCTCTTGTAGATTATGAAGTTAACTATTACTATGATAGTATTGATGTGATCTATTCCCCCTTTCATAGCCTGACGGTGACGGTGTGCATGCTATGTTAGTACTCGGTCTAAATTGCAATGGTCTATCATGCACTCTAAAGGTTACTTAAATATGAACTCCGGATGTTGTGGAGCTTGTTAACTCCGGCTTGAGGGAGCTCTTGTATCCCTACACAATGAATGGTGTTTGTTATCCAACAAGAGAGTGTAGAGTAGGTTCAGTTATGTGATCAATGTTGAGAGTGTCCACTAGTGAAAGTATGATCCCTAGGCCTTGTTTCCGAACATCGAATCTCCGTTTATTTACTGTTCTACTGCATGTTTACTTGCTGCAATATTTATTTCAGATTGCAACTACTACTCATATTCATCCATATAACTTGTATTTTACTATCTCTTCGCCGAACTAGTGCACCTATACATCTAACAAGTGCATTAGGTGTGTTGGGGACACAAGAGACTTCTTGTATCATAATTGTAGGGTTGCTTGAGAGGGATATCTTTGACCTCTACCTCCGTGAGTTCGATAAACCTTGGGTGATTCACTTAAGGGAAACTTGCTGCTGTTCTACAAACCTCTGCTCTTGGAGGCCCAACACTGTCTACAGGAATAGAAGCGTGCGTAGACATCAAGAGGTACCTATACTAGGGTATGTAAGTGAAAGGTTATGGTTGATGATCCGCGTACTGAGTTACGATGATTCGGGGTTATCCCCGACGGATGAAATCAAATGTTGTGGCACAAGTGTGCAACCTCTGCAGAGTGTAAACCTATTCGAATAGCCGTGTCCACGGTTACAGACGGTTGGAAAGGCCATACTGTTACCGGTGTCTGATATTTCTTGAAAAGGTTGATGAAGTGAATGGTGAATTGAATTGAATTGAATTGAATCACAACTGACTTGTGGGAATGACACTAATGTTCCCACTTGAGTTAGTTAGCACATAAAAGAGTCTTTTACAAAATATTTGTGAACTAAAATTGGCTTTATGCAAATTAAACTAGAGCTTAGCACCCCCTTACGAGAATTGATAGTACTTACACTAGTATTAGTTTGCGAGTACTTAAAGTACTCACGGCTGTGTCCCTGGCTATTCAAATGGCCAGAATATGAGGAGGAGCAGAACTACAAAGGTGACGACCAGCAGGACGCCTACGACAACTAGGAGTTCTTCTAACGTCAAGCGTTGGGTTGTGGACTAGAGAGTCCATTTTATTTACGCTTCCGCTATGAACTGTGTTCGTTGATCAATAGATCAACTATTTGTGTAATATGGATCATGTGATCTGAATTTGTAAGACATGTATGGTTTGTAATGAATGATGGCTTATGATATTCGACTGTTATGTCTTGCAACAACAATATTCCTGGGATTGCGATGAAGGGCATAATAGGCATCTGGACTTAAAAATCCGGGTGTTGACAGGCAGGGTGCCGGAGGAGATCTTCTGAACCCCCCGAGTTAGGGTTGACGGAGGCGGCGTCTATGGAACTGTTTTGGTATTCTGGCTCTCGGTACTAGGGTTTTCGGGGACGAAGGAATAAATAGGCGAAGGGGCAGCATCGGGGGAGCCAGGGGGCTCCCTCCCCACGTCTTGGCGCGGGGGGCCCCACTACTGCGCCGCCCTATGGGGTGGGCCCCCTGCTGGCCTTCCTCGACTTTTCTTCGGTCTTCTGGAACACTCCGTGGAAAATAGGGCCTTGGGATTTTGTTTCGTCCAATTCGGAGAATATTTGTAAACCAACTTTTCTGAAATCAAAAACAGCAGAAAACAGGAACTGGCATTGTGGCATCTTGTTAATAGGTTAGTCCCAGAAAATGCATAAAAACATTATAAAGTGTGAATAAAACATGTAGGTATTGTCATAAACTAGCATGGAACATAAGAAATTATAGATACGTTGGAGATGTATCACTACCCATCGTAACAGCCTCCAAATCCACTTTACTAGGAGGCAGATGTTCATGAGCTGCGTATCGATTATCCCAAGCCCCCCCTAGGCTCTTCGGCTTGCACATAGCCGACCAACGCACCCAATGGTACTTGCGCTTTGTGATGTTGGCTTCCCAGAAGAAGCGTGAGCGATGCTTGTCCAAGGTGTCGTGGATGCCCTCACCCAACAGGCAGATTGCCATAGCGTCAAGAGGCAAAAAAGACAGACATGCGTTAATAAGGGTTAGCCGTGCCGCAGATGACATCAGCTTTCCCATCCAAGGTTCAGCGCGTTTGCCCACCTTGGTCGTCAAGGGACCCTAATCCGCTGCCGAGAGAGCCCGGTCACTGACCGACAGACCCAGATAGATGAAGGGGAAAGTGCCTTGCTTGCAGTTGCGCATGTGTGCAATTCTAAGGCCTTCCGTCTCCTCTACCCCCATCACCATGACCTCACTCTTGTGGAAATTGATCCGGAGACCTGACATGCTCTCAAAGCAAAGTAAGATATAATTCAGGTTCGCAATAGCGAGCAGTAGCAGTAGTGAAATAACAGCAGCAGTGGAACAAAGACAGCAGTAGTGATTATAGTAAACAACAGGATTAAAATACTATAGGCACAGGGATGGATGACGGGCGTTGCATGGATGAGAGAAACTCATGTAACAATCAAAGCAGGGCATTTGCATATAATAATAAAACGGTGTCCAAGTACTAAGCAATCCATAGGCATGTGTTCCGTATATAGTCGTACATGCTCGCAATGAGAAACTTGCACAACATCTTTTGTCTTACCAGCCGGTGGCAGCCGAGCCTCTAGGGAATCTACTAGAAATTAAGGTACTCCTTTTAATAGAGTACGGAGTAAAGCATTAACACTCCGTGAACACATGTGATCCTCACATCACTACCTTCCCCTCCGGTTGTCCCAATTTCTGTCACTTTGGGGCCTCGGGTTCCGGACAGCGACATGTGTATACAACTTGCAGGTAAGATCATAAAACAATGCATATCATCATGAAACAATAACATGTTCAGATCTGAGATCATGGCACTCGGGCCCTAGTGACAAGCATTAAGCATAACAAGTTGCAACAATATCATCAAAGTACCAATTACGGACACTAGGCACTATGCCCTAACAATCTTATGCTATTACATGACCAATCTCATCCAATCCCTACCATCCCCTGCAACCTACAGCGGGGGAATTACTCACACATGGATGGGGGAAACATGGTTGGTCGATGGAGAGGCGTCGGTGGTGATGATGGCGATGATCTCCTCCAATTCCCCGTCCCGGCGGAGTGCCAGAACGGAGTTTCTGGTCCCGAGACGGAGTTTCGCGATGGTGGCGGCGTACTGGATGGTTTCTGGCGACTTCGACTTCCCGTCTCGCGTTTTTAGATCGAAACCCTTAAGTAGTCCAGAGGGGGGCGTCAGAGGCTGGCCGAGGCGACCACACGCTAGGGCGGCGCGCCCCCCCTATAGGCCGCGCTGGCCTAGTGTCTGGGGGCCTGGGCCTCCCCCAGGCCTGCCCTTCTGGCTCCGTGATTCTTCTGGAAAAATAGGCCCTTTGACATAAATTCCGGGGATTTTCCTGAAAGTTGAATTTCTGCACAAAAACGAGACACCAGGGCAATTCTGCTGAAAACAGCGTTAGTCCGTGTTAGTTGTATCCAAAATACACAAATTAGAGGCAAAACAATAGCAAAAGTGTTCGGGAAAGTAGATACGTTTTGGACGTATCAACTCCCCCCAAGCTTAGCTTATTGCTTGTCCTCAAGCAATTCAGTTAACAACTGAGTGCAATAAAAGAACTTTCACGAACACATTTGTTCATATGATGTAAATATTCTCATGATATGGACAAATACTTAGGCAATTCATAATAAGATACATGCAAATAAGATCATCTAATAGCTATGTCAATCATGGAAAGGTACCAACAAATTAATAATAAGCATCATGAATCATGTCTATCAGCAGGATTGCAATGTTCATAAAAAGGGTATGATAAAGTGGTATCTCGCTTGCCCGTATTTGTACAGCAAATCATAAATGCTCGAGCACCTCTGAAGTTCATGGAAAGACTAGAAATAGAGATTGTCAAAGATAAAAGCATCAAAGTTATACCACAGTCAATCACATTTTGGGACAAGCATATTATACTAAGAATGACAGTTGTGCTCTCAAGAAAGTGCTCAAAGAAAGGATGGTGACACAACATGAAAGTAAGAGATTGACCCTTCGCAGAGGGAAGCAAGGATTAACATGCGCTAGACCTTTTCATTTTTAAGACAGGAGTAAAACTATTTTGAGAGGTGTTTGTTGTTGTCAACGAATGGTAATGGGTACACCAACTACCTCGCCAACCAGACTTTCAAGAGCGGCTCCCATGAAGGACGTTATTTCTACCAGCAAGGTAGATCATCCCTCTTCTCTTTTGTTTACACACGTACTTTAGTTTTATTATGGGTGACACTCCCCCCAACCTTTGCTTACACAAGCCATGGCTAACCGAATCCTCGGGTGCCTTCCATCAATCTCATACCATGGAGGAGTGTCTATTTGCAAAATTAAGTTGCTTACTGATGAATCAGGGCAAAACATGTGAAGAGAATTATTAATGAAGTTATTAGTTGGGGCTGGGCACCCCGTTGCCAGCTCTTATTATGAAAGTCTGTCAAAAGTAAATGACAAGGTTGAAAGATAAACACCACATACTTCCTCATGAGCTATAAAATATTAACACAAATTGAGAAGCATTTTGAAGGTTTAAAGGTAGCGCATGAGAATTTACTTGGAATGGTTTGAAATGCCATGCATAGGTATTTATGGTGGACACTTTGGATTAACTTGGTTTTCAGGGGTTTGGAAGCACGAGCAGCGTTCCCGCTCAGTACAAGTGAAGGCTAGCAATAGACTGGGGAGCGACAATCAAGAGAGCAGTCACTGTCATAATCATGCTTGCGGCAAAATAAATTAACGGAGGCATAAAAGTGATACAAAAACTCTGAGGCAAAGTAAATCATCGAGGCTTAATTGACTTTTATTCAGTTATATGCATGCGTGAGCATGTGCCAAGTCGATTCGAATGAATTATTTAGAGGAGGATACCACAATGTCATACCTATTTATGAATAAAACAATGCAAGCAAACATCCATGACATGCCACTCATATTAATAAACTGGAGCTAAACATGAGAGATCATGAACTACTAGACTTTCTTAAATGACATATACCTCACATGAACCAACTAAGCATGCTCACATGGATGAGTATATGTACAAAAATGAAAACAAATAGAGTTCATACCAGCCTCTCACCACAGTCGAATTGTCGTAGATCGTCATTATTGCCTTTCACTTGTGTAGCTTGAATAATATGAAATGAAAACCACGCTCCAGCCACCGAAGTCCATTGAACTCCAAAATGAACTTTACAAAACCAAAGAAGAACAGCAAATATTTTTGGTGTTTTCGAATTGGAAACAAGAATAAAAGGAAACAAGCAAACAAAGCAAAATCTTTTTGGATTTTCTCATAGCAAACCAACGATAGCAAACTAAGCAAAATAAAAGCAAGAAACCAAAATAAGCAAATGGTGAAGAGAAACAACAGAAATATTTTTGGTCTTTTTGTGTTTTAGGAAAGAAACAAAGCAAAACAAGAAAATTAAAACTAGAAGAGTCACATAAACGCAAAGCGGCAGGAATTCGTCAAACTTGACAACAGTACAGTAATCGATTTTTAAGAAATTCTTCCGCTGCCCACCTCGAAAAGTGATCAACTAATGAAAGTTACATAACAACCTGGTGAACATGCACAAAAATTGGCTTCGCAAAATAACTTTCTGGCTGTTTTTGAGAATTTTTTTGGTATCAGTCCAGAATCTGTTTTCAGGCAGCACTTCCCCAAATATCATCTTCCTCTTATTAGAAAACCACTTCAAGAATCTAAACAAGTATATACAAGTATCCAGCAACTATAATATGCAAAGAATGAGTGATGCCGGTATACCTCCCCCCAAGCTTAGGCTTTTGGCCTAAGTGGAGATCAACCCCAGCGAGGGTTAGGGTTCCACGCCGGTGGATCATACATGGCGTAGTCATAATAAGGTCCCGGTGTAGAAGAAAAGGGTGAAGGCTCCACATGCCCAAAATGTTGATGTGAAGAACTTGCTGCATCGGATGACGAGTCGAGGTGTTCCTCGGCCTCCTCCGTGCCGTCCCTTGCATGATGGCCATCCCCCTCTATGTATGCATTCAGTTCACCTTCTGTGACTGACCAATCCTTCCTGGAATCAATGTTAAACAGAACAGGTGCAGGTAATCCTACTAGTCTTTCAGTTTTCTTAGTTGTTCTCCAAGTTTTCTTGTAAAATGTTATCTTGTAAGACATGTTACTCAAATTAGACGAATCAGAAACAAATTCATGTTTAATCATGGAGCCTATGTCAAGTTTCTCTACGGAAAGCTGAATATCAAGATGGTGAGGTTCTACACCATGCATAGCTAATAAACGAGAGGTGATGAGGCCTCCGCAAATTCCTCCCTTCTCACGGTTAGTAGCAAGTCTATAGGCTATCAAAGCACCCAAATTGTAATTCCTATCACCTTGTAATGCAGAGCTAGAAAAGCCAAATCCTGGACAGATAACTTACTTGCATTCTTTCTAGCAAGAACGCACTTGGTGATGAAATAAGCAAAGTAACGAATAGCTGGAAGTTGGATACTACTGATTTTACCACCGTCCTCTGAGAAGCTTCTTCCTTAACAAATCATCTTGTAGAGACTCAAGAGCTCCTGCGGTAGTCCCCTTATATTCTCGCATTATCCCCATTGCGGCACTCTAATTTCTGTACAAAAATCATCGAAAGGCAAGTTGACAGTTTTATTATAAATTTTGTACCGAACCATGGGGTTAGATTGAGACCAATTGAATTCAAAATCCTACACTACAGACATAGTCATTTTTGCATATTGGCATGGTTCACCAACAACAAAATCATCCAACCCTGCACTGGAAATTAGATTTTGAACATCTCGCAAGATTCCTGCACTCCTCATAAAATCTGTGCACGGGTAGTAACAGGGGTATACTCCCTCTTCGCGGTGAACTCTCATGACTTGTTGCACCTCCAATTCTTGTTGGTTTAGTTGATGACTATTCCACTCCATTTTCGGAGAGCAAATGTGCCAAATTTCAGACAGAAATCTGGGCTGAGCAAAGAGATCGAGAAATCTTGAGCTCTTGAGCAGAAACGCGAGTGAGAGAAAGCTGGTGCGAGTTTTTTCGGGAGAGAGAAGAGAATGGGAGGAAGAGATGAAGTGGTGTGGCAAGGAGGGCCCCACACACCAGGGTGGCGCGCCCCCCTTGCTGGCCGCGCCGGCCTGTGGGGTGCCACCCTGGGGTGCCCCACTGGTCATCCCCAGGTGCTCCCAGGTGCCTCTTCAAAAAACAAGACCAACGGTATAATTTTTGTGAAATTTTGAAAACTTTGAAAAATGCACATTTCTGGGTATTAAATTTATTATTACTGGGCAGAAAAAGATTTTGAAATCTCTAATTGACTAAAGAACTTTGCAAAACAAAAGTGCTACAGCAAGTAGAACAAGTGGAGGAAGAAAGAAATGTTGTTTAGCTCCTCTATGCATATAAAAAGTATTTGTTAACAAGGTTGATCAAGTCTTGCCACCAAATAAATTTTACATAGCATAAGAAGAATTAAACCTCAAATCAATCATGTTACCTTGAATTGTATTGATATGGATCCAATCATAATATTTTGATATCCTTCTTTAGGCTCATATATAGGACAATCAATAGCTCCAACTTTGATAGTTCTCACATTAGAAATTGTATTAACTCCACATACTTTATCAATCCTCTTGGGAAAATAAACGGTATGCTCCTTGTCATCAACATTGAAAGTAACTTTTCCTTTATTACAATCAATAACAGCCCCTACGGTGTTAAGAAAAGGTCTCCCAAGAATAATAGACATATTATCATCTTCAGGCATTTCCAACACAACAAAATCAGTTAATATCAAGCAGTTATTAGTAACTTGAACAGGAACATCCTCACATATACCAACAGGAATAGCTGTAGATTTATCAGCCATTTGCAAAGATATATCAGTCGGTATCAACTTATCTAAATAAAGTCTCTTGTAAAGAGAAAAAGGCATAACACTAACACCCGCTCCCAAATCACATAGAGCAGTTCTAACATAATTATTCTTAATAGAACAAGGAATAGTCGGTATACCTGGGTCGCCCGACTTCTTCGGAACTTTGCCGTTGAAAGAGTAATTAGAAAGCATAATGGAAATCTCCTCATTGGGAATTTTCCTTTTATTAGAGACAATATCTTTCATATACTTTGAATAGGGAGGCAATTTAATAGCATCAGTCAAAGGGATTTGCAAGAATAAAGGTTTCATCCAATCGCAAAATTTATTATAGTGTTCTTCTTCCTTTGATTTTAGTTTCTTAGCAGGAAAAGGCATTTGTTTTTGAACCCATGGTTCTCTTTCATTACCATGTTTCTTAGCAGTAAAATCTTCTTTAGTATACTTTTTATTTTTGGCATGCTTTTCAGGTTCATCTTCAACTTCTTCTTTGTCAGAAGCATCATTCTTATCATTATCATGTTCATTACCACTTTCAGTTTCAGCATCAGAAATAGAAATACTATTAGGATCATTAACAGGTTCAGAGGATTCTGATGTCTACGGGTGCTTCTATTCTTGTAGATAGTGTTGGGCCTCCAAGAGCAGAGGTTTGTAGAACAGCAGCAAGTTTCCCTTAAGTGGATCACCCAAGTTTTATCGAACTCAGGGAGGAAGAGGTCAAAGATATCCCTCTCATGCAACCCTGCAACCACAAAGCAAGAAGTCTCTTGTGTCCCCAACACACCTAATACACTTGTCAGATGTATAGGTGCACTAGTTCGGCGAAGAGATAGTGAAATACAGGTGGTATGAATATATGAGCAGTAGTAACGGCACCAGAAAATAGCTTGATGCTACAACTGGCGTGTGGTTGATGGTGGTAATATTGCAGGCAGTACAAATGCAGTAAAACAGTAAACAAGCGATGATTGCAGTATTTGGGAACAAGGCCTAGGGATCATACTTTCACTAGTGGACACTCTCAACATTGATCACATAACAGAATAAATAGATAAATGCTATACTCTACACTCTCTTGTTGGATGATGAACACCACTAATTGTGTAGGATTACATGAACCCTCAATGCCGGAGTTAACAAGCTCCACAATATTCGATATTCATGTTTAAATAACCTTAGAGTGCATGATAGATCAACACAACTACACCAAGTACTAACATAGCATGCACACTGTCACCTTCACACTATGAAAGGAGGAATAGATCACATCAATACTATCATAGAAATAATTAACTTCATAATCTACAAGAGATTACAATCATAACCTACGCCAAGTACTACACGATGCACACATTGTCACCATTACACAGTGCAGGAGGAATAGAGTATTTTAATAACATCACTAGAGTAGCACATAGATGAATAGTGATACAAAACTCATATGAATCTCAATCATGTAAGGCAGCTCATGA
Source organism: Lolium perenne (assembly GCF_019359855.2). Taxonomy (NCBI): domain Eukaryota; kingdom Viridiplantae; phylum Streptophyta; class Magnoliopsida; order Poales; family Poaceae; genus Lolium; species Lolium perenne. The sequence goes on from NC_067247.2 coordinate 316,210,471, forward strand.
GATCATTGTATTGAAGTACATAGGAGAGAGATTAACCACATAGCTACCGGTACAGCCCTTAGCCTCGATGGAGAACTACTCCCTCCTCATGGGAGACATCGGCGGCGATGAACATGGCGGTGGAGATGATGGAGAAGCCTTCCGGGGGCACTTCCCCGTCCCGGCGGCTTGCCGGAACAGAGACTCCTGTCCCCCAGATCTTGGCTTCACGATGGCGGCGGCTCTGAAAGGTTTCTCGTACCGTGGCTTTTCCGTCTCGAAGATTTAGGTCAGGGACCTTTAAATAGGCGAAGAGGCGGAGTCGGAAGGTCGACGAGGCGACGACACAGTAGGGTGGCGCGGCCCACCCCCTGGCCGCGCCAGCCTATCATCTGGGGCCCACAGGGCCCTCCTCTGGTGGCTCTCGGGTGTTCTGGAAGCTTCGTGGGATTTTAAGATCTTGGGCGTTGATTTCGTCCAATTCCGAGAATATTTCCTTACTAGGATTTCTGAAACCAAAAACAGCAGAAAACAGGAACTGGCACTTCGGCATCTCGTCAATAGGTTAGTTCCGGAAAACGCATAAAATTATCATAAAGTGTGAACAAAACATGTAGGTATTGTCATAAAAGAAGCATGGAACATAAGAAAATATCGATACGTCGGAGACGTATCAGCATCCCCAAGCTTAGTTCCTACTCGTCCCCGAGTAGGTAAACGATAACAAAGATAATTTCTGAAGTGACATGCTACCAACATGATCTTAATCATACTATTGTAAAGCATATGAGATGAATGCAGCGATTCAAAGCAATGGTAAAGACAATGATTAAACAACTGAATCATATAGCAAAGACTTTTCATGAATAGTACTTTCAAGACAAACATCAATGAGTCTTGCATAAGAGTTAACTCATAAAGCAATAAATTCAAAGTAAAGGCATTGAAGCAACACAAAGGAAGATTAAGTTTCAGCGGTTGCTTTCAACTTGTAACATGTATATCTCATGGATATTGTCAATGCAAAGCAATATAACAAGTGCAATAAGCAAGCATGTAAGAATCAATGCACAGTTAACACAAGAGTTTGCTTCTTAAGATGGAGAGAAATGGGTAAACTGATTCAACATAAAAGTAGAAAAAAGGCCCTTCGCAGAGGGAAGCATTGATTGCTATGTTTGTGCTAGAGCTTTTATTTTGAAAATATAAAGAGAGCATAAAAGTAAAGTTTTGAGAGGTGTTTGTTGTTGTCAACGAATGGTAGTGGGCACTCTAACCCCCTTGCCAGACAAATCTTCAAAGAGCGGCTCCCATGAAACATTTTTATTTTTGGGTGGCACTCCTTCCAACCTTTACTTTCACAAACCATGGCTAACCGAATCCTCAGGTGCCTGCCAACAATCTCATACCATGAAGGAGTGCCTTTTATTTTAGTTTTATTTAGATGACACTCCTCCCCACCTTTGGTTTCTCAAGCCATGGCTAACCGAATCCTCGGGTGCCGTCCAACAATCACATACCATGGAGGAGTGTCTATTTGTAAAATTATGATGGTTAATTAATTTGGGACTGGGAACCCCATTGCTAGCTCTTTTTGCAAAATTATTGGATAAGCGGATGAAGCCACTAGTCCATTGGTGAAAGTTGCCCAACAAGATTGAAAGATAAACACCACATACTTCCTCATGAGCTATAAAACATTGACACAAATAAGAGGTAATAACTTTTGAAGTGTTTAAAGATAGCACTCTAGCAATTTACTTTGGAATGGTAGAGAAATACCATGTAGTAGGTAGGTATGGTGGACACAAATGGCATAGTTATTGGCTCAAGGATTTTGGATGCATGAGAAGTAATCCCTCTCAATACAAGGCTTAGGCTAGCAAGGTTATTTGAAACAAACACAAGTATGAACCGGTACAGCAAAACTCACATAAGAACATATTGCAAGCATTATAAGACTCTACACTGTCCTCCTTGTTGTTCAAACCCTTACTAGAAAATATTTAGACCTTAGAGAGACCAATCATGCAAACCAAATTTTAGCAAGCTCTATGTATTTCTTCACTAATAGGTGAAAAGTATATGATGCAAGAGTTTAATCATGAGCACAACAATTGCCAAGTATCACATTATTCAAGACATCATACCAATTACTACATGTAGCATTTCCTATTTCCAACCATATAACAATTAACGAAGCAGTTTCAACCTTCACCATGAAAATTAAAAGCTAAGAACACATGTGTTCATATGAACCAGCGGAGCGTGTCTCTCTCCCACACAAGCATTTATTCAAACAAAAACAAAAACAAAAGCAAACAGATGCTCCAAGTAAAGTACATAAGATGTGACCGAATAAAAATATAGTTTCAAGAGAAGGAACCTGATAATTTGTCGATGAAGAAGGGGATGCCTTGGGCATCCCCAAGCTTAGATGCTTGAGTCTTCTTGAAATATGCAGGGATGAACCACGGGGGCATCCCCAAGCTTAGAGCTTTCACTCTTCTTGATCATATTGTATCATCCTCCTCTCTTGACCCTTGAAAACTTCCTCCACACCAAACTCGAAACAAACTCATTAGAGGGTTAGTGCACAATCAAAATTCACATGTTCAGAGGTGACACAATCATTATTAACACTTCTGGACATTGCCCAAAGCTACTGGAAGTCAATGGAACAAAGAAATCCATCCAACACAATAAAAGAGGCAATGCGAAATAAAAGGCAGAATCTGTCAAAACAGAACAGTCCGTAAAGACGAATTTTAAAGAGGCACCAGACTTGCTCAAATGAAAATGCTCAAATTGAATGAAAGTTGCGTACATATCTGAGGATCACTCACGTAAATTGGCATAATTTTATGAGTTACCTACAGAGAATTAGGCCCAGATTCGTGACAGCAAGAAATCTGTTTCTGCGCAGTAATCCAAATCTAGTATCAACCTTACTATCAAAGACTTTACTTGGCACAACAATGCAACAAAACTAAGATAAGGAGAGGTTGCTACAGTAGTAACAACTTCCAAGACACAACAAAACAGTAGCAAAATAAACACATGGGTTATCTCCCAAGAAGTTCTTTCTTTATAGCCTTTAAGATGGGCTCAGCAGTTTTAATGATGCACTCGCAAGAAATAGTAGTTGAAGCAAAAGAGAGCATCAAGAAGCAAATTCAAAACACATTTAAGTCTAACATGCTTCCTATGCATAGGAATCTTGTAAATAAACAAGTTCATGAAGAGCAAAGTGATAAGTATAGGAAGATAAAACAAGTGCAGCTTCAAGATTTTCAGCATATAGAGAGGTGTTTTAGTAACATGAAAATTTCTACAACCATATTTTCCTCTCTCATAATAACTTTCAGTAGCATCATGAGCAAACTCAACAATATAACTATCACATAAAGCATTCTTATCATGAGTCTCATACATAAAATTATTACTCTCCACATAAGCATAATCAATTTTATTAGTAATAGTGGGAGCAAATTCAACAAAGTAGCTATCATCATCAAATATAGGAGGCATATTGTAATCATAATCAAATTTATCCTCCATAACAGGCGGCACCAAAAGACTACTATCATTATAATCATCATAAATAGGAGGTAAAGTATCATCAAAGAAAATTTTCTCCTCAATGCTTGGGGGACTAAAAAGATCATGCTCATCAAAACCAGCTTCCCCAATCTTAGAATTTTCCATATCATTAGCAACAATGGTGTTCAAAGTGTTCATACTAATATGTTCCATGGGTTTTTTAATTTTCGCATCAAACCATCCAAGTCTTAACTCAGGAAAAAGAATAAAAAGCTCCATGTTGCTTTCCATTATGCCAAACTAGTGTAAAACAAGAAACAAAAAGATGCAATTGCAGGATCTAAAGAAAATAGCTTCGAGTACTTACAACGGCGCCGAAAAATAGCTTAGTAGCCGAGATCCGGAGTGTGAGTACCTTTTACCTTTCCTCCCCGGCAACAACGCCAGAAAAGTGCTTGATGTCTACGGGTGCTTCTATTCTTGTAGACAGTGTTGGGCCTCCAAGAGCAGAGGTTTGTAGAACAGCAGCAAGTTTCCCTTAAGTGGATCACCCAAGGTTTATCGAACTCAGGGAGGAAGAGGTCAAAGATATCCCTCTCATGCAACCCTGCAACCACAAAGCAAGAAGTCTCTTGTGTCCCAAACACACCTAATACACTTATCAGATGTATAGGTGCACTAGTTCGGCGAAGAGATAGTGAAATACAGGTGGTATGAATATATGAGCAGTAGTAACGGCACCAGAAAATAGCTTGATGCTACAACTGGCGTGTGGTTGATGGTGGTAATATTGCAGGCAGTACAAATGCAGTAAAACAGTAAACAAGCGATGATTGCAGTATTCGGGAACAAGACCTAGGGATCATACTTTCACTAGTGGACACTCTCAACATTGATCACATAACAGAATAAATAGATAAATACTATACTCTACACTCTCTTGTTGGATGATGAACACCACTAATTGTGTAGGATTACACAAACCCTCAATGCCGAAGTTAACAAGCTCCACAATATTCGATATTCATGTTTAAATAACCTTAGAGTGCATGATAGATCAACACAACTACACCAAGTACTAACATAGCATGCACACTGTCACCTTCACACTATGAAAGGAGGAATAGATCACATCAATACTATCATAGCAACAATTAACTTCATAATCTACAAGAGATTACAATCATAACCTACGCCAAGTACTACACGATGCACACACTGTCACCATTACACCGTGCAGGAGGAATAGAGTACTTTAATAACATCACTAGAGTAGACATAGATGAATAGTGATACAAAACTCATATGAATCTCAATCATGTAAGGCAGCTCATGATATCATTGTATTGAAGTACATAGGAGAGAGATTAACCACATAGCTACCGGTACAGCCCTTAGCCTCGATGGAGAACTACTCCCTCCTCATGGGAGACAGCAGTGGTGATGAAGATGGCGGTGGAGATGATGGAGAAGCCTTCCGGGGGCACTTCCCCGTCCCGGCGGCGTGCCGGAACAGAGACTCCTGTCCCCCAGATCTTGGCTTCGCGATGGCGGCGGCTCTGAAAGGTTTCTCGTACCGTGGCTTTTCTGTCTTGAAGATTTAGGTCAGGGACCTTTAAATAGGCGAAGAGGCGGAGTCGGAAGGTCGACGAGGCGACGACACAGTAGGGGGGCGCGGCCCACCCCCTGGCCGCGCCAGCCTATCATCTGGGGCCCACAGGGCCCTCCTCTAGTGGCTCTCGGGTGTTCTGGAAGCTTCGTGGGATTTTAAGATCTTGGGCGTTGATTTCGTCCAATTCCGAGAATATTTCCTTACTAGGATTTCTGAAACCAAAAACAGCAGAAAACAGGAACTGGCACTTCGGCATCTCGTCAATAGGTTAGTTCCGGAAAACGCATAAAATCATCATAAAGTGTGAACAAAACATGTAGGTATTGTCATAAAACAAGCATGGAACATAAGAAATTATCGATACGTCGGAGACGTATCAGATTCTACAACATTTTTATGTTTCTTCTTCTTTTTCTTAGAAGAAGCACTAGGTTCAATTCGTTGAGAATCTTGTTCAACTCTTTTGGGATGCCCTTCAGGATATAGAGGATCCTGGGTAGAAACACCGCCTCTAGTTATTACTTCATAAGCATGTTTTCTTTAGAACTATTTTTAACAAGTCATTTTGCACTTTAGTGAGTTGATCAATTGAGTTTGAACCATATGAAAATGTTTAACAAGCATCTTAACATCATTGGAGGTTCTCTCCACAATATCATGCAAATTACTAATAGCTTGAGAATTTTCCATTAAATGATTCTCTACTCTCATATTAAAATTTTCTTGCTTAACAATATAATTATCAAACTCATCTAAGCATTGAGAAGGAGGTTTTGAATACGGAATATCTTCCCTAGTAAAGCGTTGAAGAGAGTTTACCTCATTCATGGATGATGGGGGAATTATCTTACATAAATCTTCTATGGGAGGTAAGTTCTTCACATCTTCGGATTTAATACCTTTCTCCTTAAGAGACTTCTTGGATTCCCTCATATCTTCATCATTTAATTTAATTAAACCCCTTTTCTTCAATACTGGCGTCGGAGCTGGTTCAGGTGTAGTCCAATCATCATGATTCCAGCCTATTTTAGCCAATAATTCTTCAGCTTCATCTGGAGTTCTTTTCCTGAAAACACAACCAGCACAACTATCCAAATATGCTCTAGACTCAACGGTTAGTCCACTATAAAATATATCAAGTAAATCATGCTTTTCCAAATCGTGTCCAGGTCGAGCTCTGATAAGAGAGCAAAATCTTGCCCATGCTTCAGGCAATTTCTCTCCATCTTCCTGGTCAAAGCTATAAATTTTCTGCAAAGCAATATGTTGAGCACTAGCAGGAAAATATTTCCGAAAGAAAACATCAAGCAAACCACTTGGACTATCAATAGAACCAGGAGGCAAACTATTATACCAAGTTTTAGCATCATCCTTTAATGAGAAAGGAAAAAATTTAGCAACAAAATAAGTACGCGTCTTGACATCATCAGAAAACAAGCTACTCAAAGTAGAAAGTTCATTCATGTGTTCTACAGCACTTTCTTTTTCAGTACCACAAAAGGGTGTTTTCTCAACAATAGCTATATGAGATAGATCAAGAGAAAAATCATAATATTTATCCTTAATGCTTATAGGAGATGTGGCAAATTTAGGATCAGGAGACAGCTTATATCTAACAGTATGTTGTGCAAGAATTTTTTTAATTTTTCTTGCATCAGCAGTAGCATTGCATCTATCAATAAAATCATCATCAAGTTCCACATAATCTTCATCAGGATCATCACTAGAGTATTCAATAGACTCAGGTGAATTAACAGGTGTAGCAGTATTTTCATTAGGAGTTTCAGTATTTTCAATTTGTCTAGACCTAGCAATTGTAGCATCTAGAAAAGATCCCAATGAACCACTATCATCAAGCATAGCAGAAGCATTATCAAAATTATAAGAGTTTTCAGATTCAGCAGAAATACCAGCATGTGAAGCTTGTGGTGGTGAAACAAGTTGACTTATCACAGATGGTGAATCAAGAGCAGCAGAGGTACTCAGAGTTGTACCTTTTCTTGTAGTGGATGGTAATATGGCGACCTTAGTATCGCGAGGTTTACCCATGATGGAGAATTTGCAGCGAACAATATCAATCCAAGTGAACTTCCAAATAAAGCTATGCTCCCCGGCAACGGCGCCAGAAAATAGTCTTGATGACCCACAAGTATAGGGGATCGCAACAGTCTTCGCGGGAAGTAAAACCCAATTTATTGATTCGACACAAGGGGAGACAAAGAATACTTGAAAACCTTAACAGCGGAGTTGTCCATTCAGCTGCACCTGGAAACAGACTTGCTCGCAAGAGTTTATCAGTAGTAACAGTCTATAGCAGTAGCAGTAGTGAAATAACAGCAGCAGAGTAACAAAGACAGCAGTAGTGATTATAGTAAACAGCAGGATTAAAATACTGTAGGCACAGGGATGGATGACGGGCGTTGCATTGTTGAGAGAAACTCATGTAACAATCAAAGCAGGGCATTTGCATATAATAATAAAATGGTGTCCAAGTACTAAGCAATCCATAGGCATGTGTTCCGTATATAGTCGTGCGTGCTCGCAATGAGAAACTTGCACAACATCTTTTGTCCTACCAGCCGTTGGCAGCCGGGCCTCTAGGGAATCTACTGGAAATTAAGGTACTCCTTTTAATAGAGTACCGGAGCAAAGCATTAACACTCCATCAACACATGTGATCCTCACATCACTGCCTTACCCTCCGGTTGTCCCAATTTCTTTCACTTTGGGGCCTCGGGTTCCGGACAGCGACATGTGTATACAACTTGCAGGTAAGATCATAAAACAATGCATATCATCATGAAACAATAACATATTCAGATCTGAGATCATGGCACTCGGGCCCTGGTGACAAGCATTAAGCATAACAAGTTGCAACAATATCATCAAAGTACCAATTACGGACACTAGGCACGATGCCCTAACAATCTTATGCTATTACATGACCAATCTCATCCAATCCCTACCATCCCCTTCAGCCTACAGCGGGGGAATTACTCACACATGGATGGGGGAAACATGGCTGGTCGATGGAGAGGCGTCGGTGGTGATGATGGCGATGATCTCCTCCAATTCTCCGTCCCGGCGGAGTGCCAGAACGGAGTTTCTGGTCCGAGACGGAGTTTCGTGATGGCGGCGGTGTTCTGGATGGCTTCTGGCGATTTCGCCGGCCTAGTGTCTGGGGGGCCTGGGCTTCCCCCAGGCCTGCCCTTCTAGCTCCTTGATTCTTCTGGAAAAATAGGCCCTTTGACATAAATTCCGGGGATTTTCCTGAAAGTTGAATTTCTGCACAAAAACGAGACACCAGGGCAATTATGCTGAAAACATTGTTAGTCCGTGTTAGTTGTATCCAAAATACACAAATTAGAGGCAAAACAATAGCAAAAGTGTTCGGAAAAGTAGATACGTTTTGGACGTATCGGTGCATAATCAAAAATTCACTTGTTCAGAGTTGACATAATCATTCTTAACACTTCTGGACATTGCCTAAAGCTATTGAAAGTTAATGGAACACAGAAATGCATCAAACATAGCAAAACAGGCAATGTGAAATAAAAGGCAGAATCTATCAAAACAGAACAGTCTGTAAAGACGGATTTTTCTGGGGCACTAAACTTGCTCAGATAAAAATGCTCAAATTGAATGAAAGTTGCGTACATATCTGAGCATCACGCACGTAAATTGGCAGATTTTTCCGAGTTACCTACAGAGAATACTACTCAAATTCGTGACAGCAAGAAATCTGTTTCTGCGCAGTAATCCAAATCTAGTATCATCTTTACTATCAAAGACTTTACTTGGCACAACAATGCGATAAAATAAAGATAAGTAGAGGTTGCTACAGTAGTAACAACTTCCAAGACACAACAAAACAGTAGCAAAATAAAAACATGGGTTATCTCCCAAGAAGTGCTTTCTTTATAGCCATTAAGATGGGCTCAGTAGTTTTAATGACGCACTCGCAAGAAATAAGAGTTGAAGCAAAAGAGAGCATCAAAAAGCAAATTCAAAACAAATTTAAGCCTAACCCACTTTCTATGCATAGGAATCTTGTAAATAAACAAATTCATGAAGAACAAAGTGACAAGCATAGGAAGATAAAACACGAGTAACTTCAAGATTCTCAACATAAAGAGGGGAAACTTAAATTTATTACGATGCATATAACCATCTTTCCCTCTCTCATAATAACTTTCAGTAGCATCATTGATGAAATCCACAATATACCCATCACTTAAAACATTCTTATCATGGTTCATATGCATAAAAGTATCATTAATTTTGGCATAAGAAGAGTTCTTCTCATTAATAGTAATTGGAGCAAGATTATTATTAAGAATTTGAACATGGTAAACAATTTGCATACTAAGGGAATTGTTTTTGGCAATCCAATCATAACTACGACAAGTTTCAAAAGGATAGTTATAACCTATATCATAGCAATCTTTATAATAATCATCAAAGGTCGGAGGCATAGTGTCATCATAAGAAATAGAATAGTTATCTTTCACAGTATGTTCATCTGTGACCATACCATCATTGTTACTAGAAGGAGATGTATCAAACATATAATGATCAGTAGCAAAAGGATTTTCAAACACCTCATCCCCAAGCTTAGAGCTTTCTATATCATTATGGGAGGAAGCATGGATAGTACTGATACTATGGCAATTATTAACATCATCATTTTCAGAATTAGTTTCCCAGAGATTTTCAATATCAAAAGTAGTGTGCTCTTTCAAATCATGATCACTAATGTAGGTAAAGGGCATAGGAAGATCATTGTACTCAGATTCATTATCATAATAATCATTAGGAGCAACATACTTACGGTTACCTATCGTTATCTCATACACGCGGGGATATGCCGTTACCTCTTTCTCTTTATTCCCCTTCTTCTTCTTCATTCCCTTCTTCTTCTTCTTCTTCTTCTTCTTCTCTTCCTTCTCCTCGTTCCCTTCTTTAGGAGGAAGAGGCTTGAAGGGAGGCTTCTCCACATAACCTGATTATTTCCAGAAAAAATAGAAGAAACTTGGGAGGATTCCTCCTTTTCATTAATAAGTTCAAAACACACAGCGGTCCTATCATATTTTGGCAAAGTGTCATCTTCTAAAATATTTTGTATGTAAGTATTTGTATGGAAATTATCAATGCAATAAGAAAAACACCCATGCAGGACATCATCAATATCAAGATCACTCATATGTAACAAAGAGATTTTTCTTGATAACTCTTCACACCACAAAAATAAAGTAAGTTCATCATGCTGATTAGGAGTAATTTCATCATCACAATACAAATTTGCAGCACTCATGGGGTTCGAATTATCATTGGAGGAGCATTGAAAATTAAAATGACCCACTCTATGACAAAGTTCACAAATAAAAGGATAGATGGCACAAACTTTTTTACCAAGATCATCTAGAGCCCTAGACCACTTTCTAGTTTTTTCATTCATATGATGGATACAATATTCATCTTCGATTTGATTAATTCCACAGGGTCTATGCATTCCACAAAAATTAACATGCTTATAAGAAATAGCATTTTCAGAAGTTTGGGCATGTTTATTGCAATCATTAACAACAATTCCATTTTCCATGCAAGTGTCTTTAAAAGGTTCATGATACTTATCAAAATTCTTCCTAGGTAATTCAAAATGAGAGGCAAAAGCTTTATAAAGATTTTCAGCAACTTGAGAGTCAAGACCATAAGTAGCACTCATATTTCGAAATTTACCAGTATCCATAAAAGTTTCAATGCATTCATAATCATAATTTATACCTGACTCTCTACCTTTGTCGTTCTCCCAATCTTCAGTATTCTCCTGAATCCGATCAAGAAGATCCCATCTAGCTTCAACCTCCTTGCTTGTGAAAGATCCCTCCAAACAGGCATCTAGATAGTCCTTGTGATGTCCTGAAAGCTGATACGTCCAATTTGCATCACTATTTTATATCATAATTTGCTGTTATTCATTGATATATTTCATATTGGGACACAATACTTATGTTATTTCATCTATTTTGCATGTTTCATCATTATTGGAGGATCAAGCACCGGAGCCAGGATTCTGCTGGAAAAGGCACCGTCAGAACGCGATATTTCGGAAGATCAACTGTGGAAGGAAATTATACCAAAAATCCTATTTTTCAAGATGACGAAGGAAGCCAGAAGGAGGAGCCAGGAGGACCCAGGGTGGGCCCACACCCTAGGGCGGCGCGGCCCATGCCCTGGCCGCGCCGCCATGTGGTTTGGGGGGCCCACGGCCCCTTTCGCCTCCTTTTCTTCGCGAAATCCTTCGTCCCGAAAACCTAGGCCACAGAGGGTACCTCGCGAAGAGTTACAGCCGCCTCTGCGGGGCGGAGAACACCAGAGAGAAAAGAGCTCTCCGGCGGGCAGGAATCCGCCGGGGAAATTCCCTCCCGGAGGGGGAAATCGACGCCATCGTCACCGCCATCAAGCTGGACATCATCTCCATCACCATCATCATCATCTCCACCATCATCACCGCCGTCTCCACCGCTGGACACTGTCACCGCCGTAGCAATTTGGGTTTGATCTTGATTGTTTGATAGGGGAAACTCTCCCGGTATCGATCTCTACTTGTTGTTGATGCTATTGAGTGAAACCATTGAACCAAGTTTATGTTCAGATTGTTATTCATCATCATATCACCTCTGATCATGTTCCATATGATGTCTCGTGAGTAGTTCGTTTAGTTCTTGAGGACATGGGTGAAGTCTAAATGTTAGTAGTGAACTATGGTTGAGTAATATTCAATGGTATGATATTTAAGTTGTGGTGTTATTCTTCTAGTGGTGTCATGTGAACGTCGACTACATGACACTTCACCATTTATGGGCCTAGGGGAATGCATCTTGTATTCGTTTGCCAATTGCGGGGTTGCCGGAGTGACAGAAACCTAAACCCCCGTTGGTATATCGATGCAGGAGGGATCGCAGGATCTCAGAGTTTAAGGCTGTGGTTAGATTTATTCTTAATTACTTTCTTGTAGTTGCGGATGCTTGCAAGGGGTATAATCACAAGTATGTATTAGTCCTAGGAAGGGCGGTGCATTAGCATAGGTTCACCCACACAACACTTATCATAACAATGAAGATTATTTAGCCGTATGTAGCAAAAGCACTAGACTAAAATCCCGTGTGTCCTCGAGAACGTTTGGTCATTATAAGTAAACAAACCGGCTTGTCCTTTGTGCTAAAAAGGATTGGGCCACTCGCTGCAATTGTTACTCTCGCACTTTACTTACTTGTACTTTATTCAACTGTTACATCAAACCCCCCTGAATACTTGTCTGTGAGCATTTACAGTGAATCCTTCATCGAAACTGCTTGTCAACACCTTCTGCTCCTCGTTGGGATCGACATTCTTACTTATCGAAAATACTACGATACACCCCCTATATTTTTGGGTCATCAAGACTATTTTCTAGCGCCGTTGCCGGGGAGTGAAGCGCTATTGGTAAGTGGAATTGGTAAGGAAAACCTTTACTGTTTGTGCTGATTTTATTTCTGCCTGCTGCTATAAGTCATTATGGAGAGATCTTCTCTTCAATTTTTATTTGGGAAATCTACTACTACTGCAACGGTAGTGGATGAGGCGCCAGGTGAGGAAGTGATACCATATAAAATACCTATGAAAATTATTGAACGTGTTATGGATAACCGCTATGAAGGGGATGGAACTGTCCATCCCGGTGATCATTTACTGTTTTTGCATGAATTATGCGGGTTATTCAAATGTGCAGGTATTGCTATGGATGAAGTGAGGAAGAAACTATTCTCTTTATCGCTGTCCGGTAAGGCGGCGCATTGGTATAAATTACTGGATAATGGGGATTCTCTTGAATGGAATGATATTGTGCCCCGGTTTTATTCTAAGTTCTATCCTCCAAGTGAAATTCATAAGGATCGGAATCGCATATATAATTTTTGTCCTCATGATGGAGAGAGTATTGCCCAAGCTTGGGGGAGATTGAAGTCTTTAATGCTCAAATGCCCCATTCATGAGCTTCCTGGTAATGTTATTATTGATAATTTCTATGCAAGACTTTCTTTTCAAGACAAGACCTTGCTGGATACTTCTTGTTCTGGATCATTTACACGCAACAAAGAAGAGTTTAAAAGGGACCTTCTTGATAGGATCCAAGAAAATACTGAAGGTTGGGAGAACGACAAGGATAGAGAATCAGGTATAATTTATGATTATAAATGCATTGAAGCTTTTATGGATACTGATAAATTTCGTAATATGAGTGCTACATATGGTCTTGATTCTCAAGTTGATGTAAATCTTTATAAAGCTTTTGCCTCTCATTATGAATTGCCAAAGAAGAATTTTGATAAGTATCATGAACCGTATAAAGATAAAATTGATTCATCTATTAATAAATGCGTTGTAGTTGAAACTGCTGATCATGTTATTCCTGAAGCTTATATTGAAAAAACTCCTTTCCCTGCTAAAATGAAGGAGTACTCTGTTATAAATAGTGCGGTTCATAAAAGTGAAAAGAAACCTGTAGAACCTGAAGAACAAATAAAAGTTGAACCTGCTGCTGCAATAGTTAAAGATCTTGTGACTGAAAATGTGGAGGATGGTCATATTATTTTCTGTGAAGATGCTTCTAATATTGTTTCACATCCTAATAAACCCAAACAAGCTAGTGTTCCTATGCTATCTGTTAGAATTGGTGATCATTGCTATTATGGATTATGTGATATTGGTGCAAGTGTTAGAGCTATTCCTTATGAGCTTTACACGGAGATTATGCACGAAATTGATTCTTGCGAACTTGAAGATATTGATGTGATTATTCAGCTGGCTAATAGAGAAAATATTTCTCCAATTGGTATTGTTCGAGATGTGGAAGTTTTATGCGGTAAGATTAAATATCCTGCTGACTTTTTGGTACTTGGTTCTGCTGCTAGTGATTATTGTCCTATTATTTTCGGTAGACCTTTTCTAAATACTTGTGGAGCTATTATAGATTGCAAGAAAGAGAAAATTTTGACTAAATTTGCTGGTGAATCTTATGAGTTTAACTTCTCTAAATTTACCAAAACTCCTTATAAAGCTGATTTGCCTAGTGATGATTTTAAAATGGAGCAATGTGCATCTATTGTTCTTGTTCCTAACAATCCTTTGCAGCAACATTTGGAGGATAGCGAGAGTGAAGTTTTTAGGAAAGAAAGAGATGAGCTTGAGGAAATTTTTCTTCGCCAACCCATTCTCAAGCATGATTTACCGGTGGAAGACTTGGGTACAACACCGCCACCAAAGGAAGATCCTGTTTTTGATTTAAAGCCTTTGCCTGATAATCTTAAATATGCTCATATTGATGATAAGAAAATATATCCTGTTATTATTAGTTCTAAGCTTTCAGAGATTGAGGAAGAAAGGTTATTGGAAATATTGAAGAAGCACCGAGGAGCTATTGGCTACACTCTTGATGATTTGAAAGGGATTTCTCCTTCTATTTGCCAACATGCTATTAATATGGAAGATGATGCAAAGCCTGTTGTTGAACATCAGCGTCGTCTAATTCCGAAGATGAAGGAAGTGGTAAGGAATGAGGTATTACGACTTCTTGAAGCTGGTATTATATATGCTATTGCTGATAGTAGATGGGTTAGTCCTGTGCATTGCGTTCCCAAGAAAGGAGGAATGACTGTTGTGCCTAATGATAATGATGAGCTCATTCCTCAAAGAGTAGTTGTAGGGTATAGAATGTGCATTGATTTTCGAAAAGTTAATAAAGTTACTAAGAAAGATCATTACCCTTTACCATTTATTGATCAAATGCTAGAAAGATTGTCTAAAAATACTCATTTTTGTTTTCTTGATGGTTATTCTGGGTTTTCACAAATTGCTGTTAAAGCTAAAGATCAAGAGAAAACCACTTTCACTTGTCCCTATGGAACTTATGCTTATAGACGCATGCCTTTTGGTTTATGTAATGCTCCTGCTACTTTTCAAAGATGCATGTCTGCTATTTTTCATGGTTTTTGTGAAAGTATTGTAGAGGTATTCATGGATGATTTTTCCGTCTATGGGAATTCTTTTGATAGTTGCTTGCGAAACCTTGATAAAGTTTTGCAGAGATGTGAAGAAACTAACCTTGTTCTTAATTGGGAGAAATGCCACTTTATGGTTAATGAAGGAATTGTATTGGGACATAAAATTTCTGAGAGAGGTATTGAAGTTGATAGAGCTAAAGTTGAAGCAATTGAGAAGATGCCCTATCCGAGGGATGTTAAAGGTATTCGTAGTGTTCTTGGTCATGCTGGGTTTTATAGGAGATTTATTAAAGATTTCTCCAAGATTTCAAAGCCTCTTACTAATCTTCTTCAGAAAGATGTACCTTTTGTTTTTGATGATGATTGTAAGGAAGCTTTTGAAACTCTTAAGAAAGCCTTAACAACTGCTCCTATAGTTGAACCTCCTGATTGGAACTTACCCTTTGAAATTATGTGTGATGCTAGTGATTTTGCTGTAGGCGCTGTTCTTGGACAGCGAGTAGATAAAAAACTGAATGTTATTCATTATGCTAGTAAAACTCTTGATGCTGCTCAAAGAAATTATGCTACAACTGAAAAAGAATTATTAGCTGTAGTCTTTGCTTGCGATAAATTTAGACCTTATATTGTTGATTCAAAAGTTACTATTCATACTGATCATGCTGCAATTAGATACCTTATGACAAAGAAAGATGCTAAGCCTAGGCTTATTAGATGGGTACTTCTTTTGCAAGAATTTGATTTACATATTGTAGATAGGAAAGGTGCTGATAATCCTGTTGCTGATAACTTGTCTAGATTGGAAAATATTGCTTATGATCCTGTTCCTGTTAATGATAGTTTTCCAAATGAACAATTGGCTGTAATAAAGGTGAGCTCGCGAGACAGTCCTTGGTATGCTGATTATGCTAACTTTATTGTTTCCAAGTACTTGCCTCCAACCTTTTCAGTTCAGCAAAGGAGGAAATTCTTTTATGACTTGAGGCATTATTTCTGGGATGACCCACACTTATATAAAGAAGGAGTGGATGGTATTATGCGAAGATGTGTTCCCGAATATGAACAACAAGAGATATTGAGTAAATGTCATGGTAGTGCTTATGGAGGACATCACGCCGGAGAAAGAACCGCGCAAAAGGTTCTACAATCAGGTTTTTATTGGCCAACTCTCTTCAAAGATGCGAGAAAGTTTATTTTATCTTGTGATGAATGCCAAAGGGTTGGTAATATCTCCAGACGTAATGAAATGCCTATGAATTATACTCTTGTTATTGAACAGTTTGATTGCTGGGGATTTGACTTCATGGGACCTTTTCCGTCTTCAGAAGGTAACACTCACATACTTGTTGCTGTTGATTATGTTACTAAATGGGTGGAAGCTATACCTACAAAAAGTGCTGATGGTGAGACCTCTTTAAGAATGCTTTTAGATATTATTTTTCCTAGATTTGGAGTGCCTAGATATATTATGACTGATGGAGGTTCTCATTTTATTCATGGAGGTTTTAGAAAAACTCTTGCTAAGTATGGTATTAATCATAGAATTGCTTCCGCTTATCATCCTCAAACTAGTGGTCTAGTAGAATTATAAAATAGAGAGATTAAATCTATTTTGGGAAAGATCGTTAATAAAACTAGAAAGAATTGGGCTAGTAAATTGAAGGATGCACTTTGGGCTTATAGAACTGCTTACAAAAATCCCATGGGAATGTCACCTTATAAAATGGTTTATGGGAAAGCTTGTCATTTACCTTTAGAACTAGAGCACAAAGCTTATTGGGCTGTTAGAGAATTAAATAAAGATCCTAAACTTGCCGGTGATAAGAGGTTGTTGCAATTAAGTTCTCTAGATGAATGGAGAAGTGAAGCTTATGAAAATGCTAAACTCTTTAAAGAGAAAGTTAAAAAATGGCATGATAGAAGGATTATCAAAAGAGAATTTAATATTGGGGATAAAGTCCTATTGTATCGGTCTCGTCTCAGATTCTTTGCAGGGAAATTACTCTCGAAATGGGAAGGACCATATGTTGTCGAGGAGGTGTTTCGTTCAGGAGCAATCAAAATTAGCTCTCTCCAAGGCAATGCTACGCAAGTGGTGAATGGACAAAGACTCAAGCATTATATCTCAGGTGATTCCTATAATGTTGATGTTGATATTATTCAAGTGGAAACACCGGAGGCTTTCATAAAAGGGCAAATTGACAGTCCGCCAGAACTCGACTTTGAATAGGTAACAGTACTGGTAATGAAAAGTACGCAATTTACTTTCCGAACAATATTTTTGCTATTTTTGGAAAATATGAAAAATTACGAGTTCGAAACAGAGTGGAAAGGACGCACGAGGGGCTGCCACCATAGGCCGGCGCGGCCTGGCCTGGGCCCGCGCTGACCTATGGTCTGGCCGCCTCGTCGCCCCTTTCCGACTCTGGTTCGATCTGGTACTTTCCTTTTGTCGTGAAAATTTTTGCTATATAATCTCCCGGACCCCTGGAGGTCCGTATATCGTTTTCTCGACGTGTTTTGTTTCGAGCTGTTTCTGCCAGGATCTGTTTTCGGTCTAGAAGCACCATGGCCTCCAACAACAAGGGCAAGGGGCTTTCGGAGGAAGAAGTGAAGAAGGTGCCATCAAGACAAGAGCAGCAAGCCGGTGGGAGCAAGCAAATCTTGGTGGGATCTGTTGACACTCGACGTTCTTTTTCTCATAACCTGCAGGGACCTTTACCACCCGCTCTTAGCCTCGACTCCTTCCCTATGTTGGAAGAAGTTCTATGGACTACCGATGAGTTTTGTGATCAATATCGGGCTCTAAGAAGAGAAGTGGAGATACTCCAGGAGGAGAATTGCCGTCTCCGAAGAATGCTGGAATACCACTCGATTCGCATCACAAGATCATCATCGCCAAAGGAGTAATTCATCATCGGTATTGGCATCCCCTTGGTTTGTTCCAAGCTTGGGGGAGTGCCGCGGTATCACATCATCACTACCTTTTAGTTTTATTGTCAAGTAGTGTCATATCATGAGTAGGGAAGTTATCATATAAGATGGGTTGCAGTTTGGAAGTATCTCTCCTTTAGTTGGTTATCTATGTATCCCTTGGTGTGAGTTATCGTTATGGAATATTAATGAGAAGTCTTATCATTTACATATTGCACATCTTATTCTAGTTTGCAATCTCTATCATATGATTTACCTTGTTGTTAGTATTGGTATCACTTTGGGAGCATTGAATAAATCTATTTGGTTTTGGCAAACTTAGCATTGGTCAATAGCAACAACACTTTGAGGTTTAAGTAGAAAAGAGAAATACATGTAGATGTTTCATTGTCTTTCTTTCTTGTTAGCTCATAGCTTATTATTCTGAAGTTAAAACTGTTTGTGCTTGCAAGGAAGATGCATGATTGTTTCTATCACATGTATATTTGTTTGTTTCCCTCGACTCTTATGCTTGCTAATTAACCTTGCTAGCCAAAGACCTGTACTGAGAGGGAATACTTCTCGTGCATCCAAACCTTAACCCAAACCTATGTCATTTGTGTCCACCATACCTACCTACTACATGGTATTTTCTGCCATTCCAAGTAAATACTTTATGTGCTACCTTTAAACAATTCAAAACTTAGTATCTCTTATTTGTGTCAATGTTTCATAGCTCATGAGGAAGTATGTGGTGTTTCATCTTTCAATCTTGTTGGGCAACTTCCACCAATGGACTAGTGGCTTCATCCGCTTATCCAATAATTTTGCAAAAAGAGCTGGCAATGGGATTCCCAGTCCCAAATTAATTAAACTAAATAGACACTCCTCCATGGTATGTGATTGATGGACGGCACCCGAGGATTCGGTTAGCCATGGCTTGTGTAAGCAAAGGTTGGGGGGAGTGTCATCATCATAATAAAGCTAAGATAAAAAGGCACTCCTTCATGGTATGAGATTGTTGGCAGGCACCCGAGGATTCGGTTAGCCATGGTTTGTGAAAGAAAAGGTTGGAAGGAGTGCCACACAAAATGAAAATAATATGGGAGCCGCTCTTTGGAGGTTGTCTGGCAAGGGGGTTAGAGTACCCGCTACCAGTCGTTGACAACAACAAACACCTCTCAAAATGTTACTTTTATTCTCTTTACATGATTGCAAAACTGAAAAAGCTCTAGCACATGATTTAATCCCTGCTTCCCTCTGCGAAGGGCCTGTCTTTTACTTTATGTTGAGTCAGTAAACCTATTTCCCTCCATCTCAAGCAAGCATTTGAGTAGTTGTGATCAAACCATTATATTGTGATTTGCTTCATCATGTCTTTTATTCTTCCTTGTTTAGTACAAGTTTTATCTGAATGAATATAGCTTTGCAAGTTATCAATGATTATGAAAAGACCATTATGATTGAGTATGCAAGTTGTGCCTTATAAACTTTAACATGAGAGCGCTGCTCAATGAGATAAATATAATCTGTTAATTGTTCTCTGACCAAGAACGAAGTTTGCCATCACCAATTATGATTCCTTATGCACCTTTACTTGTGATTACCTTATACTTGTTTCAAGTTGAATTATAAGAGGGTGTTTACTATAATGTCTTGTGTGAATGAATATGATGCTTCTTGTCCGTATTTTATTTATCGACTCTTCACTCCATAAACATGTGGTCCTGTCTATCGAGCTCAGTTTCGCTTGGGGACAAGCGAAGTCTAAGCTTGGGGGGAGTTGATACGTCCAATTTGCATCACTATTTTATATCATAATTTGCTGTTATTCATTGATATATTTCATATTGGGACACAATACTTATGTTATTTCATCTATTTTGCATGTTTCATCATTATTGGAGGATCAAGCACCGGAGCCGGGATTGGCTGGAAAAGGCACCGTCGTAACGCGATATTTCGGAAGATCAACTGTGGAAGGAAATTATACCAAAAATCCTATTTTTCAAGATGACGAAGGAAGCCAGAAGGAGGAGCCAGGAGGACCCAGGGTGGGCCCACACCCTAGGGCGGCGCGGCCCATGCCCTGGCCGCGCCGCCATGTGGTTTGGGGGGCCCACGACCCCTTTCGCCTCCTTTTCTTCGCGAAATCCTTCGTCCCGAAAACCTAAGCCACAGAGGGTACCTCGCGAAGAGTTACAGCCGCCTCTCGCGGGGCGGAGAACACCAGAGAGAAAAGAGCTCTCCGGCGGGCAGGAATCCGCCGGGGAAATTCCCTCCCGGAGGGGGAAATCGACGCCATCGTCACCGCCATCAAGCTGGACATCATCTCCATCACCATCATCATCATCTCCACCATCATCACCGCCGTCTCCACCACTGGACACCGTCACCGCCGTAGCAATTTGGGTTTGATCTTGATTGTTTGATAGGGGAAACTCTCCCGGTATCGATCTCTACTTGTTGTTGATGCTATTGAGTGAAACCATTGAACCAAGTTTATGTTCAGATTGTTATTCATCATCATATCACCTCTGATCATGTTCCATATGATGTCTCGTGAGTAGTTCGTTTAGTTCTTGAGGACATGGGTGAAGTCTAAATGTTAGTAGTGAACTATGGTTGAGTAATATTCAATGGTATGATATTTAAGTTGTGGTGTTATTCTTCTAGTGGTGTCATGTGAACGTCGACTACATGACACTTCACCATTTATGGGCCTAGGGGAATGCATCTTGTATTCGTTTGCCAATTGCGGGGTTGCTGCAGAGTGACAAACCTAAACCCCCGTTGGTATATCGATGCAGGAGGGATCGCAGGATCTCAGAGTTTAAGGCTGTGGTTAGATTTATTCTTAATTACTTTCTTGTAGTTGCGGATGCTTGCAAGGGGTATAATCACAAGTATGTATTAGTCCTAGGAAGGGCGGTGCATTAGCATAGGTTCACCCACACAACACTTATCATAACAATGAAGATTATTTAGCCGTATGTAGTGAAAGCACTAGACTAAAATCCCGTGTGTCCTCGAGAACGTTTGGTCATTATAAGTAAACAAACCGGCTTGTCCTTTGTGCTAAAAAGGATTGGGCCACTCGCTGCAATTGTTACTCTCGCACTTTACTTACTTGTACTTTATTCAACTGTTACATCAAACCCCCCTGAATACTTGTCTGTGAGCATTTATAGTGAATCCTTCATCGAAACTGCTTGTCAACACCTTCTGCTCCTCGTTGGGATCGACATTCTTACTTATCGAAAATACTACGATACACCCCCTATACTTGTGGGTCATCAAAAGCCTTGCATAAAAATTATTAATAATAACATTACGGGGAGCTCATGAATGGGACATTTGAGCATTAGTGACTTCAATCTCCCCCATGCTTGGGAAATACTCTCTCCATCACGAGGATAAAAGTTATAAATGTAATTCCTATCAATATGCACTTCATGAGGAGGATAAAATTTAGAATAAAAGAGAGATACAATTTCCTCCCAACCAAGAGAATGACTATTCTTCAGCAATTTATACCAATGCGCCGCTTTACCAGACAGCGAAATAGAGAATAGTTTCTTCCTCACTTCATCCATAGAGATACCTGCACACTTGAATAACCCGCATAATTCATGCAAAAACAGTAAATGATCTCCAGGATGGACAATTCCATCCCCTTCATAGCGGTTATCCATAACACGTTCAATAATTTTCATGGGTATCTTGAAAGCAGTACTTGCAGTAGGTGGATTTAAAATATCACAAGCATCATTAGAGTTATCGCATACGGGAGATAAAGTATTATCAGAGCAAATTTTCTCCCCTAAAGATGGGAAGCTAAAAAGATCATAAAAACTAGCTTCCCCAAGCTTAGACTTCTCCATAGCATTAGCAGTAATTGCGTTCATACTAATAACATTGCTACTAGCGTGCAAATAAGGTTCCACGGGTTTTTTAATTTTCGCATCACACAATTCATGTCTTAACTCAGGAAATAGATTAAAAAGCTCACTAATTTTTTTTTTTGTTTTCCATTATGCCTAACTAGTGAACAAGAAACAAAAAGATGCAATTGCAGGATCTAAAGGAAATAGCTTCGAGCACTCAAACACCGGCAACAGTGCTAGGAAATAGCTTAGTAGTCGGAGGATGTGAATACCTTTTACCTTACCTCCCCGGCAACGGCGCCAGAAAATAGCTTGATGTCTACACACGCTTCTATTCCTGTAGACAGTGTTGGGCCTCCAAGAGCAGAGGTTTGTAGAATAGCAGCAAGTTTCCCTTAAGTGAATCACCCAAGGTTTATCGAACTTAGGGAGGTAGAGGTCAAAGATATCCCTCTCAAGCAACCCTGCAATTACGATACAAGAAGTCTCTTGTGTCCTCAACACACCTAATACACTTGTCAGATGTATAGGTGCACTAGTTCGGCGAAGAGATAGTAAAATACAAGTGATATGGATGAATATGAGTAGTAGTTGCAATCTGAAATAAATATTGCAGCAAGTAAACATGCAGTAGAACAGTAAATAAATGGAGATTCGATGTTCGGAAACAAGGCCTAGGGATCATACTTTCACTAGTGGACACTCTCAACATTGATCACATAACTGAAACTACTCTACACTCTCTTGTTGGATAACAAACACCATTCATTGTGTAGGGCTACAAGAGCTCCCTCAAGCCGGAGTTAACAAGCTCCACAACATCCGGAGTTCATATTTAAGTAACCTTTAGAGTGCATGATAGACCATTGCAATTTAGACCGAGTGACGTGGGCATTACCCTTCAGGTAACCGTCATTGCCCTATCCTGTATTAACTAGTTGGAGGCCCATGAAAGCGCTTAGAGGCGAGACGGGCCACCAGGATGGCGCACCAGAAGAATCCTTGACGGGCAAGACAAGGAAGCAGCCGAACAAGGAAAGATTAGATTCAAAACTACTGTAAACCTAGTCGTACTCGGTTTGACCTCCTGAGACCTGGCCTCCTATATAAAGGCCAGGAGAGGGCCTGCCGAGGGACACAATCAATCTTAGCAGCCTTAGCCACCAAAAGTCTAGAGCTAGGTCGCCGCAGCGCTTAGCCTCTCGACGAGATCTCAGCCGAACTATTCGGCACCCCATTGTAACCCATTATCTTCATAATCAAGAACAGACAGGCAGGTGATACGTCTCCGACGTATCGATAATTTCTTATGTTCCATGCCACATTATTGATGTTATCTACATGTTTTATGCACACTTTATGTCATATTCGTGCATTTTCTGGAACTAACCTATTAACAAGATGCCGAAGTGCCAGTTCCTGTTTTCTGCTGTTTTTGGTTTCAGAAATCCTAGTAACGAAATATTCTCGGAATCGGACGAAATCAACGCCCAGGTTCCTATTTTCACCGGAAGCATCCAGAACACCCGAGAGCCACCAGGGAGGGGGCACAGGCCCACCAAACCACATGGCGGCGCGGCCAGGGGGGCCCGCGCCACCCTATGGTGTGGGCACCCCAGAAGCCCTCCTGCGCCGCCTCTTCGCCTATATAAAGCCTCCGTCGCGAAAACCCTGATGCGTTCGACGAAACCCACAGAAACCTTCCAGAGCCACCGCCATCGCAAAGCCAAGATCTGGGGGACAGGAGTCTCTGTTCTGGCACGCCACCGGAACGGGGAAGTGCCCCCGGAAGGCTTCTCCATCGACACCGCTGCCATCTCCACCACCATCTTCATCACCGCTGTTGCTCCCATGAGGAGGGAGTAGTTCTCCATCGAGGCTCGGGGCTGTACCGGTAGCTATGTGGTTCATCTCTCTCATATGTGCTTCAATACAATAATCTCATGAGCTGCTTTACATGATTGAGATTCATATGATGATGCTTGTAATCTAGATGTCATTATGCTAGTCAAGTGAGTTTTACTTATGTGATCTTCGGAGACTCCTTGTCCCACGTGTGTAAAGGTGACAGTGTGTGCACCGTGTGGGTCTCTTAGGCTATATTTCACAGAATACTTATTCACTGATGAATGGCATAGTGAGGTGCTTATTTATATCTCTTTATGATTGCAATGTGTTTGTATCACTACTATCTATGTGCTACTCTAGCAATGTTATTAAAGTAGTTTTATTCCTCCTGCACGTGTGTAAAGGTGACAGTGTGTGCACCGTGTTAGTACTTGGTTTATGCTATGATCATGATCTCTTGTAGATTGCGAAGTTAACTATTGCTATGATAATATTGATGTGATCTATTCCTCCTACATATGCATGAAGGTGACAGTGTGCATGCTATGTTAGTACTTGGTTTAGTCTTTTGATCTATCTTACACTATAAGGTTACTAGAATATGAACATTAATTGTGGAGCTTGTTAACTCCGGCATTGAGGGTTCGTGTAATCCTACGCAATGTGTTCATCATCCAACAAGAGTGTAGAGTATGCATTTATCTATTCTGTTATGTGATCAATGTTGAGAGTGTCCACTAGTGAAAGTCTAATCCCTAGGCCTTGTTCCTAAATACTGCTGCGTTACTACTGCTTGTTTACTGTTTCACTGTGTTACTACTGCTGCAATACTACCACCATCAACTACACGCCAGCAAGCTATTTTCTGGCACCGTTGCTACTGCTCATATATATTCATACCACCTGTATTTCACTATCTCTTCGCCGAACTAGTGCACCTATTAGGTGTGTTGGGGACACAAGAGACTTCTTGCTTTGTGGTTGCAGGGTTGCATGAGAGGGATATCTTTGACCTCTTCCTCCCTGAGTTCGATAAACCTTGGGTGATCCACTTAAGGGAAAACTTGCTGCTGTTCTACAAACCTCTGCTCTTGGAGGCCCAACACTGTCTACAGGAAAGGAGGGGGAACGTAGACATCAAGCTATTTTCTGGCGCCGTTGCCAGGGAGGAAAGGTAAAAGGTACTCACACTCCGGATCACGGCTACTAAGCTATTTTCCGGCGCCGTAAGTACTCAAAGCTATTTCCTTTAGATCCTGCAATTGCAACTTTTTGTTTCTTGTTTACACTAGTAAGGCATAATGGAAAACATCTGTGAGCTTTTTATTCTATTTCCTGAGTCAAGACATGAATGGTTTAATGCGAAAATTAAAAAACCCATGGAATCTTATTTGCATGCTGGTAGTAATATTAGTATGAACGCTTTGAACACCATTGTTGATAATGATATAGAAAGTTCTAAGCTTGGGGAAGCTGGTTTTCATGATCTTTTTAGTCCCCCAAGCATTGAGGAGAAAATTTTCTTTGATGATACTTTGCCTCCTATTTATGATGATTATAATGATATTGGTCTTTTAGTGCCGCCTACTATGGAGAGTAATTTTTATGATGATAATACTATGCCTCCTACACTTGATGAGAATAATAATGATAGCTACTTTGTTGAATTTGCTCCTACTACAATTAATAAGAATAACTATGCTTATGTTGGGAGTAGTAATAATTTTATGCATGAGACTCATGATAAGAATGCTTTATGTGATAGTTATATTGTTGAGTTTGCTCATGTCACTACTGAAAGTTATTATGAGAGAGGAAAATATGGTTGTAGAAATTTTCATGTTACTAAAACACCTCTCTATGTGCTGAAATTTTTGAAGCTACACTTGTTTTATCTTCCTATGCTTGTTACTTTGCTCTTCATGAATTTATTTGTGTACAAGATTCCTTTTCATAGGAAGCATGTTAGGCTTAAATTTGTATTGAATTTGCCTCTTGATGCTCTCTTTTGCTTCAAATACTATTTCTTGCAAGTGCATCATTAAAACTGCTGAGCCCATCTTAATGGCTATAAAGAAAGAACTTCTTGGGAGATAACCCATGTGTTATTTTGCTACAGTACTTTGTTTTATATTTGTGTCTTGGAAGTTGTTTACTACTGTAGCAACCTCTCCTTATTTTAGTTTTGTGTTTTGTTGTGCCAAGTAAAGTCTTTGATAGTAAAGTCAATACTAGATTTGGATTACTGCGCAGAAACTGTTTTCTTGCTGTCACGAATCTGGGCCTAATTCTCTGTAGCTAACTCAGAAAATTATGCCAATTTACGTGAGTGATCCTCAGATATGTACGCAACTTTCATTCAATTTGAGCATTTTCATCTGAGCAAGTCTGGTGCCATTTTAAAATTCGTCTTTACGGACTGTTCTGTTTTGACAGATTCTGCCTTTTATTTCGCATTGCTTCTTTCGCTGTGTTGGGTGGATTTCTTTGTTCCATTACCTTCCAGTAGCTTTGAGCAATGTCCAGAAGTGTTAAGAATGATTGTGTCACCTCTGAACATGTGAGTTTTTGATTATGTACTAACCCCTCTAATGAAGTTTATGAGAAGTTTGGTGTGAAGGAAGTTTTCAAGGGTCAAGAGAGGAGGATGATATACTATGATCAAGAAGAGTGAAAGCTCTAAGCTTGGGGATGCCCCAGTGGTTCACCCCTGCATATATCAAGAAGACTCAAGCATCTAAGCTTGGGGATGCCCAAGGCATCCCCTTCTTCATCGACAAATTATCAGGTTCCTTCTCTTGAAACTATATTTTTATTCGGTCACATCTTATGTGCTTTACTTGGAGCGTCTGTATGCTTTTATTTTTGTTTTGTTTGAATAAAATGGATCCTAGCATTCACATTGTATGGGAGAGAGACACGCTCCGCTGTAGCATATGGACAAGTATGTCCTTAGGCTCTACTCATAGTATTCATGGCGAAGTTTCTTCTTCGTTAAATTGTTATATGGTTGGAATTGGAAAATGATACATGTAGTAATTGCTATAATGTCTTGGGTAATGTGATACTTGGCAATTGTTGTGCTCATGTTTAAGCTCTTGCATCATATGCTTTGCACCTATTAATGAAGAAATACATAGAGCATGCTAAAATTTGGTTTGCATAATTGGTTTCTCTAAGGTCTAGATAATTCCTAGTATTGAGTTTGAACAACAAGGAAGACGGTGTAGAGTCTTATAATGTTTACAATATGTCTTTTATGTGAGTTTTGCTGCACCGGTTCATCCTTGTGTTTGTTTCAAATAACCTTGCTAGCCTAAACCTTGTATCGAGAGGGAATACTTCTCATGCATCCAAAATACTTGAGCCAACCACTATGCCATTTGTGTCCACCATACCTACCTACTACATGGTATTTTCCGCCATTCCAAAGTAAATTGCTTGAGTGCTACCTTTAAAATTCCATCATTCACCTTTGCAATATATAGCTCATGGGACAAATAGCTTAAAAACTATTGTGGTATTGAATATGTACTTATGCACTTTATCTCTTATTAAGTTGCTTGTTGTGCGATAACCATGTTTACTGGGGACGCCATCAACTACTCTTTGTTGAATTTCATGTGAGTTGCTATGCATGTTCGTCTTGTCTGAAGTAAGAGCGATCTACCACCTTATGGTTAAGCATGCATATTGTTAGAGAAGAACATTGGGCCGCTAACTAAAGCCATGATCCATGGTGGAAGTTTCAGTTTTGGACATATATCCTCAATCTCAAATGAGAAAATTATTAATTGTTGTTACATACTTATGCATAAAAGAGGAGTCCATTATCTGTTGTCTATGTTGTCCCGGTATGGATGTCTAAGTTGAGAATAATCAATAGCGAGAAATCCAATGCGAGCTTTCTCCTTAGACCTTTGTACAGGCAGCATAGAGGTACCCCTTTGTGACACTTGGTTAAAACATGTGCATTGCGATGATCCGGTAGTCCAAGCTAATTAGGACAAGGTGCGGGCACTATTAGTATACTATGCATGAGGCTTGCAACTTGTAAGATATAATTTACATGATACATATGCTTTATTACTACCGTTGACAAAATTGTTTCATGTTTTCAAAATCAAAGCTCTAGCACAAATATAGCAATCGATGCTTTTCCTCTATGGAGGACCATTCTTTTACTTTCATTGTTGAGTCAGTTCACCTATTTCTCTCCACCTCAAGAAGCAAACACTTGTGTGAACTGTGCATTGATTCCTACATACTTGCTTATTGCACTTATTATATTACTCTATGTTGACAATTATCCATGAGATATACATGTTATAAGTTGAAAGCAACCGCTGAAACTTAATCTTCCTTTGTGTTGCTTCAATGCCTTTACTTTGAATTATTGCTTTATGAGTTAACTCTTATGCAAGACTTATTGATGCTTGTCTTGAAGTGCTATTCATGAAAAGTCTTTGCTATATGATTCACTTGTTTACTCATGTCATATACATTGTTTTGATCGCTGCATTCACTACATATGCTTTACAAATAGTATGATCAAGGTTATGATGGCATGTCACTCCAGAAATTATCTTTGTTATCGTTTTACCTGCTCGGGACGAGCAGAACTAAGCTTGGGGATGCTGATACGTCTCCGACGTATCGATAATTTCTTATGTTCCATGCCACATTATTGATGTTATCTACATGTTTTATGCACACTTTATGTCATATTCGTGCATTTTCTGGAACTAACCTATTAACAAGATGCCGAAGTGCCAGTTCCTGTTTTCTGCTGTTTTTGGTTTCAGAAATCCTAGTAACGAAATATTCTCGGAATCGGACGAAATCAACGCCCAGGTTCCTATTTTCACCGGAAGCATCCAGAACACCCGAGAGCCACCAGGGAGGGGGCACAGGCCCACCAAACCACATGGCGGCGCGGCCAGGGGGGGCCCGCGCCACCCTATGGTGTGGGCACCCCAGAAGCCCTCCTGCGCCGCCTCTTCGCCTATATAAAGCCTCCGTCGCGAAAACCCTGATGCGTTCGACGAAACCCACAGAAACCTTCCAGAGCCGCCGCCATCGCGAAGCCAAGATGCGGGGACAGGAGTCTCTGTTCCGGCACGCCGCCGGAACGGGGAAGTGCCCCCGGAAGGCTTCTCCATCGACACCGCTGCCATCTCCACCGCCATCTTCATCACCGCTGCTGCTCCCATGAGGAGGGAGTAGTTCTCCATCGAGGCTCGGGGCTGTACCGGTAGCTATGTGGTTCATCTCTCTCATATGTGCTTCAATACAATAATCTCATGAGCTGCTTTACATGATTGAGATTCATATGATGATGCTTGTAATCTAGATGTCATTATGCTAGTCAAGTGAGTTTTACTTATGTGATCTCCGGAGACTCCTTGTCCCACGTGTGTAAAGGTGACAGTGTGTGCACCGTGTGGGTCTCTTAGGCTATATTTCACAGAATACTTATTCACTGATGAATGGCATAGTGAGGTGCTTATTTATATCTCTTTATGATTGCAATGTGTTTGTATCACTACTATCTATGTGCTACTCTAGCAATGTTATTAAAGTAGTTTTATTCCTCCTGCACGTGTGTAAAGGTGACAGTGTGTGCACCGTGTTAGTACTTGGTTTATGCTATGATCATGATCTCTTGTAGATTGCGAAGTTAACTATTGCTATGATAATATTGATGTGATCTATTCCTCCTACATATGCATGAAGGTGACAGTGTGCATGCTATGTTAGTACTTGGTTTAGTCTTTTGATCTATCTTACACTATAAGGTTACTAGAATATGAACATTAATTGTGGAGCTTGTTAACTCCGGCATTGAGGGTTCGTGTAATCCTACGCAATGTGTTCATCATCCAACAAGAGTGTAGAGTATGCATTTATCTATTCTGTTATGTGATCAATGTTGAGAGTGTCCACTAGTGAAAGTTTAATCCCTAGGCCTTGTTCCTAAATACTGCTGCGTTACTACTGCTTGTTTACTGTTTCACTGTGTTACTACTGCTGCAATACTACCACCATCAACTACACGCCAGCAAGCTATTTTCTGGCACCGTTGCTACTGCTCATATATATTCATACCACCTGTATTTCACTATCTCTTCGCCGAACTAGTGCACCTATTAGGTGTGTTGGGGACACAAGAGACTTCTTGCTTTGTGGTTGCAGGGTTGCATGAGAGGGATATCTTTGACCTCTTCCTCCCTGAGTTCGATAAACCTTGGGTGATCCACTTAAGGGAAAACTTGCTGCTGTTCTACAAACCTCTGCTCTTGGAGGCCCAACACTGTCTACAGGAAAGGAGGGGGAACGTAGACATCAGCAGGACGTAAGGGTTTTACCTCATCGAGGGCCCCGAACCTGGGTAAATCGCTCTCCCCGCTTGTCTGTGAACCGATGTCTCGTGTCAGCTTGCAGGATTCCATCAACCCTAAGCCCCAATCGGAGGGCATTGCCGAGGAGTACCCTCGACAATTGGCGCCGTCTGTGGGGAGCCTGTCGGCACCAGGCAAGTCATCGGCAGTACCAGTTACATCCGCGGCGTTCTTACTCGAGTCGCCGACGCCAGCAGAACCAAGAGATTCAATCCGCTGCGGGTCCTTCGAGTTCGTGACGCACCACGAAGCGCCTCACTTGATCCCTGCAGGATCACCTGGCGACATGGATGCTACTTTCGGTGGCATCCACTTCATCATAGACTCCAGAGGTTTTCTTCGCCTCCCTAGAACTAGCACATCCGGCCTAAAGGCCGCGATTTCGGAAGGCGTCCCTCCAAAGACAACCCTGAAAGTTCCACCCAGGAGCATCAAGAAAGCAACCGAGAAGATTTCGACGCAATGGCAGGGCGAAGGAAGAGACGAAGGGACTCGCACCGCGAGGAGGAAGGACGAACAGCAGCTCACCTTCGTCAGTTCGAACAAGGATGCCACGACGCGTTATCAATCAAGGGTCACACCCGCTCACCATATCTGTCGGCTACAGAGCAGCTTGAGGCACCATGTTACCTCCACTCCTACATCGATCTGAAGGATGGTCGAGAGAAATCCAGTCACTTGTTAAGGAACTGCCGACATTTTCTGGAAATTCGGCAGTTCTGCGATGACCTCAGAGCCAAGGCCATGTCGAGAGTTCACGCAATGGAGAGAAGGGCAGGGTCCTACAGCTATCCAACAGAACCATATGTACCGGAGCCGTACGTACCAGCAGGAGGAGGCGAGCATGAACCAACTGAGGTGTTTCCGGAACTGTGCGGGCAAGTCAACATGATCCATAAAACCAGCTTTTCAAAGAGGGAGATCAAGAAGTTCTCCCGGGAAGTAAAGTATGCGGAAGTCGCCATGGTCGACACACCCAATTTCATCGACTGGTCGGATCAAAACATCTCCTTCAGTAGGGCGGATCACCCGAAAGCTGTCCCGAGACCTGGCCACGCAGCCCTTGTTCTTGAAGCACAGATTGGAGGGTACAATATGAGCAAAGTGTTCATGGATGGAGGAAGTGGCCTGAACCTGCTATTCGCCAGCACAATGAGAGCAATGGGCTTAACAGTCGATATGCTAACACTACTAGGAAAAGGCTTACCGCCGGCAACCTGAAAAGGCTTACCGCCGGCACTTTCGGATTCGCCGGCGGTAACCTCGCCGGTGGTAATGCCTTACCGCCGGCACCTTCCATTTCGCTAGCGGTAACATGCCGTTACCCCCGGCGCCTTCCCATATTTGCCAGCGGTATTTCTTACCCCCGGCACATGCCAAAGGCGCCAGCACTAGTGAGGTTTACCCCTGGCAAATGTCATGTAAGCCGGCGCTATGTGTGTACAGGATTAAAAAAAAAAGGTAGCCACCAGAACGTCCAGCTTTGCCATATAGTTTTTTTAAACTGTCATTTGCCATATAGTTGCTACTACATTAATTAAGCAATATTACAAAGGTGAGGCCAGCTAAAGCCACGTTTTACAGATACATCCTGAGAAAAAAAACTCATCATAACGCCATCAGAACGTCCACCTTCACCTTGGTCCCGTCATTCATGCCCAAAGTCCAGGGCCATGATAGCATTGATCTCGCCCCAAAGAGACCCCGGATTGGTATCAAACTTGAAAGGCACTATAAATATCAACATAACGCAGTCATTTTCCAGTTATTTGCACTCTTAAAAAGAAATCAGAAAGTAGAAATTGCTGAAAATGATTGTAGCACTTCTATTTTTACCTCAAACATCGACATAGTTTGCTACAGCATAATGGCTAAATTCAGAGAAAATGATATCATACTTTGGACACGTTTAGTGAGATGTACTAGACCAAAATGCATCTTTTTACACTAGATCAAACCACAAAATATAAATAGAACCTAGCTTTCCATGGAATTTTAGAGAGACAAATGAGAATTTGTGACAATATAAATAGAACCATATTGATAGCCTTCATTACATGAATTGCAAAATTCTGAATAGCTAGACTGACTACTTGCAAAGGAATGCACAACCAGTTGATAGCCTTCAATACTACTACCAGTTGTGATTTGTAAATACACAACTTAGAATGAAAATATGGAGGCCTACTTATAATAAGTCGCAAAGGAATGTCCACAGATCTTTAATGTACACATAATCAGTTACAAATATTTATATTGAAATATGCAGATACATACTTATAATGAAAAGATGACAAACATTAATAATGTTACTAAACAAAATGAAACTGAGACTTGAAAATTATCAGCATTTGGCTACGCCACTATTTCCAGTCCATTCAAATTAACAGAATGCAGATAAACAAAAGTGGCTTATGATAATTCATGTACCAAAGTAACTTACGCGAGTCTGCCGATACGCTCCGCATCTCCGACGTCCGCTCTCTTGCAGTGAAGTTTAAATAAATATGAAACTATTTACTGCACTTCACTCTCGAACTGCTATGTACAGATCTGCACTTGGTATTGAACAAGTTAACCTCTTATTTAGACAAGCATACAACAAGATGATCATAAACAACAAAGCGCTGCTATAGCAGTTCTAACTGTCACTTTGTTACGATTGATAAGTAACTAGAGAATAGAAACATGAAATGGATCTGGCATAGCAAACTTCAAGCAATTTCGTGAATGTAGTTTCCTCCCAAACTGTACCTGAAGAAGTGCAAGTGCGTTGCAGACTCGGTTTGATGCACCTGGCGACAAAGTTGGGGGTGAAAGCGCAGGGTAGATTGACACAATTTCTTGCGAGTGTTTCCAAATTCCCAAATACACCAAGTGAGGAAGGCAAGACTTAACCTTTGACAAATTGCATTCGGAACAGCAAGTGCCGACTTGAAAACAAACGGTGACTGATCTCAACAGTTTGACAACATAAACAGAGCATAAGGTAAGAAATCAGGGCCAAAAGCTCCCAGTATTTCTAATTCAATGTCCAAGCATGCACATCCTAAAGATGGGGGACATATGAATTACGCATACCTGAAGCAGGGCAGCGATTGTGCCAAAGGAGTGCCATAGAAGAGGGGCCAGGTCTTGAAATATCTCCCGTTTCTGAAATGAGTACAGTACATTAAGTTAGATTCTCGTTGACTGAACACGCAGTCCTGCAGTTGCGTTGTTCATGCTAATGTAAAACAAAGCTGCGATCCCTCTCAGAGATTGAAAAAAAAACCCACACAATCGTTCCTCGAGAGGAAGGTCTAGAGCCCTAGAAGAGCAGGGCGGACCTTAGATAGCTCGAGGAGGGCGTTCTCGCGCAGGTCGCGGTCGCAGAGGTCGAGCACCAGCTGCTCCGCCGACTCCAACTTCCTGTCACTGGGTTCCTGCGCCGCGGCCGCGCTGGCGCCTCCGCCGATTAGGATGAAGGCCTCTCATTGCCCCGGCCGACGGCGGCGTCCAGCGAGGGCCAGCACCTGGCGGGTGGTATTCGACGCCGGACCAGCAGCCGCTAGCTCCGCTAGGGTTTCGCGGAGGCACGGGGCGGCGCGGGTCTGGGGGAGCAGGGAAGGTGGTGTGGTAGAGGACTACGACATCGTGGC
Source organism: Lolium perenne (assembly GCF_019359855.2). Taxonomy (NCBI): domain Eukaryota; kingdom Viridiplantae; phylum Streptophyta; class Magnoliopsida; order Poales; family Poaceae; genus Lolium; species Lolium perenne. The sequence continues at coordinate 316,244,335 of NC_067247.2, forward strand.
TGGCGAGTTCGTCGGGGAGGAGGCGGCACCGGCGTGGGGATGGAGGGAGAAAGGGGATCGCGCTAGGGAAAGGAGAGGAGAGGACAGATGGGGAGCTGGGGATTGACCGGAACGGGGAGAAGGGTTGGTATAGGCAATCTATCCCTGGCGAAAAGAAAGGGTAGACGCCGGCATTAATTTTGGCCCAAAATGGCCCACAACAGCCCAAACTACCCCCGGCACATGCAATTCTATTTCGCCGGCGGTAATTATACTACCCCTGGCGTTTTCGAGTTCAATCGCCGGCGGTAATTGGAGGCCTGTTCGGATGGTTTCGGTCCACCTTACCGCCGGCATTTTCTATTCCATTTCGCCGGCGGTAACTGCAGTACCCCCGGCGACCCCATTTCAACTCGCCGGCGGTAACGCGAGGAAGGCCTTAAAGACCTTACCGCCGGCAACTTTGGCCCGAGTTCGCCGGCGGTAATAAATCCGGCTATAAGCTTATTCCTAGTAGTGTAAGACAGTCCGACACAGGATTCCACGGCATGATACCAACTCGACCCGCTTATTCTCTTGGTAAAACATCATTGGATGTGGTCTTCGGCACGCCCAACAATTTCAGAAAAGATAAGATCGAGTTCGAAGTAGTTGACTGGGAGTCTCAGTATCACGCCATCCTTGGCAGGCCCGCGTTTGCCAAATTCATGGCCGTACCTCATTATGCATACATAAAACTGAAGATGCCAGGCAACAATGGGACCCCAATAACTGTTCATGGAAGCTTTGCTCGATCGGACAACTGCGACCGGGAGTTCCAGAAGATCGCCTCGAAGTTCGAAGCCAAGGAGGGACTCAACGCAATTGACACCGTTACAGATCACACGCAACCACCAGTCGACAATCGAAACGTAAGATCCGACGAGTTTGACGCTGCAAAGGAAGCCAAGAAGCTGCAGGTGCACCCCACTGACCCGAAGAAAACGGTCAATACGTCGGCTGACCTTACTGGCGCATAGGAAGGCGCGCTCATCGAGTTCCTCCGTGAGCGCTGGAAGATATTTGCATGGGAACCATCCGACATGCCAGGTATCCCTAGGGAACTCGCTGAGCACGCCCTTAATGTTGACCCAACAGCCAAACCAGTGTAGCAGTCAATGCGCCGATTTTCCGAACCAAAGAGGAGAGCAATTGGCGAAGAAGTCAGTCAACTCCGTAAAGCAGGATTCATTCAGGAGCTCAAGGAAGCTGAGTGGGTGGCCAACCCTGTCATGGTGCCCAAAAAGGACACCACCGCTCTACGCATGTGTATCGATTACAACATCCTTAATAAACACTGTCCGAAAGACCACTTCCCGCTACCTCGTATTGATCAGATAGTCGACTCCACAGCCGGATGCGATCGCCTCTCCTTCCTCGATGCATACTCCGGGCATAATCAGATCAAGCTGAAGAAAGAAGACCAGGAGCTAACCGCGTTCATCACCCCACACGGCGTTTTCTGTTACAACGTCATGACCTTCGGGTTGAAAAACGCAGGAGCAACTTATCAACGTTGCATGCAGGCTTGCCTTGGAGAGCAGATCGGGAGGAACATCGAAGTTTACATCGACGCCATCGTGGAGAAGACGAAGCACTCCGCCACTCTCATCGATGACTTACGGGAAACTTTCGACAACCTAGACAAGTATAAAATCAAGCTGAATCCCAAAAAATGCTTCTTCGGAGTGCCAGGGGGACAAGTACTCGGGTACTTCATTTCAGCCAGGGGGATTGAAGCCAATCCTTTGAAGATCAAAGCCATTCTCGACATGGAGCCGCCAAAGAATCTGTACCAAGTGCAGCAGTTGGCAGGACGTCTGGCAGCGCTTAGTAGATTCATCGCCAAGCTAGGAGAAAAAGCTTTGCCTTTCTATAACCTGATGAAAAAGTCAGAAAAGTTCGAGTGGACAAAAGAGGCGTAGGAGTCCTTCGAAAACCTGAAGAAAATCTTATCAACGTCCCCAGTCCTCGTAACCCCGCGCGAGAAAGAAACGCTGCTTATGTACATAGCCGCAACAGCACAAGTCTTCAGCAGCGTTTTGGTTGTCGAGCGAGAAGAGGCAGGAAAAGTCCACGGTGTTCAGAGGCATGTTTACTACCTCAGTGAAGTACTCACACCCGCGAAGCAGAGATACCCTCATCATCAGAAGCTGGTGTATGCAGTATGGAAGTCGGCTCACAAGCTGCGTCATTATTTCACAGAGCACCCGATTGTCGTCGTAAGTGAAGCACCATTGAAGAACATAATGACTAACCCAGAAGCCACGGGTCGAGTGTCCCAATGGGCCATCGAGATAGCGCCACACGACATAACTTACGTTAATCGAACGACGATAAAGTCCCAAGTCCTTCCAGATTTCGTGGAAGATTGGATCCAGTCGCAGACACCAGCAGCACCTGACATGTCGGGATCATGGACAATGTATTTCGACGGGTCAAAACGGAGCACGGGCGCAGGAGCAGGAGTGATATTGATATCACCACAGGGAGATAAGATGAAGTACATACTACGTATGAATTTCTCCCTGCCGACGAACAATGAAGCGGAGTATGAAGCACTGCTGCACGGAATGAGGATGGCGAAGGCATGCGGGGCAACTCGCCTAGAAATCTACGGAGACTCGAACTTGGTGGTGCAGCAGTCGATGAGCTTATGTGACGCGGTCAGTGACAACATGATCGCCTATCGACAGTTGTACCAAAATATGGAAGCCAAGTTCGAAGGATGCGAGCTCAAACACATCGGCAGAGCCAGCAACGAGGAAGCCGACACTCTGGCGAATATCGGATCCATGTGCTCCCCCATCCCAGACGGAGTGTTCTACGAAGTCATTGCTCAGCGATCGATAAAAGAGAAAGCTTCGGCACCCTCAAAACTGTCGATTGATAAATCAGCGGCATGCCAGCAGCAAACTGTCGAAGAACCTTCACCATCATCAGCGGAGCAAGTCCTCCTCCTCGAGCCACTATGGACCAAACCATTCCTAGCATACCTGACGAAGCAGGAGCTGCCGGAAAATTCTGTGGAAGCAAGGCGGATCGTCAGACGGTCAAAGACCTTCACTATGGTTAATGGCGAGCTTTACAAGCGTAGCATCTCGGGTATCTTCCAAAGGTGTATCGCCATTGACGATGGAAAAGCACTGTTGCGCGAGATACATGAGGGAACTTGCGGACACCACGCAGGAAGCAGGGCCCTTGTAGCAAAGGCCTTCAGGGCAGGATTTTACTGGCCAACGGCGGCGTCGGATGCTCGAGATCTAGTCATGAAATGTGACCCCTGTCAGCGCTTTTCTCCAAAGCCGCACGCCCCTGCAACAGATCTAATGACAATACCTCTAACCTGGCCCTTTGCCCAGTGGGGACTTGACCAAGTTGGACCACTGCCGAGGTCATCGCCTGGAGGGCACACGTACTTACTGGTCGCAGTCGACAAGTTCACCAAGTGGATCGAGGCAGTGCCCGTTCGAAACCAGAAGGCCGAAACATCAGTTCAGTTTTTTGAAAGGAATAACTTGCCGGTTTGGTATGCCCCACAGTATTGTCACAGACAACGGATCTAACTTCGACTCCAAAGAGTTCCAAAAGTTTTGTGACGACGGAGGAATCAAATTGAAGTTTGCATCAGTGGCCCACCCACAGACCAACGGGCAGGTGGAAAGGATCAACGGTCTAATAGGGGATGGCCTCAAGAAACGCCTTACAGGCGCAGCTGGAGCATGGGTTGAGGAGTTACCATCTGTGCTATGGAGTTTGCGCACTACGCCTAACAGGTCGACTCAGCACACCCCTTTCTTCTTGGTGCACGGAGCCGAAGCAGTTCTACCAGCCGATGTTCGGTTTGAAGCTCCTCGGGTGACAGCGTACACAGAATCTTCTTCCAACATTGCGCTGCAGGATGCTATGGACCTCCTCGACGAGGCACGAGATATTGCCTTGGCAAGAACGACGGTATACCAACAGGCATTGAGAAATTACCATAGCCAACGAATACGCAGTCGAAGCTTTAATGTTGGGGATATGGTACTTCGGCTGAAGCAAGAAAGACCCTTGAAACTTGAATCACCATGGGAAGGACCATACATCGTCACTGAAGTGATACCAGGAGGAGCATATCGGCTCAAAACCCCAGCTTCAGGAAAAGACGTCGAGAATCCATGGAACATCGCACAGTTGCGGCGGTTCTATACATAGGATACAATTGTTTTTATTACTCGACAACCCTTAAGGTTACTTTTGCATTATGAATAAAGTTCTAATCAGGTTTTCTACCTTTTTTCTTCATTTAGGACCTATCACCCGAACAGATCGTTCAAGGCCCCTACCATTGGCTCTTACTCCCATCGGGAGCGCTGGCCTAAAGAATACGCTTACACAGTGTCATTGATTAAATACTCTCAACGAGAGCTAAGATTAATGACGCACCAAAACAACCAATCCAAGCCTCGAGAAAATACGCGAGTGCTGCAGTCGATGGTTACTTTATCACAAAATAAGGCTCAAACCGGTGCACCGCGTGACGAAGCCAAGCGTCTAATTCCCTCGACTAAGTCGATGGGTCTCGCTCTTACAAAAACTTACATATCGACTTCGCAATAACATTGCAAAATTTAACGAAGTCATCGAGGGAGCAGGTTGAACTGATCACTCAGCCGCCCTCGACAATAAATTACCAATCAAACTAACATAGCGTGTAACGCACGCAGTAAATTTGTACAAAACAATCTTATGTAGGTACAAGGTTATTACATTCATGACTGGGCTCCCTGGTTCCCTTGACCCCTCATTTCCCTCTCAAGGCACGACTCCATCCGGGAGATAATGGTATATGCAGGGCCTCTAGCAATATCATAATATTGGCCTAAACTCCTCTCGTTGTTTGCTACGGCTCTCAAGTCAAAGGATGGATGACATGCCAATATCGAAGCAAAGGCAAGTTCAGCACCAGCCAGAAGCTCTTTCCGCACCAACTGCCGAATCCTTTCGGGCGACTTGAATCGGGTGAACAGGGAAGACAAGGTTTTGGGTGCCTGGTCCAGAGGAAACAAAGTCTTCCAAACCATCGTGAGATGGGCGTGGAACTTATTGAAGTAGTAATGCGCCTTCTCCACCCGATGCTCAAACTTCGCCATGATAACAGCCTTCGGACGATGCAGCCATAGATCGTGCTTCGGGTGAGCAACATCAGTCATCGCCTCGACCTTTTCATGGATCTTCCTGTTCTCCTCGGATTTATCTGAAGACACAACTGAAAAGAAACGAATATCAGTTAAAAAAGAACATCCGAGCTGCGCTAGGAATCAGAAGATGGGGAAACACTTACAGCCCAAACTTTCGGTGGCGACATGAAGACCATCGAGAGCATATTGCTCAGTAGCAGTTGCTATTTCGCCCTTTTTCTTCACCAACGCTTCCATGGCCCGAAGAGAAGTAATGTCTTTATTTAAACGAGACACTTGGTCACATAAGCGGCGAACAAGGTCAGATTCATTGTTAGTCGAAGAATTCGAGAAAAGCTCGGCATGAGAAGAAGATGAATGAATCTGCAGTACAATCTTCGATTCAGAACAACATTAACATAAAACTCCCATCGGGAGCGCGTGGCATATATGTTACATCCAAAAGATTGTTCGAATTGGCAACAAAGCCGAAATAGGACTAAAGTCAAATTACGATTGGTCTTATTTACAATTAATGAAGCAACAAGTTCAAGGAGGCGCTGACGATGAGCCAGGGGCAGCTTCAGGAGTAGGCCTGGCCTGTGCTTCGTCTACCAACTTTAGGAGTTGATTGGCACAAGTTACTGCCGATCTTTTGAAGGGTTCAAGGTCGACTAAATGGTTGTCGTCATCCACAGGCAATGCCTTAGATAACTTCTCCAAGTCAGACCCCATCCCATGACCCATTAGCAGCTGGAAAGTAAGAACCGCCCCAAACAATCGAGAACGGCGTTTCAATACCTCCACAGGCTCGGAAGAATCAACAAGAAAAGCATCCGCCATCTCGCCAAGGGTCTTGTCCTGCTTCATCTTCGGGAAGATCATCGAGTACAGCCTCGACAATGCTCCTCTAGTCTTTTGCAGAAGCCCAAGGACTTGGACATTGGACTCGGCAGCAAGCGACAAGGCATCGGATGTGGAGTCTTCCCGAAGCTGATGGCGTCGAGTGATGGTTATATTGGCGGCCTCTGAAAGAAAGACAGATCAGTAGCCAGTAAGGAAAAACCAAGAAAGAAACTATGTGTCGAGAATTTTACCCAATAAATCCTTGATGGATTCGCGGAGGACGCCTTCCTTTTTATCGACTGCAACCGCTGCCGCACGCCTGGCGTCCTGTTCATCCTTCATCTACTGCTTCAGCTTCGACAGCTCCTCCTTCAGCAAGGCATTTTCCTTCTTGGCATCGGTGGCAAGCCTGTTGGCCTCCAGCACTTGATCAGCCGAAGACTTGACAGTCTTCCGAAACTGGGCGTTTTCAGCCTCCAGTCGAGTAAACTGCTCAGCAAAATCTACCACAGCATCGACTGTGGCATAAATCGGCTGCAGCAAGGGAAATCAAGAAGATTCAGTTGGCATGAAGAAAATCCAGCAAAACAAGGTAGAGTAAATACTTACGTGGTCGCGAGCAGCCGACTAAGTAGGAGCGTCGCCAGGAGGAATAACCTTCGACACTAGAATTTTTTCCACGGTCGTCCTCGTGGGAGGCGTCGACTTGGCAGGAGAAGGATTCGGTTCCTTAGCTGATGCCGCTCTCTCAACAGACAATTTAGCCCTCTTTGCGAGAGGAACATGATCGTCATCGGAGCTACTTGAGAAAAGAGAATGATTAGCATACAAAATAACAGAGGCCAAATTATGAAGGAGTAAAGATGCTCACAGTTCCAGGTCATCTTCGGCAGCAAAGAAGCCTGATGGCCCCTTATCGGCAGGAGAAGGCGGAGAAGCACCAACGGCATCATTATCTTGTTCACTGGGACTTGATTCAGCCGTTGTGATAAAATCCTCGTCTATCTGCAAGCGACGCTTGCTCCTGGTGAAAGCGGCCTCCTCGGCAGTGTCGTCTTCTTGGACATCGCTGTCCTCAAAGACCTGTTGGACGTCCTCGGTCCCTTCAGAATCGTCTTCATCGTCCTCTGGTTCCACACCGCTTTCCGGTGTGGGAGGATAACATTGAACGACGGAGGAGGCCTATCAAGAAATAAAAAGAGGAAGACTGTAAAGCACAACAAAGAAAGAAGAAATAAAAGCAAGCAGGGAGCGGCAAAGGTTACCTCAGTCGGGAGATGGTCAAAATCGTAAGGAGAACGAGCCGATGTCAGGACAATACTATCCTTCATACTGAGGCACGTCAAGCGGCGAACCTCGTCCCGAAGCTCGTCTGCCGACAGGTCGGCAGAGCTGATCCTTGACTTGTCGCCCTTGCCAGTATAAATCCATAACTGGTGGGGTCGAGACATTAGAGGCTGCACTCGACGTTGCAAAAACACTGAAACTACTTCAGTGTCGCACATCATCAAGCCTCCTGTATTCTTCAGGACGACGATCTGCTCAAACAGCTTGTCGGCTGTCGCCCTCTCTGCGGGAGAAAGGGCGTTTTTCCAGGACTTCTTCTGGTGAGCTATCAGGACGTCTTCAAAGGGAGGAAGATTCGAGTGCCGCCCAGGAACCACAGGGTCTCGCAGATAGAAACATTTGTTGCGCCAACCCTGGACGGATTCCTTCATCGGATAGTCGAAGTAGTCGACCTCCTTCCTGACGACAAAGCCAACGCCACCGACGACGGGGGGGCCATTGCTGTCGTTGTGACGCTTCACGTAAAAGACCTTCCTCCAAAGACCCCAGTGGGGGTCAATGCCGAGGAAGGCCTCGCAAAAGGTAATGAAGATGGAGAGGTGGAGAATAGAGTTTGGGGTCAGCTGCCAGAGCTGAACCCCGTAAAAGAAAAGAAGAGAATGAAGGAACTCGTGGGCTGGAAGAGAAAGACCGCGGAACAAAAAGGCAACGAACATGACGGTGAAGCCCTTCGGGGGCCGTGGGCGAGAAATAGCACCTTGAAGACGAATGTCGTCGTCAGATGCAGAGATGAAGCCAAGGTTGCGCAGCCTGTTCACATCACGGTTGGAAATGGTGGAGGCGCTCCAATCGCGGCTGACTTTGGCCGCGTCCGAGGCACTGGCGCTCCTCTTCTTGCCCATGGCGCGCAGAGCTTCTGAAGGAGGAACAAAGGAGGCAGGAAAGCTTGAATGAGAAGATGAGCAGTAAGAGGCGTGAAAAGTAAAAACGAAGAGGCCCTCTATTTATGCCGTAAGAACTTGCGCGAGATCGTGGCCATAACTCCACAGGCGTCGTGGGAGGTGGAGCAGATTTGGCTGTACACGTGGTGCTTAAAGAAAGAACGGAACCGGCGGCCCATTATTCCCATGTTGTGCGAAAATCAAGGAGACGCCTCCGTCGCCGCGCGTGCACTGGTCAATTCCTAAAAACTGCCCGCGTAGAACTAGGGTGGGCCCATCAGGTCAAGTCTTGTCAATCAAACCACAGCAGCAACACGTCAACAGTGACGTCATAAAGATTGTTATAAGCAGTCGAAGAAGAATGAAAAAGCATCGGATGGTCTTGCGCCCAAACTCGGGGGCTGCTCCCATCGGGAGCGCTGGACGTGCACCCGACAGAATGAGGAATCGAAGAAAAAGGATGAAGAAATGATTGCTCAGTTCGAGTCTGCACCCGGTTGCAAGCGCCCGTGCCCAGACTCGGGGGCTACTCCCATCGGGAGCACTGGATGCGCACCCGACAAACTTTTTTGCACTCCTGGATCATGCCCGGGGACTTGATTCTGTGTAGGGTAATGTTGTTTTGCCATCGGTAGTTAACCAGCAAAAGTTGGGCACGTTACTCATTATCCCTTGCAAGCGGAAAATATATCAGATGACCTATGAAGACCTGCAGAAAACTTCGGCAGAGAAGAATGTTCGAGTGGTACAACTTGAGTCTACGCACGGATTGCAAGCATCCGTACCTAGACTCGGGGGCTACTCCCATCGGGAGCGCTGACGCGCACCCGACAGAAGAAGATAATGCTGATTCAAGATGAACAAGATCAATCGAGGAGAAGAACATTAAAAGGAAGCATGCTTCAGTCTCTACCCGAACTATGTTCCGCTAGACACTCGGGGGCTACTGACGTGGGCATTACCCTTCGGGTAACCGACATTGCCCTATCCTGTATTAACTAGTTGGAGGCCCATGAAAGCGCTTGGAGGCGAGACGGGCCACCAGGATGGCGCACCAGAAGAATCCTTGACGGGCAAGACAAGGAAGCAGCCGAACAAGGAAAGATTAGATTCAAAACTACTGTAAACCTAGTCGTACTCGGTTTGACCTCTTGAGACCTGGCCTCCTATATAAAGGCCAGGAGAGGGGCTGCTGAGGGACACAATCAATCTTAGCGGCCTTAGCCACCAAAAGTCTAGAGCTAGTTCGCCGCAGCGCTTAGCCTCTCGACAAGATCTCAGCCGAACTATTCGGCACCCCATTGTAACCCATTATCTTCATAATCAAGAACAGACATGCAGGACGTAAGGGTTTTACCTCATCGAGGGCCCCGAACCTGGGTAAATCGCTCTCCCCGCTTGTCTGTGAACCGATGTCTCGTGTCAGCTTGCAGGGTTCCATCAACCCTAAGCCCCAATCGGAGGGCATTACCGAGGAGTACCCTCGACACCGAGTACTAACATAGCATGCACACCGTCACCGTCAGGCTATGAAAGGGGGAATAGATCACATCAATACTATCATAGTAATAGTTAACTTCATAATCTACAAGAGATCACAATCATAGCTTATACCAAGTACTACATGATGCACACACTGTCAACATTACATCATGGAGGAGGAATAGACTACTTTAATAACATCACTAGAGTAGGAGATAGATGATATTCAACTAGATCACAAAGAGAGAGAGAGAGATGAACCACATAGCTACGGTAGAGCCCTCAGCCTCGGGGAAGAACTACTCCCTCCTCATCATGGGAGACAGCAGCGGCGATGAAGATGGCGGTGGTGTCGATGGAGATGCCTTCCGGGGGCACTTCCCCGTCCCAGCGGCGTGCCGGAATAGAGACTTCTGTCCCCCGAATCTTGGCTTCGCGATGGCGGCGGCTCTGGAACTTTTCTCGTATCGTGGCATATTTGTTTAGGGTTTTCGCGACGGAGGCTTTAAGTAGGCGGAAGGGCAGCCTCGGAGGGGTCCTGGGGGGCCCACACAGTAGGGGGCGCGCCCCCCCTTGGCCGCGCCGCCTTGTGGGGTGGGCCCCCTGGCTCCCCTCTGGCCCCTCTTCGGTGCTCTGGAAGCTTCAGGGAAAAATAAGATACTGGGCGTTGATTTCGTCCAATTCCAAGAATATTTCATTTGTAGGATTTCTGAAACCAAAAACAGCAGAAAACAGGAACTGGCACTTCGGCATCTCGTTAATAGGTTAGTTCCGGAAAATGCATCAAAACATTATAAAGTGCGAGCAAAACATGTAGGTATTGTCATAAAACAAGCATGGAACATCAGAAATTATAGATACGTTGGAGACATATCACCTCTCCCCATGAGCTTGGCCTCCCAGTGAAGACCAACTGTCAACCTGGGAACTGCACAGGGCTTGGGCCGTACATTCACCTCATTTCACATCATTTCTCATACAACGGAGGCAGCCTCGGCATAACCCCTATGGTGCTTGTTCAGAGGGAACCCATACTAAGATGTATAAACTTCCAGTTAAGCCCGACCCATAATCAGGTATTGTGGGGGTACTCAAAAATTGGAAAGGTATCGCATCCAAACCAATATCAGTTTTGATCAAAATTCACCATATCATTCAAGTCATATTCACCTTCAAAGATCTTTCAATAGAATGACTCATCATTCCAAAGTTTTCAAATTCATTTCAAATCACAAGTTCCCATCTAGAGTAGTCAAATTTAGTTGTTAGCACTAGCTCTAATCATGAGGGGTGCTATCTTGCTTGGCCATCTTTGAGGCTAACTTTACTACTCTAGTAACACACTAAACTTAGACCAAAGTTAACTATAAAAGTAACTTCTTTAATAAACCAATTAAAAACTTGTAAGGTAAAAACTTGGGATGGGATTATTGCACATAAGGTAAAGGTAAGGTTAATGGTGCCTTGCCCTAATAGGGCTTTGCACTTGCAAGAATATTAGCTTGCCTTGAGTGGGGTAGTGATCAAAGTTCTCTTCCTCCTCTTCTTGGTAGAAGCCTTCCTCCTCTTGGTATTCTCCGGTACTAGCGTCTAAAAATGAATACGAGATACAATCACCCAACAAGGTTCAAGAGCTATACTAAGAACACCATGGCTTCACACAAACTATTCTAATGACACACATAACACATTAGTTGCATTTGGTTTTCTTTCTTTAAGAAAAATAATTTCCTCTCATTACATATGTAAATGATAGTTTCCATTTAGTTCTTTGAGGAATTTCCTCTCATTGAATCTTATTAAGATTTAATTTCCTCCAACAATCATGTATGAATCTATGTTGACCAAATTTAACCATTCATCATCATCATTTGGGAAAATAATTTAAATGAGGTAGAATACCTCATACCATTTAGCAATACCACTTATGATTTAATATCACCAAGTACTTCAATGTGAGAGTAATTAGACCAGGGTCTCAACCTCATATGAAAGTACTTGGGACAAGATTTAAATGAGAGCAAGCCTCTCATACAATTTACATAATAGTTTTGGACAATATCATTTGACTAAAATAGCCATATAGTCCTTTATTTAAGCTAGGCCATGATCACTCAAAGTAACCATACCTTATTTTTAAAGAAACAATTAGTGTAATTGAAATGTGAGCTATGAGAGTTGAACTCAACTTAATATCATTTTTGGTTGATTTTTAACAATTGTTTGAATGTGCAAAAGTCCCTGACTTGTTCTTTTTGTCACATTATTTCTACAACGGATCTCACAGTGAGACCTGTGGGTTTGGGTAGATCTGTTTACTAGCTTTCCAACGGTATAAAATTCATCCAATTTGGTTAAGCCAATTTTAATCTATTCAATTTTGAAAATGGGGCCACTATTGAAATTTAAATCAATTTGGAAATATAAATTTGAATTATTGGGCCTGGCGGGAAATCTAACTGGGCCGAATCGAAATAAATGGCGCAACCCAGCCCACAACGCATCCACGCACGCGTGGGCTGCCTGACAAGGTGGGGCCTGCCTGTCAGCGGCTGTTTAAACGCGAAGCCGTACGGGTGATTTTGGGACGCAGGATTAGATCGAGATCGGATGGACGAGCGACGTCGTCTTCTCCGGTGAGAGCAGGCTACGGGCGCGGCGGCGCTAGGGGGTCGGAGAGCTCACCGTGGCTCCAGCGGCGGTGGGCAGTATGCTCGACGAAGTGGTAGACGACGGCGAAGCTCCTGGTAGCAGTGGCGCGTCCTAGGGCGGCTCCAATCGACGGCGATGTTCCGCGGCGGCGCACGGCAGTGAGGTGGAAATTGACCGGCGGCGCGTCGACAGTGGAGTGGCTCAGGAGGTCGAGGGAGAAGCGGGGAGTGCTGCGGTGTGAAGAGATCGACGAATGGTGGCTTCCTTTTATAGGCGCGGAGATGGCCGTGGGTGCTGCGGCGAAGTCGACATGGGCGCGGCTTCTCCGGCGGTCTATCGAGCTAGGCGAGGGCGCGGCGGTGTTCAGCACATCATGGCGGTCCTCTGGGTGGCGACAGCTAGCTTAGGCGGTGCCTAATTTGGTCGGGGTGCTGCGAGACGTTGTGCGGCAGTGGCGGGGTTTGCTCATCGTCTCCGGCGGTGGCGAGCACGGGTCGGTGTCGAGCGAGTATCTGGCGGCGTCGCGGTGGCACGGTGGTGCTAACCGTGCAGAGAGGGGGGCCAGGGGTTGAGCAGGGCGTCGAGGCGGCGCGTGTCCAGTACGTGTCCGTGGGCGCGCGCGACGGCGTCGGCATGGCCTGGCCACCATGGGCGCGAGCTGGTCTGGCGCATGCAGGGCTCCTCCTCGACAACGGCGCGTTCCAGTAGGTCCAGTAGAGTGAGGTGTCTTCATTTGGCAAGGTGGCCGTGGCTGGTGAGGGAAGGAGAGAGGACAGGGTGGACATGGTGCTCATGGCCGGCATGGCCATGGCATAGCCATGTGTGCCCTCCATCTTAGGGTTGCTATGCTTGGTGTTGGTGGAGAGGGAACCAGGGGACAAGGTAGAGGCCAAGTGGTGAAGTAGGGTTGGGGCACACTATTTGAAATAGTGATTTTGAGATATGTGCCTATTTGAATTTCCAAACTTTTGTCAAATTTGTTCTATGTCATGCACTTCCAAAATTTGAAATTCTGTTGTTTGGATGAGTTGAAAATGACCAGAGACACACATTGGTGGTGGTGGCATTGCAAAAATAAAAGAAAAGCAAAACGTGCAAAGTGGGAGAATGTTGAAATTGTTAAAAAGTCTCAACTTTGCTCGAGCGTAGTTTTTGATCCAAGATGAATTTGATATGGTGGTCTTTACGAAAGTTGTTCACCTTGATGTGTACTTGGATGAGGTGCAAAGAATTGGATTTGTTTGGTTTGAAAATCTTCAAATCCAGGGGCTCAAAGTAGTGACCAGATTGTAAATGGCAGAATTGACCATTATTCCATGTGATCACAAATTGAGTTCAAACTTGATTTGATTTGAGTTTATTTGATTCCAAAAGTGTTAATAAGTGTTTAGTAACATAATACAACTAATGGTGAAAGCCAAATTGGTTTAGGGTAAAGATTTGCAAAAATGGCATAAGCCATATGTGAGGGTTTTAGGGTTTTTCCTATTTTATTTCTTTTCTTTTTCTTTGATTTGAAATGTGATCTTTTAATGATCCAATTAGGGTTTTAGGGTTTAGTACATAAGCACAATAACAATCATCATGGCATATCACACAAAAATGCACAAGTCCTATGCATAGCACTATATGCAATTCAAAGTTTTTGTTGGTTCCAAAATTTGGGTAATTGGAATTCATCTTCTTCATTTGATTGAAATTTGGGATGTTACAAACCCTTCCCCCTTACAAAAGATCTCGTCCCGAGATTTAAAAGAAAATTAGGTACTAAAGAGATCTGGGTACTCCTTCTTCATGTAGTCTTCTCGCTCCCAAGTGGCTTCGTCTTCGGTATGGTTGCTCCATTGTATCTTCAGGAACTTGATACTCCTGATGCTGGTGGTTCTGAAAGCTTCTTCCAGTATGCGAATCGGCACTTCGTGATACGTCAAGTCCTTGTTGATATCCACCGATCTGTGATCGATGTTCTTTAACACTTCGGTCTTCTCGGGCACTTCTAGACACTTCCGGAGTAGTGAGATGTGAAACACATCGTGCACAGCCGACATTTCTTCTGGTAGCTCCAGTTGATAAGATACTTCGCCTCGGCGACTCAGAACTTTGAAGGGTCCGACATATCGAGTGCAAGCTTTCCTTTCAGCTGGAATCTCTGCATTCCTTTAAGGGGGATACTTTAAGATAGACAAAATCTCCGATCTCGAAGGTCATCTCTCGGCGTCTCTTGTCGGCGTAGCTCTTCTGTCTTGATTGCGCCGTCTTGAGGTACTCGCGAATCTTGTGCACCTTCTCTTCGGCTTCACGAAGAACATCTGGTCCAAAGACTTGGCTCTCTCCGACTTCTGACCAATTTAGAGGGGTACGTCATTTCCTTCCGTACAGGGCTTCAAAGGGGGCCATGTGTAAGCTGGCTTGGTAGCTGTTGTTGTAGGAGAATTCTGTGTAAGGCAGGCAGTCTTCCCACTTGGATCCATATTCCAGTACACATGCTCTCAACATGTCTTCAAGTATTTGGTTGACTCTTTCCGTCTGTCCATCGGTCTGCGGGTGGTATGCGGTGCTGAAATTCAGCCGGGTTCCTAGTCCTTCATGCACTTTCTGCCAGAATCTTGAGGTAAATTGGGATCCTCTATCTGACACAATTGACTTCGGGGTTCCGTGCATTCTGGAGATGTATAACTCAGCTAACTTTGGGCCTTGGTATGTGGTCTTGACGGGGATGAATTGGGCTACCTTGGTCAGTCTATCGACAACTACCCAGATTGAGTCATTTCCTTTGCGGGATTTGGGCAAACCAATGATAAAGTCCATTCCTACTGAGTCCCACTTCCACTCTGGAATCTGCAGTGGCTGCAGCAATCCCGCGGGTCGCTGATGTTCCGCCTTGACTCTCTGACAGATGTCACACTTGGCGATGTAGCTTCCGATTTCTCTCTTCATTCCATGCCACCAGAATTGCTCCTTCAGATCTTGATACATCTTGTTACCTCCGGGATGAATTGAGTAAAGGGTGTCATGGGCTTCTTTCAGGATGACTTGCTTCAGTTCAGAATCTGCTGGCACACATAGGTGTCCTTTGTACCAAAGAACTCCTGCCTCATCTATGGTGAATCCTGGTGCTTTCCCTGCAGCTATCTGGTTCTTGATTCCGTCGATACTAGCGTTTCCCTTCTGGGCTTCCTTGATCTGGCTAATCAAGGTGGGTTGAAGCTCTATGCTGGCTAGGAATCCTTCACTAACTAGTTCAAGTCTAAACTGTTCAAACTCATGAAACAGGCTGGGTTGCTCTATTGCGATCATGGAGTTCAACTGACACGGCAGTCGACTCAGGGCATCTGCTACCACATTGGCCTTGCCGGGGTGGTAGTGAATTTTCATGTCGTAATCCTTGATCAATTCTATCCATCTGCGTTGCCTCATATTAAGCTCCTTCTGGGTGAAAATATATTTTAGGCTCTTGTGGTCGGAGTAGATCTCACATCGATTACCCATGAGGTAATGACGCCAAACTTTCAAGGCTAGGACTACAGCTGCAAGCTCTAAGTCATGGGTTGGATAATTCTTCTCATGTTGCTTCAGTTGTCTTGACAGATATGATATCACTTTGCCTTCTTGCATCAGTACACATCCAAGACCAATCTTGGAGGCGTCGCAATAGACGTCAGATGGCTTGGCGATGTTTGGCATGATCAGAATTGGGGCTGAGGTCAGTCTACTCTTGAGTTACTGGAAACTCTCTTCACATTTATCAGTCCACTCAAACTTCTTGTCCTTCTTCAACAGTTGGGTCATCGGTCTAGCGATGCTTGAAAAGCCATCTACAAATCTGCGATAATATCCGGCTAATCCAAGAAAAGCGCGTACCTCGGTCTGGGTGGTTGGGGCTTGCCATTCTGTAACTGTTTTGATCTTGGCGGGATCTACGACAATTCCTCCTGCAGACAAGATATGTCCCAGGAATCCTACTTCCTTCAACCAAAACTCACATTTGCTGAACTTGGCATACAACTGGTGGTGTCTAAGGGTTTCTAGGACCGTCTCCAAATGTTGTTCATGTTCTTCTTCGGATTTGGAGTAGATAAGGATGTCGTCGATGAAGACAACGACAAACTTGTCCAAAAAGTTCATGAAGATCTTATTCATGAGGTTCATGAAATAAGCAGGGGAATTGGTTAATCCAAATTACATGACGTTGTACTCATACAACCCATATCTGGTGGTAAAGGCAGTTTTTGGGATATCTGTGGCACGAATCTTCAGCTGATGATTACCAGTCCAAAGATCAATCATTGAAAACACTTTGGCACCGGTCAACTGATCGAACAGATCTTCTATCTTGGGTAGGGGGTACTTGTTCTTGACAGTGACATCGTTAAGCTTACGGTAATCCGTACACAAACGAGTGGCACCATCCTTCTTGTCCACAAACAAAACAGGTGATCTCCAGGGTGATGCACTAAGTCGAATCAAACCTTTGGCTAACATATCATCAATTTGCTTCTTCAGCTCCACTAGCTCTGTGGGGTTCATACTATAGGCTCTCTGTGCTATAGGTCCAGTTCCGGGGATTAACTCGATGATGAACTCGATATCCCGATCAGGGGGCATACCGGGTAGATCATCCGGAAACACATCTGGGTATCGACAAACGACTCTGATCTGATCCAGAGTTGGCTTGGCTACACTTTGGTTGCAGGTAAACTTTCTGGGTAGTCTTTCAGATACATGCTCTACTAGGATACCGGGCTACTAGTCATGGTGATGGCTTTCTTAGCACAGTCAATCAGTCCATGGTGTTTTGACATCCAGTCCATTCCTAGTACGACTTCCAAACCTTTGGTTCCCAGAACAATCAAATTGGCAGAAAAATCTACTTCATGGATTCTGATGGGTACATCTTTGCAAAATTTTCTAGCTTTGGTGGTTGACCCAGGTATTTGAACTATCATGACATGCTTCAAACTGATGGGTTGGATTTTACTTGTGCATGCAAAGTCTTCAGTGACAAATGAATGCGATGCTCCAGAATCAAACAACACTCTGGCAGGTACTGAGTTAACAGAAAACTTACCCAGTACAACATCTGGTGCTTCCTGGGCTTCTTCAGCGTTCATGTGGAAGAGACGGCCATTGCGGTTATTGGGGTTGTTGGGGGCGAACTTTTTGCCGGTGGAGACGCGGCGTTGCTGCTGAGCAGGGGCAGCGGTGTTGGCGGCATTCTTGGCTAACCTCTTGGGGCACTCGTTGGAGTAGTGTCCCACCACTCCACACTCATAACAAGTGATGGTGTCCTTGTCCTTGGTGGCGACGGGGATGGCGTTGCTTCCAGTCCTCGGAGCAGTGTTGGTGTTGTTGTTGTTGTTGTTGTTGTTGTTGTTGGGGTTTCTGGGTGGAGCGCGGTTGAAGTTGTTGTTGTTGTTGTAGTTGCTGTTGTTGTTGTGGTGGCCTCCTGGCCTGGAGTTTCCTCCACTCCGGTTCTGATAACCCGGACGTGAAGTCTGCATCAGGGGCTTGTTGTTTCTTGGGGCAAATCCTCCGCTTGAGCTGGGGCGATACTTCAGAGTATTGCTGGGCCCACTCTGGTGCATCATGCGGCATTTGCGGTTCTCGTTGGCTTGGTTGAGCTTGCCCTCCATCCGGATGGCGGAGTCCACTAAGGCTTCAAGGTCGGCAAAGGGGATGTTGACTAGCACAGTCTGCATCTCATCATGCAGTCCGTTCAGGAATCTCTCCTGCCTCTTCTCGGTGGTGTCGGTCTCGTCGGGGGCATACCTTGATAGTGTAAGGAACCTGTCGCGGTATTCTACCACCGTCATCCGTCCTTGCTTGAGTTCGCGGAACTCATCCCTCATCTTCTTGATTAAACCCGGGGGCACGTGGTACTTGCTGAACTTGAGCTTGAAATCTGCCCAAGTCATGAATTGCCCGGCGTTCATGGCTCGGGTGCTGGTCCACTATGCATAGCACTATATGCAATTCAAAGTTTTTGTTGGTTCCAAAATTTGGGTAATTGGAATTCATCTTCTTCATTTGATTGAAATTTGGGATGTTACACTGTCGGAGAGGGGAATCATCACCGGAGGGCTCTACATCACCATGCCAGCCTCCGGACTGATGTGTGAGTAGTTCATCCTTGGACTACGGGTCCATAGCAGTAGCGAGATGGTTGTCTTCTCCTACTATGCCATCATGTTTAGATCTTGTGAGCTGCCTATCATGATCAAGATCATCTTATTGTAATGCTACATGTTGTGTTTGTTGGTATCCGATGAATATGGAATACTATGTCAAGTTGATTATAGATCTATCTTATATGTGTTGTTTATGATCTTGCATGCTCTCCGTTGCTAGTAGAGGCTCTGGCCAAGTTGATACTTGTAACTCCAAGAGGGAGTATTTATGCTAGATAGTGGGTTCATGTCTCCATTGAATCTGGGGGAGTGACAGCAACCCCTAAGGTTGTGGATGTGCTGTTGCCACTAGGGATAAAACATCAATGCTTTGTCTAAGGATATTTGTATTTTTTACATTACGCACAATACTTAATGCAATTGTCCGTTGTTTGCAACTTAATACTGGAAGGGTGCGGATGCTAACCCGAAGGTGGACTTTTTAGGCATAGATGCATGCTGGATGGTGGTCTATGTTCTTTATCGTAATGCCCTAAGTAAATCTCATAGTAGTCATCATGATATGTATGTGCATTGTTATGCCCTCTCTATTTGTCAATTGCCCAACTGTAATTTGTTTACCCAACATGTTATTTATCTTATTGGAGAGACACCACTAGTGAACTGTGGACCCCGGTCCATTCTTTTACATCTGAAATACAACCTACTGCAATCATTATTCTTTTTTGTTTTCTGCAAGCAAACATCATTTTCCACACCATACGTTTAATCCTTTGTTTTCAGCAAGCCGGTGAGATTGAAAACCTCACTGTTAAGTTGGGGCAAAGTAGTTTGATTGTGTTGTGCAGGTTCCACGTTGGCACCGGAATCCCTGGTGTTACGCCGCACTATACTCTTTCACCAACAACCTTCACGTGATCTTCATCTCCTACTGGTTCGATAACCTTGGTTTCTTACTGAGGGAAAACTCGCTGCTGTACTCATCATACCTTCTGACGTGGGCATAACCCTTCGGGTACTCGACATTGCCATACCCGGTGCAAACTATGAAGCTGGACCAGCACAAGGACTCGACAAGCAGGACCTGCACGCGCCTCAACTTGGACTACAAGAAAAGAAGACTCCAATACGAATCCTACTGGGACTCTTGTAAACCCTAGCTTGGCTGATATATAAAGCCAGGCAGGGGCACCCCTTAGAGACACACAATCAGAAACATAATTTTAGAGGCAACACGCCTAGACACCGCAACCCGCGGACTAGAACTAGACTAGATCCAACAACTCCGCCTATGGCGGCCCCCTGTATACATATATTCATATAGTGGATTGCTAGCAGGACGTAGCGACCCTCCACCGCGGGGGCGTGAACCTGGGTACGTCGTGTACCGTCTCGCTCCCGGAACTTCCGTCGTCGCCTTTCTCTAAAACCCAAGCCCCTCATGGTGGGCATTGCCGAGAAACCGCCTCGTCAATTGGCGTCGTCTGTGGGAAACGCGACGCTGGATTTTGTCATCTGGGCGAGATCAGTCAAATTCATCATCATCAACAACGTCAGATCAAGTCGCCACGCGATATTCGCCTGGGCTTGGCTGCTCGTATGCGTATGTACGTATGCAGCAAAGTTCCAGAAGAGAAGAAGCACACACTTCACAAGTTTCAAGATTCACCAGTAGCATGTTTTGATCATGGTCGGGAGAGGCAGCGCTGGAAGAACCCAATTAAGCATCGGCAGTTTCTGTCCAGGCTATTCGTTCACGTCGCACCGGCCGGCGTGGTTCCGATTTCTTTTTTCTGTTCGCTATTTACCTTCCTGGTCTACTCGTCCTTGCGGGCAGAACTGTCGACGATGGGCTTCGGAGGCGTGAGCAGCTGCAGCAGACCGACCAGGCCTCCGCTTTACCGCGTCTGAGTTTCAACGAATCTACCAATCGGCAATCATGGATCTAATCCTTTGCATAGATGATGATTGACATGTGCTCATCGTTTTGAGGGAAGAAACGTGAAAGATCGGGCTAGCTAGTATACATGTTTGCCTAGTCGCGAGGGGATTACATCTAGTAAGGGAAAAAGGTTCGGCTGGAGACTACGCGTATGCTTCCGCGAGACGCGCCGGCGAGAGCCCAATACGAATCGCTCAAGTACAGCTTCACTATTTCTTAATGATGGAGACAGTAGCTCAACAGAATACTCGACAGAGACTTGGCGATCGCAATGCAGCTGAATAAAATCCGACCCAATCGCCGGTCAGGCGCCTCTCACCATCCGACGCAGAAAATATCAGATCGGAACAAGCTTCGACTACCCTGCTCGGCTGACCGCTCCCGCCATCACGCACTCTTCTTACTCGAGGGCTCGCCCGCCGCGGACCCGATATATTCGGATGCTCGCCCGCAGCGGATCGGCTATGTCAACCGCGTTCCCTTCATCGGCCACGTCAGCTAGGCGCCGCGTGGATTCTCTTGGATGGCGGAATTATTTCGGCTGCGCCTGCCGCATGGACTATCTCTGTCCGTGGAATTATTTCGGCTGCGCCTGCCGCATGGACTATCTCTGGCCGCGGAATTGTTTCGGCTGTGCCCGCCACATGGAGTACCTTGAAGATTCGACTGTGCTCACGGTCCCCTGAAGACTATTACTCCCATCGGGAGCACCGGTTCACTGGAACCTAAGAAGATATGAAGACTATTACTCCCATCGGGAGCGCCAGTTCACTGGAATCCAAAAAGATATGAAGACTATTACTCCCATCGGGAGCGCCGGCTCACTGGAACCTAAAAAGATATGAAGACTATTACTCCCATCGGGAGCGCCAGTTCACTGGAATCCAAGATGATATGAAGACTATTACTCCCATCGGGAGCGCCAGTTCACTGGAATCCAAGAAGATATGAAGACTATTACTCCCATCGGGAGCGCCGGTTCGCTGGAACCCAAGAAGATATGAAGACTATTACTCCCATCGGGAGTGCCGGTTCACTGGAGTTCAAGCAAGATTTGAAGACTCTTTTTACCTGAAATTGTCATCTAAAAGCCTTTGAAAATACAAGTGCCTTGAAGATTTGACTGCGCTCACGGTCCCTTGAAGATTTGACTGTGCTCACGGTCCCTTGAAGATTCGACTGGGCTCACGGTCCCTTGAAGATTTGACTGCGCTCACGGTCCCTTGAAGATTTGACTGTGCTCACGGTCCCTTGAAGATTCGACTGGGCTCACGGTCCCTTGAAGATTTGACTGTGCTCACAGTCCCTTGAAGATTCGACTGGGCTCACGGTCCCCTGAAGATTATTTCGGGGACCTTGCTCTTTTCCTTTGCTATAGATGCCTCAAAGAGTGCCGCAAATAGCAAGGATCATGAAACAACGAAGACCTTGCTCTTTTCCTTTGCTATAGATGCCTCAAAGAGTGCCGCAAATAGCAAGGATCATGAAGCAACGGGGACCTTGCTCTTTTCCTTTGCTATAGATGCCTCAAAGAGTGCCGCAAATAGCAAGGATCATGAAGCAACGGGGACATTGCTCTTTTCCTTCCGCTATAGATGCCTCAAAGAGTGCCGCAGATAGCGAGGATCATGAAACAACGGAGACCTTTCCTCTTTTCCTTTGCTATAGATGCCTCACAGAGTGCCGAAGATAGCAAGGATCATGAAACACGTACGAAAACGACCCATGTTCGGTACTTTACTTATGGAAGTATCAAAGAGCGACGGAGTCATCGGCAGAGCTAGTGCTACCGATATATTCGGGAGCTGCTGTCAGAACATACATCGGTTGAAAGCAAAGTTGCACATACAACGGGTTTAGCAAGACCTGCAACACGAGCTGATCACTCAAACAATTTGCTGACCAACGAATACACATACGGGCAATTAAGATTTG
This sequence comes from Lolium perenne, assembly GCF_019359855.2. Taxonomy (NCBI): domain Eukaryota; kingdom Viridiplantae; phylum Streptophyta; class Magnoliopsida; order Poales; family Poaceae; genus Lolium; species Lolium perenne. The sequence continues at coordinate 316,266,728 of NC_067247.2, forward strand.
CTCCTTCAAAATTTGCCAACGGCATTGACACGGTAAAAGTGCATATACATGTACCTACCAAAAAACTTACAAACAATGGCATCAACGATGCTCAAGGTGCGTTTTGCCCTTTGAAATAAACAACAATGTGTCAACGGCACCTGAAGAAAACTGTAAACATCGGGTTGCTCGACTTGAGTCTACTCACGGTTGCAAGCATCAGTGCCCAAACTCGGGGGCTACTTCCATCGGGAGCGCTGGATGCGCACCCGATAAAATCATCGGCTCCTCTGGGCCATCATCCCAATCATCGGCTCCTCTGGGCCATCATCTCAATCATCGTCTCCTCGGGGCCATCATCTCAATCATCGGCTCCTCTGGGATATCATCCAAATCGTCAACTCTTCTATCAGTTAAATCATCAGAGTTATCGACATCATGTTCTCGGAACGCGAGGACATGTACGGTATTTGACTTAGCATTTTTTACACCCTATACATAACTATTTCATATTTATCTACAGGCTCGGGGGCTACTCCCATCGGGAATGCTAGTCGCGCACCCGATAAAAAATATGGCAACCTTGCCAACAAAGAAGAATAAAGTTGAAGACATCGGCATCAACAATCAAGATCTTCGAGTAGTACAACTTGAGTCTATGCGTGGCTGCAAGCACCCGCCCATAGACTCGGGGGCTACTCCCATCGGGAGCGCTTCGCGCACCCGACCAAAAGCAACTTCGACTCTACATCAAGCACAAGATTCAACAGATGATCAAGACATTCGGCAATGACAACTTTAGTATCTGCCCGAAGCTTCACTTCGGCCAGACACTCGGGGGCTACTGACGTGGGCATAACCCTTCGGGTACTCGACATTGCCATACCCGGTGCAAACTATGAAGCTGGACCAGCACAAGGACTCGATAAGCAGGACCTGCACGCGCCTCAACTTGGACTACAAGAAAAGAAGACTCCAATACGAATCCTACTGGGACTCTTGTAAACCCTAGCTTGGCTGATATATAAAGCCAGGCAGGGGCACCCCTTAGAGACACACAATCAGAAACATAATTTTAGAGGCAACACGCCTAGACACCGCAACCCGCGGACTAGAACTAGACTAGATCCAACAACTCCGCCTATGGCGGCCCCCTGTATACATATATTCATATAGTGGATTGCTAGCAGGACGTAGCGACCCTCCACCGCGGGGGCGTGAACCTGGGTACGTCGTGTACCGCCTCGCTCCTGGAACTTCCGTCGTCGCCTTTCTCTAAAACCCAAGCCCCTCATGGTGGGCATTGCCGAGGAACCGCCTCGTCACCTTCCTCTTGGGGTTCCCAACGGACGTGTGCTTTACCGTCACAAGCAGGTAGCAGGGCCTCTAGGCTGATATCATCTGGAACAAATACCTTAGGGACAAGGATTTGTTGATGGATTCCCACCGGCCGGGGTCGCAGTTTTGGAATGCGATCCAGAAACTCAAACACCTTTTCAGGCTTGGGGCCAAACATCTGGTGCATAACGGGAAGGCGACGAGTTTTTGGCGGGATTGGTGGCAAGGGTCGGGGCCTTGTACACTAGATACCTGACTCTCTTCGCTATTGCGAAAGAGCCTGAGGCCTCGGTGGAGGCCACATGTAGGAAAGGGAAATGGCACATCCTCTTTCGCAGACAATTGGGAGTGGGGGAACGCATTGACTGGGCTAATCTTTACAGCGAGGTCTCTATACCCTATCTATCCCCACGTCAGGACACCATGGTTTGGACGCTTGAACCTTCGGGGAGGTTCTCGGTCCGATCATTGTACCTTACGCTTTACCAAGGCACCCGTAGCGAAAAATTCAGCGACCTGTGGCGGATTGGGGTTCCCATGAAGGTGCGGATCTTCCTTTGGCAACTTGTCAGGAAGCGCCTCCCATCTAATGAGAACATTAGGAGGCGTAGGGGATCCATGACGGGCGCGTGCACCCTTTGTAGGGAGACGGAAGACAATAACCACATTTTCTTCTCTTGCCCTTTGGCTAAATTCATGTGGAGCGCGGTTAGGAAACTGCTCGGTCACACTTGGGACCCATCTTGCTTTGCGGATATCTTCCGCCTTCTTCAGAACCAAGTGGGTCAAACAAGACGCGTGTTCTGGATAGCTAGTGTGGCGCTTCTTTGGACGCTTTGGAACCTTAGGGACAAGTTTTCTATTGAAGGGGTTTTCCCGAACCAACCGGCTGACGGATTGTACAAAATGACTATCTATATGCAGGTGTGGAAGCTAGTGGCTAGGAGCCAGGACCGTGTAGCGGTGGAGGAGGCGATTACCCGGATTCGCTCTCTTCATGCGACTATCAGGGACCAAGACTAGGCGGTCTCCCCTGGGTCATGTATCTCCGGGGTGCTTTGTAGCGAGGTTTTGGGGCACTAGCTAATGTACTCTTCTTCTATGTGTGCGTGCTCTCGTGACTAGAGCATAGTGTTGCTTGTGTTTGTCGCTGGGCTATACCCTAGCTTTCGTTTTTCTTTTCCGCTCCTTGTTGTTGTCCGTGTGGTTTAGAACTATGTGTACTAGCCGTGATGACTTTATTAATTTAAAATCAGGCTCTACTCAAGCCTTTAGTCTAAAAATAGATATATCCCACAATGTACCGAACTAGTATCAACAAAAGGACAATATACCAAATTACACGGAAACCATGTGCACTGTACTGTTGACATGTTATATTTAGTTGATCGCTCAACAAAAAGAAGCAAGACCATACATAAATATGAAGATGCACCTGCATATACATGCATAAGGATTGAGATGTACAGCCTACCGATCGACCGACGACTGAAGCGTGATACGTCGCATACCGACGGTGACTTGACACTGTTATACGAGATACGACCGCTGTTCATCAGTGTACGCATCCATATTTGTTTAGCTTTTCGCATGTTTTCCAGGCATAATAATGTAGCAAGTGGAACATGCTACGGAAGACTACTCATTAATTATTATACCGTTGGAAGCCTAAAACACGTATGTAGGGCTCCTTTGATTTATTAGATAGGAAAACATAGAAATAGAAACAAAAACACAGGATTTGAATATCCTGCCTTTGTTTTGGGAATAATATCCTGCCTATTTAAATCCTATGGAAAGATGACATATGTTTAATTGTAGAAAAATAATTTTTCATTAGGTAATGATTTTTTGTATATGATTCACACTATAAGATTCTTATAAGATTGGTTCGTATATGATAGGTTCTTATAAATTAAACTAATTATGTAGAAAATTTTGCATTTAATCTAAATCCTACATAATTTCTGTACAAATCCAATAAATCAAAGGAAGCCATAAGGGATATGAACACCACGAGGCTGCATTTGTAAATGGCGGCAACGAAAATTTGGTCCACAAATACAGTAAGAGGGTGGCTTCCAAGTATAATACTGAGAGGCAATCACCTGCCTAGCTTGTTCTGGTATCACCTTTCACTGGGATAGGGAAATCTGGAACTTTAGATGCACTCTCTTCACTAAAGAACATGCACTCTCTCTATTGAATTCTGCTGAACTGTTTAATAAATGAAAAAGCCGTGTGCATCACATTGATGCAGAGGCGTCCCTTTTCAAAAATAAAATCTAGAAAAGTACTGTCTTTTACTTCTTCCGTTCTAAAATATAAGCTTTTTTTAGAAAGCCTCCCGCTTTCTCTAACTTCTTGATAGATAGCTCTAAGTTTTGATTTGTTATCATCACCAGAATTACAGAAGTTAACACCAGGGAGTCACTATTAATTTTTTGAGAATTCAGCAGGTGAGCTACTCGATATATTAATAGAAGGAGATTGGCTCAGTTAATAAGGGAAATCGGGCCCAAAAACCGCACAAAGCGACCCAGATTATAAGGAAAACCAAGTGGAAAATCTGAAAGGTGGAACAAGACTAACACACACCCTAACACGCCACAAAGTCGATGCCTCCACAGGTGGCGCCTTCAAGAAGGTAGCAGCATAGCTGCCGCCGCCGCCCGCTCCGAAGGAGCCTGGGTTTTCACCCGGAGACCACACGACACACACAACGGCAGGAGATTCCGCAAACGATGGCGCCAACAAGAAGGGATACGACACCAAAAGGCGCCGCCGCCATCGGCACCGGCCAGGCACAGTGCAGGATTTTCGTCCGGCATCCTCTCCGCCGTCGGGCCAAAGCAGGGCATGAAGCTTGTCACCACCCAACGAGCCTGCGCGCGCACTAGCGCCAGCGATGCATAAGGCAGCCACCGGGAAGCCGAGCAGCGCCGCGCGAGGCCAACCGCGTCAACCACAAGCCAGGGAGAAACCGCGCCATGGCCGGACGGGGCGAGAAGCAGGACGGACGGTGAGCTGCAGAGAGCAGCGAAGGTCGAAGCCGCCCCGCAAACCCGCCGGCAGGGCCAACGCATAGGGGCACCGATGCGAGGAGCGGTCGGAGATGCGCCGCGGCAGGGACGACGGCGAACCACGCCGAGGCTTGGGCGACGTAGGCAGCAACGCCTCCACCAGGGCACGCGGCAGCGAAGAAACCGTGGGAGGCCCCGGGGAAGGCGGAAGAACAGGACGCACACCGGGAGAGCTGGGGGCGGCGCACCGGCCACAGCCCTCCAGGCCCAGATCGAGCCCAAGTGGGCCAAGATCGGGCCCTCCCAGCCAGACCGCGCCATGGCCAGACGTCGCCGGATGGCGAGCTGCAGGAGGCTGCAGCGAGGCCGAGAGGCGCGACGCCGCGGCGACGACCCCCGGGGTCCGGCATGGCGTCCTCCCTCCGAGACGGGCCGTGCGGGATCCCGAGAGGCATAGATCCTCGCCGCGCCCTTCATCGGCGGCGGGCGGCTTAGCCGCCGGCGGCCTCGGGAGGCAACGAGGGAGCGGGCGGGGAGGCTTGGTGGCGGCGGCGGGGGGCTAGGGTTTGGCTCCCCCGTCGCCTGGGGGGGGGGGGGGGGGGGCGACCGAGGGGAGCGACGCAAAAAAAAAATTAGAACCCTGAATTTTATCAGAATGAGTCACTATTAATGACAAGTGAATATCTCCACTCTTGTACTAGCGTTACTCCTTCACGAATTGCCAGTGCCTCCATAGACAGAGCACTCCCAGCATACTCAAACCATAGTGCTTGTCCTCAAATCAGAACCCCAAGATGGTCACGAACAACTAGGCCAACACCGCCTCAGGAGTGATCATGGAAACGAGCACCAGTGTTGATTTTGATCACTCTGGTATTCCATGGATTCTAATTCTAGTGCTCTTTCTTCTTTGACGCATGTTCTTCTCTCGACCTGACTGACCAAGGTCCAAGGTGGTCTACATAACCTACCGAACTGAATTGGTCACAGTCAACCACCGTCCACATGCTTCCATGCATTTCTCTCATGACAAAAATATTTTTTTCAAAATTGGTGAAACCGGGTACATTTGTACCTGAGTTCATCTGGGTATTTCCCTCATGATTATGTGTTATATATTACTCACCGCATAAATTGGTATTTTGTCCTACACCTTGCACGCAGTGTTTGTTTGCTGGGTAAGCTCATCACATGGGCCAGGAGGTTATTATATCACATATATGTATTACTAATGCACTAGGTGGTGATGACAAAATTATTTTGGAAGTTTTTGTTCAGCTACTCCCTCTGTTTACAATTACCTCGCGTTCTGGATTTAGTCAAAGTTAAAGGTTGATCAAATATCTAAAATGCTTCTAATCAGTCGGAGGTTCCGTCGCTCACAACCTCCGGGTGGGCAGCCGTCGGATGGAGCGGATCGCACCGCTGGCTCCGCGTACCGCACAGGATAAGTCCACTCGTTTTCCCCCAAACCAGGAACGGCCCTTGAAAAAAAAAAAGTCCAGGAACGGCCTCATCCCCTACCTCATCTCTTCCCCGCATCGTCTTCCATCTCTGGCCGAGCTTCCGGCCTTCCACCTCCCGCTCGCGCTACCTCTCGCCACCGACCTCGCTGGGAGCCCCCGCTCCAACTCCACCTCGCCGGCCGCCACCCGACCTCCACCGCGCCGCCCCTTCCTCCATGGTTTTCTACTACTGCAAGCACGCCGCCGCGAGACGTTGCTTCAAACTCCCGTAGATGCTGCTGCAAACGGGAGGCCACCGCTGCTACAAACGCCGGTCTCCGGTGCTACATACTCTTCTGCCGCTTGGCTTCTTAGCTGCAAACGCCAAGTACGCGAGCTGCGAACGGCGGTCGCTTCAGCTACAAACGCCGGCCACCGCTGCTACAAAAGCAGGTCGCCGGTGCTGCATGATCTTCCGCTGCTGCTTGCTGCAAGCGCTAGCTGCCGGAGCTGCAAACGTGGTCCGTCGTTGCTTAAATAGTCGGTCGTCCATGCTACAAGGGCTGGTCAGATGTCATTGTGCTGCTGATTGTGCTGCTGCAAGCGACGACAGCAGAAGCTCCGTCCATGACGGCGACGGAGGTGCTGCGACGGGTCGACGGTAGCGGCGACGGCTTCCCGGCGACCGGTGGCAGGCGACTGTTGACGAAGCTTCTGCGGCGGGTGGTGCTGCTACCGGCGGCGGGCGGCGATGCTGCAAGCGGCGAATGGTGATGCATCACTGGCGGCGAGAGTAGATGCCACCAGCGGCGGGGGGATGCTGCCGGCGGTGGACATCCATACTACCGGCGTCGGGCGGAGATGCCTCTAGCCGGATTCTCCATGCTACTGGCGGAGCTGCGGGCGTGTGTTGTTTCCATGACGCGAGGGAGGATAAGAGGGAGACGCAGTCCCGTCTCTCTGACTCTCTCTCACCCTTGTTTCGTTTCCCGTGAAACCGGACACGTGGCGCGCGCTAGACCCGGAGGTTCGGAAGCCCCTGGCCTCCGGAGGATCCTCAGCACTTCCCATCAAATATTTAGGATAAAATACCATTATCTACATAATACTATTTATTGTACTCCCTCCATCCATAAAAGATTATCGAAGAATTTTCTAAACTCGGATGTATTTAAGTGTCTCTAAATACATGCAAATTTAGACTAACTTGGAATATCCTTTTATGGAAAGAGGTAGTATTAGAATCGCCACAAATTATATTTTAAATTATATGCATTCGAAATTATAAATGTTAATAACTTTCTTTTATTTAAAGTTAAACTTCATAAACTTTTAGTTTAACAAAACCTAGAATGCAAGGTAATTGTAAGTTGATCGAAGTAGTATCTTAGAAGCGTAATAGTACAGAGTAGCGTCCAATCCGTCGATCAACTCTTCCGAACGTTGCCGCAACATATATATATGGGAATCCGAACGTTGCAAAGGCCGGAGTTGTGTGTACCTGCCTTCCTGTACACGTCCACTGATATCAGGTTTCTTCGACATGAAGCAACGCGCACGCACGCAAATAACTGATTTGGGTGACCCAGGTCCTTTTTTTTTGAATCGTAGTAGCAACCCGAATTTGTCGAAGGAAATAATGTAGCTAACCGTCCCATCCCCAGCAAGCTTTATCGTGCTCATTTTTCGTCCAAAAAACAGGAATAACTTGTGAATAATTGTTACGGGGTTTTCAGCACGCAGAGACGATCATGGTAAAACGCGAGCGTGAAATAAACTTTGGGCTTAATTTGACCAAGTGGTAATAAGTGTAACTGACCGTGCTTTACGGCCAGAGAAACGTCATGATTCTGTCCGTAACCATTGATCCCATGGAGATGGCGGGGGAGAGGAAAGCAATACGATCGAGCACGAGCAGCGGCGACTTGTACGGACGTGTGCTGGGATTCGGAGCATGTGAAAACTTAAAAAGTCGGTTTCAACGGCATGTATGGACCCTTCAAAAATTACAACCTATCACGCCGAATCGATCGGCAACCACGAAAAACACAAAACTCCCGTTCCCGCCAGCCGTGGCGCCGTGTAGTAGAGAGGCACGGACATGCGGGTGCCGAGTGATGGACGACCAAAAGAGGCGCTAGGCTAGAATGTCTCTTCGTGCGTGCGAGTGCGAGCGAGGCCACCGGCCTACCTAGCTGGTGGGGTCCTCTGATCTTGCCTTTGACTGGAGGAGCGCGGCCAGTGGACCCCACGGATATTATGCTAAAAATCCTGTTGCTCATCGGGTCCTGCTGGAGCTCACGGGCCGTGCGCGCCTCAACCTCAACGGGAAGACCCACCCACGCTGTTGGTTTTTTTTTAGAGACCCCTCGATCTGTGTTACTAGCAGTATACGAATCTTGGCGCATGTGCTTCAACACCCTTTAGCGCTCACACACACACGCACACCACTAGTGCACAAGTTAGACTCTAGAACTATCTGCTTGCACACATAATTTGAGTGTCCCTAGGAGCTAGTAGTTGTGGCACATATGTGTGGAGGGGATTTTATTTGGGACCAAGAGCCCCGGTGAGACATCCCAGAAAATTCGGCCACCAACGGGACTCGAACCTGGGACGGGCTGGCCGGCCACTGCCGCGCACAACCACTGCGCTACATGCGCGTCTCCCACCCACGCTGTTGGTTGACGACACCACCCCAACATCTCTACTCATTTTTGTCTGGACCGCCGGGCAACGGCTGGACCGAGTCTTGTGCGCCGTCACGTCCCTGCAGCTCCATTTCTACAATTACCTGCTTAACTTACCCGTAACCTTTACTTACTCATGTCCGAACCGTACGCCAAACACCCAGTTCTCGTGTCGTGAGCAAGCCCCGGTACACGCGAGCCGTACCCGACAGGTCGCATGAGCTCGCGGCAGCCTTTGGAGGAGGGACGGTGAAAACCATGCTGCAACTGCAACTATTGCACTCGAGCAAAGCGTAGACGCTGCCATGTCTTTTCACAGCACTGCCGCTGCTGCTCGCTCCGACAGTTTTTCAGTCAGCAAAGGGCGAAACTACGTACCGCTGCGGCGCTGCCTGCCTGCCTGCCTGCCTGCGCGACACGGCAAAGTGCGCGGCGCGGTCGAGTGCTATGCATGCTCTGGTCGCGCGGCCGTTTGCATGTAACACGCCGCACCGGCGGCACAAGAAAAACTCTACAACAATGGGCGGCCGGGATCGACTCGCTTGACTCATGATCGGTTCAAAAACAAATGGGCTGGCTAAGAGTCTTATATACAGTAACTTGATTGAAAATTGAGTCGATCTTGAGCCAGTACTAACTCGCCTAGTTCAAATCAATAGATCAAAAAAAATTATAATTTGTAAACCTGTAACTACGGGCGGGTCTAAGCTAGAAAGAATATTCTGCCAAGTTAAATAACAAGTCAGAAAGAAAAAAGAAGAAAGCACTAGCGACACAAGCCTAAAAACAAAGTATATGCACTAACAACAAAACAACCCGCCTAAATCAGGAAGGCCTTGTTTGGTATTAGAGTTTCAGTGGGGATTAGCGGGGATAATCCGCTCGAAATTTTAAATCCCCACTTATCCCCAATGCATGTTTGGTGCTAGAGTATGAGAGAGTTTAATCCCCACTTTTTCCCCAAATTTTAGTGTAATTTTTTCAATCCCCAATACTCTAGCCCTACCTAGTGGATTCGGATGGGGTTTTGTGGGGATTGGGTGACAGCACTAATTCACCCAATACTCTAGAGTATTATCCCCAGTAATCCCCACTGATACACTAGTACCAAACAAGGCCGAAGGAGTGTTGATGGATTAGTCTAAGGCCTTGTTGGTACTAGAGTTTTAGTGGGGATTAGCGGGGATAATCCGCTCCAAACTTTAAATCCCCACTGCATGTTTGGTGCTAGAGTATGAGAGAGTTTAATTCGCACTTATCCCCACTTTTCCCCCAAATTTTAGTGTAATTTTTTCAATCCCCAATACTCTACCCCTACCTAGTGGATTGGAGATGGGGTTTTGTGGGGATTGGGTGACATAAGTGATTCACCCAATACTCTAGAGTATTATCCCCACTAATCCCCACTGAAACACTAGTACCAAACAAGGCCTAAAGGATCTCGTAGCCAAGGCAGTGCAGAGTAACAAAACCCACTTGTCCAGCAATCACTCCACGCCTTGAACAACCAGGAGCATCGCAGCAACCATCGTCGAATGGCATCCGACTGCCGAGGCCACGTCGCGACAGCAAGAGCCGCTGACATCGCCGATGGGTAAAGTTCAACCGAGAGAATCAGTGCACTTCCTCTTGGCCTCGAACTAGGAAGCCAAAGCCGCCGTTCAAGGGCATCTCGCTACAAACGGTAGATCGTGGCACCAAGAGCCGCCGTCACGAAGGCCGAAGTTTCCACCGACATGACCACTGCACTTCCTCTTGCCTCCGCCATCGCCGAATGAGCGAGCCTGGTCACAACACGAGAGAACATGATCCACATACGACACTGAAAGGCAACAGTCAGCGAGACCGTACCGCAAACAGGAAAATCCCTCTAAGAAGTCCAACCAGCGACGGAGCTTGGGCTGGTTAACTAGGCAGGCAAATGGGCTAAAGGGACAAACATTACACTGTCTTGGCCCAACCCGAGGGGCAAATGGGCTAGATACACATAAATCCTTCAGGAAATGTAATGGTCTGGGGGGGCCATGGCCCCCCGTGACTTCAACATAGCTCCGCCACTGAGGCCAACCAATGATGCACGAATGCCACAAAAATTAGGTTAGCATAGAGGTGTGGAGCATTGCATGGAGAAAGAGCTTGCATTGCTAGGGTTCGATGTATATCTGTTGGCGTCCAAAACCCACCGGCGAGCTACGGCTGGCAACACGAAGAGCCGGGAACAACCTTAGGGCTGCGGCTGGCCCTGGTCCCTCCGAGCGACGGCCCGCAAAGCTCCTGGTACGCACGGCCCGATGCTGGTGCAAGGGCGTGCCACTTGATCTATACCTGACCAGAAGGTGATGGATTTGCTTCGCTTAGGTTTCCTGCATGGCATACACGTAAACATTAAATACGAGCCTCGATCGGCTCTCAGGTTGTCCTGTGAATCGGCTCAAGGAGCCGATCCACCCATGACTCGTATGGGGTTTACGATTGCATGGTGGTCCTGCTTGATCAAAACAAAGCTAAAACGATCTACGACGATTTAGGGTTTTCACCGCATAATCGGAACATCCTACTCGTGATTGAGCCTAGCAGCCACGCACGGTGTCAATAAACCAACCCTATATAAGGCCTAAAAACCAACATGAAGTTGATCCCCGGAACATCTTATCTAGGGTTAGCAAACTGCACCCTACGTGCCACCGGATCCTTCAACCCGTTTGCAAGGCCTAACTATGCAGATATTAAACTAATCCTTGAAGAACAAGGAACAATCATAACGGATCGGATCTACTAAATAATGATCAAGCAAGGTGCCGCCCTTACACCTAAGAAAGGTGTAAGGACGGCTAGACGTCTAAGGGTTGCATGAATGAAAGCATGTAGCAAGGTAAAACGATGCTAACCCTAACACATCTATGATAACTACGTTGCTCGCCATCAAAAAGGCTTCAGCACGAGCAACGCATGAACAACGAATAAATGTATACTGCCTAGATCGCAAGATGCGATCTAGGTAGCATGATGCTTACCCGGAAGAAACCCTCAAAACAAGGGGTCGGCGATGCGCCAAGATTGGTTTGTGATGAACGTGATTGTTGTTTATCTCGATAACCCTAGATACATATTTATAGTCCGTAGACTTTCTAACGTGGGAATAATCCCAACCGTGCACGAGTCAAGTTTTATCTAACCGACACGTATCCTACTATATTTACAGATACAAGGGCAAACTGCCCAATCTTCGTGTATAAGGCCGGTTCACGTATTTCTTCTATGTATATTCTTCAAGCCCAATCTTGATCGCGGCCCACCTCTGACTCGGTCAAATTCTGGTGATAACACATGCCCCCCTGGTTTTGGAATTGATAATTCCAAAATCACCCTGTCTTTTCTTCGTCGGGTCATGTCGTAGCAGAGCAGAACCATCGCAGTATCCTTCATCACGATGCCTTGCCTTCTCAACTTCTCCGCGTGACTTGGCAGTTTTTTTTTCTTTGGGTACCACCTCCTCGGAAACTGCCGTGGCATTGAATCTCCACCATATCCCCTTTATTTAACCGCTCTGAACAGTTCACTTCTTCATCCCCTTCGCATTAGCACTCCAAAAGCCCTCCTCTGCCACCATGTCTTCTTCCTCCTCTGCCTCGTCGGGTCTTTCCACCCAGTCCTCCCGCGAGCCGACGCCGGAGTGGGACCCAAAGAAGGCCCACGAGGCCCACATTCGCCGCGCCATAGAAGACGGGGATGAGTCCAGTCACGACTTCTCTGTCTGGTCTGAGGACGACCAGTCCTCAACCGACGGAGAAAGTGACCTCCGCTTCCTTGCTGACGGGGAAACGGAAGAGGAGAGCGACGACAATCGCTTCTCCTGGGACGACTTCTCCTCCTTCGAGGAGGAGGAGGAGGAGGAAGAGGAGGAGGACGACACCTCCTCCGATGAACCGCCGGCCAAGCGCTTCTGCCCCTGGCCGGGGAACCTCAGCGACTTCGACAGCGACGACGATGCTGACGAGGAGGACGAGGACAACGAGGGCCCTGCTGGCGGCCGCGGCAGCAGCGACGACGAGTCAGCCGGGAGTAGCGCCGACAGCGGCGACGACGGCGACGACGAGGGCAGCGACGGCCCATAGATAGGACCCTTAGTATAGGATTAGCAGTAGTAAACGGGGCAATGTATCCCCTGGTACTTCCTTTTGAGAGCGCTCAACTTTTTATGTAAGGAATCCCGTTATCAATGAAGAATTTCCTTTAATTTGATTCTGTCGATTTCCTTTATGCTAATTTAGCCGATTTCCCCTCATACTGCCTTTGCCGATTGTCAACTTAATCAATGCCCAATGAGCCGATGGTAACGCATCGGTCCCTCGCAATCTATCCTTCAACTCTTCGACCGACGACTCGAGAGCTGGTGTATAAATGTGGGAGACCCATGCCTTCGGGAGAGCCCTAGGACCGTTCTTTGAAACAACTTGACGCCGAAGTCGATACTGCAGAACGGTGCCACCTGCTCGCAAATCTCCCCGCGATAGTTTCCAGTGATGCTTTATAACCCTGCTCTATTTCTTTGCAGCAACAAGATGGCCCAGAGCCTGTCAATGATGATGGATCCCCTTTCAGATTCCTTTCAACAGCTCTGGTGGTCTTCTCCTGCAACAATTCACCGCTTCTGAAGAAGGTTATGATGCGAGCCAGCCGACAACACTCCAATCGGCTCTAAAACAGAGGGTCTACCGGATCAGCTGCCCCCGAGCCTCGATTAAGGCGAGCACGGCGGCGAGGACGCACGATTCGGTCGAAGGGCCTCGAACTCAGTCAATTCTGAGACAGTCACCACGCAGAGCCAGCCAGACTTGCCACCGTCGGCTTCAAGAAAAGGTCAGCCCCCGAACCTGCCGTTTCCCAAACTCCCACCAAAAAAGGGCAGGGCAGCTCCATCCTCTCCTCGGCTCATGTTGCATGCTGACCCCTTGTCGTTCTTATCGGCTAACCTCTTCCTCTGCAACTGATGACACCTCTAACAAGATCGCTGAATCGGCGACCTTGCACAAAGGGTTGGAGGTCCTCGAAGAGAAGGTTCGGGCAACAGCTCATTGAAGCTGAGGAAGCTCTCATCGTTCACTCCCTCGAGAAAGCAGAAGGCCTCGGGTCTGAACTGAAGACCGACTTGGTCGAAAAAACGCGTCTTGAACACGCGGCTGGTAGATCCTGTGTAATTTGTACTAGAGTCGATGGCTGTGCATCGGCTGTTCATCATGAGAATTTTTTTTTACTGGTCGATTTTTCTATCGGCCACTCAAATTTCACTGCCCATGTATCTCACATGTTCCTCTGATTATGTGCCCCCCGAGCCGAATCTGTCAGGTTACTGCAGATATCGGCTCTGCAGTTATCCAAGGCACTCTATTTGAACGTCGGCTCTGTTAGGACCAATGTTGACTTCTTCCAGCTCATCAGCCGACGTAAATCCGTTGCCCGTTCGATCGATGTTGAACACAGGCAGAACGTATGGTGAGGATAATTTTGGCCGATTGCTGGAATCGGCCTCCATGTTGATTAAATCGCTCAATGAAGGTTTTGCAATGTTCGTGCTTCATTATGACTACGTGACATGCTTGAGACAAGATCATCACTTTTCATTTTTTGGGGGCCGATCACAAGGATCGGCCTGCCCATGTACCTTCATAGACTTTGCTCCTGTTACACGGTCAGGCCAGTGGATAAGACCAGCCTCACCCCGTTTTTTGACACGTCGATGTACTCGCATGATCGTCCAAAGTGATGCACGAGAGTGGCTCTTGGCCTTCCGTCTCCCAAACGTTCATGCCAGCCGTTGAAACCTCGGCTGTATCGTACTGCATGGACGACTTCTACTTCATCTCCATCCTTGTATTAAGCATTGGTGCATCATAGATGGAATGCAACGGTTGGCGTGGATCCAATCTCTCCCTAGCGGACGGCGTAAGTGCTCTTCTTTGTCGACAATGAAGAACGTCGTAGGGATGGTTTTCCTTCCTACGGTCAGATCCACGTTCAGAACACCTTGTGCATCAGATGCTTGGCCGTTGAAATCACTCAGTGTCACGTTGGTCTTGATCAGATCCGAGCTAGAGCGTCCCAACCGACGTAGCATGGAGTATGGCATGATGTTGATTTGCCGCTCCGGTGTCCACCAGCATCCTATTGACAGGCTGCCCATTGATATAACCTCGTAAGTACAGGGGCCTTCAGGTGTACGTAACTTCTTTCACGTGGCTTCTCAAAGATAACCGGCCGTGGGCCGCGATCAAGTTGTGCCACAGGTGCTTCGTCTAATCTCGGAGCACAAAACTCATGGAAGGATGAACACCATGTTTGTACTAGCCGATGTCTCATCATCGGCTTTCCTTTGCTTGGGGCGCCACTCCATCTTTTGTGGTCGACCCTCTTCGTCTAGGGTTCGTTGAATTTTCGCGGCCAGATCGGGCCGCGCCTTCCTTAGCGTGTGCAGGTATAACCTTTCGGCTTCCTCCAAACCACGCGATCGCTGAACCCTACGCTTTTGGGAACGGGCCGAGTCCATCGGGGCACCACCTTGGCCGGTGGTACTTGTCCTCTTCTTCTTCATAGTCATCTTCCAACTCCTCGAGCTCTTCTTCCCGAGAGGACTCGGTTGGCTTGTTCCTAGATGGGAGAGGCCCAAGACGTTTGAACAACGACACGTGTTGCACCCTTCTTCTGTCTACATTCTGGGCAGTTGCCGATTGTAGGCAATCGGCTCATTCCTGAATCCCGGCAGTGTTTGAAGAAAGGGCAGTCCCAGTGCTTGTCCACGTCGTCCTGTTCTCTCGACTTCTCCTTGGCGTAGCGCTCATATCCCTCCTCGTCGCGATCATGCCGACGATGTCTCCTGGCGTTCCTGCTAGCTAGACGATCCCTTTCATCGTCGCTATTGTACCGCCGGCGCTGGTCATACTGACTCACGTATTTATTGAGGAGATGATCAGAGAGAGGTCGTTGATATCGTACATTCTTCACTTCTCCCTCTGTGATGTAGCGCTTGCCATCGTGTCGGAGCCGATCGCGTGGAGCGGCTTCCTCTTTGTCCTTGCTACGAGAGCGGCTGCCCTCGCCTTTGTCCTTTCCAGAGTGGTGCCCAGGCTCGACCATGTTGATGCTTAACGAAAAACCTGGCTGGCACCCCTCGGGGTAAGCGTACTCCACCGTGTTAACGGCGGGGAAGGGGTGTGTGTCGACTTTCATGGCGTACTGGTTGAAGATTAGACGCCCTTGCTCTATCGCCATTTGGATCTGCTGACGCCACACCCTGCAGTCGTTAGTGTTATGGCTGAACGTGTTATGCCATTTGCAATATGGCTTTCCATTCAGCTCTGTCTTTGTGGGGAGTTTGAGACCGTCGGGTAACCTCAGCTGCTTTTCCTTGAGTAAGAGATCAAAAATTTGCTCGGCTTTGGTCACGTCGAAGTCAAACCCTCTAGGAGGACCTTGTGGCTTCACCCATTTGCAAGACACGGGGGTTGCCCCCCGAGTCCATTCAGCTACTGCTACCTCTTGATCTCCCGCGGACCCTTCATCTTCATCTGCTTCAACCAAGACTACCGCATGCTTGAATTTGTCCTGGTACAAGTCTGGGTGGCGCTGTTCATATAACGACAGTTTCTGAACCATGTGCGCCAGTGAAGGGTAGTCTGCTTGGGAGGCCATATCCTTGATTGGTGATGCAAGGCCCACCACTGCCAACTCGACTGCTTCTTTTTCAGTCACATGAGCCGAATAACATCGGTTCCTAACAGTTTTGAAGCGCTGGATGTATTCTGCCACAGTTTCTCCACGCTTCTGGCGTACTTGTGCTAGATCGGCAATGCCAGACTCGGAAGCCTCTGAGTGATACTGCATGTGGAACTGTTCTTCCAACTGCTTCCAAGTCCGGATCGAGTCTGGTGGCAACGAGGTGTACCACCCGAAAGCCGATCCTGTGAGGGACTGTGCGAAGAACCTCACGCGTAGTGGATCTGCAGCTGAGATCGTGCCCAGCTGCGCCAAATATCGGCTTACATGCTCGATTGAGCTGGAGCCATCTGCCCCACTAAACTTGGAGAATTCAGGGAGCCGATATTTGGGTGGTAGTGGGATCAAATCGTAGTCGTTGGGATACGGCTTGGAATAGCCGATTTCCCTCCTTTTCGGCACCATGCCGAACTGGTCTCTTAAGATCGTGTTGATCTGATCCGCCGTGCTAGCTGCAGGAGTTGAACTCTGAAGATTTGCTGGGGTGGCGTACTTAGCTAGCCACGCTTGCTTCTCGAGATCTGAGCTAGCCGCAGGAGTTGAGCTCTGGAGGTTCGTCGGAGCGGCATACTTAGCCAGCCACGTCTGCTTCTCAAGATCTGATCCAGAAACTCCTCCTGCTGTTCCAGAAGTCCCTGCTGTTGCAGTCCGGTTCATGAGTGCCCAGTTACTGCTGTCTGGCACGTATGTGCACATGTATCCGTGAGGGATCTCCTTGGGCGCCTCATACAAGAACTGGTAGTCGCTAGGATCGCCACCGATCTTGTAGACGACGAATGCCGGTGTACTCGGCACCTCTGGTGCTGCCAGCGCGAACGGTAGCGGTGGTCGGCTCTGGAGTGGTAGCTCTCCTTGGTGAGTCCCTAGAGCAGGTCCTGACGGAGAGTACTGATGCCTCAAGATTTCATGGAGCACCCGAAGGGCGACACACTCCAAAGTGTTCACCAGGCTCTCAGAGTGGCGGTGTAGCGAATGAGCTACCATGAAATTGATCTCCTGACGCAAGGACGTGGTGCGTTCTTCTGAAGGGGTGGACAGGTCCACTCCATCGAGCGCGCCTTCAGGTGAGAACCCTCTCCACCTGATGCCGTGTGAGCGGGTCCTGTGGAAAGAGCCGATGAGGTCGGCCTCGAGGAGAGCTTTGACATCGTCATACTTCTTCTTGAGCTCCTCTGGCAGATCCTCGTACGTGACTTGAGTACCTTCCGCCATCTCAGATGTAGATGGCGATGCAGTTGATGTCGAAGATTGTCCCACCGGGCGTGCCAGAATGTGTTGGCGTCCGAAACCCACCGGCGAGCTACGGCTGGCAACACGAAGAGCCGGGAACAACCTTAGGGCTGCGGCTGGCCCTGGTCCCTCCGAGCGACGGCCTGCAAAGCTCCTGGTACGCACGTCCCGATGCTGGTGCAAGGGCGTGCCACCTGATCTATACCTGACCAGGAAGGTGATGGATTTGCTTCGCTTAGGTTTCCTGCATGGCATACACGTAAACATTAAATACGAGCCTCGATCGGCTCTCAGGTTGTCATGTGAATCGGCTCAAGGAGCCGATCCACCCATGACTCGTATGGGGTTTACGATTGCATGGTGGTCCTGCTTGATCAAAACAAAGCTAAAACGATCTACGACGATTTAGGGTTTTCATCGCATAATCGGAACATCCTACTCGTGATTGAGCCTAGCAGCCACGCACGGTGTCAATAAACCAACCCTATATAAGGCCTAAAAACCAACATGAAGTTGATCTCCGGAACATCTTATCTAGGGTTAGCAAACTGCACCCTACGTGCCACCGGATCCTTCAACCCGTTTGCAAGGCCTAACTATGCAAATATTAAACTAATCCTTGAAGAACAAGGAACAATCATAACGGATCGGATCTACTAAATAATGATCAAGCAAGGTGCCGCCCTTACACCTAAGAAAGGTGTAAGGACGGCTAGACGTCTAAGGGTTTGTAACACCCCAAATTTCAATAAAAAGAAAGTTAGAGAATTCCAGAAAGCAAAATTTCAAACCAACAAAAACTTTTCTTTTGCATATAGGACCATGCATAGGACTTGTGCATTTGAGTGATATGCCATGATGATTGTTACTACTTGTATTTGATATGCTCTAAAACCCTAGAGTGATCATAGGAAGATCACAAACCAAATAAATCAAAGAGGAAGAAATTCCATAAATTGCAAAATCCTAAAAACCCTCACATATGCTCTATGGCATTTTTTATAAATCTTGACCCTAGACCTATTTGGTCTTCACCATTTGTTGGATAATGTTATTAAACACCTACTACAACTTTTGGAATCAAGGTTTCACATTTCAAATAAATTTCAAACACAATTCCCACTCACATATGATAATGGCCAAATCTGCCAAATTTAGTCTGATCACCACTTTGAGCCCCTGCAATTCAATTTTCCCAAACCAATTCTTGCTAACTCTTTGCACCATTTCAAAGTCAACATTAAGGTGAACAACTTTGATAAAGATCACCCTGCCAAATTCATCCTTGATCAATAGCTATGCTCATCCAAAGTTGCAACATTTTAACAAGTGCAACAATCTCCACTTAGCCATTTTGGCCAATTCTTGAATTCTACTTTTTCCACCACCACCTCAAATCATCTCTGGTCAAATACAACTTATCTCAACACTCACATTTCAAAAACTTTCACCTTTTGAATTAATTCAAATTTGGACAATTTTGCCATTTTCCAAATATGGCACTATTTGCACTATTTGCAAATAGTGAATCTACTCCACCCCATCTACCCTAACCTGCCCCAAATGGTTCCCTGGTCCCCTTAAACCCTAATTGGAGTATAGTAGGGCTAAGGAGAGGAGGAGAGCAACTAGGGCATGGCCATGCCGGCCATGTCCCGAGCCCGACCACCTCTCCCTCTCTCCATTTCTTCTCTGCCCTGGCCCCCTCGCCACCATGCGCCAACGAGACCCCTACGCCACCCTAGCACCGCCGTTGTCGAGCTCGACGACGACACACGCCGGAGACAGCGCGCCCAAACTCGCCCTGCATGCCGAGGACGTCGCACGAGAGCGCGCCCTGGACACGCGCCGCGCAGCTACCTCGAGCACGCCCTGGCCCCGCTTGCAACGCGTGGAGCACCGCAGTGACACCGCGACGCCGCCAGACACGCACCCAGCCCCAACCCGTGACCGCCGGCGCCGGAGACGACGACCACATCCCGTACGCGCCGCGGCTGTCGTGGAAGAAATGCGACCAGACCAGACGTCCCCCGACCAAACCAGCACCACCTCTAGCTTCGCCTGGACGAGGAGAACCCGACAGCGCCCTCGCCTAGCTCGCTAGCTCACTGGAGACGCCGCGAGCATGTCGA
This sequence comes from Lolium perenne, assembly GCF_019359855.2. NCBI lineage: Eukaryota > Viridiplantae > Streptophyta > Magnoliopsida > Poales > Poaceae > Lolium > Lolium perenne. The sequence continues at coordinate 316,286,335 of NC_067247.2, forward strand.
CCACCACCCTGCCCCGCAACCCTTGCTCAATCCTATAAATACCACGTTCCCTGGAAGCAACGGAGCACACCACCTCACTCCCCACCCTTCACCACTTCGCCTCGCACCGTTAGCCACCTCGATCGTCGCCGGAGCAAGGCCAATTGCAAGATCAGAGCCGCGGAAGCCCTGGAGAAATCGCCATTGATCCAGGCCACCTCGAGCTCCGCCACTGCTACCAGCTGCTTCGCCGTCGTCCACATCTACCTCGCGCACACTGCCATACCTTGCTGGAGCCGCGGTGAGCTCTCCGACCCCCTACCCTCGCCGCCAACCTCCCTGCCTCTCGCCGGAGAAGACGACGCACCAGCGCCGTCCGATCCCCTTCTAATCCTACGCCCCACATTAAAACGTACCGTTTCGGGTTAGATGAGCCGCTGACAGGCGGACCCCACCCTGTCAGGCAGCCCGCGTGTCCGTGGACCGTGGTGGGCTGGCTCGGGCCGTTTTCAAATCGTTTGGCCCAATAGCTTTTCCCGCCGGCCCTTTAATTCAAACCTAGTTTAATTAATCCAAATGAATTTGAATACTGCCTCCACTTTGAAGTTCAACCATTTCAAATTGGCTAAACCAAATTTAGTAAATTTTATATTGTTAGAAAGCCACTGAAATTCTCTACAACATGCCACTGGCCTCATGGTCAATTTCTTTGTAGAATTAATGTGATAAAAATAACAAGGCAGGTACTTTTCCCTATTCAAATAATTCTTAAAAATCAACCAAAATAGATATTAAGTCAATTCCAACTCTAATAGCTCACATTTGACTTACACTAATTGTTTTTGCAATAAAATGGTGTGGTCACTTTGCATGATCATGCCATGGTTTAATGAATGGATATTATGGCTAGTTTAACTAGTTGATATTATCCAAAACTATTAAAGTTAATTTGTGTGAAGTCTTACACTTCACTTAAACTTGTCTCACATGGATTCATGGGATGTTTGGACCCCTGGTCCCAAACTCTCTTATATGAATTACTTGAGATTTAAATCAAAGGTAGTGTTATTTAAATGGTATGAGGTGATCCACCTCATTTAAATCATTTTCTCAAATGATGATGATGAACGGTTGACTTAGGTCAATATGAGTTCATCCATGATTGTTGGAGAAATTAAATCTTAAGAAGATTTCAATGAGAGGAAATTATTTCCCAAGAACCCTATGGAAACCATCATTTACATATGGAATACAAATTCTATTTAAACCCCACAACCCATGCACCCTAGTTTATTTATTTTGTGTGCATAGAGTAGTTTGTGTGTTTATTTGTGATGTGTGGAATAGCCATTGAGTTAGTAAGTAATTATACTCGTATTCAAATTTAGACGGTAGCACCGGAGAGTACGCCGAAGAAGAAGGTTGCTACCAGGAGGAAGAGGAGGAACAGTTTGAGAACTACCAAGGCAAGCTACTACCAGTGCAAGCTTTTATTCTTGCAAAGTGCAAAGCCCCTTGGGGCAAGGCACCATGTTCTTACCTTTTCTTATATGAACCCATCCCAAGTTTTTACTTTACAAGTTGTTACTTGTTTTCTAAATGAGTTACCTTTATAGTTAACTTTGGTCAGAGTACAAGTTGATTACTAGAGTAGTGAGTTAGTCTTCCCCAAGCAAAGCAAGTTAGCACCCCTCATGAATTAGAGCTAGTGCTAATGAATTAAAACTTGACTACTCTAGCTGGGAACAATGTGATTTTTGAAAGGATTTTTAAACCTTGGAATGAAGATGCATTCCATTTAATGATTTTTGAAGGTGAATATGACCAAGAGAAGATGGTGATTTTTGATAAAACATGATGTTGGTTTGAATGCGATACCTTTCCAATTATCAAGTACCCCCACAATACCTGATTATGGGTAGGGCTTAACTGGAAGTTTATGCGTCTTAGTATGGGTTCCCTCTAAACAAGCGTCATCGGGGTTATGCCGAAAGCTGCCTCTACCACAAAAGAAACGATACGATATGATGCGAAATGAGGTGAATGTCCGGCCCAAGCCCTGTGCAGTTCCCAGGCTAACTGTCTGTCTTCACTGGGAGGCCAAGCTCATGGGGAGAGGTGCTCATACTAGGATTCGTAAGTGAAAGGTTATGGTTGATGATCCGCGTACTGTGTTACGATGATTCGGGGAAATCCCGACGGATGAAATCAAATGTTGTGGCACAAGTGTGCAACCTCTGCAGAGTGTAAACCTATTCGAATAGCCGCGTCCACGGTTACGGACGGTTGGAAAGGCCATACAGTTTCCGATGTCATATCTTTGAAAATGATGTTGAAAAGGATGATGGTGAAATGACTTGTGGTGGATTGAATTGAAATCACCACTTGAATGGTGGGAATGACACTAATGTTCCCAATGTTCCCACTTGAGTTAGTTAGCACTTGAGTAAGCTTTTTCTCAAAACTTTGTGAAATAAAACTAGCTTTATGCAAAGAAACTAGAGCTTAGCAAACCCTACTAGAATGTCTAGCACTTACATTAGTATTAGTTTGCGAGTACTCATCGTACTCACGGCTTTGTCCCTGGCTATTCAAATGGCCAGAGTATGAAGACGACCAAGGAGATGACCAGCAGGACGCCTACGACAAACTAAGCGCCTTCCGACGTCAAGCGTTGGCCTGTGGACTAGAGAGTCCTTGTATCTTACGCTTCCGCTATGTTGAACTATGAACTTGTGTTTGTTCGTTGATCAATAGATCAACTATTCGTGTAATATGGATCATGTGATTCCAATTTGTAAGACTTATGGTTTGTAATGAATGATGAATGTGATACTTAACTATTATGCCTCGCAACAACAATATTCCTGGGATTGCGATGTATGACATAATAGGCATTCGGACTTAAAAATCCGGGTGTTGACAAGTTGGTATCAGAGCCATTGTTTGACCTTAGAAGACCTTAGTTAGAATGGGCGTTCTGAAAAACTTAACTTGGAAATCAAATGGAAGAACTTATTTGTGAAAATTTACTACCCTCTTATCTTTGAGACTTTGCCAAAATTTGAGGAATCATGTTCTATCTTATTTGAATCAACTTAAAACTTTGTCACACTTTGCACTCTCTAACTTACTCATCCAATTCTCTTTCAGATGGAGCCGAATGAACCCATCAACACCAAGTTTTATCAGCTTGGGAACGGAGGAAGCTTGATCTTTGAGCACGACCTCAACGCCGTCTCTGACTTCCTTGGGCGCCCACACCCCGAGTTTCACGGGGTTCAGCTGGACGACACGCCCGGAGGAGAGTTGCAGTGGGTGATCACTGCCGACTTGAGGGGCAAGATGGAGCCTCCCACCTCGGAGAGGATCCTCTTCTCCTTCCGCGAGAGCAACTGGCTCGACGGACTCGCACGTGGCCTACAGGAGGCACTTGCACGCCTCTGTGGACGGAACGTGGTGCGCATCCTCGCCTCTCGCTACGCCCACCTTGTGAGGCGTGATGCTGCGGGAGTGCCCATGGAGCTGCAGCCGCACCCGGAGTTGAGGCACCATGCTGAGCACCTGGACTTCATGCTCTACCAGACTCAGAGGGACCTCGACGCCACTCGCGCTTACGCGAACCAGACCCATGCTCACCTCACCGAGCAGGGTGAGGCGATCAAGCTACTCAACAACGACCGCAGGAGCCTTCGCCAGCAGCGTGCCAAGAAGGACGCTACGATTCGCCGCCTTCGCGCCCGGATCGCGTCACTTGAGGCCACTGTCAAGGCCCCGGGAGGATCAGATTCGTCAGCTGGAGGATGACGATGGAGGCATCGACATTCGAGGAGGAGACGCTTTTCTGAGCGATGACGACGACTTTGAGGAGGACGAGAACACCGAGGAGGAGGACTACGAGTTCCTGGAGGCAGGACCCGATGACTACGTCCCGATTGATATCGATGATGAGGAGTAGTTGCACTAGTTCACTTATAGTAGGTGTGAGTTGTATCCCGTCCTTTGTATCGTAGCTTGAGAATGGTTCTTAAAACCATTGGAGTATGTGTGTAGTTTGTACTATGTGTTGCATGAATGAATGAATGATATGTTTGTCATGAAAAGATTACAAGTTTTCAAATGCTTTTCAAAATTAACCAAAATGAACCATAGAATGTTCCCTCTTATCTCATGATCTTCTACATCTTCAGATGGCCCCTCCGAATCGCACCAACGACGCGATGCTGCAACTTCTGCAAACCATGCTTGCAGACCGGGAAACCGAAAGAGCCGAGCGCCAAGCCAACCTCATCGCCTTGCGAGAACATCGCCAACCAAGGCCATGGAAATCATGACCACCCTGGATCCAAGCTCAAGAACTTCCAAAACACCAACCCTCCTGTGTTTAGCAAGACCGAGGAGCCCCTCGACGCCGACGATTGGCTCCAGACTATGGAGAACAATCTGGAAGTAGCTGGAGTGGAAGCCAACGAGAAAGTGTTGTTCGCCACTCACTATCTCGCTGGACCAGCTCGCGCTTGGTGGACAAGCACCCGTGCCATGAACGGAGGTCAATTCATGACTTGGGAAGATTTCAAACTCAAATTCAGCAAGTACCATGTACCCCCGGGTCTTATCAAGAAGATGAGGGATGAATTCCGTGAGCTGAAACAAGGTCGCATGACGGTGGTTGAATACCGCGACAAGTTTCTCACTTTGTCAAGGTATGCCCCTGATGAGACCGACACCGTTGAGAAGAGGAAGGAGAGATTCCTGAACGGACTTTGCATGATGAGATGCAGATCGTCCTCGTCAACATTCCCTTCGCCGACCTCGAAGCCCTTGTTGACTCCGCCATCCAGATGGAGGGCAAGTTAAACCAAGCCAATGAGAACCGCAAGCGCCGCATGGCAAGTCAGAGTGGATCAAGCCACCCCCAGAAGTTTCGCCCTAGCTCAAGCGGAGGTTTCACTCCGAGGCACAACAAACCCCCGATGCAGAACTCTCGCCCCGGTTATCAGAACCGGAGTGGAGGAAACCCCAAGCCGGGAGGCTACAACAACAACTACAACAACAACAACTACAATCGCGCTCCACCCCGAGCCCCTAACAACACCAACACCAACATCACCACCACCCCCAGAACCGGAAGCAATGCCATTCCCGTTGCGAACAAGCAGGACAAGAGCACTATCACTTGCTACGAGTGTGGTGTAGTGGGACACTACTCCAACGAGTGCCCCAAGCGTCTTGCCAAGCTCGCCGGCAACACCGCTGCCCCTGCACAGCAGCAACGCCGTGTCTCCAACGGCAAGAAGTTCGTCCCCAACAACCCCAACAACCGCAACGGCCGCCTCTACCACATGAACGCCGAAGAAGCCCAGGAAGCACCAGAGATGTTGTCTGGGTATGTTTTCTGTCAACCACACCCCTGCTAGAGTGTTGTTTGATTCCGGAGCATCTCATTCCTTTGTCACCGAAGATTTTGCATCAACAAGTAAAATTCAACCCCTCAGTTTGAAGCATGTTATGATAGTTCAAATCCCCGGATCAACCACCAAAGCCAGAAAATTTTGCAAAAATGTGCCTATCAAAATTCATGATGTAGATTTCTTAGCAAATCTAATCATACTTGGAACCAAAGGTTTGGAAGTTGTCCTAGGAATGGACTGGATGTCCAAGCACAATGGATTGATAGACTGCGCCAAGAAAGCCATAACCATGACTAGCAGCACCGGTATCATAGTTGAGCACGTCTCCGAAAAACTACCTGGAAAAATTCACCGCAACCAAAGTGTATCCAAGCCAACTACGGATCAAATCAGGGTCGTTCGTCGCTACCCCCGATGTGTTTCCAGATGATCTACCCGGTATGCCCCCGGATCGGGATATCGAGTTTATCATCGAGTTAATCCCCGGAACTGGACCCATCGCCCAGAGAGCCTACAGCATGAACGCAGCCGAACTTGTGGAGCTGAAGAAGCAAATAGATGACATGTTGGCCAAAGGTTTGATTAGACCAAGTGCATCCCCCTGGAGATCCCCTGTCTTGTTCGTCGACAAGAAGGATGGTGCAAATCGTTTATGCACGGACTATCGTAAACTTAACGATGTCACCATCAAAAACAAATACCCCCTACCCAAGATAGACGATTTGTTTGACCAACTCACCGGATCCCGAGTTTTCTCCAAGATTGATCTTAGAACTGGATACCACCAACTGAAGATCCGAGCCATCGACATTCCAAAAACTGCATTTACCACCAGATATGGGTTGTATGAGTACAATGTCATGTCGTTTGGACTGACCAATGCCCCCGCTTATTTCATGAATCTCATGAATAAGATCTTCATGAACTTTTTGGACAAGTTTGTCGTTGTGTTCATCGACGACATCCTCGTCTACTCCAAGTCCGAAGAGGAACATGAACAGCATTTGGAGATTGTCCTAGAAACCCTTAGACAGCACAAATTGTATGCCAAGTTTAGCAAGTGTGAGTTTTGGCTGGAAGAAGTTGGATTCCTCGGACACATCTTGTCTGCAGGAGGAATTGCCGTAGATCCCGCCAAGATCAAAACTGTTATGGAATGGAAAGCCCCAACCACACAAACCGAGGTCCGCGCTTTTCTTGGATTAGCCGGATATTACCGCAGATTTGTAGAAGGTTTTTCGAGCATCGCTCGACCAATGACCCAACTGCTGAAAAAGGACAGAAAGTTTGAGTGGACCGACAAATGTGAAGAGAGCTTTCAGCAGCTCAAGAGTAGACTGACCACAGCCCCAATCCTGATCATGCCAGATATCGCAAAGCCCTTTGACGTATATTGCGACGCCTCCAAGACTGGACTTGGATGCGTGCTTATGCAAGAAGGCAAGGTTGTATCCTACCTTTCAAGACAACTCAAGCAACATGAACAGAATTACCCCACCCATGACCTCGAGCTTGCAGCCGTGGTCTTAGCCCTGAAAGTTTGGCGTCATTACCTCATGGGTAATCGATGCGAGATCTACTCCGACCACAAAAGCCTCAAATATATTTTCACCCAGAAAGAGTTGAACATGAGACACCGCCGCTGCATCGCAGTGATCAAGGCTTACGACAAGGAGCTTCACCACCACCCCGGCAAGTCCAATGTGGTAGCGGATGCTTTGAGTCGATTGCCGTGTCGATTGAACTCCATGCTCGCAACCGAACAGCCTGGTTGCACCGGGAGTTTGAACAGTTCAGACTTGAACTGGTGAGTGAAGGATTCTTAGCCGGCATAGAACCGCAACCCACCTTGGTTGGTCAGATCAAGGAAGCCCAGAAGGACAACGCTAGCATTGACGGAATCAAGAAACAGATAGCCGAAGGAAAAGCCCCCGGATTCACCGTAGACGAAGCCGGAGTGCTTTGGTACAAAGAATGTCTCTGCGTACCATCGGACTCTGACTTGAAACAAGTCATCTTGCAAGAAGCCCATGACACCCTTTACTCAATCCACCCCGGAGGTACCAAGATGTACCAGGACCTAAAGGAACAATTTTGGTGGCACGGAATGAAGAGAGAGATCGGTAGCTACATCGCTAAGTGTGACATCTGTCAGAGAGTCAAGGCAGAACACCAAAGACCCGCCGGACTGTTGCAACCCCTTCAGATTCCCGAATGGAAATGGGACTCCGTAGGAATGGACTTTATCACCGGACTGCCCAAATCCAGCAAAGGCAATGATTCCATATGGGTAGTGGTCGATAGATTGACCAAAGTCGCCCATTTCATCGCCGTCAAAACCACCTATCAAGGCCCCAAGTTAGCTGAACTCTACATCTCCAGAATAGTCGCTTTGCACGGCACCCCCAAATCGATAGTGTCAGATAGAGGATCCCAGTTCACCTCAAGGTTCTGGCAGAAAGTGCATGAAGGACTAGGCACTCGCCTAAATTTTAGCACCGCCTATCACCCTCAGACCGACGGACAGACTGAGAGAGTAAACCAGATACTAGAAGACATGCTTAGAGCATGCGTACTGGAATACGGATCCAAATGGGAAGACTGCCTACCTTACGCAGAATTCTCTTACAACAATAGTTATCAAGCCAGCCTACAGATGGCCCCCTTTGAAGCCTTGTACGGAAGGAAGTGCCGTACCCCCCTGAACTGGTCAGAAGTCGGAGAGAGTCAAGTTTTCGGCCCAGATGTTCTTCGTGAAGCCGAAGAGAAGGTTCACCAGATCCGCGAGTACCTCAAGACTGCGCAATCCAGACAGAAGAGCTACGCCGACAAGAGACGTCGGGAGATGACCTTTGAGATCGGAGATTTCGTCTATCTCAAAGTATCCCCCTTGAAAGGGATGCAAAGGTTTCAGCTGAAAGGAAAGCTTGCACCTCGCTATGTGGGACCTTTCCAAGTCCTCAGCCGCCGAGGTGAAGTATCTTATCAACTGGAGTTGCCTGAAGAAATGTCGGCTGTGCACGACGTTTTTCACATCTCACTTCTCCGGAAATGTCTTGAAGTCCCTGAGAAGACCGAAGTGTTCAAAAACATCGATCACCGATCAGTGGATATCAACAAGGATCTGACTTACCGCGAAGTGCCGATTCGCATCCTGGAAGAAGCTTACCGAACCACCCACACCCGAAGCATCAAGTTTCTGAAGATCCAATGGAGCAATCATACCGAGGATGAAGCCACCTGGGAATGCGAAGACTTCATGAAGAAGGAATACCCAGATCTCTTTAGTACCTAACTTTCTTTTCGATCTCGGGACGAGATCTTTTGTAAGGGGGAAGGGTTTGTAACACCCCAAATTTCAATAAAAAGAAAGTTAGAGAATTCCAGAAAGCAAAATTTCAAACCAACAAAAACTTTTCTTTTGCATATAGGACCATGCATAGGACTTGTGCATTTGAGTGATATGCCATGATGATTGTTACTACTTGTATTTGATATGCTCTAAAACCCTAGAGTGATCATAGGAAGATCACAAACCAAATAAATCAAAGAGGAAGAAATTCCATAAATTGCAAAATCCTAAAAACCCTCACATATGCTCTATGGCATTTTTTATAAATCTTGACCCTAGACCTATTTGGTCTTCACCATTTGTTGGATAATGTTATTAAACACCTACTACAACTTTTGGAATCAAGGTTTCACATTTCAAATAAATTTCAAACACAATTCCCACTCACATATGATAATGGCCAAATCTGCCAAATTTAGTCTGATCACCACTTTGAGCCCCTGCAATTCAATTTTCCCAAACCAATTCTTGCTAACTCTTTGCACCATTTCAAAGTCAACATCAAGGTGAACAACTTTGATAAAGATCACCCTGCCAAATTCATCCTTGATCAATAGCTATGCTCATCCAAAGTTGCAACATTTTAACAAGTGCAACAATCTCCACTTAACCATTTTGGCCAATTCTTGAATTCTACTTTTTCCACCACCACCTCAAATCATCTCTGGTCAAATACAACTTATCTCAACACTCACATTTCAAAAACTTTCACCTTTTGAATTAATTCAAATTTGGACAATTTTGCCATTTTCCAAATATGGCACTATTTGCACTATTTGCAAATAGTGAATCTACTCCACCCCATCTACCCTAACCTGCCCCAAATGGTTCCCTGGTCCCCTTAAACCCTAATTGGAGTACAGTAGGGCTAAGGAGAGGAGGAGAGCAACTAGGGCATGGCCATGCCGGCCATGTCCCGAGCCCGACCACCTCCCCCTCTCTCCATTTCTTCTCTGCCCTGGCCCCCTCGCCACCATGCGCCAACGAGACCCCTACGCCACCCTAGCACCACCGTTGTCGAGCTCGACGACGACACACGCCGGAGACAGCGCGCCCAAACTCGCCCTGCATGCCGAGGACGTCGCACGAGAGCGCGCCCTGGACACGCGCCGCGCAGCTACCTCGAGCACGCCCTGGCCCCGCTTGCAACGCGTGGAGCACCGCAGTGACACCGCGACGCCGCCAGACACGCACCCAGCCCCAACCCGTGACCGCCGGCGCCGGAGACGACGACCACATCCCGTACGCGCCGCGGCTGTCGTGGAAGAAATGCGACCAGACCAGACGTCCCCCGACCAAACCAGCACCACCTCTAGCTTCGCCTGGACGAGGAGAACCCGACAGCGCCCTCGCCTAGCTCGCTAGCTCGCCGGAGACGCCGCGAGCATGTCGACCACCACCCTGCCCCGCAACCCTTGCTCAATCCTATAAATACCACGTTCCCTGGAAGCAACGGAGCACACCACCTCACTCCCCACCCTTCACCACTTCGCCTCGCACCGTTAGCCACCTCGATCGTCGCCGGAGCAAGGCCAATTGCAAGATCAGAGCCGCGGAAGCCCTGGAGAAATCGCCATTGATCCAGGCCACCTCGAGCTCCGCCACTGCTACCAGCTGCTTCGCCGTCGTCCACATCTACCTCGCGCACACTGCCATACCTTGCTGGAGCCGCGGTGAGCTCTCCGACCCCCTACCCTCGCCGCCAACCTCCCTGCCTCTCGCCGGAGAAGACGACGCACCAGCGCCGTCCGATCCCCTTCTAATCCTACGCCCCACATTAAAACGTACCGTTTCGGGTTAGATGAGCCGCTGACAGGCGGACCCCACCCTGTCAGGCAGCCCGCGCGTCCGTGGACCGTGGTGGGCTGGCTCGGGCCGTTTTCAAATCGTTTGGCCCAATAGCTTTTCCCGCCGGCCCTTTAATTCAAACCTAGTTTAATTAATCCAAATGAATTTGAATACTGCCTCCACTTTGAAGTTCAACCATTTCAAATTGGCTAAACCAAATTTAGTAAATTTTATATTGTTAGAAAGCCACTGAAATTCTCTACAACATGCCACTGGCCTCATGGTCAATTTCTTTGTAGAATTAATGTGATAAAAATAACAAGGCAGGGACTTTTCCCTATTCAAATAATTCTTAAAAATCAACCAAAATAGATATTAAGTCAATTCCAACTCTAATAGCTCACATTTGACTTACACTAATTGTTTTTGCAATAAAATGGTGTGGTCACTTTGCATGATCATGCCATGGTTTAATGAATGGATATTATGGCTAGTTTAACTAGTTGATATTATCCAAAACTATTAAAGTTAATTTGTGTGAAGTCTTACACTTCACTTAAACTTGTCTCACATGGATTCATGGGATGTTTGGACCCCTGGTCCCAAACTCTCTTATATGAATTACTTGAGATTTAAATCAAAGGTAGTGTTATTTAAATGGTATGAGGTGATCCACCTCATTTAAATCATTTTCTCAAATGATGATGATGAACAGTTGACTTAGGTCAATATGAGTTCATCCATGATTGTTGGAGAAATTAAATCTTAAGAAGATTTCAATGAGAGGAAATTATTTCCCAAGAACCCTATGGAAACCATCATTTACATATGGAATACAAATTCTATTTAAACCCCACAACCCATGCACCCTAGTTTATTTATTTTGTGTGCATAGAGTAGTTTGTGTGTTTATTTGTGATGTGTGGAATAGCCATTGAGTTAGTAAGTAATTATACTCGTATTCAAATTTAGACGGTAGCACCGGAGAGTACGCCGAAGAAGAAGGTTGCTACCAGGAGGAAGAGGAGGAACAGTTTGAGAACTACCAAGGCAAGTTACTACCAGTGCAAGCTTTTATTCTTGCAAAGTGCAAAGCCCCTTGGGGCAAGGCACCATGTTCTTACCTTTTCTTATATGAACCCATCCCAAGTTTTTACTTTACAAGTTGTTACTTGTTTTCTAAATGAGTTACCTTTATAGTTAACTTTGGTCAGAGTACAAGTTGATTACAGGAGTAGTGAGTTACTCTTCCCCAAGCAAAGCAAGTTAGCACCCCTCATGAATTAGAGCTAGTGCTAATGAATTAAAACTTGACTACTCTAGCTGGGAACAATGTGATTTTTGAAAGGATTTTTAAACCTTGGAATGAAGATGCATTCCATTTAATGATTTTTGAAGGTGAATATGACCAAGAGAAGATGGTGATTTTTGATAAAACATGATGTTGGTTTGAATGCGATACCTTTCCAATTATCAAGTACCCCCACAATACCTGATTATGGGTAGGGCTTAACTGGAAGTTTATGCGTCTTAGTATGGGTTCCCTCTAAACAAGCGTCATCGGGGTTATGCCGAAAGCTGCCTCTACCACAAAAGAAACGATACGATATGATGCGAAATGAGGTGAATGTCTGGCCCAAGCCCTGTGCAGTTCCTGTGTGCCGACTGTCTTCCTTTCACTGGGAGGCCAAGCTCATGGGGAGAGGTGCTCATACTAGGATTCGTAAGTGAAAGGTTATGGTTGATGATCCGCGTACTGTGTTACGATGATTCGGGGAAATCCCGACGGATGAAATCAAATGTTGTGGCACAAGTGTGCAACCTCTGCAGAGTGTAAACCTATTCGAATAGCCGCGTCCACGGTTACGGACGGTTGGAAAGGCCATACAGTTTCCGATGTCATATCTTTGAAAATGATGTTGAAAAGGATGATGGTGAAATGACTTGTGGTGGATTGAATTGAAATCACCACTTGAATGGTGGGAATGACACTAATGTTCCCACTTGAGTTAGTTAGCACTTGAGTAAGCTTTTTCTCAAAACTTTGTGAAATAAAACTAGCTTTATGCAAAGAAACTAGAGCTTAGCAAACCCTACTAGAATGTCTAGCACTTACATTAGTATTAGTTTGCGAGTACTCATCGTACTCACGGCTTTGTCCCTGGCTATTCAAATGGCCAGAGTATGAAGACGATCAAGGAGATGACCAGCAGGACGCCTACGACAACTAAGCGCCTTCCGACGTCAAGCGTTGGCCTGTGGACTAGAGAGTCCTTGTATCTTACGCTTCCGCTATGTTGAACTATGAACTTGTGTTTGTTCGTTGATCAATAGATCAACTATTCGTGTAATATGGATCATGTGATTCCAATTTGTAAGACTTATGGTTTGTAATGAATGATGACTGTGATACTTAACTATTATGCCTCGCAACAACAATATTCCTGGGATTGCGATGTATGACATAATAGGCATTCGGACTTAAAAATCCGGGTGTTGACAGGGTTGCATGAACGAAAGCATGTAGCAAGGTAAAACGATGCTAACCCTAACACATCTATGATAACTACGTTGCTCGCCATCAAAAAGGCTTCAGCACGAGCAACGCATGAACAACGAATAAACGTATATTGCCTAGATCGCAAGATGCGATCTAGGCAGCATGATGCTTACCCGGAAGAAACCCTCAAAACAAGGGGTCAGCGATGCGCCAAGATTGGTTTGTGATGAACGTGATTGTTGTTTATCTCGATAACCCTAGATACATATTTATAGTCCGTAGACTTTCTAACGTGGGAATAATCCCAACCGTGCACGAGTCAAGTTTTATCTAACCGAGACGTATCCTACAATATTTACAGATACAAGGGCAAACTGCCCAATCTTCGTGTATAAGGCCGGTTCACGTATTTCTTCTATGTATATTCTTCAAGCCCAATCTTGATCGCGGCCCACCTCTGACTCGGTCAAATTCTGGTGATAACAATATCGTCTCCGGAGTTGCCTTGGGATAGCAACCCGGGAGGCCCTGTAGGCCTTTTCCCTGCCAAAATTGGTTTTCTTAGCCTCCAAGCTTTCAAAAAAAAAGAAAACATAAATGTGTATAATAGTTACATACTAAAACAAAATAATAGAGTATAATCTATCACCTTACATGCCATGTATGAGATTTATCCCTCACACCGTGGATGAGATTCAATAAAGAAAATCCGAAAGAATAATTCATTCATTCTTATTGTTTTGGATGGAAAATTTTCGTCCATCTATTTTGAACAAATATTTTAATTTTTTTTGCATAAATTAAAAATAGTTGAGATCATCATAAGCTGAGTATTTTTTTGTTGTGAATAGCTGAGTATGAACTTGGTTATTTAGCTGAACATTTAAATCAACGCAGTAAAAGCTCGTTCGAATTTATGTAATGAGCTGACTTTTTTTTGAGGGCGTAATGAGCAGACTTGAGCCTACGGTAACTCGCTCAAACTCGACGGGCTTGCGTACCCAGCGCGAGGCCATGGACCGGGTCTAGACGGGCGTCCACGTCGCGGAACCAGCCCCTGGAACGGCCGCAATGATGATTAGTCCGCCATTACGCTGGCCCCGAAACCATTTCCGCTTAATTAATCACTTGCCCAGTTGCTTTTCCGCCATTCGTTCGGGCAGGTTAATTAATTAGCAGCAGTAGGAACGGTGTGTGCTAATTTTGTCCGAACCCAGCTAGCCAGCCAGCCAGGTTGACGACCGGACCCCCACCCTAGCTAGCGCCTAGCTTCACAGGACCCGGTCCACCGGCCGCGGCTAGTGCCGCCAATCCGCAACAGCAATGGACGGCGCAGGTTAGGTCCACGTAGGTGGACCAGGTGAGCAGTGTCCAGTGGCAGCGGGCGGTTTTCTCCCCGGTCATCGGTTACGGTGCAGCAGGGAGGACGAGACACGATCAAAAGGCGAATAGATAGAGAGAGAGAAGACGACCACTACCTCTGCTTCTTCTTCTCGCTCGCCTCCCGCTCTCAGCTCGCGGTCGCCTCTATATCTTGCCCAACTTTCTCTGCGTGTTCCTTCCTTCCTTTCACTCTTTCTTCGCGTGCTCTGCCTCTGCTGCGCGCAAGGATCAAAAGCCGCCACCGGCGACAGCGGGTAAACAAACCGATATCATAAGAGAGCGTGAGGCAGATTAAAGCGAGACGCCGAGGTCTTGCCGCAATCTTTTCTTTGCGAATCGTCCACAGATTCTCTTGTGTCTCCCTCTCGTTGCTTTTCTCCCTAGGAGAGGGGTTCTGCCCAGAATTTGTTGACCGGGACCTTGGATAGGGGCATAGGGCATGGAGGAGGCTGAGGAGATGCAGGTGGAGAGGCTGCACGAGTTCGACGTAGACGCCGCCGGCGGGGGCGGCGGCGCCGGCACGGACAAGCTCAGCTACGAGATCTTCTCCATCCTCGAGAGCAAGTTCCTCTTCGGCTACACCGACCCGCACCAGCTCTGGCTGCCCAAGCCGCAGACGCCGCCTCCACAGCCCACAGAGCCGGCGGTCTCGGGCGGCAAGGCGGCGCAGCGGGGGAAGGTGTGCGTGCTCTGCGTCGACGGCGGCGGGGGCGGCCTACGCGCGCTACTCGCCGGCCGCGCGCTGGCCCACCTCGAGGCGGCGCTGCAGCGCGCGTCGGGCAACCCCGACGCCCGCGTCGCCGACTACTTCGACCTGGCCGCGGGGACCGGCGCGGGCGGCGTCTTCGCGGCGATGCTCTTCTCCACGCACTCGCGCGGCGCGCCGCTGTTCCGCGCCGAGGACACCTGGCGCCTCGTCGCGGACCACGCGCCGGGCCTCTTCCGCAGGCCCTCCACCTCCACCTCCCTCTTCCGCCGCGCGAAGAAGAAGCGCCCGCTGGCGGCGCCCACGGCGGCGCTGGGCGTGGCCATGCGGGCGGCGTTCGGGGAGGAGCTCACCCTGCGGGACACCATCAAGCCGGTGCTCATCTCCTGCTACGACCTCCGCTCCTCCGCGCCGCTCCTCTTCTCCCGCGCCGACGCGCTCGAGAGCCGCAGCTACGACTTCCGCCTCTGCGACGTCGGCCGCGCCGCCTGGTCCGAGCCGGGCCGCTTCGAGCCGGCCGAGGTGGCGTCGGTGGACGGCGCGACCGCCTGCGCCGCGGTCGACGGCGGGCCCACCATGGGCAGCCCGGCGGCGGCCGCCATCACCCACGTGCTGCACAACAAGCACGAGTTCCCCTTCGTGCGCGGCGTCGAGGACCTCCTCGTCCTCTCCGTCGGCGGCTGCTCTGGCTCCGGCGCCGGCTCCTCCGCGGCCGCCGCGGACGCCGACATCGCGCGCATGCGTCGTTGGGGCCCGAAAGAGTGGGCGCGCCCCATCGCGCGCATCGCGGCCGACGGCGCCGCCGACCTCGTGGACCACGCCGTGGCGCGGGCATTCGGGCAAGGCCACTCCTCCAATTACCTGCGCATTCAGGTGAGCTGACCGAATTGATTCTCCTCTCCCTCCGCGTTATTATGGCAACGTGCTCTGCCATGACGAATGTTTTCCCAGTGGATGACTAATCACGTGACGTTGACGCGCGTAATCATCAGGCGAAGCGTGAGAGCATGCCGCCATGCGGGCCGGACGGGGAGTACGACCCGACGCCGGCAAACGTGCAGGCGCTGCTGGCGGCGGCGGACGAGACCATGAAGCAGCGCAACGTCGAGTCCGTGCTCTTCGAGGGCAGGCGGGTCGGGGACCACACCAACGCCGAGAAGCTCGACTGGTTCGCCGCCGAGCTCGTCGCCGAGCACCGCGGCAGGGGCTCCAGGATCGCGCCTACAGTCGCGTTCAAGCAGCCGGCGCTGGGCTGAGCCGGTGGAGGAAGGATCGACGACATGTAGGCCTCTCTCGCTTCCTTCCTGCCCTGGTTGCTGGTTGGAATTCTGCTGCACTTTTTACTACGTGGCAGTGTCAGCGTGGCATGGCTCCCTCCCTGAAGCAAAATTGCCACTCGGAAGTTCGAAGAGGAAAATACATGAATGAAATCATGGAACATCCGCCCGCGATAGACTCCAATTTTTAAGCTTCATTTCATCTTTTTTAGGATAGATATGCATGCAGCTACTCCTTGGCAGAATCGTGCCCTGACAAATGTGGGTGTAGAGCTGCGATATGAATCGATCTGCTGAAAAACAGTGGATGCAATGCAACGGCGGGTACTGGTAACTGCTCTTGTGCGATGCAACTCTGGAACTAGGCAATGTTTATGCCTGTCCCAACATAAATAAATTATTATCCAGAGTTATCTCTTTTAATTAGGACTCGAAATTTTCAATACTGCTAGGAACTTCCTTGATGCTTTCCCTAATCCCTACTACTGCTGGCCACAGCTTGCCTGCCGGACCAAGTCTGGAATTCCCAAGTCTGTTCCATTTGAATACTATCTTATCGCATTGCAAAGGAACTCTGAAGAAAACTTCTCACTCAACAAAAAAATAACTCTCTGATAACGTCCGTTTCTTTCATCCCGTCAATGTCTACAGTAGTCTCGTAGTTGAGTCCACGTCTCAGAACGCATGGGTTGCGGAGCGGTCCTGCACTAATGTGAAAATCTGTAGCATTCGGATGCAGTAGTGCGCTTTCCCTCCTTCTCCCGCATTATTTTCAGATAGGCCGATTCATAACCATAATCGAAATGGAGGCCCGACTGATCACTTTCACCCTGTAGATACATGTCCTATCACTGTCTTGAACCTGACCGGGACATGCTTTTCATCAAAGAGCCTAAAGATTCCTCCAAGCAAACTAAATCGAGCATGTGTTCCTGGGCACATAATTAACTTTCCAAATCAGGTAGTAACAACTTTGCTTGAAACATCTCGCAAGCATTTCTCCTAGCCATGTTACTCCAGCTCCGCGCGGCGGGATTGAGCTATAGCTGTTTTTGGGCTTGGTTTAGCTCGAGTAGTTTTACTACTTATGGTGCACCAGAATACATGCATGGCGCCATGGCGGATAATCCGTTCGCGTCAGGCGTATGGATCTTTGCGGATCACAGGACTGATGAGAGCCCGCATTTTGTGCAGATCCTGGACGTACGGTTAGCTTGTCTAGTGCTGGGTTTGGTTCTATGCTAGCTATAGGTGTGTCGGTATCGCGGAGGAGGAGGAGGATTTAGGGCGTGATGGAACGGAACGCCACAGGCGGTGCTAGCTCCATGATTGCTGGTTGTTGGATTTGGAGTATCCGCCGTTTCGCTGTCCGGGAGGATCACGTCGCAACGCGGAGAGATGAACTGACCCCGACGGAAACAGGCCGGCCGTCCGTCGGCAAGGATGTAAGGAATACTATGTAACTTTGTCAACCGACAGCCATACTCATTAGGGAATGTACATTGGTTTAGATGGATGGTGTCTGTAATAATACTTCATATGATTTATAGACAATGATATAGACAGTGTATACAATAGTTTGTCTGTAAATTATCTATTTTTAATTATAGCTATATGTGCGGAAATTCAATTCGGCTCCCGGGTGCGTATGCACCCTCTACCAAAAAATCATATTTTGAAATGTCGAAAAAATTTAACAAATATTTTTCGACATGTACATCTTCATAATATATGTTCGTTCGTCAAATTTCACAAAAAACCAATATTTTCTGTGGTCTATATAAAAAAGAGAAAACTTATCTTGTGAAAAGCATTATTTTTAGCACTGAGTTTTGTCTTTTTTACACACGGTCACATGATAAGTCGATTCTTTATGAAACAACTTTGTAAGCGTGAGTATAAGTTATACACCCTTCATACAACAACAAAAATGGTGTATGTAGACAACCTCATTCTCTCTCCTCATTCTCTTTCCTCCACATCACCAAAATCACATATAAGAGCATCTCCAGTCGCGTCCCCCAAACCGTCCCCCAAAGCGATTTAGGGGACGCCGGACAAATAATCTCTTCCAGTCGCAGTCTCCAAATCGTTTTTTTGTCCGGAAGTCCCCCAAATCGCGTCTGGCGTCTGGGTGCGTCCCTGGTACATAGGGGATGGTGCGGGGACGCCGGACAGCAGATTTCTCATCTCGCACATGAAGCAGGCCCACATGTCACTCTCTCTCTCCTTTTTCTCTGTACTTGTTGTCTTCTCCAACAGCCTAATTATGAGGAAAGCGACGACCTCACCCTGACTAGCGGCAGCCATTCCTTGGGAAGGCGCCTCCTGAGCTGCACGGGCTCGCCGCCGTCTGACGCCGCGGGCGACGCCGGTGCGGTGGGGAAGGTGAGATCGGAGGTGGAGCAGCGCGTGACCATGAGAGACTCGAGCCGCTCGCGCGCGCCGACGTGGAGCGCGCCGCACCAGGCGCGGCGCGGGGGCGCCGTGGGCCGGGGTAGAGCGACGAAGAAGTAGAGTCGGCCGGGGCGGAGCTGCGCGTCGAGCTCCAACGGGCGCGTGCGGACGCCCAGCAGCTTCACCTGCTCGGAGTCTAGGAGCTGGAGGCCGGGTGCTCACGCAGCACCGTGCCTGCGTACGCCGGCGGCTTCACTCGGAACGCTGTGCCGTCCAGCTGTATCACCTTCGTGCAGTGGCGGAGCTTCAGCTGGGCAAAATACTCCATCGCCATGAACTTTGGGAGTCTGCCCGGGCTAGCTAGCCCGACTGGCTCCGCCACTGCCTTCGCGCCCTTCCGCCGCCCGCCGATGTTGTTGCCCATTGCCGGCTGCGCTCTCCATTGTTTGGCCGCCTTCTCCTTGCCTCTGCTCTGCCACGGCGGTATGGACGGACGAGCAGCTCGCCGGAGCTTGCCGGCCACAAGGTGTTTGTAGAAATGATAAAGCAAAAGTGTTAAAAAAAACTGTTTGGGGACGCCGTTGGGGAGAGACGTCCCCCAAACGCGGCACGAACAAAACACGTCCCCCAAACGCTCAATCCGGCGCCGTTTGGGGGACGCGACTGGAGATGCTCTAACTGTTAAGCTTCATGCACTAGCCACTTGAACCAAAAGTCCGAACTGATGGAAAGGGCTAGGCAATCCACATATACACTTCACAACACCCCCACTCGCGTGTGACGGGAGAAGAGAAAGTCAACACGTGAAAAAAGAAGAGCACACCGAAACAGGGCATCAGCGGTGGCTAAAGAGGGGGGCAACAACAATTTTTAGGCTTAATTGCGAAAACCAGGATTTGAACTCGCGATCTGGGGCTCTGATACCATGTTAAGCTTCATGCACTAGCCACTTGAACCAAAAATCTGAACTGATGGAAAGGGCTAGGCAATCCACATATACACTTCACAACACTAACTACCTCTTACATACAGTTAAGTCATCACCATTATACATGCCCTTAGCGTCTACCTATCCCGTTTTCACAGACTCCGTCTCCCGAGCCCGAGCCCCGGGTGACATGTTGAAATGTTTCCAATCATGTCTTGAATTGGAGAGGAGCCAGCAGCTTCAACAATGTCCTACATTCCTACTCTATGGGTTGCGCAAACAACCACGTACTTAGACAACTTTAAAAAAATTTTCACTAGGTGGTGTAATCTCTTTTAGTTTTCACCACTTGATCACCTGCTCGACTTTTTTTTTAATCTCCGCTGAAAACAAAACTAAAAATTGATTATTCATTCAAAAATTATACTTCTTGTGTGTATGCATTCTAGGATGTTATGGACGAATTCTCTATGCTACCCCCAAAAAATAGTCTAGAGTTCTACAAAAATAGACATGGCACAATAAACAAATCATAGAAAATTAACTGTCTGCTAAAAACCCCATGAATGTTTTGTCGAATCCCCATAGGGCAAAATAAATTTACTCCCTCTAACCATAAATAGTTGTTGCAGAATTAGGAAATATGTAGGCTAAAATGTTTCTAGATTCATCAATTGTGACAAGCATTTAGATAAGGAGGGAGTAGTTCATTAGTTGTCCATCCAAAAGTTTAAACAATTACTCTTGGAAACACAATTTTTGAACTTCTTGTTGTGTGAAACTTTTCTACATAAAACTTATGTATGGACAATTTATGTTCAAAACGGGTACACCACACCCTATAAACCATCTACAACAAAATATTCTCTTGTGAACAATGGCGGGACCCAAAAAAAATAATGAAGGCTGGGCACACCCCACATGGAAGTTCTTTATTTCGATACCAAATGTAAATCACCATAAAGTATCAAATGAATTAAGGAATTGTCCTGCGCAAGCTCGGGTAGCTGCCTGAGCAACAGGGGCCTTAGTTCTATTGCCTATGATATGTTCTATGGGTTACAAATATTTGTTTTAAAATATAAATGTATTAAAAATAAAATTTAATGATACGTATGGAGTGGAGTCATACTACAAACATAACTTTCAATGAATAATTAACTTTTTTTCTCAGTTCTCTAAGTTTTCTTTAATTCCTCTACATTAATAGGAGCATTGACACTATTACCTCCGTTAGGGATTATAAGGCCTAGGAACCAATTTGCTAAGACCAAAAAAAATCATAACCCACCTCATTAGTTACTACATGCACCAATAATTTTACATACATGAGAGAAGGGAGAGAAAAAAATGCATGGAGGAGAGAAAGCAATAAGTAAGATAGACCTTATTATATCATAAATTTTGGAAAAAACTCATAAGCCTTATAATCTCCAACGGTGAGAGGGAGTAGGTAGTACCAGTTATCAGTTTTGCTATCAAGTAGCTAGATAATTTATTAGATGATCGAATGGTGAAAATTGCAACACATTAGACCACCTTCCGGTCTCAAGTGGAACTGGCCCTATTTTTGGCAATGTTATCTATGCAACACATGAATCAGTAGGACCCGGCGAAGGTTGAAATTTCTCCATGATTGGAGTATCAGAGCGTATTCGTATGAAACGTCTTGCCTGTCGTCGAGACTCGAGAGCACCTGCACCATTATGGCCTAGTCACGGTCACGGACATGCACATATGGTGGATCACAGCTAGTGCGACGTACTACTACTATACTATTAGTAGTAGCCGTTCAACATTGCACGTCTGCGGCAGTGTATGCAGGGGCAGCGGCGTATAAGGCTAGTCATAGTATATGTATACAGTCTGCGGCAAAATGGTTAAATGGTCTTGCGCGGAAATCCGGCAGTAGCACCTAAAATTGTTTATCAGCATTTAAACATGTATGTGTGATTTAGATAATAAAATATAAATGTAACATCGACATAAACAAAATAGGAATGTTTTAAATATCACAAAATACAGGATCACATCAATAATTGAAATATATATACTTAAACAAGTAATGAGTGGCCCAAAGTGCAAATAAAGGTTTAAATCCCACATAAATAAATAGGAAATCAAATAAATAGAAGTGCGGACTATTGCCCATACAATTGCTAATGATGCTCACCGAGATCATGCTGAAGCTGGGTATGCATGCTAGGGTCTTAAATTTGCCGGTACGTTTCAAGAAGTGCTTATATAGGAACTAGATTTCTTGTTCGCCTAACAAAGCTACCAACATTGCCATATAAAAATTTCAAGTTTAAATCCTTCTTATCCTTGTTGTGTAGAATCACATACATCGTAATGATGTTGTGAACAATAGCAAACCGATTTTCTAAAACACCGAAAGCTCTTTTTTTTTTTGAAATTCATTCGGGTTGAAACCCGACAAGCTGCTATTAATACTGGAGTACAAAGAGACCCTGAAAGATTCACAAATTACATAGGGGCCTAAATTATACAAAGAGGACCCTGAAGAAAAACAGGAAACGCGATCCGGTCCTCCGTCTTCCTCCTCCAGAACGAGCTCGACCAGCGGACTGCGGCTTCATCTCCGGGACACACCACTTGGCGATGAAGCGCGGGAGAACTCCGATGGACAGAGCAGAGCAGCGGCGGAGCGGCAGCCCTACTGCCATTCAGTCCGACGCTGAAAGAATCGGAGAAGAGCTCCAAGACGAAGTCGCCTCCACCGTCAACCATCCCCGCAAGCCAGCCATCACCATGAGGGCTTGAGCAAGCGATAGAGAGAGGCAGCGACGACAAGAACTGCGCCATCAGCACAAGAGAGAAGCCCAGCTGCATGACACCTTCCACCCCCTCGCCTCCACGGCCGGTCAGGCCAAAAGAGAGCCAGCAGCTTACCTCCATGCCCACCTCCCCCGCCACCATGGTCGGCCAAGGAGACAAGGAGGCCATCTTCTCTCCAGCAGACGACTCCTAGGCACCTTATCGAAGAGCTTGGCCGCCGACGAACTCCAGACCAGATCCACCACGGATCTGGAGAGAGGTCGCCGACGACGGGCCACCTGGTGCTGCGCCAAAGCCCCAGAGAGACACTCCGCCCTAGCCACCTCCAGATCCAGCCTTCAACGCCAATTCCAACTGCACCCCCTCACCACCATGGCCGGCCAGGAGTGGAAGGAGAGGCGTCAAGAGGAGCTAGAAGGAGACGACACAAGCCTTATTGAAGAGATCAGTCGAGGAGGGGGGCTCTAAACTCCGACCGCCGGAGCAGAGAGCGACGCTGCCAGACCTCGGCCCGCTCTGGATCTGGCCAAAACCAGAGCTTCTACTCCTAACCTAACCGGCAAACCGCTGGGAAACTACTCCTAAACTAGAGAACTACATCTGGCACCTCACCTCTGCCACCTCCGGCCGGCAGCGCCGCCGGAGGGGCTCGGGATCGGCCCAGATCTCACGGAGGAGGTTCTGGCTACTGTAGCAAGACGAGAGAGTGTAGACAGCAACCTACAATGATCGCCGAAAACTCTCTTAATATCTCTTTGGCATGCATCTTGTGCCTTGAAAAATCCAGCTTGTTTCCTTAATGTTGGTATATTAACTAGCACAAAGCCCGTGCGTTGCTACGATGTCATATTAAGTTGAATGAACAACTATGTTTAGATCCGTTCCTCAATCGATTCCAAATGACTTGAGTTCTTGAATCCGTGTGGTAGTACTGTTTCTGAACATACATATGGTAGTACGTCAGCCCTTACTCGACCATATGCATATTCTCGGTGGACAACATTCGATGTCAAACAACAAGCCTTCTTCTCGTTTTCTCGCGCTGAAAAAAATATCCCCATGGCATGCGACAACGTATTGTGGCCGGCGATCACCGTGCATCAACGTGTCTGTATCATGCTCGTAAATTCGATGACTGCCCGAGCTCAGCACTTCCGAGCACAAAGATATTCAGGCTATCACCCAACAAACTGCACACATGTCAAACTGGAAAGTACAATAAAGACACCTCGGCTGCTGCTAAAACCTTTCCCTGTACTTTAATCAGTCCACACATCCACAAGTTTTAAAGAAGAAATACCGAAGCACTGATCGAATTTAACACTAAATATATCGTATGCAACTACCAAATATGTCCACAGGGCCAGAAAAGCGAAAGACTTGTTTTGAAATATGTCCACATGGCCAGAATAAAGGATCTCAGAGAGAGGCGCATTGTATTTGGGATTACTTACATGGTGACATATTAGTAATGGCATCCAAATTTCAGTTGCAAATAACAAAAATGCTTTAGTACCAGAAAGAACAACTTGGGATAGAGATGGACTAAGAAAACCAATTATGATCCTAAACTCAAGGGCCAAAAAACTCAGTAACTGAAAGGCTAGTATATCCATACTGTAAATTCTAACTCTTGCCATTGAACCGAATCTGAATATTTTCATGTCAGTACATAGTAAAACACTGAAATTCAGAAATTAACATCTTCACCAATCACCAGGCAAGATATGGAAGAATGATCCAAATGCCAACATCACTTGATGAAAGCGAAAACATTTTTTGATAACATCAAAACATGTACTTATGTCCCTGTTTCACATGTATTATCTTGCCCATGAGCAATATATGTACAAACGGTCGGTGTGACAAATCCAGGCAGGGTCATCCTCATCCAGAAGAGGCCTATGTCTACAGAAGACATGTTCAGGTCGCAAAGCCGAAGGCACTGAGCCCCTAACCCTGGCGCCAACACCCCTTGCGCACTGTGTTTTTCCATACCCCTCGTACTTGGATCCTGGGCTAAAGATGTACAGCTCAGTCAGCTCTCCAAAGTCCAAACCCTCTCCTGCTCAAACTGACCGAGTTCCTCTGACCCTAGATATGAATAATCCACAGAAATTCAGCTTTTAGTTCAGTTTGAATCCTTTGTTCTTGCCTGCTATGCATAATCTCTATGTGTCCTGGTCATACGTAACCTGTCAACAGTGGTGAGTTCTCTGGGTTTGTTATGTCGCCTTGGGCTGCGTGCTGTAGTCCGGGAGAAGGATGATGAACTCCGAAAATCTACATGTTTTGGTCAATTTCGGTAGAACACGTTGCCGACAGTCGGCCACAACAAGATCAGTTAACCACAAAATTTACATATATTCACAGAAATACGACCAACAAAGTAAGAAACTACTGAGAACAATTTATAAAATTTATACCACCGGAATTAACTACTGAGAACAATTTATAAACTACTGAGAACAATTTATACCACCGAAATAGGCTAGCTGAGTAATGCAAATAAACACAGCCAAAGTGCCTAGGTGTACGAAAGGAGAAGATGGCAAGAACAGATGACGGGGTGTCCCAGATTGGTAGTGTTTAGATGAAGAAGAGCCTCTGAATTTTGCATGCATAATTGAAGATTGCCGGGCTAGGGTATGTGCGATTTGGAAAGACGAGGCTGCTGGAACCTGCAATTATGGTGCTGGCCTCCATGAGTAGCACTTGAAGTTGAAACGGAGACCTAACATTCACACATGAGCTGATGAGCAGTGCCATTGTGCATAAGAACGAATGAAAAAAGAAGCACTCAGGCCTTCAGACACACATGAGTAATGCCATTATCCACAAGAAAGAATGAAAAAGAAGCAAATCCCGCCATTAGCACTGATGCGTATTACGCATGATTCAGGAGCTACTCTGAACACATCATTAAACCAGAGAGAAAAACAGGGAAGTTTCTCTTTACTCGGCAACACATCGAGAAGTTTCTCTTCCGTTAATGTATAAAAATTGAAGAAGCGCATCAACCAAAAAATCAGCAGCTGAGTCGGGAGGTGCGGCGGCGCCAGGAAGTCAGCTGGTGGCGGATCGATCGAGGCTGCAGCTGGGATTTCTGGGCGGCCATGGGTACGGGGGCTCCGGGGACTCGGATGGAGCCAGTCCGTGCCGCGCCGGAGGAGGAGGGGCACGGGGCTTACCGGCGGCGACCTCGCCGCCCGCTCGGCATGGGCGGCCGGCTCCGGCCGTCTCCCCTTCGCAGGGTCGAAACTGCGGAGCTAGGATGGGAGGCCATGGGGGCGGGGCGCGCCGGGGAAGCCGAGACGTACCTTGCCGACGGAGGTGGGCGGGGGCAGTAAACGCCGGCCGTACCTCGCTGGGCGGGGCTGGGCGGGGCGCTCTCATGGAGTCATGGCTCGACGTTTCGGGCGTTAACCGATTAAAAGCAAACTTCACTTGGCGGTGGCATTACCCCGTAGATTACTACAAGTGGAGGGGTAAAATCGGAAAAGGTAAAAACGACCGAGGGAGAAACCCTTTTGCTTTTATTATTAGGTATAGACTAGCACAAAGCCCGTGCGTTGCTACGATGTCATATTAAGTTGAATGAACAACTATGTTTAGATCCGTTCCTCAATCGATTCCAAATGACTTGAGTTCTTGAATCCGTGTGGTAGTACTGTTTCTGAACATACATATGGTAGTACGTCAGCCCTTACTCGACCATATGCATATTCTCGGTGGACAACATTCGATGTCAAACAACAAGCCTTCTTCTCGTTTTCTCGCGCTGAAAAAAATATCCCCATGGCATGCGACAACGTATTGTGGCCGGCGATCACCGTGCATCAACGTGTCTGTATCATGCTCGTAAATTCGATGACTGCCCGAGCTCAGCACTTCCGAGCACAAAGATATTCAGGCTATCACCCAACAAACTGCACACATGTCAAACTGGAAAGTACAATAAAGACACCTCGGCTGCTGCTAAAACCTTTCCCTGTACTTTAATCAGTCCACACATCCACAAGTTTTAAAGAAGAAATACCGAAGCACTGATCGAATTTAACACTAAATATATCGTATGCAACTACCAAATATGTCCACAGGGCCAGAAAAGCGAAAGACTTGTTTTGAAATATGTCCACATGGCCAGAATAAAGGATCTCAGAGAGAGGCGCATTGTATTTGGGATTACTTACATGGTGACATATTAGTAATGGCATCCAAATTTCAGTTGCAAATAACAAAAATGCTTTAGTACCAGAAAGAACAACTTGGGATAGAGATGGACTAAGAAAACCAATTATGATCCTAAACTCAAGGGCCAAAAAACTCAGTAACTGAAAGGCTAGTATATCCATACTGTAAATTCTAACTCTTGCCATTGAACCGAATCTGAATATTTTCATGTCAGTACATAGTAAAACACTGAAATTCAGAAATTAACATCTTCACCAATCACCAGGCAAGATATGGAAGAATGATCCAAATGCCAACATCACTTGATGAAAGCGAAAACATTTTTTGATAACATCAAAACATGTACTTATGTCCCTGTTTCACATGTATTATCTTGCCCATGAGCAATATATGTACAAACGGTCGGTGTGACAAATCCAGGCAGGGTCATCCTCATCCAGAAGAGGCCTATGTCTACAGAAGACATGTTCAGGTCGCAAAGCCGAAGGCACTGAGCCCCTAACCCTGGCGCCAACACCCCTTGCGCACTGTGTTTTTCCATACCCCTCGTACTTGGATCCTGGGCTAAAGATGTACAGCTCAGTCAGCTCTCCAAAGTCCAAACCCTCTCCTGCTCAAACTGACCGAGTTCCTCTGACCCTAGATATGAATAATCCACAGAAATTCAGCTTTTAGTTCAGTTTGAATCCTTTGTTCTTGCCTGCTATGCATAATCTCTATGTGTCCTGGTCATACGTAACCTGTCAACAGCGGTGAGTTCTCTGGGTTTGTTATGTCGCCTTGGGCTGCGTGCTGTAGTCCGGGAGAAGGATGATGAACTCCGAAAATCTACATGTTTTGGTCAATTTCGGTAGAACACGTTGCCGACAGTCGGCCACAACAAGATCAGTTAACCACAAAATTTACATATATTCACAGAAATACGACCAACAAAGTAAGAAACTACTGAGAACAATTTATAAAATTTATACCACCGGAATTAACTACTGAGAACAATTTATAAACTACTGAGAACAATTTATACCACCGGAATAGGCTAGCTGAGTAATGCAAATAAACACAGCCAAAGTGCCTAGGTGTACGAAAGGAGAAGATGGCAAGAACAGATGACGGGGTGTCCCAGATTGGTAGTGTTTAGATGAAGAAGAGCCTCTGAATTTTGCATGCATAATTGAAGATTGCCGGGCTAGGGTATGTGCGATTTGGAAAGACGAGGCTGCTGGAACCTGCAATTATGGTGCTGGTCTCCATGAGTAGCACTTGAAGTTGAAACGGAGACCTAACATTCACACATGAGCTGATGAGCAGTGCCATTGTGCATAAGAACGAATGAAAAAAGAAGCACTCAGGCCTTCAGACACACATGAGTAATGCCATTATCCACAAGAAAGAATGAAAAAGAAGCAAATCCCGCCATTAGCACTGATGCGTATTACGCATGATTCAGGAGCTACTCTGAACACATCATTAAACCAGAGAGAAAAACAGGGAAGTTTCTCTTTACTCGGCAACACATCGAGAAGTTTCTCTTCCGTTAATGTATAAAAATTGAAGAAGCGCATCAACCAAAAAATCAGCAGCTGAGTCGGGAGGTGCGGCGGCGCCAGGAAGTCAGCTGGTGGCGGATCGATCGAGGCTGCAGCCGGGATTTCTGGGCGGCCATGGGTACGGGGGCTCCGGGGACTCGGATGGAGCCAGTCCGTGCCGCGCCGGAGGAGGAGGGGCACGGGGCTTACCGGCGGCGACCTCGCCGCCCGCTCGGCATGGGCGGCCGGCTCCGGCCGTCTCCCCTTCGCAGGGTCGAAACTGCGGAGCTAGGATGGGAGGCCATGGGGGCGGGGCGCGCCGGGGAAGCCGAGACGTACCTTGCCGACGGAGGTGGGCGGGGGCAGTAAACGCCGGCCGTACCTCGCTGGGCGGGGCTGGGCGGGGCGCTCTCATGCACACCACTTGGCGATGAAGCGCGGGAGAACTCCGATGGACAGAGCAGAGCAGCGGCGGAGCGGCAGCCCTACTGCCATTCAGTCCGACGCTGAAAGCATCGGAGAAGAGCTCCAAGACGAAGTCGCCTCCACCGTCAACCATCCCCGCAAGCCAGCCATCACCATGAGGGCTTGAGCAAGCGATAGAGAGAGGCAGCGACGACAAGAACTGCGCCATCAGCACAAGAGAGAAGCCCAGCTGCATGACACCTTCCACCCCCTCGCCTCCATGGCCGGTCAGGCCAAAAGAGAGCCAGCAGCTTACCTCCATGCCCACCTCCCCCGCCACCATGGCCGGCCAAGGAGACAAGGAGGCCATCTTCTCTCCAGCAGACGACTCCTAGGCACCTTATCGAAGAGCTTGGCCGCCGACGAACTCCAGACCAGATCCACCACGGATCTGGAGAGAGGTCGCCGACGACGGGCCACCTGGTGCTGCGCCAAAGCCCCAGAGAGACACTCCGCCCTAGCCACCTCTAGATCCAGCCTTCAACGCCAATTCCAACTGCACCCCCTCACCACCATGGCCGGCCAGGAGTGGAAGGAGAGGCGTCAAGAGGAGCTAGAAGGAGACGACACAAGCCTTATTGAAGAGATCAGTCGAGGAGGGGGGCTCTAAACTCCGACCGGAGCAGAGAGCGACGCCGCCAGACCTCGGCCCGCTCTGGATCTGGCCAAAACCAGAGCTTCTACTCCTAACCTAACCGGCAAACCGCTGGGAAACTACTCCTAAACTAGAGAACTACATCTGGCACCTCACCTCTGCCACCTCCGGCCGGCAGCGCCGCCGGAGGGGCTCGGGATCGGCCCAGATCTCACGGAGGAGGTTCTGGCTACTGTAGCAAGACGAGAGAGTGTAGACAGCAACCTACAATGATCGCCGAAAACTCTCTTAATATCTCTTTGGCATGCATCTTGTGCCTTGAAAAATCCAGCTTGTTTCCTTAATGTTGGTATATTAACTAGCACAAAGCCCGTGCGTTGCTACGATGTCATATTAAGTTGAATGAACAACTATGTTTAGATCCGTTCCTCAATCGATTCCAAATGACTTGAGTTCTTGAATCCGTGTGGTAGTACTGTTTCTGAACATACATATGGTAGTACGTCAGCCCTTACTCGACCATATGCATATTCTCGGTGGACAACATTCGATGTCAAACAACAAGCCTTCTTCTCGTTTTCTCGCGCTGAAAAAAATATCCCCATGGCATGCGACAACGTATTGTGGCCGGCGATCACCGTGCATCAACGTGTCTGTATCATGCTCGTAAATTCGATGACTGCCCGAGCTCAGCACTTCCGAGCACAAAGATATTCAGGCTATCACCCAACAAACTGCACACATGTCAAACTGGAAAGTACAATAAAGACACCTCGGCTGCTGCTAAAACCTTTCCCTGTACTTTAATCAGTCCACACATCCACAAGTTTTAAAGAAGAAATACCGAAGCACTGATCGAATTTAACACTAAATATATCGTATGCAACTACCAAATATGTCCACAGGGCCAGAAAAGCGAAAGACTTGTTTTGAAATATGTCCACATGGCCAGAATAAAGGATCTCAGAGAGAGGCGCATTGTATTTGGGATTACTTACATGGTGACATATTAGTAATGGCATCCAAATTTCAGTTGCAAATAACAAAAATGCTTTAGTACCAGAAAGAACAACTTGGGATAGAGATGGACTAAGAAAACCAATTATGATCCTAAACTCAAGGGCCAAAAACTCAAGAATCGAAAGGCTAGTATATCCATACTGTAAATTCTAACTCTTGCCATTGAACCGAATCTGAATATTTTCATGTCAGTACATAGTAAAACACTGAAATTCAGAAATTAACATCTTCACCAATCACCAGGCAAGATATGGAAGAATGATCCAAATGCCAACATCACTTGATGAAAGCGAAAACATTTTTTGATAACATCAAAACATGTACTTATGTCCCTGTTTCACATGTATTATCTTGCCCATGAGCAATATATGTACAAACGGTCGGTGTGACAAATCCAGGCAGGGTCATCCTCATCCAGAAGAGGCCTATGTCTACAGAAGACATGTTCAGGTCGCAAAGCCGAAGGCACTGAGCCCCTAACCCTGGCGCCAACACCCCTTGCGCACTGTGTTTTTCCATACCCCTCGTACTTGGATCTGGGCTAAAGATGTACAGCTCAGTCAGCTCTCCAAAGTCCAAACCCTCTCCTGCTCAAACCGACCGAGTTCCTCCGACCCTAGATATGAATAATCCACAGAAATTCAGCTTTTAGTTCAGTTTGAATCCTTTGTTCTTGCCTGCTATGCATAATCTCTATGTGTCCTGGTCATACGTAACCTGTCAACAAGAAAGTGAGTTCTCTGGGTTTGTTATGTCGCCTTGGGCTGCGTGCTGTAGTCCGGGAGAAGGATGATGAACTCCGAAAATCTACATGTTTTGGTCAATTTCGGTAGAACACGTTGCCGACAGTCGGCCACAACAAGATCAGTTAACCACAAAATTTACATATATTTACGTAAATACGACCAACAAAGTAAGAAACTACGAGAACAATTTATAAAATTTATACCACCGGAATTAACTACTGAGAACAATTTATAAACTACTGAGAACAATTTATACCACCGAAATAGGCTAGCTGAGTAATGCAAATAAACACAGCCAAAGTGCCTAGGTGTACGAAAGGAGAAGATGGCAAGAACAGATGACGGGGTGTCCCAGATGGGTAGTGTTTAGATGAAGAAGAGCCTCTGAATTTTGCATGCATAATTGAAGATTGCCGGGCTAGGGTATGTGCGATTTGGAAAGACGAGGCTGCTGGAACCTGCAATTATGGTGCTGGCCTCCATGAGTAGCACTTGAAGTTGAAACGGAGACCTAACATTCACACATGAGCTGATGAGCAGTGCCATTGTGCATAAGAACGAATGAAAAAAGAAGCACTCAGGCCTTCAGACACACATGAGTAATGCCATTATCCACAAGAAAGAATGAAAAAGAAGCAAATCCCGCCATTAGCACTGATGCGTATTACGCATGATTCAGGAGCTACTCTGAACACATCATTAAACCAGAGAGAAAAACAGGGAAGTTTCTCTTTACTCGGCAACACATCGAGAAGTTTCTCTTCCGTTAATGTATAAAAATTGAAGAAGCGCATCAACCAAAAAATCAGCAGCTGAGTCGGGAGGTGCGGCGGCGCCAGGAAGTCAGCTGGTGGCGGATCGATCGAGGCTGCAGCCGGGATTTCTGGGCGGCCATGGGTACGGGGGCTCCGGGGACTCGGATGGAGCCAGTCCGTGCCGCGCCGGAGGAGGAGGGGCACGGGGCTTACCGGCGGCGACCTCGCCGCCCGCTCGGCATGGGCGGCCGGCTCCGGCCGTCTCCCCTTCGCAGGGTCGAAACTGCGGAGCTAGGATGGGAGGCCATGGGGGCGGGGCGCGCCGGGGAAGCCGAGACGTACCTTGCCGACGGAGGTGGGCGGGGGCAGTAAACGCCGGCCGTACCTCGCTGGGCGGGGCTGGGCGGGGCGCTCTCATGGAGTCATGGCTCGACGTTTCGGGCGTTAACCGATTAAAAGCAAACTTCACTTGGCGGTGGCATTACCCCGTAGATTACTACAAGTGGAGGGGTAAAATCGGAAAAGGTAAAAACGACAGAGGGAGAAACCATTTTGCTTTTATTATTAGGTATAGACTAGCACAAAGCCCGTGCGTTGCTACGATGTCATATTAAGTTGAATGAACAACTATGTTTAGATCCGTTCCTCAATCGATTCCAAATGACTTGAGTTCTTGAATCCGTGTGGTAGTACTTGTTTACGAACATACATATGGTAGTACGTCAGCCCTTACTCGACCATATGCATATTCTCGGTGGACAACATTCGATGTCAAACAACAAGCCTTCTTCTCGTTTTCTCGCTGAAAAAAATATCCCCATGGCATGCGACAACGTATTGTGGCCGGCGATCACCGTGCATCAACGTGTACGTATCATGCTCGTAAATTCGATGATCGCCCGAGCTCAGCACTTCCGAGCACAAAGATATTCAGGCTATCACCCAACAACCGCACACATGTCAAATCGGAAAGTACAATAAAGACACCTCGGCTCTTGCTAAAACCTTTCCTGTACTTTAATCAGTCCACACATCCACAAGTTTTAAAGAAGAAATACCGAAGCACCGATCGAATTTAACACTAAATATATCGTATGCAACTACCAAATATGTCCACAGGGGCTTAAAAAGCGAAAGACTTGTTTTGAAATATGTCCACATGGCCAGAATAAAGGATCTCAGAGAGAGGCGCATTGTATTTGGGATTACTTACATGGTGACATATTAGTAATGGCATCCAAATTTCAGTTGCAAATAACAAAAATGCTTTAGTACCAGAAAGAACAACTTGGGATAGAGATGGACTAAGAAAACCAATTATGATCCTAAACTCAAGGGCCAAAAAACTCGAATGGCGAAAGGCTAGTATATCCATACTGTAAATTCTAACTCTTGCCATTGAACCGAATCTGAATATTTTCATGTCAGTACATAGTAAAACACTGAAATTCAGAAATTAACATCTTCACCAATCACCAGGCAAGATATGGAAGAATGGTCCAAATGCCAACATCACTTGATGAAAGCGAAAACATTTTTTGATAACATCAAAACATGTACTTATGTCCCTGTTTCACATGTATTATCTTGCCCATGAGCAATATATGTACAAACGGTCGGTGTGACAAATCCAGGCAGGGTCATCCTCATCCAGAAGAGGCCTATGTCTACAGAAGACATGTTCAGGTCGCAAAGCCGAAGGCACTGAGCCCCTAACCCTGGCGCCAACACCCCTTGCGCACTGTGTTTTTCCATACCCCTCGTACTTGGATCCTGGGCTAAAGATGTACAGCTCAGTCAGCTCTCCAAAGTCCAAACCCTCTCTGCTCAAACTGACCGAGTTCCTCTGACCCTAGATATGAATAATCCACAGAAATTCAGCTTTTAGTTCAGTTTGAATCCTTTGTTCTTGCCTGCTATGCATAATCTCTATGTGTCCTGGTCATACGTAACCTGTCAACAGCGGTGAGTTCTCTGGGTTTGTTATGTCGCCTTGGGCTGCGTGCTGTAGTCCGGGAGAAGGATGATGAACTCCGAAAATCTACATGTTTTGGTCAATTTCGGTAGAACACGTTGCCGACAATCGGCCACAACAAGATCGCTTAACCACAAAATTTACATATATTCACGTAAATACGACCAACAAAGTAAGAAACTACTGAGAACAATTTATAAAATTTATACCACCGGAATTAACTACGAGAACAATTTATAAACTACGAGAACAATTTATACCACCGGAATAGGCTAGCTGAGTAATGCAAATAAACACAGCCAAAGTGCCTAGGTGTACGAAAGGAGAAGATGGCAAGAACAGATGACGGGGTGTCCCAGATTGGTAGTGTTTAGATGAAGAAGAGCCTCTGAATTTTGCATGCATAATTGAAGATTGCCGGGCAAGGGTATGTGCGATTTGGAAAGACGAGGCTGCTGGAACCTGCAATTATGGTGCTGGCCTCCAGAGTAGCACTTGAAGTTGAAACGGAGACCTAACATTCACACATGAGCTGATGAGCAGTGCCATTGTGCATAAGAACGAATGAAAAAGAAGCACTCAGGCCTTCGAGACACACATGAGTAATGCCATTATCCACAAGAAAGAATGAAAAAGAAGCAAATCCCGCCATTAGCACCGATGCGTATTACGCATGATTCAGAGCTACTACGAACACATCATTAAACCAGAGAGAAAAACAGGGAAGTTTCTCTTTACTCGGCAACACATCGAGAAGTTTCTCTTCCGTGAATGTATAAAAATTGAAGAAGCGCATCAACCAAAAAATCAGCACTGAGTCGGGAGGCGCGGCGGCGCCAGGAAGTCACCGGTGGCGGATCGATCGAGGTCTGGCCGGGATTTCTGGGCGGCCATGGGTACGGGGGCTCCGGGGACTCGGATGGAGCCAGTCCGTGCCGCGCCGGAGGAGGAGGGGCACGGGGCTTACCGGCGGCGACCTCGCCGCCCGCTCGGCATGGGCGGCCGGCTCCGGCCGTCTCCTTCGCAGGTCGAAATCGCGGAGCTAGGATGGGAGGCCATGGGGGCGGGCGCGGGAAGCCGAGACGTACCTTGCCGACGGAGGTGGGCGGGGCGATGAACGCCGGCCGTACCTCGCTGGGCGGGGCTGGGCGGGGCGCTCTCATGGAGTCATGGCTCGACGTTTCGGGCGTTAACCGATTAAAAGCAAACTTCACTTGGCGGTGGCATTACCCCGTAGATTACTACAAGTGGAGGGGTAAAATCGGAAAAGGTAAAAACGACCGAGGGAGAAACCCTTTTGCTTTTATTATTAGGTATAGATATAGCGGGAGGAAAGTTTGTTTCGAGGATTTGACACAATAAATCGACAAGCGTTGTTTATTTACATCCCCTTGCCTATTCCGGCGACGTGTAGACCCGGTCCATGGTTGCGGTCAGTGCGCGGTGTGTGGCATGAAACGGGAGCGCGACCGGAGCACAGCGCCCGGCACTTTGCCGTGTCGCGCTGGTAGGTAGCGGTACGTAGAGTTTACTTTCTGCCTTTTATTTCTTTCTTTACTGACTGAAAAACTGTCGGAGCAAGCAGAAGCGGCAGTGCTGTGAAAAGACATGGCAGCGTCTACGCTTTGCTCGAGTGCAATAGTCGCAACAGCATGGTTTTCACCGTCCCTCCTCCAAAGGCTGCCGCGAGCTGCGGAATATGCCTGCATGCGACCTGTCGGGTACGGCTCATGTGGACCGGTGCTTGATTAATTAGCACAACAAAACTGCGTGTCTCGCGTACGGTTACGTGAGTAAGTGAAGTTCACAGGTAAGTTAGCCAGCGCGTTATAGAAAAACTGAGCTGCACGCACGTGACGGCGCACAAGACTTGGTCTACCTTCCGTGGAGCGTCCAGACAAAAATATAGAGATGTTGGGATGGTGTCGTCAAACAACAGTACAGTAGGGTCTTCCCGTTGAGGCGCGCACGGCCCGTGAGTAGGGCTTTGATGAGCAGGGATTTTTAGCATATCCCGCCGCGCTCCTCCAGTCAAGGCCTCAAAGGCATGAGAGTACGTACCCCACCACCACCAGCTAGGTAGGCCGGTGGCCTCGCCCGCACGGACGCACATACTGTACATTCTAGGCTAGCGCGGCAGCCATTCTTTTTCCCACCATGTTCGACGAGCAAATCATCGGATGGACGTCGTGTCGGTGGCCGGCCGTCTCACCCACGCCTCTTTCGGTCGTCAACTCGTCCATCACTCGGCACCGCATGTCCGTGCGTCTCTACTGCACGGTGCCACGGCCAGCATGAACGGGACTTTCCTTTTCACATGCTCCCATTCGCAGCACGTACGTGCAAGTCGCCCATCCTCGACAGCTTGTTGCCTTCTGCCCGCCACCTCCAGGTGGTCAATGATGGGTTATGGACAAAATCATGACCATTCTCTTCTCGGCCTCTAAATGATAGTCAATTACACTTACGAGTTGGCTAAATTAAGGACACAGTTGTGGGTGCAACATATTCTCAATAGACTGACCAGATGATTGCTAGAATATGAGTATACGAGTTTAGTTTGACTAGGACTCTACAACACCTTGTACTCCAAGTTTTTTCTGCATGAATCTCTCTCTCTCTATATATATATATATCTTGAGGCTCACTGAAATAAACATGAAACAAATATTAGGTTCTATAGTTTTCTACCGTGATGCCATCTAATCTCTGTTGGATTCCACGCTGAATGAAGCAATCAAACGATTCAGGGCATTTACAACTCATATCATAAGTCACGACTATCACGAATCACTAAGCAATAAATTGGTCTAGGCATTTTTCTTGGTTGCAACTCTATGTGAAATTAATAAGTTACAGTTGCAACTCATGCTAGCATGAATCATGTTACGATTTACTACTTGTCACGGGTTCAATCTGTGACAACTACTTCGGGTCAAGGGAGCAATGGAGCATAATTGTTTTTGCACGCTGAAATAATGGCAATAATAATTCAGGAAACATGTTTTGTTTGGACTGAAAGAGCACGGAATATGTTTTGATATAGCTTGCTGGGAACAAGACGGGTCTATTATTAAGTGCTCCCACCAGTGCTAATTATTTGTCACGGATTTAGTTAAAATGTACGCTAAAACATACCTATGTTGATTAAACCTGCCAAAGATATTTAGCACGGATGGAGTATTGTTTTCCTTCGGCGGATTAGGTGGCTACTACGTTCCGAAAAGACCTCCATCACCAAAATCAATCATTAGCGTGCGCGTTGCTTGATGTCGAAGAAACCTGATATCAATGGACTTGTACAGGAAGACAGTACACTCAACTCCACCATTTGCAACGTTCGAATTCCCAAATATGTTGCGGCAACGTTCGGAAAACTTGATGGAACTTGTGAACTGTAGTATGTATGTACGTCATTGCTCCAAAAACAGGGTTACGAAAAACCTCCCGCGAACTAGTTTATTTATGACACTGTACTATGGCGTGCTTGACGTACGTAATCTCCCAACTTTGGCGCCTATGAATTATCATGTTGATGTCTAATCCAATGCAAGCGGGTTTAACGCGTTCAACCTTTCCTATGCGTTACATACCCTTTTATGATCCCTTAGAGCGGTGCATGCAACGGCACTTGGAAAAAAATGGTGCGACCTTGGGACATGCACTACAGGAATGGACCGAAACGCCGACGGCCTAGTCATACGCCGACGGCCAAAAGTCGGGGCCGTCGGTGTATGGGCCGTCCAGGCCAGCCCTCCAACAAGGCCGTCGGCGCAGCAATTCCCTCGGCGTAGGCGACGCTACGCCGACGGTTGCCCTCGGTGCACCGTAGGCCGTCGGCATAGGCCTGGGATACACCCCACCAACTCTGGACCGTGTCGGCGCTGTCACGGCGTCACAGATACCCCGAGGGCTGCCCTCGGCATAGCCTCACATTTTTTTCTTTTTTTTTCTCCAAGTTTTATATTTTTCCTAGAAACTAAGTAACATAATATGATGTAGTGCGAAGGTTTTACATTTTTTTGATTTTTTTTGAGTTAGTTGTGCTCGATTCAAAATGCAGCTAAAACAGTGGGCATGAACTTTCTAACCTAGATGCATAATTTTTTAAAACTCTTTGTAGATCTAT
Organism: Lolium perenne; assembly: GCF_019359855.2. NCBI lineage: Eukaryota > Viridiplantae > Streptophyta > Magnoliopsida > Poales > Poaceae > Lolium > Lolium perenne. Next base: position 316,324,260 of record NC_067247.2, read on the forward strand.
GATAAAATATATAGTTGTGAACCTAAAAATATTTTTTACAAAAAATTAAGGGAAAACAATCATGCACCTGTAGTTCAAATTTTGTCCGCTTCCAGCTGAATCGGCAGCAATTTGTCTTTTTGGTGAGAGGTACCTAGAAATATTTTGAGGTGCAAGAAGTTGGTGATTTTTACATACAATATAGTCTAGTATTCTTGAAAATTTAGTTGGTTCAATTTTGGAATTGTTTCTTGGTAGGTGCTTCACAAAAAACCCCGCTTTTCGCGCTCAGTAATTATAAAATGGATTTTTTTATGCAAAGCTCACAAAATCCCTCAACAACAACATTGCTTCCCATATGAATACACACGCGTGTGCGCAATATGGGCTGAGTTCGACAAACTATGCCATGGTTTAGGTCATGACCTAGCTCATATGACCTGAAAGCCATATAACTTTGGACATCGTAGGTCATTTCTGAGAAGGTTTTTCTAAAACATTTACGATACACCAAGTTTTATATTTTTGCTAGAAACTAAGTAACATAATATGATGTAGTGCGAAGGTTTCACATTTTTTTGATTTTTTTTGAGTTAGTTGTGTTCGATTCAAAATGCGGCCAAAATATCGGGCATGAACTTTCTAACCAAGATGCATAATTTTTTAAAACTCTTTGTAGATCTATGATAAAATATATAGTTGTGAATCTAAAAATATTTTTTACGAAAAATTAAGGGCAAGCAATCATGCACCTGTAGTTCAAATTTTGTCCGCTTCCAACTGAATCGGCAGCAATTTGTCTTTTTGGTGAGAGGTACCTAGAAATATTTTGAGGTGCAAGAAATTGGTGATTTGTACATACAATATAGTCTAGCATTCTTGAAAATTTAGTTGGCGCAATTTTGGAATGGTTTCTTGGTAGGTGCTTCACAAAAAACCCCGCTTTTCGCGCTCAGTAATTAGAAAATGGATTTTTTATGCAAAGATCACAAAATCCCCCAATAACAACATTGCTTCCCATATGAATACACACGCGTGTGCGCAATATGGGCTCAGTTAGACAAACTATACCATGGTTTAGGTCATGACCTAGCTTATTTGACCTGAAAGCCATAGAACTTTGGACATCGTAGGTCATTTCTGGGAATCCTACGCACCACCTATCACATGCCATATGCGCGCGGTAGCCATCTGTGAATCCCTCCCGCTTCCTGCGGTGTCCCGCCGAATCCGCTGGAAACTGACCGGATTTGAACTGGGGCGACACTTTTCTACGCTCAATAAATGGAGGGAAAAATGTTTTTAGGTCGACGACGCGTCATTTTATCTGCTAAATGTTTTCCGTTTCGCGCGTTGGCGGACGGGTGCAACCGCGCCCCCGGTACGGCCATACCGCATGTCCCGGCGGCCCCGTTTTGCACAATTGGCAAAGTAAACGGAGCCAAAAATTCGAGCGGAGCCGCGTGGCGTCATTTTATGTGTCCTAGTAACTACTGCAAAAGACGGAACTGGGATACGGCAATTATCTTGAAAAACCGTTCACGAACAGGGCTATCTCGTCCGAAGTTCTATGGTTTTTAGGGGAAATGAGTGGGAAACGGCCTGTTTCACCACATAGTTTGTCGGAACGAGGCCATATTTGGCACGTGCATGGGCCTTAGGATGGGAAGCAAGGCCCCGGTCGCGGATTTCCAATCCGAACCACGGGCGACGGTTTTTCCATTTTCGGGGTGCCGGAAGGGCTTTTTTTTGTGAAGCAGCTACATGGTGCGCATTTCAGTATCGCGCGGGACCTCCGCGCAGCGGTAGGATACCTCCTACGCACCACCTATCACATGCCATATGCGCGCGGTAGCCATCTGGAAATCCCTCCCGCTTCATGCGGTGTCCCGCCGAATCCGCTGGAAACTGACCGGATTTGAACTGGGGCGACACTTTCCTTCGCTCAATAAATGGAGGGAAAAATGTTTTTAGGTCGAGGACGCATCATTTTATGTGCTAAATGTTTTCCGTTTCGCGCGTTGGCAGACGGGTGCAACCGCGCGCCCGGTACGGCCATACCGCATGTCCCGGCGGCCCCGTTTTGCACAATTGGCAAAGTAAACGGAGCCAAAAATTCGAGCGGAGCCGCGTGGCGTCATTTTATGTGTCCTAGTAACCACTGCAAAAGACGGAACTGGGATACGGCAATTATCTTGAAAAACCCTTCACGAACAGGGCTATCTCGTCCGGAGTTCTATGGCTTTTAGGGGAAATGAGTAGGAAACGGCCCGTTTCACAACATAGTTTGTCGGAACGAGGCCATATTTGGCACGTGCGTGGGCCTTAGGATGGGAAGCAAGGCCCCGATCACGGATTTCCAATCCGAACCACGGGCGACGGTTTTTCCATTTTCGGGGTGCCGGAAGGGTTTTTTTTGTGTGAAGCAGCTACATGGTGCGCATTTCAGTATCGCGCGGGACCTCCGCGTAGTGTTAGGATACCTCCTACGCAGAACCTATCACATTCCATATGCGCGCGGTAGCCATCTGGGAATCCCTCCCGCTTCCTGCGCTGTCCCGTCGAATCCGCTAGAAACTGACCGGATTTGAACTGGGGCGACACTTTCCTTCGCTTAATAAATGGAGGGAAAAATGTTTTTAGGTCGAGGACGCATCATTTTATGTGCTAAATGTTTTCCGTTTCACTTTTTTTGAATTTTTTTGAATTAGTTGTGCTCGATTCAAAATGCGGCCAAAACAGCGGGTATGAACTTTCTAACCTAGATGCATAATTTTTTAAAACTCTTTGTAGATCTATGATAAAATAGATAGTTGTGAACCTAAAATATTTTTTCAAAAAATTAAGGGCAAACAGTCATGCACCTGTAGTTTAAATTTTGCCCGCTTCCTGCTGAATCGGCAACAACTTGTCTTTTTGCTGAGAGGTTGTTATCACCAGAATTTGACCGAGTCATAGGTGGGCCACGATCGAGATGGGCTTGAAGAATATACATGGAAGAATATACGTGAATCGGCCTTATATGCAAAGTTTGGGCTAGTTAGCCCGTATATCTGTAATATAGTAGGATACGTATCGATTAGATAGAGTTTGGCTCGTGCACGGTTGGGATTATTCCACGTTGGAAAGTCTACGGACTATAAATATGTATCTAGGGTTTATGAAATAAACAACAATCACGTTCACCACAAACCAATCTAGGCGCATCGCCAACTCCCTTGTCTCGAGGGTTTCTTCTGGGTAAGCATCATGCTGCCTAGATCGCATCTTGCGATCTAGGCAGTACAAGTTTATTAGTTGTTCATGCGTTGCTCGTACTGAAGCCTTTTTGATGACGAGCAACGTAGTTATCTTAGATGTGTTAGGGTTAGCATTGTTCTTCGTATCATATGCTATCGTCGTGCAACCCTTAGACATCTAGCCGCCCTTACGCCTATCTTAGGCGTAGGGGCGACACCCCGCTTGATCATTATTTAGTAGATCCGATCCGTTATGGTTGCTCCTTGTTCTTCAAGGATTAGTTTAATATCTGCATAGTTAGGCCTTACAAAGGGTTGAAGGATCCAGCGGCGCGTAGGGTGTAGTTTGCTAGCCCTAGACAGGATGTTCCGGGGATCAACCTCGTGTTGGTTTTTAGGCCTTGTCTAGGATCGGCTTACGATCACCGTGCGCGGCCGCGAGGCTCAATCACGAGTAGGACGTTCCGATTATGCGGTGAAAACCCTAAATCGTCGTAGATCGTTTTAGCTTTATCTTGATCAAGTAGGACCACCATATATTCGTACACCTCGTGCGAATCATGGGTGGATCGGCTCTTTGAGCCGATTCACAGGACAACCTGAGAGCCGATCGAGGCTCGTATTTAATGTTTACGTGTATGCCATGCAGGAAACTAAGCGAGGCATCTCCATCACCTTCCTGACCAGGTATAGGTCAGGTGGCACGCCCTTGCACCAGCATCGGACGTGCGTGCCGGAGTCTTTGCGGGCCGTCGCTCGGAGGGACCAGGGCCAGCCGCAGCCCTAAGTTGCTCCCGGCTCTCCTGTGTTGCCCGTCGCTGCTCGCCGGTGGGTTTCTGACCGCAACACATTCTGGCACGTCCGGTGGGACGATCTTCGACATCAACCGCATCGCCATCTACATCTGAGATGGCGGACGGCACCCCAGTCACGTACGAGGATATCACCGAGGAGCTCAAGAAGAAGTATGACGAGGTCAAAGCGATCCTCGAAGCCGACCTCATCGGCTCCTTTCACAGAACCCGCTCACATGGCATCAGGTGGAAAGGGTTCTCGCCTGAAGGCGCGCTCGATGGAGTGGACCTGTCCGCCCGTCCGAAGAACGCACCAGGTCCCTGCGTCAGTAGATTAACTTCATGGTAGCTCATTCGCTACACCGCCACTCTGAGAACCTGGTGAACACTTTGGAGCGTGTTGCTCTTCGGGTGATCCAGGAAATCATGAGGCACCAGTACTCTCCGTCAGGACCAGCTCTCGGGACATACCAAGGAGAGATGCCACTCCAGTCCCGTCCACCGCTGCCTTTCGCGTTGGCAGCACCAGAAGTGCCAAATTCACCGGCATTCGTCGTCTACAAGATCGGTGGTGACCCTAGTGACTACCAGTTCTTGCACGAGGCGCCTAAGGAGATCCCTCACGGGTACACGTGCACATACATGCTGCATCATGTAATCGGGCGCTCACAAACCAGGCCGCAACAGCAGGGACTTCTGGAACAACAGGAGGAACTTCGGGAATGGATCTTGAGAAGCAGACGTGGCTAGCTAAGTATGCCACTCCGACAAACCTCCAGAGCTCAGCTCTGCAGCTTGGCTCGAAGCTGGAAAAGCAAGCATGGCTGGCTAAGTATGCCACTCCGGCAAATCTTCAGAGTTCGACTCCTGCAGCCAGCACCGCGGATCAGATCAGTACCATCCTGAGAGACCAGTTCGGCATGGTCCCGAAAAGGAGGACAATCGGCTATTCCAAGCCGTACCCCAACGAGTACGAGTTGATCCCGCTACCACCCAAGTATCGGCTCCCTGATTTCTCCAAATTTAATGGATCGGATGGTTCCAGCTCCATCGAGCATGTGAGCCGATATTTGGCACAGCTAGGAACGGTCTCAGCATCGGATCCACTACGCGTGAGGTTCTTCGCACAGTCCCTCACAGGATCGGCTTTCGGGTGGTACACTTCGTTGCCACCAGACTCGATCCGGACTTGGAAGCAGTTGGAAGAACAGGTCCACAGGCGGTATCACTCAGTGGCTTCCGTGGCCGGCCTGGCCGATCTACCTCAAGTACGTCAGAAGCGCGGAGAAACCGTGCGTAATACGTCCAGCGCTTCAGAAATCTTAGGAACCGATGTTATTCGGCTCGTGTGACTGAAAAGGAAGCAGTCGAGTTGGCAGTGGTGGGCCTTGCATCACCAATCAAGGATATGGCCTCCCAAACAGACTACCCTTCACTGGCGCACATGGTTCAGAAACTGTCGTTATATGAACAGCGCCACCCGGACCTGTACCAGGACAAATTCAAGCGTGCGGTAGTCCTGGTTGAGGCAGATGAAGACGAAGGCTCTGCGGGAGATCAAGAAGTAGCAGTGGCTGAATGGACTCGGGGGGCAACCCCCGTGTCCTGCAAATGGGTTAAGCCACCAGGTCCGCCCAGAGGGTTTGATTTTGACGTGACTAAAACTGAGCAAATCTTCGACCTCTTTGTAAGATCGAGATGTCGCCTAGAGGGGGGGGGGGGTGAATAGGCAATTAAAAACTCTTGCGGATTTGTCTTGTAAGAATGCGGAATTAAACTATCGTTTAGTTTACAAGCACAAACCCTAAATATGCTAAGCTCAACCAAGTGTAACAATGGAAACTAGAGCTAAGCAATATAGGCACAAGATATATGTAGCACAAGTGATAGCAAGATATATGTACTTCAAGCACGATGTCTATCACAAGGAAAGAGAGCTCGGGTATAGAAATAACCGAGGCACGCGGAGACGAGGATGTATTCCCGTGTTCCCTTCCTTTGCAAGAAGGTACGTCACGTTTGGAGGAGTGGAGGTCCCACGAAGGATTCCCCGCGCCACGAAGGCTCACCCTATTCTCCGAACCACACCCACGAAGGATAATGGCCCTTTCCTTATGGTTAGCTTTTCCTCCGCTCCGGAGATGGCAAGCTCCACAACCACTTCACAAGCTCCACGAAGGAGAAGCCCGGGCCCCTTCACAATCTTCCACGAAGAGATCACCGGGGCACCAACCAAGCCAACTAGGAGGTCACCCTCCAAGAATAACAAGCTCACGGTCTCTCACTCGAACTAATCGTGGTGGAGAGCTCAACACTATGCAATGATGCAAAGCAAGAACACTAGAGGTGTTCAAGTCCTTCACACTCAAATCCCACCCAAGCAACAAATGCTAGGATGAGATTGGAGAGGAAGAACAAAGGGGAAAGTCAACCAAAGACTCCAAGATCTAGATCCCAAGAGTTCCCCTCACTTAGAGGAGAAATGGATTGGTGGAAGTGTAGATCTAGATCTCCTCTCTCAAATCCTCAAGAATGAGCAAGAATGGTTGGAGGAATCAAGGGGGAGAGCAAGTTCTTCAAAATGCAACAATGGAGGAGAGAGAATGGGAAGAACTAACCAGCCCAAGGTGGAAGAAGGGCTATTTATAGCCCAAGGGAGAAAATAACCGTTGGGGAAGAAAATGCCTCGAGGAATCCGGTCAACCGGGCCTGGGACCGGGCGGTCCGGCGCAGGGCCCGGTCGGACCGGACCACAGACCGGAGGCCACTTTGCGTCTTCCAGAAGCACGCCCGGTTGGCGCCCGGTTGGCGCCCGGTCAACCGGGCCACACGCCGGGCCCGCCGGTTGGGAGGCCGGTCGACCGGACCTTGTCCGGCGCACAGTTTGGCGCCCGGTTGGCGCCCGGTCAACCGGACGGCACGCCGGCCCGTCCGGTTGGTAGGCCGGTTGGACCGGGCGGCAGACCGGATTAGTCGGTGCAACGACCGGTTGACCGGGCCAGTGACCGGCCAACGGGGAAAAACATGTTTATACAAAAACTGTGATAACTTTTGTGTCCGGACCCCGATCGACATGAAACCAATTTTGTTGGAAAGATAACGACCAATTTTGTTGGAAATATGGAGACTCCTCACAGAATATTTTATATGATTTTAGAGAGGGAGTCTCCCACCGTCAAGAAACGGTGAAGACGTCCAAACTCGAAAACGTGATAGAAGATGCATGCGGATTCCGTTTTCGATGAACTTGGGCTTGTTGTAAAGCTAGCAACAAGCTCAAGAACCTCACACAGAGAAACACCAAGATGCAATAAGGATATGCAAAGTATGCAAAGGGTTGAGCTCCCTAAGACGATGTGATCAAGTTACTCAACCGAAAGCCCCTCTTGATAGTGCGGCTATCTATCCTATAATCCGGTCTCCCATCAACCACCTTGAGACCGGTAAAAGGAAAACCTATCAAGGTCATACCTTTGCCTTGCGCATTCCGCTTGATCTTGATGATAACTCTTCAAGCTCTACACAAGCCGGAATGCCTCACTTGACCAATGTTGCTTCGTGAAGACTCACAAATGCTCCCCCATACACTATGATGGGAAAGCTCCATTGAAGCACATCTTCACATGTCCATTATCACCAAATGGACGGCAAGCTTCAAGCATGTGATCCACTCAAGATTCTCATCTTGAACTTGCCCAACTCAACCTTGTATCTTCTCATACTCACATAAGATAGAGCATGGCTAATATTGAGTTCCACATAAGAACTCCATCTTCATTTCTTCTTCTTGATCATATCACATATATGTCTTCAAATCGATGATCTTGATGCCAATACACAAGATGTATCTTTATTTACATGGCATCCATACTTGAATCCAACACATGGAATACAAGAAGTACCTATGGAATATTCCTTCATATAAACTCAATGAAAACATTAGTCCATAGGGGTTGTCATTAATTACCAAAACCACACATAGGGGCAATATACCCTTACACTCTTACTCAAGGAGAAGCAGTTGAAGTTACCCGAAGGCCTCAAAATCCCCACGGTACAGGAGCTGAACGGAAAGCCATACTGCAAATGGCATAACTCATTCTCCCATACCACCAACGACTGCAGGGTGTGGCGTCAGCAGATCCATATGGCGATAGAACAAGGACGTCTAATTTTCAACCAGTACGCCATGAAGGTCGACACCCACCCCTTCCCCGCCGTAAACATGGTGGAGTGCACTTACCCTGGAGGGTGCCAGCCAAGTTTCTCGTTCAACATCAACATGGTAGGACTTGGACACCACTCTGGTAAGGACGGAGACGAGGGCAGCTGCTCTCGTAGCAAGGACACAGAGGAAGCCGTTCCACGCGATCGGCTCCGGCACGATGGCAAGCGTTACATCACAGAGGGAGAAGTGAGGAACGTAAGATATCAGCGAACTCTCTCTGATCACCTCCTCAACAAGTATGTGAGTCAATATAGCCAACGCCGACGATCCAGCGACGATGATGATAGAGACCGTCTGGCTAGGGACGCCAGGAGACATCGTCGGCATGATCGCGATGAGGAGGATTACGAGCGCCATGCCAAGGAAAAATCGAGGGAGCAAGACGACGAGGATAGGCACTGGGACTGCCCCTTCTTCAGACACTGCTGGGATTCAGGAATGAGCCGATTGCCTACAATCGGCAACTGCCCAGAATGTAGACAGAAGAGGAAGGATGCAGCTATCGTGTCCGTGTCCAAACGTCTAGGGCCTCTCCCACCGCGGAACAAGCATGCTGAGTCCCCTCGGGTGGAAGATCTCGAGGATCTGGAAGATGATGACGAAGAAGAAGACAGGTACCACCGGCCAAGGTGGTGCCCTGATGGACTCAGCCGTTCCCAAAAGCGCAGGGTTCAGCGACTGCGCGGCTTGGAGGAAGCTGAAAGGTTATACCTGCACACGCTAAGGAAGGCGCGGCCTGATCTGGCCGCGAAAATTCAGCGAACCCTGGATGAAGAGGGTCGACCACAAAAAATGGAGTGGCGCCCCAAGCAAAGGAATTCATCCTTCCGACGGAGTTTAGTGCTCCAGGATTGGACGAGGCACCCGTGGCACAACTTGACTGCGGCCCACGGCCAGTTATCTTTGAGAAGCCACGAGAAAGAAGCTACAGACATCGGAAGGCCCTGTACTTGCGAGGTTATATCAATGGGCAGCCTGTCAACAAGATGCTGGTGGACACCGGAGCGACAGTCAACATTATGCCATACTCCATGCTACGTCGATTGGGACGCTCTAGCTCGGATCTGATCAAGACCAACGTGACACTGAGCGATTTCAACGGCCAAGCGTCTGACGCACAAGGTGTTCTGAACGTGGATCTGACCGTAGGAAGGAAAACCATCCCTACGACGTTCTTTATCGTCGACAGCAAGAGCACCTATGCTGTTCTGCTAGGAAGAGATTGGATCCACGCCAACTGTTGCATCCCATCCACGATGCACCAATGCGTAATACAGTGGGATGGAGATGAGGTAGAGGTCGTCCATGCAGATGACTCAGCCGAGATTTCAACGGCTGGCATGAACGCTTGGGAGACAGCAGGCCAAGAGCCACTCTCAGGCATCAATCTGGACGACTGCGAGCGCATCGACGTGACGAAGGATGGGGTTAGGCTGGTCTTATCCACCGGCCTGACCGTGTAGCAGGAACAAACCTATGGACAAACGTGGCGAGGCCGAGGATCGGCCCCAAAGATCTATGGAGGAACATTGCAAAACCTTCATTAAGCGATTCGATCAACGTGGAGGCCGATTCCAGCAATCGGCCAAAATTATCCTCACCATACATTCCGCCTGTGTTCAACATCGATCTAATAGGCAGCGGTTTTACGTCGGCTGATGAGAGTCAATATTGGTCCTACCGGAGCCGACGTGCAAATACAGTGCCTTGGCTAACTACAGAGCCGATATCTGCAGTTACCTGACAGATTCGGCTCGGGGGGCACCTAGTCAGACGAACATGTGCAGATGAACATGTGTGCAGTGAAATATTGGGGGCCGATAGGAAAAAATCGGCCAGTAAAAAAAAAATTCTCATGGTATAAAGCCGATGCACAGCCATCGACTCTAGTACAAATTACACAAGATCTACCAGCTGTGTGCTCAAGATGCGGATTTTCGCCAAGATGGTCTTCAGTTCAGCAGGCCGCCTCTTTCTCATTAAGCTGTTGGTGTTTCGTCTACAACATCGGCTTTCAGCAGAAGAAAGCTGATCGATGGGGCAAGTTTGGCTGACTCTTCATGGTGGCTGTCTCAGATTACCAGTTTGATCTGTGCATCCTCACCGCTATTTTCGCCTTGACTGAGGCTCGGGGGGCAGCTGGCCTGGTAGATGCTCTGTTTTTAGAAGCCGATTGGAGTGTCGTCGGCTGACCCTGCATCATAACCTTCTTCGAAAGCGGTGAGTTGTTGCAGTAGAAGACTACTAGAGCTGCTGAAAAGGAAGCCGCCATCATTTACAGAGTCAGAACCGTCTCCGTTGCTGCGAAAAGATAGAGCAAGGCGCTATGTTCGGACAGTAAGGGGCAGTTAAGGATCACCTTCAGGCTGGGAACCATAGCGTGGGCTTAGGATGGTGCTGCCCATGGATTCATTGCAGTTGCGAACCTGCGCAATTGACATCTGAGGTTCGTATGGCCGTGGGTTGGATCTGTTCAAATGGCGTTTTGGGGAATTGGGTTTTGCCCTTGCGGACAGGCCACAGATTACCATTTGGAAAAACAATAGAGTTGGTTCTGCTCGTGTTTTCATGGCAAGGACAGGTGCGCTGCCATCGGCTCGTAATTTGTTGACTTATTTTAGCAATCGGTAAATTTGGTGAAAGGACAGAATCAGCTGAGAAGTTCTTCTTCATAATAAGAGGGATTTTTACAAAAGAAGAGCCGATTGCTCAAGAAGGGGAAAACAAAAGAAGAGCCGATTGCTCAGGGGCTACTAGTCCTACTCTACTAGTCCTCGCTGGCCTCGTCGTCGGCATCGCTGCCATCGGTGCTGCTTCCGGAGAGTTCCTCGTCGCTGCTACCCCAGCCCTCGGCCGGAGCCTCTTCTTCCTCGTCATCATCATCATCCTCGCTGTCCACCCAAGCGCGGAAGCGCTTTGCCGGCGGATACCCAGCGGAGGAGGAGGAATCATCCTCTTCCTCTTCCTCTTCTTCCTCGTCATCATCATCGTCCTCGCTGTCCGCCCAAGCGCGGAATCGCTTTGCCGGCGGATGCCCAGCAGAGGAGGAGGAATCATCCTCCTCCTTTTCCTCTTCTTCCTCTACTTCTTCTTCTTCCTCCTCCCCGTCGGAGGAGGTGGGTTTCGCCCAGGGGTGGAGGTCGTCTTCGCTTTCGCTCATCAGCTCCCCTTCAATGAGGAACTTGAGGTCGTCTTCCCCATCGGTCAGAGGCAGGTCGCCATCTGACCCGACGAGTGCTTCGGGTGGGCCGTCTGGCACATGATCAAAGTTCCACTCCGGCTCGCTCGAGGAGGAAGACTGGAGGGAGAGGCCGGAGGAGACGGAGGAAGAGGAAGACATGGCTACAGGGAAAGAGGGCTTTTCGGTGCCGATAGCTAGAACAGAGGAAGGGGATGAAAAGGCTAATCAATCGGCACAGTTAAATAAAGGGGAAGCCTAGTGGAGAGTTAATGCCATTGCAGTTTCCGAGGAAGTGATGCTAAAGCTATCAAATTTTGCAGAGAAGTTGAGAAGGCAAGGCATCATGATGAAGAATACTGCGGCGGTTCTGTTCTGCCACGACATGACCCGACGAGGTAAAAGCAGAGTGATTTTGGAATTATCAATTTCAAAACCAGGGGGGCATGTGTTATCACCAGAATTTGACCGAGTCATAGGTGGGCCACGATCGAGATGGGCTTGAAGAATATATATGGAAGAATATACGTGAATCGGCCTTATATGCAAAGTTTGGGCTAGTTAGCCCGTATATCTGTAATATAGTAGGATACGTATCGATTAAATAGAGTTTGGCTCGTGCACGGTTGGGATTATTCCCACGTTGGAAAGTCTACGGACTATAAATATGTATCTAGGATTTATGAAATAAACAACAATCACGTTCACCACAAACCAATCTAGGCGCATCGCCAACTCCCTTGTCTCGAGGGTTTCTTCCGGGTAAGCATCATGCTGCCTAGATCGCATCTTGCGATTTAGGCAGTACAAGTTTATTCGTTGTTCATGCGTTGCTCGTACTGAAGCCTTTTTGATGGCGAGCAACGTAGTTATCTTAGATGTGTTAGGGTTAGCATTGTTCTTCGTATCATATGCTATCGTCGTGCAACCCTTAGATATCTAGCCGCCCTTACGCCTATCTTAGGCGTAGGGGCGGCACCCCGCTTGATCATTATTTAGTAGATCCGATCCGTTATGGTTGCTCCTTGTTCTTCAAGGATTAGTTTAATATCTGCATAGTTAGGCCTTACAAAGGGTTGAAGGATCCAGCGGCGCGTAGGGTGTAGTTTGCTAGCCCTAGACAGGATGTTCCGGGGATCAACCTCGTGTTGGTTTTTAGGCCTTGTCTAGGATCGGCTTACGATCACCGTGCGCGGCCGCGAGGCTCAATCACGAGTAGGACGTTCCGATTATGCGGTGAAAACCCTAAATCGTCGTAGATCGTTTTAGCTTTATCTTGATCAAGCAGGACCACCATATATTCGTACACCTCGTGCGAATCATGGGTGGATCGGCTCTTTGAGCCGATTCACAGGACAACCTGAGAGTCGATCGAGGCTCGTATTTAATGTTTACGTGTATGCCATGCAGGAAACTAAGCGAGGCATCTCCATCACCTTCCTGACCAGGTATAGGTCAGGTGGCACGCCCTTGCACCAGCATCGGACGTGCGTGCCGGAGTCTTTGCGGGCCGTCGCTCGAAGGGACCAGGGCCAGCCGCAGCCCTAAGTTGCTCCCGGCTCTCCTGTGTTGCCCGTCGCTGCTCGCCGGTGGGTTTCTGACCGCAACAGAGGTGCCTAGAAATATTTTGAGGTGCAAGAAGTTGGTGACTTGTACATACAATATAGTCTAGCATTCTTGAAAATTTAGGTGGTGCAATTATGGAATGGTTTCTTGGTAGGTGCTTCACAAAAAACCCCGCTTTTCGCGCTCTGTAATTAAAAAATGAATTTTTTATGCAAAGACAATGAAATTCCCCAACAACAACATTGCTTCCCATATGAATACACACGCGTGCGCGCAATATGGGCTCAGTTCGACAAACTATGACATGGTTTAGGTCATGACCTAGCTCATTTGACATGCAAGCCATAGAATTTTGTGCATGGTAGGTCTTTGTACATGGTAGGTCAACTCAAAAAATTGCGATACCCAAGTTTTATATTTTTCCTAAAAACTAATTAACATAAGATGAGGCTGTGCGAAGGTTTCGTATTTGTTTGATTTTTTTTGAATTAGTTGTGCTCGATTCAAAATACAACCAATCAGAGGGCAGTTTTCAGCTAGCCACGGATTGCCCACATACTAGGTGAATTCTGATTGGTTGGCAGTGTTAGTCCATGGATCGATGACATGGCATGGAAAAAAGGAAGAAAAAAGCCACGGCCGCGCAGGACCACGCCCCCCTTATCTTCTCCTCTCCTCCGCTCGTATCTCTCATCCCTATCTCTCTCCTCTCCTCCGTATCTCTCCTCTCCTCCTCACGCCGCCGCCGCGCAGGACCACGCCGCCCAGGACCTCGCCGCGCAGGACCACGCCGCCCAGGACCTCGCCGCCTTCTCCTCCGACGGCCGCGCCCAGGTCTTCCCCGCCTTCCTCCTCCAGCGGCCCCGCCTTGGACCTCGCCGCCTTCTTCCTCTGACGGCCGCGCCTAGGTCTTCGTCGCCTTCTGCCTCCGACGGTCGGGCCCAAGTCCTCGCCGCCTTCCTCCTCCGACGGCCGCGCCTTCGACCTCGTCGCCTTCTGCCTCCACAGCCACGCGCCCTAGGTGCCTGCACACGCACGAGCCGGTGTGCGGCCGTGTCCGCACGCGCATGGAACAGACGCTCTCACAGGACCGGCGCTCGGAACAGAACGCGGTGGCGGCGCACCGGCCACCAACAGAACGCGGCGGCGGCGCGAGCCCGTTAGGGTTCGACGCGATTTTTTTTTATATTTTCCTTGGAGATGTACGCCGAGGGCCATGCCCGTCGGTGTAGCGCCGACGTCCGTTAACGGACGACTCACCGGCCGTTGCTGCGCCGAGGGCTCGGACGCCGAGAGCCCGGCACGACCGTCGGCATACAACGTTTACGCCGAGGGCCAGTCCTACGCTGAGGGCCGGCGTGTCTCCGCCGAGGGAGACCTTCGCCGAGGGGCTACACCGACGGCAGCCCTCGGCGCAGGATACGCCGACGGCCTTCCATGGCTAGGCCGAGGGCTCTCGACCGTCGGCGCAGTGGCAGATTCCTGTAGTGATGTTTGCAAAGTCGGCATAACCCCCACAATTTGGTCAACTTCTTTTCAGCAAAAGGTCGGCCACCCAAATCCGGTTTGTGGTTGCAAGCCAAATGAAGAACTTAGTTTTTCGATGGGCCAAAATATTCCGCACCACGGTGTTCATCTCGGCTTGAGGAATTGCACCTTCAATGCCGAAGCTGCCAAGTACTATTGTCCGTTAGCCGAAAGATTCGAAATGGCGTCGTCCTCAATGTAAGTATCAAGTTGCACCTCCCTTAGCTTTGCCCATAACTCAACGAATTGGGTAACATGACTACATGAGCCATCAGAAATTGGCACCAGACTAAGTATAGAAATTGTTAGAAGACATACTTTCCTTGATTCTGATCTCTGTGTTCTTCTTTACCGAACAGAGCGCAGCTAAAGCTCCAGATTTCCGTGTCTCCCAGTGGAAGGTGATATCAGAATAAGCTTGCCAGGTGATTGCCTCGCAGTATTATAGTCGAAAGCCACACTCTCACTGCATCTCCTTCCTCACTCGTGCACCAATTTTTCTTTGTGGCCATTGACAAATGCAGCCTCCTGTCGTTCATATGCCTTACATCCGTGTTCTAGGCTTCCATCGGTATAATAACTAACCACATATGCCTTTTGCATCCTGCGTTCCACTTGCTACATTATCATGCTTGGAAACCAGGCGAAAAAACTAAACAAATAAGGATGCGTACACTGATGAACAGTAGTCGTATCTTGTATAATGGTGTCAAGTCGCCGTCGATCGGTATGCGACGTATCAGCCTTCAGTCGTCGGTCGATCGGTAGGCCATACATCTCAATCCTTGTATATGTACGTGCAGGTGCGTCTTTATATTTATCTATGGTCCTGCTTCTTTTGTGGAGCGATCAACTAATTAGCATGTGTACAGTGCATAGTGATTTCACTGTAATTTGGCATATTGTCTTCTCGGCGATAGGTTGGCATATTTGTGGGAATCTAGAACAACCGGAAAAGCATAAGCATACGTGTGTAGTGAGAAAACCCTTTTGGGGGTGTAGGTCTCCATTTAGAATACACAAGTGTTTGGTGGCCCTCCGATCCTTTTTTTCGACGAATGATACCGCTATTCCACGTCCTTGTCAATGCTCAGTGCCTGATATACTACTAGGGTGCTGAACAAATATATATATGGAAGCTCGTTTTCAAATTTTGCAGAGCTGTTGAGGTTTGGAAATAATTAGATCGAGCTTTTGTTGAGGACCGTTCCGAATAAGTAGTTATGGAATATCTAGTCAGTCGGCAAGGAAAACAATCACATGTCCTCAATCACTCGGGGTTACATAAAATGTTGCAATGCGGGCATGGTATATCTGGCTCGAACGGCGGAAATTTCTCCATGGTAAACTGATTCAACCTTGTAATAGAATGCTGGGGTGGCAATTTGCGTTATCAGCAAACGTAGCTAGGCGGGAAAAGGAAGATTCGGAAGATGAGTGATGAGTAGATAGAATCAATGTCGATGTTGCCTAGCATTCAGAGAGCCATTGAGGTTTCAAAAGAGTTACAGTGAGCTTTTCTTGGACCGTTATGGATCAGTAGCTTGTCGTTGTTAAAATTTTCAACAATATATGGCTTCGTGCATCATTCGATGCAGAGGCAGGGTGTCATCCTCCTCTTCGAAGAGAGAAAAATGTTATGGGATATCTGGTAAGTCAGCAAAGAAAAACATACCATGTCCTCAGTGATTTAGGGTTGCAAGAAACGTTTGCGATATCGGCATGCATATTGCATAGTATGGCACTTTCTCCATGGTGAACTGATTCAACCTTGTAATAGAATGGCCAGGCAATTTGCGTTACCGGCAAGATTTGTTTGACGGGAAAAAAAAAAGAACATTCGGAAGATGAACAGATGAGTAGATATGTTAGAATCAATGTCGACATCGCCTAACATTCTCGCTATGTTCAAATATTAGGTAGAGTGACAATGTTAACTATGTTCGCAGCTGAGAGTGTGGCTACAGTGTTGTTCTACCTGATTGCAAGCTTCCAACACAGTATCAGTTGTTAACTACTTTTGCCCTGTCAGGGTACTAGCTAAAGCTAGCTAGGATAAACCGTTGCAAATACGCCCGTTAATTTGCACTGACGGTGCAGACGACAGAGGGCAGACGTCTGCATGGTGGATCAACGGTCACGTCCGGACGTACGTGCCGCTGCTTTCCCTCTGTCCCCGGTCGAGGACAAGCGAGCCATCGGGAGACGACGAAAACCAACGGAAACATCAATGAGCTCGCGCGGCAGCCGGTCGGTGTGAGGATCCGACGAAGGTACAAAGCACTCGAGTGCATGCACGCCGTTTATCCTGTGCAGTTCACGCGCGCGGCCGGTCTAGGCTCTGAACTGATGGTGGTGGTGATGATGATTCGGCGCCGTGCCAAACCCTGTGGAAGTGGTGCTGGTCAGTAGGAGGCAGCGGAGCCTGTTCATCTATGATTGCCAGGTGCTATACACTGTAGTTGTAGGTACCCCTTTTCCAAGTGGCAACTGCCGTTAGCATGTACCGATCACGGTGGTGACGGGAAGAAGAGACTGAGGGCATCTCCAGCGGCGCGACGCATTTTAATGTCCGCGAGCGTCCGTTTGAATCGCGCTGCCGACGCAAAAATGACCGTTTTTGTCCGCGCGTTCGTTTGCGTCTGGGGTATGCTCCAGCAGGGCGACGCATTTTTTTTTTCTTTTTTCCCTCTTCTCCATTTAAACATAGTTTCACATATAACATTTTGAAACATGATTTTACACAAACTAACACATAGTTTGGAACATGGTTTACACAAACTAACACATAGTTTGCACCATGGTGGACACAAATATAAAATTTTATAAAAAAAAAGCCAGTTGTGTTGATTTACGTATGTTCGCTGCCAAGAAAGAACATTCGAGGGCACACCCAATCACCCAAACTGGAAAATCCAGCGGGAGGAGATGGTGCCCTTGTTGGTTCTACCGAGGAAGAACAGACAGAGACCTCCACTACTGGCTTCGTCTGGCCCGTAGCCAATTTCGCTGCAAATGAAAGAACACTCAACGTTCTAACTATCGGTGTCAGAGCCGGAGTCGTCGGTGTGGTAGTGCCTGCGGCAGGCTGTGTCGTCGAACACCTTGACGATCATCTCGCCATCCCCATCGTAGAGGAAGGTGAGCTGGCAGCTGTGGTGACCCTGCATACCACTGCATGTTGTAGTATGCCAGTCGTTGATATAACATTCACGAAGTACCATTCCGCAAATGTTACATCCCTCAGAGTAGTACAACAGAACATAGCAGGTCCATAACTCATTCACATATTATTACAATTAGCATACACATGTCATCTCGGAGCTCCTCTTGGGTCCTAAGAGAAGTACTCCTGGGTTCGAGGCGAACCCGACTTAATTTACAATATAAGTGTCTCATTAAGCTAAACATTTATTTCCTCGAGCAGCTAAATACTAAGAGTTCGGGCTGCTCGGTTACTACTACTATCAGATATCTCTAGGCTTGTTCTCCTCCGGAAGCCTCCCCGGATCCGTAGACGATGATGTAGTCTACGCCTTCAACACCTCCTGAGAGGTCTGGTTCCTCGTAGCCGATGATCTCGGCTCCTTCATTGTTGTCGTAGTCCTCCTCCAGATGATTCAGACAATCTAAGCATGGGATTTAAGAGTGGTATGAGTACGAGCGTACTCAACAAGTTCATTATAGATAAGAGGTGTTTTATGCACTAGCTACGATATTAGACCAGAAAGTCTAACACCAATGCAGGTTTTGGTAAACATTTCTTCAAGTGATTGCTTTTATTTCGAAAAGCTATGTCCGTCAGCCTTCACCGGTTTACTAGAACTTCATGGAGCTCCTTTCCGGCCGCGTTCGCAGTTCCTTATCCCGGAACAGGGAGTGACAGGTCACAGTTCTTTACACTCTGCAGAGGTGTGTTGCTTTACCCATAAGAGATCTTAACCTTGGTGCCAACCGGGCAGCTTTCCCGTCCACACTTCCTTTGGTGTGAGGCCCGGTATAAGGTCTAGCCAATTATGTTCCTCCGCTACCTCGAACACCCACCCTTTGTTGCATGCCCCGACCCTGGGTCCACGCCGGTCCCATTATTCCCGTAATTTCAGGGTGGACCCCGACCACGACGACAGTGCTGGGCTCTACCATACACTCCTACGCCGGTAGCTGCAACCCATCATAGACCGCATTACCGTGGGGAATTAGAATGGGATCCCCACCCTCCGGTTGTTCCGCAAGACACAACTGCTACGGCAAGCAATGCTTTACCGTGGGGAATTAGAATGGGATCCCCACCCTCCGGTTGTTCCGCCAGACACAACTGCTACGGTAAGCGCATCCGTTGATGAACGAGAGGTGGAAACACTTTTGACTACTCCGTCCCACTCCGGATCTTATGGTTAACACGGTTACTACGGCACAAGAATCACTGGCGACATTTGTTGTTTAATCCTAGATGGATATAAACCCGTGCAATGGAACCTCCACCATATAACCACAATCCATGGTTCCATTGCCCACCACATAGTCATATTCATAGTTATGAAAGTAGTGGTTTTGATTTTTGTGCAATAGTGATAACCATAATACTTGGCAAGTAATTTGATAAAAATACTCAAATGACATGAGCAAGTGATGAACTTGCCTGAACACTGCAAAGTTTTGCAGTTGGAAGGTGTGGACTGACCCTTGTCCTCTGCCTCTGAAAAATAGCATCATTTTCCGATAAGGGCAATGGTTAAAGAAGCAGTTATGCATGATTCCAGTTTTAGGGTTTGTTCCCCCCTTCCGATGTTGTTATTATTTCATGTAAGAGGTTAATACTAAGAATAATTTGAGGATACTTGATTTAAAGTAATATACAACCTTGAAATGTTGTCAAGGTGTTTTTAAAGTCCAAATACATTAATGGACTTAATTTCATTTATAGAAAATTAGGTGTGTGATTTAAATGATTATTTAAATCATCAAAATAGGACTTATTCATAATTGTCTTTCAAAATTCTCTTTGATATTTTATTTAAATAGAGAATTTTATGTTGATCATTTTTCATATTTTTAAGTTATTTTTAAGAGCTTTTAATAATTTTCTATTGAATTTCAAAGTTTCATATTTTTGTTAAATTGTAAAAGGTCCTTTTTGCCCCTGGGCCCACCTGTCAGGGTGGCCCAGTGGGTTAACCCTAACCCGAGCCGCTCGTCCGGCTCGGTCGGACGCACCCGTCCCCTTCCTCTCGCGCACTCGCTAACCCTAACCCTCTGAGCTCTGGCGACACCCGCGTCGCCGCCGCCTTTGCCGATTTTCTCCGGCCGACTCCGGCCATCGCCGGCGGTGAGATGTGGCGCATCTGAACCGCCATTCGACGGCGATTCAGATCCTCCGCGGCGATTCGTGCTGCGCCGCTTGCTCGCCTCGCCCCCTTCGCCTCTGATCTCCTGGCGTGGAGTGCCTCGGCGTTCTTGTCGCCGCCGGCGCTCCAGGTGCTATCGCGCCACCGTGGTGCCACTGTGGTGTTGCCGTGGTACTGCTGTGGTGTTGCCGTGGGCGTCCACGCTCGGCGTCGCCAGGCCAGGCGCGGCTTGGCGCTGCCGTGGGTGGCCCGTGCCGCCGTGCCGCCATGGCACGCCTTGCGCTGCTGCTCCAGGTACGCCTCCTTCAATCCTCTCCTCTCTCTCATTCTTGCCTTCTCCTCTTCTTCCTCCAGCAGCTCTGGCCATGGCCCTCCTCCTGATGGAGATGCCGCCATGCCCTGCTGCCACTGCAGCTACTCGTATTGCTGTGTGCTGCTTGCCATGATTCTAGATGTGCTACTGCTGCGCCTAACTTGCTGTGTGTGCGTATGCTGCTATGCTGCTCTGATGCTTGTGCTAACCTTGCTGTGGCGTGTGCTCTCTTTGATTCTTGGCTCTGCTCATCCTTGGGTTATACATGTTATTATTTGGCTAGATGCTTATCTGAGCATCACCAGCCACTGTTATTGCTTGCTTACTTGTGCTGTAATAAGCTCTAGCTCCTCTGGTTCATTACTGTGAGTGGTTCTTGCTGTTTAGCAAGAGGCAGTGTTATTTATGTGATGATTATTGAGTCCTGTCTTATAGTAGGTTTGGCCTTGCTTAATTGTTGTTCATATACATCAATTCCTTGATGATCAGCTTCTGGTTATAACCATAAAAATGGTTATGTGCTAGTCTGTAATACTAGTGTTGCTTATCTGTGGCTGTTTAAGTTATAGAATTCATGTGGAATTCCAGTGTTTGATTCTAGCCTGCCCTGGCATGCTTTAGCAGGCCCTGATGATCAATTGATCATCACTTACTTGTTGCATGTGCCTTACTGATGCTTCACCTGGTGTCTGTGTGACACTTGTATTTGTGCTGGTGTGTGCTAGTGCTTACCCAAGCATCACCTGATGCTTGCAGTGAGCCATTGGTTCACTGGCAAGATGTTGGTGCTTTAGTTACTTTACTATTTCATTTATCTGTAATTCCTTACTTTACTAGATGGATAAATGATGTGAACTGTTTATCAGTAATGATCATTTCATTGAGTTTGGCAGGGCTAGATGGATGCCACCACTTGGTTGGTACCCTAGCCCTCCTTTTGAACCCATCTGGGTGATGATAACTGTGCATGGCTTATTAGTTTGAGCTGGTTCAGTGGTTGAGGTGACCTTGACAGCAATTCATTGCTGTTTAGGTAGCTCCCACCCTTGTTGGCTTGCTATGGCTTAGTGAATACATCACTGGTTAATTCCTTGTTGGATTTCCAGTGATCTTTGATGTTGACAAACAAGAATAGACACATATTGTCTATCTATCTGATGGTGTGCTAGGTTTTAGGTGCTAAGTGGCTTTGGTTGAATAGATAGGATCATTTCCTTGCTGGATTGCCTTGGTTATGCCACTGTTTTGGTCTAGCCGATGTTCCCTTGGTGATTTCCTATTGGCTTCACCCATTTTTGCTTGCACCAACCGACTTGGTAGCCGATGATGATACAACTGGGTATCCTACCCTTCTGTGTTCCCGTGATGCATTGTATGCTTATTTATGAGCAAAACTTGGTTTTGCTCAAAGTTGATCTGTTTATACCTCACTCCAGCTCCTAGAAAATGGTGTGTTGGTGTAGAGGTTTTGCTTCGTGTCGCTTTCTTGGCTTGCCCTCGCTCCTCCTTGTGGCTTGTGCTTGATCTACTCCATGGTTTACTTCTCAACAGAAACAGCTTCTTTGCTTGAGCTGTTCTGGATGAAGTTCTCAGCTATGTGTTCTTCCTGTTCTAAGTGTTCTTGTTTTCTCGCTGACTTACCAAGATGCTCGCCGATGAATGAGCTAGGGTTTGGCTCAAAAAGGTTATATATGATGCCCTCTTGCTCTCTCTCGGTCGATGCCTTGGCCTGGTCACTTTGGTGACTCTCCCCGGCCGTGTATGTCTGGTAGACATGCACACTGCCTTGTGAGCTGCTTGTGTAGTTCCTGGTTGGAACTTGGTTCATTTGGTGGATCAGCTCGGCTGATCTTGATAATATCCTCCCACTGCTCATTTTTCTTGCTAACCTGCCAAGTGGCAATGCCACTTGGCATAACACTTGTCTTTGTCTTTGTTTGTGTATTTACAGGGAACAATGTGATGCTCTGGATGAAGATCAAGATCCTCTTGGCAATATCACCATGATGATCATCTTGTGTAGTTTAGGATAGATCATTAACTTGTAATTTTTCTTTATTTTTCTTTCTTCAATTCTCGCCATTTATGTAATGTGTTGTATTAATCATTTATTTCACTTGTGAATATTGTAATGACAATGTAATTTGTGTGATGATCAATAAAGCTCAAAGTTTTCTCTAATGAGCTTTACTTTATTATACTTGTCCATATTATTTATTATTGATTAATTACTTAATGAATTTCCTCACAATTTAATTACTTAGGGTAATTCTTTAATGTTTGAATTTGAAATTCAAATTCAACATTGGTTTAAATTCAACCATGTCACTTATCAAGAATTAAATCATGAAACTCTCCCCTCTTCTTAAAACCCTAAACTAATGAAGTGAGGTGCAAGTTTGTCGCACTCTCGAAATCCTAACCCTGTAAGGTGTCGAGAGAGAAACTTGTCCCCCTTCGATGCAGTTTTTGTTTAAAAGCGCGAAATTTCCCCAGAATTTACTATGCAATGCACATCCCTTTCTAAAATCTACCCCTCGATTGTCTCTAAACCTGGGACATTACAGCCTTTCCCCCTTAAAGAAAACTTCGTCCCGAAGTTGTGGTTGTAATACCTGAACAGCTCGGGGTATGTTTTCCTCAGTCTTCCTCTTTTTCCCAGGTGGCTTCCTCTCGGGATGATGCTTCCATTGTATCTTGCAATACTTGATCGCCTTATTTCTGAGTTGTTTCAGCTCTCCTCGAGAATCTTGGTTGGCTTCTCGATATATGTTAAGTCTGGTTGTAATTCAAGCTCATCATGTGATATTGGTTCATCTCGGGGTCTTTAAGCATTTAGAAGTTGTGACACATGGAAAACATTATGAACTTGAGCTAACCTTCCCGGTAAATCCAATTCAAAGGCTAAACCTCGATTCTGACTCAGTATCTTGAAAGGTCCTATATATCTAGGACTGAGTTTTCCTTTTACTCCAAACCTCTGGAGTCCTTTCATCGGGCTTACCTTAAGATAAACCATGTCTCCAACTCGTGGCTCCCATGTCCTTCTCTTCTGATCGGCATAACTCTTTTGCCGACTTTGGGCTATCTTGAGCCTGTCTCTGATAATGTCAATGATTTGTTGTTTTTCCTTGACATAATCAGGGTTGAACTCTTTGCTTGCTCCGGCTTCATACCAACATATTGGTGATCTACACTTCCTTCCATACAGAGCTTCAAATGGTGCCATCTTGATGCTGCTTTGATAACTATTGTTATATGAAAACTCTGCTAGTGGTAGGTGTTCTTCCCATGATCCTCCGAAGTCTAGGGCACAAGCCCTAAGCATATCCTCTAAGATTTGGTTGGTTCTCTCGGTTTGTCCACCGGTCTGGGGATGATAAGCGGTACTATAATCCAACTTGGATCCTAAAGCTTCGTGAAGCTGCTTCCAGAATGCTGATGTGAACACGGATCCTCGATCCGATACTATCTTCTTTGGCATTCCATGCTTACTCACGATCTCTTTGATGTAAAGATCGATAAGTTTTTCTCCTTTATCCTGCTGGTTTACCGCTAAGAAGTGTGCACTTTTCGTCAACCGGTCCACGATTACCCATATCATGTCCTTCTTTTTATTGGTCATGGGTAGTCCGGTGATGAAATCCATCCCTATTTCCTCCCATTTCCACTCTGGAATAGGTAAAGGTTGTAACTTTCCCGCCGGACTACGGTGTTCAGCCTTCACTGGCATGTATGGCATTCGCCACATATTGTGCTATCTCCCTCTTCATGTTATTCCACCAGAATAGTTCCTTTAGGTCCATGTACATCTTTGTACTTCCCGGATGTATGGAATATGGGGTTTGATGAGCTTCCCGGAGTATTACTTCCTTAATTTCAGCAATATCCGGAACGCAAATTCTTTTCTGGAACCATAATGATCCAGATTCTCCTCGGTGAAATTCTGATGGTCTTCCCTCATCTATTCTTCTCATCTCTTCTACAATGAATGGATCGTCCAACTGACCCATCATTATCTCATTCTTCAAGTTGACATTAAGCTCATCGGCTACTTGCAACGCCGATAATCCTTCATGGGCTTCCTTCTCCCAAAGTTGTATTTGGGCTTGGCTTATTTCCTTCCTCAACTCCGGTGATATCTCTTGTTCCACTCCTCCGGTACTCTTCCTACTCAGGGCGTCTGCTACTACATTAGCCTTCCCTGGTGTGTAATTGATTGTCAGGTCATAATCCTTGATCAATTCTAGCCATCTTTTCTGTCTCATGTTGAGTTCCTTCTGGGTGAAGAAATATTTGAGGCTTTTATGATCTGTATAGAGCTCACACTTCGCTCCATAGAGAAAATGTCTCCAAGTTTTTAGTGCAAATACGACAGCTGCTAATTCCAAGTCATGTGTTGGATAATTCACTTCATGAGGTCTGAGTTGCCTCGATCCATAGGATATCACTTTCCGATCTTGCATGAGTACGCAACCCAATCCATGTTTGGATGCGTCACAGTACACGGTGTAATCCTTGCCAACTTCCGGAACTGCTAACACCGGTGCCGTGGTGAGTTTCTCCTTCAGAGTTTGAAAACTCTTCTCACACTCCTCTGACCACACGAATGGTGTGTTCTTCCTTAGCAACTTTGTCATTGGTCCTGCTATCTTAGAGAATCCTTCAATGAATCTCCGATAATATCCTGCCATTCCTAGGAATCCTCGGATTTCCTTGACAGTCTTGGGTGCTTCCCATTCTAGAACTGCTGCTACCTTACTTGGGTTGACAGCGATTCCATCTTTGCTAATAACATGACCAAGAAATTCCACTTGATCTAGCCAAAATTCACACTTGCTAAGTTTGGCATAAAGTTGATGTTCTCTTAGTGTTTGCAACACTAACCTCAAATGTTCAGCATGTTCCGCCTTGTTCTTGGAATATATCAAGATATCATCGATAAATACGATGACAAACTTGTCTAGATACGGCATGAAAATCTTATTCATGAGATTCATGAATATTGTTGGGGCATTGGTCAATCCAAAAGGTACTACAAGATATTCATGATGTCCGTATCTTGAAACAAAAGCAGTTTTCGGAACGTCTTCTTTCTTGATCTTTATCTGGTGATAACCGGATCTTAGATCAATCTTGGAAAAGACTCGCGCTCCTCTAACTTGATCAAATAGATCCTGTATTCTTGGAAGTGGATACTTGTTCTTGATTGTGACGTTGTTCAGATTCCTGTAGTCTCCGCACATCCTTCTTCCTCCATCCCTTTTATCTACGAAGATCACAGGTGATCCCCATGGTGAAACACTTTCTTGAATGAATCCTTTCTGTTCTAAGTCATCCAGTTGCTCCTTAAGCTCTTTCAACTCCTTGGGCCCCATCTTGTATGGTGCCTTAGCAATCGGAGCTGTTCCTGGGATTAGGTCGATAGTGAATTCTATCTCCCTATCTGGTGGCATACCAGGTAATTCTGCAGGAAACACATCCTGGAATTCATTTACTATAGGTATATCCTCTAATTTCACCTCCTTCATGCTGTTCAGCTGTAGCTCAACTTCAATCTGTGTATGTTTGTCGCCTTGGTAGATCATTCTACTTCCATCAGGACTTTTCAATGACACCGTCTTGTTTACACAGTCGATCAATGCTCCATTAGCTTCTAACCAGTTCATACCAAGAATGACATCAATGTCCTTCATCGGTAAAATGAACAGGTCCGCGTCAAACGCGCACTTATTGATCATAATGACTTGTTTTTGTTTGGCATGGGTTACGACTATCGTTCCCCCCGCAGAAAGTATGGTTATGGGTGTATCTAACTTAGTGCAACTAATCCCATGTTTGATGATGAATTGTTGAGAAATGAATGATGTAGTTGCACCAGTATCAAAAAGTACTTTGCCAGGATGAGTGAGTATCTGGAGCGTACCTATCACCGCCTGGTCAGAGTTGACCACCTCCTCCAGACTGGTACAGTTCAGCTTGCCGAAGGGCTTCTTATTCTTCCAGTTGCCTCCGGTGTTTCCTCCTCGGTTTCCTCCTCCTCCTGACTGACCTCCTCCACTATTCTTCTTGGGGCAGTCCTTCAGCATGTGCCCCTCCTGGCGACAACCAAAGCATATTATCTTTGGCTTCTTGCAGTCCTTGGTGAAATGCCCCGTGAATCCACAGCTTCTGCAAACTATTTGATTTGCAGTCTGGAATGCCTGATTCTTCCTACTACCGTAGTAGTTGCTGTTTTTGTTGTTGTTGTTGCTGTATCTGGGCTTGAAACTCAAGCTGGTATTAGGCTTGTTACTAACAAACCTCTTAGGCTCAAACTTGGCCTTTTTCCTCTTCTCCTCCTGAAGTTGCTTGAAATCATCTTCTAGAGTGATGGCTGCATCCACCAACTCTTGAAACTCCGTCGCTCTCATCATACGGAGCTGAACCTTGAACTGGGGACTTAACCCCCTCAGAAATCTTTTCTTCTTCTTGTCCTCGGTGTTGACTTCTTCAACAGCGTACCGGGACAGTTTAGAGAACTCCCTGACATAAGTCAGGATTGCCTTGTCCTTCTGCTCGAGACTTTCAAATTCTCGACGCTTTAGTTCCACTATACTTTCAGGGACATTGGATTCCCTGAACTTCCTCGTGAATTTCTCCCAGGTAAATACCTTTCCAGCCGGGTAAACGGCTACAATATTATCCCACCATGCTGCGGCAGGTCCACATAGCAGATGGGTAGCATAACGAACCTTCTCTTGGTCGTTACATCCAACGGTGTTGAGCTTGCGCTCTGTATCCATCAGCCAATCTTCCGCGTCCATTGGCTCGGGCGCGTATGCGAAAGATATCGGCTTGGTGTTTTGGAAGTCTGCTAATGTGACTCCCGGGTTCTCAGGTCTCTCCACCCTGTTCTGCTGCAGCAACTCTTGAAAGAATTTATTCTGCTGCTCCAGCGTTACACGCTGTCGCTCCTCCACCAGCTGCATGTACTGGATAAAGTTTTGTTGCGTCATGGGTGGTGGTGGTGGTGGAAACTGATCTCTGGCTGCACCCTCAGCCTCTTCCTTTTCTTTTGCTTCGCGCTCCATGCGCTGCGCTTCAGTCTCGTTTCCTAATGTTCCCGACATAATCCCCCTAGTTCTGCAACACAAGATGATACTCATAATTACTCCATGCGCAAGTTTTCTGAGCTCAACTTTGTGCACAGAACTAGTCACGCAATGGAAATCAAGAAGCAAATCCAAATCATACAAAACATATACCCTGTATATACATACTTAAGTGGTCTTATTACAATACTCAAGTCGATGTGAGTATGCAAACTCACTTATTAAAGTATATGTACAAATTTATACAAATATTACAAACTATAATACACGTGGTACTTGTGTATTATAGCCTCGCCTCCCTTGGTGGACTCTAGTCGATCTTCACTCCCGGTACATCCCAGGCTTCCATCCGGTCGAACGTGTCGTCCTCCTGATAGACCCTGGAACATAAGGTCTCCCCGTTGGCTGGTAATCCGAATCCGATGATGATCCTAGGGAGAAATCAGTGTTTACAAACTGATCGTTGAGTGCATCATAGTCCACCCATCGGGTGTACTCTCCTGTAGCCCCACCATAAGGGTTACCAAAACTCATACCCGACTCAACTTGAGTCGGATGTCCTCCATCCACTCCTTCATTACTAGGATAGCTCTGGTTCTGGGTTGTTGCGTCATCATTCATCTCTCCATCATAATACACAGAAGTACTATGAGTTCCAGTATCATCTCCCCAACGCCAACCCCTGGAATTCTCGATCGGAGTCTCGGAACGCTGGTTGTTTCCGGATTCCTCTCCGCCTTCGTATCCCCCATAGGAGCTACCCAGATAGTTCCCAGGTGTAGCAGGTGTAGGTTCACGTGCAAGTGGATCAATACTGATGTAGTCACCAGCTGAATAAACTGGTGTGTGCACTACATTCTCCATAGGTTCTTTCCCCCTACTCTCCTCCTTGGGTTCAGTGAATTCCTCAAGCATCGTATCAATTGCTCCTATCAGATGATGGTTCAACTGAAAGAGTAATGATATGAAGTTACGGCTATTATCCATATATTTTGCCGCTGCTATAGGTTTGCGTTTAGCATATTTGTAGTGGTTGAGCATGGGATCTTCTTCCTCCTGATTATGAGGAATATGGGAGAACTCGGAATCCATAAGCTCTTTTGTCTTATGTTCCCGTATGTCGGTTATGGCTCTCATAACCGCTATATGGTAGGCTGTGTTGGTTGTCCTAGCTTCTCCAGCTGGCATGACTACGCTCATTCCCAAAGATTCGGGAAGTCGCAGTCCTACCCTGCACTTGGCCAACACCGGTCCATCATAGAACATGTACTTCTTTACTGGAATCTGGGGATCGCACCCAAATTCCAATAACATGGCTCGTAGGATATCTGCAAGTCCTCCTTGGTATTCGTTCAGTGTGGAATCCATAACTTTCACGTTTCTTCCCGGTCGTGAACTTGCCATGTTGGCTGTAGAAATAGAAAGATTATAAGATTAGTAATAATGCATCATAATAGAGATAATAAAGAATTATCGCACTAAAAGATATGATTGTTGTATTCTCAATTGAATATACACCATATTTTTAGAGAATTCTTTACTAGTCCTATTTGACTCCTAACGTTTGGTCCCATTTACTAGGTTCCAACCTAAGGTCAAAGCTTTTGCTCTGATACCAACTGTGGTGACCCTGCATACCACTGCATGTTGTAGTATGCCAGTCGTTGATATAACATTCACGAAGTACCATTCCGCAAATGTTACATCCCTCAGAGTAGTACAACAGAACATAGCAGGTCCATAACTCATTCACATATTATTACAATTAGCATACACATGTCATCTCGGAGCTCCTCTTGGGTCCTAAGAGAAGTACTCCTGGGTTCGAGGCGAACCCGACTTAATTTACAATATAAGTGTCTCATTAAGCTAAACATTTATTTCCTCGAGCAGCTAAATACTAAGAGTTCGGGCTGCTCGGTTACTACTACTATCAGATATCTCTAGGCTTGTTCTCCTCCGGAAGCCTCCCCGGATCCATAGACGATGATGTAGTCTACGCCTTCAACACCTCCTGAGAGGTCTGGTTCCTCGTAGCCGATGATCTCGGCTCCTTCATTGTTGTCGTAGTCCTCCTCCAGACGATTCAGACAATCTAAGCATGGGATTTAAGAGTGGTATGAGTACGAGCGTACTCAACAAGTTCATTATAGATAAGAGGTGTTTTATGCACTAGCTACGATATTAGACCAGAAAGTCTAACACCAATGCAGGTTTTGGTAAACATTTCTTCAAGTGATTGCTTTTATTTCGAAAAGCTATGTCCGTCAGCCTTCACCGGTTTACTAGAACTTCATGGAGCTCCTTTCCGGCCGCGTTCGCAGTTCCTTATCCCGGAACAGGGAGTGACAGGTCACAGTTCTTTACACTCTGCAGAGGTGTGTTGCTTTACCCATAAGAGATCTTAACCTTGGTGCCAACCGGGCAGCTTTCCCGTCCACACTTCCTTTGGTGTGAGGCCCGGTATAAGGTCTAGCCAATTATGTTCCTCCGCTACCTCGAACACCCACCCTTTGTTGCATGCCCCGACCCTGGGTCCACGCCGGTCCCATTATTCCCGTAATTTCAGGGTGGACCCCGACCACGACGACAGTGCTGGGCTCTACCATACACTCCTACGCCGGTAGCTGCAACCCATCATAGACCGCATTACCGTGGGGAATTAGAATGGGATCCCCACCCTCCGGTTGTTCCGCAAGACACAACTGCTACGGCAAGCAATGCTTTACCGTGGGGAATTAGAATGGGATCCCCACCCTCCGGTTGTTCCGCCGTACACAATCGCTACGGTAAGCGCATCCGTTGATGAACGAGAGGTGGAAACACTTTTGACTACTCCGTCCCACTCCGGATCTTATGGTTAACACGGTTATTACGGCACAAGAATCACTGGCGACATTTGTTGTTTAATCCTAGATGGATATAAACCCGTGCAATGGAACCTCCACCATATAACCACAATCCATGGTTCCATTGCCCACCACATAGTCATATTCATAGTTATGAAAGTAGTGGTTTTGATTTTTGTGCAATAGTGATAACCATAATACTTGGCAAGTAATTTGATAAAAATACTCAAATGACATGAGCAAGTGATGAACTTGCCTGAACAGTGCAAATTTTTGCAGTTGGAAGGTGTGGACTGACCCTTGTCCTCTGCCTCTGAAAAATAGCATCATTGTCCGATAAGGGCAATGGTTAAAGAAGCAGTTATGCATGATTCCAGTTTTAGGGTTTGTTCCCCCCTTCCGATGTTGTTATTATTTCATGTAAGAGGTTAATACTAAGAATAATTTGAGGATACTTGATTTAAAGTAATATACAACCTTGAAATGTTGTCAAGGTGTTTTTAAAGTCCAAATACATTAATGGACTTAATTTCATTTATAGAAAATTAGGTGTGTGATTTAAATGATTATTTAAATCATCAAAATAGGACTTATTCATAATTGTCTTTCAAAATTCTCTTTGATATTTTATTTAAATAGAGAATTTTATGTTGATCATTTTTCATATTTTTAAGTTATTTTTAAGAGCTTTTAATAATTTTCTATTGAATTTCAAAGTTTCATATTTTTGTTAAATTGTAAAAGGTCCTTTTTGCCCCTGGGCCCACCTGTCAGGGTGGCCCAGTGGGTTAACCCTAACCCGAGCCGCTCGTCCGGCTCGGTCGGACGCACCCGTCCCCTTCCTCTCGCGCACGCGCTAACCCTAACCCTCTGAGCTCTGGCGACACCCGCGTCGCCGCCGCCTTTGCCGATTTTCTCCGGCCGACTCCGGCCATCGCCGGCGGTGAGATGTGGCGCATCTGAACCGCCATTCGACGGCGATTCAGATCCTCCGCGGCGATTCGTGCTGCGCCGCTTGCTCGCCTCGCCCCCTTCGCCTCTGATCTCCTGGCGTGGAGTGCCTCGGCGTTCTTGTCGCCGCCGGCGCTCCAGGTGCTATCGCGCCACCGTGGTGCCACTGTGGTGTTGCCGTGGTACTACTGTGGTGTTGCCGTGGGCGTCCACGCTCGGCGTCGCCAGGCCAGGCGCGGCTTGGCGCTGCCGTGGGTGGCCCGTGCCGCCGTGCCGCCATGGCACGCCTTGCGCTGCTGCTCCAGGTACGCCTCCTTCAATCCTCTCCTCTCTCTCATTCTTGCCTTCTCCTCTTCTTCCTCCAGCAGCTCTGGCCATGGCCCTCCTCCTGATGGAGATGCCGCCATGCCCTCGCCGCCACCGCAGCTACTCGTATTGCCGTGTGTCGCTTGCCATGATTCTAGATGTGCCATCGCTGCGCCTAACTTCCGTGTGTGCGTATGCCGCTATGCTTTGCTACGATGCTTGTGCTAACCTTGCTGTGGCGTGTGCTCTCTTTGATTCTTGGCTCTGCTCATCCTTGGGTTATACATGTTATTATTTGGCTAGATGCTTATCTGAGCATCACCAGCCACTGTTATTGCTTGCTTACTTGTGCTGTAATAAGCTCTAGCTCCTCTGGTTCATTACTGTGAGTGGTTCTTGCTGTTTAGCAAGAGGCAGTGTTATTTATGTGATGATTATTGAGTCCTGTCTTATAGTAGGTTTGGCCTTGCTTAATTGTTGTTCATATACATCAATTCCTTGATGATCTGCTTCTGGTTATAACCATAAAAATGGTTATGTGCTAGTCTGTAATACTAGTGTTGCTTATCTGTGGCTGTTTAAGTTATAGAATTCATGTGGAATTCCAGTGTTTGATTCTAGCCTGCCCTGGCATGCTTTAGCAGGCCCTGATGATCAATTGATCATCACTTACTTGTTGCCTGTGCCTTACTGATGCTTCACCTGGTGTCTGTGTGACACTTGTATTTGTGCTGGTGTGTGCTAGTGCTTACCCAAGCATCACCTGATGCTTGCAGTGAGCCATTGGTTCACTGGCAAGATGTTGGTGCTTTAGTTACTTTACTATTTCATTTATCTGTAATTCCTTACTTTACTAGATGGATAAATGATGTGAACTGTTTATCAGTAATGATCATTTCATTGAGTTTGGCAGGGCTAGATGGATGCCACCACTTGGTTGGTACCCTAGCCCTCCTTTTGAACCCATCTGGGTGATGATAATTGTGCATGGCTTATTAGTTTGAGCTGGTTCAGTGGTTGAGGTGACCTTGACAGCAATTCATTGCTGTTTAGGTAGCTCCCACCCTTGTTGGCTTGCTATGGCTTAGTGAATACATCACTGGTTAATTCCTTGTTGGATTTCCAGTGATCTTTGATGTTGACAAACAAGAATAGACACATATTGTCTATCTATCTGATGGTGTGCTAGGTTTTAGGTGCTAAGTGGCTTTGGTTGAATAGATAGGATCATTTCCTTGCTGGATTGCCTTGGTTATGCCACTGTTTTGGTCTAGCCAGTGTTCCCTTGGTGATTTCCTATTGGCTTCACCCATTTTTGCTTGCACCAACTGACTTGGTAGCCAGATGATGATACAATCTGGGTATCCTACCCTTCTGTGTTCCTGTGATGCATTGTATGCTTATTTATGAGCAAAACTTGGTTTTGCTCAGGTTGATCTGTTTATACCTCACTCCAGCTCCTAGAAAATGGTGTGTTGGTGTAGAGGTTTTGCTTGTCTTGCTTTCTTGGCTTGCCCTGCTCCTCCTTGTGGCTTGTGCTTGATCTACTCCATGGTTTACTTCTCAACAGGAAACAGTTCTTTGCTTGAGCTGTTCCTGGATGAAGTTCTGGCTATGTGTTCTTCCTGTTCTAAGTGTTCTTGTTTTCTGCTGACTTACCAAGATGCCTGCCGATGAATGAGCTAGGGTTTGGCTCAAAAAGGTTATATATGATGCCCTCTTGCTCTCTCTGGTCGACAGCTTGGCCTGGTCACTTTGGTGACTCTCCCTGGCTGTGTATGTGCTGGTAGACATGCACACTGCCTTGTGAGCTGCTTGTGTAGTTCCTGGTTGGAACTTGGTCCATTTGGTGGATCAGCTCGGCTGATCTTGATAATATCCTCCCACTGCTCATTTTTCTTGCTAACCTGCCAAGTGGCAATGCCACTTGGCATAACACTTGTCTTTGTCTTTGTTTGTGTATTTACAGGGAACAATGTGATGCTCTGGATGAAGATCAAGATCCTCTTGGCAATATCACCATGATGATCATCTTGTGTAGTTTAGGATAGATCATTAACTTGTAATTTTTCTTTATTTTTCTTTCTTCAATTCTGCCATTTATGTAATGTGTTGTATTAATCATTTATTTCACTTGTGAATATTGTAATGACAATGTAATTTGTGTGATGATCAATAAAGCTCAAAGTTTTCTCTAATGAGCTTTACTTTATTATACTTGTCCATATTATTTATTATTGATTAATTACTTAATGAATTTCCTCACAATTTAATTACTTAGGGTAATTCTTTAATGTTTGAATTTGAAATTCAAATTCAACATTGGTTTAAATTCAACCATGTCACTTATCAAGAATTAAATCATGCAACTCTCCCCTCTCTTCTTAAAACCCTAAACTAATGAAGTGAGGTGCAAGTTTGTCGCACTCTCGAAATCCTAACCCTGTAAGGTGTCGAGAGAGAAACTTGTCCCCCTTCGATGCAGTTTTTGTTTAAAAGCGCGAAATTTCCCCAGAATTTACTATGCAATGCACATCCCTTTCTAAAATCTACCCCTCGATTGTCTCTAAACCTGGGACATTACAGCAGCCGGGCTCGAGGTCGAGGTCACGGGCGAACTTGTCCCAACCCGTGTGCAGGTACATCTTACCCTGCCCGTCGAAAAGGACCTCCACGGTCCAACGGCAGAAGTTGCAGCTGGCCTCCCGTAGCTGCAAATACGCCGGCTCGACGCCGTCGACGAACTCGGCGAACTTGTACGGTAGCCGCTTGATGGCGAGTGGGTCGTCGTCGATGCGGAGGAGGAACTCGAAGCAGCGCTCCTCCTGCGAGGACGAGGAGGGCGCATGCGACGGCGAGCGTGGGGCCGTAGCTGCTCCACCACGGTGGCCCCTGCCCCGGCCACGGGGGCGCCCAGGGCCACGGCCTCGACCGCCTCGCCGGCCACCAGGACCGGCCATGGACTTCCTCGCGGGCTTGGCTGCGTCGCAGGAACACCTAGGCGGCGCTACGGTCGAGCTTTGTGGCGGTTAGGGTTTCTTTGGAGGAGTGGATGTGGAAGAAGAAAGTGCGCCCCCTTTATATAGGCCGGCGGCATGCGGTGGCCGCGGGACGCGTGGCGTCGCCATTAACGTGGTTGGCGGAGGTGGGCGGCCGCTCGGCAGCCGAGGCATCGTCGCCATTAACGTGGCGCAGAGTGCCAAATCGACGCAGCTTTGCAGTCGCTGGCGCGTTTGAGAAGACGCATCGACGCACGATCGCTGCCAGGCGGGCCCGCCGAAACATCCGCCAGACGGGAGCGGACGTTTTCGGACGTCCGCAGAGACACATCCGAGGCGCATATTTGGGCCAGGTTTGCGTCTCCGCGGATGACCCGGTCACTTTGCGTCGCCCCGCTGGAACAGGCCCCGGACGCATTTCCGGTCACGGCGGACGAAATCGGCCGCTCAGCGACCGTTTGCGTCGCGCCGCTGGAGATGCCCTGAAAGAACATTGTCCTAGGCTCGTAGTTGCCTCTCCTTGTCCTAGTATTTTTTTACCAGAGCAAACACGCATTTTATAAATAAAAAATCAAGTTACATAGTTTAAAAAATCTAAAAAGAAAAGACAGATCGAGGAGAAAAAATTGTCACGAAAACTTTGCAAATAGATCCCTAAAGGATAAAAAATACATAACCATTCCATGGTTTTCTACACTCGCCGAGACCAACAGCCACCGCCTAGACGCACGGTGGAAGAGACACCGAGTCTCCACCATTGTCAGATAAAAAAAAAACACCATTGTTGCCGATATGAATGATCGATGAGCACACATTACCATCAACTTTATAATAAAAGCGACAAGCAAATAACGAAGAACGATAAAAGAAAACGCAATGGAGACACGGGATTTAACGTGGAAAACCCCTTCCAACACAGAAAAATCACTGGCGCCAGCCATCAAAACTTCACTATATCGGAGAGTGTTTACAAACATCGTGGGTTATCTTATAATCTGATAAACCATAGCCGACGGCTTATAAGATGTATATATAGGCGGTGGCAACGATCTGTACCGAGCGGGGGCTACCACCCCCCCTTCGCAGGCGTCCCTGTAGGGAACGATGTATGGGCTAACTTCAGACTCCGCTACGCTTCGGCCAAGCCTACCAGCGACGGTCTCGCTCCGCTAGTCAGAAGTTAGCCTCCCTTTAGTATATGAATTTAGATCACAATATAATAATAAACTTCGAGACGCCATAAAGAATGACACTAGTGTGGAGTAGAGTTGAGACAGTTTTATTCACCCGGGCGTCGCTCCCACCACCCGATAATGCGCCCGTGGTAGAACTGTAACTAAATTTATCTTTGGATTCTTCCCTCTAATTAGTAGGCTCTCGGGGCTGTCCAGCCACACCAGGGATCGTGGACCGAGACGAAAGGGTTGTCGTCATGTGGCAAATTCCGGAGCAGTTGTTATATTTTAACATAACATTACTTCTGTTTTTAAATAAGTATAGCAATTTTATCTAGAAACAAATGTACTGTGTAGATAGAAAAAAAATACAACACTCATTTTGAAACGGAGGGAATGAGGGAGTAGGATTCTAGAGCAGGCGTTGGAGAAAAGACCAGCCCAGACATGAGTGCCTTACTGACTTGTACAGCCCACTCGCAACTCTAGTAGACTCATGCTCAACCTGGACACTGCTGGCCAAACACACACCAATCCTAAGCGCACGGTGCTGTCGGATGGCCCAAACTCCCAACTGTCCCAACGCGAACAGTCCAACGTCGCCCGCGTTTGTACCTGGCTGGGCTGCACCAACAAAATGAACGTTTTTTTTTTCCTATTTTGTTTTGAAGTCACTAGAAAATGCTGAATTTTGCAAAGATCTGCAATTTCCTCTACTCTTGACATGTGGCGCGTGGCATACTTGACAAGTATCGTAAAAAGAGAGTATGGGTGATATTTTTCTTATGATGGATGAGTGTGTTTTTTCTATTTTGCCACGTTAATAGATTTTGACAAACTTCTTTTTCATACTTCAAAACTAATACAACTTGGAAGCACCCGAGCACTGCACCTAGAAGCATAAGACATGTGCATTGCACCGGAAAGCAGTGGCGGAGCGTGGGGAGATACAAAGGGAGGGCTGTCTATAGTGCCAAAAAATATTGCATGAAATTATTGTAAAACAAAGGAACAACCTCCCACAGTTGCAAATGCAAAATCTCCTTTTCTTTTGTAAAATTTCTCCATGGCTGTATCTTGAAGACTTGAACTAAAGTGAACCTACCTAATGGATTTACACACAAAAATAGTATGGAGTAGATCAGTTTTAATGTGCATTCCAACCACGCACTGAATCCAACAAAGTAGGGTTATTTTCTAGCTTCAGATCAACTACATATCAAGAGGATTAAACAATCCATGACTTGGCTGGTAACTAGCAGAAAAAGAATTGAGAGATAGGCAGCTAGGCCATGCGGATTGGAGGGAAGAAGAAAAGACCTAGAAAAAGAAATTTTGGGGGACGGGCGAGCTGGAGCGGAGCAAGAGGAAAACACACATATACAACTTTTTTTAGCAACATCCATTCCTTTATTCATTCAGGAATACTAGGATACAAAACGCCCTCGGGCGGCACACCAAGCCACATGTATCTCCCTATAGGAGAGCCCAACACAAACCGAGCTAACACATGTGGTTCATTATTTGAAACTCTATTCTCATGAACTAGCGAGAATTCAGAAAAAACTACCGAAGAAGATGATATTTCATGTAATATGTGACTATACCGCCCCAAATTTTCTCCTTCCATGCCCTTACCACTGATAGACAATCAGAAGCCACCTTAATCTTGGAGGCTGCAATGTCTAGCACCAGGTTTTGGCCCTCTCGAACCGCGATCGCCTCCAGCACCTCCGGGTCCGAGATACCTGCTATGAGAACGGCCGACGACCCCAAATATCGACCTTCCGCCGTCCGTGCCACTGCTGCAGCAACCTCATGATCTTTGTTTCGGCCACTGCAGCATCCACGTTCACCTTCACCACTCCAACAGGAGAAGGAATCCAAGCCGCTGGTTTAGGTTTCGGCACTGCCGTCTTCCTCAGCCCCACCACAGCTGCTTTCATCGATTTCCATGACTGCTCCAGATCGGCCAGAAAACTCTCAATGAAATGATGAGTGCTCATAGGGCTCCGGAATATGCCCTCGTGAATTGCCTTGCGCCTTGCATGCCAAATCGCCCAGGCAGTAACACAGAGCCGAACAAGTTGCTTATGAGGTACTGTATCAAATATCGTGAAGAGCCAGCTGCGAGCTTCTGGCTCCTGGACTTGGCTCATATGTTCCGTAACTTCAGCATCCGCCAAGGCCCGTACACATCTTGACATCGTACAGTCGATCAAAGAGTGGCGCCAGGAGTCTTCCGCGCCACATAGGCCACATGCACTCGAAGGAGAGATGTGTCTCCGATGCAGCGTGTCCGAGGTCGGCCGGGACTGTTTAGCCAAACGCCATAAGAAAATCTTCAGCTTTGAAGGAACTGGAATGTGCCATAGCTTCGTCCAACTCTTGTCCTTCCCCTGCTGATCAGAGCAAGCTGCAATCTCATCTACCCATGCCACCCGACGCTCTCGCGTAGACACCATCATCCGGTACGCAGACCTTACCGAGAACCAGGGGCGGAGCCAGGATTCGGGCATAGGGGGGGCGAAGCGACAACGACCAAAAGAAAAATAAAGCATATCAAGATATCAAGCCGGGAAAAATAACATGTTAACATGTACTTGGCAATAACTTAACTAGATGTACTATATTATTTCAAATATTAACTAAGATAATTATTTACCATGATAGAGGAATGCTCTTAGTTATTATAAGTCTATAACTCTCCAACAATCAGATTTAATATGAGACAAAATTCGATAAGAACAATTGATGTGAAAAAGCAATCTACGGTACTTTCTGAGGAAAAAGAGTAATCTACATATTATATGCGTTCGCTTGGTCTGTTACTAACGAAGGATTATCGAAATTGAAAAGGGGCTAAATCAGAGTACATCCAGTGTATAGCTTACTGTGCATACCTGTATAAACAATCCAGTCGTAAGCTATAGCTAACACTCTAACAGGACAACGTTGCGGAGGTCCGGCAAACTCGCTGCGGTCGCCGTATTTGGTACTGCTTGGCTGCCTTTGATGTACAAAATGTCCAAGATCAGAGGCTTGCAAGCGGGAGCAGCCAGAGGCGGCAGGAACCCTAAGAACTTTCGCAGCAGCAAGATTGATCAATGGATCGGCGAGAAGAGACGGCGCAAACCGGCCGCACGATCGCTGGCGTGAACAGGGGTAGTCAGCTAGATGGGCCGCTGCTTATTGGGCTTCAGTGAGTACGTAGCTAGATGATTTGCTACCAGCGATGGGCCCAGGAGCTAGCGATTCCGTCTGCAGTTATCGTGATTGACAAACGATCTTCAGTTACTACGTGTATATACAGTATACTATACATATTACTTGGTGTAATACATTGGGGGGGACGAACCATGGGGGGGGTCTAGCCCCTGCTCGCCCCCTCCCTCCGCCCCTGCCGAGAACAGCCCATTCTTCTCATAGTGCCATGCCTAGAAGTCCGGCACTACACGCGAATAGATCGGTATCACCCTGATTGCTTCCACGTCCATTGGAATAAAACATTCCTCTAGCTTCGCCACGTTCCATTGCCTCGTGCATTGATCAATAAAATAACTCACCCTTAACGGTGGATTTGGCACCTTACAAGCAATTGGACACACATATACAACTGGTTACTGGAAGTCTGAAAGTGCGTAGGATGGGCAACTCGTTCAGTCGGTGGTAGTCCTGGCCAGATGTGGGATGGGCTTGGGCCATAGATAGTAATAAATTTTTTTTTTACATTTTCGGAAGACTTGGCCAGCGTCCAGGATGGCCTCCACGAGGCTCCGCTAGTGCCAGAAAGCACGCGACTAATATAGATGTATCTAGGTATATCTTAGTTCTAGGTACATCCATAATTCCATACTAGTGATAAGTAAAATGAATCGGAGGAAGTATATGAAAGCACGTGTGTGTTGCGCCATCAAGTACAAGACGTATACTTGGAAGTATGGGGGCTACACCAAAAAAGTATATAATGTGTACTTAGAATTACGTGCGCTAAAATTACGAGACATGGACACATGGTCTTGGAGGTACACATTCACTACACATGGTCTTGGACCTACAAAAATCCGGTTTAATGAATCTCCCCCTATGGAACGCTCCGCATTGAACCTATTGGGCATATGGCAAGGTCGGCCTTCTCCTAGTTATATCCATTTTGTGTTGTTGTCGCTTTTTTCCTTCTCTTATTACTTCACTCTATTTTTGTATTTTATTTTCTTCCATGTGTTTGGGAAAACGACATGAACAATTATATTGAGATAGATGGACATGTTTAATTTCACTTTTCACTCGCTAATATTTCTTTTCCTTTTTATTACTTTTTTGGTAAATATATGAATATCATTTATGTGATTAATGCACACTTTTCATTGGGACCCATACAATTTTATTCTTGAAACATCATTTTAGGAATAAGAACATTTTAGGAAAAATGCATGAATATTTTTTTAAGAAGACCTAAAGAAATTTTAAAATGCAACGAGTTTTTTCTTAGTTTGAACGTTTGTTTTCCTTTTTGTTGTGATTTTTATGAATAGTTATTCAAAATTATATTAACATACTTTCTGAAATACATGATCATTTCTTTTGAATGTGTGGACATTTTTTTAACACGGGAACATTATGTCTAGTTATTAACGCGAGTTTAAAAAAATCTAGGACTACATTATTGTTGAGAAGTAAGGAAATTTATATAAAATAAAGAAAAACAGGCATGTTGATCAGTTAAATTACGTATACGGCTCGTGTAGTTCAAGCTACTGCTCGTCGTAGGTGCTATTATAGGAAGTCCACATCTATTGCTGGGCTCCCATTTGGTGAGCCTTGTGTCAAATGCCACTGAGGCTAGTCATAGTGGAGAGTAACTTAGACTAGTAACATGACATATGTTACTAGACTAAGTTACTACCTTCATACTGGGTAGAAACTTATATGTGGTGGCATGCATTGTGTCATTCATTATATTATAGACTTATCTTGTCTTGGGGTGTGTGGTGTTATGGTAACATAACTAGTTACTACCTCACTCTCTTTATTCATTCATTCATTCATTCATTGCCATTCCATGTCACCAAAATACCTTGCGTTGTGTGATGTTACTAGCTATGTTACTCCCACTATGAGCAGTCTGAGACACCTTAAACGAGATCATGTGGGCTGCATTCTTGCTCATACCATTTTATCTTTCTGAATCTCAAAATTTTAAAAAGATTTTCTAGTTTTCAGCTAGCCGAGAACTAACTCCATGCTTGGTAAAGTTTACACTATTTAATTTGCATCGTGATTCGTACTAGTCATGAGTTGCAACTAAAATTTAATAACATCATTTGAGTTCTCAGTCTACTGAAAAATAGTCTCACCCTTATATAATAATAATTATATATAGTTGAAGGAACTTTTGCACGCATATTAGAAACTGTTCATAAGAAAAGAAACATTAAATAGAAGATCAAGGAAAGGAAAATATATCAAACACATAAAAATCTGCATAGTCTATCGATTCATGAAATTCATGAAACCTGGTTTAGAGGTTAATATTTTCTAGTCTCATTTCTCGGCTCCTTTTTCGTTCAACACTTCCACGAAACCTGGTACATTTACAATGTTCGAAGTAACTTAAAGTAAATCTATGCGATATGATTAAAAAAAAGTTGTTTCTTCTGAAGGGATCAGAGCCACTCAATCAATCAACAGGGTTAAAAGGCAAAGCTAGAGTATTATACGGGCGCTTAAGTAATAAAAAATAATTCTCCTGAAATCGCCTCTTCAGCTAAGTATTTATGATTACAAAGCTGGACGCTTGTTTTTTCAGAGGTTGCTAGCTCACAGATGCCCCTGAATTCCAAAAACAGAAAAACAAAAGACCAACCTAGACACTAGCATCTGTTGGTATTTTTATAGAAAAAAACTCATGAGCACCTTGCCGAGCTCAAGGCTCGAACACGCATGGGCAGCACGCGCCCCGCATGTCTTGCCACAAGACTAACAGTCTGTTCTCGACGCCGTTCCACTCCGTGAGACAAGTAAACGAAGTAGCGCCGGTGCAACTTCTAGCTTCAGGCACCTAGGATCGGAGGCTACAAGAGCATCTTTAATCGCCATCTTTCAAACCGTTTCCTAAAGAGACCTGGAACACGCCAGATATTTGACCGCTTCCAGCCACGCGTGCAAATGTTGTTTCGGTCTGGTGCGGCCTAATACACTGTCCGGTGCCCCCTCCCATCCGGTATATAGGGGACATTGGGGAGTAGGGGGACGCAACGCGGCTGAATGGATCGTAGCGAACAAGAGGGGGGGTGAATGGCGCTACGACAAGTTTTAGCCTTTTTCAATTTTAGTGCAACGGAAGATAAAGGCGAGATCTTTAGCGATAGCGGTGTTCCTACAATGATCCTAGGACAAGTGCAACAAGCAAAGGAATCAACAAGATAGTAAGAGTAGGGAGCGAGACAACCGGGAGCGCGGAGATAAGGCGAGGTTTGTTTCCCGCAGTTCCTTCCACAATAGGAAGTACGTCTGCGTTGAGAAGGTGCTAGTCTCACACAAGAGACTAGACGGCCACACCACGAAGGAAGGTCTCACCTTCTTCCTCGAGAGAGCTCCACGAAGGTGCTCCCCCTTCTCCACTAAGGCACCGGTCGAGGCGGTGATTCCTTCACAAGGTTGGGGCGAGCTCCACACACAAGGATGCTCCCAATACCCTATGAAGCTAGTACATCACCAAGCTAGCCTCCATAGCTGCACATCTCCAATGTCTCACCATAGGAACCCTACCACCAAGATCCACTAAGGAATAGCTAGTATTGGTGAAATCTCTCTTGGTAGAACTGTAGATCGGGGTCTTCTCCACCACTCCTCAAAGATTGGGCAAGATTGGTTGGATGGTTGGGGAGATCCTCAAGGTTTTGGCTCAGCAACAATGGAGGAGAGAGAGAGAAGAGATAAAAACGAGTTGGGGAAGAAGGGACCCTTAAATAGGCTCCTCCAAATCCAACCGTTATGTCCAGTTTTCGCCTAAGCGGTACTACCGCTTCTGGGAAGCGGTACTACCGCTCTGAGTTCGAATTCCCCAGATCTGGTCCACGTGGACGCAGAGTGGTACTACCGCTCGCGGTACCGCTCCAGGTACCGCAACAGGGTCCAAACCTTACTGGACTCGAAGCGGTACCGGAGCGGTACCAGAGCAGTACTGCCGTAACTAGTTACAGTACCTGGGCGGTACCGTGAGCGGTACTACCGCTCCAGGTACTGCAGCGGTACCGCAACTCGTATTCTGGGTCAATCTCAGCGCAGACTCAGAGCGGTACCGTGGGCGGCACCTATAGGGGTAGCGGTACTACCGCTACAGATACCGGTAGTACCGGCCTGGCTAAAACTGGTTTTCTCCCCTTTTTCTCTCCAGCCATGTCACCTCGCGATACACACATAAAACCAGAAAGTCTATAAACTACGCTTCAGTCTTCCGATCTTGACGTATCCAGCGAGGTCACCGTGCACTTGCAAATCTAACAATGATACTCAAAGCACACGGTGAGATTTCTCAAGTGATGTCATCAAACACACAAAACCCGAGGTTTAGATTTTGCTCTTACAATCTCCCCCTTTTTGGTGTTTGATGACAACACAAGACTTTACAATAACATATGATATTATGATGAGATATTTAGATTTGTAAAAGCTCGATGGAGCTCCCCCTAAACATGTGCATATTATGAATATGTATTTGAATACAAATACACATGTTCTAGAGGCATCACTCCCCCAAGTTTTTACAAACCAAGCACATATGCAACACGGATAAATGACATGTTCAAATAGCATATGCACAATATGGAGGCAACATAAGATCATGTAAGGAGATTTGGGTGAAGTTATCATACCATAGCCTTGAGAATACCCAAACTCACGTAAGATGCCTCCATAGAGTTGTTGATGTAGCCATAAGACAATATAAGCAACTAGGACCACAAGGCTACAACCAACAAAGGTCCCCATCCACATAGGAACTTCTCCCCCTTTGGCATCGGAACACCAAAAAGGAGAGTAAAGAAACTAGAAAGATGGAGAAAAAGAACATACAACCAAGCTTGCAAAAACCAAGAGGGAAAACAAGCTTGAAAGAGGTTCTCCAAAAACATGAAGAAAAAGATAACAAAGAAGAAGGACAA
Source organism: Lolium perenne (assembly GCF_019359855.2). Lineage (NCBI taxonomy): Eukaryota > Viridiplantae > Streptophyta > Magnoliopsida > Poales > Poaceae > Lolium > Lolium perenne. Next base: position 316,367,968 of record NC_067247.2, read on the forward strand.
AAAGAAAGTCACAAAGAAACACAAAGAACCGAAAAACTCCTCAAAAGAGGAGGTTGGTGGCCGAAGCCACCATGTAAGAGTGTAGTAGTGTGAGGTCGCGTAGATGTATCTAGGACTCACGGACTACAACTCAACATGAAGCTCATAAGTCACTTAATTGACGAATAGCATATGTTTTGGATTACTTTATGCATTATGGGGGGAGGGATAGCTCAATAGATTTAAACCGCACTCCCCCTATGTTCACCCTATGTTCATGCGTGCCTTCCATCTAGATATAACGGTTAGGAGTGCTATGTGCGCACGACGGTCAAGCAAAGTTCGATGGAACAATGATATTTAGCTCATGCCTCAACTCAATGAAACGCTTCTCATCCAAGGGCTTCGTGAAGATGTCCGCCAATTGCTCCTTAGTACCAATGTAGGATAGTACAATATCTCCGCGAGCAATGTGATCCCGGATGAAGTGGTTCCGTATCTCAATGTGCTCCGTCTTGCCATGAAGAACCGGATTGTAGGCGATCTTTATTGCGCTCTCATTGTCACACAAAAGAGGCACCTTGCTATACTCGAGTCCATAATCCCGCAAGGTTTGCCTCATCCACAAGATTTGAGCACAACTACTTGCCGCGGCAATATACTCGGCTTCCGCGGTGGAGACGAAGACACAATTTTGCTTCTTCGAGGACCAACACACCAAAGATCTTCCAAGAAAGTGACAAGCTCCGGATGTAGACTTCCTATAAACCTTGTCGCCCGTCCAATCGGAGTCGGTGAAACCAATCAAAGCAAAGTCTGTGTCCCTTGGGCACCATAGTCCGAAGTGTAGGGTATCAACTAAATATCGAAAGATCCTTTTGACCGCCACAATGCTGCTTTCCTTCAGGCTCGCTTGAAACCGTGCACACATACCAACGCTTAACATTATATCCGGGCGAGAGGCACAAAGGTAAAGAAGCGAACCTATCATCGAACGGTAGAGCTTGGGATCCACCGCCTTGCCGGTCTCGTCAAGAGAGAGTTGACACTTGAGATGCATAGGAGTTACAATGCCTTTGGCGTCCTTCATATCAAAGCGCTTGAGCATGTCTTGGAGGTACTTTGCTTGATTGATGAAGGTACCTTGTCGCATTTGCTTGATCTCAAACCCAAGAAAGTACTTAGTTCACCCATCATTGACATCTCAAACCTATTTGTCATCAACATAGCAAACTCATCATTGAATTTTGTGTTAGTCGAGCCAAATATGATATCATCTACATAGAGTTGGCATACGTAAAGCTCCCCATTGACTTTCTTAGTAAAAAGAGTGGGATCAATTTTCCCCACTTCGAAACCACGGTCTTCAAGCAACTCCTTTAGATGCTCATACCAAGCTCTAGGAGCTTGTTTGAGTCCATATAGGGCCTTTTTGAGCTTGAAGACATGGTCCGGGAAATGGGGGTCCTCGAACCCCGGGGGTTGCTTCACATATACCTCCTCATGTAAAGGACCATTAAGAAAAGCACTCTTAACATCCATTTATTGCAACTTGAAGCCATGATGTGAGGCAAAGGCCAAAAGGATACGGATGGACTCGAGCCTTGCAACGGGTGCAAAGGTTTCACCAAAGTCCACGCCTTTGACTTGAGAATAGCCTTGTGCCACCAATCTTGCTTTGTTGCGGATGACCATGCCACTTTCATCTTGCTTGTTCTTGAAAACCCATTTGGTGCCGATAACATTGCGGCAATGATCGGGTCGCTTCATGAGAGTCCACACATCATTCCTCTTGAAGTTGTTGAGTTCCTCTTGCATTGCATTTAACCAATCGGGATCTTTGAGAGCTTCATTAACTTTGAGTGGTTCCTCCATAGAGACAAAGGCGTGGTGCTCACAGAAATTTGCTAGTTGCCTCCGGGTGGTTACTTTGTTCTTTAGATCACCAATGATATTATGCAAGGAATGAGACTTGAGACGCAAGTGTCTTGTAGTAGGATCTTCACGGCGAGTGTCGGCTAAAGGAGAAGATTCTTGTGAGTCCTCTTGGCCTTCATCACAGTTTAGGTCCTCGCCTTGACCTCCATTGTTGTTGAAAGAGGCATCATCATCATGAGAGCCGGATGGCTCGGGGGTACTAGGAATAGTATTGTCCAAAAAGATTATCCCCGAACCACTCGTAGAAGAACTTGAAGCTTGGCCTTGGTCACTTGATGTTGGTTGTTGTGGTAGATGAGCTTGCGGTGAATGTTGTTCTTGAGCTTGTTGCGGTGAACTTGGACTTGATTGTTGTTGTAGTTGTTGAGGTTGAACTTGAGGTTGGTGTAGAGGTTGAGGTTGAACTTGAGGTTGTTGTAGAGGTTGACTTGCATTTGTAAGATCAAGGGAAGAAGCTTGGCCTTGTGGTGTAGATGGCTCCACTTGAGTGGAACTTGGTCATTCCCCGGTACTCATAGAAGGTAGCTCTTGAGGTCGGCGAATGCCAACACACATCCTTCCTATGGTATCCGGGGGAATTACATCTCCTTTCTCACAAGAAGCACTTCGCTCCTCCAAAGATCTATCATCTTCATCGAATGTCACATCACAAGATTCTACAACTCGCCCACTTGACTTGTTGAAGACTCTATAGGCGTGAGAATCCGTAGCATAGCCAACGAAAATTCCTTCTTGAGCTCTTGAATCAAACTTAGATAGGCGTGTGTCTTTGACAAGCACATAGCATTTGCATCCGAAGACCTTGAAGTATGACACATTTGGCTTGTTGCCGGTGAGGATCTCATATGGTGTCTTCTCAAGACCTTTGCGAAAGTAGAGACGATTAGTAGCGTGGCATGCGGTAGAGATAGCTTCCGCCCAAAAATTGTAGTTAGACTTGTATCCCATCATCATGGTTCGAGGGGCTTCGATCAAAGTTCGATTCTTCCTTTCGGTGACCCCATTTTGTTGGGGAGTATATGGCGTGGAGTATTGGTGTTGGATTCCTTCTTCGCCGAGGAAGTCATCCAAGGTGTAGTTCTTGAACTCCGTTCCATTGCCGCTCCTTATTGCGAGGATCTTGTTGTCGTACTTGCGTTGAACTTGGTTGGCAAACTCCATCATGGTCCGTTGAGTCTCACTCTTGTACTTGAAGAAGAATACCCAACAATAGCGTGAATAGTCATCAGAAAATGACGACGCAATACTTCTTTCCTCCAAGACTTTCATGAGACGGTGAACCGAAGAGATCAACATGTAGGAGCTCCAAGCATCTTGTGGTAGAGATGATAGTCTTGGCCTTGTGAGGAGCTCCATGCATTTTTCCTTGTACGCAAGCCCTACAAACACGATCTTTGCAAAAAGAGACATCTTATTTTAGTCCGAGAATGTGGCCACCCTTGTGGAGACTTTGCAAAGTCCTCATGTTGAGATGGGCTAGTCGGCGATGCCATAACCAACCCTTGTCACCTTTGGCGAATAGGCAAAGAGCGGAAGATGTTGTCTTTCCAGAGAAATCGACAACATACAATCCGTTCTCTACATATCCAACAAAAGCTACATTGAGTGTCTTGCTCCACAAGAGGACCACCATATGTTCATCAAAGAAAGTACATAGACCCATACGAGCAATTTGATGAACGGAGAGTAAATTATAACCAAGGGTCTCGACAAGTAGGACATTCACAAGTGAGATGTCGGGTGTTACCACCACCTTGCCAAGACCCAATACCTTAGAGCACGTGTTGTCGCCATATGAAACGGTAGAGTGAGAAGGCTCGAGGTCAACAACAATATTCTTGCTTCCGGTCATATGACTTGTGGCTCCACTATCAACCACCCACTTAGCGCCACCGGAAGCATAGTCCTACAAGGAATCAAGTCTTGGATTTAGGTACCCATTTTTCAATGGGTCCTAGCATGTTAGTAACAAGGGGTTTGGGAACCCAAATAGTCCAATCAACATTGTCCTTTTAAGGACCAATAAAACGAGCACGAATATGTCCATAGTAATCAACAAAAAGAACATGAGAAGGGTTGTTAGAGCCGGCGAAACCCTTCGAGGCGGAGTTGGGTACTCCATCCCTTCTTGAGCTAGCATCGCTCTCCTCAAGGTTGATCTCCATGTTCTCCTTGTTCTTCTTCTTCTTGGTCCTCTTATTCCTCTTTCTCTTTGGCTTGGTAGCCACTCCTCCTTCATTGTAAGAGCCCTCTTTGGCTCCATCTTTAGCTTCAATGACTCCTTCCAAGTACTTGGCTTGAACTTGGAGTCTATCAACTTTGGCCTTCAAACGATTGACTTCATCTTCATGCTCCGGATGAGGGTGGCAAATATCTAACACTTGGACTTCCTTTGCCTTGTTCACCCGGAAGTGTTCCATCAAAGCTTCTTCTTGGAGAGAGTTCATCTTCATGAGTAAGCGCTTGTCACTCTCCATCTTGGCAATGTCACTTTCATGAGTGCAACACGCACGGTCCTTGCTCAAAGGAAAGTACTCCTTCAATGCTTCCTCTTGCATGGAATTGACCTCCACGAGCTTGGCTTCCCTTCTCTTCAAGGTGGTAGTGATTGAAGGACACGATTAATCCCCAGTCTATTAGGAATCACTATTCCCAAGTCACTGAGTTTCTTCGCATGCCCGGTCATAACGAGCATGTGCTCACTAACGGAGCTGCCTTCTTCCATCATGCAGCTGAAGAAGTGTTTCAATGCTTCATAGCATTCCACGGCCGCATGAGTCTCAAATATAGCTTTCAGCTCATTGACCAACTCATGAGGATCGTGGTGCTCAAAAAGTTTTTGAAGATCGGCTTCCAGACTGCACAGGAGGGCACACTGAACTTGAGAGTACCGAGTTTTCCGAGTCGCGTAAACATTCTTTACTTCATCGGTTTCAGTTTCTGCAGGAGGGTCACCTAGTGGTGCATCAAGCACAAATTGCAGATTTCCGCCAGCGAGGAAGATCCTCACATGACGGAACCAGTCAGTGAAGTTGCTACCGTTGCTCTTAAGCTTTTCTTTCTCTAGGAACTGGTTAAAATTGATTGGGGACGCCATCTCTACAACATATATTTGCAAAAGTTTAGACTAAGTTTATGACAAATTGAGTTCAAATTTTAATTCAACATAATTAAAAATCTAGGTGAACTCCCACTCAAAACAATATCCCTCGCATTGTCTTAGTGATCACACGAACCAAATCCACCACACCTAAGTCCGATCATCACGAGACAAGGTGTAATTTCAATGGCGAATACTCAAAGTGTTCATCATATCAATCATATGATTCATGCTCTACCTTTCGGTATCACGTGTTCCGAGACCATGTCTGTACATGCTAGGCTCGTCAAGGCCACCTTAGTATCCGCATGTGCAAAACTGTCCTGCACCCGTTGTATGCACTTGTTGATTCTATCACACCCGATCATCACGAGATGCTTCGAAACGATAAGTCTTGGCAACAGTGCTACTAAGGATGAACACTTTATTATCTTGAGATTTTAGTGAGGGATCATCTTATAATGCTACCGTCGCGATCTAAGCAAAATAAGATGCATAAAAGGATTAACATCACATGCAGTTCATATGTGATATGATATGGCCCTTTTGTCTTTGCGCCTTTGATCTTCATCTCCAAAGCACGGACATGATCTCCATCATCGTCAGCGTAGCGTCAAGGTCAATGGCGCCGTCTTCATGATTGTCCTCCATGTAGCAACTATTACAACTACTTTGAAATACTACTCAACATGAAATTTAAAGACAACCATAAGGCTCCTGCCGGTTGCCACAGTACAATAATGATCATCTCATACATATTCATCATCACATTATGGCCATATCACATCACCAAACCCTGCAAAAACAAGTTAGACGTCTCTAATTTGGTTTGCATATTTTACGTGGTTTAGGGTTTTCGGGAGAGATCTAATCTACCTACGAACATGAACCACAACGTTGATACTAATGTTGTCAATAGAAGAGTAAATTGAATCTTCACTATAGTAGGAGAGACAGACACCCGCAAAGCCTCTTATGCAATACAAGTTGCATGTCGAACGAGGAACAAGTCTCATGAACGCGGTCATGTAAAGTTAGTCCGAGCCGCTTCATCCCACTATGCCACAAAGATGCAAAGTACTCAAAATAAAGATAACAAGAGCATCAACTCCCACAAAAACATTGTGTTCTACTCGTGCAACCATCTATGCATAGACACGGCTCTGATACCACTGTAGGGATTCGTTGCATAGAAAACAAAAAAATTCCTACCGCGAACACGCAATCCAAGCCAAGATGCAATCTAGAAGACGGTAGCAACGAGGGGATGATCGAGACTCACCCTTGAAGAGTTCCAAAGCCTACAAGATGAGGCTCTTGTTGCTGCGGTAGACGTTCACTTGCCGCTTGCAAAAGCGCGTAGAAGATCTTGATCACGGCGCCACGAACGGGCAGCACCTCCGTACTCGGTCACACGTTCGGTGTTGATGAAGTCGACGTCCACCTCCCCGTTCCAGCGGGCAGCAGAAGTAGTAGCTCCTCTTGAATCCGACAGCACAACGGCGTGGTGTCGGTGGTGGTGGAGAATCCCGGCGGAGCTTCGCTAAGCATGCGGGGAAGAAGGAGGAGTGGGGCGGCTAGGGTTTGGGGAGAGGGGGGGGCGCCGGCCACTTGAGGGGTGCGGCCACCTTGTGGTGTTGGGGTGGCCGGCCCCCTCCCCTTGGCCCTCGTTATATAGGTGGAACACCCAAGAGTTGGTCTACAAGTCTTCGAATAAGACCCCAAACCAAAACCTTCCATATCACATGAAACCTACCCAAGCTAGGACTCCCACTAGAGGTGGGATTCCCACCTTCCCTTGGGAGGGGGTGGCCGGCCACCTTGGTGGAGCCCAAGGTGGACTCCCCCCTCTTAGGGTTGGCCGGCCATGGGAGGTGGAGTCCCTCCGGGACTCCGCCTTCCTTAGTGATTTCTTCCGGACTTTTCTAGAACCTTCTAGAACCTTCCGTAGAACCTTCCGGATCATTTTAAATCTTATAAAATGACTTCCTATATATGAATCTTATTCTCCGGACCATTCCGGAACTCCTCGTGATGTCCGGAATCCCATCCGGGACTTCGAACAAATCTTCGAACTCCATTCCATATTCAAGTTCTACCATTTCAACATCAAACCTTAAGTGTGTCACCCTATGGTTCGCGAACTATGCGGACATGGTTGAGTACTCTCTCCGACCAATAACCAATAGCGGGATCTGGAGATCCATAATGGCTCCCACATATTCAACGATGACTTTAGTGATCGAATGAACCATTCACGTACGATACCAATTCCCTTTGTCACGCGATATTTTACTTGTCCGAGGTTTGATCATCGGTATCACTCTATACCTTGTTCAACCTCGTCTCCTGACAAGTACTCTTTACTCGTATCGTGGTATGTGGTCTCTTATGAACTTATTCATATGCTTGCAAGACATTAGACGACATTCCACCGAGAGGGCCCAGAGTATATCTATCCGTCATCGGGATGGACAAATCCCACTGTTGATCCATATGCCTCAACTCATACTTTCCGGATACTTAATCCCACCTTTATAACCACCCATTTACGCAGTGGCGTTTGATGTAATCAAAGTACCTTTTCGGTATAAGTGATTTATATGATCTCATGGTCATAAGGACTAGGTAACTATGTATTGAAAGCTTATAGCAAATAACTTAATGACGTGATCTTATGCTACGCTTAATTGGGTGTGTCCATTACATCATTCATACAATGATATAACCTTGTTATTAATAACATCCAATGTTCATGATTATGAAACTAATCATCCATTAATCAACAAGCTAGTTAAGAGGCATACTAGGGACTCTTTGTTGTTTACATATCACACATGTATCAATGTTTCGGTTAATACAATTATAGCATGGTATATAAACATTTATCATAAACATAAAGATATATAATAACCACTTTTATTATTGCCTCTTGGGCATATCTCCTTCATATTCATCCAAGGCTTCTTCTTGAAGAGCATTGACCTCCAAGAGAAGAGCATTGTGCTTCCTCAAGGAAGCAACTTGATCAACAAGCTCGTCATGGCAAGAGTTGGGGTCTTCATCATCTTTCTCTTTGTTAGCTTCCTCAAGAGAGAGCATCTTCTTTTTGAGCTCACCCATCAAACCAAGAGCATGGTCTCGATCCTTGGTGAGTCGAGAAACAATAGCTTCGTTGGAGTCTTCAAGGACGATGACACTAGCTTCAAGAGACATGCGCAGATTTCGTTCATCTTCAAGCTCTTCTTTGAGAGAGGCAATCTCATTTGCCGCTTCCCTTTCCAACCTCTCCTTCTCCTCTATAAGGTCTTTTGCCACACCAAGTTGGCTCAAGAGAGCCCCAACATGAGTCTTGGTATCCCCTTGCATGTTAGTGAGAAAAGAATCCAAACCCATAATCTCACGTTTAACGGTGAGACTAGTGGCATCATCAATATATAAGGCATTAGTCGAGGATGATGGTTTGGAGGGGAATTTTACCTCCGTGGATACCTTTTCCATAAGGCAACGATCATTGTTGGTGACGAGGTTCTCATTGGGAGAGTCGAAGAGGGAGATAGAGGGAGTGGTAATGGCGATGGCGGCCACTCCCTCTCCTTCCTTGTTGGAGCTCTTGTCCTCACGTTCTTCATCCTCATCGGAGGAGTACTCTTCTCGAATGATGAAGGCTCTAGGCTTCTTGGTGAAGGAGACCTTGTCGTCATCGGACTTGGGGGAGAACTTGGAGAATCCTTTGGAGAGTGACTTGAACTTTTCCTTGTGGATAAGCCTTCCACCATGATCTTCTCTTCTCTCAAACATAAAATCCGCGACGAAATGATTCTTGTCGCCGCAATTATAGCATGTTCTTCCCCTTTGCCCCTCCCTTGGGCTCTTGGAGAAACTTCTTGGAGAATCACGTGATCTTCTTGGTCTTGTGCTTCGGGACTTGTTTCCGTCCCAAAATTTCTTGGCGGCGAGAGCCATGTGCTCATGATAATTGATCTTGAGATCATCCGGTCCCCACTCAACGGGATCCTCATCACTTTCACTAGCCTCATGTACCCTCATCTTCAATGCAAGGTTGGGCTTGCGGGAGTTGTGGGCACGAGCAACAAGATCCTCCGCATTCTTCTTGGAGATGTCCAAAGCGATGACGTCGCTAAGAACTTCATCGGATGTCATAGCACGGATGGAGGCGTTTTGGCGGATGGCCGTCAACTTCACTTCCTCATAAGGGAGGAGAGCATTGTAGAACTTGCGCTTGATCCAATGGTCATCCACAAATGTTGCTCCAAGATCTTGCATTTGCACGGCAAGAGCGATGAGGCGCCGATACATTTCTTCGGGGGACTCTCCTTCATTCATGATGAAGTTGTCGGCCATGTTGTTCACTTCATCAAAACGAGAGCTTTGGATGCTCGCATTTTCGAGGAAGAGCTTGTCAAGTTTATCCCATGCTTCCTTGGCGGTCTTGAGCGAGCGGATATGAGCGCGGTCCTTGGGCGTGATGGCCATGTGAACCATGTTGATGGCGGTGGCGTTGAGTTGGTCATCCACCACTTCTCTTCTTGTCAAGCTCTTTGGGTCTCGTGGTGAATAGCCCTCCTCGATGATACGCCAAAGCTCGGTAGATGCGCTGCGCACATGAGAACGCATTAAGAATTGCCAATTTTCAAAGTTGTTTGACTCAAGTAACGGTGGTGAACCGTGCAACAAGATATGTGGCATAGGTATTGGAACATTTACGGTGTAATCACTTGGTGGTGGCACCTCATGATAACCCCCTAGACGTTCCGCAACCGGTGTCTCATCCTTCCCCTTTGTTCAAGTGCCGGTCTCTGACACGCGTACAGCACGCGACCGTTGGGAACCCCAAGTGGAAGGTGTGATGCGTACAACAGTAAGTTTCCCTCAGTTAGAAACCAAGGTTTATCGAACCAGTAGGAGTCAAGAAGCACGTTGAAGGTTGATGGCGGCGAGATGTAGTGCGGCGCAACACCAGGGATTCCGGCGCCAACGTGGAACCTGCACAACACAACCAAAGTACTTTGCCCCAACGAAACAGCGAGGTTGTCAATCTCACCGGCTTGCTGTAACAAAGGATTACATGTATAGTGTGGATGATGATTGTTTGCAGAAAACAGTAGAACAAGTATTGCAGTAGATTGTATTCGATTAAAAGAATGGACTGGGGTCCACAGTTCACTAGAGGTGTCTCTCCCATAAGATAAATAGCATGTTGGGTGAAGAAATTACAGTTGGGCAATTGACAAATAGAGAGGGCATGACAATGCACATACATGATATGATGAGTATTGTGAGATTTAATTGGGCATTACGACAAAGTACATAGACCGCTATCCAGCATGCATCTATGCCTAAAAAGTCCACCTTCAGGTTATCATCCGAACCCCTTCCAGTATTAAGTTGAAAACAACAGACAATTGCATTAAGTATGGTGCGTAATGTAATCAATAACTACATCCTTAGACATAGCATCGATGTTTTATCCCTAGTGGCAACATCACATCCACAACCTTAGAACTTTCTCACATCGTCCTGCATTTAATGGAGGCATGAACCCACTATCGAGCATAAATACTCCCTCTTGGAGTTAAAAGTAAAAACTTGGCCAGAGCCTCTACTAATAACGGAGAGCATGCAAGATCATAAACAACACATAGATGATAGATTGATAATCAACATAACATAGTATTCTCTATCCATCGGATCCCAACAAACACAACATATAGCATTACAGATAGATGATCTTGATCATGTTAGGCAGCTCACAAGATCCAACAATGAAGCATAATTAGGAGAAGACGACCATCTAGCTACTGCTATGGACCCATAGTCCAGGGGTGAACTACTCACTCATCACTCCGGAGGCGACCATGGCGGTGAAGAGTCCTCCGGGAGATGATTCCCCTCTCCGGCAGGGTGCCGGAGGCGATCTCCTGAATCCCCCGAGATGGGATTGGCGGCGGCGGCGTCTCTGGAAGGTTTTCCGTATCGTGGCTCTCGGTACTGGGGGTTTTGCGACGAAGGCTTTAAGTAGGCGGAGGAGATAGGTCAGGGGGCCACACGAGGGCCCCACACGCTAGGTCGGCGCGGCCAGGGCTTGGGCCGCGCCGCCTTGCTGTGTGGCCACCTCGTGGCCCCACTTCGTATCATCTTCAGTCTTCTGGAAGCTTCGTGTGAAAATAGGCCCCTGGGCGTTGATTTCGTCCAATTCCGAGAATATTTCCTTACTAGGATTTCTGAAACCAAAAACAGCAGAAAACAGCAACTGGCTCTTTGGCATCTCGTTAATAGGTTAGTGCCGAAAAATGCATAAATATGACATAAAGTATGCATAAAACATGTAGATATCATCAATAGTGTGGCATGGAACATAAGAAATTATCGATACGTCGGAGACGTATCAGCATCCCCAAGCTTAGTTTCTGCTCGTCCCGAGCAGGTAAACGATAACAAAGATAATTTCTGGAGTGACATGCCATCATAACCTTGATCATACTATTGTAAGCATATGTAATGAATGCAGCGATCAAAACAATGGTAATGCAATGAGTAAACAAATGAATCATATAGCAAAGACTTTTCATGGATAGTACTTCAAGACAAGCATCAATAAGTCTTGCATAAGAGTTAACTCATAAAGCAATAGTTCAAAGTAAAGGTATTGAAGCAACACAAAGGAAGATTAAGTTTCAGCGGTTGCTTTCAACTTGTAACCTGTATATCTCATGGATATTGTCAACATAAAATAATATAACAAGTGCAATATGCAAGTATGTAGGAATCAATGCACAGTTCACACAAGTGTTTGCTTCTTGAGATGGAGAGAAATGGGTGAACTGACTCAACATAAAAGTAAAAGAAAGGCCCTTCGCAGAGGGAAGCATCTATTGCTATATTTGTGCTAGAGCTTTGATTTTGAAAACAAGAAACAATTTTGTCAACGGTAGTAATAAAGCATATGTGTTATGTAAATTATATCCTACAAGTTGCAAGCCTCATGCATAATATACTAATAGTGCCCGCACCTTGTCCTAATTAGCTCGGATTACCTGGATTATCATTGCAATGCATATGTTTTAACCAAGTGTCACAAAGGGGTACCTCTATGCCGCCTGTACAAAGGTCTAAGGAGAAAGCTCGCATCAGATTTCTCGCTATTGATTATTCTCAACTTAGACATCCATACCGGGACAACATAGACAACAGATAATGGACTCCTCTTTTATGCATAAGCATTCAACAATTATTAATTTTCTCATATGAGATTGAGGATATTTGTCCAAAACTGAAACTTCCACCATGGATCATGGCTTTAGTTAGCGGCCCAATGTTCTTCTATAACATTATGCATGCTCTAACCATTCTAGCGGTAAATCTCCCTTACTTCAGACAAGACGGACATGCATAGCAACTCACATGATATTCAACAAAGGGTAGTTGATGGCGTCCCCAGGAACATGGTTATCGCACAACAAGCAACTTAATAAGAGATAAAGTGCATAAGTACATATTCAATACCACAATAGTTTTAAGGCTATTTGTCCCATGAGCTATATATTGCAAAGGTGAAGGATAGAAATTTAAAGGTAGCACTCAAGCAATTTACTTTGGAATGGCGGAGAAATACCATGTAGTAGGTAGGTATGGTGGACACAAATGGCATAGTGGTTCGCTCAAGTATTCTGGATGCATGAGAAGTATTCCCTCTCGATACAAGGCTTAGGCTAGCAAGGTTATTTGAAACAAACACAAGGATGAAGCGGTGCAGCAAAACTCACATAAAAGACATATTGTAAACATTATAAGACTCTACACCGTCTTCCTTGTTGTTCAAACTCTTTACTAGAAATTATCTAGACCTTAGAGAGACCAATTATGCAAACCAAATTTTAGCAAGCTCTATGTATTTCTTCATTAATAGGTGCAAAGTATATGATGCAAGAGCTTAAACATGAGCACAACAATTGCCAAGTATCACATTATCCAAGGCATTTTACCAATTACTACATGTATCATTTTCTGTCTCCAACCATATAACAATTTAACGAAGAAGATTCAACCTTCGCCATGAATATTATGAGTAAAGCCTAAGGACATATTTGTCCATATGCAACAGAGGAGCGTGTCTCTCTCCCACACAATGAATGCTAGGATCCATTTTATTCAAAAAAAAACAAAAACAAAAACAAACCGACGCTCCAAGCAAAGTGCATAAGATGTGATGGAATAAAAATATAGTTTCACTAGAGGAACCTGATAATGTTGTCGATGAAGAAGGGGATGCCTTGGGCATCCCCAAGCTTAGATGCTTGAGTCTTCTTTAAATATACAGGGGTGAACCACCGGGGAATCCCCAAGCTTAGAGCTTTCACTCTCCTTGATCATATTGTATCATCTCCCTCTCTTGATCCTTGAAAACTTCCTCCACACCAAACTCAAAACAACTCATTAGAGGGTTAGTGCACAATTAAAATTCACATGTTCATAGGTGACATAATCATTCTTAACACTTCTGGACATTGCACAAGGCTACTGAAAGTTAATGGAATCGAAAAATCCATCAAGCATAGCAAAACAGGCAATGCGAAATAAAAGGCAGAATCTGTCAAAACAGAACAGTTCGTAAAGACGAATTTTATTGAGGCACCAGAATTGCTCAAATGAAAATGCTCAAATTTAATGAAAGTTGCGTACATATCTGAGGATCACTCACGTAAATTGGCATAATTTTCTGAGTTACCTACAGAGAATTAGGCCCAGATTCGTGACAGCAAAGAAATCTGTTTCTGCGCAGTAATCCAAATCTAGTATGAACCTTACTATCGACTTTACTTGGCACAACAATGCACAAAACTAAAATAAGGAGAGGTTGCTACAGTATTAACAACTTCCAAGACTCAAATATAAAATAAAGGTGCAGAAGTAAAAACATGGGTTGTCTCCCATAAGCGCTTTTCTTTAACGCCTTTCAGCTAGGCGGAGAAAGTGTATATCAAGTATTATCAAGAGACGAAGCATCAACATCATAATTTGTTCTAATGATAGAATCAAAAGGTAACTTCATTCTCTTTCTAGGGAAGTGTTCCATACCTTTCTTGAGAGTAAATTGATATTTAATATTACCTTCCTTCATATCAATGATAGCACCAACAGTTCGAAGAAAAGGTCTTCCCAATATAATGAGGCAAGATGCATTGCATTCAATATCCAAGACAACAAAATCAACGGGGACAAGGTTATTGTTAACGGTAATGCGAACATTATCGACTCACCCGAACGGTTTCTTTGTAGAATTATCAGCAAGATTAACATCCAAATAACAATTTTTCAATGGTGGCAAGTCAAGCATATTATAGATTTTCTTAGGCATAACGGAAATACTTGCACCAAGGTCACATAAAGCATTACAATCAAAATCATTGACCTTCATCTTAATGATGGGCTCCCAACCATCCTCTAGCTTCCTAGGAATAGAAGTTTCGCGTTCTAGTTTCTCTTCTCTAGCTTTTATGAGAGCATTTGTAATATGTTTTGTGAAAGCCAAATTTATAGCACTAGCATTAGGACTCTTAGCAAGTTTTTGTACGAACTTTATAACTTCGGAGATGTGGCAATCATCAAAATCCAAACCATTACAATCTAAAGCAATGGGATCATCATCCCCAATGTTGGAAAAAAATTCAGCAGTTTTATCACAGGAAGTTTCAGCAGTTTTAGCAGTTTCAGGCAGTTTCTCACGCTTTGCATTAGAAGTGGAAATATTGCCAACACCAATTCTTTTACCATTAATAGTAGGAGGTGCAGCAACATGTGGAGCATTAGCATTGCTAGTGGTGGTAATAGTCCAAACTTTAGCTATATTATCTTCTTTTTCATTTTCTTCTCTTTCCCACCTAGCACGCAATTCGGCCATCAATCTTATATTCTCATTAATTCTAACTTGGATGGCATTTGCTGTAGTAACAATTTTATTATCAATATCCTCAGGTTTAGCAGCCATTTTATTAATTAAAGAAGATTGTGACGCAGACATGTATGAGATTCGGTTTTCAGCATTTGCAAGTTTAGTTTGCAACCCAGAGATCTCCATATTCAGATTTTCAAGTTGATTTCCTATATTCTTCAACAAGGTAGATTGTTCATTCATAGTTTTAGTAAACAATTTATTTTGCTCATATTGTTATTGCATAAAGCTCTTGGTGGATCTTTCAATTTCTAATATCTTTTCCTCATTAGGTGAAGCATATCTACCATGAGAGTTACCATTAGCAGGATATGACCTAGAATTATTATATTTGTTATTTTTAATGAAATTCACATCAGCATGTTCTTTTTGAGCAACCAATGAAGCTAACGGAACATTATTAGGATCAACATTTATCCTACCATTCACAAGCATAGACATAATAGCATCAATCTTATCACTCAAGGAAGAGGTTTCTTCGACAGAATTTACCTTCTTACCTTGTGGAGCTCTTTCCATGTGCCATTCAGAGTAATTAATCATCATATTATCAAGAAGCTTTGTTGCTTCGCCAAGAGTGATGGACATAAAGGTACCTCCAGCAGCTGAATCCAATAGGTTCCGCGAAGAAAAATTCAATCCTGCATAAAAGGTTTGGATGATCATCCAAGTAGTCAGTCCATGGGTTGGGCAATTTTTAACCAAAGATTTCATTCTTTCCCATGCTTGTGCAACATGCTCAGTATCCAATTGTTAAAATTCATTATGCTACTCCTCAAAGATATAATTTTAGCAGGAGGATAATATCTACCAATAAAAGCATCCTTGCATTTAGTCCATGAATCAATACTATTCTTAGGCAGAGATAGCAACCAATCTTTAGCTCTTCCTCTTAATGAGAAAGGAAACAATTTTAATTTTATTATATCACCATCTACATCCTTATACTTTTGCATTTCACATAATTCAACAAAGTTATTGAGATGGGCAGCAGCATCATCAGAACTAACACCAGAAAATTGCTCTCGCATAACAAGATTCAGTAAAGCAGGTTTAATTTCAAAGAATTCTGCTGTAGTAGTAGGTGGAGCAATAGGTGTGCATAAGAAATCATTATTATTTGTGGTTGTGAAGTCACACAACTTAGTATTTTCAGGAGTACCCATTTTAGCAGTTGTAAATAAAGCAAACTAGATAAAGTAAATGCAAGTAACTAAATTTTTTGTGTTTTTAATATGGAGTGCAAAACAAGACAGTAAATAAAGTAAAGCTAGCAACTAATTTTTTTTGTATTTTGATATAGTGCAGCAAACAAAGTAGTAAATAAAATAAAGCAAGACAAAAACAAAGTAAAGAGATTGGAATGTGGAGACTCCCCTTGCAGCGTGTCTTGATCTCCCCGGCAACGGCGCCAGAAATTTACTTGCTGGCGCAAAGTTGACGTGGGAGTTAGAGATCTCTGTGGTGTAACTTTTCTTCAGATCCCCGGCAACGGCGCCAGAAATTTAGCTTGACACGCGTGCAGCACGCGACCGTTGGGAACCCCAAGTGGAAGGTCTGATGCGTACAGCAGTAAGTTTCCCTCAGTTAGAAATCAAGGTTTATCGAACCAGTAGGAGTCAAGAAGCACGTTGAAGGTTGATGGCGGCGAGATGTAGTGCGGCGCAACACCAGGGATTCTGGCGCCAACGTGGAACCTGCACAACACAACCAAAGTACTTTGCCCCAACGAAACAGTAAGGTTGTCAATCTCACCAGCTTGCTGTAACAAAGGATTAGATGTATAGTGTGGATGATGATTGTTTGCAGAAAACAGTAGAACAAGTATTGCAGTAGATTGTATTCGATTAAAAGAATGGACTGGGGTCCACAGTTCACTAGAGGTGTCTCTCCCATAAGATAAATAGCATGTTGGGTGAACAAATTACAGTTGGGGAATTAACAAATAGAGAGGGCATGACAATGCACATACATGATATGATGAGTATTGTGAGATTTAATTGGGCATTACGACAAAGTACATAGACCGCTATCCAGCATGCATCTATGCCTAAAAAGTCCACCTTCAGGTTATCATCCGAACCCCTTCTAGTATTAAGTTGAAAACAACAGACAATTGCATTAAGTATGGTGCGTAATGTAATCAATAACTACATCCTTAGACATAGCATCGATGTTTTATCCCTAGTGGCAACAGCACATCCACAACCTTAGAACTTTCTGTCACTGTCCCAGATTTAATGGAGGCATGAACCCACTATCGAGCATAAATACTCCCTCTTGGAGTTAAAAGTAAAAACTTGGCCAGAGCCTCTACTAATAACGGAGAGCATGCAAGATCATAAACAACACATAGATGATAGATTGATAATCAACATAACATAGTATTCTCTATCCATCGGATCCCAACAAACACAACATGTAACATTACAGATAGATGATCTTGATCATGTTAGGCAGCTCACAAGATCCAACAATGAAGCATAATTAGGAGAAGACGACCATCTAGCTACTGCTATGGACCCATAGTCCAGGGGTGAACTACTTACTCATCACTCCGGAGGCGACCATGGCGGTGAAGAGTCCTCCGTGAGATGATTCCCCTCTCCGGCAGGGTGCCGGAGGCGATCTCCTGAATCCCCCGAGATGGGATTGGCGGCGGCGGCGTCTCTGGAAGGTTTTCCGTATCGTGGCTCTCGGTACTGGGGGTTTCGCGACAAAGGCTTTAAGTAGGCGGAGGAGATAGGTCAGGGGGCCACACGAGGGCCCCACACGCTAGGTCGGCGCGGCCAGGGCTTGGGCCTCGCCGCCTTGCTGTGTGGCCACCTCGTGGCCCCACTTCGTATCATCTTCGGTCTTCTGGAAGCTTCGTGTGAAAATAGGCCCCTGGGCGTTGATTTCGTCCAATTCCAAGAATATTTCCTTACTAGGATTTCTGAAACCAAAAACAGCAGAAAACAGCAACTGGCTCTTCGGCATCTCGTTAATAGGTTAGTGCCGGAAAATGCATAAATATGACATAAAGTATGCATAAAACATGTAGATATCATCAATAATGTGGCATGGAACATAAGAAATTATCGATACGTCGGAGATGTATCAGTCTCCCCAAGCCCTTCCTTTTGTGGATCTTTTGTCGCTTGCGCGACGAAATCAACAAGAGGAAATGGGTTAGCTTTTGGTGGGGGATCCTCGGCACTTGATTTAGGATCAACGATGGGGTTCGGTTTTTGTGCAACCAACTCCATCATCATCGCCTTCATTTGGTTAACGATGGATGACTCCAATTTCTTGAGGTCATCCAACGTAGCCGTTGTGGTATCGATGGGAAATGATGGAGCGAGTGGCACAAGGGAAGGTGACCATTCCCATCCGCCTCTTGTTCGGCCATTTCTTAGGCGGTAAAGCCCGAGCAAGAAAACCTTGCTCTGATACCACTTGAATGGATCGTAGCGAACAAGAGGGGGGGTGAATGGCGCTACGACAAGTTTTAGCCTTTTTCAATTTTAGTGCAACGGAAGATAAAGGCGAGATCTTTAGCAATAGCGGTGTTCCTACAATGATCCTAGGACAAGTGCAACAAGCAAAGGAATCAACAAGATAGTAAGAGTAGGGAGCGAGACAACCGGGGGCGCGGAGACGAGGCGAGGTTTGTTTCCCGCAGTTTCTTCCACAATAGGAAGTACGTCTGCGTTGAGGAGGTGCTAGTCTCACACAAGAGACTAGACGGCCACACCACGAAGGAAGGCCTCACCTTCTTCCTCAAGAGAGCTCCACGAAGGTGCTCCCCCTTCTCCACTAAGGAACCGGTCGAGGCGGTGATTCCTTCACAAGGTTGGGGCGAGCTCCACACACACAAGGATGCTCCCAACACCCTATGGAGCTAGTACATCACCAAGCTAGCCGCCATAGCTGCACATCTCCAATGTCCCACCATAGGAACCCTACCACCAAGATCCACTAAGGAATAGCTAGTATTGGTGAAATCTCTCTTGGTAGAACTATAGATCGGGGTCTCCTCCACCACTCCTCAAAGTTTGGGCAAGATTGGTTGGATGGTTGGGGAGATCCTCAAGGTTTTGGCTCAGCAACAATGGAGGAGAGAGAGAGAAGAGATAAAAACGAGTTGGGGAAGAAGGGGCCCTTAAATAGGCTCCTCCAAATCCAACCGTTATGTCCAGTTTTCGCCTAACCGGTACTACCGCTTCTGGGAAGCGGTACTACCACTCTGAGTTCGAATTCCCCAGATCTGGTCCACGTGGATGCAGAGCGGTACTACCGCTCGCGGTACCGCACGAGGTACCGCAACAGGGTCCAAACCTTACTGGACTCGAAGCGGTATCGGAGCGGTACCAGAGCGGTACTGCCGTAACTAGTTACGGTACCTGGGCGGTACCGTGAGCGGTACTACCGCTCCAGGTACTGCAGAGGTACCGCAACTCGTATTCTGGGTCAATCTCAGCGCAGACTCAGAGCGGTACCGTGGGCGGTACCTATAGGGGTAGCGGTACTACCGCTACAGGTACCGGTACCGGTAGTATCGGCCGGGCTAAAACTGGTTTTCTCCCCTTTTTCTCTCCAGCCATGTAACCTCGCGATACACACACAAAACCAGAAAGCCTATAAACTACGCTTCAGTCTTCCGATCTTGACGTATCCAGCGAGGTCACCGTGCACTTGCAAATGTAACAATGATACTCAAAGCACACGGTGAGATTTCTCAAATGTTGTCATCAAACACACAAAACCCGAGGTTTAGATTTTGCTCTTACAGCGGCAATATCATGTCGAGCGCAATGCCATCCACACAGGATTGCCACGTGTTGTCGCCTACATCTGGCCAAATCGTGTAAAAATAAATGGCCGCACACATTTCACAGTGATGTTGCAGTTTCCCCATGTGCAGAGGGAGACTACTCGTTGCGCAGGCTTCTCATGGAGACGACCCCTCGCACTGGCCTTAATGTGCCACCGCTCCTCGTCTGCCTCCGGTGTATAAACTGGGAGTTCACGCATCGCCCCCTCACACAACCCTAGCGTCCCACATCCACAACCTAGCTCCGCCCCTCCATTACCCAAGAAATTCCCTCCACCTTCTTCTCCACGCTCCATGACAGGTTCCAGGGGCTGCGGTCGCAGGCGCGGCCGCCACGGGCTGGTAGCTGCAGGGGGTGTCATGGTGGATTCCCATCGACTGCACACGCTCGCCGTCGTCTACGGAGGAGGAAACGGAGTTCTTCCACGACATGGAGTTCTTCAAGTATGTCGTCCTCATCAATGAGGACCCTTTCGGCAAAAAGAGGATCTCGGAGAAGTTCGCACGATTTCTCGACAGCAAGGAGTTGGGTGGGGTGCACCTGCGGGAAGCCAACTAAGGTTTTTTTCCCGGTGGCTCATCGAGGTCCTATTTGACCGACAAGGCCAGATGTACCGCGTCCACAACCTAGAGGCCGGCTGCTTGATGAGCTTCTTGTACGAAGACGACACCGAACTCGCGGTGAAGCTGCCGCGCACACTGCCACAACAACAACGACAACGGCGTAAGCGAGGACGACGATGAGAAGAAGCCTCTAGTTTAGGTTTCGGAGCAGTAGAAAGATGTTCGAGGATGGTCGTTTATGTTTTATTTCTATTTTATTCCATGTAAGCAATGGAATCATAAATAAATTATTAAAATTGTATTTAAAAATATGATTGGGGCCGTGTTTAGGGACACAGCTGGGAACAGACGCCCCCCAAACACGACACCACCAAGCGGCGTTTCCCATTCAGCCGATCCGGCATTTTTGTTGGATGCCATTCGAAAGACGCGACTGGTAATGCTCATCGACCAGGATTTTGATCTTGGCTCCTGCGTTACGGAAGCTCTTTTTTCGATAAAGGGAATATATTAATATCAAAAAGATATCAAATACACCCAGCCTCTGCAACAACGCACCACCCTAATGGCACTACGGATGCACACAGCCAAAAAAAGGAAAAGAAAACTAAGAAATAAAAGTCCCGCTACAGCATCTCGGGCCTAACAACAACAATACAACCACCGCCAAGACAACACCTGAAATACAGACTCTCCAAAAACGACGCCTCCAAGAAGGGAACAGTGCTCTAACACCGTCGTCGCCCGATCAACGATCTAAGGTTTTCACCCTGAAGATTGTCCCCACTCTCAAAACAATGCCTCCAACAAGGTCATTGCCAGGCACAACCAGTTAAGGCCAGACCTTGGGATTTCACCCTGAAAGGTAGGACTCTGAACTTCACATGTGTTGTCGCCCCCACTATCATACCGCTGTTGTGAGGCCCGGAACACCAAGCAAGTCCCTCAACAGCGCGAAGACTTGAACCTCCCTTAGCTAGTCCTCCCCTCCGGCCTTCATGTACTTCTCTTCTTCCGACTTTCATCATGGATCCATAGTCACTTGATGTCAACACAGAAAAAGAGCTTCGCGCCGCTCCCTCCAGAACCAATCGGTCGGAATAAAAGCATGGGTGCGCACGACCGAATACCACCGATCCAGCAAACTCCAGGCACAAAGCACTGTTACATTCGCCGGCGGAGCCTTCCGGAACTCAACACTCCGGCTAGATCACGAGTCCAGGCCTCCGGTAGGTCTTCCTCTTCACGCAAGAGAGACCCTAGGACCACGCCCGCCACCTGCCAGCAGGTCGACGGCGCCACCGCCATCCAGGGCCGCCGCCCTTGGTGCCGTGGTCCCAAACCTTGAGGAGGAGCAGTGCGGGATCCGTCTCCATCATCGCTGGCCCGGCGATGCCGAGGCTAGGACGAAAGGAGAGGATCGCGCCGCCAGGTTCCGGGTTTGCTACGCCGCCCCCATCACCGCCCGCCCGAAGGCCGCGACGAGGAAGAGGAGAGCTGCGCCCCCAGATCAAGGCCATGCCGCCGCCACCATCACCGGCCGCCCGGCGAGGGGCCGCGCCGCCACCACCATCCACGGTCCGGGACCATCCCCCCGTGCGGAGGCTAGCCTCCTTCCGCCGCACGGATGGATCACGCGAGGAGCCCCGCCGCCCCCATCACCGGCCGCGCCCGGCTTCGCCGGCGACGACCTCCGGGGACGACGAGGAGGGCGGGAGGAGGAGGGGAGGACGGCGGCGGCGGCTAGGGTTTCCGCCCTAGGTCGCCCAGGAGGGGGTTACGAAAGCTCTTATGTGCAGCATTGTAGAAACATGATGAAAGGTGCGTCGTTCGGCAGGAATTTTTTCCATTTCGACTTCTAGCAGTTGCTGATTTACATGGTGAACCTAAGAGCATCTCCACTCGTCCCCCCGACGAGGCCCCCGAGCGACGTTTTTTCCATCCGGACGGCGAAATTTAGCCCAGTCGCGCCCCCGGTTCCTCGTTTTCGTCCGGATTTGACCCTTCATCCATCCGGCGAGCCCACGCCATCCCCGGCCCCCCGGGGCGCGCTCGGGGACTCCGGACGAAAGATTTTGGTGCGAAACGTCGTGTGGACCCGCGTAGTCGGCGACTGGAAAACCAAATCCTGTCGATTTTCCCTCCAATTTGCTTGCATATCCCCATTCCCTCCAATTTGCTTGCATATCCCCATTCTCTCCCGCCGAAATTCCCCAATCTCCTCATCTTCCAGCTCCAGTTCCCGGCGGCGTCTTCTCGTCCACCACCACTCTCCTCCTCGTCTTCTCGTCCACCACAATGCCGCCGAAGGCGCCGGCGAGGAAGATGCGGGCGAAGAAGACGAAGCCGCCGGGCATGTCGAACGCCGAGTGGGCGGCGGACGAGAAACGGCGCGAGGTGGAGACAAGCGGCAGGGCGGAGAGGGTGAAAAAAGCCGCCGCCAAGAGGGTGGCGGCGGCCCAGGACGAACAAGCGAGGATGATCAGCATGGCCATGAGCGGCGGCAGCATGTTCCCCGGCCAATGGCCGACGCAAGGTACAACCAGTTCCCCGTCGTCCTTCTCCCCTTCGATGTACTCGCCGTCGCCGACTGCCGTGTTCCAAGAGGGCGCCTACGTCCAACCGTCCAGGTCCACGCCGTCGCCGCCCGAGCTTGACGTTGGCGGCGGCGGCCAGTTCGAGGGCACCTCGCCGGCCATGCGACGAGGGCCGCTCGCGTTCGGTGCGATGGCGGCGCCGAACGAAGAGGAGATCCACGAGATGATCACCTCCGGCTCCGCCGCCGCCGCTGCGAGCCCGGGGTTTTTCATGGCCGCCGCCGCTGCGTGCCCGGGGTTCTTCACGCAAGAGGAGCAGAGGGCGACGGCCGCTGTGGCGGCGCGCAACGAGCATCGGGAGGATGTTGCCGACGGAAGCCAAGCCGTCGAAGAAGAAGACGAGGAAGAAGAAGAGCCAACACAAGCCGCCGCCAACTTGTCGAAGGGGAAGAAGAAGAGGAAGAAGGACTCGCCGCCTGCCGAACCGCGTATCAAATGGACGCCGAAGGAAGAGGAGTGCCTCGCCGAAGCTTGGATGACCGTGTCCATGAACGGCATAATCGGGGCCAATCAGTCGTTCGACACATACTGGCTTCGAGTGAAGCAGGCGTACGGGGAGCGCAAACTCGTTGATCCCTACTTCAACAAGACGAACATGAACGTGTACCGGGGAGACAAGGCAATGGCCACCCATTGGGGGATCATGCAGACGGCGTGCAGCAAATGGCACGGCATACAGGAGGAGTGCGACAAACGGCCGATCAGCGGCCACGACTTGGAGCAAAAGGTATGCTCCGTCGACCCTGCATCACCGAGGTACATCGTCGTTAGCTGACCCGTATCGCCGTGCTCTTTTTTCCCCAGCTGCGCCGAGCTTTGGACATGTACACGGACGACACCGGCCTGCAGTTCAAGTTCCTCAACGTCTACGCCCGCCTCGAGAACTGCGAGAAGTGGAAGGAAGTCCGCACGACCCTCTCGAAGAGCAAGACCGAGCAGTACAACCCCGACGCTCCGGCGGCTTGCGCGGCGGAAGGGCGCCCTGAACTCGGCCAGAAGAAGCTCGAAGAGCTCAAAAAGACGGGCAATCCCGCCGACAGGATGCAGGCGTCGATCGACAAGTGCTGGGCCGACTTGAGGTCGCACGCCGACGGGAGGAACGACAAGTTCGACGGCAGGTGGCGGGAGATGCTCGCCAACCAATGCGTCCGGATCGCCCTGCTGAAGACGACGGCGGCGGCGAAGAAGAGGAACACAGACTTGGCGTTCCTCATGGGCGGCGGCGACATGGAACTGATGGACGAGGAGACGAGGAATTGGTACCAGGGCCACCGCAGCGACATCCTCCGAGCCACTCCGGCCAGTCCTTCGTCGTCTCCACCGGCTCCTACCTCGTCTACCTCACCATCTACCTCGTCGACTGCGGCTGCTTCGACGTCCACTGCCGCTGCTTCATCGTCGGCCGCCGCAGCCGCTTCGGCCACGGCGTGTGAGGAAACTGGTCCGTCGGACACCGCCGTGCCGGCCGGGACTGCCGGCCGGGACTGCCGACGAGCCTGTCTCCGTGTAATTTCCCTCCGATCGCCGATCTGTGGCTGATCCTTTTGCTCCTTTTTGCCGATCAACTGGCCGTACTTGTAGCGCGGGACGGCGATTTGTTTGAATTTAAACTCTATCCGCCGAACTCCGGGTGGACGACTGGAAATACGGTACTCCCCACAACTTAATTTCGTCCAATCCGGCGGTTGTTTCGTCCGAATTTGGGCGTGGGGAGCGCCAACGAGTGGGGATACTCTAACATATTTCGCCGGGAATCATCCATGATCCGAGCATGGAGAAGGGTTCTTGTTCAGGAATGGGCTGCTAGCCCATATCAGAAACATTCTTTACTTATTCAGAACTTTCTACTCTAGCTAGCCCATGAGAGGAGATACGTGTTAAAACTGAGCAAGTCTTGGAAGATTTGCTGGAAGACCATGAGCACAGAGAACACCCCCATCCCGACCAGTACAGGTTTTGCACTAGTGAAGCTCGCTTTTTGCTTGATTTCCTTAGATGTTTCTACTGCTTCTGCAAGATCAGCTTTTTGGTCAGATAACTTGGAACCAATAGACCAGGCCATCAGCGGAGGGAGAACACCATACAAGATGGTCATGCAGTAGCCGCCCTGAACATGTGGAAATCAGACAGGCAGGTTATTACTGATAAGTTGTAGTAGCAAGGCACTTTGCTTATGTGTTACTCCTGCCAAAATGGAGCTCATGCTTTGATGTGTGCTTACTGCAATGTCAGTAGCTATGGAGAAGGAGTCCGGGACAGCAGCCGCTATCAGAACGGTTGGGACAACCACGGCCCCTGTGGCAACGTAACTGAGCCTGTTGCTTTCCAGCAGTGTTTTCCAACCAAGATGACTCGATCCATCTTCCTCGTGAACGTCTTGGTTGATCTTTTCGTCCTCGGTTGAGGAGGCTAGGTTGGTCATCTGCTCGACGAAGAACTGCGAGGCGCCGAGCAGTGTCCCGATGAGCGACGTCCCGACAGCGAGGAGCGAGAACGTCTCCACCACCATGTAGCCCCATCTACAAGAGAACCGCCCACGTGATTCGCCGGTTCAATGCCTCCAGCGTCATCCAGCTGAGAGACCGCTGACAGATGGATCGAACAAGTACAGCCATGTTCTCTGGGCGAACTTGCTTACTCTGTCTTGATCATGTCCAGAATGGCAAACCCGTTGAGATCTGTGGAGAGGCCCAGCGCGATGTCGTCCCACACGAGCAGCGACAGCAGTGGCACGAGGCTCCCAACGATGATCGAGAGCCGGATCCTTGCGAGGTCCCCTTCCAGGTACGCGCATATCACTGTGACATCAGATCAGCAATGTTCAGTACGGGGTTATCTGGCTGGCTTTCTGGAAGCTGAACATCTGTAATTCTGTATGTACCTGGTGCGATGTCGTGGTAGACGAGAGTGAAGATGATCACCGGAAGTGTTGCGGGAAGCTGCTCCCAGTGGGTGTTGGCTGGCAGGCCAAGGCCACCGCCCAACGCTACGGCCGAGACTTCAATCGTTAGCAGCAACCCTGCAGTAATAGACAGATCATGATGATACATACTACCTGTACTACAGCACTAGCAGTACTAGTGATGTGATACTGGGGAAATGTTCAGAGTCTTCAGACTGCAGAGCAAACAACAACGTGCTCGAAGCAAGATTTCCTGTCCTGTTTCCGTCGTGTGTGTTAATGCAGATCCACTAAAACAGTGATGCATACTGGCTGTTAATGGAAATGACAACTCACATACTACACTGGTAGGCAGTAGCCGTTGCCCGTTACTACGTGCTGTGAGAAACCAGTCGTACAGTACCTATCATGAAGAAGGTGAGCAGCTGGTTCACTTGGGCGGTGACGCCCGTGCCTCCCGCGGCGATGAGGAGCGCGACGGCTGCGGTGAATGCGCCGCCGGAGACGGGCTCGGGCACGCCGATCACGCGGGCGAGCACCTCGCCGGATTTCGACGTGTAGGCGACCATGGACGTGTAGGACAGGAATAGGTAGGCTGTGGCGGCCAGGTTCCCTCCCCACTCGCCCAGCGTCTCCTGCGCCATGCTCTTCATTGAGATCACCTCCAGCCCTCCGCCGCCACCGTTGCCGTCTTTCTTCTGCTTCCGGCGCAGGTGGACGTTGATCTCGGCGAGGAGGAGCGCTTCGGCCACCAGGAAGGCCCAGCAGGTGACCATGCACACGGCGCTTGGAACGAAACCCTGTCAATTGGCGTAGCAGTATTAACTAAAACTTTGTGTTGACATACTGCATTCGTTCAGAAATTGTACTGCTTTACTGTTTAATCCATGCGAGTAATAAGCGAGCGAAGTTAGCTGGCAGTATTTGGTGAATGCAGCTCTCTGTCCTACTATTTCTGGGCACTGTATTTCCAGATCGTGAGGTCTAAACTTGGGACAGTTTAAGCAGACAGAGATTGATCCTGCCAGCCTAAAATGACGAACGAAGCACCGATTGAATGCACGCAGCGACTCAGGCACATCGGCGCCAGTTGGTTATGTGAAGCGGGTACATGTGGCTGTTTTCAGATGTGTTCATTGCAACTTTCCTATGGGGGGCAATTCACTGTCCTGATAGAGGGTGGTAGATGCACCATTACTCCATTACATCCTGACCTTGTAGGGGACAATCCAATAACAGCGGTTTGGACATTTCACTTCACTACCTGCAATACCTACGCACAGAATTTACTGGCATCCGCGTTTGGCTGCTTAAGAGCAAGTACAATAAGTCCTAATCAGCTGGCTATAAAGATTAAAATAGTATATTATTGCTTAGTTGGAGGAGAGAGGGGAGGAGAGAGAAGGAGAGTGGGCTCTTAGGCTGACCATAGTGGGTAGTACCATATACTAGTATCATGTATATGATACTTTTGTATGATACTAGATCCATAATGCATAGTATCATAGACTAGTATTATAGTTTTGCTATATTAATTGATTTGTAGAATCCCAATACAAATTTGTGTACAAGATTTATTTGATACTAACTTTTCTCGTGATGTGCGCTATGATACAGTATCTACCTATGATACTCCAATCTCCTCTCTCATCCATAATTACCTGCCACATCAGTATTTTTGGTGGGGCTAGGATGCATGATACTAGCTATGATACTAGCACTATGGCTAGCTTTATGCAAGAGCCAGCTCTAGCACGTGCTCCTAGGCACTTTATGAGAGTGAAAGGTGGGCCACATATTGATTAAGTACTACATTTTTATAGCTCACTATTGTATATGTTAGCTCTAAGAGCAAGTATAATAAGTCCTAGTCAGCTGGCTATAAGGGTTAAAATAATATATTTATACTTAGTTGGAAGAGAGAGATGAGGAGAGAGAAGATGAGTGGGCTCTAATGCAAGAAAATTTCTAAAGACGCGTCTCCTAAAAGACTTTGTGAGAGTGAAATATGAGCCATCCATTGATAAAGTAGTACATGATTATAGTTCACTATTATACATGTTGGCTCTATGTTAGCTACAAATGACATGTCATATGGCTTATAGCCAGCAGCTGGCTATACTATTAAACTTACTGTAAAGTTAGCTATATATGACATGTCACTTGGCTTATAGCCAGCAGCTGGCTATATTATTGGAATTGCTCTAATGCTGGACCATGTCAGTGAAATTCTCATTGCCACCGGCGGCAGAGGGAAGATAAACTCACCGCCGGTGCTGTGCTCTGCGGCACGGCGAGGATGCCGGACCCGATGCTTGTGCCGACTATGAGCGCGACGGCGCCAGCCACGGTCCCTCTCTTCGCGCCACCCGTCGCCGACGCTGCTCCGACGACGTCCTGTCGCGGCGGCGCTGCTTGCTCCCCATCTCCTATCCCCGGGCCACCGCCCGCTCTCACCACGACGGCCCGGGCCCTCTCGCCCGGAGCGACGCTGCACCGACTGCCACCGCGGCAGCTAAAGCTTGTGGATACGCGCGGTGCTCGGCAGCTGGAGGGTACTTGGCGCTGGAGCTTCGCCGGGCAGTAGCGCGCGCGCCTGGTGACGACGCCCTGCATCCAGGAGCTATATGGTTCGTGAAACGGAATGGCTAATGGCTTGATGACAGATTGAGAAGGGGATTCTGGAGTCGATCTGGTGGCGGTATATTCAGCTCATCACTGGAGTGGCCTGTGAAATGAATATACCTCGCGTCCAAGGAATCTGGATTCCGATTGTTGGGTGCGGTCGTCGTCTGCCGAAAAGATGGAATCTTTGAAGCTGTGGTGCACAGAGCGTGAGCATAGGGCACGGCTACTCGGAGATTCTGGACCGTGCATGTCTCGATTTTGGTAGCGTACGAAAAATGATACAGTAGGATATTTTTGAGCGAAAAATGTATTTGGCACATGAGCATCAGTGCTCCTGATTTTTAAAAATCATATTTTTTGGATTTCAAAAAATATGAAATGAAATACCCACATACATATAAATATTCTGAAGGTATGGTAGAAATTTTGGGGAAAATATGTTATATTTTAAGCTATACAAAAAAGACAAATTTCTGACAAATATATACCTCTATACGTAGCCACAAATTTGTTTTTTTTCCTGTAGCTCAAAATACAATGCAATTTCTACCGAAATTTTGCATGAATATTCAGAACATGTGTATGCATTCATAGAATAAATGTGATAATTTTTTGAACCGCAGAAATACAGTTTTTAACACTGTTCAAAAAATCGTCCGATTCAACGATTAATCATCCAATTAATCGCTATTTGATGGTCACCGATTAGCCGATAAACTCATTTATCGTCCGATTAACTTATTTATCGTCCGATTAATCAGCCGATTTGCCTATTAATCGCTAATCTCCCGCCAAACGAGTTGACACCGATAAGCGATTTCCTCTATATTGATTTTTAAATATTTTGAAAACTGAGAGCACTGGTACTCATGTGCACCAAATTTGCTTCCATTTTTGAGTGACTAATTCTCACATGACTAACAGCAAACTTAATTCTGACTTTTCGGTCAGATGATTTCATCAAACTTCAACTCCAACTCGTTTTGCAACATATAACTAACATTAAACTTAAAGTAGTTCAACGGTTTATACTCCGTATGATTTTACTCAGTTGCAAACCATGTTGCAAGTACTCCGTAGTAAATGTGCGAGTTGTAAAATCTCAGTTGCAACCTCGTGTGTAACAATAAAATCTCAGTTACAATTTAGATAGAACAAATCACGGTGCAATCCAATAATATAGGAGTGTCATTAGAAACATGAAGGGCACGATTAAGATTTAATGGCTTAGACGATGGAGTAGGTAGAAGTGCATGACCAATATTATGAATACACATGCCTATACCATTTGCCACATAAACTTGATCGGTGCTGTAGTAGGGTTCCCTCGTGGTGAGACGGTCGAGCTCGTGGGCGACGTGGTTTGTAACACTGGAGTCGGCATACCATGCGGGATCAACATTTCCACCGTGAGCACGACCACCTTGTGTAGCCGTCATAGCTATAGAGATTTGGCACTGGGTGTTGCTCCCGTCGTTGCCGAGGCCAAGGAAGTCGGTGTGGAAGGCAATGTTGCAGAGCTGGTACACGACACCTTCGCGCCCACCGTTCTTCTTGGCGTCAGGAGTGTCGCTCATGGATTAGGGCGCCGAATTGGCGGAAGGTGCTGGCGGCATGCGCGAGTCAGGGCGGTAGGTAGACTTGAACCTGCTACCACCATGTCCAATTCCGTAGGCCACTCCATAAGCCGTGACCTTAGAGCCTCTAAAAGCAGCGACGTGCGATCCTCCGTACTTAGCGACCTAAACCGATGAGTGCCCTTGCATGCCTAGTTCAGCGCGATGAGCCACGATCTTGTGCTCTGTGGCCACGAATTGGGCGAACAGATCCCGTATAGGCATAGCAGTGGTGCGGGAGTTGACAACTTGGTAGAGGGCATCGGCATCGTAGTCGTTGTCGAGCCCGAAGAGATGGTAGGACATAAATTTCTCATCATGGAGTGGTTGTTCGGTGCTCATAAGGGAGTCTACAAGCGACTTCATCTGGTTAAAGTATACCGTGATCGACATTTCTTGTTGCTTAAGGTTAGACATCTGCGACCGAATCCCTGAAGATCGTGCAATGATGGCCGAAGCAAATGTGCCGCTGAGCATCTCCCATGTCTCATGCGAAGTTGCGGCAAAGATGATCATCCCAACAACGCTCTCGGTGATGGATGAGACGAACGCCGAGATGATGGATTAGGTTGTTGCACCGTGAGATCTCCATTGCGCATGGCAAAATGAGCATTAGGGCAGGGCATCGATCCATCGACAAACCCCATGAGTAGTTGGCTCCGGAGAAGAGGCACCACCGGAGCCCTCTAGAACATGTAGTTCTCGCCGATCAATTTGATAGTGATCGACGAGGCGAGGGAGATGATAGGCGGCAGGGGTTGGTGGTGAGCAGATGAGGGACAAAACGAGTACGAGAAGGATGGCTTCATCGTGGATGATGCCGATGAAGATGAGGAGGAGAAAGAAGACGGAAGCTAGAGCTGGTGGTAAGCAGAGGAGGGCAAAACGAGTACGAGAAGGATGGCTTCATCGTGGATGATGCCGATGAAGATGAGGAGGAGGAAGAAGAGGAAGCCACAACTGGTGGTGAGCAGAGGAGGGACAAAACGAGTACAAGAAGGATGGCTTCATCTTGGATGACACCGATGAAGATGAGGAGGAGGAACAAGAGGAAGGCAGAGCTGGTGGTGATCAGAGGAGGGATAAAACGAGTACGATAAGGATGGCTTCATCGTGGATGATGTCGATGAAGATGAGGAGGAGGAAGAATAGGGAAGCCAGAGCTGGTGGTGAGTGATGTAGTGCAGTGTGATGCAGTTGGTAAACCCCAAAAGGAAGGTATGATGAGCACAACAGCAAGCTTCACTAAGAAAAAAAACAAGGTTTAATCAACCAGTGTGAGAAAGAAATCACTTCTGAAGGTTGTTACTGGCTGACTTTGGCAGGGCCGCACTACCGATGTGAGCAACAACATGGAACCTGCACACAACACAACCAAACTATTTTGCCCCAACTTACAGTGAGGTTGTCAATCTCACTGGTTTTGCTGAAAACAAAAGATTAGACGTATAGTGTGGAAAGAGAAGTTTGTTTGCAGTAAAATAAAGAGAACAGTGTTTTTAGTAAGGAACCGGAACATGTATTTGCAGTAGATGGTTTTATCAATGTAAAAGAAAGGACTGGGGTCCACAGTTCATTAGAGATGACTCTCCATAAAGATAAATAACATGATGGGTAAACAAATTACAGCTGAGCAATTGACAGAATAAAGACCATACATGACAAGATGATTACTATGAGATTCATTTGGGCATCACAACAAGATTCATAGACCGTAATCCAATTGCATATATGTCCATCCTCAGGATATCATCCGAACAATTTTCGGTATTAAGTTGCAAGAAATATATTATTGCATTAAGTAAAGTGTGTAAAGTAAACAATAGAATTATCCTTGGATAAAGCATTGTTGTTTTCTCCCTAGTAGCAACAACACATCTACAACCTTGGGAGTTATTGTCACTCTCCCAGATTACTAGAGGCATGAACCCACTATAGAGCATAAATACTCCATCATGGAGTCACAAGCACATACTTGGCCAAAGCATCTACTAGCAACAGAGAGCATGCAAGATCACAAATAACATATAAAACATATCATAAACAACTCAATCATAGTACTCAATGTTCATCGGATCACAGCAAACACAACGTGTAATATTACATAAAGATGATCTTGATCATGTTAGGCAGCTCACAATATCTAAACATGAAGCATAATGAGGAGAAGACAACCATCTAGCTACTGCTATGGACCCGTAGTCTAAAGATGAACTACTCACACATCACTTCGTGGCGGGCATGGTGATCAAGAGGCCTGTGGTGATGATCTCCTTCTCCGGCAGGGTGCCGGGAAGAGCTTCAGAACCCTTCGGAACTAGGGTTGACGATGACGGCGGCTATAGAAATTTTCATGGATGGAGGCTCGGGTGTCTTGGGTTTTCCCGAGGATGCCAATTTATAGGCGAAAGGTCGAGGTTGGTGGATGTCCGGGGGGGCCACACTATACCTAGGCGTGGCCAGGGGGCTCGCGCCTAAAGGTGGTGCGGCCGCCTCCCGACTCTTCTATGTCTCTCCTTTGGACTCCGTCTACGTGACAGAAAAGTAGGAACCTTGGCTTTGTTTCGTCTAATTCCGAGAATATTTCCAGAATAACTTTTTTTAAATACAAAAATAGCAGAAAATAGAAATTGACACTGTGGCATCTTGTTAATATGTTAGTTCCATAAAATGCATAAAAAAGCCACAAAGTGTTTAAACAAAACATATAGCAATTGGTGTAAAACAAGCATGGAGCATAAAAAATTAAAGATACATTTACAATGTATCAGCATCCGCAAGCTTAACTCCTGCTCGTCCTCGAGTAGGTAAGTGATAAAAAAAATTGAGGTGACATGCAGCCAACACAATCTTGA
This sequence comes from Lolium perenne, assembly GCF_019359855.2. Classification (NCBI taxonomy): domain Eukaryota; kingdom Viridiplantae; phylum Streptophyta; class Magnoliopsida; order Poales; family Poaceae; genus Lolium; species Lolium perenne. The sequence goes on from NC_067247.2 coordinate 316,400,936, forward strand.
TCAAGTTATTGTAAAAGCAATGTAAGCTGAGATCAAAGTACTCTAAACATAGGCATGATAGATATAATTCTAACAATAGAACTTAGCAACTATGTTACAACATAAAAAGTAACTCAAACAAAAGATCATGAATAATAGTACACTGAAAGCAACTGTTTGTTTTTGAGCATAGAGAAAACATAGCAAAGTGGTATTCTGCTTGTCCTTCGTGGAATAACAAAACATAAATGCATAGGACACCTTTAAAGTTCAAAAGGGTGACTAGATACAAATAAATTTGAGAACAAGCAATAACATAATTATGAATCAATCAATAATAAATCTTGGGACTATGCACATTATACTCAGAATGACAACTATTCTCTCTCAATTAGTGCATAAAGTTAGAAGATGAAGACTCAACATATAAGTAAAAGAAAGGCCCTTCGTAGAGGGAAGCAGAGATTACTCATGTACTAGAGCTTTTTATTTTGAATAAAACAGAGGTGTTGAAAATGTATTTTGAGAGGTATATATGTCTATGTCAATGGCTGTTATTAAATGGTTTATCGTCTTTTCATATAGTGACTTCAAGAGCGGCTCCCATATAGTTCTCCTTTTGCACACCATTATTTAGGATCTCTCCAGTACATGGTGTGCGGAGCTTTATTTGTTTATTTTATTTTTTTATGGGCTGGGCACCCAGTTGCCTCGCTCTTTTTTGCAGTATTAAGGACTAGCACATTATTCATGCTAGTCAAGGTGTGAAGTCATGAAAATACAATAAAGCATTCAATACTTCCTCATGAGCTAAAACAGGTAATAGTTTTTGAAGGTTTGAAAGGTAACACATAAGCAATTTACTTTGGAGTGGTGGTGAAATACCACATATAGGTAGGTATGGTGGACACAATTGGCAAACTTTGGTTTCTTGGAAGTTGTATGCACGAGTAGAGCTCATACTCAGTACAAGTGAAGGCTAGCAAAAGACTGGGAGCGACCAACTAAGAGAGCAATAATGGTCATAATCATGTATAGCGACAAAACATTATTAATCAAAGCATAAAGTGATATTACAAGTCAAAAGATAAATGATCATAGAGGCTTGAGGTGACTAGTTTGTAGTCATAACATGGTGTAAGAATGTGCCAAGTCAACCCAAATAAAGCATCAAAGGAGAATACCACAATATTATGCTTTTGTATGATGGAAACAACACACGATTCTTTCAATGGCACATTAAGCACTCTCAGCTATTTGAGATAATTCATGCTACAACAATAATTACTAAGCTTATAATTAAAATAACATCTAACATGACATGCCAAAGTCTAAGCCACAGTCTAAACAAGCTTCCTTTTGCACCACTATAAGCATGAAATATTTTACTCTTCTCCAACACCAATCAATTTATTTGAAACAACTCTCATAGATAATAATCAATAAAGACCGGAGAGCTAATCATACATAACTAAAGAAAACTAACAAGCTCCGAACAAAATACGAGTGGAAAACAAGAGCTAAACACAGTACTAACAAAAGAGAACACTTGCAGAACAATAAGAGTGAAAACTAGAGTGTTCTATGCAATGAAAGCGGAGTGTGTCTTTATCTAAAACAAGTATGTTGGGATCCAACCATATACTACATCAAACAAAACAAAAGAAAAATAAAAACAAAATAAAGATGCTCTAAGAACAACACATAGCATATGAAGCAATAAAAATATAGTGTCTTGAAAGACGACCTGATATTTTTGTTGATGAAGAAGGAAATGCCCTGGGCATCCCCAAGCTTTGACGCTTGTACCTCTTGGATATTTCTTGGGGTGACATGGGCATCCCCAAGCTTGAGATTTTGTCCATCCTTCATCTCATCACATCATTCTTCTCTCCTTGAAAACTTCCTTCATACAACACTTCACACAATTTTCATTAGCAATATTAGTGTAATCAAAATAACAAATCCACTTTGGTTTAGTTCTAACATAAGTCAAACATCCATTAGAACATTAGCTACTTTAGCAACTTCTTTTAAAAGCTCTTTATCTCAAAAGAACTCAAAAATAAAAAGATTAAGTGGCAAATACAAATAGTGGCACCAACTTGTGAAAACAGAACAATAGGTAAAGATCGATTTTTTTAGAAAATCCTCTGTTGTTCAAATCGAAAAGTGCAAACCTAATGAAAGTTAGATAATAAACCAGTGCAGGTGTTCAAACATTTTCAGATCAATCCGATGTTTTAGCTAAGAATAATATTTTTTTAGTGGTAGCAGAAAATCTGTTTCGGGACAACAACTTGCCCAAATCTTACCTTCTTCCTATTAGAGGCTATCCTTGGCACAAAAATGAAATAAAAATGATAAGGAGAGGTTATTACAGAGGTAACAACTTCCAAGAGTCAACAAAAGAAAATTACAGAAATAAAATATGAGTTATCTTCCAAGAGTGCTTTTCTTTAACGTTTTTCAACTAGGTGCAGAAAGTTTAAATCAAGTATTTTCAAGTGAAGAAGCATCAAGATCAATCACTTCCTCTAAAACACAGCTTGTCAAAATAGGCACCTTAGCTGCACTAAAGGTTTTATCAATTTTAAGCATATTATGGGGTATTGGTATAGGCACCTTGGGAACATACATGAATTTTTTCTCTTTTCCTACAAACGATTTCTCTTTCTTAAACTCGAGAGAAGAAAAAGTTGAACTTAAAGTTTTCATAGCCTCCTCTAGTTTACCAATCATAAGGTTTCCATTATCATGGATATTGCGAGCCTCTATGACAGTGATTCTTTTATTACTTTCTATTCATTCATTAGCTTGGCTAGTACTACCTCCGATTCAAGGAATAAGGCGCCCTCGTTTTACGTGCTTTTCGTTTGACTAAGTATTACTTCAAATATATAAAGATTGTTTGTATAAAATTAACATCATTAGAAAGCACTTTTCAATACGAATCCAACGATACTAATTACATATAATATAACCAAGATTTTGTCGCTCAATTTTTATGGTCAAAGTTCGTCTTGAAATACGCGTGCACCTTATTCCTTGGGACGGAGGTAGTATTAGCAAGGAAATTTGGCAAACTCTTGTCTAGAGAGCTCAGTTTTTTTACAACATCTTCCAAAGTGATCTTAGTTTTAACAACATTAGTAGATGGTACTCCTACTAAACTTTCAATTAAATTACAGGCTTCCAAAGCAGGAGTATCCAGAAAATTACTGATACGTCCAAAACGTATCTACTTTCCCGAACACTTTTGCTATTGTTTTGCCTCTAATTTGTGTATTTTGGATACAAATAACACGGACTAACGCTGTTTTCAGCAGAATTGCTCTGGTGTCTCGTTTTTTAGCAGAAATTCAACTTTCAGGAAAATCCCCGGAATTAATGTCAAAGGGCTTATTTTCCCAGAAGATTCACGGAGCCAAAAGGGCAGGCCAGGGGGGCCCACGGCCCCCACACCATGGGCCGGCGCGGCCTAGGAGGGGGGCGCGCCGCCCTATGGTGAGGCCGCCTCGGCCAGCCTCTGACGCCCCCCTCTGGATTACTTAAGGTCTTCGACCTAAAAACGCGAGACGAGAAGTCGAAATCGCCAGAAGCCATCCAGAACACCGCCGCCATCGCGAAACTCCGTCTCGGGACCAGAAACTCCATTCTGGCACTCCGCCGGGACGGGGAATTGGAGGAGATCATCGCCATCATCACCACCGACGCCTCTCCATCGACCAGCCATGTTTCCCCCATCCATGTGTGAGTAATTCCCCCGCTGTAGGCTGAAGGGGATGGTAGGGATTGGATGAGATTGGTCATGTAATAGCATAAGATTGTTAGGGCATAGTGCCTAGTGTTCGTAATTGGTACTTTGATGATATTGTTGCAACTTGTTATGCTTAATGCTTGTCACTAGGGCCCGAGTGCCATGATCTCAGATCTGAACATGTTATTGTTTCATGATGATATTCATTGTTTTATGATCTTACCTGCAAGTTGTATAGACATGTCGCTGTCCGGAACCCGAGGCCCCAAAGTGACAGAAATTGGGATAACCGGAGTGGAAGGCAGTGATGTGAGGATCACATGTGTTCACGGAGTGTTAACGCTTTGCTCCGGTGCTCTATTAAAAGGAGTACCTTAATTTACAGTAGATTCCCTAGAGGCCCGGCTGCCACCGGCTGGTAGGACAAAAGATGTTGTGCAAGTTTCTCATTGCCAGCACGTACGACAAAATATGGAACACATGCCTATGGATTGTTTAGTACTTGGACACCGTTTTATTACTATCTGCAAATGCCCTACTTTGATTGTTACATGAGTTTCTCTCATCCATGCAACGCCCGTTCATCCATCCCTGTGCCTACAATATTTTAATCCTGTTGTTTACTATAATCACTACTGCTGTCTTTGTTATACTGCTGCTGCTATTTCACTATTGCTACTGCTATAAAACTGTTACTACTGATAAACTCTTGCGAGCAAGTCTGTTTCCAGGTGCAGCTGAATTGACAACTCCGCTGTTAAGGCTTTCAAGTATTCTTTGGCTCCCCTTGTGTCGAATCAATAAATTGGGTTTTACTTCCCGCGAAGACTGTTGCGATCCCCTATACTTGTGGGTCATCAAGACTATTTTCTGGCGCCGTTGCCGGGGAGCATAGCTTTATTTGGAAGTTCACTTGGATTGATATTGTTCACTGCAAATTCTTCATCATGGGTAAATCTCGCGATCCTAAAGTCGCCATATTACCATCCACTACAAGAAAAGGTACAACTCTGAGTACCTATGCTGCTCTTGATTCACCATCTGTGATAAGTCAACTTGTTTCACCACCACAAGCTTCACATGCTGGTACTTCTGCTGAATCTGAAAATTCTTATAATTTTGATGATGCTTCTGTTGTGCTTGATGATAGTGGTTCATTGGGATCTTTTCTAGATGCTACAATTGCTAGGTCTAGACAAATTGAAAATACTGAAACTCCTAATGAAAATACTTCTACACCTGTTAATTCACCTGAGTCTGTTGCATACTCTAGTGATGATCCTGATGAGGATTATGTGGAACTTGATGATGATTTTATTGATAAATGCAATGCTACTACTGATGCAAGTAAAATTAAAAAGTTTCTTGCACAACATACTGTTAGATATAAGCTATCTCCTGATCCTAAATTTGCCACATCTCCTATAAACATTAAGGATAAGGATTATGATTTTTCTCTTGATCTATCTCATATAGCTATTGTTGAGAAAACACCCTTTCGTGGTACTGAAAAAGAGAGTGTTGTGGAACACATGAATGAACTTTCTACTTTGAGTAGCTTGTTTTCTGATGATGTCAAGATGCGTACTTATTGTGTTGCTAAAATTTTTCCTTTCTCATTAAAGGATGATGCTAAAACTTGGTATAATAGTTTGCCTCCTGATTCTATTGATAGTCCAAGTGGTTTGCTTGATGTTTTCTTTCGAAAATATTTTCCTGCTAGTGCTCAACATATTGCTTTGCAGAAAATTTATAGTTTTGACCAGGGAGATGGAGAGAAATTGCCTGAAGCTTGGGCAAGATTTTGTTCTCTTATCAGAGCTCGACCTAGACATGATTTGGAAAAGCATGATTTACTTGATATATTTTATAGTGGACTAACCATTGAGTCTAGGGCATATTTGGATAGTTGTGCTGGTTGTGTTTTCAGGAAATGAACTACAGACGAAGCTGAAGAATTATTGGCTAAAATAGGCCGGAATCATGATGATTGGACTACACCTGAACCAGCCCCGACGCCAATATTGAAGAAGAGGGGTTTAATTAAATTAAATGATGAAGATATGATGGAAGCCAAGAAATATCTTAAGGAGAAAGGTATTAAATCTGAAGATGTGAAGAATTTACCTCCCATAGAAGATTTATGTAAGATAATTCCCCCTTCATCCATGATTGAGGTAAACTCTCTTAAACGCTTTACTAGGGAAGATATTCCGTATTCAAAACCTCCCGCTCAATGCTTAGATGAGTTTGATAATTATATTGTTAAGCAAGAAAATTTTGATATGAGAGTAGAGAATCATTTAATGGAAAATTCTCAAGCTATTAGTAATTTGCATGATATTGTGGAGAGAACCTCCAATGATGTTAAGATGCTTGTTAAACATTTTCATATGATTCAAACTCAAATTTATCAACTCACTAAAGTGCAAAATGACTTGTTAAAAAATAGTTCTAAAGAAAAACATGCTTATGAAGTAACAACTAGAGGCGGTGTTTCTACTCAGGATCCTCTATATCCTGAAGGGCATCCCAAAAGAGTTGAACAAGATTCTCAACGAATTGAACCTAGTGCTCCTTCTAAGAAAAAGAAGAAGAATCATAAAACTGTTGTAGAATCCTCTGAACCTGTTAATGATCCTAATAGTATTTCTATTTCTGATGCTGAAACTGAAAGTGGTAATGAACATGATAAAGATAATGATAAGAATGATGCTACTGATAAAGAAGAGGTTGAAGATGAACCTGAAAAGCATGCTAAAAATAAAAAGTATACTAAAGAAGATTTTATTGCTAAGAAACATGGTAATGAAAGGGAACCTTGGGTTCAAAAGCAAATGCCATTTCCTGCTAAGAAACTAAAATCAAAGGAAGAAGAACACTATAATAAATTTTGTGATTGGATGAAACCTTTGTTCTTGCAAATCCCTTTGACTGATGCTATTAAATTGCCTCCTTATTCAAAGTATATGAAAGATATTGTCTCTAACAAAAGGAAAATTCCTAATGAGGAGATTTCCACTATGCTTGATAATTACTCTTTCAATGGTAAAGTTCCAAAGAAGCTGGGCGACCCAGGTATACCGACTATTCCTTGTTCTATTAAGAATAATTATGTTAGAACTGCTCTATGTGATTTGGGAGCAGGTGTTAGTGTTATGCCTTTTTCTCTTTACAAGAGACTTTATTTAGATAAGTTGATACCGACTGATATATCTTTGCAAATGGCTAATAAATCTACTGCTATTCCTGTTGGTATATGTGAGGATGTTCCTGTTCAAGTTACTAATAACTGCTTGATATTAACTGATTTTGTTGTGTTGGAAATGCCTGAAGATGATAATATGTCTATTATTCTTGGGAGACCTTTTCTTAACACCGCAGGGGCTGTTATTGATTGCAATAAAGGAAAAGCTACTTTCAATGTTGATGATAAGGAGCATGCCGTTTATTTCCCCAAGAGGATTGATAAAGTATGTGGAGTTAATACAATTTCTAATGTGAGAACTATCAAAGTGGGAGTTATTGATTGTCCTATATATGAGCCTAAAGAGGGATATCAAAATATTATGATTGGATCCATATCAATACAATTCAAGGTAACATGATTGATTTGAGGTTTATTTCTTCTTATGCTATGTAAAATTTATTTGATGGCAAGACTTGATCAACCTTGTTAACAAATACATTTTATATGCATAGAGGAGCTAAACAACATTTCTTTCTTCCTCCACTTGTTTTACTCACTGTAGCACTACTTGATTTGCAAAGTTCTTTAGTTGTTTAGAGATTTCAAAATATTTTTCTGCCCAATAATAATAAATTTAATACCCAGAAATGTGCATTTTTCAAAGTTTTCAAAAATTCACAAAAATTATACCTTGGTCTTATTTTTCGAAGAGGCATCTGGGAGCACCTGGGGATGACCAGTGGGGCACCCCAGGGCTGCACCCCACCAGCCTGCGCAGCCAAGGAGGGGGGCGCGCCACCCTGTGGTGTGGGCCCCTCCTTGCCCCACTTATTCATCTCTTCCTCCCATCTCACTCTCTCTCCCGAAAAAACTCGTACCAACTTTCTCTCACTCACGTTTTTGCTCAAGAGCTCAGGATTTCTCGATCTCTTTGCTCAGCCCAGATTTCTGTCTGAAATTTGGCACATCTGCTCTCCGGTATGTGACTCCCCCGATTATCCAAGTAGAATTTTGTTTGGTTGAGTATATCTTGAATATTTTGCTGCTATAGGTAACATGTTTAGTGAGCTTGTATGCTTGTTCTAAGTTGTAAGAATTAGTTTTGATGCATGTTTAGTACTCTAGCAAGTTCCTATAGTAGTTTCCCTCAATTATATGTCTCCAAATCAAATTTTATAATGATTGTTGAAAAATTTCAGAAAAGGAAGATGGATAACTATAAATTTAGAGAAGTGTTTGAAAGAGAGAGGACAAGCACGGGGAAGCCCTCAAGGACCACCACTCGATTCAGATGATCCTATAATGAGGATGTCCTCGCACCGAGCTTCGAAGCCGAAGAAGATAATGGAGTCCCTAACGCTTCATCTTTTCCATGTTATAACTTTTTGAGTAATGCAGGGCTGCTGGATGATTTCTTGGTCCTCGTCGGTAATGTGGGCTTAACCACCTATATGGAAGATGAGAGGGATCAATACTACATGCTAACTAAAATCTTTGTTGAGAGCTTTCAGTTCAACAACAAGCACTATCAACCATCAGTTGCATTCAGGATTTATGGTAATCCTATCACTATGAAGTTGAAGGATTTTTGTACTGCATTGGATATTGCCCCTGTAGGTACAGCGAAGAAAATCGAGAATAATCCTAAGGCTTTGCTGGAGCTCTATCGAGATATTACCAATGATGATAGCCGCACCATTCAGCGCGGCAAGATAAGAAACATTCAACTCCCTGCCATTAGATATTTCGCTTACTATCTTGCTACTAGCATTCTTGGTAGGGAGAACACTAGCAATATTTCTAGTTATCATCTTGCTTTCTTAGTTGCTGCACTTACTGGAGAGACACCTTATCATCTTGGTGCTCTTGTTGCTCGCCGTTTGTCTAACAAGGGGCCTATTTTTGGAGGAATTGTTGCCTCACGCATTTTAGCATATCTAGATCTTCCTCTTGACCCTACTGATGTGAAATTAACTCCTATAAGGCTTGATATTGCTGCTATGAAGAGTCATCAATTTGTTACAACTGACTCTAGTTTAGATAATATTGTCTATAGAATGTTGTTTACTGACGGGGATGAGAGGAAAATCCCTTTGCCGCAGCCAGATTTGTTCAGTATTCACAGGAAACCGTGGTCGCGCTCTAAGGAGGAGGTGGATGAGCAGATGAAGATACATGGCTTCCACCAGCAGCATGACTCTGAGGACGCCGAGCCCTCCCACGGCTACACCGTCACGTATCCTGGTGCGTCTTCCAGCACATACCCGGAACAGGATCCATCTTCGTCGTACTACGGAGGTGCCACTTCATGGGCACCATGGGATTGAACTCCACTTAGGCCAAAAGCCTAAGCTTGGAGGGAGGTATACCGGCATCACTCATTCTTTGCATATTATAGTTGCTGGATACTTGTACATACTTGTTTAGCTTCTTAAGGTGGTTTTCTAATAAGAGGGAGATGATATTTGGGGAAGTGCTGATTGAAAACAGATTCTGGACTGATACCAAAAAAATTCTCAAAAACAGCCAGAACGTTATTTTGCGAAGCCAATTTTTGTGTATGTTCCCCAGGTTGTTATCTAACTTTCATTAGTTGAACACTTTTCGAGCTGAGCAGCGGAAGAATTTCTTAAAAATCGATTACTGTACTGCTGTCAAGTTTGACGAATTCCTGCTGCTTTGTGTTTAGGTGACTCTTCTAGTTTTCATTTTCTTGTTTTTGCTTTGTTTCTTTCCTAAAACACAAAAAGACCAAAAATATTTCTGTTGTTTCTCTTCACCATTTGCTTATTTTGGCTTCTTGCTCTTATTTTGCTTTATTTGCTATCGTTGGTTTGCTATAAGAAAATCCAAAAAGATTTTGCTTTGTTTGCTTGTTTCCTTTTGTTCTTGTTTCCAATTCGAAAACACCAAAAATATTTGATGTTCTTCTTTGGTTTTGTAAAGTTCATTATGGAGTTCAATGGTCTTCGGTGGCTGGAGCTTGGTTTTCATTCCATATTATTCAAGCTACACAAGTGAAAGGCAATAATGACGATCTACGACAATTCGACTGTGGTGAGAGGCTGGTATGAACTCTATTTGTTTCCATTTTTGTACATATACTCATCCATGTGAGCATGCTTAGTTGGTTCATGTGAGGTATATGTCATTTAAGAAAGTCTAGTAGTTTATGATCTCTCATGTTTAGCTCCAGTTTATTAATATGAGTAGCATGTCATAGATGTTTGCTTGCATTGTTTTATTCATAAATAGGTATAACATTGTGGTATCCTCCTCTGAATAATTCACTTGAATCGACTTGGCACATGCTCACGCATGCATATGACTGAACAAAAGTCAATTAAGCCTCGATGATTTACTTTGCCTCAGAGTTCTTGTATCACTTTTATGCCTCCGTTAATTTATTTTGCCGCAAGCATGATTATGACAAGCATCGCTCTCTCTTGATTGTCGCTCCCCAGTCTATTGCTAGCCTTCACTTGTACTGAGCGGGAACGCTGCTCGTGCTTCCAAACCCCTGAAAACCAAGTTATTCCAAAGTGTCCACCATAAATACCTATGCATGGCATTTCAAACCATTTCAAGTAAATTCTCATGCGCTACCTTTAAACCTTCAAAATGCTTCTCAATTTGTGTCGATGTTTTATAGCTCATGAGGAAGTATGTGGTGTTTATCTTTCAACCTTGTCATTTACTTTTGACAGACTTTCATAATGGACTAGTGGCACATCCGCTTATCCAATAATTTTGCAAAAAGAGCTGGCAACGGGGTTCCCAGCCCCAATTAATTAACTTTCATTAATAATTCTCTTCACATGTTTTGCCCTGATTCATCAGTGAGCAACTTAATTTTGCAAATAGACACTCCTCCATGGTATGAGATTGTTGGAAGGCACCCGAGGATTCGGTTAGCCATGGCTTGTGTAAGCAAAGGTTGGGGGAGTGTCATCCATAATAAAACTAAATACGTGTGTCCTTCATGGGAGCCGCTCTTGAAAGTCTGGTTGACGAGGTAGTTGGAGTACCCATTACCATTCGTTGACAACAACAAACACCTCTCAAAATAATTTTACTCCTGTTTTAAAAATGAAAAGCTCTAGCGCATGTTAATCCCTGCTTCCCTCTGCGAAGGGTCAATCTTTTACTTTTATGTTGAGTCACCATCCTTTCTTTGAGCACTTTCTTGAGAGCACAACTGTCATTGTTAGTATAATATGCTTGTCCCAAAATGTGATTAATTGTGGTATAACTTTGATGCTTTTATCTTTGACAATCTCTACTTCTAGTCTTTCCATGAACTTCAAAGGTGCCCGAGCATTTATGTTTTGCTGTACAAATACGGGCAAGCGAGATACCACTTTATCATATCCTTTTATGAACATTGCAATCCTGCTGATAGACATGATTCATGATGCTTACTATTATTGGTACCTTTTCCATGATTGATATAGCTATTAGATGACTTTATTTGCATGTATCTTATTATGAATTGCCTAAGTACTTATCCATATCATGAGAATATTTACATCATATGAACAAATGTGTTCGTGAAAGTTCTTTTATCGCACTCAGTTGTTAACTGAATTGCTTGAGGACAAGCAATAAGCTAAGCTTGGGGGAGTTGATACGTCCAAAACGTATCTACTTTCCCGAACACTTTTGCTATTGTTTTGCCTCTAATTTGTGTATTTTGGATACAACTAACACGGACAAACGCTGTTTTCAGCAGAATTGCTCTGGTGTCTCGTTTTTGTGCAAAAATTTAAGTTTCAGGAAAATCCCCGGAATTAATGTCAAAGGGCTTATTTTCCCAGAAGATTACGGAGCCAGAAGGGCAGGCCAGGGGGGGCCACGGCCCCCACACCATGGGCCGGCGCGGCCTAGGAGGGGGGCGCGCCGCCCTATGGTGAGGCCGCCTCGGCCAGCCTCTGACGCCCCCCTCTGGACTACTTAAGGTCTTCGACCTAAAAACGCAAGACGAGAAGTCGAAATCTCCAGAAGCCATCCAGAACACCGCCGCCATCGCGAAACTCCGTCTCGGGACCAGAAACTCCGTTCTGGCACTCCGCCGGGACGGGGAATTGGAGGAGATAATCGCCATCATCACCACTGACGCCTCTCCATCGACCAGCCATGTTTCCCCCATCCATGTGTGAGTAATTCCCCCGCTGTAGGCTGAAGGGGATGGTAGGGATTGGATGAGATTGGTCATGTAATAGCATAATATTGTTAGGGCATAGTGCCTAGTGTCCGTAATTGGTACTTTGATGATATTGTTGCAACTTGTTATGCTTAATGCTTGTCACTAGGGCCCGAGTGCCATGATCTCAGATCTGAACATGTTATTGTTTAATGATGATATTCATTGTTTTATGATCTTACCTGCAAGTTGTATACACATGTCGCTGTCCGGAACCCGAGGCCCCAAAGTGACAGAAATTGGGATAATCGGAGGGGAAGGCAGTGATGTGAGGATCACATGTGTTCACGGAGTGTTAATGCTTTGCTCCGGTGCTCTATTAAAAGGAGTACCTTAATTTCCAGTAGATTCCCTAGAGGCCCGGTTGCCACCGGCTGGTAGGACAAAAGATGTTGTGCAAGTTTCTCATTGCGAGCATGTACGACTAAATATGGAACACATGCCTATGGATTGTTTAGTACTTGGACACCGTTTTATTACTATCTGCAAATGCCCTACTTGATTGTTACATGAGTTTCTCTCATCCATGCAACGCCCGTTCATCCATCACTGTGCCTACAATATTTTAATCCTGTTGTTTACTATAATCACTACTGCTGTCTTTGTTACACTGCTGCTGCTATTTCACTATTGCTATCGTTTATAAAACTGCATTACTATCGATAAACTCTTGCGAGCAAGTCTGTTTCCAGGTGCAGCTGAATTGACAACTCCGCTGTTAAGGCTTTCAAGTATTCTTTGGCTCCCCTTGTGTCGAATCAATAAATTGGGTTTTACTTCCCGCGAAGACTGTTGCGATCCCCTATACTTTTGGGTCATCAATTACCCCCTCTGAGAGTGTCCAGAACATACCTATTTCAGCTAGATATACCAACATAAAAATTCCTAAGAAGGATCATGGTAGAATATTTTTTAGTACATCTATGATGAGCATCACTTATTCTATACCAAGCATCTTTCAAATTTTCTCCCCCTTGTTGCCTAAAAGAACGAACCTCAACTTAAGGAATACTCATTCTAGCAAGACTAAAACAGACCAACAAAAATAACAACTATAATAGAAACTATTTTTTTGTGTTTTTTTATAAAAAGAAGCAAATAAGACAAAGTAAAATAAACTAAGCAAAACAACAACAAAGTAAAGATATTGGAGATGAGAGACACCCCTTGCAGAAATCCTCTTTCTCCCCGGCAACGGCGCCAGAAAAGCTTGATGTAGTGAAGTGTGATGCAGTTGGGAAACCCCAAGCAACAAGTTTTCCCTAAGAAAGAAACCAAGGTTTAATCGACCATTAGGAGAAAGAAATCACTTCTGAAGGTTGTTGCTGGCTGACTTTGGCAGGGCGCACTACCGGTGTCAGCAACAATGTGGAACCTACACATAACAAAACCAAACTACTTTGCCCCAACTTACAGTGAGGTTGTCAATCTCACTGGTTTTGCTGGAAACAAAGGATTAGACGTATAGTGTGTAAAGAGATGTTTGTTTGCAGTAAAATAAAGAGGACAGTGCTTGCAGTAAAAAAAGAACATGTATTTGCAGTAGATGGTTTTATCAATGTAAAAGAAAGGACCGGGGTCCACAATTCACTAGAGGTGTCTCTCCATAACGATAAATAACATGTTGGGTAAACAAATCATAGATGGGCAATTGACAGAATAAACACCATACATGACAAGATGATTACTATGAGATTCATTTGGGCATTACAACAAGATTCATATACCGTAATCCAACTGCATCTATGACTAATAATCCACCTTTAGGATATCATCCGCACAACTTTGGGTATTAAGTTGCAAGCAACAGATTATTGCATTAAGTAAAGTGTGTAAAGTAAATAATAGAATTATCCTTGGATAAAACATTGTTGTTTTCTCCCTAGTAGCAACATCACATCTACAACCTTAAGGAGGTATTGTCACTCTCCTAGATTACTAGAGGCGTGAACCCACTATCGAGCATAAATACTCCCTCTTGGAGTCACAAGCACATACTGGGCCAGAGCATCTACTAGCAACGGAGAGCATGCAAGATCACAAATAACATATAAAAAATATCATAAACAACTCAATCATAGTACTCAATATTCATCGGATCCCAGCAAACACAACATGTAGCATTTTGCTGCTTGTGACGGTAAAGCACACGTCCGTTGGGAACCCCAAGAGGAAGGTATGATGCGTACAATGGCAAGTTTTTCCCTCAGTAAGAAACCAAGGTTATCGAACCAGTAGGAGTCAAGAAGCACGTTGAAGGTTGATGGCGGCGGAGTGTAGTGCGGCGCAACACCAGGGATTCCGGCGCCAACGTGGAACCTGCACAACGCAACCAAGATACTTTGCCCCAACTTAACAGTGATGTTGTCAATCTCACCGGCTTGCTGTAACAAAGGATTAGATGTATAGTGTGGATGATGATGTTTGCAGAGAACAGTAGAACGAGTATTGCAGTAGATTGTATTCGATGTAAAAGAATGGACCGGGGTCCACAGTTCACTAGAGGTGTCTCTCCCATAAGATAAATAGCATGTTGGGTGAACAAATTACAGCTGGGCAATTGACAAATAAAGAGGGCATGACCATGCACATACATGTTATGATGAGTAGTGTGAAATTCAATTGGGCATTACGACAAAGTACATAGACCGCTATCCAGCATGCATCTATGCCTAAAAAGTCCACCTTAGGTTATCATCCGAACCCCCTCCAGTATTAAGTTGCAAACAACAGACAATTGCATTAAGTATGGTGCGTAATGTAATCAACAAATACATCCTTAGACATAGCATTGATGTTTTATCCCTAGTGGCAACATCACATCCACAACCTTAAAACTTTCTCACATCGTCCTGCATTTAATGGAGGCATGAACCCACTATCGAGCATAAATACTCCCTCTTGGAGTTACAAGTAACGACTTGGCCAGAGCCTCTACTAATAACGGAGAGCATGCAAGATCATAAACAACACATATATGATAGATTGATAATCAACATAACATAGCATTCATTATTCATCGGATCCCAACAAACGTAACATGTAGCATTACAGATAGATGATCTTGATCATGTTAGGCAGCTCAGAAGATCCAACAATGATAGCACAATGAGGAGAAGACGACCATCTAGCTACTTCTATGGACCCATAGTCCATGGGTGAACTACTCACACATCACTCCGGAGGCGACCATGGCGGTGAAGAGTCCTCCGGGAGATAATTCCCCTCTCCGGCAGGGTGTGATACGCGTACAGCACGCGTCCGTTGGGAACCCCAAGAGGAAGGTGTGATGCGTACAGCGGCAAGTTTTCCCTCAGTAAGAAACCAAGGTTTATCGAACCAGTAGGAGCCAAGAAGCACGTTGAAGGTTGATGGCGGCGAGATGTAGTGCGGCGCAACACCAGGGATTCCGGCGCCAACGTGGAACCTGCACAACACAACCCAAGTACTTTGCCCCAACGAAACAGTGAGGTTGTCAATCTCACCGGCTTGCTGTAACAAAGGATTAGATGTATAGTGTGGATGATGATTGTTTGCAGAGAACAGTAGAACAAGTATTGCAGTGGATTGTATTCGCTGTAAAAGAATGGACCGGGGTCCACAGTTCACTAGAGGTGTCTCTCCCGTAAGATAAATAGCATGTTGGGTGAACAAATTACAGTTGAGCAATTGACAAATAGAGAGGGCATGACCATGCACATACATATTATGATGAGTATAGTGAGATTTAATTGGGCATTACGACAAAGTACATAGACCGCTATCCATCATGCATCTATGCCTAAAAAGTCCACCTTCAGGTTATCATCCGAACCCCTTCCAGTATTAAGTTGCTAACAACAGACAATTGCATTAAGTATTGCGCGTAATGTAATCAATAACTACATCCTCGGACATAGCATCAATGTTTTATCCCTAGTGGCAACAGCACATCCATAACCTTAGAGGTTTCTGTCACTCCCCCAGATTCACGGAGACATGAACCCACTATCGAGCATAAATACCCCCTCTTGGAGTTACTAGCAAA
Organism: Lolium perenne; assembly: GCF_019359855.2. Lineage (NCBI taxonomy): Eukaryota > Viridiplantae > Streptophyta > Magnoliopsida > Poales > Poaceae > Lolium > Lolium perenne. Next base: position 316,417,095 of record NC_067247.2, read on the forward strand.
AACTTGGCCAGAGCCTCTACTAATAACGGAGAGCATGCAAGATCATAAACAACACATAGATATAAATTGATAATCAACATAACATAGTATTCTCTATTCATCGGATCCCAACAAACACAACATATAGCATTACAGATAGATGATCTTGATCATGTTTGGCAGCTCACAAGACCCGACAATTAAGCACAATGAGGAGAAGACAACCATCTAGCTACTACTATCGACCCATAGTCCAGGGGTGAACTACTCACTCATCACTCCGGAGGCGACCATGGCGGTGTAGAGTCCTCCGGGAGATGAATCCCCTCTCCGGCAGGGTGCCGGAGGCGATCTCCTGAATCCCCCGAGATGGGATTGGCGGCGGCGGCGTCTCTGGAAGGTTTTCCGTATCGTGGCTCTCGGTACTGGGGGTTTCGCGACGAAGGCTATTTGTAGGCGGAAGGGCAGGTCGTGGGGCGTCACGAGGGGCCCAGAGACAGGTCGGCGCGGCCAAGGGTGGGGCCGCGCCGCCTACCTCCCCGGCCGCCTCGTGGCCCCACTTCGTTGACTCTCCGGTCTTCCGGAAGCTTCGTGTGAAAATAGGCCCTGGGCGTTGATTTCGTCCAATTCCGAGAATATTTCCTTACTAGGATTTCTGAAACCAAAAACAGCAGTAAAACAAAGAATCGGCTCTTCGGCATCTCGTTAATAGGTTAGTTCCAGAAAATGCATAAATATGACATAAAGTGTGCATAAAACATGTAGATATCATCAATAATGTGGCATGGAACATAAGAAATTATCGATACGTCGGAGACGTATCAGCATCCCCAAGCTTAGTTTCTGCTCGTCCCGAGCAGGTAAACGATAAACAAAGATAATTTCTGGAGTGACATGCCATCATAACCTTGATCATACTATTGTAAAGCATATGTAATGAATGCAGCGATCAAAATAATGTAAATGACATGAGTAAACAACTGAATCATATAGTAAAGACTTTTCATGAATAGTACTTCAAGACAAGCATCAATAAGTCTTGCATAAGAGTTAACTCATAAAGCAATAATTCATAGTAAAGGCATTGAAGCAACACAAAGGAAGATGAAGTTTCAGCGGTTGCTTTCAACTTATAACATGTATATCTCATGGATAGTGTCAATGTAAAGTAATATAACAAGTGCAATATGCAAGTATGTAGGAATCAATGCTCAGTTCACACAAGTGTTTGCTTCTTGAGGTGGAGAGAGATAGGTGAACTGACTCAACAATAAAAGTAAAAGAAAGGTCCTTCAAAGAGGAAAGCATAGATTGCTATATTTGTGCTAGAGCTTTGGTTTTGAAAACAAGAAACAATTTTGTCAACGGTAGTAATAAAGCATATGTGTTATGTAAATTATATCTTACAAGTTGCAAGCCTTATGCATAGTATACTAATAGTGCCCGCACCTTGTCCTAATTAGCTCGGATTACCTGGATTATCATTGCAATGCACATGTTTTAACCAAGTGTCACAAAGGGGTACCTCTATGCCGCCTGTACAAAGGTCTAAGGAGAAAGCTCGCATCGGATTTCTCGCTATTGATTATTCTCAACTTAGACATCCATACCGGGACAACATAGACAACAGATAATGGACTCCTCTTTAATGCATAAGCATGTAGCAACAATTATTAATTTTCTCATATGAGATTGAGGATATTTGTCCAAAACTGAAACTTCCACCATGGATCATGGCTTTAGTTAGCGGCCCAATGTTCTTCTCTAACATTATGCAATGCTCTAACCATTTTAGCGGTAAATCTCCCTTACTTCAGACAAGACGAACATGCATAGCAACTCACATGATATTCAACAAAGAGTAGTTGATGGCGTCCCCAGGAACATGGTTATCGCACAACAAGCAACTTAATAAGAGATAAAGTGCATAAGTACATATTCAATACCACAAAAGTTTTTAAGCTATTTGTCCCATGAGCTATATATTGTAAAGGTAGAGGATAGAAATTTAAAGGTAGCACTCAAGCAATTTACTTTGGAATGGCGGAGAAATACCATGTAGTAGGTAGGTATGGTGGACACAAATGGCATAGTGGTTGGCTCAAGGATTTTGGATGCATGAGAAGTATTCCCTCTCGATACAAGGTTTTAGGCTAGCAAGGCTATTTGAAACAAACACAAGGATGAAGCGGTGCAGCAAAACTCACATAAAAGACATATTGTAAACATTATAAGACTCTACACCGTCTTCCTTGTTGTTCAAATTCAATACGTTGTTCAAATTCAATACTAGAAATTATCTAGACTTTAGAGAGACCAATTATGCAAACCAAATTTTAGCAAGCTCTATGTATTTCTTCATTAATAGGTGCAAAGTATATGATGCAAGAGCTTAAACATGAGCACAAAAATTGCCAAGTATCACATTATCCAAGACATTTTAGCAATTACTACATGTATCATTTTCCAATTCCAACCATATAACAATTTAACGAAGAAGAAACTTCGCCATGAATATTATGAGTAAAGCCTAAGGACATATTTGTCCATATGCAACAGCAGAGCGTGTCTCTCTCCCACACAATGAATGCTAGGATCCATTTTATTCAAAAAAAACAAAAACAAAAACAAACTAACGCTCCAAGCAAAGCACATAAGATGTGATGGAATAAAAATATAGTTTCAGGGGAGGAACCTGATAATGTTGTCGATGAAGAAGGGGATGCCTTGGGCATCCCCAAGCTTAGACGCTTGAGTCTTCTTGATATATGCAGGGGTGAACCACCGGGGCATCCCCAAGCTTAGAGCTTTCACTCTCCTTGATCATGTTGTATCATCTCCCTCTCTTGATCCTTGAAAACTTCCTCCACACCAAACTCAAAACAACTCATTAGAGGGTTAGTGCACAATTAAAATTTACATGTTCAGAGGTGACATGATCATTCTTAATACTTCTGGACATTGCACAAATCTACTGAAAGTCAATGGAATCGAAAAATCCATCAAGCATAGCAAAACAGGCAATGCGAAATAAAAGACAGAATCTGTCAAAACAGAACAGTTCGTAAAGACGAATTTTATTGAGGCACCAGACTTGCTCAAATGAAAATGATCAAATTAAATGAAAGTTGCGTACATATCTGAGGATCACTCACGTAAATTGGCATAATTTTCTGAGTTACCTACAGAGAATTAGGCCCAGATTCGTGACAGCAAAGAAATCTGTTTCTGCGCGGTAATCCAAATCTAGTATGAACCTTACTATCAACGACTTTACTTGGGACAACAATGCACAAAACTAAGATAAGGAGAGGTTGCTACAGTAGTAACAACTTCCAAGACTCAAATATAAAATAAAAGTACTGTAGTAAAAAATATGGGTTGTCTCCCATAAGCGCTTTTCTTTAACACCTTTCAGCTAGGCGCAGAAAGTGTGTGTCAAGTATTGTCAAGAGACGAAGTGTCAACATCATAATTTGTTCTAATAATAGAATCAAAAGGTAACTTCATTCTCTTTCTAGGGAAGTGTTCCATACCTTTATTGAGAGGAAATTGATATTTAATATTACCTTCCTTCATATCAATGATATCACCAACAGTTCGAAGAAAAGGTCTTCCCAATATAATGGGACAAGATGCATTGCATTCAATATCCAAGACAACAAAATCAACGGGGACAAGGTTATTGTTAATGGTAATGCGAACATTATCAACTCTCCCCAAAGGTTTCTTTGTAGAATGATCAGCAAGATTAACATCCAAATAACAATTTTTCAATGGTGGCAAGTTAAGCATATTATAAATTTTCTTAGGCATAACAGAAATACTTGCACCAAGATCACATAAAGCATTACAATAAAAGTCATTGACCTTCATATTAATGATGGGCTCCCAACCATCCTCTAGCTTCCTAGGAATAGAAGCTTCGCGTTCTAGTTTCTCTTCTCTAGCTTTTATGAGAGCATTTGTAACATGTTTCGTGAAAGCCAAGTTTATAGCACTAGCATTAGGACTCTTAGCAAGTTTTTGTAAGAACTTTATAACTTCAGAGATGTGACAATCATCAAAATCCAAACCATTATAATCTAAAGCAATGGGATCATCATCCCCAATGTTGGAAAAAATTTCAGCAGTTTTGTCACAGTGTGCAAATAGCTTTAGCTTTAGCAGTTTTTCGCGCTTTACATTTGAAGTGGAAACATTGCCAACACTAATTCTTTTACCATTATTAGTAGGAGGTGCAGCAACATGTTTAGCATTAGCATTACTAGTGGTGGTAATAGTCCAGACTTTAGCTATATTATCTTCTTTTTCATTTTCTTCTTTTTCCCACCTAGCACGCAATTCGGCCATCAATCTTATATTCTCATTAATTCTAACTTGGATGGCATTTGTTGTAGTAACAATTTTATTATTGTGATTTTCATTAGGCATAACTTTTGATTTCAAAAGATCAACATCAGCAGCAAGACTATCGACTTTAGAAGCAAGTATATCAATTTTCCCTAGCTTTTCTTCAACAGATTTGTTAAAAGCAGTTTGTGTACTAATAAATTTTTTAAGCATGGCTTCAAGTCCAGGAGGTGAATTCCTATTATTGTTGTAAGAATTCCCATAAGAATTACCATAGCCGTTGCCATTATTATAAGGATATGGCCTATAGTTGTTACTAGAATTGTTCCGGTAAGCATTATTATTGAAATTATTATTTTTAATGTAGTTTACATCAACATGTTCTTCTTGAGCAACCAATGAAGCTAACGGAACATTATTAGGATCAATATTTGTCCTATCATTCACAAGCATAGACATAATAGCATCAATCTTATCATTCAAGGAAGAGGTTTCTTCGACATAATTTACCTTCTTACCTTGTGGAGCTCTTTCCGTGTGCCATTCAGAGTAATTAATTATCATATTATCAAGAAGCTTTGTTGCTTCACCAAGAGTGATGGACATAAAAGTACCTCCAGCAGCTGAATCCAATAGGTTCCGCAAAGAAAACTTCAGTCCTGCATAAAAGGTTTGGATGATCATCCAAGTAGTCGGTCCATGGGTTGGGCAATTTTTAACCAAAGATTTCATTCTTTCCCATGCTTGTGCAACATGCTCAGTATCCAATTGTTTAAAATTCATTATGCTACTACTCAAAGATATAATTTTAGCAGGGGGATAATATCTACCAATAAAAGCATCCTTGCATTTAGTCCATGAATCAATACTATTCTTAGGCAGAGATAGCAACCAATCTTTAGCTCTTCCTCTTAATGAGAAAGGAAACAATTTTAATTTTATAATGTCACCATCTACATCTTTATACTTTTGCATTTCACATAGTTCAACAAAGTTATTGAGATGGGCAGCAGCATCATCAGAACTAACACCAGAAAATTGCTCTCGCATAACAAGATTTAGTAAAGCAGGTTTAATTTCAAAGAATTCTGTTGTAGTAGCAGGTGGAGCAATAGGTGTGCATAAGAAATCATTATTATTTGTGGTTGTGAAGTCACACAACTTAGTATTTTCAGGAGTACCCATTTTAGCAATAGTAAATAAAGCAAACTAGATAAAGTAAATGCAAGTAACTAATTTTTTGTGTTTTTGATATAGCAAACAAGATAGTAAATAAAGTAAAACTAGCAACTAATTTTTTTGTGTTTTGATTTAGTGCAGCAAACAAAGTAGTAAATAAAATAAAGCAAGACAAAAACAAAGTAAAGAGATTGGAATGTGGAGACTCCCCTTGCAGCGTGTTTTGATCTCCCCGGCAACGGCGCCAGAAAATCTGCTTGATACGCGTACAACACGCGTCCGTTGGGAACCCCAAGAGGAAGGTGTGATGCGTACAGCGGCAAGTTTTCCCTCAGTAAGAAACCAAGGTTTATCGAACCAGTAGGAGCCAAGAAGCACGTTGAAGGTTGATGGCGGCGAGATGTAGTGCGGCGCAACACCAGGGATTCCGGCGCCAACATGGAACCTGCACAACACAACCCAAGTACTTTGCCCCAACGAAACAGTGAGGTTGTCTATCTCACCGGCTTGCTGTAACAAAGGATTAGATGTATAGTGTGGATGATGATTGTTTGCAGAGAACAGTAGAACAAGTATTGCAGTGGATTGTATTCGATGTAAAAGAATGGACCGGGGTCCACAGTTCACTAGAGGTGTCTCTCCCATAAGATAAATAGCATGTTGAGTGAACAAATTACAGTTGGGCAATTGAAAAATAGAGAGGGTATGACCATGCACATACATATTATGATGAGTATAGTGAGATTTAATTGGGCATTACGACAAAGTACATAGACCGCTATCCAGCATGCATCTATGCCTAAAAAGTCCACCTTCAGGTTATCATCCGAACCCCTTCCAGTATTAAGTTGCTAACAACAGACAATTGCATTAAGTATTGCGCGTAATGTAATCAATAACTACATCCTCGGACATAGCATCAATGTTTTATCCCTAGTGGCAACAACACATCCATAACCTTAGAGGTTTCTGTCACTCCCCCAGATTCACGGAGACATGAACCCACTATCGAGCATAAATACCCCCTCTTGGAGTTACTAGCAAAAACTTGGCCAGAGCCTCTACTAATAACGGAGAGCATGCAAGATCATAAACAACACATAGATATAAATTGATAATCAACATAACATAGTATTCTCTATTCATCGGATCCCAACAAACACAACATATAGCATTACAGATAGATGATCTTGATCATGTTCGGTAGCTCACAAGACCCGACAATTAAGCACAATGAGGAGAAGACAACAATCTAGCTACTGCTATGGACCCATAGTCCAGGGGTGAACTACTCACTCATCACTCCGGAGGCGACCATGGCGGTGTAGAGTCCTCCGGGAGATGAATCCCCTCTCTGGCAGGGTGCCGGAGGCGATCTCCTGAATCCCCCGAGATGGGATTGGCGGCGGCGGCGTCTCTGGAAGGTTTTCCGTATCGTGGCTCTCGGTACTGGGGGTTTCGCGATGAAGGCTATTTGTAGGCGGAAGGGCAGGTCAGGGGGCGTCACGAGGGGCCCAGGAGACAGTTCGGCGCGGCCAAGGGTGGGGCCGCGCCGCCCTACCTCCTGGCCGCCTCGTGGCCCCACTTCGTCGACTCTCCGGTCTTCTGGAAGCTTCGTGTGAAAATAGGCTCCTGGGCGTTGATTTCGTCCAATTCCGAGAATATTTCCTTACTAGGATTTCTGAAACCAAAAACAGCAGAAAACATCAACTGGCTCTTCGGCATCTCGTTAATAGGTTAGTTCCAGAAAATGCATAAATATGACATAAAGTGTGCATAAAACATGTAGATATCATCAATAATGTGGCATGGAACATAAGAAATTATCGATACGTCGGAGACGTATCAGGGTGCCGGAGGCGATCTCCTGAATCCCCCGAGATGGGATTGGCGGCGGCGGCGTCTCTGGAAGGTTTTCCGTATCGTGGCTCTCGGTACTGGAACTATTATCGACGAAGGCTTAAGTAGGCGGAAGGGTAGGTCAGGGGGCGCCACGAGGGCCCCACACACCAGGGCCGCGCGGCCCAAGCCCTGGCCGCGCCGCCCTGTTGTGTGGGCGCCTCGTCGCCCCACTTCATTTCCCTTTCGGACTTCTGGAAGCTTCGTGGAACGATAAGATCCTGGGCGTTGATTTCGTCCAATTCCGAAAATATTTCCTTACTAGGATTTCTGAAACCAAAAACAGCAGAAAATAGCAACTGGCTCTTCGGCATCTCGTTAATAGGTTAGTGCCGGAAAATGCATAAATATGACATAAAGTGTATATAAAACATGTAGGTATCATCAATAAAGTAGCATGGAACATAAGAAATTATAGATACGTTTGAGACGTATCAAGCATCCCCAAGCTTAGTTCCTACTCGTCCCGAGTAGGTAAACGATAACAAAGATAATTTCTGAAGTGACATGCTATCATAATCTTGATAAATACTATTGTAAGCACATGTAATGAATGTAGCAATTCGAAGCAATGGTAAAGACAATGGTTAAACAATTGAATCATATAGCAAAGACTATTCATGAATAGTACTTTCAAGACAAGCATCAATAAGTCTTGCATAAGAGTTAACTCATAAAGCAATAAATTCATAGTAAAGGCATTGAAGCAACACAAAGGAAGATTAAGTTTCAGCGGTTGCTTTCAACTTGTAACATGTATATCTCATGGATATTGTCAACATAAAGTAATATAATAAGTGCAATATGCAAGTATGTGGGAATCAATGCACGGTTAACACAAGTGTTTGCTTCTTGAGATAGAAGGAAATGGGTGAACTGACTCAACATAAAAGTAGAAGAATGGCCCTTCGAAGAGGGAAGCATGGATTGCTATATTTGTGCTAGAGCTTTTATTTTGAAAACAAGAAACAATTTTGTCAAGGGTAGTAATAAAGCATATGCATTATGTAAATTATATCCTACAAGTTGCAAGCCTCATGCATAGATTACCAATAGTGCCCGCACCTTGTCCTAATTAGCTCGGATTTACATGGATTATCATCGCAATACATAAGTTTTAACCAAGTATCACAAAGGGGTACCTCTATGCCGCCTGTACAAAGGTCTAAGGAGAAAGTTCGCATTGGATTTCTCGCTTTTGATTATTCTCAACTTAGACATCCATACCGAGACAACATAGACAACAGATAATGGGCTCCTCTTTAATGCATAAGCATTCAACAACAAATAATATTCTCATAAGAGATTGAGGACTGTTGTCCAAAACTGAAACTTCCACCATGGATCATGGCTTTAGTTAGCGGCCCAATGTTCTTCTCTAACAATATGCATACTCAAACCATTCAAATCATGATAAATCACCCTTACTTCAGACAAGACGAACATGCATAGCAACTCACATGATATTCAACAAAGGGTAGTTGATGGCTGATACGTCTCCGACGTATCGATAATTTCTTATGTTCCATGCCACATTATTGATGATACTGACATGTTTTGTTCACATTTTATGTCATATTTATGCGTTTTCCGGAACTAACCTATTGACGAGATGCCGAAAGGCCAGTTGCTGTTTTCTGCTGTTTTTGGTTTCAGAAATCCTAGTAAGGAAATATTTTCGGAATCGGACGAAATCAACACCGAAAGTCTTAGAATTCCTGGAAGCTTCCGGAACACCGAAGGAGAGTCGGAGGCGGGCAGCAGGGGGCCCACACCATAAGGCGGCGCGGGTGGCCCCCTGGCCGCGCCAGCCTATGGTGTGGGGGCCCCAGCCGCCTCCTTGCGCCGCCTCTCCGCCTATATATTCGTCCCTGACCTAAAAACATCGACCAGTTCGACGGAAACAGAGAAAACCATCCAGAGCCGCCGCCATCGCGAAAGTCCAATTCGGGGGACAGAAGTCGCTGTTCCGGCACCCTGCCGGGACGGGGAATTGCCCCCGGAGCCATCTCCACCGCCGTCTTCACCGCCATCTTCACCGCCATCGCTGCCTCCATGATGAGGAGGGAGTAATCCACCCCCGAGGCTGAGGGCTCCGCTGTAGCTATGTGGTTCATTCTCTCTCCCATGTACCTCCATACAATAATCTCATGAGCTGCTTTACATGATTGAGATTCATATGAGTTTTGTATCACTATTCATCTATGTGCTACTCTAGTGATGTTATTAAAGTAGTTTTATTCCTCCTGCACGGTGTAATGGTGACAGTGTGTGCATCCGTGTTAGTACTTGGCGTATGCTATGATTATGATCTCTTGTAGATTATGAAGTTAACTATTGCTATGATAGTATTGATGTGATCTATGCCTCCTTTCTTAGCATGAAGGTGACAGTGTGCATGCTACGTTAGTACTTGGTTTAGTTGTGTTGATCTATCTTACACTCTAAGGTTATTTAAATATGAACATTGAATTGTGGAGCTTGTTAACTCCGGCATTGAGGGTTCGTGTAATCCTACGCAATGTGTTCATCATCCAACAAAAGAGTGTAGAGTATGCATTTATCTATTCTGTTATGTGATCAATGTTGAGAGTGTCCACTAGTGAAAGTGTAATCCCTAGGCCTTGTTCCTAAATACTGCTATCGCTGCTTGTTTACTGTTTTACTGCGTTACTACTGCTGCGTTACTACTGCTTGTTTACTGTCCTTGGCAAAGCACTTTTCTGGTGCCGTTGCTACTGCTCATATTTATTCATACCACCTGTATTTCACTATCTCTTCGCCGAACTAGTGCACCTATTAGGTGTGTTGGGGACACAAGAGACTTCTTGCTTTGTGGTTGCAGGGTTGCATGAGAGGGATATCTTTGACCTCTTCCTCCCTGAGTTCGATAAACCTTGGGTGATCCACTTAAGGGAAAACTTGCTGCTGTTCTACAAACCTCTGCTCTTGGAGGCCCAACACTGTCTACAGGAAAAGGAGGGGGCGTAGACATCAAGCTATTTTCTGGCGCCGTTGCCGGGGAGGAAAGGTAAACGGCACTCACACACTGGCAACCCCGGCAACTAGCCAATTTTCTGGCGCCGTTGCCGGGGAGGAAAGGTAAAAGGTACTCACACTCCGGATCTCGGCTACTAAGCTATTTTCCGGCGCCGTTGTAAGTACTCGAAGCTATTTCCTTTAGATCCTGCAATTGCATCTTTTTGTTTCTTGTTTACACTAGTTTGGCATAATGGACAACAATGAGCTTCTTATTCTATTTCCTGATTTAAGACATGGATGGTTTGATCCGAAAATTAAAAAACCCATGGAACATGTTAGCATGAATACTTTGAACACCATTGTTGCTAATGATATGGAAAATTCTAAGCTTGGGGAAGCTGGCTTTGATGAGCATGATCTTTTTAGTCCCCCGGGCATGGAGGAGAAAATTTACTTTGATGATACTTTGCCTCCTATTTATGATGATTATAATGATAGTAGTCTTTTAGTGCCACCTGTTATGGAGAATAAATTTGATTATGATTACAATATGCCTCCTATATTTGATGATGAGAATAATAATGATAGCTACTTTGTTGAATTTGCTCCCACTACAACTAATAAAATTGATTATGCTATTGTGGAGAGTAATAATTTTATGCATGAGACTCATGATAAGAATGCTTTATGTGATAGTTATATTGTTGAGTTTGCTCATGATGCTACTGAAAGTTATTATGAGAGAGGAAAATATGGTTGTAGAAATTTTCATGTTACTAAAACACCTCTCTATGTGCTGAAATTTTTGAAGCTACACTTGTTTTATCTTCCTATGCTTGTTACTTTGCTCTTAATGAACTTGTTTATTTACAAGATTCCTATGCATAGGAAGCATGTTATACTTAAATGTGTTTTCAATTTGCTTCTTGATGCTCTCTTTTGCTTCAAATACTATTTCTTGCGAGTGCATCATTAAAACTGCTGAGCCCATCTTAATGGCTAAAAAGAAAGAACTTCTTGGGAGATAACCCATGTGTTATTTTACTACAGTACTTTGTTTTTATTTTGTGTCTTGGAAGTTGATTACTACTGTAGCAACCTCTCCTTATCTTAGTTTAGTGTTTTGTTGTGCCAAGTAAAGTCGTTGATAGTAAAGTTCATACTAGATTTGGATTACTGCGCAGAAACAGATTTCTTTGCTGTCACGAATCTGGGCAAAATTCTCTGTAGGTAACTCAGAAAATTATGCCAATTTACGTGAGTGATCCTCAGATATGTACGCAACTTTCATTCAATTTGAGCATTTTCATTTGAGCAAGTCTGGTGCCTCAATAAAATTCGTCAATATGAACTGTTCTGTTTTGACAGATTCTGCCTTTTATTTCACATTGCCTGTTTTGTTATGTTCGATGGATATTTTGATTCCATTGACTTTCAGTAGCTTTGGGCAATGTCCAGAAGTGTTAAGAATGATTGTGTCACCTCTGAACATGTGAATTTTAATTATGCACTAACCCTCTAATGAGTTTGTTTCGAGTTTGGTGTGGAGGAAGTTTTCAAGGGTCAAGAGAGGAGGATGATATACTATGATCAAGGAGAGTGAAAGCTCTAAGCTTGGGGATGCCCCGGTGGTTCACCCCTGCATATATTAAGAAGACTCAAGCGTCTAAGCTTGGGGATGCCCAAGGCATCCCCTTCTTCATCGACAAATTATCAGGTTCCTTCTCTTGAAACTATATTTTTATTCCATCATATCTTATGTACTTTACTTGGAGCGTCGGTTTGTTTTTGTTTTTTGTTTTTGTTTGAATAAATGCTTGTGTGGGAGAGAGACATTCTCCGCTGGTTCATATGAACACATGTGTTCTTAGCTTTTAGTATTCATGACGAAGTTTCTTCTTCGTTAAATTGTTATATGGTTGGAATTGGAAAATGATACATGTAGTAATTGCTATAATGTCTTGGATAATGTGATACTTGGCAATTGTTGTGCTCATGTTTAAGCTCTTGCATCATATACTTTGCACCTATTAATGAAGAAATACATAGAGCATGCTAAAATTTGGTTTGCATAATTGGTCTCTCTAAGGTCTAGATAATTTCTAGTATTGAGTTTGAACAACAAGGAAGACGGTGTAGAGTCTTATAATGTTTTCAATATGTCTTTTATGTGAGTTTTGCTGCACCGGTTCATCCTTGTGTTTGTTTCAAATAACCTTGCTAGCCTAAACCTTGTATCGAGAGGGAATACTTCTCATGCATCCAAAATACTTGAGCCAACCACTATGCCATTTGTGTCCACCATACCTACCTACTACATGGTATTTCTCCGCCATTCCAAAGTAAATTGCTTGAGTGCTACCTTTAAATTTCCATTCTCCACCTTTGCAATATATAGCTCATGGGACAAATAGCTTAAAAACTATTGTGGTATTGAATATGTACTTATGCACTTTATCTCTTATTAAGTTGCTTGTTGTGCGATAACCATGTTCACTGGGGACGCCATCAACTACTCTTTGTTGAATATCATGTGAGTTGCTATGCATGTCCGTCTTGTCTGAAGTAAGAGCGATCTACCACCTTATGGTTAGAGCATGCATAATGTTAGAGAAGAACATTGGGCCGCTAACTAAATCCATGATCCATGGTGGAAGTTTCAGTTTTGGACATATATCCTCAATCTCAAATGAGAAAATTAATTGTTGCTACATGCTTATGCATAAAAGAGGAGTCCATTATCTGTTGTCTATGTTGTCCCGGTATGGATGTCTAAGTTGAGAATAATCAATAGCGAGAAATCCAATGCGAGCTTTCTCCTTAGACCTTTGTACAGGCGGCATAGAGGTACCCCTTTGTGACACTTGGTTAAAACATGTGCATTGTGATAATCCCGGTAATCCAAGCTAATTAGGACAAGGTGCGGGCACTATTAGTATAATATGCATGAGGCTTGCAACTTGTAAGATATAATTTACATGATACATATGCTTTATTACTACCGTTGACAAAATTGTTTCTTGTTTTCAAAACCAAAGCTCTAGCACAAATATAGCAATCGATGCTTTCCTCTTTGAAGGACCATTCTTTTACTTTTAATGTTGAGTCAGTTCACCTATTTCTCTCCACCTCAAGAAGCAAACACTTGTGTGAACTGTGCATTGATTCCTACATACTTGCATATTGCATTTGTTATATTGCTTTGCATTGACAACTATCCATGAGATATACATGTTACAAGTTGAAAGCAACCGCTGAAACTTAATCTTCCATTGTGTTGCTTCAATGCCTTTACTATGAATTTATTGCTTTATGAGTTAACTCTTATGCAAGACTTATTGATGCTTGTCTTGAAAGTACTATTCATGAAAAGTCTTTGCTATATGGTTCATTTGTTTACTCATGTCATTACCATTGTTTTGATCGCTGCATTCATTACATATGCTTACAATATTATGATCAAGGTTATGATGGCATGTCACTCCAGAAATTATCTTTGTTTATCGTTTACCTGCTCGGGACGAGCAGGAACTAAGCTTGGGGATGCTGATACGTCTCCGACGTATCGATAATTTCTTATGTTCCATGCCACATTATTGATGATACCGACATGTTTTGTTCACATTTTATGTCATATTTATGCGTTTTCCGGAACTAACCTATTGACGAGATGCCGAAAGGCCGCTTGTCTTTTCTGCTGTTTTTGGTTTCAGAAATCCTAGTAAGGAAATATTTTCGGAATCGGACGAAATCAACACCGAAAGTCTTAGAATTCCCGGAAGCTTCCGGAACACCGAAGGAGAGTCGGAGGCGGGCAGCAGGGGGCCCACACCATAAGGCGGTGCGGGTGGCCCCCCGGCCGCGCCAGCCTATGGTGTGGGGGCCCCAGCCGCCTTCTTGCGCCACCTCTCCGCCTATATATTCGTCCCTGACCTAAAAACATCGACCAGTTCGACGGAAACAGAGAAAACCATCCAGAGCCGCCGCCATCGCGAAAGTCCAATTCGGGGGACAGAAGTCGCTGTTCCGGCACCCTGCCGGGATGGGGAATTGCCCCCGGAGTCATCTCCACCGCCGTCTTCACCGCCATCTTCACCGCCATCGCTGCCTCCATGATGAGGAGGGAGTAATCCACCCCCGAGGCTGAGGGCTCCGCTGTAGCTATGTGGTTCATCTCTCTCCCATGTACCTCAATACAATAATCTCATGAGCTGCTTTACATGATTGAGATTCATATGAGTTTTGCATCACTATTCATCTATGTGCTACTCTAGTGATGTTATTAAAGTAGTTTTATTCCTCCTGCACGGTGTAATGGTGACAGTGTGTGCATCCGTGTTAGTACTTGGCGTATGCTATGATTATGATCTCTTGTAGATTATGAAGTTAACTATTGCTATGATAGTATTGATGTGATCTATGCCTCCTTTCTTAGCATGAAGGTGACAGTGTGCATGCTACGTTAGTACTTGGTTTAGTTGTGTTGATCTATCTTACACTCTAAGGTTATTTAAATATGAACATTGAATTGTGGAGCTTGTTAACTCCGGCATTGAGGGTTCGTGTAATCCTACGCAATGTGTTCATCATCCAACAAGAGAGTGTAGAGTATGCATTTATCTATTCTGTTATGTGATCAATGTTGAGAGTGTCCACTAGTGAAAGTGTAATCCCTAGGCCTTGTTCCTAAATACTGCTATCGCTGCTTGTTTCATCGTTTTACTGCGTTACTGCTGCGTTACTACTGCTTGTTTACTGTCCTTGGCAAAGCACTTTTCTGGTGCCGTTGCTACTGCTCATATTTATTCATACCACCTGTATTTCACTATCTCTTCGCCGAACTAGTGCACCTATTAGGTGTGTTGGGGACACAAGAGACTTCTTGCTTTGTGGTTGCAGGGTTGCATGAGAGGGATATCTTTGACCTCTTCCTCCCTGAGTTCGATAAACCTTGGGTGATCCACTTAAGGGAAAACTTGCTGCTGTTCTACAAACCTCTGCTCTTGGAGGCCCAACACTGTCTACAGGAAAAGGAGGGGGCGTAGACATCAATGGCGTCCCCGGGAACATGGTTATCGCACAACAAGCAACTTAATAAGAAATAAGATACATAAGTACATATTCAATACCACAATAGTTTTTAGGCTATTTGTCCCATGAGCTATATATTGCAAAGATAAAGGATAGAAATTTAAAGGTAGCACTCAAGCAATTTACTTTGGAATGGCAGAGAAATACCATGTAGTAGGTAGGTATGGTGGACACAAGTGGCATAGTTTTTGGCTCAAGGATTTTGGATGCATGAGAAGTAATCCCTCTCGATACAAGGCTTAGGCTAGCAAGGTTATTTGAAGCAACCACAAGTATGAACCGGTACAGCAAAACTCACATAAAAACATATTGCAAGCATTATAAGACTCTACACCGTCTTCCTTGTTGTTCAAACCCTTACTAGAAAATATCTAGACCTTAGAGAGACCAATCATGCAAACCAAATTTTAGCAAGCTCTATGTATTTCTTCACTAATAGGTGCAAAGTATATGATGCAAGAGTTTAAACATGAGCACAAAAATTGCCAAGTATCACATTATCCAAGACATTATACCAATTACCATATGTAGCATTTCCCGTTTCCAACCATATAACAATTAACGAAGCAGTTTCAACCTTCGCCATGAACATTATGAGTAAAGCCTAAGGACATATTTGTCCATATGCAACAGCGGAGCGTGTCTCTCTCCCACACAATGAATACCAGGATCCAAATTTATTCAAACAAAACAACAACAAAAACATAAAGACGCTCCAAGTAAAGCACATAAGATGTGATGGAATAAAAATATAGTTTCACTAGAGAAACCTGATAATGTTGTCGATGAAGAAGGGGATGCCTTGGGCATCCCCAAGCTTAGATGCTTGAGTCTTCTTGAAATATGCAGGGATGAACCACCGGGGCATCCCCAAGCTTAGAGCTTTCACTCTCCTTGATCATATTGTATCATCCTCCTCTCTTGATCCTTGAAAACTTCCTCCACACCAAACTCAAAACAACTCATTAGAGGGTTAGTGCATAATCAAAATTCACATGTTCAGAGGTGACATAATCATTCTTAACACTTCTGGACATTGCACAAAGCTACTGAAAGTTAATGGAATAAAGAAATCCATCAAACATAGCAAAACAGGCAATGCGAAATAAAAGGCAGAATCTGTCAAAACAGAACAGTCTGTAAAGACGAATATTTTAGGTGCACCAGACTTGCTCAAATGAAAATGCTCAAATTTAATGAAAGTTGCGTACATATCTGAGTATCACTCACGTAAATTGGCAGAATTTTCTGAGTTACCTACAGAGCCTACTGCTCAAATTCGTGATAGCAAGAAATCTATTTCTGCGCAGCAATCCAAATCTAGTATGAACCTTACTATCAAAGACTTTACTTGGCACAACAATGCAGCAAAATTAAGATAAGTAGAGGTTGCTACAGTATTAACAACTTCCAAGACACAAATATAAAATAAAAGTTCAGAAGTAAAATCATGGGTTGTCTCCCATAAGCGCTTTTCTTTAACGCCTTTCAGCTAGGCGCAGAAAGTGTGTATCAAGTAACATCAAGAGACGAAGCATCAACATCATAATTTGTTCTAATAATAGAATCAAAAGGTAACTTCATTCTCTTTCTAGGGAAGTGTTCCATACCTTTCTTGAGAGGAAATTGGTATTTAATATTACATTCCTTCATATCAATAATAGCACCAACAGTTCGAAGAAAAGGTCTTCCCAATATAATGGGACAAGATGCATTGCATTCAATATCCAACACAACAAAATCAACGGGGACAAGGTTATTGTTAGCCATAATGCGAACATTATCAACTCTCCCCAAAGGTTTCTTTGTAGAGTTATCAGCAAGATTAACATCCAAATAACAATTTTTCAATGGTGGCAAGTCAAGCATATTATAGATTTTACTAGGCATAACGGAAATATTTGCACCAAGATCACATAAAGCATTACAATCAAAGTCATTGACCTTCATCTTAATGATGGGCTCCCAACCATCCTCTAACTTCCTAGGAATAGAAGCTTCACGATTTAATTTCTCTTCTCTAGCTTTTATGAGAGCATTTATAATATGTTTCGTAAAGGCCAAATTTATAGCACTAGCATTAGGACTTTTAGCAAGTTTTTGTAAAAAATTTATAACTTCAGAGATGTGACAATCATCAAAATCTAAACCATTATGATCTAAAGCAATGGGATCATTATCCCCAACATTAGAAAAAATTCAGCAGTTTTATTACAGGCAATTTTAGCAGTTTTAGCAGGTTCCGGCAGTTTTGCAGGCTTTGCATTAGAAGTGGAAACATTGCCAACACAAATTATTTTATCATTAATAGTAGGAGGTGCAGCAACATGTGAAGCATTAGCATTACTAGTGGTGGTAATAGTCCAAACTTTAGCTACATTGTTATCTTTAGCATTTTCTTCTTTTTCCCACCTAGCACGCAATTCGGCCATCAATCTTATATTCTCGTTAATTCTAACTTGGATGGCGTTTGCTGTAGCAAATGACTTAATATCTTTATTTTCATTAGGTATAACTTTCGATTTCAAAAGATCAACATCAGCAGCAAGACTATCGACTTTAGAAGCAAGTATATCAATTTTCCCAAGCTTTTCTTTAATAGATTTGTTAAAAGCAGTTTGTGTACTAATAAATTCTTTAAGCATGGCTTCAAGTCCAGGGAGCACATTCCTATTATTGTTGTAAGAATTCCCATAAGAATTACCATAACCATTACTATTATTATAAGGATATGGCCTATAGTTGTTACTAGAATTGTTCCGATAAGCATTGTTGTTGAAATTATTATTTTTAATGAAGTTCACATCAACATGTTCTTCTTGGGCAACCAATGAAGCTAAAGGAACATTATTAGGATCAACATTAGATCTACCATTCACAAGCATAGACATAATAGCATCAATCTTATCACTCAAGGAAGAGGTTTCTTTGACAGAATTTACCTTCTTACCTTGTGGAGCTCTTTCCGTGTGCCATTCAAAGTAATTAATCATCATATTATCAAGGAGCTTTGTTGCAGCACCTAGAGTGATGGACATAAAAGTACCTCCAGCAGCTGAATCCAATAGGTTCCGCGAAGAAAAATTCAATCCCACATAGAAGGTTTGGATGATCATCCAAGTAGTCAGTCCATGGGTTGGGCAATTTTTAACCAAAGATTTCATTCTTTCCCATGCTTGGGCAACATGATCATTATCCAATTGTTTAAAATTCATTATGCTACTTCTCAAAGATATAATTTTAGCAGGAGGATAATATCTACCAATAAAAGCATCCTTACATTCAGTCCATGAATCAATACTATTCTTAGGCAGAGATAACAACCAATCTTTAGCTCTTCCTCTTAATGAGAAAGGAAACAATTTTAATTTTATAATGTCACCATCTACATCCTTATACTTTTGCATTTCACATAGTTCAACAAAATTATTTAGATGGGCAGCAGCATCATCAGGACTAACACCAGAAAATTGCTCTCTCATAACAAGATTCAGTAAAGCAGGTTTAATTTCAAAGAATTCTGCTGTAGTAGCAGGTGGAGCAATAGGTGTGCATAAGAAATCATTATTATTTGTGTTTGTGAAGTCACACAACTTAGTATTTTCAGGAGTACCCATTTTAACAATAGTAAATAAAGCAAACTAGGTAAAGTAAACGCAAGTAACTAAATTTTTTGTGTTTTTAATATGGAGATTGCAAACAAGATAGTAAATAAAGTAAAGCTAGCAACTAATTTTTTTGTATTTTATTTTGGTGCAGCAAACAAAGTAGTAAATAAAATAAAGCAAGACAAAAACAAAGTAAAGAGATTGGAAGTGGAGACTCCCCTTGCAGCGTGTCTTGATCTCCCCGGAAACGGCGCCAGAAAAAGCTTTGCTGCTTGTGACGATAAAGCACACGTCCGTTGGGAACCCCAAGAGGAAGGTATGATGCGTACAGCGGCAAGTTTTTCCCTGAGTAAGAAACCAAGGTTATCGAACCAGTAGGAGTCAAGAAGCACATTGAAGGTTGATGGCGGCGGAGTGTAGTGCAGCGCAACACCAGGGATTCCGACGCGAACGTGGAACCTGCACAACGCAACCAAGATACTTTGCCCCAACTTAACAGTGAGGTTGTCAATCTCACCGGCTTGCTGTAACAAAGGATTAGATGTATAGTGTGGATGATGATGTTTGCAGAGAACAGTAGAACGAGTATTGCAGTAGATTGTATTCGATGTAAAAGAATGGACCGGGGTCCACAGTTCACTAGAGGTGTCTCTCCCATAAGATAAATAGCATGTTGGGTGAACAAATTACAGTTGGGCAATTGACAAATAAAGAGGGCATGACCATGCACATACATGTTATGATGAGTAGTGTGAAATTCAATTGGGTATTACGACAAAGTACATAGACCGCTATCCAGCATGCATCTATGCCTATAAAGTCCACCTTCAGGTTATCATCCGAACCCCCTCCAGTATTAAGTTGCAAACAACAGACATTTGCATTAAGTATGGTGCGTAATGTAATCAACAAATACATCCCTAGACATAGCATTGATGTTTTATCCCTAGTGGCAACAACACATCCACAACCTTAGAACTTTCTCACATCGTCCTGCATTTAATGGAGGCATGAACCCACTACCGAGCATAAATACTCCCTCTTGGAGTTACAAGTAACGACTTGGCCAGAGCCTCTACTAATAACGGAGAGAATGCAAGATCATAAACAACACATAGATGATAGATTGATAATCAACATAACATAGCATTCATTATTCATCGGATCCCAACAAACGCAACATGTAGCATTACAGATAGATGATCTTGATCATGTTAGGCAGCTCACAAGATCCAACAATGATAGCACAATGAGGAGAAGACGACCATCTAGCTACTGGTATGGACCCATAATCCAGGGGTGAACTACTCACACATCACTCCGGAGGCGACCATGGCGGTGAAGAGTCCTCCGGGAGATGATTCCCCTCTCCGGCAGGGTGCCGGAGGCGATCTCCTGAATCCCCCGAGATGGGATTGGCGGCGGCGGCGTCTCTGGAAGGTTTTCCGTATCGTGGCTCTCGGTACTGGAACTATTATCGACGAAGGCTTAAGTATGCGGAAGGGTAGGTCAGGGGGCGCCACGAGGGCCCCACACGCCAGGGCCGCGCGGCCCAAGCCCTGGCCGCGCCGCCCTGTTGTGTGGGCGCCTCGTCGCCCCACTTCGTTTCCCCTTTCGGACTTCTGGAAGATTCGTGGAAAAATAAGATCCTAGGCGTTGATTTCGTCCAATTCCGAGAATATTTCTTTACTAGGATTTCTGAAACCAAAAACAGCAGAAAACAGCAACTGGCTCTTCGGCATCTCGTTAATAGGTTAGTGCCGGAAAATTCATAAATATGACCTAAAGTGTATATAAAACATGTAGGTATCATCAATAAAGTAGCATGGAACATAAGAAATTATAGATATGTTTGAGACGTATCACATTACATAAAGATGATCTTGATCATGTTAGGCAGCTCACAAGATCTAAGCATGAAGCATAATGAGGAGAAGACAACCATCTAGCTACTTCTATGGACCCGTAGTCTAAAGATGAACTACTCACACATCACTTAGGAGGCGGGCATGGTGATGAAGAGTCCTCCGATGATGATATCCCTCTCCGGAAGGGTGCTGAGAAGAGCTTCAGAACCCTCCCGAACTAGGGTTGACGATGGCGGCGGCTACGGAACTTTTCGTGCATGGAGGCTCGGGTATCTTGGGTTTTCCCGAGGATGTCAATTTATAGGCGAAAGGGTGAGGTCGGTGGACGCCCGGGGGGCCCACAGCATACCTAGGCGCGGCCAGGGGGCCCGCGCCTAGGGGTGCTTGATGTCTACGGGTGCTTCTATTCTTGTAGACAGTGTTGGGCCTCCAAGAGCAGAGGTTTGTAGAACAGCAGCAAGTTTCCCTTAAGTGGATCACCCAAGGTTTATCGATCTCAGGGAGGAAGAGGTCAAAGATATCCCTCTCATGCAACCCTGCAACCACAAAGCAAGAAGTCTCTTGTGTCCCCAACACACCTAATAGTTGCACTAGTTCGGCGAAGAGATAATGAAATACAGGTGGTATGAATAAATATGAGCAGTAGTAACAGCGCCAGAAAAGTGCTTTGCTGCTACAACTGGCGTGTGGTTGATGGTGGAAATATTGCAGGCAGTACAGATGCAGTAAAACAGTAAACAAGCAGCGATTTCAGTATTTGGGAACAAGGCCTAGGGATTATACTTTCACTAGTGGACACTCTCAACATTGATCACATAACAAAATAGATAAATGCTATACTCTACACTCTCTTGTTGGATGATGAACGCCACTAACTGTGTAGGATTACACGAACCCTCAATGCCGGAGTTAACAAGCTCCACAATATTCGATGTTCATATTTAAATAACCTTAGAGTGCACGACAGATCAACACAACTAAACCAAGTACTAACATAGCATGCACACTGTCACCTTCACACTACGAAAGGAGGAATAGATCACATCAATACTATCATAGCAATAGTTAACTTCATAATCTACAAGAGATCACAATCATAACCTACGCCAAGTACTACACGATGCACACACTGTCACCATTACACCGTGCAGGAGCAATAGACTACTTTAATAACATCACTAGAGTAGCACACAGATAAATTGTGATACAAAACACATTGCAATCATAAAGAGATATAAATAAGCACTTCACTATGCCATTCATACAGTGAATAAGTATTCTGTGAAATATAGCCTAAGAGACCCACACGGTGCACACACTGTCACCTTTACACACCTGGGACAAGGAGTCTCCGGAGATCACATAAGTAAAATCCACTTGACTAGCATAATGACATCTAGATTACAAGCATCATCATATGAATCTCAATCATGTAAGGCAGCTCATGAGATTATTGTATTGAAGTACATAGGGAGAGAGATGAACCACATAGCTACCGGTACAGCCCTTAGCCTCGATGGAGAACTACTCCCTCCTCATGGGAGACAGCAGCGGTGATGAAGATGGCGGTGGAGATGGCAGCGGTGTCGATGGAGAAGCCTTCCGGGGGCACTTCCCCGTCCCGGCGGCGTGCCGGAACAGAGACTCATGTCCCCCAGATCTTGGCTTCGCGATGGCGGCGGCTCTGGAAGGTTTCTCTTACCGTGGCTTTTCCGTATCGAAGATTTAGGTCAGGGACCTTTATATAGGCGAAGAGGCGGAGTCGGAGGGTCGACGAGGCGGTGACACACTAGGGGGCGCGGCCAAGGCCTGGGCCGCGCCACCCTGGCATCTGGGGCCCACAGGGCCCTCCTCTGGTGGCTCTCGGGTGTTCTGGAAGCTTCGTGTGATTCTAAGATGCTGGGCGTTGATTTCGTCCAATTCCGAGAATATTTCCCTACTAGGATTTCTGAAACCAAAAACAGCAGAAAACAGGAACTGGCACTTCGGCATCTCGTCAATAGGTTAGTTCCGGAAAACGCATAAATATGACATAAAGTATGCATAAAACATGTAGATATCATCAATAATGTGGCATGGAACATAAGAAATTATCGATACGTCGGAGACGTATCAGCATCCCCAAGCTTAGTTTCTGCTCGTCCCGAGCAGGTAAACGATAACAAAGATAATTTCTGGAGTGACATGCCATCATAACCTTGATCATACTATTGTAAGCATATGTAATGAATGCAACGATCAAAACAATGGTAATGCAATGAGTAAACAAATGAATCATATAGCAAAGACTTTTCATGAATAGTACTTCAAGACAAGCATCAATAAGTCTTGCATAAGAGTTAACTCATAAAGCAATAATTCAAAGTAAAGGTATTGAAGCAACACAAAGGAAGATTAAGTTTCAGCGGTTGCTTTCAACTTATAACGTGTATATCTCATGGATATTGTCAGCATAAAGTAATATAACAAGTGCAATATGCAAATATGTAGGAATCAATGCACAGTTCACACAAGTGTTTGCTTCTTGAGATGGGAGGAAATAGGGGAACTGACTCAACATAAAACTAAAAGAAAGGCCCTTCGCAGAGGGAAGCATCGATTGCTATATTTGTGCTAGAGCTTTGGTTTTGAAAACAAGAAACAATTTTGTCAACGGTAGTAATAAAGCATATGTGTTATGTAAATTATATCCTACAAGTTGCAAGCCTCATGCATAGTATACTAATAGTGCCCGCACCTTGTCCTAATTAGCTCGGATTACATGGATTATCATCGCAATACATATGTTTTAACCAAGTGTCACAAAGGGGTACCTCTATGCCGCCTGTACAAAGGTCTAAGGAGAAAGCTCGCATTGGATTTCTCGCTATTGATTATTCTCAACTTAGACATCCATACCGGGACAACATAGACAACAGATAATGGACTCCTCTTTAATGCATAAGCATTCAACAATTATTAATTTTCTCATATGAGATTGAGGATATTTGTCCAAAACTGAAACTTCCACCATGGATCATGGCTTTAGTTAGCGGCCCAATGTTCTTCTCTAACATTATGCATGCTCTAACCATTCTAGCGGTAAATCTCCCTTACTTCAGACAAGACGAACATGCATAGCAACTCACATGATATTCAACAAAGAGTAGTTGATGGCGTCCCCAGGAACATGGTTATCGCACAACAAGCAACTTAATAAGAGATAAAATGCATAAGTACATATTCAATACCACAATAGTTTTTAGGCTATTTGTCCCATGAGCTATATATTGCAAAGGTGAAGGATAGAAATTTAAAGGTAGCACTCAAGCAATTTACTTTGGAATGGCGGAGAAATACCATGTAGTAGGTAGGTATGGTGGACACAAATGGCATAGTGGTTGGCTCAAGGATTTTGGATGCATGAGAAGTATTCCCTCTCGATACAAGGTTTAGGCTAGCAAGGTTTATTTGAAACAAACACAAGGATGAACCGGTGCAGCAAAACTTACATAAAAGACATATTGTAAACATTATAAGACTCTACACCGTCTTCCTTGTCGTTCAAACTCAATACTAGAAATTATCTACACCTTAGAGAGACCAATTATGCAAACCAAATTTTAGCAAGCTCTATGTATTTCTTCATTAATAGGTGCAAAGTATATGATGCAAGAGCTTAAACATGAGCACAACAATTGCCAAGTATCACATTATCCAAGACATTCTACCAATTACTACATGTAGCATTTTCTGTTTCCAACCATATAACAATTTAACGAAGCAGTTTCAACCTTCGCCATGAACATTAAAAGTAAAGCTAAGAACACATGTGTTCATATGAACCAGCGGAGCGTGTCTCCCTCCCACACAAGCATTTATTCAAACAAAAACAAAAATGAAAGCAAACAGACGCTCCAAGTAAAGTACATAAGATGTGACCGAATAAAAATATAGTTTCAAGAGAAGGAACCTGATAATTTGTCGATGAAGAAGGGGATGTCTTGGGCATCCCCAAGCTTAGATGCTTGAGTCTTCTTGAAATATGCAGGGATGAACCACCGGGGCATCCCCAAGCTTAGAGCTTTCACTCTTCTTGATCATATTGTATCATCTCCTCTCTTGGCCCTTGAAAACTTCCTCCACACCAAACTCGAAACAAACTCATTAGAGGGTTAGTGCATAATCAAAAATTCACATGTTCAGAGGTGACACAATCATTCTTAACACTTCTGGACATTTCCCAAAGCTTCTGAAAGTTAATGGAACAAAGAAATCCATCAAACATAGCAAAACAGGCAATGCGAAATAAAAGGCAGAATCTGTCAAAACAGAACAGTCCGTAAAGACGAATTTCTAAGAGGCACCAGACTTGCTCAAATGAAAATGCTCAAATTGAATGAAAGTTGCGTACATATCTGAGGATCACACACGTAAATTGGCATAATTTTCTGAGTTACCTACAGAGAATTAGGCCCAGATTCGTGACAGACAGAAATCTGTTTCTGCGCAGTAATCCAAATCTAGTATCAACCTTACTATCAAAGACTTTACTTGGTACAACAAATGCAATAAAACTAAGATAAGGAGAGGTTGCTACAGTAGTAACAACTTCCAAGACTCAAATATAAAACAAAGTACTGTAGTAAAATAAACACATGGGTTATCTCCCAAGAAGTTCTTACTTTATAGCCTTTAAGATGGGCTCAGCAGTTTTAATGATGCACTCGCAAGAAATAGTATTTGAAGCAAAAGAGAGCATCAAGAGGCAAATTCAAAACAAATTTAAGCCTAACATGCTTCCTATGCAAGGGAATCTTGTAAATAAACAAGTTCATGAAGAGCAAAGTAACAAGCATAGGAAGATAAAACAAGTGTAGCTTCAAAAATTTCAGCACATAGAGAGGTGTTTTAGTAACATGAAAATTTCTACAACCATATTTTCCTCTCTCATAATAATATCCAGTAGCATCATGAGCAAACTCAACAATATAACTATCGCATAAAGCATTCTTATCATGAGTCTCATGCATAAAATTATTACTCTCCACATAAGCATAATCAATTTTATTAGTAATAGCGGGAGCAAATTCAACAAAGTAGCTATCATTATTATTCTCATCAATTGTAGGAGGCATAGTATAATCATCATAAAATGTACTCTCCATAGTAGGCGGTACCAAAAGACCACTATCATTATAATCATCATAAATAGGAGGCAAAGTATCATCAAAGTAAATTTTCTCCTCCATGCCCGGGGGACTAAAAAGATCATGCTCATCAAAACCAGCTTCCCCAAGCTTAGAATTTTCCATAGCATTAGCAACAATAGTATTCAAAGCATTCATATTAATAACATTCCCATTAGCATGCATATAAAGTTCCATGGGTTTTTTAATTCTCTCTTCAAACACATCATGTCCTAATTCAAGATAAAGTTCATAAAGATCTCTCATATTTTTGTTGTTTTCCATTATGCCTAACTAGTGTAAACAAGAAACAAAAAGATGCAATTGCAGGATCTAAAGGAAATAGCTTCGAGTACTTACAACGGCGGAAAATAGCTTAGTAGCCGAGATCCGGAGTGTGAGTACCTTTTACCTTTCCTCCTCGGCAACGGCGCCAGAAAAGTGCTTGATGTCTACGGGTGCTTCTATTCTTGTAGACAGTGTTGGGCCTCCAAGAGCAGAGGTTTGTAGAACAGCAGCAAGTTTCCCTTAAGTGGATCACCCAAGGTTTATCGATCTCAGGGAGGAAGAGGTCAAAGATATCCCTCTCATGCAACCCTGCAACCACAAAGCAAGAAGTCTCTTGTGTCCCCAACACACCTAATAGGTGCACTAGTTCGGCGAAGAGATAGTGAAATACAGGTGGTATGAATAAATATGAGCAGTAGTAACAGCGCCAGAAAAGTGCTTTGCTGCTACAACTGGCGTGTGGTTGATGGTGGAAATATTGCAGGCAGTACAGATGCAGTAAAACAGTAAACAAGCAGCGATTTCAGTATTTGGGAACAAGGCCTAGGGATTATACTTTCACTAGTGGACACTCTCAACATTGATCACATAACAAAATAGATAAATGCTATACTCTACACTCTCTTGTTGGATGATGAACACCACTAACTGTGTAGGATTACACGAACTCTCAATGCCGGAGTTAACAAGCTCCACAATATTCGATGTTCATATTTAAATAACCTTAGAGTGCACGACAGATCAACACAACTAAACCAAGTACTAACATAGCATGCACACTGTCACCTTCACGCTATGAAAGGAGGAATAGATCACATCAATACTATCATAGCAATAGTTAACTTCATAATCTACAAGAGATCACAATCATAACCTACGCCAAGTACTACACGATGCACACACTGTCACCATTACACCGTGCAGGAGGAATAGACTACTTTAATAACATCACTAGAGTAGCACACAGATAAATTGTGATACAAAACACATTGCAATCATAAAGAGATATAAATAAGCACTTCACTATGCCATTCATACAGTGAATAAGTATTCTGTGAAATATAGCCTAAGAGACCCACGCGGTGCACACACTGTCACCTTTACACACGTGGGACAAGGAGTCTCCGGAGATCACATAAGTAAAATCCACTTGACTAGCATAATGACATCTAGATTACAAGCATCATCATATGAATCTCAATCATGTAAGGCAGCTCATGAGATTATTGTATTGAAGTACATAGGGAGAGAGATGAACCACATAGCTACCGGTACAGCCCTTAGCCTCGATGGAGAACTACTCCCTCCTCATGGGAGATAGCAGCGGTGATGAAGATGGCGGTGGAGATGGCAGCGGTGTCGATGGAGAAGCCTTCCGGGGGCACTTCCCCGTCCCGGCGGCGTGCCGGAACAGAGACTCCTGTCCCCCAGATCTTGGCTTCGCGATGGCGGCGGCTCTAGAAGGTTTCTCGTACCGTGGCTTTTCCGTATCGAAGATTTAGGTCAGGGACCTTTATGTAGGCGAAGAGGCGGAGTCGGAGGGTCGACGAGGCGGTGACACACTAGGGGGGCGCGGCCAAGGCCTGGGCCGCGCCACCCTGGCATCTGGGGCCCACAGGGCCCTCCTCTGGTGGCTCTCGGGTGTTTTGGAAGCTTCGTGTGATTCTAAGATGCTGGGCGTTGATTTTGTCCAATTCCGAGAATATTTCCCTACTAGGATTTCTGAAACCAAAAACAGCAGAAAACAGGAACTGGCACTTCGGCATCTCGTCAATAGGTTAGTTCCGGAAAATGCATAAATATGACATAAAGTATGCATAAAACATGTAGATATCATCAATAATGTGGCATGGAACATAAGAAATTATCGATACGTCGGAGACGTATCAGTGGTGCGGCCGCCTCTCGGCTCTTCCCCGTCTCCCCTTTGGACTCCGTCTTTGTGAGAGAAAAATAGGAACTTCAGCTTTTGTTTCATCCAATTCCGAGAGTATTTCCAGAATAACTTTTCAGAAATACAAAAACAACAGAAAACAGGAACTGGCACTGTGGCATCTTGTTAATAGGCTAGTTCCAGAAAATGCATAAAAATGACACGAAGCGTAAACAAAACATATAGCAATTGGTGTAAAACAAGCATGGAACATCAAAAATTATAGATACGTTTGCAACGTATCAGTGAGTGATGTCTACGCACGCTTCTATTCCTGTAGACAGTGTTGGGCCTCCAAAAGCAGAGGTTTGTAGAACAACAGCAAGTTTCCCTTAAGTGAATCACCCAAGGTTTATCGAACTCAGGGAGGAAGAGGTCAAAGATATCCCTCTCAAGCAACCCTGCAATCACGATACAAGAAGTCTCTTGTGTCCCCAACACACCTAATACACTTGTCAGATGTATAGGTGCACTAGTTCGGTGAAGAGATAGTGAAATACAAGTAATATGGATGAATATGAGTGGTAATAACAATCTGAAATAAATATTGCAGCGAGTAAACATGTAACAGAACAGTAAATAAACGGTGTTTCAATGCTTAGAAACAAGGCCTAGGGATCATACTTTCACTAGTGGACACTCTCAACATTGCAATCATAAAGGAATATAAATAAGCACTTCACTATGCTATTCTGAATTACTCTCTGGCAAGATAACGAACACTAATTCATCATGTAGGCAAACCTTAAAGATGTATTCCCAAGTACTAATAAACACCCCACGCTGTCACTGTGAGCATTCATAGGAGGTACTAACACACCACAATTTCATAGAGACATCCAACTCAAATCATAACTCAGTGAACAAGTATTCTGTGAAATATAGCCTAAGAGACCCACACGGTGCACACACTGTCACCTTTACACACGTGGGACAAGGAGTCTCCGGAGATCACATAAGTAAAATCCACTTGAATAGCATAATGACATCTAGATTACAAAGCTCATCATATGGATCTCAATCATGTAAGGCAGCTCATGAGATCATTGTATTGAAGTACATGGGAGAGAGAGATTAACCACATAGCTACCGGTACAGCCCTTAGCCTCGATGGAGAACTACTCCCTCCTCATGGGAGACAACAGCGGTGATGAAGATGGCGGTGGTGTCGATGGAGATGCCTTCCGGGGGCAATTCCCCGTCCCGGCGGCGTGCCGGAACAGAGACTTCTGTCCCCCAGATCTTGGCTTCGCGATGGCGGCGGCTCTGGAAGGTTTCTCGTACCGTGGCTTATTCGTCTCGAAGATTTAGGTCAGGGAGGCTTATATAGGCGAAGAGTCGGAGTTGGAAGGGTTCTGGGGGGTCCACACACCAGGGGGGCGCGCCCCCCCTCTGGCCGTGCCGCCACCATGTGTGGAGCCCCCAGGGCTCCCCTCTGGTCCCTCTCTGGCTCTCTGGAAGCTTCCGTGAAATATAAGATACTGGGCTTTGATTTCGTCCAATTCCGAGAATATTTCCTTACTAGGATTTCTGAAACCAAAAACAGCAGAAAACAGGAACTGGCACTTCGGCATCTTGTCAATAGGTTAGTTCCGGAAAATGCATAATAATGACATAAAGTGTGTATAAAACATGTGAGTATCATCATAAAACAAGCATGGAACATAAGAAATTATAGATACGTTTGATACGTATCAGCATCCCCAAGCTTAGTTCCTACTCGTCCTCGAGTAGGTAAACGATAACAAAGATAATTTCTGAAGTGACATGCTACCATAATCTTGATCAGTACTATTGTAAAGCGTATGAGATGAATGAAGTGATTCAAAGCAATGGTAAAGACAATGAGTAAACAACTTAATCATATAGCAAAGACTTTTCATGAATAGTACTTTCTAGACAAGCATCAATAAGTCTTGCATAGGAGTTAACTCATAAAGCAATAGATTCAAAGTAAAGGCATTGAAGCAACACAAAGGAAGATTTAAGTTTCAGCAGTTGCTTTCAACTTGTAACATGTATATCTCATGGATAATTGTCATCATAAAGCAATATAACAAGTGCAATAGGTAAACATGTAAGAATCAATGCACACAGTTGACACAAGTGTTTGCTTCTAAGATAGAAAGAAGTAGGCAAACTGAATCAACATAAAAGTAAAAGAATGGCCCTTCGAAGAGGGAAGCATGGATTGCTATATTTGTGCTAGAGCTTTTATTTTGAAAACATAGAAACAATTTTGTCAACGGTAGTAATAAAGCATATGTGTTATGTATAAGACATCCTATAAGTTGCAAGCCTCATGCATAGATTACCAATAGTGCCCGCACCTTGTCCTAAATAGCTTGGATTTACATGGATTATCATCGCATAACATATGTTTTAACCAAGTGTCACAAAGGGGTACCTCTATGTCGCCTGTACAAAGGTCTAAGGAGAAAGCTCGCATTTGATTTCTCTCTTTTGATTATTCTCAACCTAGACATCCATACCGGGACAACATAGACAACAGATAATGGCTCCTCTTTAATTCATAAGCGTTCAACAACAAATAATATTCTCATAAGAGATTGAGGATTGTTGTCCAAACTGAAACTTCCACCATGGATCATGGCTTTAGTTAGCGGCCCAATGTTCTTCTCTAACAATATGCATGCTCAAACCATTCAACTCATGATAAATCACCCTTACTTCAGACAAGACGAACATGCATAGCAACTCACATGATATTCAACAAAGTGTAATAGTTGATGGCGTCCCCAGGAACATGGTTACCGCTCAACAAGCAACTTATAAGAAATAAGATACATAAGTACATATTCAATACCACAATAGTTTTTTAAGCTATTTTTCCCATGAGCTATATATTGCAAAGACAAAAAATGGAATTTTAAAGGTAGCACTCAAGCAATTTACTTTGGAATGGCAGAGAAATACCATGTAGTAGGTTGGTATGGTGGACACAAATGGCATAGTTTTTGGCTCAAGGATTTGGATGCACGAGAAGTAATCCCTCTCAATACCAGGCTTTGGCTAGCAAGGTTGTTTGAAGCAAACACAAGTATGAACCGGTACAGCAAAACTTACATAAAAACATATTGCAAGCATTATAAGACTCTACACTGTCTTCCTTGTTGTTCAAACGCTTACCAGAAAATATCTAGACTTTAGAGAGACCAATCATGCAAACCAAATGTCAACAAGCTCTACAGTATTTCTTCACTAATAGGTGCAAAGTACATGATGCAAGAGCTTAAACATGAACACAAAAATTGCCAAGTATCAAATTTATTCAAGACATTATACCATTTACCACATGTAGCATTTTCTGTTTCCAACCATATAACAATTAACGAAGCAGTTTCAACCTTCGCTATGAACATTAAGAATAAAGCTAAGAACATATGTGTTCATATGCAACAGCGGAGCGTGTCTCTCTCCCACACAAGCATTTATTCAGAGAATGAAAATAACAAAAACGAAAATAAAAGCACACAGACGCTCCAAGTAAAGTACATAAGATGTGACAGAATAAAAATATAATTTCAATAGAAGAAACCTGATAAATTGTTGATGGAGAAGGGGATGCCTTGGGCATCCCCAAGCTTAGATGCTTGCGTCTTCTTGAAATATGCAGGGATGAACCACGGGGGCATCCCCAAGCTTAGAATTTTCACTCTTCTTGATCATATATCATCCTCCTCTCCTGACCCTTGAAAACTTCCTCCACACCAAACTCAAAACAACTCATTAGAGGGTTAGTGCATAATCAAAAATTCACATGTTCAGAGGTGACACAATCATTCTTAACACTTCTGGACATTGACCAAGGCTACTGAAAGTTAATGGAACAAAGAAATCCATCCAACACAGCAAAAGAGGCAATGCGAAATAAAAGGCAGAATCTGTCAAAACAGAACAGTCCGTAAAGACAAATTTTTCTGGGGCACTAAACTTGCTCAGATGAAAATGCTCAAATTGAATGAAAGTTGCGTACATATCTGAGGATCACGCTGATACGTCTCCGACGTATCGATAATTTCTTATGTTCCATGCCACATTATTGATGATATCTACATGTTTTATGCACACTTTATGTCATATTTATGCATTTTCCGGCACTAACCTATTGACGAGATGCCGAAGGGCCAGTTGCTGTTTTCTGCTGTTTTTGGTTTCAGAAATCCTAGTAAGGAAATATTCTCGGAATTGGACGAAATCAACGCCCAGCATCTTAGAATCCCCGGAAGCATCCAGAACACCCGAGAGCCGCCAGAGGGGGGCCACAGGGGCCCCAGATGACAAGGTGGCGCGGCCAGGGCCTGGGCCGCGCCCCCCTAGTGTGTTGTCGCCTCATTGACCTTCCGACGCCGCCTCTTCGCCTATATAAAGGTCCCTGACCTAAATCTTCGATACGGAAAAAGCCACGGTACGAGAAACCTTCCAGAGCTGCCGCCATCGCGAAGCCAAGATCTGGGGGACAGGAGTCTCTGTTCCGGCACGCCGCCGGGACGGGGAAGTGCCCCCGGAAGGCTTCTCCATCGACACCACCGCCATCTTCATCACCGCTGCTATCTCCCATGAGGAGGGAGTAGTTCTCCATCGAGGCTAAGGGCTGTACCGGTAGCTATGTGGTTCATCTCTCTCCCTATGTACTTCAATACAATGATCTCATGAGCTGCCTTACATGATTGAGATTCATATGAGTTTTGTATCACAATTCATCTATGTGCTACTCTAGTGATGTTATTAAAGTAGTCTATTCCTCCTCCATGATGTAATGTTGGCAGTGTGTGCATCATGAAGTACTTGGTTTATGCTATGATTGTGATCTCTTGTAGATTATGAAGTTAACTATTACTATGATGGTATTGATGTGATCTATTCCTCCTTTCATAGCGTGATGGTCACAGTGTGCATGCTATGTTAGTACTTGGTTTGGTTGTGTTGATCTATCTTGCACTCTAAGGTTATTTAAATATGAATATCGAATATTGTGGAGCTTGTTAACTCCGGCATTGAGGGTTCTTGTAGCCCTACGCAATTAGTGGTGTTCATCATCCAACAAGAGAGTGTAGAGTCTAGCATCTATCTATTTATTTATGTGATCAATGTTGAGAGTGTCCACTAGTGAAAGTATAATCCCTAGGCCTTGTTCCTAAATACTGCTATCGCTGCTTGTTTACTGTTCTACTGCATCTGTATTGTCCGCAATATTACCACCATCAACCACACGCCAGTCCTGGACAGCAAAGCACTTTTCTGGTGCCGTTACTACTGCTCATACTTATTCATACCACCTGTATTTCACTATCTCTTCGCCGAACTAGTGCACCTATTAGGTGTGTTGGGGACACAAGAGACTTCTTGCTTTGTGGTTGCAGGGTTGCATGAGAGGGATATCTTTGACCTCTTCCTCCCTGAGATCGATAAACCTTGGGTGATCCACTTAAGGGAAACTTGCTGCTGTTCTACAAACCTCTGCTCTTGGAGGCCCAACACTGTCTACAAGAATAGAAGCACCCGTAGACATCAAGCACTTTTCTGGCGCCGTTGCCGGGGAGGAAAGGTAAAAGACACTCATACTCCGGTTCCTGTGTAGAGATTTCTTTCTGGCGCTATTGTGTTTGTGCTCGAAGCTATTTCCTTTAGATCCTGCAATTGCATCTTTTTGTTTCTTGTTTACACTAGTTAGGCATAATGGAAAACAACAAAAATATGAGAGATCTTTATGAACTTTATCTTGAATTAGGACATGATGTGTTTGAAGAGAGAATTAAAAAACCCATGGAACTTTATATGCATGCTAATGGGAATGTTATTAATATGAATGCTTTGAACACTATTGTTGCTAATGCTATGGAAAATTCTAAGCTTGGGGAAGCTGGCTTTGATGAGCATGATCTTTTTAGTCCTCCGGGCATGGAGGAGAAAATTTACTTTGATGATACTTTGCCTCCTATTTATGATGATTATAATGATAGTAGTCTTTTGGTTCCGCCTGTTATGGAGGATAAATTTGATTATGAATACAATATGCCTCCTATATTTGATGATGAGAATAATAATGATAGCTACTTTGTTGAATTTGCTCCCACTACAACTAATAAAATTGATTATGCTTATGTTGGGAGTAATAATAATTTTATGCATGAGACTCATGATAAGAATGCTTTATGTGATAGTTATATTGTTGAGTTTGCTCATGATACTACTGAAAGTTATTATGAGAGAGGAAAATATGGTTGTAGAAATTTTCATGTTACTAAAATACCTCTCTATGTGCTGAAATTTTTGAAGCTGCACTTGTTTTATCTTTCTATGCTTGTTGCATTATGCTTCATGAACTTGTTTATTTACAAGATTCCTTTTCATAGGAAGCATGTTAGACTTAAATGTGTTTTGAATTTGCCTCTTGATGCTCTCTTTTGCTTCAAATACTATTTCTTGCGAGTGCATCATTAAAACTGCTGAGCCCATCTTAATGGCTATAAAGAAAGAACTTCTTGGGAGATAACCCATGTGTTATTTTACTACAGTACTTTTATTTTATATTTGAGTCTTGGAAGTTGTTACTACTGTAGCAACCTCTCCTTATCTTAGTTTTGTTGAATTGTTGTGCCAAGTAAAGTCTTTGATAGCAAGGTTCATACTAGATTTGGATTACTGCGCAGAAACAGATTTCTTTGCTGTCACGAATCTGGGCAAAATTCTCTGTAGGTAACTCAGAAAATTATGCCAATTTACGTGAGTGATCCTCAGATATGTACGCAACTTTCATTCAATTTGAGAATTTTCATTTGAGCAAGTCTGGTACCTCTTTAAAATTCGTCTTTACGGACTGTTCTGTTTTGACAGATTCTGCCTTTTATTTCGCATTGCCTTTTTTGCTATGTTGGATGGATTTCTTTGTTCCATTAACTTTCAGTAGCTTTGAGCAATATCCAGAAGTATTAAGAATGATTGTGTCACCTCTGAACATATGAATTTTTGATTATGCACTAACCCTCTAATGAGTTTGTTTCGAGTTTGGTGTGGAGGAAGTTTTCAAGGGTCAAGAGAGGAGGATGATATACTACGATCAAGAAGGGTGAAAAGTCTAAGCTTGGGGATGCCCCGGTGGTTCATCCCTGCATATTTGAAGAAGACTCAAGCATCTAAGCTTGGGGATGCCCAAGGCATCCCCTTCTTCATCGACAAATTATCAGGTTCCTTCTCTTGAAACTATATTTTTATTCGGTCACATCTTATGTACTTTACTTGGAGCGTCTGTATGTTTTTGTTTTTGTTTTTGTTTGAATAAATGTTTGTGTGGGAGAGAGACACGCTCCGCTGGTTCGTATGAACACATGTGTTCTTAGCTTTTAATGTTCATGGCGAAGGTTGAAACTGTTTCGTTAATTGTTATATGGTTGGAAACGGGAAATGCTACATGTAGTAATTGGTATGATATCTTGAATAATGTGATACTTGGCAATTGTTGTGCTCATGTTTAAGCTCTTGCATCATATACTTTGCACCTATTAATGAAGAAATACGTAGAGCTTGCTAAAATTTGGTTTGCATAATTGGTCTCTCTAAGGTCTAGATAATTTCTAGTAAAGAGTTTGAACAACAAGGAAGACGGTGTAGAGTCTTATAATGTTTACAATATGTCTTTTATGTGAGTTTTGCTGCACCAGTTCATCCTTGTGTTTGTTTCAAATAGCCTTGCTAGCCTAAGCCTTGTATCGAGAGGGAATACTTCTCATGCATCCAAAATCCTTGAGCCAAACACTATGCCATTTGTGTCCACCATACCTACCTACTACATGGTATTTCTCCGCCATTCCAAAGTAAATTGCTTGAGTGCTACCTTTAAAATTTCTATCCTCTACCTTTGCAATATATAGCTCATGGGACAAATAGCGTAAAAACTATTGTGGTATTGAATATGTACTTATGCACTTTATCTCTTATTAAGTTGCTTGTTGTGCGATAACCATGTTCCTGGGGACGCCATCAACTACTCTTTGTTGAATATCATGTGAGTTGCTATGCATGTCCGTCTTGTCTGAAGTAAGGGAGATTTACCGCTAGAATGGTTAGAGCATGCATAATGTTAGAGAAGAACATTGGGCCGCTAACTAAAGCCATGATCCATGGTGGAAGTTTCAGTTTTGGACGAATATCCTCAATCTCATATGAGAAAATTAATTGTTGTTGAATGCTTATGCATAAAAGAGGAGTCCATTATCTGTTGTCTATGTTGTCCCGGTATGGATGTCTAAGTTGAGAATAATCAATAGCGAGAAATCCGATGCGAGCTTTCTCCTTAGACCTTTGTACAGGCGGCATAGAGGTACCCCTTTGTGACACTTGGTTAAAACATATGCATTGCAATGATAATCCAGGTAATCCGAGCTAATTAGGACAAGGTGCGGGCACTATTAGTATACTATGCATGAGGCTTGCAACTTGTAAGATATAATTTACATAACACATATGCTTTATTACTACCGTTGACAAAATTGTTTCTTGTTTTCAAAATCAAAGCTCTAGCAAAAATATAGCAATCGATGCTTTCCTCTTTGAAGGACCATTCTTTTACTTTTATGTTGAGTCAGTTCACCTATCTCTCTCCACCTCAAGAAGCAAACACTTGTGTGAACTGTGCATTGATTCCTACATACTTGCATATTGCACTTGTTATATTACTTTGCATTGACAACTATCCATGAGATATACATGTTATAAGTTGAAAGCAACCGCTGAAACTTCATCTTCCGTTGTGTTGCTTCAATACCTTTACTTTGAATTATTGCTTTATGAGTTAACTCTTATGCAAGACTTATTGATGCTTGTCTTGAAGTACTATTCATGAAAAGTCTTTGCTATATGATTCAATTGTTTACTCATGTCATTTACCATTGTTTTGATCGCTGCATTCATTACATGTGCTTACAATAGTATGATCAAGGTTATGATGGCATGTCACTCCAGAAATTATCTTTGTTATCGTTTACCTGCTCGGGACGAGCAGAAACTAAGCTTGGGGATGCTGATACGTCTCCGACGTATCGATAATTTCTTATGTTCCATGCCACATTATTGATGATATCTACATGTTTTATGCACACTTTATGTCATATTTATGCATTTTCCGGCACTAACCTATTGACGAGATGCCGAAGGGCCAGTTGCTGTTTTCTGCTGTTTTTGGTTTCAGAAATCCTATTAAGGAAATATTCTCGGAATTGGACGAAATCAACGCCCAACATCTTAGAATCCCCGGAAGCATCCAGAACACCCGAGAGCCGCCAGAGGGGGGCCACAGGGGCCCCAGATGACAAGGTGGCGCGGCCAGGGCCAGGGCCGCGCCCCCCTAGTGTGTTGTCGCCTCGTTGACCTTCCGACACCGCCGCTTCGCCTATATAAAGGTCCCTGACCTAAATCTTCGATACGGAAAAAGCCACGGTACGAGAAACCTTCCAGAGCCGCCGCCATCGCAAAGCCAAGATCTGGGGGACATGAGTCTCTGTTCCGGCACGCCGCCGGGACGGGGAAGTGCCCCTGGAAGGCTTCTCCATCGACACCACCGCCATCTTCATCACCACTGCTGTCTCCCATGAGGAGGGAGTAGTTCTCCATCGAGGCTCGGGGCTGTACCGGTAGCTATGTGGTTAATCTCTCTCCTATGTACTTCAATACAATGATCTCATGAGCTGCCTTACATGATTGAGATTCATATGAGTTTTGTATCACAATTCATCTATGTGCTACTCTAGTGATGTTATTAAAGTAGTCTATTCCTCCTCCATGATGTAATGTTGGCAGTGTGTGCATCATGAAGTACTTGGTTTATGCTATGATTGTGATCTCTTGTAGATTATGAAGTTAACTATTACTATGATGGTATTGATGTGATCTATTCCTCCTTTCATAGCGTGATGGTCACAGTGTGCATGCTATGTTAGTACTTGGTTTGGTTGTGTTGATCTATCTTGCACTCTAAGGTTATTTAAATATGAATATCGAATATTGTGGAGCTTGTTAACTCCGGCATTGAGGGTTCTTGTAGCCCTACGCAATTAGTGGTGTTCATCATCCAACAAGAGAGTGTAGAGTCTAGCATCTATCTATTTATTTATGTGATCAATGTTGAGAGTGTCCACTAGTGAAAGTATAATCCCTAGGCCTTGTTCCTAAATACTGCTATCGCTGCTTGTTTACTGTTCTACTGCATCTGTATTGTCCGCAATATTACCACCATCAACCACACGCCAGTCCTGGACAGCAAAGCACTTTTCTGGTGCCGTTACTACTGCTCATACTTATTCATACCACCTGTATTTCACTATCTCTTCGCCGAACTAGTGCACCTATTAGGTGTGTTGGGGACACAAGAGACTTCTTGCTTTGTGGTTGCAGGGTTGCATGAGAGGGATATCTTTGACCTCTTCCTCCCTGAGATCGATAAACCTTGGGTGATCCACTTAAGGGAAACTTGCTGCTGTTCTACAAACCTCTGCTCTTGGAGGCCCAACACTGTCTACAAGAATAGAAGCACCCGTAGACATCACACGCACGTAAATTGGCAGATTTTTCTGAGTTACCTACAGAGAACCCTGCCCAAATTCATGACAGCAAGAAATCTGTTTCTGCGCAGTAATCCAAACCTAGTATCAACCTTACTATCAAAGACTTCACTTGGCACAACAATGCAACAAAATAAAGATAAGGAGAGGTTGGTACAGTAGTAACAACTTCCAAGACTCAAATATAAAATAAAATTGTTGTAGTAAAATAAAAACATGGGTTATCTCCCAAGAAGTGCTTTCTTTATAGCCATTAAGATGGGCTCAACAATTTAAATGATGCACTCAAAAGAAATAAAAGTTGAAGCAAAAGAGAGCATCAAAAACCAAATTCAAAACACATTTAAGTCTAACCCACTTCCTATGCATAGGAATCTTGTACACAAATAAATTCATGAAGCATAATGCAACAAGTATAGAAAGATAAAACAAGTGTAACTTCAAAAATTTCAGCATATAGAGAGGTGTTTTAGTAACGTGAAAATTTCTACAACCATATTTTCCTCTCTCATAAAGATTTTCAGTAGCATCATGAACAAACTCAACAATATAACTATCACATGAAGCATTCTTATCATGAGTCTCATGCATAAAATTATTACTCTCCACATAAGCATAATCAATTTGATTAGTAATAGTGGGAGCAAATTCAACAAAGTAGCTATCATTATTATTCTCATCAAGTGTAGGAGGCATAGTATAATCATAATAAAATTTACTCTCCATAGTAGGTGGCACCAAAAGACTACTATCATTATAATCATCATAAATGGGAGGCAAAGTATCATCAAAGTAAATTTTCTCCTCCATGCTTGGGGGACTAAAAATATCATGCTCATCAAAACCAGCTTCCCCAAGCTTAGAATTTTCCATATCATTAGCAACAATTGTGTTCAAAGAGTTCATACTAATATCATTGCTACTAGCATGCAAATAAGGTTCCATAGGTTTTTTAAATTTTCGCATCAAACAATCCATGTCTTAACTCAGGAAATAGCTTAAAAAGCTCATAGTTGCTTTCCATTATGCCTAACTAGTGAAATAAAAACAAGAAACAAAAAGATGCAATTGCAGGATCTAAAGGAAATAGCTTCGAGCACTTACAACGGCGCCAGAAAATAGCTTAGTTGCCTGGGACCAGAGTGTGAGTGCCTTTTACCTTTCCTCCCCGGCAACGGCGCCAGAAAATAGCTTGATGTCTACGCACGCTTCTATTCCTGTAGACAGTGTTGGGCCTCCAAGAGCAGAGGTTTGTAGAACAGCAGCAAGTTTCCCTTAAGTGAATCACCCAAGGTTTATCGAACTCAGGGAGGTAGAGGTCAAAGATATCCCTCTCAAGCAACCCTGCAATCACGATACAAGAAGTCTCTTGTGTCCCCAACACACCTAATACACTTGTCGGATGTATAGGTGCACTAGTTCGGCGAAGAGATAGTGAAATACAAATAATATGGATGAATATGAGTGGTAATAACAATCTGAAATAAATATTGCAGCGAGTAAACATGTAACAGAACAGTAAATAAACGGTGTTTCAATGCTTAGAAACAAGGCCTAGGGATCATACTTTCACTAGTGGACACTCTCAACATTGCAATCATAAAGGAATATAAATAAGCACTTCACTATGCTATTCTGAATTACTCTCTGGCAAGATAACGAACACTAATTCATCATGTAGGCAAACCTTAAAGATGTATTCCCAAGTACTAATAAACACCCCACGCTGTTACTGTGAGCATTCATAGGAGGTACTAACACACCACAATTTCATAGATACGTCCAACTCAAATCATAACTCAGTGAACAAGTATTCTGTGAAATATAGCCTAAGAGACCCACACGGTGCACACACTGTCACCTTTACACACGTGGGACAAGGAGTCTCCGGAGATCACATATGTAAAATCCACTTGAATAGCATAACGACATCTAGATTACAAAGCTCATCATATGGATCTCAATCATGTAAGGCAGCTCATGAGATCATTGTATTGAAGTACATGGGAGAGAGAGATTAACCACATAGCTACCGGTACAGCCCTTAGCCTCGATGGAGAACTACTCCCTCCTCATGGGAGACAGCAGTGGTGATGAAGATGGCGGTGGTGTCGATGGAGATGCCTTCCGGGGGCAATTCCCCGTCCCGGCGGCGTGCCGGAACAGAGACTTCTGTCCCCCAGATCTTGGCTTCGCGATGGCGGCGGCTCTGGAAGGTTTCTCGTACCGTGGCTTATTCGTCTCGAAGATTTAGGTCAGGGAGGCTTATATAGGCGAAGAGTCGGAGTCGAAAGGGTTCTGGGGGGGGGGGTCCACACACCAGGGGGGTGCCCCCCCTCTGGCCGCGCCGCCACCATGTGTGGGGCCCCCAGGGCTCCCCTCTAGTCCCTCTCTGGCTCTCTGGAAGCTTCCGTGAAATATAAGATACTGGGCTTTGATTTCGTCCAATTCCGAGAATATTTCCTTACTAGGATTTCTGAAACCAAAAACAGCAGAAAACAGGAACTGGCACTTCGGCATCTTGTCAATAGGTTAGTTCCGGAAAATGCATAATAATGACATAAAGTGTGTATAAAACATGTGAGTATCATCATAAAACAAGCATGGAACATAAGAAATTATAGATACGTTTGAGACGTATCAGTGAGCAAAAGAGGGACAAAACGAGTACGAGAAGGATGGCTTTATCGTGGATGATGCCGATGAACATGAGAAGGAGAAAGTAGAGGAAGCCATAGCTGGTGATGAGAAGAGGAGGGACAAAGTGAGTACAAGAAGGATGGCTTCATCGTGGATGACGCCGATGAAGATGAGGAGGAGGAAGAAGAGGAAGCCAGAGTTGGTGGTGAGCAGATGAGGAACAAAATGAGTACGAGAAGGATGGCTTCATCGTGGATGACGCCGATGAAGACGAGGAGGAGGAAGAAGAGGGAAGCCAGAGCTGGTGGTGACCGAAGGAGGGACAAAACGACTATGATAAGGTTGGCTTCATCGGGGGTGATGTCGATGAAGATGACGAGGAGCAAGAAGAGGGAATCCAGAGCTTGTGGTGAGCAGAGGAGGGACAAAACAAGTACGAGAAGGATGGTTTCATAGTGGATGATGCCGATGAGGGACAAAACGAGTACGACGTCCTTTCGGAGGAACCAACCGAGACTAAAGGGTTTTTTCAGCAGGGTAACTTTTAGTCCCTTTTGTTGGGTGCAACCGGGACTAAAGCTGGATTTTTAATGCCATCTAACAAAATTGTCGGTGGAATAAGGACGCGTGGGTGGACACACTACTCGGCGAGATAAGGCATGCGCACGACGTCCTATCGGAGGAACAAGACGAAGGAGAAAGCAGCGCCAGGCCTATAAAAGGAGCGTTACTAATCGCAAGCAGCTCAACAAGCCAACCAAAAAGTAGGGAGCTTCATCCTCATGGCCGGGGGAAAGGGTTGGTAAATCTCCCGTGGTGGAGCTTTTCGAAGATGTCGTTGGTGCGCACGCCATACGACATCTTCGAGGAGCTCGCCCCGGGAAAATTTCCCTACAAGCCCGTGAACGCCTCCATCTCCATTGTTGGTCTATTCCTATCAACAACCTCTTCCCTCTCCTGCAACCTCTATTTAATCAATAATATATTATGTAACAATAATATTGGAGCATTGAACATAAGTATTACCTTGATTCCTTGCATCTAAATCAATAAAAATAGAAAATTTGAACTAATGCACAGTTCTACAAGATTATAAGATGAAAATAGCGACCGCCAGAACGAATTTCAGCGAAATTCCAATGTAAATCGACCGAAATATCAACCATAAGAATAAAAACCAAGAGAAATATCGGCTATCACTGAAAATCGATCAAAATATCGATGCCGGCGATAAATTGTTCGATATGCCAAAGTCTTATCGCCACATGCCCCAAAGTACCATGGTAGACATGCCTGTGATATCTTATAATTTGTAAGCAATGCGATATTTTATAATTTGTAGACTAGATGATTTTTTTAAGGAGACTATATGATCTTGATTATATGCGCACATGAATGGGAATGGTGTTTTGGCTCATGGGATATGCTTCCTTTATTTTAAAATGCATCTTAGATATATTGAAAATGTCAAAAAGTTAAAACAAAGAATCACACGTATATCCTGTGCTACATGCCCACAAAGTTGTTTCATGAAAAATCGTCTGGTCGTGTGACATGTGGAAAAAACAAAATTCAATGCTCAAAATAAAGCTTTTCACAAGATAATTTCTCTTTTTTTTACATAGACCACAAAATATCGCTTTTCGCGAAACTTGACGAGCGCACGTATATTGTGGAGATGTTCATATACATTTTTTTGTCAATTTTTTTGACACTTCTTAGTAAGAGTATGTTTTTTTTAATGTAGATGGATTATACACACACCCAGAAGCCGAATTAAATTTCCATCATCAAATGGGGAACATCCCATATACTAATTCTAACACAAACTTCTACTACACGGTGGCCCTGATTTCGTGCTACTGCTCCTGTTATCAGTGCCCCACTCGTACTACACGGAGTAGTTCATACAGTCGACGCCGTCTCGGAGTCCGATGAACGAAGAAGAAAGTGTGAACCGATCGATGACACGATCAGTGGTTATAGCACACCATTTGTATGCTTCGTGTCCCTAAACCACTAGCGACCACTGCCTATTGTGAAACAGCAAAATCAATGGGCTTGCCCCGTTTGTCTACCCCCACAATGAGAGCAGCTGAGATCGATCCATGGCGCCGTTGAATGTCACGTGGAAGGTGCAGCGCAACTGCATGGCCAGTTGGCCACCCCGGCCGGCCAGCGTGGTTCCCTGGGGGAGAGTTCTTCGTGAACTGCCCACACCGGCAAGCAAGAAGACGTCCAACCGATTTCGCTGACGCCTTCATTGCGCCATTAACTCCCCCGTTCACCACCTCAACTACTCACTGCCCGCTCCTCCACTTAAACCCCCCTCTCCGGCCTCCCACTTCAACCACGCCATTGCGCACCAATGCCAGCCTAGCGAGCAGCCTAGATTTACCTCCGTAGCTTAGCAAGATCCGTCGCCGTACGCGCGTGCCACTTGATCCGAGACCGATGGAGACGCAGCTCGCGGCCGTGCTCGCCTCGCTCGCCCTCGGCGGCGCGCTCATCGTGCTCCTCTTCGGCAAGTGGTGGCAGCCGCTGGCCGACGGCGA
This sequence comes from Lolium perenne, assembly GCF_019359855.2. Taxonomy (NCBI): domain Eukaryota; kingdom Viridiplantae; phylum Streptophyta; class Magnoliopsida; order Poales; family Poaceae; genus Lolium; species Lolium perenne. The sequence goes on from NC_067247.2 coordinate 316,461,215, forward strand.
CAAGCGCGTCAAGGAGCTGGACGACGCCGTCGAGGCCCTGCTGCAGCTGCGCGCCGACCTGCTCAAGCAGCTGGACGGCGCTCCCGAGCCGGAGCAGCCGCGCGCGTGGCTGCGGCGCGTGCAGGACGCGCAGGACGAGGTGGGCTCCATCAAGGCGCGCCACGACGCCGGCCAGCTCTACGTCGTCCGCCTCCTGCACTACTTCCTCACCACCGGCCCCGTCGCCGGGCTGGCCGAGAAGCAGCTCAAGATCGTGCGCGCCATCCAGGAGCAGGGCGCGGCGCTGCTCGAGGCCGCGCTGGCCACGCCGCAGGCGCCGCCGCCCCTGCTCCTCCAGCCCGAGGAGCTGGAGCTCCCGCCCGGGACGGGGTCCGCCAGAGCCTGCCTCAACGACGCGCTCCGCTTCCTCGGCGACTGCGACGCCGCGCTCGGCGTCTGGGGCGCCGGCGGCGTGGGCAAGACCACGCTGCTGAGGCAGGTGCGCGACGTGTGCGGCCGCGTCGCGCCCTTCTTCGACCACGTCTTCCTCGTGGCGGCGTCCAGGGACTGCACTGTGGCGGATCTCCAGAGCGAGGTCGTCGCCGTGCTCGGCCTGCGGGAGGCGCCCACCGAGCAGGCGCAGGCTGCCGGCATCCTCAGCTTCCTCAGGGACAAGAGCTTCCTGCTTCTGCTGGACGGCGTGTGGGAGCGCCCGGACTTGGAGAGGGTTGGCATCCCGCAGCCATTTGGCGTGGTGGCCGGTAGGGTGAGGAAGGTGATCGTGTCATCCAGGAGCGAGGCGGTGTGCGCCGACATGGGCTGCCGCAACAAGATCAAGATGGAGTGCATGAATGAAGAAGATGCGTGGAGCCTGTTTGAAGCCAATGTTGGCGAGGAGGCCATCCGTGGCGGCACTCAGATCTCCACGCTAGCAAGACAGGTAATAACCTCGATCTATCTCTAATTTGTTCAGATCGTACCATACCACTGTGCATTTGCCGGGATTTTCTGTCTATTAGCTGTTTTCTCCTGAAACAGGGGTGTACATCTTTTTGCACATGGACATGTGTCACACATGTTTGGTTGATTTGATAATTTCCAAGGCACTTCAGAAGTCTTGGAATTTTCTAAGTTTTGTTAGATGTACATTGTGGATGGTGTGTATTTTACACAAAAAACAAAATTTATGATCCACACTTAATGCACCAATTTATCAATGTGCACACCTGCATTGACCTACACATACACACGCATACTCTAAAACAAGAAAGAACATAAACAGTAATGCTGTCTCTGATATTAGTTATTTTGATTCATTTTGATCAGACCTTGAGAATTAGTTGGGCTAGAGACATCATTTGTAAGCAGCGAGCGATCTAGGCTACACGAGGGTTAGCCTACAAATTATTTGAGGAAAACTTGAAAGTGAAGAAAGTGAAGAAAATTGAGCGTTAAAATTGAGTAGTGATTTTTTGGCAAACTATGCTAGAATTAATGCTCATACCGCAGTATGGCTGGCCTCTAGTCGAGACGGTTTAGCAAGGATGTGCCTAGAGATTGTAATTCCTGATGTTTTTTAGTAACACAAGTTTCGTTTGCAAAATTTAAAAAATTAGAAAGGGATTTGATAGTTTTCAAAAATGTGTGATCAGTCAAGTCCTATACCGTTTGTTCGCGTTGTGATTCGTGCATATGAATTGCAAGTTAGGTTGCAACTGAGTTTTTTTTTTCAGTTGTAAGTTAAGTTGCAAGTGGGGATGTAACTAAGAAAAAAATTGAACCATTAGATTCGATTTGTCATTCATGCTAGTCGTCATGAGTTACAACTGAGATTTGATGACATCATCTGACTGAGAATGAGTTAGTTCTCAGTCGACTGAGAAAAATGCACACCCTTTAGAAAACTCCGAGAGTTTGAAACCCAAGAAGATTAGTTGTTTGCTAGTGAGGGAGGGGCTTGTCACCCCAACCTCCGTTTGTGGTGGTGGAGGGAGAGGGTACTGATTTTTGGTGAATTTCATTTGCATGAATGATATGTCATATGTGTCCCCGATCAGTGGTTGCATAACCTATCTGATCCCTGCATCATAAAAATTAATGCCACTCCCACTCCTCCGGGTGGCAATAATGAATCAAAAATTCATAGTATATGGATAATGGCAAATAGATAATGCTAATAATATTGTCTTCTCATCACACTCTAGATTTTCCGTGTAGAACTGTATACCGTATATGAAGACCAATAGTCTGAATAAAGATTTTATGCAAATGTAGTCCATATCTGAGTCGCTACTCGATACGTGAGGTTGCTAGGTGGGAAATGAGTGACTTGGCAACGGATTATTGTGTATGGATAATGGGAAAAGCACACTGGGTAATATTCTTGTAGTGTTGAATTGTACCGCGTGGAAGAATGAATATCAAGACCAATAGGCTTAATAAAGAAGTTGTTTACAAATAGAATCCATATCCATATGGCAGCCCGATTCGTCGCCGGAGGTTGTTTAGTGTATAGGGAATATGTGATTCTGCCTTTGTCAATAAGTTCTAAACTTTTGACAAGATTTACGATCTCACCACTAACTGAGAGGTTATTCCGAGGAATGACATGGGCCAAGGTTTCAAGTTTCCGCAAGAAAAAACAATATTATGTTCACAAACATGGCAGGTTGCAAGTGGCCTGAAATATCTGTATATGTTAGTCATTTTTAAGCCCTTGTACTAACATCCAGCCATTCATATCTCATCTAACTTCATATACTCCCTCTTGTTCCCAGATATATGCCATATAGTTTTTTGAGAAAAAAATCAGAAGATAAGGTGTATTGTGTTGCCCCACTTGTATAGATAATATTTTTAGGGATTTGATTATGTTTCCTTATCTTACTCAAAGTCCTTATTAGCCCATGTCAATTGCCTAGGGTTAAACCTAGCCAAGCATGGTGTATTTTTTCCTAAATGTGCATTCTTTAATTTCCGTGCCAGAAACTACTATCTAGGAACGGAGGGAGTATTAACTACGGTTTAATACCTCCAATAAAGTTACTAAAATAGCATGATTCTAAAAGAGAAAATGTAGGGTAAGGTGCAATTTCAGGTGACTGGTATTTAGAAAAAATCTGACAGTTAAAATTAGCAAGTATATCCGCATGATTTGTAAGGAACATGATAAGTAACATCATGATCTTTTTGTGCACTTACTTGTTCTATGGAATTTAGTTTCTAATCAGCTTTTGTATGTATCTTAGTATGTGTCTCTTTTTTTTTTTTTTTTTTTTTTTTTTTTTTTTGCGAACACCTTAGTATGTGTCTGTGATGTTCAGAGTAGTTCAAATCACAAGATTGCTTTGAAGTTGTATGCCTTATTCTACTCTGAATATCTAATGCGTTGCTCTACTGCTAAACAGGTGGCTGAAGAATGCAAAGGCCTTCCTCTGTTCCTCGCCACCATCGGCCGTGCCATGTCGAACAAGCGTACACCAGAGGAGTGGGGCAATGCACTTGACAAGGTAAAGAAGTCGCAGCTCATGAGCACCACGCTCTCGGACAAGAGCACGCAAGCTCTAGTGAAGTTCTGCCTCGACAATCTGGAGAGCGACACGGTGAGGGAGTGTCTCCTGACCTGCGCGCTCTGGCCGGAGGACCACAACATCTCCAGGGATGAGCTCGTACAGTGCTGGATCGGCCTCGGCCTGCTCCCCAACCACGACGACGTCGACGAGGCGCTCCGGTTCGGGCACACGGTGGTCTCTGTCCTCGAGTCCTCGCGCCTCCTGGAGCAGGGCGATAACCACCGGTACAACATGAGCCCGTCTGACACGCACGTCAGGCTGCACGACGTCGTCCGCGACGCGGTGCTCCAGCTCGCGCCCAGCAAGTGGCTGGTCCGCGCCGGCGTCGGGCTTCGGGAGCCACCCCGCGACGAGGCGCTGTGGCGGGACGCGCAGCGCGTCTCGCTGATGCACAACGTCATCGAGGAGGCCCCTGCGAAGGCGGGCGGCGCGCTCTCAGACGCGCAGCCGGTGTCGCTGATGCTGCAGTGCAACCACGCCCTGCCGCGGAAGATGTTCCAGGCGATCCAGCACTTCACCACGCTGACGTACCTGGACCTGGAGGACACCGGCATACTGGACACGTTCCCGATGGAGATCTGCTGTCTGGTCAACCTGGAGTTCCTCAACCTGTCCAAGAACCGGATCCTGGCGCTGCCGATGGAGCTGAGCAACCTGAGCCAGCTCAAGTACCTCCACCTACGCGACAACTACTACATCCAGATCACCATACCCCCGGGTCTGATCTCGCGGCTCGGGAAGCTGCAGGTGCTGGAGCTTTTCACGGCGAGCATCGTCTCCGTCGCGGACGACTACATCGCGCCCGTCATCGACGAGCTCGAGACCACCGGCGCGCGTATGCCGTCGCTCGGCATCTGGCTGGACAACACTCGCGACGTACAGAGGCTCGCGCGACTGGCGCCCGGCGTGCGCACCCGGTCAATCCAGCTGCGCAAGCTGGACGGCGCGCGGTCCCTGGAGCTGCTGTCCGCGGAGCACGCGGCGGAGCTCGGTGGCGTGCAGGAGTGCCTGAGGGAGCTGGTGGTGTACTCGGCTGACATCGAGGAGATCGTCGCCGACGCTCACGCGCCGAGGCTGGAGGTCGTGAAGTTCGGGTTCCTGACAAGGCTCCGCGTCATGGAGTGGTCGCATGGGGCGGCGTCCAACCTCCGGGAGGTGGCCCTCGGCGCGTGCCATTCCCTGACGCACATGACCTGGGTGCAGCACCTCCCTTGCCTCGAGTTGCTCAACCTCAGCGGATGCAACGGAATGACCAGGTTGATTGGCGGTGTGGCTGACGGTGGCAGCCCGGCCGGCGAACTGTTGACGTTCCCACGGCTGAGGCTTCTGGCGCTACTGGGCCTACCGAAGCTGGAGGCCATCCGCAGCGACGGCGGGGAGTGCTCATTCCCGGAGCTGCGGCGGTTGCAGGCCAGGGGGTGCTCGAGGTTGAGGTGCATACCGATGAGGCCGGTGGCGAGCGGGCAGGGCAAGGTGAGGGTGGAGGGCGACAAGCACTGGTGGAACGGGCTTCAGTGGGCGAGCGACGACGTCAAGTCCTGCTTTGTTCCCGTGCTACTCTGAGGTTACTGCTAGCTGCTCACACGAGCATGAACTTGATCTGTTTGAAAATTGATAAATAAATCGGGTACATCAGCATGGTAGGAAGGGACAACCGAACAAAGCATACATGGATTTTTTTTAGAGACAAGGAAACTGGGTTGGGCTGTTCTTGTTTTCCTCTTATTATTAGTGTTTTATTTCTTGCATTTTGTTACCAATTAAAGTAAAGAATAATAGACTCATGGTGTGTAGAATAGTATCCATGTACTGCACATTTTTTGCTCAAATTGTATCGGCAAACTTTTTTTAAGAGACTAGTAAGCTACCCCTACGTGGCTGCGTTGCGACACATATTATCATGATGTCAAAGGTTTAAGAAGATGAAGGTCGAGGATGGTGATAGAACAATGGACCTTGAGAACAAATTTTATACATAAATAAAAATGAAACATAGCGTTTCTATGATTTTCATCCAAAATGATCACAAACTACAAACAATTATTTTGTCAAACCACATACACGAGGACATAACTATGAATTATACACAACATTGTTGGTAAATCTCCCAACCTAAATAAAACTATCATCCTTATGGGTGAAGCAAATACTTGGTCTCAGGATGTAAGAGAAGAGATACAGCTGCCATCGATCTGGTATTGTTTGCCCTTGCACGTTGTTTATGGTCGTAATAACAAACAATAATATGCTAGGAAATTGCTTTCTATTGAACAAACTAAAAGGCTAAAAGGGAACCTTTCATTGTGTGACGAGCACAAATGTATTCGACACGGAAATACCCTCTCCTATCATGTTACAATTAGTTCGGGTTCTGGGTTTAGTCAAAGTTAAACTTTGATTAAAAAAAACTATTTAGGAAAAAATGTCAACATCCACAACGTAAGAGCTATAGTATTAGAATCATCTTTAGCTATATTTTAATATTAGATAAGTTTGTATTATGATTATTGATATTTTTAATATATTTCTACTCAAACTTAATAAAGTTTGACTTAAAAAAACCCAAAATGCAATCAAAATAAAAACGGAAGGAGTAGTTTGTTGGCTACTTCATTTGTTTCCGCGCTATTGGCAAATGAAAAGAATGGTGGACAAACTTAGCGGTGAAAAAAAGGAAGAGTTAGGAAAGCAATGGCATCCATGATCACGTTAGTTGTAACATGACTGCAAATTAAAAATATCTGCATATGACAAGCACAGGTTATTATGTGCATATTAAATTCAATTATAATTGTGAGGATATTAGATTTAAATATAGCTATGCAGATATCCGCCTAAAATTTATAAGTGGTGTGATTGACATGACGTTTGTGCGAGAGTTTAGCGAGAGAAGGTGGGCTTTTCTGACAACCATGTTGGCTGGAAGGATTCCTTGATGACAGAAGTAGAGATATGATGCATCTTTTGTTTGTCAGACATGTTTGTGTTAAGTTTTGATTGTTTATCTATTACATGGAGATAGACTAGTCTTGAAAACACAACCCATCCATGTTTGACAAAAACAAGGTGCCTCCTATATTTAGTTCCGGTAGCGAGCAGCCCTTCTAGACAATATTGTCGCTAGGAAAGCTCACCTACTCTGAATGAAATATAGCAAATATTTCATGTCGATCTCTCCACTTATTAATTTCAAGCGAATATTACATAGTTAAATTTGAATTTAATATGCATGTAATAACCAGTGCTTGTCACATGTTAGAGATTTGTAGGATGATATGTGTTGAACACACGATTTACGTGCAGTAAATTATCCGGATCACTTATTGTTAGATTGGATAAGATATATACTTATATGATTATTTCAACACAATTTATTAAAACATACAATATATATGAGTGAACATAAATCGATTACCAGATGCATAATATGTTTTGCAGCATCGTTGGAATAAAAATAGATTTACTGTACTCAGTTGTTGACAGGAGGTATAAATTTAGAATCAATTGGCAACCCCAGATGCCAACTAATATAAGATTATACTTACAATGTGGATTTTTCAAAATTTTATAGGGTACAACAAGAGGGTAATATCCAATGTGTTCCAACTTACCACATCGAACAACTATGTCGACTATGTGTGTAAAAAATAAAATTAGTCATCTTTGAATACAAAAGTTGTATTTGTGCTTGCGAGTATTATAATGTTGAAAGATATATAGTGTATACCTTTGAAAGTATATTTGTAATTGTGCGAACACTCCAGAATGGCACTGGAGCTTTAAGTAGAGTGAAATCAAGAGATGTAGAGGGCTCAACAATTGTCTTTTGATCAAAGAAGCATTCACATGTGTGCCCAAAAATTCTAAACTCCACGTTCTGGAAGTTAGGCCAACTATAACATGATGTATGCTGAACCTCAACTAGAATGCAATACAAGATTGAACATGTCTATTTCATCACGTATTGCAACAATTGCTTCTTAATTTGGTTTAGATATCAAAGAATGTAAAGTCATGATTAACACATGTTTATTTTGGTACATCAATAATTGTTGGTACGTACATATTTGGCCAGTATGATTAATTGAAGGTTGTCACATATGAATCAATAGGAAACTTCCCATCTACCCTCACACAATTGCTCCAAGTTGGGAAGGTACCTAAGTTTAAATGTTGTCAAAATCTTTGTGTCTATGGTTAAGAACGTAATTTAGGTATTCTTTTAAGGATGAAAGTGTGTTAAACTAACTTAGGTGACAGGAGGGTTTGTTTGTCGAGTTACACCTATGGTTAATGGTATCATCTATTTTAAAAGATTAGTGGAGTTAATTAGAAATTTAGAATAGAAAGATACATATTGTCACTAAAGTTTAGAAGGTTGGAACAAAATTGATTGGACTTGTTTTTCCTGGTACTCTACAATAATCATGATGACATAGTGCAAAGTATCCAATACATAAGAGCGCGTCCCATACTTTGGAAAAATATTGATAAGGAAAGTCTCCAAACATCCACTTATAAAGAAATGAACACAACCAAGCAAATACAAATAAATATACATGGTAAAACATTTAAGCATCTGTTGTATGAATTGACGTATCTTTCAGACTGAAAATAGTGATGAACTATTTCCGACATGGATTACCAGCTCAAGAAAACATACCTTTAGTATGTATTCAAGTAGTGAGGTCTTAGAATATGTATGTACATACTCTAAGACAAGGAAGACTAGCAAGTAGCAACTTCCTGGTATATTTGGGAACCATTAGCAAAATTTATTGCTCCACAACAGAAAAATCCCTGCAATTAGAGGTTTAGTTATGTCATATTTTCAAGATTGTACTAATACAAATTAAGATTAGCCTATGTTGAGAAAAGTAGCATGTGGAACCGTCTTCGTTCACTCTAGCAACTGGATACCACTTGATATATCTTCTATAAGTTTGGTGTTAGCACCAAACAAGTGGGTCTAAGGTGGCTGATAAACGATCGTACTCATATTGTTTAATTGAGAAGGCGAATAAACAAGGCATTTCCAGAAGTGACAATGAAAAAATACATACCACTAAATGTTTTTCTGGGTTGCTTGATTCAGAATTGTTGGGAACGTGAGAAAAGTTGCCACAGTTATATGTCAAAAGTAATAATCTAGAATAGGAAAATCCCCCAAACTTATACAACCGGACTATTAATGAATGCATGTGGACTGCTCCTACCAAGAGGTTTTACGAATCAATCTGAAAAATGAAAACTATTCTTTCCAAGACAAAAAAAAAAAACTCGAGAATCCAGAATGCAAGGAATGTGTGCTACCTGTGTAGCTATGGAGCAGATGGGTATTCTTTTTAGATCAAAGGCACTCAAGTGCCCGACTTTTAATTAACAAAGCCACCAACGGCGAGAATGATACAAAGTGCTGAACCCAGCTTACAGCACGACACCACACACCCACACGAACTACCAAAGAAGCTACAGCCGGAAGCGCGATCAACAAGCTCAGCCAAAGCGCCTACGAGGACTCGGAGAAGAACTGGAGTCTACAGTGTCGGGCCGGAGCTCACTCGAGAGCAAGCCATTTTCACGCGCGCCTCAACAGAACTCCTCCGTCGCAGAGACGCCACCGGAAGCCGACCACCACTGGGGGCCGACCCACGTTGCTCACACACCGAAGAGCAGCGCCAAGGAAGCTCGACAAGGGAAGGGCACGAAGCAAGCCTTGCCGAAGATTGCCAAACGAAGAGTCGGCGTCATGAAGAAGCCTCGCACCTCCGCTGACCAACCGACGGGGAGCCGCACACCGTGAGCTCCAAGGTGGTGTCTTCAAGAAGAGAACGACGCAAGAGCGCCGCCACCACCCGATCCGAAAATCTTGGGCTTTCGCCCGGAGCACCTAGGGGAGCCGAGAGAAGCCGCATCGACGCCTTCAAGAAGGGGACGGCGTCTGTAGACGTCGCCGTCGCGTCTCGGGAAGACCCGAGCAAGGGTTTCCTCCCGGCAACACATCCCCGCCACCAGCACAGGGTAGGGGCACCGCCAAAACGGCGACCACACCGCTGCCACGGAGCGCCGCTCGCCGAGGCCACGCCGCCCACACGACCATGGCCACCGACCAGCACCTGAACCTCTGGCTCGCCCGCCAGCCAAAAGGTTCCCACCAACTGAGGCCGCCACCTCAGAAACCGATCTCCTTGCGCCGCCGGACCGCAACAGAGCATCGAGGACTTCGCTGACACCGGGCTCCCGCACACCATCAGACAACCACCGGCCTCACTGGGATCTACCCCGCGCAGATCCCAGGGAGGGAGCTCCTCCACCATCTCCGGGCGAACCACAACCACCACGGTTGGTGCCGCCACCAGATCTGGAGGGCAGGCAAAGGGGAACTCCAGCGGCCAGATCGTCGGCCAGCAGCCACCCCGGCTGCCGGAATCGACAGATCCGGTGGAGGAGAGTCGCAGGGCATGGGAAATGGGCAGAGGCCCCTGCCCCTGACCCAATCTCGCGGCGACCGGGGTGCCGAGGCCGGCGGCCGCGCAACCCTGGCTCCTCCCGGAGTCTCCCTTGCCCCAGCACGCAGCCGACCCGAGCGCCGCCACCCGCTGCGCCCGCCGCTGCCCGCCGAGCTCGCCGCCGATGGCCGCGCCGCCGCCGGCCCGGCCGTCAACATGGACGCGAGGAGCGCCAACCGCCGCGCGGGCTCGAGCCTCCGCCAGCCAGCCGCAAGGAGGGGGGCCTCGCCGCCGCCGTCTACCGCACGGGCAAGGCCCGGCGGCGACCACCGGCGGCGGCGGGGCGGGGGGAGGGAGAGGTCGCGGGGCTAGGGTTTTCTCTCGGGGGGAGGGACTTGTGAACCGTGACCGCTTAGAATCAGCAGATGGGTATTTCAGTATAGCATAGCCCAAGCCACCTGAAAACTGCCATATATAACCGGACCAGCCAAAACTTACAACTCAAGGCTTGGACTTCACGACCGCACTCCCCGCTGACTCACACCATTCTCCGTGCCAGGCAACAGCCTCGTCGATGTACGTCAGTCTTCTGGCCATCGCGGCGGCCGCTGATCACACACAAAATCCATGTCGCAATCTGCCCCTCCTTTCCAGACTTTCCAGTCAGGCAGCCACTCAGATATACTTTTCCTCTCCTTTTGGAGCCTTTGTGGAGCCATTTTGTCCTTGCTTTCGAAATTGAGGATGTGGGCCATGCGGCGACGATTGCCCACGCAGGATTATATAACCCCATAAGTTCGTTAACAAGCTATCGGATAACAAAGGCGCCTCAAAAGTGAGAATACCTTTTTTTTTATTTGAACAAGAAAAGTGAGAATACCTAAGCTGACAGTTCAGCTTCCTGCACTGAGGTATGCAACATCAGACGAAGATGGCCCTGCCGTTTTATAGACTTCATAATGTGTTGTGATTGTGATGCTGTTTTTTTAGAGTAACGGGGTAGCTTCATTAGGAAACGTTCCGGGAAGAATCACGCACTACAACAATCTAAGCGACCTTGCTTAATGACCGAACTCCTTTTGCAGGGATTCTCCTTTTGTTGGGTGCTGCCCAGATAATTTTCCTTCTTCGTTGTTTCCTTTCAACTTGTAGGCGCGCGGTAAGAAGTAAGAACTGCCAGTGTCTCACAATAAGTAGAGGAGAGAAAAACTATCTACATTTCTTAGAACTATGTTGGTGGGTATTTCATTTAAGTTCTGTTCACTATGTAATTTAATTAATCTTTAAACCCCCAAAAAATATCTTTGTACCGGAGAAAAGAGATTTCTGCCTAGTCCGTAAATTTTGGAGTCGCATAAATTTGAATTTGTATTTCTTATAATGTTTTCTTATTTGTTTTTCTTTTACGTTAGGCTTACTAGTTCATATTAGAACTGGTATTTCTAAGAGCAAGTTTAATGGCATAGCCAATTGTTGGCTATAAGCTAGTGATATGCCATCTAAAGTTAGCCTTATAACCAGTATGTACAATAATTTGATATAAGTAGCCAAAATGTAGTGCGTATAATTTTTTTGAAAAGTTTGACCAACGTATATAGGAAAAAAATATCAATAACTAGAATACCAAATCAATACCAATAGATTCCTCACTGTGTATATTTTTATATGGTATACATTTGTTACAGTAGACGTAGTTAGTTTTCTCAAAACATTTGGTCAAAGTTAATATCATTGTACTTTTTGAAAATCTTATATGCAGTACATTGTGGCAAGGAAGTGTAACTACTAGATGGCCCAATTCTCATTTTCACGAAGTGTTTAGGAGCACATATTGTAGTTAGGAGTAGCTCTTCATCTAGAGCTCACTACTGCTCTTTCTCATTCAACTTAGCAAAAATATGCTATTCAAATTCAGCCTGCTGACATCAACTTATTGTGCTTGCTCTTAGTAACTTCTTATCAGTCGCCTAGTGAACGCTAAATGCGCTCCTAAAGGTGCTACTGCACCCTAAATGCGCTCCTAAAGGTGCTATTGCCGCCTACATGCCCCCACTAGACTCCTCCATTTGCTTTACCAGCCGTGCCTAAGCGTTTCACTGTGTTTCCACACTTGGTTCTGCATCATCTATAAATCATGTGCAGGCCGCCAGTTATTCTTCAGAAGGACACGCGCGACTGACGGACAAAGCTAGGGATCGACGAGACAATATGGGGACGACGACGGCGGCGATGTGGGACGTCCTGGCAAAGGCTGCGAACCTGGCTCAGATGTCTGGGCTACACGCCGTGATGCTCGTCGCCGTGGGCGTGACCCTCCTGCGCATCCCGCAGAGCAAGCGGGAGTGCGCCGAGCTCGAGCGGTGCGCCCGCAGGCTTCACACGCTGCTGCAATGGCCGACGACAGGCGGCGAGATCGCGCTGCTGCGGTCGCCGGAGATGGGGGACACCGTCAGCAAGGCGCTCGGCGATGCGACCCATCTCATCGACTCCTATAAGAAGAGCACGCTCTGGTGCCGCGTCCGGAGGGGCAGGAGCATGGCTCGCCAGCTCCGTGACATGCAGGATGTCGTCAACTCCTATTGCGGCCTCGTGCTTTACATCAACGCCCACCTCCTCATAGTTCAGGCTACAACTCAGCCAGCGTCAGACACCACTAAGTACGTACGTCAGATTACTTCCATCTATCCTAGCTCACATACACCCTGATTACGTGTCTTCTATTAATTGGCAACACAGGATTCATAAGACGGATGACCCATCAGAGAGTCAAAGGGCCAACGAAGGTATACAAGCATTGACCAGCTGCCTCACAGATGCAGGTAGCCATGACACTCAAAGGGCCAGCCATATTGGTCAGGGAGGTGTAGACAGTCGGACAGGCAACACCGACCCAGCTGGTTGTGAAAGAATCGTGCCTGCTATACCATGCATAACTGTACCAGAAGATTAATTTTCCCAGTATGTAGATAATTTCCCCAGTATGTACATCGAGGTTTGGTAGTAGGTACACTCTGTTTTAAGCTGAATACTGGGTCTCCCATTGCATATACTAGAAGGATGCCCTGCGCGTTGCAGCAGAGATCTTCTAAAAATTATATTGTACTCCCTCTGTTTTAAAATAAGTGTCACCATTTTGTCTAAATATAGATGAATTTAGAAGTCTTTTAATTCTAGGTTTATTTCGTATCTAAGATGAAGTTGACACACTTACTTTAGAACCGAGGGAGTATAAATGAAGATGTTGTATACTTGATGGCTATAAACATTTTTAGAGTTCGTATGCAAAAAGATATTCAAAAGCCGTTGCTTTTCTTCTTCGTCCTTTCATGTTAGTTTCTTCCACTTCTTATTCAACCTCACACCTTGTTTCACGGGGGCTACAAGCAGGCATCTTTTTGACTGGATATTCATAAGACTAAGTCTTAAATTCCCTACCCACCTTAGTGAGCAAGGCTTCACTACTGAAGGTTTGGCCATAAATTCATTGGGGGGTTCTTATGTGGGGGATTCATCTTGCAGAGAGAGCACACTGGTTTACAACGAAACGATGTGGGGGTTTTATAAGCTGAGAAGGGGAAGAGTTTCAGCGGGAACATGTGAGCGGAGATAAGTGGCGAGAAAATTGGGTGGGAGGAAAATGGCGGGAAAATTGGGCAGGAACATGTGAGCGGGAGATAAGTGGCGGAAAATTGGGCGGGAGAAAAATGGCGGGAAATTTGGGCGGGAACATGTGAGCGGGGAAATAAGTGTTTCAATTTGGATACGTAATCCAAAACCATTTTCTGTTTTCTAAAATAATTAATCTAACTATTTGATACGTTGCAAACGTATCTATAATTTTTTATGATCCATGTTTGTTTTACACCAATTGCTATATGTTTTTTAACACTTCATGGTACTTTTACGCATTTTCCGGCACTAATCTATTAACAAGATGCCACAGTGTCAGTTACTTATTTTCTGCTATTTGTATTTTAGAAAAGTTGTACAAGAAATATTCTGGGAATAGAATGAAACAAAAGCCAAAGTCAATATTTTACCGTAACGAATACGAAGTCTAGAGGGGGGACGAAGAGGCGCCACAGGGCGGCCAGACCAGGCCTAGGCGCGGCCCAGGCCCTGGCCGCGCCTAGGGGTAGTCTGGGGCCCCCTGTCGTCCACCGACCTCTCCCTTCCGCCTATAAGAAGCCTCCCGATGCGTGAACCCAAAATCAATAAGCCTCAGTCCACGAAAAGTTCTGTAGCTCCACCGCCGTCGAAGACAAGATCCGGTGGACAGAAGTCTCTGTTTCGGCACCCTGCCGGGACGGGGAATTGCCCCCGGAGCCATCTCCATCGACTTCACCGCCATCTCTATCACCGTTGCTGACTCCCATGATGAGGAGTGAGTAGTTCTCCCCCGAGGTTGAGGGATTTACCGGTAGCTATGTGGTCTATCTATCTCTCCATGTATGATCTTTATGTGATCATGAGTTTTGTAATCTAGTTGAATAAGTAGATGTTATTCTTCAACTATTGTGCTACTCAAGTGGTTTTATTATGTGATCTCCGGGGACACCTTGTCCAACGGTGTGAAGGTGACAGTATGCACACCGTGCTTGTTTCTTAAGCTTAATTTATAGAAATACTTATGAATTGTGATGACTAGTTAGTACCATGTTTGTATGCTTAAAGTGACAGCGTGGGGCGTCCATAGATTGGGAATGCGAACTTTAAGGAATGCTTATTGTCGTCGTGGCGAACGAGCAGATGCCATATGATGGCTTAGATTGGGGCCGAATGGACGCTAGAGGATTCGGGGGAGGGTTTGCGACTAGATGGGATGAACTTCCGGATGCTTTCCTCAAGAATACAACCAAAGGCCGGTATGCAAGAAGAGAGACAAGAGGAAGAACTCTTCACTAGATCGCTTGCTTCATTGATCTCAACATGGTTACAAGTGCTTGAATACAAGTTCTATCGTCTAATCTCCTCTGGGGACACGCGCCTGTATGAGGCAGTACCCCCTCTCCTTATATAGGGGAGAGGGTGGCTTACAGAACAAGAAACCCTAATGGCATCTTTGACTGGACAAACTACTTTACAAAGCTACTTTAATCACAGATGACGCCGGAGTCTTCTTTAATCAGGGACGCTGACGTCCTCCGGCTTCTTTCAGCGTCATCTCTCTCTTTGGCGCCAGGGCTCTGATTAAAGCCGCTTTGCTTAGCTCATCCTTGTCTTCTTGCTCTGAAGAGAATCTTTGACCAGTCCTGCCGAGAGGCCCTTCTCTCCGGTATCTTCTTTACCGGGTTCCGGCATACCCCCTTGGGGATACCGGCTTAGCTTCACTTAGCCCAAACTCTTATCTTTACTTTCCGGTAAGAATATTAAACCGGTATCTCGATGGCTCAAACCATCCGGTTTGGCATGCCTTTGGCATACCGGGGGTTATCCCCCCAACATTAGTCCCCGAAGCTGGTATAGTCTGGCGGATTCTATCCTACAGACCATGCCAGGTTTTCATGTTTTTAGGATACCGGTTTAATCTCTCCGGCTTTGAGCTTGGATCCGGCATCTTTGCCCTTATTTGTCTTTTCTCTCTTTGCAAGGCATCTCCCGGCATCTCTTTTCTCCGGTATCATTCGCATTTACTCTTTCCTCGGCGAAGTCGAGAATATTTCGGGCCCCGCGCCTGTCAGTGACATGCGCACTGTTAACTGGCGCGCCAGTGTCAGTTGTCACTTCGCTTCGACTCCCGCGCGCTCATTAAATGCACCACTGCGGATCCCACTAGCCACTTTGGATCCTGTGTGTGCCTCCGTGTGGCTTCTCACTTTCTCGCGTGTACTTCCTCGCCACATGGCGGCCCGTGGTGCGAACCGGCGCGGGCCGCAAGGCGAACCGTCGTGGCCCGGCGGTTTTCGGCCCACCTCCTCTCTTCTTTATAAGGACAACTGCCCTTTCTTCTTCCTCTTCTCACATTCCCCAACCTTCGCGCACAGTGCTCCTCGCCTCTGCGCCTTCGCCGCTCTTCGTCCGCCGTCGTTTGCTTGAGCTTTGTTGCCCGGCGAACTCACGCCGCGTTTCCGCCGGACCTCGTCGTGCGGAAATCTTCCGCAGCTCCTCCGTCGCGCCCGCAGCATTCTTGCTTCTTCGCGTCCTTCTCCGCCTCGCCGTCGACGGTGCTCGTCGGCGACAGTAGGTCCGCTCCTTCACCGGCGAACGTCTTCCTCAGCGACTGCGCCGCTCGAGGTTAGTGCCAATCTCACTTTGCTTGCCATCTGCTTGCTTTCTAGATCTTGGGTCGATGGTGTTCTTATTTCCTCTTTTTCTTTGATTTTCTTCTTACTCGTAGATCTTCGCGCGGGGTTCAACTGTGGGATTTCTGTTTTTTCGCCTCCCAACCAATGTCTGGCGAGGAATATTCCTCTGCTTCGTCTGCTTCCCTCTCCGTTAGCCGGCGTAGACAATCTCCCGGCGAATCTACGGCTTCAGATCTGATGGATACCGATTCCGGCAACCAGCAGGGATCCGGCAGCCGCCAAGAGTCCGGTGGCCATCTAGAATCCGGTAGCTCTAGCCAAGCATCCGGTAGCCACCTAGAAACGAGTAGCTCTAGCGAATCATCCGGTGGAGAGCCCTCCCCCATCACTCGTGGAGCCTGGATGGGCTCCAATGTTACTGAATATGAGATCGATTGGCTATACCGGTCCCGCAGGATTCCGGAAGGAGTAACCTGCCGGCTTCCCGGTGACGAAATTGAACCGGAGCCCCAGCCCGGTGAACATGTTGTTTTCCTTGCTCATTTTGAGCGTGGCTTCGGCCTTCCTGCCTCTCCTTTTTTCCGGGAGTTCTTAAATTTCTATGAACTCCAGCCTCATCACCTTCCTGGCAATGTCATCTTTTACCTTTCCTGCTACGCCACCTTCATGGAGGCCTACATCGGCATTCGTCCCACTCGTGAGACGTTTGCCCGCTTCTTTGCTCTGCGGATTAATTCCATTCAGGGCAAGGAAATTCCTAAACCCAAGCCGCCTGTGGAGTGCGGGTCTTGCATCGTCGGCTCCCGCCAAGGGAGCACTTTCTTTAAGTTCACCGGCCTTGAGTCCTGCCGCGCCTGGCAAGGAACTTTCTTCTACGTGAAGAACAATGGCCGCGCAAATCTCATTGATCTTCCGCCGTTCCAAGTGGGGCCTCCCAGTAGATCCAACTGGAGTTATAACCCAAAGACGGATCATGCCGAAACCAACCGGGTGGTACGCTTCATGGCCTCTTTGAAGAAGGAGACCAACATCTGCTCGGATGATATCATCCGCACCTTTATTTCGCGCCGGGTGCTTCCTCTGAAGCGCCGGGTGCATAGGATGAGCGAGATGTACGGTCCTGGCGATCCCACCAAGATCACAGGCCGTCCCCTTAGCAAGAAGGACGTCGTCCGCAAGGCTAAGCAGATCTGCCAAACTACTATGCCGTTTGAATGGGAATGGGGCCTCCTTCCCCTCAGCACTACTAACCCTCCGACCCAAGAAGTAAGAGATTACGCAATTAGGGTTGGTTTTGCCGGTAACTTTTTGCTCTTGTTAAGCCTCTTTTCTCGTGTTTCAGGCCAAGGACCGCTTCCCCCTCATTCAAGCAGAGCGGCGTGGGATCTGCGTGAAGCGCGCCCTTGACTCCTTCGACCCAGATCCCTACATTCGTTGGAAGGATCTGAAGATGGGCAAGACTCCGGCTGCGCGCCTTGGCCGGTCTCCACCGAAGCCAACCGGGTCCTCCGATGACCTGTCCATGCTTGAGGTATTTTTCTTTTCCGATTTCTTATACTTTTCCGTTATTGCTTTCTTGCGAATTTTTTCTTAGCTATGTTTAACTTATAGATCCACGAGCACGCGCCGCCCTTGCGCGCCGAGGCCGGCCATGAGTTTGTGGACAAACTCATGGCCTAGGGCCAAAAGAACAAGCTGCCGGCATCTGATGCCGGTTCTAGTCAGGCCCCTCCCTCCAAGCGCTTCCGGACTGAGCCCTTGGGGGAGAAGGAAGTGGGCGTGCGCCGCTATGGGCGCAAACAGATGCCGACTGCTTCCGGGTAAGTTTCTTATTTTCTTGCTTGCCTCTTTTTGCCAAGTTCTTTTTCCGGTTGCTTTTCTCCAACTATCTTTCTTTCTTTCTCTCAGCCCCGCGCTCAAGCTTGGCTCAAGGCCAGCGGGCTCTGAAGGTTCTGCAAGGACCTCAACCCCTCCTCCTCGCTCAAGCCCGGCACCATCTGGTGCCGGCAACACCTCTGCCTCCCCTTCGGGGGGCACAACAAGTTCGGGGCGTGCGGCCCCTTCATCAGCAGATCACCGCACGGAGGAGGATCTTTCCTTCCTCCCAGAGAACCAGGATACCGGCGCCAGCAACATCGGCGCCGAGGAAAAAGCTGCCGGGCGGGCGGAGCCTTCGGCTCCCCCGTCCTTGAAAAGAAGACAACTTCCGCGCCGGGATCTTCCGCGCCGGAAAGTTCCAACCTGGGTGACGCGCCTAGCGCTCCCCCTTCTCCACGAACCATTCTGATGCCACCGCCAGATGCTCCTCGCACCAAGCCCTCCGGGGCCGCTCCAACTGCGCCGCCGCCCAAGATCTCCAAGCTTATCAAGGGGAAGGCGACGGCCTCCAACGCCCCTTCCGGCGGCCAGCAGCCCCTGGTGCTGCACGTCTCCAAGGCCGCCAGGGATACCGCCACGAAGGCCACCGGCCTGCTTGGCCGTATCACTGAGTTCCAGCGCAGGGGCCGGGACCTGGGGCATCTCCTGCCCTATGCCCAGAAGTGGAACGCCGCAGATATGACTCCGGCGACCCGCGGTTTGGGCAAGGACAGGCTGCCGGCACCTGACCCTGTTGGGGACCGGTCTTCCGAGGAGCACTTCATGCGGCTTCGCAGCGCCGTGAAGGAGCTCGACAGCGCGTGGTATGATGCCACGAACAACTTGATGGTACGCTTTACTAACTCTTTTCAACTTTTACCGGTTTCCTTGCTTCCGGATTTTTCTATCTTTTCCTTAGTTTGATGCCGGTTTCTCTCTTGTCTATCTTCCCAGTCCCCGAGTTTTGTGGTGAGAGCGCAGCTTTTAGCACAAAACTTTAACTTAAAAACTTAGCGTGAAACCGGCACTGCCAGTCCCCGAGTTTCGGATTAAGAACCTTGTTCTTAGCGCAAAACTTAGCTTAAAACGCGCGAAACTAGCACTGCCAATCCCCGAGTTTCGGGTTAAGAACCTTGTTCTTAGCGCAAAACTTAGCTTAAAACGCGCGAAACTAGCACTGCCAGTCCCCGAGTTTCGGGTTAAGAACCTTGTTCTTAGCGCAAAGCTTAGCTTAAAACGCGCGAAACTAGCACTGCCAGTCCCCGAGTTTCGGGTTAAGAACCTTGTTCTTAGCGCAAAACTTAGCTTAAAACGCGCGAAACTAGCACTGCCAGTCCCCGAGTTTCGGGTTAAGAACCTTGTTCTTAGCGCAAAACTTAGCTAATCTCTTTTTCTTGAACAGCTCACGGCTGACGCTCGGAAGGCCCTCTTTGAGGAGCTCCTGTGGGAACACCGGGACCTCGCTGAGGTACATGATAAGTGCCAAGGTAAATTTTTGTACCACCGGCATCTTCTTACCGGAAACCTTTTTTCCTCCTAACATTTATAATTTTTGCTTAACAGTGATCCCGGAAGCTTCCATTGAGGCTCTCAAGGAGCAGCTTGCCGCCGCTCAACGTACAATTTTTCTCTTTCCTGTTAGCTTGGTTTTCTTTTCATCTTAACCAGCACAATCTTGTTAACACCTTCTTTTTCGGGTTACAGGGGAGAAGGACCAGCTCATCCGGCGGCATCAGGAGGAGCTGAGCGCCCAAAAGACCAGCTACCAGGAGCTCAAGTCCCAGCTCATCCAGCTGGGGCTTGATCATGCTAAGGCCCTCAAAGCTGCCGAAACTGATGCAGCGGCCAAGATGAATGAAGCTCTTGAAGATGCCGGCAACGCCAACTCGGTGTTGCTAGCTGAGCTGGAGGAGCTGGCCAAAGCCCAGAAGGCTGCCGAGGAGAAAGCTGCACGGCTGGAGGAGGAGCAGAAGGAGTGCAACCGGCTAGTCCTGCAAACTGACACACTTGCCTACCGTAAGTCCTTTCCTTTTGCACTTTCTAACTACTACCCACAAGCCGTTTTTCTTCCGATCCCATTTTCGTTATCTTTCCTTCCGGTTGCCTTTTCGTCCGGATTCCCTTCCTTAGCCTTTTTCTTTCCTTGCACAGGCCTCTTCCCGGATTCTCAGAAGTATGCTGTTAAGAAGGTTGACGAGCGCCGCACTGCCCAGGGCCAAGCGAATCTTGCCGTGCCATGGACCCCCTATGACCATCTGGTCGCGCTGAATGCGCGGGTGTCTCATATGCGCGCCATAGATCGCAATTTATCTGACATTCCTGATGTAGCTACCCAGCTCTTCAGGACTCTGTGGCCTGGAGAGGAGGTGCCGGATACTTTCTCATTGATCAGCGACCGTCTCAAGGGCGCCGGCAAGAGGATCCGCGAGTGGCAGTGTTCTGCTGCCCGCGCTGGAGCAGACTCTGCCCTCCGCGTTGCTTGCTCCTGGTACCCGGAGCTGAACCTGGATGCCCTCACCGGAGTGCGCGAAGGCGCGGAAACCGATCTGGACCCGATTCTCACCGCTAAGCGGCAGGATCGCGCGTACCACATCGCGGAGTACGCCGATATGCGCACCTTCATCCCTCCCCCTCCTGACGTCCAAGATTATCTCGACGAGGAGGAGGATGAAGCCGAGGAGGAGCCTCTGGGCGATGCCGGTGCTGGCGATGCCCCTCCTGAAGCTCCCACTGCCTGATTATCTACTTGCCTGAAGATTTACCTGTGTCATGCTATCTGGTCCTGCGTGTCTCAAAACAATGTCCTGTTAAATTCTGCCCCGGTATGCCGGGGCTTATGATGTAAAACTTTAATTCCGCTTTTGGTTGCCGTACAACAGTTTGTGCCGGTAGGTTATACCGGTAACTAATTATCTTAAGTTTGTCTTAGCATATTTGCTTTTGGTTTTGCTTTTATCCTGCACTGCAAAGATTTCCAAATTGTTTCTGCATCCAATTCGATGCACACTTGGTTCTTTTGCCTTGGCTCTGCCTGCCTTCTCTGGGCGTTCTTTGGCGTATGAGCACAAGGTTCTTTCACCAAACAAGCATTTTCTTGAACTTAGAAATAACTTCGAAATTTTGCAAAAAACCGGTTTAACCGGGGTTAGTTAAATTTTTCCGGATTGTTTGTTCCCACTCTCTCTCTTCACGGTTCGCGTGCTTAGTTGCTACCGGTTTATCTTGCTTGCCATGAAGCCGGTTTGCGGACAGCAGCAGAGTCGAAGACTCCGGTAGGTTTAGCACGCTACTAAACCGAAAAGAAAAAATGTTCACCAAGCAGCCGGTGAACTGAAAAAATAAACATGTTGCATGCAACTTAGGTTGGGGTAGTCCCCGAGATTCATTCAAGGTTCCGGCATCTTTTATTCATAGCAATTAAGGTACAAAAAGGAACTTCTTACACCACAACTTCAAGAGTAGAAAGGACGCAATAGAGCTACGTTCCATGGACGCTTGCTCTCCTCTCCGGACCTGTCCGCCTTTCCTTTTTTCCACTCTGTGCATCGATCAAGTAGTATGCATCATTGTGAAGCACTTTGCTTACAATGAAGGGACCTTCCCATGGTGGTAAGAGCTTATGTCGGCCTTCAGTGCGCTGCACTAGGCGTAGCACCAGATCTCCTTCCCGGAAAACTCTCGGGTTAACCTTCCGGCTGTGATAGCGTCTGAGGTTTTGCTGGTAAATGGCTGTTCTTGCCAAAGCCAGCTCTCTTGCTTCTTCTAGCAAGTCCACATCATTTTCTCTGGCCTCTTTGACCTCTTGCTCAGTATAGAGCTGTACCCTTGGTGAATCATGAATGATGTCGGTTGGTATGACTGCTTCTGCTCCATAAACCATGAAGAATGGAGTGTATCCGGTAGACCGGTTTGGAGTTGTTCTTATACTCCACAGCACTGATGGTAGCTCATCGAGCAAACATCCCGGTGATTTTTCCACCGCATCAATGAGTCTTGGTTTGATACCGGAAAGTACCAAAGCGTTCATTCTTTCCACTTGGCCATTGCCTTGTGGGTGTGCCACTGAGCACAAATCTAACCGGATGTTGTTGTCCTCACAGAACCTTTTGAACTCACCTTGAGCAAAGTTGGTTCCATTGTCGGTGATGATGCTGTGCGGGTAACCATACCGCAAAATGACATCCTTTAAGAACTTCACCGCTGTGTGCCCATCACATTTTGCGATAGGTTTCACTTCTAGCCATTTGGTGAATTTATCCACCATAACCAAGATGTGAGTCATGCTGCTCCTTGCAGTTTTGAATGGGCCAACCATATCGAGGCACCAAACGGCAAATGGCCATGTTAATGGTATTGTTTTTAAACCGGACGCTGGGGTATGATTTTGCTTGGCGTACCTCTGGCACCTGTTGCATTTTCTTACTAAATCCTCAGCGTTTTCCAAAGCAGTGGGCCAATAAAACCCATGCCGAAATACTTTTGCTACCAGCGCCCTTGATGAAGCATGATGCCCACATTATCCTTGGTGAATCTCCTCAAGCATTTCTTTCCCTTCTTCCGGTTCCACACATCTTTGAAGGACACCGGTAACGCTTCTCTTGTACACCTCACCATTGATGAATGTATATGCTTTGGACCTTCTTTGGATTCTCCTTGACTCATTTTCGTCATCCGGCAAGGTGCCGTTGATCAGGAATTCCTTAATAGGTTTAATCCACGACGGTGTCTCTCGAACCAAAAAAACCGGTGCATCTATCTCCATGCTATCTACCAGCATCATTTCCTCCGGTACGGCTGCAGCAGTCCCCGAGCTTGTGGGAGCAGTCCCCGAGTGTACCGGTGCAGTCCCCGGGTTTCCTTCATCGATATCCATGGGTACTACATGTGATTCCGGTACGAAAATTGATTCCGATTCCGGGCTTGGTTTGATCGATGGTACTCTTAAGTGAGTTAAAGCTATTCCGGGAGGGATTTCTTGCCTGGATGAGCCCAGCTTGGACAAGGCATCCGCGGCTTCATTTTCTGCGCGCGGCACATGGTGAAACTCACATCCTTCGAAGAATCCGGCAATCTTTTGCACGTGAAACCGGTATGAGGCCATGTTGGCATCTTTTGCATCCCAATCCCCGGAACACTGCTGTACCACAAGATCTGAATCTCCATAGCAAATGATCCGGTGCGCACCGATTTCTTTTGCGACCTTAAGCCCATGGATCAAAGCTTCGTATTCAGCGACATTGTTCGATGCCCTGAAATGTACTTGCAAAACATACCGGAGGTGATCTCCTTTTGGTGAGGTGAGCACCACACCGGCACCTAGACCCTCTTTGAGTTTGGATCCATCAAAGTGCATTTTCCAGCATTCTATCCTCTGGTCTGGCGGTTTGTATTGCATCTCCGCCCAATCAACGAGGAAATCAGCCAAAGCCTGTGATTTTATGGCATCCCTTCTTTCGTACGCTGGTACATATGGTGATATCTGGATTGCCCACTTTGCAATCCTTCCGCTAGCGTCCTTGTTGCACATGATATCGGAGATTGGTGCTTCACTCACCACCTTCATAGGATGTTCTTCAAAGTAGTGCTTGAGTTTCGTGGCGGCCATGTACACGCCATAAGTCATCTTTTGGAAATGAGGGTAATTTTGTTTTGAGAGGGAGAGCACCTCGCTCAGGTAGTATACCGGCCTCTGGACGGTTTTTCCTTCCTCTTCTCTTTCAACCACAACCACTACGCTTACAACCCGGTTTGTTGCTGCTATATATAATAGCATAGGCTCTCTTTCTAGAGGTGAAGCCAGTATAGGTGCTGTGGCCAGCATTGTTTTCAGTTCTTTAAACGCTGCGTCTGCCTGAGGGGTCCAGACGAACGTATCGGATTTTTTCATGAGAGCATAGAGTGGCAGAGCTTTTTCTCCCAACCTGCTTACGAACTGGCTTAGCGACGCCAAGCTTCCGGTAAATTTTTGCACATCTTTCAGTTCTCGTGGGATAGTCATTCTTTCTATTGCCCGGATTTTTACCGGATTGACTTCAATGCCCCGGCTTGACACAAGGAAACCGAGCAGCTTGCCGGCAGGGACACCGAAAGTGCATTTTGCCGGATTAAGCTTCATCCGGAACCGTCTTAGGTTATCGAATGTTTGCCGGATGTCATCGATTAAGGTGTTCTTTACCTTAGTTTTTATCACAATGTCGTCTACATAGACTTGCACATTCTTTCCGATTTGATCAAACAAGCATTTTTGCATACAGCGCTGGTACGTTGCACCAGCGTTGCGCAAACCAAAGGGCATAGTGACATAGCAATAAGCCCCGTGCGGGGTAATGAACGCAGTTTTTATTTGATCTTCCTTTTTCAAGGGAATTTGGTGGAAACCGGAATACGCATCCAGGAAGGACAACAACTCACACCCAGCAGTTGAATCAATCACTTGATCGATCCGTGGCAAAGGAAAAGGATCTCTTGGGCAAGCCTTGTTTAGGTTGGTGTAGTCGATGCACATGCGCCACACCTTTGGAGCTTTTGCCTCCAGGTTCTCATCTTTTTTCTTTTCGACCATTACCGGATTGGCCAGCCACTCTGTGTGCGTGACCTCCACAATGAATCCGGCAACAAGCAGTTTGGTTACTTCTTCTCCAATAATCTTCCTCCTATCTTCAGCGAACCGGCGCAAGGGTTGCCGCACCGGCTTGGCGTCTTTCCGGACATTCAAGGAGTGCTCAGCCAGCTCCCTCGGAACACCCACCAAGTCATCAGTTGACCAGGCAAAGATATTCCGATTCTCACGGAGGAAGCTGACGAGCGCGTTTTCCTATGCTTGATCGAGTCCGGCACCGATGCGAACGGTGCGCTCTGGGTAAGCCGGATCCAGCACAATGTCCTTTGTTTCATTTGTCGGCTTGAATGCCGGTGAGCCCAAGCTTCCACTCATTGCCGCTAAACTCAACTGTGAGGACTGAGCCAGCGCAACCGCGGTTTGCATCCTTCTCTTTTCCTCCGCGATCACCAGCGATTCCGCTAGGTTTGATCCGGCAGATGCAGTTTCCAGTGAGACTTTGTACTTCCCCACCACAGTTAAGGGTCCACGAGGTACCGGCATCTTCATCTTGAGGTAAGCTGTATGAGTCGTAGCCATGAAAGCTGCCAACGCTAGTCTTCCCAGCAACGCATGGTAAGGACTGTCTAGGTCCACCACCTCAAACTCAACATTTTCAACCCGGCAATTGTCACGTCCTCCAAATGCTACGTCCACCCGAACTTTTCCTACCGGGGCACAGGACAAGCCCGGAAAGATTCCGTGGAACGTTGTACGCGTTGGCTGAAGCATGTTTTCTGTTATGCCCAGCGTATACATGGTGTGCTTGTACATGATGTTTATGCTGCCGCCGTTATCTATCAGCACCTTGCTGAATTTTACTCGGGTTTGCGGCCCTTTCATGATTGGGTCCACAACAAGAGCATATCCACCCGGATTCGGCATGATTTTGGGGTGATCCTTAAATGACCAGGTAATTTCCTGATCTGACCACAACATGTATCTGGGAACTGCCGGCATCACGGCATTTACCTCCATGGAGCGGCGGTGCACACTTTGCCTGTCTGTTGGCTCAGTGACAAAGACAACACAGCACATATGCGGGCCCTCGTAAACATTCCGGCCTAGAGGTGCCGGTGGAGGTGGTTGATCATCGTTTTGCTCCACCCGGTTAACTTGCTGGTATTGTTGCCTATTTGGCTGCTGCTGTACCGGTAAAGCATTTGCTCCGGTGAGTGGTGGCGGTGGTGGTAGTTGTTGCTGACGCAGCATATCTTGCGATGGTGGCAACACTGTTGAGCACCCTTGTGCCTGCGCGTCCTTTACCGCTCCCTTTTGCATCAAGTACTTAGTCCAAGAACAATCCTTCGTCAGGTGGTTTGACGGGTGATCCGGGTTCGGTGTGTGCCACCGGCAAGGTTGATCCATGGCGGCTTCCATGGTGTACTTTACGGGTTCCTGCCAATTCTTTTTCTGGCCCCAGGGTTTCTTTTCGACCCACTGCTTTTTTGGACCCGCCCATGGCTGCGATCCGGTTTTTTGCCTTTGGCTGCCGCCGGCATCATAATTTTCTTGCACGGCAGCAACGTGCTGCAGAGCGTACCTTCGATCCGGGAAATCTTCCCTTCTCTTGTTGTTCCGGTTGTCCCGGTATTGTTCCTGTCGCTGCTCCGGCTCAGCTTGTACCGCCGGTTGCAATGGGTCTCCCAATGCATAGCTATCCGCCACGCGTATCATCTCTGCCAAAGTTGCTGGCATGCTTCTCTGCAGCTTTTGCCACAGCGGTGATCCTCTCCGGCATCCTTGACTGAACCAAGCAATTGCTTGTGCTTCAATCACTCCTTCACACGTGTTTCTTGTTGAGTTCCACCGGGTAAGATAATCCCTATCTGTCTCACCGGCACGTTGCTGGCATAAAGCGAGCTGTTGGGGTCGGTTTGGCCTCTTGTAAGTGCTACTGAAGTTGTTCACGAAGGCTTCCTCAAAGTCCAGCCATCCGTTAATGCTTCCCGCCGGCAAGTTGTTAAGCCAAATCCGTGCAGGGCCTACCAGGTAGGACGGTATGATTCTCACCGCCCAACGCTGGTTTACGCCACCACCAGCTACATAAACCGCTGTGACATAGTCCGCCAGCCAATCTTCCGGCTTGGTCGTGCCATCATACGTTTTTGTGTCTCGGGGCAGCTGGAAATTGCGTACAGGTGGCTCTTCTCCCATGATCCGTGGGCCAAAACATTTCGGCCCAGGAGGACCCTCAGATTCGATCATTTCGGAAAGATGTACTCTGTCCAGCCTGTGCCTCGCATCCTGGTCTGGCAAACATCTTTCCCCCAGGCGATCTCCTAAGGGGTTCCGGTAGACTCTTGTTCGCTCTACCTCGGAATCTCCTTCTCCGTATCTTTCCGGTTCCGCGGCTCTTGCCTGCCGGTACCTTGGTGGTGGCATTTCCTCACACACTGCCCTTGCAGCTCGGTAATTTTGCCCGGTTTCATATCTACCGGCATGATTGTTTCCGGCATAGCCTCCTCTGGCGTAGCCTCGACCTGCCCCTTGGCTTTTTCTACCGGCATCGTGTTGCCCGGCTTGTTGTTTTCTGGCAAGAACCGGATCATACACAGTCATCTGCTGTGCGTTCATCTCTTTTTCTCTTCTTCTGTCTGGATGGGGGGACGATGCCTGCCCATGGGACTTGCTTCCGGTATTCTTTGTTGAACGCGCGGATTTTGAGGCCGCGGCCTTGTTCAGCTTAGCCAGTTGCTCAGCATTCTGCTGCTCAATAGTTTCCAGCAGCTCTCTAACACGCTCTTGCTGTTTTGCCAAAGCATCTCCGGAAAGCGATTCACATAGCTCTACTGCAGCTTTAGCAGCTTTTATAGTTTTATCCGGGCTACTGTACTTAGGTTTTTCCACGATGCTAACAGACGCAGAGGTACTTTTGCCGGCAAGAACTTCTTTGCGCAAATCCTGATCTAGGTTGCGAGCTTTTAGCCGGTTCTCCGGTATCCTAGCAGCATGCGCGCTAACAGAAGCAAAGCCATGGGCAGCGTTATACTCACGTAGGGTTAGGTTCAGCTCGCGTTGCGCCCGGACGATGTCCTTGCCGCTCTCGAGCACATTCTGGCGCTGCGCCTCCAGCTCCGCCTGAGCCGCTGCCGGGTCGATGTTCTGCGCGATGGGGGTGGCGAGGACGTTCATCGCCGCTTGGAGCGGTGTTTCCGGTGGCGCGGATGACGCTCCCTCTGCGCCTGCGTCGCGCCCCAGCGGTGGCTTGGCCGCACGGGTCGAAGCCGCACGACCAGCACCTTCACCCGCAGCTTCTTTTCCTGCACCAACCACGCCGGTCATCATTACCTCGACGCTGCCGGCGGCGCGGCCAGCACAGAGCCATCTTGGCGGGTCCGGTGCCACCAGCACCGGCGAGAGGCGCTGGCGCACAGGGACGGTGCCGAAGTAGACGCGGTGGCTGCCAAACTCGATGATGTGGCCGTTCTTGGGGAAGATGCCGCCGTTGGCGAAGCAGCCCGCGTTGTCGTTGATGAAGTCCATGGCGTAGATGCGCTGCACGAGCGCGGACACCGTACGCTCGCCGGAGACCTCGAGGATGCCCGCCCGAATGTGAACTCCTTCAAGCGCCACTTCAGGCCCCACGGTGGGCGCCAACTGTCGTCGTGGCGAACGAGCAGATGCCATAGGATGGCTTAGATTGGGGCCGAATGGACGCTAGAGGATTCGGGGGAGGGTTTGCGACTAGATGGGATGAACTTCCGGATGCTTTCCTCAAGAACACAACCAAAGGCCGGTATGCAAGAAGAGAGACAAGAGGAAGAACTCTTCACTAGATCGCTTGCTTCATTGATCTCAACATGGTTACAAGTGCTTGAATACAAGTTCTATCGTCCAATCTCCTCTGGGGACACGCGCCTGTATGAGGCAGTACCCCCTCTCCTTATATAGGGGAGAGGGTGGCTTACAGAACAAGAAACCCTAATGGCATCTTTGACTGGACAAACTACTTTACAAAGCTACTTTAATCACAGATGACGCCGGAGTCTTCTTTAATCAGGGACGCTGACGTCCTCCGGCTTCTTTCAGCGTCATCTCTCTCTTTGGCGCCAGGGCTCTGATTAAAGCTGCTTTGCTTAGCTCATCCTTGTCTTCTTGCTCTGAAGAGAATCTTTGACCAGTCCTGCCGAGAGGCCCTTCTCTCCGGTATCTTCTTTACCGGGTTCCGGCATACCCCCTTGGGGATACCGGCTTAGCTTCACTTAGCCCAAACTCTTATCTTTACTTTCCGGTAAGAATATTAAACCGGTATCTCGATGGCTCAAACCATCCGGTTTGGCATGCCTTTGGCATACCGGGGGTTATCCCCCCAACACTTATGAAACCCTACACAGTGAATCTGTGTTTATTATCAAACCGAAGAGTGGTTCAGAGTAGCATAGTGAAGTGATAATATCTATGTATTCAATTATGGTATCATTGTTGAGAGTGTCCACTAGTGAAAGTATGATCCCTAGGCCTTATTTCCAAGCATTGAAACACCATTTACAACCAGTTCTGCTACATGTTTTCTTGCTGCCATTTTTATTTCAGATTGCAATTACTACTTAAAATCATCCATATTACTTGTATTTCACTATCTTTTCATCGAACTAGTGCACCTATACACCTGACAAGTGTATTGGGTGTGTTGGGGACACAAGAGACTTCTTGTATCGTAATTGTATGGTTGCTTGAGAGGGATATATTTAACCTCTACCTCCCTGAGTTTGATATACCTTGGGTGATCCACTTAAGGAAAACTTGCTGCTGTTCTACAAACCTCTGCACTTGGAGACCCAAAACTGTCTACAAGAATAGAAGCGTGCGTAGACATCAAGCTCTTTTCTGGTGCCGTTTCTGGGGAGGTAAGGTAAAAGGTACTCACATCCTCTGGCTACTAAGTCTTTTAGTTGCTGGTGAGTGCTCGAAATTATTTCCTTTAGATTCTGCAGTTACATCTTTTTATTTCTTGTTTTTATTTACACTAGTTAGGCTTAATGGAAAACAACAACAAAATTAGAGAGCTTTATAGTATTTACCTTGAGTTAGGACATGAGGTGTTTGACGAGAAAATTAAAAAAACCTATAAAATTTTACTTGCATGCTAGTAGCAATGTTATTAGTATGAATTCTTTGAACACCATTATTGCTAATGCTATGGAAAAATCTAAGCTTGGGGAAGCTAGTTTTTATAAAAATGATCTTTTTAGTTCCCCAACTTTAGAGGATGAAATTTGCTATGATGATACGATGCCTCCAATATATGATGATTACAATGATGATTATGTTATTTTCAGTCCACCTACTATTGAGGAAAAAATTAAATATGATTACAATATGTCTCCTATATTTAATGATTATGGTGATGAGAATAATAATGATAGCTATTTTGTTGATTTTTCTCCCACTACAATTAATAAGAATGACTATGTTTATGTTGGGCGTAATAATTATTTTATGCATGTGGCTCATGATAAGAATGTTTTATGTGACAGTTATATTGTTGAGTTTATTCATGATGCTATTCAAAGTTATTATGAGAGAGGAAAATATGGTTTTAGAATTTTTCATGGTACCAAAACACCTCCCTATAAGCTGAAAGTTTTGAAGTTACTCTTGTTTTATCCTCCTATGCTTGTCACTTTGTTCTTTGTGGATTTATTTGTGTACAAGATTCCTACGCATAGAAAGTGGGTTAGACTTAAATGTTTTTCATATTTTCTCCTTGATGCTCTCTTTTGCTTCAATTCATATTTCTTATGTGAGCATCTTCTCAAATTACCAAGCCTAGCTGAAAGGCGTTAAAGAAAAGCACTCTTGGAAGATAACCTATATTTAATTTCTGTTATTTTTCTTTTGTTGAGTCTTGGAAGTTATTACCTCTGTACTAACCTCTCCTTATCATTTTTATTTCGTTTTTGTGCCAAGAATAGCCTCTAATAGAAAGAAAGTAAGATTTGGGGAAGTTGCTGCCTGAAACGGATTATGTGTTGTCACCAAAAAAAATCTTATTCCAGCCAGAACGCAATTTTGAGCTGCCAATATTTGAGCATATACCCCAGGTTATTATCGAACTTTCGTTAGTTTTGCTCTTTTCGATTAAAGCAACAGAGGATTTCCGAAAAAATCAATCTTTACCTGATGTTCTGTTTTGACAGTATTTGCATTTGTCTCTTAATCTCTTTCTTTTTGAGTTCTTTTGAGGAAAGAGCTTTTTAAAGAAGTTGCTACAGTAGATAATGTTTTAATAGATGTTTGATATATGTTACAACTGAACCCAAGTGGATTTGTTATTTTGATTGTACTAATGCTGCTAATAAGAATTATGTGAAGTTTTGTATGAAGGAAGTTTTCAAGTGTAGAGAGAGAAGAATGATGTAATGAGATGAAGTATGGACAAAAGCTCAAGCTTGGGGATACCCATGTCACCCCAAGAAATATTCAAGAGGTACAAGCGTTAAAGCTTGGGGATGCCCAAGGCATCCCCTCTTCGTCAACAAAGCATCAGGTCATCTTTCTATGCGCTATATTTTTATTGCTTCATATGCTATGTGTTGTTCTTGGAGCGTCTTTATTTTTGTTTTTAGTTTTCTTTTGTTTTGTTTGATGTAGCATATGGTTAGATCCCATCACTTTTGTTCAGTTTTCGCTCTTATTGTTCTGCGAGTGTTCTAGTTTTGCTACTACCGCGTTTAGCTCTTGGTTTTCCATTCTTATTTTGTTCAGAATTTGATTAATTTTCTTTATTTATGTATGATTAGCTCTCTGGTCCATATTGATTTTTATATATGAGAGTTATTTCAAATAAGTTAATTGGTGTTGGAGACGAGTAAAAATTTTCATGCTTATAATGATGCAAAAGGAAGCTTGTCTTGACTGTCGCTTAGACTTTGGCATGTTATGTTGGATGTTATTCTTATTATATGCTTAGTACTTATTGTTCTAGCATGACTTGTCTCAAATATCTGAGAGTGCATAATGTGCCATTGAAAAAATCATGTTTTGTTTCCATCATACAAACCATAATATTGTGGTATTCTCCTTTGATGCTTTATTGGGTTGACTTGGCACATGTTTACATCATGTTATGACTATAACCAGTCAACCAAAGCATCTACGATCATTTAGTTTTTGACTTGTAAAATCACTTTATGCTTTGATTAATAATATTTTATCACTATAAATGATTATGACCATTATTGCTCTCTTAGTTGTTCGCTCCGTGTCTTTTGCTAGCCTTCGTATGTACTGAGTATGAGCTCTACTCGTGCATCCAACCACCAAAAATCAAAATTTTCCAATTATGTGCACCATATCTACCTACTAGCATTATTTCTACTCCAAGTATATTCATCATGTTTTTATTTATCTTCCAAATTAAATTTTATCATGACAAAATTTGGTTAGTAAAGCTCTCACAACTTGATGGCACATTTACTTTCTTGCATTAATAAGCCTGAACCATTGTGACTATCTTATGAAGATTATATGCTTGCAAATTACGAGTTGGAAGTTAGCACAACCATACTTTCATGGGGCACGTTTTCAATATTGTACTTATTCCTATTTAGTTGATGCCATGTTCTTTTGTTTATGGATGCCTAGTGGTGCGAAATAAAATGGAACATGTAAGTCCATGGAGTTTGTATATATGTTAGAGAAACGTCCGAGCGGCTAATTTAAGCCATGCATCATTCATGGTGGAAATTTACAGCGAACCATACTGAGTATTCTATGACGCATCTTCAACAAAAAGCTATGCCCATAGTAAATAAAAGGATTTTTGAGATGCTCATTGTCTGTTTGTTTTGTCATTTTGGCATGGGGTTGCTCCTATATCGGCAGGAGTATTTACATATCATGGGGCAGGAGGTGCCCCGTTGGCGTTCTCAATGATACATGTATACTTACAATGAGAAAAACTTATTTGGGACCTAAATTGAGTAGCATGAGGTTTAGGTACTCGTATTCAAGGGGCACGAGATTTTCAACTTGTGATTTGTCAAGCATATAACTCATATTTTCCCTCACAATAACTCTAACCATTCAAGATGCTCATGATAGGGATAATGAGAGCTCAAAGCTAATGAGTAATGATACGTCGAAAACGTATCTATATTTTTTGAATTTTTCATGCCATTTTTATGATTTTAGCACTTGTTTTTATATTAAGTTTATTATTTATTTGGACTAACCTACTAATGGTTGCAAAAGTGAATAATATTCTTGTTTTACACTTTGATGTGTAGGAATTATCAAGAATACAAAAGGAAACCTTGTTGGAGTCGAATTTGTTCACCAATACTTTTTAGAAATCGTCAGTTTGACCCTCTAAGACGACGTCAAATGGAAAACATGACTTCTCCAAAAGTGTGGGGAATTTTATGCTAATAATCCTGGAACTAAAATTTGGCCCAATCCAAGTCCGGATGCTCCATATATGCCCGTTTTCGTGGAGCCCAAGAGGGGTTAACGAAAATCCGAGAGTCTATATAAAGAAGAAAACCCTAGATCGTGAGAGACACCTCCACCAACGAATTTCCAGCCACCAAAGCAACGTTTTGCCTCCCCCATGAATCCCATCTCCATGGGGGAGGGCTCCCAAGAAGACATGAAGGAGGGGCGCTAAGGGGCGGCGTTCCCCCATGATGTCGGCGGCGGGCTGTACCGTCCTATGTAAACATGGTGTTTGATGCTATAATATTTATCCTATGATCTATGTCATGTTTCCGTAGTTTATTTATTCTTAGATCGAATTGTTGAATGTCTTTGGTTCATTAGAGTTGTATGTATATATGGTACTGTCCTTTGGTGTACATTATATTTGTGCGCGCATGGATCAACAACATAGGGTTAGTAGTATGTGAAGGGGGTAGTTCTGCCGGAGTGACAGAAACCTGAGGATTTGAACCGATTAGTTACATGTATGGGAGTAAGAAGACCATAAACTTAAGGCTATGGTTGGGGAAACCTTAATGCATTGTTAGTATTTAAGTATGTTTACTAACAATCCAATCATATAGTACTTGTAATCCCCGAGTAGCGGAGTGCATATTTAGCCTCTCCCACATAGAAAACTGCATCGAAGACAATGAACCCGATATCTTCACTAACTAATCTTGGACAAAACCATCACAATCATCACCACTTTTTCACACTCATCGTACTGTTAGTTTATGGTTACTTAGTATATTTTATTGTTGCAGCACTAATATTTACTTTCTTGTATTTATTATCTTGCAAAGCTATCCCCAATACCCGTATTATTGCTCTAGTTTTATTTCCTACCTTTAGCTTCTCATTGGGTTCGACACTCTTACTTATCGAAAGGGCTACACACGATCTCCTATACTTTTGGGATATCAAGACCGTTTCTGACGCCGTTGTCGGGGAGCAATAGCGTGTGGGTGAATATTCTTGTGTGCACTTGTTTGCTTTATCTCTAAGTAGTTTTTACTTCCAGCTTTAAGTTGTTCTCTATCTTAGTATGGATAGGGAATACAAATTATAAAAAAATTAGTTGTACTTGTTATCTAAAAACGTTTTCAAAAAGAAAAGTGATTGGAAAGATGAGTAATGGTTAAGTGGGGGTCGACCTTGAACATTTGTGTTCATGCCTATGAAACCAAAATAATTCTTTTCATGAAAGCTTTTCAGTTAAAAACATTTATATAATGTGTATAAATTGTACATATTCCTCTGTCCATAAAAACTAAAATGTTTAGATAACATCTAGTTTGTTTATGATGCAATTTTCCACTTTGCTGCCTAGAAACAGATTTCTGTTCTCCACCGTAGAAAATTTTAAAAATCACCAGAATGTCATCTTGATCTGATATTTATTGAGTGCAAATTAGTGCTTATTACCTTACTTTAATTATTTTTGACTTTTATGATTTGAGGTACGTATATAGGTCTAATAATTCGATCTTTACTACCTGATTCTGCTTAGACAGATTTTCTGTACTTCACTGTAAAAAATCGTGATTAATCTCAGAATAGTATTTTGATCTGAAATTTTTTATACATAACCCTGAGATTATGATCTGTCTTTCATTAGTTTTGAGTTTTTCGATTTGAGATACCTAACTATCTCGTTGAGTATCATATTTACAAACTGTTCAGTTTTGGCGGATTATCATGCTTAATTATTTAGTATTGTGCTTATACTAAATGTTTATAATCTTTATTTGATCGATAAATATTATAAATTAGTTAGTATATAGTAGGTAATTGATAACCCACAAGTATAGGAGATCGCAACAGTCTTCGAGGGAAGTAAAACCCAAATTTATTGATTCGACACAAGGGGAGGTAAGAATACTTACAAGCCTTAACAACTGAGTTGTCAATTCAGCTGCACCTGGAAAAGCACTAGTAACAGGGGTGATGTGAAAGCAGCAGTAATATGAGAGCAGTAGTAACAGTAACACAACAGCAGTATCAGTAATATGAGAGCAATGGCACCAGAAAATAGTTGATACTACTTCCAATGTCATGTAGAACGAGTATATGATGATGAGAGATGGACCGGGGTTCCCAGCTATCTACACTAGTGGTAACTCTCCAATAACAAGTGTTGGGTGAACAAGTTACAGTTGGGCAATTGATAGGATTGAAATAGCATTAAGACAAAACATCAAGATTATTAATCATGTAGGCATGTTTTCCATATATAGTCATACGTGCTCGCAATGAGAAACTTGTACAACATCTTTTGTCCTACCAGCCGGTGGCAGATGGGCCTCTAGGGAATCTACTGGAAATTAAGGTAGTCCTTTTAATAGAGCACCGGAGCAAAGCATTAACACTCCGTGAAAACATGTGATCCTCATACCTAAGCCTTCCCCTCCAGTTGTCCCAATTTCTGTCACTTTGGGGCCTTTGGTTCCGAACATAGACATGTGCAAACAACTTGTAGATACAATCTAAGCAATAAATATAGAGCTTAAATCTAAGATCATGCCACTCGGGCCCTAGTGACAAGCATTAAACACAACAAGATTGCAGCAACAATAACTTCACAAACTTTATAGATAGACTAATCATAATGTAACAATCCATCGGATCCCAACAAACACAACACCGATTACATCAGATGAATCTCAATCATGTAAGGCAGCTCATGCGATCATTGTATTGAAGTACATGGGGGAGAGAGTACCAACTAGCTACAGCTAGAACCCGTAGTCCATGGGGGAACTACTCACGGAGCATGATGGAGGCGGTGGCGTCGATGGAGATGGCTTCCGGGGGACACTTCCCCGTCCCGGCAGGGTGCCGGAACAGAGATTCTGTCCCCCGAATTGGAGTTTCGCGATGGCGGCGGCGCCCCTGGAGTCTTTCTGGAGTTTCGTCAATTCGTATCGATGTTTTAGGTCAGGACGACTTAAATAGGCGAAGAGTCGGAGTCGGAGGGGCCACGGGGCCTCCTCACACTAGGGGGGCGCGCCCCCCTCCTGGGCCGCGCCGCCACCACGTGTGGGGTCCCCAGGGCACCCCTCTGGTCCCCCTCTGACTTTCTGGAAGGTTCCGGGAAAAATAAGGTTCTGGGCGTTGATTTCGTCGAATTCCGAGAATATTGCCCAAACAGCCTTTCTGGAACCAAAAACAACAGAAAACAGCAACTGGCCCTTCGGCATCTCGTTAATAGGTTAGTTCCGGAAAATGCATAAAAACATTATAAAATGCAAGCAAAACATGTAACTATTGTCATAAAACAAGCATGGAACATCAAAAATTATAGGTACGTTGGAGACGTATCAGCATCCCCAAGCTTAGTTCCTACTCGCCCTCGAGTAGGTAAACGATAAAAAGAGTAATTTCTGTAGTGACATGCTACTTACATAATCTTGATCATCCTATTATAAAGCATATGAGATGAATGCAGTGACTCAAGGCAATGATCTATAGTTGCTAACAAATAGATAACATATAGCAAAACTTTTCATGAATAGTACTTTCAAGACAAGCATCAAAAG
Organism: Lolium perenne; assembly: GCF_019359855.2. Taxonomy (NCBI): domain Eukaryota; kingdom Viridiplantae; phylum Streptophyta; class Magnoliopsida; order Poales; family Poaceae; genus Lolium; species Lolium perenne. The sequence goes on from NC_067247.2 coordinate 316,497,881, forward strand.
TCTTGCATAAGAGTTAACTCATAAAGCAATAAATTCAAAGTAAAGGCATTGAAGCAACACAGAGGAAGATTTAAGTTTCAGCAGTTGCTTTCAACTTTCAACATGCATATCTCATGGATAATTGTCAACACAAAGTAATATGATGAATGAAAATATGCAAGTATGTAAGAATCAATGCACAGTTAACACAAGTGTTTGCTTCTAAGATGGAAGGAAGTAGGTAAACTGACTCAACATAAAGTAAAAGAATGGCCCTTCGCAGAAGGAAGCAGGGATTAAATCATGTGCTAGAGCTTTTTAAGTTTTGAAATCATATAGAGAGCATAAAAGTAAAATTTTGAGAGGTTTTTGTTGTTGTCAACGAATGATAGTGGGCACTCTAACTACCTCATCAACTAGACTTTCAAGAGCGGCTCCGATGAAGGACATTATCTCTACCAGCAAGGTAGATCATCCCTCTTCTCTTTTGTTTACACATGTATTTTAGTTTTATTTATGGTTGACACTCCTCCCAACCTTTTGCTTTCACAAGCCATGGCTAACCGAATCCTCGGGTGCCTTCCAACATTCACATACCATGAAGGAGTGTCTATTTGCAAAATTAAGTTGCTTACTGATGAATCAGAGCAAAACATGTGAAGAGAATTATTAATGAAAGTTGATTAATTGGGGGCTGGGAACCCCGCGCCAGATCTTTTTGCAAAATTATTGGATAAGCGGATGTGCCACTAGTCCATTATGAAAGTCTGTCAGGAGTAAATGACAAGATTGAAAGATAAACACCACATACTTCCTCATGAGCTATAAAACATCAACACAAATTGAGAAGCATTTTGAAGGTTTAAAGGTAGCACATGAAGTATTTACTTGGAATGGCAGGAAATACCACATAGTAGGTAGATATGGTGGACACAAATGGCATAGGTTTTGGCTCAAGGTTTTGGATGCACGAGAAGCATTTCCTCTCAGTACAAGGCTTTGGCTAGCAAGGTTGTTTGAAGCAAACACAAGTATGAACCGGTACAGCAAAACTTACATAAGAACATATTGCAAGCATTATAAAACTCTACACTGTCTTCCTTGTTGCTCAAACACTTTTACCAGAAAATATCTAGACCTTAGAGAGACCAATCATGCAAACCAGTTTCAACAAGCTCTACGGTATTTCTCCACTAATAGGTTTAAACTACATGATGCAAGAGCTTAATCATGATCTACTTGAGAGCTCAAAACAATTGCCAAGTATCAAATTATCCAAGACAATATGAGGCATTTTCTGTTTCCAACCAAATAGCAATAAATGCAATAGCTTCCAACTTTTGTCATTGAACATTAAAAGTAAAACGAAGAACACAAGTGTTCATATGAAAAAGCGGAGCGTGTATCTCTCCCACACAAGGATTGCTAGGATCCAAATTTATTCAAACATAAACAAAAATAAAAACACACAGACGCTCCAAGTAAAGCACATAAGATGTGACCGAATAAAAATATAGTTTTAATAGAAGAAACCTGATAAGTTGATGAAGAAGGGGATGCCTTGGGCATCCCCAAGCTTAGACGCTTGAGTCTTCTTGAAATATGCAGGGATGAACCACGGGGGCATCCCCAAGCTTAGGCTTTTCACTCTTCTTGATCATATATCATCCTCCTCTCTTGACCCTTGAAAACTTCCTTCACACCAAACTTCTCATAAACTTCATTAGAGGGGTTAGTACTCAAAAAACTTTAATCAACTTTAGCCCTATAGTGACACATTGCAAGTACTCAATAAAACATTAGCTACAGCTCTCCACGTCTAGAAAGCCTCACTTAAAGTCCACAAGAGACAATGCAAAAAACAGAGACAGAATCTGTCAAAATAGAACAGCCAGTAAACACGAATTTTTAAGAGGTACTTCCGTTGCTCAAATCATAAGACTCAAAACTAATGAAAGTTGCGTACATATCAATGAATCACTCACGTAAATTGGCAGATTTTTCTGAGTTACCTACAGAGAATCATACCCAGATTCGTGATAGCAAGAAATCTGTTTCTGCGCAGTAATCCAAATCTAGTATCAATCTTCTATTAGAGACTTCACTTGGCACAACATTGCAATCAAATAAAGATAAGGAGAGGTTTGCTACAGTAGTAACAACTTTCAAGACACAACAAAACAGTATCAAAATAAAAACATGGGTTATCTCCCAAGAAGTTCTTTCTTTATAGCCATTAAGATGGGCTCAGTAGTTTCAATGATGCACTCGCAAGAAATAAGAGTTGAAGCAAAAGAGAGCATCAAGAAGCAAATTCAAAACACATTTAAGTCTAATCCACTTCCTATGCATAGGAATCTTGTACACAAATAAATTCATGAAGAACAAAGTGACAATCATAGCAAGATAAAACAAGAGCAACTTCAAAATTTTCAGCATATAGAGAGGTGTTTTAGTACCATGCAAATTTCTACAACCATATTTTCCTCTCTCATAATAACTTTCAGTAGCTTCATGGATAAACTCAACAATATAACTATCACATGCAGCATACTTTTCATGATCCACAAACACATAATTTTTATCAAGTTCAAAAATAATAGGATCAAAACTTTCTAAACCACTTTTATCAATACTATAACAAGATGATTGATCAATCTCAAAAGATATGGGACTCATAGATAAAGTCAATAACTCTCCAATCCCATTTTCATTAGTAGTACAATTAATATTATCAAGTAACATAGGACCATCATCTAGAGATTTATCATAAACATTTGCCAAGCAGAACTCTTTAGTACCATGCATTTTGATATCAGGCACAAACAAAGCATTATCATAAAATTTATCAAAGTAGCATGGATTATCATAGATAACAGTAGCATAATTATTCTCACAAGTTTTACTAGGGAATATTTCAAGAGAATCCACAGGAACATAACATTCATCCTCCTTTGGTAAGCATGGAGGACAATCAAATAGTGTAAGAGATAAAGAGTTACTCTCATTAGAATGTTGGCATGGGTAGCTAATCCATTCTTCCTCCTTTTGTTCATCACTCTCCTCTTCTTTTTCATCCAATGAGCTTTCAGGTTCATCAATTTCCTCCTCTTTTTCATCCAATGAGCTTTCAGGTTCATCAATTTCTTCTTCCACTGGTTCCTGCAAATTGTGAGTGCATTCTTGTGCATTAATGAGTCTTTCTTTATAATCAATGATATAAGGATTATCACTATAACTTTCTATGCAAAAATTAAGGATAGAAGAGACATAATCTTTAAGGTCCTTACAAACAACACAAGTTTCAAAAAATTTAGATATGAAGGATTCGATCTCAGAAGCTCCCATAAATAAGACAAATTGTTCTACCTCTTCGAACCCAAAATGAAGATAGCTATTCCAATTATAGTTCTTAATTAAAACTTCCTCACTAAAGCCACATTGAAATTTAAGATGTTTAGTATCCTGTTTAGAGCAACAGTTTATATCATGGCGTTTAAGCAAGATTTTAGCAATTGTATTCTGCTTTTCTATCACAGCACTCATAACTTTTCCCATTCTTGATTCTCTATAATTATTATATAATTCAATGAGCTCCAAATAGGTTGTAGGTTCTCCCATAACAACAGTTTTTAATTTTTTGGTTTTTCAAATTTTTATGGATTTTCGGGTATATAGGAGAAATAAAACAAGACAAAAACAAACTAGGCAAAAGTAAACTAGGCAAAATAATACTAGACAGAAATAAACTAAGCACAAATAAACTAGACAAAAGTAAACTAAGCAAAACAAAATAAAATAAAATAGAGAGAGAGGTGGAGTGTACTCCCCAGGTGAACTTATGAGTAGAGCTATGCCTCCCCGGCAACAGCGCCAGAAAATAGTCTTGATAACCCACAAGTATAGGGGATCGCAACAGTCTTCGAGGGAAGTAAAACCCAAATTTATTGATTCGACACAAGGGGAGGTAAAGAATACTTATAAGCCTTAACAACTGAGTTGTCAATTCAGCTGCACCTGGAAAAGCACTAGTAACAGGGGTGATGTGAAAGCAGCAGTAATATGAGAGCAAAGAGTAACAAAGAATAACACAGAGTAGCGATAATATGAGAGCAATGGCACCAGAAAATAGTTGATACTACTTCCAATGTCATGTAGAACGAGTATATGATGATGAGAGATGGACCGGGGTTCCCAGCTATCTACACTAGTGGTAACTCTCCAATAACAAGTGTTGGGTGAACAAATTACAGTTGGGCAATTGATAGGATTGAAATAGCATTAAGACAGAACATCAAGATTATTAATCATGTAGGCATGTTTTCCATATATAGTCATACGTGCTCGCAATGAGAAACTTGTACAACATCTTTTGTCCTACCAGCCGGTGGCAGCCGGGCCTCTAGGAAATCTACTGGAAATTAAGGTACTCCTTTTAATAGAGCACCGGAGCAAAGCATTAACACTCCGTGAAAACATGTGATCCTCATACCTAAGCCTTCCCCTCCAGTTGTCCCAATTTCTGTCACTTTGGAGCCTTTGGTTCCGGACATAGACATGTGCAAACAACTTGTAGATACAATCTAAGCAATAAGTATAGAGCTTAAATCTAAGATCATGCCACTCGGGCCCTAGTGACAAGCATTAAACACAACAAGATTGCAGCAACAATAACTTCACAAACTTTATAGATAGACTAATCATAATGTAACAATCCATCGGATCCCAACAAACACAACACCGATTACATCAGATGAATCTCAATCATGTAAGGCAGCTCATGAGATCATTGTATTGAAGTACATGGGGGAGAGAGTACCTACTAGCTACAGCTAGAACCCGTAGTCCATGGGGGAACTACTCACGGAGCATGATGGAGGCGGTGGCGTCGATGGAGATGGCTTCCGGGGGCACTTCCCCGTCCTGGCAGGGTGCCGGAACAGAGATTCTGTCCCCCGAATTGGAGTTTCGCGATGGCGGCGGCGCCCCTGGAGTCTTTCTGGAGTTTCGTCAATTCGTATCGATGTTTTAGGTCAGGACAGCTTAAATAGGCGAAGAGTCAGAGTCGGAGGGGCCACGGGGCCTCCTCACACTAGGGGGGCGTGCCCCCCTCCTGGGCCGCGCCGCCACCACGTGTGGGGCCCCCAGGGCACCCCTCTGGTCCCCCTCTGACTTTCTGGAAGGTTTTGGGAAAAATAAGGTTCTGGGCGTTGATTTCGTCGAATTCCGAGAATATTGCCCGAACAGCCTTTCTGGAACCAAAAACAACAGAAAACAGCAACTGGCCATTCGGCATCTCGTTAATAGGTTAGTTCCGGAAAATGCATAAAAACATTATAAAGTGCAAGCAAAACATGTAAGTATTGTCATAAAACAAGCATGGAACATCAGAAATTATAGGTACGTTGGAGACGTATCGGTAATCTTATTTTAAACTTTTCAAAGCTTGAACATGAGTGGATTTTATTTAATGAGTACTAATCCTACTAATGAGTTTTGTGAAGTTTTATGTGGATGTAGCTTATAAGTTCTAATCAGTATGGTGATATGAGATGAACAAGAAAACGCAAGAGCTCAAGCTTGGGGATGTGCAGTTTTTTCACAGAGAATGAAGGAACACCAAACAGAGAAATATTGAAGAATGGCCAAAGTCATAAGCTTGGGGATGTCTCCGCATCCCTCTTCATCAACAACCCCTCGGTTTGCAAACCTTTAAACTTTATTTTTCGAGCAACATAGAAACTTGAATAAACTTGGAGTGTCTGTATCTTATCATTTATTTGTCTTAGCATCAAATACCAGCTACATTAATAAGTTGATTGTCATATCTTTTATTTATCTCCTGTTTGGAGAGGTGGTTCAAAGTTTAGTAAACTTAGAAATGATGTGTAAATGATATTGTTTAGTAGTTTATGTTTTCATATGGTTAGTTTCGACTAGCTAATAGTGTATATTATGTCATTTTGATCTTAACATGAATTGTCCTGTTCATAAGATGGTATGGCATTGTGGTATCCTACTTTGAATTATTTACTTGAATCGACTTGGCACATACTCACACATGTTTATGACTCAAACAAAAGTCAATCAAAACCTCGATGATTTATTTCGCCTCAGAGTTCTAGTATCACTTTTATGCCTAGTTAATTATATTATGTCACAAGTATGATTATGCCAATGAATGCTCTCTTGGTTGTCGCTTCCCATTCTATTGCTAGTCTCCACTTGTATTAAGCGGGAATGCTGCTCGTGCATCCAAACCCCTGAAAACCAAGTTATTCCAAAGAGTCCATTATAAATTTCTATGCATGCATTTCAAACCATTCCAAGTAAATTTTCATGTGCTACCTTTAAAACCTTCAAAATACTTCTCATTTTGTGACACTGTTTTTAGCTCATGAGGACGTAGTAGTTGGGTTTGTTATCTTCCATACTAAATTAAGTACCCTAACTTGCATGCTTCATATGCTTGTCACTAATTTTGCAAAGAGCTGGTTAGACCACTATAATATCAAAAAGTTAAACAAATAAAAATAGGCACTCCTCCATGGTATGAGGTTGTTGGCAGGCACCCGAGGATTCGGTTAGCCATGGTTTGTGAAAGCAAAGGTTGAGAGGAGTGCCATATATACTATATAAAAGTGCATGCTATAAATGCTTAATATCAATAACTCGGAACCGCTTTCAACTTGTTTAGTATGGAAAATAACAAGAACTCTATTGCCATTCGTTGACAGGAACAATCGCCTCCCAAAACAAATTTTTATTTCTGTTTTATAAATATAAAGCTCTAGCACATGATAACTCCCAGCTTCCCTCTATGAAGGGCCAATCTTTTACTTTTATGTTGAGTCACCATCCTTTCTTTGAGCACCCTCTCGATAGCATAATTGTCATTCTTAGTGAAATGTACCTGTTCCAGAATACGGTTAACCGTGGCATAGCTTGATGCTTTTATCTCTGATATCTTTATATCTAGTCTTCATTTAAAACTTTAGAGGTGCCCGGGTATTTATGTTTTGCTGTAAAAATTCAGGCAAGCGAGATAGCAGTCTACCATGCTTTATTATGATCATTACAATTTTATTGATGTTTATAAATTTCATGTTATGAGCTCTTGGTTGGTTGATACTTTTCATTGGGTAACATGATTGCTAAGTTTTACTATCCATACATCATGCAATGGTTAAAGACCTGATCATAGCATTTACAATCAAAAATTATTTTGTTATTGTTTACCTACTCGAGGATGAGCAGGAATTAAGCTTCGGGATATTGATACGTCCAAAACGTATCTATATTTTTTGATTGTTTCGTGCCATTTTTATGCTTTTAGCACTTGTTTTTATATTAAGTTTATTATTTATTTGGACTAACCTACTAATGGTTGCAAAAGTGCACAATGTTCTTGTTTTACACTTTGATGTGTAGGAATTATCAAGAATACAAAAGGAAACCTTGTTGGAGTCGAATTTGGACTTTCCAGAAATCAGTCCACCAATAGTTTTTAGAGATCGTCAGTTTGACCCTCGAAGACGACGTCAAATGGAAAACATGACTTCTGCAAAAGTGTGGGGAATTTATGCTAATAATCCTGAACCTAAAATTTGGCGCAATCCGAGTCCGGATGCTCCATATATGCCTGTTTTCGTTGAGCCCAAGAGGGGTTAATGAAAATCCGAGAGTCTATATAAGGAAACCCTAGGTCGGGAGACACACCTCCACCCACGAATTTCCAGCCACCAAAGCCACGTTTTTGCCTCCCCCATGGATCCCATCTCCATGGGGGAGGGTGAAATGGGTATACTGATGTAGCCCCGCCTAACGACGACGCTACACCATGGCCAAGGAGTCCCCCAAGTGGACCGACAACCCGAACCCGTGCGATACATGACAAGGTGAACCCAATCCTCTTTACCCTCGACCTCGGTACACCCTTGGATAGAGTACTACCTCATGTCGATATTCATTGTGTCACTAGGTACGAGCTACGTCAAGGATCCGGAGAGGAGGAGCCACTCACTTGGTGCAAGGGAGAAGGAAGAAGAAAGGAAGAAGAAGGAAGAAGAAGGAAGAGAGAGAGAAGAGGAGGTGGCCGGTAGCATGGCCTGCACCACCGGCCATGGGGAGGGCGGTACTACCGGCCACCAAGGGCCGGTACCTCCGGCCAGGGCCAGGCCAGCTCCAGGCGTCCACACCCTCCACGCGGGGAAGATCAAGGCCGGTACTACCGGCCAAGCATGGCCGGTACTACCGGTGGAAGGCTGGGCGGCACCTCCTTGCTGCGGGAGAAAAAGCAGGACCGGTACCTTGAGCGGTACCTCCACCCAGGCACGGGTGGAGCCTCCACCCGAGGTACCGCCCAAGGTACCGCTCGTGCATCCAAGTACCCTGGACACTTTGATGCATTTTGGTGCATCTTCCGGTACCTCCACCGGAGGTACCGCCCGAGGTACCGCCTGTGCGCGAATTACTTCAATCTGAGCCGTTCCTCTTCATCTGAACGTCTACGCTTTCACCCCTTGTAATGCCTAAAGTACCCCTGCCTAAATCTGAGCTATATGTATCCCCGTACTCCCCATTTGCTAGGGTTAGACAAGATTTGGCTTAGAATAGGATTTGAGCTATGTCTCCCTAGGGTATCATCCCTCTGTAATCAAGGCCACCCTTGTTGTTGATTGAGTTTGTGAGTGAGATTCTAGTGTGTGCACTCTCTCTCCCTCACCGATTCCGTCTCCAACACCGTATCTCTCACCTCGGAATTCTACCGCGGTCTCTTCCGTGGGTGATTCTATTCGGCGTGGTCCATCGAGCCACGAGGGTAAGCATCGGTTGTATCGGGTCGGTGTGCGTGCGTGTGTCCCCGTGTTCATCGTGTTCATCGCGTTCGTCGTGTTCTTCGTGTTCTTCCTCTTTTCCCCTTTCGTTTCCGGGTCAATTCGCAAGATCGGGCCACAAACGGGGTCTTAGACCTCATCATATGGTATCAGCAGCCTTTGGTTTCCGCGAATTTGACCCCCCACCCACCCAATTTCATCTCTGAAAAATTTCCCAAAAAATCCCCAAAAAAATAGCCCTAATTTGCCTTTTGATGGATCTGCGATTTTGTTGCGTTTTGAGTGGTTTTGGTCCATGGATTTGGTGTCTCTTGTGTTGATCTACTATTTCCCCCACTTTCTAGCCACAAATTTCTTCCAATTTCGAGTTTTGGGTCAATTTGGTTGGCTTTTGGGAAGAACAGGAGAGAGAAAGAGTGGGACGTGAGCTCCCAGGGAAGAAGAAGGTGTGAGCGGTACCTCCGGGTGGAGGCTCCACCCGTGCACGAGCGGTACCTCCGGGTGGAGGCTCCACCCTCCACTACCGCTCACCCTCTACCAAGCCGGCCACCACCACCACTTCCGCCCCACCACCGCCGACCACCACCACTCCTCTTCGCAGCCGGCAAGAACCGCCACCCCCCTTAATCATCGGCAAACACCGCCACCCCCCTTAATCACCGGCAAACACCGCCACCCCCCCAAACCATCGGTAAACACCGTCGAGGCACCACCACCACCACCGCCGCCACCGCAAGCTCACCGATATCACCACCGGCATACCACCGCCATCGACGCCAAGCTACTTTGACCCGACTTTTCTTCCGCTAACTTGTGTTTGCTTGTTCCGGTTTGAGTGCCTTGTTTGTGAAACTAATCCGCAGCTCCGAAGCAAGCGACGACATCCTCGGCACCCCGAACTTGCAAACGTACTCTTGACACCACCGCCGTCATCGCAAGTTGTGTGTTCCGACACCGCCTAACATTTTCATCTAGGTATAACTTGCTCCCCACCTTGTAACCCCTCTTCTTTTGCGATCTATCCTATCGAGCATTGCTTATTGAGTGTTGCGAGACATTGCACGTGGCCCCGCATTGTGAGGTGTGTGTGTCGTGTTGAGTAAAGCTTCTAAGCAAAACTCGTGTGGCAAGATAGCAAAAGCGAGGCTAACGCTAACATAGTGCGTGAAAAAGCCCCAAAAACACAAAAAGAGTGCGAGTAGCACCATACATCCATACATCCATACATCCATATACCCATACATACAAAAGTGTGCAAGTGCCACCAACGATACAAACGAGTGCAAGTGCCACCATATACAAAAGAGAAAAAGCTTTTAAGCAAAGAGAGATAAGAGAAGAGAGGCCGCGTGTGAATCTTGTTGTCTCTTCATTTGCAACCAAAGCTTTGATCTCTTCTTGTGTTAGTGTGACACCGAGCACCCTTGCTTAAGGGCTTCTTACACTTTTCCGCTCATTCCTTGGTCGCACTAACCCCGTTCATCTCGTGTGTGCGTTCCATATCTTTTCCGTGTTTATAGTGATCTTCACATTGACATTTGGATTTTTGGACTTCACCCACTCTTGACAATACACTTGATTTCGGATTTCGTCTTTTGGCTTTCCACCATACTCACCTAACACCATATTTGCTAGCTTTTGCGTGTGTTTTTGTGTGAGTGCCCGATACAATTGACTTTGACCTCGGCTTGTTGGATCGCCCCGATCTTATCATACCACGGTAAGATTGCGAGGTAGTGTTCTTCCACTAACATACACCATATACATACCATCGTGATAACATGGATAGCGAAGATGAGGATACGGAGGAGTACACGGAGCACTCCGAGGAGGACACCTCCTCAAGCACCGCGGATGTGGAGGAACATGTGGAGCTCGACACCGACTATGGCTCCGCGAGCATCGCCAACATGACCGACATCGAGGAGCTCTACACCGACTTTGGCTCCGCGAGCATCACCGACATGACCGACATCGAGGAGCTCTACATCGACAATGGCTCCTCAAGCATGGACGACATGGTGGAGCAACGCCACGACTACGACATCGACGACTTGGTGGAGCAACGCCACGCCTACAACATCGACACCATGGCGGAACCTCACCTAGTCTCCACAAGGAGCAACGACGATGCTCCCAAGTACCACCCCTTGGCCATTGGAGCTACATATGAAGATGGAGGACCTCCACGATGGCACCATCATATGGATCATCAAGAGCGTCCCCACCATGATCGCCATCGACACACTTCTTCGAGCTCCACGAGGCGCCACCATGAGAGTGCTTATGCACAAGATCGTCGACCTCACGTACATCATATGGAGCAACAAGAGCGTCCCCAACATGATCGTCATCGACACTCTTCTCCAAGCTCCACAAGGCGCCGCAAGCAACATGCCAAGTCGCATGAGCCATCATCTAGGCATGGCAAGGACCGTCATCGACATACGTCACCACATGAGCTTCGCCGCCACAAGCCACTTCATGATCGCCATCGACCAACATCTTCCACGAGTCTTCGACGACACCACTCAAGCCATGGTGATGATGCACGAAGACGAGAACCTCGACATGAAGGCGACAAACACCATGATGGGATGCCTACCACTCCAAGGATGGCAAGTGCACATCGAGCATACCTTCCTCATAAGGCGACTTCCACCTCTTGTGCCACCACCACAATGGCCTCTACCTCGTCACGTGCCTATGGACTTCGATGCTACAAGTGCAAGCAACAAGGCCACCCTCCACGGGAATGTCCCAATCTCCTATGTGAGGTGTGCAAGGCCAAGGGCCACGTGGCATGGCAATGCACAACACCAAGCGCCAAGACGCTCTACTTCGACAAGCTACAAGCACAAGTCCCCAAGATGCCTATTGCGCCAACACTTCAAGATGAAGATCGCCAAGGTGAACTCAAGGGCGAAGTTGAGCCGAGCCTAGCTCTCATCAACACCATGGCGCCACCGCTTGAGGATGACTTGGGAGGCGATGGAGTTGAGCATGGTGACCATGGGATTCTCCCTACACCTACGGAGGCGCATGGAGTTGAGATGGTTGAGCATGGGATTTTCCCTTCAACCAAGGAGGCGCATGGAGATGAGAAAGTCGAGCCTACTCCTATATGCTTGATTGATGAGTTGGTACCAATCCCATGTGAGAATGAGAGCCACTTAGCCCACTTGAGTGAGAGTGATAGTGAGTTGAGTGACTTCCACCCCATATGTGAGTTTGAGTGCTTCCGTTTGGAGGACATGAGTGATACACTAAGTGAGTTGAGAGAGGTAGATGATAGGTCCATGGAGGACATCGCATTTGCTAACACATTATCCTCTCCCTCGTTTGTGTCTTCTTATGTTGCACTAGGTTCCACGGAGGACGAGTTCCCGCTCATGGAGACGATGTACATGGTGCATGAAGATGATGATATCTCACCATGCTTGCTCCAAGATGGACATGTCGACCACATGGATCCTCCTACTTCCACAACACCTACCTCAAATGAGTCGGCCTACAAAGGTAACAACATAGGTGTTGATGATGCCATGATCCCACTAGTGGACATGATGACTTATGAGTGCATGCATGATCTTGATGATACATTTGCCACATCACATGCTACTTTCACATTCCCATGTGATGATTTGCTTGATAACATTGTTGATCATGTGAAATTGATTGCTTGTGATACCATGACCATGCCATGCTATGAGAGCTTCACATTTTCCCCGCTTGCTTGCAATGATAATGATTATGATCATGCTTGTGTTGTGACACCCTTGATGAACACTTGCTCTTTACATAGGGTTGTCGACAACAATGATAACATGTTGAACATGCTTTGCCCAAAATGTTTGCACCACTCAATGATCCTTGCATCCGAGATTGTGAACAATTGCTCTTTCTTATGCTTAGTATGCAAGAATGCTTATTTCATTGTCCATGAGATGGCCCCCATAGCCTTCTCCATTTTTGATGATCATGAGTTCCCACATGCCACGCATGCACCTTCATGCCATTTGCACTATCGCCATGCATTTCATACTATCTTGCTTGATACTAATGGTGATGTGCACAAGTCTTGGAACATCATGATGGATGATGTGTTCCTCTACCATGCACATACGCTCTTTGTTTTGCTCATTCCATGTGTAGGTACCCGAATGACAACTTCCACCGCTACGGAGCATGAGCTCACAAAACGCGCAATTGAGAGCTACCCCAACACGGACGAGATATACGATCCAACCCATGGGATTCACGCCAAAGGGTATGTTCCCAAACGCCTTCGCCCTCGTGTGTTTCCGGCTTGTCTTGTCGAGCTTCCGGTTTGGACCAATGCCTCGTCACCTCTTTTGCTTCTTATGCAACATATCTTGACACATCTTGTTGGCACAATGATTGTTGTATGTCTTGATGCTTTCATCATACACTCCGAGATTCTCAAGGACCATGTCGTACATGTGAGAGATACCTTATGCATCTTGTGCCCCATGTCACACAAAATGTTGCCCTTCTTTGGATTTTTCATTTCATCTTTGGCATTTGCATTGGATTCTTTGACACTTGAGGATACCCATACTAGGCTCACGCCAACCATACTTTCCCAAGCTAGAAGTTTCCACCGCTTTGCCATTGCACATAACAATTTGCCCCAAATTTTGCCGCCGACACTTGCCTTTTGTTTGTTCCACTTGTTTGGGACAATGCTACACCACACATTTTTGACACCTTACAACTCTTACATGCACAAATTTTTGCCCTTCCAAATTTTGGATACATCGACACACTTTTGTTTCCCATTTTTGCCAAATGCCTCTTGGAGAAACGACTTGATGCTTCGTATTGGATTGAGAGCCTCTTGTTCGCCGATCACGAAATTGGCATCCACGAGCTTTCCATTTGCAACTCGTTTTTCCCCAAGTTCTTCTTCGACCGCGACTTTATCCCTCTACCACAACATGGGAGAGTCGTCATGGACTACACCGTCGGTGAGAAAGAACAAGAGTCGAGGACGACTCTTCCCCAAGGGGGGGGAGATGATGTAGCCCCGCCTAACGACGACGCTACACCATGGCCAAGGAGTCCCCCAAGTGGACCGACAACCCGAACCCGTGCGATACATGACAAGGTGAACCCAATCCTCTTTACCCTCGACCTCGGTACACCCTTGGATAGAGTACTACCTCATGTCGATATTCATTGTGTCACTAGGTACGAGCTACGTCAAGGATCCGGAGAGGAGGAGCCACTCACTTGGTGCAAGGGAGAAGGAAGAAGAAAGGAAGAAGAAGGAAGAAGAAGGAAGAGAGAGAGAAGAGGAGGTGGCCGGTAGCATGGCCTGCACCACCGGCCATGGGGAGGGCGGTACTACCGGCCACCAAGGGCCGGTACCTCCGGCCAGGGCCAGGCCAGCTCCAGGCGGCCACACCCTCCACGCGGGGAAGATCAAGGCCGGTACTACCGGCCAAGCATGGCCGGTACTACCGGTGGAAGGCTGGGCGGCACCTCCTTGCTGCGGGAGAAAAAGCAGGACCGGTACCTTGAGCGGTACCTCCACCCAGGCACGGGTGGAGCCTCCACCCGAGGTACCGCCCAAGGTACCGCTCGTGCATCCAAGTACCCTGGACACTTTGATGCATTTTGGTGCATCTTCCGGTACCTCCACCGGAGGTACCGCCCGAGGTACCGCCCGTGCGCGAATTACTTCAATCTGAGCCGTTCCTCTTCATCTGAACGTCTACGCTTTCACCCCTTGTAATGCCTAAAGTACCCCTGCCTAAATCTGAGCTATATGTATCCCCGTACTCCCCATTTGCTAGGGTTAGACAAGATTTGGCTTAGAATAGGATTTGAGCTATGTCTCCCTAGGGTATCATCCCTCTGTAATCAAGGCCACCCTTGTTGTTGATTGAGTTTGTGAGTGAGATTCTAGTGTGTGCACTCTCTCTCCCTCACCGATTCCGTCTCCAACACCGTATCTCTCACCTCGGAATTCTACCGTGGTCTCTTCCGTGGGTGATTCTATTCGGCGTGGTCCATCGAGCCACGAGGGTAAGCATCGGTTGTATCGGGTCGGTGTGCGTGCGTGTGTCCCCGTGTTCATCGTGTTCATCGCGTTCGTCGTGTTCTTCGTGTTCTTCCTCTTTTCCCCTTTCGTTTCCGGGTCAATTCGCAAGATCGGGCCACAAACGGGGTCTTAGACCTCATCATATACCCTTCGGGTACCTGATACGTCTCAAACGTATCCATAATTTCTTATGTTCCATGCTACTTTTATGATGATACTCACATGTTTTATACACACTTTATGTCATTATTATGCATTTTCCGGCACTAACCTATTGACGAGATGCCGAAGAGCCTGTTGCTGTCTTCTGCTGTTTTTGGTTTCAGAAATCCTACAAAGGAAATATTCTCGGAATTGGACGAAATCAACGCCCAGGGTCTTATTTTTCCACGAAGCTTCCAGAAGACCGAAAGGGTTACGAAGTGGGGCGACGAGGCGCCGCCACCATAGGGCCGCGCGGCCAGAGGGGGGCCCGCGCCACCCTATGGTGTGGGCCCCTCGCGCCGCCTCCAACCCTACCCTTCCGCCTACTTAAAGTCTTCGTCGCGAAATCCCCTGTACCGAGAGCCACGATACGGAAAACCTTCCAGAGACGCAGCCGCCGCCAATCCCATCTCGGGGGATTCAGGAGATCGCCTCCGGCACCCTGCCGGAGAGGGGAATCATCTCCCGGAGGACTCTTCATCGCCATGATCGCCTCCGGATTGATGTGTGAGTAGTTCACCCCTGGACTATGGGTCCATAGCAGTAGCTAGATGGTTGTCTTCTCCTCATTGTGCTATCATGTTAGATCTTGTGAGCTGCCTATTGATGCATGCAGTTAACACACGTCCGTTGGGAACCCCAAGAGGAAGGTGTGATGCGTACAGTAGCAAGTTTTCCCTCAGAAAGAAACCAAAGTTTATCGAACCAGTAGGAGCCAAGAAGCACGTTGAAGGTTGATGGCGGCGAAATGTAGTGCGGCGCAACACCAGGGATTCCGGTGCCAACGTGGAACCTGCACACACAATCAAAGTACTTTGCCCCAACGTAACAGTGAGGTTGTCAATCTCACCGGCTTGCTGTAAACAAAGGATTAACCGTATAGTGTGGAAGATGATGTTTGTTTGCGAAGAACAGTAAAGAACAATTGCAGTAGATTGTATTTCAGATGTAAAGAATAGGACCGGGGTCCACAGTTCACTAGTGGTGTCTCTCCCATAAGATAAACAGATGTTGGGTGAACAAATTACAGTTGGGCAATTGACAAATAAAGAAGGCATAACAATGCACATACATATATCATGATGAGTACTATGAGATTTAATCAGGGCATTACGACAAAGTACATAGACCGCTATCCAGCATGCATCTATGCCTAAATAGTCCACTTTCAGGTTATCATCCGAACCCCTTCCGGTATTAAGTTGCAAGCAACAGACAATTGCATTAAGTATGGTGCGTAATGTAATCAACACAAATATCCTTAGACAAAGCATCGATGTTTTATCCCTAGTGGCAACATCACATCCACAACCTTAGAACTTTCTGTCACTGTCCCAGATTTAATGGAGGCATGAACCCACTATCGAGCATAATTACTCCCTCTTGGAGTCACAAGTATCAACTTGGCCAGAGCCTCTACTAGCAACGGAGAGCATGCAAGAACATAAATAACATATATGATAGATTGATAATCAACTTGACATAGTATTCAATATTCATCGGATCCCAACAAACACAACATGTAGCATTACAGATAGATGATCTTGATCATGATAGGCAGCTCACAAGATCTAACATGATAGCACAATGAGGAGAAGACAACCATCTAGCTACTGCTATGGACCCATAGTCCAGGGGTGGACTACTCACACATCGATCCGGAGGCGATCATGGCGATGAAGAGACCTCCGGGAGATGATTCCCCTCTCCGGCAGGGTGCCGGAGGTGATCTCCTGAATCCCCCGAGATGGGATTGGCGGCGGCGGCGTCTCTGGAAGGTTTTCCGTATCGTGGCTCTCGGTACTGGGGGTTTCGCGACGAAGGCTTTAAGTAGGCGGAAGGGCAGGTCAGGAAGAGTCACGGGGGCCCCACACGCTAGGGCCGCACGGGCCCACTCTAGGCCGCGCCGCCCTAGTGTGGTGGCGCCCCGTGGCCCCACTTCGTTTCTCCCTCGGTCTTCTGGAAGCTTCGTGGAAAAATAAGCCCCTGGGCGTTGATTTCGTCCAATTCCGAGAATATTTCCTTTGTAGGATTTCTGAAACCAAAAACAGCAGAAAATAGCAACTGGCTCTTCGGCATCTCGTCAATAGGTTAGTGCCGGAAAATGCATAATAATGACATATAATGTGTATAAAACATGTGAGTATCATCATAAAAGTAGCATGGAACATAAGAAATTATAGATACGTTTGGGACGTATCAAGCATCCCCAAGCTTAGTTCCTACTCGCCCTCGAGTAGGTAAATGATAACAAAGATAATTTCTGAAGTGACATGCTATCATAATCTTGATCATACTATTGTAAAGCATATGAGATAAATGCAGCGATTCGAAGCAATGATGAAGATAATGAGTAAACAAATGAATCATATAGCAAAGACTTTTCATGAATAGTACTTTCAAGACAAGCATCAATAAGACTTGCATAAGAGTTACTCATAAAGCAATAAATTCTTAGTAAAGGTATTGAAGCAACACAAAGGAAGATATAAGTTTCAGCAGTTGCTTTCAACTTCAACATGTATATCTCATGGATAATTGTCAACACAAAGTAATATAACATGTGCAATAGGTAAACATGTAAGAATCAATGCACACAGTTTACACAAGCGTTTGCTTCTGGGGTAGAAAGAATAGGTAAACTGACTCAACAATAAAGTAGAAGAATGGCCCTTCGCAGAGGGAAGCATGGATTACTATATTTGTGCTAGAGCTTTTCATTTTGAAAACAAGAAACAATTTTGTCAACGGTAGTAATAAATCATATGTGTTATGTATAAGATATCTTATAAGTTGCAAGCCTCATGCATAGTATACTAATAGTGCTCGCACCTTGTCCTAATTAGCTTGGATTAACACGGATTATCATTGCATAACATATGTTTCAACCAAGTGTCACAAAGGGGTACCTCTATGCCGCCTGTACAGAGGTCTAAGGAGAAAGTTCGCATTGGATTTCTCGCTTTTGATTATTCTCAACTTAGACATCCATACCGGGACAACATAGACAACAGATAATGGACTCCTCTTTAATGCATAAGCATTCAACAATAGTTAATATTCTCATAAGAGATTGAGGATTTGTGTCCAAACTGAAACTTCCACCATGATTCATGGCTTTAGTTAGCGGCCCAATGTTCTTCTCTAACAATATGCATACTCAAACCATTGATCATGAAAATCGCCCTTACTTCAGACAAGACGAACATGCATAGCAACTCACATGATATTCAACAAAGGGTAAAAGAGTTGATGGCGTCCCCAGAAACATGGTTACCGCTCAACAAGCAACTTATTAAGAAATAAGACACATAGCAACATATTCTTCATCACAATAGTTTTTAAGGCTATTTTCCCATGAGCTATGTATTGTAAAGGCAAAGAATAGAAGTTTAAAGGTAGCACTCAAGTAATGTACTTTGGAATGGCAGAGAAATACCATGTGGTAGGTAGGTATGGTGGACACAAATGGCATAGTTTTTGGCTCAAGGATTTGGATGCACGAGAAGAATTCCTCTCTTACAAGGCTATGCTAGCAAGGTTGTTTGAAGCAAACTCAAGTATAAAAGGTGCACCAAAGCTCACATATGAACATATTGTAGGTATTATAAGACTTTACATTGTCTCCTTGTTGTTCAAACACCTTAACCAGAAAATATCTAGACTCTAGAGACCAATCCTGCAAACCAAATTTTAACAAGCTCTATGTAATTCTTCATTAATGGGTACAAGGTACATGATGCAAGAGCTTAAACATGATCTATATGAGCACAACAATTGCCAAGTATCACATTATTCAAGACATTATACCATTTACCACATGCGGCATTTTCCGTTTCCAACCATATAGCAATGAATGAAATAGTCCAACTTTCGCAATGAACATTAAAGATAAAGCTAAGAACACATGTGTTCATACGAAACAGCGGAGCGTGTCTCTCTCCCACACAAAGAATGCTAGGATCCGATTTTATTCAAACAAAAACAAAAACAAAAATAAACAGACGCTCCAAGTAAAGCGCATAAGATGTGACGGAATAAAAATATAGTTTCACTAGAGGTGACCTGATAAGTTGTCGATGAAGAAGGGATGCCTTGGGCATCTGATACGTCCCAAACGTATCTATAATTTCTTATGTTCCATGCTACTTTTATGATGATACTCACATGTTTTATACACATTATATGTCATTATTATGCATTTTCCGGCACTAACCTATTGACGAGATGCCGAAGAGCCAGTTGCTGTTTTCTGCTGTTTTTGGTTTCAGAAATCCTAGTAAGGAAATATTCTCGGAATTGGACGAAATCAACGCCCAGGGTCCTATTTTCACACGAAGCTTCCAGAAGACCGAAGAGGAAACGAAGTGGGGCCACGAGGCGACGACACAACAAGGCGGCGCGGCCAGGGCTTGGGCCGCGCCGGCCTGTTGTGTGGGTCCCTCGTGTGGCCCCCTGACCTACCCTTCCGCCTACTTAAAGCCTCCGTCGCGAAACCCCCAGTACCGAGAGCCACGATACGGAAAACCTTCCAGAGACGCCGCCGCCGCCAATCCCATCTCGGGGGATTCAGGAGATCGCCTCCGGCACCCTGCCGGAGAGGGGAATCATCTCCCGGAGGTCTCTTCATCGCCATGATCGCCTCCGGATCGATGTGTGAGTAGTTCACCCCTGGACCATGGGTCCATAGCAGTAGCTAGATGGTCGTCTTCTCCTAATTGTGCTATCATGCTCGATCTTGTGAGCTGCCTATCATGATCAAGATCGTTTCTTTGTAATCCTTCATGTTGTGTTTGTTGGGATCCGATGGATATTGAATACTATGTCAAGTTGATTATCAATCTAGCATATATGAGTTGTTTATGTTCTTGCATGCTCTCCGTTGCTATTTGAGGCTCTGGCCAAGTTGATACTTGTGACTCCAAGAGGGAGTATTTATGCTCGATAGTGGGTTCATGCCTCCATTAAATCTGGGACAGTGACAGAAAGTTCTAAGGTTGTGGATGTGCTGTTGCCACTAGGGATAAAACATCGATGCTTTGTCTAAGGATATTTGTGTTGATTACATTACGCACCATACTTAATGCAATTGTCTGTTGCTTGCAACTTAATACCGGAAGGGGTTCGGATGATAACCTGAAAGTGGACTTTTTAGGCATAGATGCATGCTGGATGGCGGTCTATGTACTTTGTCATAATGCCCTGATTAAATCTCATAATACTCATCATGATATATGTATGTGCATTGTTATGCCTTCTTTATTTGTCAATTGCCCAACTGTAATTTGTTCACACAACATGCTATTTATCTTATGGGAGAGACACCGCTTGTGAACTGTGGACCCCGGTCTATTTTTTACATCTGAAATACAATCTACTGCAATACTTGTTCTTTACTGTTCTTCGCAAACAATCATCTTCCACACAATACGGTTAATCCTTTGTTTACAGCAAGCCGGTGAGATTGACAACCTCACTGTTACGTTGGGGCAAAGTACTTTGGTTGTGTTGTGCAGGTTCCACGTTGGCGCCGGAATCCCTGGAGTTGCGCCGCACTACATTCCGCCACCATCAACCTTCAACGTGCTTCTTGACTCCGACTGGTTCGATTAAACCTTGGTTTCTTACTGAGGGAAACTTGCTACCGTGCGCATCACACCTTCCTCTTGGGGTTCCCAACGGACGTGTCAACTACACGCATCAAGCAAATTTCTGGCGCCGTTGCCGGGGAGATCAAGACACGCTGCAAGGGGAGTCTCCACTTCCAATCTCTTTACTTTGTTTTTGTCTTGCTTTACTTTATTTACTACTTTGTTTGCTGCACTTATATCAAAACACAAAAAAATTAGTTGCTAGTTTTACTTTATTTACTGTCTTGTTCTCTATATCAAAAACAAAAAAAAATTAGTTACTTGCATTTACTTTATCTAGTTTGCTTTATTTACTACTGTTAAAATGAATACTCCTGAAAACACTAAGTTGCGTGACTTCACAAACACTAATAATAATGATTTCCTATGCACACCTATTGCTCCACCTGCTACTACAGCAGAATTCTTTGAAATTAAACCTGCTTTACTGAATCTTGTTATGAGAGAGCAATTTTCTGGTGTTAGTTCTGATGATGCTGCTGCCCATCTTAATAATTTTGTTGAACTATGTGAAATGCAAAAGTATAAGGATGTAGATGGTGATATTATAAAATTAAAATTGTTTCCTTTCTCATTAAGAGGGAGAGCTAAAGATTGGTTGCTATCTTTGCCTAAGAATAGTATTGATTCATGGACTAAATGTAAAGATGCTTTTATTGGTAGATATTATCCTCCCGCTAAAATTATATCTTTGGGAAGTAGCATAATGAATTTTAAACAATTAGATAATGAACATGTTGCTCAAGCATGGGAGAGAATGAAATCTTTGGTAAAGAATTGCCCAACCCATGGACTGACTACTTGGATGATCATCCAAACCTTCTATGCAGGACTAAATTTTTCTTCGCGGAACCTATTGGATTCAGCTGCTGGAGGTACCTTTATGTCCATTACTTTGGGGGCGGCTACAAAGCTTCTTGATGATATGATGATAAATTACTCTGAATGGCACACGGAAAGAGCTCCACAAGGTAAGAAGGTAAATTCTGTCGAAGAAACCTCCTCCTTGAGTGATAAGATTGATGTTATTATGTCTATGCTTATGAATGGTAGATCTAATGTTGATCCAAATAATGTTCCTTTAGCTTCATTGGTTGCTCAATAAGAGAATGTTGATGTGAACTTCATTAAAAGTAATAATTTCAACAACAATGCTTATAGGAATAATTCTGGTAACAGCTATAGGCCATATCCTTCTGCTAATGGTAATGGTTATGGTAATTCTTATGGGAATTCTTACAACAATAATAGGAGTGTACCCCATGGTCTTGAAGCCATGCTTAAAGAATTTATTAGTACACAAACTGCTTTTAACAAATCTGTTGAGGAAAAGCTTGATAAAATTGATATTCTTGCTTCTAAGGTTGATAGACTTGCCTCTGATGTTGATCTTTTAAAACTGAAAGTTATTCCTAATAAGGACGTTGATAATAAGATTTCTACTACAGCAAATGCCATCCAAGTTAGAATTAATGAGAATATAAGATTGATGGCTGAATTGCGAGCTAGGTGGGATAGAGAAGAAAATGAAAAACTAGCTAAAGAGAATAATGTAGCTAAAGTTTGGACTATTACAACCACTAGTAATGATAATGATTCACATGTTGCTACACCTCCTACTATCAATGGTAAAATAATTGGTGTTAGCAATGTTTCTACTCCTAGTACAAAGCGTGCAAAATTACCTGAAATTGCTAAAACTGTTGAAACTGCTTGTGATAAAACTGCTGAAATTTTTTCCAACATTGGGGACAATGATCCCATTGCTGTAGCTCATAATGGTTTAGATTTTGATGATTGTCACATCTCTAAAGTTATAAAGTTCTTACAAAAACTTGCTAGAAGTCCTAATGCTAGTGCTATAAATTTGGCCTTTACAAAACATATTACAAATGCTCTCATAAAAGCTAGAGAGGATAAACTAAAACTTGAAACTTCTATTCCTAGGAAGTTAGAAGATGGTTGGGAGCCCATCATTAAGATGAGGGTCAATGATTTTGATTGTAATGCTTTATGTGATCTTGGTGCAAGTATTTCTGTTATGCCTAAGAAAGTCTATGATATGCTTGACTTGCCACCATTGAAAAATTGTTATTTGGATGTTAATCTTGCTGATAATGCTACAAAGAAACCTATGGGGAGGATTGATAATGTTCGTATTATGGTTAACAATAACCTTGTCCCCGTTGATTTTGTTGTCTTGGATATTGAATGCAATGCATCTTGTCCCATTATATTGGGAAGACCTTTTCTTCGAACTGTTGGTGCCACCATTGATATGAAGGAGGGTAATATTAAATATCAATTTCCTCTCAAGAAAGGTATGGAACACTTCCCTAGAAAGAGAATGAAGTTACCTTATGATTCTATTATTAGAACAAGTTATGTTGTTGATGCTTCGTCTCTTGATAATACTTGATACACACTTTCTGCGCCTAGCTGAAAGGCGTTAAAGAAAAGCGCTTATGGGAGACAACCCATGTTTTTACTACAGTACTTTGTTTTATATTTGAGTCTTGGAAGTTGTTTACTACTGTAGCAACCTCTCCTTATCTTTATTTTATTGCATTGTTATGCCAAGTAAAGTCTTTGATAGTAAAGTCAATACTAGATTTGGATTACTGCGCAGAAACAGATTTCTTGCTGTCACGAATCTGGGCAGAATTCTCTGTAGGTAACTCAGAAAAATCTGCCAATTTATGGCGTGATCCTCAGATATGTACGCAACTTTCATTCAATTTGGGCATTTTCATCTGAGCAAGTCTGGTGCCATTTTAAAATTCGTCTTTACGGACTGTTCTGTTTTGACAGATTCTGCCTTTTATTTCGCATTGCCTGTTTTTCTATGTTTGATGGATTTCTTTGTTCCATTAACTTTCAGTAGCTTTGTGCAATGTCCAGAAGTATTAAGAATGATTATGTCACCTCTGAATATATGAATTATGCACTGACCCTCTAATGAGTTTGTTTCGAGTTTGGTGTGGAGGAAGTTTTCAAGGGTCAAGAGAGGAGGATGATACAATATGATCAAGAAGAGTGAAAAGTCAAAGCTTGGGGATGCCCCCGTGGTTCATCCCTGCATATTTTAAGAAGACCCAAGCGTCTAAGCTTGGGGATGCCCAAGGCATCCCCTTCTTCATCGACAACTTATCAGGTTCCTCTAATGAAACTATATTTTTATTCCGTCACATCTTATGTGCTTTGCTTGGAGCGTCTGTTTGCTTTAGTTTTTGTTTTGTTTGAATAAATTCGGATCCCACAATCCTTTATATTGGAGATATTACGCTCCGCTGTTTCGTATGAACACATGTGTTCTTAGCTTTATCTTTAATGTTCATTGCGGAAGTTGAACTACCTCATTCATTGATATATGGTTGGAAACGGAAAATGCCGCATGTGGTAAATGGTATAATGTCTTGAATAATGTGATACTTGGCAATTGTTGTGCTCATATAGATCTTGTTTAAGCTCTTGCATCATGTACCTTGTACCCATTAATGAATAACTACATAGAGCATGTTAAAATTTGGTTTGCATGATTGTTCTCTCTAAGTCTAGATATTTTCTGGTTGAGCTGTTTGAACAACAAGGAGACGATGTAAAGTCTTATAATGCTTACAATATGTTTATATGTGAGTCTTGCTGCACCATTTTATAGTTTGCTTCAAACAACCTTGCTAGCCTAGCCTTGTATTGAGAGGAATTCTTCTCGTGCATCCAAATCCTTGAGCCAAAATCCATGCCATTTGTGTCCACCATACCTACCTACCACATGGTATTTCTCCGCCATTCCAAAGTACATTACTTGAGTGCTACCTTTAAAATTCCATTCTTTACCTTTACAATATATAGCTCATGGGACAAAATAGCTTAAAAACTATTGTGGTGAAGAATATGTACTTATGTGTCTTATTTCTTAGTAAGTTGCTTGTTGAGCGGTAACCATGTTTCTGGGGACGCCATCAACTTTTTACCTTTGTTGAATATCATGTGAGTTGCTATGCATGTTCGTCTTGTCTGAAGTAAGGGCGGTTTTCACAATCAAATGGTTTGAGTATGCATACTGTTAGAGAAGAACATTGGGCCGCTAACTAAAGCCATGAATCATGGTGGAAGTTTCAGTTTGGACATAAAACCTCAATCTCTTATGAGAATATTAACTGTTGTTGAATGCTTAAGCATTAAAAGAGGAGTCCATTATCTGTTGTCTATGTTGTCCCGGTATGGGTGTCTAAGTTGAGAATGATCAAAAGCGAGAAATCCAATGCGAACCTTCTCCTTAGACCCTTGTACAGGCGGCATAGAGGTACCCCTTTGTGACACTTGGTTGAAACATATGTCATGCAATGATAATCCGTGTTAACCCAAGCTAATTAGGACAAGGTGCGAGCACTATTAGTATACTATGCATGAGGCTTGCAACTTATAAGATGTCTTATACATAACTCATATGCTTTATTACTACCGTTGACAAAATTGTTTCTTGTTTTCAAAATAAAAGCTCTAGCACAAAAATAGTAATCCATGCTTCCCTCTGCGAAGGGCCTTTCTTCTACTTTATTGTTGAGTCAGTTTACCTATTCTTTCTATCCCAGAAGCAAACACTTGTATCAACTGTGTGCATTGATTCTTACATGTTTACCTATTGCACTTGTTATATTACTTTGTGTTGACAATTATCCATGAGATATACATGTTGAAGTTGAAAGCAACTGCTAAAACTTATATCTTCCTTTGTGTTGTTTCAAAGCTTTCTACTAAGAACTTATTGCTTATGAGTTAACTCTTATGCAAGACTTATTGATGCTTGTCTTGAAAATATTATTCATGAAAAGTCTTTGCTATATGATTCATTTGTTTACTCATTATCTTCATCATTGCTTCGAATCGCTGCATTCATCTCATGTGCTTTACAATAGTATGATCAAGATTATGATAGCATGTCACTTCAGAAATTATCTTTGTTATCGTTTACCTACTCGAGGGCGAGTAGGAACTAAGCTTGGGGATGCTTGATACGTCCCAAACGTATCTATAATTTCTTATGTTCCATGCTACTTTTATGATGATACTCACATGTTTTATACACATTATATGTCATTATTATGCATTTTCCGGCACTAACCTATTGACGAGATGCCGAAGAGCCAGTTGCTGTTTTCTGCTGTTTTTGGTTTCAGAAATCCTACAAAGGAAATATTCTCGGAATTGGACGAAATCAACGCCCAGAATCTTATTTTTCCACAAAGCTTCCAGAAGACCGAAGGGATCACGAAGTGGGGCGACGAGGCGCCGCCACACTAGGGCCGCGCGGCCTAGGGGGGCCCGCGCCGCCCTAGCGTGTGGGGCCCCTGTCAGCCCTCCGACTCCGCCCTTCCGCCTACTTAAAGCCTTCGTCGCGAAACCCCCAGTACCGAGAGCCACGATATGGAAAACCTTCCAGATCGTTTCTTTGTAATCCTTCATGTTGTGTTTGTTGGGATTCGATGGATATTGAATACTATGTCAAGTTGATTATCAATCTATCATATATGAGTTGTTTATGTTCTTGCATGCTCTCCGTTGCTAGTAGAGGCTCTGGCCAAGTTGATACTTGTGACTCCAAGAGGGAGTATTTATGCTCGATAGTGGGTTCATGCCTCCATTAAATGCAGGACGATGTGAGAAAGTTCTAAGGTTGTGGATGTGCTGTTGCCACTAGGGATAAAACATCGATGCTTTGTCTAAGGATATTTGTGTTGATTACATTACGCACCATACTTAATGCAATTGTCTGTTGCTTGCAACTTAATACCGGAAGGGGTTCGGATGATAACCTGAAAGTGGACTTTTTAGGCATAGATGCATGCTGGATGGCGGTCTATATACTTTGTCGTAATGCCCTGATTAAATCTCATAGTACTCATCATGATATATGTATGTGCATTGTTATGCCTTCTTTATTTATCAATTGCCCAACTGTAATTTGTTCACCCAACATGCTATTTATCTTATGGGAGAGACACCGCTAGTGAACTGTGGACCCCGGTCTATTCTTTACATCTGAAATACAATCTACTGCAATACTTGTTCTTTACTGTTCTTCACAAACAATCATCTTCCACACAATACAGTTAATCCTTTGTTTACAGCAAGCCGGTGAGATTGACAACCTCACTGTTACGTTGGGGCAAAGTACTTTGGTTGTGTTGTGCAGGTTCCACGTTGGCGCCGGAATCCCTGGTGTTGCGCTGCACTACATTCCGCCACCATCAACCTTCAACGTGCTTCTTGACTCCTACTGGTTCGATTAAACCTTGGTTTCTTACTGAGAGAAACTTGCTACTGTGCGCATCACACCTTCCTCTTGGGGTTCCCAACGGACGTGTCAACTACACGCATCAGCATCCCCAAGCTTAGACGCTTGAGTCTTCTTAAAATATGCAGGGATGAACCACGGGGGCATCCCCAAGCTTTGACTTTTCACTCTTCTTAATCATATTGTATCATCCTCCTCTCTTGACCCTTGAAAACTTCCTCCACACCAAACTCAAAACAAACTCATTAGATGGTCAGTGGATAATTCATATATTCAGAGGTGACATAATCATTCTTAACACTTCTGGACATTGCACAAAGCTACTGAAAGTTAATGGAACAAAGAAATCCATCAAACATAGCAAAACAGGCAATGCGAAATAAAAGGCAGAATCTGTCAAAACAGAACAGTCCGTAAAGACGAATTTTTTAGAGGCACCAGACTTGCTCAGATGAAAATGCCCAAATTGAATGAAAGTTGCGTACATATCTGAGGATCACGCACGTAAATTGGCAGATTTTTCTGAGTTACCTACAGAGAACCATACCCAAATTCGTGACAGCAAGAAATCTGTTTCTGCGCAGTAATCCAAATCTAGTATTGACTTTACTATCAAAGACTTTACTTGGCACAACAATGCAATAAAATAAAGATAAGGAGAGGTTGCTACAGTAGTAACAACTTCCAAGACTCAAATATAAAACAAAGTGCAGAAGTAAAATAATGGGTTGTCTCCCATAAGCGCTTTTCTTTAACGCCTTTCAGCTAGGCGCAGAAAGTGTGAATCAATTAACATCAAGAGAAGAAGCATCAACATCATAATTTGTTCTAACAATAGAATCATAAGGTAACTTCATTCTCTTTCTAGGGAAGTGTTCCATACCTTTCTTGAGAGGAAATTGATATTTAATATTGCCTTCCTTCATATCAATGGTGGCACCAACAGTTCGAAGAAAAGGTCTTCCCAATATAATGGGACAAGATGCATTGCATTCAATATCCAAGACAACAAAATCAACGGGGACAAGGTTATTGTTAACCATAATATGAACATTGTCAATCCTCCCCAAAGGTTTCTTTATAGCATTATCAGCAAGATTAACATCCAAATAATAATTTTTCAATGGTGGCAAGTCAAGCATATCATAGATTTTCTTAGGCATAACAGAAATACTTGCACCAAGATCACATAAAGCATTACAATCAAAATCATTGACCCTCATCTTAATGATAGGCTCCCAACCATCTTCTAACTTCCTAGGAATAGAAGTTTCAAGTTTTAGTTTCTCTTCTCTAGCTTTTATGAGAGCATTTGTAATATGTTTTGTAAAGGCCAAGTTTATAGCACTAGCATTGGGACTTTTAGCAAGTTTTTGTAAGAACTTTATAACTTCAGAGATGTGACAATCATCAAAATCTAAATCATTATGATCTACAACAATGGGATCATTGTCCCCAATGTTGGAAAAAAATTCAGCAGTTTTATCACAAGCAGTTTCAGCAGTTTCGGGCAGTTTTGCACGCTTTGCACTAGGAGTAGATACATTGACAACACCAATTATTTTACCATTGATAGTAGGAGGTTTAGCAACATGTGAATCATTATCATTACTAGTGGTGGTAATAGTCCAAACTTTAGCTACATTATTCTCTTTAGCAAGTTTTTCATTTTCTTCTCTTTCCCACCTAGCATGCAATTCAGCCATCAATCTTATATTCTCATTAATTCTAACTTGGATGGCATTTGTTGTAGTAACAATCTTATTTTCATTATCCTTATTAGGCATAACTTTCAATTTTAAAAGATCAACATCAGAGGCAAGTCTATCAACCTTAGAAGCAAGAATATAAATTTTATTAAGCTTTTCTTCAACAGATTTGTTAAAAGCAGTTTGTGTACTAATAAATTCTTTAAGCATGGCTTCAAGACCAGGGGGTACACTCCTATTATTGTTGTAAGAATTCCCATAATAATTACCATAACCATTACTATTAGCAGAAGGATATGGCCTATAGTTGTTACCAGAATTATTCGTATAAGCATTGTTGTTGAAATTATTATTTTTAATGAAGTTCACATCAACATGTTCTTCTTGGGCAACCAATGAAGCTAAAGGAACATTATTAGGATCAGCATTAGATCTACCATTCACAAGCATAGACATAATAGCATCAATCTTATCACTCAAGGAGGAGGTTTCTTCAACAGAATTTACCTTCTTACCCTGTGGAGCTCTTTCCGTGTGCCATTCAGAGTAATTTATCATCATATCATCAAGAAGCTTTGTTGCCCCCCCCCCAAAGTGATGGACATAAAGGTACCTCCAGCAGCTGAATCCAATAGGTTCCACGAAGAAAAATTTAGTCCTGCATAAAAGGTTTGGATGATCATCCAAGTAGTTAGTCCATGGGTTGGACAATTCTTTACCAAAGATTTCATTCTCTCCCATGCTTGAGCAACATGTTCATTATCTAATTGCTTAAAATTCATTATGCTACTTCTCAAAGATATAATTTTAGCAGGAGGATAATATCTACCAATAAAAGCATCCTTACATTTAGTCCATGAATCAATACTATTTCTAGGCAGAGATAGCAACCAATTTTTAGCTCTTCCTCTTAAGGAGAAAGGAAACAATTTCAATTTTATAATATCACCATCTACATTCTTATACTTTTGCATTTCACATAGTTCAACAAAATTATTAAGATGGGCAGCAGCATCATCAGAACTAACACCAGAAAATTGCTCTCTCATAACAAGATTCAGTAAAACAGGTTTAATTTCAAAGAATTCTGCTGTAGTAGCAGGTGGAGCAATAGGTGTGCATAAGAAATCATTATTATTTGTGCTAGTGAAATCACACAACTTAGTATTCTCAACAGTACCCATTTTAGCAATAGTAAATAAAGCAAACTAAATAAAGTAAATGCAAGTAACTAATTTTTTGTGTTTTTGATATGGAGAACAAGACAGTAAATAAAGTAAAGCTAGCAACTAATTTTTTTGTGTTTTGTTTTAGTGCAGCAAACAAAGTAGTAAATAAAATAAAGCAAGACAAAAACAAAGTAAAGAGATTGGAAGTGGAAGACTCCCCTTGCAGCGTGTCTTGATCTCCCCGGCAACGGCGCCAGAAAATATGCTTGATGCGTGCAGTTAACACACGTCCGTTGGGAACCCCAAGAGGAAGGTGTGATGCGTACAGTAGCAAGTTTTCCCTCAGAAAGAAACCAAAGTTTATCGAACCAGTAGGAGCCAAGAAGCACGTTGAAGGTTGATGGCGGCGAAATGTAGTGCGGCGCAACACCAGGGATTCTGGCGCCAACGTGGAACCTGCACAACACAATCAAAGTACTTTGCCCCAACGTAACAGTGAGGTTGTCACTCTCACCGGCTTGCTGTAAACAAAGGATTAACCGTATAGTGTGGAAGATGATGTTTGTTTGCGAAGAACAGTAAAGAACAATTGCAGTAGATTGTATTTCAGATGTAAAGAATAGGACCGGGGTCCACAGTTCACTAGTGGTGTCTCTCCCATAAGATAAACAGATGTTGGGTGAACAAATTACAGTTGGGCAATTGACAAATAAAGAAGGCATAAAAATGCACATACATATATCATGATGAGTAGTATGAGATTTAATCAGGGCATTACGACAAAGTACATAGACCGCTATCCAGCATGCATCTATGCCTAAATAGTCCACTTTCAGGTTATCATCTGAACCCCTTCCGGTATTAAGTTGCAAGCAACAAACAATTGCATTAAGTATGGTGCGTAATGTAATCAACACAAATATCCTTAGACAAAGCATCGATGTTTTATCCCTAGTGGCAACAGCATATCCACAATCTTAGAACTTTCTGTCACTGTCCCAGATTTAATGGAGGCATGAACCCACTATCGAGCATAAATACTCCCTCTTAGAGTCACAAGTATCAACTTGGCCAGAGCCTCTACTAGCAACGGAGAGCATGCAAGAACATAAATAACATATATGATAGATTGATAATCAACTTGACATAGTATTCAATATTCATCGGATCCCAACAAACACAACATGTAGCATTACAGATAGATGATCTTGATCATGATAGGCAGCTCACAAGATCTAACATGATAGCACAATGAGGAGAAGACAACCATCTAGCTACTGCTATGGACCCATAGTCCAGGGGCGGACTACTCACACATCGATCCGGAGGCGATCATGGCGATGAAGAGACCTCCGGGAGATGATTCCCCTCTCCGGCAGGGTGCCGGAGGCGATCTCCTGAATCCCCCGAGATGGGATTGGCGGCGGCGGCGTCTCTGGAAGGTTTTCCGTATCGTGGCTCTCGGTACTGGGGGTTTCGCGACGAAGGCTTTAAGTAGGCGGAAGGGCAGGTCAGGAAGAGTCACGGGGGCCCCACACGCTAGGGCCGCGCGGGCCCCCTCTAGGTCGTGCCGCCCTAGTGTGGCGGCGCCCCGTGGCCCCACTTCGTTTCTCCCTCGGTCTTCTGGAAGCTTCGTGGAAAAATAAGCCCCTGGGCGTTGATTTCGTCCAATTCCGAGAATATTTCCTTTGTAGGATTTCTGAAACCAAAAACAGCAGAAACAAAGAATCGGCTCTTCGGCATCTCGTCAATAGGTTAGTGCCGGAAAATGCATAATAATGACATATAATGTGTATAAAACATGTGAGTATCATCATAAAAGTAGCATGGAACATAAGAAATTATAGATACGATTGGGACGTATCGCCTATCATGATCAAGATCATCTATTTGTAATGCTACATGTTGTGTTTGTTGGGATCCGATGAATATGGAATACTATGTCAAGTTGATTATCAATCTATCATATATGTTGTTTATGTTCTTGCATGCTCTCCGTTGCTAGTAGAGGCTCTGGCCAAGTTGATACTTGTAACTCCAAGAGGGAGTATTTATGCTCGATAGTGGGTTCATGCCTCCATTGAATCTAGGACAGTGACAGAAAGTTCTAAGGTTGTGGATGTGCTGTTGCCACTAGGGATAAAACATCAATGCTTTGTCTAAGGATATTTGTGTTGATTACATTACGCACCATACTTAATGCAATTGTCTGTTGTTTGCAACTTAATACTGGAAGGGGTTCGGATGATAACCTGAAAGTGGACTTTTTAGGCATAGATGCATGCTGGATAGCGGTCTATGTACTTTGTCGTAATGCCCTGATTAAATCTCATAGTAGTCATCGTGACATGTATGTGCATTGTTATACCCTCTCTATTTGTCAATTGCCCAACTGTAATTTGTTCACCCAACATGCTATTTATCTTATGGGAGAGACACCACTAGTGAACTGTGGACCCCGGTCCATTCTTTACATCTGAAATACAATCTACTGCAATACTTGTTCTTTACTGTTCTTCGCAAACAAACATCATTTTCCACACCATACGGTTAATCCTTTGTTTACAGCAAGCCGGTGAGATTGACAACCTCACTGTTACGTTGGGGCAAAGTACTTTGATTGTGTTGTGCAGGTTCCACGTTGGCACCGGAATCCCTGGTGTTGCGCCGCACTACACTCCGTCACCAACAACCTTCACGTGTTCCTTGACTCCTACTGGTTCGATAACCTTGATTTCTTACTGAGGGAAAACTTGCTACTGTACGCATCACACCTTCGTCTTGGGGTTCCCAACGGACGTGTGTTAACTGCACGCATCAAGCTCTTTTTCTGGCGCCGTTGCCGGGGAGATCAAGACACGCTGCAAGGGGAGTCTCCCACATCCAATCTCTTTACTTTGTTTTTGTTTTGCTTTACTTTACTTTATTTACTGCTTTGTTTGGTCTCTATATCAAAAATACAAAAAAATTAGTTGCTAGTTTTACTTTATTTACTGTCTTGTTTGCGTTCTCTATATTAAAAAACCCAAAAAAATTAGTTACTTGCATTTACTTTATTTAGTTTGCTTTATTTACTACTGTTAAAATGAATACTCCTGAAAACACTAAGTTGTGTGACTTCACTAGCACAAATAATAATGATTTCCTATGCACACCTATTGCTCCACCTGCTACTGCAGCAGAATTTTTTGAAATTAAACCTGCTTTACTAAATCTTGTTATGAGAGAGCAATTTTCTGGTGTTAGTTCTGATGATGCTGCTGCCCATCTTAATAATTTTGTTGAACTTTGTGAAATGCAAAAGTATAAGGATGTAGATGGTGATATTATAAAACTGAAATTGTTTCCTTTCTCCTTAAGAGGAAGAGCTAAAGATTGGTTGCTATCATTGCCTAAGAATAGTATTGATTCATGGACTAAATGTAAAGATGCTTTCATTGGTAGATATTATCCTCCTGCTAAAATTATATCTTTGAGAAGTAGCATAATGAATTTTAAGCAATTGGATAATGAACATGTTGCTCAAGCATGGGAAATAATGAAATCTTTGGTAAAGAATTGCCCAACCCATGGACTAACTACTTGGATGATCATTGATGTCTACGCACGCTTCTATTCCTGTAGACAGTGTTGGGCCTCCAAGAGCAGAGGTTTGTAGAACAGCAGCAAGTTTCCCTTAAGTGAATCACCCAAGGTTTATCGAACTCAGGGAGGTAGAGGACAAAGATATCCCTCTCAAGCAACCCTGCAATTACGATACAAGAAGTCTCTTGTGTCCCCAACACACCTAATACACTTGTCAGATGTATAGGTGCACTAGTTCGGCGAAGAGATAGTGAAATACAAGTAATATGGATGAATATGAGTGGTAATAGCAATCTGAAATAAAGATGGCAGCAAGCAAATATGTAACAGAACTTGTTGGAAACGGTGTTTCAATGCTTAGAAACAAGGCCCAGGGATCATACTTTCACTAGTGGACACTCTCAACAACGATCACATAAATAAATAAGTTCTCTTCTCTTATGCTACTTTCAAAGACTCTATTGTTGGATAACAAACACCATTAATTGTGTAGGGCTACGAGAGCACCCTCAAGCCGGAGTAAACAAGCTCCATAACGTCATAAAGGAATCACACAAGATGCAAACACTGTCACTGTCACACCATAGAGAGTAATTCCGAAGTTCATATAAAGTAACTCTAGAGTGCATAGTAATAGTTAACTTCACAATCTACAAGAGATCACGATCATAACCTACGCCAAGTACTACATGATGCACACACTGTCCACATTACATCATGAAGGAGGAATAGACTACTTTAATAACATCACTAGAGTAGCACATAGATTAATAGTGATACAAAGCTCATCATATGGATCTCAATTATGCAAGGGAATTCATGAGATCATTGTATTGGGGTACATGAGAGAGAGATTAACCACATAGCTACCGGTAGAGCCCTCAGCC
This sequence comes from Lolium perenne, assembly GCF_019359855.2. NCBI lineage: Eukaryota > Viridiplantae > Streptophyta > Magnoliopsida > Poales > Poaceae > Lolium > Lolium perenne. Next base: position 316,532,270 of record NC_067247.2, read on the forward strand.
TCGATGGAGAACTACTCCCTCCTCATCATGGGAGACAGCAGCGGCGATGAAGATGGCGATGGAGTCGATGGAGATGCCTTCCGGGGGCAATTCCCCGTCCCGGCGGTGTGCTGGAACAGAGACTTCTGTCCCCCGAATCTTGGCTTCGCGATGGCGGCGGCTCTGGAACTTTTCTCGTATCGTGGCTTATTCGTCTCGAAGATTTAGGTCAGGGAGGCTTATATAGGCGAAGAGTCGGAGTCGGAAGGGCCACGGGGCCCCCTCACAGTAGGGGGGCGCGCCTCCCCCCCTTGGCCGCGCCGCCATGTGGGGTGGGGCCCCCTGGAATGATATAAAGTGTGAACAAAACATGTAGGTATTGTCATAAAACTAGCATGGAACATAAGAAATTATAGATACGTTGGAGACGTATCAAGCATCCCCAAGCTTAGTTCCTACTCGCCCTCGAGTAGGTAAACGATAACAAGAATAATTTCTTAAGTGACATGCTACCAAAATGATCTTGATCAATATTGTTGTAAAGCATATGAGATGAATGAAGTGATTCAAAGCAATGGTAAAGATAATGACTAAACAACTTAATCAATAAGTCTTGCATAAGAGTTAACTCATAAAGCAATAAGTTCAAAGTAGAAGGCATTGAAGCAACACAAAGGATGATTAAGTTTCAGCAATTGCTTTCAACTTGTAACATGTATATCTCATGGATAGTTGTCAACATAAAGCAATATAACAAGTGCAAATAAGCAAGTATGTAAGAATCAATGCACAGTTGACACAAGCGTTTGCTTCTAAGATGGAAGGAAGTAGGTAAACTGACTCAACATAAAGTAAAAGAAAGGCCCTTCGCAGAGGGAAGCATGGATTACCATTTTTGTGCTAGAGCTTTTATTTTGAAAACATAGAAACAATTTTGTCAACGGTAGTAATAATTCATATGTGTTATGCATAATACATCCTATAAGTTGCAAGCCTCATGCATAGAATACCAATAGTGCTCGCACCTTGTCCTAATTAGCTTGGATTAACACGGATTATCATTGCATAACATATGTTTCAACCAAGTGTCACAAAGGGGTACCTCTATGCCGCCTGTACAGAGGTCTAAGGAGAAAGTTCGCATTGGATTTCTTGCTTTTGATTATTCTAAACTTAGACATCCATACCGGGACAACATAGACAACAGATAATGGACTCCTCTTTTAATGCTTAAGCATTCAACAACAGATAATATTCTCATAAGAGATTGAGGATTTGTGTCCAAACTGAAACTTCCACCATGATTCATGGCTTTAGTTAGCGGCCCAATGTTCTTCTCTAACAATATGCATACTCAAACCATTTGATCATGAAAATCGCCCTTACTTCAGACAAGACGAACATGCATATCAACTCACATGATATCCAACAAAGGTGTAATAGTTGATGGCGTCCCCAGAAACATGGTTATCGCTCAACAAGCAACTTATAAGAAATAAGATACATAGCAACATATTTAATACCACAATAGTTTTTAAGGCTATTTTCCCATGAGCTATGTATTGCAAAGACAAGGAATGAAATTTTAAAGGTAGCACTCAAGTAATTTACTTTGGAATGGCAGAGAAATACCATGTAGTAGGTAGGTATGGTGGACACAAATGACATAGTTTTTGGCTCAAGGATTTGGATGCACGAGAAGAATTCCCTCTCAGTACAAGGCTTAGGCTAGCAAGGTTGTTTGAAGCAAACACAAGTATGAACTGGTACAGCAAAACTTACATAAGAACATATTGCAAGCATTATAAGACTCTACACTGTCTTCCTTGTTGTTCAAACACCTTAACCAGAAAATATCTAGACTTAGAGAGACCAAACATGCAAACCAAATTTTAACAAGCTCTATGTAGTTCTTCATTAATAGGTGCAAAGTACATGATGCAAGAGCTTAAACATGATCTATATGAGCACAACAATTGCCAAGTATCAAATTATTCAAGAAATTATACCAATTACCACATGAAGCATTTTCTGTTTCCAACCATATAACAATGAACGAAGGAGTTTCAACTTTCGCCATGAACATTAAAAGTAAAAGCGAAGAACACTAGTGTTCATATGAAAGAGCGGAGCGTGTCTCTCTCCCACACAAGCATGAATTTATTCAGAGAATGAAAATAACAAAACGAAAATAAAAGCACACAGACGCTCCAAGTAAAGCACATAAGATGTGACTGAATAAAAATATAGTTTCACTAGAGGTGACCTGATAAGTTGTCGATGAAGAAGGGGATGCCTTGGGCATCCCCAAGCTTAGATGCTTGAGTCTTCTTGAAATATGCAGGGATGAACCACGGGGGCATCCCCAAGCTTAGACTTTTCACTCTTCTTGATCATAGTATATCATCCTCCTCTCTTGACCCTTGAAAACTTCCTCCACACCAAACTCGAAACAAACTCATTAGAGGGTTAGTGCATAATCAAAAATTCACATGTTTAGAGGTAACACAATCATTCTTAACACTTCTGGACATTGCCCAAAGCTACTGGAAGTTAATGGAACAAAGAAATCCATCAAACATAGCAAAAGAGGCAATGCGAAATAAAAAGCAGAATCTGTCAAAACAGAACAGTCCGTAAAGACTAATTTTTCTGGGGCACTTAACTTGCTCAGATGAAAAATCTCAAATTGAATGAAAGTTGTGTACATATCTGAGGATCACGCACGTAAATTGGCAGATTTTTCTGAGTTACCTACAGAGAATTCTACTCAAATTCATGACAGCAAGAAATCTGTTTCTGCGCAGTAATCCAAATCTAGTATGAACATTACTATCAAAGACTTTACTTGGCACAACAATGCAATAAAATAAAGATAAGGAGAGGTTGCTACAGTAGTAACAACTTCCAAGACACAACAAAACAGTAGCAAAATAAAAACATGGGTTATCTCCCAAGAAGTGCTTTCTTTATAGCCATTAAGATGGGCTCAGCAATTTTAGTGATGCTCGCGCAAGAAATAAGAGTTGAAGTAAAAGAGAGCATCAAGAAGCAAATTCAAAACACATTTAAGTCTAACCCACTTTCTATGAAAAGGAATCTTGTAAATAAACAAGTCATGTAAGCACAATGCAACAAGCATAGAAAGGCAACACAAGTGCAACTTCAAGATTCTCAACATAAAGAGGGGAAACTTAATATTATTAAGATGCATATAACCATGTTTCCCTCTCTCATAATAACTTTCAGTGGCATCATGAACAAACTCAACAATATAAGTATCACATAAAGCATTCTTATTCACATGCATAAAAGTATCATTACTCTCCACATAAGCATAATCAATTTTATTAGTAATAGTGGGAGTAAAACTACCATAACCATCATTGTAATCATCATAAATAGCAGGCATGGTATAATCATAATAAACTTTATCCTCCATAGTAGGTGGCACCAAAATACCACTATCATTATAATCATCATAAATAGGAGTTAAAGTATCAACAAAGAAAATTTTCTCCTCAAAACTTGGGGGACTGAAAATATCATGCTCATCAAAACCAGCTTCCCCAAGCTTAGAATTTTCCATAGCATTAGCAACAATGGTGTTCAAAGCATTCATACTAATAACATTTCCATTAGCATGCATATAAAGTTCCATGGGTTTTTTAATTCTCTCTTCAAACACATCATGTCCTAATTCAAGATAAAGTTCATAAAGATCTCTCATTTTGTTGTTGTTTTCCATTAAGCATAACTAGTGAAAACAAGAAACAAAAAGATATAATTGCAGGATCTAAAGGAAATATCTTCGAGCACTCACACACCGGCAACAGTGCTAGGAAATAGCTTAGTAGTCGGAGGATGTGAATACCTTTTACCTTACCTCCCCGGCAACGGCGCCAGAAAATAGCTTGATGTCTACGCACGCTTCTATTCCTGTAGACAGTGTTGGGCCTCCAAGAGCAGAGGTTTGTAGAACAGCAGCAAGTTTCCCTTAAGTGAATCACCCAAGGTTTATCGAACTTAGGGAGGTAGAGGACAAAGATATCCCTCTCAAGCAACCCTGCAATTACGATACAAGAAGTCTCTTGTGTCCCCAACACACCTAATACACTTGTCAGATGTATAGGTGCACTAGTTCGGCGAAGAGATAGTGAAATACAAGTAATATGGATGAATATGAGTGGTAATAGCAATCTGAAATAAAGATGGCAGCAAGCAAACATGTAACAGAACTTGTTGGAAACGGTGTTTCAATGCTTAGAAACAAGGCTTAGGGATCATACTTTCACTAGTGGACACTGTCAACAACGATCACATAAATAAATAAGTTCTCTTCTCTTATGCTACTTTCAAAGACTCTATTGTTGGATAACAAACACCATTCATTGTGTAGGGCTACGAGAGCACCCTCAAGCCGAAGTAAACAAGCTCCACAACGTCATAAAGGAATCACACAAGATGCAAACACTGTCACTGTCACACCATAGAGAGTAATTCCGGAGTTCATATAAAGTAACTCTAGAGTGCATAGTAATAGTTAACTTCACAATCTACAAGAGATCACGATCATAACCTATGCCAAGTACAACATGATGCACACACTGTCCACATTACATCATGAAGGAGGAATAGACTACTTTAATAACATCACTAGAGTAGCACATAGATTAATAGTGATACAAAGCTCATCATATGGATTTCAATTATGCAAGGCAATTCATGAGATCATTGTATTGGGGTACATGAGAGAGAGATTAACCACATAGCTACCGCTAGAGCCCTCAGCCTCGATGGAGAACTACTCCCTTCTCATCATGGGAGACAGCAGCGGCGATGAAGATGGCGATGGAGTCGATGGAGATGCCTTCCGGGGGCGATTCCCCGTCCCGGCGGCGTGCCGGAACAGAGACTTCTGTCCCCCGAATCTTGGCTTCGCGATGGCGGCGGCTCTGGAACTTTTCTCGTATCGTGGCTTATTTGTCTCGAAGATTTAGGTCAGGGAGGCTTATATAGGCGAAGAGTCGGAGTCGGAAGGGCCACGTGGCCCCCTCACAGTAGCCCCCCCCCTTGGCCGCGCCGCCATGTGGGGTGGGGCCCCCCTGGCTCTCCTCTGGCCCCTCTTCGGTGCTCTGGAAGCTTCCTTGAAATATAAGATCGTGGGCGTTGATTTCGTCCAATTCCGAAAATATTTCCTTACTAGGATTTCTGAAACCAAAAACAGCAGAAAACAGGAACTGGCACTTCAGCATCTTGTTAATAGGTTAGTTCCGGAAAATGCATCAAAACGATATAAAGTGTGAACAAAACATGTAGGTATTGTCATAAAACTAGCATGGAACATAAGAAATTATAGATACGTTGGAGACGTATCAATCATCCAGACCTTCTATGCAAGATTAAATTTTTCTTCGAGGAACCTATTGGATTCAGCTGCTGGAGGTACTTTTATGTCCATTACTTTGGGGGCGGCAACAAAGCTCCTTGATAATATGATGATCAACTACTCTGAATGGCACACTGAAAGGGCTCCACAAGGTAAGAAGGTAAATTCTGTTGAAGAAACCTCCTCCTTGAGTGATAAGATTGATGTTATTATGTCTATGCTTATGAATGGTAGATCTAATGTTGATCCAAATAATGTTCCTTTAGCTTCATTGGTTGCTCATTAAGAGAATGTTGATGTGAACTTCATTAAAAGTAATAATTTCAACAACAATGCTTATAGGAATAATTCTGGTAACAACTATAGGCCATATCCTTCTAATAATGGTAATGGTTATGGTAATTCTTATGGTAATTCTTACAACAATAATAGGAATGTACCCTCTGGTCTTGAAGCCATGCTTAAAGAATTTATTAGTACACAAACTGCCTTCAACAAATCTGTTGAAGAGAAGCTTGGTAAAATTGATATTCTTGCTTCTAAGGTTGATAGTCTTGCTGCTGATGTTGATCTTTTAAAATTGAAAGTTATGCCTAATGAAGATAAAGATATTAAGTCATTTGCTGCAGCAAACGCCATACAAGTTCGAATTAATGAAAATATTAGATTGATGGCTGAATTGCATGCTAGGTGGGAAAGAGAAGAAAACGAAAAACTTGCTAAAGAAAATAATGTAGCTAAAGTTTGGACTATTACCACCACTAGTAATGTTGATGCTTCACATGTTGCTAAACCTCCTACTATCAATGATAAAATAATTGGTGTTGGCAATGTTTCTACTTGTTATCACCGGATTTTGGCCAAATCAGGAGGTGGGCCGTAATTGAGATGGGCTTGGAGGATATACACGTGGAGCGTCTCTGAAGCGGCCTTGCACGAGAGTTTGGGCTAGATTGCCCGTGTATCTGTACATTATGGTAGATTAGAATTAAGAGATAGAGTTTAGCTCGTACACGATTAGGTGTATTCCAAAGATAGAAAGTCCCCGGACTATAAATATGTACCTAGGGTTATTGAGAAAGGAGGACGACCACGTTCACAACAAACACAATCTAGGCGCATCGCCACCCCTTGTTTCGAGGGTTTCTTCCGGGTAAGCATCATGCTGCCTAGATCGCATCTTGCGATCTAGGCAGTACAGGTTTATTCGTTGTCTGGTGTTACTCGTACTGAAGCCTTGTTGATGGCGAGTAACACTACTTATCATAGATGTTTTGGGGCTTGCATCGTTGTTCTTCTGATATGCTTGCTTAGCTATGCTGCCCCTCGATGTCTAGCCGTCCTTACACCTATCTTAGGTGTAAGGGTGGCATCTTGCTTCATCTTTATTTAGTAGATTCGATCTGTTATAGTTGCTCCTTGTTCTGCAAGGATTAGTTTGATATCCGTATGGTTAGGCCTTGCAAACGGGTTGAACGATCCGGTAGTGCGCTAGGTATGGCTTACCGATCCTAGAAGGGATGTTCCGGGAATCGACTCTATGTTGGTTTTTAGGCCTCTTTTAGGGTTAGTTTTCCATCATCTTTCGTATCTGCTAGGCTCAACTACGTGTAGGATGTTCCGGTTATATGGTGAAAACCCTAAACTATCGTAGATCGATTTAGCTTAATATAATGAAGCAGGATACCCATGTCATTGCAAGATCTAACATGAACCATGGGTCAATCGGCTCTTTGAGCCGATGAGCAGGGTAACCTGAGAGCCGATCAAGGCTCATTTAATGTTTACGTGTCTACCATGCAGGAAACTAATCGAAGCGATCCAACACCTCCCTGACCAGGTATAGGTCAGGTGGCACGCCCTTGCGACCGTCAGGACGTGTGCCAGAGCATTGCGGGCCGTCGACCGAGGGACCAGGGCCCACCAGCCGTCTTGGAAGCCTCCCGGCTCTTCGTGTTGCTCATCGCTGCTCGCCGATGGGTTTTGGCAGGCAACACTACTCCTAGTGCAAAACGTGCAAAACTGCCTGAAACTGCTGAAACTGCTGAAACTGCTTGTGATAAAACTGCTGAAATTTTTCAAAATATTGGGGACAATGATCCCATTGCTGTAGATCATAATGGTTTAGATTTTTATGATTGTCACATCTCTGAAGTTATAAAGTTCTTACAAAAACTTGCTAGAAGTCCTAATGCTAGTGCTATAAATTTGGCCTTTACAAAACATATTACAAATGCTCTCATAAAAGCTAGAGAAGATAAACTAAAACTTGAAACTTCTATTCCTATGAAGTTAGAAGATGGTTGGGATCCCATCATTAAGATGAGGGTCAATGATTTTGATTGTAATGCTTTATGTGATCTTGGTGCAGGTATTTCTGTTATGCCTAAGAAAATCTATGATATGCTTGACTTGCCACCATTGAAAAATTGTTATTTGGATGTTAATCTTGCTGATAATGCTATAAAGAAACCTTTGGGGAGGATTAATAATGTTCACATTACGGTTAACAATAACCTTGTCCCCGTTGATTTTGTTGTCTTGGATATTGAATGCAATGCATCTTGTCCCATTATATTGGGAAGACCTTTTCTTCGAACTGTTGGTGCTACTATTGATATGAAGGAAGGTAATATTAAGTATCAATTTCCTCTCAAGAAAGGTATGGAACACTTCCCTAGAAAGAGAATGAAGTTACCTTATGATTCTATTATTAGAACAAATTATGATGTCGATGTTTCATCTCTTGATGTTACTTGATTCACACTTTCTGCGCCTAGCTCAAAGGCGTTAAAGAAAAGCGCTTATGGGAGACAACCCATTATTTTACTTCTGCACTTTTGTTTTATATTTGAGTCTTGGAAGTTGTTACTACTGTAGCAACCTCTCCTTATCTTTATTTTATTGCATTGTTGTGCCAAGTAAAGTCTTTGATAGTAATGTTGATACTAGATTTGGATTACTGCGCAGAAACAGATTTCTTACTGTCACGAAATTGAGTAGCCCCGTCTGTAGGTAACTCAGAAAATTCTGCCAATTTACGTGCGTGAACCTCAGATAGGTACGCAACTTTCATTCAATTTGAGCTTTTTCATCTGAGTAAGTTAAGTGCCCCATAAAAATTTGTCTTTACGGACTGTTCTGTTTTGACAGATTCTGCCTTTTATTTCGCATTGCCTGTTTTGCTATGTTTGATGGATTTCTTTGTTCCATTAACTTTCAGTAGCTTTGTGCAATGTCCAGAAGTGTTAAGAATGATTATGTCACCTCTGAATATATGAATTTTCAATTATGTACTAACCCTCTAATGAGTTTGTTCCGAGTTTGGTGTGGAGGAAGTTTTCAAGGGTCGAGAGAGGAGGATGATACAATATGATCAAGAAGAGTGAAAAGTCTAAGCTTGGGGATGCCCCCGTGGTTCATCCCTGCATATTTTAAGAAGACTCAAGAATCTAAGCTTGGGGATGCCCAAGGCATCCCCTTCTTCATCGACAACTTATCAGGTCACCTCTAGTGAAACTATATTTTTATTCAGTCATATCTTATGTGCTTTACTTGGAGCGTCTGTTTGCTTTTGTTTTTGTTTTTGTTTGAATAAAATCGGATCCTAGCATTCTTTGTATGGGAGAGAGACACGCTCCGCTGTTGCATATGAACACATGTGTTCTTAGTGCTACTTTTAATGTTCATGGCGAAGGTTGAAAACTGCTTCGTTCATTGTTATATGGTTGGAAACGGAAAATGCTTCATGTGGTAATTGGTATAATGTCTTGAATAATTTGATACTTGGCAATTTTTGTGCTCATATAGATCATGTTTAAGCTCTTGCATCATGTACTTTGCACCTATTAATGAAGAACTACATAGAGCTTGTTAAAATTTGGTTTGCATGATTGGTCTCTCTAAGTCTAGATATTTTCCGGTTAAGGTGTTTGAACAAGAAGGAAGACAGCGTAGAGTCTTATAATGCTTGCAATATGTTCTTATGTAAGTTTTGCTGTACCGGTTTATACTTGAGTTTGCTTCAAACAACCTTGCTAGCCTAAGCCTTGTATTGAGAGGGATTACTTCTCGTGCATCCAAATCCTTGAGCCAAAAACTATGCCATTTGTGTTCACCATACCTACCTACTACATGGTATTTCTCTGCCATTCCAAAGCACATTACTTGAGTGCTACCTTTAAAATTCTATTCTTTGTCTTTGCAATACATAGCTCATGGGAAAATAGCCTTAAAAACTATTGTGGTATTGAATATGTTGCTATGTATCTTATTTCTTATAAGTTGCTTGTTGAGCGGTAACCATGTTCCTGGGGACGCCATCAACTATTACACCTTTGTTGAATATCATGTGAGTTGCTATGCATGTTCGTCTTGTCTGAAGGAAGGGCGATTTTCATGATCAAATGGTTTGAGTATGCATATTGTTAGAGAAGAACATTGGGCCGCTAACTAAAGCCATGAATCATGGTGGAAGTTTCAGTTTGGACACAAATCCTCAATCTCTTATGAGAATATTATCTGTTGTTGAATGCTTAAGCATTAAAAGAGGAGTCCATTATCTGTTGTCTATGTTGTCCCGGTATGGATGTCTAAGTTGAGAATAATCAAAATCGAGAAATCCAATGCGAACTTTCTCCTTGGACCTCTGTACAGGCGGCATAGAGGTACCCCTTTGTGACACTTGGTTGAAACATATGTTATGCAATGATAATCCATGTTAATCCAAGCTAATTAGGACAAGGTGCGAGCACTATTAGTATTCTATGCATGAGGCTTGCAACTTATAGGATGTCTTATACATAACACATATGAATTATTACTACCGTTGACAAAATTGTTTCTATGTTTTCAAAATAAAAGCTCTAGCACAAAAATAGTAATCCATGCTTCCCTCTGCGAAGGGTCATTCTTCTACTTTATGTTGAGTCAGTTTACCTACTTCTTTCTATCTTAGAAGCAAACACTTGTGTCAACTGTGTGCATTGATTCTTGCATGTTTTACCTATTGCACTTGTTATATTGCTTTATGTTGACAACTATCCATGAGATATACATGTTGAAGTTGAAAGCAACCGCTGAAACTTATATCTTCCTTTGTGTTGCTTCAAAGCTTTCTACTAGGAATTTATTGCTTTATGAGTTAACTCTTATGCAAGTCTTATTGATGCTTGTCTTGAAAGTACTATTCATGAAAAGTCTTTGCTATATGGTTCAGTTGTTTAACCATTGTCTTTACCATTGCTTCGAATCGCTGCATTCATCTCATATGCTTTACAATAGTATTGATCAAGATTATGATAGCATGTCACTTCAGAAATTATCCTTGTTATCGTTTACCTACTCGAGGGCGAGTAGGAACTAAGCTTGGGGATGCTTGATACATCTCAAACGTATCCATAATTTCTTATGTTCCATGCTACTTTTATGATGATACTCACATGTTTTATACACACTTTATGTCATTATTATGCATTTTCCGGTACTAACCTATTGACGAGATGCCGAAGAGCCAGTTGATGTTTTCTGCTGTTTTTGGTTTCAGAAATCCTACAAAGGAAATATTCTCGGAATTGGACGAAATCAACGCCCAGGGTCTTATTTTTCCACGAAGCTTCCAGAAGACCGAAAGGGTTACGAAGTGGGGCGACGAGGCGCTGCCACCATATGGCCGCGCGGCCAGAGGGGGGCCCGCGCCGCCCTATGGTGTGGGCCCCTCGCGTCGCCTCCAACCCTACCCTTCCGCCTACTTAAAGTCTTCGTCCCGAAACCCCCTGTACCGAGAGCCACGATACGGAAAACCTTCCAGAGACGCAGCCGCCGCCAATCCCATCTCGGGGGATTCAGGAGATCGCCTCCGGCACCCTGCCGGAGAGGGGAATCATCTTCCGGAGGACTCTTCATCGCCATGATCGCCTCCGAATTGATGTGTGAGTAGTTCACCCCTGGACTATGGGTCCATAGCAATAGCTAGATGGTTGTCTTCTCCTCATTGTGCTATCATGTTAGATCTTGTGAGCTGCCTATCATGATCAAGATCATCTATTTGTAATGCTACATGTTGTGTTTGTTGGGATCCGATGAATATGGAATACTATGTCAAGTTGATTATCAATCTATCATATATGTTGTTTATGTTCTTGCATGCTCTCCATTGCTAGTAGAGGCTCTAGCCAAGTTGATACTTGTAACTCCAAGAGGGAGTATTTATGCTCAATAGTGGGTTCATGCCTCCATTGAATCTGGGACAGTGACAGAAAGTTCTAAGGTTGTGGATGTGCTGTTGCCACTAGGGATAAAACATCAATGCTTTGTCTAAGGATATTTGTGTTGATTACATTACGCACCATACTTAATGCAATTGTCTGTTGTTTGCAACTTAATACTGGAAGGGGTTCGGATGATAACCTGAAAGTGGACTTTTTAGGCATAGATGCATGCTGGATAGCGGTCTATGTACTTTGTCGTAATGCCCTGATTAAATCTCATAGTAGTCATCGTGACATGTATGTGCATTGTTATGCCCTCTCTATTTGTCAATTGCCCAACTATAATTTGTTCACCCAACATGCTATTTATCTTATGGGAGAGACACCACTAGTGAACTGTGGACCCCGGTCCATTCTTTACATCTGAAATACAATCTACTGCAATACTTGTTCTTTACTGTTCTTCGCAAACAAACATCATTTTCCACACCATACGGTTAATCCTTTGTTTACAGCAAGCCGGTGAGATTGACAACCTCACTGTTACGTTGAGGCAAAGTACTTTTATTGTGTTGTGCAGGTTCCACGTTGGCGCCGGAATCCCTGGTGTTGTGCCGCACTACATTCCGTCACCAACAACCTTCACGTGTTCCTTGACTCCTACTGGTTCGATAACATTGGTTTCTTACTGAGGGAAAACTTGCTACTGTACGCATCACACCTTCCTCTTGGGGTTCCCAATGGACGTGTGTTAACTGCACGCATCTGTACCCATTATTAGTATACCTGGCTCGGCCCAATATGGAGAAGGCCTAACAAGGCAACCCGAAGAAGTAGTCGACTAGGACTCTTGTAAAACCCTAGGCTGGTTGCATATATAAAGCTAGCCAGGGCACCCTGTAAACACATCTATGATCATATACTGGATTGCTAGCAGCACGTAGGGATCCTCCACCGAGGGGACCCGAAGCTGGGTACGTCGTGTGCCTAATCTCGCTCCCGGAATCTCCATCGTCGCTCTCTCCCGAAACCCAAGTCTACAATACGTAGGCATTGCCGAGGTGATCCCTCGTCAATTGACGCCGTCTGTGGGAAATCGCGACAGCTGGATTTTGTTATCCGGGCGAGATCCACCAAATTCATCATCAACAATCGCCAGATCCGATTGAACATCGGTCAACTCAACAAGAACAAGGTACACGATCCTATTTCGTTAAGCCAGCACAAGTACGGAGGCCTGGCGGCAAGCATATGCAGGCAACAGATCAACAACCGTCATAATTTTTTGATAAGATCGGTAACCTGCTCCTTCCGTACATTATTTATTCCATATTCCATGACTAATCCATCGAGTGCACAAATCTGCACATGTCTCCTTTCCTTTGTTTTGAGATATCTTGATACTAATCCCTTTGGAACCAAACTATATACATGGAATCGACTGTTTGAGGCGCAACATGGCATCTATATGAATTTCACGACGGATTAATTTACTATGGTTTATCTTAGAAACGCGAACTTGCTATCACAAACTTGACATCTGAACAAAAGAATTATCATGTGCTATATTTTTAATTTCTTACTACTCTTTGCAAATCTATTTTGGCCAAATATTTTTTCGGCTCGTACTATTATTTGCGCACAGTTTTTTGCGTCATAATTTAATTACAGATCGAAACAAGTTTGTACTACTTCGCGCGCATAGTCGCCTATCGCGGACTTAACACACTAAGGTGTTCACCTGTCGCGGATCCGCCGGATCGACTGCGTCTTCTTCATCGACTATATTGGCCACATCTACTACTTCCGGTCAGGTGCCGCACGATTACAGACTGCGTTCGAGGCATGACTTGCGTCCACATCGGCTTCACCGCACCCGAGAAAAAGCTAAGTTTTCCTCTTTTTTCAAGATTCAATTATTTATTTACTTTCGCCATACCCGAATACTTGGGGGCTGTGCCACTACAATATTACGGAAATTTACCCAACACTCGGGATTGTGACATTACATCGCTACCGCAAATACATTAGATTACTAGGTGAATTTATCTTCTTCGGCTTACTAGATTTGTCTTCTTCGGATCAGTATTTTCTTCGGCTTAGTGGATTTATATCTCCGGTTCAGTGGATTTACTTATATGGTGATCATTGATTTCTTATATAATACTACCCGATGCACTTCCGGGTCAATGGATTTATCATCTATGATTATTACTGGATTTAATTTCTTCGGGTCAGTGAATTTATTTTTCCGGATTCATCTATATGGATACTACTAAGTTTACTCTTATACAATACTACCCGATGAGCTTCTGGATCAATGGATTCATCTTCTATGGCTATTACTGGATTTATTTTCTTCGGGTCAATGGATTCATCTTCTATGGCCATTACTGGATTTATTTTCTTTGGGTCAATGGATTCATCTTCTATGATATCGGTGGATTCATCTTCTATGATTATTACTGGATTCTTCGGGCCAATGAATTCATCCTCTATGATATCGACGGATTTATCTTCAATATATGCTCTATATTTAATGGCATCTTCAATATGGATTCATCTAAAATACTTCATCTGGGATTCATCTTCGTATATTATTGTTTATGGCTTCATCTTAAATGGCTTCACCAAATATGACGCCGCGACTCCATCAACTTATTTCGACGTCACGCCTAACGCTCGGGGGCTCGACAATGATTTCGCCTCGGATCACGACTGCGACACAAAAATCATGACATCACCTCAGCAACGCTCGGGGGCTCGGCTATTTCTTCATCAACAATTTCGCGGCATCCACTTTTGCTATTTGGTGGTTTCTACTTTGACTAGATTTCTTATCTACACTCGATGACTTCATCATGCATCGACTTCGTCGTGTCCAAAAAGCTAAGTGTTCTTTTATTTTGCACAAAGTTGATTATCGTTTACTTTCGTCGCACCCGACAGTTGGGGGCTGCACGGCATATATTCACTTTACATATCATCGAATCTGAGCAGCTGACACCGCATGCGAAAAAGAGAGTCAAGGGAAAGATAGAAAAAGTTTGTTTATTTGTGCAGGAGAAAGAAAAATTCAAAGTATATAAGAGAGAACCCAACGAAATTGTCTACAGGGAGAACTCGACAAAATTGTCTTCAAGAAAGAACAGGACCCGAAGAATTATCTTCAAGGAGGTCCCGAAGAATTATCTTCAAGGAGGTCCCGAAAAATTATCTTCAAGGAGGTCCCGAAGAATTATCCTCAAGGAGGTCCCGAAGAATTGTCCTCAAAGAGGACCCGAAGAAATTTTCCTGAAGGAGGAACTCGACGAAATTTTCATCAAGGAGGAACCCAAAAAAAAAAGGTGGACAAATCTTCGGGTTCATTGACTCGTCATATTGTTCCGAGCAAGAGCATCGGTGATGTACCTGACAATATAGAATAACCAATATATTCAGCTGTCTCATCAAGCCCGAGAGAAAAATAGAAGAACCCGCAAAATGGGTCATTGCATCAGCCGAATAAGGCACTTGACAAAATATTCTCAGAGCGCCAAAGTCGCGAATAATCTCTGAATGCCGCAAAACTGTGCGAAGGTAAGACCCCGGGATCCGTCCTGTGTGGCGTGGCATCGCCAAAGACTGTGCTCTGCTACTTTTTTCCACATCAACAGATGTGAAGAAATATCCCGGCGGACGCGCTGTGGACCCGATAACATTACTGGAATTCGGATCATGGTAAGTCCTTAAGCGGCACGTGACGAATTACGCCAGGTCCCGAGATCATGTCCAGGAACGTGATCTTGAAGTAGGTTCTTGCGGGATTGGCACAAGAGCAGTTAACTGGTACGTGATCCGTCAGATGAACCAGCCCCATTTACCATCATCCCTGAACAACATAAATAGCAACGGCCTGGAGTCGATAAAAAGAGGGGTTGCGCCCAGAAATATGGTTAAGTTCTTCATCGAGTAGTACAACTTAAGTCTATGCCCAAGTGCAAGCACTTTCCCATAGGCTCGGGGGCTACTCTTATCGAGAGTATTGTTCACCCTCCCGATAAGATACAAGAAAGAGGAAAAATTGTGGTGTCGATTAAAAGCAAGTTGAGCCTACACCCAAGTGCAAACACTTGGCTATAGCTTCGGGGGCTACTCCCATCGGGAGCGCTGGTCGCGCACCCGATAGAAAAATAACTTCGACAGCATCTACGACAATCAAGCTTTGTAGAGTCAACTCGATTCTACGATTCGAGTGGAGCCTACTCCCATCGGGAGCCCATGGATTTCATGAAGTCCTCCAGAAATATAGTTAAGTTCTTCATCGAGTAGTACAACTTGAGTCTATGCCCAAGTGCAAGCACTTGCCCATAGACTCGGGGGCTACTCCCATCGGGAGCGCTGCCGCGCACCCGATAGAAAATAATTTCGAGACATCATCTACGCTATAGATGATCTTCGACATGGACCTCGCCTTGTATTTCTTCGACTTCGGAGATGGTTATGCTTGGAGTCTCTACGCAAGTCTTCGACTTCCCTAGACACTCGGGGGCTACTGACATGGGTATACCCTTTGGGTACCCATTATTAGTATACCTGGCTCGGCCCAATATGGAGAAGGCCCAACAAGGCAACCCGAAGAAGTAGTCGACTAGGACTCTTGTAAAACCCTAGGCTGGTTGCATATATAAAGCTAGCCAGGGCACCCTGTAAACACATCTATGATCATATACTGGATTGCTAGCAGCACGTAGGGATCCTCCACCGAGGGGACCCGAAGCTGGGTACGTCGTGTGCCTAATCTCGCTCCCGGAATCTCCATCGTCGCTCTCTCCCGAAACCCAAGTCTACAATACGTAGGCATTG
Organism: Lolium perenne; assembly: GCF_019359855.2. Lineage (NCBI taxonomy): Eukaryota > Viridiplantae > Streptophyta > Magnoliopsida > Poales > Poaceae > Lolium > Lolium perenne. The sequence continues at coordinate 316,548,692 of NC_067247.2, forward strand.
CCGAGGTGATCCCTCGTCAGAGGGCTCCCAAGAAGACATGAAGGAGGGATGCTAAGGGGCGGTGCTCCCCCATGATGCTGGCGGCGGGGAAGCAGCTCCCCGCATCAATGCCGCCATGCACTCCTCGCTGCCCTCTCCGCCGTCTTCATCTTCACCACCATCTCCATCACCAACTCCTCCTTGTAATCAGTGGTCCATCCTCCCAGAAACCTCTGTACCGTCCTATGTAAACATGGTGTTTGATGCTATAATATTTATCTTATGATTTATGTCATGTTTCCGTAGTTTATTTGTTCTTAGATTGAATTGTTGAATGTCTTTGGTTCATTATAGTTGTATATGTCTATTTGGTAATGTCTTTTGTGTTGGAGATATGCCCGAGAGGCAATAATAAATTAGTTATTATTATGTCTTAGTGTTCATGATAAATATTTACACCTCGTGCTATAATTGTATTAACCGAAAACATTAATACGTGTGTGTTGTGTAAACAACCAGAGTCCCTAGTAAGTCTCTCGTAAAACTAGCTTGTTGATTAATAGATGATCATGGTTTCATGATCATGAACATTGGATGTTTTTAATAACAAGGTTATGTCATTGGGTGAATGATATAATGGACATACACCCAAATAAGCATAGCTTAAGATCAAGTCATTAAGTTCATCTTGCTATAAGCTTTCGATACATAGTAACCTAGTCCTTTGACCATGAGATCATGTAAATCATTTATACCGAAAAAGGTACTTTGATTACATCAAATGTCACTGCGTAAATGGATGGTTATAAAGATGGGATTAAGTATTCGGAAAGTATGAGTTGAGGCATATGGATCAAGAGTGGGATTTGTCCATCCCGATGACGGATAGACATACTCTAGGCCCTCTCGGTGGAATGTCGTCTAATTAGCTTGCAAGCATGTGACAAGGTCACAAGAGATGACATACCACGGTACGAGTAAAGAGTACTTGTCGGTAACGAGGTTGAACTAGGTATGGAGATACCGATGATCGAACCTCGGACAAGTAAAGTATCGCGTGACAAAGGGAATCGGTATCGTATGTTAATGGTTCAATCGATCACCAAGTTATCGCTGATGGATCTCCAGGTCCCGCTATTGGTTATTGGTCGGAGAGGAGTCTCGATCATGTCCGCATAGTTCACGAACCGTAGAGTGACGCGCTTAAGGTTCGATGTTGTATAGTAGCTTCGGAATATTTGACGGAGACCGAATGTTGTTCGGAGTCTCGGATGGGATCCAGGACATCATGAGGAGGTCCGGAATGGTCCAGAGAATAAGATTCATATATGGAAAGTTGATTTCTAGGTTTCGTAAAAGTTCAGGATTTTTCCGGTGAAAGACCGGAAAGGTTCTAGAAGGTTCCGGGGGGTCCACCAAAGGGCCCACGACCCTAGGAGGGACAACATGGGCCGAGGGGGTGCAGCCAAGCCCTAATGGGCTAGGGGCACATGCCCCTCAATGCCCAAGTCGTCCAGCCCACTAGGGTTCCCTAAAATCATAGGGGAAATCAACTTGGGGGGAGGAAAACTTCCACCCCTTTGGCTGCCGGCCCTAGATGGGTTTGGGACGTTGGGGGGCCACCCAAACCGACCTCCCCCCTTATATAAAGAGGGGAGGGGCAGGGGGTGCACACCCTTCATACCCTAACCCTGACCGCCCCTCGCGATGTCCTCCACCGCAATCCTGCTCCGGCTTGGCGAAGCCCTGCAGTTTTTCTCCTCCACCATCACCACCACGCCGTCGTGCTGCTGGGATTCCGAGGGGATCTACCACACCTCCGCTGCCCGCTGGAACGGGGAGAGGAAGGACTTCATCGACACCATACGCGCGACCGAGTATGGAAGTGCTGCCGGATTGCAGCACCGGGACGATCGACTACATCAACAACAAGATCTGATGTCGTAAGGCTTTGGATCTTCGAGGGTTAGTCTCGCATATCTCTCGTTGCCTCGATCTTCATAGATTAGATCTTGCCTTCTCCTAGATTGGATCTTGGATTTGTTCTTAGTCGCGGTAGAATTTTTTTGTTTCCATGCAACGAACCCATCAGTGGTATCAGAGTGGTGTCTATGCATAGATCTGTTGCACGAGTAGAACACAATGAATTTGTGGGTGTTGATGCTTTTGTTGTTTTTAGTTATGTGTACTTTGCATCTTGCGGGATGGTGGGATGAAGCCGCCTGGGCTAAGTTTACATGACCGCGTCTCATGAGACTTGCTCCACGCTTGACATGCAACTTGTATTGCATAAGTGGCTTTGCGGGTGTCTGTTTCTCTCACCATAGTTAACATTTAATTTACTCTTTCTATTGACAACACTAGTATCACCGTTGTGGTTCATATTGGTAGGTAGATTGGATCTTACTTGAAAACCCTAAACCACGTAAAATATGCAAACCAAATTAGAGGCGTCTAACTTGTTTTTGTAGGGTTTGGTGATGTGATATGGCCATGATGTGATGATGATTATACTTGATGTATGAGATGTTCATTATTGTATTATGGAAACCGGAAGGAGCCTAATGGTTGTCTTTAAATTTGTTAAGACCTGCGTGTCTATTCATCATGTAATAACTTTATTTCAAGTAGTTGTTATAGTAGCTATAAGTGATGGACAACCATGAAGCGACACCATGGACCTTGGTGCAATGCTGGTGATGATGGAGATCATGCTCATGTGCTTTGGAGATGGAGATCAAAAGCATAAGAAGAAAGGCCATATCATATCACATATTTTGAATTGCATGTGATGTTAATCATTTATGCATCTTATCTTGCTTAGATCGCGACGGTAACATTATAAGATGATCCCTCACATTAATATCAAGAAAATAAAGTGTTCTCCCCTCGTATGCACCATTGCTAAAGTTCGTCGTTTTGAAGCATCTCGTGATGATCGGATGTGATAGATTCTACGTTCACATACAACGGGTGTAAGCCATGTTGCACACGCGGAAATACTTGGGTTTGCTTGACGAGCCTAGCATGTACAGACATGGCCTCGGAACACAGGAAACCGAAAGGTTGAACACGAGTCATATGGATGATATGATCAACATGTTGATGTTCACCATTGAAGCTACATCATCTCACGTGATGATCGGAATTGGTGTAGTGACGATGGATCGTGTGCCACTAAACAACTATGAGGGATGTTGTATTAAGTGGGGGTTCATTAGTAATTAGATTAAAACTTGAACTAATTATCATGAACATAGTCTGAATAGTATTTTGGATTAAAATTGTAGAATTGACATCCGTTATCTACCATGCGCTAGTCTTGTAATTGAGATAGAAACACTGTTAAATCTGAGAAGTAACTTTACAGACTGGTACCGTATTGTTAAAGAATCAAGAAATAATTAAGTCCTATTGCAAACTTTTGGTAAACCTCACATTGCTGATTCAAAGAGCAATGGTTTCAATTAGTACCTAAAATTATCTTGTCTCCATGAAACTTGATGTTCAAATTCGTTTGAAAAGTAAGAAGCTGAAAAGTTAGTTTCCAGAAATAAGCAAGGTGTGAGATATATGTGATATCTAAAACCTTATTGCAAGATGATAGAATATAATTTAGTGACACTACATGAACTTATAAGTTTTATGGGAATGTACGAAGGTTGAAGACGCTAGGCGTCCCGATCCTCCAACTAGTTGGGCACTAACGATATTCACATATCCATGAAGTGATCGTCCTTAGTATGCACCGCTGCTAAGACTCGTCGTTTCGAAGCATCATGTGATGATCGGGTGTTATAGATTCTACGTGTGCATACAACAGGTCCAAGCCAGATTTGCACATGCGAATATTGAGGTTAAACTTTACGAGCCTAGCATGTACAGACATGGTCTCGGAAAGACTTCATGATTTGATGGATAGAAATTATGAGTGAAATTGTTCATCACATTAAAAGGTTACTAATAGTGAAATCCAGAACACTTGTCATGTGATGATCAACTTCAAAGTAAGAACCTCAAGGTTATTGGTATTTGACCAACGAACCTAGAATTTATTGATGGTAAAGTGTTTTCTGAAAATGAGGAAAGCTAAGAGAGAAACTACAAAAGTTTTTGGCAGAAAAAAAGAAAAGACTAGAAAGTCTAGCTCAGGTGTATATAGATGATATACATGTTATGAATGTATTCTTTGTTTGGTCACATAATGAAATTCTTAGGTATTTGTACCATATTGGTTGGTATGAGATGTCATACAATACAATGCAATAAAATAATATTACGGCCTAAGTGACTGAGAAGGAATGTGGTGATAATGCACGTCTGGAACAAAAATAAAGTTATTATGTTCGCCATTGGCATTCTACCTAGCCCTTCAAATTTATAATAAAGAACCTTATAATTGTTATTTTGTTCTAGTCAAATGAAAACAATGATTTGTTCAAATTATGACAGTATTCCATGTACGATGGATAAGTTATTATAAATATTTATGGTGAAACACACATGCATAACGCTGACGCTAAAATGCCATAAGGCAAATGATGTGAATTCCACTTATTTGTGGAACCGCCATTTAGGTCATGTTAGAAAGGAACGCATGAAGGAACTCCATGTAAATGGATTTTTGGAGTCATTCGATTTTTGAATCGTTCGGCGCTTGCAAATCTCTTCTAAAGAAAATGACTGAAATACCGTTCATAGGCCAAAATTTGAACGGTTAACTAGCTTAGTGAAAACATACATGATGATGTATATGATTCTTAGGCATAGTTGTGTGCGGAAGATTCCTCTACTTCATGAGAACTTCCAACAATGAATTGAGTGTATATATAAGGATATATTCAATAAGGAAGAAGTTTGAAACATTTGAATAGATTCAAATAAATTTTAGCATGAAGTGGAAATCATCGTAATAGAAAAGTCAAATATCTATGATTGGATCATGGTGGAAATATTTGAATTACGAGTTTTAGCGAACATCTAAGAGAGTTATGAAATTTTTCTACAACTCACGTTTCTTGGAGTATCATAGTGATGATGGAGTATCCGAGAGACGTATCCAAACCTTGTTGGATTAATGATGAGATAAAATAAAATAACGCCATTATATTTTTGTGGATTATGCTTTAGAGACTACCGCTTTTACAGTAAATAGAGCGTCATCATAATCCGTTGAAATGACACCATACGAGTTATGTCATGGGTATAAACCCTAATAGTCCTTTCTTAAATTTTGGTGTGCATAGCATAAGTAAATGAGTTTACAAGCAAAATTGGGTAAATGTCTTTGTTGGTTATCCCAGAGAATTAATTGGGAATTCTTTCCACTACGGAGTCAAAGACAAAAGTGTTTATAGATGTTTCTTACTTATTTCCAAGAAATTGTTTCTAGCGAAGTATTTGAGTGGGAGGACAATGGAACTTGATGAGGTTTATGAACCTGAGCATGATGATCAGAGTAGCGCAGCATCGGAAATGGTTCCGGAAGCGGCCACGACGATCATGGATCCCATGTCTACAAAGTGTTATAGTCATGGAGATCAAAGTACCTATTACACCTTGTAGATGTGGTTTACTTTGTGATCAAATAAATGATTTGTGGACAAAGGATTAATTTTGAACAATGATAAACTAACTACATACAAAAAAGTTATGATGGGCCCTGACTCTGTTAAAATGGATAAGCATCATTAAATCCAAGATAGGTGAATACTTTTTGAAAGTAAATGGATCTATAAATTGATGGACTTGGATGGAATATCCTTGAAGAAGCTCGACTTGTCGAAAAGTTGTTTACGACAAAGTTCAAAGAGTTGAATATGATAAGATTAGATCTTCCGTAGCGATGCTTATAGTCTATGTGGATTATTCTAGTAAGTGCTACATATTTCTTTTATGAGATATGATAGTAGGATGGCAGAAATACATTCCTTACCAGAAGTGTGTATAAAAGATGTATGCTAGATACAAACCAAGAGTTTTGCTAGTCCATGAAATACTAGATAGGTATACAAACTTCACTAGATGAAGTAAGTATCACATAGTTGGAATCTTCACCGGATGAAATAATCAAAGAGTTTCGATTTCATCAGAAACGATGAAGATGCTTGCATTTGCAAGAAATTAAGTGGGAGCGCTGAGACATAGTTATAATTTTATATGTGGATGACATATCATTGATTATAAATGATGTAATTATGTACTTTATGTGATTAAAAGGTTTCATTGTGAATTAATTTCAATGAAAGGATATTGACTAAAACATATTTAGCATCAAGATCTATGAAGATAGATTGAATCGTATAGTAAGTTTAAGTCAAAGTACATAGAATGAATATTGAAATAGTTCAATACGAAAATATTAAGAAGGTGTTATTTTCATGTGAAGGTTTAACAAGACTTGAGTATATTTGACACTCAATGATTAAAACACATGAGTGATTTTAGATCACGAATAATATGTACACAATCAGATGACCTGTGCTCTAAAGAGTTAGAAGCATATACCAGAATGATTCATGTGATGATCATTGGACAACAGTAAGAATATCCTTGAGTACTTTGGAAGAGCCAAGGATATATAATTTTGTATGAGGTAATGACAAATAAATCGATGTAAGGCGTTGCACTGATATTAGTTTGGTCACATATAAAAATAAATTTCAATCTCAATTAGGCTAAGTGTTCATTAATAGGTAGCACAATAAGCTAGAAGAAGTCTATGCTAGATTTAGATGAGTTCTAAATATTGTGACAGATTCTACAAATGAAGGCAGAGTATTTCATTGTTTTTACAATGATCAAGAGTGTTTGAGTCGAGGAGTTCTTTGAGAACTTGGTGTAGTTCCGATAGTGTCAGAACTTTGAAGCTATATTGTGTGTGACAATATTAGTGACATATTTCAGACCGGGGAATTAAGGTTCCACCAGAAGACTAAACATGTACGATTAATGCCGACTCATTTGGAAAATGAGTGATGCGTGGAGACGCAAATGAATTGCAAAATACATACGTTTTTGAGCGTGTCAGATTCATTGACTGAAACCTCTCCCGTGAGCAAAACATGATAAGCACCATAAGGCCAAGGTGTTATATCTTTACAAATGTAAACTAGATTATTGACTCTGGTGCAAGTGGGAGACTGTTGGAGATATGCCCGAGAGGCAATAATAAATTAGTTATTGTTATGTCTTAGTGTTCATGATAAATGTTTACACCCCATGCTATAATTGTATTAACCGAAAACATTAATACATGTGTGTTGTGTAAACAACCAGAGTCCCTAGTAAGTCTCTCGTAAAACTAGCTTGTTGATTAATAGATGATCATGGTTTCCTGATCATGAACATTGGATGTTGTTAATAACAATGTTATGTCATTGGGTGAATGATATAATGGACATACACCCAAATAATCGTAGCATAAGATCAAGTCATTAAGTTCATCTTGCTATAAGCTTTCGATACATAGTAACCTAGTCCTTTGACCATGAGATCATGTAAATCATTTATACCGAAAGAGTACTTTGATTACATCAAACGCCACTGCGTAAATGGGTGGTTATAAAGATGGGATTAAGTATTCGGAAAGTATGAGTTGAGGCATATGGATCATGAGTGCGATTTTTCCATCCCGATGACGGATAGATATACTCTGGGCCCTCTCGGTGGAATGTCATCTAATTAGCTTGCAAGAATGTGACAAGGTCACAAGAGATGACATATCACGGTACGAGTAAAGAGTACTTGTCGGTAATGAGGTTGAACTAGGTATGGAGATACCGATGATTGAACCTCGGACAAGTAAAGTATCGCGTGACAAAGGGAATCGGTATCGTATGTTAATGGTTCAATCGATCACTAAGTTATCGCTGAATGTGTGGGAGCCATTATGGATCTCCAGGTCCCTCTATTGGTTATTGGTCGGAGAGGAGTCTCGATCATGTCCGCATAGTTCACGAACCGTAGGGTGACGCGCTTAAGGTTCGATGTTGTATAGTAGCTTCGAAATATGAGATGGAGACCGAATTTTTTTCTGAGTCTCGGATGGGATCCAGGACATCACGAGGAGGTCCGGAATGGTCCGGAGAATAAGATTCATATAAGGGAAGTTGATTTCTAGGTTTCGGAAAAGTTCGGGATATTTCCGGTGGAAGACCAAAAAGGTTCTAGAAGGTTCCGGGGGTCCACCAAGTGGCCCACTGATACATCTCCAACGTATCTATAATTTCTTATGTTCCATGCTAGTTTTATGACAATACCTACATGTTTTATATATACTTTATATCGTTTTGATGCATTTTCCGGAACTAACCTATTAACAAGATGCCGAAGTGCCAGTTCCTGTTTTCTGCTATTTTTGGTTTCAGAAATCCTACACAGGAAATATTCTCGAAATTGGACGAAATTAACGCACAGGGTCTTATTTTTCCACGGAGTTTCCAGAAGACCGAAGAGGATACGAAGTGGGGCCACAAGGCGCCCTAACCATAGGGCGGCGCGGCCAGCATGGGGCCCGCGCCGGCCTATGGTGTGGGGCCCCCGTGCCTCCTCCGAGGCTGCCCTTCCGCCTATAAAGTCTCTCCGTCGCGAAAACCCTAAAAAGATAAGCCACGAGACGAGAAAAGTTACGCAGCCGCCGCCATCGCGAAGCCAAGTTCGAGGGACAGAAGTCTCTGTTTCGGCACGCCGCTGGGACGGGGAATTGCCCCCGGAAGACATCTCCATCGACACCACCGCCATCTTCATCGCCGCTGCTGTCTCTCATGATGAGGAGGGAGTAGTTCTCCCCCGAGGCTAAGGGCTTTACCGGTAGCTATGTGGTTAATCTCTCTCTCCCATGTACTTCAATACAATGATCTCATGAGCTGCCTTACATGATTGAGATCCATATGATGAGCTTTGTAATCTAGATGTCGTTATGCTATTCAAGTGGATTTTACTTATGTGATCTCCGGAGACTCCTTGTCCCACGTGTGTAAAGGTGACAGTGTGTGCACCGTGTGGGTCTCTTAGGCTATATTTCATAGAATACTTGTTCACTGGGTTATGATTTGAGTTGGATGTCTCTATGAAATTGTGGTGTGTTAGTACCTCCTATGAATGCTCACAGTGACAGCGTGGGGTGTTTATTAGTACTTGGGAATGCATCTTTAAGGTTTGCTTTTGCAGCCCTACACGGTGAATTAGTGTTCGTTATCCCGCCAGAGAGTAATTCAGAATAGCATAGTGAAGTGCTTATTTATATTCAATTATGATTGCAATGTTGAGAGTGTCCACTAGTGAAAGTATGATCCCTAGGCCTTGTTTCTAAGCATTGAAACACCGTTTCCAACAAGTTCTGCTACATGTTTACTTGCTGCAATATTTATTTCAGATTGTTATTACCGCTCATATTCATCCATATTACTTGTATTTCACTATCTTTTCGCCGAACTAGTGCACCTATACATCTGACAAGTGTATTAGGTGTGTTGGGGACACAAGAGACTTCTTGTATCTTAATTGCAGGGTTGCTTGAGAGGGATATCTCTGACCTCTACCTCCCTGAGTTCGATAAACATTGGGTGATCCACTTAAGGGAAACTTGCTGTTGTTCTACAAACCTCTGCTCTTGGAGGCCCAACACTATCTACAGGAATAGAAGCGTGCGTAGACATCACCCACGATCCTAGGAGGGCCAACATGGGCCGAGGGGGTGCAGCCTAGCACTAATGGGCCAGGGGCACATGCCCCTCAAGGCCCAAGTCGGCCAGCCCACTAGGGTTTCCCAAAACCCTAGGGGTGATCAACTTGGGGGGGAGGAAAACTTGCACCCCTTTGGCCGCCGGCCCTAGATGGGTTTGGGGTGTTGGGGGCCACCCAAAACGACCTCCCCCTTATATAAAGAGGGTAGGGGCAGGGGCGCACACCCTTCATACCCTAACCCTTGCCGCCCCATTCTCCTCCACCGCAATCCTGCTCCGGCTTGGCTAAGCACTGTAGTTTTTCTCCTCCACCACCACCACCACGCTGTCGTGCTGCTGGGATTCCAAGGGGATCTACCACACCTCCGCTGCCCGCTGGAACGGGGAGAGCAAGGACTTCATCGACACCGTACGCGCGACCGAGTACGGAAGTGCTGCCGGATTGCATCACCGGGACGATCGACTACATCAACAACGAGATCTGATCTCGTAAGGCTTTGGATCTTCGAGGGTTAGTCTCTCGTATCTCTCGTTGCCTCGATCTTCATAGATTAGATCTTACCTTCTCCTAGATTGGATCTTGGATTTGTTCTTATTCGCGGTACAAATTTTTTGTTTTCCATGCAACGAACCCATCACTTTGGTATCCATTATATTTGTGCGCGCATGGATCAACACCCTAGGGTTAGTAGTATGTGCAAAGGAAGGGGGTAGTTCTTCCGTAGTGACAGAAACCTGAGGACTCGAACCGATTAGTTGCACATATGGGAGTAAGAGGACCATGAACTTAAGGCTATGGTTGGGGAAACCTTAATGCATTGTTAGTATTTACGGATGTTTACTAACAATCTAATAATATAGTACTTGTAATCCCAAGTAGCGGAGTGCATGTAGATTTAGCCTCTCCCACATAGAAAACTGCATCGAAGACAATGAACCCGATATCTTCACTAATTAATCTTGGACAAAGCCACCACCACTTTTCCACACTCATGGTACTGTTAGTTTATGGTTACTTAGTATATTTTATTACTGCAGCACTAACATTTACTTTCTTGTATTTATTATCTTGCAAAGCTATCTCTCATACCTACATTATTGCTCTAGTTTCATTTCCTAGATAATACAAACATTTAGTGTGCGTAGAGTTGTATCATTGGTTGATAGAACTTGAGAGAACATTTATCCTACCTTTAGCTCCTCATTGGGTTCGACACTCTTACTTATCAAAAAGGCTACACACGATCCCCTATACTTGTGGGATATCAAATACCATACTTTTTGGAAGGTTTATAAAACTTGTTAATCTTGCTTCCTTCTACGAAGGACCTTTCTTTTACTTTTATGTTGAGTCTTCATCTTCTTAGCACCAATTAAGAGAGCATAGTTGTCATTGTAAGTATAATGTGCATAGTCCCAAAATTTATTATTCATTGATTCATGATTATGTTATTGCTTGATCTCAAATTACTTGTATCTAGTCACCCTTTAAACTTTAAAAGTGTTCTGGCATTTATATGTTTTACTACTCCATAAAGGACAAGCTGAATACCACTTTGCTATGTTTTCTCTATGCTCAAAAACAAACAATTGATTTCAATGCACAATTAATCATGATCCTTTGTTTGAGTTACTTTTCATGTTGTAACATAGTTGCTCAGTTCTATTGTTAGATTATATCTATCATGTCTATGTTTAAAGTATTTTGATCCCATCTCACAATGCTTTTACAATAACTTGATCAAGACTGTGTTGGCTGCATGTCACCTCAAAAATTATTTTTGTTATCACTTACCTACTCGAGGACGAGCAAGAGTTAAGCTTGGGGATGCTGATACGTTGCAAACATATCAATAATTTTTGATGCTCCATGCTTGTTTTACTCCAATTTGTATATGATTTGCTCATACTTCGTTGCACTTTTATACAATTTCAAGCACTAACCTATTAACAAGATGCCACAGTGACAGTTCCCTGTTTTCTGCTGTTTTGTATTTCAGAAAAGTTGTAAAGGAAATATTTTCGGAATTGGACGAAACAAAAGCCGAAGTCAATATTTTACCGTAACAAAGACGAAGTCCAGAGGGGGGACGACGAGGCTCCACAGGGCGGCCAGACCAGGCCTAGGCGCGGCTTAGGCCCTGGCCGCACCTAGGGGTGGTCTGGCCCCCTGGCCTCCACCGACCTCTCCCTTCCGCCTATAAGAAGCCTCCCAACGCATACCCAAAATCAATAAGACTCCATCCACGAGAAGTTCTGTAGCTCCGCCGCCGCCGAAGACAAGATCCGGGGATAGAAGTCTCTGTTCCGGCACCCTGCCGGGGCTGGGAATTGCCCCCGGAGCCATCTCCATCGACTCCACTGCGATCTCCATCGCCGTTGCTGACTCCCATGATGAGGAGTGAGTAGTTCTCCCCCGAGACTGAGGGCTTTACCGGTAGCTATGTGGTCTATCTATCTCTCCATGTATGATCTTTATGTGATCATTAGATTTGCAATCTAGTTGAATAAGTAGATGTTATTCTTCAACTATTGTGCTACTCAAGTGGTTTTATTATGTGATCTTTGGGGACACATTGTCCAACGGTGTGAAGATGACAGTGTGCACACCGTGTTTATTTCTTAAGCATAATTTATAGAAATACTTATGAATTATGGTGACTAGTTAGTACCATCTTTGTATGCTCAAAGTGACAGCGTGGGGCGTCCATAGATTGGGAATACAAACTTTAAGGAATGCTTATGCAGCCGTACACAGTGAATTTGTGTTTATTATCAAACCGGAGAGTGGTTCAGAGTAGCATAGTGAAGTGATAATATCTAGTAATTCAATTATGGTATCATTGTTGAGAGTGTCCACTAGTGAAAGTATGATCTCTATGTCTTGTTTCCAAGCATTGAAACACTGTTTACAACCAGTTCTGCTACATGTTTGCTTCCTGCCATTTTTATTTTAGATTGCAATTAGTACTTACAATCATCCATATTACTTTTATTTCACTATCTCTTCGCCGAACTAGTGCACCTATACACCTGACAAGTGTATTGGATGTGTTGGGGAGACAAGAGACTTCTTGTATCATAATTGCTGGGTTGCTTGAGAGGGATATCTATGACCTCTACCTCCCTGAGTTCGATAAACCTGAGTGATCCACTTAAGGGAAACTTGGTGTTGTTCTACAAACCTCTGCACTTGGAGGCCCAACAATGTCTACAAGAATAGAAGCGTGCGTAGACATCACTATTCAAACTATTAACCATGTTTTCATTTTCAATTAAAAATGCATTAACTCATATCTTTTGCATATTTTCGAATCTGACAAGACTTTCAACATGAAAATTGTTTGAATTTGGATAAGTTATCCATACCCATTTTCTTTTTCTAAAATAATTATCCTAGCTATTCAAACTATTAACCATTTTCTGAATTTGAATAACTTTCAACTCACAGTTCAAGTAGTCGACATCGCCGAGGTAGGGTTTAGGGTTTAGTATTTAGGGTTTAGGGCGTAGGGTGGCTGAGAATGATGAAGAGGAGAGCCAAAATGAGTACGAGAAGGATGTCTTCACAGTGGATGATGCGGATGAAGATGAGGAGGGAGGAAGAAGAGGAAGTAGAGTTGGTAGTGAGCAGAGGAGTGACAAAATGAGTACGAGAAGGATGGCTTCATAGTGGATGATGCAGATGAAAATGAGGAGGAAGAAGAGGAAGCCAGAGCTGGTGGTGAGCAGAGGAGGGACAAAATGAGTACGAGAATGATGGTTTCACAGTAAATGATGCCGATGAAGATGAGGAGGAGGAAGAGGAACATAAAAATGGTTAATAGTTTAAATAGTTAGATTAATTATTTTAGAAAACAAAAAATAGTTTTGGATTACTTCTCCAAATTCAATGTTCAAAGTTCTGTCAGATTCGAAAGTATGCATCAATTATTCAAATTCATATTCAAATACTTATTAAATATTCAAAATTATATAACAGATTACAAAACATAATTTAATTTTGGCGCAAAAATAGTCTTTAGTCCTGGTTGGAGACACCAACCGGGACTAAAGGGCCTCGCACCTGCCGCACCATAGCTGCCACTCGTCGCGAACCCCTTTAGTCCTGGTTGGTGTCCTCCAACCGGGACTAAAGACCCCATTTGAACCAGGACTGTTGCTGGTCGTGCCCCGTGCGGTGTACTAGCCGTTGGAAACGGGACTAATACTCACATTAGTCCCGGCTCCAAACACGGTGGGACTAATGCTCCGAGCAGCTCCGAACAAAATACCTGTTTTCTACTAGTGGATCGAACCCATGGTTTACAACTTCATATAGGAGAAATTCAAACTACTCCCTCGGTACAGAAATGAGTACAAAAATGTATGACGTTTTAGCTATCCTATAGGTTCACTCATTTTTATTTTTATTGAGTTTACATCAAAAATATCTAAAACATCTTATAGGCGGAGGATGATCCGGACCTGGAAGTCGCGCTCAATCGACGGTGTATGTTGGCGACCTGGAGGATTGCGTATGGGGATTCAGTGACTGGCCTACAGCCAGTCACGGCGTGACTGGACTAGCATCAGCCGGACATTCTCCATCCAACGGTCTCCAATCAATTGATCCGAAAATTTTGTAAATTTGTCTTTTTTGCTGCGTTCAAAATATAAAGTATTTTTGATTGAAACTTTTTCATACTTACAACATGATTCGTTGGCAATATGTACATTTTTTATTTTGATTTTTTTGATGATTTTGAATTTTCGTAATTCAAAATCATCAAAAAATTCAAAATAAAAAATGTACATATTGCCAACGAATCATGTTATAAGTATGAAAAAATTTCACTCAAAAATACTTTGTATTTTGAACGCAGCAAAAAAACAAATTTGCCAAATTTTTGAATCAATTGATTGGAGACCGTTGGATGGAGAATGTCCGGCTGATGCTAGTCCAGTCTCGCCGAGGCCAGTCACTGAATCCCCATCCGAGGATTGCACCCTCTGGCTTCTTCCGCAACACGTAGCGCCTATTCTCGGTGGTCAAGTAGGTGCGGTTGGACTGATGGGGTTGGAGTGGCCATGACCCAATGGACGGCGACGAGGAGGGGAACCCAAAACATGGTGACCGCAAACTGCAGAGCGTGAGGCAATAGGAGACTGCTAGGATGAAAAGTTATTTTTAATCCTAGGCACTTGTGCTCTACTCGTATTAAAAAAAAATTATATTTATGTGTTTAAAAAATTATGTACTAATAAAATTCTAAAAGGAGCTGATGATGTATCCCACTAATGTACAAAATCTCAGTTACCAATATTTTGTTTTCTGATCTACACAAAAATAACAAAGTCTGATTTCTTTTTAGAGATTTAAATCACTATACTCAGATCCACTATTTCCTTTTAGCTCAAAATACGTATTATTACCTGTTGAAAGTTTACACGTTTGTGCGATACAATACTGGCTACATCATAATTTACTGTCAGATTTTTCCAAAACTTAAAAATATGATTTTTAATTACTTTTTCCAAAAGAAATCACTAATGTCTATGTACACCAAATCTATCGCCTAGTAATTTTTTGTAACTTTCTTAGAGGTAACCACCAAGATGAGCTTCACGATCGGCGGTTGGCGCGGCAGGAGCTTGAGGTCGGTTACCATTAGAACGCTTGGAACGGATCGTCGGTTGCCGTGAAAGAGCATATCCACTCGGGGCTCCGATAGCAATTTGGGACCGGGAGTGAAAATGGGCTAGCACCGCGCGTTCAAAACGGCGCCGGCAATTTTCGAGCCCAATAGAATCGCTGGCAACCTCGTGCCGGCTCCTTCGCCAAAGGCGTGAATCGGGCGCGCCGGCGCCTCGCGGAACGACGGTTTTCGCGGCTGGGGGCGCCTTGTCAGCGAGGGGACACGGCGGTTCGCATCGGAAACGCCGCGGGGAGGTTGGTCATCGGCGTTCATGGCCTCATGTGCGGAAACCAAAACAGCGAGGGCGGCGACTGGCCACGGGCGTCCACCTACCTTACCCACGCGCCTTCAATGCGCGTCCGCCGCATCCCTTAAAACCCCACCGGTGCGCGCTTCTCTCTTTTCCCTGCCGCCCAACCCTAGCCGCCGCCGTCCTCAACCTCCTCGCGAACCACCACCCACACACCCAGCCGACGCGATGGCGCACAACGAACAGGCCGGCGGCAGCGGCGGCGGCATGCTCCGCTCGACGCAGCTGACGTTCGACGAGGCCGACGTGTTGTACTGGCACCGCATCCCCGTGCCAGTCCAGTACAAGTTGCCGCACGGCTGACACGTCTCCAACGGCGGCTTCACCATGTCGCCGCCACCGCCAGGACCACAGACGCGGGCCCTCGCTAGGGAACGGCGGGCCGAGATAACGCCAGAGGAGAGGACCCTGCCGGAGAACGCCGTCGAAGGCCCGTCCTAGGCAGGGCGCTTCGAACACGAGCGCGTCGTCGAGATCGCGTGGACGGACAACCCCTTAGGCGGCCGCTTCAACAACGTCGGACGCCATGCCTGGTGGTACGGCCGCTCCGTCGACGACACGCCCGCCAATGCGGCTTCCGTCCATGCGTCCGCGGGCAACGGGAGCCGCTATACTTCCCGCAGGCAGCGAACATGGCGCCGCCGCCTACCCAGCAGAGGGCGCCGGAACGGACCGCGGCGTCCGGAACCTCACGCACCGGATCGTCTGCCGTCGCACGCACGTGCTCGGCCGCGCCCGCGCCTCCTTCCGGAGGCGTCGTCATCCGCGACGACGCGAGGCACGCGTCCTCTGCTCCGGCTCGTCGGACGACGGGGTCGGGCCGCCGCTCCCGCGTCAAGGAGGAGGACGCCTCGCCACCACTTCCGCCGGCGAAGAAGCAATGGTGGGAGAAGGAGGCCGAGGCGCAGGCGGCCCTCCGTGGCGACGGCGACGAGGAGGAGTTCCCCGCCCTAAACTCCATCCTCGGCCGCTCCGTCGAGGAACACTATTGTCACATCGCGATCGACCCGCGGCAGGCGGCGGTGTGTTCCACCAGGGACCACGGCGCCAACTACGTCGACCTCGCCGGACCATCCGAGCTGCCGGCGCCAAAGGAGGAGAAGACCGACGAGGAGGAGGCCGACGACGTCGACAGCTGGTCCTTAGGGTCATCGGGCGGCGATGAGCTGGACTTCAACGCCTTCGACTCCCAGTGCCGCTAGTTGTTTTTTCTAGTTTAAAATCGCGTTAAATTTTTACAAATTTCGTATGATTATCGTTTTGCAAATTTGAATTTGAATTTCAAAATCTATCGGGGCTGGCGTATTGGGGGGCGCCGGTGTTGGAGCAGGGTCTCAAATAGAGAATATTGTGTCGGCGTCCCCCAAACGAGCTGGTAGCGGTGAGAACAGAGGCGGCGCGATGGGAGCTTGGGAGGCGGAGCGAGTCAGTCGGGGGTCGGTTAGGCGGAGAACGGATCAGTCATGGGTGAGCGATCTGGTCCTCCATTTGATCCTACGGCGACTGTACCGGAACAGAGGCGGCGATCTGGTCCTCCTTCCCGAGCAGTTTTCAGTCGTGGAACATATGCTCTTCTTTTATCCCCTCTTTATCCCCGTCATTCTCCTCCCCCTCCGGCAAGTAAACAAGAGAGACCAATGGCCGCCAGGATCACGAGACTGCACCTGCACCAGCACCAGCGCCACCGCCTCCTCGCCACTGCCGCGGGGGGCGCTCACATTCGCGGCGCCACATACCAGGCAGGTGACACAGTAATTGTGAGTACACAATTCTATACCCCCACAAGGTGTTCGACGGAATGCCGACGTCGATCTCGACGCCGTTGTGGTTCATTCCTTCATGATTTCTTCGGTGTATTCATAATTTTTTCTATACCGTGATGTCTGCTTAGGTCTCCTGAGTTGTCCCCATGGACGTCCAGTGTCAGGTTTTACTGAAGTAGCTGGCTACAGTACCGTTTAGCCGTAGTCTGTATTGCCAATCTAATGCGTTGTTACTGTTTACGTGTCTACATACAGTCTTGAGCAATTCCTGTTCATTGGAAGGATCATCGGTTTCCTGTTCGCTGCGTAAATTCAATATGTCCAACGATGTTTTGTAAAACTGATATTCGGTGGTGCAAGAGAAGAACATCATGTGAAGTAGCAGCATACTCCATAAGATTTCAGATTACTATTTCTCAAGATACTTTGGAACTTACGCTCGCTGCAGTACAGTATCATAACCAGCCTTATGTTTGCGTTGCCTGGCATAACTAGGTTTGCTCTTATTCATGGCACTTGCAATAGAATCATGAACATTACAGGTTGGAGGTTAAGTTTTTGTTTAGGAAATATGTTGTCAGCTTCAGCATATACATTGATGATCCCGACTGGCTTACTCAATTTCTTTTATGCGTCACGTGAGATGTTTTGTTTTTTGAACGCCTCAATTCCTTCGTACAATACATGGTTGTACAGTTGCTTTTTTTTGCTAAATATCCATCTGTAGTTTTATTTATCGCATATTATTCTGGAAGATGTCGTGTGGTATTTCCAGGAAATCGAGATTGCCTAATGCTGCGTTGTTGTTACCATCCTACAGGTACAAGTTCTGTGGGAAAGCTCTAGCAAGAGTTCAAAGCGATAGACAGCTTTGTGAGAGGTTACAATAAAAGTTGGGTACCCCATTACTGGTTATGGTAATGAAACCAGAAACAGTGCAGGCCGTCAGGGCATTCCAAACAGGATTTGCACTGATGAAGACGGTGTTGAAAATGTGGAGGTATCATAAATTCCTGTCTCTACTGCTGTAGTTATGTTGCCTTACTTGTACATCATTGTTGGTGTAGCAAACTTAATAAAAAAGCATAATTAGCTTAATGTAGGGGGCTGCAATTGATAGTGGGGCATTTGTGATAGTATTTCATTGATAGTAGTAACAGTACAGAGCGGGGTTACATATATAGACTCAATACATGTGGTAGTGATCGAGATCCTAGCTAAACAGGATGGCCCTAGCTATACGCATGGCTAAGTACAAACTAAGTCTAGATAACGTGTAGTCATCCCCGCAGTGTCGACGGTAACTTGTCGAACAGTGAGACTGAAACGGAACTCATGAAAGGTCATGTAGCAAGTCCCTTGGTGAATACATCTACGAACTTTGAGCTCGTAGGAACATGAAGGACACGGACCTCGCCAACCTGAATTTGGCCCAGGCAACTGCAGTATGCTTCATACAATGGTGTTGTACAAGGCTGGCCGACGGGTATACAGTATAGCAGAGATGTTGTCACAAGAGACAATAGTGGACAACTGGACATGTCAATAGGCATGCATAATATTTACAAGAAAAGTGGTTGTGGAGTGCTTCTGCCCAAAAAACGAGAAGGCATAGAGGCATGGGTTAATAATGTTCAAATGACAACATTTGTAGTCCGTATGAACCTTATCCTTTAAGTTTGAAGCGAGGTATAGGGACAAGAGAAACGAAGAATGGTTCCATAAGGTGCTAGAAACGTGTGAGTGGGGAGATTGCCAAATTCTTTGTCATATCACATTGAATGGTGGCAATGACACCATCAAAATGAGTACTTACAAAGGCATGAAAGTTAGATAGTCTGACATACACGCTGATTTTAGACAAAGTGGAAACTCAACATAAAATGAGTGAGATCATCAACAACAATAAGATAATATTCCATACCCGAATTGCTAGAGTTGTGGAGCAGTCCATAAATCACAATGGATTAATTGAAAGGCAGCGGAAATATGACTAGTTGAATTTTTGAAGGGTAAAGGAATTAGGGATGGCAATGGGTACCCATGATCCGCCTAACCGCCGGGTAAAAACATTAGAAGTACGGGTATGGGACAAAATAGTACCCATGGATTTGTAAATGCAAAAATAGCATACCCATGTGGTAGGGCGGGTAGGGTACGGGTATGGGACCGTAGAACCCACGTCCATGTACCCATGTACCTATCTAAATTTGACAAGTAGGCCAATGTATATCTAAAGTACTTAATTTCCCCCTAATTACGCCTTCACATAGCTAGGTTGAATCTCACGCTTTCCGGTCTCACAATTGCTGGTAGGTTAGTGAGGATTAGTCCCCTATTTAGGATCGCTTCACCTCATGTCATATTTTTTTGATCAATTTGATGTGTCGTAAGCGTGGTTATTTTTACTGCGGGTACCCATTTACCTTGTCAAGTGACGGGTATGGAAATAACTTATACCCGTTGACGGATATGGGTACGGGTGATGGGTAAGATTGAAGGTGACGGGGTATGGATAACTCTACCCGTACCCATACCCTGCGGGTGCCATCCCTAAAAGGAGTGTGTTTGCCAAGCTAGCAAGCTTGACACAATTGATCTAAATTATTACATGGAAAACTTTTATTTAAACTGGATGAAACGCCGGGGTGGCCTAAACGCCGATGCCACATGTCCTTCTGGGGTGGTGTAGCCGGAAGAGCATCGGTTCATGGTGGAGACACTGTGGTAAAGATAGGGTAGAGCTCATCTCTACTATCGCATCTAAGAAGAACTTCCTTAGTCTTGAGATCCTTGATGGATAAGTCAAAGGGATCGAATTCCATGGAAAGGAGATTCTCATGTTGTGAATCGACGTACGGGTAAAAGATCATAAATAATTTGAGGTGCAACAAGGATAGTACGAAGATGCAATGGGCGAGAAAAGGAATGCAGGTTTAAGTTGCCAACATGAATTATGGGAATAGTACCGTGATTACCAACTAAAACCGCATGAGTTATGGCAATAGTACCATGATTCTCATAACTCATGTCGTTGCTGAGGAAGATCGCTTACAGGGCCGCCCAGATGTGACGGGCGGAGATGGTCGGGGATGACAACATGCCACCGAACTCGGGCGTGATCGTGGCATAGAGGCACGACTTGATGATGATGTCCAGGGAATCACTTGGGATCTTCTAGGCACGCCACAATGCCATCGGCGACATGGTCTAGCACATGGAAGATGACGAGCATCATCTTGGCGCGCTCACGCCAAAGGCCGTAGGAGCCGCACTGGAGGTCGAGTGTTTCTTCGACGAGCCCCTGCTCCCTTAGCCTAATCTAGTTTAGTGGCTCATCGAAGAAACACTCGACCTCTAGCACGACTCCTATGTCCTATGGCGTGAGCACATCGAGATGCAGCTCGTCACCTTCCGCGTGCTTGACCAATGTCGCGTTGTAGTATGCCTAGAGGATCCCGGGTGGTTTCCCATTGACATCATCGTCAAGTTGTGGCTCTGCGCCACGATAATGCACGAGCACGGTGGCAGGGTGTCGTCCCCGACTACCTCCGCCCATGACATTTGGGCGACCGTGGAAGCGATATTCCGTAGCAACTCGATTAGCCTCTCAGCACCTACTATGCCCGCTTCAACACCATCTCTGACGTGTTGCATGATGTGGGCTACCTGTTGACCACACCCTTCTCTTCCAACTTTTCTACGGCCTCCAAGCCCGCCATGAGACGACGGGTAACTCTGATCCAGAACAAGGTCGCTACAATCACCTGTGCCGCCATCGTCAACAAACTCACCATGGATGAGATGCAGACGACCAAGTCCAACACATCGAGCCCCACCTCGGCGCTGCTCTCCTTTAACCCCGCATGGCTCCCACGATAGCCAAGGCTCATACAGCTCGCCGGGATCCCCCTCTCCCAACCAGGGGAACTAGAAGCGCAAGTGCTATAGAAAACACGGCTGGTACAACAACAACACGTTGGCTCGTCCATGTACAGGTATGTTGCAGGCATGGTCAGTTACGTTCACCACGTGGCGCCCTAGCATGGCGCCAGGTATCCTCGGGTCATGGCCACCACCCGCTCCCTTCGCCGCCTTCACCCCATCCAATACTATGTTATTTCACCAATGTTGAAATGTACGGGATGATGTGATGCCCCATATTTTAGGTCGCCTACAACGCTACATATTCTGGCCGGCGAGCCCAACATGACGGCCATGCAACTGTTTTTATCATTCTGCACTGATCAATGCGTTCAACGACATGTCGCTGCACCACTAGGGAGGATGGATCGCTGATTCAGACGATTATTCTCACTTTAAGTCCACCAAAGGTACTTTCAACAATTTTAGTGGTCATTGGAGTACTATCCCCATAACTCATGTCGGCAACTATAATCCGCATTCCTTTTCTCGTCCATTGCCTCTTTGAAATATCCTTGTTGCGTACGTTGATTCGCAACTGAGAATCTCCTTTTCATGAAATTCTACCCCTTCGGCGTCTCCATCGATGATCTCAGGACGAAGGAAGTTCTTCTCATATGCGACAGCAGAGACGACATCTACCCCATCTTCCCCACGACGTCTCCACCATGAAGCTACGCTCTTTCGGCTACATCACCCACCAACGACCTGTGGCATCACCGTTTAGGCCACCTTGGCGTTTCATCTAGTTTCAATAAAAAGTTTTTTCCATGTAATAATTTAGATAATTTGTGTCAAGCTTGTTAGGTTGGCAAACACTTTTGTTTAACCCTTCAAAAATTCAACTAGTCATGCATCCTCTTCCTTTCAATTATTCTGTTGTGATTCATGGACTGCTCCACTCTCTAGCAATTCGGATATGAAATATTATCTTATTGGTGTTGATGATTTCACACATTGTACGTGGAGTTTTTCACTCTGTCTCAAATCTGACATCCATGTCACACTATCTAACTTTCATGCATTTGTATCGTACTCATTTTGAGGTTGTTATTGCCGCCATTCAATGTGACAATGGCAAAGAATTTGGCGATCTCCCCACTCGCATGTTTCTAGCACCCGGACTACAAATGATGTCATTCGAACATTATCAGACCAAAACCAGGCCTCTATGCCTTCTTGTTTTGGGGCTGAAGCACGGAAACAACATAACCAATTTTCTACTAAATATCCGTCCACCAAACCTCTCAATCTTCTCACACCACATGAAGCTCTCTATGGCACTCCTCCGTCATATGATCGCTTATGTTGTTACTAGAAAATGGTTTTTTTTCGGCATAAATTTCGTTCCAATAGATATCTATCTCGTTACAAAGCTAGATTGGTTGTTTGTGGCTTCTCTCAGGAACATGGCATTGATTACAATGAAACTTGTAGGCACATCGTTAAATCTAGCACTATTCATATCATCCTCTCTCTCGCGCAGTCTCTTTCCATTGGCCTATTCATCAACTCGATGTCAAAAACGTTTTACTTCACGGTCATCTCTCCAATACAGTTTATTTTAAACAGCCCTCTGGTTTTCAAGCTCCATCTTATTCCTCTCCAATCTTGTCCTAGAGAACAAGATCCTCGTTCTTGGTGTTATAGATTCGCCACTTTTGCTACATCGATCGGGGTTGTGGTTCATTGGTAATAACAAGTATACAGGGGTTACATATAGACTGAATACATGCGGTAATGATTGTTAGAGATCCTAGCTAAATGGGAGGATAGGGGCGGTCCATGGCCCTAGATATACGCATGGATGAGTACATACTAAGTCTAGATAACATGTAGTCTAACAATTTGCACTCCGACAATTTATTAGCGGCATATGGCAATGAGCCTTTAACGAAGATCAAGCTTGCAAACTATTACACGTGGAGATGAACTACAATGAGAGATGACATATTTTCTTAATTTATCTACATGAGTCTTAAGTCATTGCCAACATTAATACTAACAAGTAAGAAGATAATCAATTTGTCATGGAATGATCTGTTTATAATCTTCTAGAATTCAGATGATAAGTATTTGAAAGAGGATATTGGGGTAATATCTTATATGAACTCGTAGAGTTTCAATAGTTGTATTACAAGCCTTAAAACATGGTTATTGACCAATTGAATCAACATGCATTCAGCATTTCAGGTCAACTTTTATATCTGAGGGCCGCATGGAGCTGGAAAGGTATATTCTGAGATGTTTGTAGATTACTTCATGTTCCTTCTTGTTTATTTACATCACCACAGCAGGGTCAAGTATTAGAATCTTACTTACCATCGTAGGATGTAATAGACACCAACTAGCGCTGACAAAATTGTTATATGGTCCATGGTTCACCTGTTTAATTATGTCCTATCTCCTATGTGTGTACATCTCTCATATTACATACCCTTCCTTGGATTTCAGAAGTTCTGAATTCTCTCTTCCGCAAAAGCATGGGTAGGACAAAGATGAACTACCAGAGCTGCAGATTGTCTAGCATCCTGCATAGCATAAAAGAGTGCAAGTCCTTCATCTGTCAGGAGTTCCAGTCTCATTTCCTTCAGGTCCTACATTTCAAAATTGGTTCAATTTCCTTTAGTCCTAAGGTTCCTTGGAATGTACACCGAGTGATCTCCTATCCAAGAAAAATTCCAGTTTACTCTTTAATTGATCATGTAGCCCAACGAGTTATCCATTATCTCCTAGTGTTGCTTAGGCATATCCATTCAATAAAATATTAGTGCTTAGTGGAAATTTAATCTTGAACCACCGTAGAGTTTGCCAAAATTAGGAAAGTTTGTACAAGTTTTCTAAGAGCAGCTACGAGGCCTGTATTGTGAAAGAATAACCTTGTTCTTGTAAACGAAAAGTGGTTTTGGACAGTTAATTGTCAGAGCTATTCAAAAAGAAAATTGCAGCGCCGAAAATATTGGTGAAAGCTTTGAATGTGTGTATGTTCTTGTCGATATTTTCCTTGCATATATTCATCTGTCATCATCTTATATCGTCTAGACGTGGCATGTGCTACCTATGTAAAATTATATGACTATGATTGGAGTAGTTGCAGAACTAAATTATTTTATGTTTCAAGCATGACCCTAACTGTATGGATAGATTCTTCTTTGACTAATTTAGGACACAACATTTCATTTTCTTTCGGGATGGTGATGGTACTTGTAACTACTACTACTATTTAGTTTGGCATATTGTTTGCCTGCTGGGTTCCCCTTCCGGAGCTTCATGTTCCATCTAGTTAGCGGCTGCTAAGCCATATGAGCGGTGAGTAGTATGAGCCTGGAAGGTCGGCGAGGAGAGCTACACCGTACCGGCAGTATTTTAGCAAAAAGGGTTGTGAAACACGTGGATCACTGGGCATTATCCTAGAGCACCTCTAATGGGGAACATATGATTGATCACCTAAAAAAGTATTATGCTATATTTGTTTCTTTAAAATAACATCTTACTTTGGAGAGGCTTTTCAGGCAAAAGTGTCAAATTTCTCATGATCATGCCTGTTACTCTGATCCAACCATCAGGCCACTCGTGGCTCTTACTACAAGGTCTAGGCACATCACAATTCGTACGTGCCATCAACCATCCACAATGAGATCAGGAATCCTAGTGCAGATCCCCTCATTTAGGACTTTCTGGTGCAGGGATGTCAAGACTTTAGAGGTTCAGTCACCTCATGATTCCATCATGTATAATGGACCAGAGCAATTCTCAAACTCCAGACACCACACAAGCTGGTGAAATGAACCGGGCGACACATCCTTCCTTGCCTAGCCCTCTTGTCCTCATCCCCGGACCGTGACTGTATCATGGACGTCCCTATTTCCTACTCCTACCAAACAGATACTGTCACCAGTCACCACCATGAGGCCTTTGGTTGCTTCAACCTTCAAAGCCTTTGCCGATGTTGCTTTCATCTGTTAGATCAGCGTCCCGGATTAGTAGGCTGCTAGATTCACCTGCCCCCAATAACTCATGAAGTGGATGTATCTTTCAGGTCTGAAACCTAACTATAGATGCATCGTGTTGTCGATTCCCGTCGCTCAAAAAAATCTCATCACCGACCGGGAAAGGGGATACACTTTCACCATGCCTGGAGAAGCAATTGGACGAGTCAGCTTCAATTGGCAAGCAAAGGGTAGCAAAGAGAATATTCGCTTTAGTTAACTCTGGCAGATATGAGGTGTTTTCTTTTGTCTGCGATTCAAAAAGGAAAAAACGTTTTAAGGCATGTTGGTATCGCGGTGACTATGACAAGTTGACAATCATTGAGCAGCTATAAAGAATGTATTTCCATTTGGGCATTTCCTTCTAGTACCACCAACACAAGATTGGATTAAAACCGCATCCTGGCCAGCAAAAGAAACAAGACAAACATCCAAAATATAATTGTTTTTCAATGTTCTATGTGTACTTTAGAGGTCTATTCAAGCATTGCCTTAACAAAATACACCAGCTCTTCTTAGGCCCCGCCTGAGTATTTGTATTTTGAATAGGGCCACCTTACCTAAGGTTGTTGAGTATAGAAACATCGTAAGCTGGCGGTTAGTGCTAACAAGAAGTTTAGGCCTACCATACTGTCATGATTTGGGATAGATTAGCCTCCCAGGAATGGTCCAAAAGGGCGTCTTCTCGTAGCAGATATCGACTCGTGAAGGCTGCTCCCACCTACACTGATTGACGTCTACGTATAGCTGGTCCTAAATCGCCCGCCACTGCAGCGTGATGCAAAGCAGACTTGGCCAATTAATGGTTTAACTAGAGGAAGCTAGTCGTATATCTTGGCTCTGCTAGCCGACTCTTTCTGGTGTTGAAACATTCTCCGTTGTACGGCCCTTGCAAGCAACATGTTTCACAAATACATATTCAGTCGCTTTCAGAGACAGGGTCCAATGTTTTCTGGCTTGCTATAGGGTTTCAGATCTCTGTTCCTTCCATGTTATGACTTACTGTTGTTTGAAGCCTAGATGCACAAATTATCTACATGCCGTCAAGTATCGTATAGCTTGGGCGAATATTTATCCATTTTCCTGGTGCATCAGCACATGTTTGGCAAAGAAGATAAGCAGAGAGCAACAAAGCTTTAGGGGGTTTGTTATTAAACAAGTTAAAGCACCATTGCACATGATGCATGCCCATGCCCGCCACAATATCCAATTGAGCAGTTGGTCACCTACGATCTCCCTTTGGGTATATCAAATTTTGTAGCTTCGGCGCTGCAATACAGTACCGGCTGGTTAGGTGTAGAAAATTACAGGCAACAATCGTTTCAACAGAGACATGCAGAGCACAAAGGTTAGACTGGGAGACCACAACTCTGCTTCATCTTGCAAAAGGATCATGGCCTACCTGGCTCTGTGAGTTGTGAGCACCTACCAAATAATTCCAGCAGAGACAAGCAAGTCGTAAACAAAGGAGCGCCCAATTCCTGATCGATGGTGGATAAAAGATATGTATCCTGATGATGCCTTTCTTTTTTGTTTTAGATAACGATCATGATCGATGATGCATTGGAAGAATATTAAATGATAACATTCATATTTTCTCCATCTGCCTATATAAAACCTCTTGGAATCTGAGGAACTAGAGCATCCAACATATAAACCTTTTATTAAGGTCAAGAGCCTTTTTTTCGTTTCACGATTGATGATGCCTTGGAAGAATCCTAAATGATGCCACCATAATTTCTTCATCTGCCGGTGTAAACCTATCGGAAAAGCTGGAGAAAGAGCATCCACATGAACCTTTAATAAGCTGAAGAACCAGAAGGTCTATTCGTTAACGTGTGCGTCCAAGACGATGTAGCTAGATGCTAAATTGATAATCATGCATGTCCAATGATGCATGCAAACTAGCCTCTTCTTCTCACCAGATCCCCCAACAAACGCTGAGAAAATATAAGCCCCCAACAAACTTTAACTACCATAACAGCTAGGTACTACGTACACCCAAATGCTGTCTTCCTTCTGCTGGCCTACCAATGCATTACAAACAAAGTCAAACAATCCATCCTTCTTCCATCAGCCTGCCTACTCTCTTTCTCGTTTCCTCAACCCAACCACCATGACAGCAAACCATCACCATCATATGACCAAAACACCCTTCTCAGTCTTCTCCCAATTAAGCGTTCCTATTGGTATCATCAACTCATATATGACCCTTAAGACCATTGAATAATCATAATGCTGCATACCGTTTCAAAGTTTCAGATGAGGGGCAAGCATGGCAAGTAGTACCCCTCAAAGCCTCCAGTTAAACCTTCCCTATCCGATTCTTCCAACTCCCCCGCTAGTCCCTGCCTCAGCAAGCAACAAGTCCAGCACACCAACATCCATCCAAGGAGAGGGTGAGGAGAGGAGGAGGAAGAGGGTGAGGAGTTGCCTCTGAAAGCAAGCCATCATTAAGGCAACAAATGCGGGAATGCATATTAGCTAACAGGACAAGAAGACGAGGACGAAGAAGCAGCTAGCTAGCTAGCCGGGGATCGGCCGGGCACCACCGTCCCCCGAGAAGAATCAGCTAATTAAGCTAGCTAAGCTCAGAGCCGCGCGCCGCCGAAGGCGCCATGTCGTATGATCAGATGCTGTCGCCGCTTCTGGAGGGCCGGTCGTCGTCGGCGTGGACGTCCTCCTCCCAGCTGCTGGGCCTGGGCGGCGACGCGGTGACGAGGCAGATACTCAAGTGCACGCGGTGGCAGCTGGAGGAGACCACGGACTTCGTCACCTGCCCCTACCACTACTACTGCGACAGCTCCTACCCCGGCGACTACCACTCCGCCGTGGGCGCGCTGGTCGCCGCCTTCGCCGCCTACTGCTTCGCCGCCGCGCTGGCCTTCACGGTCCTGGACTTCGTCCGGAGCGGGGCCGCCGGCGTGAGAGGGATCAAGCGCAAGTACCTGGTGCCCTCGGGCCCGTTCCTGCTCCCGCTGGTGCTCCTGGCGCTCGCCAAGGGTCAGCGCGTGAACGCCGTGTTCCCGCTCGCGCAGCTGGGCCCGGCATTGCTGCTGCTGCTGCAGGCGTCGGCGCTGGCGTTCCGGAACGAGGCCGACGGCGACATCCGGTACGCGGTGCTGGAGGCCTCCACGGTGTCCGGCGTGCTGCACGCCAGCCTCTACCTGGACGCCGTCGTGCTGCCCTACTACACGGGGCTGGAGGCGCTCCGGTGGTCGCGGTTCTCCGGCGAGTGCGCGTCCTGCCTCTGCCGGATGGAGCCGCTGGTGGTGGGCGGCACGGCCATGCGGTACCGGGGCCTGTCCAAGACGGCGCTCGCCATCATCTTCGCGCTCTGCTCCCGCATGGTGTGCCGGATCTACGGCGAGGAGCGGCTCAGCGCGTGGACAAGGTCCGCGCTCGAGGGCGTCGGCTGGGTCTTCGTGGCCGCCGACGCGGTGTACCTCGTCGGCTGGGTGTCGGCAGAGGGCGGCGCCGTCGGGGTGGCGGCGTACGGCATGGTCGCCGGCCTCGTCTTCCTCTGCGTCTTCGGCAAGGTGTACAGATTCTTGGCGTGGGCCGAGTCGCGGCAGTCGCAGTGGAAATCCAGCCTCTGCTGCCACAGCAGCAATGTTTGATCCATCGGTAATTTTTCCAGACAAAAATTGTAGAAAAAAAGAAGAGAAAGTCACTGTTTCTTAGTTCACCTTTTGCTTGATTGATGTACAAATTTACAATGCAACACAACGACGGGAATGCAAAAAATTATTGCAAAGTTCCCCCCTGAAGCCAGCCACTCTGTTTTTTGTCGAAGAATCTTCAGAAAAAAACATCCTCTACATTCTTAGCAGCTTTCCTATCCTGTCCATCACATTGCACATTCCGTCACCAGAATTTCCGTTCAGAAAGAATCTGTACTGCAATGTTTAGCTTGCGATTTCAGTTTCGCATTAGTGCATCAACGGTCGATCGTCGGCCGGAGTTAATAGCGTCAGCATTCGGTGGACAGACGAGGCTGGGTTTGTTGAGAAAAGCGAAGAGGACAAAGCAGCAACAACAATGTACTCTGCAGTGACCTAATCATCGTCTGCTTCTCCAAGCCGGTACTTGGAGGCACTTCCCTGGATCTCTGACAGTTGTTGGATTCAGTTCTCTCCTTGTACGTTGTCCGGTTGTCGTCATCAGTAAATCCTTCCCCCAGTTTCAGTTCAAGTGGTTGGAGCATTCACCTGGTGTCTCGGTCTCGCCTGGTTGGGTAATGAAGCCAAGAATTTCTTCGGCCGCGTGCGATCTGCGGAGTCACCGAGGAAGGACTGTAACTTCCGTTTAAAGAATCTGATCATGGCAGAAGAAGTTACACAATGAGTGCGAAATAACAGTATATGTACTTGTCACATACTAGTAACCAGAGTGGTTGACTTGGTTGCATTGGATAGATGTTTCTTTAAGAGAAAAAGTTATCTTCTGATCATCATGCGATTTGCTGGAAAGAAAAAGTCAGGTGCATGCAGGCTTCCTTCCTCCTGGAGATCGATCGAGGATGATTTGGGTTTGGCAGGGGCGATCAGACATCCGGACCACCCAGCAAACCGGAACAGGTCTCCGGTCAAGTTCGTTGCCCAAATCAACTACGAGCCATCCGTGCGTTGGACGCAAGGTTGAAGATAACACATCGCCGTCACTTTCGGAGCCAAGTCCGTCCAATCGTGCAGGTCGCATCCTTGTCCTCCAGCTTCCCCCATGGCTCTTTTCAGCATGTGCAGATAAAGCGTTCGACTGTTGAGCGTTGATGCTGCCTTGCCTTGCGTGGGTTGTGTCTTGTAAAGTGCAAGGTTCATAATGCTCGATCGCACGGAGGGAAGAAGAGCACTGGATTCAGTAGCACTGTAGCGGAACCATCGGTAGGCTAAGATCTGATACAAATTAATGAACCCCAGTGCCTCGTAGCTGGATGGCTGGCTCTATGATGGATTTCGTCAGTAAATTTTAGTAACCTAGGCGAGATTGTATGTCAGCTGGCTTACGGGTTCCACCGTAAGCTGATCGGATTGCGAATTGGTAAGCTAACTTCGGTCGGCCGATCCATTGGAACCAAGGATGTGCAGAGCTGAGACGAGCCTGTCATTGTCGTCTCGGACCTGCGTGCACGCCATAGTTTAGTTTCTGAATCACGTAGTAGTACTGATTATCTGTCGCTGTTCATGCTGCATGCGTACACATAACCTTGTGCCTTGTCCCTACTGCACATCCAACAATCGAAAGATCCACTTGTATATGATATAGTAATATCTTGGAGAAAGACTAAGCGCGTTTTGGCCGGCTCTTCACGCCGGTAGACGACCGACGATGGTCGGCCGTACCATTGAAGGGGGGACGTATATACTGGCCACATTTGCTATCTGGTCAAACAGAGTTCATGATATTTTGTAAGAAAACTGGGATCCTCAAGTTCTTTCTAATCCGCGGGTTGGATTCCGATTTCCGAACCTCGCAGGACGCTGCAGCAGTGCATCCCACATGTTTCACATCAACTTAGATCGATCGGGTTTGAAGCGAGGACATTTCCTTGGGTGCTCCGGAGCTAACAGCACGCGAGGTTGATCCGAGCCGAGGGACAACCAACAAAGGTGCCAACTGAGATTTCAAAAAACAAAGGTGCCAACTGCGACGTGGATGGAACTCCTGTAGCTCGTCAAGCTAAAGGTGGGTGGGCCACCTCCAACCGTGGCATGTGTTTTCGACAACAAAGGTGACCGGGAGGATCCGTTTGCGGTTGCTAACGGAACCAACAAGGCACCACATTTTGTACGGGGCCTCGCAAATTTAGGTAATTTTGTGTCCACATTTCAAACGTTAATAATTCTACTTAAAAGCTAAAAAATAGGAAATCATCCAAATTAGTACAACAAAATAGTTCAAAACCGGCATTTGCCAGCATACCCATAGTCCAAAAGAATTTAGACACAAATTAATGATCGAGTGAATCACACGTCTCGGTGAAGGATTGTCATCTTCTACTTCTTCTCCAACCATGCATGTTGAGTAGGATCCATGTCGTTGGGCAATGGGGTCGCCATGAGCCTTGCCTCCTCGGTGAGTAGAGCAAGCTCTAGGGCATTGATCTCTTCAAGGGAGAGCTTCTTGTGTTGTCTGTCAACGTAGTTCTTTATGGTCTCCTTTCTTCACAAGGCGTCCTCTCATCCCTCTTCTCACTTGACACCTCCTCGTCTCCATGACCGCTTATGAGGAGGCATCGCGCGTAGCCTCCGCCTTGGAGCTTGTCCATCCCTTCGGCTTCTTTGATATGACCAATTAAATTATGTAAATACAATAATCTAAACAAACCATTAAAATTAACCTAAAGAGAATATAACTTGTCAACATAAAATTTTCTGACCAAAACATTAAGAATAAAATAAACAGAATAATCTGAAGTAAATGTAACAATAGCTAGTTGGATGTAGTATGCATGCATAGTTCATCATACAAAAGAAACTGATAAAAACAGCTAGAATAGGCTTAGCTACGAATAAACCCTAAGTTCATCTGACTAGTCAAACAATGATTAATACTTTCGAGTAAGTACGTGGCGTAGACGTTCGCCGCTGCGACGAACGGTGTATATGGTTTGCCGCAGAAAAGCGGGAGCCCCTACTTATCGCTCGTGTGCTGCTCTTATCCCGGCATAAAATAACATGTATAGTTTCCTTATTTTTTATAAAAAATGTTTAAACTCGAAAACAATTCAGATTTTAAAAAGTTCAAACATATAATGTTCAAACTTAAAAAATGTTGATATTCAAAAAATTGTTCAGTTTGAAAAAATATTCAAAGTCGAAAAACGTTTAGAGTGAAAAAAAAATTCTGATTCAAAAAGATATTTTAATTTTAAAAATGTTCAAATTTAAAAAGTTCGAATTTGGAAAACTGTTCAAATCTTGAAAATGTTGGAAAATATATTTCGGTTGGGCTGCGAGCAGGCTGGCCCGGCCCGTTCTGCTGGGGAAGAAAGGTTTGTTTGGTCAGCCGTTCTGCAGGGCTGTGGCGGACTAGCTGCTGCAGAGGGTCGGACAGAGGCGGCCGGAGCTATTGCTGGACGGGTCGGGGTAGAGTGGCTGGTGCTGGTGCTCGAGGAGGTGCTCGGGCCAGTGGTGGCCGGACCTGCAGCTGGAGGAGGAGGTCGGGGCAGAGGCGGCCGGAGAGGTGGGAGGCGGCGTCGGCCCCGATTGGATCAGGAAACAAGGGAGGAATAGACGAGGGTAGCGAACTTGGGGTGGGACCTCTAGTTCAGGACTTGCGCCATTTTTTTTTGCTCGCCTCCGATTTGGATCCGAACAGAGCAGCGCTTCTCCGTCCCCTCTCCATACCTACCGGCGCCCCTTCCTCCATCCCGCTGCGCGCAGGTCGGCTGCGATGGCGGAGGAGGCGGGAAGGAGGAAGCGCGCGGCGGTGGTGGTGCTGGGCGACATCGGCCGCAGCCCGAGGATGCAGTACCACTCCCTCTCCCTCGCCAACCAGGTAGTAACTCCTCTCGCGAAATCGTGCTCTTCTTTTTTTTTGTTTTGATTCGGTTCGATTAATTGAGCCTAGTTCGCGCTGGCATACGACGTATTCGATTGCGCGATTACGTTGCAGTGTGGCAGTTATCTATGCACATTTACCAGCAATTCTTGTTTATCAGCATAAGTTTTTTGTGTCCTAAGTGTCTTAGACTTAGTTGTTCGTTCTTCTTCTTAACAGGCTGGCATGGAAGTGGACATTGTTGCGAACGGAGGTATTATATTCTTCTCAATTTCATTGCACCATCGAATTTTACCCCTAAATTTAGTACGAAGCTATTTGTATTTCTTTCCTAAACAGTAGTACATCTTAAGGAACGACATACAGCTTGTGTTTTTTTTTTTTTTTTTTTTGAGATTTGACCTTATATCGTATTTTATGTTTCTGAGCAGGAAGTGATCCCCATTTATCATTGAGAGAAAATCCATCTATTCATGTCCACGAGATGGTATTGATTGTTTAACCTATTCTATTTTCTCCATTTTCTCCCACTACAATTAACTTCGAAACCTGTATCTTCAGAAATCAGTGCAGTTATCAGGGATTTCTAAGATATCTGGTGCCCTGGCACTGCTTCTTAAAGCTGCCATCCAGTTTATCATGCTGGTTTGGTTCCTTGGCTTTAAGATTCCCCGTCCTGATGTCTTTCTTGTTCAGGTAAGATTACATGCAGCTTTCTTATTTGCGTTTGTGGTTCAGAAGTACATGAATTATATGACTAATCACTACCCACTATCAGCAACTTTATTTCTTCTTTGAGATAATCTACCAATCTAGACTTCATAATTCACCCGGCTAAGTAACTCATAGTACTAACTCAAGCTATGCAACATAGTCCGTAGTAACTGAAGCTATGCAACGTATACAGCGGCCTATGGTTTCACATTTTTGGCATTGCTGGATGTAGTACATTTACAAAGTTGTTTACACTGATCCTCACTTCCTCAGTTACAGATTATGCCCCAGTCTCATCTCATTAAATTTTTAACCACTCTGAGCCCCTTTTAGTTGCTATGTTTATAGACATATTTTTGGTAATACAAATGTCAAGAATTAGCTATCCTATATTGCAATGCTGTAACAATGAAATATCTTACTTGTGTCATTCGATCATCTGTTGTCCAACAGAATCCACCCTCAGTTCCAACATTGGCTGCTGTAAAACTGGTTAGCTGGCTAAGAGGTTCTAAATTTATTGTGGATTGGCATAACTTTGGATATACGTTGCTCGGATTGTCTCATGGCAGAAGTCATATAATAGTCAAAATCTATTTCTGGTAATCCCTCCAGCCCATTTCATTTATCTGCTAGACTCGTAGTATATATCCTATTAATCGTGTGTCCATGTATTCTAGGATCGAGAAGTACTTTGGCCGGATGGCGGATGGTGCCTTTTGTGTTACAAAAGCAATGCAGCATGAGCTTGCTCAAAATTGGGGGATCAAGTAAACAGATTGAACTTCAACTATTTTTTTTTGGTAAAAGGCTGCACATGCTACAGTTTGTTCTAACATCACCACAATTTGCAGAGCAACAGTGCTTTATGATCATTCTCCTGCATTTTTCCATCCCACTTCCTTGAAAGAGAAACATGAGGTGAGCATTTGCTGTCAGTCGTTCCATCGCTGCTTGTAGTACTCTGTACCAGCATATGTGACCTTAAGACATGAAATAGTTGTTCTGCAGGTTGGGTAATACCATTTGTAGTGCTATGGGCAGTGTGGATTGCATCTCTGTTGGTATGTTATTCTCCAGTCAACCTGATTATTTTCATGGTATAAATATGTTCCAGTTTGATTTATTTTATGTGGTTTTCTGTTACAACAAAGAAAAAGAAGTGGAAGACAAGAACACTAGTGTAGTTACTAGTAAGATTGATGGTGAAATTTCCTTGAAGCCTAATAGACCTGCAATTGTTGTGAGCAGCACAAGCTGGTATGTTCTCTTGGACTGATTACATGATTATTCAGTGGTTAGTCGAGATGCAGGTAAACTTAGAAATCTGTGGTACGTGCATTCCAGGACACCAGATGAGGATTTCAGCATTCTTCTGGAAGCAGCACTGATGTATGATAGACGTGTTGCTGCAACATTAGGTGAAGAGGATTCAATGGATGAGGGGCAACTTTGGATTGATATCAAGAATGGGAAGCAGTTTGATTACCCAAGATTGCTTTTCATTATCACAGGTATCACGCATTCTGCTATATTAGTGTGAATTAAGGGTTTTGAACATGTTCTGATTTTCATAAATTTTGACACTGAAGGTAAAGGGCCTGACAGAAAGAAATATGAGGAGCGAATAAAAAGGTTGAATCTGAGACGTGTTGCCTTCCGAACTATGTGGCTTGCATCAGAGGACTATCCTCTATTGCTAGGTAAACTGTTCAATTGCCCAAAGAGTTTTACAATGTTGCATAGATGCTAATTCTCTGAAAAATTACAGGATCGGCTGACCTAGGTGTATCGTTGCATACATCCTCGTCGGGGCTTGACCTACCTATGAAGGTTACTCACAACTCACAAGTATCAGATTACTTGAAGGATATAGGAATTATATATTTTCTGGACTGTAACTTGAATGGTTGTTCTTAGGTGGTTGATATGTTTGGATGTGGATTACCAGTTTGTGCTGCTTCATTCTCCTGGTAACCCATGTTTCTTAGATGTTTGAATTGTTGGCATTGGCCTTTGGGTTGTTCTTTATTGTAGGCCTCTGGCATTCTTTTTCTTTGTGCAGCATCGAGGAGCTTGTAAAAGTAAACAGAAATGGACTTCTTTTCTCAACATCTTCGGAGCTAGCAGATGAACTTATGGTGAGTACCACATTTAATATTTATATCTTTTGTTTCATTCCATTGTATGACTACTTGGGTCATTGTTGTAATGCGTTTTAAATTAGTAAAATACTTCTGGTTCTGTCATTTTTATCATTAGAAGTGACATTAACTATTGCGATTGACCATGCAGATGCTCTTCAAGGGTTTTCCAGAGGAATGTGACACCTTGAAACCCCTGAAGGATGGTGCCTTGAGTACAGGGTCATCTTCCAAATGGTCAACAGAATGGGAAGCTTGTGCACTTCCTTTGGTAAACCAGGTGAGAGCTCTCTCACTAAAGATGTAAATTGCATTCACCAGGTTAGCCTTACCTTCTTTCACATTCAATATGCAGGTCATAGGCTAAAACACATGATAATATTTATCAGATGGGCAAAAGGATTTTTGTAGCCGACCTCACAATCTGCCAATTCTGTAGTTTATAGGTTTATTGTGCACTTGAGAAACAAGATATACATGAAGGTTGGGGAGAAAAGCATGTGCATATTTCAGCTTGCTTGCACCAGCTGCTTGCTCGGATCAGTTGCTACCGAAGGCATTGGTGATTGGTGTTAGTTTTGCAGAAGCTACCACTATGTAAAACTTCCCGGTCAGCGTATGCCAAAGTTGTTTCATCATGTTATCTACCGGCCTACTGGAGCTTAACAGCAGCTTGATATGGGTCTCATTGGAATGTCCAGTTGCATGATAAGCGGAAGACACAAAAAAGCCGGGCTGTAACAATGCACTGAGGCAAACTAACATGTAGGAGCCCTAAAGAAAAGTGTATCAGGATCTCCTAATTATTTCTTCTGTGCTGCCATCTCGTGGTTCCGATTGTGCAAGTCATAGCACTATATCCGGAGAAAATAGACATACTAACTTATATGTGCCATAAAAAAAAGCTTCTATGCTACTTATTTATAAGCGCTGCTACAAGACCTACACTCTGTCAAATGAACTTCCCTGAATCTGTTCTGATCCATTTGCTACTTTGCACTGTTATGAGTTGGACCCCAGATGGGGATCAGTGGTGGCTCAGCTTGTAGCCATGTTGCGCCACTAAACATGAGAGCTTAATCATGGCAAGTATCAGGGAATTAAGGGAGAATGGGCTTTTGTAGCTCAGGCTACATGTAGGCCACTTTTTGAACCAACAAAATTTTCATTTTAAACATGTTAAAAAAATTCTAAAAAAATATATTGATGTAGAGAATATTGAAATCTATTGGTGTGCTAATTTTCAGATTGAAATATGCTGTATTTTGGCCTCAGCAAAAATAACAAATCTTGATTTCAGGATTGGTGAACAGTAACAAGACATTGTTATTTTTACAGAGGGCAATATATGATGTATTTCAATCTGAAAAGATTTTAACATTCTCTACGTCTACGTATTTTATTCATTTTTTTTGAAACTTTGAAATCAAAAATTTTGAAGTTTAAAAAAGGAAAAACAAAATTGGGCTACATGTGTAGCCCGGGCTACATTTGATGTTTTCGGGAATTAAGGAGGGTAAGACTCCTTTTATTACTTAATCATGGCGATACAATAGAAGTATCAGGGGAATTAAGGAGCCACAGGCGGCGATACCTTTTGATAGAGATAAATAACTTCGAGCTAAATTATGGGCATGGGTATTTGAAGATCTTTTCTTATGAGCAAACTTAATCTTCTCAAACTGGGCCTTACTTGAAAAATCTCGCAAATGACCGAGTAGAGGCTGTATTTGCTTGGTTCTCGGATTGTGTTGATCACTTGTAGACAGTCTGAAGCAATAAACACAAGCTAGACACAAAATATCTGCTGCTAGTGCAAGGGCTTCCCTGCAAGCAATGACCTCCAAAGTCGCTGGGTCTGAAATCCCAGGAACCGCAAGAGAGGCGATGCACATATGAACACCCCTAGGCCATCCCTGCAAACAGCAGCAACCATTCCTCTAATCTCATGCTTTAATATAACGGTGTCTACATTAATTTTCACCATGTTTTCTGTCGGAGGGATCCATATTCGCATCACCACTTGAGGAGCCCGAGAAGAAGCACATGCGGCCTGGTTCTTTCAGTTTGCACTATATTTAGATCAGATAGGTATTTCATGATAAAACCATGGAGAGAGGAGTCTGAAATATATCTTCATGGATTACTTTCCCCCTTGCACTCTAAATTGCCCAAAGAATGACTACAACTTGGTGAGTTGCTCATGCGTCAATGTCTCAATTAGGAAGAAAGTCCAGTCCTATGCACTTGCCACATTGGTTTATGCAGGCATCTTGCCATTGTACAATCAAACAATGAGTAGCGCCAATGAGGCTCCACAAATGGAGCAGCTTCATGTTCTTGACATGTTACGGTGATCCAGTCTGTACAATGCGTCAAGGCTTTGATTAGGAAGAAAACCATGTTCTTTTACCGGCTTAAAAAATAAGCTGGTCCCTCTGAAGCTTCTCCCATAGATCCAGTCTGTCCAATGCGTCAAGGCATTAATTAGGAAGAAACCATGTTCTTTTACTGCTTAAAAAATAAACTGCTCCCTCTAAAGCTTCTCCCATAAGCCACCTTGCTACTTGGGCGGGGGCTTCTAAGGGCCACTTTTTTAGACTTTAAGCTTATAGAGAAGCCGGCTTATGGATTTCGGTGGGGAGAAATTCTGAGAAACTAACTTGGACCTTTCTTTTCGCCTTATGAAAATTGAGCTTATGTTCTGTGTTGTGTTAAGAATGTAAAGCCCCCAAAATTCAATTGTGCCTTTGTCAATACATAATATTGTATTGTTGTTTGTTTTACACATATATAACTATATAAGTAAGAAAATGACAACCATGCCATTCATAACAGAACATATTTGCATTGCTTATAGTGCAGTTTGGAAAATAAAATTATCAAAGAACGACATGTGCAAGTTTCAGAATTGCATTACACAGAATCAAATTGCATCCATTAGAAATGTCACAAAATCACATCTCCACATCATCACATAGTGAGGTAGTGGCCCAAAATTTGGATTCCACACGTCACAATGTTCACAAATCAAAGTTGGAGTGACCAGGAACCAAATTGCATTCTACTACAGTACAAGCATGAAGCTAGATTCATGAGGCACCACCGGCAGAGGGATGCAGCAAGCGCAGTCGAGATGTACTACAGGGCGGAGCTCCGAGGATGGACTAGCCGAAGGAGAGATGTGGACGAGGGTCGTGGGCGAGCTCGCCAGGAGCGGCGACATACAAGATGTAGAGGTGGTCCTGGATTGGCGACACAATATACTTGTCGACGGGTCGAGAGGTCGACCAGTGGAGACGTATGGAACTTGTCCTCGACAGACAGCGGAACCGGTCCGTGCTGCAGGTGGAGAGGCGGCCGCGAGCGGGCGAAGGTGGTAGCGGTGATGGGCGAGAGAGGCTGCGAGTGCCAGTGACGAACCCTAGCGGTGCGACATGTCTCCCTATGCGGGAGAGGAGGCTCGATGCGAGAGGTGTGCAATGAGTTTCATTTCGACTTTCCCTCTTTTTCTATTTCCGTGGCTAACCGTTTTTCTCAGGTGGAGTGGCATTATGCTGCAAAATGTACCAAACTGGAGGGGAAGGTTGACATACTGCTTCGGTTCCCTCATCCACAAGCTCGGGAATCTACTCTCGGCCAGTTTCTAAAATTGCACTAGAAGTTGGCTTCTCGGTGGAAATAAGCTTGGTTTAAGCCAAAGAGTTCTTTTGAGCTTCATCCGTTTGACTCCAAAGAAATGGCCCTAAAACAGTTCTACTATAAATAGGTTAGAAGCCTAAAGTAATAAGCCATGTAGCTTATATGAAAAAAAATAGGGAAGAAGAACTGGGCCATGGTCAGCTTCTATTTTTCTGTTGCAGCCCACCATTTGGGCCAAAACCTATCGAAATAGAGAAATCCTTTCCAATGGGCTAGCCCAAATCTGAGCTCACTCCGAAACCGCCTCCGATTAGACAACGAGTCAGTCCCCGGTAACCACACGAGCTCGCTTCCTTCGTTCGTTCCCCTTTCTTCTTCTTCTTCTGTTTCTGCAGATTCCACACGCTTTTCCCCAAACAAATCGCCGCCGCCGCCATGGAGGAGAAGAAGCTGTCCTTCTCCATCGCCCCCAAGCCCAGGCCGCCCAAGCCACCCAGCTCCGCCGCCAGCGGCAACTCCGCATCCGCATCGGCGACCGCCACCCCCGCGCAGCAGTTCGTCACCGAGTTCGATCCGTCCCAAACCCTAACCGCCGGCGCCGCGCCCGCCGTCATCGCGCCGCTCCCCAACTCCGGCCACTTCCTCAACCACCGCTCCCGCAAGCCCTCCTCCCTCCCGACCCCCGAGGAGGAGGCCGCGCTCGCCGCCTCCACCGCCGGCGGCCCCACCTTCGTGCTCGACACCTCCACCAACCCCGACAACCCCTCCTCCCACATAGGCTACGGCCTCACCCTACGCAGCGGCGACGCCGATGCCGAGTCGGGCAAGCCTTCCGCGGAACCAGAGAAGAAGCCGCCCTCTCCGGCCCGAGACGGCTCCAGCGGCGACCTCATGCTGCGACGGTACAAGGAAGACATGGCCAGCCTCCCCGACCACCGCGGTATAGACGAGTTTGAGGAGGTCCCTGTGGAGGGATTTGGTGCCGCCCTCCTTGCTGGCTACGGCTGGTCCCAAGGTAAAGGCGTTGGTAGGAATAACAAGGGGGATTGCAAAGTTGTTGAGTATCAGCGCAGAGCTGGTACGCTGGGGTTAGGCTATGACCCCTCTGAGGCCGACCCTAAGAAGACCCGTTCCGGCGAATGGGTTATTGGTGGGAAGAAGGGTGCGGAGAATGGGAATGGGAAGAAGGCGACCGATAACGGGAGTGCGAAGAAGAGAGATAGGGACAGGGAAGATAGAGCTGGGGAGAGGGATTCGAGCACCCGGCAGAAGAGATCTGGTGATCATAGGGCAGAGAGGGAGGTTCGAGAGAAAGATAGAAATGCTCGGGATAGCCGAGAAGGCGAGCGTAGTCGTGATGTTGCTAACAAAGTGCGGTGGTTACAGAGCAATATCAGGGTTAGAGTGGTCACCAAGAGGCTCAGCAAAAGGTTGTACTTGCAGAAGGGCAGAATTGTCGATGTGGTGGGGCCTACGACATGTGACATACGGATGGATGAGGGGTCAGAGCTGGTGCAGGGGGTGGAGCAGGATATGCTTGAGACAGTCCTGCCGCGGACGAGCGGGCGGGTGCTCGTGCTCTGTGGGAAGCACAAGGGGGTGTATGGACATCTGGTAGAGAAGAATGCAGAGGCAGAGACTGGCCTGGTGGAGGATGCTGATACAAAAGGCATGGTTCGTGTGAACTATGATCAGATTGCCGAGTATGTTGGGGACCCAGAATTGCTTGGACATTGATCATCTCTTCTTCTTGAGGAGTGGACACCTGTATACCAGGAGCTCTTCTACTGTGCTAGGTAACATCTGCTCCTTGTTAGTAAT
Source organism: Lolium perenne (assembly GCF_019359855.2). NCBI lineage: Eukaryota > Viridiplantae > Streptophyta > Magnoliopsida > Poales > Poaceae > Lolium > Lolium perenne. The sequence goes on from NC_067247.2 coordinate 316,589,845, forward strand.
AAACTATCAGTTTCTGTTTGGATGTAAAATGTTGAACACAATGCCAGTCGCTGTATTACTATTATTTGTTGCTTGGATGTATAAACCGTCAGCAGACTGTCAGCTTTGCTCTAGTAATCTGTTTGTGTAAGTCTACTGCGTAGTGCTCAAATCTTCGTGTCAACTGATGATTTTAGATGACGAGCTTTCTATTTAAGAGGGGATTTCTGAATGCATGCCCAAAATAAATAAACACCATGAACATTCTGGCATCTTGAAGAGGGGTTGATCCATTGTTATACGGAACTCTTTCTTAAATTCTACTGTACATGCTACTGTAGGCTGCAAAACTTGACTTCTACCTCACATGGTTGATTTTGTTTTGGAGTTCTCCTGGTACCCACCGAAAGGGACAAATCTGTGCCCAAACCATTTGAAGAAAATCTCAATTAGAAATCTCAAAAGTGAAGATAATAGAAATGTTAACCGCAGGATAAATAGAAAACGCGAACTAGCGTCTTAGCAGGGCTCAAAGTAGGCTGGCAAGCGGGGCGGGATGTGGGACAGCTGTTTTCACTAGTCCTTCTTTAAATCTGTTTTAATCAGTACCTCCATTTGCTCTAATTTTTATTTTGCGGGACAGTTTGCGGGCGCCACCTGCAACCGTAGCTCAAAGCTCGCTGTCCGAATGTCTCTGCTTTTGATCTTGAAGTACGTAGCTTTGATCCTCTGTTTTTATTTTTCATTTATGTTGTGTAGCCCACTTGTTGGACACTGAATTTGTGGTGTTGGGTGGGGTGGGGTGGGGCCGTGGGGGTAGGGGTGAGGGGTGTGGCTTCGATGCAAGCATGGATTGAGCTCTGGACGTGGCCTCATGTAGGTGCCTTATATTGGTTGCTTAAGAGTTCGGTAACTTGCTTGCACAACTAGTTCATTCTTGAATTACCTTGGTCACCATGACACCACTCACCACTAATTTGTCTTGCTTACCACAATAGTTGCAAATTCTATTTGAGGTCCTACTGTACGAATATTTATGAACCAACACTTTGGGACAATCAAATAAATGTACACTTCAATGACTGGTCTTTTGAGCTATAACTTTGTCTAATCATAGCAAGACTCCAAGTTAACTAACAAAGTATCTTGTTCAATGTCGTGAACAATTAGTATGCTGTATAGATATTAATGTTAATTATTATTCTATGTATATCGATGAACCGAATAAGATGACATTATATAGATAGTAGAAAAAATACATTTTATGTTAGGGGTATTTTGCAAGCGATCGTAAGCAAGTTGCAAGCTCGATTCTCCATGTGAAGATAAAGAAATAATAGATATGTCTGATTGCTCAACGTTTTTATTGAGAATGATATTGAAGAATAAAACAATTATATTGGCTTTTAAATTTAGGTGCTATTTTGTACCTGTATGACATAAGATTGCATGGATTGACTTGCCAGATCGCAAGTTGTCTTCTCTTATTTTGGCATATGTTAACGCGCCAATGGTATATTTCTAAAAAAACTAGGTAAATACTATAAAGAAGGAGTTTAGCATCGATGGTTTGAAAGGGGTGGATGCAAGGAGGGTAATATTTAGTAATTGTGGGATATATAGTGATTTACACAACACCGACATGGATACGTGTATTGATATCCGGCCTATACGGATATGTGTATTCAACATTTAGAAAAATGACACAAGGCGTTACTTTAATATATAATAAAATCATGTCTTAGTAGCAACACCAGATTTCCTTGGGATTACGTTGTTTTGCTCTTTTCCTAAGCATAGTGAAGCAGCTACAGTGTATTGACTATTGGACACCACAGTCCATTCTCTTCTTTTTTATATCGCCGGTGCTCACCGAGAACAGTGGAATCGTCCGATGAACGGAGCTGAACGCATAGTTGAGTACGTCCTAGGTGATCAGAGTTTTGAGCTTCAGTTTCCAGGACCTGTCATGGTGGCGCAGCAGCTCGACCTCTCGTGGCTGGAATTGCAGGGAACGCGGACGGCGTCCCGTAGCAGTCTTGGTCGGAACTTCCCTGGAAGCTGGGGCTGGTGGCAGTGCGAGATGGAAAGAGGAGAGAAGGGGCTATATAGGAGGAGAGCAGAGTGCTCTACATGACGTGATCAAAGGGACAATGAATACAAGGTAAAGAACGTGAGGTAAGACTCTGTTTCTGCTGCGAGCTGACTGCCGGTGCATGCGGGAAGAAGAATGGCAGGGCGGTGCTTCGACGTGCTGGGACTCTGTCCTGTGCGTACGAGTCAAGCGCTCGGCTAGGCTCCAGGGCTGACTTGGTTCGGCTGGGCTGGATGTGGGCACTTGGAGCAACACAGAGCTCCTGCTAGGAAAACGAAAAGAGAGGCCTTGGCTGCTAGCTTGTGGCGATGCATTGCTAGGAGAGATAAGAAACCGGAAGACATGAGAGAGTAGATCGATTGGTGCATGCTTCGGGAGAGGCAGGGCAGGGGGTCAATAGCAACATATGCCCTCAGTGGGCTCTTCGTGTACTGCGCCGTGTCTGTCACTTATCAGGGAGGCACCTAAAATGTATCTAAATTAAAATCATTTACTTTTATTGCTATGTTCTCTGATACGTAATAGGGGAATGAGACGGGAGTTAGACTTAAATGCATTTTTGCTTCCTTTAAAGTACAACTAAGGGCTGCTTTATTAGGAGTCCTAAGAATTATTAGAGAACTATCATAGTAAGATAGAAACATTTTAGGTACTAACAAAGGAAACTGTCTAGCTAAAAGATAGCTTGCCCAAACTAGTGTGTGAACAGTACCACATAAACAACTTTCATGTAATGTAAATTGCAATGGTCCTCCTGCGAACTATAGGCCCTCTTACATAGCATCATTACTTGTATTGTATGATAGCGAACTGAACTATAGGCCCTCTTACATAGCATCATTACTAGTATTGTATGATAGCGAACTGTATTGATATAACGTGTATTGATATCAGGCCGGTACGGATAAGTGGATTCAGCATTTAAAGAAAATACCAATAAGGGGATTTTGACTGATGATTTTGATAATAACAATGAGTACATGCATATATGTTTTATCATTATTATATGATATTATCACTAGTGGACCCAACATCCCTGGAGATTGGGCACTTGCGTGTAGCTCATTTTCATGGCAATTAGAGCGAAAAATAGCATGCTTAGCTTTTGATTTTATAGATTACACAGGCTTTGAAAACTTCTTGGGGCCGTCACTGGATATTATGAACATGGTATGGGTCAGGCCCCACACGATATTTGAGCACAGTTTTACACCCTTGCTCAATAGTTGATTTATCATTCTCCCACACGATATTTGAGAGGGAGAGAGGTGACGGCGCGAGAAGGGGAAGGAGGCTAGGGTTTGCTGGACTTGCGTTGGGGATTAAAAGGGGAGGAGGAAAGTGGAGGCGTGGTGGCGACGTTGACAGCGACCGGAGCTTCATGCTCCTCTCGTGCCCGTGACCTGGAAAGAGGATGAGGACAACGACAGAAGAACGTACTCCTTCGGTTCAGGCCGGGCCAGGCCAGCAAGGTAGAAAGGGAGGAGAAGAAATGGGCCGCAGGGAGAGAGGATGGGCTGCCGAGGTAGATAGGGTCCAGGTTAGAGGGTGAGGGGTTTTTCTGGTTTTCTTTTAATTTTGTAAACTGTTTTGAAATTCTTTTTGAACCAACCAAAACAGAGCCAAAGTTTATTTGCTGAATGAAAAGAGAAGGGGGGGGGGGGTTTATTAAACTATATGAGAGGAAGAAACAAAATAATTAGGGTTTATAAAAAAATAATTTTGTTTATTAAAATCATGGATGATATGATGCATGAATGCAATATGATGCACAAAACAAAAGAAACAATAAAAATCTATTAGGGTATTTTCCCGGGCCGCTGCAATTGACACCACTAACAAGGGATAGCGCCCCGAGATCCCACGTCATGGTACGGGGAAGAGAGGTGAACTATAGGATCTTCTGGCGACATGTCGATCTCCTCAACACAACTAACAAGAATTCTTGCTCCATGCTGATCCGTCGACACCACTAACAAGAAGTCGTTGTTCTGCTGATGATGATGTAGTTGCGGCCGAATTCTTCGAAGATCGAACCTACTAGGTTAAGGCAAAGATCGGAACCCCGGACAATCAAATTAGAGTTGGAGTTGCATTTTCTACCGGCAAATTTAATTGTTGATTAGCATGGCACGACATGGCAAGGGAGAACTACTTCAATATTAAACGGAGCGGGGAAACCTTAGCTGGTGTCCGAAATACTCCGCATATATGTGAGGTGAAATGCACAAACTACAAGGACACGTCATGATGCAAGATGCAAATAGGCACAAGGATGGCATATTCATATTACTTATGTTTTTCTGATCAATTTTTATATATAACATGTTTTATTCCGAGTTACGGATTAGAAAATATGATTGAAACCATTTGGCAAAATAATGGAACAAAATATAAGAGAGGGGAGGATTTGGACGTGTTGGGCTGCTACCTGCAGAGATATTCATGCTTTACTTGTTAACAACTAAAATTGTAAGAAGAGGCATATGTGAGCCCCTTTGCGAAAGCATCGGAACTTTGACTCACTAATGTCCCCTAGGACCCGAGTTCTTGTTATCTGTTCCGAGACTGAGCGCTCTAACCACACGTGGGTATGTTTCTGGGTCTCCCCTCGACCAGCTCAGTAGTTGATTTATCATTCTCTTAAACTCCCTCTTCATTGTACCTTACAGCAATTTCTCTTTGGCTTGTTGCATCATTTAGCTGATTTGTCAAACTTCTTTCTTCTGAACATTGTGATCAATGTCTTCTTTATAGTTTGAGGTTCCTATTTCCTATAATGCCTGCTGCTGCTCACAACAGGTGTGGATCTTTGAAAGCTGTATTAGAGAGCACCTGGCAACAAGTTTTCAGGGGCAGATTTATCAAGTGCTCTGCTTTTCTTTGTGATATATGATGTCCTGTTTCTGGTTTGTACATAGCACTGGAAATTTCAAACACTCCACAATCCACCCGCAGATTACATCCTAATTCCTAACCTATTACTGTACATGTGAAGCGTCTTAATCATCTCCAGACTGGCAGCTTTGTTCCTTTCTGGTGTCATTACCTTCCGTCTGTGATAATCTAATGGCATCTGCGGTTCATGCTCTTGCGCAGTACGCATATCTCATGATTGTCTAACAGAAGTTCAGGTTGAGATTATTTTCTTCCCTGAATTGCAATTGGCAAAGTGTTAATGAGGGATACTGATCCTGACATGTTCCATATCCATATTCAAGTGTCATGGGGTGCATTCACTTCATTTTCATGCTTCAGGTTGTAAACAACTGTGCGCTGAAAATTGTAAATTGTTGTGGCTGAGACCAAACAGGATGGGTAGATGAATAAATATTGGGCTCCTATGTGTTTGAATTTACTGGAATTCCAAGAGATCCTTTTTAATGTGTTACTTCTACCTGCTAATATGTTGCTTGCTATACAATTGCAGTTCGCTCTGGAATCTGCTGTCTCATTTGTGTCCAGTGCGCTGAGAGCTTGAGACCTGCTACGAGTAATATTTTTCTGAGTGTGCTGATGCTCCAAAACCTGGATTGATTTAGTGGCAGATCTCTACCTTCTCGCTCCAGGAAAGTCCCTGAGCTGTAGCCGCCCAACGCGGAGGTGATGAAGGTTGGCCCAGAGAGTCTGAGATATAAGTGATGCAAGTCGATGTTGGCCGAGAGAGTTTGAGATAAGTGATGCAAGTGCGCCTCCCAAAGCGCAGGAGGCTCTTTTTTTAAGGGAGCTTCTATGGGCGAGGGGCTGTTTGGTTGGGCTTATTTTAAACTTTTGAACTCAACCCCAAAAGACTAAACTTCTCTAGTCTTTTTCGTTTAGGCCTCATGATTGTAATGAAGTTGCTCATGCCCTTAATGCGATAGGTGATAGTGGTAATGATTTTAGCCAGAGTGTGGTTGCAAAATGTACTGAACTCGGTAAGAGTGTTTGGACAGAGATTTTGCTGTGGAATAAGTATGTTTCATTTTTAATAAAATATAATCAAACGCCAGCTCAGTCGAGTCGACAGTAGCACTTCTATTTCGAACAGCCCATTTTTTTTTAAAGATGAGCCAACAATTCTGCACGCCAGCTCTACAAATCCCTTTAGAACATCTTCAGTCACGTTCCTCAAAGGGATTTGGGTGGGTGCACGGACAAAAAAACGTTCCTTCCCAGCCCCGTTCTCCAAAGTCTTTTTCGTCTGGCACGGTCTGATACGGTGTCCGGCGTCCCTAGCCCGTCCCCGTTACACAGAGGACGCTGCGGACACACCGAAAAGCGAGGCGGTAGTGGCGGGACTGACGTGTCAGCGGCACATTGAAGTTTAACCTAACCGTCGCCTACCTCGCGATTGAAGTTATTGATGCGCAACGACGGTGCAGTTCCCGTAGAGGCGCAACGAAGCGTCTCGTCGCGCCTAGCTCTGCATGCCGGCATTAATGAGCGCCACCGCTCCCCCGCCTTCCTCTGGCCTATAAAAAGGGTCGCTCTCTCATCGTCCTTCACACACAAATCCTAGCCTCTTTTTCCCCAACCCTCGTAGCCACCATTTCAAGAGTCGACGCCATGTCTGGTAGAGGCGGAGGCCGAGCTCGCGGCCGTGGTCGTGGTCGTGGCCGCGGCAGAGCTGCACGCTCGCTGTCGCCTGCGACGCCGCCGTCTTCATCGTCAGACATGCAGGAGGAGGAGCGGCCGGTGCTATTCGAGTTCGTCATCGTCCTCAAGGGCGACCCACACGCCATCCAGAGACTGCCAGACACCTTCGTCGCCGGTGAAGGGCGCCCGGGCTCGCTGCATCTGCGGGAGGCTGCGTGCGGCTACTGCCGGTGGATCATGGACGTGATCTACGACGCGCGCGGCAAGATGTACCTCCATATCGGCTGGGAGAAGTTCGCGCGCTACCACCGCCTAGTGTCGTTGCCTATTCGACGGTACTCCAGAGGAGGGATCCTCATGGAGGGGAGAAGAAGTAGGGGCCATAGGGCGGAGAGTCCTGGGGACGCTGGTACGCGATTTACCCAGCTTCGGAACACCTGCTCGATGACAGGGCCTACTGCTGCTTGTCTGGAATTATCTGGGCGCTTTCGCGTTGTTACAATGAGTTGTGGTTGTCTCGTCTCTACTTCGAGATCTGCCTCTAGGGCTCCCAGGATCCGGCTTATATAGGCGCCCGGATCTAGGGTTTCTATGGAGAGTCCTACCCGGAATACAAGTTGCCTAACTACGAAATATTACATTGCCGTGTACGGCAAGGATTCACTCATGCCTAACTTGTCGTCATGGATCCGGCTTCCTTCATGGGCCTTCACGAATCTGACTCCTGGCATAGACCTCCAAGGATCCGGGTACCTCCATGGGCCTCCATGGATCCGGCTACCTCAGTAGGTCGGTTTGGTTCCGGCTACCTTCGTAGGCCGGTTGGGATCCGGCTCCTTGTTCCTGGGCTGGACATCTTCCATCTTGATCAACAGCAGCTGGGCCGCCTGATGGGCCACATGCCACATCACCGTCTATGGGCCACCCGGGCTTGCCGGAATCGGACCGTCTACTTTGGTGTGGATATACTTCATAAGTATACCATCGACACCTCGAAGCCGGCTTCGTGCTCATATTCTCCTACTTTGGTGAGAGGGACATGAGCGTCAAGTTGTTCGACGAGACGCGTTTCCACCGGCACTACCACGACGACAACACCGAGGAGGACGACGACTGATGAGTGTTGTTTCTTCGCAGCGAAAATATGCACGAAGGTTTCTGGTTGTTCTTCCTCGAAAGAACCAACATGGGCACAGGGTGTGCCTGCGAGTGTTCTTTCTTGGCAGCGAACAGACAAAATCTTTGATGCCTGGCCTAGTTAGATTTAGTTATTTTTCAATTATATTTGTGTCAACCGTGGTTCAAACTATGTTTTAGTTTGTGGAAAACCATGTTCCAAACTATGTCTTCGTGTAAACCACGTTCCCAATTATATTAGTTTGTGGAATGTTTCTTCTCTTTATTGAAATAAAAATACAAAAAAAAAATAAAAAATAGAGTATTTTAATGTTGGGGCCGACTTTTGGGGGACGCGGCTAGGGCGACGTCCCCCAAACGCTTGATCCGGTTTGAGAGACGGTTTGGGGACGCGACTGAAGATGCTCTTATAGGGTTTTAGTCGCCTACAGTTTCTCCCAGCTTTGGCCGGCTCATTTGGCGCCCCCTTTTCCACTCCTTTTATTTTCTTTTCACGTGTTTTCTGTTCCTTTTTTTGTTTGTGTTTCTTTTCTCTCTATTTTTTTCTTTCTTATTTTTATGTTTTTTTTTTTGCTTTTTCTCTCCGTTTATATTTTTCTCTATTTCTTTTTCATGTTCTCCTTTTTTGTTTCTTTTGTCCTTTTTTCTATTTCCTAGTTTATATTTTCTTTTTCTTTTTTTCTATTTCTTGTTTCTTATTTGTTGTTTTTTGATATACATGAACACTTTTTATAAACTGTGAACATATTTACGAACCCATGAATATTTTATGTAAAGACGTGAAGTTTTTTTAATTCGTAAACATACTTTCTCAATCTCTTGAATAATCGTGTTGAACACTTTTTTTTAACCCGTTAACGTTTGTTCCAAAGCATGAAAATTTTCCTCCATAAGATGAACATTGGCAAATGCATGAATCTGAATAACTGAAATGAAGTCGTGAAAGCGAGAGGATTGTGGAACTCGATAAAGTGAAACCGTGACTAGTATTAGTTAGCGCAGTATGCTAGCCGCTCGTTAGGATAAATGACACATAGGTGAATGTTTCAACCTTCAAGACCCATGGGTGGTCTTCTCGGACGAATCTGGTTCGATGATATCGCTTCATCGACAAAATTAACAACAACGTAGTTACCTTGAACACAGTGAAGCAAGCTCATGAAAGGTTGTCGTTATCGCATCCGTCAGGTGCACAAAGTTCTGCTTACCGTGATAATCGAAAAATGCTTCTCATTTTCCACACCAAAACTTCTGACTGAATTTGAATTTGTTCTTTCCAATGCAAAATTACTTGGCTTTCAACCAATCACATGTCTTACCATAGACCAGGGGAACAATGCTCCATTGATCCACTACACCAAACTTCACGGTTTGGACATCTTCCTCGGCACTCATACTATTGTTATATGATCCCTTAGATCTCGTAGAGCCACAATGAACTAATACGTAAAATACACAAAATAGTTGAAAAATGGGTTTGTTACTCCTACCACATCGAGATGATAAGTCATTTATCAACAAATTCGATGCTTAAATTAAAAAAAATGGGTTCTTCGTGGATTACATTGTTTTATGTCGTGGGGTGGGAATGAGGTAGCTTACCGTGTGTATGATGTTAGTTAAAGTACAAAATATTTGGTGTTTCTAAGAAACAATAATTGTTTAAATGTGTACTTCTATTTCCTAGATTGAGTTTCTAGTTTTTTCACACTATTTAATAGAATATTTCCATTTCTTATCAATCTCACAAATTTACCCCATCAGCGAGTAATGTGTTATTACCCTTCACTGATGGGTTCGTTGCATGGAAAAAAATCTATCGCGAATAAGAACAAATCCGAGATCCAATCTAGGAGAAGGCAAGATCTAATCTATGAAGATCGAAGCAACGAGATGGAATAAGAGACTAATCCTCGAAGATCCAAAGCCTTACGAGATCAGATCTCGTTGTTGACGTAGTCGATCGTCCCGGTGCTGCAATCCGGCAGCACTTCCGTACTCGGCCGCGCGTACGGTGTCGGTGAAGTCATTACTCTCCCCGTTCCAGCGGGCAGCGGAGGTGTGGTAGATCTCCTCGGAATCCCAGCAGCACGACGGTGTGGTGGTGGTGGAGGAGGAGAAAAACTGCAGGGCTTCGCCAAGCCGGAGCAGAGGTGTGGTAGAGGAGAGAGGGGGGCGGCCAGGGTTTGGTGTAAGGGGTGGCTGCGCCCCTGCCCCCTCCGCTCTTTATATAGGGGGGAGATCGGGGGGGGGGGGGGGAGTTTTCTTCCCCCCAAGTTGATCCTCCCTAGGGTTTTGGGGAACCCTAGTGGGCTGGCTGACTTGGGCCTTGAGGGGCATGTGCCCCTGGCCCATTAGGGCTAGGCTACACGCCCTCGGCCCATGTTGGCCCTCCTAGGGTCGTGGGCCCATTGGTGGACCCCCCTGAAACCTTCTAGAACCTTCTCGGTCTTCCGCCGGAAAAATTCCGAACTTTACCGAAACCTAGATATCAACTTCCCTTATATGAATCTTATTCTCCGGACCATTCCGGACCTCCTCGTGATGTTCTGGATCCCATCCGAGACTCCGAACAACATTCGGTCTCCATCTCATATTCTGAAGCTACTATACAACATCGAACCTTAAGCGCGTCACCCTACGGTTCGTGAACTATGCGGACATGATCGAGACTCCTCTCCGACCAATAACCAATAGGGGACCTGGAGATCCATAATGGCTCCCACACATTCAGCGATAACTCAGTGATCGGTGCTGGCGTGTGACGGGGATTACAACGGCGCCAGAAAGTAGCTTCTTGTGACGGTAAAGCACACGTCCGTTGGGAACCCCAAGAGGAAGGCGTGATGCGTACAACAACAAGTTTTCCCTCAGTAAGAAACCAAGGTTTATCGAACCAGTAGGAGATGAAGGCCACGTGAATGTTGTTAGTGAAGGAGTGTAGTGCGGCGCAACACCAGGGATTCCGGCGCCAACGTGGAACCTGCACAACACAATCAAGATACTTTGCCCCAACTTAACAGTGAGGTTGTCAATCTCACCGGCTTGCTGTAAACAAAGGATTAAACGTATGGTGTGGAGAATAATGTTTGCTTGCAAAGAACAACAGAGAACAATGATTGCAGTAGGTTGTATTTCAGATGTAAAAGAATGAATCGGGGTCCACAGTTCACTAGTGGTGTCTCTCCAATAAAATAAATAACATGTTGGGTGAACAAATTACAGTTGGGCAATTGACAAATAGAGAGGGCATAACAATGCACATACATATAATGATGATTACTATGAGATTTACTTAGGGCATTACGACAAAGAACATAGACCGCTATCCAGCATGCATCTATGCCTAAAAAGTCCACCTTCGGGTTAGCATCCGCACCCCTTCCAGTATTAAGTTGCAAACAACAGATAATTGCATTAAGTACTGTGCGTAATGTAAATAATACAAATATCCTTAGACAAAGCATTGATGTTTTATCCCTAGTGGCAACAGCACATCCACAACCTTAGAACTTTCTGTCACTGTCCCAGATTCAATGGAGGCATGAACCCACTATCTAGCATAAATACCCCCTCTTGGAGTTACAAGTATCAACTTGGCCAGAGCCTCTAGTAGCAACGGAGAGCATGCAAGATCATAAACAACACATATATGATAGATCGATAATCAACTTGACATAGTATTCCATATTCATCGGATCCCAACAAACACAACATGTAGCATTACAAATAGATGATCTTGATCATGATAAGCAGCTCACAAGATCTAAACATGATAGCACAAGAGGAGAAGACAACCATCTAGCTACTGCTATGGACCCATAGTCCAAGGATGAACTACTCACTCATCAGTCCGGAGGCGGGCATGGTGATGTAGAGCCCTCCGGTGATGATTCCCCTCTCCGGCAGGGTGCCGGAGGCGATCTTCAGAATCCCCTGAGATGGGATTGACGGCGGCGGCGTCTCAGTAATTTTTCTCGTATCGTGGCTCTCGGTACTAGGGTTTTCGCGACGGAAGGATTATATAGGCGAATGGGCAGAGTCGGGGGACGCCCGAGGGGCCCACCCCATATGGCGGCGCGGCCAGGGGTGGGGCCGCGCCCCCCTATGGTGTGGCCGCCTCGTGGCCCCTCTTCGGTGTTCTGGAAGACTCCGTGGAAAATAAGACCGTGGGCTTTTGTTTCGTCCAATTCCGAGAATATTTCCTGTGTAGAATTTCTGAAACCAAAAACAGCAGAAAACAGGAACTGACACTTCGGCATCTTGTTAATAGGTTAGTGCCGGAAAATGCATAAAAATGATATAAAGTGTATATAAAACATGTGAGTATTGTCATAAAACTAGCATGGAACATAAGAAATTATAGATACGTTTGAGACGTATCAAGCATCCCCAAGCTTAGTTCCTACTCGCCCTCGAGTAGGTAAACGATAAAAAGGATAATTTCTGAAGTGACATGCTACCATCATAATCTTGATCAATACTATTGTAAAGCATATGAGATGAATGAAGTGATTCAAAGCACTGGTCTATAGTTTGTTAACAAATAGATAATGACCAAACAACTGAATCATATAGCAAAAACTTTTCATGAATAGTACTTTCAAGATGAGCATCAACAAGTATTGCATAAGAGTTAACTCATAAAGCAATAGATTCTTAATAGAAGGTTTTGAAGCAACACAAAGGAAGATTTAAGTTTCAGCAGTTGCTTTCAACTTTCAACATGTATATCTCATGGATAATTGTCAACACAAAGTAATATGATGAGTGCAAATAAGCAAGTATGTAAGAATCAATGCACACAGTTGACACAAGTGTTTGATTCTAAGATAGAAAGAAGTAGGTAAACTGACTCAACATCAAGTAAAAGAAAGGCCCTTCGCAGAGGGAAGCATGGATTACTCATGTGCTAGAGCTTTTTATTTTGAAAACATGGAAACAATTTTGTCAACGGTAGTAATAATTCATATGTGTTATGCATAAAACCTCCTATAAGTTACAAGCCTCATGCATCGAATACTAATAGTGCCCGCTCCTTTTCCTAATTAGCTCGGATTTCCATGTATTATCATTGCATTACATATGTTTCAACCAAGTGTCACAAAGGGGTACATCTATGCCACCTGTACAAAGGTCCAAGGAGATAGATCGCATTTGATCTCTCAATTTTGATAGATCTCAACTTGAGGACATCCATACCAGGAAAACATAGAAAACAGATATTGGACTCATCTTTTATGCTTTAAGCATTCAACAACAGATAATATTCTCATAAGAGATTTGAGGATTAATGTCCAAGCTGAAACTTCCACCATGATACATGTCTTTAGTTGGCGGCCCAAAGTTCTTCTCTAACAATATGCATACTCAAACCATTTAACTCATGGCAAATCTCCCTTACTTCAGACAAGACGAACATGCATAGCAACGCACATGCTATTCAACAAAGGTGTGACAGGTTGATGGCGTCCCCAGATACATGGTTACCGCTCAACAAGCAACTTATAAGAACTAAGATACATAAGTGACATATTCTTTACTACAATAGTTTTTTAGGCTACTTTCCCATGAGCTATGTATTGCAACGACAAGGAATGAATTTTTTAAAGGTAGCACGCAAGCAATTTACTTTGGAATGGCAGCAAAATACCACATAGTAAGTAGTTATGGTGGACACAAATGGCATAGGTTTTGGCTCAAGGTTTTGGATGCACGAGAAGCATTCCCTCTCAGTTCAAGGCTTTGGGCTAGCAAGGTTGTTTGAAGCAAACACAAGTATGAACCGGTACAACAAAACTTACATAAGAACATATTGCAAGCATTATAAGACTCTACACTGTCTTCCTTGTTCCTCAAACACTTTTACCAGAAAATATCTAGATTTTAGAGAGACCAATCATGCAAACCAAATTTCAACAAGCTCTACGGTAGTTCTCCACTAATAGGTTTAAACCACATGATGCAAGAGCTTAAACATGATCTACTTGAGAGCTCAAAACAATTGCCAAGTATCAAATTATTCAAGACAACATACCAATTACCAGATGAAGCATTTTCTGTTTCCAACCAAATAGCAATAAATGAAGCAGCTTTCAACTTTCGTCATGAACATTAAAAGTAAAACTAAGAACACCGGTGTTCATATGAAAAAGCGGAGCGTGTCTCTCTCCCACACAAGGATTGCTAGGATCCGAATTTATTCAAACAAAAACAAAAATAAAAGCACACAGACGCTCCAAGTAAAGTACATAAGATGTGACGGAATAAAAATATAGTTTCACTAGAGGTGACCTGATAAGTTGTTGATGAAGAAGGGGATGCCTTGGGCATCCCTAAGCTTAGATGCTTGAGTCTTCTTGAAATATGCAGGGATGAACCACGGGGGTGTAGGGATTCGTAGCATAGAAAACAAAAAATTCCCTACCGCGAGAACGCAATCCAAGCCAAGATGCAATCTAGAAGATGGGAGCAACGAGGGGATGAACGAGACTAACCCTTGAAGATTTCCAAAGCCTACAAGAGGAGGCTCTCGTTGCTGCGGTAGACGATCACTTGCCGCTTTCAAAAGCGCGTAGAAGATCTTGACGGTGCCACAATCGGGCAGCACCTCCGTACTCGGTCACACGTTCGGTGTTGATGAAGACGACGTCCTTCTCCCCGTTCCAGCGGGCAGCAGAAGTAGTAGATCCTCCTCGGAATCCCGGCAGCACGACGGCGTGGTGGCGGTGGTGGTGGAGATCTCCGACAGAGCTTCGCCTAAGCTATGTGGGAGAGAGAGGGAGGAGGGAACCGCTAGGGTTTCTGGGAGAGGGGGCTCTTGGGGGGTGCGGCCATGGTGGTCTTGGTGTGGCCGGCCAGCCCCTTCCCTCCCCTCTTTATATAGGTGGAAGCCCCAAGGATTAGGTCAAAAGTCTCCGAATAAGACCCCAACATAAACCTTCCATATGACCAAACCTAGGGGGAGTGGGACTCCCCCCTTTCCTTTAGTGGGGTGGCCGGCCACCATGGGGAGGAGTCCACTTGGGACTCCTGCTCCCTTAGGCTGGCCGGCCAAGGTGGGTGGAGTAATCAATAACTATATCCTCGGACTTAATCCCCTTTTTCATATAGTTATTGATTACATTACGCACCATACTTAATGCTCCATAGGACTCCACCTTTCATGCTGATTTCTTCCGGATTCTTCTAGAACCTTCTAGAACCTTCCAGAAAAATACCGGATCATTTTCAAACCTAGAAAATGACTTCCTATATATGAACCTTATTCTCCGGACCATTCCGGACCTCCTCGTGATGTCCTGGATCCCATCCGAGACTCCGAACAAAACTTCGAACTCCATTCCATATTCCATATCTACTTAAACGACATCAAACCTTAAGTGTGTCACCCTACGGTTCGCGAACTATGTAGACATGGTTGAGACCTCTCTCCGACCAATAACCAATAGCGGGATCTGGAGATCCATAATGGCTCCCACATATTCAACGATGAGTTTAGTGATCGACTGAACCATTTACATACGATACCGATTCCCTTTGTCACGCGATATTTTACTTGTCTGGGGTTTGATCATTGGTATCTCTATACCTCGTTCAAATCATGACAAGTACTCTTTACTCGTACCGTGGTATGCGGTCTCTTATGAACCATTCATATGCTTGCAAGCTAGTTAGACGACATTCCACCGAGAGGGCCCAGAGTATATCTATCCGTCATCGGGATGGACAAATCTCACTGTTGATCCATATACCTCAACTCATACTTTCCAGATACTTAATCCCACCTTTATAACCACCCATTTATGCAGTGGCGTTTGATGTAATCAAAGTACCCTTCCGGTATAAGTGATTTACATGATCTCATGATCGAAGGACTAGGTAACTATGTATCGAAAGCTTATAGCAAATAACTTAATGACGTGATCTTATGCTACACTTAATTGGGTGTTTCCATTATATCATTCACATAATGACATAACCTTGTAATTAATAACATCCAATGTTCATGATCATGAAACGATGATCATCTATTAATCAACAAGCTAGTTATACAAGAGGCTTACTAGGGACTCCTTGTTGTTCACATAACACACATGTATCAATGTTTCGGTTAATACAATTATAGCATGGTATGTAAACATTATCATAACCTCAAAGATATATTATAATAACCATTTTATTATTTCCTCTTGGGCATATCTCCAACAGTCTCCCACTTGCACTAGAGTCAATAATCTAGTTTACATTTGTAAAGATATAACACCTTGGCCTTCCGGTGCTTTATCATGTATTGCTCACGGGAGAGGTTTTAGTCAACGGATCTGTTACGCTCAGAAACGTATGTATTTTGCAATTCATTTGCGTCTCAACGCATCACTCATTTTCCAAATGAGTCGGCATTATTCTTATATGTTCAGTTCTCTGGTGGAACCTTAATTCCGCGGTCTGAAATATGTCACTAATATTGTCATACACAATATAGCTTCAAAGTTCTGACACTATCGGAACTACACCAAGTTCTCCAAGAACTCTTCGACTTAAACATCCTCAGTCATTGTCAAAACAATGACATACTATGCCTTCGTTTGTAGAATCCGTCACAATATTTAGAACTCTTCTAAATCTAGCATTGTGCTACCTTTTAAACAACACTTAGCCTAATTGAGATTTTGAATTTCATTTTTATATGTGATCAAACAAATATCGGTGCAACGTCTTACTGTTTGTCCAATGATCATCACATGAATCATTCTGGTATATGCTCCTAACTTTTCAGAGCATAGGACATCTGATTTTGTACATATTATTCGTGATCTATAATCACTCATGTGTTTTTACTTATTGAGTGTCAGATACACTCAAGTCTTGTTAAACCTTCACATGACAAGAACATTTTCTTAATATTTTTATATTGAACTACTTCAATATCCATTCTATGTACTTTGACTTAAACTTATTATGTGTTTGTTTCAGTCCATATCCTTTCATTAAAGTTAATTCTCAATGAAACCTTTTAATCAAGTACATAATTACATCATTTATAACCAACTATATGTCATCTACATAAAGTATTATAAATATGTCTCAGCGCTCCCACTTAATTTCTTGCAAATGCAAGCCTCTTCATCGTCTCTGATGAAATCAAAAACTCTTTGACTATTTCATCAGGTGAAGATTCCAACTCCACGATACTCACTTCATCCAATTGAAGTTTGTATACCTATCTAGTATTCCATGGACCAGCAAAACTCTTGGTTGTATCTTGTATACACCTTTAATACACACTTCTGTTAAGTAATGTATTTTGCCATCCTACTATCATATCTCATAAAAGAAATATGTAGCGATTACTAGAATAATCCACATAGACTATAAGCATCGCTACGTAAGATCTAATCTTATCGTAGTCAAAACTCTTTGAACTTTGTCGTAAACAACTTTTCAACAAGTCAAGCTTCTTCAAGGATATTCCATCCAAGTCCATTAATTTTATAGATCCATTTACTTTCAAAAAGTATTCCTCTATCTTGGATTTCATGGTGTATAGCCATTTTAATGGAGTTAGGGCCCATCATAACTTAATCATTGTTCAAAAAACAATCCTTTGTCCACAAATCATTTATTTGATCACAAAGCAAATCATACCTACAAGGTTCAATAGGTACTTTGATCTCCATGGCTAAAACACTTTGTAGTCATGGGAGCCATGATCATCGTGGCTGCTTCCGAAACCAATTCCGATGCTGCGCTACTCTGATCATTATGCTCAGGTTCATAAACCTTATCAATTTCTATTGTCCTCCCACTCAAATACTTCACTAGAAACAATTTCTTGGAAATAAATAAGAAACATCGACAAACACTTTTGTCTTTGTATCCATAGTGAAAAGAATTCCCAATCAATACTTTGGGATAACCAACAAAG
This sequence comes from Lolium perenne, assembly GCF_019359855.2. NCBI lineage: Eukaryota > Viridiplantae > Streptophyta > Magnoliopsida > Poales > Poaceae > Lolium > Lolium perenne. Next base: position 316,607,562 of record NC_067247.2, read on the forward strand.
ACATTCATCCGATTTTGGTTGTAAACTTATTTACTTATGCTATGCATACCAAATTTTAAGAAAGGACTATCAGGGTTCATGCCCATGCCATAACTCATATGGTGTCATTTCAACGGATCATGATGATGCTCTATTCAGTGTAAAAGCGGTAGTCACTAAAGCATAATCCATAAAAATATAATGGCATCATAATATTTTATCTCATCATTAATCCAACAAGGTTTGGATACATCTCTCAGATACTTCATCATCAATATGATACTCCAAGAAATGTGAGTTGTAGAACAATTTCATAATTCTCTTAGATGTTCGCTAAAACTAGTAATTCAAATATTTCCACTATGATCCAATCATAGATATTTGACTTTTGTATTACGATGATTTCCACTTCATGCTGAAATTTATTTGAATCCATTCAAATGTTTCAAACTTCTTCATTATCGAATATATCCACATATATATATACTCAATTCATTGTTGGAAGTTTTCATGAAGTAGAAGAATCTCCCGCACACAACTATGCCCAGTGAACCACATATCATCATGTATGTTTTCATTAAGTTAGTTGCCCGTTCAACTCTTGGCCTACGAACGGTATTTAAGTCATTCTCTTTAGAAAAGATTTGCAAGCGCCAAACGATTCAAAAATCAAATGACTCCAAAAATCCATTTGCATGGAGTTCCTTCATGCGTTCTTCTCTAAAATGACCTAAATGGCGGTTCCACAAATTAGTGGAATTCAAATCATTTGCCTTATGGCATTTTAGCGTCAGTGTTATGTATGTGTGTTTCACCATTAAGATTTATAATAACTTATCCATCGTACATGGAGTAATGTCATAATTTCAACAACTCATTGTTTTTATTTGACCAGAGCAAAATAACAATTATTAAGTTCTTTATTATAAATTCTAAGGGCTAGATAGAATGCCAACGACGAACATAATAACACTTTATTTTTGTTCTAGACATGCATTCCTATCATATTCCTTGTCAGTCACTTAGGCCATTGTATTCTTGTATTGCGTTATTTTTGTATGACACTTCCACTACTAGGAAATGGCCTACCGCCGGCGTCCTGAAATGGCCTACCGCCGGCGTTCTTGCATTCGCCGGCGATCACCTCGCCGGTGGTAACGCCTCATCGCCGGCGCCTTCCAATTCGCCGGGGGTAAGTGCCGTTACCGCCGGTGTTTTACCAATTCGCCGGGGGTAAGTCTTGTTAATTCGCCGGGGGTTAGTCTTACCGCCGGCGTCTTACCGTTTCGCCAGGGGAATCAGGTCGTAGTGCTGGCGATTGCAAAACGCCAGGGATACATGTACATTTCGCCAGCGTTAACATTAGCAGGAGTAAAAAAACAAATCTCGAATTTGACAGTATATACACCAGAATTCAAGCATATACACAGAATATACAGGCAATTACCAGAATGACAGCAAAATAGACATCATTAGCAAGATACACATCATTGGCAATGATACACATCATTAGAAAGTCCCGAAATGTCCATAACATGCATGCATGCATCAATAACACAAGTGTTGACCATAGTTCAAACATCACGACTCGAAGTAGCACATGTTACAGAAATACATATAAGTCCAGTCGACGACCTAGCTAAACAACAATGACATAGTAAACTAGAGAGGCGGTGGCGGCAAGCATCATCATGATGAAAGGGGTCCTCCACATCTCCCTCCTCTGTCCCGCTCGAAAGTTGGCGTATCGAGTTTCCGCCTCCTCCAAAGTGGTGTACCCCTTGTAGCTATTGCCGCTGAAACGGTGAACCTGCCTCCTACAGTCTTCCCAGTCCTCGTAGACTCCAGGAACCCTGCCGTGGTAGACGACATAGTACGTCATCTATGCAAACACACAACAAAGAAATGTAAGTTGTTAGTACATCCATAGAGAGAGATATAACATATAGGTGTGCAAAAGAACAAACATAAAAAATACTTATGTAATTTATGACTAACATTTGCAGGACACAAAAGTTTTTGACTAAAGTCTACTTCGGCGGGAAGGGACGGATGCCCTCGAGCGTGTTGAATGTTCTCTCGTCACGTCCATCTTCTAATCGGCCTTCTATCTCGGAATTAGAAAGTGCGGAGGCATAGTTGAACAAGCCACCATTCATGATGACATCCCTCCTTAGTTTTGTGTATATTGTCCGCTGGTTGGCACGGAAGTCGCCTCTCACGTTTTCATCGGTGGTGTCCGCCATGTTCACGAACTTCCCCTGCAGAGCAGATGGCAACAAGAGATCGTTCTGAGACCTTACAACCGCCCTCATCTGTAGGATGGCAAACCATGCCTCCATCCCATTGTCATCCACCGATTGCTTTAGGCAGGGGAACTTGGTTATGTGGTTGCACACATGGCAACCCTTAACTTTCTTCTCATGCCTGAGTTTGTTGACGCCAACCTCAGCTATGAAGCCGCTGAGGGCTTTATCAAGTGTAGACTTAAGGTCGGTGAAGTCTTTCTCCTTATCAAGCCCGGAGTCGAGATAAGTGACATGGGAATGATACGGGTGAAAGAGGAGGAGGGTGCAATACTTGAATCTGCGCAAAATGGAAATAAACCATCATACTCAGCTATTAAGGAAATTCATGAAAGAATGTAATATAGGGTACTTTAGTAACCAAATACTTACTCGCGGAAATATGGTATGACAAAGCAATTCTTATCCTTGTTTAACACCAAGAAATTCTTGATATAGTTGGCGAGAAACGCTTGTTCGGTCTGGGCGATAGCTGGAGTCATGTAGTAGGGGTCCATGATAGCGATGTGCGTTGTGTTCTCCATGGTGATATCGTGCGCCATGCTGAGCGATATGAGGCGGACCAAGCTTCGGTCTAGCTGTTGCATGTGCAAGAGCCTGAAGATGTCTTCGTACCGAATGAATATCAAGTCCGCAGGGTATGTGTTGACAAAGCCAAAGCCAGTGGGCACCTTGGCGATCAAAATCGGGTACGAGGGATTTCTATCTTGAAGAAGTAGCTTCTCCTTCGTTAGAATAGCATCATGCACGCTCCTCATATCCGGCGTCAACAAGTTGACATAGTGTGCCGGCAGCATCGGCTCGCCTAAGTGATGCAACTTCCTCCACGGGGTCGGCAACTTGTCATTAACCACTATCTTGCTTGCCGCAACATCTCCCGACTTCTTCCGCTTCCTGCCCTTCTTCTTACTGCAACTGGCCGGAGCGGCGTTTTGTTTCATACCTTCCGTGGTCGCACCAAGGAGTGTCCTCGGGGTAAGCCCAACTCGGGGCGGAGCGGTGAAGGCGGTAGTGTCCTCCTGCTCGGGCGTTTCTTGTGAAAGGAACAACTTCTTCTTTAGGATATGACCGGTGGGTAGGATATGACCGGCGGGTGGCTTGTAAGGAGAAACCGCGTCGGTGTCGAGCTCGGCGATGAACGTATCAATGGGAGCTTGATCGATGTCCAACGCCATGTCGTGCTGACTCTCGTGCTGACTATCGGGCTGACTATCGGGCTCAAAATTATCATAAGCCGGTGGAGGACTGGCCCTGCCTTTGCCTGCCGTCAAAGCAGTCGTTGGAGCTGGGACCTTGGCTTGGCTCGGGGCATCCGTTGCATCCTGAGGAGTGACCATGCCATAGCTTGCCTCCGAACCTGAGGCGGTGTTCAGCCGAATAAGGGCTTTCGGCCATAGAAGGATGTGATTCTTGAGGTCCCCAAGAGTGAGCGGGGTTTCCGTTTCCGGGGGTTGATAAGGAGGATGGAGGTCTTGGCATCCCGGTAACGACCAGTTCACGCGAACCCGGCTCACGCTATCATCCATCCTGACGCAGTGGAAAATCCGCTGTGTTGGCAGGATGACACTGCCGCTCGCTACAGCCTTCAACTTGTTGTCCACATTCAGTAGCAAGGTGCAAGGAGTCGCGTTCGCCTGTGAAAACATGTGTAGGTCAGAGAGGGGCGACGACAAAGTAACTAATTTGTAGAGCTTGAGAGACTAAATTAATTACCGTGAGGGCGTCGAGCTCGGCTCGCGTTGAAGGACCGAGGCCAGGCGTGCAGGTGACTGAGGGGCTAGTACTGGGGCCCCCCAGGTCCGGCGAATCCTCTCTAGCGCCGACATTGCCGGCGGGTGGAGTCACCAAGTTGGGTGTGCATTGAGCGTGTCTAGTTGGAAGCCGGTTGTCCAAGTTGCTGGCGCCTAGGCTGATAACCGGCATCGGTCCCTTACCGCCGGCGTCGAAGTAATTCTTCATCGACAGCACAAGATCAGGGATGATTTCATTGACCCTGTTGGCCAGCGCGTCATCGACCTTGCTAGCAACCTCGGCAGTGACGCGTTGCTGAACCTCGGCACTGACGCGTTGCTCCATGGTTGTTTCCAAGCCGGCCACCTTTTTCAGAAGAGCCTCGTGCTCCCGGTCCTTCTGCGCCTGCCGCGACTCCCTAGTGCTTGCGGGCACGTCCAAGCCATAGTCGGCAAGCTTGTGACCTCCTCCGGCGCCGGGGACACGGTGGGGCTTGTCCAAAAGCGGCCGCACCTTCACGGTGTTCAGACCCCTGATAAAAGGCGTGTCCCACGGGACTTTGCCCGTCGATGTCTAGGACGAGGAGCCAGCTGATTCGGCGGCTGCTTGTTCCATCAACTGCCAGAAGTAACATGAACAATTTTAGAATGTAATGGACTTGGTGAGCAGTATCAAACTAATAAGCTGGTAAATTGCTTACCACTGCTTTCTCTAGTGCCATCACCTTCGTGTAGTTTTAAAGAATCTCTATGTCAATTGGATTCAAAATTTAAGACATTTCAACCAGATAACTAAATGGAATTCACATAGAGTCAAATAAATATTATGTTAATATAACTATTTAAGACAATGTACAGTGATGACAAGCATTGTTTGGTACAGTGATGACAAGCCACTATTTTGCATGCACTCACACATTTATTTAAGACAATGTATTGACCTATTTTTAATTTGACAAAACCAAAGAACCTAGCTATACTAAATTCATTAGTGCACTGCCAATCTAGAAGCAAGACAATGCCATGCGAAAATTCGGCATGACCTTTGCTAAAAATGGTCATGCCGGAGTGCCCGAAATTCGCCGGAACGGAAGTTAATCGACATTCCGGCGAAACATGGACACTCAATGTGTACCTGCAGAGAGATTTCACAGCATAGAGATGCATAGGATACACTCAGCTCATTTCACAGCATTTATATGCCATTTCACAGCATATGCAAACAGGTCTAGATTTGAAATAGGATACTTGAGAAATCTGATACTGTCAGTGTCTTCCATGCATTTCCTTGGTTGCCACAGTAAAAAGATATTGCACTATGTCAACTGCATAGGCAACACTATGCAGTTCGGTGGAGGAAGGAGCAGCAGGTCGACGGTTGTGCAGCAGCAACGATAGGGGAGGGGTTCGGGGGAGAGGAGAGGGGGCAGAGGAGAGGGGGCGCACCTGTGGAGACAACAGCGACGTCGACGACCTTGAGGTTACTGACGACGGCGGAGGTCTGGGGGAGGTGGCAGCAGACAACCTTGAGGTTGCTGACGACGGCGGCGGTCTTGGGGAGGCGGCAGCAGACGAGATTGAGGTTGATGTCGACGGCGGCGGTCTGGAATTCAGAAAATTCAACACTTAGTCTCCACATATAGAAATGAGACATATGAATATTGATTCCAAATAAGCATCTTAAATGCTACAACCAGTAAATTATGTGCTATGTGAATTGTTAAGGATGGACCCCTGTTTTTACAAACTTGTGCATTTATATGAATATATGTGTTTTATATCTTAACTATTCTTCACCATATTAGCTCACAGGGAAAGAGTATTAAACTAAAAATTCATCCTGTTTCACTGTTGCAAGGTAAAATTATTATTATTTTTATTAAGAGCAGACCCTGTCATACTTCAGGACAAACAATCACAGCCAAAAAGAAGACCCCAAATGCTGAGGTAATGTAGTAGGATAGATGAACTAAAGTAGTAAATGTAGTAACCATGGCATTGTTCATGGCGCAATGTTAACAAGCAATCATCGATTACCATGGCATCGATTACAGCAATGCAGTGATGTGCAGACTATACTAGCGTACTGGCATGAACACACACAACAAGCAATCATCGACAAGAAAGCAATCGGGGGAGAGCCGGGGAACGGACCTTGATCGAGCTTCTGGACGAGTGAGCGCTGAAGACGGGCTTGAGCTTGATCTGCACCTGGTCGGTGTGCTGGAGAGGCGGTCCCTGCGGTGGTTGGCGATCGATCTGCACCTGGTCGGCGTGCTAGAGAGGCGGGATTGAGCTGCTTCAGGCTGGAGGCCATCACGGAGAGGTGAGGAAGAGTGATAAGAACAGGAGGAGAGGAAGGCAGGGGAGAGGCTCACCTTGTTGTTGCTGAGGCGGGAGGCGACGGCGATGGCGACGGATCGAGGGAGACGGCGACGGATCGAGGGAAATGGAGGGCGATGGATCGAGGGCGATGACGATGGATCGACGACGGCGGCAGGCAGGAGATGCGTGTGGTGGGGGATTTGGGGGAGGCGCGCGGCGACGGCGAATCGACGACGGCGGATCGACGACGGCGGCAGGGGATATGGGGGAGGCGGCGACAGCGGCAGGTCGATTTGGGGGGAACAACGCGCGGCCACCAAACGACTAAGTCGTGCACGCTTTACCCCCGGCGTTTTGCCGTAAACGCCGGCGGTAACATTTGAGCCACTAACAGGTGGGCCCACGTGCATTTACCACCCGCGAAATCGACCAATTCGCCGGGGGTAACATGTGACACCATTAATACTGTGAACCAGGTTCATTATACAAAAACGATTCGCTAATGCAGTGGTTGCAGTCGGTTCTGCACAGCCGAAGCACCCAGGGTTCGAATCCCTGTGGGAGCAAAAAAAAACCCCTTTTTTCTTTTCTTAAGATTTTTTTATTGTTTCTAGTTATTTAGATAAATTGTAAAGTCCTTTGGCAACATCCGATAAAATAAACCAATGAAGGATAAATTGCAAGACATAAATTTAGGATTTTAATTCTTGAATGACTTCAAAGTCCCTTCGGTGACATCCGATAAAAAACCAAGACATAAATTTAGGATACACTTGAGAAGGACAAATGGTTGTTCGAGAGATAATTATTATAAATACACAAATGACTTCAAAGTCTATTCCGCTTGGTCCTTGTGACCCCACCGGTATCGTCGCGACTCCTTGTGTACGGAGGAACACTTGACCTAGGTAGCGTTGTCCTTCTTCTTCTTAGTGTGTAGGTTCTATCGTCTTCATCGGGTTCTTCCATCATTGGGTCTCCGACGAGGCCGTCGAAGGCCCTTTTTCCTCTCCTTACGACAACACGGTTGGGCCTTGACGGGTCAGTTATGAAGAAGCATTGCTCGACGTGCTTAGCCAATACCCAAGGCTCATTTTGCGCGGTGGGGTTCTTGGTCTTGGATTTGGGGGGCAGTCGCATGGTGGTGACATACGCATCTTCTTTTGTGACGTCCATAGCCCATCTGACACGAAACATCGGTAGCTTCTCCCCGACGTAGTCGAGCTCCCATATTTCCTCGATCCTTCCGTAGTACCTTTTCTTCTCTTCACCCGTGTACGATTCCATCGTCACACCCGAGTTCTGATAGTCGCTTTTTTTGTCTCTCTCCTCTGTGGAGAATGTGTAACCGTTGATGTCGTATTTCTGATAAGTCATGAGGTTGGGGGCGGGCCCATAAGACAAGGCCAATATCATTTTGTCTACGTCGCTTGCCATTGGTGGGGGATTGGCATCAATCTGGTCTTTGAACCAGCTCGCGAAAGAGGAGTTGTGCGCTCTAAATACCTCTTGTTCCGTCATCGGCTTGTCAGCCCTGCTCTTGATCATGTTTATGTGCTGATCCACCCAAGGCTCTACCTCATTCATGTGCTGTAGTGCTACTAAGTGGGCCCTGTTAAAGTCTGTTCTCCTATCATCTTGATCGGCGTCGAGTTCCCTCCTGCCAGCGTTGTGGCCTACTCCCTCGAATCTGCCGAGGTGCTTGTTGGCGGGCAATCCAACCGGACGTGGGTCATCCTCGTTTAAATAATTCTTGCAGAAAGAGATGCACTCCTCGGTGAGAAAGCCTTGGACGATGCTTCCATCCGGATGTGCCCTGTTACGAACGTATCCTTTGATGAAGCCGTTCATTCTTTCTAACGCCATCATGTTGTGAAGGAACGCGGGCCCGAGATCCTCGATATCGTCCACTATATGCACCAGCAGATGGACCATGATGTCAAAGAATGCGGGCGGGAAGTACATCTCCATCTCGCATAGGATGGTGACGATCTCTTCCTGTAGCCTCCCGAGTTTCTTGACGGTTATCGACTTTCGAGTGATGACGTCGAAGACGTTACACAGGTCAGTCAGCGTTGCACGAACGTGCGGTTCCATTATCCCTCGGATAGCAACCGAAAGTATCTGCGTCATCATGACATGACAGTCATGAGACTTCATCCCGCTGAAGATTTTTTTCGTCGGGTCCAGCCATCTGCGTATCAGCCCCGCGTAGCCTAGGGGAAATTTGACTTCTAGTAGGCACTTCAAGAATTGTTCGAGCTCATCGGGATTTAGAGTGAAGCAGGAGGGGCGAGGAGTTTCGCGCTGCTTGGCCACCCTTTTTCGTTTGCGACCATCCGTCTCCTCCTCCTCGGTTTCCTGGTCAACCTGGGCGAAATGAAGCTCTTTTCTGATATCAAGGGCCATCAGGTCGTGTCTTGCTTTCGACCCGACTTTGGTCCTCTCCGGCATGTTGAGCACAGTGCCAAGCAAGCTCTCGCACACGTTCTTCGTGATATGCATGACATCAAGGCTATGAGGCGTACCGAGGATCTTCCAGTACGGCAAGTCCCAAAACACGGACCTCCTTTTCCATACCCCCAAGAGCGGCCCGGGTTCCTTTTTCTTTCTCTTGTCTCCTTTCTTCCGCTTCTGGATCTTTATCTTACCCGCCGGAGGGCAGTCTTTCCAGTTTTTCAATAGAGTATCTATCTCTTCGCCGCTTCGCCTAGGTGGAGGTCCCTCGACCTCATCCTTCCCATTGAACAGGTCTCCACGCTTCCTCCACGGGTCATTCTTGGGAAGCCACATTCGATGCCTCATGTAGACGGTTTTTGAAGACCCGGGATCCTTACCCAGCTGTAAAAATGGCGTCTTTTCCATGCACCTCACACATGCCTTGTGTCCGTGGCACACCTGGCACGCGATATATCCGTATCCAAGATAGTCCTGCACCGTCGTCAACAGTGCGGCTTTCATACGAAAAGTTTCTTGTCCGTAGGCGTCCCAAGTTTCTATCCCTTCCTCCCACAGAGTGACTAGCTCCTCCTTCAATAGCTCCAGATACAGGTTGATATCGCTCCCTGGCTGCGTCGGCCCTTGGATTAGCATACTCATATGTATGTACTTCTTCTTCAGGCATAGCCATGGAGGGAGGTTGTACATCCATACAAACACGGGCCAGGTGCTGTGCTTGCTGCTTTGGTTCCCAAACGGATTGAGTCCGTCGGTGCTCGCACCCAACCTGATGTTCCTTGGTTCTTTCCCGAATTCTTCGTAATACTCATCGTCTAATGTTTTCCACTGGCTTGCATCCGAAGGGTGTGTTAGCACTGGGTTTTCAACCCGTTCTACATCACGCATCACCGCCTCCTTTCTTTCCGCGTGCCAGCGCATGAGCTTTGCTTCCTTGGGGTCCACGAAGTACCGCTGCAGATGGGGCGTGAGCGGGAAGTACCACACAACTTTTCGAGGAGATTTTCTTGTCCCTCTCTTGTATCGAGATTCGCCACACTGTGGGCATGTATCAAGATTGGCATGCTCGTTCCGATATATTACGCAGTCACTGATGCATGCGTGGTATTTCTGGTGCGGTAAATCGAGAGGGCACACGATTTTCTTGGCCTCCTGTAGGCTACCGGCACACGTGTTATCTTTAGGAAAGTGGATCTTCAAGTATCCGAAGAGTTCGTCCACGCTTGTGTCCGTCCATTTGTGCTTTGCCTTCATCTCCATAATATCGAGAGCGTATCTCAGACGGCTCTCCTCCGTCCCACGAGCTGCATCGTACAACGGAGTTCTTGAGTCTACCTCGAGTTGATCTAGCTTAGCCTTCCGTCTAACAGCGATTTTCGGGTCGGTCGATGTGTTGCTGAGAAGAAGTTCTTGAACATGACGGTCCTGCACGGTCGCGGTTAGCGGGGTATTTCTACTCATGTCCTCGTCGGCCGCATGTTCTTCCTGGCCTTCTTGATCACCATCAACGTGTGCGCCATCCTCTTCAACCTCGTGTCCATTGTCGTGTGGGGCATCCTCTCCATCACCTTCGTTATCATCATATCCACCATCATCATCTCCATCACCATCGATATCATCATCTCCATCATCACTCATCCACTGAGTATGCCCCTCCATGAAACTATACCTGAGCAGGTGTTGATTCACTATGCCTGAGAAGGGGTCAAACAACGATCCTAGCTTGCATCTTCGACAAGGACACATTATATCCTTTCGCTTTTTTCGATACATGTCGGCCGTCACGCGTTCCACGTATCTATCCACGACGCTTTCCCTCATCACGATGACCATCGCCGCCTACAAGACAAGATAATTGATTACACCGCCGTCTCGGTTTTCACGGAAAAAATTCGGCATGACCTTTGCTAAATATTGTCATGCTGGAGTTCCAAAATTCGCCGGAACGGAAGTTAATCAACATTCCGGCAAAACATTGGCAACTCAATGTTCCTGCACGCGTAAACAAATGCAAAACAATGCATTTACATATATGGACCACCTTTTGCCACCACTAGTGATATAACCGCGAATTTTCGCCAACACATGAACATTCCACTCATTTAGTTATGTACCTATTAGTTGACGCGACGTCCAAAAGCACCGGAGAGACGCCACACGTCGACTTTAATGCTTGAGAGATCTAGAGATCTAAAAAATGGAGAGATCTAGCTAGATCTAGTGGAAAAGGTGGTGGGAGGAGATAGATCTAGATCTAGATTATGCAAATCATGCTAGAGGGGCTAGGTAGTGCATGATTTGCTCAAATACATCATATTTTAGTGGTTGAAATAGCTAAAATGGGTGGGGGAATGAGCTAACTAGTGCTTCGGTTGATTTGCCATCACATATGAGTGTGTGTGGGTGGTGGTAGGTGGCTGGTCTTCCTAAATGGACATGCCCAGGTTACCGCCGGCGCCTACAAACAAAATTGCCAGCGGTAGGGCCCGTTACCGCCGGCATCTGCTGGACAAAAACGCCGGCGGTAAGTTAAGGCCGGGTGGCCCACCCTGGCTCGGCGATACCCCCGGCATCTATTGCGCACGTTTGTCGGCGGTACTGCCCAGTATTCCTGGCGCTTTGGGCCCAATTCGCCGGCGGTAAGGCTAGGCCCAAATGGGACCCCGCGGCCCAGTGCACCCCCGGCGCCTCCGTTTCCATTTCGCCGGCGGTAATAGAGCCACCCCCGGCGGCGTCCTACCTATTTCGCCGGCGGTACTGTTAGGCCCCCCTGGAAGGTATTACCGCCGGCATCTTCAGCTCGTATTTGCCGGCGGTAAGGAGTGCGGCTATAAGCCTTTTCCTAGTAGTGTTCATACCAATTAATATGGTACTAATACCCAAGAATTTCATTGTATGACCTAACTAGGAATACAACCATAACATGTATATCATTTATATACACCTGAGCTAGACTTTCTAGTCTTTTCTTTCTTTTTGCCAAAATATCTTTTGTGGTTTCTCTTTTAGCTTTCCTCATTATTCAGAAAAACACTTCAACATCATTAACTTCTAGGTTTGTTGGTCAAATACCAATAACCTTGAGGTTCTTACTTTGAAGTTGATCATCATATGACAAGTGTTTCAGATTTCACTATTAGTAACCTTTTAATATGATGAAAAATTTCACTCATAATTTTATCCATCATATCATGACGACTTTTCGAGACCATGTCTGTACATGCTAGGCTCGTAAAGTTTAACCTCAGTATTCGCATGTGCAAATCTGGCTTGCACCCGTTATAAGCACACGTAGAATCTATAACACCCGATCATCACGTGATGCTTCGAAACAACGAGTCTTAGCAACGGTGCATACTAAGGACAATCACTTCATGGATATGCGAATATCGTTAGTGCCCCAATAGTTGGAGGATTGGGACGCCATGCGTCTTCAACCTTCGTACATTCCCATAAAACTTATGAGTTTATGTAGTCTCACCAAATTATATTCTATCATCTTGCAATAAGGTCTTAGATATCACATATATTTCATACCTTGATTATTTCTGAAAACTAAATTTTCAGCTCCTTACTTTTCAAACAGATTTGAACTTCAAGTTTCATGGAGACAAGATAACTTTAGGTACTAATTGAAACTACAACTCTTTGAATCAATAATGTGAGGTTTACTAAAAGTTTGCAATAGGACTTAATCATTTCTTGATTCTTTAACAATACGGTACCAGTCCGTAAAGTTTCTTGTCAGACTTAACAGTATTTCTATCTCAATTACAAGACTAGCGCATGGTAGAAAAATGGATGCCAATACTACAAAATTAATTCAAAATACTACTCAGACTATGTTTATGAAAATTAGTTCATGTTTTAATCTAATTACTAATGAACTCCCACTTAATACAACATCCCTCATAGTTGTTAAGTGGTACACGATCCACATCCACTACACCAAAACCGATCATCACGTGAGATGATGTAGCTTCAATGGTGAACATCAACATGTTGATCATATCATCCATATGACTCGTGCTCAACCTTTCGGTTTCCGTTGTCCCGAGGCCATGTCTGTACATGCTAGGCTCGTCAAGCAAACCCAAGTATTCTGCGTGTGCAACATGGCTTACACCCGTTGTATGTTGTGTTTATCACACCCGATCATCACGAGATGCTTCAAAACGACGAACAATGCAACGGTGCATACGAGGGGAGAACACTTTATTATCTTGATATTAATGTGAGGGATCATCTTATAATGCTACCGTCGCGTTCTAAGCAAAATAAGATGCATAAAGGATTAACATCACATGCAATTCATATGTGATATGATATGGCCCTTTAGTCTTTGCGCCTTCGATCTTCATCTCCAAAGCATGGACATGATCTCCATCATCAACGGTCATGATCTCCATCATCGTCGGCGTAGCGTCAAGGTCCATGGCGCTGTCTTCATGGTTGTTCACCTCATGTAGCAACTATTACAACTACTTTGAAATACTATTCAACATGAAATTTAAAGACAACCATAAGGCTCATGCCGGTTGCCACAATACAATAATGATCATCTCATACATATTCATCATCACATCATGGCCATATCACATCACCAAACCCTGCAAAAACAAGTTAGACGTCTCTAATTTGGTTTGCATATTTTACGTGGTTTAGGGTTTTCGAGTAAGATCAAATCTACCTACGAACATGAACCACAACGGTGATACTAGTTATGTCAATAGAAAGAGTAAATTGAATCTTCACTATGGTGGGAGAGACAGACACCCGCAAAGCCACTTATGCAATACAAGTTGCATGTCGAACGTGGAGCAAGTCTCATGAACGCGGTCATGTAAAGTTAGCCCGAGCCGCTTCATCCCACCATGCCATAAAGATGCAAAGTACTCGAACTAAAGACAACATAAGCATCAACGCCCACAAAAAATTGTGTTCTACTCGTGCAACCATCTATGCATAGAAACGGCTCTGATACCACTGTAGGGATTCGTAGCATAGAAAACAAAAAAATTCCTACCGCGAGAACGCAATCCAAGCCAAGATGCAATCTAGAAGATGGGAGCAACGAGGGGATGAACGAGACTAACCCTTGAAGATTTCCAAAGCCTACAAGAGGAGGCTCTCGTTGCTGCGGTAGACGATCACTTGCCGCTTTCAAAAGCGCGTAGAAGATCTTGACGGTGCCACAATCAGGCAGCACCTCCGTACTCGGTCACACGTTCGGTGTTGATGAAGACGACGTCCTTCTCCCCGTTCCAGCGGGCAGCGGAAGTAGTAGATCCTCCTCGGAATCCCGGCAGCACGACGTCGTGGTGGCGGTGGTGGTGGAGATCTCCGACAGAGCTTCGCCTAAGCTATGTGGGAGAGAGAGGGAGGAGGGAACCGCTAGGGTTTCTGGGAGAGGGGGCTCTTGGGGGGTGCGGCCATGGTGGTCTTGGTGTGGCCGGCCAGCCCCTCCCCTCCCCTCTTTATATAGGTGGAAGCCCCAAGGATTCGGTCAAAAGTCTCCGAATAAGACCCCAACATAAACCTTCCATATGACCAAACCTAGGGGGAGTGGGACTCCCCCCTTTCCTTTGGTGGGGTGGCCGGCCACCATGGGGAGGATTCCACTTGGGACTCCTCCTCCCTTAGGCTGGCCGGCCAAGGTGGGTGGAGTCCCTCTAGGACTCCACCTTCCATGCTGATTTCTTCCGGATTCTTCTAGAACCTTCTAGAACCTTCCAGAAAAATACCGGATCATTTTCAAACCTAGAAAATGACTTCCTATATATGAATCTTATTCTCCGGACCATTCTGGACCTCCTCGTGATGTCCTGGATCCCATCCGAGACTCCGAACAAAACTTCGAACTCCATTCCATATTCCATATCTACTTAAACGACATCAAACCTTAAGTGTGTCACCCTACGGTTCGCGAACTATGTAGACATGGTTGAGAACTCTCTCCGACCAATAACCAATAGCGGGATCTGGAGATCCATAATGGCTCCCACATATTCAACGATGACTTTATTGATCGACTGAACCATTTACATACGATATCGATTCCCTTTGTCACGCGATATTTGATACGTCTCAAACGTATCTATAATTTCTTATGTTCCATGCTACTTTTATGATGATACTCACATGTTTTATACACTTTATATGTCATTATTATGCATTTTCCGGCACTAACCTATTAACGAGATGCCGAAGAGCCAGTTGCTGTTTTCTGCTGTTTTTGGTTTCAGAAATCCTAGTAAAGAAATATTCTCGGAATTGGACGAAATGAAAGCCCAGGGTCCTATTTTTGCACGAAGCTTCCAGAAGACCGAGGGGGAAAGGAAGTGGGGCCACGAGGCGCCGCCACAACAGGGCGGCGCGGCCCAGCCCTAGGCCGTGCGGCCCTGGCGTGTGGGGCCCTCGTGTGGCCCGCCGTGTTGCCCTTCCGCCTACTTAAAGCCTCCGTCGCGAAACCCCAGTATAGAGAGCCACGATACGGAAAACCTTACTGAGACGCCGCCGCCAATCCCATCTCGGGGGATTCAGGAGATCGCCTCCGGCACCCTGCCGGAGAGGGGATTCATCTCCCGGAGGACTCTACACCGCCATGGTCGCCTCCGGATTGATGAGTGAGTAGTTCACCCCTGGACTATGGGTCCATAGCAGTAGCTAGATGGTTGTCTTCTCCTCATGTGCTTCATTGTCGGATCTTGTGAGCTGCCTAACATGATCAAGATCATCTATCTGTAATGCTATATGTTGTGTTTGTTGGGATCCGATGGATAGAGAATACTATGTTATGTTGATTATCAATCTATTACCTATGTGTTGTTTATGATCTTGCATGCTCTCCGTTGTTAGTAGAGGCTCTGGCCAAGTTTTTGCTAGTAACTCCAAGAGGGAGTATTTATGCTCGATAGTGGGTTCATGCCCCCATTAAATGCAGGACAAAGGATGAAAGTTCTAAGGTTGTGGATGTGCTGTTGCCACTAGGGATAAAACATTGATGCTATGTCCGAGGATATAGTTATTGATTACATTACGCACCATACTTAATGCAATTGTCTATTGCTTGCAACTTAATACCGGAAGGGGTTCGGATGATAACCTGAAAGTGGACTTTTTAGGCATAGATGCATGCTGGATAGCGGTCTATGTACTTTGTCGTAATGCCCAATTGAATCTCACAATATTCATCATATCATGTATGTGCATTGTCATGCCCTCTCTATTTGTCAATTGCCCAACTGTAATTTGTTCACCCAACATGCTATTTATCTTATGGGAGAGACACCTCTAGTGAACCGTGGACTCCGGTCCATTCTTTTACATCGAATACAATCTACTGCAATACTTGTTCTACTATTTTCTGCAAACAATCATCATCGACACTATACATCTAATCCTTTGTTACAGCAAGCCGGTGAGATTGACAATCTCACTGTTTCGTTGGGGCAAAGTACTTTGGTTGTGTTGTGCAGGTTCCACGTTGGCGCCGGAATCCCTGGTGTTGCGCCGCACTACATCTCGCCGCCATCAACCTTCAACGTGCTTCTTGGCTCCTACTGGTTCGATAAACCTTGGTTTCTTACTGAGGGAAACTTGCTGCTGTACGCATCACACCTTCCACTTGGGGTTCCCAACGGACGCGTGCTGTACGCGTATCAAGCTAAATTTCTGGCGCCGTTGCCGGGGAGATCAAGACACGCTGCAAGGGGAGTCTCCACAATCCAATCTCTTTACTTTGTTTTTGTCTTGCTTTATTTTATTTACTATTTTGTTTGCTGCACTAAAACAAAACACAAAAAAATTAGTTGCTAGTTTACTTTACTTGCTATCTTGTTTGCTATATCAAAAACACAAAAAAAATTAGTTACTTGCATTTACTTTATCTAGTTTGCTTTATTTACTGTTGCTAAAATGAATACTCATGAAAATACTAAGTTGTGTGACTTCACAACCACAAATAATAATGATTTCTTATGCACACCTATTGCTCCACCCGCTACTACAGTGGAATTCTTTGAAATTAAACCTGCTTTACTGAATCTTGTTATGCGAGAGCAATTTTCTGGTATTAGTTCTGATGATGCTGCTGCCCATCTCAATAATTTTGTTGAACTTTGTGAAATGCAAAAGTATAAAGATGTAGATGGTGACATAATAAAATTAAAATTGTTCCCTTTCTCACTAAGAGGAAGAGCTAAAGATTGGTTGCTATCTCTGCCTAAGAATAGTATTGATTCATGGACTAAATGCAAGGATGCTTTTATTGGTAGATATTATCCCCCTGCTAAAATTATATCTTTGAGGAGTAGCATAATGAATTTTAAACAATTAGATACTGAGCATGTTGCACAAGCATGGGAAAGAATGAAATCTTTGGTTAAAAATTGCCCAACCCATGGACTGACTACTTGGATGATCATCCAAACCTTTTATGCAGGACTGAATTTTTCTTCGCGGAACCTATTGGATTCAGCTGCTGGAGGTACCTTTATGTCCATCACTCTTGGTGAAGCAACAAAGCTTCTTGATAATATGATGATTAATTACTCTGAATGGCACACGGAAAGAGCTCCACAAGACCTTTTCTTCGAACTGTTGGTGCTATCATGGATATGAAGGAAGGTAATATTAAATATCAATTTCCTCTCAAGAAAGGTATGGAACACTTCCCTAGAAAGAGAATGAAGTTACCTTTTGATTTTATTATTAGAACAAACTAGCAGTGTGGCCCTCGCAATTGCGAGGGCATCATCCTTAATGCGTGAAAAGTGTTTACGGGAACAATTTTCATGGTTGTTGCAAGATGAAAGTAGAAACTATATGTTGCACTTGTTAATACCATTAATGAGGTCATGACAGGTATCAAATACAAAGTTACAACTCTCCTAAGAATTTCTGTTGTAAATCTAGCAGGCATCTAAACCGACCGTCCTGATACGCTACACTAAATCGAGTAAGGTCAGATTTCTTTACAATCAATTAATAATGTCCTTTCCTTAGAAGTGCAATTTTTGTTTTTAACAATTATTTTTTACTGTAGTTCTGTTTCATATTTGAATTTTGATACTCAGACCATGTTAAACCAGATTACACACTTACAGAACTATATATTAATCGCTTTTTAAATCCTAGAACTCATTTTAGATCTAATTATCAATATAATTAGGGTAATGTAGCTTAATGTTGTTTCACTATTTTAGGACTCATGTATCATTTATTTAGTTAGTATATAATAGATAGATATCTATATGGTGGTACATCAACATTTTTCTTAGAAAGACTGAAGGCTCTTCAAGATTTGAGCATGAAAAATGCTTGCACTAATTCTGCACTTGTAATGAGCTTGTTCGGAAAAAAATGTTTGCATAGATCATGTATGAGCATAAAACCAAGTTGATTATCAGACATTATATAAATTAATAGATTGTTGTAATCAGGCTAGGCTAGGCCATGCAATTATTGCCATGTTATTTTCATGTCTGTACTAACATTCATCTATGTCGTTAGTTTTCGAAAACAGGTAGTTGTTGATATACCACCAATGCCTCCTGTAATTTGTTTAACATCGACGTATTAGCGTGTATCGGCGATTATTTATATTGGGTAGGAAAAAATACCGGTGCTCACCGATGTTATTGGTTTCTGGAAATAGCGATATTTCAAATCCACTATTATGTTTTGAAAAGAGGTTGCACCACCGCTGCCTCCTGTGTTATTTTTTATGTTGACGTAATAGCGTACATCGTCATTTTTTTATCTCGGGCAGGAAAAATACAGGTGGTACCATTATTACTGGTTTTCGGAAAAACCGGAAATATTGCTCATAATTCCGTCAGAGATTTGTAGAAAAATAAATGTCAACGAATTATACAAATTCTAGTATTTTCTGTTCGGCACAATTTTTCTCGCTGCTAACCGGATACACCGGTTTTATGAAAATTTTATGAAGACTGAGATAAATAAAAAGTGTGATTGTATATTAACGAAGTTCGTGGATTAGCCCAATTGCTAAAATGTGTATCGGGCAATTGTTTGTAGTAGTGCTTTACATGCATGTCATGTAATTTTTTTTTGCACGGTAAGATGTACATGCATCAGTTGTTCAGCAGTCTCGGTCTTCTACGTGCCACAAACATTGTAGATTGGCTACCGTGAAAAAATAAAATTTGCACCTAGAGTCCTATGAAAGTAAGACTTTATATAGACCGTGCCACTTCTGTTTCCATGTCATGTCTAGTTCGTGTGTCGTACAGAAATTGCATCTTTTTTCTTAGGTAACGGAAACGTGCACGACTTCCTTGCCCGTTTAGTTAATCCTATTTTGAGTCTACATTTTAAAGGAAAGAACATGGGACACGTATATAAATTACACAACCTTGTAGTTATATCCTTTTAAGATTTAAGACGTGACAATCATGTTATAAATTTACTTTTGTACACGTATAATGTTGTACGTAACACTTCTTCTGTTTAAATCTCAGACGTTTAGATTATAATCATTGGTTTATAATTTTTAAGCATATGTGGATTAACCTGGTGCCTCGAAAAACACCTTTATTTTGCTTTTAGTATATAATAGATTATGATGTTGATGCTTCATCTCTTGATAATACTTGATATACACTTTCTGCGCCTAGCTGAAAGGCGTTAAAGAAAAGCGCTTATGGGAGACAACCTATGTTTTTACTACAGTATTTTTGTTCTATATTTGAGTCTTGGAAGTTGTTTACTACTGTAGCAACCTCTCCTTATCTTAGTTTTATTGCATTGTTGTGCCAAGTAAAGTCTCTAATAGAAGTATGATGCTAGATTTGGATTACTGCGCAGAAACAGTTTTCTTTGCTGTCACGAATCTGGGTGAAATTCTCTGTAGGTAACTCAGAAAATTATGCCAATTTACGTGAGTGATCCACAGATATGTACGCAACTTTCATTAGTTTTAAGTTTTCTCATCTGAGCAAGTCTGGTGCCTGTTAAAAATTCGTCTTTACGAACTGTTCTGTTTTGACAGATTCTGCCTTTTATTTTGCATTGCCTGTTTTGCTATGTTAGATGGATTTTTCGATTCCATTGACTTTCAGTAGCTTTGTGCAATGTCCAGAAGTATAAAGAATGATTGTGTCACCTCTGAATATGTGAATTTTGATTATGCACTAATCCTCTAATGAGTTTGTTTCGAGTTTGGTGTGGAGGAAGTTTTCAAGGATCAAGAGAGGAGGATGATATACACTATGATCAAGGAGAGTGAAAGCTCTAAGCTTGGGGATGCCCCGGTGGTTCACCCCTGCATACATCAAGAAGACTCAAGCGTCTAAGCTTGGGGATGCCCAAGGCATCCCCTTCTCCATCGACAACATTATCAGGTTCCTCCCCTGAAACTATATTTTTATTCCATCACATCTTATGTACTTTGCTTGGAGCGTCTGTTTGTTTTTGTTTTTTGTTTTGTTTGAATAAAGTTGGATCCTAGCATTGATTATGTGGGAGAGAGACACGCTCCGCTGTTGCATATGGACAAATATGTCCTTAGGCTTTACTCATAGTATTCATGGCGAAAGTTTCTTCTTCGTTAAATTGTTATATGGTTGGAATCGGAAAATGATATATGTGGTAATTGGTATAATATCTTGAATAATGTGATACTTGGCAATTGTTGTGCTCATGTTTAAGCTCTTGCATCATATACTTTGCACTTATTAATGAAGAAATACATAGAGCATGCTAAAATTTGATTTGCATGTTTGGTTTCTCTAAGGTCTAGATAATTTCTAGTATTGAGTTTGAACAACAAGGAAGACGGTATAGAGTCTTATAATGTTTACAATATGTCTTTTATGTGAGTTTTGCTGCACCGCTTCATCCTTGTGTTTGTTTCAAATAACCTTGCTAGCCTAAATCTTGTATCGAGAGGGAATACTTCTCATGCATCCAAAATCCTTGAGCCAACCACTATGCCATTTGTGTCCACCATACCTACCTACCACATGGTATTTCTCCGCCATTCCAAAGTAAATTGCTTGAGTGCTACCTTTAAAATTTCCATTCTTTATCTTTGCAATATATAGCTCATGGGACAAATAGCTTAAAAACTATTATGGTATTGAATATGTACTTATGCACTTTATCTCTTATTAAGTTGCTTGTTGTGCGATAACCATGTTCCTGGGGACGCCATCAACTATTTCTTTGTTGAATATCATGTGAGTTGCTATGCACGTTCGTCTTGTCTGAAGTAAGGGCGATTTACCACTCATTTAATGGTTAGAGCATGCATATTGTTAGAGAAGAACATTGGGCCGCTAACTAAAGCCATGATCCATGGTGGAAGTTTCAGTTTTGGACATATATCCTCAATCTCATATGAGAACATTAATTGTTGCTACATGCTTATGCATAAAAGAGGAGTCCATTATCTGTTGTCTATGTTGTCCCGGTATGGATGTCTAAGTCGAGAATAACCAAAAGCGAGAAATCCAATGCGAGCCTTCTCCTTAGACCTTTGTACAGGCGGCATAGAGGTACCCCTTTGTGACACTTGGTTAAAACATGTGTATTGCGATGATAATCCCGGTAATCCAAGCTAATTAGGACAAGGTGCGGGCACTATTAGTATACTATGCATGAGGCTTGCAACTTATAGGATATAATTTACATGATACATATGCTTTATTACTACCGTTGACAAAATTGTTTCTTGTTTTCAAAACCAAAGCTCTAGCACAAATATAGCAATCGATGCTTTCCTCTTTGAAGGACCTTTCTTTTACTTTTATTGTTGAGTCAGTTCACCTATTTCTCTCCACCTCAAGAAGCAAACACTTGTGTGAACTGTGCATTGATTCCTACATACTTGCATATTGCACTTGTTATATTACTTTACATTGACAATATCCATGAGATATACATGTTACAAGTTGAAAGCAACCGCTGAAACTTTATCTTCCTTTGTGTTGCTTCAATACCTTTACTTTGAATTATTGCTTTATGAGTTAACTCTTATGCAAGACTTATTGATGCTTGTCTTTAAGTACTATTCATGAAAAGTCTTTGCTTTATGATTCAATTGTTTACTCATGTCATTTACCATTGTTTCAAATCGCTACATTCATTACATGTGCTTACAATAGTATTGATCAAGATTATGTTGGCAGCATTGTCACTAAGAAATTATCTTTGTTATCGTTTACCTACTCGGGACGAGTAGGAACTAAGCTTGGGGATGCTTGATACGTCTCAAACGTATCTATAATTTCTTATGTTCCATGCTACTTTTATGATGATACTCACATGTTTTATACACTTTATATGTCATTATTATGCATTTTCCGGTACTAACCTATTAACGAGATGCCGAAGAGCCAGTTGCTGTTTTCTGTTGTTTTTGGTTTCAGAAATCCTAGTAAGGAAATATTCTCGGAATTGGACGAAATCAAAGCCCATGGTCCTATTTTTGCACGAAGCTTCCAGAAGACCGAGGGGGAAAGGAAGTGGGGCCACGAGGCGCCGCCACAACAGGGCGGCGCGGCCCAGCCCTAGGCCGCGCGGCCCTGGCGTGTGGGGCCCTCGTGTGGCCCCCCGCGTTGCCCTTCCGCCTACTTAAAGCCTCCGTCGCGAAACCCCCAGTACCGAGAGCCACGATACGAAAAATCTTACTGAGACGCCGCCACCGCCAATCCCATCTCGGGGGATTTAGGCGATCGCCTCCGGCACCCTGCCGGAGAGGGGATTCATCTCCCGGAGGAATCTACACCGCCATGGTCGCCTCCGGATTGATGAGTGAGTAGTTCACCCCTGGACTATGGGTCCATAGCAGTAGCTAGATGGTTGTCTTCTCCTCATGTGCTTCATTGTCGGATCTTGTGAGCTGCCTAACATGATCAAGATCATCTATCTGTAATGCTATATGTTGTGTTTGTTGGGATCCGATGGATAGAGAATACTATGTTATGTTGATTATCAATCTATTACCTATGTGTTGTTTATGATCTTGCATGCTCTCCGTTGTTAGTAGAGGCTCTGGCCAAGTTTTTGCTAGTAACTCCAAGAGGGAGTATTTATGCTCGATAGTGGGTTCATGCCTCCATTAAATCTGGGACATTGACATAAAGTTCTAAGGTTGTGGATGTGCTGTTGCCACTAGGGATAAAACATTGATGCTATGTCCGAGGATATAGTTATTGATTACATTACGCACCATACTTAATGCAATTGTATGTTGCTTGCAACTTAATACCGGAAGGGGTTCGGATGATAACCTGAAAGTGGACTTTTTAGGCATAGATGCATGCTAGATAGCGGTCTATGTACTTTGTCGTAATGCCCAATTGAATCTCACAATATTCATCATATCATGTATGTGCATTGTCATGCCCTCTCTATTTGTCAATTGCCCAACTGTAATTTGTTCACCCAACATGCTATTTATCTTATGGGAGAGACACCTCTAGTGAACTGTGGACCCCGGTCCATTCTTTTACATCGAATACAATCTACTGCAATACTTGTTCTACTATTTTCTGCAAACAATCATCATCCACACTATACATCTAATCCTTTGTTACAGCAAGCCGGTGAGATTGACAACCTCACTGTTTCGTTGGGGCAAAGTACTTTGGTTGTGTTGTGCAGGTTCCACGTTGGCGCCAGAATCCCTGGTGTTGCGCCGCACTACATCTCGCCGCCATCAACCTTCAACGTGCTTCTTGGCTCCTACTGGTTCGATAAACCTTGGTTTCTTACTGAGGGAAACTTGCTGCTGTACGCATCACACCTTCCACTTGGGGTTCCCAACGGACGCGTGCTGTACGCGTATCAATATTTTACTTGTCCGGGGTTTGATCATCGGTATCTCTATACCTCGTTCAACCTCGTCTCATGACAAGTACTCTTTACTCGTACCGTGGTATGCGGTCTCTTATGAACCATTCATATGCTTGCAAGCTAATTAGACGACATTCCACCGAGAGGACCCAGAGTATATCTATCCGTCATCGGGATGGACAAATCTCACTGTTGATCCATATGCCTCAACTCATACTTTCCAGATACTTAATCCCACCTTTATAACCACCCATTTACGCAGTGGCGTTTGATGTAATCAAAGTACCCTTCCAGTATAAGTGATTTACATGATCTCATGATCGAAGGACTAGGTAACTATGTATCGAAAGCTTATAGAAAATAACTTAATGACGTGATCTTATGCTACGCTTAATTGGGTGTTTCCATTATATCATTCACATAATGACATAACCTTGTTATTAATAACGTCCAATGTTCATGATCATGAAACGATGATCATCTATTAATCAACAAGCTAGTTATACAAGAGGCTTACTAGGGACTCCTTGTTGTTCACATAACACACACGTATCAATGTTTCGGTTAATACAATTATAGCATGTAATGTAAACATTATCATAAACTCAAAGATATATTATAATAACCATTTTATTATTACCTCTTGGGCATATCTCCAACAGGGGGCATCCCCAAGCTTAGACTTTTCACTCTTCTTGATCATATTATATCATCCTCCTCTCTTGATCCTTGAAAACTTCCTTCACACCAAACTCAAAACAATCTCATTAGAGGGTTAGTGCATAATCAAAAATTCACATGTTCAGCTATGACACAATCATTCCCAACACTTCTGGACATTACCCAAGGCTACTGAAATTTAATGGAGCAAAGAAATCCACTCAAACACAGTAAAGGAGGCAATGTGAAATAAAAGGCAGAATCTATCAAAACAGAAAAGTCCGTAAAGACGATTTGTTTCGAGGCACTTAACATTCTCAGATGAAGAAGCTCAAATTGAATGAAAGTTGCGTACATATCTGAGGATTACTCACGAATTTTTACAGAATTTTTAGATTCTCCTACAGAGAGAACAGCTCAATTCGTGACAGCTAAAAATCTGTTTCTGCGCAGAAATCCAAATCTAGTATCAACCTTCTATCAAAGACTTTACTTGGCACAACAATGCAATAAAGTAAAGATACAAAGGTATTGCTACAGTAGTAACAAGCACCTTGACTAAAATATAAAACAAAAATTGCAGAAATAAAATAATGGGTTGTCTCCCATAAGCGCTTGCCTTTCAGCTAGGCGCAGAAAGTGTAAATCAACTAACATCAAGAGAAGAAGAATCGACATCATAATTTTCCTTAAAAACACAACTTGTCGCAACAAGTATCTTAGATGCTCCATTATCTAAATTTCCCATAGTGGTACTAAGGGTTTTATCAATTTTAAGATCATAATGATTCTTTGGCTTAGGCATCTTAGGGACATACATGAACTTTTGCTCCTTACCCACATAAGCTTTCTCCTTAAACTTAAGAGAAGAAAAAGTTGAACCCAAGGTTCCCATAGCTTCTTCAAGTTCACCAATCCTATGGGTTTGATTATCATGGATAGCACACGTTTCTAAAATAGCAATTCTTTCATTAATTCCTCCTAGAGATTTATCATGTTTATTAGTATTATCAAGTAATATTCCCAATTTAGTCTCAATACTTGGAAGATTTTTCTCTGTGGCCTCCAACTTTTTCATGACATCCTCAAGAGAGATTTCAATTTTAGCTTCATTAACAGGTGGTATTCCAACTAGACTCTCAATAATGCAACTAGCTTCTAAAGCAGGAGTGCCTAGGAAATTACCCCCCATAAGAGTATCAGGAACATACCTATTCCAGCTAGAGATACCAACATAAAAGTTCCTATGGAGGATAATAGTGGAGTGTTTCTTAGTGCACCTATGATGAGCATCACTAATTCTATACCAAGCATCTTTAAAACTTTCTCCTCCTTGTTGCTTAAACGAACGAACTTCAACTTCAGGATTACTCATTTTAGAAATAATAAAAATAAATCAAGCAAAACCGAATTAAGTAAAGTAAAACAAGTAACTAATTTTTTTGTGTTTTTGATATAAAGAAAGCAAGAAAGACAGAAAATAAAATAGAGCAAGACAATAAACAAAGTAAAGAGATTGGGTGTGAGAGACTCCCCTTGCAGCGTGTCTTCATCTCCCCGGCAACGGCGCCAGAAAAGTAGCTGCTGGCGTGCGACAGGGATTGCAACGACGCCAGCAAGTAGCTTCTTGTGATAGTAAAGCACACGTCCGTTGGGAACCCCAAGAGGAAGGTGTGATGCGTACAACAGCAAGTTTTCCTCAGTAAGAAACCAAGGTTTATCGAACCAGTAGGAGATGAAGGCCACGTGAAGGTTGTTGGTGAAGGAGTGTAGTGCGGCGCAACACCAGGGATTCCGGCGCCAACGTGGAACCTGCAAAACACAATCAAGATACTTTGCCCCAACTTAACAGTGAGGTTGTCAATCTCACCGGCTTGCTGTAAACAAAGGATTAAACGTATGGTGTGGAGAATAATGTTTGCTTGCAAAGAACAACAGAGAACAATGATTACAGTAGGTTGTATTTTAGATGTAAAAGAATGGACTGGGGTCCACAGTTCACTAGTGGTGTCTCTCCAATAAGATAAATAACATGTTGGGTGAACAAATTACAATTGGGTAATTGACAAATAGAGAGGGAATAACAATGCACATACATATCATGATGACTACTATGAGATTTACTTAAGGCATTACGACAAAGAACATAGACCGCTATCCAGCATGCATCTATGCCTAAAAAGTCCACCTTCGGGTTAGCATCCGCACCCCTTCCAGTATTAAGTTGCAAACAACAGAGAATTGCATTAAGTACTGTGCGTAATGTAAACAATACAAAAATCCTTAGACAAAGCATTGATGTTTTATCCCTAGTGATAACAGCACATCCACAACCTTAGAACTTTCTGTCACTGTCCCAGATTCATGGAGGCATGAACCCACTATCTAGCATAAATACCCCCTCTTGGAGTTACAAGTATCAACTTGGTCAGAGCCTCTACTAGCAACGGAGAGCATGCAAGATCATAAACAACACATATATGATAGATCGATAATCAACTTGACATAGTATTCCATATTCATCGGATCCCAACAAACACAACATGTAGCATTACAAATAGATGATCTTGATCATGATAAGCAGCTCACAAGATCTAAACATGATAGCACAAGAGGAAAAGACAACCATCTAGCTACTGCTATGGACCCATAGTCCAAGGATGAACTACTCACGCATCAGTCCGGAGGCGGGCATGGTGATGTAGAGCCCTCCGGTGATGATTCCCCTCTCCGGCAGGGTGCCGAAAGCGATCTTCAGAATCCCCTGAGATGGGATTGATGGCAGCAGCGTCTCAGTAACTTTTCTCGTATCGTGGCTCTTGGTACTAGGGTTTTCGCGACGGAAGGATTATATAGGCAAAGGGGCAGAGTCGGGGGACGCCCGAGGGGCCCACCCCATATGGCGGCGCAGCTAGGGGTGGGGCCGCGCCCCCCTTTGGTGTGGCCGCCTCGTGGCCCCTCTTCGTCTCCTCTTCGGTGTTCTGGAAGACTCCGTGGATAATAAGACCGTGGGCTTTTGTTTCGTCCAATTCCGAGAATATTTCCTGTGTAGAATTTATGAAACCAAAAACAACAGAAAACAGGAACTGGCGCTTCGGCATCTTGTTAATAGGTTAGTGCCGGAAAATTCATAAAAATGATATAAAGTGTATATAAAACATGTGAGTATTGTCATAAAACTAGCATGAAACATAAAAAATTATAGATACGTTTGAGACGTACCAATCGGTTGAACCATTAACATATGATACCGATTCCCCTTGTCACGCGATACTTTACTTGTCCGAGGTTTGATCATCGGTATCTCCATACCTAGTTCAACCTCGTTACCGACAAGTACTCTTTACTCGTACCGTGATATGTCATTTCTTGTGATCTTGTCGCATGCTTGCAAGCTAATTAGACGACATTCCACCGAGAGGGCCCAGAGTACATCAATCCGTCATAGGGATGGAAAAATCCCACTCTTGATCCATATACCTCAACTCATAATTTCCGAATACTTAAGCCCATATTTATAATCACCCATTTACGCAGTGGTATTTGATGTAATCAAAGTAACCATCCGATATAAGTGATTTACATGATCTCATGATCGAAGGACTAGGTAACTATGTATCGAAAGTCTATAGCAAGATGAACTTAATGACTTGATCTTATGCTACGCTTATTATGGGTGTGTCCAATATATCATTCACTCAATGACATAACCTTGTTATTAACAACATCCAATATTCATGATCAGGAAACCATGATCATCTATTAATCAACAAGCTAGTTTTACAATAGGCTTACTAGGGACTCTTTTCTGTTTACATAACACACAAGTATTAATATTTCCGGTTAATACAATTATAGCATGGAATGCAAACATTTATCACAAAGATATAATAATAACCACTTTATTATTGCCTCTTGGGCATATCTCCAACATTCATGGCTATCAATGATACCACCGCACTCATTTTTTTTGTACCCTAGCGGCCGTTGTTCATAGCATACAAATCTTCCACATCTTATTTACACGGTTGGTACTAGCAACATATGGGTTGGACACGAGTTACACCAAAAGCTTGTTTCTAGTTTATAGTGAACTTTTTTATTTATTTATAGATTTGTTCTATCAACATACAATTTCAGCTAGTTTAATTAATATATTTAGCATAATAAATTACATAACAATGTTGATAAATACATGGGATCACATTGATTCTACACAATAACACATGTAACTCAAAAAATAAACATAAACTATAGTTTAGTTTGATTTTGCATTGATATTTATAAGGATTGTTTTTCAACTTTGTTTATATATATATATATTAGTTTGTTTATATTTAAAGATAGGTATTCACATATATTTTTATTGGTTAGTTATACTATTTAATTAAATATTAATTTCACCTTTGTGATCTTTTATTCCTTGATGAGTTGTGAGAACCAATGAAAATATTTTTCCGTGACAAATCCCCTGAACTAAGTTTAAAATAGTAAGCATGAAATAAAATTTCTTGTATCAACATATTTTTGTATGCCACATAGATAAATTTATATTTGTTTGTTTAAGTCTATTTTTAGTTTCCTTAACTATCTTTTAGAGAGCTCCAAAGTGTCTAATATAACAAGTTTCTTCATAGAAGTTTCTAGCGCTGATTGTCTATCTAAAAATGTAAAGAATAGCAAAGTACAACTTTTACAAGGTTTGTTTAAGAGGTTTGTTCCCACTGATATTGGTTGTTTGTTGGTTCATTTTCATGGTAAAATGTGTCGTACATATCTTTGTGGTCCTATACTGAACGGGCAATGCATACCCATTCCATACTTCTATCGAAATAGAACACATGTAAATACATATAAAATCATGCCTATATATCGGGACCTGGACTAGCTGTCAGAAATTCCCATTATGAATACTACAAAAATCCCGTGATCAGTTTGTCATTGTGCACAATTTAAATTGATACCAAAGTTTTGATCCAAAATATCACTTCGGGCTCAAGACATAATGCTTTAAACCCTATAGATAGCTGATTGGAAAACATCCTAGTTCACAATGACATCATCGTACACCTCTTCCATATTCCGCACTTCCATCTTTGATAAAGTTAATAAACCAGGTTATTAAGTTTGAATGTACCTGCAAACTATGCACAAAAGGGTATAGGAGAATATTTATGCATGACTTAGTCTAGATGAAGGGTTTTCATACATGTTTCATTTGTTGCATAAATCTTAGGTTCTCTTGTAGATATATCATAAGATAGGTTTGAAATCTAGCAAAACCGTGTGTTTTTTCAAACCATCATCTATTTGCAATTGTGTCATAACATCACAGTTCATGTGCACTTCTTCCACCATTCCATGATCAAACATCATAGCACATTCGTGGTACGATTCCAACTTCTCAATTTTTAAAACATCTTCTCAAACAAAATTTATTTTCAAGTTTAGTGAGGCCTTACTAGTTGTCTATGACGATGGACACAGCAGTTTGAATTTTCGAACAATCTGCATAGATTGTCACTTTACCCAGAAGATTTAATAAACTCATCTTGTCAACCATGTCTCGACATACAAGGTGTCTGCAAAGTTGGGTAGTTGACCGAAACCTTTCACTTGTACACCCCAGCATGGGAAGCTTCTCTCAAAAGTTTTTTTTTTTGAAACGAGGCAAGACTTGCCATTTTCATTAATAGAGAAGAAAAGGTGGTCAGTTTATTAACGGAAAACCGACCAAAAACCAGTACAAACACACATGCCGACCGTCATGGAACACGACCGTCGTATGGGCAAACACAACCACCCTGGCAACCCACCGAAGCTGCACAAACACCACCTAGGCGAAGATCGTCGTCGAGGTTGCCCACCGGCGTCATCGTCATCACTCCGCACCCGCAGCGACTCCGACTTCCCCGAAGAAGCGACCAACAAAGAAGACCTTGCCGAAGCGGCACCGCGAGGTTCAAGCTGGCCAACGCCAAACAGGTGGCTCCTCGTGTAGGGGAAAGCAGCTCCGACTCGGATGACGAGCTCCGGCGAGGGGATGCGCAAGACCCGCGCCGAAGGTGAAGTTCACCTGGACCGCCCCTTGCAAGTCATCGTACGCCGCCCAAGAGAAGACCTCGAAGAACATGGCAGCTCCGACTCCACAGCAACGGAAGACCAGCATGGAGGAAACTCGGACACGCCGGGCCAAGCCGACTAACAAGGTCTTGCCGCGACCAAACCATCACTCTTCAACGCCATCGTTGCCACATAAGCCGCCACACGGAACACCGACATCGCCGGTTGGACACCTGCCAACCGCGAAGATGTGTGCGTCCAGCCCAAAGGAAGAGCAGATGTGATCGAGGTCTTCTAGACGACGCCCCAAAGGAGGTAAGCGACGTGAGACGACGCCCGTCGCCCGACCCAACAGGGCCAAAGCTTTCACCCGAAGAGCCTAATCCGAGCTTGGAGGCCGAGGGAGCTCCACGGCAGTGCCTCCAACGAGGGAACAACGCCCGCAGGCGCAGCCACCGCCGGCCGGACATAGCCGGGCAGACTTTCGCCCGGAACATCAAGGCCACCATCCCCACGCAACTGGCCGAAGCCAGCCTGCAGTTCCACTGGCCCACACACACCTGCAACCACGACCGCGCCATCGCGAAGCAGGGCCACCACAGACCTCGCCGCCGACGAAGTCGACGGGCCAGATCCTGCACGATCTGGCCACCACCTCCAGGGCGCCGCCGACGACCAGCAACAGCCAACAGGCCGCCACCCTGCACAAAGGAACCACCAAGCAGGAGGGGAGGCCGCCACCCCACCCCAACGCGACGAGCCGCAGCCACAGGGCTGCCGGCGTCGACGCCGCCGGGCCGGTGCAGGGGAGCCGGAGCTCGGCCACCGGAGGCGCAGCATGGGAGTCCACGGCGCGCGAGGGGGGCTCCAGGCCACCCGGAGCCGCCGGACCGTCCGCCGCCGCAGGGGGCCGAGCCTCCCCAACCGAAGCAGAGCCGCCGCCCCGATCCGCGATTGCAGCGCGGCCGCGCGGGAGAGGCCCCGCCGCCGCCGTCTTCCGCACGGGCTTTGCCCGGCGAAGTCATCCAGCGACGGCGAGGGGGGTTGGAGCCTGGGGGCTGGGGTGGCGGCGGCGGCAGGCTAGGTTTCCCCCGAGCCGCCCCTGGAGACGACGCGGGGGTCGGGCTCTTTCAGATCCAAATCCTTTGGTAGGGTTTGATTCCCTTCTCTCAAAAGTGATCTCTAAACACCAGGACATCAATCTTTAGACCAAGCGGAGGTTAATCCACCACCAATGGAGTTTTGTGTCATCATACTGTCAATTGTAGGCTCATAGTCCACGCTATACCAATATACGTTATATCCAACCTTTAGTTCAAGAGATGGCAACTTCGTACCCTCATAATAACAACGGAAAATGGTTTTCACCCCCGGGGATTCACATACTAAAATGAAAAAGGTACTCAGTTAAGCACCTTTGCCTATGGGGTAATGTGGCCACATATGTGAGGCTAGGTTTTAGCAGCAACAACACATTGAAAGTTTTATAACCATCATTCTCTGGGTCATCTCCATTTTCTTAAACTTCACCCTTCGAAAATAAATAGCACCCAAGGTTATATCACAACATTTTCTTGGGTAAGAAATCACCTCCCACGACTTAGTTTTTATTTATTCTTATGATATACTAAGCTTGATGCTCTTGATGGCATCCTAAGAACAGGCAAGGTTGGACCAGTGGGTATTTGTGGTCGAGAGTAAGAACATGCAAGGGAAGCAACACAATTGCTAGCAACATGAAAAGCTGGAAACTGCAACTTCCCATTGATGTGGTTTCAGCTACTACAACTTTTCCTTTCATTTACTCCTGAAATCTTCTTGGGACCAGAGGACCTCCAACACTCCAACAGCAAAATGGCCAAATGGGTTACCCATGCTATTTATTGTCTGAGATTTGCTACAGTGCACGCACTAGTGGATGTTAAGTAGTTAACCGCTCTCGCCCGCACACAAAAGGATCAGACGTTGCTTTCACCATTCATCCTCCCTACTAAAACGCCATGGCAGATAGGCTGGACGACTACCCTGACCTGATAGATAAATATATAAGCTACCACCGTAGTAGGTATAAATCGTTGCGATGCAGTTCGTTAGTTAGAGGAATCTCTCTAACTGCATGCAAACCACCAGCATAGCAGGGCCCTCCCTGATGCAAATCGCTCATCTGATCGATGATCAATCTGCTAATAGGTCAGATCACTAAACCGCAAACAAAATAATTCCCTATCCCCTTAAACAAAGTTTGGTCAATGCTGTCGCGAGCGAGATCCATCGATCGATACATGGAGCTCTCTGGTTTCTTCCGACAGGGACACGTTGTGGTCCATTATTTGCCCTGATGCGTCGATCGTCTCCGAGCTTTATGAACGGGACCTGACGAGACTTGCTTTATAGGCTCCATCGATCGATCTTCCCGCGGGAGAGCGACCCATCTCTATCTACTCCTACTTCAGTTGATGCATCGATCGACCAGGAAATCCTTCAAGTGCAAGAGTTAAAAGCAAAGGTTGTGTGGATTAATTGAACAAGTGGATGTCGCCTCCGAATACCATGACCGATCGATCTTTTGGTAGAGATTGCTGTTCATGTGATGATTGGGGGGCTTGTCATTGTTCTCCCTCCCAGTGGGGATAAAATATTTTGGTCAGGGCATGTGAGACAATGTGGGTATGTTCCCCCTATTGAATTATCAGCCTAACAGATTAGTTCAACGTCTCGTCGTGTCTACCATATATTGAGATCTGACTCTTTTAGGATCTGAAAATGTTGAATTCAGTTAACTCATGAGTTCAGTTGACTACTTGTACCGCCCGTGCATCAGTCCATGGTGCTCAGTTAACCAAGGCATTTCAGTTTGCAGAAACTGATTACCAGCTCAGAAATACTTTTTTTGGCAGGTATAGAACATTGCATTGCATTTGTAAATATATATACTCATGCTAGCTTCCAGAAATGCATATGCTAATAGTTAATTGTATATTATAGAATGGCAAGATCCGAGTAGGAAAAAACGATATTATACAGGTAGGGGCATAAGAAAGACTTGAGGGTGGAGGCGAGGCCCGCGCGCCGGCGCAGTGGTTCATGGAACCTAGACAATGATTGATTGGTTCGTTGGGGATGCCAATGGAGCGCCATGCATGCAGGAAAGAGATGGATGAACAGTTAACTGCCGTGTGCTCGCTAGCTAGCCAGTACTACATCGATACAGAGAGGAGGAATGATGGACACGCGCGCATACGCTTTCGCTCCATGAGAGTTTGCCAAAGCTAAAGGAAAGGCAGGGGAGGCCTAGCTCCTCTTCGTTGAACTAAACCCTTTTGTCAAATGCAACTGCTTTTGATGCGCGCAACAATCAAGCAGTATGCTAGCAATTGCTTGTTCTATCTGCTAGCTAGTACGTTTTTCTCCTTGGGGAAATTCATGTGGGGCTATGATGATGAACTGGAGATACGCGAATATAAGAATGTGCCCGGCATAATTACAAGGGTTTTCTATTTCTGTGCCCTCGGGTCTTTAGTTGTGCTCAGTTTTCCCCAGCTCCTTAGTTTTTCCTCAGTTTTCCCCAAGACCTTGTCTGAAACCCGCAGAAGGAGCAGAAGCAGCTCGGACGGCAGGATTCCGTTAAGTTGACCGTTCCGTGCTGACGAGTGGGGTCGTGTCGTTTGTGGGGCCGCGTCGTGTGGGGCTGGTAGGAAGGAACCGCGTGGGACAGGACGAGACCATATTTGTGTGGCCGTAGCGTGTGGGTCCGGGACGTGGGCACGAGTGATTTCTGTCTCTTTCGCCCAGATTAGCAGTTTTTAATGTACCTTTTTCCTCTCTCTCGCTCGATCTCATTCATATTTGATAGCCCAAATTGGTAGCAAATCTAGAGCAGCTTCTCCTTCTGTTTTTTTAACGACATTTATTTCTTTATGCCTTCGTTTTTACCCAATCAGGTAGGAAATCTAAGGCACAAATCCAGAAAAAATATAGGATAAGCTGCATACAGCAGCCAACATAGCATAGATATGTTCACGACAGATCCAACAGTAGTACCGATAGAACCCTACAGCATAAGCTACATTTTACATGAATTTAAGCTGCTCTACAGATAGAGCAGTCACATACAGAGAGTGCAGTAGGCATGTTCAACGCCTCCAGGTTGCGCCTGTGACTCGCCTGGAGGTTGCGCAGGTGAATCCCAAGTGCTTTGTGTTTGGCCATGAAAGCATGCACGTTCACCGTCGTTCCAACTCTAGCGCCGCATCTGCTAATGGATTCAGCATGGTTCACCAGGCAGTTGAAGTCGGTGGCGCGGAGCTTCCTGTTGCAGAAGGGGCACTTGTAAATGCCTCGAGCAAAGGGGCCATCGTAATGGCCGGACTGCAGCCTCCTGAGGACGTGACGAGTCTTGGTGTGGAAGGACTCGTCGTCGCTGTCGACGTCGCTGCTCTGCACCTGTCACGTAGCACCAAAGATCGTGCAAAAAACACGGAGTCAATTGCAACGATGATGGAACAGAGAGTGAACAAAGATCATGCATGATAATATGGGCCCGAAAAAAAGAGGTAGCCTCAGTTACATTGGACACACTTATATCCAGGATTTGAGTGAGTAAACAAAAGATCATGCACAACAAATTTGTACACACCAATTGTTTACTGACCAAACCCTGAATCAATTTGTGCCCAAATATTCATCATCATCGGCACAAATCTTAAACAAAAGCAAATCACAAGCACTAATAACGCAAGATCTAACACAAAAGGATTGAACTAGGAACAGACGCACCCTAATAACGCAAGATCTAACACAAATGGATTGAACTAGGAATAGATGAACCCTAATAACGCTAGATCTAACACAAAAGGATTGAAATGGGATAAGAACAAGGGAGCAAAGGGTTACCTCCGGCTCGTCGTCGACGATGCTGGTGTCGTAGGGGTTCTCCGGCGCGACGTACGGCGCTGGTTCATACGGGTCCCAAGCGACGGGGGCCTGGACGGTGGCGGCGGCGGATGCGCCGGCGGCTGATGCGCCGGCTGCTACGTTGGAAGCAGCGACAGGGGCCTGGACGGGGGCAGCGGCCGATGCGCCGGCGGCTGATGCGCCGACAATGGGCATCTCATTCTTCTCCATCGCCGGCGGTTTTCTTCGGGGTTTTTTCTTCGGTTGTGGAGAAGATGATGGGACAGGAGAGGCGGTTGCAGTGAGAAAGTGCGTCGAGGGAGAGAAAAAGGGCTCTATAAAGACGAAGGTGGCGTGTACCGCAACACGCGTCCGCTATGCACGGCTGCAGCGTGCACCGCGACACGAGTCTAACCCTGGGACGTTTGGTGTACTCAGTTCTAACCTCGGGCCTTATACAGTAATTTTATCTGTACTCAGTTTTCTCCTCGAGTACTTAGACTGGCAAGTGCAATATACTCAGTTTTACCCTCAAGTAGCTAGTCAACAGAGAGTCAACAAATGAGATTAACATATCTAATTGAGTCATTTCATGCACAAAAAAATTCAAAAAAATAAAAACATAGTGGCACCTACTCATGGAGTCTTCCTACGCAACCTGCCACCAAGAAAACCTTAAGAAACATATATAAATCAAGTTTTACCACAAATTGCCACTTCTCAGAATCACTAGTGTAGCTATGAAGATGCATGGTTTTCCACTCAAACCCCTTTGCAAAACATCTCTCGATCGGAAAAGAATCAATAGAAGGAGAATCGGACAATATCTTTCTCGAAACAAACAAAAAGCAAAAGAAAGAGAAAACAGAAATCATGATCAACTAAGCCCTCTCGAGGGCTTGCTTAAGAATAAGAAAGAAGAAATTGCAAATAATTTGATGTAGCCCAATATGAATTATATTGTACAAAACATGCATTTTTCATTTTGTAATTCTTTTGTTTGAATCCCTTAGTCTATTTACTATTTATGTGCCCTTGGATTGTTAGTACTACTCAGTTTTGCCCTCAAGTTCTGTCACAAATGCTCTCAGAAGCCCAAACTTATCCTGATTGGTTGAGCCGTTGTCACACGGATCGACTCCGCGAACCGTTGATCAACTGATCTAACGGGCAGTATACCCCTCCCCGTCTCTTCGTGGCCACCACTCTCTCTCTCTCTTCGTGGCCACCCTCTCTCTCTTTATCGGTGGATGCATTATTGTCACCCCTCTAACAATTATCAACCATCTTTCGCTTTCCTTTTTCTTTTAGGGGATATAGTTTTGGCATATAGTTTCGGTAATTTGAAACGGCCCAAAAGTGGTATAATTTCGGTATAAACATGAGGCATACATATTTGCGGATTTCGGTGAATGCATTATTGTCACCCCTCTAACAATTATCAACTATCTTTCGCTTTCCTTTTTCTTTTAGGGGATATAGTTTTGGCATATAGTTTCGGTAATTTGAAATGGCCCAAAAGTGGTATAATTTCGGTATAAACATGAGGCATACATATTTGCGGATTTCGGTGAATGCATTATTGTCACCTGATACGTCCAAAACGTATCTACTTTCCCGAACACTTTTGCTATTGTTTTGCCTCTAATTTGTGTATTTTGGATACAACTAACACGGACTAACGCTGTTTTCAGCAGAACTGCTCTGGTGTCTCGTTTTTGTGCAGAAATCCAACTTTCGGGAAAATCCTCGGAATTTATGCAGAAGGCCCTATTTTCCCAGAATAATGACGGAGCCAGAAGGACAATTGAAGTGGAGGCCCGAGGGCCCCACACCATAGGGCGGCGCGGCCCAGGGGGGGCCCGCGCGGCCCTGTGGTGTGGCCCCCTCGGCCGGCCTCCGACGCCCTCCTTCGGACTATTTATCGGCCTCGACCTAAAAACGCCAGGGGAGAAGTCGAAGTCACCAGAAACCGTCCAGAACGCCGCCACATCGCGAAACTCCGTCGCGGGAGCCAGAAGTCTCCGTTCTGGCACTCCGCCGGGACGGGGAATTGGAGGAGATCATCGCCGCCATCACCGCCAACGCCTCTACATCAACCAGCCATGTTTTCCCCACCCATGTGTGAGTAATTCCCCCGCTGTAGGCCGAAGGGGATGGTAGGGATTGGATGAGATTGGTCATGTAATAGCATAAGATTGTTAGGGCATAGTGCCTAGTGTCCGTAGTTGGTACTTTGATGATATTGTTGCAACTTGTTATGCTTAATGCTTGTCACTAGGGCCCGAGTGCCATGATCTCAGATCTGAACATGTTATTGTTTCATCATGATATTCATTGTTTATGGTCTTACCTATAAGTTGTATACACATGTCGCTGTCCGGAACCGATGGCCCCGAAGTGACAGAAATCGGGACAACCGGAGGGAATGGTAGCGATGTGAGGATCACATGTGTTCACGGAGTGTTAATGCTTTGCTCCGGTACTCTATTAAAAGGAGTACCTTAATATCCAGTAGTTTCCCTTGAGGCCCGGCTGCCACCGGCTGGTAGGACAAAAGATGTTGTGCAAGTTTCTCATTGCGAGCACGCACGACTATATATGGAACACATGCCTATTGATTGCTTTGTACTTGGACACCGTTTTATTATTATCTGCAAATGCCCTGCTATGATTGTTACATGAGTTTCTCTCATCCATGCAACGCCCGTCATCCGTCCCCGTGCCTACAGTATTTTAATCCTCGCTGTTTACTAAAATCACTCTGCTGTCTCATTACTTTCGCTGTTATTTCACTACTGCTACTGCTATAAACCTTGTTACTATCGATAAACCCTTGCGAGCAAGTCTGTTTCCAGTGCAACTGAATTGACAACTCCGTTGTTAAGGCTTCCAAGTGTTCTTTGTCTCCCCTTGTGTCGAATCAATAAATTGGGTTTTACTTCCCTCGAAGACTGTTGCGATCCCCTATACTTGTGGGTCATCAAGACTATTTTCTGGCGCCGCTGCCGGGGAGCATAGCTTTATTTGGAAGTTCACTTGGATTAATATTGTTCGCTGCAAATTCTCCATCATGGGTAAACCTCGCGATACTAAGATCGCCATATTACCATCCACTACAAGAAAAGGTACAATTCTGAATACCTCTGCCGCTCTTGATTCACCATCTCGTGATTGATAAACTTGTTTCACCGCCACATGCTTCGCATGCGGGTACATCTGCTGAATCTGAACACTCTCATAATATTGATAATGTTTCATTGTGCTTGATGATAGTGGTTTATTGGGATCTTTTCTAGATGCTACAATTGCTAGGTCTAGACAAATTGAAAATACTGAAACTCCTAATGCTACTACACCTGTTAGTTCACCTGAACTTGGTTATTTTAGTGATGATCCTGAGGAAGATTATGTGGAGCTTAATGATGATTTTATTGAAAAATGCAATGCTACTACTGATGCAAGAAAAATTAAAAAGTTGCTTGCGTAACATGCCGTTAGATATAAACTGTCTCCTGATCCTAAGTTTGCCACATCTCCTATAAACATTAGGGATAAAGATTATGATTTTTCTCTTGATCTATCTCATATAGCTATTGTTGAGAAAACACCCTTTTGTGGTACTGAAAAAGAAAGTGCTGTTGAACACATGACTGAGCTATCTACTCTTAGTAGCTTGTTTTCTGATGATGTTAAGATGCGTACTTACTTTGTTGCTAAAATATTTCCATTCTCATTAAAGGATGACGCTAAAACTTGGTATAATAATTTGCCCCTAATTCTATTAAAAGTCCGAAAGAATTGCTTGATGTTTTCTTCCGCAAATACTTTCCTGCTAGTGCTCAACATATTGCTTTGCAGAGAATTTATAATTTTAATCAGGGAGATGAAGAGAAATTGCCTGAGGCTTGGTCGAGATTCTGCTCTCTTATTAGAGCTCGACCTGAGCATGATTTGGAAAAGCATGATTTACTTGATATATTTTATAGTGGACTAACCATTGAGTCTAGGGCATACCTGGATAGTTGTGCTGGTTGTGTTTTCAGAAAAGAACTCCAGACGACGCTGAAGAATTATTGGCTAAAATAAGCCGGAATCATGATGATTGGACTACGCCTGAACCGACTCCAACTCCAATATTGAAGAAGCGGGGTTTAATTAAATTGAATGATGAAGATATGAGGGAAGCCAAGAAGTCTCTCAAGGAGAAAGGTATTAAATCTGAAGATGTGAAGAATCTACCTCCTATAGAAGATATATGTGAGATAATTCCCCCTTCATCCATGATTGAGGTAAACTCCCTTCAACGCTTTACTAGGGAAGATATTCCGTATTCGAAACCTCCTGCACAATGCTTAGATGAGTTTGATAATTATATTGTTAAGCAAGAAAATTTTAATATGAGAGTAGAGAATCATTTAATGGAAAATTCTCAAGCTATTAGTGAATTGCATGATATTGTGGAGAGAACCTCCAATGATGTTAAGATGCTTGTTAAACATTTTCAAATGATCCAAACTCAAATTGATCAACTCACTAAAGTGCAAAATGACTTGTTAGGGAATAATTCTAAAGAGAAACATGCTTATGAAGTAACAACTAGAGGTGGTGTCTCTACCCAGGATCCTCTATATCCTGAAGGGCATCCCAAAAGAGTTGAACAAGATTCTCAACGCATTGAACCTAGTGCTCATTCTAGGAAGAAAAATAAGAAGAAACATAAAAATGTTGTAGAATCCTCTGAACCTGTTAATGATCCTAATAGTATTTCTATTTCTGATGCTGAAACTGAAAGTGGTAATGAACATGATAATGATAATGATAATGATAAGAATGATACTCCTGATAAAGAAGAGGTTGAAGAAGAACCTGAAAAGCATGCTAAAAATAAAAAGTACACTAAAGAAGATTTTATTGCTGAGAAACATGGTAATGAAAGAGAACCTTGGGTGCAAAAGCAAATGCCTTTTCCTGCTAAGAAATTAAAATCAAAGGAAGAAGAACACTATAATAAATTTTGCGATTGGATGAAACCTTTATTCTTGCAAATCCCTTTGATCGATGCTATTAAATTGCCACCTTATTCAAAGTATATGAAAGATATTGTTACTAACAAAAGGAAAATCCCCAATGAGGAAATTTCCACTATGCTTGCTAATTACTCTTTCAATGGCAAAGTTCGAAGAAGTTGGGCGACCTGTATACCTACTATTCCTTGTTCTAT
Source organism: Lolium perenne (assembly GCF_019359855.2). Lineage (NCBI taxonomy): Eukaryota > Viridiplantae > Streptophyta > Magnoliopsida > Poales > Poaceae > Lolium > Lolium perenne. Next base: position 316,648,025 of record NC_067247.2, read on the forward strand.
TAAGAATAATTATGTTAAAACTGCTCTATGTGATTTGGGAGCTGGTGTTAGTGTTATGCCTTTTTCTCTTTATAAGAGACTTTACTTAGATAAGTTGATACCTACTGATATATCTTTGCAAATGGCTGATAAATCTACTGCTATTCCTGTTGGTATATGTGAGAATGTTCTGTTCAAGTTACTACTAACTGCTTGATATTAACTGATTTTGTTGTGTTGGAAATGCCTGAAGATGATAATATGTCTATTATTCTTGGGAGACCTTTTCTTAACACCGCAGGGGCTGTTATTGATTGCAATAAAGGAAAGGTTACTTTCAATGTTGATGATAGGGAGCATACCGTTTATTTCCCCAAGAGGATTGAGAAAGCATGTGGAGTTAATACTATTTCTAATGTGAGAACTATCAAAGTGGGAACTATTGATTGTCCTATATATGAGCCTAAAGAAGAATATCAAACTCTCGTGATTGGATCCATATCAATACAATTCAAGGTAACATGATTGATTTGAGGTTTATTTCTTCTTATGCTATGTAAAATTTATTTGGTGGCAAGACTTGATCAACCTTGTTAACGAATACTTTTTATATGCATAGAGGAGGTAAACAACATCTTTTTCTTCCTCCACTTGTTTTACTTACTGTAGCAACCTCTCCTTATCTTTATTTTATTGCAATGTTGTGCCAAGTGAAGCCTCTAATCGAAGGTTGATTCTAGATTTGGATTTCTGCGCAGAAACAGATTTCTATCTGTCACGAATCTGGGATGTTTTCTCTGTAGGTAACTCATAAAATTATGACAATTTACGTGCGTGTTCCTCAGATATGTACGCAACTTTCATTAGTTTTGAGTTTTCTGATTTGAGCAACGTAAGTATTTATTTAAAATTCGTCTTTACTGGCTGTTCTGTTTTGGCAGATTCTGTCTCTATTTTTTTTGCATTGTCTCTTGTGGACTTTGAGCGAGCTTTTCTAGACATAGAGAGCTGTAGCTAATGTTTTATTGAGTTTTTGCAATGTGGCACTACAGGACCAAGGTGGATTCAAAAAATTTGAGTACTAACCCCTCTAATGAAGTTTATGAGAAGTTTGTTGTGAAGGAAGTTTTCAAGGGTCAGGAGAGGAGGATGATATATGATCAAGAAGAGTCAAAAGCCTAAGCTTGGGGGGAGGTATACCGGCATCACTCATTCTTTGCATATTATGGTTGCTGGATACTCGCACATACTTGTTTTGTTCGTTTGAGTGGTTTTCTAATGAGAGGAAGATGATATTTGGGGAAATGCTGCCTGAAAACAGATTCTGGAACGTTACTGTAAAAATCGTCAAAAATAGCCAGAGCGTCATTTTGAGCTGCAAATTTTTGTGTAGGTTCCCCAGGTTGTTATCTAACTTTCATTAGTTGAACACTTTTCGATCTGAGCAACGTAAGATTTTTGTTAAAATCGATTTCTGTACTGCTGTCAGGTTTTGGCAGATTTCTGCCATTTCGCTTTTCTGTGTTTCTTTTAGTTTGCTATTTCTTGATTTCGCTTTGTTTCCTTCCCAAAACACAAAAAGACCAAAAATATTTCTGTTATTTCTCTTCACCATTTGTTTGCTTTAGTTTCTTGCATTTGTTTCACTTTATTTGCTATTGCTAGTTTGCTATAAGAAAACCCAAAAAGATTTTGCTTTGTTTGTTTGTTTCCTCTTGTTCTTATTTGCAATTTGAAAACACCAAAAATATTTGCTGTTCTTCTCTGGTTTGTAAAGTTCTTTATGAGTTCAATGGTCTTCGGTGGCTGGAGCGTGGTTTTCATTTCATATTATCCAAGCTGCACAAGTGAAAAGGCAATAATGACGATCTACGACAATCTGATTGTGGTGAGAGGCTGGTATGAACTCTATTTGTTTTCATTTTTGTACATATACTCATCCATGTGAGCATGCTTAGTTGGTTCATGTGAGGTATATGTTATTTGGGAAAGTCTAGTAGTTCATGACCTCTCATGTTTAGCTCCAATTTATTAATATGAGTAGCATGTCATGTATGTTTGTTTGCATTGTTTTATTCATAAGTAAGTATGGCATCGTGGTATCCTCCTCTGAATAATTCATTTATATCGACTTGGCACATGCTCACGCATGCATATGACTGAACAAAAAGTCAATTAAGCCTCGATGATTTATATTGCTTCAGAGTTCTTGTATCACTTTTATGCCTCCGTTAATTTATTTTGCCGCAAGCATGATTATGACGATTCTTGCTCTCTTGATTTGTCGCTCCCTAGTCTATTGCTAGCCTTCACTTGTACTGAGCGGGAACGCTGCTCGTACTTCCAAACACATGAAAACCAAGTTATTCCAGAGTGTCCACCATAAATACCTATGCATGGCATTTCAAACCATTCCAAGTAAATTCTCATGCGCTACCTTTAAAACCTTCAAAATGCTTCTCAATTTGTGTTTATGTTTCATAGCTCATGAGGAAGTATGTGGTGTTTAACTTTCAACCTTGTCATTTACTTTTGACGGACTCTCATATGGACTAGTGGCACATCCACTTATCCAATAATTTTGCAAAAAGAGCTGGCAATGGGATTCCCAGTCCCGAATTAATTAACTTAAATAGACACTCCTCCATGGTTTGTGATTGTTGGACGGCACCCGAAGGATTCGGTTAGCCATGGCTTGTGTAAGCAAAGGTTGGGGGGAGTGTCATCATCATAATAAAACCAAAATAAAAAGGCACTCCTTCATGGTATGAGATTGTTGGCAGGCACCCGAGGATTCGGTTAGCCATGGTTTGTGAAAGAAAGGTTGGAAGGAGTGCCAAATAAATATGCAATAATTCATGGGAGCCGCTCTTGAAAGTCCGGTTGGCGAGGTAGTTAGTGTACCCATTACCATTCGTTGACAACAACAAACACCTCTCAAAATAATTTTACTCTGTCTTTATAAAAATGAAAAGCTCTAGCGCATGTTAATCCCTGCTTCCCTCTGCGAAGGGTCAATCTTTTACTTTTATGTTGTGTCTCCATTATTTCTTTGAGCACTATCTTGAGAGCACAACTGTCATTCTTAGTACAATATGCTTGTCTCAAAATATGATTGATTGTGGTATAACTTTGATGCATTTATCTTTTGACAATCACTACTTCTAGTCTTTCTATGAACTCCAAAGGTGCCCAGGCATTTATGTTTTGCCAACCAAATACAGGCAAGCGAGATACCACTTTATCATGCTCTCTTATGAACATTACAATTCTGCTTATATACATGATTCATGATGCTTCTTATTAATTGTTGGTACCTCTCCATGATTGACATAGCTGTTAGATGATCTTATTTGCATATATCTCATTATGAACTGCTCGAGTATTAGCCATAGCATGAGAATATATACATCATATGAGCAAATGTGTTCGTGAAAGTTCTTTTATCGCTCAGTTGTTAACTGAATTGCTTGAGGACAAGCAATAAGCTAAGCTTGGGGGGAGTTGATACGTCCAAAACGTATCTACTTTCCCGAACACTTTTGCTATTGTTTTGCCTCTAATTTGTGTATTTTGGATACAACTAACACGGACTAACGCTGTTTTCAGAAGCTGCTCTGGTGTCTCGTTTTTGTGCAGAAATCCAACTTTCGGGAAAATCCTCGGAATTTATGCGAAGGCCCTATTTTCCCGAGAATAATGACGGAGCCGTAAGGACAATTGAAGTGGAGGCCCGAGGGCCCCACACCATAGGGCGGCGCGGCCCGGGGGGGCCCGCGCGGCCCGTGGTGTGGCCCCTCGGCCGGCCACCGACGCCCTCCTTCGGACTATTTATCGGCCTCGACCTAAAAACGCCAGGGGAGAAGTCGAAGTCGCCAGAAACCGTCCAGAACGCCGCCACATCGCGAAACTCCGTCGCGGGAGCCAGAAGTCTCCGTTCTGGCACTCCGCCGGGACGGGGAATTGGAGGAGATCATCGCTGCCATCACCGCCAACGCCTCTACATCAACCAGCCATGTTTCCCCCACCCATGTGTGAGTAATTCCCCCGCTGTAGGCCGAAGGGGATGGTAGGGATTGGATGAGATTGGTCATGTAATAGCATAAGATTGTTAGGGCATAGTGCCTAGTGTCCGTAGTTGGTACTTTGATGATATTGTTGCAACTTGTTATGCTTAATGCTTGTCACTAGGGCCCGAGTGCCATGATCTCAGATCTGAACATGTTATTGTTTCATCATGATATTCATTGTTTATGGTCTTACCTATAAGTTGTATACACATGTCGCTGTCCGGAACCGATGGCCCCGAAGTGACAGAAATCGGGACAACCGGAGGGAATGGTAGCGATGTGAGGATCACATGTGTTCACGGAGTGTTAATGCTTTGCTCCGGTACTCTATTAAAAGGAGTACCTTAATATCCAGTAGTTTCCCTTGAGGCCCGGCTGCCACCGGCTGGTAGGACAAAAGATGTTGTGCAAGTTTCTCATTGCGAGCACGCACGACTATATATGGAACACATGCCTATTGATTGCTTTGTACTTGGACACCGTTTTATTATTATCTGCAAATGCCCTGCTATGATTGTTACATGAGTTTCTCTCATCCATGCAACGCCCGTCATCCGTCCCCGTGCCTACAGTATTTTAATCCTGCTGTTTACTAAAATCACTACTGCTGTTGTCTACGTTACTCTGCTTTGTTATTTCACTACTCTATCGCTATAAACCTGTTACATCGATAAACCCTTGCGAGCAAGTCTGTTTCCAGGTGCAACTGAATTGACAACTCCGTTGTTAAGGCTTCCAAGTGTTCTTTGTCTCCCCTTGTGTCGAATCAATAAATTGGGTTTTACTTCCCTCGAAGACTGTTGCGATCCCCTATACTTGTGGGTCATCATCACCCCTCTAACAATTATCAACTATCTTTCGCTTTCCTTTTTCTTTTAGGGGATATAGTTTTGGCATATAGTTTCGGTAATTTGAAACGGCCCAAAAGTTGTATAATTTCGGTATAAACATGAGGCATACATATTTGCGGATTTCGGTGAATGCATTATTGTCACCCCTCTAACAATTATCAACTATCTTTCGCTTTCCTTTTTCTTTTAGGGGATATAGTTTTGGCATATAGTTTTAGTAATTTAAAACAGCCCAAAAGTGGTATAATTTTTGTATAAACATTAGGCATACATATTTGCGAATTTCGGTGAATAGATTATTGGGAGCCCTAATTTTAGTAATTTCGGTGAATGCACACACTAACTATGAAAACAACTACAAGTACATGTAACTAAATAATGAATTTGTAACAAGGTATCCCTTGTAACAACTTCTAGCGCCTGGTGAGCAATGATAAGAATCCGATCGCAATTATACAACAGAAAAAACAACCAGCCATCAGATTAGCTTGCTTCTTCAACTCGATCAGCTGCCTTAACTGCTTGTTCATTTTCTTCAGTTCTCCCTTCACTTCCTCCAGTCCTACATTGGGAGCATTAGGCATAATCGGAACGGCTCCTCTCTCCGCCGCATTCTCTACAACAAGTCCCCCCCTCCCAAATTGCGCTCCCCAATAGCGCCAATTGATTCCTGCAATTGAAGCCTCCGAACGTACACATCGATCCACTCGAAATGCCTGCATTTCTTCAGGATCTGAAAACAACAACGGGAACCCTAAATCCCAAATTCGAGGGAATAGCAAGAAAATCGAGAGAAAACAGAGAAATTGGAGCGAGATCTAACCTTATCCCCCTCTCTATATGGCAAGCTCTCGCATGCAAGGAACTCACGTCCACGGTTGCCGTTCTCGTCCGTCTTACAGATCGACCGCTTCAGAGGCTCCTGGCGTGGGCAGTCAGGGCATCTTGTCAAAGGCACGGGTCCATACTGCGGCCATGAAGAACGGGAGGTCGAAAAGAAACTAGACATCACCCGCCTGCCGGAGAAGGGCTGCCGCTGGCGGAGAAGAAGAACAATGGGGCGCGGGGAAAGAAAGGGGAAGCAATGGCACGGGCACGGGCGCGGGGCTGGCTCGGGCTCCCATTTTGCAACAGTCACCTGGGTAAGCTGTGGGTCCGGCGCACTAACGTGGACAATTTGTGGGTCCCACGATGATCTGGATAAGTGAAGACGTGTCCACTGCGGGGCACCAACAGCGGCCCCACTTGCCAGCACCAACCAACGTCAACTAAACGGGATTCCTTCCGTCCGAGCTCCTTCTGCGGGTTTCAGACAAGGTCTTGGGGAAAACTGAGGAAAAACTAAGGGGCTGGGGAAAACTGAGCACAACTAAGGAGCCAGGGGCACGAAAATAGAAATCCCAATTACCAATGATGATCGAAGGATACTCCCTAGTAGTAGCTCCTATGTAGAATCCAAGTATATATGTGGTGGAAAATTCACATCAAAATATATGGTGAGAATTGCACAAATCAAACTAACTATTTTTATTTCTGTTGCATCGGAATACTCACTTTACGTGTCGCTTTGCACAAACTACTAAGTATACGTGTAATCCAATGCGTAGAGATCTAAATCTGGAATTAAACTATTTAACAATAAATTTGATGCAAACAGAGCTTGGCTCTGGTGGTTAGGTCCCTTGTGGTGGAACCAGCCCACCCAGGTTCAAGTCCTAGATTTGACATGGGTGTTTGCATTTACCTGGATTTATTCCAGGATTTAACCGGCGCTATGCTTTCAGTGGTAGGTGACGTGCCCGTCAACAGCGAGGCGCCAGTGGTGACTTCGTCAACCTCAAGATATGCCGGCTCAGTCCCTCGGAGGTGCTCATAGGGGTAGGGTGTGCGTGCGTGCGTTCATAGGGGTGTTTGTACGTGCGTGTTTGTGAGCGTCTGCGTTGTACTGTGTTCTTAAAAAAAAAAAACAATAAATTTGATGGATAGGCCCCGCATACTAGTGATGATGTGTGGTGTCCGCTTGTTATCGAATTTTGGTCGAATCTCATAAAAGATGCTAAATATTATAAACGGATTATCTAAACTGTTTCAAAATTTTCTAGATTTGTGAGTTTCAACCGATTGCCATAGCCTGTGGATTACCTTAACTGAAAGCTTCATAGGTTTCCAAGAGAAAGCTTTTGAGGCGATATGGTCTGCCGGTAGAGATTCTGTGACAAAGAGAAACGTGCATACGTACAGAGACGAAGCTAGCAACGTGTCCTAAGGGTAGTGTGTACTGTGTAGAGCACATAGAGCCAGCCGTGTATGGTGGGGGGAGTGCATGGGCGTGCACTGCAGAGTGCAGAAGTGCATGCATGGCCACGGCGCAGCGCCGGCAGCCGGCCGGCGTTAAACAGTAGTGAGATACACGATGAATCCGATCTGAGTGACTGAGTGACTACCTGGACTGGACTAGCAAATACGACGCCGTGTGTACGTGCGTGCTCGCAGGCGTGTGCCCGCACATGCATTGGCTCCGATCGAACTATTCGTAGTAGGTCCGAGAGCACGACGTATGTGCGTTGCGCCGGCTAGCTAGGTCATGGAACATGCTGCCCATGCGTTGCACCGACTCTGCTTCTCGGTGACTGGATCGACTCCGTACGTGCGTGCGACGCGCGCGAATCAGGGGCCGGGAAACCGCAGTGCTCCTACATCCAGTCCAGGGTAGCGTGTTTGCGTGGTGCGGACGTACGTGCTGGGCAAAGGTGGCATGAACCGCGGCCTGCATGCAGCTTTTGTTCACTCATGAAGTTCAGCGCCGTACTTCCGTTCAGTTCAGCCTAAGTTGCTTTTCACCGGCCAGGAGGGGTGCCTAGCTAGTGCCTACACACGCATATATGCGTGCACGCCTCTACGAAAAAGAAAACAAACTCTTCCTATCAATACTCGCGTACGGGTAGAACTAGAAGCACACGTCTCTCGCTGCGCAGTACCACAATGACGCATGGCCCCTCTATTCGCTTGCTTGCAAGGTCAAATTCTCACCTCCAACTTCTAAATTTTGGTCTAAAGCAAACCTTAGACTTGATTTACCAGCGAGAAAAAAATTCTCAAAATCAGTACTCTCCATCACAATGTGGACCCGCCGTCTCTTCTCATGAAGTAATTCATGCAGTGCATTTCAGAAATGAATACATTGGTTTAAGAGAAGGCATATGATAGAATTGGTTGGTCATTTCTCGATGCTATGTTGAAACCTAGGGGTTTTCGTCCAACCGTAAGGGGTTGGAAGTTTCTTGGTGGGAGGCTCCTTTTGTGTTTGGATTAACGATATCAATAATCTATATTTTGTGGGTATTGCTGGTTGGCGTGAGAAAGTACTGTCATACACAAGAAGATTGATCCTCCTCCACGGCTCTGTGCTGTGGTCTGATGTGACCCCTTCAGGTGCTCTCAATGCCTTGAGAACGGTCATCGCACACGTGACTGCTGTAACGCTTGGCGTTCTTTTAGCTTGTTGGTGGGCCTGCCGCGTTGTTGCCCCACCAAGCGGCTGCCCCTCGTTGGGGCCAGGTTGAGGTCTTGCTCCCTTTTGATGTGCCTCGTCGTCGTTTCTGGGCATCGGTTGTTTCTGCTCCTGTTGACTCTTTGGCCTCGGCGGATATGCAATCTGCTTTGGAGAAGCAAGCTGAGTTTTTTCAGGAGGCCGTCCGTCCTCTTCACGAGGCTGTTGACTCATTGCATGACTGGATGCTAGCGATGGGGGCTTTCTGGAGCGGGAAGAAGCGGTGTTGGGTAGGCCTCTCCCGGACGCCTGTCGATCCTTTGGTTGTGCCTGATGATGGCGAAATGGGCGCTAGTGGAGCGGGCCTTCATGGATGTTTCTCTCCTCGTGCTAGGGCGAGTTCGGTGATCACGACTCTGGTAATGCAGATCATGCCTGATCTCCTGGAGTTGTGTGGTGGTGTGCTTCCACCTCCTTCCGCCGAGGAAGTGAGGCCCAACTCGCACGAGTCCTCGGATGTGGATTCTCCGCCATGTCAGACACTAGGCTTTGAGAAGTGTAGTGTTGTTAACATTGCAATCTATCTCGTCTGAGCCCGGCACACCGGTGGTTTCTATTGGTGATGGGATTGCTAAGTCTGGGCGGTTACCAACGGTGTCCGGATCTGTCGTCGCTAGAGAGGTTTTTGATTTTCTCGCCACCTTGGCTCTTACCTTCCCTAGATCCGTAATTGGTTGACGGGTGCCCTTAGTGTCGTGGCTTGTCGTTTTTGGCACGACGTTAGAGTCTCGTGTTCAGGTGTTTGTTAGTGTTGCTTTTTGGTTTGTGTGGGTGTGTTGGTTGTGTGAGCTTGGCCCAGTTGCTGTAGGTTTTCACTCGGTTTTCTCCTAAAACTCGAGCATACTCTTCTTAATTAATAAATGGGGCAAAGCTTTTGCCTCCGTTTTTAAAAAAAGTATTTCATGTCAATGTTGAAATTCTCAAAATGGGCTACTAATATGATCAGTTCCCAAATGGCTCACCTTTTTTTTTTTGGGAAAAAACCGATGGCTCTCACAGATATCATCTAGCTAATTGGGGCTTGATATGTCAGAAAAAGAATTTGGATAGATGGGAGCGCAAAATCTTTGAGATTTTAATTTGTGTCTCCTAGCCTTCGTGGGTTAGAAGGTACCATTGGAATAGTACCAAAATTTGGAATCAGATTGTTGATTCAAAGTATGACTTATATCAGAATATTTTTTGGGCTAAACAAAATAATGTTTCTCCTTTCTTAAGAGCTGTTCTGTGGGCAACCCAAGCTGCTAAAGTGGGCCATAGATGGAAAGCGGGTAAATGTAATAAAATCCTATTTTGGGAGGACATATGGTTCGGGCAATGTAGCATGGCCATTGTTTTCTGGGAATTATATGTGAGCTAATGAGCATCATGTCACTATTGATAGTGTTTGGAATGGATCTGATGATCGCTTTTAGAAGAACTATTTCTCCTATTCTTTACGGCCGCTGGTTAGACCTTGTCAACCTCATGACCACCATTTTCCTCAATGATGAGGAAGACATGCCTATCTGGATGTTCCACCCTTCCTGAAGAGCACTCGGTTAAATCCTTTTATGCAGTGGTTAATAACGGGGGATTGTTCTGATCCATACTCATGATATTTGGAAGCATTGTAGTCCTCCGAGAATTCATGTGTTTTTGTGGCTTTTAGCTAATAACAAAACCTTGACTAGGGATAATCTACACAAGCAGATCGTTCATGTTTGTTCTGTTTTGAACCCGAATCAGTGGACCATCTTTTCTTTAAATGCTATGTAGCTCAAAAGATTTGTAGGGTGTTGTCTATTGTTTTCAATGTTCAGTTAGGGTGCGATTTTGAATTGGTTGCCCATTAGCGGGTCAACAATAATAAAAATGCTGTTCTAAACTTATTTTGCTCTGCAGTGCTAATGGTCATTATGGTCTCTAAGAAATGAATTTTGTTTTCAGGGGCAAAGCTGTCAAGGCATGGACATGGTTTGGAGCAAAGTAGCTGTGGACTTAAGAAGATGTCGAGCTCTCTGCACATATGTGCATTCAACCTTATTGGACCGAAATGTGCTGTCAGTGGAGAGGACTAGGGTTGAACAATCCCAACAATGCCGACCGGGAAAGGAACAATCCCGACCGAGATTAAGAAACGGTCGGGATTGTTCCATTCCTAGTGCACAAAACAGACCAAGGGTTTGATTCAGACCAGGATTTGCAAGTTTAAAGTAAAAAAAAACTAGGATTATTTAGTTCAAGGTTCATTTTGCCGAACCTTTGCGTGCTCAGGTTCCAAGCCTGTGCTGACTCGTATATTAGCTAAGCTATCTTGGGAGCCCGAGAAATGTAAGGTTCGTACTTCCTCCCTTCTTCCGCGAATAAGTGTACGTTTAGTTGTTTCTTAAGTGAAACTTTTAAAATTTAACCAGATTTTATCTTGGAAGTTGGTTAAATTTTATAATGTTCGAATTGAGATATAGCTAAATCGTACACTGATTTAACCGGGTAGCTGAGATGGACCACTTAAGATGAGAATCGACTATCAGATCGGGCGAGTGACCAAATCACATAGCTGGCTAGCTTATCTATTGATCGAGCTAGGTTGCTTAGTTGTGCTGACATGTGTGCGCGTGGAGATCGATCAAGCGGGCGGTGCTTCTGCACAGGGATCCGCGATGTCCAACACGGATTCGGCCGCCCCAACAAGCTGCACGCGTGGACACAAGCAAAGTCGTGCGTGCCTGCCCTCGGCCTCTGCTCCAAGTAACCGCCTTCTCGATACCAGTAACCAAAACCAGCTAACACGTACTCTCTGTAGCTAGTCAGTGCAACAGTATTAAACTGATCAGAGTCTGACTGTAATACGAAGCATCTGGCATGCATCGACCATGTGTTATCCTCGTCAGTCGTCACGTTCATCGATTGTTTTCTCCCCGGTTCGGTTTTACCGGTACCACGCAGAGCGTTTCCAGGCACGTGATCCTGGTACGGAGGAAACTTGTATATACGTTGATTCCCAAAGTCCATGTTACAATTGGCAGTGGACGGCCGGCGCCAGTTGTGGCTGCAGGCAGCATTAGCCATCGGTAATTAGCTGTTTATGTACTGTTATCTATCTGGTAGCTGGTAAACTGAAACCTCAGATCGATTATGTATGAGTCCCCCCCCCCCCCGCGCAAGGGATGAATATTAGATATAGTGATTAATGGTGGGGAGATTGATCAACATTGTAACAATAAAGCATTATGCAATGTAGCGGGACTGATGCTAATTAAACTATGATAGATCATCGTGCTTGTATAGTATATTTCAGTTAAGCAGCTATAGCTGTTGCATATGCAGTGCTACATATGGTTATGGCCTAGCTAAATTATGCGATTACGAGTTTCCAGGAAAAAGTTATATGTGCAAGGGCTTGGCATTGGATACAGGATTAGGGGGATAGCAAGATCAATCATCAACGTTTTAGCATATGTAGCATTATGCATTGTAGCGGCAGTAATGCTGATTAAGTTACTATGATAGGTCGTCGTGCTTTGTATAGTGTAGTTCAATTAAGCAGCTTAACTATACCTGATGCAGTGCTACGTATGGCCTAGCTAGATTATGTATGAGTTTCCCCGAAAAAAAAATGTGTGCAAGGGATCGGCATTAGATACATGATTAGTGATAGGAAGACGAATCAACAACGTAACGATGATTAGTGATATGCATGTAGCGGCAGTAATGCTCGCGATCGCTAAATTATGATAGATGATCGTGCTTAGCTATAGCTATTGCATATGCAGTGTTATGGCCTAGCTAGATCCCAGATCGTGATACAGCTCCTGATTAGATTTAAGGTGAAAGATTATCTGGTCGGTTGCAAGTTTGCAAGTGGCAGCACATAATACAGCTAGCACAGTCAGCTGGCTGCGGCCCTATAACTCGGCCCCACACATTATATTACCGCCACCCTCTGATCAGAGTTCTCTGAGCCTCTGACTTAGATCTCTACTGCGTGCGTATGTATCACAACACTATCAGTCTTTTCTAATTACTTGGCATGCCGGTAGTAGAGACACAGTATCCCTGAAAATCTTGCCTTTGGAGATTTATTTTCCTTGTTTTTAGTCATCTTTACAGAAAGGAAAATGTAAATAATACGGCCTAGGGATCGATTAGGCCAGTAGCTCCTTTCATTAGCGACAATTTTTTTACTTTTTTTTCGAAGGGCCACAATTTTTGTACTTTGGCATCGCCCGGTTGAGTTTTTGCTCTTTTCCGGCTACTAGTTAGATACTCAGACGCATGGAAACACCAACAAATTAAACCAAATCACAAAAAATGCTGAGTAATCTTGTCTTAGCCGCAAAAAGGTTGCGTTGGATTTTTTGTTTGTATATTTCAAACGGCCTGTCTCAACTCTCAACCATCCTCTGCGAAATCTCAGCATGTGCGGCCGTTCCTAAAGCTGTACCTGAACGAAATTTTCTTTCACTGCCACAGCCCACAGGGAAAAAATAATAAGGAATCTTTGTACCAAGAAAATAAAATAGCACAACGATCAAGTTGCGCTTATGCGTGAGTCGTGAGGTCGATTCTCAAGCATGCAGCTAGCATGCATGGGAATCTCAAGGGTGGACGGCGCGCCGGAGATGCCATTGCCAGACTAGGCGAATGTCCAAGCTTCCTTCAACGACTCTGGGACATGACCTAAGTGATTAGTGGTGAAAACGAAGTTAGCTACAAGCAACTTCACAAATAATTTATCGATCAGTGTGTTGTTGGGTAGGATGGGTTAATTAACGGTGTGCAGGTTGGATCGGTTGATCGACCTGCCAGGCGTGATAGCACAATGCAATCTGCGTCCGGGTTGTTGATTTGTTAATTTAGCCTAGCTAATTTGTCTAGAAGCAAATCGAACAGCTAAAGGTTAGAGAGAGGACAAGCTAGGGAACAATTTGATCATCATCACTATGTGTTTGGTACGAGGGCGCATCATCCCGCACTAGAATTACGACCGGAAATTGGGGCTTTCACCGTAACAACTTATTCCTCAAGCTAGCCTGGCATGCAATGTATCAGACGCAATTGCTCTGATAATTTTTGTTGCGATGCCATCCGTGTCACACCGAACCGAACGATACGTCGACTGAATGCCGCCATGTATATGCCCCGCCTAACTCGAACACTTGCACCGTAGTCCACTGGACGTTGACTTCCGAGCTATAGCAATTCTGCGAGTTATGTAAGTGCAATTAATTTCTGAGAAGTGTGGCACACGAATGCACGCATTACCCTCTTGCAGGGAACACCAACCCAAAACACAGAAGCATCGGAACAAAGTGATTATTACACGGGTAGTAGTAACAAATTTTAACCAGGCTGTTGACCACCAGAAGCATCAGAACCACCAGAATTGCAGTTAACCTAAGACAAATCAAAAGCTACACTGAAGGTTTTTTAGATTTACAGAAAATCCCAGTAAAGGCCATGGATGAGCAGCAGTAAGCACATGAAGATTAACTGTGGGATTTTGGGTTGAGTCACGGAGAAGCTACAGGGAAAGCACGGAATCTTCTTCACCCTCTGTATCTTGGGGGATGGGGCTGCTTGGAAGCTTCAACCCTGCAGCACAGGAGCAGCATGTCAATTCTATCTGGAGCCTCGAAAGGCGGAAGCTATACAAGCTAGGTCATGTTGATCGACGTGCTACTCTTCCGGGGGCCGGTGAACTGATCAGATCAATCATGGGACGTCCGATCTGATCTATCACCAGAAACCTCACCGCCGACCTCGTCCTGTACGCGTCATACTGCAACAGTGCACGAACACTGGATCTAGCTGCATCGCTAGGTACGTAGGCGCACACCAGTTGAGAAAAAGAACAGAATCCGGTGCGCGTCCGATTTTTACAATCACTAGGAAGACTGCCCGTGCGTTGCACCGGGAGATATCTTTAACATTCTACAGTTGTGGCGGTATTCTAGTTGCTCAGGAATCGCCTATGCTCTTTGTTAACGTCGGACATCTCAACCTTCGTCCTCATCATGCATTCTGGGAGAATCTCATGATACTAAATGGTGGTCACATTTTCCTCTATTCATGGCACATAAGCAATCCTACAAATATTGTGTGTCCCACGCCGCGCCAACAAATAATATTGCACACTTGTAATGATGTTTTTTTTTTCAAAATAGGGATATGACCCCGGCTCAATAATGACGGTTGTTGCCACCCTTAAATTTTGAAAGATATAAATCCAAACTAATTAGAGTTAGTACACGCATAATATTGTGGTAACGGTTCAGTTTAATTCAATTTTTGCCCGACAATGTTTTTTAATAATTTTATCTAATCTAATATGTCCCTTTCTATATTTTTTTGTTACGACATGTGAGGTTTGCATTACTGCTGCCAATCTAGCATAAAACAAAACAAACGGAAAGCGATGTTAATAAATATTCCCTCCGTCTAAAGATAAGTATCTTAGTTTACATCCGTATCTAAAAAAGTTGAGCCATTTATTTTTGGATGGAGGTAGTACTAAAGTAATTAGTTATGCTCATATGCTACTGGAAGTAAGCTGGAGAGAAACAAAACGGGTATTCTTGTTTGCAGCTGCTAATTCCTGCCACCGCTTTGAATCTCTTCTAGTTATTCCAAGACTTTTGGTCGACCACCATTAGTCCATTAGTGTAGTCCACCTATTGTAGCACTACACCACAATATGCACTACTGAATTTCTTATTTGCACGTGTAGCTTCTCAGATATACAAATAGGAATTCTTCACTTACAGATCCACAGATATACATTTCACAAAGAAGGAAAGAAAACAATAAAGAGATAGCTTGGACCAGTTTTGCAAGAAGTATTTCAGAATCAAACGAAATAAAGAAGAAGGTAGTAAAATCAATCTGGTCTGCACACATGAGGATTAATTATTACAGTATCAGGCTGCATCGCCGTTTGGAGCTCATTGTTTCATGTTGAGGATCCCATATAGTACTCATTGAAGTGATGAACTGTCTCTAGATATCTGATGATCTCAGGGTTCCACAACAACATTGCCAACATATAAAATTCTTGCTGAAATATATGGTGATCTCTTCTGATGGTCTCTTCCATGTAACTTCATCTCATGGTTCTGCAAGTGCATTTTATGTCTTTATCACATACGCCAACTGATAAAATTATCTTTTGATGCAATGGCCTCATGCAGACAACCACCACCATGGCGGCTGCTCTGAATCACCCCTCCCGATGGTGCTATTGACTTTGAGCAGAAACTGCCCTGGTCCTTTGGTGACGTACGGGACCCTGAATTGGGGCCGGAGGAGCTAGGAGCGGACCTGTTCTACGAGATGTGGATCGCCTGCTTCATCTCTGCTGAAGCAAGCACGAACCAGGCCACACTGCTGGGCCGCCAGTCTCGCGTCATGTGGAGGTAGCAGCGATGTGTCCTGATGGTTATCGCTGGGCGTGGATCCCCCTGTGCAAGGATAGGAATAGGACTCAACAGCAGGAGGTCGCGGCACAGCTTGGCAGCGTCGTACACTTTGCCGGCGCGCAGTCCGGCGTCCTGATCCGTCTTAACGCCGCTGCGTCGGCCGTGATAATCACCTCCGCCTGTCGGGCCCCGGGCGCCGCCCACGGTGATCCTACGAGCCGCTCGGGTGCATCTTCGCCGATGCCTCACGCCCTCACCCTGCAGCCGCCGCCGTGCCGATGGAGGTCGTGGTTTCTTCATGCAGCAGCCGGACGAGGCGAATCTCAATTCCTTCGCCATCGCTGGAGTCATCGTGATTTCAAAACGCTTGCCGTGGCGTCGTCGACTTTGCTTATGTCTGGCATGGTTATTTCTTGATCTCTAGTCGAGCTTGTGTTTCTGATTTCCGATGACGGTTCTCGTTCGTTTGGTGGGAAAAGAAGAAACAGAACGAACCAGTAAGTATTTTCATGTATTATGCGATTTGGTGGGAGGGTAAAACTGTCCAAAAAAGTGTTGGACCAAGGAAACAATCATCTCTTTATTATTAGGTATAGAATACCATATACTAACTCTGTCCATAAAAAACATCGCACGTTCATCTAAATTTGGTTATATTTAGGGCATCTCCAGCGAAATCGTCTGGACATCCGTTTGCGTCGGGGGTGGCTCCAGCGGCACGACACATAATTTTTTTTCATTCATGAAGCCATAATTTTATATTAATAAAAAACATAAAAATGCCAGAAAGGCGTGCTAAAAGTAGGTGTTGCCTACTGGTCGTCGTCGCTGAAGAGGTCAATCAACTCCGACGTTGGCCATGGAAGCTCGTACGCCGGCGGTGGAGGGGGTACCGCCGCATGGGCAGGAGGTTGTTGCCAGGGATCCCACGCAGGAGCAGCAGGCGGAGCGTGGTCGTTGGAACGCGTCGGCGTGGCCGGAGGAGTCGCCGGCCTCCCCTGCGCGAGTGCTGACTCGCGGAGCTGGATTGCGAGCCCATCCCTCAAAGCGAGCTCGTTGAGCTCGTCCTGCTCGATGTTGGTCAGTGCCATGGCAATGGCCTCCTCCTCGGAAATGTCCGACGGCTGGGTCTCCGATCCCACGCCGCCCGCCGTCGTCATGGTCGTTCTCTGCCATGGTCACGTCCTCGTCCTTGTCCTCGTCCTCCTGGTCGTTCTCTTCTTCTTCTGCGGCGATCTCGCGCTCGAAGTAGTCTACGTCGGTGAGGTAGCTAGCGCAGCGGCGCGCGTCGAACTCCCACGACCCGAATGAAATTCAGTTGTAGGAGTTCAGCGCGTACGCCAGATCCTCCCGTAGATCCGGCGGCAAGATCGCTCGGCGGTGACGCACCTCGTCCCGCCGCTCTCGGCCCTCGCGCGGCACGGGGGGAACCGGCACGCGCCTCGAGTTGAGGTACCAGCCCCTTTCCGGCAAGTTCGCGTCCGGCCATGGTACCGGCCAGTTCTCCTCCCATAGCTGCCGCACGAAGTCGACGCGGACGTACCGGCCGACCCGTGCCTTCTTGCCGGACCGCCAGCCGCTAGACTCGTGGTCGTTCTTGGTCTTGCGGCAGCATTTCTTCCCCATGGCGTCGGTGGGGTGGATACCGTGGGATGTAGCAATGGTTTGGTCGAGGAAATGGCCGCCGACAGCGTCCCTTTAAGAGGCTCGGACGCCATCTCGCCTTCAATGGCCTGCCACTGCAATGCCGCCTCGCTGCGCACGCTCGCTCACGGAAGCCAAGGCGCACCATTAACGCGGCCCTGCAAAGGCTGCAGCGCGCCGCTCACAAGTATTGCCGCGGAAGACGATGCAGTTGTGTCCCTGCTAGGCGGGCCCGTGCGAGGACCGAGCGGATACTTTCCGCGTCCGTCGAGCGTCCGCGGAGACGCAAACCTGACGCAAATTTGGGCCAGGTTTGCGTCTCCGCGGATGGCCCGGTCACTATGCGTCCCGCCGCTGGAGGTAGTGCCAGACGTATTTCCGGTCACGGCGGACACAAACAATCGCTTAGCGTCCATTTGCGTCGCGCCGCTGGAAATGCCCTTATTTGAATCTACACAAACTCTAACATCCTTTAATAAACAGAGGGAGTATATATAAATATAATAGCAAATCGTACGTGGTAGAGATAATAAGTTAACTCTAGCGATTATAAAATAAAGTCAAAAAAGAGCAAATTTTGTAGGTGTAAGCTCTTTTCTCTTTCATGACACAATCTTACTTCTCGGAGGCATCGAAACGTAGATCCGAAATCAACAAAGGTTCTCTCATCATTTTGAGTTGAGCCGCAACAACAAGGCTACCCTGTGCACCGCGTAAGCATTAAAGTAGTAAATCAACGGCAAGAGTAAAGACACCAGTATAATAGGGAAGCCGTCGCTGGGAGCCGAGAGTAGAATCACCATTATCGAAAATGTAGTAGTCGAGACAAATATTGCCAGGACAAACCTCCTCGTGGCAAATATGAGAAAAGATTAAAAAAAAAACGTTCTAACAAAGCAATATCTAAAGGCCCATACATACATAAATTTAATCTTGCAACACCACCAGTAACGTCGGGAAGAAGATCTCGTTGTCGAAAAATGGGCCGAGGATCACTTATTGTAGGTAATGGCATCTCCAATGAGTCAGAGGTAAAAAAGAAGATCCCTAACATAATCTATTAAAAGTATTCTTTTTTTTATTAAAATCTCTAGACATAGATCGGATTCCCGATCCCTCCCGACGCCAGTGATGCAATCAGGAGGAGGGAAAACCAACCTATGGAGAAAGCCAAGGTGGAGGGGGCGCTAGATTTCTGTAGGAGGGGGTTAGGTTTAACTGTATGAGACATAATACTTGTCTAGCTAGTATAAGAGCATCTCCATTCGCGTCCCCTAGAGTGATTTGGGACGCGCCAGACAATCGATCGCCCCCATCCGCATGCCCCAATGGCCGGTCGTCCGATGCCCTAGCCCGTCCCCGCTACACAAGGATCGGTGCGGACGTTCCGGGCGCAACACTGAGAGGCATGACAAGTGGCGGGCATGTCATGTTAGTGACACATGATTGCCACGTGGCATTTTCGTCGCCTTAATCACGTCGCTTACATCTGGCCAAGTCGCATTAATAAATGGTTGCACCGGTTTCTCAACGACGTTGCAGTTTGCCTACACGCACAGAGAGGCATCTCATCCCATTGTGACAGCTTGTCGCACATGGCCATGGGCACCGGCCTTTACCATCGCCCCCTGCCTTCCCATTGTGTATAAATTGGTCAGTTCGCCCTCCACCTTCTCTCCCCAGGGGGGTCGGTCGCGGCTGCTGTAGTCGATCATCATCACCTACGCGGTCACTGCCGCCGATGGAGGAGGAGACGAACTACTTCCACGATGTTGAGTTCTTCGAGTTCGTCGTCATCATCCTTGAAGACCCTTTTGGCAAAAAACGAGGGTCCGGAGAAGTTCTTGCGGTTTCTCGACAACCGGGAGCCAATCTATGTGTAGTCACGGGAGGCCCGTTGCGGTTTTTTCCGGTGGCCCGTCGAGGTCCTATTCGACAGGCAATACCTGATGTACCTTCACAATGGCTGGGAGGAGTTCGCCCGTGTCCACAACCTGGAGGTCGGTTGGAATCTGAACTTCATGTATGAAGGTGGCTGCGAGCATCGCGTGAAGGTGTTTGATGGCAAGATGTACCGCAAGCACTACCATAACAACAACGTAAGCGACGGTAGCAACATCGATTATGCACAAAAGCCTCTAGTTTACGTTTCAAGATGACATCGAAGGTGTTCGATGATGGTCGCTATGTTTTACTTATATTTCCTTCTATGTAAGTGATTGAGTCATGTATAAAATATTAACAATACCTACTCCTGCTATTAAACAAAAAATAATTAAGGAATTTGGGCACCTTCTCCTTGGTCACTGATTCTATTATTATATGATCTAACAAATCTCGTAGTGGTCTAAGGAAACAAAATGGAAAATACACAAAGTAGCCTAAATATGGGAGCAATTCACTTCAAAACTAATTTAATAAAGGATTACATTGTTATTAGGGATAGGTCACGAGAAATACTGTCTATTTGATTTTAGTTAACTATCGAACATACTTGGTGTTACTAAAAATAATTATATTATACCATGAGTTTGGAATGTTTATACTATATCCAATTTTGCTTGCTTACCTTTCCTTTCGTACTTCCCAAATTAATCTTTTTTACCTCACCGACGGTGCCGCTGACATTAACCTTTTTTTACCAATGCAACCAAAACGAATACACTATCAATCTTCTTCGTATTATGTAGTAGCAACATATTGGCTCTAGACGACTTAAACCAAAAGGTCAATTTTTATTTATACTACACTTTTTTATCTATTTAAAAATTTATATTAACATAAAATTCGAACTAATTCAGTTTTAATACATTTAGCATTATTATTGCATAACATTGTTGATAAATAGATGGTATGGCATTATTGATTTTACATACTAACACATGGAAATAAAACATAAATTATACCTAAGTTTGATTTTACAATGATATTGTCAAGATATTTCTTTTCAACTTTGCATATCTATATTAGCTTGTTCCTTCTCTCTAGTAATTTATTTCTATATATTGTATTAGTTAGTTCTAGTATTCTATTATATAGCGGTCTCATCTTTGTGTGAGTTCCTTTTCGTGATAAAATTTTGGAATGAGTGCTGCATTTCTTTACCACTCAATATTTTTTCACGTGACAGATTCTCTTAATTAGATCTAAAAGAGTATCATGAAATTAAATTACATGTCTATAGATATTAAGCTACGCGAGTTTGAATAATTCTATATATATGTGTGTTCGCATATATTTAAAATACTTAACCACGTAGAGAGCTCAAAAGTGTCTAATCTAACAAGTATCTTCATAGAGGTCTCTGGTGTCGATTGGCTATCAAAAGATGTAAGTGAATAGTAAATAAAGAGTATGTAATGTTTTGCCCCATTGGCATTGATGGTTTTGTAGTTCACTTCGTAGTCAAATATGTCCTACGTATCTGTGTGGACATGTAATAAACGGGAAAAATACATGCCCGCTCCATACTTGTATCGAAATAGCACATGTAAGTATAAAAAACTATCCATATAGCTCTTCCTTAGGTGATCCACCGTCTGGAAAAAATTTAAGAATGCGCCCATGAAAATAATAAAAAGAATAACTAAAAACAGTCGGCTGATTCAATGAATTTAGCAATCGGTCGCGCTGCGGTCTCCACCCACTCTTCCGTCTTCACTTGTTGCTGCTCATCCTCTGTTCCCGGTAACATGGTTGATGCTCATCTACCCTCCTTGCGCCAATTGTTCATGCGTTGTAAACCACACCGCCCTTCGCTTGCTGCTACTCGTCCTTCTTGTTGGTTGCTTCTCCTGCGCTTCGTAGGGTGAAGGTCGGTGAGCTCGCCATGTATGCCACCAGGTCTAGAGAAACTATGCTTACGATTGGATTCGGTAAGCTGTCACCTGATACTGCTTAGGTGGCGGGAGGGGAGGGGGTGTGCTTCGTTGATCTTAATTCATGCCTGGCATGATTGCAATTTATGAAGTTCAGGCATCCATTGTTGATGGTGATAGGTTAGAAATCAATTTTTTTGAAACTCGGTAAGAATTTTTTACATGCTGATGAGTATATTTTTAGCATGTTTTTGCATTATTATTTTATCCATATATCATCGAGTAGCAGTAGGATTTTTGTATTTCACCACGCTACCGGGCTCTTTTATGCTTGTCTACACAGGATCTCAAAATAATAAGTCAATAATGAAATATCAATGGAAACTGTTATTTTTTTGGCATTTTGAAGTGATAGAAATCATTTTTGCACTTAATCATGCACCTGGGTGAAAGAACAATGCGAGGAAAACTTCTAGCAGCTTTAACGGGCATCGGTACGGGCAAGCCCGTCTGTACCGTCCTCCTGTACCACCCTCCAGAAGCACCGTCTCGTCAAAAACTTTCATCTCCCGCAGACGGATCAGAGATCAGACACACACAGCTTCGCA
Source organism: Lolium perenne (assembly GCF_019359855.2). Classification (NCBI taxonomy): domain Eukaryota; kingdom Viridiplantae; phylum Streptophyta; class Magnoliopsida; order Poales; family Poaceae; genus Lolium; species Lolium perenne. The sequence continues at coordinate 316,669,945 of NC_067247.2, forward strand.
AATCGAGAAACACCGCCCTAGATCAGATGTCAAGAAGGAACTTTGGAGAAGACAAAATCCGGGCTGCTACGTGGATCCTCGGAGGACAAGGCATCATCCCCTTCATCATCATCAACCACTGCACCTCCACCATCATCATCCTTCAACCATAGTTGTAATCTTGATTGCTATTGTGGATTGTATTCAAATTTGTTCCATTCCTTTAATTACTTCCACAAGATTATGATGATGTTCTTGATTGTCTCCATGTGTGAGTAGTCATATTAGTTCTTGGGGAGATGGGGAAACCCTAGCATGGATATGACATAAATCTAAGATGATCTATGATTTTAAGTATTAAGGTGTGTTAGTTTTCTCTCTTGATATTATGTGTTGTGCACCATGTAATATATGTCTTATGGTCTTGAGAGGGAACTACTCTTTGAAGTGTGGTGAAGTGAATGGCGGGAAGTGACACTACCGTATCGGCGCTTTGACACATGAATAAGGGGATAAGAGGGATTTACAAAGCTCATATCGATAACTGCGGGGTAAAGCCCTTAATAGTAATAGTCAATATGTTGCTTGCAGAAGGCTAGCTGCTGTGGTTATTTAGAGATGCGATGACCGATGGCTTTTTGGGCGCATCTTATTACGGAGCTCTCCCACACACAGCATGCTTAAAAGAATATTTTATCTTAATTAACATGAATCCTAGTGCTAGAGGTGGATCCAATAATCCCTGAGAACACTTTGTCTTATTAAGTTTCAACCTATTTATTATAATGTTTTACTGCTTTATTTACTTTATTTGCAACCATTTACAACACCCCCCATTTAAGCATTTTGAGATTAGAAAACGATTAATAAGTAATCTTTAGTAGAAAGTAGCAAGGGGCATTAAGACCCTAATCAGTAGCTCCTCGTGATTCGACACTCTTATTTCGAAACCAGGTACAACCGATCCATGTTCTTACAGTTATCACATGCACATCATGTTACGATATATATCTTAGGTGTGCTTCATGTGATTATCTCATGTGGCATTTTTTATCTGTTGTGTCCATTGTTCATATAGTTTTTTTTTTACTTTTGGGTTTTAAAAACATATGTACAGATCAAGAGAGAAAAAAATGTGGATTTGTATTGGAAGTAATTTAATTCGTTTAATCCACTCCATAAGATTATGATGATGTTCTCGATTGCTTCCATGTGTGATAAGTCATATTAGTTCTTGGGGAGATGGAGAAACCCTAGTATGAATATGAGATGAATCTAAGATGATTTATGATTTTAAGTATTAATGTGTGTTAGTTCTCTTTGTTGATATTATGTGTTGTGCACCATGTAATATTTGCCTTATGGTCCCGAGAGGGAACTACCCTTTGAAGTGTGGTAAAGTGAACGGCGAGAAGTGACATTACCATATTGACACTTTAACACGTGAATGAGGGGGATAAGAGGGATTAACTAAGCTCACATCTATAGCCACGAGGTTAAACCCTTAATAGCAATAGTCAATATGTGGCTTGCACAAGATGTGGTTATTTAGAGATGCGATGACCGATGGCTTTTTGGGCGCATCTTATTATGGATCTCTCCCACACACAATATGCTTAAAAGCATATTTTATCTTAATTAACATGAATCCTAGTGCTAGAGGTGGATCCAATAATCTCTGAGAACATTTTATCTCATTAAGTTTCAACATATTTCTTATAATGGTTTTACTGCTTCATTTACTTTATTTGCAACCATTTACAACACCCCCTTTTAAGCATTTTGAGATTAGAAAATAATTATTAAATAATCTTTAGTAAAAAATAACAAGGGGCATTAAGACCCTAACCAGTAGCTCCTCGTGGTTCGATACTCTTATTTCGAAACTAGCTACAACCAATCTGTGTTCTTGCAGTTATCAAGCTATTTTCTGGAGCCATTGCTGGGGAGGTCAGCACTTTTGGTCTTTGTTCTTAGTTCCTTATCTATTATTGTTTTTACTAAAGTTGTTCGATAGTTGCAGGTAATACCATGGCCGCTCTCGGGCTTATTATGAATAAGCTTGATGCAGTTGAATACCTCAGGAGATTCAACCGAGGGTTCGTTAAGGAATTCCCCAATGGGAGTGACATAGAGTATTCTATTCATCCATGTTTTATAGCTATATGAAGGAGAATAGTTTTGCAGGAGATGATCCCGATGAGGATCCTTATAGTCATTTGCATTCTTTTACTGAGCTGTGTTGGATAATTAAATTGAGAAACTATATTGATGATGAACTAAAACTTTAATTGTTTAGTCAATCTCTAACCAACACTGCCATTATCTTGGTATAGAACTTGCCCTGCAGAAAAGATTGATACTTGGGAGAATCTTATGAAGGAATTTATATTTCGGTTCTATCCCAAAGTTAAGTCCGCTGAAGCAAGAAGGTCTATAACAAATTTCAAGAATCGTCGTGACGAAAGCTTAACGAGAGCATACCTCAGGTTCAAAGGTACAGTACAAAAATGTTCCCATCATGATTTACCACCTCGATATGTGATACGTCTCCGACGTATCGATAATTTCTTATGTTCCATGCCACATTATTGATGATATCTACATGTTTTGTGCACACTTTATGTCATATTCGTGCATTTTCTGGAACTAACCTATTAACAAGATGCCGAAGTGCCAGTTCCTGTTTTCTGCTGTTTTTGGTTTCAGAAATCCTAGTAACGAAATATTCTCGGAATTGGACGAAATCAACGCCCAGGTTCCTATTTTGCCCGGAAGCATCCAGAACACACGAGAACCGCCAGAGAGGGGGCACAGGCCCACCAAACCCTAGGCCGGCGCGGCCAAGGGGGGGCCCGCGCCCCCCTATAGTGTCGGCGCCCCTTCGACCTTCTGACGCCGCCTCTTCGCCTATTTAAGGGTCCTCGACCTAAAACCTCGATACGAAAAAAGCCACGGTACGAGAAACCTTCCAGAGCAGCCGCCATCGCGAAGCCAAGATCTGGGGGACAGGAGTCTCTGTTCCGGCACGCCGCCGGGACGGGGAAGTGCCCCCGGAAGGCTCCTCCATCGACACCACCGCCATCTTCATCACCGCTGCTGTCTCCCATGAGGAGGGAGTAGTTCTCCATCGAGGCTCGGGGCTGTACCGGTAGCTATGTGGTTCATCTCTCTCCTATGTACTTCAATACAATAATCTCATGAGCTGCCTTACATGATTGAGATTCATATGATGATGCTTGTAATCTAGATATCGTTATGCTAGTCAAGTGAATTTTACTTATGTGATCTCCGGAGACTCCTTATCCCACGTGTGTAAAGGTGACAGTGTGTGCACCGTGTGGGTCTCTTAGGCTATATTTCACAGAATACTTATTCACTGTTATGAATGGCATAGTGAAGTGCTTATTTATATCTCTTTATGATTGCAATGTGTTTTGTATCACAATTTATCTATGTGCTACTCTAGTGATGTTATTAAAGTAGTTTATTCCTCCTGCACGGTGTAATGGTGACAGTGTGTGCATCCGTGTTAGTACTTGGCGTAGGCTATGATTGTGATCTCTTGTAGATTATGAAGTTAACTATTGCTATGATGGTATTGATATGATCTATGCCTCCTTTCGTAGCGTGAAGGTGACAGTGTGCATGCTACGTTAGTACTTGGTTTAGTTGTGTTGATCTGTCGTGCAGTCTAAGGTTATTTAAATATGAACATTGAATATTGTGGAGCTTGTTAACTCCGGCATTGAGGGTTCGTGTAATCCTACACAGTTAGTGGTGTTCATCATCCAACAAGAGGGTGTAGAGTATGCATTTATCTATTCTGTTATGTGATCAAAGTTGAGAGTGTCCACTAGTGAAAGTCTAATCCCTAGGCCTTGTTCCTAAATACTGCTATCGCTGCTTGTTTACTGTTTTACTGCGTTACTACTGCTGCGTTACTACTGCTTGTTTACTGTCCTGGGCAAAGCACTTTTCTGGTGCCGTTGCTACTACTCATACTTATTCATACCACTTGTATTTCACTATCTCTTCGCCGAACTAGTGCACCTATTAGGTGTGTTGGGGACACAAGAGACTTCTTGCTTTGTGGTTGCAGGGTTGCATGAGAGGGATATCTTTGACCTCTTCCTCCCTGAGTTCGATAAACCTTGGGTGATCCACTTAATGGAAAACTTGCTGCTGTTCTACAAACCTCTGCTCTTGGAGGCCCAACACTGTCTACAGGAAAAGGAGGGGGCGTAGACATCAAGCTATTTTCTGGCGCCGTTGCCGGGGAACGAAGGAAAGCTACACCATTTCCTCCCTCGTCAACAGTGCGCCAGTCCTGGACAGCATCAAGTATTTTCTGGCGCCGTTGCCGGGGAGGAAAGGTAAAAGGCACTCATACTCCGGTTCCAGGTAACAGTACTTTCCTGGCGCCATTGTGTTTGTGCTCGAAGCTATTTCCTTTAGATCCTGCAATTGCATCTTTTTGTTTCTTGTTTACACTAGTTAGGCATAATGGAAAACAACAAAAATATGAGAGATCTTTATGAACTTTATCTTGAATTAGGACATGATGTGTTTGAAGAGAGAATTAAAAAACCCATGGAACTTTATATGCATGCTAATGGGAATGTTATTAATATGAATGCTTTGAACACTATTGTTGCTAATGCTATGGAAAATTCTAAGCTTGGGGAAGCTGGTTTTGATGATCATGATCTTTTTAGTCCCCCAAGCATTGAGGAGAAAATTTACTTTGATGATACTTTGCCTCCTATTTATGATGATTATAATGATAGTAGCCTTTTGGTGCCGCCTACTATGGAGAGTAAATTTGATTATGATTACAATATGCCTCCTATATTTGATAGCTACTTTGTTGAATTTGCTCCCACTACAACTAATAAAATTGATTATGCTTATGTGGAGAGTAATAATTTTATGCATGAGACTCATGATAAGAATGCTTTATGTGATAGTTATATTGTTGAGTTTGCTCATGATGCTACTGAAAGTTATTATGAGAGAGGAAAATATGGTTGTAGAAATTTTCATGTTACTAAAATGCCTCTCTATGTGCTGAAATTTTTGAAGCTACACTTGTTCTATCTTCCTATGCTTGTTACTTTTTTCTTCATGAACTTGTTTATTTACAAGATTCCTATGCATAGGAAGCATGTTACACTTAAATGTGTTTTGAATTTGCCTCTTGATGCTCTCTTTTGCTTCAAATTCTATTTCTTGCGAGTGCATCATTAAAACTGCCGAGCCCATCTTAATGGCTATTAAGAAAGAACTTCTTGGGAGATAACCCATGTGTTATTTTGCTACAGTACTTTGTTTTATATTTGTGTCTTGGAAGTTGTTTACTACTGTAGCAACCTCTCCTTATCTTAGTTTGGTGTTTTGTTGTGCCAAGTAAAGTCGTTGATAGTAAGGTTCATACTAGATTTGGATTACTGCGCAGAAACAGATTTCTTTGCTGTCACGAATCTGGGCAAAATTCTCTGTAGGTAACTCAGAAAATTATGCCAATTTACGTGAGTGATCCTCAGATATGTACGCAACTTTCATTCAATTTGAGCATTTTCATTTGAGCAAGTCTGGTGCCTCAATAAAATTCGTCTTTACGGACTGTTCTGTTTTGACAGATTCTGCCTTTTATTTCGCATTGCTTCTTTTGCTATGTGGGATGGATTTCTTTGTTCCATTGACTTCCAGTAGCTTTGGGCAATGTCCAGAAGTGTTAAGAATGATTATGTCACCTCTGAACATGTGAATTTTTGATTATGCACTAACCCTCTAATGAGTTGTTTCGAGTTTGGTGTGGAGGAAGTTTTCAAGGATTAAGAGAGGGAGATGATACAACATGATCAAGGAGAGTGAAAGCTCTAAGCTTGGGGATGCCCCGGTGGTTCACCCCTGCATATATCAAGAAGACTCAAGCGTCTAAGCTTGGGGATGCCCAAGGCATCCCCTTCTTCATCAACAACATTATCAGGTTCCTCCCCTGAAACTATATTTTTATTCGGTCACATCTTATGTACTTTACTTGGAGCATCTGTTTGTTTGTTTCTATTTTTGTTTTGTTTGAATAAATGATTGTGTGGGATAGAGACACGCTCCGCTGGTTCATATGAACACATGTGTTCTTAGCTTTTAATTTTCATGGCGAAGGTTGAAACTTCTTCGTTAAATTGTTGTATGGTTGGAATTGGAAAATGATACATGTAGTAATTGCTATAATGTCTTGGATAATGTGATACTTGGCAATTGTTGTGCTCATGTTTAAGCTCTTGCATCATATACTTTGCACCCATTAATGAAGAAATACATAGAGCATGCTAAAATTTGGTTTGCATATTTGGTCTCTCTAAGGTCTAGATAATTTCTAGTATTGAGTTTGAACAACAAGGAAGACGGTGTAGAGTCTTATAATGTTTTCAATATGTCTTTTATGTGAGTTTTGCTGCACCGCTTCATCCTTGTGTTTGTTTCAAATAGCCTTGCTAGCCTAAACCTTGTATCGAGAGGGAATACTTCTCATGCATCCAAAATACTTGAGCCAACCACTATGCCATTTGTGTCCACCATACCTACCTACTACATGGTATTTCTCCGCCATTCCAAAGTAAATTGCTTTAGTGCTACCTTTAAATTTCCATTCTTCACCTTTACAATATATAGCTCATGGGACAAATAGCTTAAAAACTATTGTGGTATTGAATATGTACTTATGCACTTTATCTCTTATTAAGTTGCTCGTTGTGCGATAACCATGTTCACTGGGGACGCCATCAACTACTCTTTGTTGAATATCATGTGAGTTGCTATGCATGTTCGTCTTGTCTGAAGTAAGAGCGATCTACCACCTTATGGTTAGAGCGTGCATATTGTTAGAGAAGAACATCGGGCCGCTAACTAAAGCCATGATCCATGGTGGAAGTTTCAGTTTTGGACATATATCCTCAATCTCATATGAGAAAATTAATTGTTGCTACATGCTTATGCATAAAAGATGAGTCCATTATCTGTTGTCTATGTTGTCCCGGTATGGATGTCTAAGTTGAGAATAATCAATAGCGAGAAATCCGATGCGAGCTTTCTCCTTAGACCTTTGTACAGGCAGCATAGAGGTACCCCTTTGTGACACTTGGTTAAAACATGTGCATTGCGATGATCCCGGTAGTCCAAGCTAATTAGGACAAGGTGCGGGCACTATTAGTATACTATGCATGAGGCTTGCAACTTGTAAGATATAATTTACATGATACATATGCTTTATTACTACCGTTGACAAAATTGTTTCTTGTTTTCAAAATCAAAGCTCTAGCACAAATATAGCAATCGATGCTTTCCTCTTTGAAGGACCATTCTTTTACTTTTATTGTTGAGTCAGTTCACCTATTTCTCTCCACCTCAAGAAGCAAACACTTGTGTGAACTGTGCATTGATTCCTACATACTTGCATATTGCACTTGTTATATTACTCTATGTTGACAATATCCATGAGATATACATGTTATAAGTTGAAAGCAACCGCTGAAACTTAATCTTCCTTTGTGTTGCTTCAATGCCTCTACTATGAATTATTGCTTTATGAGTTAACTCTTATGCAAGACTTATTGATGCTTGTCTTGAAATACTATTCATGAAAAGTCTTTGCTATATGATTCACTTGTTTACTCATGTCATACACATTGTTTTGATCGCTGCATTCACTACATATGTTTTACAAATAGTATGATCAAGGTTATGATGGCATGTCACTCCAGAAATTATCTTTGTTTATCATTTACCTGCTCGGGACGAGCAGGAACTAAGCTTGGGGATGCTGATACGTCTCCGACGTATCGATAATTTCTTATGTTCCATGCCACATTATTGATGATATCTACATGTTTTATGCACACTTTATGTCATATTCGTGCATTTTCTGGAACTAACCTATTAACAAGATGCCGAAGTGCCGTTCTGTTTCTGCTGTTTTTGGTTTCAGAAATCCTAGTAACGAAATATTCTCGGAATTGGACGAAATCAACGCCCAGGTTCCTATTTTGCCCGGAAGCATCCAGAACACACGAGAACCGCCAGAGAGGGGGCACAGGCCCACCAAACCCTAGGCCGGCGCGGCCAAGGGGGGGCCCGCGCCCCCCTATAGTGTCAGCGCCCCTTCGACCTTCTGACGCCGCCTCCTCGCCTATTTAAGGGTCCTCGACCTAAAACCTCGATACGAAAAAAGCCACGGTACGAGAAACCTTCCAGAGCCGCCGCCATCGCGAAGCCAAGATCTGGGGGACAGGAGTCTCTGTTCCGGCACGCCGCCGGGACGGGGAAGTGCCCCCGGAAGGCTCCTCCATCGACACCACCGCCATCTTCATCACCGCTGCTGTCTCCCATGAGGAGGGAGTAGTTCTCCATCGAGGCTCGGGGCTGTACCGGTAGCTATGTGGTTCATCTCTCTCCTATGTACTTCAATACAATAATCTCATGAGCTGCCTTACATGATTGAGATTCATATGATGATGCTTGTAATCTAGATGTCGTTATGCTAGTCAAGTGAATTTTACTTATGTGATCTCCGAAGACTCCTTGTCCCACGTGTGTAAAGGTGACAGTGTGTGCACCGTGTGGGTCTCTTAGGCTATATTTCACAGAATACTTATTCACTGTTATGAATGGCATAGTGAAGTGCTTATTTATATCTCTTTATGATTGCAATGTGTTTTGTATCACAATTTATCTATGTGCTACTCTAGTGATGTTATTAAAGTAGTTTATTCCTCCTGCACGGTGTAATGGTGACAGTGTGTGCATCCGTGTTAGTACTTGGCGTAGGCTATGATTGTGATCTCTTGTAGATTATGAAGTTAACTATTGCTATGATGGTATTGATGTGATCTATGCCTCCTTTCGTAGCGTGAAGGTGACAGTGTGCATGCTACGTTAGTACTTGGTTTAGTTGTGTTGATCTGTCGTGCACTCTAAGGTTATTTAAATATGAACATTGAATATTGTGGAGCTTGTTAACTCCGGCATTGAGGGTTCGTGTAATCCTACACAGTTAGTGGTGTTCATCATCCAACAAGAGGGTGTAGAGTATGCATTTATCTATTCTGTTATGTGATCAAAGTTGAGAGTGTCCACTAGTGAAAGTCTAATCCCTAGGCCTTGTTCCTAAATACTGCTATCGCTGCTTGTTTCTTGTTTTACTTTGCGTTACTACTGCTGCGTTACTACTGCTTGTTTACTGTCCTGGGCAAAGCACTTTTCTGGTGCCGTTGCTACTGCTCATACTTATTCATACCACTTGTATTTCACTATCTCTTCGCCGAACTAGTGCACCTATTAGGTGTGTTGGGGACACAAGAGACTTCTTGCTTTGTGGTTGCAGGGTTGCATGAGAGGGATATCTTTGACCTCTTCCTCCCTGAGTTCGATAAACCTTGGGTGATCCACTTAAGGGAAAACTTGCTGCTGTTCTACAAACCTCTGCTCTTGGAGGCCCAACACTGTCTACAGAAAAAGGAGGGGGCATAGACATCAATATGTTTTACATGTCTTTTATGGACAAGATAATAAAAGAGAATTAGATTTGTTATCCGGTGGATCTTTTACGGAACTCAGAGCCGAACAAGCTTGGATACGCCTAGACAAAGTTCATAGAAATAGAGTATCATGGGGCTTTGATCTTGGTAGTGAGGGAGAAATAGAAATTGAATATGATTGTTTGAATTCTTATAAAAACACCTAGCAATTAAAATAAATAGCTAATGAGCTTAATCTTGATGATGTTCTAATATTAGATGTTCTTCAAGCTTTTACAGAATTCATTGAAGTACCCAAGAAAGAAAGACTTCATTACACTCCGCCACCTCAAATTATAGAAGCAACACAAGTTGAAGCTGAAGTACCCAAAGTGGTGCATATTGAAAGGATTCCTTACAATGATCTGTGATACATTGCAAACGTATCTTTAATTTTTGATGTTCCATGCTTGTTTTACACCAATTTCTATATGTTTTGTCTACACTTCGTGGCACTTTTGTGCATTTTCCGGAACTAACCTATTGATAAGATGTCACAGTGCCAGTTCCTATTTTTGTTGTTTTTGTATTTCAGAAAAGTTGTACATGAAATATTCTCGGAATTGGACAAAACAAAAGCCAAACCTTCTATTTTTTTCGAGACGAAGACAGAGTCCAGAGCAGAGATGGAGGAGGGCACCAGGGAGGGTGCACTAGCCCTTGGAGCGGTCCCCCTGGCCGCGCCATGGGGTGGTGTGGGGCATCCTGGCGCCCACCGACCTCGCCCTTCCGCCTACATATTGCCTTCGACGCAAAAAACCTAAACACCAGAGCCCCCGTCCACAAAAAGTTCCGTCACCGCCGTCATCGTCCAGACAAGTTTTGGTGGTCAGAAGTTCTTGTTCCGGCACCCTGCCAGGATGGGGATTGACCCCCGGAGCCATCTCCATCGACTCCACCGCCTCCACTTTGACTCCACGATGGTTCGTGAGTAGTTCCCCCCTATAATACGGGTTCTCGTCTGTAGCTAGTTGGTACTCTCTCTCCCATGTACTTCAATACAATGATCTCATGAGCTTCCTTACATGATTGAGATCCATATGCTGTAATTGGTGTTGTGTTTGTTGGGATCCGATAAATTGTGGAATTGTGATCAGATTTCTCATCATATTATCATACTACTATTATTTAAGATCTTGCATGCTCTCCGGTACTTATAGTTACCCTGATCAAGTAGTTGCCCGTATCTCCAAGAGGGAGTATTTATGCTCGATAGTGGGTTCATGCCTCTAGTAATCTTGAAGAGTGACTATAACTTATAAGATTGTAGATGTGTTGTTGCTACTAGGAAGAAAACAACAATGTTTTGTCTAAGGATAATTCTATTGTTTACTTTACACACATTTCTTAATGTGATAGTCCGTTGCTTGCAACTTATTAGTGGAAGGGGTTCGGATGATAACCTGAAGGTGGATTATTAGTCATAGACGTAGTTGGATTACGGTCTATGTATTATATTGTAATCCCAATTAAATACTACAATAACCTTTATCTTATCATAGCATGCATTGTCAATGCCCTCACAATTATCAATTGCCCAACTGTAATTTGTTCACCCAACACATGTTATTTGGAAAGTTACCACTAGTGTAGATAGCTGGGAACCCCGGTACTTCTATCATCATCATTGCTCTGCAGTCAACTCTGCACTGGAATATTTTCTGGTGCCATTGCCTCTGTGTTACTACTACTGTTTGTGTTAGTATTGCCATTGCTCTCATATTACTGCTGCTTTCAAATCACTCCTGTTACTAGTGCTTTTCCAGGTGCAACTGAATTGACAACTCCGATGCTAAGGCTTATAAGTATTTTTATCTCCCCTTGTGTAGAATCAATAAATTTAGGTTTTACTTCCCTCGAAGACTATTGCGATCCCCTATACTTGAGGGTCATCAAGACTATTTTCTGGCGACGTTGCCGGGGAGGCATAGCTCTACTCATAAGTTCACCTAGGGAGTACACTTTACCTATCTCTCTGTTTTTTATTTTATTTTTTCTTGTCTAGTTTATTGGTGCTTAGTTTATTTCTGTTTAGTTCTGTTTTGTTTAGTTTACTTTTGTCTAGTTTAATTTTTCTTGTTTTATTTTTCTTATATACCCGAAAATCCTTAAAATTTTGAAAAACCAAAAATCTAAAAATTGTTGTTATGGAAGAACATGAGAGAACCTCTATGGAGCTATTTATAAAGTATAGAGAATCATATAAGGGTAAAGTCATGAGAGGCGTGTTACAAAAGTTGAATCAAATTGCTGAAATTTTGCTTAAACGTCATGATATAAATTATTACTCTGAACAGGATATTAAACATCTTAAGTTCCAATGTGGCTTTAGTAAATAAGTTTTAATTGTGAACTATCATTGGAATAACTATATTCATCTTGGATTTTATGAATTAGAATAATTTGTCTTATTTATGGGAGCTTCTGAAATAGAATCCTTCATGTCTAAAAATTATGAAACCTGTGTTGCTTGTAATAAACTTAAACATACGGTCTCTTCTATCCTTGATTATTGCATATAGAATTTCAGCAATAATTATTATATCATTGATTATAAAGAGAGACTCAATCATGCACAAGAATGTATCCACAATTTGCAGGAACCTGTGGAAGAAGAAATGGCTGAACCTGAAAGCTCATTAGATGAAAAAGAGGAGGAGAGTGATGAAAAAAAGGAGGAAGAATGGATTTGCGACCCATGCCTAACTTCTAAAGAGAGTAACTCTTTATTCCTTACATTGTTTGATTGTCCCCATGCTTACCAAAGGAGGATGAATGTTATGTTCCTGTGGATTCTCTTGAAATATTTACTATGAGAAAAACTTGTGATAATAATTATGCTCATGTTATCTATGATAATCCATGCTATTTTTATAAATCTTATGATAATCCTTTATGTGTGTCTAACTTCGAAATTTATGGTACTAAAGAGTTTTGCTTAGAAAGTGTTTATGATAAAGCTCTAGATGATGGTACTATATTGGTTGATAATATTAACTGTACTAATATTGAAAATCATATTGGAGGGGTCTTGACTTTATTTTGGATCCCCATACCTCTTGAGAATGATAAATCATCTTGTTATAAAATTATTAAAAGTGGGTTTGAATGTTTTAATCACACTATTTTTGAGCATGATAAAAATTATGTGTTTGTAGATCATGAAAAGCATGCTTTATGTGATAGTTATATTGTTGAGTTTATTCATGATGCTACTTAAAATTATTATGAGAGAGGAAAATATGGTTGTAGAACTTTTCATGGTACTAAAACACCTCTCTATATGCTGAAAGTTTTGAAGTTACTCTTGTTTTATCTTCCTATGCTTATCACTTTGTTTTTTGTGAATTTATTTATTTACATGATTCCTATGCATAGGAAGTGGGTTAGACTTAAATGTGTTTTGAATTTTCTTCTTGATGCTCCTTCTGCTTCATTTTCTATTTTCATGAGAGCATCATAAAAACTATCGAGCCTAGCTAAAAGGCGTTAAAGAAAATCATTCTTAAGAAATAACCCATGTTTTATTTCTGTAATTTTTTTATTTTGTTGAGACTTGGAAGTTATTACCTCTGTAATAACCTCTTCTTATTATTTTTATTTCGTTTTTATGCCAAGAATAGCCTCTAATAGGAAGAAACTAAGATTAGGGGAAGTTGCTATCCTGAAACAGATTATTTGTTGTCACCCAAAAAATCGTATTCCCAGCCAGAACGTAACTTTGAGCTGCCAATTTTTTAGAATATGCCCCAGGTTATTATCTAAATTTCGTTAGTTTTGCATTTTTTGATTTGAGCAACAGAGGATTTTCGAAAAAATTGATCTTTACCTGCTGTTCTTATTTGACAGATTTCTATCACCATTTGCATTTGCCTCTTGATCCTTTTCTATTTTTGAGTTATTTTGAGATAAAGAGCTTTCCAAAGAAGTTGCTATAGTAGCTAAATGTTTTAATGGATGTTTGACTTATGTTAGGACTGAAACAAGTGGATTTATTATTTTGATTGCACTAATACTGCTAATGAAAATTGTGTGAAGTTTTGTATAAAGGAAGTTTTCAAGTGTAGGGAGAGAAGAATGATGTGATGAGATGAATAATGGACAAAAGCACAAGCTTGGGGATGTCCATGTCACCCCAAGAAATATCAAAGAGGTACAAGCGTCAAAGCTTGGGGATGCCTAAGGCATCCCCTTCTTCATCAATAAAGTATCAGACCATCTTTCAAGACACTATACTTTTATTGCTTCATATGGTATGTGTTGTTCTTGGAGCATCTTAATTTGTGTTTTTAGTTTTCTTTTGTTTTTTTATGTAGCATATGGTTGGACCCCAACATATTTGTTTTGGAGAGAGATACACTCCGTTTTCATTTCATAGAACACTCTACTTTTCACTCGTATTGTTCTGTGACTATTCTCTTTTGCTAGTACCATGTTTAGCTCTGGTTTTCCACTCGTATTTTGTTCAGATGTTTTTGGTTTTCTTTAGTTGGGTATGATTAACTCTCTGGTATTTATTTATTATTATCTATGATAGTTGTTTCAAATAAGTTGATTGGTGTTGGGGACAAGTAAAATGTTTCATGCTTATAGTGGTACAAAAGGGAGCTTGTTTAGACTGTGGCATAGACTTTGGCATGCCATGTTATATGTTATTTTAATCATATGCTTAGTATTTATTGGTGTAGCATAACTTGTCTCAAATATAGAGTTCTTAATGTTTCATTGAAAGAATCATGTGTTTTTTCATCATACAAAGGCATAATATTGTGCTATTCTCCTTTGATGCTGTTATTGGGCCGACTTGGCACATGTTTACAATTTGTTATGACTAAAAACCAGTCACCTAAAGCCTCTATGATCATTTAATTTTTGACTTGTAATATCACTTTATGCTTTGATTAATAATGTTTTGTCTCTGTGCATGATTATGGCAATTATTGCTCTCTTAGTTGGTCGCTCCCAGTCTTTTGCTAGTCTTCACCTGTACTGAGTATGAGCTCCACCCGTGTATCCAACTACCAAAAACCAAAGTTTGCCAATTGTGTTCACCATACATACCTATATGTGGTATTTCACCGCCACTCCAAAGTGAATTGCTTGTGTGCTACCTTTAAACCTTCAAACATTATTACATGTTTTGTATTTTGTTTTAGCTCATGAGGAAGTATTGAATAGTTTATTGTCTTTTCATGTCTTCACACCTTGACTAAGCATGAATAATGTGCTAAGTCCTTAATATTGCAAAAAGAGCAAGGCAAATGGGTGCCCCGCCTACACAAAATATAAAATAAACAAATAAAGCTTCGCACATTATGTACTGGAGAGATCCTAAATAATGGTGTGCAAATGGAGAACTACATGGGAGCCGCTTGATACGTCTCCAACGTATCTATAATTTCTTATGTTCCATGCTAGTTTTATGACAATACCTACATGTTTTATTTATACTTTATATCATTTTTATGCATTTTCCGGGACTAACCTATTAACAAGATGCCGAAGCGCCAGTTCTGTTTTCTGCTGTTTTTGGTTTCAGAAATTCTACACAGGAAATATTCTCGGAATTGGATGAAACAAAAGCCCATGGCTCTATTTTCCACGGAGTGTTCCAGAAGTCCGAAGAGGAGTCGAGGAAGGCCAGCAGGGGGCCCTCCCCATAGGGCGGTGCGGGGGGCCCCACTGCCGCGCCGAGACATGGGAAGGGAGCCCCCTGGCTCCCCCGATGCTGCCCCTTCGCCTATTTATTCCTTCGTCCCCGAAAACCCTAATACCGAGAGCCAAAATATGAGAAAAGTTCCAGAGACGCCGCCACCGTCAACCCCATCTCGGGGGGCTCAGAAGATCACCTCCGGCACCCTGCCGGAGAGGGGAATCATCACCAGAGGGCTCTACATCACCATGCCCACCTCCGGACTGATGCGTGAGTAGTTCATCCTTGGACTATGGGTCCATAGCAGTAGCTAGATGGTTGTTCTCATCTTATGCCATCATGTTTAGATCTTGTGAGCTGCCTATCATGATCAAGATCATCTTATTGTAATGCTACATGTTGTGTTTGTTGGGATCCGATGCATATGGAATACTATGTCAAGTTGATTATTGATATATCATATATGTTGTTTATGATCTTGCATGCTCTCCGTTGCTAGTAGAGGCTCTGGCCAAGTTGGTACTTGTAACTCCAAGAGGGGGTATTTATGCTAGATAGTGGGTTCATGCCTCCATTGAATCTGGGACAGTGACAGAAAGTTCTAAGGTTGTGGATGTGCTGTTGCCACTAGGGATAAAACATCAATGCTTTGTCTAATGATATTTGTATTGTTTATATTACGCACAGTACTTAATGCAATTGTCTGTTGTTTGCAACTTAATACTGGAAGGGGTGCGGATGCTAACCCGAAGGTGGACTTTTTAGGCATAGATGCATGCTGGATGGCGTTCTATGTTCTTTGTCATAATGCCCTAAGTAAATCTCATAGTAGTCACCATGATATGTATGTGCATTGTTATGCCCTCTCTATTTGTCAATTGCCCAACTGTAATTTGTTCACCCAACATGTTATTTATCTTATTGGAGAGACACCACTAGTGAACTGTGGACCCCGGTCCATTCTTTTACATCTGAAATACAACCTACTGCAATCTTTGTTCTCTTTTGTTTTCTGCAAGCAAACATCATTCTCCACACCATACGTTTAATCCTTTGTTTTTAGCAAGCCGGTGAGATTGACAACCTCACTGTTAAGTTGGGGCAAAGTATTTTGATTGTGTTGTGCAGGTTCCACGTTGGCGCCGGAGTCCCTGGTGTTGCGCTGCACTACACTCCTTCACCAACAACCTTCACGTGGCCTTCATCTCCTACTGGTTCGATAACCTTGGTTTCTTACTGAGGGAAAACTCGCTGATGTACACATCATACCTTCCTCTTCGGTTCCCAACGGACGTGTGCTTTACCGTCACAAGCAGCTACTTTTCTGGCGCCGTTGCCGGGGAGATCAAGACACGCTGCAAGGGGAGTCTCTCACACCCAATCTCTTTACTTTTTTTATTGTCTTGCTTTATTTTATTTCCTGTCTTGTTTGCTTTCTTTATATCAAAAACACAAAAAAATTAGTTACTCGCATTTTACTTTATCGGTTTACCCTTGTTTATTTCATTATGCTTCTCCCTAAGTTCACTTTGAAAGATATATCGGTAGGGAGTGGGTCTATCATTGGAAGAGATAATATAGAAGAATTTTTCAATCATGTTAGTAAGGTTGAAGATTTTGAAGATAGATCCTTGGTAGAACTTGCTCCTAATTATGAAATTGCTACTGCCTCTTTAGTGCACATGTTGGAAGCTAGATTTGTTAATCTTAATCCTATAATGCAACATATGTTTCTTACACTCCGTGATAGGGAAGAAGGAGAGAAGAAAGATTTTTTTTAGAAACCCTTCTTAAAGAATTTGGTGATGTAGCTAGAGAAGCTAGAAAAGTCTTTATTCAACATAACATGTTTGGCTTTTATATCAATGTTGCAAATACCCTTGAAAGAATGGAAAAAAGATAGGCTAAAGTACACTAATGAAGCCAATTTTGAGGGGAGACTAAAGTACCAATACCTTATAAGCTCATAGGAATGCATGAGGCACTAGAAAAGAATTTTGATTGGATTGTTCCTGAAAATTTATTTGAGGAGGATAGTAAGCCTAAAAGTAATGAAAGAGGAGCCTCTGAAACTTACATAGATAGGATACAATGCATCGTTGATAAAAACTCCCAACTCTGATATTAATGCTTCTTCTCTCGATGTTACTTGATTTTCACTTTCTGCGCCTAGCTGAAAGGCGTTAAAGAAAAGCGCTTATGGGAGACAACCCATTATTTTATTTCTGCAATTTTTATTTTATATTTGAGTCAAGGTGCTTGTTACTACTGTAGCAATACCTTTGTATCTTTGCTTTATTGCATTGTTGTGCCAAGTAAAGTCTTTGATAGAAAGTTGGTACTAGATTTGGATTTCTGCGCAGAAACAGATTTTTAGCTATCGCGAATTTGATCTGTTCTCTCTGTAGAAAAATCGTAAAATCTTGAAAAAATTCGTGAGTCATCCTCAGATATGTACGCAACTTTCATTCAATTTGAGATTTTTCATCTGAGCATGTTAAGTGCCTCGAAAAAAATCGTCTTTACGGACTATTTTATTTTGACAGATTCTGCCTTTTATTTCGCATTGCCTCTTTTACTGTGTTTGAGTGGGTTTCTTTGCTCCAGTAAATTTCAGTAACCTTGGGTAACGTCCAAAAGTGTTGGGAATGATTGTGTCCTTGCTGAACATGTGAATTTTTGATTATGCACTAACCCTCTAATGAGATTGCTTTGAGTCTGGTGTGAAGGAAGTTTTCAAGGATCAAGAGAGGAGGATGATATAATATGATCAAGAAGAGTGAAAAGTCTAAGCTTGGGGATGCCCCCGTGGTTCATCCTTGCATATTTCAAGAAGACTCAAGCGTCTAAGCTTGGGGATGCCCAAGGCATCCCCTTCTTCATCAACAACTTATCAGGTCACCTCTAGTGAAACTATATTTTTATTCCGTCACATCTTATGTACTTTACTTGGAGCGTTTGCGTGCTTTTATTTTCGTTTTGTTATTTTCATTCTCTGAATAAAATTGGATCCTAACATGCTTGTGTGGGAGAAAGACACGCTCCGCTTTTTCATTTGAACACTGGTGTTCTTCGTTTTACTTTTAATGTTCATGGCAAAAGCTGAAAGCCGCTGCACTTATTGCTATTTGGTTGGAAACAGAAAATGCTTCATGTGGTAATTGGTATATTATCTTGAATAATTTGATACTTGGCAATTGTTTTGAGCTCTCAAGTAGATCATGTTTAAGCTCTTGCATCATGTAGTTTAAACCTATTAGTGAAGAACTACCGCAGAGCTTGTTGAAATTTGGTTTGCATGATTGGTCTCTCTAAGGTATAGATATTTTCTGGTAAAAGTGTTTGAGCAACAAGGAAGACAGTGTAGAGTCTTATAATGCTTGCAATATGTTCTTATGTAAGTTTTGCTGTACCGGTTCATACGTGTGTTTGCTTCAAACAACCTTGCTAGCCAAAGCCTTGTACTGAGAGGGAATGCTTCTCGTGCATCCAAAACCTTTAGCCAAAACTTATCCCATTTGTGTCCACCATAACTACCTACTATGTGGTATTTTTCTGCCATTCCAAGTAAATACTTCATGTGCTACCTTTAAACAATTCAAAACTTTATTACTCCTTATTTGTGTCAATGTTTTATAGCTCATGAGGAAGTATGTGGTGTTTTATCTTTCAATCTTGTTGGGCAGACTTTCACCAATGGACTAGTGGCACATCCACTTATCCAATAATTTTGCAAAAAGAGCTAGCAACGGGGTTCCCAGCCCCAATTAATTAACGTTCATTAATAATTCTCTTCACATGTTTTGCCCTGATTCATTAGTAAGCAACTTAATTTTGCAAATAGACACTCCTCCATGGTATGTGAAATGTTGGAAGGCACCCGAGGATTCGGTTAGCCATGGCTTGTGAAAGAAAAAGGTTGGGAGGAGTGTCATCTCTAAATAAAACTAAAGTACATGTGTAAACAAAAGAGAAGAAGGATGATCTACCTTGCTGGTAGAGGGAGCCGCTCTTTGAAAGTCTGTTTGACAAGTTGGTTAGAGTGCCCACTACCATTCGTTGACAATAACAAACACCTCTCAAAACTTTACTTTTATGCTCTCTATATGATTTCAAAACTTGAAAAGCTCTAGCACATGATTTAATCCCTGCTTCCCTCTGCGAAGGGTCTTTCTTTTACTTTATGTTGAGTCAGTTTACCTACTTCTTTCTATCTTAGAAGCAAACACTTGTGTCAACTGTGTGCATTGATTCTTACATACTTGCTTATTGCACTCATCATATTACTTTGTGTTGACAATTATCCATGAGATATACATGTTGAACGTTGAAAGCAATTGCTGAAACTTAAATCTTCCTTTGTGTTGCTTCAAAACCTTCTATTAAGAATCTATTGCTTTATGAGTTAACTCTTATGCAAGACTTTTTGATGCTTGTCTTGAAAGTACTATTCATGAAAAGTCTTTGCTATATGATTCAGTTGTTTAGTCATTATCTATTTGTTAGCAAACTATAGACCATTGCTTTGAGTCACTTCATTCATCTCATATGCTTTACAATAGTATTGATCAAGATTATGTTGGTAGCATGTCACTTCAGAAATTATTCTTTTTATCGTTTACCTACTCGAGGGCGAGTATGAACTAAGCTTGGGGATGCTTGATACGTCTCCAACGTATCTATAATTTCTTATGTTCCATGCTAGTTTTATGACAATACCTAAATGTTTTATTCATACTTTATATCATTTTTATGCATTTTCTGGGACTAACCTATTAACAAGATGCCGAAGCGCCAGTTCTTGTTTTCTGCTGTTTTTGGTTTCAGAAATTATACACAGGAAATATTCTCGGAATTGGACGAAACAAAAGCCCACGGCCCTATTTTCCACGGAGTGTTCCAGAAGTCCGAAGAGGAGTCGAGGAAGGCCAGCAGGGCCCCCCCATAGGGCGGCGCGGGGGGCCCCAATGCCGCGCCGAGACGTGGGGAGGGAGCCCCTGGCTCCCCCGACGCTGCCCCTTCGCCTATTTATTCCTTCGTCCCCGAAAACCCTAGTACCGAGAGCCAAAATACGAGAAAAGTTCCAGAGACACCACCGCCGTCAACCCCATCTCGGGGGGTTCAGAAGATCACCTCTGGCACCCTGCCGGAGAGGGGAATCATCACAGGAGGGCTCCACATCACCATGCCCGCCTCCGGACTGATGCGTGAGTAGTTCATCCTTGGACTATGGGTCCATAGCAGTAGCTAGATGGTTGTCTTCTCCTCTTATGCCATCATGTTTAGATCTTGTGAGCCGCCTATCATGATCAAGATCGTCTTATTGTAATGCTACATGTTGTGTTTGTTAGGATCCGATGAATATGGAATACTATGTCAAGTTGATTATTGATCTATCATATATGTTGTTTATGATCTTGCATGCTCTCCGTTGCTAGTAGAGGCTCTGGCCAAGTTGATACTTGTAACTCCAAGAGGGGGTATTTATGCTAGATAGTGGGTTCATGCCTCCATTGAATTTGGGACAGTGACAAAAAGTTCTAAGGTTGTGGATGTGCTGTTGCCACTAGGGATAAAACATCAATGTTTTGTCTAAGGATATTTGTATTGTTTACATTACGCACAATAGCTAATGCAATTGTCTGTTGTTTGCAACTTAATACTGGAAGGGGTGCGGATGCTAACCCGAAGGTGGACTTTTTAGGCATAGATGCATGCTGGATGGCGGTCTATGTTCTTTGTCGTAATGCCCTAAGTAAATCTCATAGTAGTCACCATGATATGTATGTGCATTGTTATGTCCTCTCTATTTGTCAATTGCCCAACTGTAATTTTTTCACCCAACATGTTATTTATCTTATTGGAGAGACACCACTAGTGAACTGTGGACCCCGGTCCATTCTTTTACATATGAAATACAACCTACTGCAATCATTGTTCTCTTTTGTTTTCTGCAAGCAAACATCATTCTCCACACCATACATTTAATCCTTTGTTTTCAGCAAGCCGGTGAGATTGACAACCTCACTGTTAAGTTGGGGCAAAGTATTTTGATTGTGTTGTGCAGGTTCCACGTTGGCGCCGGAATCCCTGGTGTTGCGCCGCACTACACTCCTTCACCAACAACCTTCACGTGGCCTTCATGTCCTACTGGTTCGATAACCTTGGTTTCTTACTGAGCGAAAACTCGCTGTTGTACGCATCATACCTTCCTCTTGGGGTTCCCAATGGACGTGTGCTTTACCGTCACAAGCACCGCTCTTGAGTCACTATATGAAAGTATGATAGATAATTTGATACCATTCGTTGACATAGACATACATACCTCTCAAAATATAATTTCAACACCTCTATTGTATTCAAAATAAAAAACTCTAGCACATGAGTAATCTTGCTTCCCTCTGCGCAGGCCCTTCTTTTACTTTTATGTTGAGTCTTCATCTTCTTACTTTATACACCAATTAAGAGAGCATAATTGTCATTCTGAGTATAATGTGCATAGTCTCAAAATTTATTATTGATTGATTCATGATTATGACTATTGCTTGTTCTCAAATTATTTGTATCTAGTCACCCTCTAAACTTTAAAGGTGTCCTGGCATTTATGTTTTGCTACTTCATAAAGGACAAGCTAAATACCACTTTGCTATGCCCAAAAACAAATAGTTTCTTTCAGTGCATTATTATTCATGATCTTTTGTTTGAGTTACTTCTCTTGCTATAACATAGTTGCTAAGTTCTATTGTTAGAATCATATCTAGCATGCCTATGTTTAGAGTAGTTTGATTCTAGCTCACAATGCTTTTACAATAACTTGATCAAGATTGTGTTGTCTTCATGTCACCTCAATTTTTTTGTTATCACTTACGTACTCGAGGACGAGCAGGAGTCAAGCTTGGGGATGCTGATACGTTGCAAACGTATCTATAATTTTTGATGCTCCATGCTTGTTTTACACCAATCTCTATATGTTTTGTCTACACTTCGTGGCACTTTTATGCATTTTCCTGAACTAACCTATTGACAAGATGCCACAGTGCCAGTTCATGTTTTTTGCTGTTTTTTGTATTTCAGAAGAGTTGTACAAGAAATATTCTCTGAATTGGACGAAACCAAGGAAAGATAATGGCTCACCCCTCCACCCTTCCACCGTAGTCCTCCATCGGCGGCGATCTCCCTCTCCCTTGGGTTCTTGAACGTTTGGATCCAATCATTCTCTCCAGCTCCATCTCCCCTACATCGTGGTATCCATGGCTCCGGGATCATCCGTGGATATCTCGTCAGATCTAGGGTTTAACCAATGGTAGGTAACTTTTTTGTCCGTCTTGCAAAGAGTTTCAATAGAATCTATCATGGAATTGTGAAGGTGGATCTAGTGCAACGGCGTTTGGATCTGGTTTGCACTGATGGATCAGTTGTTGATGAACGTGATCAACGATCTCAAGAGATTATCCGACCATGATTGGTCACTTTCTTTCCATGCCATCAAGCCAAAGTGATTCACCATTTCAAATCTGAAGAGGAGGCATCTGGCTTTCTTTTGGATAGTCGTCATAATGATCTTGGTGATGTGATGCTGCCTGTTGATGAATTCTCAATGGCAGTACAAGCTTCTCGTGCTTTAGGGTTTGATTTCCACCCTGGTATGGTTTTTGCTAAGGAGGTTCGTAGGATCTTCTCTACTCCTGTTCATCCTACCATTTCCTCGAGCCATTTTATTATGGTAGTTTCTTTTGGGCGATCCACTTTTCGTCTATCCGAGGACTCAGTTTCTATTGCTCTTGAGGCGGCCATTGGTGCTTATTGTGGAAAGTTCCAAGTGTCTATGATCAGAGACAGGGTTTTTTCTTTCACGGTCAATAGCAAATTTGTTGGATTTCATATATTGGCAAGAAGATTCTATGAGTGCTTTCATTTTAAATGCTACTTTCATCTTTGGGGCCGTGCTGGACCAAATTGGAACTGGGAGTTTAAACAGTGGCAGAAGGAATGTGATAACGAATGGGTTTTGGTTGATTCTATGAGAAGGAAAACAAATGCGAGGAAGACAAAGTCTCCATTTGATTCATCACGTTATGGCTACGGTTCAAGCAAGGTTTAAGTAAAGATAACTCTAGCCATGTGCCGTCCAATCATTCAATGGGCTCTTCGTCGGGTCGTACCAAGGAATTATCGACAGATCCTATTTTGGCCAAGCAATCTGATCTGAGTTATTCGCTGCATGCGGAAGAAGCGGGAGATGGAATTTCGAATCGTAAAGCGGATTTAGCGACTTGGCCTTCCGTGGGCCAAGAGATGGAGCAACCTGATAACGCGTGAAGCACACGTCCGTTGGAAACCCCAAGAGGAAGGTGTGATGCGTACAGCAGCAAGTTTTCCCTCAGTAAGAAACCAAAGTTATCGAACCAGTAGGAGATGAAGGCCACGTGAAGGTTGTTGGTGAAGGAGTGTAGTGCGGCGCAACACCAGGGATTCCGGCGCCAACGTGGAACCTGCACAACACAATCAAAATACTTTGCCCCAACTTAACCGTGATGTTGTCAATCTCACCGGCTTGCTGTAAACAAAGGATTACACGTATGGTGTGGAAAATGATGTTTGTTTGCAATGAGCAGCAGAGAACAATGATTGCAGTAGATTGTATTCAGATGTAAAAGAATGGACCGGGATCCACAGTTCACTAGTGGTGTCTCTCCAATAAGAAATAGCATGTTGGGTGAACAAATTACAGTTGGGAAATTGACAAATAGAGAGGGCATAACAATGCACATACATATCATGATGACTAATATGAGATTTACTTAGGGCATTACGACAAATTACATAGACCGCTATCCAGCATGCATCTATGCCTAAAAGGTCCACCTTCGGGTTAGCATCCGCACCCCTTCCAGTATTAAGTTGCAAACAACAGACAATTGCATTAAGTATGGTGCGTAATGTAATCAACACAAATATCCTTAGACAAAGCATTGATGTTTTATCCCTAGTGGCAACTGTTGGAGATATGCCCAAGAGGAAATAATAAAGTGGTTATTATAATATCTTTGTGTTTATGATAAATGTTTGCATACCATGCTATAATTGTATTAACCGAAACTTTGATACATGTGTGTTATGTAAACAACAAGGAGTCCCTAGTAAGCCTCTTGTATAACTAGCTTGTTGATTAATGGATGATCATGGTTTCGTGATCATGAACATTGGATGTTATTAATAACAAGGTTATGTCATTAGTTGAATGATATAATGGACACACACCCAAATGAACGTAGCATAAGATCAAGTCATTAAGTTCAATTTGCTATAAGCTTTCGATACATAGTTGTCTTAGTCCTTCGACCATGAGATCATGTAAATCACTTACACCGGAAGGGTACTTTGATTACATCAAACGCCATTGCGTAAATGGGTGGTTATAAAGATGGGATTAAGTATTTGGAAAGTGTGAGTTGAGGCATATGGATCAATAGTGGGATTTGTCCATCCTGATGACGGATAGATATACTCTGGGCCCTCTCGGTGGAATGTCGTCTGATTAGCTGGAAAGCATATGATTTGATCATAAGAGATGACATACCGCGATACGAGTAAAGAGTACTTGTCAGTAACGAGGTTGAACAAGGTATGGAGATACCGATGATCAAACCTCGGATAAGTAAAATATCGTGTGACAAAGGGAATTGACATCGTATGTAAATGGTTCAATCGATCACTAAGTCATCGTTGAATATGTGGGAGCCATTATGGATCTCTGATGACCCACAAGTATAGGGGGTGTATCGTAGTATTTTCGATAAGTAAGAATGTCGATCCCAACGAGGAGCAGAAGGTGTTGACAAGCAGTTTCGATGAAGGATTCACTGTAAATGCTCACAGACAAGTATTCAGGGGGTTTTGATGTAACAGATGAATAAAGTACGAGTAAGTAAAGTGCGAGAGTAACAATTGCAGCGAGTGGCCCAATCCTTTTTAGCACAAAGGACAATCCGGTTTGTTTACTTATAATGACCAAGCGTTCTCGAGGACACACGGGATTTTAGTCTAGTGCTTTCGCTACATACGGCTAAATAATCTTCATTGTTTTGATAAGTGTTGTGTGGGTGAACCTATGCTAATGTACCGCCCTTCCTAGGACTAATACATACTTGTGATTATACCCCTTGCAAGCATCCGCAACTACAAGAAAGTAATTAAGAATAAATCTAACCACAGCCTTAAACTCTGAGATCCTGCTATCCCTCCTGCATCGATATACCAACGGGGGTTTAGGTTTCTGTCACTCCGGCAACCCCGCAATTGGCAAACGAGTACAAGATGCATTCCCCTAGGCCCATAAAGGTGAAGTGTCATGTAGTCGACGTTCACATGACACCACTAGAAGAATAACACCACAACTTAAATATCATAACATTGAATATTACTCAACCATGTTTCACTACTAACATTTAGACTTCACCCATGTCCTCAAGAACTAAACGAACTACTCACGAGACATCATATGGAACATGATCAGAGGTGATATGATGATGAATAACAATCTGAACATAAACCTTGGTCCAATGGTTTCACTCAATAGCATCAATAACAAGTAGAAATCAATACCGGGAGAGTTTCCCCTATCAAACAATCAAGATCAAACCCAAATTGCTACGGCGGTGACGATGTCCAGCGGTGGAGACGGCAGTGATGATGGTGGAGATGATGATGATGGTGATGGAGATGATGTCCAGCTCGATGACGGTGACGATGGCGTCGATTTCCCCCTCCCGGAGGGAATTTCCCCGGCGGATCTCAGCCCGCCGGAGAGCTCTTTTCTCTCTGGTGTTCTCCGCCCCGCAGAGGCGGCTGTAACTCTTCGTGAGGTACCCTCTGGAGCTTAGGTTTTTGGGATGAAGGGTTTCGCGAAGAAAAGGAGGCGAAAGGGGCTGTGGGGCCCCCACACCACATGGTGGCGCGGCCAGGCCATGGGCCGCGCCGGCCTGTGGTCTGGCCCCACCTTGGGCCTTCTCAGCTCCTCCTTCTGGCTTCCTTCGTCATCTTGAAAAATAGGATTTTTGGTATAATTTCCTTCCACAGTTGATCTTCTGAAATATTGCGTTCTGACGGTGCTTTTTCCAGCAGAATCCTGGCTCCGGTGCTTAACCCTCCAATAATGATGAAACATGCAAAATAGATGAAATAACATAAGTATTGTGTCCCAATATGAAATATATCAATGAATAACAGCAAATTATGATATAAAATAGTGATGCAAATTGGACGTATCAACTCCCCCCAAGCTTAGACTTCGCTTGTCCCTAAGCGAAACTGAACTCGGTAAACAGGACCACATGTTTATGGAGTGAAGAGTCGATAAATAAAATACGGACAAGAAGCATCATATTCATTCACACAAGACATTCTAGTAAACAACTTCCTCATATAACTCAACTTGAAACAAGTATATAGTAATCACAAATAAAGGTGCATAAGAAATCATAGTTGGTGATGGCAAACTTCGTTCTTGGTCAGAGAACAATTAACAGATTATACTTATCTCATTGAGCAGTGCTCTCATGTTAAAGTTTATATGGCACAACTTGCATACTCAATCATAATGGTCTCCTCATGATCATTGATAACTTGCAAAGCTATATTCATTCAGATAAAACTTGTACTAAACAAGGAAGAATAAAATACATGATAAAGCAAATCACAATATAATGGTTTGATCACAACTACTCAAATGCTTGCTTGAGATGGAGGGAAATAGGTTTACTGACTCAACATAAAATAAAAGACAGGCCCTTCGCAGAGGGAAGCAGTGATTAAATCATGTGCTAGAGCTTTTTCAGTTTTGAAATCATATAGAGATAATAAAAGTAACATTTTGAGAAGTGTTTGTTGTTGTCAACGACTGGTAGCGGGTACTCTAACCCCCTTGCCAGACAACTTTCAAAGAGCGGCTCCCATATTATTTTCATTTTATGTGGCACTCCTTCCAACCTTTCTTTCACAAACCATGGCTAACCGAATCCTCGGGTGCCTGCCAACAATCTCATACCATGAAGGAGTGCCTTTTTATTTTAGTTTTATTATGATGATGACACTCCCCCCAACCTTTGCTTACACAAGCCATGGCTAACCGAATCCTTCGGGTGCCGTCCATCAATCACATAACATGGAGGAGTGTCTAATTAGTTTGGGACTGGGAATCCCATTGCCAGCTCTTTTTGCAAAATTATTGGATAAGCGGATGAAGCCACTAGTCCATTGGTGAAAGTTGCCCAACAAGATTGAAAGATAAAACACCACATACTTCCTCATGAGCTATAAAACATTGACACAAATAAGAGATAATAAGTTTTGAATTGTTTAAAGGTAGCACACGAAGTATTTACTTGGAATGGCAGAAAATACCATGTAGTAGGTAGTTATGGTGGACACAAATGGCATAGGTTTGGGTTAAGGTTTGGATGCACGAGAAGTATTCCCTCTCAGTACAGGTCTTTGGCTAGCAAGGTTAATTAGCAAGCATAAGAGTCGAGGGAAACAAACAAATATACATGTGATAGAAACAATCATGCATCTTCCTTGTAAGCACAAACATTTTTAACTTCAGAATAATAAGCTATGAGCTAACAAGAAAGAAAGACAATGAAACAACTATATGTATTTCTCTTTTCTACTTAAACCTCAAAGTGTTGTTGCTATTGACCAATGCTAAGTTTGCCAAAACCAAATAAATTTATTCAATGCTCCCAAAGTGATACCAATACTAACAACAAGGTAAATCATATAATAGAGATTGCAAACTAAAATAAGATGTGCAATATGTAAATGATAAGACTTCTCATTAATATTCCATAACGATAACTCACACCAAGGGATACATAGATAACCAACTAAAGGAGAGATACTTCCAAACTGCAACCCATCTTATATGATAACTTCCCTACTCATGATATGACACTACTTGACAGTAAAAAGTAAAAGGTAGTGATGATGTGATACCGCGGCACTCCCCCAAGCTTAGAACAAACCAAGGGGATGCCAATACCGATGATGAATTACTCCTGCGGCGATGGTGGTGATGAACTCCCGTCATCAAACTTCCAAGGAAGAGGCTCTCCATCAAGAAACGACATCTTGGTCTCGGGAATCCTGAAACTAGCAGCACGGCTTATGTATTTAAACCTGTTTTCATACTCATAGTTCTGATTCTGAACGTCATAGAGTTGTGCTTGGAGCTTGTTGGTGGTGTCGTGAAGTGAGAGGATGTCGCTCCAAAGCTTTGCAGTTTCCTTCTCATGTTCAGCAATGAGTTCAGACACAATCCTGTGGAAGATATCCACCTAACGATCAGCCATATTCTTGTATTTGAAAACCTCTTGTTCTAGCTTCTCCATCCTGTCTTCCAAGCTTCCTTCTCCTTTAGGACCCTGGACATCCTTGATCTGCAGCTTCTCCTTCAACAAGCAAAGAACTCCTTGGGGTGCATCCTCAGCTCCTCCATGTACAAGTTGCCAACATCCTTGCAGGAGCTGTCCTTCGGAGTTTCCGACGAAGACATGATGGCTCTAGATCCGAAGCAAATCCTGGCAGAAACAGCTCGAAACAAAACACGTCGAGAAAACGATATACGGACCTCCAGGGGTCCGGGGGATTATATAGCAAAAAATTTCACGACAAAAGGAAAGTACCAGATCGAACCAGAGTCGGAAAGGGGCGATGAGGCGGCCAGACCATAGGGCAGCGCGGGCCCAGGCTAGGCCGCGCCGGCCTATGGTGGCACGCCCTCGTGCGTCTTTTCCACTCCGTTTCGAACTCGTAATTTTTCATATTTTCCAAAAACAGCAAAAATATAGTTCGGAAAGTAAATTGCGAACTTTTCATTACCAGTACTGTTACCTATTCAAAGTCGAGTTCTGGCGGACTGTCAATTTGTCCTTTAATGAAAGCCTCCGGTGTTTCCACTTGAATAATATCAACATCAACATTATAAGAATCACCTGAGATATAATGCTTGAGTCTTTGTCCATTCACCACTTGCGTGGCATTGCCTTGGAGAGAGCTAATTTTAATTCCTCCTGAACGATACACCTCCTCAACAACATACGGTCCTTCCCATTTCGAGAGTAATTTCCCTGCAAAGAATCTGAGACGAGACCGATACAATAGGACTTTATCCCCAATATTAAATTCTCTTTTGATAATCCTTCTATCATGCCATTTTTTAACTTTCTCTTTAAAGAGTTTAGCATTTTCATAAGCCTCACTTCTCCATTCATCTAGAGAACTTAATTGCAACAACCTCTTATCACCGGCAAGTTTAGGATCTTTATTTAATTCTCTAACTGCCCAATAAGCTTTGTGCTCTAGTTCTAAAGGTAAATGACAAGCTTTCCCATAAACCATTTTATAAGGTGACATTCCCATGGGATTTTTATAAGCAGTTCTATAAGCCCATAGTGCATCCTTCAATTTACTAGC
The DNA here is from genome assembly GCF_019359855.2 of Lolium perenne. Lineage (NCBI taxonomy): Eukaryota > Viridiplantae > Streptophyta > Magnoliopsida > Poales > Poaceae > Lolium > Lolium perenne. The sequence goes on from NC_067247.2 coordinate 316,699,630, forward strand.
CCAATTCTTTCTAGTTTTATTAACAGTCTTTTGCAAGATAGATTTAATCTCTCTATTTGATAATTCTACTTGACCACTAGTTTGAGGATGATAAGCAGAAGCAATTCTATGATTAATACCATATCTAGCAAGAGTTTTTCTAAAACCACCACGAATAAAATGAGAACCTCCATCAGTTATAATATATCTAGGAACTCCAAATCTAGGAAAAATAATATCTAAAAGCATTCTTAAAGAGGTCTCATGTAACATCCCAAATTTCAATAAAATGAACAAGAGAGAAATTTCAAGAATCCAAAATTTGGGGTTAACAAAAACTTTTTCTCATCATATAGGTTTATGCATATAGATCACCTTATTAATTATTTTGAGTGTGCAAGTGCCATGATGTTTGCTTATGAGTTCTCTCTCACTCCAAAACCCTAGGGATGATCAAGTGATCATCCCAATTCAAATAAAAAGAAAAATATAAAAGAAATCCCAAAAATCCTTTTCCCTCTCACATAAGGCCTATGCCATTTTTGCAAATACTTAATCTAGGCCAATTTGGTTTGCACCATTACTTGTAAATGGTTACTAAACACTTATTAACACCTTTGGAATCAAGCCAACTCAATTCAAACCAAAATCAAACTCAATTTCCAATTCACATGCAATATGGTCACTTGTGCCTTTCTCAGTCTGATGCTCACTTTGAGCCCCTGGTTTTCTTCTTTACACTTCTAAACTTTGTCAAACCTTTTCACCACATCCAAGACAACATCAAGCACTACAACTTTGCCCAAAACCATCACCCCAAATTCATCACCAATCTCAAATGGGAAGCAAGCAAAGTTGGAACTTTTTCACATAAACAAGATCATATGCAAAATGTGATTTTGCATATCAAATCCATTTTGACCACCACCACCACCAAAATGCTCCACTTAATATATGAATACAACCTACCAAAAAGAATTTCAAAATTCGAAAATAATTTTCTTTCGGGCATTTCCACAAACACTTGGCAGGCAGGGTAGAAATTGGAGCCCATACCTCATTTTCTTCTTGGACTTGGTCCAACTTGGCCCTCTCTGCACCCTGGAGCATCTCTCTCACATCACCACACCATCACCACCACTTGCACTGGTCAAATGAGTGATCAATTAAAAGAAACCTTGCCATGCCGTGGCATGGCATGGCCACTTCATGCCATCCCCTCACCTGGTCGATTCTAGCCTGCATCACCATGTCCACTGGCACCCTCTCACTCCCCTGATGCTGCCCAGCCACTGCCCCGACGAAGCCAGGCACCAGAGACGTCAAGACACGCGCGCCCGTGGCGCCAAAGACACGTCCATGCCGCGCCGAGCGCGCCCGGCGCCGACCCCCGGACACGCCAGGGCGTGACGACGCCCACGGCTCGGCGTCCCCTCCGCACTCCCTCTCAACGCCAGTAGACGCGCGACGGCACACTGCACCGCCTGGACACGGCCACCTGCCCGCGGGAACGCCGCAGACGACGTGAGCATCCACGCCCTTCCGCCATGACCCGCAAGCTCCCATCACGATCACCGCCGCTGTAGTGCCTCGTTTTCCCCACGATCAAGCGCGTCAGCTCCGCATGGACGTCGCCAACACTCCGAGCCCATCACTTGCCCCTTGGCGCCCCTGGAACGACGACGCCATCGACGACCAGCTAGCTCCGCTTCGGCCATCTCTCGTCGCTATAAAAGGAGGACGCCTCCACTCAAACTGAGCACGCCAATCGCCTCCACTCATCCTCAGAACACCCCCTGCCCCCTCAATTTCATAGATACACCGCCGGAGACCGCCAATTGCAAGATCGCCGCCGCCGCCAGTACACGGAGACCGCCGGAGCAGGAGGCCACCATTGGAGACGTCGCTGCTTCCACCTGCTTCACCGTCGTCGACAACGTTGCTGTGCACCTCGCCCTCGACCGCCGGAGCTCCGACGAGCTCACCGACCCCCTGCCGCCGTCGCGGTGAGTTCCCGTCTCACCGTCGACGACGACGCTCCCCAACCGTCCGATCCTCGCCTAATCCTACGGCGCCAGCCCGCGCGTACCGCTTCGGGATTTAAGTCCCACTGACGCGTGGCCCCCACGCGGTCAGACGGCCCGCTGCGCTAGACGCGATCGGGCCGGCCCACTCTCTTTTTCCCTCTGCAGCCCAGCTATTTTTCCCGCGCCGGCCCACCATTTGAATTCAAATTTGGAAAATAGGAGAAATACCCTAATCTGATACAAACTTTGAATTTCAATTGTGACAAATCCACTGAGCCAAATATTACAAACTTTATATTTCTGGAAACCTTATGAAATTATCTACACTTTGCCACTGGATAGAACCATAGATCTTTTGTAGATTTAAAATGACAAATTAAACAAGGCAGGGACTTTTCTATCTTGTAATAATTCTTAAAAATCAACCAAAAATGCTTTTCAGTTAATTCCACCTCCAATAATTCACTTTTCACTTATACTAATTGTTTCTACAAAAATATGCCATGCTTACTTTGAATGATCATGGTTGAGTTGAGTTAAATGCCCTTATGGCTATTTTCTAGTCAAAGATATTGTCCAAAACTATTAAGAAATTTTATGTGGGAGTTTCCCTCATTTAAATCTTGTCACCACCAATTCCAATAAAGTGGAGACTCTGGTGATTTAGGTCCCATAGGAATTGTTGGTGATATTAAATCTTTGTTATGCTAGAATTAAATGGTATGAGGTGCTCACCTCATTTAAATCTTTTCTCCAAATGATAAGTGTGAAGAGGTTGACTTGGGTCAACCTAGGTCACATATTATGCATAAGAGAAATTAAATCTTAATAAGATAATAAGAGGAAGTTATTTCTCTGAATAATTCAAAGTAACATTTAATATTAGTATGAGAGGAAATTATTTTTCTTAATTGATAAGAATAACCCATCCACCAACTTAATAGTAATTTGTGATGCTAGTTTAAGTGTGTGAACCATGATTGTGCATAGTTTAGTAGATTAGTTTGGTGTGATGATTGTGTACCCCGTATTCGTATTTTAGACGCTAGTACCGAGGAGTACCAGGAGGAGGAGGAGGTCTACTTCCAGGAAGAAGAAGACCACCTTGACCAGTTTCCCAACCAAGGCAAGATAATACTCTTGCAAAGTGCAAAGCTCACCATGAGCAAGGCATTACCCCATTTACTTCATGCTTATGATCCTATTTCCCAGTTTTTGCTTTACAAGCTTTACTTACTTTTGTTTTATCAAAGTACTTTTTGATTTATATTTTACTAGATTAATGTGGAGTTAGTACAAGAGTATCAAACTTAGCCTAGAAGCAAATACTTAGCACCCCTCACCCATAGTGGCTAGTGCTAATTTTAAAATGACTACTCTAGATGGGAACATGTGTTGATGAGATGATGATGGTGAAAACCTTGGAATGATTAGTCATTTCCATTGAAAGATTTTGAAGGTGAATATGACACTGAAGTTGACTGGGTGACTTGGGCTAAAAACTGATGATTGATTGGATGCGATACCATTCCAATTTTTGAGTACCCCCACAATACCTGATTATGGGTAGGGCTTAGCTGGAAATTTATGTGTCTTAGTATGGGTTCCCTCTGAACACACATCATAGGGGTTATGCTTGAGGCTGCCTCCGTTGTTGAGAAATGATGTGAATTGAAGGTGAATTGTACGGCCAAGCCCTGTGCAGTTCCCGGGTTAACAGTTGGTTTTCACCGGGAGGCCAAGCTCATGGGGAGAGGTGCCTATACTAGGGTGTGTAAGTGAAAGGTTAACGGTTGATGATCCGCGTACTGAGTTACGATTATTCAGGGTTTTACCCCTGACGGATGTAATCAAATGTTGTGGCACAAGTGTGCGACCTCTGCAGAGTGTAGAACTATTCGAATAGCCGCGTCCGCGGATATGGACAATTGGAAAGGCCATTCTGTTTCCATCATCAGAATTTATATCTTTGTGACTGGTGTTTTTGAACTTGAACTGGAAAGGTGACTTTGACTTTGAATCACAACTGAGTTGTGGGAATGACCCTAATGTTCCCACTTGAGTTAGTTAGCACTTGAGGAGTTGTTTACAAAAGTGTTTATGAAATAAAATTGGCTTTATGCAAATAAACTTAGAGCTTAGAACACCTTTATGTCAATGCTAGTACTTACTTTAGTATTAGATTGCGAGTACTTAAAGTACTCACGGCTTTGTCCCTGGCTATTCAAATGGCCAGAATATGAAGCCGAGCAGCAGTACGAGGAGGACGATCAGCAGGACGTCTACCACAACTAGGAGCTTCTAACGTCAAGCGTTGGCCTGTGGACTAGAGAGTCCTTGTATCTTACGCTTCCGCTATGAACTTGTGTTTGTTCGTTGATCATTAGATCAACTATTTGTGTAATATGGATCATGTGATTCCAAGTTGTAAGACATTATGGTTTGTAATGAATGATGACTGTGATACTTAACTATTATGCCTCGCAACAACAATTTCCTGGGATTGCGATGTATGACATAATAGGCATCCGGACTTAAAAGTCCGGGTGTTGACAAGTTGGTATCAGAGCCATTGTTTGACCTTAGGAGACCCTAGTTAGAAATGGACGTTCTGAAAAGTTGAGTTTCAAAAAGGAATGAAGTATTTCTGAAAATTTTAATCTTTGTCTTCTCCTTGAGCTCTTTGGAAAAACAAGAAGTCATGCTCTTCCTTAGAAATATAACTAAAATTTTGCCACACTTGTTCACTTCTCTAACTTAATCCTTTACTTCACTTTCAGATGGAGCCCGTGAACACGAAGTTTTACCAGCTTGGGAATGGGGAAGCTTGATCTTCGAGCACGACCTCAACGCCCGTCCGACCACCTTGGTCGCCCGCACCCGGAGTTCCACGGATCGCAGATCGCGAACCAGCCAGGAGGCGAGCTGCAGTGGATCATCACCGCTGACTTGAGGGGCAAGATGGAGCCTCCCACTTCTGAGAGGATCCTCTTCTCCTTCATGGAGAGCAACTGGCTGGACGGACTTGCTCGCGGACTTCAGGAGGGACTCGCACGCCTGTGCGGGATGAGCGGGGAGGCACTCAAGCACCCCCGCTTTTCGCACCTCGCGAGGCGTAACTCTGCTGGAGAGCCCATGGACATGACCTCTCACCCGGAGCTGAAGCACCATGTGGAGCATCTCGACTTCATGCTGTACCACACTCAGCAGGATCTCGACCACTCCCGTGAGTACGCCAACCAGACTCACGCCCGCATCATCGAGCAAGGTGACTGCATCAAGCTGCTCGCCAAGGACCGCAGGACCCTCCGCCAGCAGCGCGCGAAGAGGGATGCCACTATCATCCGCCTCCGCGCGAAGATAGCCGCACTCGAGGCCACTGTCAAGGCCCAGGAAGAGCAGATGAAGAAGATGGAGGAAGATGGAGAAGACATTCAGGGAGGAAGCAACTACCTGAGTGACGACAACGACTTCGAGGAGGATGAGAACACCGAGGGGGAAGACTACGACTTCTGGACGACGAGGATGATGACCACACCCCCATCGATGTTGATGAGGAGGAGGAGTAGTTCACTTATGCACTATCGTAGGTGTGAGTTGTATCCCGCCCCATGTATCGTAGCTTGGAGAAGAAGGGTTCTTAAAACCCTTAGTGTGTTAGCTTGTAATGTGTGTTGTTTGCTATGAATGAATGTATGGTTGTGTCATCATGAAAAGACTTCAAGTTTTAAGCTTTGAACTTAAACACAAAACAAGCCATAGAAATTTCCCTCTTTTCTCATGATCAATCTCAATACTCAGATGGCCCCTCCAAATCGCAACACGAACCAAGACGCTATGATGCAGATGTTGCAAGTTATGCTGGAAGATAGAGAAGCAGAAAGAGCTGAAAGGCAAGCCAACATTGCAGCACTTCAACAGCTTGTCAACAACAATCAAGGCCACCATGATCATCCAGGATCTAAGCTCAAGAACTTCCGAATCACCAACCCGCCAGTTTTCAGCAAGACTGAGGAACCACTTGATGCAGATGATTGGCTCCAAACTATGGAGAACAATCTAGAAGTAGCTGGAGTGGAAGAGAATGAGAAAGTGCTGTTTGCCACGCACTACTTAGCAGGACCAGCAAGAGCTTGGTGGACAAGCACCCGTGCCATGAACGCGGGACAGTTCATGACTTGGACTGATTTCAAGCTCAAGTTCAGCAAGTACCATGTGCCCCCGGGTCTGATAAAGAAGATGAGAGATGAATTCCGTGAACTGAAGCAAGGCCGGATGTCCGTGGTGGAATACCGCGACAAGTTTCTCACACTGTCAAGGTACGCCCCGGATGAGACCGACACTACTGAGAAGAGGAAGGAAAGGTTCCTGAACGGACTGCACGATGAGATGCAGACTGTGTTAATCAATATCCCCTTTGTCGACCTCGAAGCCCTCGTTGACTCCGCCATCCAGATGGAAGGCAAACTGCACCAAGCCAGTGAGAACCGCAAGCGCCGCATGATGAATCAGAGTGGGCCCAGCAATGCCCCAAGGTACCGCCCCAACTCAGGCGGAGGTTTCAGAACCAACAAGCCCAATGCACAGATGTCACGTCCGGTTTATCAAAACCGGAGTGGAGGAAACCCCAGGCCAGGAGGCCACCACACCAACAACAACTTCAACCGCGCTCCGCCGAGAGCCCCCAACAACAACAACAGCAACAACAACACCAACACCGCACCAAGGACCGGGAGCAATGCAATCCCCGTCGCGAACAAGCAGGACAAGACCACCATCACTTGTTATGAGTGTGGTGTAGTGGGGCACTACTCCAATGAGTGTCCCAAGAGGCTCGCCAAGCTCGCAGGCAACCCCGCACCACCTGCTCAGCAGCAACGCCGTGTCTCCACCGGCAAGAAGTTCGCCCCCAACAACCCGAACAACCGCGGAGGTCGCCTCTACCACATGAATGCTGAGGAAGCCCAGGAAGCACCTGACGTGGTGCTGGGTATGTTCTCTGTTAACTCAATACCAGCAAGAGTGTTGTTTGATTCTCGGAGCATCGCATCTGCTCGTTACGTAAGATTTTGTGTGCACTAGTAAGATTCAACCAATCAGCTTGAAACATGTCATGGTAGTTCAAATACCTGGATCAACAACTAAAGCTAGAAAATTTTGCAAAGATGTACCCATCAGAATCCATGAAATAGACTTTTATGCAAACTTGATTGTTCTGGGAACAAAAGGATTGGAAGTAGTCCTGGGTATGGACTGGATGGCGAAACATCATGGATTGATAGACTGCGCCAAGAAGGCCATCACCATGACAAGTAGCACCGGAATAATAATAGAACACTTATCTGAAAAACTACCCGTAAAATTCACCCGCAATCAAAGTGTAGCAAAGCCAACTTCGGATCAAATCGTGGTCGTTTGTCGATACCCGATGTGTTTCCGGATGATCTACCCGGTATGCCCCCGGACCGGGATATCGAGTTTATCATCGAGTTAATCCCTGGAACAGGACCTATAGCCCAGAGAGCCTATAGCATGAACCCCGCAGAGTTGATGGAACTGAAAAAGCAACTGGATGATATGCTGTACAAAGGTCTGATTCGACCAAGTGCGTCGCCTTGGAGATCACCCGTTTTGTTTGTGGATAAAAAGGACGGGGCCACTCGTTTGGTTACGGATTATCGTAAGCTTAACGATGTCACCATCAAGAACAAATATCCCTTGCCAAAGATAGAAGACCTGTTTGACCAGCTGACCGGTGCCCAAGTTTTCTCAAAGATTGATCTCGAGGACAAAGTTACCATCAATCAAGATCCGAGCAACAGATATATTCCCAAGATCGCCTTTACCACCAGATATGGATCGTATGAGTACAATGTCATGTCCTTTGGATCGACTAATGCCCACTCTTATTTCATGAACCTCATGAATAAGATCTTTATGGAATTCCTGGATAAGTTTGTCGTTGTCTTCATCGACGACATCCTTATCTACTCCAAATCAGAAGAAGAACATGAGCAACATTTGGAAGTGGTTCTAGAAACCCTTAGACAACATCAGTTGTACGCCAAGTTTAGCAAATGTGAGTTTTGGTTGAGAGAAGTGGGATTCCTGGGACACATCTTGTCTGCAGGAGGAATTGCTGTAGATCCCGCAAAAATCAAAACAGTTGAGGAATGGAAGGCCCCAACCACCCGCATCGAAGTCGAGCATTTCTAGGATTGGCGGGATATTACCGCCGATTCGTTGAAGGATTTTCAAGCATCGCAAGACCAATGACTCAACTGCTGAAGAAGGACCGGAAATTTGATTGGAATGACAAATGTGAAGAAAGTTTTCAGCTACTCAAGCTCAGATTAACCACAGCCCCAATTTTGATCATGCCCGATGTCACCAAGCCATTTGATGTCTATTGTGATGCATCCAAGACTGGACTTGGATGTGTGTTGATGCAAGAAGGCAAAGTGATATCTTACCTATCAAGGCAACTGAAGCAACATGAACAGAATTATCCAACCCATGACTTGGAGTTAGCAGCCGTAGTGTTAGCCCTGAAGGTTTGGCGTCATTACCTCATGGGTAATCGATGCGAGATATATTCCGATCACAAGAGCCTGAAGTACATCTTCACCCAGAAGGAGCTGAACATGAGACAGCGCAGATGGATAGAATTAATCAAGGATTACGACATGGAAATTCACTACCACCCCGGCAAGGCCAATGTGGTAGCGGATGCCTTGAGCAGACTGCCGTGTCAGTTGAACTCCATGATCGCAATAGAGCAACCAAGCCTGTACCAAGAGTTTGAACAATTCAGACTAGAGCTAGTGAGCGAAGGATTCCTCGCCAGCATTGAACTCCAACCCACCTTGATGAGCCAGATAAAAGAAGCCCAGAAGGGAAATGCCAGCATTGACGGAATAAAGAGTCAGATAGCTGCAGGAAAGGCACCAGGATTCACCATAGACGAAGCCGGAGTTCTTTGGTACAAAGAACGTCTCTGCGTACCATCGGACTCTGACTTGAAACAAGTCATTCTGCAAGAAGCCCATGACACCCTTTACTCAATACACCCTGGAGGTACCAAGATGTACCAAGACCTGAAGGAACAATTCTGGTGGCACGGAATGAAGCGAGAGATAGGAAGCTACATCGCCAAGTGTGATATCTCGCCGAGTCAAAGCGTAACATCAACGACCCGCAGGACTGTTGCAACCTTTACAGATTCCGGAGTGGAAATGGGATTCTGTCGGTATGGACTTTATCACAGGATTGCCCAAATCTAGCAGAGGAAATGACTCCATTTGGGTAGTCATCGATAGGTTAACCAAGGTAGCACATTTCATCCCGGTCAAGACCACATACCAAGGCCCAAAGCTCGCAGAGTTATACATATCCAGAATAGTCAGCCTGCACGGAACCCCGAAGTCCATTGTGTCAGATAGAGGATCACAATTCACCTCAAGATTCTGGCAGAAAATACATGAAGGACTAGGAACCCGTCTGAATTTCAGACAAAGATACCACCCATTGATCGACGGACAGACAGAGAGAGTCAACCAGATCTTAGAAGATATGTTGAGAGCCTGTGTGCTAGAGTACGGATCCAAATGGGAAGACTGCCTACCATATGCAGAATTCTCCTACAACAATAGCTATCAAGCCAGCCTTGGCGATGGCCCCCTTTGAAGCCCTGTACGGAAGGAAATGCCGTACCCCTCTGAACTGGTCGGAAGTCGGAGATAGTCAAGTCTTCGGCCCCGATGTTCTCCGCGAAGCCGAAGAAAAGGTGCACAAGATCCGCGAGTACCTCAAGACCGCCCAGTCAAGACAGAAGAGCTACGCCGACAAGAGACGCCGAGAGATGACATTCGAGATCGGAGATTTTGTGTATCTCAAAGTCTCACCCCTCAAAGGAATGCAGAGATTCCAACTCAAAGGAAAGCTCGCCCCCAGATATGTCGGACCATTCAAGATTTTGGATCGCCGAGGAGAAGTCTCATATCAGTTGGAACTGCCGGAGGAAATGTCCGCCGTGCACGATGTGTTTCACATCTCACTGCTTCGGAAGTGCCTAGAAGTGCCAGAAAAGACCGAAGTATTCAAGAACATCGACCACAGAGCCATTGATATCAACAAGGACCTAACCTACCGCGAAGTGCCTATTCGCATCCTTGAAGAAGCATTCAGGACCACCCGCACCAGAAGTATCAAGTTCCTAAAAATACAATGGAGTAACCACACCGAAGAAGAAGCAACTTGGGAACGCGAGGAAGATATGAAGAAAGAGTACCCAAATCTCTTTAGTACCTAGTTTTCTCTAGATCTCGGGACGAGATCTTTTGTAAGGGGGAAGGGATTGTAACATCCCAAATTTCAATAAAATGAACAAGAGAGAAATTTCAAGAATCCAAAATTTGGGGTTAACAAAAACTTTTTCTCATCATATAGGTTTATGCATATAGATCACCTTATTAATTATTTTGAGTGTGCAAGTGCCATGATGTTTGCTTATGAGTTCTCTCTCACTCCAAAACCCTAGGGATGATCAAGTGATCATCCCAATTCAAATAAAAAGAAAAATATAAAAGAAATCCCAAAAATCCTTTTCCCTCTCACATAAGGCCTATGCCATTTTTGCAAATACTTAATCTAGGCCAATTTGGTTTGCACCATTACTTGTAAATGGTTACTAAACACTTATTAACACCTTTGGAATCAAGCCAACTCAATTCAAACCAAAATCAAACTCAATTTCCAATTCACATGCAATATGGTCACTTGTGCCTTTCTCAGTCTGATGCTCACTTTGAGCCCCTGGTTTTCTTCTTTACACTTCTAAACTTTGTCAAACCTTTTCACCACATCCAAGACAACATCAAGCACTACAACTTTGCCCAAAACCATCACCCCAAATTCATCACCAATCTCAAATGGGAAGCAAGCAAAGTTGGAACTTTTTCACATAAACAAGATCATATGCAAAATGTGATTTTGCATATCAAATCCATTTTGACCACCACCACCACCAAAATGCTCCACTTAATATATGAATACAACCTACCAAAAAGAATTTCAAAATTCGAAAATAATTTTCTTTCGGGCATTTCCACAAACACTTGGCAGGCAGGGTAGAAATTGGAGCCCATACCTCATTTTCTTCTTGGACTTGGTCCAACTTGGCCCTCTCTGCACCCTGGAGCATCTCTCTCACATCACCACACCATCACCACCACTTGCACCGGTCAAATGAGTGATCAATTAAAAGAAACCTTGCCATGCCGTGGCATGGCATGGCCACTTCATGCCATCCCCTCACCTCGGTCGATTCTAGCCTCGCATCACCATGTCCACCGGCACCCTCTCACTCCCCGATGCTGCCCAGCCACCGCCCGACGAAGCCAGGCACCAGAGACGTCAAGACACGCCGCGCCCAAAGGGCGCCAAAGACACGTCCATGCCGCGCCGTAGCGCGCTCGGCGCCGACCCCGGACACGCCAGGGCGTGACGACGCCACGGCTCGGCGTCCCTCCGCACTCCCTCTCAACGCCAGTAGACGCGCGACGGCACACTGCACCGCCTGGACACGGCCACCTGCCCGCGGGAACGCCGCAGACGACGTGAGCATCCACGCCCTTCCGCCATGACCCGCAAGCTCCCATCACGATCACCGCCGCTGTAGTGCCTCGTTTTCCCCACGATCAAGCGCGTCAGCTCCGCATGGACGTCGCCAACACTCCGAGCCCATCACTTGCCCCTTGGCGCCCCTGGAACGACGACGCCATCGACGACCAGCTAGCTCCGCTTCGGCCATCTCTCGTCGCTATAAAAGGAGGACGCCTCCACTCAAACTGAGCACGCCAATCGCCTCCACTCATCCTCGTAACACCCCTGCCCTCAATTTCATAGATACACCGCCGGAGACCGCCAATTGCAAGATCGCCGCCGCCAAGACACGGAGACCGCCGGAGCAGGAGGCCACCATTGGAGACGTCGCTGCTTCCACCCGCTTCACCGTCGCCGACAACGTTGCCGTGCACCTCGCCCTCGACCGCCGGAGCTCCGACGAGCTCACCGACCCCCGCCGCCGTCGCGGTGAGTTCCCGTCTCGCCGTCGACGACGACGCTCCCCAACCGTCCGATCTCGCCTAATCCTACGGCGCCAGCCCGCGCGTACCGCTTCGGGATTTAAGTCCCACCGACGCGTGGCCCCCACGCGGTCCGACGGCCCGCCGCTGCGCTAGACGCAGATCGGGCCGGCCCACTCTCTTTTTCCCTCTGCAGCCCAGCTATTTTTCCCGCGCCGGCCCACCATTTGAATTCAAATTTGGAAAATAGGAGAAATACCCTAATCTGATACAAACTTTGAATTTCAATTGTGACAAATCCACTGAGCCAAATATTACAAACTTTATATTTCTGGAAACCTTATGAAATTATCTACACTTTGCCACTGGATAGAACCATAGATCTTTTGTAGATTTAAAATGACAAATTAAACAAGGCAGGGACTTTTCTATCTTGTAATAATTCTTAAAAATCAACCAAAAATGCTTTTCAGTTAATTCCACCTCCAATAATTCACTTTTCACTTATACTAATTGTTTCTACAAAAATATGCCATGCTTACTTTGAATGATCATGGTTGAGTTGAGTTAAATGCCCTTATGGCTATTTTCTAGTCAAAGATATTGTCCAAAACTATTAAGAAATTTTATGTGGGAGTTTCCCTCATTTAAATCTTGTCACCACCAATTCCAATAAAGTGGAGACTCTGGTGATTTAGGTCCCATAGGAATTGTTGGTGATATTAAATCTTTGTTATGCTAGAATTAAATGGTATGAGGTGCTCACCTCATTTAAATCCTTTCTCCAAATGATAAGTGTGAAGAGGTTGACTTGGGTCAACCTAGGTCACATATTATGCATAAGAGAAATTAAATCTTAATAAGATAATAAGAGGAAGTTATTTCTCTGAATAATTCAAAGTAACATTTAATATTAGTATGAGAGGAAATTATTTTTCTTAATTGATAAGAATAACCCATCCACCAACTTAATAGTAATTTGTGATGCTAGTTTAAGTGTGTGAACCATGATTGTGCATAGTTTAGTAGATTAGTTTGGTGTGATGATTGTGTACCCCGTATTCGTATTTTAGACGCTAGTACCGAGGAGTACCAGGAGGAGGAGGTCTACTTCCAGGAAGAAGAAGACCACCTTGACCAGTTTCCCAACCAAGGCAAGATAATACTCTTGCAAAGTGCAAAGCTCACCATGAGCAAGGCATTACCCCATTTACTTCATGCTTATGATCCTATTTCCCAGTTTTTGCTTTACAAGCTTTACTTACTTTTGTTTTATCAAAGTACTTTTTGATTTATATTTTACTAGATTAATGTGGAGTTAGTACAAGAGTATCAAACTTAGCCTAGAAGCAAATACTTAGCACCCCTCACCCATAGTGGCTAGTGCTAATTTTAAAATGACTACTCTAGATGGGAACATGTGTTGATGAGATGATGATGGTGAAAACCTTGGAATGATTAGTCATTTCCATTGAAAGATTTTGAAGGTGAATATGACACCAAGTTGACCGGGTGACTTGGGCTAAAAATCGATGATTGATTGGATGCGATACCATTCCAATTTTTGAGTACCCCCACAATACCTGATTATGGGTAGGGCTTAGCTGGAAATTTATGTGTCTTAGTATGGGTTCCCTGCGAACACACATCATAGGGGTTATGCTTGAGGCTGCCTCCGTTGTTGAGAAATGATGTGAATTGAAGGTGAATTGTACGGCCAAGCCCCGTGCAGCCTCCCGGTTAACAGCTTGGTTTTCACCGGGAGGCCAAGCTCATGGGGAGAGGTGCCTATACTAGGGTGTGTAAGTGAAAGGTTAACGGTTGATGATCCGCGTACTGAGTTACGATTATTCAGGGTTTTACCCCTGACGGATGTAATCAAATGTTGTGGCACAAGTGTGCGACCTCTGCAGAGTGTAGAACTATTCGAATAGCCGCGTCCGCGGATATGGACAATTGGAAAGGCCATTCTGTTTCCATCATCAGAATTTATATCTTTGTGACTGGTGTTTTTGAACTTGAACTGGAAAGGTGACTTTGACTTTGAATCACAACTGAGTTGTGGGAATGACCCTAATGTTCCCACTTGAGTTAGTTAGCACTTGAGGAGTTGTTTACAAAAGTGTTTATGAAATAAAATTGGCTTTATGCAAATAAACTTAGAGCTTAGAACACCTTTATGTCAATGCTAGTACTTACTTTAGTATTAGATTGCGAGTACTTAAAGTACTCACGGCTTTGTCCCTGGCTATTCAAATGGCCAGAATATGAAGCCGAGCAGCAGTACGAGGAGGACGATCAGCAGGACGTCTACCACAACTAGGAGCTTCTAACGTCAAGCGTTGGCCTGTGGACTAGAGAGTCCTTGTATCTTACGCTTCCGCTATGAACTTGTGTTTGTTCGTTGATCATTAGATCAACTATTTGTGTAATATGGATCATGTGATTCCAAGTTGTAAGACATTATGGTTTGTAATGAATGATGACTGTGATACTTAACTATTATGCCTCGCAACAACAATTTCCTGGGATTGCGATGTATGACATAATAGGCATCCGGACTTAAAAGTCCGGGTGTTGACATCTCACCATCAGCACTTTTTGTAGGTATGGCTTCCACCCATTTAGTAACATAATCAACAGCAACAAGTATATGAGTGTTACCTTCTGAAGACGGAAAAGGTCCCATGAAGTCAAATCCCCAACAATCAAATGGTTCAATAATAAGAGTATAATTCATAGGCATTTCATTACGTCTGGAGATATTACCAACCCTTTGGCATTCATCACAAGATAAAATAAACTTTCTCGCATCCTTGAAGAGAGTTGGCCAATAAAAACCTGATTATAGAACCTTTTGCGCGGTTCTTTCTCCGGCGTGATGTCCTCCATAAGCACTACCATGACATTTACTCAATATCTCTTGTTGTTCATATTCGGGAACACACCTTCGCAGAAGACCATCCACTCCGACCTTATATAAGTGTGGGTCATCCCAGAAATAATGCCTCAAGTCATAAAAGAATTTCCTCCTTTGCTGAGCTGAAAAGGTTGGAGGCAAGTACTTGGAAACAATAAAGTTAGCATAATCAGCATACCAAGGACTGTCTCGCGAGCTCACCTTTATTACAGCCAATTGTTCATTTGGAAAACTATCATTAACAGGAACAGGATCATAAGCAATATTTTCCAATCTAGATAAATTATCAGCAACAGGATTATCAGCACCTTTCCTATCTACAATATGTAAATCAAATTCTTGCAAAAGAAGTACCCATCTAATAAGCCTCGGCTTAGCATCTTTCTTTGTCGTAAGGTATCTAATTGCAGCATGATCAGTATGAATCGTAACTTTTGAATCAACAATATAAGATCTAAATTTATCACAAGCAAAGACTACAGCTAATAATTCTTTTTCAGTTGTAGCATAATTTCTTTGAGCAGCATCAAGAGTTTTACTAGCATAATGAATAACATTCAGTTTTTTATCTACTCGCTGTCCAAGAACAGCGCCTACAGCAAAATCACTAGCATCACACATAATTTCAAATGGTAAGTTCCAATCAGGAGGTTCAACTATAGGAGCAGTTGTTAAGGCTTTCTTTAGAGTTTCAAAAGCTTCCTTACAATCATCATCAAAAATAAAAGGTACGTCTTTTTGAAGAAGATTAGTAAGAGGCTTTGAAATCTTGGAGAAATCTTTAATAAATCTCCTATAAAACCCAGCATGACCAAGAACACTACGAATACCTTTAACATCCCTCGGATAGGGCATCTTCTCAATTGCTTCAACTTTAGCTCTATCAACTTCAATACCTCTCTCGGAAATTTTATGTCCCAATACAATTCCTTCATTAACCATAAAGTGGCATTTCTCCCAATTAAGAACAAGGTTAGTTTCTTCACATCTCTGCAAAACTTTATCAAGGTTTCGCAAGCAACTATCAAAAGAATTCCCATAGACGGAAAAATCATCCATGAATACTTCCACAATACTCTCACAAAAGCCATGAAAAATAGCAGACATGCATCTTTGAAAAGTAGCAGGAGCATTACATAAACCAAAAGGCATACGCCTATAAGCATAAGTTCCATAGGGACAAGTAAAAGTGGTTTTCTCTTGATCTTTAGTTTTAACAAAGAATTTGTGAAAACCTAATAACCATCAAGAAAGCAAAAATGAGTATTTTTAGACAATCTTTCTAGCATTTGATCAATAAATGGTAAAGGGTAATGATCTTTCTTAGTAACTTTATTAACTTTTCGAAAATCAATGCACATTCTATACCCTACAACTACTCTTTGAGGGATGAGCTCATCATTATCATTAGGCACAACTGTCATTCCTCCTTTCCTGGGAACGCAATGCACAGGACTAACCCATCTACTATCAGCAATAGGATATATAATACTAGCTTCAAGAAGTTTTAATACCTCATTCCTTACCACCTCCTTCATCTTCGGAATTAGACGACGCTAATGTTCAACAACAGGCTTTGCATCATCTTCCATATTAATAGCATGTTGGCAAATAGAAGGAGAAATCCCCTTCAAATCATCAAGAGTGTAGCCAATAGCTCCTCGGTGTTTTTTCAATATTTCCAATAACCTTTCTTCCTCAATCTCTGAAAGCTTAGAACTAATAATAACAGGATATATTTTCTTATCATCAATATGAGCATATTTAAGATTATCAGGCAAAGGCTTTAATTCAAAAACAGGATCTTCCTTTGGTGGCGGTGTTGTACCCAAATCTTCCACCGGTAAATCATGCTTGAGAATAGGTTGGCGGAGAAAAATTTCCTCAAGCTCATCTCTTTCTTTCCTAAAAACTTCACTCTCGCTATTCTCCAAATGTTGCTGCAAAGGATTATTAGGAACAAGAACAATAGATGCACACTGTTCCATTTTAAAATCATTACTAGGCAAATCAGCTTTATAAGGAGTTTTGGTAAATTTAGAGAGGTTAAACTCATAAGATTCACCAGCAAATTTAGTCAAAATTTTCTCTTTCTTGCAATCTATAATAGCTCCACAAGTATTTAGAAAAGGTCTACCAAAAATAATAGGACAATAATCACTAGCAGCAGAACCAAGTACCAAAAAGTCAGCAGGATATTTAATCTTACCACATAGAACTTCTACATCTCGAACAATACCAATTGGAGAAATAATTTCTCTATTAGCCAGTTGAATAACCACATCAATATCTTCAAGTTCAGAAGAATCAATTTCGTGCATAATCTCCGTGTAAAGCTCATAAGGAATAGCACTAACACTTGCACCAATATCACATAAACCATAATAGCAATGATCACCAATTCTAACAGATAGCATAGGAACACTAACTTGTTTGGGTTTATTAGGATGTGAAACAATATTAGAAGCATCTTCACGTAAAAAATAATATGACCATCCTCCACATTTTCAAATACAAGATCTTTAACTATTGCAACAGCAGGTTCAACTTTTATTTGTTCTTCAGGTTCTACAGGTTTCTTTTCACTTTTATGAACCGCACTATTTATAACAGAGTACTCCTTCATTTTAGCAGGGAAAGGAGTCTTTTCAATATAAGCTTCAGGAATAACATGATCAGCAGTTTCAATTACAACGCATTTATTAATAGATGAATCAATTTTATCTTTATACGGTTCATGATACTTATCAAAATTCTTCTTAGGCAATTCATAATGAGAGGCAAAAGCTTTATAAAGATTTGCAGCAACTTGAGAATCAAGACCATATGTAGCACTCATATTACGAAATTTATCAGTATCCATAAAAGCTTCAATGCATTTATAATCATAAATTATACCTGATTCTCTATCCTTGTCGTTCTCCCAACCTTCAGTATTTTCTTGGATCCGATCAAGAAGGTCCCTTTTAAACTCTTCTTTGTTGCGTGTAAATGATCCGTAACAAGAAGTATCCGGCAAGGTCTTGTCTTGAAAAGAAAGTCTTGCATAGAAGTTATCAATAATAACATTACCAGGAAGCTCATGAATGGGGCATTTGAGCATTAAAGACTTCAATCTCCCCCAAGCTTGGGCAATACTCTCTCCATCATGAGGCCAAAAATTATATATGCGATTCCGATCCTTGTGAATTTCACTTGGAGGATAGAACTTAGAATAAAATCGGGGCACAATATCATTCCATTCAAGAGAATCCCCATTATCCAGTAATTTATACCAATGCGCCGCCTTACCAGACAACGATATAGAGAATAGTTTCTTCCTCACTTCATCCATAGCAATACCTGCACATTTGAATAAACCGCATAATTCATGTAAGAACAATAAATGATCTCCAGGGTGGACAGTTCCATCCCCTTCATAGCGGTTATCCATAACACGTTCAATAATTTTCATAGGTATTTTATATGGTATCACTTCCTCACCTGGCGCCTCATCCACTACCGTTGCAGTAGTAGTAGATTTCCCAAATAGAAATTGAAGAGAAGATCTCTCCATAATGACTTATAGCAGCAGGCAGAAATAAAATCAGCACAAACAGTAAAGGTTACCAATTCCACTTACCAATAGCGCTTCACTCCCCGGCAACGGCGCCAGAAAATAGTCTTGATGACCCACAAGTATAGGGGGTGTATCGTAGTATTTTCGATAAGTAAGAATGTCGATCCCAACGAGGAGCAGAAGGTGTTGACAAGCAGTTTCGATGAAGGATTCACTGTAAATGCTCACATACAAGTATTCAGGGGGTTTTGATGTAACAGATGAATAAAGTACGAGTAAGTAAAGTGCGAGAGTAACAATTGCAGCGAGTGGCCCAATCCTTTTTAGCACAAAGGACAAGCCGGTTTGTTTACTTATAATGACCAAGCGTTCTCGAGGACACACGGGATTTTAGTCTAGTGCTTTCGCTACATACGGCTAAATAATCTTCATTGTTATGATAAGTGTTGTGTGGGTGAACCTATGCTAATGTACCGCCCTTCCTAGGACTAATACATACTTGTGATTATACCCCTTGCAAGCATCCGCAACTACAAGAAAGTAATTAAGAATAAATCTAACCACAGCCTTAAACTCTGAGATCCTGCTATCCCTCCTGCATCGATATACCAACAGGGGTTTAGGTTTCTGTCACTCCGGCAACCCCGCAATTGGCAAACGAGTACAAGATGCATTCCCCTAGGCCCATAAAGGTGAAGTGTCATGTAGTCGACGTTCACATGACACCACTAGAAGAATAACACCACAACTTAAATATCATAACATTGAATATTACTCAACCATGTTTCACTACTAACATTTAGACTTCACCCATGTCCTCAAGAACTAAACGAACTACTCACGAGACATCATATGGAACATGATCAGAGGTGATATGATGATGAATAACAATCTGAACATAAACCTTGGTCCAATGGTTTCACTCAATAGCATCAACAACAAGTAGAAATCAATACCGGGAGAGTTTCCCCTATCAAACAATCAAGATCAAACCCAAATTGCTACGGCGGTGACGATGTCCAGCGGTGGAGACGGCGGTGATGATGGTGGAGATGATGATGATGGTGATGGAGATGATGTCCAGCTCGATGACGGTGACGATGGCGTCGATTTCCCCCTCCCGGAGGGAATTTCCCCGGCGGATCTCAGCCCGCCGGAGAGCTCTTTTCTCTCTGGTGTTCTCCGCCCCGCAGAGGCGGCTGTAACTCTTCGTGAGGTACCCTCTGGAGCTTAGGTTTTCGGGACGAAGGGTTTCGCGAAGAAAAGGAGGCGAAAGGGGCTGTGGGGCCCCCACACCACATGGTGGCGCGGCCAGGCCATGGGCCGCGCCGGCCTGTGGTCTGGCCCCACCTTGGGCCTTCTCAGCTCCTCCTTCTGGCTTCCTTTGTCATCTTGAAAAATAGGATTTTTGGTATAATTTCCTTCCATAGTTGATCTTCCGAAATATTGCGTTCTGACGGTGCTTTTTCCAGCAGAATCCTAGCTCCGGTGCTTGATCCTCCAATAATGATGAAACATGCAAAATAGATGAAATAACATAAGTATTGTGTCCCAATATGAAATATATCAATGAATAACAGCAAATTATGATATAAAATAGTGATGCAAATTGGACGTATCAACTCCCCCCAAGCTTAGACTTCGCTTGTCCCCAAGCGAAACTGAACTCAGTAAACAGGACCACATGTTTATGTAGTGAAGAGTCGATAAATAGAATACGGACAAGAAGCATCATATTCATTCACACAAGGCATTCTAGTAAACAACTTCCTCATATAACTCAACTTGAAACAAGTATAAAGTAATCACAAATAAAGGTGCATAAGAAATCATAGTTGGTGATGGCAAACTCCGTCCTTGGTCAGAGAACAATTAACAGATTATACTTATCTCATTGAGCAGCGCTCTCATGTTAAAGTTTATAAGGCACAACTTGCATACTCAATCACAATGGTCTCCTCATGATCATTGATAACTTGCAAAGCTATATTCATTCAGATAAAACTTGTACTAAACAAGGAAGAATAAAAGACATGATAAAGCAAATCACAATATAATGGTTTGATCACAACTACTCAAATGCTTGCTTGAGATGGAGGGAAATAGGTTTACTGACTCAATATAAAGTAAAAGACAGGCCCTTCGCAGAGGGAAGCAGTGATTAAATCATGTGCTAGAGCTTTTTCAGTTTTGAAATCATATAGAGATAATAAAAGTAACATTTTGAGAGGTGTTTGTTGTTGTCAACGACTGGTAGCGGGTACTCTAACCCCCTTGCCAGACAACCTTCAAAGAGCGGCTCCCATTTTATTTTTATTTTGTGTGGCACTCCTTCCAACCTTTCTTTCACAAACCATGGCTAACCGAATCCTTCGGGTGCCTGCCAACAATCTCATACCATGAAGGAATGCCTTTTTATTTTAGTTTTATTATGATGATGACACTCCCCCCAACCTTTGCTTACACAAGCCATGGCTAACCGAATCCTTCGGGTGCCGTCCATCAATCACATAACATGGAGGAGTGTCTAATTAGTTTAATTAGTTTGGGACTGGGAATCCCATTGCCAGCTCTTTTTGCAAAATTATTGGATAAGCGGATGAAGCCACTAGTCCATTGGTGAAAGTTGCCCAACAAGATTGAAAGATAAAACACCACATACTTCCTCATGAGCTATAAAACATTGACACAAATAAGAGATACTAAGTTTTGAATTGTTTAAAGGTAGCACATGAAGTATTTACTTGGAATGGCAGAGAATACCATGTAGTAGGTAGGTATGGTGGACACAAATGACATAGGTTTGGGCTAAGGTTTGGACGCACGAGAAGTATTCCCTCTCAATACAAGTCTTTGGCTAGCAAGGCTAATTAGCAAGCATAAGAGTTGAAGGAAACAAACAAATATACATGTGATAGAAACAATCATGCATCTTCCTTGTAAGCACAAACAATTTTAACTTCAGAATAATAAGCTATGAGCTAACAAGAAAGAAAGACAATGAAATAACTACATGTATTTCTCTTTTCTACTTAAACCTCAAAGTGTTGTTGCTATTGACCAATGCTAAGTTTGCCAAAACCAAATAGATTTATTCAATGCTCCCAAAGTGATACCAATACTAACAACAAGGTAAATCATATAATAGAGATTGCAAACTAAAATAAGATGTGCAATATGTAAATGATAAGACTTCTCATTAATATTCCATAACGATAACTCACACCAAGGGATACATAGATAACCAACTAAAGGAGAGATACTTCCAAACTGCAACCCATCTTATATGATAACTTCCCTACTCATGATATGACACTACTTGACAATAAAAAGTAAAAGGTAGTGATAATGTGATACCGCGGCACTCCCCCAAGCTTGGAACAAACCAAGGGGATGCCAATACCGATGATGAATTACTCCTTTGGCGATGATGGTGATGAACTCCTCCCGCGCTTCTTACAGATCTCCTTCAGCTTCAGTTTCTCAGCTTGGCAATTCTGCACTAAGACTCGAAGAGATTCATTGTTATCTGAAGTTGGCGATGATGACCTTGTGATGTGAATCGAGTGGTATTCCAGCATTCTTCGGAGACGGCAATTCTCCTCCTGGAGTATCTCCACTTCTCTTCTTAGAGCCCGATATTGATCACAAAACTCATCGGTAGTCCGTAGAGCTTCTTCCAACACAGGGAAGGAGTCGAGGCTAAGAACGGGTGGTAAAGGTCCCTGCAAGTTATGAGAAAAAGAACGTCGAGTGTCAACAGATCCCACCAAGATTTGCTTGCTCCCAACGGCTTGCTGCTCTTGTCTTGATGGCACCCTCTCCACTTCTTCCTCCGAAAGCCCCTTGCCCTTGTTGTTGGAGACCATGGTGCTTCTAAACTGACAACAGATCCTGGCAGAAACAGCTCGAAACAAAACACGTCGAGAAAACGATATACAGACCTCCAGGGGTCCGGGGGATTATATAGCAAAAATTTTCACGACAAAAGGAAAGTACCAGATCGAACCAGAGTCGGAAAGGGGCGACGAGGCGGCCAGACCATAGGTCAGCGCGGGCCTGTGCCAGCCGCGCCGGCCTATGGTGGCACGCCCGTGCGTCTTTTTTCCACTCCGTTTCGGTCTCGTAATTTTTCATATTTTCCAAAAACAGCAAAAATATTGTTCGAAAAGTAAATTGCGAACTTTTCATTACCAAGCATCGTTACCTATTCAAAGTCGAGTTCTGGCGGACTGTCAATTTGTCCTTTGATGAAAGCCTCCGGTGTTTCCACTTGAATAATATCAACATCAACATTATAGGAATCACCCGAGATATAATGCTTGAGTCTTTGTCCATTCACCACTTGCGTAGCATTGCCTTGGAGAGAGCTAATTTTAATTGCTCCTGAACGATACACCTCCTCAACAACATATGGTCCTTCCCATTTCGAGAGTAATTTCCCTGCAAAGAATCTGAGACGAGACCGATACAATAGGACTTTATCCCCAATATTAAATTCTCTTTTGATAATCCTCCTGTCATGCCATTTTTTAACTTTCTCTTTAAAGAGTTTAGCATTTTCATAAGCTTCACTTCTCCATTCATCTAGAGAACTTAATTGCAACAACCTCTTATCACCGGCAAGTTTGGGATCTTTATTTAATTCTCTAACAGCCCAATAAGCTTTGTGCTCTAGTTCTAAAGGTAAATGACAAGCTTTCCCATAAACCATTTTATAAGGTGACATTCCCATGGGATTTTTATAAGCAGTTCTATAAGCCCATAGTGCATCCTTCAATTTACTAGCCCAATTCTTTCTAGTTTTATTAACAGTCTTTTTGCAAGATAGATTTAATCTCTCTATTTGATAATTCTACTTGCCCACTAGTTTGAGGATGATAAGCGGAAGCAATTCTATGATTAATACCATACCTGGCAAGAGTTTTTCTAAAACCTCCATGAATAAAATGAGAACCTCCATCAGTCATAATATATCTAGGCACTCCAAATCTAGGAAAAATAATGTCTAAAAGCATTCTTAAAGAGGTCTCACCATCAGCACTTTTTGTAGGTATGGCTTCCACCCATTTAGTAACATAATCAACAAGAACAAGTATATGAGTGTTACCTTCTGAAGACGGAAAAGGTCCCATGAAGTCAAATCCCCAACAATCAAATGGTTCAATAACAAGAGTATAATTCATAGGCATTTCATTACGTCTGGAGATATTACCAACCCTTTGGCATTCATCACAAGATAAAATAAACTTTCTCGCATCTTTGAAGAGAGTTGGCCAATAAAAATCTGATTGTAGAACCTTTTGCGCGGTTCTTTCTCCGGCGTGATGTCCTCTATAAGCACTACCATGACATTTACTCAATATCTCCTGTTGTTCATATTCGGGAACACATCTTCGCATAATACCATCCACTCCTTCTTTATATAAGTGTGGGTCATCCCAGAAATAATGCCTCAAGTCATAAAAGAATTTCCTCCTTTGCTGAGCTGAAAAGGTTGGAGGCAAGTACTTGGAAACAATAAAGTTAGCATAATCAAGATACCAAGGACCTGCCTCGCGAGCTCACCTTTATTACAGCAAATTGTTCATTTGGAAAACTATCATTAACAGAACAGATCATAAGCAATATTTTCCAATCTAGACAAATTATCAAAGAACAGGATTATCAAAGACCTTTCCTATCTACAATATGTAAATCAAATTCTTGCAAAAGAAGTACCCATCTAATAAGCCTCGGCTTAGCATCTTTCTTTGTCATAAGGTATCTAATTGCAGCATGATCAGTATGAATCGTAACTTTTGAATCAACAATATAAGATCTAAATTTATCACAAGCAAAGACTACAGCTAATAATTCTTTTTCAGTTGTAGCATAATTTCTTTGAGCAGCATCAAGAGTTTTACTAGCATAATGAATAACATTCAGTTTTTTATCTACTCGCTGTCCAAGAACAGCGCCTACAGCAAAATCACTAGCATCACACATAATTTCAAATGGTAAGTTCCAATCAGGAGGTTCAACTACAGGAGTAGTTGTTAAGGCTTTCTTTAGAGTTTCAAAAGCTTCCTTACAATCATCATCAAAAACAAAAGGTACGTCTTTTTGAAGAAGATTAGTAAGAGGCTTTGAAATCTTGGAGAAATCTTTAATAAATCTCCTATAAAACCCAGCATGACCAAGAACACTACGAATACCTTTAACATCCCTCGGATAGGGCATCTTCTCAATTGCTTCAACTTTAGCTCTATCAACTTCAATACCTCTCTCAGAAATTTTATGTCCCAATACAATTCCTTCATTAACCATAAAGTGGCATTTCTCCCAATTAAGAACAAGGTTAGTTTCTTCACATCTCTGCAAAACTTTATCAAGGTTTCGCAAGCAACTATCAAAAGAATTCCCATAGACGGAAAAATCATCCATGAATACTTCCACAATACTCTCACAAAAGCCATGGAAAATAGCAGACATGCATCTTTGAAAAGTAGCAGGAGCATTACATAAACCAAAAGGCATACGCCTATAAGCATAAGTTCCATAGGGACAAGTAAAAGTGATTTTCTCTTGATCTTTAGTTTTAACAGCAATTTGTGAAAACCCAGAATAACCATCAAGAAAGCAAAAATGAGTATTTTTAGACAATCTTTCTAGCATTTGATCAATAAATTGTAAAGGGTAATGATCTTTCTTAGTAACTTTATTAACTTTTCGAAAATCAATGCACATTCTATACCCTACAACTACTCTTTGAGGGATGAGCTCATCATTATCATTAGGCACAACAGTCATTCCTCCTTTCTTGGGAACGCATTGCACAGGACTAACCCATCTACTATCAGCAGTAGGATATATAATACCAGCTTCAAGAAGTTTTAATACCTCATTCCTTACCACCTCCTTCATCTTCGGAATTAGACGACGCTGATGTTCAACAACAGGCTTTGCATCATCTTCCATATTAATAGCATGTTGGCAAATAGAAGGAGAAATCCCCTTCAAATCATCAAGAGTGTAGCCAATAGCTCCTCGGTGTTTCTTCAATATTTCCAATAACCTTTCTTCCTCAATCTCTGAAAGCTTAGAACTAATAATAACAGGATATATTTTATTATCATCAATATGAGCATATTTAAGATTATCAGGCAAAGGCTTTAATTCAAAAACAGGATCTTCCTTTGGTGGCGGTGTTGTACCCAAATCTTCCACCGGTAAATCATGCTTGAGAATAGGTTGGCGGAGAAAAATTTCCTCAAGCTCATCTCTTTCTTTCCTAAAAACTTCACTCTCGCTATTCTCCAAATGTTGCTGCAAAGGATTATTAGGAACAAGAACAATAGATGCACACTGCTCCATTTTAAAATCATCACTAGGCAAATCAGCTTTATAAGGAGTTTTGGTAAATTTAGAGAAGTTAAACTCATAAGATTCACCAGCAAATTTAGTCAAAATTTTCTCTTTCTTGCAATCTATAATAGCTCCACAAGTATTTAGAAAAGGTCTACCAAAAATAATAGGACAATAATCACTAGCAGCAGAACCAAGTACCAAAAAGTCAGCAGGATATTTAATCTTACCGCATAAAACTTCTACATCTCGAACAATTCCAATTGGAGAGATAGTTTCTCTATTAGCCAGCTGAATAACCACATCAATATCTTCAAGTTCACAAGAACCAATTTCGTGCATAATCTCCGTGTAAAGCTCATAAGGAATAGCACTAACACTTGCACCAATATCACATAAACCATAATAGCAATGATCACCAATTCTAACAGATAGCATAGGAACACTAACTTGTTTGGGTTTATTAGGATGTGAAACAATATTAGAAGCATCTTCACAGAAAATAATATGACCATCCTCCACATTTTCAGTCACAAGATCTTTAACTATTGCAACAGCAGGTTCAACTTTTATTTGTTCTTCAGGTTCTACAGGTTTCTTTTCACTTTTATGAACCGCACTATTTATAACAGAGTACTCCTTCATTTTAGCAGGGAAAGGAGTTTTTTCAATATAAGCTTCAGGAATAACATGATCAGCAGTTTCAACTACAACGCATTTATTAATAGATGAATCAATTTTAAATTTATACGGTTCATGATACTTATCAAAATTCTTCTTAGGCAATTCATAATGAGAGGCAAAAGATTTATAAAGATTTGCAGCAACTTGCGAATCAAGACCATATGTAGCACTCATATTACGAAATTTATCAGTATCCATAAAAGCTTCAATGCATTTATAATCATAAATTATACCTGATTCTCTATCCTAGTCGTTCTCCCAACCTTCAGTATTTTCTTGGATCCGATCAAGAAGGTCCCTTTTAAACTCTTCTTTGTTGCGTGTAAATGATCCAGAACAAGAAGTATCCAGCAAGGTCTTGTCTTGAAAAGAAAGTCTTGCATAGAAATTATCAATAATAACATTACCAGGAAGCTCATGAATGGGGCATTTGAGCATTAAAGACTTCAATCTCCCCCAAGCTTGGGCAATACTCTCTCCATCATGAGGCCAAAAATTATATATGCGATTCCGATCCTTGTGAATTTCACTTGGAGGATAGAACTTAGAATAAAACCGGGGCACAATATCATTCCATTCAAGAGAATCCCCATTATCCAGTAATTTATACCAATGCGCCGCCTTACGAGACAGCGATATAGAGAATAGTTTCTTCCTCACTTCATCCATAGCAATACCTGCACATTTGAATAAACCGCATAATTCATGCAAGAACAATAAATGATCTCCAGGGTGGACAGTTCCATCCCCTTCATAGCGGTTATCCATAACACGTTCAATAATTTTCATAGGTATTTTATATGGTATCACTTCCTCACCTGGCGCCTCATCCACTACCGTTGCAGTAGTAGTAGATTTCCCAAATAGAAATTGAAGAGAAGATCTCTCCATAATGACTTATAGCAGCAGGCAGAAATAAAATCAGCACAAACAGTAAAGGTTTTCCTTACTAATTCCACTTACCAATAGCGCTTCACTCCCCGGCAACGGCGCTTTAAAAATAGTCTTGATGACCCACAAGTATAGGGGGTGTATCGTAGTATTTTCGATAAGTAAGAATGTCGATCCCAACGAGGAGCAGAAGGTGTTGACAAGCAGTTTCGATGAAGGATTCCCTGTAAATGCTCACAGACAAGTATTCAGGGGGTTTTGATGTAACAGTTGAATAAAGTACGAGTAAGTAAAGTGCGAGAGTAACAATTGCAGCTAGTGGCCCAATCCTTTTTTGCGCAAAGGACAAGCCGGTTTGTTTACTTATAATGACCAAACGTTCCTGAGGACACACGGGATTTTAGTCTAGTGCTTTCGCTACATACGGCTAAATAATCTTCATTGTTATGATAAGTGTTGTGTGGGTGAACCTATGCTAATGTACCGCCCTTCCTAGGACTAATACATACTTGTGATTATACCCCTTGCAAGCATCCGCAACTACAAGAAAGTATTTAAGAATAAATCTAACCACAGCCTTAAACTCTGAGATCCTGCTATCCCTCCTGCATCGATATACCAACGGGGGTTTAGGTTTCTGTCACTCCGGCAACCCCGCAACTGGCAAACGAGTACAAGATGCATTCCCCTAGGCCCATAAAGGTGAAGTGTCATGTAGTCGACGTTCACATGACACCACTAGAAGAATAACACCACAACTTAAATATCATAGCATTGAATATTACTCAACCATAGTTCACTACTAACATTTAGACTTCACCCATGTCCTCAAGAACTAAACGAACTACTCACGAGACATCATATGGAACATGATCAGAGGTGATATGATGATGAATAACAATCTGAACATAAACTTGGTTCAATGGTTTCACTCAATAGCATCAACAACAAGTAGAGATCGATACCGGGAGAGTTTCCCCTATCAAACAATCAAGATCAAACCCAAATTGCTACGGTGGTGACGGTGTCCAGCAGTGGAGACGGCGGTGACGATGGTGGAGATGATGATGATGGTGATGGAGATGATGTCCAGCTCGATGACGGTGACGATGGCGTCGATTTCCCCCTCCGGGAGGGAATTTCCTCGGCGGATTCCTGCCCGCCGGAGAGCTCTTTTCTCTCTGGTGTTCTCCGCCCCGCAGAGGCGGCTGTAACTCTTCGCGAGGTACCCTCTGTGGCTTAGGTTTTTGGGACGAAGAGTTTCGCGAAGAAAAGGAGGCGAAAGGGGCTGTGGGGCCCCCACACCACAAGGTGGCGCGGCCAGGCCATGGGCTGCGCCGGCCTGTGGTCTGGCCCCACCTTGGGCCTTCTCAGCTCCTCCTTCTGGCTTCCTTCGTCATCTTGAAAAATAGGATTTTTGGTATAATTTCCTTCCACAGTTGATCTTCCGAAATATTGCGTTCTGACGGTGCTTTTTCCAGCAGAATCCTGGCTCCGGTGCTTGATCCTCCAATAATGATGAAACATGCAAAATAGATGAAATAACATAAGTATTGTGTCCAAATATGAAATATATCAATGAATAACAGCAAATTATGATACAAAATAGTGATGCAAATTGGACGTATCAAAGATCTAACATGTTAGCACAATGAGGAGAAGACAACCATCTAGCTATTGCTATGGACCCATAGTCCAAGGATGAACTACTCACACATCAGTCTGGAGGCGATCATGGTGATGTAGAGTCCTCCAGGTGATGATTCCCCTCTCCGGCAGGGTGCCGGAGGCGATCTCCTGAATCCTCCGAGATGGGATTGGCGGCGGCGGCATCTCAGTATGTTTTCTCGTATCGTGGCTCTCGGTAATAGGGTTTTCGCGACGGAGAGTATAAGTAGGCGGAAGGGCAGAGTCGGGAGAGGCACGGGGGCCCCACACCATAGGGCGGCGCGGGCCCCCCTTGGCCGCGCCGCCTTGTGGTGTCGGCGCCTCGTGGCCCCACTTCGTATCCCCTTCGGTCTTCTGGAAGCTCCATGGAAAAATAAGACCCTAGGCTTTCGTTTCGTCCAATTCCGAGAATATTTCCTGTGTAGGATTTCTGAAACCAAAAACAGCAGGATACAGGAACTGGCGCTTCGGCATCTCGTTAATAGGTTAGTGCCGGAAAATGCATATAAATGATATAAAGTGTATATAAAACATGTGAGTATTGTCATAAAACTAACATGGAACATAAGAAATTATAGATACGTTTGAGACGTATCACAACCTACTGGTCTTGATGGGCTGGAGGATGTGGTAAACGACATTGCCTTCCATTTATGGGAATGCTCTCGTTGCCTCAGTATGGGTCATAAATCCACGGATTGTGTTCAATATATTCGCTGCAAGGAGTGCTTTAATTATGGTCATATTGCTAAAAATTGTTTGGCTTTCCGAAATAAAAAATCAATGAGATGGATCCCTAAAAGGCAGTGGTCAGGTGGGCAAGGAAAGGATCATGTACCGGTCAGTGCGAATATTGGCCCTACCGTTCCATCTCCCCAGCTACAGTCCAAAGCCACCGCGCCACCCTCCCCTGCAAAGCAATCTCCTCTGCCTCCGCTACCATTAGCGCAAGCTCCTCCCGCGTCGCCTTCTACATCGTACCACTGCAACCGATGGCCAGCTATGAGCTTGATCCCATGGCTTGGCTGCCGTGGGGTCATCACATTATTGATGGAGGAACGACAAGGTTGCCGCGTACCGTTTTCTTCCCGGCGCAAGATCCATCACCTCAGCATCAAGCTCACTGCATCGCCATCATCGAGCCCTTGCAGCCACCTGAGGATGAAGACTTTTGGAGGGAACAGGTTCGTGCCTTTCTGGAAGGTCCACTGAATCGCCATGTGGTCGAGTACCAACCAAGCCTTTTCGGAGTTGGTTTGTTTCAGCTTAATGGA
Organism: Lolium perenne; assembly: GCF_019359855.2. Classification (NCBI taxonomy): domain Eukaryota; kingdom Viridiplantae; phylum Streptophyta; class Magnoliopsida; order Poales; family Poaceae; genus Lolium; species Lolium perenne. The sequence continues at coordinate 316,730,064 of NC_067247.2, forward strand.
CCTAGTTCTAAGCATGCATTGGTGCAGCATGGACACTTTCAGCTACAACACAATGTTTTTGTGCATTTCATTGATCCTGCAGATGCAGATAACCATAGATCTGTTCAGGGTTTTCGTCATGGTTGGTTAATGTTTCTAGGAGTGCCACCAGATTATCGTAATGATGTAGATATCACCAATGCTGTGTCAACTTTTGGGAAGTTTCACTATTGGAATTCTCTTGATCCAATTAAATCCAGGATATTAGTATATGTGTCTTTCCCTTCAGTTTCTTTGGTTCCTAGGGATGTAGTCTCTGGCAAGTTTGGGACAGTTGGAGGGATTAGAGAATCTTGGACATCTGCAGTTTATATCCTGTTAGTTGAATTTGCAGAACAGTTGCCAGCTGATGAAGATCAGATGCCCCAGGATGGTAACCCTCATCCAATGCCTGGTCATATGCAGCCTAATCTTAATAACTTCGTGTTGCCTCCCTTTCCTGAACTTGGCTGGAATGGTGCATAGCAAAATAATAATGCAGAAGCAGGACAACAGAATGCAGCTGAGCATGACATGGCACGGGACAAGGAGCAGCTTCATGAGCAGGAATGTATGGTACTGCATCCTTCAGCCAGTTCAGTTTCTTCGGTTAACTTCATGAATGAAGTGGTGCAACCTGGGAATGTGGATTTAAATCTTGCTCTGGGGCCTGTTGGTGGATCAGCACTGCAACAGCAAGTACATAATAATGTCATCCAAGTGGGCTTCATGCTGAATGGGCCTGTGCTGCCCCCTGTGATGCAGTGGGACAAGTTATCTGGATTTATTCTGCCTGACTTGCTTGCTACCTATCTGCCATCATCACCAAAGTGTGATCCTTTGGCTTTCTTGAATAGATTTGATATGCAAAAGAGGTCTTGGGATGTAGCTTTTGATGGAGCTGCTAGCTTCCTTTTTGTTGTACCGACTGCCCCAAAGGAGAGAGTTTCTGTTTTGGTCAGGAAAAAGCCAGTGGCAACAGCTCTTAACTTTGATCTGGCTGATGTGGAAGAACATAGTTTTTCTTTTGCTGCTATGACTGATAGTGTGCAGAAAAGAAAGCCAAGGGGAAGGAAACCTAAGGGTGCAGTTCCAGTGGTTCAACCTGAGAACAAAAGGTTTACTAGAAGCTCTTTGAAGTTGGATGGTTATAAGGCACAACATGTGTCTGGGGAGTCCTATACACCAAAGAAAAAGAGGCCACGTGCTAGATGTTGTTGGTGCACCAGGAAGTCCAGGAACACAGGGAGACAAAGAAGCAGCAAGCTCCTATGAATGAAGGGCAAGGAGATCCAGACATTGCTCAAGAGGAAGCTATTCCTGCAACTCCTATTCAGGTGTTGCAGAGGGTGAGGTTGCAACTGGGAATAGATCCTACTCTGTTGTCCAAGGAAAAGCTTGAAGCTGATCCTTCTGTCCAGTCACCAAAGGATGCCAATGATAAGTGATAGCATGTGCATTTGGGGGGTGGGGACTGGTGCTCTTATCTTTTTGTGGCACAACCTCTTGTGCCTTGATCAACTCAGGCTCATAAATCTATGTCTGGTTGTTACTTTTATATTCAGTGTGCGTTGGTGCTTGCTATCTGAACTTGTCAGTGGACTCATTTTTTTGTGCTTGTTGCGTGGTCTTTTGTTACACATTTGGCCATGTTCTGAACCTATCCATATTATTATTTAATGTGTATTATATCAAGAAGAACATGGAGGGTGCTGTGTTGGAATGTGCGTGGGTTGAATGGTGAAAATAGGCAAATGCAGGTCAGGTCAAAAATAGAAGAAAGTGACTGTGATATTGTATGTCTTGAGGAGACTAAGTGTGATGAATTTGACTGGCGATTCATTAAAAAATTCTCTCCCAGGAGCTTTGATAGATTTGCATGTGTACCATCAGTTGGTGCATGAGGTGGGATAATTGTAATATGGAAATCATCTATGTTCCATGGTAATTTAATTGAGTCTCGGAGATATGGTTTAGTGATTAATTTCACTTCAACACATAATAATGCAACATGGACATTGGTGTCAGTATATGGTCCTTGTAGGGGAGTGGAGAGGGATATTTTTGTGTCTTGGTTGTTTAATTTACAAATACCACTGAATGATAATTGGTTGCTTCTGGGAGACTTTAACTTCATCAGATCAAGTGATAATCGTAATAAGCCAGGTGGTGATACTAATGACATGTTTTTATTTAATGAAATTATTGGACATCTTGGTTTATTAGAATTACCACTGAAAGGAAGGAAATATACATGGTCTAATATGGAGGATTCCCCCCTTCTTGAGCAACTTGACTGGTTCTTTACTAGCACTAATTGGATTTCTGATTATCCAAATTCCATGGTCATAGCACTTGCAAAAACAGGGTCAGATCATGTCCCTTGTGTGGTAACAATAGACACATTAATTCCCAAGACCAAGCTATTTCGTTTTGAGAATTATTGGGTGGATATGCCTGGATTTGATGAATGTGTTACCCAATCTTGGGCCAAAGAGTCAAGGAAATTATCCAGTGCTAATATTCTCACTGACAAATTAAAAGCTCTTAGATTTAATCTAAAAAGGTGGTAGACCAGTTTGTCAAGGCTCAAATTTCTGATACAAAACTGCAATAAAGTGATTTTGCAGCTAGACACTCTGGAGGAATATAGGCCTTTGTTTACTGCTGAGTATAACTTTAGAAAAATTGTTAAGCTGCACCCTTGAGGAGTTGTTATTAGCTGAATGTAATTACTGGAAAAAATGATGCACCATTCGATGGATAAAGCAGGGGGAGGATAATACAAAGTTTTTCCATGCAATGGCCACTGAAAGATTTAGAAGCAATAATATTGTTATGTTGAGGAATTCAGAGGGAATAGAAATCACTGATCATCATGAAATGGCAAGAATGTTGTCGGCCAATTATAAAGACATAATGGGGCAGTCAAATGGAATAAATATGCAGTTTGATCTTGCTAATTTGCTTACTAGAGTGCAGGGTTTGGTTGAATTAACTCTGCCTTTTAGTACAAAGGAGATGGATGAGGTTATTAAGGAGATGCCATCAGAAAAAGCTCCAGGACAAGATGGATTTAATGGTTTATATGTCAAGAAGTGTTGGCCTATCATAAAGTCTGAATTTTATAACTTGGCTAGGGATTTCCATCGAGGCAATTTGGATTTACAAAGTATAAATGGGTCCTATATAACATTGGTCCCAAAAAAGGCAGTACCAGAGGAAGTAAATGATTTTAGGCCTATCTCCCTTACTAATGTCTGGTTGTAATTTTTGACTAAACTGGCTGCTAATAGATTGCAAGGAAGAATCTTGGATTGCATACACAAAAACCAATATGGATCCTTGAGAAACAGATCCATCCAAGACTGCTTGGCCTGGTCTTTTGAATATCTTTACTTGTGTCAAATTTTCAAGAAACCAATTTTTATATTAAAATTGGATTTTGCTAAACCTTTTGATACAATAGAGCATGAAGCTTTGATCCAGGTAATGAGACATAAAGGTTTTAATGGGAAATGGCTGCAATGGGCTAAGGATATTTTATCCTATGGTACTTTCTCCATTTTGTTGAATGGTATACCTGGAAAACAATTTGTGTGCAAAAGAGGGGTTAGCCAAGGTGACCCTCTATCACCTCTATATTATTTGTTTGGGTCAGATCTACTTCAGTCAGCAGTAAATTCACTGAATAGGCAAGGGATTATACATAAGTCAATAGAAACATATGATCCTGACTTTCCAATAAAACAGTATGCAGATGATACACTACTGATTATGCCAGCTGATGTGGAGCAAATAATGGCCATGAAAAATCTACTGCATAAATTTTCTATGTCCACATGATTAAAGATAAATTTTGGGAAATCACAGATGGTGCCTATCAATGTTCCTGCTGATTTGACTACTGAATTGGCAAATGTGTTTGGATGTCAGATAGGATCTATGCCCTTTACTTATCTAGGTTTGCCTCTTGGAACTACAAAACCAAGAACTATTGATCGCATGCCTCTAGCTTGTAGACTTGAGAGAAGATTGGCATCAAGTTCTAATTTCCTTTCACAAGGAGCAAGATTGCAACTAATCAATTCTGCTCTAGCCTCAATGACATTGCATTTCCTTACAACACTACAACCGCCAGTAGGATTTACAAATCAACTTGATAGAATTCTGAGGCAATGTCTATGGAGACACAGAGATACACCCAAGCCATCCTTGGCTGCCTGGGAAATGGTATGCAAACCAAAGAAATATGGGGCCCTAGGTATTGTGGACTTCCAGAAGAAAAATGCAGCAGCCGAGGGGCGCGGCACGCGTGACATCGCCATAACTTCGTTGGTAGAGGTAGGCAACGGCCGCTCGGTAGGCGAGACATCGCCATTAACGTGGCGCAGACTGCCGAAGCGACGCCGCTAGTAGTGGCGCGGCTGAAAAGACGCATCGAGTCAGGGTTACTGCTAGGTGGACCCGACGAAACGTCCGCCTAGACGCAAGCGGTCACTTGACGCGTCCGTGCAGTATCTGCGGAGACGTATCCAAGACGCATATTTACATTGCGTTGATGTCTCCGCGGACAGCTCGGTCACTATGCGTCGGACCTAGTCTCAGGCGCCGCATTTTTTGACGGCCGGAGGCAAACGGTCATCCCGTTCGAGATGTCCTAATCAACGAAGTACTTAATTTGAAAAAAGAAAGAAAATCGTACTGTAGTTATTAGCCCATCTACTAGGCACCTTTGATCTCCCGCATCATTCTGCGCTCAACGCCTTTATAAACCCAACCGCGCGTCACACAAACCATTCCCTCCCGTCTTCCGTTCCTCCTCCCACTCTCGTGGTCTCGCCGCCATGCACATGGAAGCACCACACCCTCCTCCGTCAATGGACATCCATGAACCCGCGCCGCCGTCCCCTCTCTCCTCCGACATTTCGCCGCACTTCCCGCCGTCCATCGCAGACGCCGGCGCCGTTGCGCTGGACCTCTCCTTCACCTCCACCGCCTCCGCGTCCACCTCCTCCTTCACCACCGCCACCACCTTCAGCGCGCGGAGCTCGCTCTCCCTGCCGTCCTTCTCCTCCTCCACATCTCTCTCTCCGCGGCCGCACTCGTCATCCGCTTCCCCGCACTGGACGCACCTCGCCGCCGCCCGCGCCACCACCCCTGACGGCGTCCTCCGCCTCGCCCACCTCCACCTCATCCGCGAGCTCGGCCACGGACACCTCGCGCGGGTCTTCCTCTGCCGCCTCAAGTCCTCGCCACCGGCCTCCCCACTCTTCGCGCTCAAGGTGGTCGACCTCCGCGACGACGACCCGTCCCGCGTCTGCCACGTCCTCGCCGAGTCCCGCGTGCTCTCCTCCCTCGACCACCCCTTCGTGCCCACCCTCTACGCGCGCCTCGACGCCGGTCGCTACGCGTGCTTCCTCATGGACTACTGCGCCGGGGGCGACCTGCACTCGGTGCTCCGCCGCCGCCCCGGAGGCCGCCTGCCCGTCGCCGCCGCGAGGTTCTACGCCGCCGAGGTGCTGCTCGCTCTCGAGTACCTGCACGTGCTCGGGTTCGTGTACCGCGACCTCAAGCCGGAGAACGTCCTGCTCCGAGGCGACGGGCACGTCGTGCTCTCTGACTTCGACCTCGCGCTCCCAGCGTCCGTGGAGCCTGCCGTCCGCCGCCGGCAGGTGCGGCAGCCGAGCCGACGCCGCAAGAGGAGCTTCCTACCGTCGTGCTTCGGATCCGCCAAGGGCGGCAGCGACGAGGAGGATGCCAGCGTTGACGCCAAGGAGCGGTTCGAGTTCGTGGCCGAGCCGACGGCCGCGAGCTCCAGGGACTGCGTGGGCACGCACGAGTACCTGGCGCCGGAGCTGGTCAGCGGGAGCGGGCACGGCAACGGCGTCGACTGGTGGGCGTTCGGGGTGTTCCTGTACGAGCTGGTGTACGGGCGCACGCCGTTCAAGGGCGCCGCCAAGGACGTGACGCTGAAGAACATCCTGTCGAAGCAGGTGACGTACCCGAAGCTGGACGGCGACGCGGAGGCCGCGGCGCAGCTGAGGGACCTCGTCGGCAGGCTGCTCGAGAGGGACCCGCGGCGGCGCATGGGCGCCGCTCGCGGTGCCGCCGAGATCAAGAGGCACCCGTTCTTCGCCGGCGTGGACTGGGCGCTCATACGGTGCGTGACGCCGCCGCTGGTGCCGGAGGCCGACGCCGCGTCACCCACCGCCGCCGTCGCAGGCGCGAAGCTCGGGAGCTGGAACAGCTTGGGCGGCAGCAGCTTCAAGAAAGCCAGTAGCTTCAAGAAGAGCAGCAGCTTCGGCAGGAGGTCGAGTGTCGAGGAGCGGCAGGGGGTCTTCTGCAAGCTCATGAGCTGGAATCAGGAGAGCCGATGCAAGAGGACGAGGACGAGCAAGCTGAAACCATGAAATCTGTTCGTGTCTGTCGTTGGTGTGAGTTCGTTTTAGTTTTGTTCGTTTAGGTTTCGTGACATGTGCATAGAAGACTATAGAGTGGTGTGGGTTCTGATCGAGTTGGAGGCTGTGAGGAGGAAGAGGAGCTTTGTAGTTTGTACAAAGATCGAGGCGATGTATATGTCACTGCGTTGACATGTGGTTTCATCCGTGCCCGTATATGGAGAAACTTCATCCCTTGTTCACCCAGATTTGTTTTCTCATAATTATCAGATCATCTGTGCCTATTACAGTACTGTATGTGGATTCAGCTCTGACAGATTGACTAGTTGCCGTCACAAGTTAAATCCAGGTCCGAGCATCAGGTTCCAGTTTGACTGCATGTCCCCTTCTCTGAACATTTTGGTTGCATTGGTTCAGCTGGACCTTCTCCCTCCGCGGATCGATGCGATCACGACTTTGTTGCACACATGCACCATGCGTGTTGATCACTAGTAATACTTAATCTGTCTATTTTTTTTTCTAAAAAAATGAAAGTAGACCCCGATCTTTTCATCAAATTCAAAATGACGCACACAATAGTATTTATTTACATTATTCAAAAGAGCCTTGCAAAGAAAATACAAAAAAATGCCCACATGAGGGATAGCAACGCCGATAGCGCATCTATCATCTGATCTAGCATACCCGGATCTAGGGTTTCCTCTGAAGTAGCACGAGTGAGTGGATGTTAACCGCAACGACGATGCCTTCAACAAGATACCGACGTGTATATGCCGCCATCACCTGCCATGACCAGAGTCGGAGCAAGGGTAACTTACTAGGGACACCCGCTGCAACACCTACAACCTTGATGAAGACGCCGCGGTCGCCTATAATGAATGGAATCAAAGCTCGATTTTCACCGACAACCGCACCTCCCTAACTTGCCGCCAGGGCTAGATGACATGAGATCCGCCACGACTAGTTGGATGACCACCCATAGCAGAGTTAGGCGAGTTAGGCCACCACCGCGATGCTCGGGCCAATACCCCCGGCTTCCTCATGCTGCAGGCCTAGCCCAGGACCACGTCCGGGTGGTCTTGGTGGAGTCTAGGAGGTGCATCACACTATATAAGCCGCGACTTGTCCCAACCCATGTAGACTTAGACTGGGCATGTATGCACCATGCCATCACTACTCACGCCGCATGCCACAAGCTTGTCGGGCCACCCTGGCTATCGTGCCCCGCAACACATCTTTAGACATGCTGGAGCGGCTATGGCCGCTGCGACCCGAACACCGTCTGAGGAGATCCACCGCTGCTGCGACGCCACACCGACTTTGCCAGGTGACGCATCTGGGGTGGCGGCAGCGGTAGGAGGGAAGTGCTCAGAATCCTGATCGTGCTAGCTAGCTAATCTAGTTCTTCACCTACGAAGGTAAGAGACCTTAGAAATTGACGTGGCTAATTCAAGATCGATTGAGATTATCCTTGCCCCTCATTCTTTGAGAATCAGAAGGATCCTTTTTCGAGTTTCCATTTCTTCATTTGAAATCTGGGCTCTTCTATCTTCGACTTATTTCTTATTTCTTTATTCTTTATATTTTGATATTATAAACTAACAAAATGCAATTTGTTTTATTTTGATATCCCTATGATAGGAAATGAAAGAGAAGGTCGAGCTTAAGCAGATTCCATTGCGGAAATGATAACCTCCACTGCAGGGCGTATCCTTATTGGTCTTTGGTGTCATACCATATACCTACTCCCGCATAAAACCCGTTTATTTGGATCCCATCAACAAGAAATATCCTGCTACTAGTTGGCCTTTATCGATGGTCCAATCTTCCAGATGGGAATTTTAATGGCTTTTGTTAGCTTTTACCCTATTGAGATTGGTTAAATTTTAATTCTCGGTCATATGGCATAAGCCAATTTTAGTTTTTTCGATAAAGAGTATATATTAATATCAAGAAGAGACCAATTAGACATAGCCTCTACAACAACGCAATGTCCTAATGGCAGCACAGATGCACACAACCAAAAAAAAATTACATAAAAAAAGTCCTGCTACATAGATCTATTCTTTGTGGCAGCGAATCAAACACCACCAATGCAGCACCAGAAATCCCATCTTCTCCAAAAGCGACACCTCCAATAAAAAAACAAAGCATAAGCATCATAGCTAGATCATAGGTTTTTACCCTATGCAGTTCATATGCAACTAGGAAAATTTGATTGCAATTGCAACACCATGTATAATTGGAAGCACATGTGCAGCTCTTCGATGCATAGAAGCACGGCTCGAACTGGTACGGAAACAACAAGGCGTTTTGAGGCGGCTCTAAAACCCATCTAGGGTTTAGTCCCTCTCGCCGACGACGCTGCCGGTCCGCTCCGCCTCCGGTGCCTTTGAGGCTTTGGAGGTGTGGCGTACCGCGGCCTCTTGCCGGCGGGAAGGTTTCAGTTTTCAGTTCTTCGTTTAGTTTGTTTTCGGTGTCTTCTTCTGGATGGTGAGGCGGCGGCTACTTTCTGAAGTCAGAATAAGCTCCTCCCCGTCCTATCCTCTCTTCGGTGGTGCATCTAGCGCCGGTGGAGGACGCGTGGAGTTGTGTGTCCGGCGAATCTCCCGTGATCCGATCGTCTTTCGTGTTCGATTGTGTAGTTTCAGATCAGTCTCTTCCGATCTACGGTTGTCATCATTGGCGATGGTTGATACTCTGGTGCGCTGGTCCTTTGGGGCCTTAGCACGACGATTTTTCGTCTGTCTACTACAACAAGCTCTACTACGACAAGCTTTGTCTGCCTCCGGTGATGGAGGGGCGAGGATGGCGGCGCGCCTTTGGCTCGTGCTAGTGTATGTAGTCGTCGCTAGGTGGTCCAACGATCTATTTGTAATTTTTATTACTTTTAGGCATCTTTGTACTACTGTTGATGATTATTAATGGATCGGTGAAATTTTCGCAAAAAAAAAAAATCCAGTAATCCCCAAGTCGGTCGATTTTTAAGTTAATTCTTAATCGATAGAGAACTAGCAAAAGGAAACCTAAATTCACGCCTAGCAGATCGACCGGCATGAAACTGCCCACGTTACTAGTCCTCTGGGGAGTGTTTCTTTTCAGTTTTGACGAATACAAGTGTAGATTGGAGAAGATGCATTTCCTTTGCAAGTGGTTGGCATTTTCTGTTAGATTTATCCAATGATTGGGTTGTGAAGAGATAGTTCGTTGATGCATGAACTTAGTGGAGTGTGGGGGACTGTACGTACACACATGTATGATATCTAAATAATCTTGCTCGCACACTTATGTATGTATCTTGGCATCCCTTTCATCCTTGTCGAGGTGAAAGCGAGAGTTGCCGGAGCACCGGAGCGACAGCGAAAGCCGAAAGCGAGACATGCGAGCAGCAGAAGGCATTACAGATATACTCCAACGCGCGTATACGTAGCGGGTGTTGAGGTCGCAGAGATCGCGGGATCCCCAACGCGCCACGCCGTCGGGGCATCAGAGGCCAGGCTCGCAGTGTGCACCACACCATGCCATTGCCATGGCGGTCCCTGTGCCATGGCCAGACGATCGTCGAGGACGACGAGACGACGGGTACGATGCATGCGAATAAACCTGTAAAGCGCTCGTCTCCAGTCCCGGGAGAGGCGCCAACGCTTGAAGATAACACACAGCCGAGTGCAGTGCAGGTTAAAGGTGAAAGCTAGGGCTGGCTTGATCAAAAGATACATGGCTGGCCGGAGAATGTGCCTTTTGCGGGGGTGATTACTTTCCCGCACTCCCACGCAGTGCACTGCATCAGTCTATCTATCCATCGTCCTCGCGATGCAAACCTTTGTCTTTGTTTGCCTTCCTTTCTTTCAGGGGAGCACGCGCAGCGCCTGAAATTCATGCGTCCATGTGATGTGAGCGAGCGAGTTCCCCTACTGTTCATAACCGGAGATGTGCGAGGAGAGCCTCAGTTCACCGGTTACACTTCTGTCGATCGTCATGTCAGAGGCCTTCGTTGGACCGTGGGGCTTGCAGGAAGTAAATGTCAGCAGATCGATGCATGGCAGTTGATTAGCTGAACACGTTCAGAGAACCGACCGCTCAGTTCTCGTTGCTGCTGCTGCAGGAAATTTGAAATGTGAACGAGGGGAAGATAAGAGCATACGTATGATCGAGCATTAGCAAATTAGTGCATGCTCATTGGAGTGTACTTAAAGAAATATGCCGTACGCAACACCCTTATAAACATATGCTGATTCATCAAGTCTCTGGGGAATATCGGTGCATGCACACTAGTACCGCATCTCGCTACTTCACACCATATGAATGGAATTCCCAATGTAATGCTACGATTAATCAACGGCTGCACCCAGAACCGCAATAATCGAGAGGGGTAGATTCAACCGCTGGCCGGCTTGGGCTTTGGAGCAGTGGGATCGATCCAGCACGAGGCACGGCCGGCGACGCGTCACCTGCATGGAGAACCTACACACACAGTCCGGTTTTCTTTCTCTAGCAAGCAATATCTCGTCCTAAGTTTGTACTCCTCTGTAAAAAATGTAAGTGTTGCAACTTTATCTGGATACAGATGGATCTAAAACAAAAAATACGTTTAGATTAAATGCCCTACCAGCTACTATGTTCGGAGGATAACAAAGGTCCCTCGTGTCGCTCCTAGGGGCTGCTCTAACCCCCCCCATCCTTAGAGCGTCGCTGGCGGCGGGGGCCTCCTCCTCCTCGCGTGGTTGAAGAGACTTTGTGTAATTTATATATTCGTAATATTAATATATTTTTTCTCGAAAAAAGCATCCGCATGTAAACAGAACTAATGTAGTAGTAAGTGTTAATCATATATGGACCATCATCCTTGTCTTAATGTAGAATTAATCTTTCGTCCATTAATTCTCTGACTTATTATATCTAGAAAGTACGAGTGGACGATCGATCGATGCTTCCTTTCGATCTCGTGGCATCTCAGCTTGGACGAGGCTGCAGGTCGTGTGGCCATGGATCATTAATGTGCGAGCTACGGCAACGTGCTCATGTTGGTGATCTGGGGAATAGCAGATCCCATTGCGTATGGTGCTACGGATACGGAGGAGGAAGAAAAATCGATCGAAAAGGAGAGGAGGAACACGCGGATGCATGCAGTGCAGCTTTATTCCGGTGGAAGAAGAAGCAGCTAGCGGATCGAGCGCGCGTGACATGCGCTTCGTTTCACAACGAACGGAAACGTACCGCACAAAATGAACATTCCCGCTGCGCTTTCTTCCTTTCCCTTCTGCCCCCTTCACTTTGCTCTGAACCCCAAAACGTCTTTGCAGCAGTATATCCCCTTGGCTTTTGGCCTCGCAAAGATGCTATGACGAACATGGTTAAATCTGTTAAGTGACAATGCACGATCATCTTAGCCGCTATGCTATCGCAGTTTGCCGAACTATTGGGTTCTTGCCACTTGAGGTATCCGTCCATTCATTCTCAAGCTGTACATATTCCACTGGAGTATAATATGGTTTCAGAGGCATCACAGAGATTTAACCGATTGTGCCGGCCATGCTGCTTCCTGCCAGTTAGTTCAGCGAAAAGAAAAATCGAAGCAATTCCAGTTAACAATTCTCTACCGTTAGGCACGAGGAGCACCACGATCTAATAATAATGCAGAGGGATCGGGTATTATCATAAGATTTTTTTTTTGTCTCAGCTGGGATCGACTGCAAAGTATTGCTGCTGTCATTAAGCATGAGATGAGACGAGGGCGCACCGTGATCTGAGAGAAGATTCCATCGCCTCCTCCTCCTAATTGACATTCAACTAATCATTTCTCATGGGACTGGAGCAAGTGGGTGTAAAGAAATCGGGCGCTGTCCTTGCTTAGAGCGGCATTAGGGCATGAGCAATGGAGGCAGCTTTCCAACTAGGCTTGGATAAAACTTTTGACATATGCATGCCATGTTATGGTCCCATTAATATGCCTTTCTCTCAAAAGCTGATTTGGTTTTCTCTTTCTCTCTCACATTTTCCACTTTATGGCTGAAGAGGTTGCTTCTTGATGAAGAGGCTGCCTCCTCATCCGAACCTAATTTGGACCACCCGAACCAAGATAAAGCTGCGAGGCAACACCCCTAGGGCTATGCATTGGGCATGCCCTTAGGACGTGATGCCTGTGGGTGTCGATCGGTTGAATGCATGTCCCGGTTGGTTCGACTATTTATTTAATCAGCTCTTAGGATTGCATTGGGTGCGAGATCACATCTGTATTTGCTGGCCAAGTTTCTAAATTTCCTTGCATTGCATCTCTTTTCTGTAATGCTTGTGCATGATGTGAGTTGCCTCAACACTTGTGCAGAATCGTGCTGGAGACATTTCAGTTATTAGTCCGTACCCACTGATAGGGATTACTGATGCCACATTCCAACCTAGATTGCTCGAAAGGCCATGCCTTGTGCATGACGACGTGCCTCAACATCTGTGCAGAAACGTGATGGAGACATTTCTGACATTCGTCAGTGGCCACTGATGCTGCATTCCCACATGAACTGCTTGAAAGGCCATGCACTACCACCTTCTTTGGCTACCAAGTAATAACTACTTTTATTACAAATAATTGGTAATGCCATTGCAGGTTGTCTCTTCTATGAGCCTTTGGTTCAGTTGAAGCGTTCTTTCGGCTAGTTCTCTTGACTCACCTAACAAAAATATTGGTCGTGACTTAACAACAAAAGGAAAGATTAGTTGTCAACTGCTAACCGACCACCAAAATGATTAGCTTACATTGAACCTTTGCGTTGAGCGAGAAATACAAAAAATGATTAGCTTGGATGCATCCAACTCCAACTATAAGAATTATGCTCCCTATGTATATAGAATTGGTGTTGACGTCCATCGCTCTCATTGAAAAGATGATTAATTTGCAATATCGCTACTCTCGGCTGGGACAAGAACTAGTTCTATAATAAATGAAGCATATAATAAAAAAAACATGAGGAAGTGTACATGTCAGGCGAATGCTTTCGGGGTCCTCTGTATATCGCTTCTAGTGATTCCTATCTCTGTCTACCTCGTAGAAGTTTCTTCCAACCGAAGGCCCAGTAGACATTGATCTCTCAAGCTGGTGGCACGGGAACGTTTCACCAAAAAAACTACCACGCCCATGTTTCCTCCAACAGGAAGTAGTCCTATTTTAGACAATTTTTCAATGAATTTTGGAAAGTGTATTTAGATAGTAAATTTGTAGTAAGATTTTAATAATTACAAAATTGTAACAATGCAAAAAATATGCATATATAACAAAAAAAACGGATCATATAGTCTAAAAAATGTTCATCAATGTTCACAAGGTTCATGATATCGAAAAAATTTGTGTCTTGAAAATTTGTTCACGATTCATCTTATGGAAGAAAATTTTCATGCAATGGAACAAAGTGTTAACAGGTTAAAATGTTCATGAATCCGCAAAATTATTCAAGATTGGAAAAGTATGGTTACGGATAAATGTTAATGTGTTCAAAATATAATCCTCATGAGTTCGTAAAATGTTCATAAGTTTAAAAAGTTTTCATGTATTAATAAAAAAACCAAAAATATAAACATGAAACAAAATCGAGAAGTTTTGAAGATGGTGCTTCTATTACGTTACTTCGAATTAAATCCTAAATATAAACAATAGAAAACAAAAAATAAAATAGGGAAAATAAAAAATATTAAATAAAATAAGAAAAATAAAAATAATGAGAAAATAATAAAAATGGAAATATAATATAATAAATAGAAACTACAAAAAATATAAAAAAAATGTTCACATGTTCACAAATTGTTCATGGGTTCGAAAAAGTTATTCACGAGACAAAAAGGTAAAATGTGCATGTGTTCAAATTAAATAAAACATTCACAAGTTCCTAAAAAGAAAAAGTAAACCTATAAGAAGTTTCAAGAAATCAAAAATCATGGGTGTGGATGTTTCCATCACCGTCCGTTGTGTTTTCAAAAAGTTTCAAGAAAATAAAAACTCAACAAAATAAAGGAAAAGGTAAAGAAGGAAATACTTTTGTACTTACATGCATGGGTGTGGATGTTTCCATCACCGTCCGTTGTGTTTTGTGATCCAGATAAAAAGAGGAGAGAGAAAGTAATATTTCCATCTACCATGGTGAGCATGAATCTCGAGGAATAAATGGATGGTGAAGGAAACATCCACACCCATGCGTGTAAGTACAAAATCCACTCTCGGTAAGAAACATGAAAAACATGAAAGAAGAGAAAGAAAAAAACACAAAAATGAAAATAGAACGATAGAAAGAGAAAAACAAAACCAAAAAAGAAAACATGAGAAAATAAAAAAGAATACCAACAAAGCCATGGAAGTTGCTAAGGGGAAGAACAAGAAGACCATGGAAGTGTGAGTGCACCGCTAGTTTGCTCAATTACCCGGTTCGATTCTACATCTGCCTCCCCGAGAGGTCTCCAATGTGGTCATCTCACGTAAACTTCGCCACGATATTGTGTCTGGTGTCATCTCTCGGGAAGGTGTTCGTCGTGGAGGATGCCTGATGTTGGAGCACCCCAACCCTGACCTCATCCTCAGCACCAGTGCCCGCTTCTACGACATTGTTTGCCCAATCCACAATGAGCTCTGCTCCAACTCATGGGCATGGGTGAGGCAAAGCTCTCCCCCACTCCTCACATTTGTGTGCCACTGCAGATTGATTTGCAACAAAAAATCACCAACGATTTCAATAAAAATCACCAGTGACGACAACAAAAGTTTATGTGTTTCTATGGTTAAGCAACAAACCATCTGTTATAGATTCATTTGCAACAAAATAGCAACAATTTCAACGAAAATAAAAATCAATTACAACAAAAAAAATTATATATTTGCATCATTTTGAAGGCCCGTATGCAACATAAAAAATATAGATTAAAATATTAACTCGTAGCAAACGTCCAAAAACCATTATATTACAACAATCTCCAGAATTCTGATGAAAAAAATTATACTACAACAACTCTCTAGAATCATACAATTTTGTTACATTTTCAAGAACTTATGAACATGAAAAAATGGAAGAAAACACAACTTCTAGAAAATGCCTGGAAAACATTGCAACATCTCGCATGTGCTTTCACAATGTTTGACATGTATGCCCGCAACTTATCTGTAGGGATTCGTTGCATAGAAAATAAAAAAATTCCTACCGCGAGAACGCAATCCAAGCCAAGATGCAATCTAGAAGATGGGAGCAACGAGGGGATGATCGAGACTCACCCTTGAAGATTTCCAAAGCCTACAAGATGAGGCTCTTGTTGCTGCGGTAGACGATCACTTGCCGCTTTCAAAAGCGCGTAGAAGATCTTGACGGTGCCACAATCGGGTAGCACCTCCGTACTCGATCACACGTTCGGTGTTGATGAAGACGACGTCCTTCTCCCCGTTCCAGCGGGCAGCGGAAGTAGTAGCTCCTCCTTGAATCTGGCAGCACGACGGCGTGGTGGTGGTGGCGATGGAGATCTCCGGCGGAGCTTCGCTAAGCGTTGCGGGAGAGGGGGAGGAGTGGGGCGGCTAGGGTTTGGGGAGAGGGGGTGGCCGGCCACTATGGGGTGCGGCCAAGGCTGTGGTCTTGTGGTGGCCGGCCCCCTCCCCTTGGCCCCTCTTTATATAGGTGGAACCCCCAAGTGTTGGACTACAAGTCTTCGAATAAGACCCCAACCCAAAACCTTCCATCTGTAGGGAAACCTACCCAAGGTGGGATTCCCACCTCAAGTGGGACTCCCACCTTTCCATGAGGGGGGTGGCCGGCCACCCTTGGTGGAGTCCACCTGGGACTCCACCCCTCTAGGGTTGGCCGGCCATGGGAGGTGGAGTCCCTTCGGGACTCCGCCTTCCAAAGTGATTTCTTCCGGACTTTTATAGAAGCTTCTAGAACCTTTCCATAAATGCACCGGATCATTTTCAAACTTATAAAATGACTTCCTATATATGAATCTTATTCTCCGGACCATTCCGGAACTCCTCGTGATGTCTGGGATCCCATCCGAGACTTCGAACAATACTTCGAACTCCATTCCATATTCAAGTTCTACTAATACAACATCAAACCTTAAGTGTGTCACCCTACGGTTCGCGAACTATGTAGACATGGTTGAGAACTCTCTCCGACCAATAACCAATAGCGGGATCTGGAGATCCATAATGGCTCCCACATATTCAACGATGACTTAGTGATCTAATGAACCATTCACATACGATACCAATTCCCTTTGTCACGCGATATTTTACTTGTCCGAGGTTTGATCATCGGTATCTCTCTATACCTTGTTCAACCTCGTCTCCTGACAAGTACTCTTTACTCGTACCGTGGTATGTAGTCTCTTATGAACTCATTCATATGCTTGCAAGCTAATTAGACGACATTCCACCGAGAGGGCCCAGAGTATATCTATCCGTCATCGGGATGGACAAATCCCACTGTTGATCCATATGCCTCAACTCATACTTTCCGGATACTTAATCCCACCTTTATAACCACCCATTTATGCAGTGGCGTTTGATGTAATCAAAGTACCTTTCCGGTATAAGTGATTTACATGATCTCATGGTCGAAAGGACTAGGTAACTATGTAACGAAAGCTTATAGCAAATAACTTAATGACGTGATCTTATGCTACGCTTAATTGGGTGTGTCCATTACATCATTCATATAATGATATAACCTTGTTATTAATAACATCCAATGTTCATGATTATGAAACTAATCATCTATTAATCAACAAGCTAGTTAAGAGGCTTTACTAGGGACTCATTGTTGTTTACATAACATACATGTATCAATGTTTCGGTTAATACAATTATAGCATGGTATATAAACATTTATCATAAACATAAAGATATATAATAACCACTTTTATTATTGCCTCTTGGGCATATCTCCAACAGTCTCCCACTTGCACTAGAGTCAATAATCTAGATTACATTGTAAGGTACCTAACACCCATGGCATTCTGGTGTTGGTCATGCTTTGCCCTAGGGAGAGCTTTAGTCAACGGATCTGCTACATTAAGATCAGTGTGTACTTTGCAAATCTTTACTTCTCCATCTTCGATGTACTCGCGAATCGAATGATAATGCAGCTTGATATGCTTCAGCCTCTTGTGTGACCTTGGTTCTTGCGCATTGGCGATGGCACCCATGTTGTCACAGTAGATGACTAGTGGGTCCAATGCACTAGGAACCACACCGAGCTCTACAATGAACCTCTTCATCCATACCGCTTATGATGAAGCCTCTGAAGCCGCTATGTACTCCGATTCTGTTGAAGACTTCACAACCGTGCACTGCTTCGAGCTTGCCCAGCTTACTGCAGCACCATTCAATATAAACACGTACCCAGACTGTGACTTAGAGTCATCAGGATCAGTGTTCCAACTTGCATCGGTGTAACTTGTTACAACGAGCTCTTGGTCACCTCCATAACAAAGAAACATATCCTTAGTTCTTTTCAAGTACTTCAGGATATTCTTGACCGCTGTCCAGTGTTCCATTCCTGGATCACTTTGATATCTGCTAGTCAAACTAACAGCATGTGCTATATCCGGTCTAGTACATAGCATGGCATACATGATAGAGCCTACTGCCGAGGCATAGGGGATCTGACTCATCCTTTCTCTTTCTTCTGCCGTAGCTGGACCTTGAGTCTTATTCAAGACCTTGCCTGGTAACATAGGTAAGAATCCTTTCTTACTTTCGTCCATTCTAAACTTCTTTAGAATCTTGTCCAGGTATGTACTCTGTGATAGCCCTATTAGACGTCTTGATCTATCTCTATAAATCTTGATGCCTAATATATACGATGCTTCACCAAGGTCTTTCATTGAAAAACTATTATTCAAATAACCTTTTACACTGCTTAATAGTTCTATATCATTCCCAATCAATAATATGTCATCTACATATAATATCAGGAATGCTACAGAGCTCCCACTCACTTTCTTGTAAATACAGGCCTCTCCATGACACTGTATAAACCCGAAGTCTTTGATCACCTTATCAAAGCGTCGGTTCCAACTTCTCGATGCTTGCTTCAGTCCATAAATTGAACGCTGAAGTTTGCATACTTTGTCAGCATTTTTAGGATCGACAAAACCTTTGGGTTGTACCATATACAACTCTTCCTCAATGTCTCCATTAAGGAACGCCATTTTGACATCCATCTGCCAAATCTCATAATCGAAAAATGCAGCTATTGCTAACAAAATCCTCACAGATTTTAGCTTCGCTACAGGTGAGAAAGTCTCATCGTAGTCAACACCTTGAATTTGTCGAAAACCCTTTGCGACAAGTCGAGCTTTATAGACAGTAATATTACCATCAGCATCTGTTTTTCTCTTGAAGATCCATTTATTCTTGACAGCCTTGCGGCTATCAGGTAAGTCTACCAACGTCCATACTTTGTTATCATACATGGATCCCATTTCGGATTTCATGGCTTCTTGCCATTTGTTGGAATCTGGGCTCATCATCGCTTCTTCATACATCGCAGGGTCTTCATCATTGTTGTCCACAATCATGACATTTAGACAAGGATCATACCAATCAGGAGTGGCACGTTCCCTTGTCGATCTGCGAGGTTCAGTAGCTATCTCGTTTGAAGTTTCATGATCATTATCATTAGCTTCCTCTGTTGTCGGTGTAGGCGGCACAGGAACATCTTCCGGTACTGCTATACTCTGATCAATGAGTGAAGATTCATCAATCTCATCGAGTTCTACTTTTCTTCCAGTCACTTCTTTAGTGAGAAATTCTTTCTCAAGAAAGGTTTCGTTCTTAGCAACAAAGATCTTGCCTTCGGATCTGTGATAGAAAGTGTACCCTATAGTTTCCTTAGGGTATCCTATGAAGACGCATTTCTCCGCTTTGGGTTCTAGCTTGTCCGGTTGTAACTTTTTTACATAGGCTTCGCAACCCCAAATTTTTAGGAACGACAGCTTAGGTTTCTTATTAAACCATAATTCATACGGTGTCGTTTCAACGGATTTTGATGGTGCTCTATTTAAAGTGAATGCGGCTGTCTCTAATGCATAACTCCAAAATGATAACGGTAAATCAGTAAGAGACATCATAGAACGAACCATATCTAAGAGAGTTCGATTACGACGTTCGGACACACCGTTTCGTTGTGGTGTTCCCGGCGGTGTCAATTGTGAAAGTATACCGCATTTCTTTAAATGCATGCCAAACTCATAACTCAGATATTCACCTCCACGATCAGATCGTAGAAATTTAATCTTCTTGTTACGTTGATTTTCTACTTCACTTTGGAATTCCTTAAACTTCTCGAAAGTTTCGGATTTATGTTTCATGAAATAGATATACCCATATCTACTCAAATCATCTGTGAAGGTTAGAACATAATGATAACCACTGCGCGAGGCTACACTCATTGGTCCGCACACATCGGTATGTATGATTTCCAATAAGTCTGTAGCTCGCTCCATAATACCAGAGAATGGAGTCTTAGTCATTTTTCCCATTAGACATGCTTCGCATCTATCAAGTGACTCAAAGTCAAGTGATTCAAGTAATCCATCGGTATGGAGTTTCTTCATGCGTTTCACTCTAATATGACCAAGACGACAGTGCCACATATAAGTAGAATTATCATTCAATCTAATTCGCTTAGCATCAATATTATGAATATGTGTATCACTACTATCGAGATCTAACAGAAATAAACCATTCTTTTCAGGTGCTCGACCATAAAAGATATTATTCATAAAAATAGAACAATCATTATTCTCTGACTTGAATGAATAACCGTCTTGCATTAAACAAGATCTAGATATAATGTTCATGCTCAACGCGGGTACAAAATAACAATTATTGAGGTTTAAAACTAATCCCGAAGGTAGATGTAGAGGAAGTGTGCCGACAGCGATCACATCGACTTTGGATCCATTTCCAACGCGCATCGTCACTTCATCCTTCAATAGTCTTCGTTTATTCTTTAGTTCCTGTTTCGAGTTACAAATATGAGCAACCGAACCAGTATCAAATACCCAGGTACTAGTACGAGAACCAGTAAGATAAACATCTATAACATGTATATCAGATATACCTTCTTTCTTCTTCTTGACAAGGCCGCTCTTCAGATCCGCCAAATACTTGGAGCAATTACGCTTCCAGTGTCCCTTCTCCTTGCAGTAATAACACTCAGCATCAGGCTTAGGGCCAGTCTTAGGTTTCATAGGAGGCGTGGCAGCTTTCTTGCCACCCTTCTTGAATTTTCCCTTAGACTTGCCCTGTTTCTTGAAACTGGTGGTCTTGTTGACCATCAACACTTGGTGCTCTTTCTTGATCTCAATCTCAGCAGATTTCAGCATGGAGAAGAGTTCAGGTAACTCTTTGTTCATGTTCTACATATTGTAGTTCATCACAAAGTTCTTGTAACTAGGTGGCAGTGATTGAAGGACACGATTAATCCCCAGTCGGTTAGGAATCACTATTCCCAAGTCACTGAGTTTCTTTGCATGCCCGGTCATGGTGAGCATGTGCTCACTAACGGAGCTGCCTTCTTCCATCATGCAACTGAAGAAGTGTTTCGATGCTTCATAGCATTCCACGGCCGCATGAGTTTCAAAGATAGTTTTCAACTCATTGACCAACTCATGAGGATCGTGGTGCTCAAAACGTTTTTGAAGATCGGCTTCCAGACTGCATAGGATGGCACACTGAACTTGAGAGTACCGAGTTTTCCGAGTCGCGTAAACATTCTTTACTTCACCGGTTTCAGTTTCTGCAGGAGGGTCACCTAGCAGTGCATCAAGCACATATTGCAGGTTTCCACCATTGAGGAAGATCCTCACATGACGGAACCAGTCAGTGAAGTTGCTACCGTTGCTCTTAAGCTTTTCTTTCTCTAGGAACTGGTTAAAATTGATAGGGGACGCCATATCTACAACATATATTTGCAATAGTTTAGACTAGGTTTATGAAAAATTGAGTTCAAATTTTAATTCAACAAAATTAAAAAACTAGGTGAACTACCACTCAAAACAATATCCCTCGAATTGTCTTAGTGATCACATGAACCAAATCCACCACACCAAGTCCGATCATCACGAGACAAGATGTAACTTCAATGGCGAACACTCAAAGTGTTCATCATATCAATCATATGATTCATGCTCTACCTTTCGGTATCACGTGTTCCGAGACCATGTCTGTACATGCTAGGCTCGTCAAGGCCACCTTAGTATCCGCATGTGCAAAATTGGCTTGCACCCGTTGTATGCACTTGTTGAGTCTATCACACCCGATCATCACGAGATGCTTCGAAACGACAAGTCTTGGCAACGGTGCTACTAAGGATGAACACTTTATTATCTTGATATTTTAGTGAGAGGGGTCATCTTATAATGCTACCATCGCGATCTAAGCAAAATAAGATGCATAAAAGGATTAACATCACATGCAGTTCATATGTGATATGATATGGCCCCTTTGTCTTTGCGCCTTTGATCTTCATCTCCAAAGCACGGACATGATCTCCATCATCAACGGGCATGATCTCCATCATCGTCGGTATAGCGTCAAGGTCAATGGAGCCGTCTTCATGATTGTTCTCCCATGTAGCAACTATTACAACTTCTTTGAAATACTACTCAACATGAAATTTAAAGACAACCATTAGGCTCCTGCCGGTTGCCACAATACAATAATGATCATCTAATACATATTCATCATCACATTATGGCCATATCACATCACCAAACCCAGCAAAAACAAGTTAGACGTTCTCTAATTTGGTTTGCATATTTTACGTGGTTTAGGGTTTTCGAGTGAGATCTAATCTACCTACGAACATGACCACAACGGTGATACTAGTGTTGTCAATAGAAGAGTAAATTGAATCTTCACTATAGTAGGAGAGACAGACACCCGCAAAGCCACTTATGCAATACAAGTTGCATGTCGAGCGTGGAGCAAATCTCATGAACGCGGTCATGTAAAGTTAGCCCGAGCCGCTTCGTCCCACTATGCCACAAAGATGCAAAGTACTCAAACTAAAGACAACATAAGCATCAACGCCCACAAAACCATTGTGTTCTACTCGTGCAACCATCTATGCATAGACACGGCTCTGATACCACTGTAGGGATTCGTTGCATAGAAAACAAAAAATTTCCTACCGCGAGAACGCAATCCAAGCCAAGATGCAATCTAGAAGATGGGAGCAACGAGGGGATGATCGAGACTCACCCTTGAAGATTTCCAAAGCCTACAAGATGAGGCTCTTGTTGCTGCGGTAGACGATCACTTGCCGCTTTCAAAAGCGCGTAGAAGATCTTGACGGTGCCACAATCGGGCAGCACCTCCGTACTCGGTCACACGTTCGGTGTTGATGAAGACGACGTCCTTCTCTCCGTTCCAGCGGGCAGCGGAAGTAGTAGCTCCTCCTTGAATCCGGCAGCACGACGGCGTGGTGGTGGTGGCGATGGAGATCTCCGGCGGAGCTTCGCTAAGCGTTGCGGGAGAGGGGGAGGAGTGGGGCGGCTAGGGTTTGGGGAGAGGGAGTGGCCGGCCACTATGGGGTGCGGCCAAGGCTGTGGTCTTGTGGTGGCCGGCCCCCTTCCCTTGGCCCCTCTTTATATAGGTGGAACCCCCAAGTGTTGGACTACAAGTCTTCGAATAAGACCCCAACCCAAAACCTTCCATGTGTAGGGAAACCTACCCAAGGTGGGATTCCCACCTCAAGTGGGACTCCCACCTTTCCATGAGGGGGGTGGCCGGCCACCCTTGGTGGAGTCCACCTGGGACTCCACCCCTCTAGGGTTGGCCGGCCATGGGAGGTGGAGTCCCTTCGGGACTCCGCCATCCAAAGTGATTTCTTCCGGACTTTTCTAGATGCTTCTAGAACCTTTCCATAAATGCACCGGATCATTTTCAAACTTATAAAATGACTTCCTATATATGAATCTTATTCTCCGGACCATTCCGGAACTCCTCGTGATGTCCGGGATCCCATCCGAGACTTCGAACAATACTTCGAACTCCATTCCATATTCAAGTTCTACTAATACAACATCAAACCTTAAGTGTGTCACCCTACGGTTCGCGAACTATGTAGACATGGTTGAGAACTCTCTCCGACCAATAACCAATAGCGGGATCTGGAGATCAATAATGGCTCCCACATATTCAACGATGACTTAGTGATCGAATGAACCATTCACATACGATACCAATTCCCTTTGTCACGCGATATTTTACTTGTCCGAGGTTTGATCATCGGTATCTCTCTATACCTTGTTCAACCTCGTCTCCTGACAAGTACTCTTTACTCGTACCGTGGTATGTAGTCTCTTATGAACTCATTCATATGCGTGCAAGCTAATTAGAAGACATTCCACCGAGAGGGCCTAGAGTATATCTATCCGTCATCGGGATGGACAAATCCCACTGTTGATCCATATGCCTCAACTCATACTTTCCGGATACTTAATCCCACCTTTATAACCACCCATTTACGCAGTGGCGTTTGATGTAATCAAAGTACCTTTCCGGTATAAGTGATTTACATGATCTCATGGTCGAAAGGACTAGGTAACTATGTAACGAAAGCTTATAGCAAATAATTTAATGACGTGATCTTATGCTACACTTAATTGGGTGTGTCCATTACATCATTCATATAATGATATAACCTTGTTATTAATAACATCCAATGTTCATGATTATGAAACTAATCATCTATTAATCAACAAGCTAGTTAAGAGGCTTTACTAGGGACTCATTGTTGTTTACATAACACACATGTATCAATGTTTCGGTTAATACAATTATAGCATGGTATATAAACATTTATCATAAACATAAAGATATATAATAACCACTTTTATTATTGCCTCTTGGGCATATCTCCAACAATATCAGGTGGACGTGTACAACATTGTATATCACTAACCTCAAACCATTGTCCATGGCGCGGCCCGGACTCGCCAATGTGGCACTGTTGGCCATGAACCCGGCTCATCGGAGGCCCTTCGATGCTAGATTGAATGATTCCGTGCATGTTCTCGTTGGTAAATCGTGTCCATCATTGTCGTGGACGTCACAGGGATTGAATGACATCGCAGGAGTATACATGGTGGGCTCTCGGGTAGGATAAATGTCGAATTGATTTGGAGGTCACCGACATGTCAGGACAACGGCGAGATGAATCAGCGAACACCATGTCGTGTGGTACTATGGTAGCGGTGCACACATTTAGCTAGCATGGAGAAGCCAGACTAGATTACATGCAGATATATGCTAGTAGGAAATCCACCGGCGCTGCAGCTAGCTAGCTATGCGGTGAATGTCTAGCAAGCTAGTTATGCGGTGCATGCATACCTGTTTGTTTTTTAGAGAAACGATCAAGCTATAGCTTAGAGGCATATGGGCCCCCGATCACATCGGTGCTAATTGATGGGATTCGTAGCATAGAAAACAAAAAAATTCCTACCGCAAGAACGAAAACACAAGCCAAGATCTAATCTAGTAGACGGTAGCAACGAGAAGATCATGAGACTAACCCTCGAAGATTTCCAAAGCCTACGAGATTAGATCTCGTTGTTGCAGAAGATGATCACTTGCCGCTTGCAAAAGCGCGTAGAAGATCTTGACGGTGCCACAATCGGGCAGCACCTCCGTACTCGGTCACACGTACGGTGTTGATGAAGACGACGTCCTCCTCCCCGTTCCAGCGGGCAGCGGAAGTAGTAGATCCTCCTCGGAATCCCGACAGCACGACGGTGTGGTGGCGGTGGTGGTGGAGAACTCCGGCAGGGCTTCGCCTATGCGCTGCGGGAGTAGTATGTGGAGGAGGGGCGCTAGGGTTTGGGGAGAGAGAGGGGGGTAGGGCGCCGGCCATGGGGGGTCCTAGGTGGTGCGGCCAAGAGTGGGCAGCCCCCTCCCTCTCCTCCTCATTATATAGGTAGAAATCCCCAAGTGTTGGTATCCAAGTCTTCGAATAAGACCCGAAACCAAAACCTTCCATAGGAACAAAACCTACCCAAGGGGGGGAATCCTACTCAAGGTGGGACTCCCACCACTTCCTTGGGGGGGTTGGCCGGCCACCATTGGGGAGTCCACCTGGGACTCCTCCCCCTTAGGTTTGGCCGGCCATGCAAGGTGGAGTCCCTCCGGGACTCCACTTTCCATGGTGATTTCTTCCGGACTTTTCTAGAACCTTCTAGAACCTTCCATAAATGCACCGGATCATTTTCAAACTTGGAAAGTGACTTCCTATATATGAATCTTATTCTCCGGACCATTCCGGAACTCCTCGTGATGTCCTGGATCCAATCCGAGACTCCGAACAAAACTTCGAACTCCATTCCATATTCCATATCTACTTAAACGACATCAAACCTTAAGTGTGTCACCCTACGGTTCGCGAACTATGCAGACATAGTTGAGACTTCTCTCCGACCAATAACCAATAGCGGGATCTGGAGATCCATAATGGCTCCCACATATTCAACGATGACTTA
Organism: Lolium perenne; assembly: GCF_019359855.2. Lineage (NCBI taxonomy): Eukaryota > Viridiplantae > Streptophyta > Magnoliopsida > Poales > Poaceae > Lolium > Lolium perenne. The sequence goes on from NC_067247.2 coordinate 316,755,992, forward strand.
GTGATTGAATGAACCATTTACATACGATACCGATTCCCTTTGTCACGCGATATTTTACTTGTCCGAGGTTTGATCATCGGTATCTCTATACCTCGTTCAACCTCGTCTCCGACAAGTACTCTTTACTCGTACCGTGGTATGTGGTCTCTTGTGAACCATTCATATGCTTGCAAGCTAATTAGACGACATTCCACCGAGAGGGCCCAGAGTATATCTATCCGTCATCGGGATGGACAAATCCCACTGTTGATCCATATGCCTCAACTCATACTTTCCGGATAACTAATCTCACCTTTATAACCACCCATTTACGCAGTGGCGTTTGATGTAATCAAAGCACCCTTCCGGCATAAGTGATTTATATGATCTCATGGTCGAAAGGACTAGGTAACTATGTATCGAAAGCTTATAGCAAATAAACTTAATGACGCGATCTTATGCTACGCTTAATTGGGTGTGTCCATTACATCATTCACATAATGACATAACCTTGTTATTAATAACATCCAATGTTCATGATCACGAAACCATGATCATCTATTAATCAACAAGCTAGTTATACAAGAGGCTTACTAGGGACTCCTTGTTATTCACATAACACACATGTATCAATGTTTCGGTTAATACAATTATAGCATGGTATGCTTCCAGTGCAGGCCCAGACAGTTCTCAAAAAAGAGTATGACCCAGCCCATAAGTTCCCTTTTTTTTCTTCAAGAAAAAAATTCGCACAATCAAACGGTGTGGTCTGTCATCTGTGGTGTGATCGTGCTGAGCCCACGTTCGTGGTTCGTGGAGGCTGCTCGCTGTGCTGCCGCCCGTAAACGAGATCCAGCCCGGGATCGACACGTTCCGGCGACCGTGCTAGCTTGCGACACCGCACGCACGTAAACACCACAACGCCACGAGGCCTGAGCTGCGGCGCCGCCCCAGCCCCCAGTCCACGGTCCAGCCAGCCGCCGCTCATCCTCGGTTCCTCCGCCGCACCCAGAAGTGTGCTGTTCCGCGCGCGCGCAAGGCCTCCCCGCCGGGTCGGACACTGCCGCATCGCGTTCCACAGGCTTCAGTCGCGGCGAAGGGGGAGGAGACCATGGAAGTGTGAGTGTCCGCACCGCCGAGTTCTGCTCAATTACTCTGTTCGATTCCGCATCTGCCTCACCGGGTTTATTTCTTTTTTTTAATTTAAAGTTCATATAGGGTTTTCTTTTGTGTAAATTTGCCTAAAATAGGGCATAAGTTTAATAAACTTAATTTAAATTTAATTGTATTTGTTTTTTGTTTTTTTTGTTTTGCGCTGCGCATGTTGGACGCACTGCGTGACCCAAACGAACTGTCGATCATGACTGCGTGTCTGTATGTCCCCGCGGCCACCCAAACGGCTACAACAGCTCTTAACCCTGCAAAATATTCACAACTCCACACACTTGCGCACGTAGCCGTCGACCACGAAGCGGTAATTTGTAACCGTCTAATTCCCAATGGAACAGCAGATCACACAAAACTTTCAGGGGCTCAACACCAAATCAATGCAATATGGTGTAGAGATTCAATAGAGTTGCATACAACTATGAACTAGGGTTTATCTTAAACGTGGTCTAAAACTACTTTGGGGGCGTCTTGGAACTTATATAGGGGTTCATGACGACCTCAAGTCGAAAAAGTACGAAAATAACCGACCCAGAATAGATCTGGTCGAGACAAACTCGGACTCGGCCGGCTGGGGCCGACCGGCCCCCAGGCCGGCCGAGTCCGAGTTTGTCTCGACCAGATCTATTCTGGGTCGGTCTGGGACCGGCCGGTCCGGTTCAAACCGGGCCTGGCGCCGGGTGGTGGCCGGACGATGGTTCCGGGCATACTGGATAGTGCCCGGTTGGCACAAGCGCCACGTCCGGTTTGGACCGGACGGATCCGGCCTGGCAGCCGGTCGGACCGGGCCTGGGACCGGGTGGTCCGGCGGAACGGCCGGTCAGACCGGGCCTGGTGCCGGCCTGGACTGAAGTTCCTCCTCTCGCGCATGCCTCCCGCTCCTCCCTCGCGCGTCCATGGGATGTCTTCATGTCCAGCTCCATGTCCAGCTTCACGTCCATCTTGTTGTCCAGCTGCTCCTCTCCTCCTCGTGCGATGCTTGGCTCCTCTTCATATCTGATCATACATAAGTAATACGACTTAGGCAGTATAAAGTTCTCATCGATCAAAGTATCATTTAGGAACAAGCTCACCTGTTGTTTAAGTAGCTTCGCACGAGCTCGTGTCATTGGTCCAATCCTGACTTCATTGGACTTGAACTTCACAGCAGGATCATCTTCAACTTGTAATGACGGAGGTAGTAGTGTAGTAGCAGGGATGTCCTCATCATCACCCCCCCTTCAAAAGGCGTCGACCTCGACGCTCCAAGGTCGTCTCCGTCATATGGTGTCAAATCAGCCACATTGAAAGAATTGCTGACACCAAACTCATCAACTGGAAGATCTATAGATTATGCATTATCATTGATCTTGGCAAGCACTTTGTAAGGACCAGCACCACGAGGAAGCAACTTGGACTTCCGCAGCTTCGGGAACGTATCCTTGCGAAAATGTACCTAGACCATATCACCAGGCTTGAACAATATTTCCTCGCGCTTCTTGTTCATTCTTGTAGCATTGCTCTTGCCTTTCTTTTCTATCAACTCCTTAGTCTTCACATGAATCTTTCGCACAAAATCTGCCCTCTTGGATGCCTCCATATTAACTCTCTCATGTATGGGTAGAGGCAACAAATCAAGCGGAGTAATGGGTTTGAAACCATACACCACCTCAAAAGAACACAACTCTGTGGTAGAATGTACCGCCCTATTGTAAGGAAACTCCACATGCGGCAAACAATCTTCCCACTCCTTCGGGTTCTTCTTGATCATGGATCTCAATAGTTGTGACAATGTTCTATTCACCACTTCAGTTTGACCATCAGTTTGGGGATGACAAGTAATGCTGAAAAGCAGCTTCGTCCCCAGCTTTCTCCAAAGTTTCTTCCAGAAGTAGCTCATAAACTTCACGTCACAATCAGAAACAATAGTCTTCGGGACTCCATGCAGACATACAATCTCCCTGAAAACAGGTTAGCAATATGCGACGCATCGTCGCTCTTGTGGCAGGCAATAAAGTGTGACATCTTAGAGAATCTATCCACTACCACAAATATAGAATCATGGACTCTTTTAGTACGCGGCAAACCCAACACAAAATCCATACTAATGTCTTCCCAAGGTGTAGTAGGTGTCGTAAAGGAGTATACAAACCGTGAGGCTTCAGCTTGGACTTGAACTTGTTGCAAGTAATGCATCTCTTCACATACCTGTCCACATCCCGCCTCATCTTTGGCCAATAAAAGTGGTCAGCTAGCATGAGTAGCGTCTTCTCACGCCCAAAGTGACCCATCAAACCTCCAGCATGAGATTCCTACAGTAAGAGCAAACGCACAGACAATTCTGGAACACATAGTTTGTTAGCTCTAAACAAGAACCCATCATGTATGTGATATTTTTCCCATGCTGTACCAATAGCACACAAGCGATATGGTTCAGAAAATTCATGATCAGTAGCATACAAATCACATAGGACCTCTAAACTAGGAATTTTAACATCAAGTTGAGTTAATAGCATATTCTTCCTAGATAGAGCATCAGCAACAATATTATCTTTTCCCTTCTTATGCTTAATAATGTATGGAAAAGACTCAATAAACTCAACCCACTTAGCAAGACGCTTATGCAAAGTAGATTGGGTTTTCAGATATTTCAAAGCTTCATGATCAGAATGTATGACAATTTTTTTTGGCCACAAGTAATGTTGCCAAACCTCAAGAACTCTAATTAAAGCATACAATTCTTTATCATAAATAGGATAGTTCAACTTAGCACCAGAAAGTTTCTCAGAAAAATATGCAATTGGGCGACCCTCTTGCATCAACACACCGTCAATTCCAATACCACTAGCATTACATTCAATCTCAAATTGCTTATTGAAATCAGGAAGTGCAAGCAACGGTGCAGAAGTTAACAATCTTTTCAGTTCGTCAAAAGCATGATCTTGGGCTGCGCCCCACTCAAAGATAACACCCTTTTTAGTCAAATCATTTAAAGGTGCAGAAATAGTACTAAAGTTGGGCACAAATCTTGTATAAAACCCAGCTAGACCATGAAAACTTCGTACTTGACTCACATTCATGGGAGTAGGCCAATTTTGAATAGCTTTAATTTTAGACACATCTACTTCTACTCCATGCTTAGAGACAACATAACCCAGAAATATGACCTTATCTTTGCAAAATGTGCACTTCTCAATATTACCATAGAGTTTATTATCACGCAACACTTGCAAAACATGTCGAATATGTATAGTATGATCAGATTCATTGCGGCTGTAGATTAATATGTCATCAAAGTACACAACCACAAACTTGCCAATAAAATCACGCAAAACATGGTTCATCAGTCTCATGAAAGTGCTAGGTGCATTAGTCAAACCAAAAGGCATTACTAACCACTCATATAAAGCAATTTTTTAAAGGCTGTTTTCCATTCATCCCCCTCTTTCATCCTAATTTGATGATAACCACTACGCAAATAAATTTTAGAGAAAACAGCAGCACCACTCAATTCATCTAGCATATCCTCTAAACGGGGAATAGGATGACGATATCGAATAGTAATGTTGTTTATCGCTCTACAATCTACGCACATACGCTATGTACCATCGTTCTTAGGAACTAAAATAACAGGAACAACACAAGGACTAAGGCTTATGCGGATGTAACCTTTGTCGAGTAGCGCTTGTACTTGCTTCTGTATCTCCTTCGTCTCTTCGGGGTTCGTTCTATATGGTGCCCTATTGGGCAGCGAAGCTCCGGGGATCAAGTCAATTTGATGCTCAATACCACATAGTGGTGGTAGTCCTGCGGGTACCACCTCCGGAAACACGTCGCCGAATTCCTGCAAAACATTAGAAACACCAAGAGGAATAGGGGTCATGTTGTTACAAACCAAAACCGTACCCCTGTATATGAGCACAAGAGGCATGGTTGTAGGATCCTCACTAAATTCTGTCATGTCTTCTTTGGTGGCTAATAAGACTAAGGAATTCACTCTCTCACTTTTCGTTATACCACTCACGGTATTACAATTCTCTCGCCTATCTATAGGTGCATCCTCCAAGTGTACTTCAACTTTCTGACGAGATTCATTGACAATTTGTTGTGGTGACATAGGTTGTAAGTTGATTTTCTTGCCCTTGAACTCCAAGTGATATGTATTGGCACGGCCATTGTGTTGCACAGAACGGTCATATAGCCAAGATCGACCCAATAGTAGGTGACACACCGTCATAGGAACCACATCAAAATCAATGAAATTCTTATACGGTCCAATCTCAAACTCAACACGCACCATGTGGTTTACCTTCATCTCACCATTGTCGCTCAACCACTGAATATAGTATTGATGCGGGTGCGGTAGATACTTCAACTTCAGCTTGGTACACAACTCCTTGCTTGCCAAATTGCGGCAACTCCCGCCATCAATAATAACCTTGCAAGCCTTGTCAGGACTAACTAAAGCCTTTGTTTTAAACAAATTGCAGCGCTGAGTAGATGCACTAGGCAACACATTGAGAGCACGTTGAGACACAACAATAGTGCGAGCATTAGACGGATATGCATCTTCACCATCAGTGTCATAGTCATCATCTTCTGGAGCATATGGATAAACATCATCTCCAGTCTCATACTCATTGTCCTCATTAACTATCATAACTTTGCGGTTAGGACAATCTCTCTTGAAGTGACCTGATGACGCGTAAAGCACACGCCCGTTGGTAACCCCAAGAGGAAGGTGTGATGCATACAGCAGCAAGTTTTCCCTCAGTAAGAAACCAAGGTTATCGAACCAGTAGGAGATGAAGGCCACGTGAAGGTTGTTGGTGGAGGAGTGTAGTGCGGCGCAACACCAGGGATTCCGGCGCCAACGTGGAACCTGCACAACACAATCAAAATACTTTGCCCCAACTTAACAGTGAGGTTGTCAATCTCACCGGCTTGCTGTAAACAAAGGATTAAACGTATGGTGTGGAGAATGATGTTTGTTTGCAAAGAACAGCAGAGAACAATGATTGCAGTAGATTGTATTCAGCTGTAAAAGAATGGACCGGGGTCACAGTTCACTAGTGGTGTCTCTCTAATAAGATAAATAGCATGTTGGGTTAACAAATTACAGTTGGGCAATTGACAAATAGAGAGGGCATAACAATGCACATACATATCATGATGACTAATATGAGATTTACTTAGGGCATTACGACACATAACATAAACCGCTATCCAGCATGCATCTATGCCTAAAAAGTCCACCTTCGGGTTAGCATCCGCACCCCTTCCAGTATTAAGTTGCAAACAACAGACAATTGCATTAAGTATGGTACGTAATGTAATCAACACAAATATCCTTAGACAAAGCATTGATGTTTTATCCCTAGTGGCAAAAGCACATCCACAACCTTAGAACTTTCTGTCACTGTCCCAGATTCAATGGAGGCATGAACCCACTATCGAGCATAAATACTCCCTCTTGGAGTCACAAGTATCAACTTGGCCAGAGCCTCTACTAGCAACGGAGAGCATGCAAGATCATAAACAACACATATATGATAGATCAATACTCAACTTGACATAGTATTCCATATTCATCGGATCCCAACAAACACAACATGTAGCATTACAAATAGACGATCTTGATCATGATAGGCAGCTCACAAGATCTAACATGATAGCACAAGAGGAGAAGACAGCCATCTAGCTACTGCTATGGACCCATAGTCCAAGGATGAACTACTCACACATCAGTCCGGAGGCGATCATGGTGATGTAGAGTCCTCCGGGTGATGATTCCCCTCTCCGGCAGGGTGCCGGAGGCGATCTCCTGAATCCCCCGAGATGGGATTGGCGGCGGCGGCGTCTCTGGAATTTTTCTCGTATCGTGGCTCTCGGTAATAGGGTTTTCGCGACGGAGAGTTTAAGTAGGCGGAAGGGCAGAGTCGGGGGCGCACGAGGGGCCCACACCATAGGGCGGCGCGGGCCCCTCCTTGGCCGCGCCGCCAGGTGGTGTCGCCACCTCGTGGCCCCACTTCGTATCTCCTTCGGTCTTCTGGAAAGCTCTGTGGAAAATAAGACCCTGGGCTTTTGTCTCGTCCAATTCCGAGAATATTTCCTGTGTAGGATTTCTGAAACCAAAAACAACAGAAAACAGGAACTAGCGCTTCGGCATCTTGTTAATAGGTTAGTGCCGGAAAATGCATATAAATGATATAAAGTGTGTATAAAACATGAGTATTGTCATAAAACTAGCATGGAATATAAGAAATTATAGATACGTTTGAGACGAATCAAGCATCCCCAAGCTTAGTTTCTACTCGCCCTCGAATAGGTAAACGATAATAAGGATAATTTCTGAAGTGACATGCTACTATCATAATCTTGATCAATACTATTGTAAAGCATATGAGATGAATGAAGTGATTCGAAGCAATGGTAAAGACAATGAGTAAACAACTGAATCATATAGCAAAGACTTTTCATGAATAGTACTTTCAAGACAAGCATCAATAAGACTTGCATAGGAGTTAACACATAAAGCAATAAATTCTTAGTAGAAGGTTTTGAAGCAACATAAAGGAAGATATAAGTTTCAGCAGTTGCTTTCAACTTCAACATGTATATATTATGGATAATTGTCAACACAAAGTAATATGATGAATGCAAATAAGCAAGTATGTAGGAATCAATGCACATAGTTGACACAAGTGTTTGCTTCTAAGATAGAGAGAAGTAGGTAAACTGACTCAACATAAAGTAAAAGAAAGGCCCTTCGCAGAGGGAAGCAGGGATTACTATTTTTGTGCTAGAGCTTTTATTTTGAAATCATAGAAACAATTTTGTCAACGGTAGTAATAATTCATATGTGTTATGCATAAGACATCCTATAAGTTGCAAGCCTCATGCATCGAATACCAATAGTGCTCGCACCTTGTCCTAATTAGCTCGGATTTCCATGGATTATCATTGCATTACATATGTTTCAACCAAGTGTCACAAAGGGGTACCTCTATGCCACCTGTACAAAGGTCCAAGGAGATAGATCGCATTTGATTTCTCGTTTTTGATAGATCTCAACTTAAGGACATCCATACCGGGACAACATAGAAAACAGATAATGGACTCCTCTTTAATGCATAAGCATTCAACAACAGATAATATTCTCATAAGAGATTGAGGATTAATGTCCAAACTGAAACTTCCACCATGATACATGGCTTCGGTTGGCGGCCCGAAGTTCTTCTCTAACAATATGCATACTCAAACCATTTGATCATGATAAATCACCCTTACTCCAGACAAGACGAACATGCATAGCAACTCACATGATATTCAACAAAAGTGTAATAGTTGATGGAGTCCCTAGAAACATGGTTATCGCTCAACAAGCAACTTATAAGAAATAAGATACATAAGCTACATATTCTTTACCATAATAGTTTTTAAGGCTATTTTCCCATGAGCTATATATTGCAAAGACAAGGAATGAAATTTTAAAGGTAGCACGCAAGCAATTTACTTTGGAATGGCAGAGAAATACCACATAGTAGGTAGGTATGGTGGACACAAATGGCATAGGTTTTGGCTCAAGGTTTTGGATGCACGAGAAGCATTCCCTCTTAGTACAAGGCTTTGGCTAGCAAGGTTGTTTGAAGCAAACACAAGTATGAACCGGTACAGCAAAACTTATATAAGAACATATTGCAAGCATTATAAGACTCTACACTATCTTCCTTGTTGTTCAAACACTTCACTAGAAAATATCTAGACTTTAGAGAGACCGATCATGCAAACCAAATTTCAACAAGCTCTATGGTAGTTCTTCATTAATAGGTGCAAAGTACATGATGCAAGAGCTTAAACATGATCTATTTGAGCAAAACAATTGCCAAGTATAAAATTATTCAAGACCATATACCAATTACCACATGAAGCATTTTCTGTTTCCAACCAAATAACAATGAACGAAGCAGTTTTCAACCTTCGCCATGAACATTAAAAGTAAAGCTAAGAACACCAGTGTTCATTTGCAACAGTGGAGCGTGTGTTTCTCTCACACAAAGAATGCTAGGATCCGGGTTTATTGAAACACAAACAAAAATAAAAACATACAGACGCTCCAAGTAAAGCACATAAGATGTGACGGAATAAAAATATAGTTTCACTAGAGGTGACCTGATAAGTTGTCGATGAAGAAGGGGATGCCTTGGGCATCCCCAAGCTTAGATGCTTGAGTCTTCTTGAAATATGCAGGGATGAACCACGGGGGCATCCCCAAGCTTAGACTTTTCACTCTTCTTGATCATATTGTATCATCCTCCTCTCTTGACCCTTGAAAACTTCCTCCACACCAAACTCAAAACAAACTCATTAGAGGGTTAGTGCATAATCAAAAATTCACATATTCAGAGGTGACACAATCATTCTTAACACTTCTGGACATTGCTCAAAGCTACTGAAAGTAAATGGAACAAATAAATCCATTCAACATAGCAAAAGAGGCAATGTGAAATAAAAAGCAGAATCTGTCAAAACAGAACATTCCGTAAAGACGAATTTTTTAGAGGCACTTAACATGCTCAGATGAAGAAGATCAAATTGAATGAAAGTTGTGTACATATCTGAGGATCACTCATGAATTTTCTCTGATTTTTCTGAGTTACCTACAGAGAGACCTACTCAAATTCGTGACAGAAAGAAATCTGTTTCTGCGCAGTAATCCAAATCTAGTATCAACCTTACTATCAAAGACTTTACTTGGCACAAAAATGCAATAAAATAAAGATAAGGAGAGGTTGCTACAGTAGTAACAACTTCCAAGACACAAATATAAAACAAAAATTTCTGTAGTAAAATAATGGGTTGTCTCCCATAAGCGCTTTTCTTTAACGCCTTTCAGCTAGGCGCAGAAAGTGTGAATCAAGTATTATCAAGAGATGAAGCATAAACATTATAATTTGTTCTAATAATAGAATAAAAAGGTAACTTCATTCTCTTTCTAGGGAAGTGTTCCATACCTTTCTTAAAAGGAAATTGATACTTAATATTCCCTTCCTTCATATCAATAATAGCACCAACAGTTCGAAGAAAAGGTCTTCCCAAAATAATGGGACAAGATGCATTGCATTCAATATCCAAGACAACAAAATCAACGGGGACAAGTTTATTGTTAACCGTAATATGAACATTATCAATTGTAATGTCCCGGGTTTAGAGACGATCGAGGGTTAGATTTTAGAAAGGGATGTGCACTGCATCGTAAATTCTGGGGAAATTTCGCGTTTTTAAAACAAAACTGCATCTAAGGGGGACAAGTTTCTCTCTCGACACCTTACAGGGTTAGGGTTTCGAGAGTGCGGCAAACTTTTTTCTCATTCAATTAAGTTAGGGTTTTAAGAAGAGAGGAGAGATATTGCATCACAACTTAAGTTGCATGATTGAATTCAAACTTAAGTTGCATGATTGAATTCAAACCTAAGTTGCATTTGAAATTCAAATTCAAACATGAATATCTCATAATTCAAATGTGAGGTAATTCATTAAGAAAATTGTAAATAATAAAGAATATGAACAATACAAATATAAAGTAAAGCTCATTAGAGAAAATTTGAGCTTTATTAATAATCACACAAGATACATTGTCTTTACAATATTCAGATATGAAATATAGAATATTACAACACATTACAAGAATTGGAAAAATAGAAAAAGAAGAAGAAAGAAGATTACAATTAATGAAATTCCTAAACTACAAGTTGATCTTCAAGAATCCCTTGATCAAGATGATCTTGAGTCTCATCTTGATCATCTTTAAGTCCCTGCACACTGATGACCCACAAGTATAGGGGGTGTATCGTAGTATTTTCGATAAGTAAGAATGTCGATCCCAACGAGGAGCAGAAGGTGTTGACAAGCAGTTTCGATGAAGGATTCCCTGTTAATGCTCACAGACAAGTATTCAGGGGGTTTTGATGTAACAGTTGAATAAAGTACGAATAAGTAAAGTGCGAGAGTAACAATTGCAGCGAGTGGCCCAATCCTTTTTAGCACAAAGGACAAGCTGGGTTGTTTACTTATAATGACCAAACGTTCTCGAGGACACACGGGATTTTAGTCTAGTGCTTTCGCTACATACGGCTAAATAATCTTCATTGTTATGATAATTGTTGTGTGGGTGAACCTATGCTAATGTACCGCCCTTCCTAGGACTAATACATACTTGTGATTATACCCCTTGCAAGCATCCGCAACTACAAGAAAGTAATTAAGAATAAATCTAACCATAGCCTTAAACTCTGAGATCCTGCTATCCCTCCTGCATCGATATACCAACGGGGGTTTAGGTTTTTGTCACTCCGGCAACCCCGCAATTGGCAAACGAGTACAAGATGCATTCCCCTAGGCCCATAAAGGTGAAGTGTCATGTAGTCGACGTTCACATGACACCACTAGAAGAATAACACCACAACTTAAATATCATAGCATTGAATATTACTCAACCATAGTTCACTACTAACATTTTGACTTCACCCATGTCCTCAAGAACTAAACGAACTACTCACGAGACATCATATGGAACATGATCAGAGGTGATATGATGATGAATAACAATCTGAACATAAACTTGGTTCAATGGTTTCACTCAATAACATCAACAACAAGTAGAAATCGATACCGGGAGAGTTTCCCCTATCAAACAATCAAGATCAAACCCAAATTGCTACGGCGGTGACGGTGTCCAGCGGTGGAGACGGCGGTGATGATGGTGGAGATGATGATGATGGTGATGGAGATGATGTCCAGCTCGATGACGGTGACGATGGCGTCGATTTCCCCCTCCGGGAGGGAATTTCCCCGGTGGATTCCTGCCCGCCGGAGAGCTCTTTTCTCTCTGGTGTTCTCCGCCCCGCAGAGGCGGCTGTAACTCTTCGCGAGGTACTCTCTGTGGCTTAGGTTTTCGGGACGAAGGGTTTCGCGAAGAAAAGGAGGCGAAAGGGGCTGTGGGGCCCCCACACCACATGGTGGCGCGGCCAGGCCATGGGCCGCGCCGCCCTATGGTCTGGGCCCACCTTGGGTCCAGCTGGCTCCTCCTTCTGGCTTCCTTCGTCATCTTGAAAAATAGGATTTTTGGTATAATTTCCTTCCACAGTTGATCTTCCGAAATATTGCGTTCTGACGGTGCTTTTTCCAGCAGAATCCTGGCTCCGGTGCTTGATCCTCCAATAATGATGAAACATGCAAAATAGATGAAATAACATAAGTATTGTATCCAAATATGAAATATATCAATGAATAACAGCAAATTATGATATAAAATAGTGATGCAAATTGGACGTATCAACTCCCCCCAAGCTTAGACTTCGCTTGTCCCCAAGCGAAACTGAACTCAGTAAACAGGACCACATGTTTATGGAGTGAAGAGTCGATAAATAAAATACGGACAAGAAGCATCATATTCATTCACACAAGACATTATAGTAAACAACTTCCTCATATAACTCAACTTGAAACAAGTATAAGGTAATCACAAATAAAGGTGCATAAGAAATCATAGTTGGTGATGGCAAACTTCGTTCTTGGTCAAAGAACAATTAACAGGTTATATTTATCTCATTGAGCAGCGCTCTCATGTTAAAGTTTATAAGGCACAACTTGCATACTCAATCATAATTGTCTCCTTATGATCATTGATAACTTGCAAAGCTATATTCATTCAGATAAAACTTGAATTAAACAAGGAAGAATAAAAGACATGATGAAGCAAATCACAATATAATGGTTTGATCACAACTACTCAAATGCTTGCTTGAGATGGAGGGAAATAGGTTTACTGACTCAACATAATAGTAAAAGACAGGCCCTTCGCAGAGGGAAGCAGGGATTAAATCATGTGCTAGAGCTTTTTCAGTTTTGAAATCATATAAAGAGAATAAAAGTAAAGTTTTGAGAGGTGTTTGTTGTTGTCAACGACTGGTAGCGGGTACTCTAACCCCCTTGCCAGACAACCTCCAAAGAGCGGCTCCCATATTATTTTTATTTTGTGTGGCACTCCTTCCAACCTTTCTTTCACAAACCATGGCTAACCGAATCCTCGGGTGCCTGCCAACAATCTCATACCATGAAGGAGTGCCTTTTTATTTTGGTTTTATTATGATGATGACACTCCCCCCAACCTTTGCTTACACAAGCCATGGCTAACTGAATCCTTCGGGTGCCGTCCATCAATCACATACCACGGAGGAGTGTCTATTTAGTTTAATTAATTTGGGACTGGGAATCCCATTGCCAGCTCTTTTTGCAAAATTATTGGATAAGCGGATGAAGCCACTAGTCCATGGGTGAAAGTTGCCCAACAAGATTGAAAGATAAAACACCACATACTTCCTCATGAGCTATGAAACATTGACACAAATAAGAGATAACAAGTTTTGAATTGTTTAAAGGTAGCACACGAAGTATTTACTTGGAATGGCAGAAAATACCATGTAGTAGGTAGGTATGGTGGACACAAATGACATAGGTTTGGGCTAAGGTTTGGATGCACGAGAAGTATTCCCTCTCAGTACAGGTTTTTGGCTAGCAAGGTTAATTAGCAAGCATAAGAGTTGAGGGAAACAAACAAATATACATGTGATAGAAATAATCACGCATCTTCCTTGTAAGCACAAACAATTTTAACTTCAGAATAATAAGCTATGAGCTAGCAAGAAAGAAAGACAATGAAACAACTACATGTATTTCTCCTTTCTACTTAAACCTCAAAGTGTTGTTGCTATTGACCAATGCTAAGTTTGCCAAAACCAAATAGATTTATTCAATGCTCCCAAAGTGACACCAATACTAACCTCAAGGTAAATCATATAATAGAGATTGCAAACTAAAATAAGATGTGCAATATGTAAATGATAAGACTTCTCATTAATATTCCATAACGATAACTCACACCAAGGGATACATAGATAACCAACTAAAGGAGAGATACTTCCAAACTGCAACCCATCTTATATGATAACTTCCCTACTCATGATATGACACTACTTGACAGTAAAAAGTAAAAGATAGTGATGATGTGATACCGCGGCACTCCCCCAAGCTTGGAACAAACCAAGGGGATGCCAATACCGATGATGAATTACTCCTTCGGCGATGGTGGTGATGAATTCCTGACAAGCTTCTCAATAAGCTCCTGAAGCTCATCAATCTTGTATGTGAGATTGCGAATCATCTCCAAATTGTGCTCGACGCGGTTAAGAAGTCTGTCCGACGGCGAGTCCCAACTCTTGGAGTTATTTCCCCACTCTTCACCCTCAGGCTTCCTCCCTCCTGCAGTGTTAGAGCGATCTATATCCCAATGGCTAGGCAATGCTGCCTTGGGAGTCCCTTCAATTTGATTATTGAAAATTAGATTGTGGAAGGGATGGTGAATGCCTGATAAAGATGTTTTCGGAGCTAGGTAATGACGTGGAACCGCTCCTCCAGTGCGAATTCTTGCGCTCTTGTTTGCACTAAAAGGGTTGTCCACCACCTTGATGCTTGCGATGGTAGCACGCGGGTGTGCGCACGAATCTTCCTCCACCTCTTCTTCATCCTCTTCCTTGATGTCCTTGTCCTCCTCTTTCCACCCAAGATCTCGATTATCTTCATCCGGAAACTCCTTGCCCTTGTTCTTGGAGACCATGGTGCTTCTAAACTGAAAACAGATCCTGGCAGAAACAGCTCAAAACAAAACACGTCGAGAAAACGATATACGGGCCTCCAGGGGTCCGGGGGATTATATAGCAAAAAATTTCACGACAAAAGGAAAGTACCAGATCGAACTAGAGTCGGAAAGGGGCGACGAGGCGGCCAGACCATAGGTCGGCGCGGGCCCAGGCCAGGCCGCGCCGGCCTATGGTGGCACGCCCTCGTGCGTCTTTTCCACTCCGTTTCGATCTCGTAATTTTTCATATTTTCCAAAAACAGCAAAAATATTGTTCGGAAGGTAAATTGCGTACTTTTCATTACCAGTACTGTTACCTATTCAAAGTCGAGTTCTGGCGGACTGTCAATTTGCCCTTTGATGAAAGCCTCCGGTGTTTCCACTCGAATAATATCAACATCAACATTATAGGAATCACCTGAGATATAATGCTTGAGTCTTTGTCCATTCACCACTTGCGTAGCATTGCCTTGGAGAGAGCTAATTTTAATTGCTCCTGAACGATACACCTCCTCGACAACATACGGTCCTTCCCATTTCGAGAGTAATTTCCCTGCAAAGAATCTGAGACGAGACCGATACAATAGGACTTTATCCCCAATATTAAATTCTCTTTTGATAATCCTTCTATCATGCCATTTTTTAACTTTCTCTTTAAAGAGTTTAGCATTTTCATAAGCTTCACTTCTCCATTCATCTAGAGAACTCAATTGCAACAACCTCTTATTACCGGCAAGTTTAGGATCTTTATTTAATTCTCTAACTGCCCAATAAGCTTTGTGCTCTAGTTCTAAAGGTAAATGACAAGCTTTTCCGTAAACCATTTTATAAGGTGACATTCCCATGGGATTTTTATAAGCAGTTCTATAAGCCCATAGTGCATCCTTCAATTTACTAGTCCAATTCTTTCTAGTTTTATTAACAGTCTTTTGCAAGATAGATTTAATCTCTCTATTTGATAATTCTACTTGCCCACTAGTTTGAGGATGATAAGCGGAAGCAATTCTATGATTAATACCATATCTAGCAAGAGTTTTTCTAAAACCTCCATGAATAAAATGAGAACCTCCATGATGCGTGTGGCTGACACGTCCGTTGGGAACCCCAAGAGGAAGGTGTGATGCGCACAGCGGCAAGTTTCCCTCAGTAAGAAACCAAGGTTTAATCGAACCAGTAGGAGTCAAGAAGCACGTTGAACGTTGATGGCGGTGGGATGTAGTGCGGCGCAACACCAAAGATTCCGGCGCCAACGTGGAACCTGCACAACACAACCAAAGTACTTTGCCCCAACGAAACAGTGAGGTTGTCAATCTCACCGGCTTGCTGTAACAAAGGATTAACCGTATTGTGTGGAAGATGATTGTTTGCAGAAAACAGTAGAACAAGTATTGCAGTAGATTGTATTTCAGTATAGAGAATTGGACCGGGGTCCACGGTTCACTAGAGGTGTCTCTCCCATAAGATAAACAGCATGTTGGGTGAACAAATTACAGTTGGGCAATTGACAAATAAAGAGGGCATGACCATGCACATACATATTATGATGAGTATAGTGAGATTTAATTGGGCATTACGACAAAGTACATAGACCGCCATCCAGCATGCATCTATGCCTAAAAAGTCCACCTTCAGGTTATCATCCGAACCCCTCCAAAGATTAAGTTGCTAACAACAGACAATTGCATTAAGTATTGCGCGTAATGTAACTAGTAACTACATCCTTGAACATAGCACTAATGTTTTATCCCTAGTGGCAACAGCACATCCACAACCTTAGAACTTTCTGTCACTGTCCCAGATATCAATGGAGGCATGAACCCACTATCGAGCATAAATACTCCCTCTTGGAGTTACAAGCATCTACTTGGCCAGAGCATCTACTAGTAATGGAGAGCATGCAAGATCATAAACAACACATAGACATAACTTTGATAATCAACATAACAAGTATTCTCTATTCATCGGATCCCAACAAACGCAACATATAGAATTACAGATAGATGATCTTGATCATGTTAGGCAGCTCACAAGATCCGACAATGATAGCACAATGGGGAGAAGACAACCATCTAGCTACTGCTATGGACCCATAGTCCAGGGGTAGACTACTCACACATCACTCCGGAGGCGACCATGGCGGCGTAGAGTCCTCCGGGAGATGATTCCCCTCTCCGGCAGGTGCCGGAGGCGATCTCCGGATCCCCCGAGATGGGATCGGCGGCGGCGGCGTCTCTGGAAGGTTTTCCGTATCGTGGCTCTCGGTACTGGGGGTTTCGCAACGGAGGCTTTAAGTAGGCGGAAGGGCAGGTCAGGAGGCGGCACGAGGGACCCACACCACAGGGCCGCGCGGCCAAGGGGGGGCCGCGCCGCCCTAGGGTCTGGGCACCTCGTGGCCCCACTTCGTCTCCTCTTCAGACTTCTGGAAGCTTCGTGGCAAAATAGGACCCTGGGCGTTGATTTCGTCCAATTCCGAGAATATTTCGTTACTAGGATTTCTGAAACCAAAAACAGCAGAAAACAGAATCGGCACTTCGGCATCTTGTTAATAGGTTAGTTCTAAAATGCACGAATATGACATAAAGTGTGCATAAAACATGTAGATAACATCAATAATGTGGCATGGAACATAAGAAATTATCGATACGTCGGAGACGTATCAGCATCCCCAAGCTTAGTTCTGCTCGTCCCGAGCAGGTAAAACGATAACACAGATAATTTCTGGAGTGACATGCCATCATAACCTTGATCATACTATTTGTAAAGCATATGTAGTGAATGCAGCGATCAAAACAATGTATATGACATGAGTAAACAAGTGAATCATAAAGCAAAGACTTTTCATGAATAGCACTTCAAGACAAGCATCAATAAGTCTCGCATAAGAGTTAACTCATAAAGCAATAATTCAAAGTAAAAGCATTGAAGCAACACAAAGGAAGATTAAGTTTCAGCGGTTGCTTTCAACTTGTAACATGTATATCTCATGGATATTTGTCAATCATAGAGTAATATAATAAGTGCAATAAGCAAGTATGTAGGAATCAATGCACAGTTCACACAAGTGTTTGCTTCTTGAGGTGGAGAGAAATAGGTGAACTGACTCAACAATGAAAGTAAAAAAAATGGTCCTCCATAGAGGAAAAGCATCGATTGCTATATTTGTGCTAGAGCTTTGATTTTGAAAACATGAAACAATTTTGTCAACGATAGTAATAAAGCATATGTATCATGTAAATTATATCTTACAAGTTGCAAGCCTCATGCATAGTGTACTAATAGTGCCCGCACCTTGTCCTAATTAGCTTGGACTACCGGATCATCACAATGCACATGTTTTAACCAAGTGTCACAAAGGGGTACCTCTATGCCGCCTGTACAAAGGTCTAAGGAGAAAGCTCGCATTGGATTTCTCGCTATTGATTATTCTCAACTTAGACATCCATACCGGGACAACATAGACAACAGATAATGGACTCCTCTTTTATGCATAAGCATGTAACAACAATTAATAATTTTCTCATATGAGATTGAGGATATATGTCCAAAACTGAAACTTCCACCATGGATCATGGCTTTAGTTAGCGGCCCAATGTTCTTCTCTAACAATATGCATGCTTAACCATAAGGTGGTAGATCGCTCTTACTTCAGACAAGACGAACATGCATAGCAACTCACATGAAATTCAACAAAGAGTAGTTGATGGCGTCCCCAGTGAACATGGTTATCGCACAACAAGCAACTTAATAAGAGATAAAGTGCATAATTACATATTCAATACCTCAATAGTTTTTAAGCTATTTGTCCCATGAGCTATATATTGCAAAGGTGAATGATGGAATTTTAAAGGTAGCACTCAAGCAATTTACTTTGGAATGGCGGAAAATACCATGTAGTAGGTAGGTATGGTGGACACAAATGGCATAGTGGTTGGCTCAAGTATTTTGGATGCATGAGAAGTATTCCCTCTCGATAGAAGGTTTAGGCTAGCAAGGCTTATTTGAAACAAACACAAGGATGAACCGGTGCAGCAAAACTCACATAAAAGACATATTGAAAACATTATAAGACTCTACACCGTCTTCCTCGTTGTTCAAACTCAATACTAGAAATTATCTAGACCTTAGAGAAACCAAATATGCAAACCAAATTTTAGCATGCTCTATGTATTTCTTCATTAATGGGTGCAAAGTATATGATGCAAGAGCTTAAACATGAGCACAACAATTGTCAAGTATCACATTACCCAAGACATTAATAGCAATTACTACATGTATCATTTTCCAATTCCAACCATATAACAATTTAACGAAGAAGAAACTTCGCCATGAATTCTATGAGTAGAAACTAAGGACATACTTGTCCATATGCTACAGCGGAGCGTGTCTCTCTCCCATAAAGTGAATGCTAGGATCCATTTTATTCAAACAAAACAAAAAAACAAAAACAAACCGACGCTCCAAGAAAAGCACATAAGATGTGATGGAATAAAAATATAGTTTCAGGGGAGGAACCTGATAATGTTGTCGATGAAGAAGGGGATGCCTTGGGCATCCCCAAGCTTAGACGCTTGAGTCTTCTTGATATATGCAGGGGTGAACCACCGGGGCATCCCCAAGCTTAGAGCTTTCACTCTCCTTGATCATGTTGCATCATACTCCTCTCTTGATCCTTGAAAACTTCCTCCACACCAAACTTAGAACAACTCATTAGAGGGTTAGCGACAATAAAAATTAACATATTCAGAGGTGACACAATCATTCTTAACACTTCTGGACATTGCATAAAGCTACTGGACATTAATGGATCAAAGAAATTCATCCAACATAGCAAAAGAGGCAATGCGAAATAAAAGGCAGAATCTGTCAAAACCGAACAGTTCATATTGACGAATTTTATCGAGGCACCAGACTTGCTCAAATGAAAATTCTCAAATTGAATGAAAGTTGCGTACATATCTGAGGATTACTCACGTAAATTGGCATAATTTTCTGAGTTACCTACAGGGAAAACAGCCCAGATTCGTGACAGCAAAGAAATCTGTTTCTGCGCAGTAATCCAAATCTAGTATGAACTTTTCTATCAACGACTTTACTTGGCACAATAAAACACTAAACTAAGATAAGGAGAGGTTGCTACAGTAGTAAACAACTTCCAAGACACAAAATAAAAACAAAGTGCTGTAGGTAAAAACCATGGGTTGTCTCCCATAAGCGCTTTTCTTTAACGCCTTTCAGCTAGGCGCAGAAAGTGTGTATCAAGTATTATCAAGAGATGGTGTGTCAACCTTACCTTGGGCTTTACCCTTACCTTTCTTATTGTTTTTCTTTCCCTTTGATTTAGGAAATATATGATTTCCTTCCGGTGTAGAGGTGAATTCCAGGGTGCCTTCTCCCACATCAATGACTGCTCCCAATAATTTTAGCAGGGATCTTCCGAGTGTGATTTTTCCTGTCCCTACGCATTCAATAACAAGATAATCAATGGATATTGTTCTTCCAAGAATGGTTGTATGCACACCTGCAGCTATTCCCTTAGGAATTATAACAGAGTTATTAATGAGAGTTATTTCTTCTCCTCCTTCATCGATTCCCCAAAGTTTCAAAGATTTATAAATGCTCTCAGGTATAAGGCAAAATTCAGACATAATATCACAATTGGCACGAAGAGTTCGATCACCGATAACAATTTTAACAGTAGGATCCCACAATGAAAGTTTAGAGTTCACTAGAACTTGTTCAAGACGATTACGAACATGGCAATAGTTATCATCCAAGCGAGATGTACTTATCTCGAGATTGTTTAATCTATTATAAATGCTAGTGAGGGCTGAATCAAAGTTATTAGCTGAATCATGTGATGCAACCAACTTTTTTATGGAATTAAAAGCTTGATCCCCATTGCAATGAAGGAAATCTCCTCCCACTAAAGTATCCAAAGCATATCTATAGCGAACCATAAGACCAAAATAAAAATTACTAAGGAGCAAACTTAGAGTCATTTGAGGTTCAGTTTTACGATAAGAAGTAAAAATTCTAGACCAAGCATCCTTAAAACTCTCCTCGTCCCCTTGTTTAAAAGTAAAGACTAATTCTTCAGGCGAAGAAGTAACAGGTTCAGAGCTAGACATGGTAACAAAAGTAACTAATTTTTTTTGTATTTTTAATGTAGAGTGCAAGACAGTAAATAAAGCAAACTAGATAAAGTAAATGCAAGTAACTAATTTTTTTGTGTTTTTGATATAGCAAACAAGATAGCAAATAAAGTAAAACTAGCAACTAATTTTTTTTGTATTTTGATTTAGTGCAGCAAACAAAGTAGTAAATAAAACTAAGCAAGACAAAAACAAAGTAAAGAGATTGAGAAGTGGAGACTCCCCTTGCAGCGTGTCTTGATCTCCCCGGCAACGGCGCCAGAAATTTGCTTGATGCGTGTGGCTGACACGTCCGTTGGGAACCCCAAGAGGAAGGTGTGATGCGCACAGCGGCAAGTTTCCCTCAGTAAGAAACCAAGGTTTAATCGAACCAGTAGGAGTCAAGAAGCACGTTGAAGGTTAATGGCGGCGGGATGTAGTGCGGCGCAACACCAGAGATTCCGGCGCCAACGTGGAACCTGCACAACACAACCAAAGTACTTTGCCCCAACGAAACAGTGAGGTTGTCAATCTCACCGGCTTGCTGTAACAAAGGATTAACCGTATTGTGTGGAAGATGATTGTTTGCAGAAAACAGTAGAACAAGTATTGCAGTAGATTGTATTTCAGTATAGAGAATTGGACCGGGGTCCACAGTTCACTAGAGGTGTCTCTCCCATAAGATAAACAGCATGTTGGGTGAACAAATTACAGTTGGGCAATTGACAAATAAAGAGGGCATGACCATGCACATACATATTATGATGAGTATAGTGAGATTTAATTGGGCATTACGACAAAGTACATAGACCGCCATCCAGCATGCATCTATGCCTAAAAAGTCCACCTTCAGGTTATCATCCAAACCCCCTCCAGTATTAAGTTGCTAACAACAGACAATTGCATTAAGTATTGCGCGTAATGTAACTAGTAACTACATCCTTGAACATAGCACTAATGTTTTATCCCTAGTGGCAACAGCACATCCACAACCTTAGAACTTTCTGTCACTGTCCCAGATATCAATGGAGGCATGAACCCACTATCGAGCATAAATACTCCCTCTTGGAGTTACAAGCATCTACTTGGCCAGAGCATCTACTAGTAACGGAGAGCATGCAAGGTCATAAACAACACATAGACATAACTTTGATAATCAACATAACAAGTATTCTCTATTCATCGGATCCCAACAAACGCAACATATAGAATTACAGATAGATGATCTTGATCATGTTAGGCAGCTCACAAGATCCGACAATGATAGCACAATGGGGAGAAGACAACCATCTAGCTACTGCTATGGACCCATAGTCCAGGGGTAGACTACTCACACATCACTCCGGAGGCGACCATGGCGGCGTAGAGTCCTCCGGGAGATGATTCCCCTCTCCGGCAGGGTGCCGGAGGCGATCTCCTGGATCCCCCGAGATGGGATCGGCGGCGGCGGCGTCTCTGGAAGGTTTTCCGTATCGTGGCTCTCGGTACTGGGGGTTTCGCAACGGAGGCTTTAAGTAGGCGGAAGGGCAGGTCAGGAGGCGGCACGAGGGCCCCACACCACAGGGCCGCGCGGCCAAGGGGGGGCCGCGCCGCCCTAGGGTCTGGGCACCTCGTGGCCCCACTTCGTCTCCTCTTCGGACTTCTGGAAGCTTCGTGGCAAAATAGGACCCTGGGCGTTGATTTCGTCCAATTCCGAGAATATTTCGTTACTAGGATTTCTGAAACCAAAAACAGCAGAAAACAGCAACTGGCACTTCGGCATCTTGTTAATAGGTTAGTTCCAGAAAATGCACGAATATGACATAAAGTGTGCATAAAACATGTAGATAACATCAATAATGTGGCATGGAACATAAGAAATTATTGATACGTCGGAGACGTATCACTCCATCAGTCATAATATATCTAGGCACTCCAAATCTAGGAAAAATAATGTCTAAAAGCATTCTTAAAGAGGTCTCACCATCAGCACTTTTTGTAGGTATTGCTTCCACCCATTTAGTAACATAATCAACAGCAACAAGTATATGAGTGTTACCTTCTGAAGAGGGAAAAGGTCCCATGAAGTCAAATCCCCAACAATCAAACGGTTCAATAACAAGAGTATAATTCATAGGCATTTCATTACGTCTGGAGATATTACCAACCCTTTGGCATTCATCACAAGATAAAATAAACTTTCTCGCATCCTTGAAGAGAGTTGGCCAATAAAAACCTGATTGTAGAACCTTTTGCGCGGTTCTTTCTCCGACGTGATGTCCTCCATAAGCACTACCATGACATTTACTCAATATCTCTTGTTGTTCATATTCGGGAACACATCTTCGCATAATACCATCCACTCCTTCTTTATATAAGTGTGGGTCATCCCAGAAATAATGCCTCAAGTCATAAAAGAATTTCCTCCTTTGCTGCGCTAAAAAGGTTGGAGGCAAGTACTTGGAAACAATAAAGTTAGCATAATCAGCATACCAAGGACTGTCTCGCGAGCTCACCTTTATTACAGCCAATTGTTCATTTGGAAAACTATCATTAATAGGAACATGATCATAAGCAATATTTTCTAATCTAGACAAATTATCAGCGACAGGATTATCAGCACCTTTCCTATCTACAATATGTAAATCAAATTCTTGCAAAAGAAGTACCCATCTAATAAGCCTCGGCTTAGCATCTTTCTTTGTCATAAGGTATCTAATTGCAGCATGATCAGTATGAATCGTAACTTTTGAATCAACAATATAAGATCTAAATTTATCACAAGCAAAGACTACAGCTAATAATTCTTTTTCAGTTGTAGCATAATTTCTTTGAGCAGCATCAAGAGTTTTACTAGCATAATGAATAACATTCAGTTTTTTATCTACTCGCTGTCCAAGAACAGCGCCTACAGCAAAATCACTAGCATCACACATAATTTCAAAAGGCAAATTCCAATCAGGAGGTTCAACTACAGGAGCAGTTGTTAAGGCTTTCTTTAGAGTTTCAAAAGCTTCCTTACAATCATCATCAAAAACAAAAGGTACATCTTTTTGAAGAAGATTAGTAAGAGGCTTTGAAATCTTGGAGAAATCTTTAATAAATCTCCTATAAAACCCAGCATGACCAAGAACACTACGAATACCTTTAACATCCCTCGGATAGGGCATCTTCTCAATTGCTTCAACTTTAGCTCTATCAACTTCAATACCTCTCTCAGAAATTTTATGTCCCAATACAATTCCTTCATTAACCATAAAGTGGCATTTCTCCCAATTAAGAACAAGGTTAGTTTCTTCACATCTCTGCAAAACTTTATCAAGGTTTCGCAAGCAACTATCAAAAGAATTCCCATAGACGGAAAAATCATCCATGAATACCTCTACAATACTCTCGCAAAAACCATGAAAAATAGCAGACATGCATCTTTGAAAAGTAGCAGGAGCATTACATAAACCAAAAGGCATACGCCTATAAGCATAAGTTCCATAGGGACAAGTAAAAGTGGTCTTCTCTTGATCTTTAGTTTTAACAGCAATTTGTGAAAACCCAGAATAACCATCAAGAAAGCAAAAATGAGTATTTTTAGACAATCTTTCTAGCATTTGATCAATAAATGGTAAAGGGTAATGATCTTTCTTAGTAACTTTATTAACTTTTCGAAAATCAATGCACATTCTATACCCTACAACTACTCTTTGAGGGATGAGCTCATCATTATCATTAGGCACAACAGTCATTCCTCCTTTCTTGGGAACGCAATGCACAGGACTAACCCATCTACTATCAGCAATAGGATATATAATACCAGCTTCAAGAAGTTTTAATACCTCATTCCTTACCACTTCCTTCATCTTCGGAATTAGACGACGCTGAGGTTCAACAACAGGCTTCGCATCATCTTCCATATTAATGGCGTGTTGGCAAATAGAGGGAGAAATCCCCTTCAAATCATCAAGAGTGTAGCCAATAGCTCCTCGGTGTTTCTTCAATATTTCCAATAGCCTTTCTTCTTCAAACTCTGTAAGCTTAGAACTAATAATAACAGGATATATTTTCTTATCATCAATATGAGCATATTTAAGATTATCAGGCAAAGGCTTTAAATCAAAGACAGGATCTTCCTTTGGTGGCGGTGTTGTACCCAGATCTTCCACCGGTAAATCATGCTTAAGAATAGGTTGGCGAAGAAAAATTTCCTCAAGCTCATCTCTTTCTTTCCTAAAAACTTCACTCTCGCTATCCTCCAAATGTTGCTGCAAAGGATTATTAGGAACAAGAACAATAGATGCACACTGTTCCATTTTAAAATCATCACTAGGCAAATCAGCTTTATAAGGAGTTTTGGTAAATTTAGAGAAGTTAAACTCATAAGATTCACCAGCAAATTTAGTCAAAATTTTCTCTTTCTTGCAATCTATAATAGCTCCACAAGTATTTAGAAAAGGTCTACCAAAAATGATAGGACAATAATCACTAGCAGCAGAACCAAGTACCAAAAAGTCAGCAGGATATTTAATCTTACCACATAGAACTTCTACATCTCGAACAATACCAATTGGAGAAATAGTTTCTCTATTAGCCAGCTGAATAACCACATCAATATCTTCAAGTTAACAAGAATCAATTTCGTGCATAATCTCCGTGTAAAGCTCATAAGGAATAGCACTAACACTTGCACCAATATCACATAATCCATAATAGCAATGATCACCAATTCTAACAGATAGCATAGGAACACTAACTTGTTTGGGTTTATTAGGATGTGAAACAATATTAGAAGCATCTTCACAGAAAATAATATGATCATCCTCCACATTTTCAGTCACAAGATCTTTAACTATTGCAACAAAGAGGTTCAACTTTTATTTGTTCTTCAGGTTCTACAGGTTTCTTTTCACTTTTATGAACCGCACTATTTATAATAGAGTACTCCTTCATTTTAGCAGGGAAAGGAGTTTTTTCAATATAAGCTTCAGGAATAACATGATCAGCAGTTTCAACTACAACGCATTTATTAATAGATGAATCAATTTTATCTTTATACGGTTCATGATACTTATCAAAATTCTTCTTTGGAAATTCATAATGAGAGGCAAAAGCTTTATAAAGATTTGCAGCAACTTGAGAATCAAGACCATATGTAGCACTCATATTACGAAATTTATCAGTATCCATAAAAGCTTCAATGCATTTATAATCATAAATTATACCTGATTCTCTATCCTTTTCGTTCTCCCAACCTTATGTTTTTTCTTGGATCCGATCATGAAGGTCCCTTTTAAACTCTTCTTTGTTGCATGTAAATGATCCAGAACAAGAAGTATCCAGCAAGGTCTTGTCTTGAAAAGAAAGTCTTGCATAGAAATTATCAATAATAACATTACCAGGAAGCTCATAAATGGGGCATTTGAGCATTAAAGACTTCAATCTCCCCCAAGCTTGGGCAATACTCTCTCCATCATGAGGCCAAAAATTATATATGCGATTCCGATCCTTGTGAATTTCACTTGGAGGATAGAACTTAGAATAAAACCGGGGCACAATATCATTCCATTCAAGAGAATCCCCATTATCCAGTAATTTATACCAATGCGCCGCCTTACCAGACAGCGATATAGAGAATAGTTTCTTCCTCACTTCATCCACAGCAATACCTGCCCACTTGAATAAACCGCATAATTCATGTAAGAACAATAAATGATCTCCAGGGTGGACAGTTCCATCCCCTTCATAGCGGTTATCCATAACACGTTCAATAATTTTCATAGGTATTTTATATGGTATCACTTCCTCACCTGGCGCCTCATCCACTACCGTTGCAGTAGTAGTAGATTTCCCAAATAGAAATTGAAGAGAATATCTCTCCATAATGACTTATAGCAGAAAGTGAAATAAAATCAGCACAAACAGTAAAGATTTTCCTTACCAATTCCACTTACCAATAGCGCTTCACTCCCCGGCAACGGCGCCAGAAAATAGTCTTGATGACCCACAAGTATAGGGGGTGTATCGTAGTATTTTCGATAAGTAAGAATGTCGATCCCAACGAGGAGCAGAAGGTGTTGACAAGCAGTTTCGATGAAGGATTCCCTGTTAATGCTCACAGACAAGTATTCAGGGGGTTTTGATGTAACAGTTGAATAAAGTACGAATAAGTAAAGTGCGAGAGTAACAATTGCAGCGAGTGGCCCAATCCTTTTTAGCACAAAGGACAAGCCGGGTTATTTACTTATAATGACCAAACGTTCTCGAGGACACACTGGATTTTAGTCTAGTGCTTTCGCTACATACGGCTAAATAATCTTCATTGTTATGATAAGTGTTGTGTGGGTGAACCTATGCTAATGTACCGCCCTTCCTAGGACTAATACATACTTGTGATTATACCCCTTGCAAGCATCCACAACTACAAGAAAGTAATTAAGAATAAATCTAACCACAGCCTTAAACTCTGAGATCCTGCTATCCCTCCTGCATCGATATACCAACGGGGGTTTAGGTTTCTGTCACTCCGGCAACCCCGCAATTGGCAAACGAGTACAAGATGCATTCCCCTAGGCCCATAAAGGTGAAGTGTCATGTAGTCGACGTTCACATGACACCACTAGAAGAATAACACCACAACTTAAATATCATAGCATTGAATATTACTCAACCATAGTTCACTACTAACATTTAGACTTCACCCATGTCCTCAAGAACTAAACGAACTACTCACGAGACATCATATGGAACATGATCAGAGGTGATATGATGATGAATAACAATCTGAACATAAACTTGGTTCAATGGTTTCACTCAATAACATCAACAACAAGTAGAAATCGATACCGGGAGAGTTTCCCCTATCAAACAATCAAGATCAAACCCAAATTGCTACGGCGGTGACGGTGTCCAGCGGTGGAGACGGCGGTGATGATGGTGGAGATGATGATGATGGTGATGGAGATGATGTCCAGCTCGATGACGGTGACGATGGCGTCGATTTCCCCCTCCGGGAGGGAATTTCCCCGGCGGATTCCTGCCCGCCGGAGAGCTCTTTTCTCTCTGGTGTTCTCCGCCCCGCAGAGGCGGCTGTAACTCTTCGCGAGGTACCCTCTGTGGCTTAGGTTTTTGGGACGAAGGGTTTCGCGAAGAAAAGGAGGCGAAAGGGGCTGTGGGGCCCCCACACCACATGGTGGCGCGGCCAGGCCATGGGCCGCGCCGCCCTATGGTCTGGGCCCACCTTGGGTCCAGCTGGCTCCTCCTTCTGGCTTCCTTCGTCATCTTGAAAAATAGGATTTTTGGTATAATTTCCTTCCACAGTTGATCTTCCGAAATATTGCGTTCTGACGGTGCTTTTTCCAGCAGAATCCTGGCTCCGGTGCTTGATTCTCCAATAATGATGAAACATGCAAAATGGATGAAATAACATAAGTATTGTATCCAAATATGAAATATATCAATGAATAACAGCAAATTATGATATAAAATAGTGATGCAAATTGGACGTATCACACACAAGCAAAGCAAAACAAGTGTTATGCCAAGTGGCAAAGCCACTTGGCAGATTAGCAAAAGAAAGTGAAAATGGTGGATAATATCACAGCTCTGCCAAGCTGATCCTTTCACCAGCCCAGGTACCAAGCACTTGGTACACACACACACACACTAGCTGCTCACACAGCTAGTGTGCATGCCCAACAGCAGGTCACTAAGTGTGCATGCAGCACAGCACACACACACAAGCCAGGGGAGTCACCAAGTGTGGACAGGCACTGCTGTCGACCAAGAGAGCCATGAGAGGTTCATATAAAACCTTTTCCACCGCCAGAACCCAGCAGTTCATCCGCAGCAACTCACCAGGGTAAGTTCACCAAGAACACAAGAACAGGAAGAACAGCCACTGTTGTTCAACCTGCTCAAACAGCCACTGAATTGAATCAAGCACCACCAGCTTGCAAGGAGGAGCAGGGCAAGCAAATCAAATAGCACAGAAGCAATCCTCTACACCAACAAATAATCTAGGAGCTGGAGTGAGGTATAAACAAGATCATCCTGAGCAAAACCATGTTTTGCTCATAAATAAGCATACTATGCATCACAGGAGCCCAGAAGGGTAGAATACCCTATTTGTGTCATCATCTGGCTACAAAGCCATTTGGTGCAAGCAAATATGGGTAAGGCCAATAGGTAATCATCCTAGGGGAACATTAGTTATGCAAATCAGTGGCACAACTAAGGAAATCCAGCAAAGAATGAATTCACAGCTAGCCTAGCCCAACACACTTAGCACCTATAGCTAGCTAGGCCATCAGACAATAGACAAATCCTTGTCTATATAATTTATCAGCATCAAAAGCCACTGGAAGTCCAGTATTGGATCAACCAGTGAGCAATTATCCAATTCCAGCAAGCAATCACCAACCACAGCAAGCCACAGAGAGGGGGAGCTACCCATGACAGCATCATAGAGCTGCCAGGGCCACCTCAACCCACAGCCAACACTTGAAACCACCATATCATCACCCAGTAGGGTTCAGTAGTGGGCTAGGGTACCAACCAGTGGTTGGCATCCAACTAGCCCTAACAAATTCATTGAAATGATCATCACTGAATCACAGTTCACATCATTCATCCATTTAATAAAGCAAGATAAACAGATAAATGAAGTACACAAGCAATTGGTGCACCAGAGCCTTGCAGATGATCCAATGGATCATTGCAAGCATCAACTGATGCTTGAGCAAGCACCATTACACACAGGCCAAGCCTGTGTGATGCACACACAGCATAGGGTGAGCACCAGATAGGCACAGACAGAAGCACAACAATTAATCATCAAGCAATTGATGATCATGTGATCACCAGAGCTTGCTAGCACTTGTTACAGATGGCTATAGCCAAGCATAGCATCAGAAATGAGCCAGCTACTGAAGAATTACACCCAAGCCATAACTGAATAAACAGATACTAAATTAATGACTTTATAATTGTATCCAGAAGCACATCAAAGGCATGATGAACCACTGGATCAAGCTACACAAGTAAAGCACACAACACTCATCACTGGATAATACTGTTAAGCCAACAACAATGCTCAATTGAGAATGCTCATTAATTTAAGCACAAGATATAGCACATCAGGGCACGGGCACTTGCAAATTTGCAAGGAATATACGCAGTAATCAAGCCAGGGCAACATAATTGAATACACTTGAGTGTCTGGCAAGAATAGTAACAAGAACAGAGGCACAGGGAAGGATTCTAGCAAGAAATGCAAGCTTAAACAAGCACATAGTTTAGGAACTTTGCACAGAACCATGCACAACAAAGATAGACACAATTAAGCAAAGCCCATAGGCAGAGTAGGGCAGCACAGCAGCACAAGTAGCACAGCAGCACAAGCAGCACAGCAGCATATGCACATACACAACTAGCTAGGCGTGGCAGCAGCGCATCAGCACGGCAGGCATCTCCAAGAGGAGGAGCAGCCGTGGCCAGAGCTAGAGGATGAGGAAGAAGAACAGTCAAGAGAGAGAGAGGGTGGAGCACATACCAGGGCGAGCAGACAGCAGTCGCGGTCATGGCGGCCACGGCGGCGCACGCCGAGTACACGGCAGCGCCAGGCTAGGCCAAGCCACGCCTCGACCAGCGCCGCTGCGCCCCGCACCACAACGGCGAGGCTCACGGCGGCGCCATAGCGCCAGGAACCCCTGGGAGCAGCGAGATCGCCGCGGATCCCGTAACCCTAGCCACAGAGAAGGGGTCGGGGACGAGCGGGAGCAACGCCAGCTCCAGATCTACGCGGAGGAGCATGACCGGTGTCTTGGGGTGGTTCGATTGCGCCCCATGGCGAGGGCCATGACCGTCGGAGTTCGCCGGAATCGACCAGCGACGGCGAGGGCGACGCGAGACGCCAGAGCGAGGGGGATTAGGGTTCATCGAGTCGACGCGGTGGGGGAGAAGTGTGAGTGACCGCACGGGTCGGTTGGACCCGAGCTGGTCTAACCCAACCCACTGGGCTCCACTGACAGGTGGGCCCAGGGGCAATTGTCACATTTCACAATTACATAAAATACCGAAACTTTGAAAATACATAGTAAATGTTAAATAGCTCTAAAAAAATAATTAAAAATATGAAAACCACTCAGTATAAAAAATCTCTATCATAATAATATATGAAATAGAATTTTTGAAGTTAAACAAGAACAAGTTCAAATTTGATGATTTAAATAATCATTTAAATCACACCTTATATTTTCAATAATGAAAATAAGTCCATAAATTCTTTTGGACTTTAAAAACACCTTGACAACATTTCAAGGTTGTATTTTACCCTAAACAGAGTATCCCTAAGTCATTCTTAGTGTTAACCTCTCACGTAAAATGATAAAGACATCGGAAGGGGGAACAAACCCTAAAACTGGAATCATGCATAAATGCTTCTTTAACCATTGTCCTTATCGGACAATGATGCTATTTTTCAGCAACAGAGGACAAGGGTCAGTCCACACCATCCAACTGCAACACTTTGCAGAGTTCAGGCAAGTTCATCACTTGCTCATGTCATTTGAGTATTTTTACCAAATTACTTGCAAAGTACTACGTTTATCACTATTGCATAAAAAGCAAAACCACTATTTTCATAACTATGAATATGACTAAGTGGTGGGCAATGGAACCATGGATTGTCTTGATATGGTGGAGGTTCCATTGCAAGGGTTTATATCCATCTAGGATTAAACAACAAATGTCGTCCAGTGATTCTTGTGTCGTAATACCCGTGTTAACCATAAGATCTGGAGTGGGACGGAATAGTCAATCGTATTTCCACCTCTTGTACATCAACGGATGCGCTTGCCATAGACACTTGTATCCTGAGGGACAAGCGGTGGGCTGGGGAAGCCTAAAGTCCCCACGGTAATGCGGTCTATGATGGATTGTAAGGTGTCCGGAACGGTCTATCTATGGTTGATAGGGCAGGGCATACAAATTGTTCGGAACGGTCTACCTTATCGGTATAGGGGAGAACATATGCCTGGGTCGGTCTCACCATAGATACAGGGGAAGACAATCTTACAAAAGGGTGGGTGTGCGAGGTAGCGGAGGAATATGATTGGCTATGACCTTATACCGGGCCTCACACCGAAGGAAGTGTGGACGGGAAAGCTGCCGGGTTGGCACCAAGGTTAAGATCTCTTATGGGTAAAGCAACACACCTCTGTAGAGTGTAATGAATCGTGACCTGCCACTCCCTGTTCCGGGATTTGGAACTGCGAACGCTGCCGGAAAGGAACTCCATGAAGTTCTAGTGAACCGGTGAAGGCTGACGGACATAGTTCTTTGAAATAAGAGCAACCTCTTGAAGAAATGTTTATCAAAACTTGCATTGGTATTAGACTTTCTGGTCTAATATCGTAGCTAGTGCATTAAACACCTCTTTTCTATAATGAACTTGTTGAGTACGCTCGTACTCATACCACTCTTAAATCCCCTGCTTAGATTGTCTGAACCATCTGGAGGAGGACAACGACAACCCTGAAGGAGCCGACATCATCGGCTATGAAGAACTGATACATCTCCGACGTATCGATAATTTCTTATGTTCCATGCCACATTATTGATGATATCTACATGTTTTATGCATACTTTATGTCATTATTATGCGTTTTCCGGAACTAACCTATTGACGAGATGCCGAAGGGCCAGTTCCTGTTTTCTGCTGTTTTTGGTTTCAGAAATCCTAGTAAGGAAATATTCTCGGAATCGGACGAAATCAACGCCCAGCATCCTATTTTTCCACGAAGCTTCCAGAACACCCGAGAGTCGCCAGAGGGGAGCCCTGGTGGGCCCAGGAGGTAGGCCGGCGTGGCCTAGGCCCTGGCCGCGCCGCCTTACCTTCTCACCGCCTCTTCGACCCTCTGACGCCGCCTCTTCGCCTATTTAAGCCCCCTCGACCTAAAACCTCGATACGGAAAAGCCACGGTACGAGAAACCATCCAGAGCCGCCGCCATCGCGAAGCCAAGATCTGGGGGACAGGAGTCTCTGTTCCGGCACGCCGCCGGGACGGGGAAGTGCCCCTGGAAGGCATCTCCATCGACACCACCACCATCTTCATCACCGCTGCTGTCTCCCATGAGGAGGGAGTAGTTCTCCATCGAGGCTAAGGGGCTGTACCGGTAGCTATGTGGTTCATCTCTCTCCTATGTACTTCAATACAATAATCTCATGAGCTGCCTTACATGATTGAGATTCATATGATGATGCTTGTAATCTAGATGTCATTATGCTAGTCAAGTGGATTTTACTTATGTGATCTCTGGAGACTCCTTGTCCCACGTGTGTAAATGTGACAGTGTGTGCACCGTGTGGGTCTCTTAGGCTATATTTCACAGAATACTTATTCACTGTTATGAAGAGCATAGTGAAGTGCTTATTTATATCTCTTTATGATTGCAATGTGTTTTGTATCACAATTTATCTGTGTGCTACTCTAGTGATGTTATTAAAGTAGTTTATTCCTCCTGCACGGTGTAATGGTGACAGTGTGTGCATCGTGTTAGTACTTGGCGTAGATTATGATTGTGATCTCTTGTAGATTATGAAGTTAACTATTGCTATGATAGTATTGATGTGATCTATGCCTCCTTTCGTAGTGTGAAGGTGACAGTGTGCATGCTATGTTAGTACTTGGTGTAGTTGTGTTGATCTGTCATGCACTCTAAGGTTATTTAAACATGAACATCGAATATTGTGGAGCTTGTTAACTCCGGCATTGAGGGTTCGTGTAATCCTACACAGTTAGTGGTGTTCATCATCCAACAAGAGGGTGTAGAGTCTAGCATTTATCTATTTATTCTGTTATGTGATCAATGTTGAGAGTGTCCACTAGTGAAAGTATGATCCCTAGGCCTTGTTCCTAAATATTGATGTCGCTGCTTGTTTACTGTTTTACTGCATCTCTACTGCCCGCAATATTACCACCATCAACCACACGCCAGCAAGCACTTTTCTGGCGCCGTTACTACTGCTCATACTTATTCATACCACCTGTATTTCACTATCTCTTCGCCGAACTAGTGCACCTATTAGGTGTGTTGGGGACACAAGAGACTTCTTGCTTTGTGGTTGCAGGGTTGCATGAGAGGGATATCTTTGACCTCTTCCTCCCTGAGATCGATAAACCTTGGGTGATCCACTTAAGGGAAACTTGCTGCTGTTCTACAAACCTCTGCTCTTGGAGGCCCAACACTGTCTACAAGAATAGAAGCACCCGTAGACATCAAGCACTTTTCTGGTGCCGTTGCCGGGGAGGAAAGGTAAAAGGCACTCATACTCCGATTCCAGGTAACAGTACTTTTCTGGCGCCATTGTGTTTGTGCTCGAAGCTATTTCCTTTAGATCCTGCAATTGCATCTTTTTGTTTCTTGTTTACACTAGTTAGGCATAATGGAAAACAACAAAAATATGAGAGATCTTTATGAACTTTATCTTGAATTAGGACATGATGTGTTTGAAGAGAGAATTAAAAAACCCATGGAACTTTATATGCATGCTAATGGGAATGTTATTAATATGAATGCTTTGAACACTATTGTTGCTAATGCTATGGAAAATTCTAAGCTTGGGGAAGCTGGCTTTGATGAGCATGATCTTTTTAGTCCCCCGGGCATTGAGGAGAAAATTTACTTTGATGATACTTTACCTCCTATTTATGATGATTATAATGATAGTAGTCTTTTGTTGCCACCTGTTATGGAGGATAAATTTGATTATGATTACAATATGCCTCCTATATTTGATGATGAGAATAATAATGATAGCTACTTTGTTGAATTTGCTCCCACTATTACTAATAAAATTGATTATGCTTATGTGGAGAGTAATAATTTTATGCATGAGACTCATGATAAGAATGCTTTATGTGATAGTTATATTGTTGAGTTTGCTCATGATGCTACTGAAAGTTATTATGAGAGAGGAAAATATGGTTGTAGAAATTTTGATGTTACTAAAACACCTCTCTATATGCTGAAAATCTTGAAGCTGCACTTGTTTTATCTTTCTATGCCTGTTGCATTATGCTTCATGAACTTGTTTATTTACAAGATTCCTTTTCATAGGAAGCATGTTAGGCTTAAATGTGTTTTGAATTTGCCTCTTGATGCTCTCTTTTGCTTCAAATACTATTTCTTGCGAGTGCATCATCAAAACTGCTGAGCCCATCTTAATGGCTATAAAGAAAGAACTTCTTGGGAGATAACCCATGTGTTTATTTTACTACAGTACCTTTGTTTTGTACTTGTGTCTTGGAAGTTGTTACTACTGTAGCAATCTCTCCTTATCTTATTTTATTACATTGTTGTGCCAAGTAAAGTCTTTGATAGCAAGGTTGATACTAGATTTGGATTACTGCGCAGAAGCAGATTTCTTTGCTGTCACGAATCTGGGAAAAATTCTCTGTAGGTAACTCAGAAAATTATGCCAATTTATGTGAGTGATCCCCATATATGTACGCAACTTTCATTAAATTTGAGCATTTTCATTTGAGCAAGTCTGGTGCCTCAATAAAATTCGTCTTTACGGACTGTTCTGTTTTGACAGATTCTACCTTTTATTTCGCATTGCCTCTTTTGCTATGTGGGATGGATTTCTTTGTTCCATTGACTTTCAGTAGCTTTGTGCAATGTCCAGAAGTGTTTAGAATGATTGTGTCACCTCTGAACATGTGAATTTTTGATTATGCACTAACCCTCTAATGAGTTTGTTTCGAGTTTGGTGTGAAGGAAGTTTTCAAGGGTCAAGAGAGGAGGATGATATACTACGATCAAGAAGCGTGAAAATTCTAAGCTTGGGGATGCCCCGGTGATTCATCCCTGCATATTTCAAGAAGACTCAAGCATCTAAGCTTGGGGATGCCCAAGGCATCCCCTTCTTCATCGACAAATTATCAGGTTCCTTCTCTTGAAACTATATTTTTATTCGATCACATCTTATGTACTTTACTTGGAGCGTCTGTGTGCTTTTGTTTTTGTTTTTGTTTGAATAAATGCTTGTGTGGGAGAGAGACACGCTCCGCTGGTTCATATGAACACATGTGTTCTTAGCTCTTAATTTTCATGGCGAAGGTTGAAACTGCTTCGTTAATTGTTATATGGTTGGAAACGGAAAATGCTACATGTAGTAATTGGTATGATGTCTTGAATAACTTGATACTTGGCAATTGTTGTGCTCATGTTTAAGCTCTTGCGTCATATACTTTGCACCTATTAATCAAGAAATACATAGAGCTTGCTAATATTTGGTTTGCATAATTGGTCTCTCTAAGGTCTAGATAATTTCTAGTAAAGAGTTTGAACAACAAGGAAGACGGTGTAGAGTCTTATAATGTTTACAATATGTCTTTTATGTGAGTTTTGCTGCACCGCTTCATACTTGTGTTTGTTTCAAATAACCTTGCTAGCCTAAACCTTGTATCGAGAGGGAATACTTCTCATGCATCCAAATCCTTGAGCCAACCACTATGCCATTTGTGTCCACCATACCTACCTACTACATGGTATTTCTCCGCCATTCCAAAGTAAATTGCTTGAGTGCTACCTTTAAAATTTCTATCCTCTACCTTTACAATATATAGCTCATGGGACAAAGAGCCTAAAAACTATTGTGGTATTGAATATGTACTTATGCACTTTATCTCTTATTAAGTTGCTTGTTGTGCGATAACCATGTTCCTGGGGACGCCATCAATTACTCTTTGTTGAATATCATGTGAGTTGCTATGCATGTCCGTCTTGTCGGAAGTAAGGGAGATTTACCACCTTTATGGTTAGAGCATGCATACTGTTAGAAAAGAACATTGGGCCGCTTACTAAAGCCATGATCCATGGTGGAAGTTTCAGTTTTGGACATATATCCTCAATCTCATATGAGAAAATTAATTGTTGCTACATGCTTATGCATTAAAGAGGAGTCCATTATCTGTTGTCTATGTTGTCCCAGTATGGATGTCTAAGTTGAGAATAATCAATAGCGAGAAATCCAATGCGAGCTTTCTCCTTAGACCTTTGTACAGGCGGCATAGAGGTACCCCTTTGTGACACTTGGTTAAAACATGTGCATTGCGATAATCCCGGTAATCCAAGCTAATTAGGACAAGGTGCGGGCACTATTAGTATACTATGCATGAGGCTTGCAACTTGTAAGATATAATCTACATAACACATATGCTTTATTACTACCGTTGACAAAATTGTTTCTTGTTTTCAAAATCAAAGCTCTAGCACAAATATAACAATCGATGCTTTCCTCTTTGAAGGACCATTCTTTTACTTTTATGTTGAGTCAGTTCACCTATCTCTCTCCACCTCAAGAAGCAAACACTTGTGTGAACTTTGCATTGATTCCTACATACTTGCATATTGCATTTTTTATATTACTCTATGTTGACAACTATCCATGAGATATACATGTTACAAGTTGAAAGCAACCGCTGAAACTTAATCTTCCTTTGTGTTGCTTCAATACCTTTACTTTGAATTATTGCTTTATGAGTTAACCCTTATGCAAGACTTATTGATGCTTGTCTTGAAGTACTATTCATGAAAAGTCTTTGCTATATGATTCATTTGTTTACTCATGTCATTTACATTGTTTTGATCGCTGCATTCATTACATATGCTTACAATAGTATGATCAAGTTTATGATGGAATGTCACTCCAGAAATTATCTTTGTTATCGTTTACCTGCTCGGGACGAGCAGAAACTAAGCTTGGGGATGCTGATACGTCTCCGACGTATCGATAATTTCTTATGTTCCATGCCACATTATTGATGATATCTACATGTTTTATGCATACTTTATGTCATTATTATGCGTTTTCCGGAACTAACCTATTGACGAGATGCCGAAGGGCCAGTTCCTGTTTTCTGCTGTTTTTGGTTTCAGAAATCCTAGTAAGGAAATATTCTCGGAATCTGACGAAATCAACGCCCAGCATCCTATTTTTCCACGAAGCTTCCAGAACACCCGAGAGTCGCCAGAGGGGAGCCCTGGTGGGCCCAGGAGGTAGGCCGGCGCGGCCCAGGCCCTGGCCGTGCCGCCTTACCATCTCACCGCCTCTTCGACCCTCTGACGCTGCCTCTTCGCCTATTTAAGCCCCCTCGACCTAAAACCTCGATACGGAAAAGCCACGGTACGAGAAACCATCCAGAGCCGCCGCCATCGCGAAGCCAAGATCTGGGGGACAGGAGTCTCTGTTCCGGCACGCCGCCGGGACGGGGAAGTGCCCCCGGAAGGCATCTCCATCGACACCACCACCATCTTCATCACCGCTGCTGTCTCCCATGAGGAGGGAATAGTTCTCCATCGAGGCTAAGGGGCTGTACCAGTAGCTATGTGGTTCATCTCTCTCTTATGTACTTCAATACAATAATCTCATGAGCTGCCTTACATGATTGAGATTCATATGATGATGCTTGTAATCTAGATGTCATTATGCTAGTCAAGTGGATTTTACTTATGTGATCTCCGGAGACTCCTTGTCCCACGTGTGTAAAGGTGACAGTGTGTGCACCGTGTGGGTCTCTTAGGCTATATTTCACAGAATACTTATTCACTGTTATGAAGAGCATAGTGAAGTGCTTATTTATATCTCTTTATGATTGCAATGTGTTTTGTATCACAATTTATCTGTGTG
Source organism: Lolium perenne (assembly GCF_019359855.2). Lineage (NCBI taxonomy): Eukaryota > Viridiplantae > Streptophyta > Magnoliopsida > Poales > Poaceae > Lolium > Lolium perenne. Next base: position 316,794,609 of record NC_067247.2, read on the forward strand.
CTACTCTAGTGATGTTATTAAAGTAGTTTATTCCTCCTGCACGGTGTAATGGTGACAGTGTGTGCATCGTGTTAGTACTTGGTGTAGATTATGATTGTGATCTCTTGTAGATTATGAAGTTAACTATTGCTATGATAGTATTGATGTGATCTATGCCTCCTTTCGTAGTGTGAAGGTGACAGTGTGCATGCTATGTTAGTACTTGGTGTAGTTGTGTTGATCTGTCATGCACTCTAAGGTTATTTAAACATGAACATCGAATATTGTGGAGCTTGTTAACTCCGGCATTGAGGGTTCGTGTAATCCTACACAGTTAGTGGTGTTCATCATCCAACAAGAGGGTGTAGAGTCTAGCATTTATCTATTTATTCTGTTATGTGATCAATGTTGAGAGTGTCCACTAGTGAAAGTATGATCCCTAGGCCTTGTTCCTAAATACTGCTGTCGCTGCTTGTTTACTGTTTTACTGCATCTCTACTGCCCGCAATATTACCACCATCAACCACACGCAGCAAGCACTTTTCTGGCGCCGTTACTACTGCTCATACTTATTCATACCACCTGTATTTCACTATCTCTTCGCCGAACTAGTGCACCTATTAGGTGTGTTGGGGACACAAGAGACTTCTTGCTTTGTGGTTGCAGGGTTGCATGAGAGGGATATCTTTGACCTCTTCCTCCCTGAGATCGATAAACCTTGGGTGATCCACTTAAGGGAAACTTGCTGCTGTTCTACAAACCTCTGCTCTTGGAGGCCCAACACTGTCTACAAGAATAGAAGCACCCGTAGACATCAAGAACCATACCTCTCTGGAGGTGTCAAAGGTGTAGACTACCTCATAGTCTACGGAACCGGGGAGGGTTCCGGAGGAGAGCAAGTTTAGACCGACCAAGTAGTAGTAGTAGTAGTAGTAGTAGTAGTAGTAGTAGTATCCGAGCAGTACGAACTCTTAGTACATAACTGCTCGAGGGAATAAATGTATCACCTAGTAAGACTTTTATATTGTAAGCTAAGATGGGTTCGCCTCGAACCTAGGAGTATCCCTCTTAGGACCCAAGAGGAGCTCTGAGATGATATGTACATTATGCTTGTAATAATAAATGAATGAGTTATGGACCTGCTATGTTCTGTTGTACTACTTTGAGGGATGTAATATTTGCGGAATGGTACTTCGTGAATGTTATATCAACGACTGGCATACTACAACCTGCAGTGGTATGCAGGGTCATCACAGTTGGTATCAGAGCAAAAGCTTTGACCTTAGGTTGGAACCTAGTAAATGGGACAGAACGTTAGGAGTCAAATAAGATTAGTAAAGAACTCTCTAAAAATATGGTGTATATTCACTTGAGAATAAAACAATCATATCTTTTAGTGCGATAATTCTTTATTATCTCTATTATGATGCATTATTACTAATCTTATATTCTTTCTATTCTACAGCCAACTATGGCAAGTTCACGTTTGGGACGTAACGTGAAAGTGATGGAGTCAACATTGAGTGACTATGAAGGAGGACTTGCGGACATTCTTCGTGCCATGTTACTTGAATTTGGGTGCGATCCCCAGATCCAAGTAAGGAAATACATGTACTATGACGGTACAGTATTGGCGAAGTGTAGGGTAGGACTAAGACTTCCAGAATCCCTAGGAATGAGTATCGTGATGCCAGCAAGTAAGGCTAGAACTATCCAAACAGCCTACCACATAGCCATTATGAGAGCCATCACTGATATTCGGGAACATAAGACGAAAGAGCTTATGGGTTCCGAATTCTCACACATTCCTCATATGGAGGATGATGATGATCCTATGCTTAACCACTTCAAATTTGCAAAACGCAAACCAGCAGAAGCCGCTAAGTACATGGACAATAGCCGCAACTTACTATCATTGTTCTTTCAGTTGAACCGACATCTGTCGGGGGCAATTGATACAATGTTAGAAGAGTTCACTGAGCCCAAGGAGGAGACTAAGGGGAAGGAACCAATGGAGAATGAGTTTCACACACCAGTTTATTCAGCTGGTGATTACATTAGTATTTACCATCCCGAACTACAAACCACACCCATTACACCTAGGTACTATCCTAGTAGTTCCCGTGGAGGATATGAGGGTGGAGAGGAATCCGGAAACCATCAGCGTTCCGAGACTCCTATAGAGAACTCAACAGGTTGGCGTTGGGGGTCAGACACATGAAACTCTGGCGATCCAGTCAGAAATAATGCGGAGATGAATGAGGACGCCACAACCCAGTTCCAGGACAATCAGTATAATAGGGGTGACTATGAGGAGTATCCTATACTGATTGAGTCAGATACTGATGGAGGAAATACCTATGGCGGAGTCACGGGGGAGTACACCCGATGGGTGGATTATGATGTTTTGAATAATCAATTCATGAACACAGATTTCTCCCTGGGATCATCCTCTGATTCCGACTACCAGCCAACGGGAAGACCCTATGTTCCAGATTCTGTCAGGAGGACGACACGTTCGACCGGATGGAAGCCTGGGATGTACCGGGAGTGAAGTGCGACTAGAGACCACCAAGGGAGGCGAGACTACAATACAATAGTACCACATGTATTGTAGTGTGTAATATTTGTAGAAATTTGTACATATACTTCAATAAGTGAGTTTGCATACTCACATCGTCACTGAGTATTGTAATAAAACCACTTAAGTATGTATATACATGGTATATGTTTTGTATGATTTGGATTTGCTTCTTGATTTCCATTGCGTGACTAGTTCTGTGCACAAAGTTGAGCTCAGAAAACTTGCGCATGGAGTAACTATGAGTACCACTTTGTGTTGCAGAACTAGGGGGATATGTCGGGAGCGATAGGTGAGGAGAGCGAAGCGCAACGCATCGAGCGCGAGGCCAAGCAGAAGGAGGAGGCTGATGAAGCAGCCAGAAACCATTTTCCACCACCACCACCACCCATGACGCAGCAGAATTTCCTCCAATACATGCAATTGTTGGAGGAAAGGCAACGGATGACGATGGAGCAGCAAAATAAGTTCTTCCAGGAGCTGCTTCAACAGAACAGGGTGGAGAGGCCTGACAATCAGGGTGTCACTTTGTCAGACTTCCAGAACACAAAGCCAATATCCTTTGCATACGCTCCCGAACCTATGGATGCGGAGGATTGGCTGATGGACACTGAGCGTAAGCTCGACACCGTTGGATGCAACGACCTGGAGAAGGTCAGATATGCAACACACTTGTTGTGTGGACCCGCCGCATCATGGTGGGATAATATAGTAGCCGTTTATCCGGCTGAGAAGGTATTCACCTGGGAGGAGTTCAAGAGGAAGTTCAGGGAATCCAATGTCCCTGAAAGCATAGTGGAGTTGAAGCATCGAGAATTTGAAAGTCTCAAGCAGAAGGATAAGGCCATCCTGACTTATGTCAGGGAGTTTTTGAAGTTGTCTCGGTATGCTGTTGAGGAGGTCAACACCGAGGACAAAAAGAAAAAGAGGTTCATGCGGGGATTAAATCCCCAGTTTAAAGTACAGCTCAGAATGATGAGAGCAACAGAGTTCCAGGAATAGGTGGATGCAGCCATCACTCTGGAAGATGACTTTAAGCAACTGCAAGATGAGAAAAGGAAGAAGGCTAAATTTGAGCCTAAGAGATATATCAGCAACAAGCCTAACACTGGCTTGAGCTTCAAACCGAGGTACAACAACAACAACAACAACAGGAGGAGGAACCAAGGATTCCAGCCGGCAAACCAGGTTGTTTGCCATAGCTGTGGAATTAGAGGGCATCTCTCGAAAGATTGCAAGAAGCCCAAGATAATATGCTTTCGGTGTCGTCAGGAGGGGCACATGATGAAGGATTGCCCCAATAAAAAGAATGGAGGAGGTCAGTCTGGAGGAGGAGGAAGCCGAGGAGGAAACAACGGAGGGAATTGGAAGAACAAGAAACCCTTCGGCAAGCTAAACTGCACCAGCTTGGAGGAGGTGGTGAACTCCGATCAGGCAGTGATAGGTACGCTCCAGATACTTACTCATCCTGGCAAAGTACTTTTTGATACTGGTGCAACTACATCATTCATTTCTCAACAATTCATCATCAAACATGGGATTAGTTGCACTAAGTTAGATACACCTATAACCATACTTTCTGTGGGGGGAACGATAGTAGTAACCCATACCAAACAAGGACAAGTCATTATGATCAATAAATGCGCGTTTGACGCAGACCTGTTCATTTTACCGATGAAGGACATTGATGTCATTCTTGGTATGAACTGGTTAGAAGCTAATGGAGCATTGATCAACTGTGTGAACAAGACTGTGTCTTTGAACAGCCCCGATGGAAGTAGAATGATCTACCAAGGTGATAAGCATACACAGATCGAAGTCGAGCTACAGTTGAATAGCATGAATGAAGTGAAGTTGGAGGATATACCTATAGTAAATGAATTCCAGGATGTGTTTCGTAAGGAATTACCGGGAATGCCACCAGATAGGGAGATAGAGTTTACTATCGACCTAATTCCAGGAACAGCTCCAATTGCTAAAGCACCATACAAGATGGGGCCTAAGGAGTTGAAAGAGCTCAAGGAGCAATTGGATGACTTGGAACAGAAAGGATTCATACAGGAGAGTATTTCACCATGGGGATCACCTGTGATCTTCGTGGATAAAAGAGATGGAGGCAGAAGGATGTGTGGAGATTACAGGAACTTGAATAATGTTACTATCAAGAACAAGTACCCACTTCCTAGAATACAAGATCTATTTGATCAAGTTAGAGGCGTGGGAGTCTTTTCCAAGATTGATCTAAGGTCCGGTTATCATCAGATAAAGATCAAGAAGGAAGACGTTCCGAAAACAGCCTTTGTCTCAAGGTATGGACATCATGAATACCTAGTAGTACCTTTTGGATTAACCAATGCCCCAGCAATCTTCATGAATCTTATGAATAAGATCTTCATGCCATGCTTAGACAAGTTTGTCATCGTATTCATCGATGATATCTTGATATACTCCAAAGATAAAACCGAACATGCTGAACATCTGAGGATAGTGTTGCAAACACTAAGAGAACATCAACTCTATGCCAAATTCAGCAAGTGTGAGTTTTGGCTAGATCAAGTAGAATTTCTTGGTCATGTTATTAGCAAGGATGGAATCGCTGTTAACCCGAGCAAGGTAGCAGCAGTTTTAGATTGGGAAGCACCCAAGACTGTCAAGGAAATCCGAGGATTCCTCGGAATGGCAGGATACTATCGGAGATTCATTGAAGGATTCTCCAAGATAGCATAACCAATGACTAAGCTGTTAAGAAAGAACACACCATTTGTGTGGTCTGATGAGTGTGAGAAGAGTTTTCAGACTCTGAAAGAGAAACTCACCACAGCACCGGTGTTAGCAGTCCCGGAAGTTGGCAAGGATTACACCGTGTACTGTGACACATCCAAACATGGATTGGGTTGCGTACTCATGCAAGATCGGAAAGTAATATCTTATGGATCAAGGCAACTCAGACCTCATGAAGTGAACTATCCAACACATGATTTAGAGTTAGCAGCCGTAGTATTTGCACTTAAAACTTGGAGACATTTTCTCTATGGAGCCAAGTGTGAGCTCTATACGGATCATAAGAGTCTCAAGTACTTCTTCACTCAAAAGGAACTCAATATGAGGCAGAAAAGATGGCTTGAACTAATCAAGGATTATGATTTGACCATCAATTATACTCCAGGAAAGGCTAATGTTGTAGCAGATGCCTTGAGTAGGAAGAGCACTGGAGGAGTGGAACAAGAGTTATCACCGGAGTTGAGGAAGGAAATAAGCCAAGTGTCGAGGGTACTCCTCGCCAATGCCCTCCGATAGGGGCTTATGGTTGATGGAATCCTGCAAGCTGACACGAGACATCGGTTCACAGACAAGCGGGGAGAGCGATTTACCTAGGTTCGGGGCCCTCGATGAGGTAAAACCCTTACGTCCTGCCTGTCTGTTCTTGATTATGATGACAATGGATTACAATGGGGTGCCGAATAGTTCGGCTGAGATCTCGGCGAGATTGCTATCGCTAGGGTTACCTAGCTCTAAGCTTTTGCTAGCTATGGTCGCTACAATTGTTCGTGATCCTCGGCAGCCCCTCTCCTGGCCTTTATATAGGAGGCCAGGTCTCAAGGGTCCTAACCGAGTACGACTAGGTTTACAGTACTTTTAGATCTAATCTTTCCTTGTTGACCGCTTCCTTGCCTTGTTCGCCAAGGTTTCTCCCGGTGCGCTGTCCAGGTGGCCCATCTAACCTTCGGGTGTCTTCATGGGCCACCAATTAGTTAATATAGGATAGGGCAACGTTGGTTACTTGAAGGGTAGTGCCCACGTCAGTAGCCCCCGAGTGTCTAGCTGAAGATAGTTCGGGTAGAGACTAATGCATGTCTTCTCCTGATGTTCTTCTCCTGATGTTCTTTGCTAATCTTGAATTTGCTCCGTCTTCATTTTATCGGGTGCGCGTCAGCGCTCCCGATGGGAGTAGCCCCCGAGTCTAGGTACGGATGCTTGTAATCCGTGCGTAGACTCAAGTTGTACCACTCGAATATTCTCCTCTGTCGATGTTTTCCACAGGTCTTCATAGGTCATCCGATATATTTTCTCTATGCAAAGGATAATGAGTAACGTGCCCAACTTTTGTTGGTTAACTGCCGATGGTAAAACAACGTTACCCTACACAGAATCAAGTCCCCGGGCATGATCCTGGAGTGCAAAAAACTTTTATTGGGTGTGCATCATGCACTCCCGATGGGAGTGTCTAGGTGCAAGCGCTTGTAACCGAGTGCAGACTCAATCCTTTTTCCTTCGACTGCTCATTCTGTCGAGTCTTCATTTTATCGGGTGCGCGTCAGCGCTCCCGATGGGAGTAGCCCCCGAGTCTAGGTACAGATGCTTGCAATCTGTGCGTAGACTCAAGTCTTTCACCCGATAACTTTTCATTTTTTTCCTTCGGATGCTTCTGTTTTTTTTTCTTTTTACATGACGTCACTGTTGCGGGCCGATTGACAGGACTTGACCTGACGTGTAACTGCCGTGGGCCGATTGACAGGACTTGACCTAACGGGCCCACCCTAGTTCTGCGTGGGCAGGTTTTAGGGCTTGATCAATGCACGCGTGGCGATCGAGGCGTCTCCTCAATTTTCGCGCGACGTGGGGATAATGGGCCGCCGGTTCCACTCCTTCTTCAAGCGCCACGTGTACAGTCAGATCTGCCCCACTCTCCACGATGCTTTGTGGAGTTATGGCCACGATTGGGCGCAAACTCTTACGGGATAAATAGGGAGCCTCCTCTCTTTTTTACCTTTTACCCCGTTTACTGCTCATCTTCTCCTTCAAGCCTTCTTGTTCCTCTGCCTCTTTGTCAGAAGCTCCGTTCACCATGGGCAAGAAGAAGAGCGGTAGTACGTCGGAGGCAGGCAAAGTTAGCCGTGATTGGAGTGCCTCCGCCATTTCCAACCGCGACATCAACAAACTCCGCGCTCTCGGCTTCATCTCCGCATCTGAGGATGACATTCGTCTCCCAGGTTCGGTCTCTCGCCCAAAGCCCCCGAAGGGCTTCACTGTTATGTTCGCTGCTTTCTTGTTCCGTGGCCTTTCTCTTCCAGCCCACGAGTTTCTTCGCTCCCTTCTTTTCTTCTATGGGATTCAGCTCTGGCAGCTGACCCCAAATTCCATCCTCCACCTTTCCATTTTCATTACCGTCTGCGAGGCCTTCCTCGGCATTGAGCCTCACTGGGGCCTTTGGAGGAAGATTTTCTATGTGAAACGCCACAACGACAGCAATGGCCCCCCCGTTGTCGGTGGCGTTGGCTTCGTCGTCAGGAAGGAGGTCGATTACTTCGACTATCCGATGAAGGAATCCGTCCAGGGCTGGCGCAACAAGTGGTTCTACCTGCGAGATCCCGCCGTTCCTGGGCGACGTTCAAATCTCCCTCTTTGGGATGATGTCTTGGTAGCTCAAAAGAAGAAATCTTGGCAAAACGCCCTTTCTCCCGAAGAAAAGGCGACAGCCGATGAACTGTTTGAGCAGATAGTTACTTTGAAGAATACAGGAGGCCTGACGATGTGCGGCACTGAAGTAGTTTCAGTGTTCCTACAACGTCGGGTGCAGCCACTGATGTCCCGTCCTCACCAGATGTGGCTTTACACTGGCAAAAGAGACAAGTCAAGGATCAATTCTGCCGACCTGTCGACAGATGAGCTTCGAGACGAAGTCCATCGCTTAACATGCCTTAGTACGAAGGACACCATTGTCTTGACGTCGGCTCGTCCTCCTTATGATCTCAAACACCTCCCGTCCGAGGTAACCTTACTGCTCCTTGTGTATTGTTATTATTTCTTTTCCTGTCTGTGCCTTACAAGTTTCTTTCCTTCTGCAGGCTCCCATCGTTGCCCAATGCTATCCTCCCTCACCCGAGAGCGGCGTGGTATTGGAGGATGACGATGACGATTCTGAGGGAACCGAGGATGTTCAGCACGTTCTTGAGGACAGCGATGTCCAGGAGGAGGAAGCTGCCGAAGATGATACCTTCCTCAGGAGCAGGCGTCGCAAGCAGGTACACAATGACCTTATCACTTCGGCTGAATCAAGTCCTAGAGAAGGAGATAATGATGCCGACGAAGCTGCTTCGCCTCCTCCTGCTAAGAAGAGTTCAACAAGTTTCTTTGTGGACGAAGATGACCTGGATCTGTGAGCATCTATACTCTTTTTGTTTTAATCTATTTCCTGTCATCCTTCATGCTAACCGTGTATTGTACTTAAGTAGCTCCGATGACGATGTTCCTCTCGCGAAGAGGGCCAAGCTTGCCTCTGTGAAAGCAGCATCGGCTAAGGAGTCAAATCCTTCTCCCGCCAAGTCGACACCTCCTTCACGATCGGGTGTGGAGAAGGTCCCAGTATCGAGAGTTATCCCCCCTGATGACGCTCCCACCCCGTCAGCTGGTCGTGATCATGTAAGTACTTAATCTACCTGATTTTGCCAAGTTTCTATCGTCTGGCTCCTCTTGATTTTTCCTGGCTGCAGCCGATTTACGCTACAGTCGACGCCGTGGCGGACTTCGCTGAGCAATTTACTCGCCTTGAAGCCGAAAACTCCCAACTTCGTAAGGCCGTCAAATCTTTGGCTGATCAGGTGGTCGAAGCCAACAGGCTTGCTACTGATGCCAAGAATGAGAACGCCTTGTTGAAGGAAGAAGTGAAGAGGCTGAAGCGTCAGATGAAGGATGATCAAGATGCCTGGCGTGCAGCGGCGGCTACAATCGATGAGAAGGAAGGTGTCCTCCGTGAATCCGTCAAGAATTTATTAGGTAAAAACCCTCATGGTATTCCGCTTCTTTCTTGATGTTTCTTTATTGTTTACTGATATGTATCTCTTTCAGAGGCCGCCAACATAACTATCAGCCGACGCCATCAGCTCCGGGAAGATTCCACAGCCGACGCTTTGTCACTTGCCACCGAGTCCAATACCCAAGTCCTTAAACTGCTGCAAAAGTCTAAGGGAGCACTGTCGAAGCTATACTCGATGATCTTCCCGAAGATGACGTTGGACAAAACTCTCGACGAGATGGCGGAAGCTTTCCTTGTCGATCCTTCTGAGCCTGTGGAGGTACTGAAATGCCGCAGCCGCTTGATTGGAGCGGTTCTTACTTTTCAGTTGCTTATGGGTCATGGGATGGGGTCGGAATTGGAGGAGTTTTCTAAGGCACTGCCTGTCGATGATGAAAACCATCTAGTCGATCTTGAGCCTTTCAAGAGATCGGCAATAACTTGCGCCAACCGACTTCTGAAGCTGGTGGATGAAGCGCAAGCCGGACCTGTTCCTGAATCTGCCCCTGGTTCATCGTTGGCAATTCCTTGAACTGTTTATTTGACTTGTTGTACATAAGATCATCCGTAACTCCAAAAATTCGGCTCTGTTGCCAATTTAAAGATCCTTTTGTCTGTATGGTGTGTGCTCAATGCTCCCGATGGGAGTTTTTATATTAATGCTTAGTCTGAACTGAAGACCGTACTGCAGATTCCTTCATCTTCTTCCCGTGCCGAGCTCTTTCCGAACCCTTCGAGTCATGACGAATCAGACCTTGTTCGTCGTTTATGTGATCAGGTGTCCTGTCTGAATAAAGACATCACCTCTCTTCGTGCGATGGCTGCCTTGGTGAAGAAAAAGGGAGAGATAGCGACTGCTGTCGAACAATACGCTCTCGATGGTCTTCATGTTGCTACCGAAAGTTTGAGCTGTAAGTATTAGCCTGCCTTCTGGCATAGCTTGAATGTTCTTTTACTTGACATTCGTTCCTTTTCCAGTTGTAGCTTCGGATGCGGCTGAGGAGGACAAAAAGATCCATGAAGAAGTTGAGGCGATGACCGATGTCGCACATCCAACACATGGTATGTGGCTGCATCGTCCGAAGGCTATCGTCATGGTGAAGTTTAAGTACCGGGTGATGAAGGTGCATTATTACTTTGATAAGTACTATGCCCATCTCACGATGGTTTGGAACACCTTGTTTCCTCTGGACCATGCACCCGAAACCTTATCTGGCTTGTTCACTGATGGCGTGTAACTCACACGTTCGTTGGGAACCCCAAGAGGAAGGTATGATGCGCACAGCAGCAAGTTTTCCCTCAGAAAGAAACCAAGGTTTATCGAACCAGGAGGAGCCAAGAAGCACGTTGAAGGTTGATGGCGGCGGGATGTAGTGCGGCGCAACACCAGGGATTCCGGCGCCAACGTGGAACCTGCACAACACAACCAAAGTACTTTTCCCCAACGAAACAGTGAGGTTGTCAATCTCACCGGCTTGCTGTAACAAAGGATTAACCGTATTGTGTGGAAGATGATTGTTTGCAGAAAACAGTAGAACAAGTATTGCAGTAGATTGTATTTCAGTAAAGAGAATTGGACCGGGGTCCACAGTTCACTAGAGGTGTCTCTCCCATAAGATAAACAGCATGTTGGGTGAACAAATTACAGTTGGGCAATTGACAAATAAAGAGGGCATGACCATGCACATACATATCATGATGAGTATAGTGAGATTTAATTGGGCATTACGACAAAGTACATAGACCGCCATCCAACTGCATCTATGCCTAAAAAGTCCACCTTCAGGTTATCATCCGAACCCCCTCCAGTATTAAGTTGCAAAGCAACAGACAATTGCATTAAGTATGGTGCGTAATGTAATCAACAACTACATCTTTAGACATAGCATCAATGTTTTATCCCTAGTGGCAACAGCACAACACAACCTTAGAACTTTCTCACATCGTCCTGTGTCAATGCAGGCATGAACCCACTATCGAGCATAAATACTCCCTCTTGGAGTTACAAGCATCTACTTGGCCAGAGCATCTACTAGTAACGGAGAGCATGCAAGATCATAAACAACACATAGATATAACTTTGATAATCAACATAACAAGTATTCTCTATTCATCGGATCCCAACAAACGCAACATATAGAATTACAGATAGATGATCTTGATCATGTTAGGCAGCTCACAAGATCCGACAATGAAGCACAATGGGGAGAAGACAACCATCTAGCTACTGCTATGGACCCATAGTCCAGGGGTAGACTACTCACACATCACACCGGAGGCGACCATGGCGGCGTAGAGTCCTCCGGGAGATGATTCCCCTCTCCGGCAGGGTGCCGGAGGCGATCTCTGGATCCCCGAGATGGGATCGGCGTTGGCGGCGTCTCCGGAAGGTTTTCCGTATCGTGGCTCTCTGCACCGGGGGTTTCGTCACGGAGGCTTTAAGTAGGCGGAAGGGCAAGTCAGGAGGGGGCACGAGGGCCCCACACCACAGGCCGGCGCGGCCAAGGGGGGGCCGCGCCGCCCTAGGGTTTGGGCACCCCGTGGCCCCACTTCGTTTCGTCTTCGGACTTCTGGAAGCTTCGTGGCAAAATAGGACCCTGGGCGTTGATTTCGTCCAATTCCGAGAATATTTCGTTACTAGGATTTCTGAAACCAAAAACAGCAGAAACAAAGAATCGGCACTTCGGCATCTTGTTAATAGGTTAGTTCCAGAAAATGCACGAATATGACATAAAGTGTGCATAAAACATGTAGATAACATCAATAATGTGGCATGGAACATAAGAAATTATCGATACGTTGGAGACGTATCAGCATCCCCAAGCTTAGTTCTGCTCGTCCCGAGCAGGTAAAACGATAACACAGATAATTTCTGGAGTGACATGCCATCATAACCTTGATCATACTATTTGTAAAGCATATGTAGTGAATGCAGCGATCAAAATAATGTATATGACATGAGTAAACAAGTGAATCATAAAGCAAAGACTTTTCATGAATAGCACTTCAAGACAAGCATCAATTAAGTCTTGCATAAGAATTAACTCATAAAGCAATAATTCATAGTAAAAGCATTGAAGCAACACAAAGGAAGATTAAGTTTCAGCGGTTGCTTTCAACTTGTAACATGTATATCTCATTGATATTGTCAACATAGAGTAATATAATAAGTGCAATAAGCAAATATGTAGAAATCAATGCACAGTTCACACAAGTGTTTGCTTCTTGAGGTGGAGAGAAATAGGTGAACTGACTCAACATTGAAAGTAAAAGAATGGTCCTCCATAGAGGAAAATCATCGATTGCTATATTTGTGCTAGAGCTTTGATTTTGAAAACATGAAACAATTTTGTCAACGGTAGTAATAAAGCATATGTATCATGTAAATTATATCTTATAAGTTGAAAGCCTCATGCATAGTGTACTAATAGTGCCCGCACCTTGTCCTAATTAGCTTGGACTACCGGATCATCACAATGCACATGTTTTTACCAAGTGTCACAAAGGGGTACCTCTATGCCGCCTGTACAAAGGTCTAAGGAGAAAGCTCGCATTGGATTTCTCGCTATTGATTATTCTTCAACTTAGACATCCATACCGGGACAACATAGACAACAGATAATGGACTCCTCTTTTATGCATAAGCATGTAACAACAATTAATAATTTTCTCATTTGAGATTGAGGATATATGTCCAAAACTGAAACTTCCACCATGGATCATGGCTTTAGTTAGCGGCCCAATGTTCTTCTCTAACAATATGCATGCTTAACCATAAGGTGGTAGATCTCTCTTACTTCAGACAAGACGGACATGCATAGCAACTCACATGAAATTCAACAAAGAGTAGTTGATGGCGTCCCCAGTGAACATGGTTATCGCACAACAAGCAACTTAATAAGAGATAAAGTGCATAATTACATATTCAATACCACAATAGTTTTTAAGCTATTTGTCCCATGAGCTATATATTGCAAAGGTGATGATGGAATTTTAAAGGTAGCACTCAAGCAATTTACTTTGGAATGGCGGAAAATACCATGTAGTAGGTAGGTATGGTGGACACAAATGGCATAGTGGTTGGCTCAAGTATTTTGGATGCATGAGAAGTATTCCCTCTCGATACAAGGTTTAGGCTAGCAAGGTTTGTTTGAAACAAACACAAGGATGAACCGGTGCAGCAAAACTCACATAAAATACATATTGAAAACATTATAAGACTCTACACCGTCTTCCTTGTTGTTCAAACTCAATACTAGAAATTATCTAGACCTTAGAGAAACCAAATATGCAAACCAAATTTTAGCATGCTCTATGTATTTCTTCATTAATGGGTGCAAAGCATATGATGCAAGAGCTTAATCATGAGCACAACAATTGCCAAGTATCACATTACCCAAGACATTAATAGCAATTACTACATGTATCATTTTCCAATTCCAACCATATAACAATTTAACGAAGAAGAAACTTCGCCATGAATACTATGAGTAGAGCCTAAGGACATACTTGTCCATATGCTACAGCGGAGCGTGTCTCTCTCCCATAAAGTGAATGCTAGGATCCATTTTATTCAAACAAAACAAAAAACAAAAACAAACCGACGCTCCAAGCAAAGCACATAAGATGTGATGGAATAAAAATATGGTTTCAGGGGAGGAACCTGATAATGTTGTCGATGAAGAAGGGGATGCCTTGGGCATCCCCAAGCTTAGACGCTTGAGTCTTCTTAGAATATGCAGGGGTGAACCACCGGGGCATCCCCAAGCTTAGAGCTTTCACTCTCCCTGATCATGTTGCATCATACTCCTCTCTTGATCCTTGAAAACTTCCTCCACACCAAACTTAGAACAACTCATTAGAGGGTTAGTGCACAATAAAAATTAACATATTCAGAGGTGACACAATCATTCTTAACACTTCTGGACATTGCATAATGCTACTGGACATTAATGGATCAAAGAAATTCATCCAACATAGCAAAAGAGGCAATGCGAAATAAAAGGCAGAATCTGTCAAAACAGAACAGTTCGTATTGACGAATTTTAAAATGGCACCAGGCTTGCTCAAATGAAAATGCTCAAATTGAATGAAAGTTGCGTACATATCTGAGGATCATGCACGTAAATTGGCTTAATTTTCTGAGTTACCTACAGGGAGGTAGACCCAGATTCGTGACAGCAAAGAAATCTGGAACTGCGCAGTAATCCAAATCTAGTACTTACTTTTCTATCAACGGCTTAACTTGGCACAATAAAACACTAAACTAAGATAAGGAGAGGTTGATACAGTAGTAAACAACTTCTAAGACACAAAATAAAAACAAAGTACTGTAGGTAAAAACATGGGTTATCTCCCATAAGCGCTTTTCTTTAACGCCTTTCAGCTAGGCGCAGAAAGTGTGTATCAAGTATTATCGGAGGGTGGTGTATCGTTATTATGAGCTCCCCCATCCGCAGTGGTACTAAGGGCTTTGTCAATTTTAGGCCTATAGTAATACTTCTTTGGTTTAGGCACTTTAGAGACATACATAAACTTTTGCTCCTTACCCACATAAGCTTTCTCCTTATATTTAAGAGAAGAAAATGTTGAACCCAAGGTTCCCATAGCTTTTTCAAGTTCATCAATCCTATTGATTTGATCATCATGGTCAACACAAGTTCCTAGGACACTAATTCTTTCATCAATTCCTCCTAAGGATTTATCAAGTTCATCAGTTTTATCAAGTAACATTTCCAATTTAGCTTCAATACTTGGAAATTTTTTCTCTATGGTTTCCAATTTTTTCATAACATCTTCAAGAGAGATTTCAGTTTTAACTTTATCAACAGGGGGTATTCCAAATAGACTCTCAATAATGCAACTAGCTTCTAATGCCGGAGTACTTAGGAAGTCACCTTTTGCGAGACTATCAAGAACATATCTATTCCAGCTAGAGATACCAACATAAAAATTCCTGAGTAAAATAATGGTGGAGTGTTTCTTAGTGCACCTATTATGGGCATCACTAATTCTATACCAAGCATCTCTTAAACATTCTCCCCCTCGTTGCTTAAACGTACGAACTTCAACTTCAGGATTACTCATTTTAGTAGTACCAAACTAGATAAAGTAAATGCAAGTAACTAATTTTTTTGTGTTTTTGATATAGCAAACAAGATAGCAAATAAAGTAAAACTAGCAACTAATTTTTTTGTATTTTGATTTAGTGCAGCAAACAAAGTAGTAAATAAAACTAAGCAAGACAAAAACAAAGTAAAGAGATTGAGAAGTGGAGACTCCCCTTGCAGCGTGTCTTGATCTCCCCGGCAACGGCGCCAGAAAAAGAGCTTGATGGCGTGTAACTCACACGTTCGTTGGGAACCCCAAGAGGAAGGTATGATGCGCACAGCAGCAAGTTTTCCCTCAGAAAGAAACCAAGGTTTATCGAACCAGGAGGAGCCAAGAAGCACGTTGAAGGTTGATGGCGGCGGGATGTAGTGCGGCGCAACACCAGGGATTCCGGCGCCAACGTGGAACCTGCACAACACAACCAAAGTACTTTGCCCCAACGAAACAGTGAGGTTGTCAATCTCACCGGCTTGCTGTAACAAAGGATTAACCGTATTGTGTGGAAGATGATTGTTTGCAGAAAACAGTAGAACAAGTATTGCAGTAGATTGTATTTCAGTAAAGAGAATTGGACCGGGGTCCACAGTTCACTAGAGGTGTCTCTCCCATAAGATAAACAGCATGTTGGGTGAACAAATTACAGTTGGGCAATTGACAAATAAAGAGGGCATGACCATGCACATACATATCATGATGAGTATAGTGAGATTTAATTGGGCATTACGACAAAGTACATAGACCGCCATCCAACTGCATCTATGCCTAAAAAGTCCACCTTCAGGTTATCATCCGAACCCCCTCCAGTATTAAGTTGCAAAGCAACAGACAATTGCATTAAGTATGATGCGTAATGTAATCAACAACTACATCCTTAGACATAGCATCAATGTTTTATCCCTAGTGGCAACAGCACAACACAACCTTAGAACTTTCTGTCACACTGTCCCGGTGTCAATGTGCATGAACCCACTATCGAGCATAAATACTCCCTCTTGGAGTTACAAGCATCTACTTGGCCAGAGCATCTACTAGTAACGGAGAGCATGCAAGATCATAAACAACACATAGATATAACTTTGATAATTAACATAACAAGTATTCTCTATTCATCGGATCCCAACAAACGCAACATATAGAATTACAGATAGATGATCTTGATCATGTTAGGCAGCTCACAAGATCCGACAATGAAGCACAATGGGGAGAAGACAACCATCTAGCTACTGCTATGGACCCATAGTCCAGGGGTAGACTACTCACACATCACACCGGAGGCGACCATGGCGGCGTAGAGTCCTCCGGGAGATGATTCCCCTCTCCGGCAGGGTGCCGGAGGTGATCTCTGGATCCCCGAGATGGGATCGGCGTTGGCGGCGTCTCGGAAGGTTTTCCGTATCGTGGCTCTCGGTACTGGGGGTTTCGTCACGGAGGCTTTAAGTAGGCGGAAGGGCAAGTCAGGAGGGGGCACGAGGGCCCCACACCACAGGCCGGCGCGGCCAAGGGGGGGCCACGCCGCCCTAGGGTTTGGGCACCCCGTGGCCCCACTTCGTTTCGTCTTCGGACTTCTGGAAGCTTCGTGGCAAAATAGGACCCTGGGTGTTGATTTCGTCCAATTCCGAGAATATTTCGTTACTAGGATTTCTGAAACCAAAAACAGCAGAAACAAAGAATCGGCACTTCGGCATCTTGTTAATAGGTTAGTTCCAGAAAATGCACGAATATGACATAAAGTGTGCATAAAACATGTAGATAACATCAATAATGTGGCATGGAACATAAGAAATTATCGATACGTTGGAGACGTATCATTCACCCGATTCAAGTCTCCCAAGAGGATTCGACGGCTGGTACGGAAAGAGCTTCTGGCTGGTGCTGAACTTGCCTTTGCTTCAATATTGGCGTGCCATCCATCTTTAGACTTGACAGCTGTAGCGAATACTGAAAGGGATTTAAGCCAGTATTATGATGTTGCTAGAGGTCCTGCGTACACCGTCGTTTCTCGGATGGAATCGTGCCTTGAAAAGGAACTGAAGGCCCACTGGGACCGGGGAACCCGATTATGAATGTAATAACCTTGTATCTGCATAAGATTGTTTACTGCGTACGCTGCACGCTATGTTAGTTTGATTGATATTTTATTGTCGAGTGCGGTTGAGTGATCAGTTCAACCTGCTTTCTCAACGACTTCGTTGAATTTTATGCAATGTTATTGCGAAGTCGATATGTAATTTATTTGAGAGCTTGGCTTCGTCACGCGGTGCACCAGTTTGAGCCTTATCTCGTGATAATGTAACCATCGACTGCAGCTCTCGCATATTTTTCGAGGCTTGGATTGGTTGTTTTTGTGTGTCATTAATCTTAGCTCTCGCTGAGAGTATTTAATTAAGGACACTATATAAGCCAACGCTCCCGATGGGAGTTAGAGCCGATTGTAAGGACTCCAAACGTTATGTTCGGGTGCCAAAGCCTGAAGCAAGAAAAAGGTAGAAAATCTGATTAGATCTTTATTCATAATGTAAAGCAACTCTATAGGCCTTTAATTAAAAACAATCGTGTCCTATGTATAGAACCGTCGCAACTGCGCGATGTTCCACGGATTCTCGACGTCTTTTCCTGAGGCTGGATTTTTGAGCCGATAGGCTCCTCCTGGTATCACTTCAGTGACGATGTATGGTCCTTCCCATGGAGATTCTAGCTTCAGGGGTCTTTTTTGCTTCAGCCGAAGTACCATATCCCCAACGGTGAAGCTTCGACTGCGTATTCGTCGGTTGTGGTAGTTTCTCAGCGCTTGCTGGTATACCGTTGTTCTTGCCAAGGCAATGTCCCATGCTTCGTCGAGGAGGTCGACAGCATCTTGCAGCGCGATATTGGAGGAAGACTCTGTGTATGCTGTCACTCGAGGAGCTTCAAATCGGACGTCGGCTGGTAAGACTGCTTCGGCTCCGTACACCAAGAAGAATGGAGTGTATTGAGTTGACCTGTTGGGCGTGGTACGCAAACTCCAGAGCACGGATGGTAACTCTTCGACCCAGGCTCCGGCTGCACCTTTAAGGCGTTTCTTGAGGCCATCTCCTATTAGGCCATTGATCCTTTCCACCTGGCCGTTGGTCTGGGGGTGAGAAACTGATGCGAATTTCAATTTGATTCCTCCGTCATCACAAAATTTCCTGAACTCCTCGGAATCAAAGTTGGAGCCGTTGTCTGTGACGATGCTGTGGGGCATACCAAATCGACAAGTTATCCCCTTGAAGAATTGAACCGCTGTTTCGGCCTTTTGGTTTCGTACAGGTACTGCCTCGACCCACTTAGTGAATTTGTCGACTGCGACCAATAAGTACGTGTGTCCTCCGGGTGACGATCTTGGCAGCGGTCCAACTTGATCGAGTCCCCATTGAGCGAAAGGCCATGCCAAGGGTATTGTCATCAAATCCGTTGCAGGAGCGTGTGGTTTTGATGAAAAACGTTGGCATGGATCGCACTTCATGACTAGGTCCCTAGCATCCGACGCTGCCGTTGGCCAGTAAAATCCTGCCCTAAAGGCTTTGGCCACAAGGGCCCTGCTTCATGCATGATGCCCGCAGGTTCCTTCATGTATCTCATGCAACAGTGCTTTTCCATCGTCAATGGCGATGCACCTTTGGAAGATCCCTGAGATGCTACGTTTGTAAAGCTCGCCATTTATCACGGTGAAAGCTTTTGAACGTCTGACGATTCGCCTGGCTTCTACAGAGTCCTCTGGCAGCTCTTGTTTTGTCAGATATGCTAGGAACGGTTTGGTCCATAGTGGCTCAAGGAGGAGGACTTGTTCGGCAGGAGGGGCTGGAGATTCTTCAGCCGAAGGAGTTTGCTGTGAGCTTGCCTCTAATTCATCAGCCAATGATTTTGGAGGTGCCGACGTCTTTTATTTTATTGATCGTTGAGCGATCACTTTGTAAAACACTCCGTCTGGGATGGGGGAGCACGTAGACCCGATGTTTGCCAAAGTGTCGGCTTCCTCATTACTGGCTCTGCCAATATGTTTGAGCTCGCATCCTTCGAATTTAGCCTCCATATTCTGATACAGCTGCCGATAAGCGATCATGTTGTCACTAACTGCGTCGCACAAATTCATCGACTGCTGCACCACCAAGTTCGAGTCTCCATAAATTTCTAGGCGAGTAGCACCACACGCCTTTGCCATTTTCATTCCGTGCAACAGCGTTTCGTATTCTGCTTCGTTGTTTGTCGGCAGAGAGAAATTCATGCATAGTATATACTTCATCTTATCTCCCTGCGGTGATATCAGCACCACTCCTGCCCCTGCACCTGTACTCCGTTTCGACCCATTGAAGTACATTGTCCATGACCCTGACATGTCGGGTGTTTCCGGTGTCTGTGATTGGATCCAATCTGCCACAAAATCTGGAAGGATTTGGGATTTTATCGCCGTCCGATTAACGTAAGTTATGTCGTGTGGCGCTAGTTCGATAGCCCATTGGGACACCCGACTTGTGGCTTCAGGATTGGTCATTATGCTCTTCAGGGGCGCTTCACTTACAACTTTAATCGGGTGCTCCGTGAAGTAGTGCCGCAACTTGCGAGCTGACCTCCATACTGCATATGCCAGTTTCTGGTGATGGGGATACCTCTGCCTTGCGGGCGTGAGTACTTCACTGAGATAATAAACGGGCCTCTGCACACCATGGACTCTTCCTGCTTCCTCTCGTTCGACGACTAGAACGCTGCTGAAGACTTGTGCCGTTGCAGCTATGTACATGAGCAACGTCTCCTTCTCGCGTGGAGTCACAAGTACTGGGGAGGTTGATAAGATTTTCTTCAAGTTGTCGAAGGATTCCTGTGCCTCCTTTGTCCACTCGAACTTTTCCGATTTTTTCATCAAGTTGTAGAAGGGCAAGGCTTTCTCCCCCAGCTTTGCAATGAACCTGCTGAGCGCTGCCAGTCGTCCTGCCAGCTGCTGCACTTGGTGCAGATTCTTTGGCGGCTCCATATCGAGAATGGCTTTGATCTTTAAGGGATTGGCTTCGATTCCCCTGGCTGATATGAAGTACCCGAGTACTTGTCCTCCGGGCACTCCAAAGAAGCACTTTTTGGGATTCAACTTGATTCTGTATCTGTCCAGGTTGTCGAAGGTTTCCCGTAAGTCATCGATGAGTGTGGCTGCGTGCTTTGTTTTCACCACAATGTCGTCGATGTAAACTTCGATGTTTCTTCCAATCTGCTCCGCAAGGCACGCTTGCATGCAGCGTTGGTAAGTAGCTCCTGCATTTTTCAACCCGAAGGTCATGACGTTGTAATAGAAAATGCCGTGTGGGGTGATGAACGCGGTTAGCTCCTGGTCTTCTTCCTTCAGTTTAATCTGGTTGTACCCGGAGTATGCATCGAGAAAAGAGAGACGGTCGCATCCGGCTGTGGAATCGACTATTTGGTCTATTCGAGGCAGCGGGAAATGATCCTTTGGGCAGTGCTTGTTAAGGCTGGTGTAATCGATGCACATGCAGAGGGCGGTTGTGTCCTTCTTCGGCACCATGATGGGATTGGCCACCCACTCAGATTCCTTGAGCTCTCGAATAAACCCTGCCTTGCGGAGCCGATTAACTTCTTCGCCAATTGCTCTTCTCTTTGGTTCAGAAAATCGTCGCATTGATTGTTGTACTGGTTTGGCCGTTGGATCAACATTCAGGGCGTGCTCAGCGAGTTCCCTGGGGATACCTGGCATGTCGGATGGTTCCCATGCAAATATCTCCCAGCGCTCACGGAGGAACTCGATGAGCGCGCCTTCCTATGCGATAGTGAGATCAGCCGAGGTATTGACCGTCTTCTTCGGGTCAGTAGGGTGCACCTGCAGCTTCTTAGTTTCCTTCGTAGTGTCGAACTCATCGGATCTTACGTTTCGATTGTCGGCTGGTGGTTGTGTATGGTCTGTAATGGTATCGATCGTGTTGAGTTCTTCCTTGGCTCCAAACTTCGAGGCGATCTTCTAAAACTCCCTGTCGCAGTTGTCTGATCGAGCGAAGCTGCCGTGAATGGTTATTGGGGTCCCGTTGTTGCCTGGCATCTTCAGTTTCAGGTATGCGTAATGAGGCACGGCCATGAATTTAGCGAACGCAGGCCTGCCGAGGATGGCGTGGTACTGAGATTCCCAGTCGACTACCTCGAACTCGATCTTTTCCTTCCTGAAATTACTGGGTGTGCCGAAGACTACGTCCAATGACGTTTTGCCTAGCGAGTAAGCGGGTCGAGTCGGTATAATGCCATGGAACCCTGTGTCAGATTATCTTAACATGTCGACTGTCAAACCCATTGCTCTCATTGTGCTGGCGAATAGCAAGTTCAAGCCACTTCCTCCATCCATGAATACTTTCCCCATGTTGTACCCTCCAATCTGCGCTTCAAGGACAAGGGCCGCGTGACCGGGCCTTGGAACTGCTTTCGGGTGATCCGCCCTGCTGAAGGTGATGCTTTGCTCTGACCAATTGATGAAATCCGGCGTATCAACCATGGCGACTTCCGCATATTTTACTTCTCGAGAGAACTTCTTGATTTCTCTCTTCGAAAAGCTGGTTTTATGGATCATGTTGATTTGTCCACTTAGCGCTGGGAATACTTCGGCTGGTACATATTCATCTTTTTCCATTGGCTCATATGGTACCGGTACATATGGTTCTGGCGGATGGTCGTAGGACCTTGCTTTCTCCTCCATCATACGTACTCTTGATACAACTTCGGCTCTAAGATCATCGCAGAACTGTCGAATCTCTAGGAAGTGTCGGCAGTTCTTCAATGGATGGCTGGACTTCTCCCGACCATCTTTTGGATCATAGTAGGAGTGGAGGTAACATGGCGCCTCAAGTTGCTCCGTGGCCGAGAGGTATGGAGAACGGGTGCGACCCCTAATTGTCGATGTGTCATGGCATCCTTGCTCGAACTGCCGAGGACGGACTACTGTTCTGCCTTCCTCCTCATGATGTGAACTTCTTCGCCTCTTTCTTTGCCCAGCCGCGGTGTCGAGATTCCCTCGGTCGCTCTCCTGCGTGCTTCTGGGGGAAATTTTTAGGGTTGTCGCTGAAGGGACATCCTCCAGGAGTACGGCCTTTGAGTCGGATGTGCCGACCCTAGGGAGGCGAAGGAAACCTCCGAAATCGATGACGAAGTGGACGCCACCGAAAACGGCCTCCGCGTCATGGGATGACGCCATAGAGTTTGGATGAAGTATTTCGCGGCGCGGCACGAACTCGAAGGACCCGCAGCGGACCGGATCTCTTGACTCCGCTGGCGTCGGTGATTCGAGTAAAAACGCCGCGGACGTAACTGGTACTGCCGATGCCTTGCCTTGTGCCGACAGGCTTCCCACAGACGGCGCCAATTGTCGAGGGTACTCCTCACCAATGCCCTCCGATAGGGGCTTAGGGTAGATGGAATCCTGCAAGCTGACACGAGACATCGGTTCACAGACAAGCGGGGAGAGCGATTTACCCAGGTTCGGGGCCCTCGATGAGGTAAAACCCTTACGTCCTGCCTGTCTGTTCTTGATTATGATGACAATGGATTACAATGGGGTGCCGAATAGTTCGGCTGAGATCTCAGTGAGATTGCTATCGCTAGGGTTACCTAGCTCTAAGCTTTTGCTAGCTATGGTCGCTAAGATTGTTCGTGATCCTCGGCAGCCCCTCTCCTGGCCTTTATATAGGAGGCCAGGTCTCAAGGGTCCTAACCGAGTACGACTAGGTTTACAGTACTTTTAGATCTAATCTTTCCTTGTTGACCGCTTCCTTGCCTTGTTCGCCAAGGTTTCTCCCGGTGCGCTGTCCAGGTGGCCCATCTAACCTTCGGGTGTCTTCATGGGCCTCCAATTAGTCAATATAGGATAGGGCAACGTCGGTTACTTGAAGGGTAGTGCCCACGTCACCAAGCTCAAATACAACTTCGGGAGAACGAAGCTCATGAAGGACTTTCGGCTTTACAAGTAGCCGATGAGCTAAGTGTTAACTTAAAGAATGAGATAATCATGGGTCAATTGGACGATCCATTCATCGTGGAGGAGATGAGAAGGATCGATGAGGGAAGACCATCAGAATTTCACCGAGGAGAGTCTGGATCATTATGGTTCCAGAAAAGGATTTGCGTTCCGGATATTGCTGAGATCAAGGAAGTTATACTCCGGGAAGCACATCAAACACCATACTCTATACATCCGGGAAGTACAAAGATGTACATGGATCTCAAGGATTTGTTCTGGTGGAATAACATGAAGAGAGAGACAGCACAATACGTGGCGGAATGCCATACCTGCCAAAGAGTGAAAGCTGAACATCAAAGTCCGGCAGGAAAGTTACAACCTTTACCAATCCCAGAATGGAAATGGGAAGAGATAGGAATGGATTTCATCACCGGACTACCCATGACTAATAAAAAGAAGGACATGATATGGGTAATCGTGGACCGGTTGACGAAGAGTGCACACTTCTTAGCAGTAAATCAGCAGGATAAAGGAGAGAAATTCATTGATCTTTACATCAAAGAGATCGTGAGTAAACATGGAGTGCCCAAAAAGATAGTGTCAGATCGAGGATCCGTGTTCACATCAGCATTTTGGAAGCAACTACATTAAGCTTTAGGATCCAAGTTAGACTATAGCACCGCCTATCATCCTCAGACAGGTGGACAAACAGAGAGAACAAACCAGATATTAGAGGATATGCTTAGGGCTTGTGCCCTAGACTTCAGAGGATCATGGGAGGAGCACTTACCACTAGCAGAGTTTTCATACAATAATAGCTATCAAAGCAGCATCAAGATGGCACCATTCGAAGCTCTGTATGGAAGGAAGTGTAGATCACCGATATGTTGGTATGAGGCTGGATCAAGCAAGGAGTTCAATCCTGATTATGTCAAGGAAAAGCAACAGATCATCGACATCATAAGAGATAGGCTGAAGATAGCTCAAAGTCGACAGAAGAGCTATGCCGATCAAAAGAGAAGGACATGGGAGCCACAAGTTGGAGATATGGTATATCTGAAGGTAAGCCCGATGAAAGGTCTTCAGAGATTTGGAGTAAAGGGGAAGTTAAGCCCTAGATACATCGGACCTTTCAAGATACTGAGCCAAAACTGAGGATTAGCCTTTGAATTGGAACTACCGGGAAGGTTAGATCAAGTTCACAATGTATTCCATGTGTCGCAACTTAGGAAATGTTTAAAGACCCCAGATGAGCCAGTATCACATGATGAGCTCGAGTTACAACCAGACTTGACTTACATCGAGAAGCCAGCTCAGATTCTCGAGGAGAACTGGAATCAACTCAGGAATCGAGCTATTAAGTACTGCAAGATACAATGGAACCATCACCCCGAGAGGGAAGCCACCTGGGAAAAGGAAGAAGACCTGAGGAAAACATACCCCGAACTCTTCAGGTATTACAACCACAACTTCGGGACGAAGTTTTCTTTAAGGGGAAAGGCTGTAATGTCCCAGGTTTAGAGACGATCGAGGGGTAGATTTTAGAAAGGGATGTGCACTGCATCGTAAATTCTGGGGAAATTTCGCGTTTTTAAAACAAAACTGCATCGAAGGGGGACAAGTTTCTCTCTCGACACCTTACAGGGTTAGGGTTTCGAGAGTGCGACAAACTTGTTTCTCAATCAATTAAGTTAGGGTTTTAAGAAGAGAGGAGAGATATTGCATCACAACTTAAGTTGCATGATTGAATTCAAACTTAAGTTGCATGATTGAATTCAAACCTAAGTTGCATTTGAAATTCAAATTCAAACATTAAATGAATATCTCATAATTCAAATGTGAGGTAATTCATTAAGCAAATTGTAAATAATAAAGAATATGAACAATACAAATATAAAGTAAAGCTCATTAGAGAAAATTTGAGCTTTATTAATAATCACACAAGATACATTGTCTTTACAATATTCAGATATGAAATATAGAATATTACAACACATTACAAGAATTGGAAAGATAGAAAAAGAAGAAGAAAGAAGATTACAATTAATGAAATTCCTAAACTACAAGTTGATCTTCAAGAATCCCTTGATCAAGATGATCTTGAGTCTCATCTTGATCATCTCCAAGTCCCTGCACACAAGCAAAGCAAAACAAGTGTTATGCCAAGTGGCAAAGCCACTTGGCAGATTAGCAAAAGAAAGTGAAAATGGTGGATAATGTCACAGCTCTGCCGAGCTGATCCTTTCACCAGCCCAGGTACCAAGCACTTGGTACACACACACACACACTAGCTGCTCACACAGTTAGTGTGCATGCCCAACAGTAGGTCACTAAGTGTGCATGCAGCACAGCACACACACAAGCCAGGGGAGTCACCAAGTGTGGACAGGCACTGCTGTCGACCAAGAGAGCCATGAGAGGTTCATATAACTCCTTTTCCACCGCCAGAACCCAGCAGTTCATCCGCAACAACTCACCAGGGTAAGTTCACCAAGAACACAAGAACAGGAAGAACAGCCACTGCTGTTCAACCTGCTCAAACAGCCACTGAATTGAATCAAGCACCACCAGCTTGCAAGGAGGAGCAGGGCAAGCAAATCAAATAGCACAGAAGCAATCCTCTACACTAACAAATAATCTAGGAGCTGGAGTGAGGTATAAACAAGATCATCCTGAGCAAAACCATGTTTTGCTCATAAATAAGCATACTATGCATCACAGGAGCCCAGAAGGGTAGAATACCCTGTTTGTGTCATCATCTGGCTACAAAGCCATTTGGTGCAAGCAAATATGGGTAAGGCCAATAGGTAATCATCCTAGGGGAACATTAGTTATGCAAATCAGTGGCACAACTAAGGAAA
Source organism: Lolium perenne (assembly GCF_019359855.2). NCBI lineage: Eukaryota > Viridiplantae > Streptophyta > Magnoliopsida > Poales > Poaceae > Lolium > Lolium perenne. The sequence continues at coordinate 316,820,891 of NC_067247.2, forward strand.
TCCAGCAAAGAATGAATTCATAGCTAGCCTAGCACAACACACTTAGCTTCTATAGCTAGCTAGGCCATCAGATAATAGACAAATCCTTATCTATATAATTTCTCAGCATCAAAAGCCACTGGAAGTCTAGTATTGGATCAACCAGTGAGCAATTATCCAATTCCAGCAAGCAATCACCAACCACAGCAAGCCACAGAGAGGGGGAGCTACCCATGACAGCATCACAGAGCTGCCAGGGCCACCTCAACCCACAGCCAACACTTGAAACCACCACATCATCACCCAATAGGGTTCAGTAGTGGGCTAGGGTACCAACCAGTGGTTGGCATCGAACTAGCCCTAACAAATTCATTGAAATGATCATCACTGAATCACAGTTCACATCATTCATCCATTTAATAAAGCAAGATAAACAGATAAATGAATTATGATGTCTACGTTCCCCCTCCTTTCCTGTAGACAGTGTTGGGCCTCCAAGAGCAGAGGTTTGTAGAACAGCAGCAAGTTTTCCCTTAAGTGGATACCCAAGGTTTATCGAACTCAGGGAGGAAGAGGTCAAAGATATCCCTCTCATGCAACCCTGCAACCACAAAGCAAGAAGTCTCTTGTGTCCCCAACACACCTAATAGGTGCACTAGTTCGGCGAAGAGATAGTGAAATACAGGTGGTATGAATATATATGAGCAGTAGCAACGGTGCCAGAAAATAGCTTGCTGGCGTGTAGTTGATGGTGGTAGTATTGCAGCAGTAGTAACACAAGAAACAAGAAACAAGCAGCGATAGCGATATTTAGGAACAAGGCCTAGGGATTACACTTTCACTAGTGGACACTCTCAACATTGATCACATAACAGAATAGATAAATGCATACTCTACACGTTTGTTGGATGATGAACACATTGCGTAGGATTACACGAACCCTCAATGCCGGAGTTAACAAGCTCCACAATAATGCTCATATTTAAGTAACCTTATAGTGTAAGATAGATCAACAGACTAAACCAAGTACTAACATAGCATGCACACTGTCACCTTCATGCATATGTAGGAGGAATAGATCACATCAATATTATCATAGCAATAGTTAACTTCGCAATCTACAAGAGATCATGATCATAGCATAAACCAAGTACTAACACGGTGCACACACTGTCACCTTTACACACGTGCAGGAGGAATAGAACTACTTTAATAACTTTGCTAGAGTAGCACATAGATAGTAGTGATACAAAACTCATATGAATCTCAATCATGTAAAGCAGCTCATGAGATTATTGTATTGAGGTACATGGGAGAGATGAACCACATAGCTACCGGTACAGCCCCGAGCCTCGATGGAGAACTACTCCCTCCTCATGGGAGCAGCAGCGGTGATGAAGATGGCGGTGGAGATGGCAGCGGTGTCGATGGAGGAGCCTTCCGGGGGCACTTCCCCGCTCCGGCAGCGTGCCGGAACAGAGACTCCTGTCCCCCAGATCTTGGCCTCGCGATGGCGGCGGCTCTGGAAGGTTTCTGTGGTTTTCGCCAATCGTATCAGGGTTTTCGATCCAGGGGCATTATATAGGCGAAGAGGCGGCGCAGGAGGGCTGAAGGGCTGGCCAAACCATAGGGGGGCGCGGCCCCCTAGGCCGCGCGGGTATGGTGTGGTGGGCTGTGCCCCCCTCGGTCCCTCTCGTGTGTTCTGGATGCTTCCGGGATTCTAAGATCTTTGGCGTTGATTTCGTCCGATTCCGAGAATATTTCGTTACTAGGATTTCTGAAACCAAAAACAGCGTAAAACAGAACTGGCACTTCGGCATCTTGTTAATAGGTTAGTTCCAGAAAATGCACGAATATGACATAAAGTGTGCATAAAACATGTAGATAACATCAATAATGTGGCATGGAACATAAGAAATTATCGATACGTCGGAGACGTATCAGCATCCCCAAGCTTAGTTCTGCTCGTCCCGAGCAGGTAAAACGATAACACAGATAATTTCTGGAGTGACTTGCCATCATAAACTTGATCATACTATTTGTAAAGCATATGTAGTGAATGCAGCAATCCAAGACAATGGTAATGACATGAGTAAACAACTGAATCATAAAGCAAAGACTTTTCATGAATAGTACTTTCGAGACAAGCATCAATAAGTCTTGCATAAGAGTTAACTCATAAAGCAAAAATCAAAGTAAAGGTATTGAAACAACACAAAGGAAGATTAAGTTTCAGCGGTTGCTTTCAACTTATAACATGTATATCTCATGAATAGTTGTCAATGCAAAGTAATATAACAAGTGCAATATGCAAGTATGTAGGAATCAATGCACAGTTCACACAAGTGTTTGCTTCTTGAGATGGAGAGAAATAGGTGAACTGACTCAACATAAAAGTAAAAGAAAGGTCCTTCAAAGAGGAAAGCATCGATTGCTATATTTGTGCTAGAGCTTTTGTTTTGAAAACATGAAACAATTTTGTCAACGGTAGTAATAAAGCATATGTATCATGTAAAATATATCTTACAAGTTGCAAGCCTCATGCATAGTATACTAATAGTGCCCCCACCTTGTCCTAATTAGCTTGGATTAACACGGATTATCATTGCATAACATATGTTTCAACCAAGTGTCACAAAGGGGTACCTCTATGCCGCCTGTACAAGGGTCTAAGGAGAAAGTTCGCATTGGATTTCTCGCTTTTGATCATTCTTCAACTTAGACACCCATACCGGGACAACATAGACAACAGATAATGGACTCCTCTTTTAATGCTTAAGCATTCAACAACAGATAATATTCTCATAAGAGATTGAGGTTTTATGTCCAAACTGAAACTTCCACCATGATTCATGACTTTAGTTAGCGGCCCAATGTTCTTCTCTAACAGTATGCATACTCAAACCATTTGATGGTGAAAACCGCCCTTACTTCAGACAAGACGAACATGCATAGCAACTCACATGATATTCAACAAAGAGTTGATGGCGTCCCCAGGAACATGGTTATCGCACAACAAGCAACTTAATAAGAGATAAAGTGCATAAGTACATATTCAATACCCCAATAGTTTTTAAGGCTATTTTGTCCCATGAGCTATATATTGCAAAGGCGAATGATGGAAATTTAAAGGTAGCACTCAAGCAATTTACTTTGGAATGGCGGAGAAATACCATGTAGTAGGTAGGTATGGTGGACACAAATGGCATAGTGGTTGGCTCAAGGATTTTGGATGCATGAGAAGTATTCCCTCTCGATACAAGGTTTAGGCTAGCAAGGTTATTTGAAACAAACACAAGGATGAACCGGTGCAGCAAAACTCACATAAAAGACATATTGTAAACATTATAAGACTCTACACCGTCTTCCTTGTTGTTCAAACTCAATACTAGAAATTATCTAGACTTTAGAGAGACCAATTATGCAAACCAAATTTTAGCAAGATCTATGTATTTCTTCACTAATAGGTGCAAGGTATATGATGCAAGAGCTTAAACATGAGCACAACAATTGCCAAGTATCACATTATTCATGACATTTTACCAATTACTACATGTAGCATTTTTCGTTTCCAACCATATAACAATGAACGAAGCAGTTTCAACCTTCGCCATGAACATTAAAAGCTAAGAACACATGTGTTCATACGAACCAGCAGAGCGTGTCTCTCTCCCACACAAGCATTTATTCAAACAAAAACACAAACAAAAGCACACAGACGCTCCAAGTAAAGTACATATGATGTGACCGAATAAAAATATAGTTTCAAGGGAGGAACCTGATAAATTTGTCGATGAAGAAGGGGATGCCTTGGGCATCCCCAAGCTTAGATGCTTGAGTCTTCTTATAATATCCAGGGATGAACCATGGGGGCATCCCCAAGCTTAGACTCTTCACTCTTCTTGATCATAGTATATCATCCTCCTCTCTTGACCCTTGAAAACTTCCTCCACACCAAACTCGAAACAAACTCATTAGAGGGTTAGTGCATAATCAAAAATTCACATGTTCAGAGGTGACACAATCATTCTTAACACTTCTGGACATTGCCCAAAGCTACTGGAAGGTAATGGAACAAAGAAATCCACCCAACACAGCGAAAGAAGCAATGCGAAATAAAAGGCAGAATCTGTCAAAATAGAACAGTCCGTAAAGACGAATTTTAAAGTGGCACCAGACTTGCTCAGATGAAAATGCCCAAATTGAATGAAAGTTGCGTACATATCTGAGGATCACTCACGTAAATTGGCATAATTTTCTGAGTTACCTACAGATAATTAGGCCTAGATTCGTGACAGCAAGAAATCTGTTTCTGCGCAGTAATCCAAATCTAGTATGAACCCTACTATCAAAGACTTTACTTGGCACAACAATGCAATAAAATAAAGATAAGGAGAGGTTGCTACAGTAGTAACAACTTCCAAAACTCAAATATAAAACAAAAGTACTGTAGCAAAATAAACACATGGGTTATCTCCCAAGAAGTTCTTTCTTTATAGCCATTAAGATGGGCTCAGCAGTTTTAATGATGCACTCGCAAGAAATAGTAGTTGAAGCAAAAGAGAGCATCAAGAGGCAAATTCAAAACAAATTTAAGTCTAACATGCTTCCTATGAAAAGGAATCTTGTAAATAAACAAGTTCATGAAGAGCAAAGTAACAAGCATAGGAAGATAGAACAAGTGTAGCTTCAAAAATTTCAGCACATAGAGAGGTGTTTTAGTAACATGAAAACTTCTACAACCATATTTTCCTCTCTCATAATAACTTTCAGAGGCATCATGAACAAACTCAACAATATAACTATCACATAAAGCATTCTTATCATGAGTCTCATGCATAAAATTATTACTCTCCACATAGGCATAATCAATTTTATTAGTTGTAGTGGGAGCAAATTCAACAAAGTAGCTATCATTATTATTCTCATCATAAAATATAGGAGACATATTGTCATCATAATAAACTTTATCCTCCATAGTAGGCGGCACCAAAAGACCACTATCATTATAATCATCATAAATAGGAGGCAAAGTATCGTCAAAGTAAATTTTCTCCTCAATGCTTGGGGGACTAAAAATATCACGCTCATCAAAGCCAGCTTCCCCAAGCTTAGAATTTTCCATATCATTAGCAACAATAGTGTTCAAAGCGTTCATACTAATATGTTCCATAGGTTTTTTTAATTTTCGCATCAAACCATCCATGTCTTAAATCAGGAAATAGAATAAGAAGCTCATTGTTGTCCACTATGCCAAACTAGTGTAAACAAGAAACAAAAAGATGCAATTGCAGGATCTAAAGGAAATAGCTTCGAGCACACACACAACGGTAACAGAAAAGTACTTTACCTGGGACCGGAGTATGAGAGCCTTTTACCTTTCCTCCCCGGCAACGGCGCCAGAAAAGTGCTTGATGTCTACGTTCCCCCTCCTTTCCTGTAGACAGTGTTGGGCCTCCAAGAGCAGAGGTTTGTAGAACAGCAGCAAGTTTTCCCTTAAGTGGATACCCAAGGTTTATCGAACTCAGGGAGGAAGAGGTCAAAGATATCCCTCTCATGCAACCCTGCAACCACAAAGCAAGAAGTCTCTTGTGTCCCCAACACACCTAATAGGTGCACTAGTTCGGCGAAGAGATAGTGAAATACAGGTGGTATGAATATATATGAGCAGTAGCAACGGTGCCAGAAAATAGCTTGCTGGCGTGTAGTTGATGGTGGTAGTATTGCAGCAGTAGTAACACAGTAAAACAGTAAACAAGCAGCGATAGCAGTATTTAGGAACAAGGCCTAGGGATTACACTTTCACTAGTGGACACTCTCAACATTGATCACATAACAGAATAGATAAATGCATACTCTACACTTTTGTTGGATGATGAACACATTGCGTAGGATTACACGAACCCTCAATGCCGGAGTTAACAAGCTCCACAATAATGCTCATATTTAAGTAACCTTATAGTGTAAGATAGATCAACAGACTAAACCAAGTACTAACATAGCATGCACACTGTCACCTTCATGCATATGTAGGAGGAATAGATCACATCAATATTATCATAGCAATAGTTAACTTCGCAATCTACAAGAGATCATGATCATAGCATAAACCAAGTACTAACACGGTGCACACACTGTCACCTTTACACACGTGCAGGAGGAATAGAACTACTTTAATAACTTTGCTAGAGTAGCACATAGATAGTAGTGATACAAAACTCATATGAATCTCAATCATGTAAAGCAGCTCATGAGATTATTGTATTGAGGTACATGGGAGAGATGAACCACATAGCTACCGGTACAGCCCCGACCCTCGATGGAGAACTACTCCCTCCTCATGGGAGCAGCAGCGGTGATGAAGATGGCGGTGGAGATGGCAGCGGTGTCGATGGAGGAGCCTTCCGGGGGCACTTCCCCGCTCCGGCAGCGTGCCGGAATAGAGACTCCTGTCCCCCAGATCTTGGCCTCGCGATGGCGGCGGCTCTGGAAGGTTTCTGTGGTTTTCGCCAATCGTATCAGGGTTTTCGATCCAGGGGCATTATATAGGCGAAGAGGCGACGCAGGAGGGCTGAAGGGCTGGCCAAACCATAGGGGGGCACGGGCCCCCCCTAGGCCGCGCCAGGGTATGGTGTGGTGGGCCTGTGCCCCCCCTCTGGTCCCTCTCGTGTGTTCTGGATGCTTCCGGGGATTCTAAGATCTTTGGCGTTGATTTCGTCCGATTCCGAGAATATTTCGTTACTAGGATTTCTGAAACCAAAAACAGCAGAAAACAGGAACTGGCACTTCGGCATCTTGTTAATAGGTTAGTTCCAGAAAATGCACGAATATGACATAAAGTGTGCATAAAACATGTAGATAACATCAATAATGTGGCATGGAACATAAGAAATTATCGATACGTCGGAGACGTATCAAATTACACAAGCAATTTTTGCACCAGAGCCTTGCAGATGATCCAATGGATCATTGCAAGCATCAACTGATGCTTGAGCAAGCACCATTACACACAGGCCAAGCCTGTGTGATGCACACACAGCACAGGGTGAGCACCAGATAGGCACAGACAGAAGCACAACAGTTAATCATCAAGCAACTGATGATCATATGATCACCAGAGCTTGCTAGCACTTGTTACAGATGGCTATAGACAAGCATAGCATCAGAAATGAGCCAACTACTGAAGAATTACACCCAAGACATAACTGAATAAACAGATACTAAATTAATGACTTTATAATTGTATCCAGAAGCACATCAAAGGCATGATGAACCACTGGATCAAGCTACACAAGTAAAGCACACAGCACTCATCACTGGATAATACTGTTAGGCCAACAACAATGCTCGATTGAGCATGCTCATTAATTTAAGCACAAGATATAGCACATCAGGGCACGGGCACTTGCAAATTTGCAAGGAATATACACAGTAATCAAGCCAGGGCAACATAATTGAATACACTTGAGTGTCTGGCAAGAATAGTAACAAGAACAGAGGCACAGGGAAGGATTCTAGCAAGAAATGCAAGCTTAAACAAGCACATAGCTTAGGAACTTTGCACATAACCATGCACAACAAAGATAGCCACAATTAAGCAAAGCCCTTAGGCAGAGTAGGGCAGCACAGTAGCACAAGCAGCACAGCAGCGACACAACATCATACGCACATACACAACTAGCTAGGCGCGGCAGCAGCGCATCAGCACGGCAGGCATCTCCAAGAGGAGGAGCAGCCGTGGCCAGAGCTAGAGGATGAGGAAGAAGAACAGTCAAGAGATAGAGAGGGTGGAGCACATACCAGGGCGAGCAGACAGCAGTCACGGCCATGGCGGCCACGGCGGCGCACACCGAGCACACGGAAGCGCCAGGCTAGGCCAAGCCACGCCTCGACCAGCGCCGCAGCGCCCCGCGCCACAACGGCGAGGCTCACGGCGGCGCCATAGCGCCAGGAACCCCTGGGAGCAGCGAGATCGCCGCGAATCCCGTAACCCTAGCCACAGAGAAGGGGCCGGGGACGAGCGGGAGCAACGCCAGCTCCAGATCTACGCGGAGGAGCGTGACCGGCGTCGTGGGGTGGTTTTATTGCGCCCCATGGCGAGGGCCATGACCGTCGGAGTTCGCCGGAATCGACCGGCGACGGCGAGGGCGACGCGAGTCGCCAGAGCGAGGGGGATTAGGGTTCATCGAGGCGGCGCGGTGGGGGAGAAGTGTGAGCGACCGCACGGGTCGGTTGGACCCGAGCTGGTCTAACCCAACCCACTGGGCTCCACTGACAGGTGGGCCCAGGGGCAATTGTGACATTTCACAATTACATAAAATACCGAAACTTTGAAAATACATAGTAAATGTTAAATAGCTTTAAAAAAATAATTAAAAATATGAAAACCACTCAGTATAAAAAATCTCTATCATAATAAAATATGAAATAGAATTTTTGAAGTTAAACAAGAACAAGTTCAAATTTGATGATTTAAATAATCATTTAAATCACACTTATATTTTCAATAATGAAAATAAGTCCATAAATTCTTTTGGACTTTAAAAACACCTTGACAACATTTCAAGGTTGTATTTTACCCTAAACAGAGTATCCCTAAGTCATTCTTAGTATTAACCTCTCACATAAAATGATAAAGACATCGGAAGGGGGGAACAAACCCTAAAACTGGAATCATGCATAAATGCTTCTTTAACCATTGCCCTTATCGGACAATGATGCTATTTTTTCAGCAACAGAGGACAAGGGTCAGTCCACACCATCCAACTGCAACACTTTGCAGTGTTCAGGCAAGTTCATCACTTGCTCATGTCATTTGAGTATTTTTACCAAATTACTTGCAAAGTACTACGTTTATCACTATTGCATAAAAAGCAAAACCACTATTTTCATAACTATGAATATGACTAAGTGGTGGGCAATGGAACCATGGATTGTGTTGATATGGTGGAGGTTCCATTGCAAGGGTTTATATCCATCTAGGATTAAACAACAAATGTTGTCCAGTGATTCTTGTGCCGTAATACCCGTGTTAACCATAAGATCTGGAGTGGGACGGAATAGTCAATCGTATTTCCACCTCTTGTACATCAACGGATGCGCTTGCCGTAGAAACTTTTATCCTGAGGGACAAGCGGTGGGCTGGGGAATGATGGCGTATAACTCACATGTTCGTTGGGAACCCCAAGAGGAAGGTATGATGCGCACAGCAGCAAGTTTTCCCTCAGAAAGAAACCAAGGTTTATCGAACCAGGAGGAGCCAAGAAGCACGTTGAAGGTTGATGGCGGCGGGATGTAGTGCGGTGCAACACCAGGGATTCCGGCGCCAACGTGGAACCTGCACAACACAACCAAAGTACTTTGCCCCAACGAAACAGTGAGGTTGTCAATCTCACCGGCTTGCTGTAACAAAGGATTAACCGTATTGTGTGGAAGATGATTGTTTGTAGAAAACAGTAGAACAGTATTGCAGTAGATTGTATTTCAGTATAGAGAATTGGACCGGGGTCCACAGTTCACTAGAGGTGTCTCTCCCATAAGATAAACAACATGTTGGGTGAACAAATTACAGTTGGGCAATTGACAAATAAAGAGGGCATGACCATGCACATACATATTATGATGAGTATAGTGAGATTTAATTGGGCATTACGACAAAGTACATAGACCGCCATCCAGCATGCATCTATGCCTAAAAAGTCCACCTTCAGGTTATCATCCGAACCCTCCGGTATTAAGTTGCTAACAACGAGACAATTGCATTAAGTATTGCGCGTAATGTAACTAGTAACTACATCCTTGAACATAGCACTAATGTTTTATCCCTAGTGGCAACAACACATCCACAACCTTAGAACTTTCTATCACCTGTCCCCAGAGATATCAATGGAGGCATGAACCCACTATCGAGCATAAATACTCCCTCTTGGAGTTACAAGCATCTACTTGGCCAGAGCATCTACTAGTAACGGAGAGCATGCAAGATCATAAACAACACATAGACATAACTTTGAAAATCAACATAACAAGTATTCTCTATTCATCGGATCCCAACAAACGCAACATATAGAATTACAGATAGATGATCTTGATCATGTTAGGCAGCTCACAAGATCCGACAATGAAGCACAATGGGGAGAAGACAACCATCTAGATACATATATGGACCCATAGTCAAGTGGTAGACTACTCACACATCACACCGGATGCGACCATGGCGGCGTAGAGTCATCAGGGAGATGATTCACATCACCGGCAGGGTGCCGGAGGCGATCTCCTGGATCCCCCGAGATGGGATCGACGGCGGCGGCGTCTCTGGAAGGTTTTCCGTATCGTGGCTCTCGGTACTGGGGGTTTCGCGATGGAGGCTTTAAGTAGGCGGAAGGGCAGGTCAGGAGGCGGCACGAGGGCCCCACACCACAGGGCCGCGCGGCCAAGGGGGGGCCGTGCCGCCCTAGGGTCTGGGCACCTCGTGGCCCCACTTCGTCTCCTCTTCGGACTTCTGGAAGCTTCGTGGCAAAATAGGACCCTGGGCGTTGATTTCGTCCAATTCCGAGAATATTTCGTTACTAGGATTTACGAAACCAAAAACAGCAGAAAACAAGAATCGGCACTTCGGCATCTTGTTAATAGGTTAGTTCCAGAAAATGCACGAATATGGCATAAAGTGTGCATAAAACATGTAGATAACATCAATAATGTGGCATGGAACATAAGAAATTATCGATACGTCGGAGACGTATCAGCATCCCCAAGCTTAGTTCTGCTCGTCCCGAGCAGGTAAAACGATAACACAGATAATTTCTGGAGTGACATGCCATCATAACCTTGATCATACTATTTGTAAAGCATATGTAGTGAATGCAGCGATCAAAACAATGTATATGACATGAGTAAACAAGTGAATCATATAGCAAAGACTTTTCATGAATAGCACTTCAAGACAAGCATCAATAAGTCTTGCATAAGAGTTAACTCATAAAGCAATAATTCAAAGTAAAGGTATTGAAGCAACACAAAGGAAGATTAAGTTTCAGCGGTTGCTTTCAACTTGTAACATGTATATCTCATGGATATTGTCAACATAGAGTAATATAATAAGTGCAATAAGCAAGTATGTAGGAATCAATGCACAGTTCACACAAGTGTTTGCTTCTTGAGGTGGAGAGAAATAGGTGAACTGACTCAACATTGAAAGTAAAAGAATGGTCCTCCATAGAGGAAAAGCATCGATTGCTATATTTGTGCTAGAGCTTTGATTTTGAAAACATGAAACAATTTTGTCAACGGTAGTAATAAAGCATATGTATCATGTAAATTATATCTTACAAGATGCAAGCCTCATGCATAGTGTACTAATAGTGCCCGCACCTTGTCCTAATTAGCTTGGACTACCGGATCATCGCAATGCACATGTTTTAACCAAGTGTCACAAAGGGGTACCTCTATGCCGCTTGTACAAAGGTCTAAGGAGAAAGCTCGCATTGGATTTCTCGCTATTGATTATTCTCAACTTAGACATCCATACCGGGACAACATAGACAACAGATAATGGACTCCTCTTTTATGCATAAGCATGTAACAACAATTAATAATTTTCTCATATGAGATTGAGGATATATGTCCAAAACTGAAACTTCCACCACGGATCATGGCTTTAGTTAGCGGCCCAATGTTCTTCTCTAACAATATGCATGCTTAACCATAAGGTGGTAGATCGCTCTTACTTCAGACAAGACGAACATGCATAGCAACTCACATGAAATTCAACAAAGAGTAGTTGATGGCGTCCCCAGTGAACATGGTTATCGCACAACAAGCAACTTAATAAGAGATAAAGTGCATAATTACATATTCAATACCACAATAGTTTTTAAGCTATTTGTCCCATGAGCTATATATTGCAAAGGTGAATGATGGAATTTTAAAGGTAGCACTCAAGCAATTTACTTTGGAATGGCGGAAAATACCATGTAGTAGGTAGGTATGGTGGACACAAATGGCATAGTGGTTGGCTCAAGTATTTTGGATGCATGAGAAGTATTCCCTCTCGATACAAGGTTTAGGCTAGCAAGGCTTATTTGAAACAAACACAAGGATGAACCGGTGCAGCAAAACTCACATAAAAGACATATTGAAAACATTATAAGACTCTACACCGTCTTCCTTGTTGTTCAAACTCAATACTAGAAATTATCTAGACCTTAGAGAAACCAAATATGCAAACCAAATTTTAGCATGCTCTATGTATTTCTTCATTAATGGGTGCAAAGTATATGATGCAAGAGCTTAAACATGAGCACAACAATTGCCAAGTATCACATTACCCAAGACATTAATAGCAATTACTACATGTATCATTTTCCAATTCCAACCATATAACAATTTAACGAAGAAGAAACTTTGCCATGAATACTATGAGTAGAAACTAAGGACATACTTGTCCATATGCTACAGCGGAGCGTGTCTCTCTCCCATAAAGTGAATGCTAGGATCCATTTTATTCAAACAAAACAAAAACAAAAATAAACCGACGCTCCAAGCAAAGCACATAAGATGTGATGGAATAAAAATATAGTTTCAGGGGAGGAACCTGATAATGTTGTCGATGAAGAAGGGGATGCCTTGGGCATCCCCAAGCTTAGACGCTTGAGTCTTCTTAATATATGCAGGGGTGAACCACCGGGGCATCCCCAAGCTTAGAGCTTTCACTCTCCTTGATCATGTTGCATCATACTCCTCTCTTGATCCTTGAAAACTTTCTCCACACCAAACTTAGAACAACTCATTAGAGGGTTAGCGACAATAAAAATTAACATGTTCAGAGGTGACACAATCATTCTTAACACTTCTGGACATTGCATAAAGCTACTGGACATTAATAGATCAAAGAAATTCATCCAACATAGCAAAAGAGGCAATGCGAAATAAAAGGCAGAATCTGTCAAAACAGAACAGTTCGTATTGACGAATTTTATCGAGGCACCAGACTTGCTCAAATGAAAATGCTCAAATTGAATGAAAGTTGCGTACATATCTGAGGATCACTCACATAAATTGCCATAATTTTCTGAGTTACCTACAGGGAAAACAGCCCAGATTCGTGACAGCAAAGAAATCTGTTTCTGCGCAGTAATCCAAATCTAGTATGAACTTTTCTATCAACGACTTTACTTGGCACAACAAAACACTAAACTAAGATAAGGAGAGGTTGCTACAGTAGTAAACAACTTCCAAGACACAAAATAAAAACAAAGTACTGTAGGTAAAAACATGGGTTGTCTCCCATAAGCGCTTTTCTTTAACGCCTTTCAGCTAGGCGCAGAAAGTGTGTATCAAGTATTATCAAGAGACGAAGTGTCAACATCATAATTTGTTCTCATAATAGAATCAAAAGGTAATTTCATTCTCTTTCTAGGGAAGTGTTCCATACCTTTCTTGAGAGGAAATTGATATTTTATATTACCTTCCTTCATATCAATGATAGCACCAACAGTTCGAAGAAAAGGTCTTCCCAATATAATGGGACAAGATGCATTGCATTCAATATCCAAGACAACAAAATCAACGGGGACAAGGTTATTGTTAACGGTAATGCGAACATTATCAACTTTCCCCAAAGGTTTCTTTGTAGAATGATCAGCAAGATTAACATCCAAATAACAATTTTTTAGCGGTGGCAAGTCAAGCATATTATAAATTTTCTTAGGCATAACGGAAATACTTGCACCAAGATCACATAAAGCATTACAATCAAAATCTTTAACCTTCATGTTAATGATGGGCTCCCAACCATCCTCTAGCTTTCTAGGAATAGAGGCTTCGCGCTCTAGTTTCTCTTCTCTAGCTTTTATGAGAGCATTTGTAATATGTTGTGTGAAAGCCAAATTTATAGCACTAGCATTAGGACTTTTAGCAAGTTTTTGCAAGAACTTTATAACTTCAGAGATGTGGCAATCATCAAAATTCAAACCATTATAATCTAAAGCAATGGGATCATCATCCCCAATGTTGGAAAAAATTTCAGCAGCTTTATCACGTGCAGTTTCAGTAGCTTTAGCGATTTGATCAGTTTCTCGCGCTTTGCATTAGAAGTGGAAATATTGCTAACACCAATTCTTTTATTATTAATAGTAGGAGGTGCAACAACATGTGTAGCATTAGCATTACTAGTGGTGGTAATAGTCCAAACTTTAGCTACATTCTTCTCTTTAGCTAGTTTTTCATTTTCTTCTCTATCCCACCTAGCACGCAGTTCAGCCATTAATCTTATATTCTCATTAATTCTAACTTGGATGGCATTTGCTGTAGTAACAATTTTATTATGATGATTCTCATTAGGCATAACTTTCGATTTCAAAAGATCAACATCAGCAGCAAGACTATCAACTTTAGAAGCAAGTATATCAATTTTCCCAAGCTTTTCTTCAACAGATTTGTTAAAAGCAGTTTGTGTACTAATAAATTCTTTAAGCATAGCTTAAAGTCTAGGGGGTGAACTCCTATTATTGTTGTAAGAATTCCCATAAGAATTACCATAGCCGTTGCCATTATTATAAGGATATGGCCTATAGTTATTACTAGAATTGTTCCGGTAAGCATTGTTGTTAAAATTATTATTTTTAATGAAGTTTACATCAACATGTTCTTCTTGTGCAACCAATGAAGCTAATGGAACATTATTAGGATCAATATTAGTCCTATCATTCACAAGCATAGACATAATAGCATCAATCTTATCACTCAAGGAAGAGGTTTCTTCGACAGAATTTACCTTCTTACCTTGTGGAGCTCTTTCCGTGTGCCATTCAGAGTAGTTGATCATCATATTATCAAGAAGCTTTGTTGCTTCACCAAGAGTGATGGACATAAAGGTACCTCCAGCAGCTGAATCCAATAAATTCCGCGAAGAAAAATTTAGTCCTGCATAGAAGGTTTGGATGATCATCCAAGTAGTCAGTCCATGGGTTGGGCAATTTTTAACCAGAGATTTCATTCTTTCCCAAGCTTGAGCAACATGTTCAGTATCTAATTGTTTAAAATTCATTATGCTACTCCTCAAAGATATAATTTTAGCAGGGGGATAATATCTACCAATAAAAGCATCCTTGCATTTAGTCCATGAATCAATACTATTCTTAGGCAGAAATAGCAACCAATCTTTAGCTCTTCCTCTTAATGAGAAAGGGAACAATTTTAATTTTATAATGTCACCATCTACATCTTTATATTTTTGCATTTCACATAGTTCAACAAAATTATTAAGATGGGCAGCAGCATCATCAGAGCTAACACCAGAAAATTGCTCTCGCATACCAAGATTCAGTAAAGCAGGTTTAATTTCAAAGAATTCTGCTGTAGTAGCAGGTGGAGCAATAGGTGTGCATAAGAAATCATTATTATTTGTGGTTGTGAAGTCACACAACTTAGTATTTTCAGGGTTGGCCATTTTAGCAACAGTAAATAAAGCAAACTAGATAAAGTAAATGCAAGTAACTAATTTTTTTTGTGTTTTTGATATAGCAAACAAGATAGCAAATAAAGTAAAACTAGCAACTAATTTTTTGTATTTTGATTTAGTGCAGCAAACAAAGTAGTAAATAAAACTAAGCAAGACAAAAACAAAGTAAAGAGATTGAGAAGTGGAGACTCCCCTTGCAGCGTGTCTTGATCTCCCCGGCAACGGCGCCAGAAAAAGAGCTTGATGGCGTGTAACTCACACGTTCGTTGGGAACCCCAAGAGGAAGGTATGATGCGCACAGCAGCAAGTTTTCCCTCAGAAAGAAACCAAGGTTTATCGAACCAGGAGGAGCCAAGAAGCACGATGAAGGTTGATGGCGGCGGGATGTAGTGCGGCGCAACACCAGGGATTCCGGCGCCAACGTGGAACCTGCACAACACAACCAAAGTACTTTGCCCCAACGAAACAGTGAGGTTGTCAATCTCACCGGCTTGCTGTAACAAAGGATTAACCGTATTGTGTGGAAGATGATTGTTTGCGAAAAACAGAGAACAAGATTGCAGTAGATTGTATTTCAGTATAGAGAATTGGACCGGGGTCCACAGTTCACTAGAGGTGTCTCTCCCATATGATAAACAGCATGTTGGGTGAACAAATTACAGTTGGGCAATTGACAAATAAAGAGGGCATGACCATGCACATACATATTATGATGAGTATAGTGAGATTTAATTGGGCATTACGACAAAGTACATAGACCGCCATCCAGCATGCATCTATGCCTAAAAAGTCCACCTTCAGGTTATCATCCGAACCCCCTCCATTATTAAGTTGCTAACAACAGACAATTGCATTAAGTATTGCGCGTAATGTAACTAGTAACTACATCCTTGAACATAGCACTAATGTTTTATCCCTAGTGGCAACAGCACATCCACAACCTTAGAACTTTCTCACATGTCCCAGAGATATCAATGGAGGCATGAACCCACTATCGAGCATAAATACTCCCTCTTGGAGTTACAAGCATCTACTTGGCCAGAGCATCTACTAGTAACGGAGAGCATGCAAGATCATAAACAACACATAGACATAACTTTGATAATCAACATAACAAGTATTCTCTATTCATCGGATCCCAACAAACGCAACATATAGAATTACAGATAGATGATCTTGATCATGTTAGGCAGCTCACAAGATCCGACAATGAAGCACAATGGGGAGAAGACAACCATCTAGCTACTGCTATGGACCCATAGTCCAGGGGTAGACTACTCACACATCACTCCGGATGCGACCATGGCGGCGTAGAGTCCTCCGGGAGATGATTCCCCTCTCCGGCAGGGTGCCGGAGGCGATCTCCTGGATCCCCCGAGATGGGATCGGCGGCGGCGTCTCTGGAAGGTTTTCCGTATCGTGGCTCTCGGTACTGGGGGTTTCGCGATGGAGGCTTTAAGTAGGCGGAAGGGCAGGTCAGGAGGCGGCACGAGGGCCCCACACCACAGGGCCGCGCGGCCAAGGGGGGGCCGCGCCGCCCTAGGGTCTGGGCACCTCGTGGCCCCACTTCGTCTCCTCTTCGGACTTCTGGAAGCTTCGTGGCAAAATAGGACCCTGGGCGTTGATTTCGTCCAATTCCGAGAATATTTCGTTACTAGGATTTCTGAAACCAAAAACAGCAGAACAAAGAATCGGCACTTCGGCATCTTGTTAATAGGTTAGTTCCAGAAAATGCATGAATATGACATAAAGTGTGCATAAAACATGTAGATAACATCAATAATGTGGCATGGAACATAAGAAATTATCGATACGTCGGAGACGTATCAGGGAAGCCTAAAGTCCCCACGGTAATGCGGTCTATGATGGATTGTAAGGTGTCCGGAACGGTCTATCTATGGTTGATAGGGCAGGGCATACAAATTGTTCGGAACGGTCTACCTTATCGGTATAGGGGAGAACATATGCCTGGGTCGGTCTCACCATAGATACAGGGGAAGACAATCTTTCAAAAGGGTGGGTGTGCGAGGTAGCGGAGGAATATGATTGGCTATGACCTTATACCGGGCCTCACACCGAAGGAAGTGTGGACGGGAAAGCTGCCCGGTTGGCACCAAGGTTAAGATCTCTTATGGGTAAAGCAACACACCTCTACAGAGTGTAATGAATCGTGACCTGTCACTCCCTGTTCCGGGATTTGGAACTGCGAACGCTGCCGGAAAGGAACTCCATGAAGTTCTAGTGAACCGGTGAAGGCTGACGGACATAGTTCTTTGAAATAAAAGCAACCTCTTGAAGAAATGTTTATCAAAACTTGCATTGGTATTAGACTTTCTGGTCTAATATCGTAGCTAGTGCATTAAACACCTCTTTTCTATAACGAACTTGTTGAGTACGCTTGTACTCATACCACTCTTAAATCCCCTGCTTATATTGTCTGAACCATATGGAGGAGGACAAGGACAACCCTGAAGGAGCCGACATCATCGGCTATGAAGAACCAGACCTCTCTGGAGGTGTCGAAGGTGTAGACTACCTCATAGTCTACGGAACCGGGGAGGGTTCCAGAGGAGAGCAAGTTTAGACCGACCAAGTAGTAGTAGTAGTATCCGAGCAGTAGGAACTCTTAGTACTTAACTGCTTGAGGGAATAAATGTATCACCTAGTAAGACTTTTATATTGTAAGCTAAGATGGGTTCGCCTCGAACACAGGAGTATCCCTCTTAGGACCCAAGAGGAGCTCCGAGATGATATGTACATTATGCTTGTAATAATAAATGAATGAGTTATGGACCTGCTATGTTCTGTTGTACTACTCTGAGGGATGTAATATTTGTGGAATGGTACTTCGTGAATGTTATATCAACGACTAGCATACTACAACATGCAGTGGTATGCAGGGTCACCACATCAATCCTCCCCAAAGGTTTCTTTATAGAATTGTCAGCAAGATTAACATCCAAATAACAATTTTTCAATGGTGGCAAGTCAAGCATATCATAAAGTTTCTTAGGCATAACAGAAATACTTGCACCAAGATCACATAATGCATTACAATCAAAATCATTGACCTTCATATTAATGATGGGCTCCCAACCATCTTCCAACTTCATAGGAATAGAAGTTTCAAGTTTTAATTTCTCTTCCCTAGCTTTAATGAGAGCATTTGTAATATGTTTTGTAAAGGCCAAATTTATAGCACTAGCATTAGAACTTCTAGCAAGTTTTTGCAAGAACTTAATAAATTCAGAGATATGACAATCATAAAAATCTAAACCATTATGATCTAAAGAAATGGGATCATTGTCCCCAATATTTTGAAAAATTTCAGCAGTTTTATCACTAACAGTTTCAGCAGTTTTAGCAGTTTCAGGCAGTTTTGCACGCTTTGCATTAGGAGTAGAAACATTGCCAACACCAATTATTTTACCATTGATAGTAGGAGGTTTAGCAACATGTGAAGCATCAACATTACTAGTGGTGGTAATAGTCCAAACTTTAGCTACATTATTCTCTTTAGCAAGTTTTTCTTCTCTTTCCCACCTAGCATGCAATTCAGCCATCAATCTAATATTTTCATTAATTCGAACTTGGATAGCGTTTGCTGTAGCAAATGACTTAATATCCTTAGTTTCATTAGGCATAATTTTCAATTTTAAAAGATCAACATCAACAGCAAGACTATCAACCTTAGAAGCAAGAACATCAATTTTACCAAGCTTTTCTTCAACAGATTTGTTAAAAGCAGTTTGTGTACTAATAAATTCTTTAAGCATGGCTTCAAAACCAGAGGGTACACTCCTATTATTGTTGTAAGAATTACCATAAGAATTACCATAACCGTTACTATTATTAGAAGGATATGGCCTATAGTTGTTACCAGAATTATTCCTATAAGCATTGTTGTTGAAATTATTATTTTTATTGAAGTTCACATCAACATGCTCTTCTTGAGCAACCAATGAAGCTAAAGGAACATTATTAGGATCAACATTAGATCTACCATTAACAAGAATAGACATAATAACATCAATCTTATCACTCAAGGAGGAGGTCTCTTCAACAAAATTTACCTTCTTACCTTGTGGAGTCCTTTCAGTGTGTCATTCAGAGTAGTTGATCATCATATTATCAAGAAGCTTTGTTACGGCGCCCAAGGTGATGGACATAAAAGTACCTCCAGCAGCTGAATCCAATAGGTTCCTCGAAGAAAAATTCAGTCCTGCATTAAAGGTTTGGATGACCATCCAAGCAGTTAGTCCATGGGTAGGGCAATTCTTTACCAAAGATTTCATTCTTTCCCATGATTGGGCAACATGCTCATTATCCAATTGCTTAAAATTCATTATGCTACTTCTCAAAGATATAACTTTAGCATGAGGATAATATCTACCAATGAAAGCATCCTTACATTTAGTCCATGAATCAATACTATTTTTAGGCAAAGATAGCAACCAATTTTTAGCTCTTCCTCTTAAGGAGAAAGGAAACAATTTTAGTTTTATAATGTCACCATCTACATCCTTATACTTTTGCATTTCACAAAGTTCAACAAAATTATTAAGATGGGCAGCATCATCATCAGAACTAACACCAGAAAATTGCTCTCTCATAACAAGATTTAGTAAAGCAGGTTTAATTTCATAAAATTCTGTCAGAAAGCAGGTGGAGCAATAGGTGTGCATAGGAAATCATTATTATTTGTGCTTGTGAAGTCACACAACTTAGTGTTCTCAGGAGTACCCATTTTAGCAGTAGTAAATAAGTAAAGCAAACTAAATTAAGTAAAGTAAAACAAGTAACTAATTTTTTTGTGTTTTTGATATAAAGAACGCAAACAAGACAGTAATTAAAGTAAAGCAAGTAACTAATTTTTTTGTGTTTTTGATATAGAGAGAGCAAACAAAACAGAAAATAAAATAAAGTAAAGCAAGATAATAAACAAAGTAAAGAGATTGGATGTGAGAGACTCCCCTTGCAGCGTGTCTTGATCTCCCCGGCAACGGTGCCAGAAAAAGAGCTTGATGACGCGTAAAGCACACGCCCATTGGTAACCCCAAGAGGAATGTGTGATGCGTACAGCAGCAAGTTTTCCCTCAGTAAGAAACCAAGGTTATCGAACCAGTAGGAGATGAAGGCCACGTGAAGGTTGTTGGTGGAGGAGTGTAGTGCGGCGCAACACCAGGGATTCCGTGCACAACACAATCAAAATACTTTGCCCCAACTTAACACTGAGGTTGTCAATCTCACCGGCTTGCTGTAAACAAAGGATTAAACGTATGGTGTGGAGAATGATGTTTGTTTGCAAAGAACAGCAGAGAACAATGATTGCAGTAGATTGTATTCAGATGTAAAAGAATGGACCGGGGTCCACAGTTCACTAGTGGTGTCTCTCCAATAAGATAAATAGCATGTTGGGTGAACAAATTACAGTTGGGCAATTGACAAATAGAGAGGGCATAACAATGCACATACATATCATGATGACTAATATGAGATTTACTTAGGGAATTACGGCAAATAACATAGACCGCTATCCAGCATGCATCTATGCCTAAAAAGTCCACCTTCGGGTTAGCATCCGCACCCCTTCCAGTATTAAGTTGCAAACAACAGACAATTGCATTAAGTATGGTGCGTAATGTAATCAACACAAATATCCTTAGACAAAGCATTGATGTTTTATTCCTAGTGGCAACAACACATCCCCAACCTTAGAACTTTCTGTCACTGTCCCAGATTCAATGGAGGCATGAACCCACTATCGAGCATAAATACTCCCTCTTGGAGTCACAAGTATCAACTTGGCCAGAGCCTCTACTAGCAACGGAAAGCATGCAAGATCATAAATAACACATATATGATAGATCAATAATCAACTTGACATAGTATTCCATATTCATCGGATCCCAACAAACACAACATGTAGCATTACAAATAGACGATCTTGATCATGATAGGTAGCTCACAAGATCTAACATGATAGCACAAGAGGAGAAGACAACCATCTAGCTACTGCTATGGACCCATAGTCCAAGGATGAACTACTCACACATCAGTCCGGAGGCGATCATGGTGATGTAGAGTCCTCCGGGTGATGATTCCCCTCTCCGGCAGGGTGCCGGAGGCGATCTCCTGAATCCTCCGAGATGGGATTGGCGGCGGTGGCGTCTCTGGAAATTTTCTCGTATCGTGGCTCTCGGTAATAGGGTTTTCGCGACGGAGAGTTTAAGTAAGCGGAAGGGCAGAGTCGGGGGGCGCACGAGGGGCCCACACCATAGGGCGGCATGGGCCCCTCCTTGACCGTGCCGCCAGGTGGTGTCGCCACCTCGTGGCCCCACTTCGTATCTCCTTCGGTCTTCTGGAAAGCTCCGTGGAAAATAAGACCCTGGGCTTTTGTTTCGTCCAATTCTGAGAATATTTCCTGTGTAGGATTTCTGAAACCAAAAACAGCAGAAAACAGGAACTGGCGCTTCGGCATCTCGTTAATAGGTTAGTGCCAGAAAATGCATATAAATGATATAAAGTTTGTATAAAACATGTGAGTATTGTCATAAAACTAGCATGGAACATAATAAATTATAGATACGTTTGAGACGTATCATGACCCTTGCCACCACATGTATGGCAATTCATATCGCGGTTACGCGCAGTAGACATGCTAGAACCACTCGTACTTGCAGCAGATTCGGGCTTCTTTGTGTTGGACACATTGGAGACCGGCTTGCTAGACGGAGTAGAGTAAGGTGCGGAGCGCGTAGATGGCGCTGGCGCCATAGGTGGGGACGCCCTAGGCGTGAAGCGCCCAGCTCCCGTAGCACGACCTTTAACCTTTGCTTCTTCAGCCAACTGTGATTCAGCTTCTCTTGCATGATGTAGCAACTGATTCATAGTGGTGTAACTGTAATGACGAACAATGCCTTTGATATCATACTTCAATCCATTGAGAAAACACTGCATTGTCATCTCTAGAGACTCACAGACACGGCCACGCTGCATAATCATCTCCATCTCCATGTAATATTCATCAACAGTCTTCACACATTGTCTCAATAGGGTCAACTTATCATAAATAGTACGCAAATAATTAGTGGGCACAAAACGAGCTTGCATTGCCGCCTTCATAGCACGCCATGTGATAATAGGCAGCTCACCATCTTCTTCACGAGCACGAACAAGTCCATCCCACCAACGCAATGCATAACCATCAAATTCGGAAGAAGCAAGCTTGATCTTCCTATCTTCAGTGTAATTATGTAAGCGCCATAACTTCTCAATCTTCAGCTCCCAAGAGAGGTATTCTTCAACATCAGCTCCTCCTTCAAACTTGGGTATGGAGAACTTGGGCTTACCCAATCCATCTTCTTCCTCAAACCCACGACCATGGCGTCCAAGTTCAGCGAAACCACGACAGCGGTTACCACCAGCACCACGACCAATGCCAGGTGCTTCATCCTAAATATTAGGGTCTTCTACTTCTTGTTGCTCTTGCTGTGTGAGATTTTCAACAGCCAGTTGCAAAGCTTGAAGACTGCGCTGGATATCCGTCATTTGATCTTTCATTGTAGTGACGGTCTCACTAGTAGCATCCAGCTTCTGGGAGATCCCTTGGACCGTCCCCCTAAGCTCATCATTCTGAGTGCGGAATTCACGTCGCATATCATTACGAAGAGCTTCATATTCCCTCCATGTTATTATATCAGCGGAATTCTTGTTTTCCTGCTTAACAATTTTGGCATCACTAGCAGACATGGTTAGTAGGTTAGTGCACTAAATCAAAAATATATGGTGGTACTCTCACAACTCACTCAAAACTAATAAGAAAAGGAAATCTTACCGCTCCAAAGTGAATTAGTGGTGCTTACCACTTGTAGTGACACTAGTGCACGGATGTAGCGAAGCGAATATCAAGGGTATAAGAACAAATCACACAGCAAAGCAGGATATATGTAGGGCTGTAGGTAGGCTACCTATTTGCGCCAATAACAAGCTCTAGCGCTGACCGTAGACAACCAATGATACTCACACAAGGCGATAAATGTGGCAATGCAACTATATGGATGAAAGGTTGCAATGCACTCGAGATACACTAGCAAAGCTCAACGAAACAGGCACAAGATTGCTCAACTATAGGTGCAGAAAAGTAAACTAGGCCTTCACTTGATCTTACTAGTACTTCACACTTTTTATTTTTGGATTTCTATTTGTAACACACACAGCTATGCAGCTCTTTTTGCTTCTTTTCTATTTTTTTGATTTTTTTATGACTCAACTCCTTGATAACACGGCCAACAGATAATGCAAAGCACCAAAACCCTAAGAGCAGCCTGTCGAGCGGTAAAACTAGTCTCTTATGGGGAGGTTCCTAGTCACGTATATCGAAAGGCTGTGGCTATGGTTTGGACAACACAATGTATGCTATGTGGACTCGGAGTAACAAAAACTGACTCTAGATGAAAGAGAAAACTCAAACCCTAACAATTCTAGATGAAAGAAAAAGATACGCAAAAAAACAACTACGAAAAGCAACTAAAACTCGAAATTAGTGCAATCTAAGGCTATGGCAAACCCTAACCCTAATATTTTTGGCTTTTTCTGGATAGGAAACACTCACAACTCAACTATGGGGTGGATTGCGGATGGCTTACTGAGGAAACCCGAGAATATGATACCAAGATGATAAGGGGTTGCCCGATCTTCTCAGTAAGCAAGGTGGATGGTGATGAACACACGATGAACACAGCGGAGATAACTTGATGATAACTTGTATGACGCAACGAGATCTCTCGATTGGTCCCTGTCGCCAATGCAACAGCTCTCAACCCTGCAAGATATTCGCAACTCCACACACTTGCGCACGTAGCCGCCGACTACGAAGCGGTAAGTTGTAACCGTCTAATTCCCAATGGAACATCAGATCACACAAGACTTTCAGGGGCTCAACACCAAATCAATGCAATATGGTGTAGAGATTCAATAGAGTTGCAAAGCAAACAACTATGAACTAGGGTTTATCTTAAACGTGGTCTGAAACTACTTTGGGGCGTCCTGGGCACTTATATAGGGGTTCAGGACGACCTCAGGTCGAAAAAGTACGAAAATAACCGACCCAGAATAGATCTGGCCGAGACAGGCTCGGACTCGACCGGCCTGGGGGCCGGTCGATAGGGTCTGGCACCAGCCGGTCCGGTTCAAACCGTGCCCGACGCCGGGTGGTGACCGGACGATGGTTCCAGGCATACTGGATAGTGCCCGGCTGGCACAAGCGCCACGCCCGGTTTGGACCGGACGGATCCGGCCTGGCAGCCGATCGGACCGAGCCTGGGACCGGGTGGTCCGGCGGCACGGCCGGTCAGACCGGGCCTGGCGCCGTCCTGGACTGAAGTTCCTCCTCTCGCGCATGCCTCCCGCTCCTCCCTCGCGCGTCCATGTGATGTCTTCATGTCCAGCTCCTTGTCCAGCTTCACGTTCATCTTCTTGTCCAGCTGCTCCTCTCCTCCTCGTGCGATGCTTGGTTCCTCTTCATACCTGATCATACATAAGTAATACGACTTAGGCAGTATAAAGTTCTCATCGATCAAAGTATCATTTAGGAACAAGTTCACCTATTGTTTAAGTAGCTTCGCACGAGCTCGTGTCATTGGTCCAATCCTGACTTCATTGGACTTGAGCTTCACAACATGATCATCTTCAACTTGTAATGACGGAGGTAGTAGTGTAGTAGCAGGGATGTCCTCATCAAGGTGGATCTGCAGAAGAATGCCATGGGGCGCTGATACGTTGCAAACGTATCTTTAATTTTTGATGCTCAATTCTTGGTTTACACCAAATTATATATATTTTGCTCACACTTCGTTGTACTTTTATAAATTTTTCGGCACTAACCTATTAACAAGATGCCACAGTGCCAGTTCCCTGTTTTATGCAGTTTTGTATTTCAGAAAAGTTGTATAGGAAATATTCTCGGAATTGGACGACACAAAAGCCGAAGTTAATATTTTACCGTAGCAAATATAGAGTCCGGAGGGGAGACGGAGAAAGGCCACATGGCGGCCAGACCACCCCATGGTGCGGGCCCGGGCCTGGCCGCGCCATGGCATGGACCCCTGGCCTCCACCGACCTTGCTCTTCCGCCTATTTATTCACGATCTTTTACAAGTTGGAAAGCAATCTTCCTTCAAGAAGCAAAGTTGATCACCTTCAGAATAAAGAAGAAACATGAAGATACTTTTAAAGAATGGCTGCAGACTCAGATTTAGCTTTGCTATCTTTGTATTTCTTTTTTATTTCTAGAGGAGATCCTCCCTCTTCTTTGTAAGTACCAAAACTTTGATTATATATAAAAATTGCAGTGGGTTCTCCCACTGTTTCACCCTCAAAAAAAAATTATTCACGATCTCGGGAAAAAACCTAAACACCCGAGCCTCTATCCACGAAAAGTCCAGTCGCGGCCGCCATCGCAGACCCTAGCTCGGGAGGGTTCTGAAGCTCTTCCCGGCACCTTGCCAGAGAGAGAGATTATCATCGGAGGCCTCTACATCGCCATGCCCGCCTCCTAAGTGATGTGTGAGTAGTTCATCCCTGGACTATGGGTCCATAGCAGTAGTTAGATGGTTGTCTTCTCCAATTTGTGCCTCATGTTTAGATCTTATGAGCTGCCTATCATGATCAAGATCATCTTTATGTAATGCTACATGTTGTGTTTGCTGGGATCCGATGAATATTGAATACTATGTTGAGATCTATTATATACTTGTCATATGTTATTTGTGATCTTGTATGCTCTCCGTTGCTAGTAGATGCTTTGACCAAGTAAATACTTGTAACTCCAAGAGGGAGTATTTATGCTCGATAGTGGGTCCATGTCTCTAGTTTTCTGGAAGAGTGACAATAAATTCTAAGATTGTAGATCTGTTGTTGCTACTAGGGAGAAAACAATAATGTTTTATCTAAGGGCAATTCTATTGTTTACTTTACACACATTTCTTAATGCGATAATCTATTTTTTGCAACTTAATACTGGAAGGGGTTCGGATTATAACCGGAAGGTGAATTATTAGTCATAGACGCAGTTGAATTACGGTCTATGTATTATGTTGTAATGCCCAAACAAATCTCATAGTAATCATCTTGTCATGTATGATCTTTATTTTATCAATTGCCCAGCTGTAATTTGTTCACCCAACATGTTATTTATCTTTATGGAGAGACACATCTACTGAATTGTGGACCCCAGTCCTTTCTTTTACACTGATAAAATCATCATGTTTTGTTTACTTACTGCAAACACTGCTCTCTTTAATTCCGCTGCAAACAAACATCTCTTTCCACACTATACAATTAATCCTTTTTTTCAGCAAAACCGGTGAGATTGACAACCTCATTGTAAGTTGGGGAAATGTATGTTGGTTGTGTTGTGTGCAGGTTCCACATTGTTGCTAACGCCAGTAGTGCGTCCTGCCACAAGTCAGCTAGTAACTGATACGTCTCCAACGTATCTATAATTTCTTATGTTCCATGCTAGTTTTATGACAATACCTACATGTTTTGCTCACACTTTATGATGATTTTATGCGTTTTCCGGAACTAACCTATTGACGAGATGCCGAAGTGCCAGTTCCTGTTTTCTGCTATTTTTGGTTCCAGAAATCCTACAAAGGAAATATTCTCGGAATTGGACGAAATCAACGCCCAGTATCTTATTTTTCCCGGAAGCTTCCAGAGCACCGAAGAGGGGCCAGAGGGGAGCCAGGGGGCCCACCCCACAAGGTGGCGCGGCCAAGGGGGGCGCCCCCTACTGTGTGGCCCCCCCAGAACCCTTCTGACTCCGCCTCTTCGCCTATTTAAGCCTTCGTGACCTAAAACTTCGATACGAATAAGCCACGATACGGAAAACCTTCCAGAGCCGCCGCCATCGCGAAGCCAAGATTCGGGGGACAGAAGTCTCTGTTCTGGCACGCCGCCGGGATGGGGAATTGCCCCCGGAAGGCATCTCCATCGACACCACCGCCATCTTCATCGCCGCTGCTGTCTCCCATGATGAGGAGGGAGTAGTTCTCCCTCGAGGCTAAGGGCTGTACCGGTAGCTATGTGGTTTATCTCTCTCCCATGTACTTCAATACAATGATCTCATGAGCTGCCTTACATGATTGAGATCCATATGATGAGCTTTGTAATCTAGATGTTGTTATGCTATTCAAGTGGATTTTACTTATGTGATCTCCGGAGACTCCTTGTCCCACGTGTGTAAAGGTGACAGTGTGTGCACCGTGTGGGTCTCTTAGGCTATATTTCACAGAATACTTGTTCACTGGGTTATGATTTGAGTTGGATGTCTCTATGAAATTGTGGTGTGTTAGTACCTCCTATGAATCCTCACAGTGACAGCGTGGGGTGTTCATTAGTACTTGGGAATACATTTTTAAGGTTTGCCTACATGATGAATTAGTGTTCGTTATCCTGCCAGAGAGTAATTCAGAATAGCATAGTGAAGTGCTTATATTTATATTCAATTATGATTGCAATGTTGAGAGTGTCCACTAGTGAAAGTATGATCCCTAGGCCTTGTTTCTAAGCATTGAAACACCGTTTCCAACAAGTTCTGTTACATGTTTGCTTGCTGCAATCTTTATTTCAGATTGCTATTACCACTCACATTCATCCATATTACTTGTATTTCACTATCTCTTCGCCGAACTAGTGCACCTATACATCTGACAAGTGTATTAGGTGTGTTGGGGACACAAGAGACTTCTTGTATCGTGATTGCAGGGTTGCTTGAGAGGGATATCTTTGACCTCTTCCTCCCTGAGTTCGATAAACCTTGGGTGATTCACTTAAGGGAAACTTGCTGCTGTTCTACAAACCTCTGCTCTTGGAGGCCCAACACTGTCTACAGGAATAGAAGCCAACAAAGAGACAAGCTATTTTCTGGCGCCGTTGCCGGGGAGGTAAGGTAAAAGGTATTCACATCCT
The DNA here is from genome assembly GCF_019359855.2 of Lolium perenne. Lineage (NCBI taxonomy): Eukaryota > Viridiplantae > Streptophyta > Magnoliopsida > Poales > Poaceae > Lolium > Lolium perenne. Next base: position 316,849,305 of record NC_067247.2, read on the forward strand.
CCGACTACTAAGCTATTTCCTAGCACTGTTGCCGGTGTGTGAGTGCTCGAAGCTATTTCCTTTAGATCCTGCAATTGCATCTTTTTGTTTCTTGTTTTTATTTCACTAGTTAGGCTTAATGGAAAATAACAGTGAGTTTTTTAATCTATTTCCTGAGTTAAGACATGGATTGTTTGATGCAAAAATTAAAAAACCTATGGAACCTTATTTGCATGCTAGTAGCAATGATATTAGTATGAACGCTTTGAACACCATTGTTGCTAATACTATGGAAAATTCTAAGCTTGGGGAAGCTAGTTTTGATGAGCATGATATTTTTAGTCCCCCAAGCATGGAGGAGAAAATTTACTTTGATGATACTTTACCTCCTATATATGATGATTGCAATGATGACTATCATATTTTCAGTCCACCTACTATGGAGGATAAAGTTTATTATGATTATACTATGCCTCCTATATTTGATGATTATGGTGATGAGAATAATAATGATAGCTACTTTGTTGAATTTGCTCCCACTACAATTAATAAGAATGACTATGCTTATGTTGGGAGTAGTAATTATTTTATGCATGACACTCATGATAAGAATGTTTTAAGTGATGTTTATATTGTGGATTTCATCAATGATGCTACTGAAAGTTATTATGAGAGAGGGAAACATGGTTGTATGCATCTTAATAATATTAAGTTTCCCCACTTTATGTTGAGAATCTTGAAGTTGCGCTTGTGCTGCCTTTCTGTGCTTGTTGCATTATGCTTACATGACTTGTTTATTTACAAGATTCCTTTTCATAGGAAGCGGGTTAGGCTTAAATTTGTTTCATACTTGCTTTTTGATGCTCTCTTTGCTTCAACTCTCACCCTTATGTGAGCATCATTAAAATTGTTGAGCCCATCTTAATGGCTATAAAGAAAGCACTTCTTGGGAGATAACCCATGTTTTTATTTTTGCTACTATTTTATATTTGAGTCTTGGAAGTTGTTACTAGTGTAGAAACCTCTCCTTATCTTTATTTTATTGCATTGTTGTGCCAAGTAAAGTCTTTGATAGTAGGGTTGATACTAGATTTGGATTACTGCGCAGAAACAGATTTCTTGCTGTCATGAAATTGAGTAGCCCCGTCTGTAGGTAACTCACAAAAATCTGCCAATTTACGTGCGTGATCCTCAGATATGTACGCAACTTTCATTCAATTTGAGCTTTTTCATCTGAGCATGTTAAGTGCCTCTAAAAAATTCGTCTTGACGGACTGTTCTGTTTTGACAGATTCTGCCTTTTATTTCGCATTGCCTCTTTGACTGTGTTGAATGGATTTCTTTGCTCCATTAACTTTCAGTAGCTTTGTGCAATGTCCAGAAGTGTTAATAATGATTATGTCACCTCTGAATAAGTGAATTTTTGATTATGTACTAACCCTCTAATGAGTTTGTTTTGAGTTTGGTGTGGAGGAAGTTTTCAAGGATCAAGAGAGGAGGATGATACAATATGATCAAGGAGAGTGAAAACTCTAAGCTTGGGGATGCCCCCGTGGTTCATCCCTGCATATTTCAAGAAGACTCAAGCATCTAAGCTTGGGGATGCCCTAAGTCATCCCCTTCGTCATCGACAAATTATCAGGTCACCTCTAGTGAAACTATATTTTTATTCCGTCACATCTTATGTGCTTTACTTGGAGCGTCTTTATGTTTTTGTTTTTGTTTGTTTGAATAAAATTGGATCCTAGCATTCATTGTGTGGGAGAGAGACACGCTCCGCTCATTCATATGAACACTGGTGTTCTTAGCTTTACTTTTAATGTTCATGGCGAAGGTTGAAACTGCTTCGTTCATTGTTATTTGGCCGGTTCAGAAAATGTTGCATGTGGTAGTGGTATAATGAAATACTTGCATAATCTTGTAGATCATTGAGCTTTGATAACTTGATTCTTTGCAAACGTTTTGAGGTATTTAGATGGTAAAGCTTGCTGGATAAATAAGTTAAAATTAGTAGTGGATTGTTGTCTTTAAGCTTGTGCCGTACTACAAACTCTACTTAAATAGTTGAAGGTGTAGTTGGACTTGATAGCTTTCCATGTCTAAGAGTTCATCGTAATGACTAAGTTGTGCTGAAGGTCGAGGGAGCTAGCGGGGTACTTGTGCCACCGTGAACGGCCCTCCTTGGAGTGAATTTTAATCATGCTCTTAATGTTGAACCTGCTAGTTGTTTGCAATAAGCTTGTGAGTTCTTTTTGACTAATGTTAAGCTACGGTTTTTGGCACTTCCACCATCCAAATTTGCTAGCCTCTTCGGTATTGTGCATTGCCTTTTGCTCACATTGAGAATTGTGCATACATCGCCAGTACATCCAAACCCGTGGGAGGACTTTCTCTTGTTCTCCTACACATAAGCCCATACATATTCCTCAAAACAGCCACTATACCTACCTACCACAACATTTCCATAGCTGTTCCGAGATATATTGCCATGCAACTTCCATTTTACATTACATGACTTGTTGTCATCTATTATTTATATATTGCTTTGCATGATTCTATACAGCTGATGTGTGGTTTACCCATGTTACGCTAGATCATTGCACATCCTGCTACACTGGCAGAGGCATACAGTTTTATACATCATGTTTTATTCATTATGAGTTATTTGTACCAAAAAGTGTGTTGTCATATTAGGATGTTGCCCCTAAAAGTGAAAAGAGCCATGGAGGCCATCAAAAGTGAAACAGAAAAAGAAAAGAAAGAAAAAAATAGAAAAGAAAAAGAAAAGAAAAAGAAAAAAAAAGAATAAAGAAAAAGGGGGCAACATTACTATCTTTTATCCACACTTGTGCTCATGTTTTAGCACCTACACTCCATATGAGAGAGTTTTCATGTTTTACTAGTATAACTATGTGGGGAATTTACACTATAGAACTTGGGTTGTATATTCCAATGATGAGCTTCCTCAAAAGTGCTCTAGGTCTTCATGAGCAACCAAGTTGGATGCACCCCCACTAGTTCCATTGGAGAGCTTTCATACACATATAGCTCTATGTGCATCCGTTGCATGGCAATCACTACTCCTTGCATAGCTTCGATTATAAGACTTCCTCTTGTCTAATGATCACTTATAGCTTTGTGAGACTTTCTTTCATTGGCCTTCCAAACCCTCATTAACGTTCTTTTTGCCATAACATCCTGGTGCCAATACCAAATGCTTGCGCTCACCGGTTGAGTAGACTTCGAAACAGTTGATTCATGACGTTCATGTTTATTTTTACTTGACTGAATCCTTCTATGTTGTGAAAATTTACTTGATGCTTGGAATGAAGGATAGAACTTCTATGCCGGATACTTAAAACATCTTTAATGAACTTTGTACGGTTTCATGTCTTTAAAGCAATAGTTCATGAAAACTTCTAGCTTGTTTAACTCTTGCATTATCATCTCTTATATCAACTATAGACATTTGCTTTGAATAATTTGATCTCAGTTCACATGCCTTACATCATTATTGGATCAAGATTATGTTGGTAGCATGTCACTTCAGAAATTATCTTTGTTATCGTTTACCTACTCGAGGGCGAGTAGGAACTAAGCTTGGGGATGCTGAAACGTCTCCAACGTATCTATAATTTCTTATGTTCCATGCTAGTTTTATGACAATACCTACATGTTTTGCTCACACTTTATGATGATTTTATGCGTTTTCCGGAACTAACCTATTGACGAGATGCTGAAGTGCCAGTTCCTGTTTTCTGCTGTTTTTGGTTCCAGAAATCCTACAAAGGAAATATTCTCGGAATTGGACGAAATCAACGCCCAGTATCTTATTTTTTCCCGGAAGCTTCCAGAGCACCGAAGAGGGGCCAGAGGGGAGCCAGGGGGCCCCACCCCACAAGGCGGCGCGGCCAAGGGGGGGCGCCCCTACTGTGTGGGCCCCCCAGAACCCTTCCGACTCCGCCTCTTCGCCTATTTAAGCCTTCGTGACCTAAAACTTCGATACGAATAAGCCACGATACGGAAAACCTTCCAGAGCCGCCGCCATCGCGAAGCCAAGTTTCGGGGGACAGAAGTCTCTGTTCTGGCACGCCGCCGGGACGGGGAATTGCCCCCGGAAGGCATCTCCATCGACACCACCGCCATCTTCATCGCCGCTGCTGTCTCCCATGATGAGGAGGGAGTAGTTCTCCCTCGAGGCTAAGGGTTGTACCGGTAGCTATGTGGTTTATCTCTCTCCCATGTACTTCAATACAATGATCTCATGAGTTGCCTTACATGATTGAGATCCATATGATGAGCTTTGTAATCTAGATGTTGTTATGCTATTCAAGTGGATTTTACTTATGTGATCTCCGGAGACTCCTTGTCCCACGTGTGTAAAGGTGACAATGTGTGCACCGTGTGGGTCTCTTAGGCTATATTTCACAGAATACTTGTTCACTGGGTTATGATTTGAGTTGGATGTCTCTATAAAATTGTGGTGTGTTAGTACCTCCTATGAATGCTCACAGTGACAGCGTGGGGTGTTCATTAGTACTTGGGAATACATCTTTAAGGTTTGCCTACATGATGAATTAGTGTTCGTTATCCTGCCAGAGAGTAATTCAGAATAGCATAGTGAAGTGCTTATATTTATATTCAATTATGATTGCAATGTTGAGAGTGTCCACTAGTGAAAGTATGATCCCTAGGCCTTGTTTCTAAGCATTGAAACACCGTTTCCAACAAGTTCTGTTACATGTTTGCTTGCTGCCATCTTTATTTCAGATTGCTATTACCACTCATATTCATCCATATTACTTGTATTTCACTATCTCTTCGCCGAACTAGTGCACCTATACATCTGACAAGTGTATTAGGTGTGTTGGGGACACAAGAGACTTCTTGTATCGTGATTGCAGGGTTGCTTGAGAGGGATATCTTTGACCTCTTCCTCCCTGAGTTCGATAAACCTTGGGTGATTCACTTAAGGGAAACTTGCTGCTGTTCTACAAACCTCTGCTCTTGGAGGCCCAACACTGTCTACAGGAATAGAAGCCAACAGTAGACAGCAGTAACATCTTCAGAAGTCACGGCTTTCTCCTACTGGTGATTAAACCTTGGTTTCTTACTGAGGGAAAAATTGCTACTGTGCTCATCATACCTTCCTCTTGGGGTTCCCCAACGGTGTCAAGCACCATTAGGCGCATATTATAATCTCTCGGTAGCCAATTACAACTCCAGATTTTTGTCATCTTCCCATCACCTATTCGCTTGATAAGTCCTTGCATCAAAACTTCTCTCCCTTCTAGAATAGATCTCCATATACCCGAGGGAGAATTTCCAAGTTGGGCTTCCAGAAAAGTACAATTAGGAAAATACTTTGACTTCAACACTTCAGAACTAAGAGATTGTGGATCAATTAAAACCCTCCATGCTTGTCTAGCTAGCAACGCAAGATTAAAGAGCTATATGTCTCTGAAGCCAAGACCGCCCATGAATTTTGGCATTGTCATTACCTCTCATGAAACCAACTTGTCATTACCTCCCAACAAAGTAAGGAAAACGCTTCCCATCGGTTGACCGATCACGTCGCTTGATTGGTCGCTCCGCGCCTAATCCGTCCGCCCACGCCACCCCCGCATGTATTGCAGCAACTGCAGCAGTCGGCGCCACCGGCCAGCCTTGCACGCTCATTCATGCACGCGCGCTGCTGCTGCTGCATGCCCACAAGGGCTAGGTGGCTGCATGCAGGCATGAGCTTGGTAGCTCGCTGCTGCCGCATGCATGCTAGTAGGCTTACATCGTTTTTTTAATAATGCGAATTAATTATTTAATTCCAGGACTACCACGCATTTTCGAATATTTTCAAAAGTGTGACTAGGTTGGCATGCAGCCGACCAATCGGACAGGAGCAAGCGAATCAGACAGTAGCAGACCGATTGCAGGTGGCAGCAGGTGGCAGCTGTGGCCGACCAGATCGTAATTTGGACTTACGGTTCTCAAGATATTTTATTTTAAAAAAACGAATCTAGAAAATAAACTGAAAAGCTGACACAATTCAGCCCCCTCTGTCTTCTCTCTCCTCTCTCATCGCCACCTTGCTTCCCCTTGCGATACGTGACGAGCAGGGAGACCACTTCGTAGACACTTTCTAACATCACAACGCGCTACTTTTCGCATGGGGAGCGAGTTACCTCCCTTCACGAAGGTCGGCCTTTTTCCATACGCTCGTGTGCCATCGAGACCTTCAGTTTGGTACAGGCCTGCACACCACCAGTCCGCAGAAATCCAAGCTGGTGGGCTGTGGCGCGTTCGGGATCAGCCGATATCTATGGGCTCTTAGTCTCTCCTACTACCGTCCAGCCATCAACGCAATCGAGCCTAGTATAATAAAGACCTTGCAGTACGGCCACGTTCGCTAGTCGCTAAAGGCCCAAGCCACAAGTCCTTAGGCCCATTATTAACGCTGTGGTGTGATCGTGCTCAGGCCCACCCCCACGTACGTGGAGGCAGGCTGTCCTGCCGCCCGTCACGGCGTCAACGAGATCGAGCGTGGGATCCTGCCTGCACGTTCCGGCGACAGCACGCGCACCTAAACATCACAACGCCCCGCGCTGCGCGGCGCCGCCCCACCCCCCAGTCCACGCTCCAGCCACCCGCCGCTCATCCTCGGTTCCTCCGCCAGTCCGCCGCACCCACAAACGTGCTCTTGCTCCGCGCGCGCGCAGGACCTCCCCGCCGTGTCGGACACCGCCGCATCGCGCTCCACAGGCTTCAGCCGCGGCGAAGGAGAAGAAGTCCATGGAAGTGTGAGTGTCCGCACCGCCGGCGTCCGCTCAATAACTCTCTTCGATTCCGCATCTGCCGCCCCGGGCGGGCTCCGATCCGGCCATCTAACTAACCTCCGCCCGCTTCCGCGTCGTTCAGGGTCGCGTCGGCGCCGGGGAAGGTGCTCGTCGCGGGGGGCTACCTGGTGCTGGAGCGCCCCAACCCGGGCCTCGTCCTCAGCACCACCGCCCGCTTCTACGCCATCGTCCGCCCCATCCACGACGAGCTCAGCCCGGGCTCCTGGGCATGGGTGAGCCCAACCTCTCTCTCCCTCCCCCACTCACCACATTACCGTGCCAGCGAACCGCTGCTTACCCTGCACCCTCCTGCTGTATTTTCAGGGGTGGACGGATGTGAAGGTGACCTCGCCTCAGCTTTCCCGGGAGGCCACCTACAAGCTGTCCCTCAAGCATTCCATGCTCCAGTTGACCTCTGCAAGGCGAGTTCCCCATCACTTCTTGGGTCCCGGTGCTGCATAGGACTCTTGATTCATGTTTTTACTGTTGTTGGAATTCAAGTTTGGTAGCAGTATACAGATACTCACATTGTGCCTGCTGATGTTCACAGGGAGTCTGGAAACCCTTTCGTGGAGCAGGCCATACAATTCTCCATTGCAGCTGCTAAAGCGATTGTTACTGATAAGGAGAAGAAGGACACACTAGATAAGCTGCTGTTGCAAGGTGATGCAGCTGTTCATTACCCGCCTTGATCAGCTATAAAGCACGTCAGTGGCTATGAATATGTTGCATGTTACACTAGTTTCATTATTAATGCTTTCAGATTTATTGGTGCAGGTTTGAACATTACAATTCTGGGCTCCAATGATTTCTATTCGTATAGAAAGCAGGTACTGCTTCTTATTTGAATCACACTTAAACACGATACGTAAACGGAAATAAGAAATTCTGCCTTGATATATTTACATGATTTTTTTATTCGTTTTTGTGGCTTCCTACATGGAATCTTCAACATAGTATTTCACACTTTTAAATGGAAAAGTAGCATCTACTGCCAAATATAAGATCTCTAAAGTGAGTTGAATAGATTGACTAGAATCGAGTGATGATCTGAAATAAGTAGAATTGAGTAATGATCTTACTTATATGACCAAATTTTCGTTTCAGTTACAAGCATTTAGACTTCACTTATCAGGGAATGTAATGAATTGAGTAGAATTGGTTAAAACACCAGGGCGTTGCTTTAACTTGACAATTTGAGAGCGGGATTCTTCCTGCAAAAGAGTGATTTACTTGGTAAACTTGAAGCAGACGCACTGACATGCTCATATTATTTTATTTTTGTTAGTTTCCTTTCCTGCTTCATGTATTCATGATAACCAGCTGTAAGACTGTAAGGCATGCAGGAGTGGCTATTTCCTTTCATGTTTACTTGTAAAATAAAAATATGCCTTTTCTTGTGCACACTAAATATGTAGAAGTAATATACTGTTCCTATGTTTGACATATGTATCCATACAACTATAGTTTTCTCCGCAAGCATTCTGTCACTCGTAAATAACTAGCTGTGGATTTCACCGTTTCTTCAGATTGAAGCACGTGGCCTGCCTCTATCTCCAGAGGTATTGCTTTCATTACCTCCATTTTGTTCAATTACATTTAACTCAGAAGTTGCTAATGGAACCGGAGAAATATGCAAACCTGAAGTGGCAAAAACTGGACTTGGGTCATCAGCTGCCATGACTGCATCAGTTGTCGCGGCTCTTCTGCACTATCTTGGAGCTGTTAACCTTCCCTGTTTGGGTCAATCTTCCAGTGATAGTGCAACTGAACGAGATCTTGACTTGGTGCATGCTATTGCTCAAAGTGCACATTGTATAGCACAAGGGAAGATTGGCAGTGGTTTTGATGTTAGTGCTGCTGTTTATGGTAGTCAGCGCTATACAAGGTTTTCTCCAGAAATACTCTCCTCGGCTCAGGTAAAAACTGCTAGTGCCAGATAGTTGTTTGTCCCAGCAGGTGGAGTTGTCTACCCCGAGCAACTTTGTCAGTAGAAATCTTACCAGATGTTTACAGGTTTCAGGAGGATGTTGCTTGCCAGAAGTAGTAGCAGATATTGCTACTGGGAAGTGGGATCATGAGAAGACTCGATTTTCTTTGCCTCCTCTGATGTGCCTTGTAAGTTGACTTGTCTGAATGATTGATGGCGTGGTTTTCCTTATTGCTATTAAATTGTTATATTGGTTGCCACTACTCATCAGAACTACTGGCTGCTATTGATTCTTTGACGGTATAGGATTTACAGCTTTATTAGTAGTAGTTGCACTGCTGTGATGCTTGGTCCATGGCCGATACTGCTAGAATGATAGTGACAGCATGTCAGCGTACTGTTGTAAGCATGGACACCATGAGTCATTCCCCCTCTTTATAACCAATGAATATTGCATATATTAATATTCATGAGCACCGTCCTTTCATATTCGAAAGGGTACTTATCTATATGTTCCTGTTCTTCATCTTCACCAGTCAGTAGTCAGGCCACAACTTCACATTAGCTTGTATCTTTGCCTTTTTTAGAATGCCCTATCATTTTTTGTGTTTATTCGCCTTGATTTCCTGTTTTATGCTGTCAACAATATATTCATAAGTCTGGGAACAATTTTTGCAATACTTCAATTCAACCATTTACCTATTCCCTCTGTCCCATCATATAAGATGTTATTACAACCAATATAGGAGTATATTGGTTGTAATAACATCTTATATTATGGGACGGAGGGATTATTATTTTTCTTGCAGTATGATACTATTATTTGGTGTCATGTTCATTCTCAATCAATGATGATGTTTTTTTTTGTTCTTGGTCAAGGATGAAATTTAGAATTTAACATAGCTTTGGAATTTGTTGTTAGCTTCTGGGCGAACCTGGAACTGGAGGATCATCTACTCCATCAATGGTTGGATCGGTGAAGAAGTGGCAGAAGTCTGACCCTGAGAAATCCAAAGATACATGGAGCAAGTTGGGAATGGCCAACTCAGTGCTGGAGGAACAATTGAGAAACTTGAACAAACTTGCCGAAGATCATTGGGCGGCCTATGAATCTGTAGTGCGGTCCTGTAGTCATCTGACATGGATGAAGGTAACATTGGTAACCTCTCATTAGTTGTACGGAATAATATTTTTCAATATCAAAATCATGATAGCAGATCTATATTATTTGGTTATGTTGTTAATATTGTGATGCAACCAAGCTCTGAATTTAATTGAACAATGATTAAAGTGCAGCAAGGATCGTGGTACAAATAAGCAAAGATCACATCAACATGCAAACAAATATCAAATCCAGAAATTGCATTTTTTTTCTTACCGAATGGAGAAGGCACCACCAGATTTTGTTAACACACATTTACCTATGTTATGCTTCTAATTCTTAATTATTCCATCTGTATCAAAATGTAAGGCGCACTTGATTTTCGCTGGTTATCAACTTGCAGCTCTGGCTATGATTTGTAGTTATAATATATCCACAAAATTAATACAAGACTATATTAAATGAAAGAATTTTGCAAGACAAATGCAAGGATACCATTTATAAATTCCTAATCCGTATAATTTAGTAGTGTTAGTGTTCAAGGTTGTGCATCAAAGACCATGCAAAAGAAAGTGCTCCTTACATTTTGGGATGGAGGGAATATCAGTTTATCACCATGTGGATCTTCAGGAAGAGTACACTCTTTAGTGCTCTGTGCTAAAACCGTTTTTGTCCTTGTTATTTTCAGTGGACAGAGGTGGCTACTAATCAGCATGAAGAACTGATTGTCAGATCATTATTAGCTGCTAGAAATGCTTTCCTCGAAATAAGGCTTCATATGCGTGAGATGGGTGTGGCAGCCGGTATTCCAGTAAGACCCCCTTTATGAAATTATGATTGTACTCCTTTGATGAATTATGACTTTTGTTGTAGTGTTTTCACATAAGTTTCTTGAGTGTGGTGATTGGTGTAAAACACACATTGCTAAGCTTTGGTCATGAAACTGGAGTAGTGGTCACAGTTCACTAGTAGCAAAATTCGTGTGTGTTAAATAATAGCTCTAAATCTGCAGATTGAGCCGGAGTCACAGACACAGCTTCTAGATGCCACTATGAATATGGAAGGTGTTCTACTAGCTGGTGTTCCTGGAGCCGGTGGTTTTGATGCAGTTTTCTCAGTGACCTTGGGTGAAGCAAGTGCCGCTGTAGCAAATGCTTGGAGCTCCGCTGGCGTCCTCCCACTTCTTGTTCGAGAAGACTCTCGGGGCGTTTCACTGGAAGCTGGTGATCCAAGAACAAGGGAGGTGTCAACTGCTGTGTCATCCATACAGATTAACTGATATATTCTTGATGATAAATTCAGTAATCTTTTCCTACGATGTACTATCTTTGGTGCCTCATTCATTTAGGAGTAGCACTACCGGACAAATTCAAAAATTCGCTTGGTTAGAATAAGTGCTCAGCACGGAGGAACATAGCATGAAGTACTTCTGATAGGACAGTGCAAGAGTGTATAAATGGGAAGCTCTTGTTATTGCCTGTATTGCTCGTAGCCATGGAATGTGCGTGATGCAGTGTGTAGCTTTTGTAATGAACTTAGACCATCTCCAGCCGCGTCCCCTAAACCGCGCCGGATTGAGCGTTTGGGGGACGTGTTTTGTTCGTGCCGCATTTGGGGGACGTCGCTCCCCAGCCACGTCCCCCAAACGCCTTCTCCAAACATTTAAAATATTTTTTTTGGCATTTTATTTCAATTTTCACAAACTAATACATAATCGGGAATGTGGTTTACACGAAGACATAGTTTGGAACATGGTTTTCCACAAACTAATACATAGTTTGAACCATGGTGGACACAAATATAAAATTTTGCAAAAAAACTAAACCTAACTAGGCCGTGCATCGAAGGTTTCGTGTGTTCGTTGCTAAGAAAGAACACTCGAGGGCACACCCAGTCACCCAAACTGAAAAATCCAGCGGGAGGATGGTGCCCTTGTTGGTTCTACCGATGAGGCGAACATCCAGAAACTTCCGTGTACGTATTCGCTGCGAAGAAACAACACTCTTCATCATCAGTCGTCCTCCTCGTCGGTGCTATCGCCGTGGTAGTCCCGGCGGCAGCGCGTCTCGTCGAAGACCTTGACGCTCATGTCCCTGTCGCCGAAGTAGGAGAACATGAGGATGAAGCCGGCTTCGAGGCTGTGGTGGCGCACGAACTTCTCCCAGCCGATGTTGAGGTACATCTTGCCGCGCGCGTCGTAGATCACGTCGACGATCCACCGGTAGTAGCCGCACGCAGCCTCCCGCAGATGCATCGTGCGCGGGCGGTCGTTGCCGGCGACGTAGTCGGCGAAGGAGTCCGGCAGCCTCTGGATGCCGCGCGGGTCGCCCTTGAGGACGAGGATGAACTCGAACAGCACGTCCGGCTCCACGTCCATCTCCGACGATGAAGACGACGGCGTGGGAGGCGACGGCAAGCGTTCAGCTCTGCCGCGGCCACGACCACGACCACGACCACGACCACGGCCGCGAGGTCGGCCTCCGCCTCTATCAGACATAGCGTCGAGTCTTGTTGAAATGGTGGCGGCTAGGGTTTGGGAGAGAGGCGCTAGGGTTTGTGTGTGAGAGGGACGATGAGAGGCGGCCCTTTTATAGGCCGGAGGGAGGCGGAGGAGCGGTGGCGCTCATTAACGCCGGCACGCAGAGCTAGGCGCGACGGGACGCGTCGCTGCGCCTCTGCGGGAACTGCACCGTCGCTGCGCGCCAATAACTTCCATCGCGAGGTAGCCGACGGTTAGGTTAAAATTTATTGTGCCGCTGACGGGTCGGCCCCGCCACTCCCCGCCTCGCTTTTCGGTGTGTCCGGCGTCCCCGGAGCGTCCCCTGTGGGACGGGGACGGGCTCGGGCCGCCGGACACCGTATAGGGCCGCGCCAGACAAAAATGGGCTTTGGGGGACGCGGCTGGAACCGATTTTTGGTCCGGCGCGCTCCAAATTGCTTTGGGGGACGCGGCTGGAGATGCTCTTAGGCTGTGTTTGGATGCACAAAATTGAGCCTTGGAAATGAATTGCATTGCAATACCAAAACCAAGATGAAAATGAAATGACCTCTAATTGAATTAATTCAATTATGTTGTTTGGATGTGCATGATTTTTGTTGTTAGAATCAAAGGGTGTCACACAATTCTAATTCCTGTTTGGATGTATAAGCCGTGGAATTGGATGTTTTTTTAAGTTTGAACAATATAAGTTGTGTACAAATTTGAAAAATAGTATGTATATAAAATCATTTCTCTTCTCCGCAGCTACACACATCTGCAAAATAACGGGTCACTTTTTAGCTCACCCAGGCACAAACAGCATGTACAAGCTACATTTTAGTACATGGATCGCCTCTGAAAGTTAAATAAAATCCTTTCTCTTCTCTCCCAGCTAACCTGCTGTACCAAATCTAGTGCTATACTGCTATCCCTAAAGCTTGACAGGCCATGATGCGATGTCTGACCAACGCAGGGACATGTGTTTGAGCTGAGGAAGGCAGCAGCGGGACATCCGCGGTGTAGTAGAGGCCTCGTAAAATTGTAGAGAAGCAGAAGAATCAACGGGAGATGCTAGCGGCCACGCCTGGCCGTGACCCTGACCTTGAGTCCTTGACGGGGCCCGTCGTGGATCCCTCCCCAACGGGAGATGCTAGTGTTTGAATCCTGAAACTGAAACTCGTGACAGGTTGGTGGTTTATCTAAGAAATGGTGGTGTTGAGGTTTAGTAGGAGTGCGTTCACGCTCCAGTAGTTTTGTTTTTTGAGGGGCTCACGCCCCAGTAGTTGGCGAGCCATGTCCGAGCTAGTTATATGGCGCATTGGGTCGGGCACACAGGTGAAATTTTTTAGGGACAACTGGATACCAAGAGGAGATGCTCTGAAAGTTTCTGGAAGATTGGGAAATTCCCGTCATCGTTGGGTATCAGAGCTTATAAACCCCAGCACAAGAACATGGGACGAAGGGATGGTCAGGTCTTGCTGTCCGCCTAGTGATGCTGATGCCATATTAGCAATCAAACTTCCCCAGAGACAATGTGATGATTTTGTGGCATGGTTCCCAGAGAAAAATGGTATTTTTTCGGTCCTCTCTGCGTATAGACTGGGATTGCAACCGTCTCTTGATTTACTGAGCGAAGGACAATCTAGTGCAGAACCTGGTGGTGATAGAGGAATTTGGAACCTGGTTTGGAAAGAAAAGGTCCCGCAAAAGTTACGGGTGTTTGCCTGGAAGGCAGCGACATCAACCTTGGCGGTACGCTCGGGCTTTCACCACCGAATTCCCAAGATTGACCCAACATGCATTATTTGTGGTCTTGAAGTGGAGGATGGCCATCATGCGCTCATAAGATGCACTTTGGCCAGAGCTTTGCGAGAAGAGATGAGGAAAATTTGGACCCTCCCACCGGAGTCAGCATTCCAAATTAATAGCAAAGAATGGTTGCTGCACCTGCTAAGTACATCCTCACCCTCCATACGAGCGAAGATTATATTTCTGCTTTGGCGGTCGTGGCATCTTAGAAACAACATCGTTCATGGAGACGGAAAGGCATCAATAGTTGCATCAGCTTCCTTCATAGCTAATTACTTGGAGTCTTTTTCTTCAGTCAATTTAGCAAGGTCGGACCCAAAGGGCAAAGCAGCAGTTTCTCCTGAACATCAATTACCTGAAAGTTCAGTTAGGCTCTCTAACTGGACAACACCAACTGAAGGGCAACTAAAAGAGAACGTTGATGCAGGCTGGGATGTGTCCACCAAGAAGGCTGGTATTGGAGTTATTATCCGCGGCCATCTGGGACAAGTGGTGGAATGTGAATGGAAATTTATTTCATGGTGTGCGAGTGCAGAGGAGGCTGAGGTTCTAGCGTGTCTTCAAGGGTTAAAATCCCTAATCAGGCTACAAGCCCCATATGGAATTTTAGAATCCGATTGCTTGCGCACCGTCAAGACTTTACAATGCAAAGTAAAGGATACTTCTTTCTGTTGGAGCCTATATGCTGAAGGACAGGAGCTTCTGAACATCTATCAGTCTATCTCCATATGCAAAGTTGACCGTGCAAGCAATGGTCTAGCATATGGTTTGGCGCAGTTGGGCAAGAAGGGCGACTCTGGGTCTGTTCGTGGTTCTGTACCTCCGCCTTTGGCGGGTTTAGCCGAAAAGGATTGTAATTGGGTCGTTGAGCCCCTAGTTGCTTAGGTTTCTGTCCCACCTGATGTAACCATTCTGTTTCTCCGGAGCAGCAAGTTTTTTACGCACTCTTTTCCTTACCAGGGTACCGAAGGGGACTGGAAGGTTTTTAATGAAGCGGCTTGCTTGCGTAATATATTATGGTTCATCTTCAAAAAAAAAAAAAAATCTTTCATAACAAATATAACAATGTTTATGCATAGCAAACATTAATTAATTTGCAGTCAAAGCTATAAATTGCTTTCTGAAAATTTACTCCCTGAACTATTGGTATTTTTGAAACAATAATTTTCAATGACAAACACGATTAATATCTATAATGAGATGTACGCAATGTGTGGTCATTTTTGGCAGCTGTATATTTACTATCTTTATTTGACAGCTCTAGTACCAAATATGCATGTAAATCATACCAAATAAAGCATCAGCGATTAATTGTATTTAAAAGATGAAAACGGAAGGAAATGGATAACTTCTAAAAAATGTCATGGATGTCCACTATAAAAGTCGTGGCAAAGCCCTCTTCCCAGGGTAGGCTGCAAACATACTGTTCAAAAATTAGCAAAACCTCATCTCGCCTCGAACTCGAAGCACTTGCCACGAGTACCCGAGGATGAGGTCGTTCGCTAAGACGCTACTCCTTGCCCTTGCTATTGTGGCCTTGTTGTCCTCAGGTATGTTGTAGATCAATTATATATTTTGAATGGAAAAATACCCATAATCTTCTTCTCATAAATTTTCACAACTTTTATGTGACGCTGGAATTCATACAAACATAGATGTGGTGATCAAGGTGACCGCAATTCGTGGTGGCTCGTTGGCCCCTGAAGATTGTAGGCAGACACCGGTTGGTCCTGGGCCATGTGACCCCAAGTCATGCTTGCACGACTGTCAAGCCAATATCGGCCCTGGTGCAGTGGGCCAATGTGTTTCTGGAGGATGCCAGTGCACATTTTGTACACCATCTCTACGGAATTAAGTAATGCTTGCTACTTAATTCTTCCTTGAATTAAGAATAATGAGAATGTCTTGCTAAGATCACCGCCAAGATGCTCTCCATTCGCCTTGCGCCACATATGGAAGATCTTGTTTCCAAAGTCCAAAGTACCTTCATCAAGAAAAGGAGCATTCATGATAACTTTCTCTATGTCAAAAATCTCGCGTCTAGGCTCCATAGAAGCAAAACGCCGGCCTTGATCTTCAAACTTGACATTCGGAAGGCTTTTGACTTCGTGCGCTAGGGCTACATTCTGGACTCCTCTTCCCTCCTCGCTTTCAGAATTGTATCGTGGCGTTGCTCGTCTCTGCTTCCTGTAGGGTGATCCTTAATTCTCGCCCATCAAGCACGGCCGAGGGTTTCTCCAAGGCGACCCCCTCTCGCCCCTCCACTTTGTTCTCGCCATCGAACCCATCACTCAAATCCTCGAGAATGCCACCGCTCACGGCTTGCTTGCCAAGATAAGATGGTGGGACGTCATGTTTATGACCTCTTTGTATGCGGATGATGTGGCCATATTCCTTGTACGTTGCAAGAAAGATGTTCAAAAACTTGCGTCTATCCCTCGTGGGTTTGGCGAGGTCACGGGCCTATGCACTAACTTCCACAAGAGTTCCGTTGTGCACATTCGTTGTGATGGCTTGAACCTTGATGACATTCTTTATGGCATCCTGTCCCCCGAGCTACTTTTCCGCTCAAGTACCTTGGTCTTCCTCTCTCGGTCCGTTGCCTTCGAAGGAATGACTTTCAACCCCTTGAAGACAAGAAGACCGGGAAGATCCCCTCTTGGAATGGGAAATTTATCACGGTGGCGGGGCGAACCGCTCCTGTCAAGTCCGTCCTCAACACCAACCCATCTACCACTTGACCTCTCTTGATGTCCCTTCCGGATCCATGCATTACATGAAGAAGATCGAGAGGGATTTCTTATGGGCGAGCACCGACACAGTTTCAGGTGGCAAATGCATGGTCAATTGGGATGTGGTTTGTAGGCCTAAAGACCTTGGAGGCCTTGGTGACCTCAATACCGAGTTCTTTGCTAGAGCGCTTAGATTGAGATGGCTGTGGCAAGAATGGAAAGAGCCGATGAAGATTTGGGTGGGCCTTGGCAACCCTTGCAACGACACGGATATGGATCTCGTCTACGCCTCCACTACCATCTCTTTGGGGAATGGAGAGAAGAACCTTTTTTGGATGGCGCATTGGATCAATGGTTGCAAGTCCCTAGTGTAGGGATTCGTTGCATAGAAAACAAAAAATTTCCTACCGCGAACACGCAATCCAAGCCAAGATGCAATCTAGAAGACGGTAGCAACGAGGGGATTATC
The DNA here is from genome assembly GCF_019359855.2 of Lolium perenne. Classification (NCBI taxonomy): domain Eukaryota; kingdom Viridiplantae; phylum Streptophyta; class Magnoliopsida; order Poales; family Poaceae; genus Lolium; species Lolium perenne. Next base: position 316,866,635 of record NC_067247.2, read on the forward strand.
GAGTCTCACCCTTGAAGAGATTCTGAAGCCTACAAGATGAGGCTCTTGTTGCTGTGGTAGACGTTCACTTGCCGCTTGCAAAAGCGCGTAGAAGATCTTGATCACGGCGCCACGAACGGGCAGCACCTCCGTACTCGGTCACACGTTCGGTTGTTGATGAAGACGACGTCCACCTCCCCGTTCCAGCGGGCAGCGGAAGTAGTAGCTCCTCTTGAATCCGGCAGCACGACGGCGTGGTGTTGGTGGTGGTGGAGAAACCCGGCGGAGCTTCGCTAAGCGTGCGGGATGTGGTGGAGGAGAGAGGGCCGCTAGGGTTTGGGAGAGGGGGGCGCCGGCCACTAGGGGGTGTGGCCACCTTGTGGTGTTGGGGTGGCCGGCCCCCTCCCCTTGGCCCTCATTATATAGGTGGAACACCCAAGAGTTGGTCTAGAAGTCTTCGAATAAGACCCCAAACCAAAACCTTCCATATCACATGAAACCTACCCAAGCTAGGACTCCCACTAGAGGTGGGATTCCCACCCTTCCTTGGGAGGGGGTGGCCGCCCCCCTTAGGGGAGTCCACTTGGGACTCCACCCCCTTTAGGGTTGGCCGGCCATGGTGGTGGAGTCCCTTTGGGACTCCGCCTTCCAAAGTGGTTTCTTCCGGGCTTTTCTAGAACCTTCTAGGACCTTCCATAGAACCTTCCGGATCATTTTAAATCTTATAAAATGACTTCTTATATATGAATCTTATTCTCCGGACCATTCCGGAACTCCTCGTGATGTCCGGGATCTCATCCGGGACTCCTAACAAATATTCGAACTCCATTCCATATTCAAGTTCTACCATTTCAACATCCAACCTTAAGTGTGTCACCCTACGGTTCGTGAACTATGCGGACATGGTTGAGTACTCTCTCCAACCAATAACCAATAGTGGGATCTGGAGATCCATAATGGCTCCCACATATTCAACGATGACTTTAGTGATCGAATGAACCATTCACATACGATACCAATTCCCTTTGTCACGCGATATTTTACTTGTCCGAGGTTTGATCATCGGTATCACTCTATACCTTGTTCAACCTCGTCTCCTGACAAGTACTCTTTACTCGTACCGTGGTATGTGGTCTCTTATGAACTTATTCATATGCTTGCAAGACATTAGACGACATTCCACCGAGAGGGCCCAGAGTATATCTATCCGTCATCGGGATGGACAAATCCCACTGTTGATCCATATGCCTCAACTCATACTTTCCGGATACTTAATCCCACCTTTATAACCACCCATTTACGCAGTGGCGTTTGATGTAATCAAATTACCTTTCCGATATAAGTGATTTACATGATCTCATGGTCATAAGGACTAGGTAACTATGTATCGAAAGCTTATAGCAAATAACTTAATGACGTGATCTTATGCTACGCTTAATTGGGTGTGTCCATTACATCATTCATATAATGATATAACCTTGTTATTAATAACATCCAATGTTCATGATTATGAAACTAATCATCCATTAATCAACAAGCTAGTTAAGAGGCATACTAGGGACTCTTTGTTGTTTACATATCACACATGTATCAATGTTTCGGTTAATACAATTATAGCATGGTATATAAACATTTATCATAAACATAAAGATATATGATAACCACTTTTATTATTGCCTCTTGGGCATATCTCCTTCAGTCTCCCACTTGCAATAGAGTCAATAATCTAGATTACATTGTAATATACCTAACACCCATGGCATTCTGGTGTTGGTCATGCTTTGCCCTAGGGAGAGCTTTAGTCAACGGGTCTGCTACATTTAGATCAGTGTGTACTTTGCAAATCTTTACTTCTCCATCTTCGATGTACTCGCGAATCGAGTGGTAACGCAGCTTGGTATGCTTCAGCCTCTTGTGTGACCTTGGTTCTTGTGCATTGGCGATGGCACCCATGTTGTCACAGTATATGACTAGTGGGTCCAATGCACTAGGAACCACACCGAGCTCTACAATGAACCTCTTCATCCATACCGCTTCTGATGAAGCCTCTGAAGCCGCTATGTACTCGATTACGTTGAAGACTTCGCCACCATGCACCGCTTCGAGCTTGCCCACCATCGCAGCACCATTCAATATAAACACGTACCTGCATCGTGACTTAGAGTCATCAGGATCAGTGTTCCAACTTGCATCGGTGTAACCGTTTACAACGAGCTCTTGGTCACCTCCATAACAAAGAAACATATCCTTAGTTCTTTTCAAGTACTTCAGGATATTCTTGACCGCTGTCCAGTGTTCCATTCCTGGATCACTTTGATATCTGCTAGTCAAACTAACAGCATGTGCTATATCCGGTCTAGTACATAGCATGGCATACATGATAGATCCTACTGCCGAGGCATAGGGGATATTACTCATCCTTTCTCTTTCTTCTGCCGTAGCCGGTCCTTGAGTCTTACTCAAGACCTTGCCTGGTAACATAGGTAAGAACCCTTTCTTACTTTCGTCCATTTTAAACTTCTTTAGAATGTTGTCCAGGTATGTACTCTGTGATAGCCCTATTAGGCGTCTTGATCTATCTCTATAAATCTTGATGCCTAATATATATGATGCTTCACCAAGGTCTTTCATTGAAAAACTATTTTTGAAATAACCTTTTACACTGCTTAATAGTTCTATATCATTCCCAATCAATAATATGTCATCTACATATAATATCAGGAATGCTACAGAGCTCCCACTCACTTTCTTGTAAATACAGGCCTCTCCATGACACTGTATAAACCCGAAGTCTTTGATAACCCTATCAAAGCGTCGGTTCCAACTTCTTGATGCTTGCTTCAGTCCATAGATTGAACGCTGAAGTTTGCATACTTTGTCAGCATTTTTAGGATCGACAAAACCTTTGGGTTGTACCATATACAACTCTTCCTCAATGTCTCCATTAAGGAACGCCGTTTTGACATCCATCTGCCAAATCTCATAATCGAAAAATGCAGCTATTGCTAACAAAATCTGAAGGAGATATGCCCTAGAGGCAATAATAAAGTGGTTATTATTTATATCTTTATGTTTATGATAAATGTTTATATATCATGCTATAATTGTATTAACCGAAACATTAGTACATGTGTGATATGTAGACAACAAAGAGTCCCTAGTATGCCTCTTAACTAGCTTGTTGATTAATGGATGATTAGTTTCATAATCATGAACATTGGATGTTATTAATAACAAGGTTATATCATTATGAATGATGTAATGGACACACCCAATTAAGCGTAGCATAAGATCACGTCATTAAGTTATTTGCTATAACCTTTCGATACATAGTTACCTAGTTCTTATGACCATGAGATCATGTAAATCACTTATACCGGAAAGGTACTTTGATTACACCAAACGCCACTGCGTAAATGGGTGGTTATAAAGGTGGGATTAAGTATCCGGAAAGTATGAGTTGAAGCATATGGATCAACAGTGGGATTTGTCCATCCCGATGACGGATAGATATACTCTGGGCCCTCTCAGTGGAATGTCGTCTAATGTCTTGCAAGCATATGAATAAGTTCATAAGAGACCACATACCACGGTACGAGTAAAGAGTACTTGTCAGGAGACGAGGTTGAACAAGGTATAGAGTGATACCGATGATCAAACCTCGGACAAGTAAAATATCGCGTGACAAAGGGAATTGGTATCGTATGTGTATGGTTCATTCGATCACTAAAGTCATCGTTGAATATGTGGGAGCCATTATGGATCTCCAGATCCCGCTATTGGTTATTGGTCGGAGTAAGTACTCAACCATGTCCGCATAGTTCACGAACCGTAGGGTGACACACTTAAAGTTGGATGTTGAAATGGTAGAACTTGAATATGGAATGGAGTTCGAATATTTGTTCGGAGTCCCGGATGAGATCCCGGACATTACAAGGAGTCCCGGAATGGTCCGGAGAATAAGATTCATATATAGGAAGTCATTTTATGTGAATTAAAATGATCCGGAAGGTTCTATGGAAGGTTCTAGAAGGTTCTAGAAAAGTCCGGAAGAAACCACCAAGGAAGGCGGAGTCCCGGTGGGACTCCACCTCCCATGGCCGGCCAACCCTAAGGGGGAGGAGTCCCAAGTGGACTCCCCAAGGGGGGCCGGCCACCCCCTCCCAAGGAAGGTGGGATTCCCACCTCTAGTGGGAGTCCTAGCTTGGGTAGGTTTCATGTGTTATGGAAGGTTTTGGTTTGGGGTCTTATTCGAAGACTTGTAGACCAACTCTTGGGTGTTCCACCTATATAATGAGGGCCAAGGGGAGGGGGCCGGCCACCCCAACAACACCAAGGTGGCCGCACCACCTAGATGGCCGGCGCCCCCCTCTCCCAAACCCTAGCGGCCTCTCTCCTCCACCACATCCCGCACGCTTAGCGAAGCTCCGCCGGATTTCTCCACCACCACCGACACCACGCCGTCGTGCTATCGGATTCAAGAGGAGCTACTACTTCCGCTGCCCGCTGGAATGGGAGGTGGACGTCGTCTTCATCAACAACCGAACGTGTGACCGAGTACGGAGGTGCTGCCCGTTCGTGGCGCCGTGATCAAGATCTTCTACGCGCTTTTGCAAGCGGCAAGTGAACGTCTACCGCAGCAACAAGAGCCTCATCTTGTAGGCTTTGGAATCTCTTCAAGGGTGAGACTCGATAATCCCCTCGTTGCTACCGTCTTCTAGATTGCATCTTGGCTTGGATTGCGTGTTCGCGGTAGGAAATTTTTGTTTTCTATGCAACGTTATCCTACAGTGGTATCAGAGCCGTGTCTATGCATAGATGGTTGCACGAGTAAAACACAATGGTTTTGTGGGCGTTGATGCTCTTGTTATCTTTAGTTTGACTACTTTGCATCTTTGCGGTATAGTGGGATGAAGCGGCTCGGACTAACTTTACATGACCGCGTTCATGAGACTTGTTCCTCGTTCGACATGCAACTTGTATTGCATAAGAGGCTTTGCGGGTGTCTGTCTCTCCTACTATTGTGAAGATTCAATTTACTCTTGTATTGAAAACATTAGTATCAACGTTGTGGTTCATGTTCGTAGGTAGATTAGATCTCTCTCGAAAACCCTAAACCACGTAAAATATGCAAACCAAATTAGAGACGTCTAACTTGTTTTTGCAGGGTTTGGTGATGTGATATGGACATAATGTGATGATGAATATGTATGAGATGATCATTATTGTATTGTGGCAACCGGCAGGAGCCTTATGGTTGTTTTTAAATTTCATGTTGAGTAGTAATTCAAAGTAGTTGTAATAGTTGCTACATGGAGGACAATCACGAAGACGGCGCCATTGACCTTGACGCTACGCCGACGATGATGGAGATCATGCCCGAAGATGATGGAGATCATGTCCGTGCTTTGGAGATGAAGATCAAAGGCGCAAAGACAAAAGGGCCATATCATATCACATATGAACTGCATGTGATGTTAATCCTTTTATGCATCTTATTTTGCTTAGATCGCGACGGTAGCATTATAAGATGATCCCTCACTAAAATCTCAAGATAATAAAGTGTTCATCCTTAGTAGCACCGTTGCCAAGACTTGTCGTTTCGAAGCATCTCGTGATGATCGGGTGTGATAGAATCAACAAGTGCATACAACGGGTGCAAGACAGTTTTGCACATGCGGATACTAAGGTGGCCTTGACGAGCCTAGCATGTACAAACATGGTCTCGGAACACGTGATACCGAAAGGTAGAGCATGAATCATATGGTTGATATGATGAACACTTTGAGTGTTCGCCATTGAAATCACACCTTGTCTCGTGATGATCGGACTTAGGTGCGGTGGATTTGGTTCGTGTGATCACTAAGACAATGCGAGGGATATTGTTTTGAGTGGGAGTTCACCTAGATTTTTAATTATGTTGAATTAAAATTTGAACTCAATTTGTCATAAACTTAGTCTAAACATTTGCAAATATATGTTGTAGAGATGGCGTCCCCAATCAATTTTAACCAGTTCCTAGAGAAAGAAAAACTTAAGAGCAACGGTAGCAACTTCACCGACTGGTTTCGTCATGTGAGGATCTTCCTCTCTGGCGGAAATCTGCAATATGTGCGCTATGCACCGCTAGGTGACCCTCCTGCAGAAACTGAAACCGATGAAGTAAAAGCTGTTTACGAGACTCGGAAAACTCTGTACTCTCAAATTCAGTGTGCCATCCTGTGCAGTCTGGAATCCGATCTTCAAAAACGTTTTGAGCACCACGATCCTCATGAGTTGATGAAAGAGCTGAAAGCTATTTTTGAGACTCATGCGGCCGTGGAATGCTATGAAGCATTGAAACATTTCTTCAGCTGTATGATGGAAGAAGGCAGCTCCGTTAGTGAGCACATGCTTGCCATGACCGGGCATGCGAAGAAACTCAGTGACTTGGGAATAGTGATTCCTAACAGACTGGGGATTAATCGTGTCCTTCAATCACTGCCACCAAGTTACAAGAACTTTGTGATGAACTACAATATGCAGAACATGAACAAGGAGTTACCTGAACTCTTTGGCATGCTAAAAGCTGCTGAGATTGAGATCAAGAAAGAGCACCAAGTGTTGATGGTCAACAAGACCACCAGTTTCAAGAAACAGGGCAAGTCTAAGGGAAAATTCAAGAAGGGTGGCAAGAAAGCTGCCACGCCTCCTATGAAACCTAAGAACGGCCCTAAGCCTGATGCTGAGTGCTATTACTGTAAGGAGAAGGGACACTGGAAGCGTAATTGCTCCAAGTATCTGGCTGATCTGAAGAGCGGCCTTGTCAAGAAGAAGAAAGAAGGTATATCTGATATACATGTTATAGATGTTAATCTCACTGGTTCTCATTCTAGTACCTGGGTATTTGATACTGGTTCGGTTGCTCATATTTGTAACTCGAAACAGGAACTAAAGAATAAACGAAGACTACTGAAAGATGAAGTGCGTTGGAAACGGATCCAAAGTCGATGTGATCGCTGTCGGCACACTTCCTCTACATCTACCTTCGGGATTAGTTTTAAGCCTAAATAATTGTTATTTTGTACCCGCGTTGAGCATGAACATTATATCTGGATCTTGTTTAATGCAAGACGGTTATTCATTCAAGTCTGAGAATAATGGTTGTTCTATTTTTATGAATAATATCTTTTATGGTCGAGCACCAGAAAAGAATGGCTTATTTCTGTTAGATCTCGATAGTAGTGATACGCATATACATAACATTGATACTGTAGGATAACGTTGCATAGAAAACAAAAATTTTCCTACCGCGAACACGCAATCCAAGCCAAGATGCAATCTAGAAGACGGTAGCAACGAGGGGTTTATCGAGTCTCACCCTTGAAGAGATTCCAAAGCCTACAAGAGGAGGCTCTTGTTGCTGCGGTAGACGTTCACTTGCCGCTTGCAAAAGCGCGTAGAAGATCTTGATCACGATCGGTTCCGGCGCCACGAACGGGCAGCACCTCCGTACTCGGTCACACGTTCGGTTGTTGATGAAGACGACGTCCACCTCCCGTTCCAGCGGGCAGCGGAAGTAGTAGCTCCTCTTGAATCCGACGGCACGACGGCGTGGTGTCGGTGGCGGTGGAGAACTCCGGCGGAGCTTTGCTAAAGCTACGCGGGAGATATGGAGGAGAGGGGGGCGGCTAGGGTTTGGGAGGGGGTGGCCGGCCACTTCAAGGGGGGCGGCCAGCTTGTGGTCTTGGGGTGGCCGGCCCCCTCCCTTGGCCCCTCATTATATAGGTGGATTCCCAAGAGTTGGTCTCCAAGTCTTCGAATAAGACCCGAACCAAAAACCTTCCATATGGAGGGGAAACCTAGCCAAGCTAGGACTCCCACTAGAGGTGGGAGTTCCACCTCCCATATGGGGGGGTGGCCGGCCCCCTAAGGGGGAGTCCACTTGGGACTCCTCCCCCACTAGGGTTGGCCGGCCATGGAGGTGGAGTCCCATGTGGACTCCACCTTCCTTGGTGGTTTCTTCCGGACTTTTCTAGAACATTCTAGAACCTTCCATAGAACCTTCCGCGACATTTTAATTCACATAAAATGACATCCTATATATGAATCTTATTCTCCGGACCATTCCGGAACTCCTCATGATGTCCGGGATCTCATCCGGGACTCCGAACAAATATTCGAACTCCATTCCATATTCAAGTACTACCATTTCAACATCCAACTTTAAGTGTGTCACCCTACGGTTCGTGAACTATGCGGACATGGTTGAGTACTCACTCCGACCAATAACCAATAGCGGGATCTGGAGATCCATAATGGCTCCCACATATTCAACGATGACTTTAGTGATCGAATGAACCATTCACATACAATACCAATTCCCTTTGTCACGCGATATTTTACTTGTCCGAGGTTTGATCTTCGGTATCACTCTATACCTTGTTCAACCTCGTCTCCTGACAAGTACTCTTTACTCGTACCGTGGTATGTGGTCTCTTATGAACTAATTCATATGCTTGCAAGACATTAGACGACATTCCACCGAGAGGGCCCAGAGTATATCTATCCGTCATCGGGATGGACAAATCCCACTGTTGATCCATATGCCTCAACTCATACTTTCCGGATACTTAATCCCACCTTTATAGCCACCCATTTACGCAGTGGTGTTTGGTGTAATCAAAGTACCTTTCCGGTATAAGTGATTTACATGATCTCATGGTCATAAGGACTAGGTAACTATGTATCGAAAGCTTATAGCAAATAACTTAATGACGAGATCTTATGCTACGCTTAATTGGGTGTGTCCATTATATCATTCATATAATGACATAACCTTGTTATTAATAACATCCAATGTTCATGATTATGAAACTAATCATCCATTAATCAACAAGCTAGTTTAAGAGGCATACTAGGGACTTCTTGTTGTCTACATATCACACATGTACTAATGTTTCGGTAAATACAATTATAGTCATGATATATAAACATTTATCATAAACATAAAGATATAAATAATAACCACTTTATTATTGCCTCTAGGGCATATCTCCTTCAGTCTCCCACTTGCACTAGAGTCAATAATCTAGATTACATTGTAATATACCTAACACCCATGGCATTCTGGTGTTGGTCATGCTTTGCCCTAGGGAGAGCTTTAGTCAACGGATCTGCTACATTCAGATCAGTGTGTACTTTGCAAATCTTTACTTCTCCATCTTCGATGTACTCGCGAATCGAGTGGTAACGCAGCTTGATATGCTTCAGCCTCTTGTGTGACCTTGGCTCTTGTGCATTGGCGATGGCACCCATGTTATCACAGTAAATGATTAATGGGTCCAATGCACTAGGAACCACACCGAGCTCTACAATGAACCTCTTCATCGATACCGCTTCTGATGAAGGCTCTGTAGCCGGTTTGTCCTCTGATTCTGTTGAAGACTTCGCCACCGTGCACTGCTTCGAGCTTTCCCAGCTTACTGCAGCAGCATTCAATATAAACACGTACCCAGATTGTGACTTAGAGTCATCAGGATCAGTGTTCCAACTTGCATCGGTGTAACCACTTACAACGAGCTCTTGGTCACCTCCATAACAAAGAAACATATCCTTAGTTCTTTTCAAGTACTTCAAGATATTCTTGACCGCTGTCCAGTGTTCCATTCCTGGATCACTTTGATATCTGCTAGTCAAACTAACAGCATGTGCTATATCCGGTCTAGTACATAGCATGGCATACATGATAGATCCTATCGCCGAGGCATAGGGGATTTCTTCGATCCTTTCTCTTTCTTCTGCCGTAGCCGGTCCTTGAGTCTTACTCAAGACTTTGCCTGGTAACATAGGTAAGAACCCTTTCTTACTTTCGTCCATTCTAAACTTCTTTAGAATCTTGTCCAGATATGTACTCTGTGATAGCCCTATTAGGCGTCTTGATCTATCTCTATAAATCTTGATGCCTAATATATATGATGCTTCACCAAGGTCTTTCATTGAAAAACTATTATTCAAATAACCTTTAACACTGCTTAATAGTTCTATATCATTCCCGATCAATAATATGTCATCTACATATAATATCAGGAATGCTACAGAGCTCCCACTCACTTTCTTGTAAATACAGGCCTCTCCATGACACTGTATAAACCCGAAGTCTTTGATCACCTTATCAAAGCGTCGGTTCCAACTTCTTGATGCTTGCTTCAGTCCATAGATTGAACGCTGAAGTTTGCATACTTTGTCAGCATTTTTAGGATCGACAAAACCTTTGGGTTGTACCATATACAACTCTTCCTCAATGTCTCCATTAAGGAACGCCGTTTTGACATCCATCTGCCAAATCTCATAATCGAAAAATGCAGCTATTGCTAACAAAATCCTCACAGATTTTAGCTTCGCTACAGGTGAGAAAGTCTCATCGTAGTCAACTCCTTGAATTTGTCGGAAACCCTTTGCGACAAGTCGAGCTTTATAGACAGTAATATTACCATCTGCATTTGTTTTTCTCTTGAAGATCCATTTATTCTCGACAGCCTTTCGGCTATCAGGTAAGTCTACCAAAGTCCATACTTTGTTATCATACATGGATCCCATTTCGAATTTCATGGCTTCTTGCCATTTGTTGGAATCTGGGCTCATCATCGCTTCTTCATACGTCGCAGGGTCCTCATCATTGTTATCCACAATCATGACATTTAGACAAGGATTATACCAATCAGGAGTGGTACGTTCCCTTGTCGATCTGCGAGGTTCAGTAGTTTCCTCGTTCGAAGTTTCATGATCATTATCATTAGCTTCCTCTGTTGCCGGTGTAGGCGGTACTGGTACAACTTCTGGTACTGCGCTACTCTGATCAACGAGTATAGATTCATCAATCTCATCGAGTTCTACTTTTCTTCCAGTCACTTCTTTAGTGAGAAATTCTTTCTCAAGAAAGGTTCCGTTCTTAGCAACAAAGATTTTGCCTTCGGATTTGTGATAGAAAGTATACCCTATAGTTTCCTTAGGGTATCCTATGAAGACGCATTTCTCCGCTTTGGGTTCTAGCTTGTCCGGTTGTAACTTCTTTACATAGGCTTCGCAACCCCAAACTTTCAGGAACGACAGCTTAGGTTTCTTATTAAACCATAATTCATACGGTGTCGTTTCTACGGATTTTGATGGTGCTCTATTTAAAGTGAATGCGGCTGTCTCTAATGCATAACTCCAAAATGATAACGGCAAATCAGTAAGAGACATCATAGAACGAACAATATCTAAGAGAGTTCGATTACGACGTTCGGACACACCGTTTCGTTGAGGTGTTCCCGGCGGTGTCAATTGTGAAAGTATTCCGCATTTCTTTAAATGCATGCCAAACTCATAACTCAGATATTCACCTCCACGATCAGATCGTAGAAATTTGATCTTTTTGTTACGTTGATTTTCTACTTCACTTTGGAATTCCTTAAACTTCTCGAAAGTTTCGGATTTATGTTTCATGAAATAGATATATCCATATCTACTCAGATCATCTGTGAAGGTTAGAACATAACGATAACCACCGCGCGATGCTACGCTCATTGGTCCACACACATCGGTATGTATGATTTCCAATAAGTCAGTAGCTCGCTCCATCATACCAGAAAATGGAGTCTTTGTCATTTTTCCCATTAGACATGCTTCGCATCTATCAAGTGACTCAAAGTCAAGTGATTCAAGTAATCCATCAGTATGGAGTTTCTTCATGCGTTTCACTCCAATATGACCAAGACGACAGTACCACATATAAGTAGAATTATCATTCAATTTAATTCGCTTAGCATCAATGTTATGTATATGCGTATCACTACTATCGAGATCTAATAGAAATAAGCCATTCTTTTGTGGTGCTCGACCATAAAAGATATTATTCATAAAAATAGAACAACCATTATTCTCTGACTTGAATGAATAACCGTCTTGCATTAAACAAAATCCAGATATAATGTTCATGCTCAACGCGGGTACAAAATAACAATTATTTAGGCTTAAAACTAATCCTGAAGGTAGATGTAGAGGAAGTGTGCCGACAGCGATCACATCGACTTTGGATCCATTTCCAACGCGCATCGTCACTTCATCTTTCAGTAGTCTTCGTTTATTCTTTAGTTCCTGTTTCGAGTTACAGATATGAGCAACCGAACCAGTATCAAATACCAGGTACTAGAACGAGAACCGATGAGATAAACATCTATAACATGTATATCGATATACCTTCTTTCTTCTTCTTGACAAGGCCGCTCTTCAGATCAGCCAGATACTTGGAGCAATTACGCTTCCAGTGTCCCTTCTCCTTGCAGTAATAGCACTCAGCATCAGGCTTAGGGCCGTTCTTAGGTTTCATAGGAGGCGTGGCAGCTTTCTTGCCACCCTTCTTGAATTTTCCCTTAGACTTGCCCTGTTTCTTGAAACTGGTGGTCTTGTTGACCATCAACACTTGGTGCTCTTTCTTGATCTCAATCTCAGCAGCTTTTAGCATGCCAAAGAGTTCAGGTAACTCCTTGTTCATGTTCTGCATATTGTAGTTCATCACAAAGTTCTTGTAACTTGGTGGCAGTGATTGAAGGACACGATTAATCCCCAGTCTGTTAGGAATCACTATTCCCAAGTCACTGAGTTTCTTCGCATGCCCGGTCATGGCGAGCATGTGCTCACTAACGGAGCTGCCTTCTTCCATCATGCAGCTGAAGAATTGTTTCGATGCTTCATAGCATTCCACGGCCGCATGAGTCTCAAAAATAGCTTTTAGCTCTTTCATCAACTCATGAGGATCGTGGTGCTCAAAACATTTTTGAAGATCGGATTCCAGACTGCACAGGATGGCACACTGAACTTGAGAGTACCGAATTTTCCGAGTCTCGTAAACAGCTTTTACTTCATCGGTTTCAGTTTCTGCAGGAGGGTCACCTAGCGGTGCATCAAGCACATATTGCAGATTTCCGCCAGAGAGGAAGATCCTCACATGACGGAACCAGTCGGTGAAGTTGCTACCGTTGCTCTTAAGTTTCTCTTTCTCTAGGAACTGATTAAAATTGATTGGGGACGCCATCTCTACAACATATATTTGCAAAAGTTTAGACTAAGTTTATGACAAATTGAGTTCAAATTTTAATTCAACATAATTAAAAATCTAGGTGAACTCCCACTCAAAACAATATCCCTCGCATTGTCTTAGTGATCACACAAACCAAATCCACCGCACCTATGTCCGATCATCACGAGACAAGGTGTGATTTCAATGGCGAACACTCAAAGTGTTCATCATATCAACCATATGATTCATGCTCTACCTTTCGGTATCACGTGTTCCGAGACCATGTCTGTACATGCTAGGCTCGTCAAGGCCACCTTAGTATCCGCATGTGCAAAACTGTCTTGCACCCGTTGTATGCACTTGTTGATTTTATCACATCCGATCATCACGAGATGCTTCGAAACGACAAGTCTTGGCAACGGTGCTACTAAGGATGAACACTTTATTATCTTGAGATTTTAGTGAGGGATCATCTTATAATGCTACCGTCGCGATCTAAGCAAAATAAGATGCATAAAAGGATTAACATCACATGCAGTTCATATGTGATATGATATGGCCCTTTTGTCTTTGCGCCTTTGATCTTCATCTCCAAAGCACGGACATGATCTCCATCATCTTCGGGCATGATCTCCATCATCGTCGGCGTAGCGTCAAGGTCAATGGCGCCGTCTTCTTGATTGTCCTCCATGTAGCAACTATTACAACTACTTTGAAATACTACTCAACATGAAATTTAAAGACAACCATAAGGCTCCTGCCGGTTGCCACAATACAATAATGATCATCTCATACATATTCATCATCACATTATGGCCATATCACATCACCAAACCCTGCAAAAACAAGTTAGACGTCTCTAATTTGGTTTGCATATTTTACGTGGTTTAGGGTTTTCGAGAGAGATCTAATCTACCTACGAACATGAACCACAACATTGATACTAATGTTTTCAATAGAAGAGTAAATTGAATCTTCACTATAGTAGGAGAGATAGACACCCGCAAAGCCTCTTATGCAATACAAGTTGCCTGTCGAACGAGGAACAAGTCTCATGAACGCGGTCATGTAAAGTTAGTCCGAGCCGCTTCATCCCACTACGCCACAAAGATGCAAAGTACTCAAACTAAAGATAACAAGAGCATCAACGCCCACAAAACCATTGTGTTCTACTCGTGCAACCATCTATGCATAGACACGGCTCTGATACCACTGTAGGATAACGTTGCATAGAAAACAAAAAATTTCCTACCGCGAACACGCAATCCAAGCCAAGATGCAATCTAGAAGACGGTAGCAACGAGGGGTTTATCGAGTCTCACCCTTGAAGAGATTCCAAAGCCTACAAGAGGAGGCTCTTGTTGCTGCGGTAGACGTTCACTTGCCGCTTGCAAAAGCGCGTAGAAGATCTTGATCACGATCGGTTCCGGCGCCACGAACGGGCAGCACCTCCATACTCGGTCACACGTTCGGTTGTTGATGAAGACGACGTCCACCTCCCGTTCCAGCGGGCAGCGGAAGTAGTAGCTCCTCTAGAATCCGACAGCACGACGGCGTGGTGTCGGTGGCGGTGGAGAACTCCGGCGGAGCTTTGCTAAAGCTACGCGGGAGATATGGAGGAGAGGGGGGCGGCTAGGGTTTGGGAGGGGGTGGCCGGCCACTTCAAGTGGGGCGGCCAGCTTGTGGTCTTGGGGTGGCCGGCCCCCTCCCTTGGCCCCTCATTATATAGGTGGATTCCCAAGAGTTGGTCTCCAAGTCTTCGAATAAGACCCGAACCAAAAACCTTCCATATGGAGGGGAAACCTAGCCAAGCTAGGACTCCCACTAGAGGTGGGAGTTCCACCTCCCATATGGGGGGTTGGCCGGCCCCTAAGGGGAGTCCACTTGGGACTCCTCCCCCACTAGGGTTGGCCGGCCATGGAGGTGGAGTCCCATGTGGACTCCACCTTCCTTGGTGGTTTCTTCCGGACTTTTCTAGAACATTCTAGAACCTTCCATAGAACCTTCCGCGACATTTTAATTCACATAAAATGACATCCTATATATGAATCTTATTCTCCGGACCATTCCGGAACTCCTCATGATGTCCGGGATCTCATCCGGGACTCCGAACAAATATTCGAACTCCATTCCATATTCAAGTACTACCATTTCAACATCCAACTTTAAGTGTGTCACCCTACGGTTCGTGAACTATGCGGACATGGTTGAGTACTCACTCCGACCAATAACCAATAGCGGGATCTGGAGATCCATAATGGCTCCCACATATTCAACGATGACTTTAGTGATCGAATGAACCATTCACATACAATACCAATTCCCTTTGTCATGCGATATTTTACTTATCCGAGGTTTGATCTTCGGTATCACTCTATACCTTGTTCAACCTCGTCTCCTGACAAGTACTCTTTACTCGTACCGTGGTATGTGGTCTCTTATGAACTTATTCATATGCTTGCAAGACATTAGACGACATTCCACCGAGAGGGCCAGAGTATATCTATCCGTCATCGGGATGGACAAATCCCATTGTTGATCCATATGCCTCAACTCATACTTTCCGGATACTTAATCCCACCTTTATAGCCACCCATTTACGCAGTGGTGTTTGGTGTAATCAAAGTACCTTTTCGGTATAAGTGATTTACATGATCTCATGGTCATAAGGACTAGGTAACTATGTATCGAAAGCTTATAGCAAATAACTTAATGACGAGATCTTATGCTACGCTTAATTGGGTGTGTCCATTATATCATTCATATAATGACATAACCTTGTTATTAATAACATCCAATGTTCATGATTATGAAACTAATCATCCATTAATCAACAAGCTAGTTTAAGAGGCATACTAGGGACTTCTTGTTGTCTACATATCACACATGTACTAATGTTTCGGTTAATACAATTATAGTCATGATATATAAACATTTATCATAAACATAAAGATATAAATAATAACCACTTTATTATTGCCTCTAGGTCATATCTCCTTCAGGTACTAAGCGAATTAAATTGAATGATAATTCTACTTATATGTGGCACTGTCGTCTTGGTCATATTGGAGTGAAACGCATGAAGAAACTCCATACTGATGGATTACTTGAATCACTTGACTTTGAGTCACTTGATAGATGCGAAGCATGTCTAATGGGAAAAATGACTAAGACTCCATTTTCTGGTATGATGGAGCGAGCTACTGACTTATTGGAAATCATACATACCGATGTATGCAGACCAATGAGTGTAGCATCGCGCGGTGGTTATCGTTATGTTTAAACCTTCACAGATGATCTGAGTAGATATGGGTATATCTATTTCATGAAACATAAATCCAAAACTTTCGAGAAGTTTAAGGAATTCCAAAGTGAAGTAGAAAATCAACGTAACAAGAAGATTAAATTTCTACGATCTGATCGTGGAGGTGAATATCTGAGTTATGAGTTTGGCATGCATTTAAAGAAATGCGGAATACTTTCACAATTGACACCGCCGGGAACACCACAACGAAACGGTGTGTCCGAACATCGTAATCGAACTCTCTTAGATATGGTTCGTTCTATGATGTCTCTAACTGATTTGCCGTTATCATTTTGGAGTTATGCATTAGAGACAGCCGCATTCACTTTAAATAGAGCACCATCAAAATCCGTAGAAACGACACCGTATGAATTATGGTTTAATAAGAAGCCTAAGCTGTCGTTCCTTAAAGTTTGGGGTTGCGAAGCCTATGTAAAGAAGTTACAACCGGACAAGCTAGAACCCAAAACGGAGAAATGCGTCTTCATAGGATACCCTAAGGAAACTATAGGGTACACTTTCTATCACAAATCCGAAGGCAAAATCTTTGTTGCTAAGAACGGAACCTTTCTTGAGAAAGAATTTCTCACTAAAGAAGTGACTGGAAGAAAAGTAGAACTCGATGAGATTGATGAATCTATACTCGTTGATCGTAATAGCGCAAGATCGGGAAGTTGTACCTGTACCGCCTACACCGACAACAGAGGAAGCTAATGATAATGATCATGAAACTTCGAACGAGGAAACTACTGAACCTCGCAGATCGACAAGGGAACGTGCCACTCCTGATTGGTATGATCCTTGTCTAAATGTCATGATTGTGGATAACAATGATGAGGACCCTGCGACGTATGAAGAAGCGATGATGAGCCCAGATGCCAACAAATGGCAAGAAGCCATGAAATCCGAAATGGGATCCATGTATGATAACAAAGTATGGACTTTGGTAGATTTACCTGATAGCCGAAAGGCTGTCGAAAATAAATGGATCTTCAAGAGAAAAACAGATGCTGATGGTAATATTACTGTCTATAAAGCTCGACTTGTCGCAAAGGGTTTCCGACAAATTCAAGGAGTTGACTACGATGAGACTTTCTCACCTGTAGCGAAGCTAAAATCTGTGAGGATTTTGTTAGCAATAGCTGCATTTTTCGATTACGAGATTTGGCAGATGGATGTCAAAACGGCGTTCCTTAATGGAGACATTGAGGAAGAGTTGTATATGGTACAACCCAAAGGTTTTGTCGATCCTAAAAATGCTGACAAAGTATGCAAACTTCAGCGTTCAATCTATGGACTGAAGCAAGCATCAAGAAGTTGGAACCGACGCTTTGATAAGGTGATCAAAGACTTCGGGTTTATACAGTGTCATGGAGAGGCCCGTATTTAGAAGAAAGTGAGTGGGAGCTCTGTAGCATTCCTGATATTATATGTAGATGACATATTATTGATTGGGAATGATATAGAACTATTAAGCAGTGTAAAAGGTTATTTGAATAATAGTTTTCCAATGAAAGACCTTGGTGAAGCATCGTATATATTAGGCATCATGATTTATAGAGATAGATCAAGACGCCTAATAGGGCTATCACAAAATACATATCTGGACAAGATTCTAAAGAAGTTTAGAATGGACGAAAGTAAGAAAGGGGTTCTTACCTATGTTACCAGGCAAGGTCTTGAGTAAGACTCAAGGACCGGCTACGGCAGAAGAAAGAGAAAGGATGAGTAATATCCCCTATGCCTCGGCAGTAGGATCTATCATGTATACCATGCTATGTACTAGACCGGATATAGCGCATGCTATTAGTTTGACTAGCAGATATCAAAGTGATCCAGGAATGGAACACTGGACAACGGTCAAGAATATCCTGAAGTATTTGAAAAGAACTAAGGATATGTTTCTTTGTTATGGAGGTGACCAAGAGCTCGTTGTAAGTGGTTACACCGATGCAAGTTGGAACACTGATCCTGATGACTCTAAGTCACAGTCTGGGTACGTGTTTATATTGAATGGTGCTGCAGTAAGTTGGGCAAGCTCGAAGCAGTGCACGGTGGCGAAGTCTTCAACAGAATCAGAGTACATAGCGGCTTCAGAGGCTTCATCAGAAGCGGTATGGATGAAGAGGTTCATTGTAGAGCTCGGTGTGGTTCCTAGTGCATTGGACCCATTAATCATCTACTGTGATAATATGGGTGCCATCGCCAATGCACAAGAGCCAAGGTCACACAAGAGGCTGAATCATATCAAGCTGCGTTACCACTCGATTCGCGAGTACATCGATGATGGAGAAGTAAAAATTTGCAAAGTACACACTGATCTGAATGTAGCAGATCCGTTGACTAAAGCTCTCCCTAGGGCAAAGCATGACCAACACCAGAATGCCATGGGTGTTAGGTATATTACAATGTAATCTAGATTATTGACTCTAGTGCAAGTGGGAGACTGAAGGAGATATGCCCTAGAGGCAATAATAAAGTGGTTATTATTTATATCTTTATGTTTATGATAAATGTTTATATATCATGCTATAATTGTATTAACCGAAACATTAGTACATGTGTGATATGTAGACAACAAAGAGTCCCTAGTATGCCTCTTAACTAGCTTGTTGATTAATGGATGATTAGTTTCATAATCATGAACATTGGATGTTATTAATAACAAGGTTATATCATTATATGAATGATGTAATGGACACACCCAATTAAGCGTAGCATAAGATCACGTCATTAAGTTATTTGCTATAAGCTTTTGATACATAGTTACCTAGTCCTTATGACCATGAGATCATGTAAATCACTTATACCGGAAAGGTACTTTGATTACACCAAACGCCACTGCGTAAATGGGTGGTTATAAAGGTGGGATTAAGTATCCGGAAAGTATGAGTTGAAGCATATGGATCAACAGTGGGATTTGTCCATCCCGATGACGGATAGATATACTCTGGCCCTCTCGGTGGAATGTCGTCTAATGTCTTGCAAGCATATGAATAAGTTCATAAGAGACCACATACCACGGTACGAGTAAAGAGTACTTGTCAGGAGATGAGGTTGAACAAGGTATAGAGTGATACCGATGATCAAACCTCGGACAAGTAAAATATCGCGTGACAAAGGGAATTGGTATCGTATGTGTATGGTTCATTCGATCACTAAAGTCATCGTTGAATATGTGGGAGCCATTATGGATCTCCAGATCCCGCTATTGGTTATTGGTCGGAGTAAGTACTCAACCATGTCCGCATAGTTCACGAACCGTAGGGTGACACACTTAAAGTTGGATGTTGAAATGGTAGAACTTGAATATGGAATGGAGTTCGAATATTTGTTTGGAGTCCCGGATGAGATCCCGGACATTACAAGGAGTCCCGGAATGGTCCGGAGAATAAGATTCATATATAGGAAGTCATTTTATGTGAATTAAAATGATCCGGAATGTTCTATGGAAGGTTCTAGAAGGTTCTAGAAAAGTCCGGAAGAAACCACCAAGGAAGGCGGAGTCCCGGTGGGACTCCACCTCCCATGGCCGGCCAACCCTAAGGGGGAGGAGTCCCAAGTGGACTCCCCAAGGGGGGCCGGCCACCCCCTCCCAAGAAAGGTGGGATTCCCACCTCTAGTGGGAGTCCTAGCTTGGGTAGGTTTCATGTGTTATAGAAGGTTTTGGTTTGGGGTCTTATTCGAAGACTTGTAGACCAACTCTTGGGTGTTCCACCTATATAATGAGGGCCAAGGGGAGGGGGCCGGCCACCCCAACAACACCAAGGTGGCCGCACCACCTAGATGGCCGGCGCCCCCCTCTCCCAAACCCTAGCGGCCTCTCTCCTCCACCACATCCCGCACGCTTAGCGAAGCTCCGCCGGATTTCTCCACCACCACCGACACCACGCCGTCGTGCTATCGGATTCAAGAGGAGCTACTACTTCCGCTGCCCGCTGGAACGGGAGGTGGACGTCGTCTTCATCAACAACCGAACGTGTGACCGAGTACGGAGGTGCTGCCTGATACGTCTCCGACGTATCGATAATTTCTTATGTTCCATGCCACATTATTGATGATATCTACATGTTTTATGCATACTTTATGTCATTATTATGCGTTTTCCGGAACTAACCCATTGACGAGATGCCGAAGGGCCAGTTGCTGTTTTCTGCTGTTTTTGGTTTCAGAAATCCTAGTAAGGAAATATTCTCGGAATCGGACGAAATCAACGCCCAGCATCCTATTTTTCCACGAAGCTTCCAGAACACCCGAGAGTCGCCAGAGGGGAGCCCTGGTGGGCCCAGGAGGTAGGCCGGCACGGCCCAGGCCGTGGCCGCGCCGCCCTATCATCTCACCGCCTCTTCGACCCTCTGACTCCGCCTCTTCGCCTATTTAAGCCCCCTCGACCTAAAACCTCGAGACGAAAAAAGCCACGGTACGAGAAACCTTCCAGAGCCGCCACCATCGCGAAGCCAAGATCTGGGGGACAGGACTCTCTGTTCCGGCATGCCGCCGGGACGGGGAAGTGCCCCCGGAAGGCTTCTCCATCGACACCACCGCCATCTTCATCAACGCTGCTGTCTCCCATGAGGAGAGAGTAGTTCTCCATCGAGGCTAAGGGCTGTACCGATAGCTATGTGGTTAATCTCTCTCCTATGTACTTCAATACAATAATCTCATGAGCTGCCTTACATGATTGAGATTCATATGATGATGCTTGTAATCTAGATGTCATTATGCTAGTCAAGTGGATTTTACTTATGTGATCTCCGGAGACTCCTTGTCCCACGTGTGTAAAGGTGACAGTGTGTGCACCGTGTGGGTCTCTTAGGCTATATTTCACAGAATACTTATTCACTGTTATGAATGGCATAGTGAAGTGCTTATTTATATCTCTTTATGATTGCAATGTGTTTTGTATCACAATTTATCTATGTGCTACTCTAGCGATGTTATTAAAGTAGTTTATTCCTCTTGCACGGTGTAATGGTGACAGTGTGTGCATCGTGTTAGTACTTGGCGTAGGCTATGATTGTGATCTCTTGTAGATTATGAAGTTAACTATTGCTATGATAGTATTGATGTGATCTATGCCTCCTTTCGTAGCGTGAAGGTGACAGTGTGCATGCTATGTTAGTACTTGGTTTGGTTATGTTGATCTGTCATGCACTCTAAGGTTATTTAAATATGAACATCGAATATTGTGGAGCTTGTTAACTCCGGCATTGAGGGTTCATGTAATCCTACACAGTTAGTGGTGTTCATCATCCAACAAGAGAGTGTAGAGTCTAGCATCTATTTATTTATTCTGTTATGTGATCAATGTTGAGAGTGTCCACTAGTGAAAGTATAATCCCTAGGCCTTGTTCCTAAATACTGCTATCGCTGCTTGTTTAATGTTCTACTGCATCTGTACTGTCCGCAATAATACCACCATCAACTACACGCCAGCAAGCACTTTTCTGGTGCCGTTACTACTGCTCATATTTATTCATACCACATGTATTTCACTATCTCTTCGCCGAACTAGTGCACCTATTAGGTGTGTTGGGGACACAAGAGACTTCTTGCTTTGTGGTTGCAGGGTTGCATGAGAGGGATATCTTTGACCTCTTCCTCCCTGAGTTCGATAAACCTTGGGTGATCCACTTAAGGGAAACTTGCTGCTGTTCTACAAATCTCTGCTCTTGGAGGCCCAACACTGTCTACAAGAATAGAAGCTCCCGTAGATATCAAGCACTTTTCTGGCACCATTGCCGGGGACCTGAAGGAACAAGCTTTCCTCCCTCGTCAACTACGCGCCAAGTACTTTTCTGGCGCCGTTGCCGGGGAGGAAAGGTAAAAGGCTCTCATACTCCGGTCCCAGGTAAAGTACTTTTCTGGCGCCATTGTGTTTGTGCTCGAAGCTATTTCCTTTAGATCCTGCAATTGCATCTTTTTGTTTCTTGTTTACACTAGTTAGGCATAATGGAAAACAACAAAAATATGAGAGATCTTTATGAACTTTATCTTGAATTAGGACATGATGTGTTTGAAGAGAGAATTAAAAAACCCATGGAACTTTATATGCATGCTAATGGGAATGTTATTAATATGAATGCTTTGAACACTATTGTTGCTAATGCTATGGAAAATTCTAAGCTTGGGGAAGCTGGTTTTGATGAGCATGATCTTTTTAGTCCCCCAAGCATGGAGGAGAAAATTTACTTTGATGATACTTTGCCTCCTATTTATGATGATTATAATGATAGTAGCCTTTTGGTGCCACCCACTATGGAGAGTACATTTTATGATGATTATACTATACCTCCTACACTTGATGAGAATAATAATGATAGCTACTTTGTTGAATTTGCTCCCACTACAACTAATAAAATTGATTATGCTTATGTTGGGAGTAGTAATAATTTTATGCATGAGACTCATGATAAGAATGCTTTATGTGATAGTTATATTGTTGAGTTTGCTCATGTTGATACTGAAAGTTATTATGAGAGAGGAAAATATGGTTGTAGAAATCTTCATGTTACTAAAACACCTCTCTATGTGCTGAAATTTTTGAAACTACACTTGTTTTATCTTCCTGATCTTGTCACTTTGCTCTTCATGAATTTATTTGTGTACAAGATTCCTTTTCATAGGAAGCATGTTAGGCTTAAATGTGTTTTGAATTTTCCTCTTGATGCTCTCTTTTGCTTCAACTACTATTTCTTGCGAGTGCATCATTAAAACTGCTGAGCCCATCTTAATGGCTAAAAAGAAAGAACTTCTTGGGAGATAACCCATGTGTTTATTTTGCTACAGTACCTCTATTTTATATTTGAGTCTTGGAAGTTGTTACTACTGTAGCAACCTCTCCTTATCTTATTTTATTGCATTGTTGTGCCAAGTAAAGTCTTTGATAGTAAGGTTCATACTAGATTTGGATTACTACGCAGAAACAGATTTCTTTGCTGTCACGAATCTGGGAAAAATTCTTTGTAGGTAACTCAGAAAATTATGCCAATTTATGTGAGTGATCCTCAGATATGTACGCAACTTTCATTCAATTTGAGCATTTTCATTTGAGCAAGTCTGGTGCCTCAATAAAATTCTTCTTTACGGACTGTTCTGTTTTGACAGATTCTGCCTTTTATTTCGCATTGCCTCTTTTGCTATGTTGGATGGATTTCTTTGTTCCATTAACTTTCAGAAGCTTTGGGCAATGTCCAGAAGTGTTAAGAATGATTGTGTCACCTCTGAACATGTAAATTTTTGATTATGCACTAACCCTCTAATGAGTTTGTTTCGAGTTTGGTGTGGAGGAAGTTTTCAAGGATCAAGAGAGGGAGATGATACAATATGATCAAGAAGAGTGAAAGCTCTAAGCTTGGGGATGCCCCGGTGGTTCACCCCTGCATATATCAAGAAGACTCAAGCGTATAAGCTTGGGGATGCCCAAGGCATCCCCTTCTTCATCGACAACATTATCAGGTTCCTCCCCTGAAACTATATTTTTATTCCATCACATCTTATGTGCTTTGCTTGGAGCGTCGGTTTGTTTTTGTTTTTGTTTTGTTTGAATAAAATGGATCCTAGCATTCATTGTGTGGGAGAGAGACACGCTCCGCTGTAGCATATGGACAAGTATGTCTTTAGGCTTTACTCATAATATTCATGGCGAAATTTCTTCTTCGTTAAATTGTTATATGGTTGGAATTGGAAAATGCTACATGTAGTAATTTGCTAAAATGTCTTGGATAATGTGATACTTGGCAATTGTTGTGCTCATGTTTAAGCTCTTGCATCATATGCTTTGCACCCATTAATGAAGAAATACATAGAGCATGCTAAAATTTGGTTTGCATATTTGGTCTCTCTAAAGTCTAGATAATTTCTAGTATTGAGTTTGAACAACAAGGAAGACGGTGTAGAGTCTTATAATGTTTACAATATGTCTTTTATGTAAGTTTTGCTGCACCGCTTCATCCTTGTGTCTGTTTGAAATAAACCTTGCTAGCCTCTACCTTGTATCGAGAGGGAATACTTCTCATGCATCCAAATACTTGAGCCAACCACTATGCCATTTGTGTCCACCATACCTACCTACTACATGGTATTTCTCCGCCATTCCAAAGTAAATTGCTTGAGTGCTACCTTTAAACAATTCAAAATTTATTACCTCTGATTTGTGTCAATGTTTTATAGCTCATGAGGAAGTATGTGGTGTTTATCTTTCAATCTTGTTGGGCAACTTTCACCAATGGACTAGTGGCTTCATCCGCTTATCCAATAATTTTGCAAAAAGAGCTGGCAATGGGATTCCCAGTCCCAAATTAATTAACAAAAATAGACACTCCTCCATGGTATGTGATTGTTGGACGGCACCCGAAGGATTCGGTTAGCCATGGCTTGAGAAAGCAAAGGTGGGGAGGAGTGTTATCATAATAAAACTAAAATAAAAAGGCACTCCTTCATGGTATGAGATTGTTGGCAGGCACCCGAGGATTCGGTTAGCCATGGTTTGTGAAAGAAAGGTTGGAAGGAGTGCCACTCAAAAATAAAATAAAATGGGAGCCGCTCTTTGAAGGTTTGTCTGGCAAGGGGGTTAGAGTACCCACTACCATTCGTTGACAACAACAAACACCTCTCAAAATTTTACTTTTATGATCTCTATATGTTTTCAAAACCAAAGCTCTAGCACAAATATAGCAATCGATGCTTTCCTCTTTGAAGGACCATTCTTTTACTTTTATGTTGAGTCAGTTCACCTATTTCTCTCCACCTCAAGAAGCAAACACTTGTGTGAACTGTGCATTGATTCCTACATACTTGCATATTGCACTTGTTATATTACTTTACATTGACAATATCCATGAGATATACATGTTATAAGTTGAAAGCAACCGCTGAAACTTCATCTTCCTTTGTGTTGCTTCAATACCTTTACTTTGAATTATTGCTTTATGAGTTAACTCTTATGCAAGACTTATTGATGCTTGTCTTGAAAGTACTATTCATGAAAAGTCTTTGCTATATGATTCATTTGTTTACTCATGTCATTTACATTGTTTTGATCGCTGCATTCATTACATATGCTTACAATAGTATGATCAAGGTTATGATGGCATGTCACTCCAGAAATTATCTTTGTTATCGTTTACCTGCTCGGGACGAGCAGAAACTAAGCTTGGGGATGCTGATACGTCTCCGACGTATCGATAATTTCTTATGTTCCATGCCACATTATTGATGATATCTACATGTTTTATGCATACTTTATGTCATTATTATGCGTTTTCCGGAACTAACCTATTGACGAGATGCCGAAGGGCCAGTTGCTATTTTCTGCTGTTTTTGGTTTCAGAAATCCTAGTAAGGAAATATTCTCGGAATCGGACGAAATCAACGCCCAGCATCCTATTTTTCCACGAAGCTTCCAGAACACCCGAGAGTCGCCAGAGGGGAGCCCTGGTGGGCCCAGGATGTAGGCCGGCGCGGCCCAGGCCCTGGCCGCGCCGCCCTATCATCTCACCGCCTCTTCGACCCTCCGACTCCGCCTCTTCGCCTATTTAAGCCCCCTCGACCTAAAACCTCGAGACGAAAAAAGCCACGGTACGAGAAACCTTCCAGAGCCGCCGCCATCGCGAAGCCAAGATCTGGGGGACAGGACTCTCTGTTCCGGCACGCCGCTGGGACGGGGAAGTGCCCCCGGAATGCTTCTCCATCGACACCACCGCCATCTTCATCAACGCTGCTGTCTCCCATGAGGAGGGAGTAGTTCTCCATCGAGGCTAAGGGCTGTACCGGTAGCTATGTGGTTAATCTCTCTCCTATGTACTTCAGTACAATAATCTCATGAGCTGCCTTACATGATTGAGATTCATATGATGATGCTTGTAATCTAGATGTCATTATGCTAGTCAAGTGGATTTTACTTATGTGATCTCCGGCGACTCCTTGTCCCACGTGTGTAAAGGTGACAGTGTGTGCACCGTGTGGGTCTCTTAGGCTATATTTCACAGAATACTTATTCACTGTTATGAATGGCATAGTGAAGTGCTTATTTATATCTCTTTATGATTGCAATGTGTTTTGTATCACAATTTATCTATGTGCTACTCTAGCGATGTTATTAAAGTAGTTTATTCCTCCTGCACGGTGTAATGGTGACAGTGTGTGCATCGTGTTAGTACTTGGCGTAGGCTATGATTGTGATCTCTTGTAGATTATGAAGTTAACTATTGCTATGATAGTATTGATGTGATCTATGCCTCCTTTCGTAGCGTGAAGGTGACAGTGTGCATGCTATGTTAGTACTTGGTTTGGTTATGTTGATCTGTCATGCACTCTAAGGTTATTTAAATATGAACATCGAATATTGTGGAGCTTGTTAACTCCGGCATTGAGGGTTCGTGTAATCCTACACAGTTAGTGGTGTTCATCATCCAACAAGAGAGTGTAGAGTCTAGCATCTATTTATTTATTCTGTTATGTGATCAATGTTGAGAGTGTCCACTAGTGAAAGTATAATCCCTAGGCCTTGTTCCTAAATACTGCTATCGCTGCTTGTTTACTGTTCTACTGCATCTGTACTGTCCGCAATAATACCACCATCAACTACACGCCAGCAAGCACTTTTCTAGTGCCGTTACTACTGCTCATATTTATTCATACCACCTGTATTTCACTATCTCTTCGCCGAACTAGTGCACCTATTAGGTGTGTTGGGGACACAAGAGACTTCTTGCTTTGTGGTTGCAGGGTTGCATGAGAGGGATATCTTTGACCTCTTCCTCCCTGAGTTCGATAAACCTTGGGTGATCCACTTAAGGGAAACTTGCTGCTGTTCTACAAACCTCTGCTCTTGGAGGCCCAACACTGTCTACAAGAATAGAAGCTCCCGTAGACATCACTGCCCATTCGTGGCGCCGTGATCAAGATCTTCTACGCGCTTTTGCAAGAGGCAAGTGAACGTCTACCGCAGCAACAAGAGCCTCATCTTGTAGGCTTTGGAATCTCTTCAAGGGTGAGACTCGATAATCCCCTCGTTGCTACCGTCTTCTAGATTGCATCTTGGCTTGGATTGCGTGTTCGCGGTAGGAAATTTTTTGTTTTCTATGCAATGTTATCCTACAAAATCCTCACAGATTTTAGCTTCGGTACAGGTGAGAAAGTCTCATCGTAGTCAACTCCTTGAATTTGTCGGAAACCCTTTGCGACAAGTCGAGCTTTATAGACAGTAATATTACCATCAGCATCTGTTTTTCTCTTGAAGATCCATTTATTCTCGACAGCCTTGCGGCTATCAGGTAAGTCTACCAAAGTCCACACTTTGTTATCATACATGGATCCCATTTCGGATTTCATGGCTTCTTGCCATTTGTTGGAATCTGGGCTCATCATCGCTTCTTCATACGTCGCAGGGTCCTCATCATTGTTGTCCACAATCATGACATTTAGACAAGGATCATACCAATCAGGAGTGGCACGTTCCCTTGTCGATCTGCGAGGTTCAGTAGTTTCCTCATTCGAAGTTTCATGATCATTATCATTAGCTTCCTACTCTGATCAACGAGTAAAGATTCATCAATCTCATCGAGTTCTACTTTTCTTCCAGTCACTTCTTTAGTGAGAAATTCTTTCTCAAGAAAAGTTCCGTTCTTAGCAACAAAGATTTTGCCTTCGGATTTGTGATAGAAAGTGTACCCTATAGTTTCCTTAGGGTATCCTATGAAGACGCATTTCTCCGCTTTGGGTTCTAGCTTGTCCGGTTGTAACTTCTTTACATAGGCTTCGCAACCCCAAACTTTAAGGAACGACAGCTTAGGTTTCTTATTAAACCATAATTCATACGGTGTCATTTCTACGGATTTTGATGGTGCTCTATTTAAAGTGAATGCGGTTGTCTCTAATGCATAACTCCAAAATGATAACGGCAAATCAGTAAGAGACATCATAGAACGAACCATATCTAAGAGAGTTCGATTACGACGTTCGGACACACCGTTTCGTTGTGGTGTTCCCGGTGGTGTCAATTGTGAAAGTATTCCTCATTTCTTTAAATGCATGCCAAACTCATAACTCAGATATTCACCTCCGGGATCAGATCGTAGAAATTTAATCTTCTTGTTGCGTTGATTTTCTACTTCACTTTGGAATTCCTTAAACTTCTCGAAAGTTTCAGATTTATGTTTCATGAAATAGATATACCCATATCTTCTCAGATCATCTGTGAAGGTTAGAACATAACGATAACCACCGCGCGATGCTACACTCATTGGTCCGCACACATCGGTATGTATGATTTCCAATAAGTCAGTAGCTCGCTCCATCATACTAGAAAATGGAGTCTTAGTCATTTTTCCCATTAGACATGCTTCGCATCTATCAAGTGACTCAAAGTCAAGTGATTCAAGTAATCCATCGGTATGGAGTTTCTTCATGCGTTTCACTCCAATATGACCAAGACGACGGTGCCACATATAAGTTTATTCTTTAGTTCCTGTTTCGAGTTACAGATATGAGCAACCGAACCAGTATCAAATACCCAGGTACTAGAATGAGAACCAGTGAGATAAACATCTATAACATGTATATCAGATATACCTTCTTTCTTCTTCTTGACAAGGCCGCTCTTCAGATCAGCCAGATACTTGGAGCAATTACGCTTCCAGTGTCCCTTCTCCTTGCAGTAATAGCACTCAGCATCAGGCTTAGGGCCGTTCTTAGGTTTCATAGGAGGCGTGGCAGCTTTCTTGCCACCCTTCTTGAATTTTCCCTTAGACTTGCCCTGTTTCTTGAAACTGGTGGTCTTGTTGACCATCAACACTTGGTGTTCTTTCTTGATCTCAATCTCAGCAGCTTTTAGCATGCCAAAGAGTTCAGGTAACTCCTTGTTCATGTTCTGCATATTGTAGTTCATCACAAAGTTCTTGTAACTTGGTGGCAGTGATTGAAGGACACGATTAATCCCCAGTCTGTTAGGAATCACTATTCCCAAGTCACTGAGTTTCTTCGCATGCCCGGTCATGGCGAGCATGTGCTCACTAACGGAGCTGCCTTCTTCCATCATGCAGCTGAAGAAGTGTTTCGATGCTTCATAGCATTCCACGGCCGCATGAGTTTCAAATATAGCTTTCAGCTCATT
Source organism: Lolium perenne (assembly GCF_019359855.2). Classification (NCBI taxonomy): domain Eukaryota; kingdom Viridiplantae; phylum Streptophyta; class Magnoliopsida; order Poales; family Poaceae; genus Lolium; species Lolium perenne. The sequence goes on from NC_067247.2 coordinate 316,896,071, forward strand.
GACCAATTCATGAGGATCGTGGTGCTCAAAACGTTTTTGAAGATCGGCTTCCAGACTGCACAGGAGGGAAAACTGAACTTGAGAGTACCGAGTTTTCCGAGTTGCGTAAACATTCTTTACTTCATCGGTTTCAGTTTCTGCAGGAGGGTCACCTAGCGGTGCATCAAGCACAAATTGCAGATTTCCGCCAGAGAGGAAGATCCTCACATGACGGAACCAGTCGGTGAAGTTGCTACCGTTGCTCTTAAGCTTTTCTTTCTCTAGGAACTGGTTAAAATTGATTGGGGACGCCATCTCTACAACATATATTTGCAAAAGTTTAGACTAAGTTTATGACAAATTGAGTTCAAATTTTAATTCAACATAATTAAAAATCTAGGTGAACTCCCACTCAAAACAATATCCCTCGCATTGTCTTAGTGATCACACGAACCAAATCCACCGCACCTAAGTCCGATCATCACGAGACAAGGTGTGATTTCAATGGCGAACACTCAAAGTGTTCATCATATCAACCATATGATTCATGCTCTACCTTTCGGTATCACGTGTTCCGAGACCATGTCTGTACATGCTAGGCTCGTCAAGGCCACCTTAGTATCTGCATGTGCAAAACTGGCTTGCACCCGTTGTATGCACTTGTTGATTCTATCACACACGATCATCACGAGATGCTTCGAAATGACAAGTCTTGGCAACGGTGCTACTAAGGATGAACACTTTATTATCTTGAGATTTTAGTGAGGGATCATCTTATAATGCTACCGTCGCGATCTAAGCAAAATAAGATGCATAAAAGGATTAACATCACATGCAGTTCATATGTGATATGATATGGCCCTTTTGTCTTTGCGCCTTTGATCTTCATCTCCAAAGCACGGACATGATCTCCATCATCTTCGGGCATGATCTCCATCATCGTCGGCGTAGCGTCAAGGTCAATGGCGCCGTCTTCATGATTGTCCTCCATGTAGCAACTATTACAACTACTTTGAAATACTACTCAACATGAAATTTAAAGACAACCATAAGGCTCCTGCCGGTTGCCACAATACAATAATGATCATCTCATACATATTCATCATCACATTATGGCCATATCACATCACCAAACCCTGCAAAAACAAGTTAGACGTCTCTAATTTGGTTTGCATGTTTTACGTGGTTTAGGGTTTTCGATAGAGATCTAATCTACCTATGAACATGAACCACAACGTTGATACTAATGTTGTCAATAGAAGAGTAAATTGAATCTTCACTATAGTAGGAGAGACAGACACCCGCAAAGCCTCTTATGCAATACAAGTTGCATGTCGAACGAGGAACAAGTCTCATGAACGCGGTCATGTAAAGTTAGTCCGAGCCGCTTCATCCCACTATGCCACAAAGATGCAAAGTACTCAAACTAAAGATAACAAGAGCATCAACGCCCACAAAAACATTGTGTTCTACTTGTGCAACCATCTATGCATAGACACGGCTCTGATACCACTGTAGGGATTCGTTGCATAGAAAACAAAAAATTTCCTACCGCGAACACGCAATCCAAGCCAAGATGCAATCTAGAAGACGGTAGCAACGAGGGGATTATCGAGTCTCACCCTTGAAGAGATTCCAAAACCTACAAGATGAGGCTCTTGTTGCTGGGGTAGACGTTCACTTGCCGCTTGCAAAAGCTCGTAGAAGATCTTGATCACGGCGCCACGAACGGGCAGCACCTCCGTACTCGGTCACACGTTCGGTTGTTGATGAAGACGACGTCCACCTCCCCGTTCCAGCGGGCAGCCGAAGTAGTAGCTCCTCTTGAATCCGGCAGCACGACGGCGTGGTGTCGGTGGTGGTGGAGAAACCCGGCGGAGCTTCGCTAAGCGTGCGGGATGTGGTGGAGGAGAGGGGGCCGCTAGGGTTTGGGAGAGGGGGGCGCCGGCCACTAGGGGGTGCGGCCACCTTGTGGTGTTGGGGTGGCCGGCCCCTCCCCTTGGCCCTCATTATATAGGTGGAACACCCAAGAGTTGGTCTACAAGTCTTCGAATAAGACCCCAAACCAAAACCTTCCATATCACATGAAACCTACCCAAGCTAGGACTCCCACTAGAGGTGGGATTCCCACCCTTCCTTGGGAGGGGGTGGCCGGTCCCCTTAGGGGAGTCCACTTGGGACTCCTCCCCCTTTAGGGTTGACCGGCCATGGTGGTGGAGTCCCTTTGGGACTCCGCCTTCCAAAGTGGTTTCTTCCGGACTTTTCTAGAACCTTCTAGAACCTTCCATAGAACCTTCCGGATCATTTTAAATCTTATAAAATGACTTCCTATATATGAATCTTATTCTCCGGACCATTCCGGAACTCCTCGTGATGTCCGGGATCTCATCCGGGACTCCGAACAAATATTCGAACTCCATTCCATATTCAAGTTCTACCATTTTAACATCCAACCTTAAGTGTGTCACCCTACGGTTCGTGAACTATGCGGACATGGTTGAGTACTCTCTCCAACCAATAACCAATAGTGGGATCTGGAGATCCATAATGGCTCCCACATATTCAACGATGACTTTAGTGATCGAATGAACCATTCACATACGATACCAATTCCCTTTGTCACGCGATATTTTACTTGTCCGAGGTTTGATCATCGGTATCACTCTATACCTTGTTCAACCTCGTCTCCTGACAAGTACTCTTTACTCGTACCGTGGTATGTGGTCTCTTATGAACTTATTCATATGCTTGCAAGACATTAGACGACATTCCACCGAGAGGGCCCAGAGTATATCTATCCGTCATCGGGATGGACAAATCCCACTGTTGATCCATATGCCTCAACTCATACTTTCCGGATACTTAATCCCACCTTTATAACCACCCATTTACGCAGTGGCGTTTGATGTAATCAAAGTACCTTTCTGGTATAAGTGATTTACATGATCTCATGGTCATAAGGACTAGGTAACTATGTATCGAAAGCTTATAGCAAATAACTTAATGACGTGATCTTATGCTACGCTTAATTGGGTGTGTCCATTACATCATTCATATAATGATATAACCTTGTTATTAATAACATCCAATGTTCATGATTATGAAACTAATCATCCATTAATCAACAAGCTAGTTAAGAGGCATACTAGGGACTCTTTGTTGTTTACATATCACACATGTATCAATGTTTCGGTTAATACAATTATAGCATGGTATATAAACATTTATCATAAACATAAAGATATATAATAACCACTTTTATTATTGTCTCTTGGGCATATCTCCTTCACCTAGATATTGCCCCTCTCATCTACAACATCTCCATTAGGAAAAAAAAGAATGTCAAGAAGGCCTTGCACAACAATGCTTGGATCTCCAAAATCAATACGAAAGTGGAGATCACCTTTGAGCATATCCGTCAATACATTTCCCTTTGGGTCAACCTTGCGGATGTTACTCTCCAAGAAGACATTGATGATGAGATCTCTTGGAACCTCACCGAAAATTACCAATACACTTCTAAATCGGCCTATAGAGCTCAATTTTTTGGGGGCCACCTCATCTCCAATCGGCCTCTTCGGTTTGGAAGATTTGGGCACTTCTTAAAATCAAGTTCTTCTCGTGGCTCGTGCTTCAAAATCGGCTACAAACTAATGATCGCTTGGAGAGGCGAGGTTGGCCTAATTGCGGGAATTGCCCACTTGCAAACGGGTTTTGGAATCCATAGACCTCCTTGTCAATTGTTGCTATACCATGTGGTTGTGGGGACTCCTCAAGGGGTGGCTCGGCATTCAAGCTCTTGACCTAAATGCATGGCCTATCACCTCTCTTCATTCTTAGTCGGATACGATGACAAAGCGGAAAGATTTGGCCTCTTTCACCATTCTTGTGTCTTGGGAGGTCTCGAATGAAAGGAAGGCTCGGGTTTTGAAGAATAAACACGCGTCGCCGATGGTGCTCTTTCAAAAGATAAAGGTGCATGCTAGGCTTTGGGTTCTTGTGGGTGACAAATGTATGAGTAACTTGATGCCGCGAGAGTAGCGGTTTTTTGTAAAAGTGTTGTAAATGGATTCTTTGTCCAAACTCTACTTCTTAATCAATGGAATAGGGCAAGGCTTTTGCCCTCTTTTTTTTAAAATAAGAATATTGCTTTTGTCTTGCTACCTTTCAAATACATGAAAAATCAAAGCATTAACTTGTAATAAACTTCATGTCCACCTATGAGGTGCAATTCCTTGGTTATACCACCTCCATCATGCATAAAATGGTGGGAAAAGTTTGGGTACCTTCTAAAGCTAAGTTTTTTTTTTGCTTAGCTTCTTACACAAAACCGGATTTGGATTGTTGATCTTTTTCAAAAGAGGGGTTAGCCTAATTGTGGCTTCTGCCCCGCTTTGCAAGCACAAGACGGAATCGGTGTGCCACATTTTCTGTCGATTGCTAATACATCGTCCGTCTTATTTGGAACTACATAAGAGTTTGGATGGGCATCCCTAACATTCAACCAATCCTTTAGATGGGTCACTCGATCAAGCATTGGTGGAGTACCATGACGAGCGGATCTACGCCAAACCGCAAGGCCATCACCTCTCGCAGACTCCTTGTTATTTGGGAGATTTGGAATGAGAGCAATGGGCGGGTCTTCCGCAACAAACATGCACTATCTCTAGACCGAATATATATACAAAAAGATCATCAAAAAAACTATCTCTAGTCTTGTCAGATAAGATTAAGAAAGTGTTATAATCGAGATGCACAATAAACGAAGAACGAAAAATAAAACACTGCAGGAGACACGAGATTTTAACGTGGAAAACCCTTGCAACACACAAGGGAAAAACCACGGGCGCCAGCCAGCAAAAACTTCACTATTTCGGTGGTGTTTACAAACGCCGTGGATGTACAATGATGCGACGAAACCCTAGCGGCGGCTTACAGGGCACTACGGGAAAAACAGGCACTGCCGTGCGGCCTATCATTGCCGTGAGGCACCGCACGGCAAAGAAATCTTTGCCGTGCGCCGAAAGGGGAACTCACGGCAAACAATATACGCACGGTAAAGTTAGAGCGGGGCGCACGGCAAAGTTCATGTGCACGGCAAACTCACCAGTGCCGCACGGCAAAGTAAATGTGCACGGCAAAGTCCATCAAATGCGCACGGCAAAGAATCCAGGATGGCAAAACCAATAAACGACGCACGGCAAAGAAAATATGGTCGGCAAAGGGCCGGGACGTTGCCGTGGGCCACCCTTTGCCGTGCGGCCAGAGAAAGTGCACGGCAAAGCCGCCTTGCCGTGCGACTTCTTCTTTGCCGTGCGCCATACTTCATTTTATTTGTTTTTCTTTCTATTTTATTTCATCTAATACTTTTTTTTTAGTTCTACTTTTTGATGAATATTTATTAGTGTTAATTAAGACAATGTGCAATACAAAATTACTCTCCATGTTCATCCCCCACATATATCAGGGTTTCAGAGCAATTAATACGTACGCGCTTCGGAAAATCTGCTAAGTGTTATCGCCCAAATGTGAGGAAGGTCACACACCGGGGAGCTACTTTTGCACCATTACACCTTGCATCACACTTTGACACATATCATAGGCCCACATGCAAGGTTTGGTGGGGTTCCGGTGCTCCGGCGGTCGTTATCCCCCTCCTCCCCCCAAAACAGCGGAACGTGTGCCCCGGTGGGTCTACCCCCCTAGATTTCTCCGCGCGAGGGTGCACCAATGTAACTTTTCATTCTTTTAGGTTTGTTTAGTACATATACACATGGAGAACCAAAGATTGGGACCCTTTGGCACATATACCAGCAGCTAGAGCCATTATCACACGATCGACGGTGTGCACGGTCTCTGGTTAGGGTTAGGTGTAGGGTTAGGGCTAGGGTTTAGGGGCTAGGGCTAGGGTTTAGGTTAAAGGGTAAGTATTTATGGTTAGGTATAGGTTTAGGGTTTAGGGTTAGGGTTAGGGTTTATGATGCATGGTTCTGCAGCTCCGGTGTCGTGGTTTAGGGATTTAGAGGGGTTTAGGGCTCGAAGCCTCCCCAGTTTAGGGTTTAGGGTTTAGGGGAGCTACTTTTGCACCATTACACCTTGCATCACACTTTGACACATATCATAGGTCCACATGCAAGGTTTGGTGGGGTTCCGGTGCTCCGGCGATCGTTATCCCCCTCCTCCCCCCAAAACAATGGAACGTGTGCCGGCGGGTCTACCCCTAGATTTCTCCGCGAGGGTGCACCAATGTAACTTTTCATTCTTTTAGGTTTGTTTAGTACATATACACATGGAGAACCAAAGATTGGGACCCTTTGGCACATATACCAGCAGCTAGAGCCATTATCACACGATCGACGGTGACTGGTCTCTTGGTTAGGGTTAGGTGTAGGGTTAGGGCTAGGGTTTAGGGGCTAGGGCTAGGGTTTAGGTTAAAGGGTAAGTATTTATGGTTAGGTATAGGTTTAGGGTTTAGGGTTAGGGTTAGGGTTTATGATGCATGGTTCTGCAGCTCCGGCGTCGTGGTTTAGGGATTTAGAGGGGTTTAGGGCTCAAGCCTCCCAGCTTTAGGGTTTAGGGTTTAGGGGAGCTACTTTTGCACCATTACACCTTGCATCACACTTTGACACATATCATAGGTCCACATGCAAGGTTTGGTGGGGTTCCGGTGCTCCGGCGGTCGTTATCCCCCTCCTCCCCCCAAAACAGCGGAACGTGTGCCCCGGCGGGTCTACCCCCTAGATTTCTCCGCGCGAGTGTGCACCAATGTAACTTTTCATTCTTTTAGGTTTGTTTAGTACATATACACATGGAGAACCAAAGATTGGGACCCTTTGGCACATATACCAGCAGCTAGAGCCATTATCACACGATCGACGGTGTGCCTGGTCTACTGGTTAGGGTTAGGTGTAGGGTTAGGGCTAGGGTTTAGGGGCTAGGGCTAGGGTTTAGGTTAAAGGGTAAGTATTTATGGTTAGGTATAGGTTTAGGGTTTAGGGTTTGTGATGCATGGTTCTGCAGCTCCGGCGTCGTGGTTTAGGGATTTAGAGGGGTTTAGGGCTCGAAGCCTCCCCAGTTTAGGGTTTAGGGTTTAGGGGAGCTACTTTTGCACCATTACACCTTGCATCACACTTTGACACATATCATAGGTCCACATGCAAGGTTTGGTGGGGTTCCGGTGCTCCGGCGGTCGTTATCCCCCTCCTCCCCCCAAAACAATGAACGTGTGCCCCGGCGGGTCTACCCCCCTAGATTTCTCCGCGCGAGGGTGCACCAATGTAACTTTTCATTCTTTTAGGTTTGTTTAGTACATATACACATGGAGAACCAAAGATTGGGACCCTTTGGCACATATACCAGCAGCTAGAGCCATTATCACACGATCGACGGTGTGCCTGGTCTACTGGTTAGGGTTAGGTGTAGGGTTAGGGCTAGGGTTTAGGGGCTAGGGCTAGGGTTTAGGTTAAAGGGTAAGTATTTATGGTTATGTATAGGTTTAGGGTTTAGGGTTAGGGTTAGGCTTTATGATGCATGGTTCTGCAGCTCCGGCGTCGTGGTTTAGGGATTTAGAGGGGTTTAGGGCTCGAAGCCTCCCCAGTTTAGGGTTTAGGGTTTAGGGGAGCTACTTTTGCACCATTACACCTTGCATCACACTTTGACACATATCATAGGTCCACATGCAAGGTTTGGTGGGGTTCCGGTGCTCCGGCGGTCGTTATCCCCCTCCTCCCCCCAAAACAGCGGAACGTGTGCCCCGGCGGGTCTACCCCCCTAGATTTCTCCGCGCGAGGGTGCACCAATGTAACTTTTCATTCTTTTAGGTTTGTTTAGTACATATACACATGGAGAACCAAAGATTGGGACCCTTTGGCACATATACCAGCAGCTAGAGCCATTATCACACGATCGACGGTGTGACTGGTCTACTGGTTAGGGTTAGGTGTAGGGTTAGGGCTAGGGTTTAGGGGCTAGGGCTAGGGTTTAGGTTAAAGGGTAAGTATTTATGGTTAGGTATAGGTTTAGGGTTTAGGGTTAGGGTTAGGGTTTATGATGCATGGTTCTGCAGCTCCGGCGTCGTGGTTTAGGGATTTAGAGGGGTTTAGGGCTCGAAGCCTCCCCAGTTTAGGGTTTAGGGTTTAGTGGAGCTACTTTTGCACCATTACACCTTGCATCACACTTTGACACATATCATAGGTCCGCATGCAAGGTTTGGTGGGGTTCCGGTGCTCCGGCGGTCGTTATCCCCCTCCTCCCCCCAAAACAGCGGAACGTGTGCCCCGGCGGGTCTACCCCCCTAGATTTCTCCGCGCGAGTGTGCACCAATGTAACTTTTCATTCTTTTAGGTTTGTTTAGTACATATACACATGGAGAACCAAAGATTGGGACCCTTTGGCACATATACCAGCAGCTAGAGCCATTATCACACGATCGACGGTGTGCCTGGTCTACTGGTTAGGGTTAGGTGTAGGGTTAGGGCTAGGGTTTAGGGGCTAGGGCTAGGGTTTAGGTTAAAGGGTAAGTATTTATGGTTAGGTATAGGTTTAGGGTTTAGGGTTAGGGTTAGGGTTTGTGATGCATGGTTCTGCAGCTCCGGCGTCGTGGTTTAGGGATTTAGAGGGGTTTAGGGCTCGAAGCCTCCCCAGTTTAGGGTATAGGGTTTAGGGGAGCTACTTTTGGACCATTACACCTTGCATCACACTTTGACACATATCATAGGTCCACATGCAAGGTTTGGTGGGGTTCCGGTGCTCCGGCGGTCGTTATCCCCCTCCTCCCCCCAAAACAGCGGAACGTGTGCCCCGGCGGGTCTACCCCCCTAGATTTCTCCGCGCGAGGGTGCACCAATGTAACTTTTCATTATTTTAGGTTTGTTTAGTACATATACACATGGAGAACCAAAGATTGGGACCCTTTGGCACATATACCAGCAGCTAGAGCCATTATCACACGATCGACGGTGTGACTGGTCTACTGGTTAGGGTTAGGTGTAGGGTTAGGGCTAGGGTTTAGGGGCTAGGGCTAGGGTTTAGGTTAAAGGGTAAGTATTTATGGTTAGGTATAGGTTTAGGGTTTAGGGTTAGGGTTAGGGTTTATGATGCATGGTTCTGCAGCTCCGGCGTCGTGGTTTAGGGATTTAGAGGGGTTTAGGGCTCGAAGCCTCCCCAGTTTAGGGTTTAGGGTTTAGGGGAGCTACTTTTGCACCATTACACCTTGCATCACACTTTGACACATATCATAGGTCCACATGCAAGGTTTGGTGGGGTTCCGGTGCTCCGGCGGTCGTTACCCCCTCCTCCCCCCAAACAATGAACGTGTGCCCCGGCGGGTCTACCCCCCTAGATTTCTCCGCGCGAGTGTGCACCAATGTAACTTTTCATTCTTTTAGGTTTGTTTAGTACATATACACATGGAGAACCAAAGATTGGGACCCTTTGGCACATATACCAGCAGCTAGAGCCATTATCACACGATCGACGGTGTGCCTGGTCTACTGGTTAGGGTTAGGTGTAGGGTTAGGGCTAGGGTTTAGGGGCTAGGGCTAGGGTTTAGGTTAAAGGGTAAGTATTTATGGTTAGGTATAGGTTTAGGGTTTAGGGTTAGGGTTAGGGTTTGTGATGCATGGTTCTGCAGCTCCGGCGTCATGGTTTAGGGATTTAGAGGGGTTTAGGGCTCGAAGCCTCCCCAGTTTAGGGTTTAGGGTTTAGGGGAGCTACTTTTGCACCATTACACCTTGCATCACACTTTGACACATATCATAGGTCCACATGCAAGGTTTGGTGGGGTTCCGGTGCTCCGGCGGTCGTTATCCCCCTCCTCCCTCCAAAACGGCGAACGTGTGCCCCGGCGGGTCTACCCCCTAGATTTCTCCGCGCGAGGGTGCACCAATGTAACTTTTCATTCTTTTAGGTTTGTTTAGTACATATACACATGGAGAACCAAAGATTGGGACCCTTTGGCACATATACCAGCAGCTAGAGCCATTATCACACGATCGACGGTGTGACTGGTCTACTGGTTAGGGTTAGGTGTAGGGTTAGGGCTAGGGTTTAGGGGCTAGGGCTAGGGTTTAGGTTAAAGGGTAAGTATTTATGGTTAGGTATAGGTTTAGGGTTAGGGTTAGGGTTTATGGTGCATGGTTCTGCAGCTCCGGCGTCGTGGTTTAGGGATTTAGAGGGGTTTAGGGCTCGAAGCCTCCCCAGTTTAGGGTTTAGGGTTTAGGGGAGCTACTTTTGCACCATTACACCTTGCATCACACTTTGACACATATCATAGGTCCACATGCAAGGTTTGGTGGGGTTCCGGTGCTCCGGCGGTCATTATCCCCCTCCTCCCCCCAAAACAGCGGAACGTGTTCCCCGGCGGGTCTACCCCCCTAGATTTCTCCGCGCGAGTGTGCACTGTAACATACCAAGTTTCAATAAAATGAACCAGAGAGAATTCAAGAATCCAAAATTTGGAGCCAACAAAAACTTTTTCTCATCATATAGGACTATGCATATTAGCTCACCTTATTAAGTTGATTGAGTGTGCTTTGCCATGATGCTTGGTTGTGTGTTACTCTCATCCCAAAACCTTAGCAATGATCACTTGATCACCCTTAGCCAAATAAAAATGAAATATAAAAGATTTTCCAAAAATCCTTTTCACTCTCACATAAGGCCTATGCCATTTTTGCAAATACTTAACCTAGACCACTTTGGCTTGCACCATTGGTTGTAAATGGTTACTAAACACTTTTAAACACTTTTGGAAGTAAAAGAAACTCAAATCAAACCAAAATCAAATTCATTTCCCAAGTCACATGCAATATGGTCACTTGTGCCATTTTTACCCTGATGGCCACTTTGAGCCCCTGGTTTTCTTCTTTCCACTTCTAAACTTTGTCAATTCTTTACACCTCATCCAAGACAACATCAAGCACTTCAACTTTGCCCAAAACCACTGCCCCAAAATCTTTGCCAAATTCAAATGGGAAGCAAGCAAAGTTGGAACTTTTACACATATGTAAGATCATATGCAAAATGTGATTTTGCATATCAATTCCATTTTGACCACCACCACCACCAAAATGCTCCATTTAATATTTGTTTACAACCCACCAAAAAGAATTTCAAAATTCAAAAATCTTTTTCTTGCGGGCATTCTGTCGAACACCTTGCTGGCAGGGTAAAAATTTGAGCCCATACCTCATTTCTACCTTGGACTTGGTCCAACCTTGCCCTCTCTGCACCCTGGAGCCTCCCTCTCACCTCACCACACCATCACCACCACTTGCACTGGTCAAGGAGAGATCAAATAAATCAAACCTTGCCATGCCGTGGCATGGCAAGTCCAATTCATGCCATCCCCTCACCTGGTCGATTCTAGCCTGCACCACCATGTCCACTGGCTCCCTCTCACCCTTCTGAACCTGCTCGTGCCCTCCTTTGACCGAGAGAACGTGTGCACACACCAGCCTCGACGTGCCCAGACACGCCCAGGGACGCCCATGCCACGCCAGAGCGCGCATGGCGCCAGCCCTGGACGCGCCAGAGCGTCAGCCGCCCCGCATCCCTGCGTCACCTCCGCCCTCACACTCACCGCCAGTCGACGCACGACGACCGCCTGCAACGCCTGGACATGGCCCCTGGCCCGCGGGAACGCCGCAGATGACGTGAGCGTCCAAGCCCTTCCGCCATGACCTGCAAGCTTCCATCACGCTCGCCGCCGCTGTAGTGCCTCTTTTTCATCGCCGTCACGCGCGTCATCTTCGCCAGAGCACCAGCGACACGCCGCGCCCATCACTTGCCCCTTGGAGCCCCTGGAACGACGATGCCATCGACGACCGCTACTCCGCTCCACGGCCACCTCCCCCAACTATAAAAGCAGCACCCCTCCTACTGATCTGAGCATGCCACTCACTCCCCCTCATCCTCACAGCACTCCTCGTCCCCTCAATTTCACCAGATAGCCACCACACCGCCGCAATTGCTAGCTCGCTGCCGCCGCCAGTAGCCGAAGCTCGCCGGAGAAGGAGGCCGCCCCAGGACGCGCCGCTGCTTGCAGGCGCCTCCCCATCGACAACAACGTCGCGGCGCACCCCTCCGACGATCGCCGGAGCTCCGACGACCGCTCCGACCCCCTACTGCCGCCGTGCTCGCCTCTGCTTCTCGCCGTCGACGACGACAACCCCTGGCCGTTCGATCATCGCCTGATCCAACGCCCCTCCTTTCCCGTACCGGTTCGGTGAGTAAGTCCCGCTGACGCGTGGCCCCCACGCTGTCAGGCGGCCCGCTGCGCTGGACGCAGTACTGGGCCGGCCCATTTTTTGAATTCAATTTTTGGAAATTAGAAAAATATCTTAATCTGATGCAAACTTTGAAATTCAATAGTGACAAATCTACTCGGCCAAATTTTGCAAACTTTATATTTTTGGAAACCTTAAGAAATTATCTACACAATGCCACTGGATAGAACCCTAGATCTATTGTAAAATTAAAGTGGCAAAATAAACAAGGCAGGGACTTTTCTGTCTTATAATAATTCTTAAAAATCAACCATAAATGCTTTTCAGTAAATTCCACCTCCAATAATTCACTTTTCACTTATACTAATTGTTTCTACAAAAATATGCCATGCTTACTTTGAATGATCATGGTTTAGTTGATCTAAATGACTTTATGGCTATTTCTAGTCAAAGGTATTGTCCAAAACTATTAAGAAATCTTATGAGGGATTTTTCTCTCATTTAAATCTTGTCACCACCAATTCCCAATGAAGTGGAGACTCTGGTTATTTAGGTCCCATAGGAATTGTTGGTGATATTAAATCTTAGATATGCTAGAATTAAATGGTATGAGGTGCTCACCTCATTTAAATCTTTTTCTCCAAATGATAAGTGTGAAGAGGTTGACTTGGGTCAACCTAGGTCACATATTATGCATAAGAGAAATTAAATCTTAATAAGATAATGAGAGGAAATTATTTCTCTGAATAATTCAAAGTAACATTTAAGATTAGTATGAGAGGAAATTATTTTTCTCAATTAATAAGAAAAAACACATCCACCAACATAATAGTAATATGTGATGCTAGTTAAGTGTGTGAACCATGTTTGTGCCTAGTTTAATAAATTAGTTTGGTGTGATGATTGTGTACTCCGTATTCGTATTTTTAGACGCTAGTACCGAGGAGTACCAGGAGGAGGAGGAGGTCTACTTCCAAGGAGAAGAAGACCACTTTGACCAGTTTCCCAACCAAGGCAAGATAATACTCTTGCAAAGTGCAAAGCTCACCCTGAGCAAGGCATTACCCCATTTACTTTATGCTTATGATCCTACTTTCCCAGTTTTACTTTACCAACTTTATTTACCTTTGTTTTATCAAAGTACCTTTGATTTATAATTTCATCAAGTTAGTATGGAGTTAGTACAAGAGTATCAAACTTAGCCTAGAAGCAAAGCAAATACTTAGCACCCCTCATACATAGTTGCTAGTGCTAAATTTTAAAATGACTACTCTAGATGGGAACATGTGTTGATGAAATGATGATGGTGAAAACCTTGGAATGATTAGTCATTTCCATTGAAAGATTTTGAAGGTGAATATGACACTGAAGTTGACTTGGTGACTTTGGTTAAAAACTGATGATTGAGTTGGATGCGATACCATTCCAATTTTTGAGTACCCCCACAATACCTGATTATGGGTAGGGCTTAGCTGGAAATTTATGTGTCTTAGTATGGGTTCCCTCTAAACAAGCGTCATCGGGGTTATGCCGAAAGCTGCCTCTACAACAAAAGATATGATGTGATATGACGTGATATGAGGTGAATGTCCGGCCCAAGCCCTGTGCAGTTCCCGGGTTAACAGTTGGTTTTCACCGGGAGGCCAAGCTCATGGGGAGAGGTGCCTATACTAGGGTGTGTAAGTGAAAGGTTAACGGTTGATGATCCGCGCATCGAGTTACGATTATTCAGTGGTTTTATCCCTGACGGATGTAATCAAATGTTGTGGCACAAGTGTGCGACCTCTGCAGAGTGTAGAACTATTCGAATAGCCGCGTCCGCGGATATGGACAATTGGAAAGGCCATTCTGTTTCCGTCATCAGAATTTATATCTTTGTGACTGGTGTTTTTGAACTTGAACTTGAAGGGGGACTTTGACTTTGTATCACAACAGAGTTGTGGGAATGACACTAATGTTCCCACTTGAGTTAGTTAGCACATGGGGAGTTGTTTACAAAAGTGTTTATGAAATAAAATTGGCTTTATGCAAATAACCTTAGAGCTTAGAACACCTTCAATAGTAATGTTAGTACTTACATTAGTATTAGATTGCGAGTACATAAAGTACTCACGGCTTTGTCCCTGGCTATTCAAATGGCCAGAATATGAAGCCGAGCAGCAGTACGAGGATGACGAGCAGCAGGACGTCTACCACAACTAGGAGCTTCTAACGTCAAGCGTTGGCCTGTGGACTAGAGAGTCCTTGTATCTTACGCTTCCGCTATGAACTTGTGTTTGTTCGTTGATCATTAGATCAACTATTTGTGTAATATGGATCATGTGATTCCAAGTTGTAAGACATTATGGTTTGTAATGAATGATGACTGTGATACTTAACTATTATGCCTCGCAACAACAATTTCCTGGGATTGCGATGTATGACATAATAGGCATCCGGACTTAAAAATCCGGGTGTTGACAAGTTGGTATCAGAGCCATTGTTTGACCTTAGGAGACCCTAGTTAGAAATGGACGTTCTGAAAAACTGAGTTTCAAAAAGGAATGAAGTATTTCTGAAAATTTTAATCTTTGTCTTCTCCTTGAGCTCTTTGGAAAAACAAAAAAGTCATGCTCTTCCTTAGAAATATAACTAAAATTTTGCCACACTTGTTCACTTCTCTAACTTAAACCTTTACTTCACTTTCAGATGGAGCCCGTGAACACGAAGTTTTACCAGCTTGGGAATGGGGGAAGCTTGATCTTCGAGCACGACCTCAACGCCCTGTCTGACCACCTTGGTCGCCCGCACCCAGAGTTCCATGGATCGTAGATCGCGAACCAGCCAGGAGGCGAACTGCAGTGGGTCATCACCGCTGACTTGAGGGGCAAGATGGAGCCTCCCACTTCTGAGAGGATCCTCTTCTCCTTCATGGAGAGCAACTGGCTGGACGGACTTGCCCGCGCCCTTCAGGAGGGACTCGCACGCTTGTGCGGGATGAGCGGGGAGGCACTCAAGCACCCTCGCTTTTCTCACCTCGCGAGGCGTAACTCTGCGGGAGAGCCCATGGACATGTCATCCCACCCGGAGCTGAAGCACCATGTGGAGCATCTCGACTTCATGCTGTACCACACTCAGCAGGATCTCGACCACTCCCGTGAGTACGCCAACCAGACTCACGCCCGCATCATCGAGCAAGGAGACGCCATCAAGATGCTCGCCAACGACCGCAGGACCCTCCGCCAGCAGCGCGCGAAGAGGGATGCCACCATCACTCGCCTCCGCGCGAAGATAGCCGCACTCGAGGCCACTGTCAAGGCCCAGGAGGAGCAGATGAAGAAGATGGAGGAAGATGGAGAAGACATTCAGGGAGGAAGCAACTACCTGAGTGACGACAACGACTTCGAGGAGGATGAGAACACCGAGGGGGAAGACTACGACTTCCTGGACGATGAAGATGATGACCACACCCCCATCGATGTTGATGAGGATGAGGAGTAGTTCACTTATGCACTATCGTAGGTGTGAGTTGTATCCCGCCCCATGTATCGTAGCTTGGAGAAGAAGGGTTCTTAAAACCCTTAGTGTGTTAGCTTGTAATGTGTGTTGTTTGCTATAAATGAATGTATGTTGTGTCATCATGAAAAGACTTCAAGTTTTAAACTTTTGAACTCAAACACAAAACAAGCCATAGAAAATTTCCCTCTTATCTCATGATCAATCTTAATACTCAGATGGCCCCTCCAACTCGCAACGCAAATCAAGACGCGATGATGCAGATGTTGCAAGTTATGCTGGAAGATAGAGAAGCAGAAAGAGCTGAAAGGCAAGCCAACATTGCAGCACTCCAACAGCTTGTCAACAACAACCAAGGCCATCATGATCACCCAGGATCAAAGCTCAAGAACTTCCAGAACACCAACCCACCAGTTTTCAGCAAGACTGAAGAACCCCTTGATGCAGATGATTGGCTCCAAACTATGGAGAACAATCTAGAAGTAGCCGGAGTTGAAGAAAATGAGAAAGTGCTGTTTGCCACGCACTACTTAGCAGGACCAGCAAGAGCTTGGTGGACAAGCACCCGTGCCATGAATGCGGGACAGTTCATGACTTGGGCAGATTTCAAGCTCAAATTCAGCAAGTACCATGTGCCCCCGGGTCTGATAAAGAAGATGAGAGATGAGTTCCGTGAACTGAAGCAAGGCCGGATGTCCGTGGTGGAATATCGCGACAAGTTTCTCACACTGTCAAGATATGCCCCGGATGAGACCGACACTACTGAGAAGAGGAAGGAAAGGTTCCTGAACGGACTGCATGATGAGATGCAGATTGTGTTGATCAACATCCCCTTTGCCGACCTCGAAGCCCTTGTTGACTCCGCCATCCAGATGGAAGGCAAACTGCACCAAGCCAGCGAGAACTGCAAGCGCCGCATGATGAATCAGAGTGGGCCTAGCAATGCCCCAAGGTATCGCCCCAACTCAGGAGGAGGTTTCAGGGCCAACAAGCCCAATGCACAGATGTCACGTCCGGTTTACCAGAACCGGAGTGGAGGAAACCCCAGGCCAGGAGGCCACTACAACAACAACACCAACAACAACTTCAACCGCGCTCCGCCGAGAGCCCCCAACCACAACAACAGCAACAACAACACCAACACCGCATCAAGGACCGGGAGCAATGCAATCCCCGTCGCGAACAAGCAGGACAAGACCACCATCACTTGCTATGAGTGTGGTGTAGTGGGGCATTACTCCAATGAGTGTCCCAAGAGGCTCGCCAAGCTCGCAGGCAACCCCGCACCACCTGCTCAGCAGCAACGCCGTGTCTCCACCGGCAAGAAGTTCGCCCCCAACAACCCGAACAACCGCGGAGGTCGCCTCTACCACATGAATGCTGAGGAAGCCCAGGAAGCACCTGACGTGGTGCTGGGTATGTTCTCTGTTAATTCAATACCAGCAAGAGTGTTGTTTGATTCTGGAGCATCGCATTCGTTCGTTACAGAAGATTTTGTGTGCACTAGTAAGATTCAACCAATCAGCTTGAAACATGTCATGGTAGTTCAAATACCTGGATCAACCACTAAAGCTAGAAAATTCTGCAAAGATGTACCCATCAGAATCCATGAAATAGACTTTTATGCAAACTTGATTGTTCTGGGAACAAAAGGATTGGAAGTAGTCCTGGGTATGGACTAGATGGCGAAACATCATGGATTGATAGACTGCGCCAAGAAGGCCATCACCATGACAAGTAGCACCGGAATAATAATAGAACACTTATCTGAAAGACTACCCAGAAAATTCACCTGCAACCAAAGTGTAGCAAAGCCAACTCTGGATCAAATCAGGGTCGTTTGTCGATACCCTGATGTGTTTCCGGATGATCTACCCGGTATGCCCCCGGATCGGGATATCGAGTTTATCATCGAGTTAATCCCTGGAACAGGACCGATAGCCCAGAGAGCCTATAGCATGAACCCCGCAGAACTGGTGGAACTGAAGAAGCAACTGGATGATATGCTGTACAAAGGTCTGATTCGACCAAGTGCGTCACCTTGGAGATCACCAGTTTTGTTTGTGGATAAAAAGGACGGTGCCACTCGTTTGGTTACGGATTATCGTAAGCTTAACGATGTCACCATCAAGAACAAATATCCCCTGCCAAAGATAGAAGACCTGTTTGACCAGCTAACCGGTGCCCAAGTTTTCTCAAAGATTGATCTGAGGACAGGTTACCATCAACTGAAGATCCGAGCAACAGATATTCCAAAGACTGCCTTTACCACCAGATATGGACTGTATGAGTACAACGTCATGTCCTTTGGACTGACCAATGCCCCCGCTTATTTCATGAACCTCATGAATAAGATCTTTATGGAATTTCTGGATAAGTTTGTCGTTGTCTTCATTGACGACATCCTTATCTACTCCAAATCAGAAGAAGAACATGAGCAACATTTGGAAGTGATTCTAGAAACCCTTAGGCAGCATCAGTTGTACGCCAAGTTCAGCAAATGTGAGTTTTGGCTGAAAGAAGTAGGATTCCTGGGACACATCTTGTCTGCAGGAGGAATTGATGTAGATCCCGCAAAAATCAAAACTGTTGAGGAATGGAAAGCCCCAATCACCCAGACTGAAGTCCGAGCATTTCTAGGATTGGCGGGATATTAGCGCCGATTCGTTGAAGGATTTTCAAGCATCGCAAGACCAATGACTCAACTGCTGAAGAAGGACCGGAAATTTGACTGGAATGACAAATGTGAAGAAAGCTTTCAGCTACTTAAGCTCAGATTAACCACAGCCCCAATACTGATCATGCCCGATGTCACCAAGCCATTTGATGTCTATTGTGATGCATCCAAGACTGGTCTTGGATGTGTGTTGATGCAAGAAGGCAAGGTGATATCTTACCTATCAAGGCAACTGAAGCAACATGAACAGAACTATCCAACTCATGACTTGGAGTTAGCAGCCGTAGTGTTAGCCCTGAAGGTTTGGCGTCATTACCTCATGGGTAATCGATGCGAGATATATTCAGATCACAAGAGCCTGAAGTACATTTTCACCCAGAAGGAGCTGAACATGAGACAACGCAGATGGATTGAATTAATCAAGGATTACGACATGGAAATTCACTACCACCCCGGCAAGGCCAATGTGGTAGCGGATGCCTTGAGCAGACTGCCGTGTCAGTTGAACTCCATGATCGCAATAGAGCAACCAAGCCTGTACCAAGAGTTTGAACAATTCAGACTAGAGCTAGTGAGCGAAGGATTCCTCGCCAGCATTGAGCTCCAACCCACTTTGATGAGCTAGATAAAGGAAGCCCAGAAGGGAAAGGCCAGCATTGACGGAATAAAGAGTCAGATAGCTGCAGGAAAGGCACCAGGATTCACTGTAGATGAAGAAGGAGTTCTTTGGTACAACGAACGCCTGTGTGTACCATCAGATTCAGAGTTGAAACAAGTCATTCTGAAAGAAGCTCATGATACACTGTATTCCATTCACCCCGGAGGAACCAAGATGTACCAAGACCTGAAGGAACAATTCTGGTGGCACGGAATGAAGAGAGAGATAGGAAGCTACATCGCCAAGTGTGATATCTGTCAGCGAGTCAAAGCAGAACATCAACGACCCGCAGGACTGTTGCAACCCTTACAGATTCCTGAGTGGAAATGGGATTCTGTCGGTATGGACTTCATCACAGGATTGCCCAAATCTAGCCGAGGAAATGACTCCATTTGGGTAGTCATCGATAGGTTGACCAAGGTTGCACATTTTATCCCTGTCAAGACCACATACCAAGGCCCAAAGCTTGCAGAGTTATACATCTCCATAATAGTCAGCCTGCACGGAACCCCGAAGTCAATTGTGTCAGATAGAGGATCACAATTCACCTCAAGATTCTGGCAGAAAGTGCATGAAGGACTAGGAACCCGCCTGAATTTCAGCACAGCCTACCACCCACAGATCGACTGGACAGACCGAGAGAGTCAACCAGATATTGGAAGATATGTTGAGAGCCTGTGTGCTAGAGTACGGATCCAAATGGGAAGACTGCTTACCATATGCAGAATTCTCCTACAATAATAGCTATCAAGCCAGCTTACAGATGGCCCCCTTTGAAGCCCTGTACGGAAGGAAATGCCGTACCCCTCTGAACTGGTCGGAAGTCGGAGATAGTCAAGTCTTCGGCCCCGATGTTCTCCGCGAAGCCGAAGAGAAGGTGCACAAGATTCGCGAGTACCTCAAGACCGCCCAGTCCAGACAAAAGAGCTACGCCGACAAGAGACGCCGAGAGATGACATTCGAGATCGGAGATTTTGTGTATCTCAAAGTCTCACCCCTCAAAGGAATGCAGAGATTCCAACTCAAAGGAAAGCTCGCCCCCAGATATGTTGGACCATTCAAGATTCTGGATCGCCGAGGAGAAGTCTCATATCAGTTGGAACTACCGGAAGAGATGTCCGCCGTACACGATGTGTTTCACATCTCACTGCTTCGGAAGTGTCTAGAAGTGCCTGAGAAGACCGAATTATTTAAGAACATCGACCACATAGCCATTGATATCAACAAGGACCTAACCTACCGCGAAGTGCCTATTCGCATCCTTGAAGAAGCATTCAGGACCACCCGCACCAGAAGTATCAAGTTCCTGAAGATACAATGGAGTAACCACACCGAAGAAGAAGCAACTTGGGAACGCGAGGAAGATATGAAGAAGGAATACCCAGATCTCTTTAGTACCTAGTTTTCTCTAGATCTCGGGACGAGATCTTTTGTAAGGGGGAAGGGTTTGTAACATCCCAAGTTTCAATAAAATGAACCAGAGAGAATTCAAGAATCCAAAATTTGGAGCCAACAAAAACTTTTTCTCATCATATAGGACTATGCATATTAGCTCACCTTATTAAGTTGATTGAGTGTGCTTTGCCATGATGCTTGGTTGTGTGTTACTCTCATCCCAAAACCTTAGCAATGATCACTTGATCACCCTTAGCCAAATAAAAATGAAATATAAAAGATTTTCCAAAAATCCTTTTCACTCTCACATAAGGCCTATGCCATTTTTGCAAATACTTAACCTAGACCACTTTGGCTTGCACCATTGGTTGTAAATGGTTACTAAACACTTTTAAACACTTTTGGAAGTAAAGAAACTCAAATCAAACCAAAATCAAATTCATTTCCCAAGTCACATGCAATATGGTCACTTGTGCCATTTTTACCCTGATGGCCACTTTGAGCCCCTGGTTTTCTTCTTTCCACTTCTAAACTTTGTCAATTCTTTACACCTCATCCAAGACAACATCAAGCACTTCAACTTTGCCCAAAACCACTGCCCCAAAATCTTTGCCAAATTCAAATGGGAAGCAAGCAAACTTGGAACTTTTGCACATATGTAAGATCATATGCAAAATGTGATTTTGCATATCAATTCCATTTTGACCACCACCACCACCAAAATGCTCCATTTAATATTTGTTTACAACCCACCAAAAAGAATTTCAAAATTCAAAAATCTTTTTCTTGCGGGCATTCTGTCGAACACCTTGCTGGCAGGGTAAAAATATTAGCACATACCACAATTCTAACTTGGACTTGTTCCAACCTTGCCCTCTCTCGCACCCTCGGAGCCTCCCTCTCACCTCACCACACCATCACCACCACTTGCACTGGTCAAGGAGAGATCAAATAAATCAAACCTTGCCATGCCGTGGCATGGCAAGTCCAATTCATGCCATCCCCTCACCTGGTCGATTCTAGCTCGCACCACCATGTCCACCGGCTCCCTCTCACCCTTCTCGAACCTGCTCGTGCCCTCCTTTGACCGAGAGAACGTGTGCACACGCCAGCCTCGACGCGCCTGCACACGCCCAGGGGACGCCCATGCCACGCCGTAGCGCGCATGGCGCCAGCCCTGGACGCGCCAGAGCGTCAGCCGCCCCGCGTCCCTGCGTCACCTCCGCCCTCACACTCACCGCCAGTCGACGCACGACGACCGCCTGCAACGCCTGGACATGGCCCCTGGCCCGCGGGAACGCCGCAGACGACGTGAGCGTCCACGCCCTTCCGCCATGACCTGCAAGCTTCCATCACGCTCGCCGCCGCTGTAGTGCCTCTTTTTCATCGCCGTCACGCGCGTCATCTTCGCCAGAGCACCAGCGACACGCCGCGCCCATCACTTGCCCCTTGGATCCCCTGGAACGACGACGCCGTCGACGACCGCTACTCCGCTCCACGGCCACCTCCCCCAACTATAAAAGCAGCACCCCTCCTACTGATCTGAGCACGCCACTCACTCCCCCTCATCCTCACAGCACTCCTCGTCCCCTCAATTTCACCAGATAGCCACCACACCGCCGCAATTGCTAGCTCGCTGCCGCCGCCAGTAGCCGAAGCTCGCCGGAGAAGGAGGCCGCCCCAGGACGCGCCGCTGCTTCCAGGCGCCTCCCCATCGACAACAACGTCGCGGTGCACCCCTCCAACGATCGCCGGAGCTCCGACGACCGCTCCGACCCCCTACTGCCGCCGTGCTCGCCTCTGCTTCTCGCCGTCGACGACGACAACCCCTGGCCGTTCGATCATCGCCTGATCCAACGCCCCTCCTTTCCCGTACCGGTTCGGTGAGTAAGTCCCGCTGACGCGTGGCCCCCACGCTGTCAGGCGGCCCGCTGCGCTGGACGCAGTACTGGGCCGGCCCATTTTCCCTTTTCTCGTTTTCCCGCGCGAGCCCACGTTTTGAATTCAATTTTTGGAAATTAGAAAAATATCTTAATCTGATGCAAACTTTGAAATTCAATAGTGACAAATCTACTCGGCCAAATTTTGCAAACTTTATATTTTTGGAAACCTTAAGAAATTATCTACACAATGCCACTGGATAGAACCCTAGATCTATTGTAAAATTAAAGTGGCAAAATAAACAAGGCAGGGACTTTTCTGTCTTATAATAATTCTTAAAAATCAACCATAAATGCTTTTCAGTAAATTCCACCTCCAATAATTCACTTTTCACTTATACTAATTGTTTCTACAAAAATATGCCATGCTTACTTTGAATGATCATGGTTTAGTTGATCTAAATGACTTTATGGCTATTTCTAGTCAAAGGTATTGTCCAAAACTATTAAGAAATCTTATGAGGGATTTTTCTCTCATTTAAATCTTGTCACCACCAATTCCCAATGAAGTGGAGACTCTGGTTATTTAGGTCCCATAGGAATTGTTGGTGATATTAAATCTTAGATATGCTAGAATTAAATGGTATGAGGTGCTCACCTCATTTAAATCTTTTTCTCCAAATGATAAGTGTGAAGAGGTTGACTTGGGTCAACCTAGGTCACATATTATGCATAAGAGAAATTAAATCTTAATAAGATAATGAGAGGAAATTATTTCTCTGAATAATTCAAAGTAACATTTAAGATTAGTATGAGAGGAAATTATTTTTCTCAATTAATAAGAAAAAACACATCCACCAACATAATAGTAATATGTGATGCTAGTTAAGTGTGTGAACCATGTTTGTGCCTAGTTTAATAAATTAGTTTGGTGTGATGATTGTGTACTCCGTATTCGTATTTTTAGACGCTAGTACCGAGGAGTACCAGGAGGAGGAGGAGGTCTACTTCCAAGGAGAAGAAGACCACTTTGACCAGTTTCCCAACCAAGGCAAGATAATACTCTTGCAAAGTGCAAAGCTCACCCTGAGCAAGGCATTACCCCATTTACTTTATGCTTATGATCCTACTTTCCCAGTTTTACTTTACCAACTTTATTTACCTTTGTTTTATCAAAGTACCTTTGATTTATAATTTACTGGGTTAGTATGGAGTTAGTACAAGAGTATCAAACTTAGCCTAGAAGCAAAGCAAATACTTAGCACCCCTCATACATAGTTGCTAGTGCTAAATTTTAAAATGACTACTCTAGATGGGAACATGTGTTGATGAAATGATGATGGTGAAAACCTTGGAATGATTAGTCATTTCCATTGAAAGATTTTGAAGGTGAATATGACACTGAAGTTGACTTGGTGACTTTGGTTAAAAACTGATGATTGAGTTGGATGCGATACCATTCCAATTTTTGAGTACACCCACAATACCTGATTATGGGTAGGGCTTAGCTGGAAATTTACGTGTCTTAGTATGGGTTCCCTCTAAACAAGCGTCATCGGGGTTATGCCGAAAGCTGCCTCTACAACAAAAGATATGATGTGATATGACGTGATATGAGGTGAATGTCCGGCCCAAGCCCTGTGCAGTTCCCGGGTTAACAGTTGGTTTTCACCGGGAGGCCAAGCTCATGGGGAGAGGTGCCTATACTAGGGTGTGTAAGTGAAAGGTTAACGGTTGATGATCCGCGTACTGAGTTACGATTATTCAGGGTTTTATCCCTGACGGATGTAATCAAATGTTGTGGCACAAGTGTGCGACCTCTGCAGAGTGTAGAACTATTCGAATAGCCGCGTCCGCGGATATGGACAATTGGAAAGGCCATTCTGTTTCCGTCATCAGAATTTATATCTTTGTGACTGGTGTTTTTGAACTTGAACTTGAAGGGGGACTTTGACTTTGTATCACAACAGAGTTGTGGGAATGACACTAATGTTCCCACTTGAGTTAGTTAGCACATGGGGAGTTGTTTACAAAAGTGTTTATGAAATAAAATTGGCTTTATGCAAATAACCTTAGAGCTTAGAACACCTTCAATAGTAATGTTAGTACTTACATTAGTATTAGATTGCGAGTACATAAAGTACTCACGGCTTTGTCCCTGGCTATTCAAATGGCCAGAATATGAAGCCGAGCAGCAGTACGAGGATGACGAGCAGCAGGACGTCTACCACAACTAGGAGCTTCTAACGTCAAGCGTTGGCCTGTGGACTAGAGAGTCCTTGTATCTTACGCTTCCGCTATGAACTTGTGTTTGTTCGTTGATCATTAGATCAACTATTTGTGTAATATGGATCATGTGATTCCAAGTTGTAAGACATTATGGTTTGTAATGAATGATGACTGTGATACTTAACTATTATGCCTCGCAACAACAATTTCCTGGGATTGCGATGTATGACATAATAGGCATCCGGACTTAAAAATCCGGGTGTTGACATGCACCAATGTAACTTTTCATTCTTTTAGGTTTGTTTAGTACATATACACATGGAGAACCAAAGATTGGGACCCTTTGGCAGATATACCAGCAGCTAGAGCCATTATCACACGATCGACGGTGTGCCTGGTCTACTGGTTAGGGTTAGGTGTAGGGTTAGGGCTAGGGTTTAGGGGCTAGGGCTAGGGTTTAGGTTAAAGGGTAAGTATTTATGGTTAGGTATAGGTTTAGGGTTTAGGGTTTAGGGTTTAGGGTTAGGGTTAGGGTTTGTGATGCATGGTTCTGCAGCTCCGGCGTCGTGGTTTAGGGATTTAGAGGGGTTTAGGGCTCGAAGCCTCCCCAGTTTAGGGTTTAGGGTTTAGGGGAGCTACTTTTGCACCATTACACCTTGAATCACACTTTGACACATATCATAGGTCCACATGCAAGGTTTGGTGGGGTTCCGGTGCTCCGGCGGTCGTTATCCCCCTCCTCCCCCCAAAACAGCGGAACGTGTGCCCCGGCGGGTCTACCCCCCTAGATTTCTCCGCGCGAGGGTGCACCAATGTAACTTTTCATTCTTTTAGGTTTGTTTAGTACATATACACATGGAGAACCAAAGATTGGGACCCTTTGGCACATATACCAGCAGCTAGAGCCACTATCACACGATCGACGGTGTGCCTGGTCTACTGGTTAGGGTTAGGTGTAGGGTTAGGGCTAGGGTTTAGGGGCTAGGGCTAGGGTTTAGGTTAAAGGGTAAGTATTTATGGTTAGGTATAGGTTTAGGGTTTAGGGTTAGGGTTTATGATGCATGGTTCTCATCCGGCTGGCCGTGGTTTAGGGATTTAGAGGGGTTTAGGGCTCGAAGCCTCCCTGGCTTTAGGGTTTAGGGTTTAGGGGAGCTACTTTTGCACCATTACACCTTGCATCACACTTTGACACATATCATAGGTCCACATGCAAGGTTTGGTGGGGTTCCGGTGCTCCGGCGGTCGTTATCCCCCTCCTCCCCCCAAAACAGTGGAACGTGTGCCCCGGTGGGTGTACCCCCCTAGATTTCTCCGCGCGAGGGTGCACCAATGTAACTTTTCATTCTTTTAGGTTTGTTTAGTACATATACACATGGAGAACCAAAGATTGGGACCCTTTGGCACATATACCAGCAGCTAGAGCCATTATCACACGATCGACGGTGTGACTGGTCTACTGGTTAGGGTTAGGTGTAGGGTTAGGGCTAGGGTTTAGGGGCTAGGGCTAGGGTTTAGGTTAAAGGGTAAGTATTTATGGTTAGGTATAGGTTTAGGGTTTAGGGTTAGGGTTTATGATGCATGGTTCTCAGCTCACGTCGTGGTTTAGGGATTTAGAGGGGTTTAGGGCTCGAAGCCTCCCGGCTTTAGGGTTTAGGGTTTAGGGGAGCTACTTTTGCACCATTACACCTTGCATCACACTTTGACACATATCATAGGTCCACATGCAAGGTTTGGTGGGGTTCCGGTGCTCGGCGGTCGTTATCCCCCTCCTCCCCCAAAACAATGGAACGTGTGCCCCTGCGGGTCTACCCCTAGATTTCTCCGCGCGAGTGTGCACCAATGTAACTTTTCATTCTTTTAGGTTTGTTTAGTACATATACACATGGAGAACCAAAGATTGGGACCCTTTGGCACATATACCAGCAGCTAGAGCCATTATCACACGATCGACGGTGTGCACGGTCTCATCGGTTAGGGTTATAGGTGTAGGGTTAGGGCTAGGGTTTAGGGGCTAGGGCTAGGGTTTAGGTTAAAGGGTAAGTATTTATGGTTAGGTATAGGTTTAGGGTTTAGGGTTAGGGTTAGGGTTTGTGATGCATGGTTCTGCAGCTCCGGCGTCGTGGTTTAGGGATTTAGAGGGGTTTAGGGCTCAAAGCCTCCCCAGTTTAGGGTTTAGGGTTTAGGGGAGCTACTTTTGCACCATTACACCTTGCACCACACTTTGACACATATCATAGGTCCACATGCAAGGTTTGGTGGGGTTCCGGTGCTCCGGCGGTCGTTATCCCCCTCCTCCCCCAAAACAATGAACGTGTGCCCCGGCGGGTCTACCCCCTAGATTTCTCCGCGCGAGGGTGCACCAATGTAACTTTTCATTCTTTTAGGTTTGTTTAGTACATATACACATGGAGAACCAAAGATTGGGACCCTTTGGCACATATACCAGCAGCTAGAGCCATTATCACACGATCGACGGTGTGACTGGTCTACTGGTTAGGGTTAGGTGTAGGGTTAGGGCTAGGGTTTAGGGGCTAGGGCTAGGGTTTAGGTTAAAGGGTAAGTATTTATGGTTAGATATAGGTTTAGGGTTTAGGGTTAGGGTTAGGGTTTATGATGCATGGTTCTGCAGCTTCGGCGTCGTGGTTTAGGGATTTAGAGGGGTTTAGGGCTCGAAGCCTCCCCAGTTTAGGGTTTAGGGTTTAGGGGAGCTACTTTTGCACCATTACACCTTGCATCACACTTTGACACATATCATAGGTCCACATGCAAGGTTTGGTGGGGTTCCGGTGCTCCGGCGGTCGTTATCCCCCTCCTCCCCCCAAAACAGCGGAACGTGTGCCCCGGCGGGTCTACCCCCTAGATTTCTCCGCGCGAGTGTGCACCAATGTAACTTTTCATTCTTTTAGGTTTGTTTAGTACATATACACATGGAGAACCAAAGATTGGGACCCTTTGGCACATATACCAGCAGCTAGAGCCATTATCACACGATCGACGGTGTGCCTGGTCTACTGGTTAGGGTTATAGGTGTAGGGTTAGGGCTAGGGTTTAGGGGCTAGGGCTAGGGTTTAGGCTAAAGGGTAAGTATTTATGGTTAGGTATAGGTTTAGGGTTTAGGGTTAGGGTTAGGGTTTGTGATGCATGGTTCTGCAGCTCCGGCGTCGTGGTTTAGGGATTTAGAGGGGTTTAGGGCTCGAAGCCTCCCCAGATTAGGGTTTAGGGTTTAGGGGAGCTACTTTTGCACCATTACACCTTGCATCACACTTTGACACATATCATAGGTCCACATGCAAGGTTTGGTGGGGTTCCGGTGCTCCGGCGGTCGTTATCCCCCTCCTCCCCCCAAAACAGCGGAACGTGTGCCCCGGCGGGTCTACCCCCCTAGATTTCTCCGCGCGAGTGTGCACCAATATAACTTTTCATTCTTTTAGGTTTGTTTAGTACATATACACATGGAGAACCAAAGATTGGGACCCTTTGGCACATATACCAGCAGCTAGAGCCATTATCACACGATCGACGGTGTGCTCCGGTCTCGGTTAGGGTTAGGTGTAGGGTTAGGGCTAGGGTTTAGGGGCTAGGGCTAGGGTTTAGGTTAAAGGGTAAGTATTTATGGTTAGGTATAGGTTTAGGGTTTAGGGTTAGGGTTAGGGTTTATGATGCATGGTTCTGCAGCTCCGGCGTCGTGGTTTAGGGATTTAGAGGGGTTTAGGGCTCGAAGCCTCCCGCTTTAGGGTTTAGGGTTTAGGGGAGCTAATTTTGCACCATTACACCTTGCACCACACTTTGACACATATCATAGGTCCACATGCAAGGTTTGGTGGGGTTCCGGTGCTCCGGCGGTCGTTATCCCCTCCTCCCCCCAAAACAGCGGAACGTGTGCCCCGGCGGGTCTACCCCCCTAGATTTCTCCGCGCGAGGGTGCACCAATGTAACTTTTCATTCTTTTAGGTTTGTTTAGTACATATACACATGGAGAACCAAAGATTTAGGTTAAAGGGTAAGTATTTATGGTTAGGTATAGGTTTAGGGTTTAGGGTTAGAGTTAGGGTTTATGATGCATGGTTAAGTATTAATGTGTTAGGATTTATGGTTAAGTATTAATGTGTTAGGATTTAGGGTTAGGGTTTAGGGTTAGGGTTATGATTTAGGGTTATATGATTTAGGGTTAGGGTTATGATTAATGTGGCTAGATCAATGGGTTAGGATTTAGGGTTAGGGTTAGGGTTATGGTTAATCACACATTTCTTGAAAAACATGAAACATATAGTATTAAATAATACACATTTTGAAAAACAAGTTTAATATAATTTACAAATAAAACTTAATGTTATTGATAATTTACAAATAAAATTCTTAGTGTTATAGAAGTGGTAAAAATAAAATAAAAATTCTTTGCCGTGCGCAGGCGCACGGCAAAGAAGCCTGCCGCACGGCAAAGGCAGTCCTGCGCACGGCAAAGATGCCCCGCACGGCAAAGGTTCTTTGCCGCACGGCAAAGAAGGCCGCACGGCAAAGAGTGAGGATAAGGCGCGGTGTCGGGACGTCCTGAGCCAGAAAACCTTCTCCCCATCCTCCACGCACACGACGCCGCCGCATCGACCTCCCCACAGATGACGCCGCCGCCGCCACCTCGACCACGCCGCCGCTGCCCGGCCCCACGACCACGCCGCCGCCACCTGCTGCTCCTCCTGTGCGCCGCCGCTGCCCGGCCCCACAACCACGCCGCCGCCACCTGCTGCTCCTCCTGTGCGCCGCCGTTGGCCCCCACGACCACGCCGCCGCCACCTCCTGCTCCTCCCAGCCGCCGCTGCCCGGCCCACGACCACGCCGCCGCAGCCCCTTCCCCCTGCCACCTCCTGCAGTCCTCCCCCCCGCCGGCGCCGCCACCGCCTGAACCACCCAGCCCCCCCTGCCCGGCCCCACCACAACGCCGCCGCAGCCCCTTCCCCCGGCCACCTCCTGCAGTCCTCCCCCACGCCGTCGCCGCCTTGCGCGCACGCAGTGCAGTCCTCCCGAGCCCCTGCATATGTAAGGTTCTTAGTCTTAATCTTGATTCCATGTATCTACATGTTTTTATTCAAGCATTGCATGTAGTTTAGGCGATCTAGGGAAGTATAGGTATGCCAATGATGCTTCGGCTGTGTGGGCGAAAGAGGCGAGATGCCAGGCTGCCGTGCGACACGGTGAGAAGTTGAGATGCCCATGGTTAGTAGGGATAGTTAGTGCATGTTAGTGGAGTAGTGGGTCAAAGAGTGGCATGAGTGGCATGTGAGAAGTGCCTACCTCGTGTGTATATATGTTGCATTGATGAATGAGAAAAGGCAGTCGTGAGGGTGCAGCAAAATGTAGTCAAGGTGTTCACCAAGGAAGAGTGGTTCTGGGCAAAGCTTGTTCTTCTTCCTTGGCTAGTGTGTGTGTTGTGTTCCTGTGAGAGAAACCAGAGAGATTGAGAGAGTTCAGAGGAAGATGAAGAAAGGGGCTGCGAGAGTTCAGAGGAAGATGAAGAAAGGGGCTGCGAGAGTTCAGAGGAAGATGAATCCACATGCTCTTGGCCTCTTGCTCAACAACCACGGCGGGCGACAAGAAGCTCTCCGGCTCACCGGACGTGCTCGCCGGATTTTAGTGTAGATGATTTTATTGTATAGATGATTTTATTTAGGGGATTTCATGTTCACTTGCATGACAATTTTATTTTCTCGCTATGCAGGTGAAGCTTTGAGGTGGACACGGGGGGCGGCGTCGTGGGGGTGTTTGACGGGGGGCGGCGTCCCAAATCTTCTTCGACGATTCTCTCACGCGTCTAGGGTATAAATCTCTGGCCCTCCCAGCTTTACATGTACCTAGGTTTTTTTTTGTGTCTAGATCACCAAGTCTGTCGCGATACCTAGGCGTCTCTTCCCGACCGTAAGGGTTACGCGGATAAATATGCATTAGTGGTCTCGCATATTATGAACCGTAACTCTTACGGCATTTATCGGGACAGCCGGCGGATGCGTAGTTGGGTACGTTCTCCGTGCTCTACCCCGATCCGAGACAGGATTTCGGTAGCGCCTCCCCGTTGTTCTCCGGATGCACACCCCTCTCGGCTTTTTGCCGAGACGTGTATCGGGAGAGCAGCGGGGAGGTGCTGCCGAAATTCTGTCTTGGATCGGGGTAGAGCTGGGAGAACGTACTCAATCTACGGATCCGGCGGCTGCTAGGAGCCCACCTAGTAGAGTTTCAGGTTGATGCACGCGTAAAATAAATAAATATATGATGCATTTATTTCGTATTTGATATATAAATGCTATGTTCGTTTGTTTTGTTGCTGATTAGAGGATGGATAATCGTGGCTGGATGTACGATGGCAGAATCAGTCAGTGGGACTATACTGATGAATGTGGAGAAAAGACCGAGTAGTTTGTGGATAGGGCGTTTGCCATCCCTAGCAGACCTATAAGTGTTTGGTGCCCTTGTAGTAAGTGCGCTAACCGAAAGGCACAGGACAAGGAAACTATGAGTATGCACCTGATCAAGTTTGGGTTCACACCGTCCTACAGGATTTGGACTTACCATGGAGAAAAGGCAAAGAAACGTGCTAGGAAGGAGGTGCGGCAGATTCAACCTAGGGGGGAATATGACACTGGTTTTGATAGGTGCTTAGAAAACTTGGCTAATGGTAATGTGCCTGAAAGCTCACATGTAGAGGTGGAGACACCTCAGGATGCGGAGACAAGTGTGGACCCGGAGGAAAACACAAAGGAGTATTATGAGGCTCTGTTTGCTTCGCAGAAACCCCTACATGAAAATACAGAGGTTACCCAACTAGATGCCATCGCTCGCCTTATGGCCTTGAAGTGCCATAGGAACTTGTGCAGAGATGGGTTCGATGAACTTCTGGTCATCGTAGGCAGCCTTCTGCCGAAAGGGCACCTCTTGCCGCAAAACTTCTACTATTCGACCAAATTGCTCAGTGACCTTAAGATGTCATCTCAGCAGATACACGCTTGTCCAAAGGGATGCATGCTATTCAGAGAGGAGCACGCTGACACAAATTATTGCATCAAATGCAATTCCTCTAGGTACTTTGAGGTAGACCGCAATGGTGATGGTCAGAAGAGGCAGACCACGGTTGCCAAGAATATCCTCCGCTATCTTCCAGTTCTACCGAGGATCCAGCGGCTCTTCATGACCGAGGATACTGCCCAGCAGATGAGGTGGGCCGTGGAAGGAAACAGATACACCGACAAGATGATACATCCGTCGGATGGTACTGCATGGAAGAACTTTGTGAAGAAATTTCCACTGAAAGCAGGTGACCCGAGGAGCATAGCAGTTGCGATATCAACCGATGGGTTCAATCCATATGGTATGTCGGCTGCAGATACGCTTGTTGGCCGTTGTTTGTTATTCCCATGAACCTCCCCCGGCGTCGCATGAGATCGGAGAACATGTTTGTGTCGATGATAATCCTGTGGCCCAAAGACCCGGGCAAGAACATGAATGTGTACCTGGAACCGCTGGTGGATGACTTGGTGCGTGGCTGGGAAGGTCGCGGGATCCGACCCTCGGACGCATCAAAGAAGGAGTACTTCGATATGTATGTGTGGGACCACACGTCCCTCGCATGACCTGCCGGCACGTGCTTTGTTACTGCGGGTGGTGTACACATGGGAAGTGGCCTTGCCCACAGTGCAGACAGGCCGTGACTTTCTTCTGGCTAAACAAGTGAGGCAAGTATTCATGCTTTGATGAAGCTCGACAGTTCCTTGAGCGGAGGCATGCATACAGGAGTGATGTAAAGAGTTTCAAGAAAGGCCGTGTTGTCCGTGGCCCGAAGCCAATTCCGAAGACCGGAACGGAAATCAAGGCCGAGTTAGATGCTCTTCAGCCTAGCCCTGATGGGAATGGTTTCTTAGGATATGGGGAGACACACCAATGGACTCACAAGCCGTGCTTATGGAAGCTCCCTTACTTTGAGTTTCTCGAGCTCCCGCATAACATTGATGTAATGCACACCGAGAAGAATATCAGTGAAGCCATTTGGAGCACGATTGTGGACACTGAGAAGACGAAGGATAACATAAAGGCTCGAATTGATCAAGAAATGTGGTGTGATAGGCCGGAGTTGAACATGCAGCCACCTAATGGTGCCAAAAAAACTTGGACTAAGCCACACGCTCCGTTCGCCTCACAAAGGCCGATAAAAGGGAGGTCTTCCAATGGATGAAGGACTCCTTGTTTTTCCCCGATGGGTTCGCAGCCAACTGGATGAGGGGCCTGAACATTGAAACGCTGCGAGTACAAGGACTGAAGAGTCATGACTACCACATATGGCTTGAGCGGATAATGCCGGTGATGATTCGAGGCTATGTCCCTGAGAAGACTTGGCGAGTGCTAGCGAGGTTGAGTTTTTTCTTCCGCCAGATTTGTGCTAGGGAGTTAGACACTAAAGTGATTGAGAAGCTGGATGAAGAGGCACCCGTGTTGCTTTGCGATCTGGAGAAGATCTTTCCTCCAGGGTTTTTTAATCCGATGCAACACATGATCCTGCACCTCGCGGAGGAGTGCTTAAAGGGGGGCCCGAATTGGGGCCGTTGGCAGTTTGGTCCCGAGAGAGAAACACAAAAGCTTCACAAATGACTGGCAATAGATGCAAGATCGAAGCATCCATAGCCGAGGCAGTCCTGAACGTGGAGGTGGCAAACTTCACCACTAAGCACTATGATCCCAACATTCCCACAAAGCACAACCCGGTCCTCCGTTACAATGCCGCCAACAATGAAGAAGTACCCAAGCTTAGCATCTTCGTGGGGCTTGGTGGCAAGTCAAGTGGCTCGAAGCCGTACATAACGGACCTACATGAGCGGACCTTGATCCACTCGTATGTCTTAAACACCATGGTCGAAGTGAAGCCGTACATCGAGTAAGTGCGAACCATTTAATTATTCGCAAACATTCACTCGTATGTTCGTGGCTAACTCTTCCTCTTTTCATCGGTATAGGAAATTCAAGGCTATACATTGGAAGAATACCCACAGGGAGCCTACCCCGGAAGAATCCAAGCAAATTTTCGATAAGGGAGGCGGTTTCGGTTTCAGTAGCTGGTTTTGTAATTTGGTACTATTCTATCCAAATTAGCTAGCACTTCCGACATTTATCGGTCATTTCTCGTTCTAAACTTCTTGTGCTAAACTTGTAGGCAAGAACTGACAAAGAGATGAAGTCAGAGCTAAGAAAAATTGCTAGGGGCTTTGACCATTCCGTAGAAGCGTTCAACTCCTATGACGTGAACGGGTATCGCTTCTGCACTCCATCAATACACAACAAGCCGGCCCAACGCGAAGACAATAAATAGTGGGGTGGTATGTCAAGGTGATGATGGGCTCCATTACTATGGAAGAGTCGAGGGTATATACGAGCTGAATTACGGGTTTCACAAAGGGCTAAATCCCGTCGTCTTCAAATGCCATTGGTTTGACCCACGTCGGGTGAGACGGGATCCTGAAATTGGGTTGGTCGAAGTTGAAAGGAACTCCGTTTATAAGGGAGAGGATGTGTACATCTTGGCAACCCAGGCCTTTCAAGTATTCTATCTCCGTACGCGTGCGTAAACCCGACAAAACGTCTACATGGATGGGATGTTGTGATGACGGTGCCTTCATGCAATAGGCCGCCCGCCAAACAAGGACGATTACCGCCGCGTAGACCCTCAAAGAAGGAGTGTCGAGTTTTATCAGGAAGAAGGGCTCCCCGGCCATTTCACAATCGGCTTGCCGACTATCGATGACATGGTCGTAGACGATGAACAAGAAGACGCGGGCATGGATGGAGACAATGTAGAAGATGAAGCTGAGGATGTCTGTGCCCCGGAAGACCTGAGTTTGCTCGAGGCGTTCAAAGCAGGGATTGACCTCGATGCAGATGGACCACCTCCAGGTTTCATTGATGATTATTGGTTCGCAGAGCCTGATGACGATGAGGAGATACGCGGTCCAATCACGGATGGCGACACAAAGCTACGATCTATGTAGTAGTAATTGTGAGGCTAGCCTATTTGTAATAACTCCGTGTAATAGAGATTGTCTAGCTAGGTTATTTGTAAGAACTCCGTGCTATGTTTGAGAGAACTCTATGGTAGCTATTTGTTGCTTCCACTAATTAATTAATGTTCATCCTTTTGCATTATTTGTTGCTTTCATTAATGTTCATCTACTTATATTTCTGTTGCTTTCACTAATATTTATCTCTTTACAATATTGCGTACTAATAAACCACTCTCTTCATTTGTGTTTGCAGGTGATTGAAGCATGCCGCCAAAAAAAAGGGGTGGCGGTCTTAAAAAGAAGCTCAAGGACTTGGTAGGTGTAGGGACTTTGAGGCGGGGCCGAGCTACTACCCCCCCTCCTAGCCCCCCTCCTGTCGCTCCCACAGGGCGGCCGCGTAGGAAGAATGCGACGCGGGTACTCACTCCTAGTCCTAGCCCCCCTCCCGCAGCCGATGATGATGACGAGGAGGAGGACCAGGAGCACCACGGGGGTGGGGAGGACCAGGAGGAGGAGGTGGGTGGGGAGGACCAGGAGGAGGAGGGGGTGGGGAGGACCAGGAGGAGGAGGGGGACGAGGAGGACCTCTCGGAGGATGAGGGGTTGGGGAACTTAGTGTTCGATCCTGATCCAAGCCTAGAGTGGTGTGAGCCGGAGGATTACCAGTACGTTCCAGCTGTGGAGAGGCTGAGGCCACGTGATAGGAAGCCATATCGGCGTGGGATAACACAGCCCCTCGCTGAAGAGTCTGGCGCTGCTGTGCACGTTGTTCTACAGCCCTATGGAAGGAGGTACATGTTAATTTTTGGCATTTCGTTATCGCAATTTTGTCATTATCAAAATTATTATCACATACATATTGATGTTGTCGTTTCATGGTGCAGCTCGTTCCAGTTTGAAGACCCGATGCAGAGACCGCCACGTGGGTACTCGAACATCCTTGGGGGCCTACTTAGATGGTATTTCCCTGGGATAGTCAATTTCCCTACTGGTGGCTGCGACGTAGCTTGGAGGTGGGCGCACTACAGCCTCGCCTCGCGGAAGATCCTCTTGGCCGCGGCACCGCGGCGGATATGGTTGTTGCTAAATTCTGGGTACGTGACTTTTGACTTCTTACCATTCATACACTCTCCTTGGTTCACAATAATTGCACTAATGCCCCTTGTTTTACCTATGTGCATGGTTGCAGAAATACTTCAAGAGGGCCGAGGGCAAGGAGAATGCGTGCGATGATGTCCTACACCAGCTTGCAAGGAAGAGGGTGACTGGCATGCACTACGAGGCACGTATTCAATGCGTCCGCGACTGGCACGCCGACCGCTTCGTCCACATGAGTAAGGAGGACGCTCGCGACACGCTCATGCAGCCGTGGCAGTACTTGCAGGTATTTGCATTTATATGTTATTGATTTCTTTATCGCCATGTAGTTTATTTTACCATAATGGGTTTATCTTGTGCATGTAGAACCCTCCTCAGTACGTCGGCAACGACGATAGGTGCTTTCGTGCGATGGTCATGTGGTGGACATGCCCCCAGTACCTCAAGAAGCACGAGGAGGGCAAGAAGAAGCGGGCAGAGATGCGAGGTGGATCGCATATCCAAGGCAGCATCCCCATCTCTCTTCACCTGCAGAAGGAGGTGAGCAAATTAATGGTTCCTTCATTCTTTGAATTCATGTTATATATTTGTTAACTCCGCAAGGGTGTGTCACTTCACTCAATTACATGTTCTCTTTTGCAGGAAGTCAGGACAGGAGCGAAGCCTAACGTCTTTGCCGTGCTAAAGAAGATGAAGCAAAGGAAGACGCCTGATCCTGAGACGGGGTCCGTGTGGGTTAACCCGCAATCCGAGACCCAGTGCACGTCGTATGTCTCCAAGTTCAAGCAGAAGTACGGCGAGGACGCCAACCCAGAGGCCGAGGACTTTGACCCTGAGGTCGCGGTGCTTGCGGGAGAAGGCTTGAAGCATGGCCGCCTATGGTTTGGTGACGGGTGCGTCGACCCAGCGAGGGTTCCCTCTCTCCGCCAGATCCGTCGTGGTCGTAAGAGCGGCCAGCCTGAGGTAGAGCCCCGGCCACGGGCTTCGGATCTAGCTGTCGAGCGGTTACGGGTATGTTCTTCCTCGGGTCTCTACATTTCCTTTACATGCTTTTCCATTGAAATGTTAATGACATCGCGGCAACACAACGTAGGAGAAGATGGCAGCGAAGGAGCATGCGGCCCAGGAGCAAAGGGCGCAGATGGAGCAGCAGATTCTGCAGTACTAGCAGCAGCAGACACAGATGATGCAGCAGATGCAACAGCAGCAGCAGATGATGCAGCAGCAGCAGGCACAGATGAGCTGGCTGATGAGCCAGACGGCTCTGTCTTCTCCACCGGGGAGTCTTCCTCCTCCACCTTACTCCCTGCCGTGGATGCCGCCACCGCCCACTCATACCCCGGGGACACCTATCACCGTCAACAACATGAACATCATCCGGAGCATGAACCTCGGTGAGTCCTCTTGTGCCCAACCCGCTACTTGTACTTGTTCAATATGCAAATGCAAATGCAAATGTTCATTCCATCAACCTTATAGATAATATGTCACAAGGAAATGGCGATGAGGCCGGCGGAAGCGGAGGAGGACAATAAGGTTGATGGCATGGTCTTGATGGATTTGTGGACATTGCACTTGTTATGGATTGTACTTGTACTTGATGTGTGTTGATGTATTTGTGGACATTGCACTTGTTATGCATAAACTATGTGTGCTCGATGTATTTGTGGTGTTGTTCATGTGTTTGGTGATGCTATGGTGAATATATATGTTGTATATGTTATATATATGTGAAATGCAATTTTGAAATGCAGGGATTAAAGAAAAACAGAAAAAAAATGAAAAAACCAGGGGCCTTTGCCGTGTGTATGCACACGGCAAAGGACATTTGGTCACTTTGCCGTGTGCATACACACGGCAAAGGCGCCACGTGGCGCAAGCCTGTAGACCTGGCAATGCTGCTCTGCGTGCCTGGAGGGAGTTTTGCCGTGCGTGCTGGGGCGTGGCCGCACGGCAAAGTGTTGCCGCACGGCAAAGGGTGGCCGCACGGCAAAGGGTGGCCGCACGGCAAAGAATAGCCGCACGGCAACGAGGCGCACGCACGGCAACGATGGCCCGCACGGCAAAGCGGATGCCGCACGGCAACGCAACGCGCGCACGGAAAAGCCCTTTGCCGTGCATATTGGTCATGCGCACGGCAATGTTGTCTTTGCCGTCGGAGACTATGCCGTGCAGACGTTGCCGTGCGTCGAAGCCTTTGCCGTGCAAAATAGGCTCTTTGCCGTGCGATCGGCCGCACGGCAGCGCCTGTCTTTCCCGTAGTGGGGAATATATATAGACGGTGGCAACGATTCGTACGGGCCTCGCTCCGCTCGTCAGAAGTTAGCCTCTTCTTGAAATTTGGATCACAATATAACAGAAAGAAGCCCGCTTGTGGATGTAGGCGGGAGCAAAGCGTTTTGGTGAAATAATATTGGAAGAGTAATCCTTTGTATTTCATGACATGTAGGGATTATCTTGTCCAAACACTCATTCTTGATTAATAAATTGGGACAAAGTTTTGTCCCCGCTATAAAAAAAAAACTTATGGACTCGACGGGCAAATGCTTTATCATGTTTACTTGTACCACATCCTGAAAATAATGGTATATGCTGTTTTCAAAGGCATCTTGATGTACAGGCAAAATAATCATGTGTTGCTGCAAAAGTTAATTGCGCATGCATTACTACAAAAGTAGATTTTCATTGATTTGGTTCAGTGTCATAATCCCTAAATTTTTACGGATAAAATTATCTCAAAGACTCAAACCAATCGAACTAATTAATTAAAAAATATCGTGATATATATGTGTACAACCAAAAGTTATGACAATGACCATAACATAGATCTTTGTAAGGGTAAAGACAAAATGACCATCTTGTTTTTTATTTATGTTTGGTGGGCGAACATAACCATGAAAGGATCAGGACAGAAGGATCAATGTTGGAAACCTGGGCTGTAAAGTTGGCTTGGCTTTTGGGAAATGCCCAGGGTCATGGAATGTTTCGTAGCCTACTGTACCTTGGGCCAAGTATTCAGTTATTCACCAGCCAATTTGTTCATATAATAATGAAATCTTCGTTATCTGGTACGTAGGGCATAAATTAATCAGAGGTCCTCAAGAATCAGGACAGGACACAACAGAGCCAATTGATGCTGCGACATCGTGAGACAGTAAAAATGTCACTTTTCTTTGCATTAGGATTCAGGACGTCTACATATATATATATATTTTTTTTTGAAAAGGTCTACATATATATTTAACGCCAAAGTGAAGATACCTGAACTGTATACCGTTGTAGAATCTGCAAATGTGCGCACCTGACGCACCCATCCACTCACATCCAAGCGTGAACGAGCAAAATCTCTTTCGGCGAAAACAGAAGAAGAGAAAAACGGCAAGAAAATTTGTCTGGGCGAGGCACACGCAGAGCAGCTGAGCAGGGGTTGCGCCACACAGTTGCCGTGCTGGCGGTACTGAAGCTCACTATAGACGCTGCTAGCTGGACAGCAAGATAGATGCCTAACATGTTTTAAGATAAACATGTGAGTACGAAGATTGTACGTTACGTACCCTCAGAGCATTCAAACGAATCCAGGAAGGGTCGAAGTTAGTGGTCGTCATTTTCTCATTCCATGCAGGGTATTCATGGTGGATCGATATGCTTCCGTAGAGAAGGAATATATGGTGACCAGCTTTTGGTAAGTAGTATACAATACTTCAGAAACAACCAACGAACACAGGCAGTGGTGTTGTGGTGAACTCCAAGATTTCATCTTGGTTTTTTAACCGCCTTGCTAGCTGTCTTCGCTTGAATGGATAAGAGGTGGATTTAGCTAGAAACCAGCTAAGTCACACTTATCTCAGGTATTTGTGCATTTGTGAAAGTTTGTGCTCGATTTTTTCGGTTTATCCAAACTCTTTGCCATGTTTCAAATCACAGATGTTACTTTGAACCACATTTATTATTTTTTCCATCAAGTTTGTCTGAACCGCGATTATGCATTAGACCGCAACCCCTATGCTAAGATCCTGAGCCATAGAATCGTAATTATGCTCGAAATAGGCTTTCGCCCCGCTATAGTAATATAGCACCAACCGATACAAGAGAGATCACCGCTGGGGCAAACAACACAACAAAGCCCAAAAGAAACAGAAGAAGAACATAAAAGGAAAACTAGGCCGACAAAATCGGATCGACAAAAACGGTGATGATCCGCAACCGTTGCGCCCTCCGGAGAATTCCCACCACGATCTTAGCCCTCCGAAGCGCCACATACCAAAGCAGCACCTTCAAGAAGGGATGCGACGATGACGACGCTGCTGCCCGGATAACTCCTAGGGTTTCCTTCGATATGCGGGAGGGTTGTGGGGAGGGGGAACCCCAACGCCCCTCAAGAAGGAACGGCGGCGCCCGCGGGCGTCACCGCGTCGATGTCGACCATCCAACAAGGATTTCTCCCGTCCCCCAAGAACCACAACCCCGGACACTCCATCTTGCTCCGCCAACCTCGCCGCCCACCAACTCGCGCCACCACGGTCTTGCACCCACCACCGCCGTCTCACCGTAGCCTAAAGACGACGACCGATGAAACCGAGAAAAGGCAACCCGGCCGAGGAGAAACAAGACAACAGCCACGCGGGAGGGCACCACCTCCACCGCTGCCTGCGGTGACAGACCGGACACGGCTACAGGAGCAGACCAGGCCCCTCTGGCCCGGCCGAGCCCGGAGGGCTCATGAAGCTCCCATGGCCGTGCTGCAGTCCGCGCATCGCCGTCCTGATCGCCCTCAGCAAGATCAGCCCCATCGATCGCCGGAGGCAGACGAAGAAGCCCCGACCTGGCCCGCCCAAGCCTAGATGGGGCCCGAAGGGCCCAGATCAGGGCCAGGAGGGTGCCGCCGCTGGCCTCCGCGCTGCCCCGCCACCAAGTGGTCGCGCCGCCGCCACCATGCCACCCGGAGCTGCGCAACCCGCGGTGCACTGCCGCCGCCGAAACCTTGACCACCAGGAGGCACCGCCGCTGGCCGAAGAGAGCCCCCACGCCTCCCTTCCTAGCGCGCGGGTAAGGGACGGCCGCCGCCGCCGGCACCACGCGGGCTTTGCCCGGTGGCCTAAGCCGACGGCGGCGGAGGGGAGAGGAGGGGAGCTAGGACCTGGGCGGGGAGGACTGCGGTTGTCGCCCCGACGCCGCCCGCGGGGGACGGGACGGGACGAAGGGGTTTTCTTCCATAGAATCGTAATTATCGGAATTGTAAAGTCACAATTGATAAAGAATCGTAGAATTGGAGCAATCAATTTGGATAGTAAGGGCGTAGAATCGCATCATAGAATCGCGTTTCTGGTTACCTTGGTCCCCGACTCCCCGTACTTAAACCACAAAAGTACATTGAACCAGATTTCAACATCCACCCCGCTTTCTTTCTCCCCTCTATGTTCATCTGTAACGTCCCAAAATGTTCTAATTTCGAATGCTAAATAAAACTTATTACGTGCTTCTTAGGATAAGAAGCAGCTGCATTTATTGCTCCCCTTTTTTTTTCCTTTGGGTTCTTCCTCCATCCTGATGGTTTCAAGCCACTTTCTTTGAGACTCGAAGGTTTGCTTCTTGGGCTTAGAAGGTGTAGCTGTCTCTCTTCTTGACCACACCAGCTCTGAAGATTGATGCCATTGTTAAGATCATGCATGAACCAGTAAGACCAAAAGTCTGCACACATAGAAACATGTAGACAATCTACATATACTGTAACACTCCCTCGCACGTGTGACTTGATGTGTCCTACCTTCTACGTGAATTGAATCTCATGTGTGACTGGCATATACATTGACAGGAAGAGGGCAAGAGTAATATTAAATTGCAAAATCTAAGACTTGGAACCAAGACCTCAGCTCTGATACTATGTTGAGTTTTATGCACCAACCAGTAAAATGAAAATTCCATGCTTATAAAAAGAAGCGGGCAATCCACATACACTAACAGCCATGAGCTTGGTCTTCTTAGAAGGCTGCTCCTGCTTTTCCTCGTATTTACCACTCTTCCCCAACATGTGAGTTAATTATTTCGTGTCCTTTTTCTTTGGTGCAAATTTATTGATAATCTTTGCAGCACCTTCGTCCTTGGGCGCCTTTGCAGCTCGTGACTTTGGCAGTTCTCTTGTTCCAAATCTTCTTGGAGCTTTCAATCCCACCTCTTGAGGGCTTTACCTTTGCCACCTGTGGTGAAAATCAATGAGGTAAGTG
Source organism: Lolium perenne (assembly GCF_019359855.2). Taxonomy (NCBI): domain Eukaryota; kingdom Viridiplantae; phylum Streptophyta; class Magnoliopsida; order Poales; family Poaceae; genus Lolium; species Lolium perenne. The sequence goes on from NC_067247.2 coordinate 316,937,957, forward strand.
GATGCGTTGAAAGAACACCCTACAATAAGATATCATTTGTAGATTTATCAGTGGAGGCAACTGGGGACTTTGAAGGCATCGAGTTCTCACTCTTCTGCCATAGCCATCTTTCTAGACTTTCTCACTCTTGCCATGGGAGACAGTGCTTCTAAGGGCTAGACTCGTGTGGACTTTGAGGAGGAGAAGGGATAGGAATATCCATGCATCCACCCTCATCTTCTAAGGCCCAACCCTCCCGCACCCCTCCTCCCAACCCTCCTCCCAACCCTCCCGCACCCCTCCTCCCAACCCTCCCGCCGCCGCCGCCGGCAGCGCCGCCGGGGCAAAGATCTCGGGGCGTGGCGGCGGCGGGGGCCTCCCCTCGTGGCGCGTCGGGAACGGCGGCCAATGGAGCCTCTCACGCGGCGGCGGCCGGATGAGGATGTAGGGGCGGCGGCCCTCCCGGGGTCGATCCAGCTGTGGGCTGCGGCCTCCCCGCCTCCCATCGGCGGCATGCCGACGGTGGTGGCTGGTGGAGGCGGGCGCCTTTCCCTCCGCCTCTCGCCGGTGAGGGGTGATGATCTTGGGCTTCTCCCGCGGTACGAGGACGCCCGAGGCAGCAGCCTTGGGTTCGACGGTGGAGGTGACCCTCTTCTTCGCCGGAGAGGATCGGCCCGCGGTTGGTGGTGGTGGATCTATTGATCTATCACCGCGTTCCGGCGGCGAGATGGAGGGGCTTGGAAGCCGGCGATGGTGTCGCCGGTGGAGGGTTGGAGTGGCCAGCCCAGGATGGTCGCCGACGTGGGGGTCCGACCTGAATAAAGGCGGCGGTCCTAGGGCCTCTCTTGCGTGAAGAGGAGTGATGTCTACGGGTGCTTCTATTCTTGTAGATAGTGTTGGGCCTCCAAGAGCAGAGGTTTGTAGAACAGCAGCAAGTTTCCCTTAAGTGGATCACCCAAGGTTTATCGAACTCAGGGAGGAAGAGGTCAAAGATATCCCTCTCAAGCAACCCTGCAACCACAAAGCAAGAAGTCTCTTGTGTCCCCAACACACCTAATACACTTGTCAGATGTATAGGTGCACTAGTTCGGCGAAGAGATAGTGAAATACAGGTGGTATGAATGTATATGAGCAGTAGTAACGGCACCAGAAAATAGCTTGATGCTACAACTGGCGTGTGGTTGATGGTGGTGATATTGCAGGCAGTACAGATGCAGTAAAACAGTAAACAAGGAGCGATGATTGCAGTATTTGGGAACAAGGCCTAGGGATTATACTTTCACTAGTGGACACTCTCAACATTGATCACATAACAGAATAAATAGATAAATGCTATACTCTACACTCTCTTGTTGGATGATGAACACCACTAATTGTGTAGGATTACACGAACCCTCAATGCCGGAGTTAAAAAGCTCCACAATATTCGATATTCATGTTTAAATAACCTTAGAGTGCATGATAGATCATTGCAATTACACCAAGTACTAACATAGCATGCACACTGTCACCATCACACTATGAAGGAGGCATAGATCACATCAATACTATCATAGCAATAATTAACTTCATAATCTACAAGAGATTACAATCATAACCTACGCCAAGTACTACACGATGCACACACTGTCACCATTACACCGTGCATGAGGAATAGAGTACTTTAATAACATCACTAGAGTAGCACATAGATGAATAGTGATACCAAACACATTGCAATCATAAAGGGATATAAATAAGCACTTCACTATGCTATCCATAACAGTGAATAAGTATTCTGTGAAATATAGCCTATGAGACCCACACGGTGCACACACTATCACCTTTACACACGTGGGACAAGGAGTCTCCGGAGATCACATAAGTAAAATCCACTTGACTAGCATAATGATATCTAGATTACAAGCATCATCATATGAATCTCAATCATGTAAGGCAGCTCATGAGATCATTGTATTGAAGTACATAGGAGAGAGATGAACCACATAGCTACCGGTACAGCCCTTAGCCTCGATGGAGAACTACTCCCTCCTCATGGGAGACAGCAGCGTTGATGAAGATGACGGTGGTGTCGATGGTGAAGCCTTCTGGGGGCACTTCCCCGTCCCGGCGGCGTGCCGGAACAGAGACTCCTGTCCCCCAGATCTTGGCTTCGTGATGCCGGCGGCTCTGGAAGGTTTATCGTACCGTGGCTTTTTTCGTATCGAAGATTTAGGTCGAGGAGGCTTAAATAGGCGAAGAGGCGGAGTCGAAGGGCTGACGGGGCAGCCACACAGTAGGGGGGGCGCGCCCACCCCCTTGGGCCGCGCCGCCCTATCATCTGGTGGCCCTGTGGCCCACCTCTGGTCCTTCCCGGGTGTTCTGGAAGCTTCGTGGATTTCTAAGATGCTGGGCGTTGATTTCGTCCGATTTCGAGAATATTTCCTTACTAGGATTTCTGAAACCAAAAACAGCAGAAAACAGCAACTGGCCCTTCGGCATCTCGTCAATAGGTTAGTTCCGGAAAATGCATAAATCTTTACTATTAAATTGCTATGCGACTGGTGCGTCGTACGTCGTCAGCCGTTTTGCATTATAGCCCCTCATTAATCACGTAATCAACGCGCAGTCTAATCTCCTTCACGCACACGCACACGAAAAAATCTAGCACACCCCAGTGACACGAGTTGTTCCTCCAGCTCCAGCTCCAGCCCCGCCGCCGCCGCCTCCACAGTCCACTCCCGCCGCCGGGCCTCCCACGCCGCCCCAGCGACGCCATATACGCGAGTGGTTCCTCCAGATCCATCCCCGCCGCCTATGCCTCCACATTCCACTCCGGCAGAAGCCCCCGCCCCAGCCATACCACGCCGCGCCTCCATATCCGCATCCAAGGATCATGGTCCTGGTCCTGCACGCAAAAAAAAGAAAAGACATAGCAGCAATTATTTTTACATTCAACGAGGCAGTGCAAGGGGTCGGCCAAGATTGAGTGATCTGGGCGGCCGGAGCTCCGAGGACGGGTCGTCTCCAGCGGATGGCTACAGGACAGAGAACATTCTCCTGGTGGGGGGCATCTTCGCAGAAGCAGGTTGGGATGCAGAGGTGAGTGCTTCCTCGAGAGGAATCGCGGCGCCGCTGTGCAGACTCGTGGCGCAGCAGACCAGGGGAACGGCGGTGCGAGGGATCCACTTCATGGCAGAGAGAAGCTCCCCGACCTGCCCCACGCGGCCGAAGGTCAGCCTGTTAGCGCCGCCCTGGAATCCCCTGCCTGGAGCCTGCTCTTGCTCCTGAGGCATGGGCAGCAAGAGACGGTGGCATTTTGGCAGCCTCCTAAGTTATTTTTTTGGGAATATGCGGTGGTCAACACTGGTAGTTCTTCCCGTTACAACCTGTACAATTGCAAATTTGTTTTTTACACCTTAGTACTTGATAGCTGGCCACATATTTGCAGTTACAAATTATTCATCACATGCAAATAATTCTGTTAGTTAGCAATTTACTACAGTAAGTAAATAGGTGTAAATGAATTCTGACATTTATGTTTACCTAATCTTATACCACAAACCTCATTTCCTGAGCATAGAGCACTGTCCCTAGCAGCAAAATTGAGTTTTACTGCTAGGAACAGTGTTTCAAGGAAAAATCGAAAGGAGTGAGAAAAGTAGAGAGTCAAAGTACACTTAAGGTACAATTAGTAATCTCAATTTTGATGGAGTAGAATTTTACTGCCACCACTATTCATTAAATTTTACTACAACCTGCTCGCTGAATTTGGAAGATGATATGGGATTCTAAACATCATCTTGAGTTTGTACACCATTGCCACAGATGATTTTCGTTGTATAAGTTCATGGTTTTCTTACACGCAGCAAGGCGCGGGCATTTAGCTAGTATGACATATAATGTGTATAAAACATGTGAGTATTATCATAAAACAAGCATGGAACATAAGAAATTATCGATACGTTGTAGACGTATCAGCATCCCCAAGCTTAGTTCCTACTCGTCCTCGAGTAGGTAAGCGATAACAAAGATAATTTCTGAAGTGACATGCTACCAACATAATCTTGATCCAATAATAATGTAAAGCATATGAACTGAGATTAAATCACTCAAAGCAAATGTCTATATTGATATAAGAGATGATAATGCAAGAGTTAAATAAGCTAGAAGTTTTCATGAACTATTGCTTCAAAGACATGAAACCGTACAAAGTTCATTAAAGATGTGTTAAGTATTCAGCGTAGAAGTTCTATCCTTCATTCCAAGCATCAAGTAAATTTTCACAACATAAGAAGGATTCAGTCAAGTAAACATAAACATGAACGTCATGAATCAACTGTTTCGAAGTCTACTCAACTGGTGAGCGCAAGCATTTGGTATTAGCACCAGGATGGTATGGCATAAAGAACGTTAATGGGGGTTTAGAAGGTCAAATGGAAGAAAGGCTTGCAAAGCTATAAGTGACCATTAGACAAGAGGAAGCCTTATGATCGAAGCTATGCAAGGAGTAGTGATTGCCATGTAACGGATGCACATAGAGCTATATGTGTATGAAAGCTCTCTAATGGAACTAGTGGGGGTGCATCCAACTTGGTTGCTCACGAAGACCTAGAGCACTTTTGAGGAGGCTCATCATTGGAATATACAACCCAAGTTCTATAATGTAAATTCCCCACATAGTTATACTAGTAAAACATGAAAACTCTCTCATATGAAGTATAGGTGCTAAACATGAGCACAAATGATGACTATGAATAATGCAGATGCTAAAACATGAGCACAAGTGTGGATAAAAGATAGTAATGTTGCCCCCTTTTTCTTTATTCCTTTTTTTTCTTTTTTTCTTTTTCTTTCTATTTTTTTTTCTTTCTTTTCTTTTTCTCTTTTTGATGGCCTCCATGGCTCTTTTCACTTTTAGGGGCAACATCCTAATATGACAACACACTTTTTGGTACAAATAACTCATAATGAATGAAACATGATGTAAAACTGTATGCCTCTGCCAGTGTAGCAGGATGTGCAATGATCTAGCGTAACATGGGTAAACCACACATCAGCTGTATATGATCATGCAAAGCAATATATAGATAATAAATGACAACATGACATGTAATGTAAAATGGATGTTGCATGGCAATATATCTCGGAACAGCTATGAAAATGCTGTGGTAGGTAGGTATGGTGGCTGTTTTGAGGAGATGTATGGGCTTATGTGTAGGAGGACAAGAGAAAGTCCTCCCACGGATTTGGATGTACCGGCGAAGTATGCACAATTCTCAATGTGAGCAAAAGGCAATGCACAGTACCGAAGAGGCTAGCAAATTTTGATGGTGGAAGTGCCAAAAACCGTAGCTTAACATTAGTCAAAAAGAACTCACAATCTTATTGCAAACATCTAGCAGGTTCAACATTAAGAGCATGATTAAAATTTACTCCAAGGAGGGCCGTTCACGGTGGTACAAGTACCCCGCTAGCTCCCTCGACCTTCAGCACAACTAAGTTATTACGATGAACTCTCAAACATGGAAAGCTATCAAGTCCAACTACACCTTCAACTATTTAAATAGAGTTTGTAGTACGGCACAAGCTTAAAGACAACAATCCACTACTAATTTTAACTTATTTATCCAGCAAGCCTTAACATCCAAATACTTCAAAACGTTTGCAAAGAATCAAGTTATCAAAGCTCAATGATCTACAAGATTATGCAAGTGTTTCATTATACCACTACCACATGCAGCATTTTCTGAACCGACCAAATAACAATGAACGAAGCAGTTTCAACCTTCACCATGAAAATTAAAAGCAAAGAACACATGTGTTCATATGAACCAGCGGAGCGTGTCTCTCTCCCACACAAGAATTTATTCAAACAAAAACAAAAATGAAAACAAACAGACGCTCCAAGTAAAGTACATAAGATGTGATGGAATAAAAATATAGTTTCAAGAGAAGGAACCTGATAATTTGTCGATGAAGAAGGGGATGCCTTGGGCATCCCCAAGCTTAGATGCTTGAGTCTTCTTGAAATATGCAGGGATGAACCACCGGGGCATCCCCAAGCTTAGAGCTTTCACTCTTCTTGATCATATTGTATCATCCTCCTCTCTTGACCCTTGAAAACTTCCTCCACACCAAACTCAAAACAAACTCATTAGAGGGTTAGTGCATAATAAAAAATTCACATGTTCAGAGGTGACACAATCATTCTTAACACTTCTGGACATTGCACAAAGCTTCTGAAAGTTAATGGAACAAAGAAATCCATCCAACACAGCAAAAGAGGCAATGCGAAATAAAAAGCAGAATCTGTCAAAACAGAACAGTCCGTAAAGACGAATTTCTAAGAGGCACCAGACTTGCTCAAATCAAAATGCTCAAATTGAATTAAAGTTGCGTACATATCTGAGGATCACTCACGTAAATTTGCATAATTTTCTGAGTTACCTACAGAGAATTAGGCCCAGATTCGTGACAGCAAGAAATCTGTTTCTGCGCAGTAATCCAAATCTAGTATCAACCTTGCTATCAAAGACTTTACTTGGCACAACCATGCAATAAAATAAGATAAGGAGAGGTTGCTACAGTAGTAACAACTTCCAAGACACAAATATAAAGCAAAAGTACTGTAGTAAAATAAACACATGGGTTTCTACCAAGAAGTTCTTTATTTATAGCCATTAAGATGGGCTCAGCAGTTTTAATGATGCACTCGCAAGAAATAATATTTGAAGTAAAAGAGAGCATCAAGAAGCAAATTCAAAACACATTTAAGTCTAAAATGCTTCCTATGAAAAGGAATCTTGTAAATAAACAAGTTATGTAGGCATAATGCAATAAGCATAGGAAAACTAGACAAGCTCAACTTCAAGATTTTAAGCATATAGAGAGGTGTTTTAGTAACATGAAAATTTCTACAACCATATTTTCCTCTCTCATAATAATATCCAGTAGCATCATGAGCAAACTCAACAATATAACTATCACATAAAGCATTCTTATCATGAGTCTCATGCATAAAATTATTACTCTCCACATAAGCATAGTCAATTTTATTAGTAATAGTGGGAGCAAATTCAACAAAGAAGCTATCATTATTATTCTCATCATCAAATATAGGAGGCATATTGTAATCATAATCAAATTTACCCTCCATAACAGGCGGTACCAAAAGACTACTATCATTGTAATCATCATAAATAGGAGGCAAAGTATCATCAAAGTAAATTTTCTCCTCAATGCTTGGGGGACTAAAAAGATCATGCTCATCAAAACCAGCTTCCCCAAGCTTAGAATTTTCCATATCATTAGCAACAATGGTATTCAAAGTGTTCATACTAATATGTTCCATGGGTTTTTTAATTTTCGAATCAAACCATCCATGTCTTAACTCAGGAAAAAGAATAAAAAGCTCCATGTTGCTTTCCATTATACCAAACTAGTGTAAAACAAGAAATAAAAAGATGCAATTGCAGGATCTAAAGGAAATAGCTTCGAGTACTTACAACGGCGCCGGAAAATAGCTTAGTAGCCGAGATCCGGAGTGTGAGTACCTTTTACCTTTCCTCCCCGGCAACGGCGCCATAAAAGTGCTTGATATCTACGGGTGCTTCTATTCTTGTAGACAGTGTTGGGCCTCCAAGAGCAGAGGTTTGTAGAACAGCAGCAAGTTTCCCTTAAGTGGATCACCCAAGGTTTATCGAACTCAGGGAGGAAGAGGTCAAAGATATCCCTCTCAAGCAACCCTGCAACCACAAAGCAAGATGTCTCTTGTGTCCCCAACACACCTAATACACTTGTCAGATGTATAGGTGCACTAGTTCGGCGAAGAGATAGTGAAATACAGGTGGTATGAATGTATATGAGCAGTAGTAACGGCACCAGAAAATAGCTTGATGCTACAACTGGCGTGTGGTTGATGGTGGTGATATTGCAGGCAGTACAGATGCAGTAAAACAGTAAACAAGGAGCGATGATTGCAGTATTTGGGAATAAGGCCTAGGGATTATACTTTCACTAGTGGACACTCTCAACATTGATCACATAACAGAATAAATAGATAAATGCTATACTCTACACTCTCTTGTTGGATGATGAACACCACTAATTGTGTAGGATTACACGAACCCTCAATGCCGGAATTAACAAGCTCCACAATATTCGATATTCATGTTTAAATAACCTTAGAGTGCATGATAGATCATTGCAATTACACCAAGTACTAACATAGCATGCACACTGTCACCATCACACTATGAAGGAGGCATAGATCACATCAATACTATCATAGCAATAATTAACTTCATAATCTACAAGAGATTACAATCATAACCTACGCCAAGTACTACACGATGCACACACTGTCACCATTACACCGTGCAGGAGGAATAGAGTACTTTAATAACATCACTAGAGTAGCACATAGATGAATAGTGATACCAAACACATTGCAATCATAAAGGGATATAAATAAGCACTTCACTATGCTATCCATAACAGTGAATAAGTATTCTGTGAAATATAGCCTAAGAGACCCACACGGTGCACACACTGTCACCTTTACACACGTGGGACAAGGAGTCTCCGGAGATCACATAAGTAAAATCCACTTGACTAGCATAATGACATCTAGATTACAAGCATCATCATATGAATCTCAATCATGTAAGGCAGCTCATGAGATCATTGTATTGAAGTACATAGGAGAGAGATGAACCACATAGCTACCGGTACAGCCCTTAGCCTCGATGGAGAACTACTCCCTCCTCATGGGAGACAGCAACGTTGATGAAGATGGCGGTGGTGTCGATGGTGAAACCTTCTGGGGGCACTTCCCCGTCCCGGCGGCATGCCGGAACAGAGACTCATGTCCCCCAGATCTTGGCTTCGCGATGGCGGCGGCTCTGGAAGGTTTATCGTACCGTGGCTTTTTTCGTATCGAAGATTTAGGTCAAGGAGGCTTAAATAGGCGAAGAGGCGGAGTCGGAGGGCTGACGGGGCAGCCACACAGTAGGGGGGCGCGCCCCCCCTTGGGCCGCGCCGCCCTATCATCTGGTGGCCCTGTGGCCCACCTCTGGTCCTTCCCGGGTGTTCTGGAAGCTTCGTGGATTTCTAAGATGCTGGGCGTTGATTTCGTCCGATTCCGAGAATATTTCCTTACTAGGATTTCTGAAACCAAAAACAGCAGAAAACAGCAACTGGCCCTTCGGCATCTCGTCAATAGGTTAGTTCCGGAAAATGCATAAATATGACATATAATGTGTATAAAACATGTGAGTATTGTTATAAAACAAGCATGGAACATAAGAAATTATCGATACGTTGGAGATGTATCAAGGAGGACCTATCGGCGGCCTGGACTCGTGATCTGGCCGGAGTGTTGAGTTTCGGAAGGCTCCGCCGGCAAATGTAACAGTGCTTTTGCCTGGAGTTTGCTGGATCGGTGGTATTCGGTCGTGCGCACCCATGCTTTTATTCCGACCGATTGGTTCTGGAGGGAGCGGCACGAAGCTCTTTTTCTGTGTTGACAACAGGTGACTATGGATCCATGATGAAAGTCGGAAGAAGAGAATTTCATGAAGGCCGGAGGGGAGGACTAGCTAAGGGAGGTTCAAGTCTCCGCGCTGTTGAGGGACTTGCTTGGTGTTCCGGGCTTCACACCAGCGGTATGAAAGTGTGGGCGACAACACAGGTGAAGTTCAGAGTTCTACCTTTCAGGGTGAAAGCCCAAGGTCTGGCCTTAACTGGTTGTGCCTGGCAATGACCTTGTTGGAGGCATTGTTTTGAGAGCGGGGACTATCTTCAGGGTGAAAACCTAAGATCTTTGATCGGGCGATGACGGTGTTAGAGCACTGTTCCCTTCTTGGAGGCATCGTTTTTGGAGAGTCTGTTTTTCAGGTGTTGTCTTGGCGGTGGATGTATTGCTGTTGTTAGGCCCGAGATACTGTAGCAGGACTTTTGTTTCTTAGTTTTCTTTTCGTTTTTTGGCTGTGTGCATCCGTAGTGCCATTAGGGTGGTGCGTTGTTGCAGAGGCTGGGTGTAATTGGTATCTTTTGATATTAATATATTCCCTTTATCGAAAAAAATGAGATAAGAGCATAAAACGAGGAACACCAACACAAGATTTTTTTTAAAACATTGGCAAAATTAGCTTATTCAAGTTTTCTGTAGCGAGTACGGAGGTTTAAGGAAATCTGTCTCGGTAGTTCCATAGACAAATATATATAATCATTTTCAAGTTTTATCGCATACTTACTAGCTATTTAGAAAATTTTAATACTTTTGTGGACTAGTAATAAATTCCAACAATAAAATATATTTCTATGTTTTCTTGTATTCTAATATGTTTCCAAAAGAAAAAAAATCATGAGAAACCAGAGGAGATTGTTTAGAAGGATTGAGAAGCCACAAACAAAAGGGCACCTAGGGGGCACCCAAACAGAGCCAGGGAGGCGCATGGGCTAGATCCACCTCCTTGTGACACCCTTGTTACGAGGTTTCATGTCCTCCTATACCGCCCCATCTATTTGGCGACATATTGGTGTGGCTTGTAGAGAGCTACACACAAACACACAAATGAGTTCTACAACACGGAAAAATCCCATCTCTAGAGGCTCTCCTGGAGTAACTCTTCCACCTGCTAAAAATATGCATGCCATTTCGGCAATCATGTGATGATGATGATATTTCTCTATGTATTATGGTTTTTATATACTATTCTTGAACATCGGTCACTGGTATGTATCAACAATAACATGACTTGTTTCTGAGACTATATTTTGTATGATGATTTTTCTAATGTTCCCTACTCAATAGCGGTTATGCGCACACATATCCTTTGACCAGTATACAGTTCTGTTTATGACTATATTTCACCATCCATGGGCATGTAGATGCTAACCCAAGATTCGCCGGATCAGTTCTTCAACGCAGTCTTTTGGAGGTGCTCATAGGGGTAGAGTATGCGTGTGTGCGTTCACAAAGGTGAGTGTGTACGCGTATGTATGAGCGTCTTTATTTTTTTTTCGAAATGGGGAGTATCACCCCGGCTTCTGTATCATGATGATGCACACGGTCATTTATTAATAAATTCAGGTTTAGAACAAGTTTTAGAACTCAAGCATCAGCCAGGATTGATACAAAAATCAACCAGCGAAAAAAGCACAAACTACTCAGAGCAACCATCAAAGTAATCTCCTAGTATGACGCCAGCCAACCTGGCACCAGATATCCTGAGCGACCATCTGGAGCCGTGTGCATCCAGAAACCATGGCATCCCGTTGTCCCTCCGGAGACAGGAGAGCCCAAAGCTGGACCCAATGTAACACCATATGGATAACTTGCAAGAAATGAAAAGATTGTCTTTAATTGAACTGTGTTTCACAAAAAAAAAATAGTATGTATATGCCATGTACCAGACTTGAGGTCTTCTCATGTCTCAAGATGTGAATCAAGTAACTGCGTTATAAAGATAGCTTTCGAGAATGTCATTAAACATGCCACAATCCTGGGTTGATCAAGATGAGATTTGCCCCTCTAACTTGGAGAGGTATCTTTTGCGCCCTCTTGAATGATTGGAATCGAAAGACATGGTCATGTGACTTGGGTTAAGAGTTAACCCGATTCAAAAGAATCTATACAAGAGTTCGAGAAGATAGTCCGGCTATGAGTTAGGGTGGAAAGTATTCGCTTTGAACCGCATAACATATGTCAAGAGGCATTTTTTTTTGCATATAATACATTCTAAATGTTTGTCAAAGTGGCTTTATCGACTATTGACATAAGTCCATCATAAACATATCACAGAGTTGTTACAGAAGGAGGGAAAAATGAAGTATGAATTTCATCAAAGATATCAGTTAAGGATCTGAAAAGGTCGTGAATGGAACTAAGTACTTGCCATATGGCATCGGAAAAGATGGCAATGTCACTGGAATTGGGGGAGCGATGCCAGCCATGCCTCCATCAAGTTCTCCAATACAAAGACAAGGGGTAATAAAGCTTATATTGTCTAAGAACGGTTACTTAACATGGCGTCTGAGTATTTCTTTCCGTAACAGTAGCTCATGTGTTAGCTCAAATTCCTCTAAATATTACTTTCCATAGGATGTTGAGTGCTAACAAGTGGACCTCATGGTTAAAATTATGTTGAAAATTGATCAGGGTAAACTTGAATGAAGATAATGATATTTTTACTTGGGATCTGACATCCACTGAGTTGTTTACGGTTAAGTCTATGTATGAGGATCTTATGAGTGACCATACCCCTTTTTTTTTAAAATAATATCTGAAAGGTTAAAGTTTCCCTAAAGATAAAGATTTTCATGTAGTTTTTGAGCAACAAGGTCCTATTAACTAAAGATAATTTAGCAAAACGACAATGGATGTACGAGATGTGTTTTTTGCGGGGACCAGGAGACTATCCAACATCTTTCTATTGAGTGTCCTTTAGCTAAACTTCTTTGGTGTACGGTTAATTTCACTTATGATCTTCCACCTCTATCCAATATTACTAATGTTTGGTAATTGGTTGAATGGAGTAGATAGATAATCTAAAGCTTTTATCCAGATTGAGGTTTCTGCCTTATGTTGGTCTATATGGAGGGTCAGAAATGATATTATCTTTAACAAAAAACATTCTTTCCACTTTTTGCAGGTTATCCATATGGTGGTACATTGGTCCAGCTTTAGTCCCTCGTTTCGCCGGAGGGACAGCAGGATGCCATGATTTCTGGATGCACACGGCTCAGGATATCTTGTACCAGGCTTGCTGACGACATACTAGGAGGCTATGTTGATGTGTTGTCATAGTATGTCATTTTGTTTTTCGCTGGTTGATTTTTGTATCAATTCTTGGCGATGCTTGAGTTGTAAACAATCCAGATTTTGAACATTCTTTAATAAACGGCCGTGTGCATCATCATGATGTAGAAACCGGGGTACATCTCCATTTCAAACAAAAAAAAAACATGGCGTCTGAGTTTGTCTTGCCTAGTCTTCACCTTGCTGAAATGGAGAAAATTATCTTACATTTTGGTTCAAATCGTGCAAAGTGTCTTACACATCTGCAATTTGTTACAAGCATATAAGTACCCCGTGCAAAGCGGAATTTTCCATCTCCATGTCGCACAAGCAATGGAAGCGTCGAGAGTTCAGATGGAAACCGACTTAGCCCTAATATCGATGGATCATGAACTTATCAAACACTGCTACTCTTTCAGTAACGTCCGTATATATCAGAAAAAGTTTAAGTAAGAAAACAACACACACGAATACCATGAGGCAACAACAAAGCACACAGATGCGCACTTGGCAGTATAAGTCGGGGACAATATAAGCGTAGATCGGTACATTCTTTGTGATAACCTTCTGATGGAAGATTCTTCTGAAGGGAGTCGATTGGTACAACATATAGTTTACAAAGTACAGGCGGAGATATGCAGTCATCGAATACATGCAGTTATAGATGATGATGTAATGCACAAAATCTTAGTAGCTGGAGCATCTAATCTTTCGGCGTGCGCCCACAGATTCAAAGAAAATCTATATCATTATAGGTACCATTATAGGTACAGTCAAATTGTCCATTGCATGCCATGTATATTCTCAAATTCTCCATCTGGGAGCTTCCAACTTCCAAGGCATGCCCGCAACCGTTCTCCTAGTGGTACGTAGAATTATTTCTTCTCATGACTTCAACCAATGGCTGTACTTTCTCGTGGAACTTCTTTCTCCGATTCTTCTGACCTCTAGCTAGAGAAGATATACGTCACTATTCACTATCAAGTATATACATGTCATTTTTTCTTATGATATGCAATGCATTTGCTAGCTTTCAACCTACCAATACATTTTTGTTTGGTTGGGAAGTGCGCGCTTCTGCTTTTTACTGGAACCACAATATAAAAAATGTTGATATCTAGGTAGCTTAATCTGCCCGACTTCGACAGTAGAAACACTAGTCAACTGAAAGAACATCACTGATCACTAAGACACTAACTAACAATGACTAGTCGGGCACCATTCGTCGTGGCAGCATATGCATGCATGCTACAGGCCAGGAGGCTAGCTCTAGCTAGCCGACTATGCAGGACGTCCAAAGCCCATTACCACCATCATTACACACAGACATGATTCCTTGATTCCAAATAATATATGCTACCTGGTGCGTGATTATCTCAGGGGAACTGCAATAATAATCCACTTGTGAAGTTGTTAATGTTGCATAGTGTTGGAAGGAATCAATGGCCCCGTCCCCTTTTGCGAACACTTGCGCTAGATATTGCAGATTAACAGGGGACGCATCATTCCTTGTCATTTGCTTTGCTTTTTGTCCATGATGTCTAAGCGAGTAATCTTCGGGCCCAAAAGCTGGGCGCAGGCTGTGTCGTAGTATATGCTTGTTAAATGTTGGGCATAAAGTCAGCTAGACAAATTGGCCCCTTTCTCCTATTCTTTTCTGTGATGGAACCTGTATGTGCTAGTCATGGGCCATGCCAAATTTGTAAGATCATACATGATTGGCTTATCTTCTTTTCAATATATGCAAGCAATCCAGCATGAAGATCTAGCTCGTCGGAATTTTTTGCTTTTTTATGATCCTGACCTAAGAAAAGGTAGAAGTGTTGTTTTTGCACGGAAGAAAATTCTAGACTATCCAGTTACATCCATGCATCTACAAGCTACCGGTGCCGACTGCAGACAGCTGTGGTAGTACTAATAATAGTTCACGTCGATCATATATAAATTTGTAGAACTGCACGCTTTAGCTAGTTCAACTAAATAAAGTCTGTTGCAAGTGAGTAGGCAACACATATTATACATCAACAAGTTTCAGTGATGGAAGAGAATCCTTGGGATCATATTGCATGAAACTTGGCTCATGATCGAGCCGGCGATCTTCAGGTTCAGATGTCAGTCTCATGTAGTCTTCAACATGGACATCTTATGTCGACCTTGCGTGTGAAGAAAATAATGAAGACTTGTCGTTTTCCTTTTTGGAGGAAAATTTCGAAGACTTGTCGTTAATTCGCGCGCCCAGGATGCATGAGACATGGCATCGATCCCGCTGATCTGGAAACCAACAAGCCAACTCTATAAAACATTATCAAATTAATCCAAGCAAGAGGCGCTTAATGTAAGTGAGCAAATTGTCACCCAAAGCAGCGATGCTTTCCTAGTATGTTGGCCCGGTCGAATAAACCGTACGCGTCCCCTCAATCGCTGCCGGGCACGCGCGCTCTAGTTAGACAGTACTACTAGGCAATTCCTCGACCTCGTAGCCGCCCGGGATGCAGCATCTTTGCCTTTGCCCAGTGCAATTTGCTTGGAAACTTTAGCAAATATCACCAGCTATAGCTAGCTTCTTAGTTTAATGGAGCTAGCGGCACTGCTCTGCTGCGCCATTTGCGGCAGGTTTAGTCAGATCCATCTTGCCACAAAACTGACGTACGTCTTAACTTCCTCCCCCGCCGGCCCTATAAATATGGACCGATCGAGTACTCTCCGGTCACAACTCACAAGTCGATCCATCCATTGGTAGCCACAAGAACCCAAGCTAGCTAGCCAAGTCGACGAGGCTTTGTTTTGCAGTAGAGTGGGAGAGAGATCGAGATGGAGTGGAGCACGGCGGAGAACGACAGGTTCGAGCGCGCGCTGGCCACGTACGGCGGCGACACCGCCGGCCTCTGGGAGCGCGTGGCGGCGGCGGTCGGCGGCGGCAAGACGGCCGACGACGTGAGGCGCCACTACGCGCTGCTCACGGAGGACCTCGGCGACATCGAGCGCGGCCGCTACGGCTACCCCTCCGCCAACAACGCCAGCCATCGCAACAACGGCAGCAACAGGTAGGAATAGGATACATTCATATTTCAGTTTCGATTAAACGTTTACAGCTCGCTTAACTTTGTGCCGTCGCGTGCAGAACCAACCGAGCCCAGACATGATGGGCCGGGTTCACAGAGTGGAAATGGACGAAGCACACCTACCAAAGTACGAGCAAGCTAGCTAGCAGCTTACAAGTGTGATCGTGTATATGGACGTACGTATATGATGTATGTTTGGGGCTTGGGAGTATATGTACTACTCCGTAGTAATCATACAGCTCTGTCGTCGCGAGACAAGCTACGTACGTATGTTTGTGTGCATGTTCCTCTTGTGTGACCGTAGTGTGCATCCATGGGTATAAACTGTAAAGCTCTTTGCATTACTTTCTTGATGGCTTCTATGCTACCGGTTATGAATGAACGAAACGCATATTTGATTCCAACTAGGGTGGCAAGCGGCGTCCCGCAAAAGCAAAATCAAGGCATAATGAGTTATGGAATCAGATCGGAACTACAGCTGTTGTAGTCCCACATCCAGGGGCGGAGCTAGAAAAAAATTAACATGATGCACAACTTAGATATCGAGGCTTGAATTTGGGACCTTATGCATCAATACTTGTAGAACCTGATGCATTGGATGCCTACACTAGCTAATTGCTAGAAAAAGAATTATTTCAACCCTGATGCATGTGCATCAGGGTAGCACCAAGCAGCTCAGCCCCTGCCCGCATCCCGCCCCTCTTCCCACCCTAATTCTAACCTAACTGCACACCGATCGTGCTGCCGAGAAGTTACTTGCTACTCACCTATTCCTGGTAAATAAAATAAAATAATCAGCCCCTTGATTCTAAAACACTGCCATGGGTTGGTTTTGTCTACCGCCTACGGTGAACTAGGGCTCATACTTCATCCTATTTGGAAGTGGTTCCAAAACCGGCTAGGGAGAATACCATGCTCAAGAAATTGACACTAATTACCAGAACCTCAGATTTCCACAGTAAAACTGGCTCAAATGTTTGAAACGAGAGTGGTTTTTTGTTTATGAACCGGTTATCGCATTAAACACCATTTTTTAACAATCAATATTACATGATCATCACTTGAATTCACAACACGACAAACATGATCTTAGCCCTCCTCCGGTAAATTGACATCTCGGCCAAAAACTATTAGCCCAGTTTGAATCTGGGCTGAGCCTAGGTGCCAAGCCAACCTTACACCACTATATCGATCTCACGCCATCGCTCAGTTCCAACTCACTGCTCCTCGCTGAAAGGACACGGATGTCGCTTAGATGGGGGTGAATAGGCGGTTTAAAACTTTTATGAGATGGGCTTAACAAATGTGAAATAAAACTAGCGTTTACTTTGTCAAGCTCAAAGCCTATATACAATGGTTCACCTATGTGCACCAACAACTTATGCTAAGCAATACAAGCAACTATGTGATAGTAAGATATATAACTTCAAGTACGATGGCTATCACAAAGTAAAGTGCATAAGTAAAGACCTCGGGTATAGAGATAACCGAGACACGCGGGAGACGATGAATTATCCCGAAGTTCACACTCTTGCAAGTGCTAATCTCCGTTGGAGAGGTGCGGTGGCTTAGCTCTCCCGAACGCCACAAAAGGCCTCATCTTGAGGTGTGGTTGCTCGATGCACACCAACGCCCTGAACTATTGGTATTTTTTGAAAACAAATAATTTTCAATTATAAACACAATTAATATCTATAATGAGATGTACGTAATGTGTGGTCATTTTCGGCAGCTGTATATTTACTATCTTTATTTGACAGCTCTAGTACCAAATATGCATGTAAATCATACCAATTAAAGCATCAGCGATTAATTGTATTTAAAAGATGAAAACGGAAGGAAATGGAAAACTTCTAAAAAATGTTATGTATGTCCGCTATAAAAGTCATGGCAAAGCCCTCTTCCCATGGTAGGCTGCAAACATACTGTTAAAAAATTAGCAAAACCTCATCTCGCCTCGAAGCACTTGCCAGGAGTACCCGAGGATGAGGTCGTTCTCCAAGATGCTACTCCTTGCCCTTGCTATCATGGCCCTGTTGTCCTCAGGTATGTCGTAGATCAATTATATATTTTGAATGCAAAATTACCCATAATCTTCTTCTCATAATTTTTCACAACTTTTATGTGCCGCTGGAATCCGTACAAACATAGATGTGGCGATCAAGGTGAACGCAATTCGTGGTGGCTCGTTGGCCCCTAAAGATTGTAGGCAGACGCCGGTTGGTCCTGGGCCATGTGACCCCAAGTCATGCTTGCACGACTGTCAAGCCAATATCGGCCCTGGTGCAGTGGGCCAATGTGTGTCTGGAGGATGCCAGTGCACATTTTGTACACCATCTCTACGGAATTAAGCAATGCTTGCTACTTAATTCTTCCCTAAATTAAGAATAATAAGAATGTCTTGCTAAGATCATCGCCAAGATGCTCTCCATTCACCTTGGGCCACATATGGAAGATCTTGTTTCCAAAGCCCTGTTACTTAATTCTTCCCTAAATTAAGGGTATAAATTTGTAAAGGTGAAAAGAAAAACATGGTTAATGAGAGCCCCATATTGGCATATTTTATATTTCACTTTGCCTCAGGAGTGTACACAATGACACCTTGCATCTATATTTGACACATATACGACATAGAAAACCTTTGTTAAGCTTCATGGAGTTAAACAAGGTGTCCATGTACATTTTAGGACACTTCATTGAGATATCTAAGTACACCGAAGTTGACACTAACAATATATAACCCTCGAGAGATACATCTAAAAGGGATTTTTTTTAGATCAACTATATATGAATATGAAGAACTCACCCATTTTGATTATGCAACCTATATGTGAACCAGCATTCACTAAAAATTAGTTTTCTAAATAAATTATATCTCTTCCAATACATTTTAAATTGTTATTTAATAACTCACGAAAAGTGTTAATACATTATGGGTAGCTGAGACAATATGTGTACACAAAATACTTATGGAAGGCTAGCACATTATTTGTAAAGTAATTTTGGTGTCAAGAACCTGAACCACAAATCTGGTTAGCATTTGAATTTGTAGTCATATGGTTTTAAACCCAACTGGAAATTGTATGTTGAAGTCTCAAGGAAAAACTTCTGTGAATGATCATTTCGAATGAATTGGCATTTATCTAGTTGAATGTGTAGCGTTTAAATCATGTTTGAGGCTTCCTTACACACTTGGTTATAAATTACTTGTAAAGCAACATTGTCTCAATGTATTAGAGATTTGAAAAGAGCATAGGTTGATTGACATGTTTTTTTCATAAATTTAGACTTTACGGTATATCTCACAGTTGCTATTTAGCTAAAGAAAAAAACCATGATTTGTTATGATGGGGACACCTCTAATGTAGTATTGAAGAGCATACCAGGTTGAAATGTGCATAATAAAACTGTCCATTATAAAGTATGGAAATTAGTAGTAAATGACTATAGTTATAAAAATGAAGGAAACTTGGTGGATTGGATCCTTATTCATTAAAAGATTTTTTATTCAAATCAAAACAATTCACATGTCACAGACGTCATTTCTCAAGACTTCTAAGGAAAATGAAATGTGTTGCTGGTAGCAATACATAGCTCGTCTCAAGACATAACTCACGCCACTTAGAATATGAATGGGCAGCTTTCAAATTAATTTGAATGAACCTCACAGGCCCAATTATGAAATCTTAATTATCTTGTCAAAAACTTCATATCTCTAGTTGCTAACAAATTCACTGGGTTGTGTAATTTTGTAATTTTCGTGCATGTAGCGCCTCAAATGGTGACATTTTTGGATGTTGTTCTAGGTAAATTAATTGTACGGTTAGAAATTTTCCCAAGTTTTGCTCCAGGCTATAGCACATGTTGTCAACAAATCTTCGTATTTGGTTTACAATTTTAAATGTCTATCTATTTGCGGATGGAGCAACCTATGTTGAAAGATAATTGGATACACATAGCTTCTTCTTATAGACTGTACTAACGTGAAAGTGTGTGATACCTGCAACTATTTGAATTTCTATGCCATGGGTAGGAAAAATCATTTAGATATCCCCTTCCAAGTTGATGATGATAATGTAGACTAATTTACTTTTCTATAGTAATGGTTGGATCAATGAGTATTCAAAACATTTCCTAAACTTCCCACTGAAGTCGTCGGGAAAGTGGATTCTAAATTCCACAACACTAGTTTGGAATGTCCAAAATATTTTTCTTATTGCATGAGTATTAGATATGCGAACTAATTATTGTCCATATGAACACTTTTCAAATATATGATCTTTTGTTAGCTTTCTTTATGAACAGTTACAATATTAAGAATATTATCGGGCATCTAGTGTTTGATACCAAAGAAACTACAAATGTGTATTCATTTGGCAAAGTACATCAACCACCCGATTTTTCTTAGGATGTTTGATCTACACTTTCTTTGGACCGGTGTTCAAATTTTTTGTGCTTAGTTGGCAGATGATGCACTCCTGGGTGAATAATGGATTCTATGATGCCCTGAAGAGCGAGAAAGGGCCACAACATGTTGATTTATTCACATTGTGCACCATGTGAGTGGAACAACATGACTAAATTTCCATCATATAAGGGGGATACAAGAGACTAGAGTTGAGGGGACCAATCTAGAGAAATGTGACACATATGGGCCCAACAATATTGTATATTCAATGATATGGTAACCGGAAAATATCCCTGAACATTGTTGTGGAATTTGTCGAAGATTTACACGAGCTATGTTGATGTTGTAGGGAATGCATGAGAAAATGTTTCTAAACTCTTAGAGCTACGTATAATAAAGGTATTGCTATTCTAGTAGGAATAAAGTATACTATGATTGTAATATACAAAATGAATGTTTAGTTGTTAACAAAGTAGAAAAATACTTCTTTTTGTCATGCGGTACTTAAATATTGTGTATAGTAAAGTGGCTTATATATATATAGATTTTGTACTTCCATATATAGCACAAAATATGAACGTCGACATCTTGGCTGAATATGTTTTGAACCTGAACTCATGGTTACGTAACGAAGGATGAAAGTTCATGGAGTCTCCATGTGTGGTTTGGTAATTTATGACAATCTCTACGGACTAATATTTTGCATTGAGTTGTACTTCAAGGGTTTGGCCATAGACAATGCTTGAACCATATGTTGGCTTGATAGTGTAAGTAATAACAAAATGAGTAAAATTAAGTGACGGTCAAGGTGTTATTCTCGAGTAGTGGTTCGAATATTGATCATTACAAAGTTTAGACTACTACAAATATTTCTTGAAGGGGGGGGGGGGGGGGTGAGTTAGCATTCATGTTCATCTTGAAGACATCATAATAATTAAGAACAATAAAAAGATATAAGGTTTATTAAGACAAAGTGAAAATAATGGATTCAATTTGATCAACACACAAAGCGTAGATGCTGTACATAGTGGGATCAAGTGATCTCATGGTGTGGTTGAGAAGTGCAAGTTCAAGATGAGCATATCCGAGAGATTGTATGCTTGAAGCTTATAGTCCTTTCCGTGACGATGGACAAATGAAGATATGCCTATAGAGAGGCTCCCCCACAGTGGATTACGGGGCGAAATTTCCGAAGTCTTCATCAAGAAACTACTATCAAGAAGATCAAGTGGATTATGTGCAAGAAAAATGTATGACCTTGATCGGTTTTATATATTACCGGTCTCACGGTGTGTGTCGAGAGACTAGGTTATAGAATCAATAGTCGTACTATCAACTATCAAGGAAGGCTATCGAGTGAGTAACTTGATTGTATCGTGCATAAAGATCTTAAACCTTTGCATCATTGACATATATTTCTTGGTTCTTGTTTGGATTTTGTTCTTGTGATTCTTTCATGACAAGCTCAAGTTAGACACGGATTTCATATGAAAAAATTACTTCGTTTTTTTATTTTCGAGGTTTTTCATATTCTTCGTTTTTAATGGAAAGTGGTGAGGGAGGCCCCCATGAAGAGTTTTTTTGTAAAAAAATTAAGAACCCGAATTGCGTCCTTGAGGACTTGAACTAGGTTGATGGTCTGGACATCCACTCTCCTAGCCAAGTGAGTTAGGCTCACTTCTTCTGGTGGTTCATCTTTTGTAGAGAGGTCTAACTATCTTGTGCTTTTATTCTCCTTTGTTGGAATATAATGGTTCTCTGTATGAATTTCTAGATCTTCTTACTATCTTCAGAATATTCTCAAGTTCATCAAAATCGGAGTCCAAATGCTCAAGCTATGGTTATTTTCGATTTGATGTTTCATCCAGTCTTAGGGAGGCCGGAGTCTCCGGTGTGTATAGACCGGAGTCTCTGGTATGAACGAAAAATCTCCATACGGAAACATTCGGTGTGAGTTCTTCGAGTTGAGCCAAGTGGTGCGGCTCACAGTAACCAGTTCGGATATTCTACAAATGTTCGGCCTCTACAAACCAAAATTTCCGGTGTAATATTTAGTAATACTCAAATTTTGTGGGGACCTATAAAAGGTCATCTTCTTACTCAGGAGGTTGTTGGTTACTCCATTCGTCTTTCCTTTATTGTTGACTTTGAAGAACTTTCTCTGTCTCTATATTCATTCCATGACTGTCAACACCCTGATTTTTAAGTCCAGATGCCTATTATGCCATACATCGCAATCCCAGGAAGATTGTTTTTGTGAGACATAATAAGTTCATATCACAGCACATCATTCATTACAACACCATAATAGTCTTACATCAAAAGGATCACATGATCGAGTCTCATTACAACCATTGATCTAAGGATCAAATGTGGGGACCCCGGACTAGCTGTCCGAAATTCCCTGTTATGTATACAGTTCACGATCCCATGATCAGTGCATCGTGAACACATAACCGAACTGATATCAAATTACACCATCCATTACAAAGCGGAATAATAAAAATTACAATGCGGTCACATGACCAATACTTACATAATAGCCTCGAAGGGCCTAACTAAACATCAGAGTAGCATCATCACTTCAACAGCGTAGAGCCCAAGTCATCTGCCATAAACCCTACAGGCAACTGACTGGGAAGACGTTCCTAGCTCGCATAGACATCGTCCAAGTCCCTCTTCATTTGTCGAATTCCTCCAAGTCTGGCCAAGTAAATAGCCAGGGACAAAGCCGTGAGTACATTTGAATTGTACTCGCAAACCATCAAGAAGGTGATAACAATTCTAACTAAAGAAGACAAGAGAGGAAGAATAGTTTCTCTTGTGGGTATAGCATGTAGAAGAGAAGAGATGTTTTTGGTGGAGATAGCATCCCAACTTCTCGATCGAAGGGGACACTTCAAGAATTTATCTAAGACATCTCTATATCTCTATTGAAGAAGATTCTTCAAAAGAGGAACTACAACATAAAACACTAGGAAGGGTAAACCCATTTTGTTTCCTTTCCGACCATCTCCATATGGTCACCACAACTTTCCAGTACCATCCCGGTACTCCAAAAAAAAGTCCTTTTCTTTCTTTGCTCAAAATATTTTCGAAAAACCAAAACACATCAGGCTAAGCAACAGCCATTCCAACCGTCCATGACCGCGGACGCGGCTATTCGAATAGATTTTACTCTGCAGAGTTTGCACACTTTCCCCACCTCTATCCGGATACCTATCGTGTGGGCATCATCCCCGCATAACAACATATGCCACGACGGATACCCGAACATAGCCTTTCGCCCATTCGACTTAGCAAGAGGTCCTACCCTATGGAGTATGTACCTCCCCGGCACCGTGGCAGCTCACCTCCCTTTGAGCGTGGCTCCACCGCCAAGCCAGGAGACCCATAGTGTCTTCCGGACGGGTCAGCCCCGAAGGCCTCCCGTTATACTATTGTCCCAACCATGACAACCCGGACTCGGGGGTAACCGTACCCTTGTACAGTTGTGCGGTGCCTCATGCTAAGAAGAACAAACGTCAAGCTAAGCTCCGTGCCCACGTTGGAGTAGCTGTGGTTGCGCGGGTTAATTGTCACGGGTGAATACTTAGGCGCCAAAGTTTTTGAAAACAAGATTTTCTTTCCAACCATCTTTGCCAAGATCCTTTCCTTTCATAAACACACGCTTGAGTAAGTCCAACTCACCCAAGGTTTTCAAAAATTCTTTTCAACAAGGTATTTTTCCAAGGGGGTTCCCAACCTATAGTTTTATGGATGAACTAAGATACATCAACGCATGATGCTAGCCATCATACCACTAAGGAGATGATAATTGAGGTGTCAAGGGGATCATACATACTTAGGATAAGCATGCATAGGGACATCATAAATGAGATGATTCAACAAGGGTCATGATGTTAATCATCATACCACTAAGAAGGTGACAATATATGTGGTCAAGGGGGCATACATGCTTAGGGTAAGCATGCCTAACATCAACAAGGGGTTCAACATACTTGGGAGTAAGTATGCATAGAGTAGAGGACCAAACATCACACATGATACAAGGAACCAAATATATAATGGAACAATGAACACAACAAGAAGGATAAATAGCAAGAGATCAAAAGATGGCTTGCCTTGGTTGGCTTGTTTGTCCCTGGACTTCTTCAATTTCTCCAAATAAGAATACCAATATAAATAAAATCTTTGTCCAATCCACTTCTTCTTCTTCTCCGTAATTGTTCGCATCTATCGCCGGAAAATATAAAAGGAACACAATCAAACACATTGCACCATCAAAACAACAAGCAACAAGCATCAATCAAAAACTAACCACTCTACTAAGGCTAACATATTAAGGACGTATAGATACTACAAAGCATTTAGAAGAAACCCCATTTTATTTATCTAATAAAGGTATGAGAGTATCATGCTTAGCAATTGCCTCTCTCGGTTATCACCATGGCATAAACCAAATATCTCCTGGTAGATAACATCATAAAGAGGACAAGTGCATTAGTTTGGCATCACAAACATTCATATTATAATTTGAAACATTTTTGAAAAAGCGGGAAATCATTCTCTCTATTTTATAAAGCTTACATAACACTACACAAGAATAGGAAGTAAACAATATGCCACACCATTTTGAAAGCTTAAGCAAAACAACAGAGCTTGGTTTAATCTTGGGAGGTTTTGTTTGGCAAGAATAAAACATAGGTTGGCTACTTTTAAAACAAAGTGATGACAAGGGTTTGAATAACTCAAAGAGATTTCAAATTCATCATTGCATGTGACACACATATATTTGCAAACAGAGACGAAAATTTCATGAATCAGAGACTAAAAGTATTTTTCCTAGATGGCCAGTAACAAAACAAGGTCAACACAATTGGATTCATCCAAAAATATTAATCCTAGAATTTTTAAAATTACACACACTAATCAGAATGCAGTGATCATGTTTAATTCACTAAATTTCGTACAAAAATCCTAAAAACATGGGACCAGTGGCATTGGAAAGATAATTAAATTTCTGATCTAATGCAATTTGTTTCACTCGATTTGGGTCTGTAGATCTGGAGATATTAACAAAAGAAGTTGTCTGGTTTGTATCATATTCTAACAGC
Source organism: Lolium perenne (assembly GCF_019359855.2). Lineage (NCBI taxonomy): Eukaryota > Viridiplantae > Streptophyta > Magnoliopsida > Poales > Poaceae > Lolium > Lolium perenne. The sequence continues at coordinate 316,963,307 of NC_067247.2, forward strand.
TAATTTCAAAATTTCAAACGAATTAATGGGCGGGAAAAATCAGTGGGCCGTGCGGGTGTGGAGTCTTGGGCCGGCCCAGGCGGTTATCCAGGTGGAGGGAAAAAAATAAAAACAAAGGGGAAGAGGGGGCCCGTGGCGGGCCAGCCTGCATGGCCGACGTGGCCCAGGGCCATGCAACGCACGAAGGGGTCTTCTCCCTCCCGTGACCACGCACACGCTCGTGGCGGATGGGAAAGAAGGCAGGGGCAGCTGGGGGCTCACCTGCAGGGCGCGGCGGCTGACGGCGGAGCTCCGGCGGGTGGTGGCGGGTCGAGGCAGCCCCAGGCACGCGTCCGGCGGCGTCCTCCCTTCCTGCAGCGACCTCCTCCATCGTCCTTCCTCCGCAGCACACCCCGGGCGGAGCTTGGTGGCGGCGGTCTCCGGCAGACCTGGGCGGCGAAAAAAGGTGGGTGAGGTCGGGCAGAACGTGGGTGAGAAGTTGGAAGGGAAAGGGAGGGGAGAGGACGGCCGGCGGTGTCGTCATCCTTCTGGCCACCCGTGGTGACCGTGGCGAAGCGGCCTTCCTGGCGGGCAGCAGCGGGAGAAGGGGAGCGCGTCGACGCCCCTTTGGTGTGGGTTCTGGGGGTGGGAGAGAGGTGTGGAGTGGAGAGGAGTGGACGGGGTGGCTTTTATAGGCGAGCGGGGAGCGTGGGTGGTGGTTCTGGCCAACGGGAGGGCGAGCGCACGGTGGCAGGGGCCAATGGAGGCGTCCTTGCTGACGTTTGGGCGGTGCAGGGTGATGACGTGAGGGTGCTGGCGTCAGCGGAGGGGGGCAGCAAGCGCGGGAAGGGAGGAGATCGAGCGGGAGAGGCTGCGTCGTGTGCGGGAAGATTTCTGAGCGTGCAAGTCTCCCAGGGGCTAGGGTTTCGGTGGGTCAGTGGGCTGCTCGTCCTTGGGCCTAGCATGGAAGAGAGGGAGGGTCCAGAGAGGTCCAAGAGAGAGGTGGGTGCGGGACAGGAGGGTGCAGATTTGATGGGTGGTGCATGGGCTCCAAGGCCCGGCCATGCACAAGAGGAAAAAGAGAGAAAGGAAGGAGAGGGGGGTAGTGTTCCCCCTTCCTAGGGTTTTCTCAAGGAGACGGAGAGAAAGGTGGAAAGGGTAAGGGGTGAGAGAGGGTGCCATGCAACATGGTTCCGGCCATGTAGAGGAAGAAAAGAGGAAGAGGGAATGGTGCCCTCCTAGGTTCTGCAAATGAAGAGAAAAAAAAGAGAGGGTGCAAGGGAGGGTGAAGAGAAAAGGGGGCATGGTGCCATGCAATGACATCAAAGTCACTTGCCAAAATTTTCAAGAAACACAACAAGAGGGGTGAGTTGGTTGTGTTGATGCCACCATATTTGATGAAGAGGAAAGGAGGGGTGGAGAGAGGATGGTAAGTGTCCTCTTAAAAACATAGATGGTGAGAGTTTGGAGAAGAAGGGTCTAGGTTGGTTCATGGAGTGACAAGATAATTTTATGCCAAAAATGTTCAGAAGAATGTCAAGTTAGAAAAATAAGAGGTGAGGGACAAGAGATGGGGTGGTGGCGATAATGCCACCATAATGAGAAAAGGGGTCAAAGAGGGAGAGTGGTGAGAAAAGTCCCCCTTATCAAAATATTAAGGAAGTTTGAAACTAGAGCCACACAAAAATTATGGGTCACTAGACAAGGTGATGTTCATCAAAAGAAAAGAGAGGGGTGTTAGGGTTTAGAAATTTATCTCTATTTAAGGTTGGGGTTTTAGGTCAAACGGTTTAATTCTTTGAAAGAGAGGAGGTTAAGTAATACAAGAGTGACCATAGCTTCACTAAATTTCTGGAGACTAGAAATAGTGTGTTGAGGTACTTATGGGGAAAACACCAAGCATAGGGTTTATGCATTGGTAAAGAAAGGAAAAGAATTTTCCAGGGCCACACTTGTGTTTTATTTAGTGAGTTGTTATGTTGCTTTAACACTAGAGGTGTGGTTCTATGAGATAACTCAAGACAATATCAACAAGTACAACAAGACAATTCCTCCACTAGCAGAGCAAGGCAATTTAATTACAAGCAGAACAAGACAAATCATCTTAATTAGTCTTTAGAAAAGTTTTTGTTCCCCCTAATTTTTGCACTAAGGACAACTAAATAGGATTGCAAAAGTTGGGGTGTGACAGATCTTCCACCCTTAAAATAATCTCGTCCCGAGATTACTAAGCGTAGAACTAGAGGGGTTGTAAAGTTTAACTAAAGTTAGACTCCATTCTTCTGTAGATGTGCCGTTGTTGAGAAGGTCATTGCTTCTTCTTCTGGGAGACATGCTGGATTCCTGCCGATGGTGAGCTTCATGAAGAGGTTGACTACCCCATGTAGATGTTAGATCTTAAACTTCTTAATGGTCCTAGCGGTGGTTCAAGACTATGTGAGGGTTAGTGCACTCCAACGGTGCTTTAGCAGGGTTGAAAACGATTTAGAGTTAGCTTTAAATTTTTGTGGAAGACGAAGTCTTCCACCCTTAAAATTGTTCACCGGGGGGTTTTAAAAACTCTAAGATTCGGCCACGGGTCTTGGCGGACACTTTTTGGAGAAGTCATTGATCTCCCGTCTTGAGTTGAAATACCTTCAGGGGGGCAATGTACCATCTACAACTTCAAGGGAAGTTAATGCATCCCAACAAGTTTCTGACGGTGTTTTAGAATGGTGGAAAATGTTAGGGTTAGCTCCAATTTTTAGTGGAAGTCGAAGTCTTCCACCCTTAAGATTTTTCGTCGGGGTTTTCAGAAAAAGTCGTCGATCTTCCGTATTCATTTGAAGAGTCTTCAGGGGAGACGTGTAGACCATGGCTTCAATAGATAAACACGGTGTTTACTAAACCATAGGACGCGTGGTAAGTTAGTAAGTTAATGAAACTCCTGGTTGGTATCCATATGAAGAAGCAACGAAGGTCATCGAAGTCAATCTTCAACTCGAACGTTAGTGCTGACTTATACCAATAAAGAAGTGAGCGGGTAAACTACACCTAATCTTGAGCCTTGAGGTATATTCAGGAGCTTCACTTGATGAGGACCAGATGAACCACGTGATGTAGCTTGGCTTTGATGCTCTTGTTTTCTCAGCTTGTTAGACGGTGTGTTAGAGGGTGGTTTCAAGAAGATATCCTCGAGGTTAGTGCGATTATGCTCCAAGGTTAGACCAAGTTAGTAAGGCTTCTCGCAGAGGTGCGGTCACTCTTGAAGGTAGGGGCTTCTGCTTTCTTGGGGTAGTGGAGATACTTCAGCGGATCTTGAAAGTAGTTAGAGTTGATAGGGATCTGGGTTAGTTTTTTTTAAAAAAAAAAAAATCAACTGCGAACGAGGTTAGAGTTAGAGCCATTCGTTAACTTATCCAATTAGCTAGCAGTTAGCATTTTATCGGCGAGGTAGATGAGGGTGAAAACATCTTCGGGAGGCTTTCCAAGCTAGGTTATCACACCGAGGGTGTTTTTCAGACCTAAAAACCAAGACAATCATACAAACAACAAACAGATAAAAACACTCAAGGCGGCACACTAGGGAACTACAAGCAATCATCAAACCATACACAGCACTCTATGTAACTCGGGATATCTAATACGCGGGGGCAGCTCAATCAAAGCGATTGAGTTTGTCCTATCCATCCTATAGGTTTGGGGGTTGGTCACATATGTTGACGTCCTCATTTTGTTGACATTGGCTTCAACTTGGATCCTTGTAGCAGTTGGTGGTGAAGCAGGCCTGGTGTTGTCTTGTCGATGTTGAGGTGGAGGCGAAAACTGTGCAGTCTTCTGTTGTAAACATCTCGGGGACGTGAGGTCTTCAGAGGGGTAGTTGTTGAGGTACTCCCAAAGTTGACAACTTCCGGTGGCTGGCCTAAAAATTACTAGTCAAGAACTGAGGACTTGATCCCAGATGACTGCGAAAAGATGGGAGTCCACGGAGGAACAAGGTCAGCTCATCGACAGACTTTGGTGACAACCAAAGGCATGATCTTATTGTCCCTTTATGTGCATGACTAAGTCGGCATCCAATCTTCAATAGCTACTGTTGGAAATACATGTGTCTTCATGAGAGATTTATTCATCTTGGAGTTTGAGTCTCCGGCTGAGTTGGGCCATCGTCCAATATGTAGGTTTGAAGTGGATGAGACAATAGAGTAAAATTTTCAAACATTCTTCTAAAGCGGAGAGATAAGAATTTAGAAGTTTTGAAGAAATAAGAGGAGTAGAAGCTATGCTTCCGACTAAAGAAAGAGTCTGTTTCGTAAATAGTTTTTCCCAAGTACTTGTTTCCTAACTAACGTCCATGCTAACTAAGGTCTCCTACAGTCAGGATAGCTCTGATACCAGCCCTGTGGGGACCCCGGACTAGCTGTCCGAAATTCCCTGTTATGTATACAGTTCACGATCCCATGATCAGTGCGTCGTGAACACATAACCGAACTGATATCAAATTACACCATCCATTACAAAGCGGAATAATAAAAATTACAATGCGGCCACATGACCAATACTTACATAATAGCCTCGAAGGGCCTAACTAAACATCAGAGTAGCATCATCACTTCAACAGCGTAGAGCCCAAGTCATCTGCCATAAACCCTACAGGCAACTGACTGGGAAGACGTTCCTAGCTCGCATAGACGTCATCCAAGTCCCTCTTCATTTGTCGAATTCCTCCAAGTCTGGCCAAGTAAATAGCTAGGGACAAAGCCGTGAGTACATTTGAATTGTACTCGCAAACCATCAAGAAGGTGATAACAATTCTAACTAAAGAAGACAAGAGAGGAAGAATAGTTTCTCTTGTGGGTATAGCATGTAGAAGAGAAGAGATGTTTTTGGTGGAGATAGCATCCCAACTTCTCGATCGAAGGGGACACTTCAAGAATTTATCTAAGACATCTCTATATCTCTATTGAAGAAGATTCTTCAAAAGAGGAACTACAACATAAAACACTAGGAAGGGTAAACCCATTTTGTTTCCTTTCCGACCATCTCCATATGGTCACCACAACTTTCCAGTACCATCCCGGTACTCCAAAAAAAGTCCTTTTCTTTCTTTGCTCAAAACATTTTCGAAAAACCAAAACACATCAGGCTAAGCAACAGCCATTCCAACCGTCCATGACCGCGGACGCGGCTATTCGAATAGATTTTACTCTGCAGAGTTTGCACACTTTCCCCACCTCTATCCGGATACCTATCGTGTGGGCATCATCCCCGCATAACAACATATGCCACGACGGATACCCGAACATAGCCTTTCGCCCATTCGACTTAGCAAGAGGTCCTACCCTATGGAGTATGTACCTCCCCGGCACCGTGGCAGCTCACCTCCCTTTGAGCGTGGCTCCACCGCCAAGCCAGGAGACCCATAGTGTCTTCCGGACGGGTCAGCCCCGAAGGCCTCCCGTTATACTATTGTCCCAACCATGACAACCCGGACTCGGGGGTAACCGTACCCTTGTATAGTTGTGCGGTGCCTCATGCTAAGAAGAACAAACGTCAAGCTAAGCTCCGTGCCCACGTTGGAGTAGCTGTGGTTGCGCGGGTTAATTGTCACGGGTGAATACTTAGGCGCCAAAATTTTTGAAAACAAGATTTTCTTTCCAACCATCTTTGCCAAGATCCTTTCCTTTCATAAACACACGCTTGAGTAAGTCCAACTCACCCAAGGTTTTCAAAAATTCTTTTCAACAAGGTATTTTTCCAAGGGGGTTCCCAACCAATAGTTTTATGGATGAACTAAGATACATCAACGCATGATGCTAGCCATCATACCACTAAGGAGATGATAATTGAGGTGTCAAGGGGATCATACATACTTAGGATAAGCATGCATAGGGACATCATAAATGAGATGATTCAACAAGGGTCATGATGTTAATCATCATACCACTAAGAAGGTGACAATATATGTGGTCAAGGGGGCATACATGCTTAGGGTAAGCATGCCTAACATCAACAAGGGGTTCAACATACTTGGGAGTAAGTATGCATAGTATCAACAAGGGGATCAACATACTTGGGAATAAGTATGCATAGAGTAGAGGACCAAACATCACACATGATACAAGGAACCAAATATATAATGGAACAATGAACACAACAAGAAGGATAAATAGCAAGAGATCAAAAGATGGCTTGCCTTGGTTGGCTTGTTTGTCCCTGGACTTCTTCAATTTCTCCAAATAAGAATACCAATATAAATAAAATCCTTGTCCAATCCACTTCTTCTTCTTCTCCGTAATTGTTCGCATCTATCGCCGGAAAATATAAAAGGAACACAATCAAACACATTGCACCATCAAAACAACAAGCAACAAGCATCAATCAAAAACTAACCACTCTACTAAGGCTAACATATTAAGGACGTATAGATACTACAAAGCATTTAGAAGAAACCCCATTTTATTTATCTAATAAAGGTATGAGAGTATCATGCTTAGCAATTGCCTCTCTCGGTTATCACCATGGCATAAACCAAATATCTCCTGGTAGATAACATCATAAAGAGGACAAGTGCATTAGTTTGGCATCACAAACATTCATATTATAATTTGAAACATTTTTGAAAAGGCGGGAAATCATTCTCTCTATTTTATAAAGCTTACATAACACTACACAAGAATAGGAAGTAAACAATATGCCACACGATTTTGAAAACTTAAGCAAAACAACAGAGCTTGGTTTAATCTTGGGAGGTTTTGTTTGGCAAGAATAAAACATAGGTTGGCTACTTTTAAAACAAAGTGATGACAAGGGTTTGAATAACTCAAAGAGATTTCAAATTCATCATTGCATGTGACACACATATATTTGCAAACAGAGACGGAAATTTCTTGAATCAGAGACTAAAAGTATTTTTCCTAGATGGCCAGTAACAAAACAAGGTCAACACAATTGGATTCATCCAAAAATATTAATCCTAGAATTTTTAAAATTACACACACTAATCAGAATGCAGTGATCATGTTTAATTCACTAAATTTCGTACAAAAATCCTAAAAACATGGGACCAGTGGCATTGGAAAGATAATTAAATTTCTGATCTAATGCAATTTGTTTCACTCGATTTGGGTCTGTAGATCTGGAGATATTAACAAAAGAAGTTGTCTGGTTTGTATCATATTCTAACAGCTAATTTCAAAATTTCAAACGAATTAAGGGGCGGGAAAAATTAGTGGGCCGTGCGGGTGTGGAGTCTTGGGCCGGCCCAGGCGGTTATCCAGGTGGAGGGAAAAAAATAAGAAAAACAAAGGGGAAGAGGGGGCCCGTGGCGGGCCAGCCTGCATGGCCGACGTGGCCCAGGGCCATGCAACGCACGAAGGGGTCGTCTCCCTCCCGTGACCACGCACACGCTCGTGGCGGACGGGAAAGAAGGCAGGGGCGGCTGGGGGCTCACCTGCAGGGCGCGGCGGCTGACGGCGGAGCTCCGGCGGGTGGTGGCGGGTCGAGGCAGCCCCAGGCACGCGTCCGGCGGCGTCCTCCCTTCCTGCAGCGACCTCCTCCATCGTCCTTCCTCCGCAGCACACCCCGGGCGGAGCTTGGTGGCGGCGGTCTCCGGCAGACCTGGGCGGCGAAAAAAGGTGGGTGAGGTCGGGCAGAACGTGGGTGAGAAGTTGGAAGGGAAAGGGAGGGGAGAGGACGGCCGGCCGGCGGTGTCGTCATCCTTCTGGCCACCCGTGGTGACCGTGGCGAAGCGGCCTTCCTGGCGGGCAGCAGCGGGAGAAGGGGAGCGCGTCGGCGCCCCTTTGGTGTGGGTTCTGGGGGTGGGAGAGAGGTGTGGAGTGGAGAGGAGTGGACGGGGTGGCTTTTATAGGCGAGCGGGGAGCGTGGGTGGTGGTTCTGGCCAACGGGAGGGCGAGCGCACGGTGGCAGGGGCCAATGGAGGCGTCCTTGCTGATGTTTGGGCGGTGCAGGGTGATGACGTGAGGGTGCTGGCGTCAGCGGAGGGGGGCAGCAAGCGCGGGAAGGGAGGAGATCGAGCGGGAGAGGCTGCGTCGTGTGCGGGAAGATTTCTGAGCGTGCAAGTCTCCCAGGGGCTAGGGTTTCGGTGGGTCAGTGGGCTGCTCGTCCTTGGGCCTAGCATGGAAGAGAGGGAGGGTCCAGAGAGGTCCAAGAGAGAGGTGGGTGCGGGACAGGAGGGTGCAGATTTGATGGGTGGTGCATGGGCTCCAAGGCCCGGCCATGCACAAGAGGAAAAAGAGAGAAAGGAAGGAGAGGGGGGGTAGTGTTCCCCCTTCCTAGGGTTTTCTCAAGGAGACGGAGAGAAAGGTGGAAAGGGTAAGGGGTGAGAGAGGGTGCCATGCAACATGGTTCCGGCCATGTAGAGGAAGAAAAGAGGAAGAGGGAATGGTGCCCTCCTAGGTTCTGCAAATGAAGAGAAAAAAAAGGAGAGGGTGCAAGGGAGGGTGAAGTGAAAAGGGTGCATGGTGCCATGCAATGACATCAAAGTCACTTGCCAAAATTTTCAAGAAACACAACAAGAGGGGTGAGTTGGTTGTGTTGATGCCACCATATTTGATGAAGAGGAAAGGAGGGGTGGAGAGAGGATGGTAAGTGTCCTCTTAAAAACATAGATGGTGAGAGTTTGGAGAAGAAGGGACTAGGTTGGTTCATGGAGTGACAAGATAATTTTATGCCAAAAATGTTCAGAAGAATGTCAAGTTAGAAAAATAAGAGGTGAGGGACAAGAGATGGGGTGGTGGCGATAATGCCACCATAATGAGAAAAGGGGTCAAAGAGGGAGAGTGGTGAGAAAAGTCCCCCTTATCAAAATATTAAGGAAGTTTGAAACTAGAGCCACACAAAAATTATGGGTCACTAGACAAGGTGATGTTCATCAAAAGAAAAGAGAGGGGTGTTAGGGTTTAGAAATTTATCTCTATTTAAGGTTGGGGTTTTAGGTCAAACGGTTTAATTCTTTGAAAGAGAGGAGGTTAAGTAATACAAGAGTGACCATAGCTTCACTAAATTTCTGGAGACTAGAAATAGTGTGTTGAGGTACTTATGGGGAAAACACCAAGCATAGGGTTTATGCATTGGTAAAGAAAGGAAAAGAATTTTCCAGGGCCACACTTGTGTTTTATTTAGTGAGTTGTTATGTTGCTTTAACACTAGAGGTGTGGTTCTATGAGATAACTCAAGACAATATCAACAAGTACAACAAGACAATTCCTCCACTAGCAGAGCAAGGCAATTTAATTACAAGCAGAACAAGACAAATCATCTTAATTAGTCTTTAGAAAAGTTTTTGTTCCCCCTAATTTTTGCACTAAGGACAACTAAATAGGGTTGCAAAAGTTGGGGTGTGACATCAAATACATAACACATAGCGGGAGATACATAATAGAGGTCCATCTGCTCCACAAGCAACTTTTGACGTCATGAGTAGTCCTAGTTATCGTAGACGTCCTGCTGTCCATCTTCCTGGCAGTGGTGCTCTTCTTTATAGTCTGGCCATTTGAATAGCCAGCGACAAAGCCATGAGTACTTTAAAGTACTCGCAAACTAATACTAAAGTAAGCGTTATCAACTATATCAACAGAATTCTAAGCTCTAGGTTTATTTGCATAAAGTCAGTTTTATTTCATAAGCATTTAGTAATCAAAAGACTCTTCATTTGCCTAACTTAACTCAAGTGAGAACATTAGTGTCATTCCCACAACTTTGTTGTGATTCAAGTCAAAGTCACCTTTCAAGTTCAAGTCACAAGTCACCAGTCACATTTTTGAAAAAGTTCTGATGACGGAACAGTATGGCCTTTCCAACTGTCCTTGACCGCAGACGTGGCTATTCGAATAGGTTTACACTCTGCAGAGGTCGTACACTTGCGCCACAATAATTGCAATAATCCGTCAGGGGTACCTAGCCCTGATTTATCACACTCAGTGCGCGAACTACCAATCATAACCTTTCATTTACATATCCTAGTATAGGCACCTCTCCCCATGAGCTTGGCCTCCCAGTGAGGGCAAACCACTAACCTGGGAACTGCACAGGGCTTGGGTCGGACATTCACCTCAATTCACGTCATTTCACTTTCAACGGAGACAACCTCGACATAACCGCTATGACGCTTGTTCAGAGGGAACCCATACTAAAATACATAAGTTTCTAGTTAAGCCTTACCCAGATTCAGGTATTGTGGGGGTACTTAAGAATTGGAATGGTATCGCATCCGAACCCAACCATCAGTTTTTGGTAAAATTCACCATGTCATTCACAAGTCATATTCACCTTCAAAAGCTTTCAATAGAATGACTCATCATTCCAAGGTTTTCAAAGTCATTTGATTCACAAGCTTCCCATCTAGAGTAGTCAATTTTAGTTTAGCACTAGGAACTAGTCATGAGGGGTGATAACTAGCTTGTAGCTCTCTAGGCTATCTTTGATACTCTTGTAATACTTCATATCTAGACTAAAGTGAACTATAAACCCAATAGATTTTTATAAACCAAAGTAAAGCTTGTAAGAATAAAACTTGGGATTGGATCCTTAAACACAGAATAATAATGGAATGATGCCTTGCTCTAGTAGAGCTTTGCATTTGGGTAACTTGCAAGAGTATAGCTTGCCTTGAGTAGTGTAGTGATCAAATCTTTCTTCTTCCTCTTCGTAGAAGACCTCCTCCTCCTGGTAATCTTCGGTACTAGCGTCTATAAACGGATATGAGGTAACAAACACCAATCAATAATTAAGTAGACTAGTTAGCCCTAATGGCCCACTTTTAGATGCTCTAGCATCATCCCCAATATCACTCACATAACACTAGGGTTTCTTCTTTAGTGTTTGGAAAATAAATTCCTCTTATTGAAATATGGATTAGGGTTCCTATTTATTTCCTTTGGAGAAATAATTTCTTCTCATTGAATCTTATTAAGATTTAATCTCCTCAACTAATAAGTGTGAGATTATGTTGACCAAGGTCAACACTTCACATTTATCATTTGGTGAAAATGATTTAAATGAGGTATTACACCTCATGCAATTTAAACACTACTATTGAATAATTTAATATCATCAAGTAATTGAATATGAGTTTCTGTATAACAAGGTTATTTCCTCATATTGAATTACTTGAGACAAAGATTTAAATGGGATGCTACATCTCATAGAATTTAAATACTATTTTTAAAATAATTTAAATGAGCTAGAAATGACTACATAGTCATTATTTGAATATAGCCCATGATCATATGCAACAACTATGTCATATTTTTACATATTCAGATAGACAATATGGAATGTGATTTTTGAGAGTTGGAATCAACTCAAAATAATTCATGGTTGATTTTATAAAAATGCTTGAAGTTGGAAAAGGTTCTGACTTGTTATTTTTCTTGCCAGTGATCTATAAAGAACTAGGGTGTGAGACCAGTGGGGTTGGATAAAGAATTTCACAAGCTTTCCGGATATATAAAATTTATCCAAATTGGCTCAGTAGATTTGAAGTTATTCAATTTTGAACACAGCACCAGTATTGGATTTGAATTAAAATTATTTAAACCAAATTCAAATACGTGGGCTCGCGCGGGAAAGGAGTTGGGCCGGCCCAGCTACGCGCCAATGCGCAGTGGGCAGCCTGACAGGGAGGGACCCACATGTTAGCGGCTGTTTAAACCCGAAGTGGTACGCGCGCGTGTGAGACGTTGGATTAGAAGTGAGATCGACGGACGAGGTGCGTCGTCGTCTCCGGCGAGATACGAGCTCACAGGCGGCGAGGCTAGGGGGTCGGAGAGCTTACCGGTGGCCGGTGGTCGTGGGCGTTGACGCAGGGCGATGTTGCGGACGACAACGATCCTCCTGGAACAAGTAGCGGCTCCTGGGGCGTCGGCAATCGCCGTCTTCGTCTGCGGCGGATCCGCGGACTCCGGCGAGCAATTGGCTGGCTACCGACGGCAATGTGGAGTGGCGAGGAGGCAGGGAAGCTCAGAGAGAAGAGGGGAGTGGAGTGGTGTGCTGAGATAGCTCGGGGGAGGCCCCCTTTTATAGCTGCGAGAGGGTGCCGTGGGTGCACGGGGCAGGTCATGGTGGCGACGGTGTTCTGGGAGATGAAGGGGCAGGGGAGTGGGCGCGTAGTGTTGGCGACGTCAAGGTGGTCCTAACACGCATCATGGCGCAGCAGATGGATGACTAGGGCGGGCAACGTCCGTGTCTCCGCAGTACCGTGGCGGAGGTTGGTGATGATGGCGATGGCGACGGAGCATGGGCGAGGGTGTGGTCATGTCTGGCGGCTAGCTGATGGAGTGGCGCATGCGCATGCGAGAGGAGGGAGCGAGGGAGGGACGCGACAGGGCGAGCGTGCGCACTGGCGCGTCCAGGGCTTGTCTGGGCGCGTCTGGGCACGTCAGGTTCTGGCCAATGCCGTGCTCGTTTTCGGCCAGGGAGGGAGGCATGCTTAGGAGGATGAGGTGAGCCTTGTTGACACGGTGAGGGTGACCAGAGAGGGCAGGTGAGATGGAGTGGCATGGTGATGACAAAGGTGCTCGGCATGGTGAGGTTTTGATCATTTCTCTCCTTGTATTGTGGTACCAAACCTTGACTTTGTTCCAGTGGTGTAAGGAGAGGTCAATGATGATCATTGGTGTGATGGTGTAGTCCAAAAACCAGCAGATATAAGAGTGTATGCAAATAGATGATTGATGCACACAAGGTGTTTGTGTTAATGGCCGCAAGAGAATTAATTTTGAATTTTGAAAAAATATTTTGTGAAGATGGTTCAAATAATGTTTGACACACAAAGGTGGTGTTGGTTTGCAAAATAGAGGTTGTTTGTAAAAATCCAAAAGAGGGTTGATCTAGAATCTGATTCAACATTGCATTTTGGCTTGATCATACTAAGCAATTGAGAATGGATTTGCTATGTTGGTCTTTACCAAAGTTGTTCATTTTGATGAGGTCTTGGATGAGGTGCAAAGAGTTGAGAGAGTTTGGTTTAAGAATATCTTAATCCAGGGGCTCAAAGTGGGTAAGATGTTAAAGTTGTCACATGTGACCATTATCACATGTCACTTGATTTTGATTTTTCTTTTGATTTGATTTGGGTTTTCTTGATTCAAAAGTGATTCTTGTTAGTTTCGTAACCTTTCCAAACAATTGCCACAAGGTAGAATGGCCTAGGTCAAAGATTTGCAAAAGTGGCCATAGCCTCATATGTGTTGCTATTTTTATTTTTCTTTTATTTTTCTTTGCTTCCCTTTGATCCCAAAGAGTATTCATTTGGGTTCCTTTAGGGTTAGGTTGGGTTTAGTAATGGTTTCAACCATCTAGGTAAGGTAAATAGGGTATAGGCCATTATTTGGAGAAATAGCCATAAGCCCACATATGTCTTTTTCTTTTATTTTCCTTTTCCTTTGTTTTGTTTCTTCTTGACCTCAAAGAGCAAGGTTTAGGGTTTTAGAGACATTGGTAACACTCAAGCAAGCAATCATGGCAAAGCTCACATCCTACATGCTTGAATACTATGCATATCAAGTGAGGCAATTAAAGTTTTTGTTGGCTCAAAAAATTGGAATAAGTGAAATTCATTTTCTTTGTTTTGAAAATTTTGGGATGTTACAATGACTCTTGCATCTTTGAGAGAAAAGATAGAGGAGATATGGATCTACTATTTCCAGCAATCAGTTCCTCCTATTTGTGAGGGGAATCTAATGGATATAGATCTTGGATTTATTTGTTCTTTTTTGTTGATCTAGGTTTTGACACTAGACACAACAACGTCCATTGGCAAGGTTAACCTGCAAGCAAAATGAACCAGTGGGGTATCGTCAACCTGGGCTCTGATATCAACTTGTGATGCTCCAAAAACGGTACCATGAGGATTCCAGGGATTCCGCCGAAATCTGCACGTATCAGTTCTAAGACGCCCTCCGACACGATGTGCGCGACAAATCACACATGTTATGCCAGAGGAATTACCATGAGTGGTTACATTACAACATGTTTACAATAGAGCCCACAAAAACATATATTACAACAACGACTCGAACGAGACAATTGTAGGGATTCGTTGCATAGAAAACAAAAAATTTCCTACCGCGAGAACGCAATCCAAGCCAAGATGCTCGAGACTAACCCTTGAAGATTTCCAAAGCCTATAAGAGTAGGCTCTTATTGCTGCGGTAGATGATCACTTGCCGCTTGCAAAAGCGCGTAAAAGATCTTGATCACGGTGCCACGATCGGGCAGCACCTCCGTACTCGGTCACACGTTCGGTGTTGATGACGACGTCCTTCTCCCCGTTCCAGCGGGCAGCGGAAGTAGTAGATCCTCCTCGGAATCCCGGCAGCACGACGGTGTGGTGGCGGTGGTGGTGGAGAACTCCGGCAGGGCTTCGCCTATGCGCTGCGGGAGTTTGTATGTGGAGGAGGGGAGGCTAGGGTTTGGGGAGAGGGGGCTATGGGCGCCGGCCTCAAGGGGGGCAGGGGTGGTGCGGCCAAGCCATGGGCTGCCCCCTCCCTCTCCTCCTCATTATATAGGTGGAACCCCAAGGGTTTGCCCAAAGTCTTCGAATAAGACCCCAACAGAAAAACTGCCTTATGGATGAAACCTAGAGGGACAGGGACTCTCCCCTTTCCCTGTTTTCTTGGCCGGCCAAGGAGGTGGAGTCCACCATGGACTCCACCCTCCCACTTGGTTGGCTGGTTAGGGTTTGTGGAGTCCCTTGGTTACTCCTCCTTCCATAGTGATTTATTCCGGATAATTTCTAGAAACCACCTTCCATAAATGCACCGGATCATTTCCAAACTTGGAAAGTGACTTCCTATATATAAATCTTATTCTCCGGACCATTCCGGAACTCCTCGTGATGTCCTGGATCCCATCCGAGACTCCGAACAAAACTTCGAACTCCATTCCATATTCCATATCTATTTAAACGACATCAAACCTTAAGTGTGTCACCCTACGGTTCGCGAACTATGCAGACATGGTTGAGACTTCTCTCCGACCAATAACCAATAGCGGGATCTGGAGATCCATAATGGCTCCCACATATTCAACGATGACTTAGTGATCGAATGAACCATTCACATACGATACCAATTCCCTTTGTCACGCGATATTTTACTTGTCCGAGGTTTGATCATCGGTATCACTCTATACCTTGTTCAACCTTGTCTCCTGACAAGTACTCTTTACTCATACCGTGGTATGTGGTCTCTTATGAACCATTCATATGCTTGCAAGCTATTAGACGACATTCCACCAAGAGGGCCCAGAGTATATCTATCCGTCATCAGGATGGACAAATCCCACTGTTGATCCATATGCCTCAACTCATACTTTCCGGATACTTAATCCCACCTTTATAACCACCCATTTACGCAGTGGAGTTTGATGCAATCAAAGTACCTTTCCGGTATAAGTGATTTATATGATCTCATGGTCATAAGGACTAGGTAACTATGTATCGAAAGCTTATAGCAAATAACTTAATGACGTGATCTTATGCTACGCTCAATTGGGTGTGTCCATTACATCATTCATACAATGATATAACCTTGTTATTAATAACATCCAATGTTCATGATTATGAAACTAATCATCCATTAATCAACAAGCTAGTTAAGAGGCATACTAGGGACTCTTTGTTGTTCACATAACACACATGTATCAATGTTTCGGTTAATACAATTATAGCATGGTATGTAAACATTATCATAAACACAAAGATATATTATAATAACCATTTTATTATTGCCTCTTGGGCATATCTCCAACAGTCTCCCACTTGCACTAGAGTCAATAATCTAGTTTACATTTGTAAAGCTATAACACCTTGGCCTTCCGGTGCTTTATCATGTTTTGCTCACGGGAGAGGTTTTAGTCCACGGATCTGTCACACTCAGAAACGTATGTATTTTGTAATTCATTTGCGTCTCAACGCATCACTCATTTCCAAATGAGTCGGCATTTAAATATGTTTGGTCTTCTGGTGGAACCTTAATTCCGCGGTCTGAAATATGTCACTAATATTGTCATACACTATCGGAACTACACCAAGTTCTCAAAGAACCTTTTGGCTTAACATCCTTTGTCATTGTTAAAACAATGACATACTCTGCCTTCTTTCGTAGAATCCGTCACAATATTTAGAACTCTTCTAAATCTAGCATAGACAACTTCTATCTCATTGTGCTACCTTTTAAACAACACTTAGCCTAATTGAGATTGAAATTTATTTTATATACGACCAAACTAATATCGGTGCAACACATTACATCGATTTGTTTGTCATTACACCGTATAAAATTATATATATATATATCCTTGGATCTTCTAAAGTACTCAAGGATATTCCTACTATTTGTCGAATTATTCTGGTATATGCTCCTAACTCTTTAGAGCACAGGACATCTGATTTTGTACATATTCTTCGTGATCTAAAATCACTCATGTGTTTTAACTCATCGAGTGTTAAATACACTCAAGTCTTGTTAAACCTTCACATGAAAAGAACACCTTCTTAATATTTCTATGTACTTTGACTTAAACTTATTATGTATTCCAATCTATCTTCATAGATCTTGACACTAAATATGTTTCAGTCCATATCCTTTTCATTGAAGTTAATTCTCAATGAAATCTTTTAATCAAGTATATAATTACATCATTTATAACCAACTATATGTCATCTACATAAAGTATTATAAATATGTCTCAGCGCTCCCACTTAATTTCTTGCAAATGCAAGCCTCTTCATCGTCTCTGATGAAATCAAAAACTCTTTGACTATTTCATCTGGTGAAGATTCCAACTCCGCGATACTCACTTCATCCAATTGGAGTTTGTATACCTATCTAGTATTCCACGGACCAGCAAAACTCTTGGTTGTATCTTGTATACACCTTTAATACATAGTTCTGATAAGTAATGTATTTTGCCATCCTACTAGCATATCTCATAAAAGAAATATGTAGTGATTAATAGAATAATCCACATAGACTATAAGCATTGCTACGGAAGATCTAATCTTATCGTAGTCAACTCTTTGAACTTTGTCGTAAACAATTTTTTGACAAGTCGAGCTTCTTCAAGGATATTTTATCCAAGTCTATAGATCCATTTACTTTCAAAAAATATTCATCTATCTTGGATTTCATGGCGTATAGCCATTTTAACGGAGTCAGGGCCCATCATAACTTCTTTGTTTGTAGTTGGTTTATCATTGTTCAAAATCAATCCTTTGTCCACAAATCATTTATTTGATCACAAAGTAAACCATACCTACAAGGTTCAATATGTACTTCGATCTCCATGGCTAAAACACTTTGTAGTCATGGGACCCATGATCGTCGTGGCCGCTTCCGGAACCAATTCTGATGCTGCGCTACTCTGATCATTATGCTCATGTTCATAAACCTTATCAAGTTCTATTGTCCTCCCACTCAAATACTTTGCTAGAAACAATTTCTTGGAAATAATAAACATTGACAAACACTTTTGTCTTTGTCTCCATAGTGGGAAGAATTACCAATCAATTCTCTGGGATAACCAACAAAGACATTCATCCGATTTTGGTTGTAAACTTATTTACTTATGCTATGCATACCAAAATTTAAGAAAAGACAATTAGGATTCATACCCATGCCATAACTCGTATGGTGTCATTTCTATGGATCATGATGATGCTCTATTTAGTGTAAAAGCGGTAGTCACTAAAGCATAATCCACAAAAATATAATGGCGTCATAATATTTTATCTCATCATTAATCCAACAAGGTTTGGATACATCTCTCAGATACTATATCATCATTATGATACTCCAAGAAATGTGAGTTGTAGAACAATTTCATGACTCTCTTAGATGTAAAACTCGTAATTCAAATATTCCCACCATGATCCAATCATAGATATTTGACTTTTCTATTACAATGATTTCCACTTTATGCTGAAATTTATTTGAATCTTTCAAAAATTTCAAACTTCTTCCTTATCGAATATATCCACATATATATATATATATACTCAATTCATTGTTGGAAGTTTTCATGAAGTAGAAGAATCTCTCGCACACAACTATGCCCAGTGAACCACATACATCATCATGTATTTTTCCACTAAGTTTGTTGCCCGTTCAACTCTTGGCCTATGAACGGTATTTTAATCATTCTCTTTAGAAAAGATTTGCAAGCGCCAAATGATTCAAAAATCAAATGACTCCAAAAATCCATTTGCATGGAGTTCCTTCATGCGTTCTTTTCTAACATGACCTAAATGGCGGTTCCACAAATAAGTGGAATTCAAATTATTTGCCTTATGGCATTTTAGCGTCAGTGTTATGTATGTGTGTTTCACCATTAAGATTTATAATAACTTATCCATCGTATATGGAGTAATGTCATAATTTGAACAACTCATTGTTTTCATTTCACCAGAGCAAAATAACAATTATTAAGTTCTTTATTATAAATTCTAAGGGCTAGATAGAATGTTAACGACGAACATAATAACACTTTATTTTGTTCCAGTCGTGCATTCCTATCATATTCCTTGTCAGTCACTTAGGCCATTGTATTCTTGTATTGCGTTGTTTTGTATGACACTTCATACCAACCAATATGGTACAAATACCCAAGAATTTCATTATGTGACCTAACTAGGAATATAACCATAACATGTATATCATTTATATACACCTAAGCTAGACATTCTAGTCTTTTCTTTCTTTCTACCAATAATCTTTTGTAGTTTCTCTTTTAGCTTTCCTCATTATTCAGAAAAACACATCAACTTCAATAACTTCTCGGTTTGTTGGTCAAATACCAATAACCTTGAGGTTCTTACTTTAAGTTGATCATCATATGACAAGTGTTTCAGATTTCACTATTAGTAACTTTGTAATATGATGAACAATTTCACTCATAATTTTATCCATCATATCATGACGACTTTCCGAGATTATGTCTGTACATGCTATGCTCGTAAAGTTTTAACCTTGGTATTTGCGTGTGAAAATCTGGCTTGCACCCGTTGTATGCACACGTAGAATCTATCACACCCGATCATCACGTGATGCTTCGAAACGACGAGTCTTAGCAACGGTGCATACTAAGGATGATAACTTCATGGATATGCGAATATTATTAGTGCCCCAATAGTTGGAGGATTGTGACGCCTGGTGTCTTCAACCTTCATACATTCCCATAAAACTTATGAGTTTATGTGGTCTCACCAAATTTATATTCTATCATCTTGCAATAAGGTCTTAGATATCACATATATCTCATACCTTGATTATTTCTGAAAACTAAATTTTTAGCTCCTTACTTTTCAAATAGATTTGAACTTCAAGTTTCACGGAGACAAGATAACTTTAGGTACTAATTGAAACCATAGCTCTTTGAATCAACAATGTGAGGTTTACTAAAAGTTTGCAATAGGACTTAATCAATTCTTGATTCTTTAACAATACGGTACCAATCCGTAAAGTTTCTTGTCAGATTTTAACAGTATTTCTATCTCAATAACAAGACTAGCGCATGGTAGAAAACGGATGCCAACACTACAAAATTAATTCAAAATACTACTCAGACTATGTTTATGATAATTAGTTCATGTTTTAATCTAATTACTAATGAACTCCCACTTAATACAACATCCCTCATAGTTGTTAAGTGGTACACGATCCAAATCCACTACACCAAAACCGATCATCACGTGAGATGATGTAGCTTCAATGGTGAACATCAACATGTTGATCATATCATCCATATGACTCGTGTTCAACCTTTCGGTTTCCGTTGTCCCGAGGCCATGTCTGTACATGCTAGGCTCGTCAAGCAAACCCAAGTATTCCGCGTGTGCAACATGGCTTACACCCGTTGTATGTGAACGTTGAGTCTATCACATCCGATCATCATGAGATGCTTCGAAACGACGAACTGTACAACAGTGCATACGAGGGGAGAACACTTTATTATCTTGATATTAATGTGAGGGATCATCTTATAATGCTACCGTCGCGTTCTAAGCAAAATAAGATGCATAAAGGATTAACATCACATGCAATTCATATGTGATATGATATGGCCCTTTTGTCTTTGCGCCTTTGATCTTCATCTCAAAAGCACGGACATGATCTCCATCATCAATGGGCATAGCGTCAAGGTCCATGGCGCCGTCTTCATGGTTGTTCACCTCATGTAGCAACTATTACAACTATTGTGAAATACTACTCAACATGAAATTTAAAGACAACCATAAGGCTCCTGCCGGTTGCCATAATACAATAATGATCATCTCATACATATTCATCATCACATTATGGCCATATCACATCACCAAACCCTGCAAAAACAAGTTAGACGTCTCTAATTTGGTTTGCATATTTTACGTGGTTTAGGGTTTTCGAGAGAGATCTAATCTACCTACGAACATGAACCACAACAGTGATACTAGTGTTTCAATAGAAGAGTAAATTGAATCTTCACTATAGTAGGAGAGACAGACACCCGCAAAGCCTCTTATGCAATACAAGTTGCATGTCGAACGAGGAACAAGTCTCATGAACGCGGTCATGTAAAGTTAGTCCGAGCCGCTTCATCCCACTATGCCACAAAGATGCAAAGTACTCAAACTAAAGACAACAAGAGCATCAATGCCCACAAAACCATTGTGTTCTACTCGTGCAACCATCTATGCATAGACACGGCTCTGATACCACTGTAGGGATTCGTTGCATAGAAAACAAAAAATTTCCTACCGCGAGAACGCGATCCAAGCCAAGATGCAATCTAGAAGACGGTAGCAACGAGGAGATGATCGAGACTAACCCTTGAAGATTTCCAAAGCCTATAAGAGTAGGCTCTTATTGTTGCGATAGACGATCACTTGCCGCTTGCAAAAGCGCGTAAAAGATCTTGATCACGGTGCCACGATCGGGCAGCACCTCCGTACTCGGTCACACGTTCGGTGTTGATGAAGACGACGTCCTTCTCCCCGTTCCAGCGGGCAGCGGAAGTAGTAGATCCTCCTCGGAATCCCGGCAGCATGACGGTGTGGTGGCGGTGGTGGTGGAGAACTCCGGCAGGGCTTCGCCTATGCGCTGCGGGAGTTTGTATGTGGAGGAGGGGAGGCTAGGGTTTGGGGAGAGGGGGCTATGGGCGCCGGCCTCAAGGGGGGCAGGGGTGGTGCGGCCAAGCCATGGGCTGCCCCCTCCCTCTCCTCCTCATTATATAGGTGGAACCCCAAGGGTTTGCCCAAAGTCTTCGAATAAGACCCCAACAGAAAAACTGCCTTATGGACGAAACCTAGAGGGACAGGGACTCTCCCATTTCCCTCTTTTCTTGGCCGGCCAAGGAGGTGGAGTCCACCATGGACTCCACCCTCCCACTTGGTTGGCTGGTTAGGGTTTGTGGAGTCCCTTCGGGACTCCTCCTTCCATAGTGATTTATTCCGGATAATTTCTAGAAACCACCTTCCATAAATGCACCGGATCATTTCCAAACTTGGAAAGTGACTTCCTATATATGAATCTTATTCTCCGGACCATTCCGGAACTCCTCGTGATGTCCTGGATCCCATCCGAGACTCCGAACAAAACTTCGAACTCCATTCCATATTCCATATCTACTTAAACGACATCAAACCTTAAGTGTGTCACCCTACGGTTCGGGAACTATGCAGACATGGTTGAGACTTCTGTCCGACCAATAACCAATAGCGGGATCTGGAGATCCATAATGGCTCCCACATATTCAACAATGACTTAGTGATCGAATGAACCATTCACATACGATACCAATTCCCTTTGTCACGCGATATTTTACTTGTCCGAGGTTTGATCATCGGTATCACTCTATACCTTGTTCAACCTCGTCTCCTGACAAGTACTCTTTACTCGTACTGTGGTATGTGGTCTCTTATGAACCATTCATATGCTTGCAAGCTATTAGACGACATTCCACCGAGAGGGCCCAGAGTATATCTATCCGTCATCAGGATGGACAAATCCCACTGTTGATCCATATGCCTCAACTCATACTTTCCGGATACTTAATCCCACCTTTATAACCACCCATTTACGCAGTGGCGTTTGATGTAATCAAAGTACCTTTCCCGTATAAGTGATTTATATGATCTCATGGTCATAAGGACTAGGTAACTATGTATCGAAAGCTTATAGCAAATAACTTAATGACGTGATCTTATGCTACGCTCAATTGGGTGTGTCCATTACATCATTCATACAATGATATAACCTTGTTATTAATAACATCCAATGTTCATGATTATGAAACTAATCATCCATTAATCAACAAGCTAGTTAAGAGGCATACTAGGGACTCTTTGTTGTTCACATAACACACATGTATCAATGTTTCGGTTAATACAATTATAGCATGGTATGTAAACATTATCATAAACACAAAGATATATTATAATAACCATTTTATTATTGCCTCTTGGGCATATCTCCAACATCAAGAATACAAATATACAACACAAAGATTTGAATCATACAGAAGATCATATACGTTCGAGTATGGACAAGCTAGATACAAATAGGACTAAGATTCCTGAAGATAACCAGTGATGTCCATAACCCTTCCTAGGCCAATCTGAAAGGGTAACCTGGCTAAGGTCATGTTCATCAAACATGTCTTCATACCTGCCCGATATTATCCCAAAGCAGCAATAAGTATGGGTTCGTACTTAACAAGACTTCAAGACGTATAAGCATTCGTCAACCAATTGTCCTTTGTACTTGAGGAACACAAGGGACTTAGAGGACGCAAAAGGACATCATTGGCAAATATGGTGGGGTTAAGCGGCAGCGCGCAAGCACTAAAAACCTATAGAGACACTCACAACCTACAGGTGCTAGAAAAAGATAAGAGAGCGCACTAACAATCCTATACTCTGCAAACATAACCAGCGGATGCGTTCCCCCCTTCGCAAAGAAAGTACTTTCAAGGGCACTCACACAGTTGACAAGTTTTAACCAGCTGTTAAAGTTGTACTAACTTACTACTCAAGTTATTATTACGGAGATAACACGTGTAAGTTGTCTATGGTCGAGTCATATAGCTCCAAATCGTCCATAACCGCGGACACGGCTTATCGATAAGATGTACACCCTGCAGGGGTTGCCAAAATATAATCATACGCATGCTCGACCCCTCTGGGCGGAACTAAAGTCTCACAATAAGACCGTTCCCACATCAACAAGAAAGTCTAGGGGCACCCTACTAAGCTACCCGAAACTAAGTTCAGCCGCACTCCGAAGCGGACTCAGGGTTGCGCATGTGTCTAGGCGGACACTAACGGCCATGCACTAGATAAATTGTCTAGCAAAGATGCAGTAAAATACATAATATAAATGTCTGGAGACAACATGAAGTAAACACCCGAAGGCAACAATATGTAAACATGCATGCGCCAAATAAAACCAATGTTGTGGCCCCCTTTTCAACAGACTTGAGAAAAGGTAATGGGTGAGGGGGTTCTAGTGAATGCCCACGCACGGGTAGAGCGCTCAATCTAGGAACAGATAACAAGAACTCGGGTTCTAGGGGACATTAGCGAGACAAAGATCTGATGCCTTCACAAAGGGGCTCACAGATGTCACTTCTTACAATTTTAGTTGTTAACATTCTACTCTTAAATGTCGCAAGACTACCCGGCCAACCAGGCCACTCCAAGGGGCAACTCTTCCTTGGCCGTCCGATGCAGTTGGCCGTACTGGTTTTCACCCCAGCTTTGATTCACCGTCGTTGGATTCATCTTCATTGTTTCTCAGTCTGTCCCCATTGATTAATGGGCCCGTGTGGATGTGGGGCATCTTGTTCACGACTTTGGGTGTCCCGCGCAATCGTCGCTTGAGCTGATGAATTGCGGTGAAAACCTAGGCATCAAGAGCACCCAATCCCTCCCCTCCTTGAGCCCCATCCTCGCTTGTTCTCTGCCGCCAAGCCCCTCCTCCTCTCCTCTCCCCCTCGTCCGTCCCCATCTTCTTTCTCCTCTCCCATGCCCTCGTCTCCTGCCCGTCCAACCAGGACGGTAAGGGAAGAGGGAGATCAGTGGTTTCGCGGGACGTGCGCTGATGAGGAAAGAGGAGACCGGCGGCGAGGGCCAGCCTATCCACGAGCGCCTCCATGGGAAGAGAAGAAAAAGGTGTTGGCGCGGGAGAGGCCACCGGTGGCGGCGGCAAGCTCGATGAGGTGCATCTGGGAGCTGCACTGGTGCAGGTGGAGGCGCCGAGCGGACATGAATGCGTGTGAGTCAGAGGAGAAGATGACTTGGGCATCTTCAGCGAGAGGTTGTAGAACTCCCCTGATGGTGGCTAGCTCCACATGGCTCGTTGGTTTTTCTCCTCCCAATAGATGAGTGCCTCTCTCTCCTCTTACCATTTTTCTGATTGTGTTGTAATTGATTTTAATTTTCTGTCATTGAGCATCTCCTTGACATGATTTCTTCTTATTCTCTCACGAAAGCCTGCAGGACCAAATCTTGGTTTGTGTTTCCATTATGGAAACTTTGGAGATGGAGGTATGAAAAGATTCCTCATGACAGATAATTATATTGACATGTTATTAAGATAGTACTATCCTTTTCTTGTCTAATTTTCCATTTACACAAATAAAGGCTTTAAAGATAGCATGACTTTTTGGTATTTCTGGAGTTACATATTCTGCTCCGTTTATTCTCCAGGCCTAAGATGTAGTAGGAATTATTATACCATGTTGGTGCTTTGGTCTTATTATATCCACCTACAAAATAGGAATTATAAAAACATCACTTCTTAATGGGAATTACATGACTTGGAAATTCTTGATGTGATATTAGGTACTTCAGAATGAACCTTTTCATATTTAGTGGAATATGGAGGCATATCCTAATATTTGTTGCGCCCATGATCTGATCTGCCGGTGTCCTTAGCACCCTACTTTGGGTTCTCAGATATCATGATGTCTAAGTATGGTTTTATTATGTTCTTATGTTCTGCCGTATAAATCTTGGAATCAAGAAGCATAATGTTTTAATTTAAGAGGGCATGGGTGCATGACATGTGTATTCCTGATTACAGGGTGTCGTCAATAATATCATCCAGGCATGCAATTGTTTCTGTTGCTTGTGCATTGGAAGCTTTGAAGCTTGTCTCTGCCTGGAGCAGAAATTTTCAAATTATCTCACGTGAGTTTCGTTGCATCATGCCCCATTCTTAGCTTGTTACTCAAATAGTTGGTGTTGTTGGAGATATGCCCAAGAGGCAATAATAAAAGTGGTTACTATATATCTTTATGTTTATGATAAATGTTTATATACCATGCTATAATTGTATTAACCGAAACATTGATACATGTGTGATATGTAAACAACAAAGAGTCCCTAGTATGCCTCTTAACTAGCTTGTTGATTAATGGATGATTAGTTTCATAATCATGAACATTGGATGTTATTAGTAACAAGGTTATATCATTATATGAATGATGTAATGGACACACCCAATTAAGCGTAGCATAAGATCACGTCATTAAGTTATTTGCTATAAGATTTCGATACATAGTTACCTAGTCCTTATGACCATGAGATCATGTAAATCACTTATACCGGAAAGGTACTTTGATTACATCAAACGCCACTGCGTAAATGGGTGGTTATAAAGGTGGGATTAAGTATCCGGAAAGTATGAGTTGAGGCATATGGATCAACAGTGGGATTTGTCCATCCCGATGACGGATAGATATACTCTGGGCCCTCTCGGTGGAATGTCGTCTAATGTCTTGCAAGCATATGAATAAGTTCATAAGAGACCACATACCACGGTACGAGTAAAGAGTACAGTGGTATCTAGATTGCATCTTGGCTTGGATTGCGTTCTCGCGGTAGGAAATTTTTTGTTTTCTATGCAATGAATCCCTACAGTGGTATCAGAGCTGTGTCTATGCATAGATGGTTGCACGAGTAGAACACAATGGTTTTGTGGGCGTTGATGCTCTTGTTGTCTTTAGTTTGAGTACTTTGCATCTTTGTGGCATAGTGGGATGAAGCGGCTCGGACTAACTTTACATGACCGCGTTCATGAGACTTGTTCCTCGTTCGACGTGCAACTTGTATTGCATAAGAGGCTTTACGGGTGTCTGTCTCTCCTACTATAGTGAAGATTCAATTTACTCTTCTATTGACAACATTAGTATCACCGTTGTGGTTCATGTTCGTAGGTAGATTAGATCTCTCTCGAAAACCCTAAACCACGTAAAATATGCAAACCAAATTAGAGACGTCTAACTTGTTTTTGCAGGGTTTGGTGATGTGATATGGCCATAATGTGATGATGAATATGTATGAGATGATCATTATTGTATTGTGGCAACCGGCAGGAGCCTTATGGTTGTCTTTAAATTTCATGTTGAGTAGTATTTCAAAGTAGTTGTAATAGTTGCTACATGAGGTGAACAACCATGAAGACGGCGCCATGGACCTTGACGCTACGCCGACGATGATGGAGATCATGCCCGAAGATGATGGAGATCATGTCCGTGCTTTGGAGATGAAGATCAAAGGCGCAAAGACAAAAGGGCCATATCATATCACATATGAACTGCATGTGATGTTAATCCTTTTATGCATCTTATTTTGCTTAGATCGCGACGGTAGCATTATAAGATGATCCCTCTCACTAAAATATCAAGATAATAAAGTGTTCATCCTTAGTAGCAACGTTGCCAAGACTTGTCGTATCGAAGCATCTCGTGATGATCGGGTGTGATAGAATCAACAAGTGTGGTGCAAGCCAGTTTTGCACATGCGGATACTAAGGTGGCCTTGACGAGCCTAGCATCTACAAACATGGTCTCGGAACACGTGATACCGAAAGTAGAGCATGAATCATATGATTGATATGATGAATACTTTGAGTATTCGCCATTGAAATTACACCTTGTCTCGTGATGATCGGACTTAGGTGTGGTGGATTTGGTTCGTGTAATCACTAAGACAATGCGAGGGATATTGTTTTGAGTGGGAGTTCACCTAGAATTTTAATTACGTTGAATTAAAATGTGAACTCAATTTGTCATAAACTTAGTCTAAACTATTGCAAATATATGTTGTAGAGATGGCATCCCCAATCAATTTTAACCAGTTCCTAGAGAAAGAAAAGCTTAAGAGCAACGGTAGCAACTTCACCGACTGGTTCCATCATGTGAGGATCTTCCTCTCTGGCGGAAATCTGCAATATGTGCTTGATGCACCGCTAGGTGACCCTCCTGCAGAAACTGAAACCGATGAAGTAAAGAATGTTTACGCGACTCGGAAAGCTCGGTACTCTCAAGTTCAGTGTGCCATCCTGTGCAGTCTGGAAGCCGATCTTCAAAAACGTTTTGAGCACCACGATCCTCATGAGTTGGTCAATGAGCTGAAAGCTATATTTGAAACTCATGCGGCCGTGGAATGCTATGAGGCATCGAAACACTTCTTCAGCTGCATGATGGAAGAAGGCAGCTCCGTTAGTGAGCACATGCTCGCCATGACCGGGCATGCGAAGAAACTCAGTGACTTGGGAATAGTGATTCCTAACAGACTGGGGATTAATCGTGTCCTTCAATCACTACCACCAAGTTACAAGAACTTTGTGATGAACTACAATATGCAGAACATGAACAAAGAGTTACCTGAACTCTTTGGCATGCTAAAAGCTGCTGAGATTGAGATCAAGAAAGAGCATCAAGTGTTGATGGTTAACAAGACCACCAGTTTCAAGAAACAGGGCAAGTCTAAGGGAAAATTCAAGAAGGGTGGCAAGAAAGCTGCCACGCCTCCTATGAAACCTAAGAACGGCCCTAAGCCTGATGCTGAGTGCTATTACTGCAAGGAGAAGGGACACTGGAAGCGTAATTGCTCCAAGTATCTGGCTGATCTGAAGAGCGGCCTTGTCAAGAAGAAGAAAGAAGGTATATCTGATATACATGTTATAGATGTTTATCTCACTGGTTCTCGTACTAGTACCTGGGTATTTGATACTGGTTCGGTTGCTCATATTTGTAACTCGAAACAGGAAATAAAGAATAAACAAAGACTACTGAAAGATGAAGTGACGATGCGTGTTGGAAACAGATCCAAAGTCGATGTGATCGCTGTCGGCACACTTCCTCTACATCTACCTTCGGGATTAGTTTTAAGCCTAAATAATTGTTATTTTGTACCCGCGTTGAGCATGAACATTATATCTAGATCTTGTTTAATGCAATACGGTTATTCATTCAAGTCTGAGAATAATGGTTGTTCTATTTTTATGAATAATATCTTTTATGGTCGAGCACCTGAAAAGAATGGCTTATTTCTGTTAGATCTCGATAGTAGTGATACACATATACATAACATTGATGCTAAGCGAATTAAATTGAATGATAATTCTACTTATATGTGGCACTGTCGTCTTGGTCATATTGGAGTGAAACGCATGAAGAAACTCCATACCGATGGATTACTTGAATCACTTGACTTTGAGTCACTTGATAGATGCGAAGCATGTCTGATGGGAAAAATGACTAAGACTCCATTTTCTGGTATGATGGAGCGAGCTACTGACTTATTGGAAATCATACATACCGATGTGTGCGGACCAATGAGTGTAGCATCGCGCGGTGGTTATCGTTATGTTCTAACCTTCACAGATGATCTGAGTAGATATGGGTATATCTATTTCATGAAACATAAATCCAAAACTTTCGAGAAGTTTAAGGAATTCCAAAGTGAAGTAGAAAATCAACGTAACAAGAAGATTAAATTTCTACGATCTGATCGCGGAGGTGAATATCTGAGTTATGAGTTTGGCATGCATTTAAATAAATGCGGAATACTTTCACAATTGACACCGCCGGGAACACCACAACGAAACGGTGTGTCCGAACATCGTAATCGAACTCTCTTAGATATGGTTCGTTCTATGATGTCTCTTACTGATTTGCCGTTATCATTTTGGAGTTATGCATTAGAGACAGCCGCATTCACTTTAAATAGAGCACCATCAAAATCCGTAGAAACGACACCGTATGAAGTATGGTTTAATAAGAAACCTAAGCTGTCGTTCCTTAAAGTTTGGGGTTGTGAAGCATATGTAAAGAAGTTACAACCGGACAAGCTAGAACCCAAAGCGGAGAACTGCGTCTTCATAGGATACTCTAAGGAAACTATAGGGTACACTTTCTATCACAGATCTGAAGGCAAAATCTTTGTTGCTAAGAACGGAACCTTTCTTGAGAAAGAATTTCTCACTAAAGAAGTGACTGGAAGAAAAGTAGAACTCGATGAGATTGATGAATCTTTACTCGTTGATCAGAGTAGCGCAGTACCGGAAGCTGTTCCTGTACCGCCTACACCGGCAACAGAGGAAGCTAATGATAATGATCATGTGTCGTCGTGGTGAACGAGCAGATGCCATGGGATGGCTTGAGTTGGGGCCGAATGGGCGCTAGAGGATTCGGGGGAGGGTTTGTGACTAGATGGGATGAACTTCCGGATGCTTTCCTCAAGAACTCAGCCAAAGGCAGTGATACAAGAAGAAACACACAAGGAAGAACTCTGCTCTAGATCACTCTCTTCATTGATCTCAACAGGATACATGTTTTTGGGTACAAGGTTCATCTAACCATCGACCATCCCGGATACGGGTGTGCCCCCTCTCCTTATATAGGGGAGAGGGTGGCTTACAGAGCAAGAAACCCTAATGGCATCTTTGACTGGACAAACTACTTTACAAAGTAACTTTAATCATAGATGACGCCGGGGTCTTTTTTAATCAGGGAGGCTGACGTCCTCCGGCTTCTTTCGGTGTCATCTTCCTCTTTGGCGCCAGGGCTTCGTTTAAAGCTACTTTGCTTAGCTCATCTTTGTCCTCTAGCTCTGAAGAGAATCTTTGACCAGTCCTGCCGACATGCTCTTCTTACCGGTAGCCCGGTGTCTTCTTTATTCGGTTCCGGTATACCCCTCTTGGGGATACCGGCTTAGCTTTACTTAGCCAAACACTTATCTTTGTGCTCCGATATAAACATTAAACCGGTATCTTGATGGCTCAAACCATCCGGTTTGGCATGCCTTTGGCATACCGGGGGTCATCCCCCCAACATTAGTCCCCGAAGCTGGTATAGTCTGGTGGATTCTATCCAACAGACCATGCCAGGTTCTCACATCTTAAGGTACCGGTTTAATCTTTCCGGTGGTTAGCTTGGATCCGGCATCTTTGCCCGGACTCACGTCTTCTCTCTTTGCAAGGTATTTTCCGGTATCTTATTCTCCGGTATCTTAGTCATTAAACCTCTCCTCGGCGATGTCGAGAATTTCTCGGGTACAGTGCCTATCAGTGACATGCACACTGTACCTGACGCGCCAGTGTCAGGGGTCACTTCCCTTCGGCTTCTGCGCCCGCAATAACTGCGGCACACCGGATCCTGGCTGCCGTTCCGGATCCGTGCGGCTTCCCTGTGGCTTTCCGTTTTCCGCGCGTGTATCGTTGCACCACGTGGCGGCCCACGGAGCGAACCGCCGCGGCCCAGCGGTTTCCGGCCCATTACTTCCTCTTCCTTTATAAGGAGAAACCGCTCCTTCTTCTTCCTTTCTTCGCATTCCCAACCTCCTCGCGCACAAAGCTCCTCGCCCTCTCGCCTCTTCGCCGTTTCCGTTCGCCGCCCGAGCTTCGCCGCTCGGCGAACCTCCGCCGCTGCTCCGCCGGACCTCGCCGAGCTTCGCCGCACGGAGAATCCTCGCGGTGCTTCCCTCGTGGCCGCAGCATTGGTGCTTCGTCAAGCTCTTCTCCGCCTCTCCGTCGCCGGACTTCCTCGGCAACTGCGAGCCCGCCACTCCACCGACGAACTTCTTCCTCAGCAACTCCGCCGCCTCAGGTTAGGCTCAACTCGCTATTACCCCTCTTTTCCTTGCTTTCCAGATCTTAGGCCGGTAGAATATTTACTTCCTCTTTTCTTTTGCTTTTTCTCTTACTCGTAGATCTTCGCGCAAGGGTAGATCTTGGGGATTCTGTTTTTTCGGGTCGATTCTCATGTCTAGCGAAGAGTCTTCCTCCGTGTCATCTTCTAGTAGTCACCATAGCGAGTCTTCCGACGGGCTAACTGCCGATCTTGCCCGGATGGATGCCGATGCCGGCAACAATCAAGAGGCCAGCAGCTCTAACCGAACCTCCGGAGTAGATCTTTCCGGTATCACACGCGGAGCCTGGAAAGGCTCCGACGTTACCCAACACGAGATCGACTGGCTTTACCGGTCTAGAAGGATACCGGAAGGAGTATCCTGCCGGCTTCCTGGTGACGAGATTGAACCGGTACTCCGGCCCGGTGAGTACGTAGTCTTTCTTGCTCACTTCGAGCGTGGCTTCGGCCTTCCTGCTTCCGATTTCTTCCGGAGTTTTCTTGATTTTTACCAACTCCAGCCTCACCATCTTCCTGGCAACGCCGTTTTCTATCTTTCTTGTTATGCCACCTTCATGGAGGCCTACATCGGCATTCGTCCCACTCGTGAGACGTTTGCCCGTTTCTTTGCTCTTCGGATTAACTCCGTTCAGGGCAAGGAAATTCCTAAACCCAAACCCCCCGTACAATGCGGGTCTTGCATCATCGGCTAGCGCCAAGGGAGCCCCTTCTTCAAATTCTCCGGTCTCGAGTCATGCCGGTTATGGCAAGGGACCTTCTTCTACGTGAAGAACGACGGCGCCGCAGATCTCATCAATCTGCCGGCTTTTAATTCGGCGCCGCCCAAAAAGGTCAACTGGAGCTTCTATCCGGGGACGAATCACATCGAGACGAACCGGGTAGTACGCTTCATGGAGAAGTTGATGAAGGAGACCAACATCTTCTCCGACGACATCATCCGCGCCTTCATTTCACGCCGGGTGCTTCCTCTTAAGCGCCGGGCTCACAAGATGAGCGAGATGTACGGTCCCGGTGATCCTACCAAGATCACCGGCCTTCCTCTCAGCAAGAAGGATATTGTCCTCAAGGCTAGGCAGATCTGCCAGACTGCCATGCCGGATGACTGGGAATGGGGCTTCCTGCCTCTCAGTTCCACTAACCCTCCAACCCAAGAAGTAAGAGATTACGCAACTCGGGTAGGTTTACCGGTAACCTTTATGCTGTGGCTAACCTTCTTTTCATTTATTTCAGGCCAAAGACCGCTTCCCCCGCATCGAAGCGGATCGGCGAGGCCCTTGCCGGAAGCGCCCTCTGGACGCGGTGGACCCGGACCCCTACATCCATTGGACCGATCTGAAGATGGGCCGGACGCACACCTCGCGCCCCGGTGATGCGTGTGGTTGGCACGTCCGTTGGGAACCCCAAGAGGAAGGTGTGATGCGCACAGCGGCAAGTTTCCCTCAGTAAGAAACCAAGGTTTAATCGGACCAGTAGGAGTCAAGAAGCACGTTGAAGGTTGATGGCGGCGAGATGTAGTGCGGCGCAACACCAGTGATTCCGGCGCCAACGTGGAACCTGCACAACACAACCAAAGTACTTTGCCCCAACGAAACAGTGAGGTTGTCAATCTCACCGGCTTGCTGTAACAAAGAGTTAACCGTATTGTGTGGAAGATGATTGTTTGCAGAAAACAGTAGAACAAGTATTGCAGTAGATTGTATTTTAGTAAAGAGAATTGGACCGGGGTCCACAGTTCACTAGAGGTGTCTCTCCCATAAGACGAACAGCATGTTGGGTGAACAAATTACAGTTGGGCAATTGACAAATAAAGAGAGCATGACCATGCACATACATATCATGATGAGTATAGTGAGATTTAATTGGGCATTACGACAAAGTACATAGACCGTCATCCAACTGCATCTATGCCTAAAAAGTCCACCTTCAAAGTTATCATCCGAACCCCTCCAGTATTATGTTGCTAACAACAGACTATTGCATTAAGTTTGTTGCGTAATGTATCTAGTGTCTACTTGGTTGAACTTAGCTGTAATGTTTTATCCCTTGTGGCAACAGCACAACACAACCTTAGAACTTTCGTCACTTGTCCTGTGTCAATGCGTGCATGAACCCACTATCGAGCATAAGTACTCCCTCTTGGAGTTAATAGCAAAAACTTGGCCAGAGTATCTACTAGTAACGGAGAGCATGCAAGATCATAAACAACACATAGATATAACTTTGATAATCAACATAACAAGTATTCTCTATTCATCGGATCCCAACAAACGCAACATATAGAATTACAGATAGATGATCTTGATCATGTTAGGCAGCTCACAAGATCCGACAATGATAGCACAATGGGGAGAAGACAACCATCTAGCTACTGCTATGGACCCATAGTCCAGGGGTAGACTACTCACACATCACACCGCAGGCGACCATGGCGGTGTAGAGTCCTCCGGGAGATGATTCCCCTCTCCGGCAGGGTGCCGGAGGCGATCTCCTGGATCCCCCGAGATGGGATCGGCGTTGGCGGCGTCTCTGGAAGGTTTTCCGTATCGTGGCTCTCGGTACTGGGGGTTTCGTCACGGAGACTTTTTATAGGCGGAAGGGCAGGTCAAGAGGCGGCACGGGGGCCCCACACCATAGGGCCGCGCGGCCAAGGGGGGGCCACGCCGCCCTAGGGTGTGGCCCCTCCGTGGCCCCTCTTCGTCTCTCCTTCGGACTTCTGGAAGCTTCGTGAGAAAATAGGCCCCTGGGCTTTGATTTCGTCCAATTCCGAGAATATTTCCTTACTAGGATTTCTGAAACCAAAAACAGCAGAAAAAACAAAGAATCGGCACTTCGGCATCTTGTTAATAGGTTAGTTCCAGAAAATGCACGAATATGACATAAAGTGTGCATAAAACATGTAGATAACATCAATAATGTGGCATGGAACATAAGAAATTATCGATACGTCGGAGACGTATCAGCATCCCCAAGCTTAGTTCTGCTCGTCCCGAGCAGTAAAACGATAACACGTATAATTTCTGGAGTGACATGCCATCATAATCTTGATCATACTATTTGTAAAGCATATGTAGTGAATGCAGCGATCAAAACAATGTATATGACATGAGTAAACAAGTGAATCATATAGCAAAGACTTTTCATGAATAGCACTTCAAGACAAGCATCAATAAGTCTTGCATAAGAGTTAACTCATAAAGCAATAATTCAAAGTAAAGGCATTGAAGCAACACAAAAGAAGATTAAGTTTCAGCGGTTGCTTTCAACTTGTAACATGTATATCTCATGGATATTGTCAACATAGAGTAATATAATAAGTGCAATAAGCAAGTATGTAGGAATCAATGCACAGTTCACACAAGTGTTTGCTTCTTGAGGTGGAGAGAAATAGGTGAACTGACTCAACATTGAAAGTAAAAGAATGGTCCTCCATAGAGGAAAAGCATCGATTGCTATATTTGTGCTAGAGCTTTGATTTTGAAAACATGAAACAATTTTGTCAACGGTAGTAATAAAGCATATGCATCATGTAAATTATATCTTATAAGTTGCAAGCCTCATGCATAGTGTACTAATAGTGTCCGCACCTTGTCCTAATTAGCTTGGACTACCGGATCATCACAATGCATTGTTTTTACCAAGTGTCACAAAGGGGTACCTCTATGCCGCCTGTACAAAGGTCTAAGGAGAAAGCTCGCATTGGATTTCTCGCTATTGATTATTCTTCAACTTAGACATCCATACCGGGACAACATAGACAACAGATAATGGACTCCTCTTTTATGCATAAGCATATACCAACAATTAATAATTTTCTCATTTGAGATTTGAGGATTGTTGTCCAAAACTGAAACTTCCATCATGGAGCATGGCTTTAGTTAGCGGCCCAATGTTCTTCTCTAACATATGCATGCTTAACCATATGGTGGTAGATCTCTCTTACTTCAGACAAGACGGACATGCATAGCAACTCACATGAAATTCAACAATGAATAGTTGATAGCGTCCCCAGTGAACATGGTTATTGCACAACA
Organism: Lolium perenne; assembly: GCF_019359855.2. Classification (NCBI taxonomy): domain Eukaryota; kingdom Viridiplantae; phylum Streptophyta; class Magnoliopsida; order Poales; family Poaceae; genus Lolium; species Lolium perenne. Next base: position 316,998,235 of record NC_067247.2, read on the forward strand.
AGCAACTTAATAAGAGATAAAGTGCATAATTACATATTCAATACCACAATAGTTTTTAAGCTATTTGTCCCATGAGCTATATATTGCAAAAGTGAATGATGGAATTTTAAAGGTAGCACTCAAGCAATTTACTTTGGAATGGCGGAAAATACCATGTAGTAGGTAGGTATGGTGGACACAAATGGCATAGTGGTTGGCTCAAGTATTTGGATGCATGAGAAGTATTCCCTCTCGATACAAGGTTTAGGCTAGCAAGGTTTATTTGAAACAAACACAAGGATGAACCGGTGCAGCAAAACTCACATAAAAGACATATTGAAAACATTATAAGACTCTACACCGTCTTCCTTGTTGTTCAAACTCAAAACTAGAAATTATCTAGACCTTAGAGAAACCAAATATGCAAACCAAATTTTAGCATGCTCTATGTATTTCTTCATTAATGGGTGCAAAGCATATGATGCAAAAGCTTAATCATGAGCACAACAATTGCCAAGTATCACATTACCCAAGACATTTATAGCAATTACTACATGTATCATTTTCCAATTCCAACCATATAACAATTTAACGAAGGAGAAACTTCGCCATGAATACTATGAGTAGAAACCAAGGACATACTTGTCCATATGCTACAGCGGAGCGTGTCTCTCTCCCGTAAAGTGAATGCTAGGATCCATTTTATTCAAACAAAACAAAAAAAACAAAAACAAACCGACGCTCCAAGAAAAAGCACATAAGATGTGATGGAATAAAAATATAGTTTCGGGGAGGAACCTTGATAATGTTGTCGATGAAGAAGGGGATGCCTTGGGCATCCCCAAGCTTAGACGCTTGAGTCTTCTTGATATATGCAGGGGTGAACCACCGGGTGCATCCCCAAGCTTAGAGCTTTCACTCTCCTTGATCATGTTGCATCATACTCCTCTCTTGATCCTTGAAAACTTCCTCCACACCAAACTCGAAACAACTCATTAGAGGGTTAGTGCACAATATAAATTGACATATTCAGAGGTGACACAATCATTCTTAACACTTCTGGACATTGCATAATGCTACTGGACATTAATGGATCAAAGAAATTCATCCAACATAGCAAAAGAGGCAATGCGAAATAAAAGGCAGAATCTGTCAAAACAGAACAGTTCGTATTGACGAATTTTAAAATGGCACCAGACTTGCTCAAATGAAAATGCTCAAATTGAATGAAAGTTGCGTACATATCTGAGGATCATGCACGTAAATTGGCTTAATTTTCTGAGCTACCTACAGGGAGGTGGACTCAGATTCGTGACAGCAAAGAAATCTGGAACTGTGCAGTAATCCAAATCTAGTACTTACTTTTCTATCAACGGCTTAACTTGGCACAACAAAACACAAAACTAAGATAAGGAGAGGTTGCTACAGTAGTAAACAACTTCCAAGGCACAAAATAAAAACAAAGTACTGTAGGTAAAAACATGGGTTGTCTCCCATAAGCGCTTTTCTTTAACGCCTTTCAGCTAGGCGCAGAAAGTGTGTATCAAGTATTATCAAGAGACGAAGTGTCAACATCATAATTTGTTCTCATAATGGAATCAAAAGGTACCTTCATTCTCTTTCTAGGGAAGTGTTCCATACCTTTCTTGAGAGGAAATTGATATTTTATATTACCTTCCTTCATATCAATAACAGCACCAACAGTTCGAAGAAAAGGTCTTCCCAATATAATGGGACAAGATGCATTGCATTCAATATCCAAGACAACAAAATCAACGGGAACAAGGTTATTGTTAACGGTAATGCGAACATTATCAACTTTACCCAAAGGTTTCTTTGTAGAATGATCAGCAAGATTAACATCCAAATAACAATTTTTCAGCGGTGGCAAGTCAAGCATATTATAAATTTTCTTAGGCATAACAGAAATACTTGCACCAAGATCACATAAAGCATTACAATCAAAATCTTTAACCTTCATCTTAATGATGGGCTCCCAACCATCCTCTAGCTTTTTAGGAATAGAGGCTTCGCGCTCTAGTTTCTCTTCTCTAGCTTTTATAAGAGCATTTGTAATATGATGTGTAAAAGCCAAATTTATAGCACTAGCATTAGGACTTTTAGCAAGTTTTTGCAAGAACTTTATAACTTCAGAGATGTGGCAATCATCAAAATTCAAACCATTATAATCTAAAGCAATGGGATCATCATCCCCAATGTTGGAAAAAATTTCAGCAGCTTTATCAAAGGCAGTTTAAAGTAGCTTTTAGCAGTTTGTGCAGTTTTTCGCGCTTTGCATTAGAAGTGGAAACATTGCTAACACCAATTCTTTTATTAGTATGAGTAGGAGGTGCAGCAACATGTGTAGCATTAGCATTACTAGTGGTGGTAATAGTCCAAACTTTAGCTATATTCTTTTCTTTAGCTAGTTTTTCATTTTCTTCTCTATCCCACCTAGCACGCAGTTCAGCCATTAATCTTATATTCTCATTAATTCTAACTTGAATGGCATTTGCTGTAGTAACAATTTTATTATGATGATTCTCATTAGGAAAAACTTTTGATTTTAAAAGATCAACATCAGCAGCAAGACTATCGACTTTAGAAGCAAGTATATCAATTTTCCCAAGCTTTTCTTCAACAGATTTGTTAAAAGCAGTTTGTGTACTAATAAATTCTTTAAGCATGGCTTCAAGTCCAGGGGTGAACTCCTATTATTGTTGTAAGAATTCCCATAAGAATTACCATAGCCGTTGCCATTATTATAAGGATATGGTCTATAGTTGTTACTAGAATTGTTCCGGTAAGCATTGTTGTTGAAATTATTATTTTTAATGAAGTTTACATCAACATGCTCTTCTTGTGCAACCAATGAAGCTAACGGAACATTATTAGGATCAATATTAGTCCTATCATTCACAAGCATAGACATAATAGCGTCAATCTTATCACTCAAGGAAGAGGTTTCTTCGACAGAATTTACCTTCTTACCTTGTGGAGCTCTTTCCGTGTGCCATTCAGAGTAATTGATCATCATATTATCAAGAAGCTTTGTTGCTTCACCAAGAGTGATGGACATAAAGGTACCTCCAGCAGCTGAATCCAATAAATTCCGCGAAGAAAAATTTAGTCCTGCATAGAAGGTTTGGATGATCATCCAAGTAGTCAGTCCATGGGTTGGGCAATTTTTAACCAGAGATTTCATTCTTTCCCAAGCTTGAGCAACATGTTCAGTATCTAATTGTTTAAAATTCATTATGCTACTCCTCAAAGATATAATTTTAGCAGGGGGATAATATCTACCAATAAAAGCATCCTTGCATTTAGTCCATGAATCAATACTATTCTTAGGCAGAGATAGCAACCAATCTTTAGCTCTTCCTCTTAATGAGAAAGGGAACAATTTTAGTTTAATAATATCACCATCTACATCTTTATATTTTTGAATTTCACATAATTCAACAAAATTATTAAGATGGGCAGCAGCATCAATAACTAACACGAGAAAATTGCTCTCGCATAACAAGATTCGATAAAGCAGGTTTAATTTCAAAGAATTCTGCTGTAGTAGCAGGTGGAGCAATAGGTGTGCATAAGAAATCATTATTATTTGTGGTTGTGAAGTCACACAACTTAGTGTTTTCAGCGTTGGCCATTTTAGCAACAGTAAATAAAACAAACTAGATAAAGTAAATGCAAGTAAACAAATTTTTTTGTGTTTTAGATATAGCAACAAGATAGCAAATAAAGTAAAACTAGCAACTAATTTTTTTGTATTTTGATTTAGTGCAGCAAACAAAGTAGTAAATAAAACTAAGCAAGACAAAAACAAAGTAAAGAGATTGAGAAGTGGAGACTCCCCTTGCAGCGTGTCTTGATCTCCCGACAACGGCGCCTTAAATTTGCTTGATGCGTGTGGTTGGCACGTCCGTTGGGAACCCCAAGAGGAAGGTGTGATGCGCACAGCGGCAAGTTTCCCTCAGTAAGAAACCAAGGTTTAATCGGACCAGTAGGAGTCAAGAAGCACGTTGAAGGTTGATGGCGGCGAGATGTAGTGCGGTGCAACACCGGTGATTCGGCGCCAACGTGGAAACTGCACAACACAACCAAAGTACTTTGCCCCAACGAAACAGTGAGGTTGTCAATCTCACCGGCTTGCTGTAACAAAGAGTTAACCGTATTGTGTGGAAGATGATTGTTTGCAGAAAACAGTAGAACAAGTATTGCAGTAGATTGTATTTCAGTAAAGAGAATTGGACCGGGGTCCACAGTTCACTAGAGGTGTCTCTCCCATAAGACGAACAGCATGTTGGGTGAACAAATTACAGTTGGGCAATTGACAAATAAAGAGAGCATGACCATGCACATACATATCATGATGAGTATAGTGAGATTTAATTGGGCATTACGACAAAGTACATAGACCGTCATCCAACTGCATCTATGCCTAAAAAGTCCACCTTCGGTTATCATCCGAACCCCTCCAGTATTAAGTTGCTAACAACAGACAATTGCATTAAGTATGGTGCGTAATGTAACTAGTGACTACATCCTTGAACATAGCACTAATGTTTTATCCCTAGTGGCAACATCACAACACAACCTTAGAACTTTCTGTCCTTGTCCTGTGTCAATGCAGGCATGAACCCACTATCGAGCATAAGTACTCCCTCTTGGAGTTAATAGCAAAAACTTGGCCAGAGTATCTACTAGTAACGGAGAGCATGCAAGATCATAAACAACACATAGATATAACTTTGATAATCAACATAACAAGTATTCTCTATTCATCGGATCCCAACAAACGCAACATATAGAATTACAGATAGATGATCTTGATCATGTTAGGCAGCTCACAAGATCCGACAATGATAGCACAATGGGGAGAAGACAACCATCTAGCTACTGCTATGGACCCATAGTCCAGGGGTAGACTACTCACACATCACACCGGAGGCGACCATGGCGGTGTAGAGTCCTCCGGGAGATGATTCCCCTCTCCGGCAGGGTGCCGGAGGCGATCTCCTGGATCCCCCGAGATGGGATCGGCGTTCGCGGCGTCTCTGGAAGGTTTTCCGTATCGTGGCTCTCGGTACTGGGGGTTTCGTCACGGAGACTTTTTATAGGCGGAAGGGCAGGTCAAGAGGCGGCACGGGGGCCCCACACCACAGGGCCGCGCGGCCAAGGGGGGGCCGCGCCGCCCTAGGGTGTGGCCCCTCCGTGGCCCCTCTTCGTCTCTCCTTCGGACTTCTGGAAGCTTCGTGAGAAAATAGGCCCCTGGGCTTTGATTTCGTCCAATTCCGAGAATATTTCCTTACTAGGATTTCTGAAACCAAAAACAGCAGAAAACAAGAATCGGCACTTCGGCATCTTGTTAATAGGTTAGTTCCAGAAAATGCACGAATATGACATAAAGTGTGCATAAAACATGTAGATAACATCAATAATGTGGCATGGAACATAAGAAATTATCGATACGTCGGAGACGTATCACCCGGTAACTCCTCTGAAGCTCCCGGTTCCACCGACGATCTCACAGTGCTTGAGGTAGCTCTCTTTTCTGATCTCTCATACTTTTCTGTTATTCCTCCTCTGTAGATGCTCCCTCAGCCAGCACCAACCCGCAGATCCACGAGCACGCGGTCCCCTTGCAGGCCGAGGCCGATCGCGAGTTTCTGGAGAAGCTCGTGCCCCAAGGCCAGAAGAACAGGGCTCCGGCACCTGATGCCGGTTCGAGCCAGGCTCCTCCCTCCAAACGCTTCCGGACGGAGGCCTTTGCGGGGAAAGTAGCAGGCAAGAGGCGCTACAAGGGAAAGACTATGCCGACCTCTTCTGGGTAAGCTCTCGTTTCTCTGCTTGTTTTGTTTTTACCAAGTTCTTTTCCCGGTTGCTTTTTCCAACCGTTTCTCTTTCTCTCGTTCAGCCCTGCGCTCAAGCTCGGCCCAAGGCCTGAGGGCTCTGAGGGAACCACAAGGACCTCAACCCCTCCTCCTCAGTCAAGCCCGGCACCATCTGGTGCCGGCAACGCTTCTGCCTCCCCTCTGGGAGCCACTTCAAGTGCGGGGCGCGTGGCCCCTACATCTCCTGATCACCGCGCGGAGGAGTACCTCGTCTCCCCTCCTGAGAAACAAGATGTCGGCGCCAGCAACATCGGCGCCGATGAAGAAGCTGCCGGGCGGGCGGAACCTCTGGTTCCTCCCGTCCCGAAAAGAAAGAAGAAGAAGACCAAGGAGTCTTCCCCCTTGATGACCCACAAGTATAGGGGGTGTATCGTAGTATCTTCGATAAGTAAGAATGTTGATCCCAACGAGGAGCAGAAGGTGTTGACAAGCAGTTTCAATGAAGGATTCACTGTAAATGCTCACAGACAAGTATTCAGGGGGTTTTGATGTAACAGATGAATAAAGTACGAGTAAGTAAAGTGCGAGAGTAATAATTGCAGCGAGTGGCCCAATCCTTTTTAGCACAAAGGACAAGCCGGTTTGTTTACTTATAATGACCAAACGTTCTCGAGGACACACGGGATTTTAGTCTAGTGCTTTCGCTACATACGGCTAATTAATCTTCATTGTTTTGATAAGTGTTGTGTGGGTGAACCTGTGCTAATGTACCGCCCTTCCTAGGACTAATACATACTTGTGATTATACCCCTTGCAAGCATCCGCAACTACAAGAAAGTAATTAAGATAAATCTAACCACAGCCTTAAACTCTGAGATCCTGCTATCCCTCCTGCATCGATATACCAACGGGGGTTTTGGTTTCTGTCACTCCGGCAACCCCGCAATTGGAAAACGAGTACAAGATGCATTCCCCTAGGCCCATAAAGGTGAAGTGTCGTGTAGTCGACGTTCACACGACACCACTAGAAGAATAATACCACAACTTAAATATCATAACATTGAATATTACTCAACCATACTTCACTACTAACATTTAGACTTCACCCATGTCCTCAAGAACTAAACGAACTACTCACGAGACATCATATGGAACATGATCAGAGGTGATATGATGATGAATAACAATCTGAACATAAACCTTGGTCCAACGGTTTCACTCAATAGCATCAATAACAAGTAGAAATCAATACCGGGAGAGTTTCCCCTATCAAACAATCAAGATCAAACCCAAATTGCTACAGCGGTGACGGTGTGCAGCGGTGGAGACGGCGGTGATGATGATGAAGATGATGATGATGGTGATGGAGATGATGTCCAACTTGATGACGGTGACGATGGCGTCGATTTCCCCCTCCCGGAGGGAATTTCCCCGGCGGATCTCAGCCCACCGGAGAGCTCTTTTCTCTCTGGTGTTCTCCGCCTCGCAGAGGCGGCTGTAACTCTTCGCGAGGTACCCTCTGTGGCTTAGGTCTTCGGGACGAAGGCGTACGCGAAGAAAAGGAGGCGAGAGGGGGCTGTGGGCCCCCTCCTCACAGGGCGGCGCGGCCAGGCCTTGGGCCGCGCCGGCCTATGGGGTGGGCCCACCTCGGGTCCCCTCAGCTCCCCCTTCTGGCTCACTTCGTCATCTGGAAAAATAGGATTTTTGATATAATTTCCATCAACTGTTGATCTTCCGAAATATTGCATTCTGGCGGCGCTTTTTCCAGCAAAATCCTGGCTCCGGTGCTCGATCCTCCAATAATCATGAAACATGCAAAATAGATGAAATAACATAAGTATTATGCCCAAATATGAAATATATCAATGAATAACAGCAAATTATGATATAAAATAGTGATGCAAATTGGACGTATCAACTCCCCCCAAGCTTAGACTTCGCTTGTCCCCAAGCGAAACTGAACTCGGTAAACAGGACCACATGTTTATGGAGTGAAGAGTCAATAAATAAAATACGGACAAGAAGCATCATATTCATTCACACAAGACATTCTAGTAAACGACTTCCTCATATAACTCAACTTGAAACAAGTATAAGGTAATCACAAACAAAGGTGCATAAGAAATCATAGTTGGTGATGGCAAACTTCGTTCTTGCTCAGAGAACAATTAACAGGTTATTCTTATCTATCGAGCAGCGCTCTCATGTTAAAGTTTATATGGCACAACTTGCATACTCAATCATAATAGTCTCCTCATGATCATTGATAACTTGCAAAGCTATATTCATTTAGATAAAACTTGTACTAAATAAGAAAAAGTAAAAGACATGATGAAACAAATCACAATATAATGGTTTGATCACAACAACTCAAATGCTTGCTTAAGAAGGAGGGAAATAGGTTTACTGACTCAACATAAAGTAAAAGACATGCCCTTCGCAGAGGGAAGCAGGGATTAAATCATGTGCTAGAGCTTTTTCAGTTTTGAAATCATATAAAGAGAATAAAAGTAACATTTTGAGAGGTGTTTGTTGTTGTCAACGACTGGTAGCGGGTACTCTAACCCCCTTGCCAGACAAACCTTCAAAGAGCGGCTCCCATTTTATTTTTATTTTGTATGGCACTCCTTCCAACCTTTCTTTCACAAACCATGGCTAACCGAATCCTCGGGTGCCTGCCAACAATCTCATACCATGAAGGAGTGCCTTTTTATTTTAGTTTTATTATGATGACACTCCCCCCAACCTTTGCTTACACAAGCCATGGCTAACCGAATCCTTCGGGTGCCGTCCAGCAATCACATACCATGGAGGAGTGTCTATTTAGGTTAATTAATTTGGGACTGGGAATCCCATTGCCAGCTCTTTTTGCAAAATTATTGGATAAGCGGATGTGCCACTAGTCCATAATGAAAGTTGCCCAACAAGATTGAAAGATAAAACACCACATACTTCCTCATGAGCTATAAAACATTGACACAAATAAGAGATAGTAAATTTTGAATTATTTAAAGGTAGCACACAAAGTATTTACTCGGAATGGCAGGAAATACCATGTAGTAGGTAGATATGGTGGACACAAATGACATAGGTTTGGGTTAAGGTTTGGATGCACGAGAAGTATTCCCTCTCAATACAGGTCTTTGGCTAGCAAGGTTAATTAGCAAGCATAAGAGTCGAAGGAAACAAACAAATATACATGTGATAGAAACAATCATGCATCTTCCTTGTAAGCACAAACAATTTTAACTTCAGAATAATAAGCTATAAGCTAACAAGAAAGAAAGACAATGAAACAACTACATGTACTTCTCTTTTCTACTTAAGCCTCAAAGTGTTGTTGTTATTGACCAATGCTAAGTTTGCCAAAACCAAATAGATTTATTCAATGCTCCCAAAGTGATACCAGTACTAAAATCAAGATCAATCATATAATAGAGATTGCAAACTAAAATAAGATGTGCAATATGTAAATGATAAGACTTCTCATTAATATTCCATAACGATAACTCACACCAAGGGATACATAGACAACCAACTAAAGGAGAGATACTTCCAAACTGCAACCCATCTTATATGATAACTTCCCTACTCATGATATGACACTACTTAACAGTAAAAAGTAAAAGGTAGTGATGATATGATACCGCGGCACTCCCCCAAGCTTGGAACAAACCAAGGGGATGCCAATACCGATGATGAATTACTCCTTCGGCGATGGTGGTGATGAATTCCCGTCATCGGACTTCCAAGGAAGAGGCTCTCCATCAACAAACGACATCTTGGTCTCGGGAATCCTGAAACTAACAGCATGGCTTATGTGTTTAAACCTGTTTTCATACTCACAGTTCTGATTCTGAACGTCATAGAGTTGAGCTTCGAGTTTGTTGGTGGTGTCGTGAAGTGAGAGGATGTCGCCCCATAGCTTTGCAGTTTCCTTCTCATGTTCAGCAATGAGTTCAGACACAATCTTGTGGAAGATATCCACCTCACGCTCAGCCATCTTCTTGTATTTGAAGACCTCTTGTTCTAGCTTCTCCATCCTGTCTTCCAAGCTTCCTTCTCCTTTAGGACCCTGGACATCCTTGATCTGCAGTTCTCCCTCCACGAGTAGCAACTCCTTGGGGTGCATCCTCAGCTCCTCCATGTACAAGTTGTCAACGTCCTTGCAGTAGCTGTCCTTCGGGGTTTCCGATGAAGACATGATGGCTCTAGATCCGAAGCAAATCCTGGCAGAAACAGCTCGAAACAAAACACGTCGAGAAAACGATATACGGACCTCCAGGGGTCCGGGGGATTATATAGCAAAAAATTTCAAGACAAAAGGAAAGTACCAGGTCGAACCAGAGTCGGAAGGAGGCGACGAGGCGGCCAGCTCATAGGGCGGCACGGGCCAAGGACAGGCCGCGCCGGCCTATGGGGGCACGCCCTCGTGCGTCTCCTCCACTCCGTTTCGATCTCGTAATTTTTCATATTTTCCAAAAACAGCAAAAATATTGTTCGGAAAGTAAATTGCGAACTTTTCATTACCAGTACTATTACCTATTCAAAGTCGAGTTCTGGCGGACTGTCAATTTGTCCTTTGATGAAGGCCTCCGGTGTTTCCACTCGAATAACATCAACATCTACATTGTAAGAATCACCTGAGATATAATGCTTGAGTCTTTGTCCATTCACCACTTGCGTGGCATTGCCTTGGAGAGAGCTAATTTTAATTGCTCCTGAACGATACACCTCCTCAACAACATATGGTCCTTCCCACTTCGAGAGTAATTTCCCTGCAAAGAATCTGAGACGAGACCGATACAATAGGACTTTATCCCCAATATTAAATTCTCTTTTGATAATCCTTCTATCATGCCATTTCTTAACTTTCTCTTTAAAGAGTTTAGCATTTTCATAAGCTTCACTTCTCCATTCATCCAGAGAACTCAATTGTAGCAACCTCTTATTACCGGCAAGTTTAGGATCTTTATTTAATTCTCTAACAGCCCAATAAGCATTGTGCTCTAGTTCTAAAGGTAAATGACAAGCTTTCCCATAAACCATTTTATAAGGTGACATTCCCATGGGATTTTTATAAGCAGTTCTATAAGCCCATAGTGCATCCTTCAATTTACTAGCCCAATTCTTTCTAGTTTTATTAACAGTCTTTTCCAAGATAGATTTAATTTCTCTATTTGATAATTCTACTTGTCCGCTAGTTTGAGGATGATAAGCGGAAGCAATTCTATGATTAATACCATATTTAGCAAGAGTTTTTCTAAAACCACCATGAATAAAATGAGAACCTCCATCAGTCATAATATATCTAGGAACTCCAAATCTAGGAAAAATAATATCTAAAAGCATTCTTAAAGAGGTCTCACCATCAGCACTTTTTGTTGGTATGGCTTCCACCCATTTAGTAACATAATCAACAGCAACAAGTATATGAGTGTTACCTTCTGAAGAGGGAAAAGGTCCCATGAAGTCAAATCCCCAACAATCGAATGGTTCAATAACAAGAGTGTAATTCATAGGCATTTCATTGCGTCTAGAGATATTACCAACCCTTTGGCATTCATCACAAGATAAAATAAACTTTCTTGCATCTTTGAAGAGAGTTGGCCAATAAAAACCTGATTGCAGAACCTTTTGCGCGGTTCTTTCTCCGGCGTGATGTCCTCCATAAGCACTACCATGACATTTACTCAATATCTCTTGCTGTTCATATTCGGGAACACATCTTCGCAGAATACCATCCACTCCTTCTTTATATAAGTGTGGGTCATCCCAGAAATAATGCCTCAAGTCATAAAAGAATTTCCTCCTTTGCTGAGCTGAAAAGGTTGGAGGCAAGTACTTGGAAACAATAAAGTTAACATAATCAGCATACCAAGGACTGTCTCGCGAGCTCACCTTTATTACAGCCAATTGTTAATTTGGAAAACTATCATTAACAGGAACAGGATCATAAGCAATATTTTCCAATCTAGACAAATTATCAGCAACAGGATTATCAGCACCCTTCCTATCTACAATATGTAAATCAAATTCTTGCAACAGAAGTACCCATCTAATAAGCCTTGGCTTAGCATCTTTCTTTTGCATAAGGTATCTGATTGCAGCATGATCAGTATGAATAGTAACTTTTGAATCAACAATATAATATCTAAACTTATCACAAGCAAAGACTACAGCTAACAATTCTTTTTCAGTAGTAGCATAATTTCTTTGAGCAGCATCAAGAGTTTTACTAGCATAATGCATAACATTTAATTTTTTGTTTACTCGCTGTCCAAGAACAGCGCCTACAGCAAAATCACTAGCATCACACATAATTTCAAATGGTAAGTTCCAATCAGGAGGTTCAACTATAGGAGCAGTTGTTAAGGCTTTCTTTAGAGTTTCAAAAGCTTCCTTACAATCATCATCAAAAACAAAAGGTACATCTTTTTGAAGAAGATTAGTAAGAGGCTTTGAAATCTTGGAGAAGTCTTTAATAAACCTCCTATAAAACCCAAAGATGACCAAGAACACTACGAATACCTTTAACATCCCTAGGATAGGGCATCTTCTCAATTGCTTCAACTTTAGCTCTATCAACTTCAATACCTCTCTCGGAAATTTTATGTCCCAATACAATTCCTTCATTAACCATAAAGTGGCATTTCTCCCAATTAAGAACAAGGTTAGTTTCTTCACATCTCTGCAAAACTTTATCAAGGTTCCGCAAGCAATTATCAAAAGAATTCCCATAGACAGAAAAATCATCCATGAATACCTCTACAATACTCTCGCAAAAGCCATGAAAAATAGCAGACATGCATCTTTGAAAAGTAGCAGGAGCATTACATAAACCAAAAGGCATACGTCTATAAGCATAAGTTCCATAGGGACAAGTGAAAGTGGTTTTCTCTTGATCCTTAGTTTTAACAGCAATTTGCGAAAACCTAGAATAACCATCAAGAAAGCAAAAATGAGTATTTTTAGATAACCTTTCTAACATTTGATCAATAAAAGGCAAAGGGTAATGATCTTTCTTAGTAACCTTATTAACTTTTCGATAATCAATGCACATCCTATACCCTACAACTACTCTTTGAGTTATGAGCTCATCATTATCATTAGGCACAACAGTCATTCCTCCTTTCTTAGGAAAACAATGCACAGGACTAACCCATCTACTATCAGCAATAGGATATATAATACCAGCTTCAAGAAGTCGTAATACCTCATTTCTTACCACATCCTTCATCTTAGGAATTAGACGACGCTGAGGTTCAACAACAGGCTTCGCATCATCTTCCATATTAATGGCGTGTTGGCAAATAGAGGGAGAAATCCCCTTCAAATCATCAAGAGTGTAGCCAATAGCACCTCGGTGTTTCTTCAATATTTCCAATAGCCTTTCTTCTTCAAACTCTGTAAGCTTAGAACTAATAATAACAGGATATATTTTCTTATCATCAATATGAGCATATTTAAGATTATCAGGCAAAGGTTTTAAATCAAAGACAGGATCTTCCTTTGGTGGCGGTGTTGTTCCCAGATCTTCCACCGGTAAATCATGCTTAAGAATAGGTTGGCGAAGAAAAATTTCATCAAGCTCATCTCTTTCTTTCCTAAAAACTTCACTCTCGCTATTCTCCAAATGTTGCTGCAAAGGATTATTAGGAACAAGAACAATAGATGCACACTGTTCCATTTTAAAATCATCATTAGGCGGATCAATTTTATAAGGAGTTTTGGTAAATTTTGAGAAGTTAAACTCATAAGATTCACCAGCAAATTCAGTCAAAATTTTCTCTTTCTTGCAATCTATAATAGCTCCACAAGTATTTAGAAAAGGTCTACCAAAAATGATAGGACAATAATCACTAGCAGCAGAACCAAGTACCAAAAAGCAAGCAGGATATTTAATCTTACCACATAGAACTTCCACATCTCGAACAATACCAATTGGAGAAATAGTTTCTCTATTAGCCAGCTGAATAACCACATCAATATCTTCAAGTTCACAAGAACCAATTTCGTGCATAATCTCCGTGTAAAGCTCATAAGGAATAGCACTAATACTTGCACCCATATCACATAAACCATAATAACAATGATCACCAATTCTAACAGATAGCATAGGAATACTAGCTTGTTTGGGTTTATTAGGATGTGAAACAATATTGGAAGCATCTTCACAGAAAATAATATGACCATCCTCCACATTTTCAGTCACAAGATCTTTAACTATTGCAACAGCAGGTTCAACTTTAATTTGTTATTCAGGTTCTATAGGTTTCTTTTCACTTTTATGAACCGCACTATTTATAACAGAGTACTCCTTCATTTTAGCAGGGAAAGGAGTTTTTTCAATATAAGCTTCAGGAATAACATGATCAACAGTTTCAATTACAACGCATTTATTAATAGATGAATCAATTTTATCTTTATACGGTTCATGATACTTATCAAAGTTCTTCTTAGGCAATTCATAATGAGAGGCAAAAGCTTTATAAAGATTTGCAGGAAATTGAGAATCAAGACCATAAGTAGCACTCATATTACGAAATTTATCAGTATCCATAAAAGCTTCAATGCATTTATAATCATAATTTATACCTGATTCTCTATCTTTGTCGTTCTCCCATCCTTCAGTATTTTCCTGGATCCGATTAAGAAGGTCCCTTTTAAACTCTTCCTTGTTGCGCATGAATGATCCAGAACAAGAAGTATCCAGCAAGGTCTTGTCTTCAAAAGAAAGTCTTGCATAGAAATTATCAATAATAACATTACCAGGAAGCTCATGAATGGGGCATTTGAGCATTAAAGACTTCAATCTCCCCCACGCTTGGGCAATACTCTCTCCGTCATGAGGCCAAAAATTATATATGCGGTTCCGATCCTTGTGAATTTCACTTGGAGGATAGAACTTAGAATAAAACTGGGGCACAATATCATTCCATTCAAGAGAATCCCCATTATCCAGTAATTTATACCAATGCGCCGCTTTACCAGACAACGATATAGAGAATAGTTTCTTCCTCACTTCATCCATAGAAATACCTGCACACTTGAATAAACCGCATAATTCATGTAAGAACAGCAAATGATCTCCAGGGTGGACAGTTCCATTCCCTGTATAACGGTTATCCACTACACGTTCAATAATTTTCATAGGTATTTTGTATGGTATCTTCCTCACCTGGCGCCTCATCCACTACCTTTGTAGTAGTAGCAGATTTTCCAAATAAAAACTCAAGAGAAGATCTCTCCATAATGAATTATGGCAGCAGGCAGAAATAAAATCAGCACAAACAGTAAAAGTTTTCCTTACCAATTCCACTTACCAATAGTGCTTCACTCCCCGGCAACGGCGCCAGAAAATAGTCTTGATGACCCACAAGTATAGGGGGTGTATCGTAGTATCTTCGATAAGTAAGAATGTCGATCCCAACGAGGAGCAGAAGGTGTTGACAAGCAGTTTCGATGAAGGATTCACTGTAAATGCTCACAGACAAGTATTCAGGGGGTTTTGATGTAACAGATGAATAAAGTACGAGTAAGTAAAGTGCGAGAGTAATAATTGTAGCGAGTGGCCCAATCCTTTTTAGCACAAAGGACAAGCCGGTTTGTTTACTTATAATGACCAAACGTTCTCGAGGACACACGGGATTTTAGTCTAGTGCTTTCGCTACATACGGCTAATTAATCTTCATTGTTTTGATAAGTGTTGTGTGGGTGAACCTGTGCTAATGTACCGCCCTTCCTAGGAGTAATACATACTTGTGATTATACCCCTTGCAAGCATCCGCAACTACAAGAAAGTAATTAAGATAAATCTAACCACAGCCTTAAACTCTGAGATCCTGCTATCCCTCCTGCATCGATATACCAACGGGGGTTTAGGTTTCTGTCACTCCGGCAACCCCGCAATTGGCAAACGAGTACAAGATGCATTCCCCTAGGCCCATAAAGGTGAAGTGTCGTGTAGTCGACGTTCACACGACACCACTAGAAGAATAACACCACAACTTAAATATCATAACATTGAATATTACTCAACCATACTTCACTACTAACATTTAGACTTCACCCATGTCCTCAAGAACTAAACGAACTACTCACGAGACATCATATGGAACATGACCAAAGGTAATATGATGATGAATAACAATCTGAACATAAACCTTGGTCCAACGGTTTCACTCAATAGCATCAATAACAAGTAGAAATCAATACCGGGAGAGTTTCCCCTATCAAACAATCAAGATCAAACCCAAATTGCTACAGCGGTGACGATGTGCAGCGGTGGAGACGGCGGTGATGATGATGAAGATGATGATGATGGTGATGGAGATGATGTCCAACTTGATGACGGTGACGATGGCGTCGATTTCCCCCTCCCGGAGGGAATTTCCCCGGCGGATCTCAGCCCGCTGGAGAGCTCTTTTCTCTCTGGTGTTCTTCGCCTCGCAGAGGCGGCTGTAACTCTTCGCGAGGTACCCTCTGTGGCTTAGGTCTTCGGGACGAAGGCGTACGCGAAGAAAAGGAGGTGAGAGGGGGCTGTGGGCCCCCTCCTCACAGGGCGGCGCGGCCAGGCCTTGGGCCGCGCCGGCCTATGGGGTGGGCCCACCTCGGGTCCCCTCAGCTCCCCCTTCTGGCTCACTTCTTCATCTGGAAAAATAGGATTTTTGATATAATTTCCATCAACTGTTGATCTTCCGAAATATTGCATTCTGACGGCGCTTTTTCCAGCAGAATCCTGGCTCCAGTGCTCGATCCTCCAATAATCATGAAACATGCAAAATAGATGAAATAACATAAGTATTATGCCCAAATATGAAATATATCAATGAATAACAGCAAATTATGATATAAAATAGTGATGCAAATTGGACGTATCACCCCTCCAAAGCCGCGCCGGACTCTTCCGCGCCGGCCAGCTCTAACTTGGGTCAGGACGTGCCTGACGCTCCTCCCTCGCCCAAGACTACGCCTGCGCCACCGCCGGAAGCTCCCAGCGCCGAGCCAACCGGAGCCAAGCCAACGCTGCCGCCAAAACAACCCTGAAGATTATCAAGGGGAAGGCCACGGCTTCCGTTACCTCATCCACCGGCCCGCAGTCCTTGGTGCTGCACGCCGCCCGCGCCGCTGTCGTTGCCGGCGAGAAAGCCACCGGCCTGCTTGGCCGGATAACGGAGTTCAAGCGCGAAGGCCGGGAGCTGGGGCATCTGCTGCCTTATGCTGAAAAGTGGAATGCCGCGGACGTGTCCAAAGCTACCCGCGGCCTGGGAAAGGACCGGCTTCCGGCGCCTGACCCCGCTGGCCCCCGGTGCTCGGAGGAGCACTTCATGCGGCTACGCCGCGCCGTGAAGGAGCTGGATAGCGCGTGGTACGATGCCACGAACAACATGATGGTAAGTCTCACCAAACTTTTTTCAATTTTTCAATTCATGCCGGTTTCTCTTTTTTCGGATCTTGTCTTTCTTCCCTTCAATTTTTAAATTTATGCCGGTTTCTCTTTTCCTGGATCTTGCCTATCTTCCCAGTCCCCGAGTTTCGTGTTGAGAGCGCAGCTCTTAGCGCGAAACTTAAGTAAAAACGCGCAAAACCGGCATAGCCAGTCCCCGAGTTTCGGGTTGAAAGCGCAGCTCTTAGCGCGAAACTTAAGTAGAAACGCGCAAAACCGGCATAGCCAGTCCCCGAGTTTCGGGTTGAAAGCGCAGCTCTTAGCGCGAAACTTAGTTAACACTTTTTCTTGAACAGACCACGGCCGACGCCCGGAAGATCCTCTTTGAGGAGCTTCTCTGGGAGCACCGGGACCTTGCTGAGGCGCACAGCAAGTGCCAAGGTATTGCTTCCTCTTTTCCGGTTGACTTGCTTCCTCTTCATTTTATCAGTACAATCTTGCTAACATTTTCTTTCCGGGCTCCAGATGAAAAAGATCAGCTCATCCAGCAGCATCACGAGGCTCTGAACGCTCAGAAGACCATCTCCAAGGAGCTGAAGGACCAGCTCATCCAGCTCGGGCTCGAGCATAGCAAGGCGCTGAAGGCCGCCCAGGCCACCGCTGAAGCCAAGCTGGACGAGGCGCTGGAGGATGCCAGCAACTCTACTGTGGTGCTGCGGGCTGAGTTGGAGGAGGCAGCCAAGGCGCGGAAAGCAGCCGAGGATCAGGCCGAGCGTTTGGAGGCAGAGCAGAAGGAGTATGACCTTCTGGTCATGCAAACTGACGCGCTTGCTTTCCGTAAGTTTTTCTTTTTTCTTTTCCGGTTTTTGCTTAGAAACTTATTTCTTCCGGTGGGATGTGCTTATCTTTTTTCCTTTGTCTTGTAGGACTCTTTCCGGATTCCCAGGCGTATGCGCAGAAGAAGGTCGGAGAGCGCCGGGTTGCACAGGCATACGAAGCTGGATGCGCCCTGGGACCCCGATGACCACTTGGTCGCGCTGAATGCGCGGGTTTCCCACATGCGCGCTGTGGACCGGAACCTCTCCGACATTCCCGAGGTAGCCATCCAGCTCTTCAAGATACTCTGGCCCGGGGAGGAGGTGCCGGCTAACTTGTCGCTCACCAATGACCGCCTGAAAGGTGCCGGTCGGAGGATCCGGGAGTGGCAATGTTCAGCAGCTCGTGCCGGAGCGGACTCGGCGCTACGCGTCGCCTGCTCCTGGTACCCACACTTGGACCTGGACGCCCTCATTGGCGTGCGCGAGCAAGCTCCTACTGACCTGGATCCGGTCCTCACCGCTAAGCGGCAGGATCGAGCATACAGGATTGCTGAGTACGCCGAGATGCGCACCTTCATCCCCCTCCTCCAGACGTCAAGGATTATCTGAGCGACGAGGAGGAAGATGAAGAAGATGAGGGTGCCGGAGCTGGTGACGCGCCTCCGGAAGGCCCCAACGCCGGTGATGCTCCTCCTGATGCCCCTGCTGCCTAAGTGTTTCCTGTGACATGTTTGCCTGTCCTGCTTGACTTAAAACAATGCTCGTCAAATTCTACCCCGGTATGCCGGGGTCTATGATGTAAGATAAAACTTAATTGCCCTTTTGGTTGTGCTACAACGACTTATGCCGGTATGCTATACCGGTAGCCTATTAAGTTGTGTTTGTCTATTGTCTTAGCATTTTTGCTTGTTGTGTTGCTTTTATCCTGCACTGCAAAGATTCCAGAATTGTTTCCGCATTCAATTCGATGCACACTTGGCTCTTTTGCTTTGGCTCTGCCTGCCTTCTCTGGGTGTTCTTTGGCGTATGAGCACAAAGTTCTTTTACCAAGCAAGCACTTTCTTGAACTTAGAAATAACTCGAAATTTTCACAAAAAACCGGTTTAACCGGGGTTAGTTAAACTTTTCCGGATTGTTCGTTCCCACTCTCTCTTTTCGCAGTTCACGTGCTTAATTGCTACCGGTTTATCTTGCTTGCCATGAAGCTGGTTGCGGACAGCAGCAGAGTTGAAGACTCCGGTAGGTTTAGCATGCTACTAAACCGGAAAGAAAAAATGTTCACTAAGCAACCGGCGAACTGAAAAAATAAACATATTGCATGCAATTTCAGTAGGGGTAGTCCCCGAGATTCATTCGAGGTCCCGACATCTTTTATTCACAGCATATAAGGTACAAAAAGGAACTTCTTACACCACAACTTCAAGAGTAGAAGGGACGCAACAGGGCTACATTCCATGGACGCTTGCTCTCCTCTTCGGACCTGTCCGCCTTTCCTTTTTTCCATTCCTGTGCATCGATCAAGTAATAGGCATCATTGTGGAGAGCTTTGCTCACAATGAAGGGTCCTTCCCATGGGGGTGAAAGCTTATGCCGGCCTTCAGTGCGCTGCACTAGGCGCAACACCAAATCTCCTTCCCGGAATACTCTCGGGTTAACCTTCCGGCTATGATAGCGTCTGAGGTTTTGCTCGTAAATGGTTGTTCTTGCCAATGCCAATTCTCTTGCTTCTTCTAGCAAGTCCACATCGTTTTCTCTGGCCTCTTTTACCTCTTGCTCAGTATAGAGTTGCACTCTTGGTGAGTCATGGAGAATGTCGGTTGGTATGACCGCTTCTGCTCCGTAAACCATAAAGAATGGAGTGTATCCGGTGGACCGGTTTGGAGTTGTTCTTATGCTCCATAGCACTGATGGTAGCTCATCGAGCCAACACCCTGGTGATTTTTCCACCGCCTCGATGAGTCTTGGTTTGATACCGGAAAGCACCAGAGCATTTGTTCTTTCCACCTGTCCATTGCCTTGTGGGTGTGCCACTGAGCACAAATCCAACCGGATATTGTTATCCTCACAGAATCTTTTGAACTCACCTTGAGCAAAGTTGGTTCCGTTGTCAGTGATAATGCTATGCGGGTAGCCATACCGCAAGATAACATCTTTTAAGAACTTCACCGTTGTGCGCCCATCACACTTTGCAATAGGTTTCACTTCTAGCCATTTGGTGAATTTATCCACCATAACCAAGATGTGGGTCATATTCCCTCTTGCAGTTTTGAATGGGCCCACCATATCAAGGCACCAAACAGCAAATGGCCAAGTTAGCGGTATGGTTTTTAAACCGGATGCTGGGGTATGATTTTGTTTGGCGTACCTCTGGCACCCATTGCATTTTCTTACCAAATCCTCAGCATTTTCCAAAGCAGTGGGCCAATAGAACCCATGCCGGAACACTTTTGCTACCAGCGCCCTTGATGAAGCGTGGTGCCCACATTCTCCCTGGTGAATCTCCTCAAGCATTTCTTTTCCCTCTTCCGGTTCCACACACCTTTGAAGGACACCGGTAACACTTCTCTTGTACACCTCGCCATTGATGATGGTGTATGCTTTGGACCTCCTCTGGATCCTTCTGGATTCATTTTCGTCATCCGACGAGGTGCCGTTGATTAGGAATTCCTTAATAGGTTTAACCCACGATGGTGCCTCTCGAACCAGAAATACCGGTACGTCTATCTCCATGTTATCCACCAGCATTGTTTCTTCCGGTATGGACGCAGCAGTCCCCGAGCTTACCGGAACAGTCCCCGAGTTTGCTGGAACAGTCCCCGGGTTTCCTTCATCGATATCCATGGGTACTACATATGATTCCGGTATGAAAATTGACTCCGATTCCGGGCTTGGTTTGATCGACGGTACTCTTAAGTGTGCCAAGGCTATTCCGGGAGGAATTTCTTGCCTAGATGAGCCCAGCTTGGACAAAGCATCCGCGGCCTCGTTTTTCGCTCGTGGCACATGGTGAAATTCACAACCCTCAAAGAAGCCGGCAATCTTTTGCACGTGAAACCGGTACGAAGCCATGTTTGCATCTTTTGCGTCCCAATCTCCGGAACATTGTTGCACCACGAGATCTGAATCTCCGTAGCAAATGATCCGGTGCGCACCGATTTCTTTTGCGACCTTAAGCCCATGGATCAGAGCCTCATACTCAGCGACATTGTTCGATACCCTGAAATGTACTTGCAGAACATACCGGAGATGATCTCCCTTAGGTGAGGTAAGCACCACACCGGCACCTAGACCCTCTTTGAGTTTGGATCCGTCAAAGTGCATCTTCCAGTATTCTACTTTTTGATCCGGCGGCTTGTATTGCATTTCCGCCCAATCAACAAGGAAATCAGCCAAAGCTTGCGATTTTATGGCATCCCTTCTTTCATACACCGGTACGTATGGTGATATCTGAATTGCCCACTTTGCAATCCTTCCGCTAGCATCTTTGTTGCACATGATATCGGAAATGGGTGCCTCGCTCACCACTTTCATGGGGTGCTCCTCAAAGTAGTGCTTAGGCTTTGTGGCGGCCATGAACACGCCATAAGTCATTTTCTGGAAGTGAGGGTAGTTTTGTTTTGAGAGGGAGAGCACCTCGCTCAGGTAGTATACCGGCCTCTGGACGGTTTTTCCTTCCTCTTCTCTTTCAACCACAACTACCACACTCACAACCCGGTTTGTTGCTGCTATGTATAATAGCATAGGCTCCCTTTCTAGAGGTGAAGCCAATATAGGCGCTGTGGCTAGAATTGTTTTTAGCTCTTTAAACGCCGCATCTGCCTGAGGGGTCCAGACGAACGTATCAGATTTTTTCATGAGAGCATAGAGTGGCAGAGCTTTTTCTCCCAACCTGCTTATGAACCGGCTTAGCGATGCCAAGCTTCCGGTAAACTTTTACACGTCCTTGAGATCGCACGGTATAGTCATTCTTTCGATTGCCCGGATTTTTACTGGATTGACCTCAATGCCCCGGCTTGATACGAGAAAGCCAAGCAGCTTGTCGGCAGGAACACCGAAGGTGCATTTTGCCGGATTGAGTTTCATCCGGAATCTTCTCAAGTTATCAAATGTTTGCCGGAGGTCATCGATTAAGGTTTCTTTTACTTTAGTTTTTACTACGACATCGTCCACATAGACTTGCACATTTTTACCGATTTGATCAAACAAGCATTTTTGCATACATCGCTGGTACGTTGCACCAGCGTTGCGCAAACCAAAAGGCATAGTAACATAGCAATAATCCCCGTGCGGGGTAATGAACGCAGTTTTTATTTGATCTTCCTTTTTCAGGGGGATTTGGTGGAAACCGGAATAGGCATCCAGGAAAGACAACAGTTCACAACCAGCAGTGGAATCAATCACCTGATCGATCCGGGGTAAAGGGAAAGGGTCTTTCGGGCAAGCTTTGTTCAAGTTGGTGTAGTCGATGCACATGCGCCACACCTTTGGAGCTTTAGCTTCTAGGTTCTCTTCTTTCTTCTTTTCAACCAGCATCGGATTGGCTAGCCACTCAGTGTGCAGTACTTCCACGATGAAACCGGCAACCAGTAACTTTGTCACCTCTTCTCCAATGATCTTTCTCCTGTCTTCAGCAAACCGGCGCAGCGGCTGCCTTACCGGCTTCGCATCTTTCCGGACATTTAAAGAGTGCTCAGCCAGCTCCCTCGGAACACCTACCAAGTCATCAGTTGACCAAGCAAAGATATTCCGATTCTCACGGAGGAAGCTGACAAGCGCGCTTTCCTATGCCTCATTCATGCCGGCACCGATACGAACGGTGCGCTCAGGGTAAGCCGGGTCCAGCACAATGTCCTTTGTTTCTTTTGTTGGCTTGAATGCCGGTGTGCCCAGGTTTGCACTCATTGCCGCTAAGCTCAGCTGGGAGGACTGAGCCAGCGCAACCGCAGTTTGCATCCTCCTCTTTTCCTCTGCGATCACCAGCAATTCTGCCAGGTTTGATCCGGCTGAAGCGGTTTCCCGTGAGACTTTGTAGTTTCCCACCACAGTTAAGGGTCCACGAGGTGCCGGCATCTTCATCTTGAGATAGGCCGTGTGAGTTGAGGCCATGAAAGCAGCCAGTGCCGGTCTCCCCAGCAACGCATGGTAAGGACTATCTAAGTCCAGCACCTCGAACTCAAGGTTTTCAACCCGGCAATTGTCACGTCCTCCAAACGACACATCCACCCGGACTTTTCCAACCGGTGCGCAGGACAGGCCCGGAACGATTACGTGGAAAGTTGTACAAGTTGGCTGAAGCATGTTTTCTGTTATGCCTAGCATATTCATGGTGTGCCGGTACATGATGTTTATGCTGCTCCCATTGTCTATCAGCACCTTGCTGAATTTGACTCGAGCATTTGGCCCTTGCATGATTGGGTCCAAGACAAGAGCATAGCCACCCGGGTTAGGAATGATCTTGGGGTGATCCTTGAACGACCAAGAGATCTCTTGATCTGACCACAGCATGTATTTTGGTACCGCCGGCATCACGACATTCACCTCCATAGAACGGCGATGCAGGCTCTGTCTGTCGGTTGGCTCAATGACGAACACAACGCAGCAGATATCTGGGTCATGGTAAACATTCCGGCCCAACGGTGCCGGTGGAGGCGGTTGTTGCCCTCTCACACCTGGTTAACTTGCTGGTACTGCTGCCGGTTTGGCTGAGGCTGTACCGGTAAAGCATCCGCTCCGGTAAGTGGTGGTGGTGGTGGTAGTTGATGCTGTCGTAGCATATCTTGAGATGGTGGTTGCGCGGTGGAGCACCCTTGTGCTTGCGCATCTTTTACTGCTCCCTTGAGCATCAAGTACTTGGTCCAAGAACAATCCTTCGTCAGATGATTTGACGGGTGAGCCGGATTTGGTGTGTGCCACCGGCAAGGTTGATCCATGGCGGCTTCCATGGTGTACTTCACAGGTTCTTGTCAGTTCTTTTTCTGGCCCCAGGGTTTCTTTTCGACCCACTGTTTCTTAGGACCCACCCATGGCTACGATCCGGTTCTTTGCCTCTGACTGCCGCTGGCCTCAGAGTTCTCTTGTACAGCAGCAACTTGCTGCGGACCGTACCTTCGATCCGGGAAATTTTCCCTTCTTTTGTTGTTCCGGTTATCCCGGTGTTGCTCTTGGCGCTGCTGAGGCGGGTTTGATTGTTCCGGCTCAGCTTGTACTACCGGTTGCATTGGGTCTCTGATGGCGTGTAACTCACACGTTCGTTGGGAACCCCAAGAGGAAGGTATGATGCGCACAGCAGCAAGTTTTCCCTCAGAAAGAAACCAAGGTTTATCGAACCAGGAGGAGCCAAGAAGCACGTTGAAGGTTGATGGCGGTGGGATGTAGTGCGGCGCAACACCAGGGATTCCGGCGCCAACGTGGAACCTGCACAACACAACCAAAGTACTTTGTCCCAACGAAACAGTGAGGTTGTCAATCTCACCGGCTTGCTGTAACAAAGGATTAACCGTATTGTGTGGAAGATAATTGTTTGCAGAAAACAGTAAAACAGTATTGCAGTAGATTGTATTTCAGTAAAGAGAATTGGACCGGGGTCCACAGTTCACTAGAGGTGTCTCTCCCATAAGACAAACAGCATGTTGGGTGAACAAATTACAGTTGGGCAATTGACAAATAAAGAGGGCATGACCATGCACATACATATCATGATGAGTATAGTGAGATTTAATTGGGCATTACGACAAAGTACATAGACCACCATCCAACTGCATCTATGCCTAAAAAGTCCACCTTCAGGTTATCATCCGAACCCCCTCCAGTATTAAGTTGCAAAGCAACAGACAATTGCATTAAGTATGGTGCGTAATGTAATCAACAACTACATCCTTAGACATAGCATCAATGTTTTATCCCTAGTGGCAACAGCACAACACAACCTTAGAACTTTTTGTCACTGTCCCAGGTGTCAATGCAGGCATGAACCCACTATCGAGCATAAATACTCCCTCTTGGAGTTACAAGCATCTACTTGGCCAGAGCATCTACTAGTAACGGAGAGCATGCAAGATCATAAACAACACATAGATATAACTTTGATAATCAACATAACAAGTATTCTCTATTCATCGGATCCCAACAAACGCAACATATAGAATTACAGATAGATGATCTTGATCATGTTAGGCAGCTCACAAGATCCGACAATGATAGCACAATGGGGAGAAGACAACCATCTAGCTACTGCTATGGACCCATAGTCCAGGGGTAGACTACTCACACATCACTCCGGAGGCGACCATGGCGGCGTAGAGTCCTCCGGGAGATGATTCCCCTCTCCGGCAGGGTGCCGGAGGCGATCTCCTGGATCCCCCGAGATGGGATCGGCGTTGGCGGCGTCTCTGGAAGGTTTTCCGTATCGTGGCTCTCGCATCGGGGGTTTCGTCACGGAGGCTTTAAGTAGGCGGAAGGGCAAGTCGGGGAGGGGGCACGGGGGCCCCACACCACGTGCCGGCGCGCCAAGGGGGGCCGCGCCGCCCTAGGGTGTGGCCACCCCGTGGCCCCACTTCGTGTCGTCTTCGGACTTCTGGAAGCTTCGTGGCAAAATAGGCCCCGGGGCGTTGATTTCGTCCAAGTCCAAGCCTATGTCCTTACTAGGATTTCTGAAACCAAAAACAGCAGAAAATAGCAACTGGCACTTCGGCATCTTGTTAATAGGTTAGTTCCATAAAATGCACGAATATGACATAAAGTGTGCATAAAACATGTAGATAACATCAATAATGTGGCATGGAACATAAGAAATTATCGATACGTCGGAGACGTATCAGCATCCCCAAGCTTAGTTCTGCTCGTCCCGAGCAGGTAAAACGATAACACAGATAATTTCTGGAGTGACATGCCATCATAACCTTGATCATACTATTTGTAAAGCATATGTAGTGAATGCAGCGATCAAAACAATGTATATGACATGAGTAAACAAGTGAATCATAAAGCAAAGACTTTTCATGAATAGCACTTCAAGACAAGCATCAATTAAGTCTTGCATAAGAGTTAACTCATAAAGCAATAATTCAAAGTAAAGGCATTGAAGCAACACAAAAGAAGATTAAGTTTCAGCGGTTGCTTTCAACTTGTAACATGTATATCTCATGGATATTGTCAACATAGAGTAATATAATAAGTGCAATAAGCAAATATGTAGGAATCAATGCACAGTTCACACAAGTGTTTGCTTCTTGAGGTGGAGAGAAATAGGTGAACTGACTCAACATTGAAAGTAAAAGAATGGTCCTCCATAGAGGAAAAGCATCGATTGCTATATTTGTGCTAGAGCTTTGATTTTGAAAACATGAAACAATTTTGTCAACGGTAGTAATAAAGCATATGTATCATGTAAATTATATCTTACAAGTTGCAAGCCTCATGCATAGTATACTAATAGTGCCCGCACCTTGTCCTAATTAGCTTGGACTACCGGATCATCACAATGCACATGTTTTTACCAAGTGTCACAAAGGGGTACCTCTATGCCGCCTGTACAAAGGTCTAAGGAGAAAGCTCGCATTGGATTTCTCGCTATTGATTATTCTTCAACTTAGACATCCATACCGGGACAACATAGACAACAGATAATGGACTCCTCTTTTATGCATAAGCATGTAACAACAATTAATAATTTTCTCATTTGAGATTGAGGATATATGTCCAAAACTGAAACTTCCACCATGGATCATGGCTTTAGTTAGCGGCCCAATGTTCTTCTCTAACAATATGCATGCTTAATCATAAGGTGGTAGATCTCTCTTACTTCAGACAAGACGGACATGCATAGCAACTCACATGAAATTCAACAATGAATAGTTGATGGCGTCCCCAGTGAACATGGTTATCGCACAACAAGCAACTTAATAAGAGATAAAGTGCATAATTACATATTCAATACCACAATAGTTTTTAAGCTATTTCTCCCATGAGCTATATATTGCAAAGGTGATGATGGAATTTTAAAGGTAGCACTCAAGCAATTTACTTTGGAATGGCGGAAAATACCATGTAGTAGGTAGGTATGGTGGACACAAATGGCATAGTGGTTGGCTCAAGTATTTTGGATGCATGAGAAGTATTCCCTCTCGATACAAGGTTTAGGCTAGCAAGGCTTATTTGAAACAAACACAAGGATGAACCGGTGCAGCAAAACTCACATAAAAGACATATTGAAAACATTATAAGACTCTACACCGTCTTCCTTGTTGTTCAAACTCAATACTAGAAATTATCTAGACCTTAGAGAAACCAAATATGCAAACCAAATTTTAGCATGCTCTATGTATTTCTTCATTAATGGGTGCAAAGTATATGATGCAAGAGCTTAATCATGAGCACAACAATTGCCAAGTATCACATTACCCAAGACATTTATAGCAATTACTACATGTATCATTTTCCAATTCCAACCATATAACAATTTAACGAAGGAGAAACTTCGCCATGAATACTATGAGTAGAAACCAAGGACATACTTGTCCATATGCTACAGTGGAGCGTGTCTCTCTCCCATAAAGTGAATGCTAGGATCCATTTTATTCAAACAAAACAAAAAACAAAAACAAACCGACGCTCCAAGAAAAGCACATAAGATGTGATGGAATAAAAATATAGTTTCAGGGGAGGAACCCGATAATGTTGTCGATGAAGAAGGGGATGCCTTGGGCATCCCCAAGCTTAGACGCTTGAGTCTTCTTGATATATGCAGGGGTGAACCACCGGGGCATCCCCAAGCTTAGAGCTCTCACTCTCCTTGATCATGTTGCATCATACTCCTCTCTTGATCCTTGAAAACTTCCTCCACACCAAACTCGAAACAACTCATTAGAGGGTTAGTGCACAATAAAAATTAACATATTCAGAGGTGACACAATCATTCTTAACACTTCTGGACATTGTATAATGCTACTGGACATTAGTGGATCAAAGAAATTCATCCAACATAGCAAAAGAGGCAATGCGAAATAAAAGGCAGAATCTGTCAAAACAGAACAGTTCGTATTGACGAATTTTAAAATGGCACCAGACTTGCTCAAATGAAAATGCTCAAATTGAATGAAAGTTGCATACATATCTGAGGATCACTCACGTAAATTGGCATAATTTTCTGAGTTACCTACAGGGAGGTGGACCCAGATTCGTGACAGCAAAGAAATCTGGAACTGCGCAGTAATCCAAATCTAGTACTTACTTTTCTATCAACGGCTTTACTTGGCACAACAAAACACAAAACTAAGATAAGGAGAGGTTGCTACAGTAGTAAACAACTTCCAAGACACAAAATAAAAACAAAGTACTGTAGGTAAAAACATGGGTTGTCTCCCATAAGCGCTTTTCTTTAACGCCTTTCAGCTAGGCGCAGAAAGTGTGTATCAAGTATTATCAAGAGATAGTGTGTCAACCTTACCTTGGGCTTTACCCTTACCTTTCTTATTGTTTTTCTTTCCCTTTGGTTTAGGAAATATATGATTTCCCCCTGATATAGAGGTGAATTTCAGAGTGCCTTCTCCAACATCAATGACTGCTCCCAATAGTTTCAGCAGGGATCTTCCGAGTATGAGTTTTCCTGTTTCAACAACAAGATAATCAATGGATATTGTTCTTCCAAGAATGGTTGTATGCACACCTGCGGCTATTCCTTTAGGAATTATAGTAGAGTTATCAATGAGAGTTATTTCTTCTCCTCCTTCATCGACTCCCCAAAGTTTCAAAGATTTATAAATACTTTCAGGCATAAGGCAAAATTCATACATAATATCACAGTAGGCATGGAGAGTTCGATCACCGATAACAATTTTAACAGTAGGATCCCACAATGAAAGTTTAGAGTTCACTAAAACTTGTTCAAGACGATTACGAACGTGGCAATAGTTATCATCCAAGCGAGATGTACTTATCTCGAGATTGTTTAATCTACTATATATGCTAGTAAGGGCTGAATCAAAGTTATTAGCTGAATCATGTGATGCAACCAACTTCTTTATGGCATTAAAAGCTTGATCCCCATTGCAATGAAGGAAATCTCCTCCCACTAAAGTATCCAAAGCATATCTATAGCGAACCATAAGACCAAAATAAAAATTACTAAGGAGCAAACTTAGAGTCATTTGAGGTTCAGTTTTACGATAAGAAGTAAAAATTCTGGACCAAGCATCCTTAAAACTCTCCTCATCCCCTTGTTTAAAAGTGAAGACTAATTCTTCAGGCGAAGAAGTAACAGGTTCAGAGCTAGACATGGTAACAAAAGTAACTAATTTTTTTGTATTTTTAATATAGAGTGCAAGACAGTAAATAAAGCAAACTAGATAAAGTAAATGCAAGCAACTAATTTTTTTGTGTTTTTGATATAGCAAACAAGATAGCAAATAAAGTAAAACTAGCAACTAATTTTTTTTGTATTTTGATTTAGTGCAGCAAACAAATTAGTAAATAAAACTAAGCAAGACAAAAACAAAGTAAAGAGATTGAGAAGTGGAGACTCCCCTTGCAGCGTGTCTTGATCTCCCCGGCAACGGCGCCAGAAATTTAGCTTGATGGCGTGTAACTCACACGTTCGTTGGGAACCCCAAGAGGAAGGTATGATGCGCACAGCAGCAAGTTTTCCCTCAGAAAGAAACCAAGGTTTATCGAACCAGGAGGAGTCAAGAAGCACGTTGAAGGTTGATGGCGGCGGGATGTAGTGCGGCGCAACACCAGGGATTCCGGCGCCAACGTGGAACCTGCACAACACAACCAAAGTACTTTGTCCCAACGAAACAGTGAGGTTGTCAATCTCACCGGCTTGCTGTAACAAAGGATTAACCGTATTGTGTGGAAGATGATTGTTTGCAGAAAACAGTAAAACAGTATTGCAGTAGATTGTATTTCAGTAAAGAGAATTGGACCGGGGTCCACAGTTCACTAGAGGTGTCTCTCCCATAAGACAAACAACATGTTGGGTGAACAAATTACAGTTGGGCAATTGACAAATAAAGAGGGCATGACCATGCACATACATATCATGATGAGTATAGTGAGATTTAATTGGGCATTACGACAAAGTACATAGACCGCCATCCAACTGCATCTATGCCTAAAAAGTCCACCTTCAGGTTATCATCCGAACCCCCTCCAGTATTAAGTTGCAAAGCAATAGACAATTGCATTAAGTATGGTGCGTAATGTAATCAACAACTACATCCTTAGACATAGCATCAATGTTTTATCCCTAGTGGCAACATGACACAACACAACCTTAGAACTTTCTGTCCATCGTCCTGTGTCAATGCAGGCATGAACCCACTATCGAGCATAAATACTCCCTCTTGGAGTTACAAGCATCTACTTGGCCAGAGCATCTACTAGTAACGGAGAGCATGCAAGATCATAAACAACACATAGATATAACTTTGATAATCAACATAACAAGTATTCTCTATTCATCGGATCCCAACAAACGCAACATATAGAATTACAGATAGATGATCTTGATCATGTTAGGCAGCTCACAAGATCCGACAATGATAGCACAATGGGGAGAAGACAACCATCTAGCTACTGCTATGGACCCATAGTCCAGGGGTAGACTACTCACACATCACTCCGGAGGCGACCTTGGCGGCGTAGAGTCCTCCGGGAGATGATTCCCCTCTCCGGCAGGGTGCCGGAGGCGATCTCCTGGATCCCCCGAGATGGGATCGGCGTTGGCGGCGTCTCTGGAAGGTTTTCCGTATCGTGGCTCTCGGTACTGGGGGTTTCGTCACGGAGGCTTTAAGTAGGCGGAAGGGCAAGTCAGGAGGGGGCACGGGGGCCCCACACCACAGGCCGGCGCGGCCAAGGGGGGGGTCGCGCCGCCCTAGGGTTTGGGCACCCCGTGGCCCCACTTCGTTTCGTCTTCGGACTTCTGGAAGCTTCGTGGCAAAATAGGCCCCTGGGCGTTGATTTCGTCCAATTCCGAGAATATTTCCTTACTAGGATTTCTGAAACAAAAAACAGCAGAAAACAGCAACTGGCACTTCGGCATCTTGTTAATAGGTTAGTTCCAGAAAATGCACGAATATGACATAAAGTGTGCATAAAACATGTAGATAACATCAATAATGTGGCATGGAACATAAGAAATTATCGATACGTCGGAGACGTATCAGTCTCCCAATGCATAGTTATCTGCCACACGTATCATTTCCGCCAGCGTTGTCGGCATGTTCCGCTGCAGCTTTTGCCACAACGGCGAACCTCTTCTGCACCCACTGCTAAACCAAGCAATGGCTTGCGCCTCTATCACCCCTTCACATGAGTTCCTTGTGGTGTTCCACCGGGCCAGGTAATCCCGGTCTGTTTCATTTGGGCGCTGCACGCACAGGGCGAGCTGCTGCGGCCTGTTTGGCCTCCGGCACGTGCTGCTGAAGTTACTCACAAAAGCCTCCTCAAAGTCCAACCAGCCATTTATGCTTCCTGCCGGCAAGTTGTTCAGCCAGATTTGTGTCGGTCCCACCAAGAATGATGGTATGATTCTCACGGCCCAACTCCGGTTTCCTCCTCCAGCTACGGTTCCTCCGCCACCAGCGACCTATACCGCGGTCACGTAATCCGCGAGCCAGTCTTCCGGCTTAGTGGTGCCATCATACGTTTTTGTGTCACGGGGCAACTGGAAGTTGCGAACCGGTGGTCCTTCTTTCATGATCCTTGGACCAAAACATTTTGGGCCCCGGAGGACCTTCTGCCTCGATCATTTCCGACAAATATACTCTATCCAGACGGTGCCTCGCATCCCGTTCTAGCAGGTATATTTCTCTCAGGCGTTCTCCCAATGGGTTCCGGTATGCTGCCGGTCTTGTTGAATCAACCTCGTCATCATGCTCTGGTGCCGCGGCCCTTGCCTGCCGGTACCTTGGGGGATCCATTTCCTCCTCATCATACGCTGCCCTTGCAGCTCGATAATTTTGCCCGGTTTCGTGTCTACCGGCATGATTGTTTCCGGCATAGCCTCCTTTGACGTAGCCTCTGTCTGCCCCTTGGCTTTTTCTACCGGCATCGTGTTGCCCGGCTTGTTGTTTTCCAGCAAGAACCGGATCATACACAGTCATCTACTGCGCATTCATCTCTTTTTCTCTTATTCTGTCCGGATGGGGGGACGAGGCCTGCCCATGGGACTTGCTACCGGCATTCTTTGTTGAACGCGCGGATTTTGAAGCCACAACCTTGTTCAGCTTAGCAAGCTGCTCTGCGTTTTGCTGCTCGATTGTTTCAAGCAGCTCCCGGACACGCTCTTGTTGTTTTGCCAGAGCGTCCCCGGAAAGCGATTCACACAGCTCTACCGCAGCCTTTGCAGCTTTTATCGTTTTATCCGGGCTACTGTACTTAGGTTTCTCTACGATGCTCACAGATGCAGAGACACTTTTGCCGGCAAGAACTTCCTTACGCAAATCCTGATCTAGATTGCGAGTGACATAGGCATCCCCAATGGGCCTGCCGAAGATAGTACCCGGGGTTTACTGAAGGCCCACTACCCGAAGAATAAGAAGATTCGGAAGCCCAAGATATTATTAAGGAAAGCTAGAGTTGTAATAGGAAGCATTATTTGTAATCTTGCAGGATGAGTTAGAAACCTTCTCGGACTCTGTAACTTGTACAATACGAATCCCTCGGCTCCGCCTCCTATATATGGGGGAGTCGAGGGACAAAGAAAGCATCGAATCATTGTTTCTCAAACCCTAGTTTCATAATCGTCGAGTACTTTTCGGCTGAAACCTTCGAGATCTACTTGCCCTCTACTTCCAACTAAACCCTAGTCTACAACCCGTAGGCATTGACAAGTTAATACCTTGTCAATTGGCGCCGTCCGTGGGAACTAGAGGCGTCAAGGATCTGATCTCGATGGCACGTTCAAGATCGTCGACTTCATCAACCGCAAGCAACGCGATGGATCGAGGTAAACAGATCGCAACCGGTCTTGTCGATTTTGTTCCTCACCCGCCCTCCCGTTTGGATGCATATGCATATCTAGAGGAGCCTATGGAGATGACGTTCGGAAGATTTCACTTTCGCGTCGAGAAAGAGGGATCGTATCATGTCAAAATTCCGATTTCGTCGGGATCGTCGGCGGTCGATTCCGATTTTTCAAGCTATACATCGTCAACCGAATCAGGAGAGGAAGAAACTTCGTCGTCACGCTTCATCAGCACCAGGGCAAGAGAAAAACTTGCCAAGATCTTCAGCAACATGTTGTTTGAGTCATCTGCGGACTGCTATATAAGCGATGACTCAAGCAGTGTCGACAGCTTCAACTTCATCGACAAATCCACTACAGTGGGCAAGGTCTTTGCCAATCTTCATGATGGTGTCACCAAACCCAGCATAGATCTGAATACAAAGTATCATCAGATTTATGTCATCGAAGAGCCAAGCCGTGACCAGGAGGAAACATCTGAGGCTTTCGACGATTTGGGAAATCCATACGTCGATCCCTCTGATTTGCGACGAGGCCTAGGTGATGTCTACGGGTGCTTCTATTCTTGTAGACAGTGTTGGGCCTCCAAGAGCAGAGGTTTGTAGAACAGCAGCAAGTTTCCCTTAAGTGGATCACCCAAGGTTTATCGATCTCAGGGAGGAAGAGGTCAAAGATATCCCTCTCATGCAACCCTGCAACCACAAAGCAAGAAGTCTCTTGTGTCCCCAACACACCTAATAGGTGCACTAGTTCGGCGAAGAGATAGTGAAATACAGGTGGTATGAATAAGTATGAGCAGTAGTAACAGTGCCAGAAAAGTGCTTTGCTGCCCAGGACTGGCGTGTGGTTGATGGTGGTAATATTGCGGACAGTACAGATGCAGTAGAACAGTAAACAAGCAGCGATAGCAGCGATAGCAGTATTTAGGAACAAGGCCTAGGGATCATACTTTCACTAGTGGACACTCTCACCTTTGATCACATAACAGAATAAATAAATAGATGCTAGACTCTACACTCTCTTGTTGGATGATGAACACCACTAACTGTGTAGGATTACACGAACCCTCAATGCCGGAGTTAACAAGCTCCACAATATTCGATGTTCATATTTAAATAACCTTAGAGTGCACGACAGATCAACACAACTAAACCAAGTACTAACATAGCATGCACACTGTCACCTTCACGCTACGAAAGGAGGAACAAGTCACATCAATACTATCATAGCAATAGTTAACTTCATAATCTACAAGAGATCACAATCATAACCTACGCCAAGTACTACACAATGCACACACTGTCACCATTACACCGTGCAGGAGGAATAGACTACTTTAATAACATCACTAGAGTAGCACACAGATAAATTGTGATACAAAACACATTGCAATCATAAAGAGATATAAATAAGCACTTCACTATGCCATTCATAACAGTGAATAAGTATTCTGTGAAATATAGCCTAAGAGACCCACACGGTGCACACACTGTCACCTTTACACACGTGGGACAAGGAGTCTCCGGAGATCACATAAGTAAAATCCACTTGACTAGCATAATGACATCTAGATTACAAGCATCATCATATGAATCTCAATCATGTAAGGCAGCTTATGAGATTATTGTATTGAAGTACATAGGAGAGAGATGAACCACATAGCTTCCAGTAAGCCCTTAGCCTCGATGGAGAACTACTCCCTCCTCATGGGAGACATCAGCGGTGATGAAGATGGCGGTGGAGATGGCAGCGGTGTCGATGGAGAAGCCTTCCGGGGGCACTTCCCCGTCCCGGCGGCGTGCCGGAACAGAGACTCCTGTCCCCCAGATCTTGGCTTTGCGATGGCGGCGGCTCTAGATGGATTCTCGTACCGTGGCTTTTCCGTATCGAAGATTTAGGTCAGGGACCTTTATATAGGCGAAGAGGCGGCGTCGGAGGGTCGACGAGGCGGTGACACACTAGGGGGCGCGGCCAAGGCCTGGGCCGCGCCACCCTGGCGTCTGGGGCCCACAGGGCCCTCCTCTGGTGGCTCTCGGGTGTTCTGGAAGCTTCGTGTGATTCTAAGATGCTGGGCGTTGATTTCGTCCAATTCCGAGAATATTTCCTTACTAGGATTTCTGAAACCAAAAACAGCAGAAAACAGCAACTGGCCCTTTGGCATCTCATCAATAGGTTAGTTCCGGAAAATGCATAAATATGACATAAAGTATGCATAAAACATGTAGATATCATCAATAATGTGGCATGGAACATAAGAAATTATCGATACATCGGAGACGTATCACTAGGCAATAAATATATCGGGCCACAGCCGCGAGATAGAGTCCAACTTCCACAAGCAGCATGTGATAGAGCCGCAAGAGCTATGGATGGCTCCGAACCAATGGCCACCACAGCAACGCCAGAAGAATTACAAGCATATCAATATAGGCTCGCACGAGCTGCAAGGGAATTGGAAAAACAGACAGCTGAGTTAAACAGAAGAAAGGAGGCAGCCTCTGCATCAAGTAGGCGAAGGGCAGAGCTGAGTCGACAATCTAGAACTTCGGGTGATAGCCACAGGGAAGCTCGGAACAGAGCAAGATCAAGGTTGCAAAACGTACCTGAAGGAGAAAGAGAGCACTTGGTTCAAAACCTCGACATGTCTTTTATGTCGATAGACACGAGAGGGAACATCATACCCAAGACACCAGAAGCTGGGTATATGGCGACACAAGCTTTCATCCTTGCATCCAGACCACCCCCAGGAGATCCAAGGAAGGCATTATATAACATGGCAATGGAAGGAGTTGGAGCCATGGGAACGGCGTTTGTATCAACACCTTCCGAAGGAACAACAAGGCAAAATAGTCCACGACCTGCGGCAGCAACAGCAGCAGCTCCCGAAGGACCAAGTGGAGCAAGGGACACGGCAACACAAGCAAGGGTCGACAGAGCGCGACAAAGCAGAAGGGAACATCGACAGTCCCCAGAGCTAAACGACGAGGATATGTGTGGTTTGCCATGCTTCACAAGGAGAGTTCAAAAAACTTGAGTCCCTTCAGGATTCAAGTTACCCGATAACTTCAAGAAATTCGACGGCCTTCAAGATCCAGAGGATTGGCTAGTTGATTACCTCGAGACGGTGAAGCTCACAGGAGGAACCAGAGCAACAGCTATGCAAATCATCCAGGTGCATTTGAGTGGAGCCGCACGATCTTGGATAAAGAAACTTCCTCCAAGATCTATCGACAGCTGGGATAGCTTCGAGGACGTGTTCATCAAGAACTTCCGGTCCACATGTAAAAAACCTGCATCGTTAGAGGAATTGAGAGCGTGTCGACAAAAGCCAGACGAGCCAATGAGAAAGTATATCCAAAGGTGGAATATCATCAAAAACTCGGCAGAAAATATATCTGACGAGAGAGCAATAGATGTGTTTGTCGCAGGAATCAGGCGTGGAGATTTTGTCGAGGATTTGGGGAGGACCAATCCAAAGACAGTATCCGCACTAATGGAAATAGCAAATAGATGGGAAGATGGGGAAGATGATGTTCACAACAAACGGCACAGGTCGCCAGAGGAAGACCGCGGTCGAAATTATCAACCAAGGCGACGATTTCCTCGGCAGTACTCGAGCTATGATGCTCCAGGACAAATCTCGGCTGGTTTCCGAGCAAGCGCAGGAGGAAACAACAGAGATGAGTACCAGAGAAGCAACGAGCAACGAGGCGACAATAGAGATGACTCTCGAAACAATAGGCAAAATAGCGGGCCAAGGTTCCAGAGGCCTTTCGTGTCTCCCGAAGAGATGATGAACGGGCCGTGTCAGATGCACTTTTTCCTCGACAGCAACGGAAAAAGACAGTCAGGACATCTGCAGAAGGATTGTCGAAATTTCCAGGCTATGCTAAGGTATTTAGGTCATGCTAATGCTCAGGCAGCACAGAGAAATCCTCGAGAACCCAGGAGTGAGATTCACTTGCCACCTCCTCCCGTGATTACGGACGAAAATCGACATCAGCTCAGAATAGCGGCAGCACCTGCACCACCGCCTTATGTTGATCCTAAATCTAACGGAGCGGTCTCGATGATTCAGAAGGGAAGGCCATCCAACAGGGCTCAGAAAGTAATCTCGCGACAGGTGTTCATGGCAGAAAAAATGCCTCCACCAACAGTCGAGTATCTTAATTGGTCAGGGCAAGACATTGGCTTCACTATAGCGGATCATCCACAGCAAGTTCCTCGACCAGGGCAGTCAGCACTTATCCTACCAGCAGTCATCGTAGGGTTCGACGTCTCTCGCGTGTTCATAGATGGCGGCAGCAGCTTAAACCTTATGTATGCAGATACACTAAGGAAGATGAACATATCCCTAGCAAACCTGAAACCAACGGACACGAGGTTCCATGGTATCACACCGGAGAAGCCAAGTTATCCGCTGGGGAAGATTAATCTCGACGTTCAGTTTGGGACCCGAGAAAATTACAGAATCGAAAGGGTGGAGTTTGAAGTCGTAGATTTCCCGTCACAGTACCACGCTTTGTTGGGACGACCAGCATATGCTAGATTTATGGCGGTACCACATTACACGTACTTGTTGTGGAGGATGCCTGGACCTAAGGGACCAATCACAGTCAAAGGAAGCTTTGCCTTAGCCGATAAGTGTGATAAGGATTTTCATCGAATATCAGAAATTTTCGGGATGCAAGCTGAGTATTTGGCGTCAAGGCTTATGACTGACTACGACGTGCTGCCAGACGTCGGAAGGCCAAATAAAGAATCAACTTTCAACACTGAGAAAAATTCTAAGGAGGTGCAGATTCACCCGACGGATCCAAAAAAGACGACATCCATCGCAAACGACATGGACCTCGCATAGGAAAGCGCGCTCGTCAAGTTCCTCCGTGAGAACTGGAAAATTTTCGCATGGTGTCCAGCTGACATGCCAGGAGTATCCAGGGAACTTGCCGAGCACCACCTAAATTTGGATCCACTAGCGAGACCAATCAAACAACCTTTGCGACGTTTTTCGGAACCAAACCGCAAGGCTATGCTGTCAGAAATTGATCGACTAAGAGAAGCTGGTTTTATCAAGGAGCTGCACACAGAGGCCACATGGGTAGCAAATCCAGTGTTGGTGCCGAAGAAAAACACTAAGGTCCTTCGCATGTGCGTCGACTTTACGTGTCTCAATAAACATTGTCCAAAGGATCACTTTCCCCTCCCGAGGATCGACCAAATTATCGACTCCACGGCAGGATGTGAACGTCTTTCCTTTTTGGACGCATATTCTGGTTATAACCAGATCAGATTAAAAGAAGAAGATGAAGTAAAAAAAGCGTTCATCACACCTTACGGCGTGTTTTGCTATAGAACAATGCCCTTTGGTCTGAAAAACGCGGGAGCAACATATCAGAGGATGATGCAGAAGTGTTTGGCGACACAGATTGGAAAAAATGTGCAAGTGTACATCGACGATGTCGTCATTACGTCAAAAAAGGGGACGACGCTGATTGAGGATCTCAAGGAAACCTTCGACAACCTCGACAAATTCCGCCTCAAGCTGAACCCGACGAAGTGCTCCTTTGGTGTCCCAGCAGGAGAACTTCTGGGGTTCCTAGTCTCAGCAAGAGGGATTGAAGCAAATCCCGACAAAATACAAGCTATCGTAACAATGAGGAAGCCAACAAAGTTGAAAGAAATACAGCAACTAACTGGGCGAGTCGCAGCTTTAAGCAGATTCGTCGCCAGGCTGGGAGAAAAAGCGTTACCGTTCTACGCTTTAATAAAGTAGGGGGAGAAATTCCAGTGGAATGAAGAAGCCGATAGAGCTTTCGAGGATCTAAAACGCACAATCTCGACACCACCAATCTTGGTGGCGCCGAAGGAAAAGGAACCTCTCCTGCTGTACATTGCAGCCACACCCCAGGTGGTTAGCACGGTGTTAGTCGTTGAAAGAGAAGAAGAAGGAAAACTCCATGGAGTGCAAAGGCCGGTATATTTCATCAGTGAAGTTGTATCGCCTTCCAAACAGTGGTACCCGCAGTACCAGAAGCTAGCATATGGAGTGATTACAACGGCAAGAAAGTTGCGCCACTATTTTTCGGCACACCCGATAATAGTAGTCAATGAAGCACCTCTTTCAAATATACTGAACAATCCAGAATCTACAGGACGTGTCTCCCTTTGGGGAATAGAACTTTCCTCCCGGGACATCACGTATGAAAAAAGAAAGGCAATCAAGTCGCAAGTTTTGCCAGATTTCATTGCAGAGTGGATGGAGCTGCAAAACACGGGACCTCCAGATTTTTCGAGAACTTGGACCATGAACTTTGACGGATCCAAGAGAGTAGAAGGAGCTGGCGCAGGAGTGATACTTATATCACCTGAAGGCGACAAGTTAAAATATGTCCTACGGATGACGTTCCCAAACGCATCTAACAATGAAGCAGAATACGAAGCCCTCATACACGGGATGAAGATGGCGAAAGCTTGCGGCGCAACTCGACTAAAAATCTTTGGCGACTCACAATTGGTGGCTCAGCAAGTTATGAACCAATGTGATGCAGTCAATGTTAGCATGATAGCATACAAGAAGGTGTACAATGAGCTTGAGAAACTGTTTGATGGATGCGAGGTAAATCACATCAGTAGGTTGAGCAATGATGAAGCCGACGTTCTCGCAAACATCGGGTCGCAGTGCCTCCCAATCCCGCCAGGTGTATTTTGGGAAGAAATAGTGGAGAGATCCACAAAGCCGAAGAAAACGCAGAAAAAAGCAAAGAAGGAAAAAACTTCGGCGCCCCTCAAAGAAGCCGTGGATGACGAATAAGACCAAGAGCTTGTGATGATGGTAGAAGTTCCTTGGATGCAAGCGTACATATCGTATATCCTTAGGAAAGAAATACCCGACGATCCAGTTGTGGCAAGGCGAATTATTCGACGATCCAAAGCTTTCACAGTGGTCAAAGGGGAATTATACAAGCGAAGTATTTAAGGCGTCCTGCAAAGGTGCGTCACACCCGAAGAAGGAAGGATAATCCTAAAGGATGTACATGAAGGAATATGTGGTCACCACGCGAGCAGTCGAGCTATTGCGGCCAAGGTTTTTCGGGCAGGATTTTACTGGATGACAGCAATCGAGGATGCAAAAGAGATAGTACGAACCTGCGATGCGTGCCAGAGATTCGCCGCCAAACCTCACTCTCCGGCGGCAGAGCTGATGCCAATACCATTGTCATGGCCCTTTGCCCAATGGGGACTTGATATGGTGGGCAAGTTGCACAAAGCTTCGCCAGGAGGATATGAGTACATGTTGGTTGCTGTCGACAAATTCACCAAGTGGGTAGAAGCGAAGCCAATAAACTCACCAGATGCAGCGTCGGCAATAAAGTTTGTCAAAGGCCTCGTTTTTCGGTTTGGAGTGCCTCACAGCATTGTCACAGACAACGGTACTAACTTTACAGCTAAGGAGTTCAAGGCATACTGCACAGAAGTAGGCATCAAATTACACTTTGCGTCAGTTGGACACCCGCAAACCAATGGCCAAGTCGAAAAAGCCAATGGTATCATCTGCAACAGCATTAAAAAGCGCCTACTAGGACCGCTCGAAAAGGCTCGACATACCTGGCCAGAAGAATTACCGAGTGTTTTGTGGAGCATCCGAACTACACCAAATACGGCGACACAAGAAACTCAGTTTTTCTCGTCCACGGAGCCGAAGCAGTACTACCAATCGAAATAGAGCATGATTCTCCAAGGGTAACAGAGTATGACGAGGAAACATCACGAAAAGCTCGGGAGGACGATATGGATGCACTCGATGAAGCTCGAGATGAAGTACTATCACGAGTTACCAAGTACCAGCAGGACCTGAAAAACTACCACAGTCGACGATTGCGTCCCAGATCTTTCCAGGTCGGCGATTTGGTCTTACGGCTTAACCAGCAAAGTACTGAAAAGCTCGAGTCACCATGGTTGGGACCTTACGTTGTCACGGAAGTCATCGACGGAGGAGCATACAGGATCAAGGACAAGAAGACAGGGGTTCCCGAGAAAAACCCCTGGAACGTGGCGCAGCTCAGGCGGTTTTACGCTTAGAGTCGAAATATAGTCCTCCTCTGTAAAAATACAATGTACTGAAACGCCCGCGATTTTTCAGACGCACTCTTTTCCTTTTCGGGGCACCGAGTGGGGCCGGAAAGGTTTTTAATGAGGCGGGCTCGCGGTGCTGCAATATAATAAAGATAGTGGAGATATACTTCTTATTCTTCGACACGCACGGGGGCTCAACGCCTTCAAGTTACAAAATATACACAATATAGATAAACTAGACTTACCGAAATATTTCGCCTTGGTACAAGAATACCTCGCCAAGTAGAACATCGGAAGCTAACAACTATAAATATAGTGTACTCGTCAAAAATTTACTGCTTTGGTCTGAAAACCTCGCAACAAAAATATAGAACGTCAACACCAAGACACTCGGGGGCTCGTACCCATCGACAGCAAAATATATATGTCTTCTTGCAACAAGAGAAAAATATTCGGGATAACAAAACAGTATAAACTCCAGCCAAAGGCTCGGGGGCTCGACGATCAAAAATAGAAACAATACATATTTACAGAGTTGACAGCTTTACAATATAGATCATGTTTACAAATACACAAAGACGTATCAATGGTGAAACTACAACAAGAAAAAGGAAAAAACACTCAGTGGATACCTAGCACATGGTCTATGGTTATTCGCTCATTGGAAGGACGAGTACTATGCTCGGCATAGCTACCCTTCACAAAGAACTCAGCATCCATCCGAAGAAGTTCATCCATCATATCTTCGGCTACAGGAGTCACAAGATCATCAATCTTGCCCATGTTTCTCTTTTTCTTCGACATCTTAGCCAGGCACGTGGGAACAATTTGATTCATGGGCAATTTTGGATAGCAAATCTTTATCATCATCATAGCAAATCTTGCGCCAGCAGAGAGTTGAGCCCGCACAAAGCCATGGATTCGAGGAGCATCTCAAAAATTTTCCATTAAAGCAGGAAGAGTTTCTGGCATCTTGTTGCGAGGGAACATGGTTCCATAAACTAAAAATAAAGTTTTCGTACAGAAGTCAAGGAAGTCACGGACCTGAGCCGCGCGATCTTGGAATCTGACAATTTGGTGGGTACGCTCAGGAGTAACCCAAAAGTTAGAACCATGTTGTGCAGCCAGTCTGAGTAGAACATTGGCTCGAGCTTCAACACGTTGATCTTCGGCAACAGTATCCAAAAATGAGCCTGGTACAACAAATAAATTGTCAAGGAAGGGAAAATAGCAAAAACAACATCCAGCATGGTTATGAACAGGAAACATACCTGTCATGTCCAGGCTGGCGTCAGTCATTACCTGAAGCATATAATTTTCTTGAGAAGAAGCTTCGGTAGCCTCAAAGAATAAAGAAAGATCCTTTGCAGCAATGGCTTCTTTCGCCTGCTGAAGAGCAATTTTCTCTCTCTCGGATGCTTGTCGAGATTGCTCCATCATCGCAAGAGTTTGTTTCTTCATGGATTGGAGTTGTTGGCGAAGTTCTTGCAAATCTTGCGACAAATGTTTACTTGAAAAATCTTCGATAAGGGTTTTCTTCGAGAATGAAGAAGCAGGCGAAGTATCGGCAGAACAAGGATTGGCGGAGTAGTTATCAAATATCAACTGGAAAAGAAAGTCTCAGGATCAATGATAGTGCAAGATAGAATTTCATTGATCTTCAGAAAATTTACATAGATATTACAGGAGAAGTTCTTCAGAAGGTCTATTGCGAATATTGTCGTCAAAGCTACTATGGCGACAACGGCAAAAGAAACAGGAAAATAAAAGAAGAGGCATTCAACTAGACCTCCGGCTTTGATGAGCTAGGAGTCGAAGATGGCTTGATTCCGAGATAGGTGATACGTCTCCGACGTATCGATAATTTCTTATGTTCCATGCCACATTATTGATGTTATCTACATGTTTTATGCACACTTTATGTCATATTCGTGCATTTTCTGGAACTAACCTATTAACAAGATGCCGAAGTGCCAGTTCCTGTTTTCTGCTGTTTTTGGTTTCAGAAATCCTAGTAACGAAATATTCTCGGAATCGGACGAAATGAACGCCAAAGTTCCTATTTTCACCGGAAGCATCCAGAACACACCAGAGAGGTCAGAGGGGGGCCACAGGCCCACCAAACCACAGTCGGCGCGGCCGAGAGGGGCCGCGCCGCCCTATAGTTTGGCCCCCCTGTCAGCCCTCCTGCGCCGCCTCTTCGCCTATATAAAGCCCCTGGATCAGAAACCCTGATGCGTTCGACGAAAACCAAAAAAACCTTCCAGAGCCGCCGCCATCGCGAGGCCAAGATCTGGGGGACAGGAGTCTCTGTTCCGGCACGCTGCCGGAGCGGGGAAGTGCCCCCGGAAGGCTTCTCCATCGACACCGCTGCCATCTCCACCGCCATCTTCATCACCGCTGCTGCTCCCATGAGGAGGGAGTAGTTCTCCATCGAGGCTCGGGGCTGTACCGGTAGCTATGTGGTTCATCTCTCTCCCATGTACCTCAATACAATAATCTCATGAGCTGCTTTACATGATTGAGATTCATATGAGTTTTGTATCACAATTTATCTATGTGCTACTCTAGCAAAGTTATTAAAGTAGTTCTATTCCTCCTGCACGTGTGTAAAGGTGACAGTGTGTGCACCGTGTTAGTACTTGGTTTATGCTATGATCATGATCTCTTGTAGATTGCGAAGTTAACTATTGCTATGATAATATTGATGTGATCTATTCCTCCTACATATGCATGAAGGTGACAGTGTGCATGCTATGTTAGTACTTGGTTTAGTCTGTTGATCTATCTTACACTATAAGGTTACTTAAATATGAACAGTAATTGTGGAGCTTGTTAACTCCGGCATTGAGGGTTCGTGTAATCCTACGCAATGTGTTCATCATCCAACAAAAGTGTAGAGTATGCATTTATCTATTATGTTATGTGATCAATGTTGAGA
This sequence comes from Lolium perenne, assembly GCF_019359855.2. Lineage (NCBI taxonomy): Eukaryota > Viridiplantae > Streptophyta > Magnoliopsida > Poales > Poaceae > Lolium > Lolium perenne. The sequence continues at coordinate 317,042,243 of NC_067247.2, forward strand.
GTGTCCACTAGTGAAAGTGTAATCCCTAGGCCTTGTTCCTAAATACTGCTGAGTTACTACTGCTTGTTTACTGTTTCTTTGCGTTACTGCTGCAATACTACCACCATCAACTACACGCCCGAAAGCTATTTTCTGGCACCGTTGCTACTGCTCATACTTATTCATACCACCTGTATTTCACTATCTCTTCGCCGAACTAGTGCACCTATTAGGTGTGTTGGGGACACAAGAGACTTCTTGCTTTGTGGTTGCAGGGTTGCATGAGAGGGATATCTTTGACCTCTTCCTCCCTGAGTTCGATAAACCTTGGGTGATCCACTTAAGGGAAAACTTGCTGCTGTTCTACAAACCTCTGCTCTTGGAGGCCCAACACTGTCTACAGGAAAGGAGGGGGAACGTAGACATCAAGCACTTTTCTCGGCGCCGTTGCCGGGAGGAAAGGTAAAAGGCACTCATACTCCGGTTCCGGGTAAAGTACTTTTACTCGGGGCGCCATTGTGTTTGTGCTCGAAGCTATTTCCTTTAGATCCTGCAATTGCATCTTTTTGTTTCTTGTTTTACACTAGTAAGGCATAATGGAAAACATCTGTGAGCTCTTTGTACTATTTCCTGAGTCAAGACATGAATGGTTTAATGCGAAAATTAAAAAACCCATGGAACATGTTAGCATGAATACTTTGAATACCATTGTTGCTAATGATATGGAAAATTCTAAGCTTGGGGAAGCTGGTTTTGATGAGCATGATCTTTTTAGTCCCCCAAGCATTGAGGAGAAAATTTTCTTTGATGATACTTTGCCTCCTATTTATGATGATTATAATGATATTGGTCTTTTGGTGCCACCTACTATGGAGAGTAAATTTTGTTGTGATTATACTATGCCTCCTACACTTGATGAGAATAATAATGATAGCTACTTTGTTGAATTTGCTCCCACTACAACTAATAAAATTGACTATGCCTATGTGGAGAGTAATAATTTTATGCATGAGACTCATGATAAGAATGCTTTATGTGATAGTTATATTGTTGAGTTTTCTAATGTTGCTACTGAAAGTTATTATGAGAGAGGAAAATATGGTTGTAGAAATTTTCATGTTACTAAAACACCTCTCTATGTGCTGAAATTTTTGAAGCTACACTTGTTTTATCTTCCTATGCTTGTTACTTTGCTCTTCATGAACTTGTTTATTTACAAGATTCCTTTGCATAGGAAGCATGTTAGACTTAAATGTGTTTTGAATTTGCCTCTTGATGCTCTCTTTTGCTTCAAATACTATTTCTTGCGAGTGCATCATTAAAACTGCTGAGCCCATCTTAATGGCTATAAAGAAAAGAACTTCTTGGGAGATAACCCATGTGTTATTTTGCTACAGTAATTTGTTTTATATTTGTGTCTTGGAAGTTGTTTACTACTGTAGCAACCTCTCCTTATCTTAGTTTTGTGTTTTGTTGTGCCAAGTAAAGTCTTTGATAGTAAAGTAAGTACTAGATTTGGATTACTGTGCAGTTCCAGATTTCTTTGCTGTCACGTATCTGGGTCTACCTCCCTGTAGGTAGCTCAGAAAATTAAGCCAATTTACGTGCATGATCCTCAGATATGTACGCAACTTTCATTCAATTTGAGCATTTTCATTTGAGCAAGTCTGGTGCCATTTTAAAATTCGTCAATACGAACTGTTCTGTTTTGACAGATTCTGCCTTTTATTTCGCATTGCCTCTTTTGCTATGTTGGATGAATTTCTTTGATCCACTAATGTCCAGTAGCATTATGCAATGTCCAGAAGTGTTAAGAATGATTGTGTCACCTCTGAATATGTTAATTTTTATTGTGCACTAACCCTCTAATGAGTTGTTTCGAGTTTGGTGTGGAGGAAGTTTTCAAGGGTCAAGAGAGGAGGATGATATACTATGATCAAGAAGAGTGAAGAGTTTAAGCTTGGGGATGCCCCGGTGGTTCATCCCTGCATATTTCAAGAAGACTCAAGCGTCTAAGCTTGGGGATGCCCAAGGCATCCCCTTCTTCATCGACAAATTATCAGGTTCCTTCTCTTGAAACTATATTTTTATTCAGTCACATCTTATGTACTTTACTTGGAGCGTCTGTTTGTTTTTGTTTTTGTTTGTGTTTGAATAAATTGGATTACATCATGCTTGTGTGGGAGAGAGACACGCTCCGCTGTAGCATATGGACAAGTATGTCCTTAGGCTTTACTCATAGTATTCATGGCGAAGTTTCTTCTTCGTTAAATTGTTATATGGTTGGAATTGGAAAATGATACATGTAGTAATTGCTATAAATGTCTTGGGTAATGTGATACTTGGCAATTGTTGTACTCATGTTTAAGCTCTTGCATCATATGCTTTGCACCCATTAATGAAGAAATACATAGAGCATGCTAAAATCTGATTTGCATGTTTGGTTTCTCTAAGGTCTAGATAATTTCTAGTATTGAGTTTGAACAACAAGGAAGACGGTGTAGATTCTTATAATGTTTACAATATGTCTTTTATGTGAGTTTTGCTGCACCGGTTCATCCTTGTGTTTGTTTCAAATAACCTTGCTAGCCTAAACCTTGTATCGAGAGGGAATACTTCTCATGCATCCAAAATACTTGAGCCAACCACTATGCCATTTGTGTCCACCATACCTACCTACTACATGGTATTTTCCGCCATTCCAAAGTAAATTGCTTGAGTGCTACCTTTAAAATTCCATCATTCACCTTTGCAATATATAGCTCATGGGACAAATAGCTTAAAAACTATTGTGGTATTGAATATGTAATTATGCACTTTATCTCTTATTAAGTTGCTTGTTGTGCGATAACCATGTTCACTGGGGACGCCATCAAATATTCATTGTTGAATTTCATGTGAGTTGCTATGCATGTCCGTCTTGTCTGAAGTAAGAGAGATTTACCACCCTATGGTTAAGCATGCATATTGTTAGAGAAGAACATTGGGCCGCTAACTAAAGCCATGATCCACGGTGGAAGTTTCAGTTTTGGACATATATCCTCAATCTCATATGAGAAAATTATTAATTGTTGTTACATGCTTATGCATAAAAGAGGAGTCCATTATCTGTTGTCTATGTTGTCCCGGTATGGATGTCTAAGTTGAGAATAATCAATAGCGAGAAATCCAATGCGAGCTTTCTCCTTAGACCTTTGTACAGGCGGCATAGAGGTACCCCTTTGTGACACTTGGTTAAAACATGTGCATTGTGATGATCCGGTAGTCCAAGCTAATTAGGACAAGGTGCGGGCACTATTAGTATACTATGCATGAGGCTTGCAACTTGTAAGATATAATTTACATGATACATATGCTTTATTACTACCGTTGACAAAATTGTTTCATGTTTTCAAAATCAAAGCTCTAGCACAAATATAGCGATCGATGCTTTTCCTCTATGGAGGACTATTCTTTTACTTTCAATGTTGAGTCAGTTCACCTATCTCTCTCCACCTCAAGAAGCAAACACTTGTGTGAACTGTGCATTGATTCCTACATACTTGCTTATTGCATCTATTATATTACTCTATGTTGACAATATCCATGAGATATACATGTTACAAGTTGAAAGCAACCGCTGAAACTTAATCTTCTTTTGTGTTGCTTCAATGCCTTTACTTTGAATTATTGCTTTATGAGTTAACTCTTATGCAAGACTTATTGATGCTTGTCTTGAAGTGCTATTCATGAAAAGTCTTTGCTATATGATTCAGTTGTTTACTCATGTCATTACGATTGTTTTGATCGCTGCATTCACTACATATGCTTTACAAATAGTATGATCAAGTTTATGATGGCATGTCACTCCAGAAATTATCTGTGTTATCGTTTTACCTGCTCGGGACGAGCAGAACTAAGCTTGGGGATGCTGATACGTCTCCGACGTATCGATAATTTCTTATGTTCCATGCCACATTATTGATGTTATCTACATGTTTTATGCACACTTTATGTCATATTCGTGCATTTTCTGGAACTAACCTATTAACAAGATGCCGAAGTGCCAGTTCCTGTTTTCTGCTGTTTTTGGTTTCAGAAATCCTAGTAACGAAATATTCTCGGAATCGGACGAAATGAACGCCAAAGTTCCTATTTTCACCGGAAGCATCCAGAACACACCAGAGAGGTCAGAGGGGGGCCACAGGCCCACCAAACTACAGGCTGGCGCGGCCAGAGGGGGGGCCGCGCCGCCCTATAGTTTGGCCCCCCTGTCAGCCCTCCTGCGCCGCCTCTTCGCCTATATAAAGCCCCTGGATCAGAAACCCTGATGCGTTCGACGAAAACCAAAAAAACCTTCCAGAGCCGCCGCCATCGCGAGGCCAAGATCTGGGGGATAGGAGTCTCTGTTCCGGCACGCTGCCGGAGCGGGGAAGTGCCCCCGGAAGGCTTCTCCATCGACACCGCTGCCATCTCCACCGCCATCTTCATCACCGCTGCTGCTCCCATGAGGAGGGAGTAGTTCTCCATCGAGGCTCGGGGCTGTACCGGTAGCTATGTGGTTCATCTCTCTCCCATGTACCTCAATACAATAATCTCATGAGCTGCTTTACATGATTGAGATTCATATGAGTTTTGTATCACAATTTATCTATGTGCTACTCTAGCAAAGTTATTAAAGTAGTTCTATTCCTCCTGCACGTGTGTAAAGGTGACAGTGTGTGCACCGTGTTAGTACTTGGTTTATGCTATGATCATGATCTCTTGTAGATTGCGAAGTTAACTATTGCTATGATAATATTGATGTGATCTATTCCTCCTACATATGCATGAAGGTGACAGTGTGCATGCTATGTTAGTACTTGGTTTAGTCTGTTGATCTATCTTACACTATAAGGTTACTTAAATATGAACAGTAATTGTGGAGCTTGTTAACTCCGGCATTGAGGGTTCGTGTAATCCTACGCAATGTGTTCATCATCCAACAAAAGTGTAGAGTATGCATTTATCTATTCTGTTATGTGATCAATGTTGAGAGTGTCCACTAGTGAAAGTGTAATCCCTAGGCCTTGTTCCTAAATACTGCTGAGTTACTACTGCTTGTTTCTTGTTTCTTTAACGTTACTACTGCTGCAATACTACCACCATCAACTACACGCCCGAAAGCTATTTTCTGGCACCGTTGCTACTGCTCATACTTATTCATACCACCTGTATTTCACTATCTCTTCGCCGAACTAGTGCACCTATTAGGTGTGTTGGGGACACAAGAGACTTCTTGCTTTGTGGTTGCAGGGTTGCATGAGAGGGATATCTTTGACCTCTTCCTCCCTGAGTTCGATAAACCTTGGGTGATCCACTTAAGGGAAAACTTGCTGCTGTTCTACAAACCTCTGCTCTTGGAGGCCCAACACTGTCTACAGGAAAGGAGGGGGAACGTAGACATCAATAGGCCAGGATTTTCTTCGTGTTAGGCTTTGCCGCCCTGATCAGCGATCGTCATTTTGTGGTCTCCATCTATTCTGTATCGCCTACTTTCGCCCATTCGATAGTTTGCTGGCTGTCAGCAACCAAGGCGACAGTACTTTCGTGTTTTCTTGGCGCATCTTCAGTCCAAGATCTTCTGGTGGATTGAAGTCCTTGGCAAGAGCAAGGAAAGTCTTGGGTTCCGTTTTCTTCGGGAAGAAGTAGGGGAACAGCCGTGACAATCCTGCGTCAGCCTCTTCAATGCCTTCACGAGCTTCGGTTCCATGAAACTCGAGGACAGAGAGTGCGTTGAGAAGAGGATCGTTGTCGGGGTCTTCAAGCTCAAATTCTTGGTTTGTTTTACCTGTCACAGAAAACATATGTTGGTCGACAAACAAGTAAAGAAAAGCAAGTCTAAAAAAGATAGAATGGATCGACAAACTTACCGACAAAGCGTCGATTCTGCGAGTTCAAGCGCTTGATGATCGCCTTTTCACGAGTAGCCTGCGCGGCTTTATGCTCGTTCAAAGCAGTTTCGGCATCATCAAGTATTTTTTGCAGATCTTCGACACCAGCAGCTTCTGCCTTGGCCTTATCAGCCTCTGCTTTAGCTTTGCCAGCATCAAGTTCAGCCTTCTTGCGAGCTGCTTCACTTTGCTCTAATTTCTGAGCAAGCGTGTCGACAAGCTTGTTGGCTTCCGCAAGTTTTTCTGCCAAAATAGTTAAGAATCGTCAAAATTGCGAAAGGAGCAAGAAGTTATAAACAAGAGCCAGCAAAGAGTTATTACCTTCAGTCTTGCTGGCATACTCACGGTACCCAATGAATTGGGCACCGATGCGAATAAGCTCTTTGATCATAGGCTGTCAAAGAAGGACAAAGAAAGAAAATGTCGGTATGGGAAAAATATGATGGCATAAAGAAGCAAACAGAGGAAATATAGACAGTGACAAGAAAATTAAGAACTTACATCATCCAAGAGAGGACTAGAGGAGCTACCCAATTGCAGGGTAGGCTCCATGATCGTATCAACCCTTGTCCTTTTTGGTGAAGGGACAAGAGGACTTGCAGGAGGAGTGGGAGCGCCAACGTTTTGTTGAGGAGGCGAGGATTCCTCTCCTTCGACTGGCGTCTCCGAAACAACTAGAGTATGTGACGTACTCGTTCGAGCAGCCACATCAAAAGCTGGTACTTCTTCCTCATCATCACTGCGATTAAATGTCGGCAGCATAAAAAGAAAGATAGACAAAAATCTTCGAGTACAAAAATAAAGGGAAATAAAAGGTAACTTACGAGCTGATGAGGGCCTCAAGGTATGGATCATAAGCTGCCTTCTGACGTGAAGGAACAACTTCTTCAGCTTTGGAGGTGCCGGAATCTTCGACATCATTCCTTTTCCTTTTGTTCCTTGGAGAAACAGCAGGAGGAGGAGATTGTGCCGATGCAGTGCCTTCAGAGGCAGCCTCCTTTTTAGAAGATCCCGCAGATTTTTGAGAATCTGCGGGTTCATTCACAAAAGAGGGGGCATCTTGGTTGTCATCGGTGACAACGGCCCTTTCATCGACTTCTCCACCTTCAGGAAGGGGAGGAAGCGAGACAAGATTTGGATGGTTCCATACAAAAAACTGGGGAAGATGTCAAAAAAGGAGTTACAAAAAAAGATAGCAAGGCAATAACAAATCAATCGAGGTTACCTTGGGAAGCGCATTGGTGGCGCTATACGGTTTTACACGACAAGAAGAAGGGATAGGATCTTTTTTGCTGAGAGAGGAGATTTTTCGGACAAGCTTCTCTAAGTCCTTGACCTCTAAATCCGCTGACAACCGATCTACGTCCTTGTCGCCAGCATACTTCCAGAGAGGGTATTTGCGAGCCTGAAGAGGCTGCACTCTGGTTCTAAGAAAATACGCTGTGATTTGGAAACCTGACAACTCTTTGCCGCGAGTATTTTGCAACTCATGGATGCGAGTCATCAGGGCCTCTGTCGATATTTTTTCTTCCTCGGTAGCCTCTGCATCCCAGGAGCGGCGGCGAAGGATTTTCTCGGCACCATCGAAAAGAGGGATGTTGTCTTCAGCCCATCCATGGTTCTCCTCCTGAATGTACAACCACTTCTTGCGCCACCCTTGAACTGAGTCAGGGAGTTTGACGTCGAAGTAATCGACTGTGGGGCGAACGGAAATAACAACGCCGCCTATATTATAGGCGACATTGGGAGAGCCATTGCGGCGACAAAAGAAAATGCGCTTCCATAGCGCCCAGTTAGGCTGGACGCCAAGGAAGGCCTCGCAGAGGGTGATGAAAATGGAAATATGGAGGATAGAATTGGGCGTGAGGTGGTGAAGTTGCAGACCATAAACAAAAAGCAATCCACGGAGGAAAGGATGAATGGGGGCGGAAAGACCGCGGATGAGATGGTCGACGAAACTTACCCGATACCCCATTGGAGGGGTTGGGTAGCTTTCTTCACTAGGGAAGCACAGCGCCTTGGGCTTCTTGCTGATCCCCAGCTTCTTCAAGAGGTTGATGTCCTGGGTGGAAATTTTGGACCTTTCCCACTCCGCGCTTCCCAGATCTACGGCAGCCATTGACGATTCCAGCGTGCTGTGTTTGATCAACCGACGCGGTGGCATCAACAATGGCACAGGAATGCAGCTTGGAGAAGATGAGCTTAGGGAGTTGTGGGGCGCAGGAGGAAGTTTTGCAGAGGAGAGCAGGAGAACGGCGCGAGCGGAAGTGCTCGAGGAAGAAGAAGGAGACCTTATATAGAGGTGCGACGAAGCGGCGAACCGTTGGATGAAAAAACTGTGCAGCAGATGATAACCACGTGGAATAGGGGTAAAAAGTATTTTAACTCTGGAGAAGTTACGGTACATGCGCCAGGAAAAGCGGAGGACGTGTGTCCCCCACTTGCACGACGTGTCAAGATAATGGGTAATTTGGGCCCGCAAGGCAGCGGGAGAATACTTCTCACGATTATCGGACTTGCAATCGTGGCTATCGTCAGCAATAGCGCCACTTTGGCAGGAGATAAATTCAACTTAACAGCTTTATAAAAAGGCGACATGGAAAAAATTGGAGAGCCTTTGATCAAATACAAGTTTTTGATCAAATGCTCGGGGGCTACTTTGGAAAAATGAAAGGATCAAGAAAGACAAAATAGAAATGGCGAAAGCCTATGATCAAATACAAATATTTGCTCATAGCCTCGGGGGCTACACCCATCGGGAGCGCTGTTCGCGCACCCGAGAAATTGTAAAACTTCGGGAGAGAAAGAAAATATAGCGGCATAAGGCGTGGTGCCTACAACCAAGCACAAGTCCTTGGCTGTAGCCTCGGGGGCTACTCCCATCGGGAACGCTGCTCGCGTGCCCGATGAAATTATAAAAAAGAAAGAAAGAAAGAGAAAAAGAAAGATAGAAGAGCAAAAGAGTATATTTCGAGTTATAATTAACTCTACATATACTCCCATCGGGAGAGCAATATAAAGTCATCCGTTGATTCAATAAAATGTGCCATTCCAACAGCCGAATAAGCACTCGACAATATATTCTCAGAACGCCAAAGTTGCGAACAATTTCTGAATGCCGCAAAACTTTGCGAAGGTAAGACCCCTGATACGTCCAATTTGCATCACTATTTTGTATCATAATTTGCTGTTATTCATTGATATATTTCATATTTGGACACAATACTTATGTTATTTCATCTATTTTGCATGTTTCATCATTGTTGGAGGATCGAGCACCGGAGCCAGGATTCTGCTGGAAAAAGCACCGTCAGAACGCAATATTTCGGAAGATCAACTGTGGAAGGAAATTATACCAAAAATCCTATTTTTCCAGATGACGGAGGAAGCCAGAAGGGGAAGCTGAGAAGACCCAAGGTGGGGCCAGACCACAGGCCGGCGCGGCCCATGGCCTGGCCGCGCCACCTTGTGGTGTGGGGGCCCCACAGCCCCTTTCGCCTCCTTTTCTTCGCGAAACCCTTCGTCCCGAAGACCTAAGCCACAGAGGGTACCTCACGAAGAGTTCTGACTGCCTCTGCGGGGCGGAGAACACCAGAGAGAAAAGAGCTCTCCGGCGGGCTGAGATCCGCCGGGGAAATTCCCTCCGGGAGGGGGAAATCGACGCCATCGTCACCGTCATCGAGCTGGACATCATCTCCATCACCATCATCATCATCTCCACCATCATCACCGCCGTCTCCACCGCTGGACATCGTCACCGCCATAGCAATTTGGGTTTGATCTTGATTGTTTGATAGGGGAAACTCTCCCGGTATCGATTTCTACTTGTTGTTGATGCTATTGAGTGAAACCATTGGACCAAGGTTTATGTTCAGATTGTTATTCATCATCATATCACCTCTGATCATGTTCCATATGATGTCTCGTGAGTAGTTCGTTTAGTTCTTGAGGACATGGGTGAAGTCTAAATGTTAGTAGTGAACTATGGTTGAGTAATATTCAATGCTATGATATTTAAGTTGTGGTGTTATTCTTCTAGTGGTGTCATGTGAACGTCGACTACATGACACTTCACCTTTATGGGCCTAGGGGAATGCATCTTGTACTCGTTTGCCAATTGCGGGGTTGCCGGAGTGACAGAAACCTAAGCCCCCGTTGGTATATCGATGCAGGAGGGATAGCAGGATCTCAGAGTTTAAGGCTGTGGTTAGATTTATTCTTAATTACTTTCTTGTAGTTGCGGATGCTTGCAAGGGGTATAATCACAAGTATGTATTAGTCCTAGGAAGGGCGGTACATTAGCACAGGTTCACCCACACAACACTTATCAAAACAATGAAGATTAATTAGCCGTATGTAGCGAAAGCACTAGACTAAAATCCCGTGTGTCCTCGAGAACGTTTGGTCATTATAAGTAAACAAACCGTCTTGTCCTTTGTGCTAAAAAGGATTGGGCCACTCGCTGCAATTGTTACTCTCGCACTTTACTTACTCGTACTTTATTCAACTGCTACATCAAAACCCCCTAAATACTTGTCTGTGAGCATTTACAGTGAATCCTTCATCGAAACTGCTTGTCAACACATTCTGCTCCTCGTTGGGTTCGACACTCTTACTTATCGAAGATACTGCGATACACCCCCTATACTTGTGGGTCATCAAGACTATTTTCTGGCGCCGTTGCTGGGGAGTGAAGCGCTATTGGTAAGTGGAATTGGTAAGGGAAATATCTACTGTTTGTGCTGATTTTATTTCTGCCTGCTGCCATAATTCATTATGGAGAGATCTTCTCTCGAATGTTTATTTGGGAAATCCGCTACTACTGCAAAGGCAGTGGATGAGGCGCCAGGTGAAGAAGAAATACCATACAAAATACCTATGAAAATTATTGAACGCGTAGTGAATAACCGTTATACAGGGAAAGGAACTGTCCACCCTGGAGATCATTTATTGTTCTTGCATGAATTATGCGGTTTATTCAAGTGTGCAGGTATTGCTATGGCTGAAGTGAGGAAGAAACTATTCTCTATATCGCTGTCTGGTAAAGCGGCGCATTGGTATAAATTACTGGATAATGGGGATTCTCTTGAATGGAATGATATTGTGCCCCGGTTTTATTCTAAGTTCTATCCTCCAAGTGAAATTCACAAGGATCGGAATCGCATATACAATTTTTGGCCTCACGATGGAGAGAGTATCGCCCAAGCTTGGGGGAGATTGAAGTCTTTAATGCTCAAATGCCCCATTCATGAGCTTCCTGGTAATGTTATTATTGATAATTTCTATGAAAGACTTTCTTTTGAAGACAAGACCTTGCTGGATACTTCTTGTTCTGGATCATTCACATGTAATAAGGAAGAGTTTAAAAGGGACCTTCTTAATCGGATCCAGGAAAATACTGAAGGATGGGAGATCGACAAAGGTAGAGAATCAGGTATAAATTATGATTATAAATGAATTGAAGCTTTTATGGATACTGATAAATTTCGTAATATGAGTGCTACTTATGGTCTTGATTCTCAAGTTGCTGCAAATCTTTATAAAGCTTTTGCCTCTCATTATGAATTGCCTAAGAAGAATTTTGGTAAGTATCATGAACCGTATAAAGATAAAATTGATTCATCTATTAATAAATGCGTTGTAGTTGAAACTGTTGATCATGTTATTCCTGAAGCTTATATTGAAAAAACTCCTTTCCCTGCTAAAATGAAGGAGTACTCTGTTATAAATAGTGCGGTTCATAAAAGTGAAAAGAAACCTTTAGAACCTGAAGAACAAATAAAAGTTGAACCTGCTGTTGCAATAGTTAAAGATCTTGTGACTGAAAATTTGGAGGAAGGTCATATTATTTTCTGTGAAGATGCTTCTAATATTGTTTCACATCCTAATAAACCCAAGCAAGCTAGTGTTCCTATGCTATCTGTTAGAATTGGTGATCATTGCTATTATGGTTTATGTGATATTGGTGCAAGTATTAGTGCTATTCCTTATGAGCTTTATACGGAGATTATGCACGAAATTGGTTCTTGTGAACTTGAAGATATTGATGTGGTTATTCAGCTGGCTAATAGAGAAACTATCTCTCCAATTGGAATTGTCCGAGTGTGGAAGTTCTATGTGGTAAGATTAAATATCCTGCTGACTTTTTGGTACTTGGTTCTGCTGCTAGTGATTATTGTCCTATTATTTTTGGTAGACCTTTTCTAAATACTTGTGGAGCTATTATAGATTGCAAGAAAGAGAAAATTTTGACCAAATTTGCTGGTGAATCTTATGAGTTTAACTTCTCTAAATTTACTAAAACTCCTTATAAAGCTGATCTGCCTAGTAATGATTTTAAAATGGAACAGTGTGCATCTATTGTTCTTGTTCCTAATAATCCTTTGCAGCAACATTTGGAGAATAGCGAGAGTGAAGTTTTTAGGAAAGAAAGAGATGAGCTTGAGGAAATTTTTCTTCGCCAACCTATTCTTAAGCATGATTTACCGGTGGAAGATCTAGGTACAACACCACCACCAAAGGAAGATCCTGTCTTTGATTTAAAACCTTTGCCTGATAATCTTAAATATGCTCATATTGATGATAAGAAAATATATCATGTTATTATTAGTTCTAAGCTTACAGAGTTTGAAGAAGAAAGGCTATTGGAAATATTGAAGAAACACCGAGGCGCTATTGGCTACACTCTTGATGATTTGAAGGGGATTTCTCCCTCTATTTGCCAACACGCCATTAATATGGAAGATGATGCGAAGCCTGTTGTTGAACCTCAGCGTCGTCTAATTCCTAAGATGAAGGATGTGGTAAGAAATGAGGTATTACGACTTCTTGAAGCTGGTATTATATATCCTATTGCTGATAGTAGATGGGTTAGTCATGTGCATTGTGTTCCTAAGAAAGGAGGAATGACTGTTGTGCCTAATGATAATGATGAGCTCATACCTCAAAGAGTGGTTGTAGGGTATAGAATGTGCATTGATTATCGAAAAGTTAATAAAGTTACTAAAAAAGATCATTACCCTTTGCCTTTTATTGATCAAATGTTAGAAAGGTTATCTAAAAATACTCATTTTTGCTTTCTTGATGGTTATTCTGGATTTTCACAAATTGCTGTTAAAACTAAAGATCAAGAGAAAACCACTTTCACTTGTCCCTATGGAACTTATGCTTATAGACGTATGCCTTTTGGTTTATGTAATGCTCCTGCTACTTTTCAAAGATGCATGTCTGCTATTTTTCATGGTTTTTGCGAGAGTATTGTAGAGGTATTCATGGATGATTTTTCTGTCTATGGGAATTCTTTTGATAATTGCTTGCGAAACCTCGATAAAGTTTTGCAGAGATGTGAAGAAACTAACCTTGTTCTTAATTGGGAGAAATGCCACTTTATGGTTAATGAAGGAATTGTATTGGGACATAAAATTTCCGAGAGAGGTATTGAAGTTGATAGAGCTAAAGTTGAAGCAATTGAGAAGATGCCCTATCCCAGGGATGTTAAAGGTATTCGTAGTGTTCTTGGTCATGCTGGGTTTTATAGGAGGTTTATTAAAGATTTCTCCAAGATTTCAAAGCCTCTTACTAATCTTCTTCAAAAAGACGTACCTTTTGTTTTTTATGACGATTGTAAGGAAGCTTTTGAAACTCTTAAGAAAGCCTTAACAACTGCTCCTATAGTTGAACCTCCTGATTGGAACTTACCATTTGAAATTATGTGTGATGCTAGTGATTTTGCTGTAGGCGCTGTTCTTGGACAGCGGGTAAACAAAAAACTGAATGTTATTCATTATGCTAGTAAAACTCTTGATGCTGCTCAAAGAAATTATGCTACTACTGAAAAGGAATTGTTAGCTGTAGTTTTTGCTTGTGATAAGTTTAGATCTTATATTGTTGATTCAAAGGTTACTATTCATACTGATCATGCTGCAATCAGATACCTTATGCAAAAGAAAGATGCGAAGCCTAGGCTTATTAGATTGGTACTTCTGTTGCAAGAATTTGATTTGCATATTGTAGAAGGAAGGGTGCTGATAATCCTGTTGCTAATAATTTGTCTAGATTGGAAAATATTGCTTATGATCCTGTTCCTGTTAATGATAGTTTTCCAAATGAACAATTGGCTGCAATAAAGGTGAGTTCGCGAGACAGTCCTTGGTATGCTGATTATGCTAACTTTATTGTTTCCAAGTACTTGCCTCCAACCTTTTCAGCTCAGCAAAGGAGGAAATTCTTTTATGACTTGAGGCATTATTTCTGGGATGACCCACACTTATATAAAGAAGGAGTGGATGGTATTATGCGAAGATGTGTTCCCGAATATGAACAACAGGAGATATTGAGTAAATGTCATGGTAGTGCTTATGGAGGACATCACGCCGGAGAAAGAACCGCGCAAAAGGTTCTACAATCAGGTTTTTATTGGCCAACCCTCTTCAAAGATGCAAGAAAGTTTATTTTATCTTGTGATGAATGCCAAAGGGTTGGTAATATCTCTAGACACAATGAAATGCCGATGAATTATACTCTTGTTATTGAACCGTTCGATTGTTGGGGATTTGACTTCATGGGACCTTTTCCCTCTTCAGAAGGTAACACTCATATACTTGTTGCTGTTGATTATGTTACTAAATGGGTGGAAGCCATACCTACAAAAAGTGCTGATGGTGAGACCTCTTTAAGAATGCTTTTAGATATTATTTTTCCTAGATTTGGAGTTCCTAGATATATTATAACTGATGGAGGTTCTCATTTTATTCATGGTGGTTTTAGAAAAACTCTTGCTAGATATGGTATTAATCATAGAATTGCTTCCGCTTATCATCCTCAAACTAGTGGGCAAGTAGAATTATCAAATAGAGAGATTAAATCTATCTTGCAAAAGACTATTAATAAAACTAGAAAGAATTGGGCTAGTAAATTGAAGGATGCACTTTGGGCTTATAGAACTGCTTATAAAAATCCCATGGGAATGTCACCTTATAAAACGGTTTATGGGAAAGCTTGTCATTTACCTTTAGAACTAGAGCACAAAGCTTATTGGGCTGTTAGAGAATTAAATAAAGATCCTAAACTTGCCGGTAATAAGAGGTTGTTGCAATTGAGTTCTCTAGATGAATGGAGAAGTGAAGCTTACGAAAATGCTAAACTCTTTAAAGAGAAAGTTAAGAAATGGCATGATAGAAGGATTATCAAAAGAGAATTTAACATCGGAGATAAAGTCCTATTGTATCGGTCTCGTCTCAGATTCTTTGCAGGGAAATTACTCTCGAAATGGGAAGGACCATATGTTGTCGAGGAGGTGTATCGTTCAGGAGCAATTAAAATTAGCTCTCTCCAAGGCAATGCCACACAAGTGGTGAATGGACAAAGACTCAAGCATTATATCTCAGGTGATTCTTATAATGTTGATGTTGATATTATTCGAGTGGAGACACTGGAGGCTTTCATCAAAGGACAAATTGACAGTTCGCCAGAACTCGACTTTGAATAGGTAACAGTACTGGTAATGAAAAGTTCGCAATTTACTTTCCGAACAATATTTTTGCTGTTTTTGGAAAATATGAAAAATTACGAGATCGAAACGGAGTGGAAAAGACGCACGAGGGCGTGCCACCATAGGCCGGCGCGGCCTAGCCTGGGCCCGCGCCGCCCTATGGTCTGGCCGCCTCGTCGCCCCTTTCCGACTCTGGTTCGATCAGGTACTTTCCTTATGTCGTGAAAATTTTTGCTATATAATCCCCCGGACCCCTGGAGGTCCGTATATCGCTTTCTCGACGTGTTTTGTTTCGAGCTGTTTCTGCCAGGATCTGTTTTCAGTTTAGAAGCACCATGGTCTCCAAGAACAAGGGCAAGGAGCTTCCGGATGAAGATAATCAAGATCTTGAGTGGAAAGAGGAGGACAAGAGCGTCAAGGAAGAGGATGAAGAAGAGGTGGAGGAAGACTCGCGCGCACACCCGCGTGCTACCGTCGCAAGCATCAAGGTGGTGGACAACCCTTTTAGTGCAAACAAAAGCGCAAGAATTCGCACCGGAGGATGGGTTCCACGTCATTACCTAGCTCCGAAGACATCTTTATCAGGCACTCACCATCCCTTCCGCAATCTAATTTTCAATAATCAAATTGAAAGGATTCCCAGGGCAGCATTGCCTAGCAATTGGGATATAGATCGTTCTAACACTGCAGGAAGGATGAAGCCTGAGGGAGAAGAGTGGGGAAATAATTCCAAGAGTTGGGACTCGCCGTCGGACATACTTCTTAACCGCGTCAAGCACAATTCGGAGATGATTCGCAACCTCACATACAAGATTGATGAGCTTCAGGAGCTTGTTGAGAAGCTTGTCAGGAATTCATCACCACCATCGCCAAAGGAGTAATTCATCATCGGTATTGGCATCCCCTTGGTTTGTTCCAAGCTTGGGGGAGTGCCGCGGTATCACATCATCACTACCTTTTACTTTTCTTGTCAAGTAGTGTCATATCATGAGTAGGGAAGTTATCATATAAGATGGGTTGCAGTTTGGAAGTATCTCTCCTTTAGTTGGTTATCTATGTATCCCTTGGTGTGAGTTATCGTTATGGAATATTAATGAGAAGTCTTATCATTTACATATTGCACATCTTATTTTAGTTTGCAATCTCTATTATATGATTTACCTTGTTGTTAGTATTGGTATCACTTTGGGAGCATTGAATAAATCTATTTGGTTTTGGCAAACTTAGCATTGGTCAATAGCAACAACACTTTGAGGTTTAAGTAGAAAAGAGAAATACATGTAGATGTTTCATTGTCTTTCTTTCTTGTTAGCTCATAGCTTATTATTCTGAAGTTAAAATTGTTTGTGCTTACAAGGAAGATGCATGATTGTTTCTATCACATGTATATTTGTTTGTTTCCCTCGACTCTTATGCTTGCTAAATTAACCTTGCTAGCCAAAGACCTGTACTGAGAGGGAATACTTCTCGTACATCCAAACCTTAGCCCAAACCTATGTCATTTGTGTCCACCATATCTACCTACTACATGGTATTTTCTGCCATTCCAAGTAAATACTTCGTGTGCTACCTTTAAACAATTCAAAACTTATTATCTCTTATTTGTGTCAATGTTTTATAGCTCATGAGGAAGTATGTGGTGTTTTATCTTTCAATCTTGTTGGGCAACTTTCACCAATGGACTAGTGGCTTCATCCGCTTATCCAATAATTTTGCAAAAAGAGTGGCAATGGGATTCAGTCCCAAATTAATTAAACTAAATAGACACTCCTCCATGGTATGTGATTGATGGACGGCACCCGAAGGATTCGGTTAGCCATGGCTTGTGTAAGCAAAGGTTGGGGGGAGTGTCATCATAATAAAACTAAAATAAAAAGGCACTCCTTCATGGTATGAGATTGTTGGCAGGCACCCGAGGATTCGGTTAGCCATGGTTTGTGAAAGAAAGGTTGGAAGGAGTGCCACACAAAATGAAAATAAAATGGGAGCCGCTCTTTGAAGGTTGTGCGGCAAGGGGTTAGAGTACCCGCTACCTCGTTGACAACAACAAACACCTCTCAAAATGTTACTTTTATTATCTCTATATGATTTCAAAACTGAAAAAGCTCTAGCACATGATTTAATCCCTGCTTCCCTCTGCGAAGGGCCTGTCTTTTACTTTATGTTGAGTCAGTAAACCTATTTCCCTCCATCTCAAGCAAGCATTTGAGTAGTTGTGATCAAACCATTATATTGTGATTTGCTTTATCATGTCTTTTATTCTTCCTTGTTTAGTACAAGTTTTATCTGAATGAATATAGCTTTGCAAGTTATCAATGATCATGAGGAGACCATTATGATTGAGTATGCAAGTTGTGCCATATAAACTTTAACATGAGAGCGCTGCTCAATGAGATAAATATAACCTGTTAATTGTTCTCTGACCAAGAACGAAGTTTGCCATCACCAACTATGATTTCTTATGCACCTTTATTTGTGATTACCTTATACTTGTTTCAAGTTGAGTCATATGAGGAAGTTGTTTACTATAATGCTTTGTGTGAATGAATATGATGCTTCTTGTCCGTATTATATTTATCGACTCTTCACTCCATAAACATGTGGTCCTGTTTCATCGAGTTCTGGTTTCGCTTGGGGACAAGCGAAGTCTAAGCTTGGGGGGAGTTGATACGTCCAATTTGCATCACTATTTTGTATCATAATTTGCTGTTATTCATTGATATATTTCATATTTGGACACAATACTTATGTTATTTCATCTATTTTGCATGTTTCATCATTGTTGGAGGATCGAGCACCGGAGCCAGGATTCTGCTAGAAAAAGCACCGTCAGAACGCAATATTTCGGAAGATCAACTGTGGAAGGAAATTATACCAAAAATCCTATTTTTCCAGATGACGGAGGAAGCCAGAAGGGGAAGCTGAGAAGACCCAAGGTGGGGCCAGACCACAGGCCGGCGCGGCCCATGGCCTGGCCGCGCCACCTTGTGGTGTGGGGGCCCCACAGCCCCTTTCGCCTCCTTTTCTTCGCGAAACCCTTCGTCCCGAAGACCTAAGCCACAGAGGGTACCTCACGAAGAGTTACAGCCGCCTCTGCGGGGCGGAGAACACCAGAGAGAAAAGAGCTCTCCGGCGGGCTGAGATCCGCCGGGGAAATTCCCTCCGGGAGGGGGAAATCAACGCCATCGTCACCGTCATCGAGCTGGACATCATCTCCATCACCATCATCATCATCTCCACCATCATCACCGCCGTCTCCACCGCTGGACATCGTCACCGCCGTAGCAATTTGGGTTTGATCTTGATTGTTTGATAGGGGAAACTCTCCCGGTATCGATTTCTACTTGTTGTTGATGCTATTGAGTGAAACCATTGGACCAAGGTTTATGTTCAGATTGTTATTCATCATCATATCACCTCTGATCATGTTCCATATGATGTCTCGTGAGTAGTTCGTTTAGTTCTTGAGGACATGGGTGAAGTCTAAATGTTAGTAGTGAACTATGGTTGAGTAATATTCAATGCTATGATATTTAAGTTGTGGTGTTATTCTTCTAGTGGTGTCATGTGAACGTCGACTACATGACACTTCACCTTTATGGGCCTAGGAGAATGCATCTTGTACTCGTTTGCCAATTGCGGGGTTGCCGGAGTGACAGAAACCTAAGCCCCCGTTGGTATATCGATGCAGGAGGGATAGCAGGATCTCAGAGTTTAAGGCTATGGTTAGATTTATTCTTAATTACTTTCTTGTAGTTGCGGATGCTTGCAAGGGGTATAATCACAAGTATGTATTAGTCCTAGGAAGGGCGGTACATTAGCACAGGTTCACCCACACAACACTTATCAAAACAATGAAGATTAATTAGCCGTATGTAGCGAAAGCACTAGACTAAAATCCCATGTGTCCTCGAGAACGTTTGGTCATTATAAGTAAACAAACCGGCTTGTCCTTTGTGCTAAAAAGGATTGGGCCACTCGCTGCAATTGGTACTCTCGCACTTTACTTACTCGTACTTTATTCAACTGCTACATCAAAACCCCCTGAATACTTGTCTGTGAGCATTTACAGTGAATCCTTCATCGAAACTGCTTGTCAACACCTTCTGCTCCTCGTTGGGTTCGACACTCTTACTTATCGAAGATACTGCGATACACCCCCTATACTTGT
The DNA here is from genome assembly GCF_019359855.2 of Lolium perenne. Classification (NCBI taxonomy): domain Eukaryota; kingdom Viridiplantae; phylum Streptophyta; class Magnoliopsida; order Poales; family Poaceae; genus Lolium; species Lolium perenne. The sequence continues at coordinate 317,061,795 of NC_067247.2, forward strand.
GGGTCATCAACCCCAGATCCGTTCTGTGAGGCGTGGCGCCGTCTCTGACGTCAGTTTGCTACTTTTATCCGTATCAACAAATACGAAGAAAAATCCTAACGGACGCGTTAGGTACCCGATAAATATGACTGAGACTCGACAGAATGGTAAGACCTTAAGCGGCACCTGTCGAAGTTTACACCAGTATCCCGAGATCATGTCCAGGGACGTGATCTTGAAGTAGGTTTTTGCGGATTGCCACTAGAGCAGTTAACTAGTACCTGATCCGTCAGATGAACTAGCCCCAACTACCATTATCCCTGTACAATATAGAAATTTATGTGAAGAAATATAGAAAAGTTTTAAGTTGTCGAGTAAAAATAAACAGTGGAGATTTTCCCTGACTCTACGATTCAAGCAAAATCTCGGGGGCTACTGACATAGGCATCCCCAATGGGCCTACCGAAGATAGTACCCGGGGTTTACTGAAGGCCCACTACCCGAAGAATAAGAAGATTCGGAAGCCCAAGATATTATTAAGGAAAGCTAGAGTTGTAATAGGAAGCATTATTTGTAATCTTGCGGGATGAGTTAGAAACCTTCCCGGACTCTGTAACTTGTACAATACGAATCCCTCGGCTCCGCCTCCTATATAAGGGGGAGTCGAGGGACAAAGAAAGCATCGAATCATTGTTTCTCAAACCCTAGTTTCATAATCGTCGAGTACTTTTCGGCTGAAACCTTTGAGATCTACTTGCCCTCTACTTCCAACTAAACCCTAGTCTACAACCCGTAGGCATTGACAAGTTAATACCTTGTCAGCGAGCCTTAAGCCGGTTTTCCGGTATCCTAGCAGCATGAGCGCTAACAGAAGCAAAGCCATGGGCTGCGTTGTACTCACGTATGGTTAGGTTCAGCTCGCGCTGCGCCCTGATGACGTCCTTGCCGTTCTCGAGCAGCTTCTGGCGCTGCGCCTCCAGCTCCGCCTGAGCCGCTGCCGGGTCGATGTTCTGAGCGATGGGTATGGCGAGGACGCTCAACGCCGCTTGGAGCGGTGTCTCCGGTAGCGCGGACGATGCTCCCGCAGCTCCTGCATCACGCTCCAGCGGTGGCTTGGCCGCACGGGTTGATGCCGCACGCCCAACTCCTTCTTCCACAGCTTCTTTGCCGGTGCCGACCACGCCTGCCATCATCACCTCCACGCTGCCGGGGGCGCGGCCAGCATGTAGCCACCTTGGCGGATCCAGCGCCACCAGCACCGGTGAGGGGCGCTGGCGCACAGGGACAGTGCCGAAGTAGATGGTGGCTGCCGAACTCGATGATGCAGCCGTTCTTGGGGAAGATGCCGCCGTTGGCGAAGCAGCCCGCGTTGTCGTTGATGAAGTCCATGGAGTAGATGCGCTGCACCAACGCGGACACCGTACGCTGGCCGGCGACGTCGAGGATGCCCGCCCGAATGTGAACTTCAGCAAGCGCCACTTCATGCCCCACGGTGGGCGCCAACTGTCGTCGTGGTGAACGAGCAGATGCCATGGGATGGCTTGAGTTGGGGCCGAATGGGTGCTAGAGGATTCGGGGGAGGGTTTGTGACTAGATGGGATGAACTTCCGGATGCTTTCCTCAAGAACTCAGCCAAAGGCAGCGATACAAGAAGAAACACACAAGGAAGAACTCTGCTCTAGATCACTCTCTTCATTGATCTCAACAGGATACAGGTTTTTGGATACAAGGTTCATCTAACCATCGACCATCCCGGATACGGGTATGCCCCCTCTCCTTATATAGGGGAGAGGGTGGCTTACAGAGCAAGAAACCCTAATGGCATCTTTGACTGGACAAACTACTTTACGAAGTAACTTTAATCATAGATGACGCCGGGGTCTTCTTTAATCAGGGAGGCTGACGTCCTCTGGCTTCTTTCGGCGTCATCTTCCTCTTTGGCGCCAGGGCTTCGTTTAAAGCTACTTTGCTTAGCTCATCTTTGTCCTCTAGCTCTGAAGAGAATCTTTGACCAGTCCTGCCGACATGCTCTTCTTACCGGTAGCCCGGTGTCTTCTTTATCCGGTTCCGGTATACCCCTCTTGGGGATACCGGCTTAGCTTTACTTAGCCAAACACTTATCTTTGTGCTCCGGTATAAACATTAAACCGGTATCTTGATGGCTCAAACCATCCGGTTTCGCATGCCTTTGGCATACCGGGGGTCATCCCCCCAACATCATGAAACTTCGAATGAGGAAACTACTGAACCTCGCAGATCGATAAGGGAACGTGCCACTCCTGATTGGTATGATCCTTGTCTAAATGTCATGATTGTGGACAACAATGATGAGGACCCTACGACGTATGAAGAAGCGATGATGAGCCCAGATTCCAACAAATGGCAAGAAGCCATGAAATCCGAAATGGGATCCATGTATGATAACAAAGTGTGGACTTTGGTAGACTTACCTGATAGCCGCAAGGCTGTCGAGAATAAATGGATCTTCAAGAGAAAAACAGATGCTGATGGTAATATTACTATCTATAAAGCTCGACTTGTCGCAAAGGGTTTCTGACAAATTCAACGAGTTGACTACGATGAGACTTTCTCACCTGTAGCGAAGCTAAAATCTGTGAGGATTTTGTTAGCAATAGCTGCATTTTTCGATTATGGGATTTGGCAGATGGATGTCAAAACGGCGTTCCTTAATGGAGACATTGAGGAAGAGTTGTATATGGTACAACCCAAAGGTTTTGTCGATCCTAAAAATGCTGACAAAGTATGCAAACTTCAGCGTTCAATCTATGGACTGGAGCAAGCATCAAGAAGTTGGAACCGACACTTTGATAAGGTGATCAAAGACTTCGGGTTTATACAGTGTCATGGAGAGGCCTGTATTTACAAGAAAGTGAGTGGGAGCTCTGTAGCATTCCTGATATTATATGTAGATGACATATTATTGATTGGGAATGATATAGAACTATTAAGCAGTGTAAAAGGTTATTTGAATAATAGTTTTTCAATGAAAGACCTTGGTGAAGCATCGTATATATTAGGCATCAAGATTTATAGAGATAGATCAAGACGCCTAATAGGGCTATCACAGAGTACATACCTGGACAAGATTCTAAAGAAGTTTAGAATGGACGAAAGTAAGAAAGGGTTCTTACCTATGTTACCAGGCAAGGTCTTGAGTAAGACTCAAGGATCGGCTATGGCAGAAGAAAGAGAAAGGATGAGTCAGATCCCCTATGCCTCGGCAGTAGGCTCTATCATGTATGCCATGCTATGTACTAGACCGGATATAGCACATGATGTTAGTTTGACTAGCAGATATCAAAGTGATCCAGGAATGGAACACTGGACAGCGGTCAAGAATATCTTGAAGTACTTGAAAAGAACTAAGGATATGTTTCTTTTTTATGGAGGTGACCAAGAGCTCGTTGTAACAAGTTACACCGATGCAAGTTGGAACACTGATCCTGATGACTCTAAGTCACAGTCTGGGTACGTGTTTATATTGAATGGTGCTGCAGTAAGCTGGGCAAGCTCGAAGCAGAGCACGGTGGCGAAGTCTTCAACAGAATCAGAGTACATAGCGGCTTCAGAGGCTTCATCAGAAGCGGTATGGATGAAGAGGTTCATTGTAGAGCTCGGTGTGGTTCCTATTGCATTGGACCCACTAGTCATCTACTGTGACAACATGGGTGCCATCGCCAATGCACAAGAACTAAGGTCACACAAGAGGCTGAAGCATATCAAGCTGCGTTATCACTCGATTCGCGAGTACATCGAAGATGGAGAAGTAAAGATTTGCAAAGTACACACTGATCTGAATGTAGCAGATCCGTTGACTAAAGCTCTCCCTAGGGCAAAGCATGACCAACACCAGAATGCCATGGGTGTTAGGTACATTACAATGTAATCTAGATTATTGACTCTAGTGCAAGTGGGAGACTGTTGGAGATATGCCCAAGAGGCAATAATAAAAGTTGTTTATATATCATGCTATAATTGTATTAACCGAAACATTGATACATGTGTGATATGTAAACAACAAAGAGTCCCTAGTATGCCTCTTAACTAGCTTGTTGATTAATGGATGATTAGTTTCATAATCATGAACATTGGATGTTATTAATAACAAGGTTATATCATTATATGAATGATGTAATGGACACACCCAATTAAGCGTAGCATAAGATCACGTCATTAAGTTATTTGCTATAAGCTTTCGATACATAGTTACCTAGTCCTTACGACCATGAGATCATGTAAATCACTTATACCGGAAAGGTACTTTGATTACATCAAATGCCACTGCGTAAATGGGTGGTTATAAAGGTGGGATTAAGTATCCGGAAAGTATGAGTTGAGGCATATGGATCAACAGTGGGATTTGTCCATCCCGATGACGAATAGATATACTCTAGGCCCTCTCGGTGGAATGTCGTCTAATGTCTTGCAAGCATATGAATAAGTTCATAAGAGACCACATACCACGGTACGATTAAAGAGTACTTGTCAGGAGACGAGGTTGAACAAGGTATAGAGTGATACCGATGATCAAACCTCAGACAAGTAAAATATCGCGTGACAAAGGAAATTGGTATCGTATGTGAATGGTTCATTCGATCACTAAAGTCATCGTTGAATATGTGGGAGCCATTATGGATCTCCAGATCCCGCTATTGGTTATTGGTCGGAGAGAGTACTCAACCATGTCCACATAGTTCGCGAACCGTAGGGTGACACACTTAAGGTTTGATGTTGTAATGGTAGAACTTGAATATGGAATGGAGTTCGAAGTATTGTTCGAAGTCCCGGATGAGATCCCGGACATCACGAGGAGTTCCGGAATGGTCCGGAGAATAAGATTCATATATAGGAAGTCATTTTATAAGTTTGAAAATGATCCGGTGATTTTACGGAAGGTTCTAGAAGGTTCTAGAAAAGTCCGGAAGGAATCACTAAGGAAGGAGGAGTCCCGGAGGGACTCCACCTCCTCATGGCTGGCCAACCCTAGTGGGGGAGTCCAAGGTGGACTCCACCTAAGAGGGCCGGCCACCCCCCCACATGGAAGGGGGGAATCCCACCTCAAGTGGGAGTCCCACCTTGGGTAGGTTTCCCTACTACATGGAAGGTTCTTGTGTTAGGGTCTTATTCGAAGACTTGTAGTCCAACACTTGGGGATCCACCTATATAATGAGGGGCATAGGGGAGGGGGCCAGCCACCCCAAGACCACAAGGTGGCCGCACCCTATAGTGGCCGGCGCCCCCCTCTCCCAAACCCTAGCCGCCCCTCTCTCTCCTCCACCTCTCCCGCACGCTTAGCGAAGCTCCGCCGGAGTTCTCCACCACCACCGCCACCACGCCGTCGTGCTGCCGGATTCAAGGAGGAGCTACTACTTCCGCTGCCCGCTGGAACGGGGAGAAGGACGTCGTCTTCATCAACACCGAACGTGTGACCGAGTACGGAGGTGCTGCCCGATCGTGGCACCGTGATCAAGATCTTCTACGCGCTTTTGCAAGCGGCAAGTGATCGTCTACCGCAGCAATAAGAGCCTACTCTTATAGGCTTTGGAAATCTTCAAAGGTGAGTCTCGATCATCCCCTCGTTGCTCCCATCTACTAGATTGCATCTTGGCTTGGATTGCGTTCTCGCGGTAGGAATTTTTTTTGTTTTCTATGCAACAAATCCCTACAGGTGTCACCAAAAAGTAAGAACAAAGGTTCTATTTAATGAGTTGTTTATAAATATGTCTATTCTTATATATTATCCAAATATATTACTCTATCCGTTCCTTTCTATAGTGCCTATAGATTTTTGGCATTTGTTTCAGAATATAAGGTTGTATTTTGACTTTTTTTAATTACCCCCTCCCCCGTTCATCTCCCACACAACATGCGTGAGAAAAAATCCATACAAAATTGGAAATAATTAATTGAGATTCCTAATGCATGGCCCAACGATTTCTTAAAATTAGGCAGCAATGTTTTACTTTCCTTAATTGAACTTGGCTACACATATATGGAAAATCAACAAGAGAGATTTGTGAGATTTGTTATGGTAAGTTAGGAAGATATGGATTTCTCAAATTTTACGTTGATCTCAAATCGTTCAGCTAGGGAGTCTTGTGTAAAAAATACTCATGCGCTAATTTCCGTGCCAAAAAACTATAGACGCTATAGAATGGAACAGAGGAAGTACCATCTAAATGAAAAATATATGTACTTAAACACTCCCGCAGTTTTAAAGTGGACCATGCATGACTGCAGTGATTTAGTCAGAAGTGCATAGCACAATGTTTTCAAAAAATGCCACACGTTTAACATTTCATGGGTAGCTCCTGGAGATTTGTTTTTGTTAGAAAATGACCGCAGAAAATTCACACTTCAAGGAGTTGGGAATAGTGTGGTTTCCCTCTCCAAGGTTTGCTAACAATTTGATCATTTCTTAGTGCATTGCAGGTTTTGCCAGACTGTGTGTAGTGCCTATATAACTAGCTCTCTCTAGGAATGCTAACATGATCATGGTCATAGTAAGCAACTACGATGAATATGTCGAGGCATCTAAAATACACCAATGTGAATATTCCATCTCAATTTAGAGCCGAGAAATAACCTTTATCCACGGGCATGAAACCCTCTCAATAAATATTGGGTATATATCACTGCTAATTATGTGAACCTCAATTTACACACAGCTTTACACGTTAATGTAGACATGGGTGATACACTTATAGCCACTAAAACGATGGAACTTACTTTGCAGGTAGGCCAAGAACGTTGCACATGGTTTACACCCTAATATGTTGGTACATTTCTAAATAACCTTGCAGATTAATTAGAATTTAATGGGCAAACAAACTACGGAGCAACGATAGTTACTTTTTGTCCGAGTGGCACAAGCGGGTCATCCATTCTCTAAAACACAACCGTAGGTGAAAATGTTTATTGAAGATGATCCTCTATTCTCAAATAACATCGGGTCCTGGTTCGATTTCTTGATGGCTTGTCTAGGGTAGGATTATACCTGTTAATGCAAGTATATGAAGTAGATGACCAGATTAAGATTGCAAGAACAATTATTGTTTCCCACAAAAATGAAATATACATTTTCGCATTAGGTCCAGCTCCGGGTATCAAAAACAGGGACCTGCCATGCTCACCTTCTACGTTTAATGCCTCTTGGTTTAAAGTCAATGGATCTCAATCAAAGACACTAACATGGATAAAATTTATGGCTACAATATTATCTCAATTCTGCTTTTGATAGTCTCATATACCCCCTGTAAAACATAAAGTTTTTATGCCACATGGTATTTCTTTTGTCATTAGAACTTTAGCAGTCATATGATCATCTTGGCCGATAACAACTTGCATTGCCTTTTATGTCAAGGAGACAAATGCAAGGAATTTCCATAGTTGGTTTGGAGGTCTTTCGTATACGTGATATCTTTATTTTCTTATTATCTATGTAATTCTTTACTTGTGAGAAGTTGAATAAATGCATGATGTACTATATTCAAATGGACATTTAATTTAGGTTCGTGAGAATTGAAATTGCATTTTTATGATTCTAACACCATGAAGTTACCTTACCTTAATCTGTAAAGTGTAATTTCTATTTTCTAATGGTATTCATGGCTTTCTAACATATAGCATTATCGTTAATTTTGAAATATTTTTTTTAACATTTCCTACTATTTCTCTAAATGTATTGTGTTAGGATTCTAAAATGACAACATATTGTCTTAGGATTCTAAAATGTTTAATCTGCTTTGTCCTCTATCAAGAGTTAGGTAAATCTTAGGGCAAGCAACGCATGACTGATGGTGTGGATGGCCACGACAGAGTACTTAATCAGCGGATTAGATGTGGAGTGGAGTCAATGAAGGGAGGTGTAATGGATCAAGTGGGAAGGTTAGGGAAATAGGTTAAGGGAAAGAGATTGGACCGTCAACACAAATCGTGATGCGGATGGACAGTATCAGCCAAGAAATTGTTTGCGCAGGCAAACATTTGTACCAGTTTCTGGTTCCCGTGGTATCAGTAAAGGGGCACAAAATCTCGAACCAACCTTTTTCTGTCTTGCTACTCACAGTAAGACAAGAAACATTTTTCTTAGAATTAGTAATTGTCCTTTTCTGTTTCTTTTATGATGCTACCTCTTTGGGTACAATAACCATAATTTTCTGGCAGAGCCTATACAAAAGCATAAAAACTGAAGAAAATAGTGCGAACTCATACTAAATTATCATCTTACTCTGGCACCCTCGATGGAATGGTGTGTCTACAAGATACTAAAGCATTTAAATTTTGAGGTAATTCTTAATACTAAAATAAGCTAAAACTTATGGTATAAATTTTCTCTTGATTTTGCCATTTGCGCGATAGCGCAACGGATCATCTAGTAGTATAAAACAATCCTAGAGGCAGCACCTCAGCAAGGCCCTACCGAGTCTCCCACCTAAGGGTATCTCCAGCAGCGCGACGCATTTTATTACCCGTGAGCGTCCGTTTGCGTCGCACCGCAGATGCTAAAATCTCCGTTTTTGTCCGCGCGTCCGTTTGCATCTAGGGGTGGCTCCAGCGGGGCTACGAATTTTTTTACTTGTTTTTTTCCTCTTCTCCATTTAAACATAGTTCTAAATATTATATATTGGAACATGATTTTACACAAGCTAATACATACTAGTTTGGAACATGGTTTACACAAACTAATACATAGTTTGAACCATGGTTGACACAAATAATACATTTAAAAAAAAGAAACCAGTTGTGTTGATTCCCGTATGTTCGCTATCAAGAAAGAACATTCGAGGGCACACCTAGTCACCCAAACTGGAAAATCCAGCTGGTAACGGTGGCCATGTTGGTTCTTTCGAGGAAGAACAGGCATAAATCTTGACTATTGGCTTCGTCTGGCCTAGCCATATTCGCTGCAAAGAAAGAATACTCTAAGATCTAACTATCGGTGTCTGAGCCGGATTCGCCGATGTGGTAGTGTCTGCGGCACGCTGTGTCGTCGAACATCTTGATGATCATCTCGCCATCACGCTCATAGAGGAAGGTGAGCCGACAGCTGGGCTCGAGCTCGAGGTCGTGGGCGAACTTGTTCCACCCCGTGTGCACATACATCTTGTCCTGCCCGTCGAACAAGACCTCCACATTTCACCGGCAGAAGTTGCAGCTGGCCTCCAATAACTATAACTACGCCGACTCGACGCCATCAACAAACTCAGCGAACTTGTCCGGAAGCAGCTTGATGCAGAGTGGATCGTCGTCGATGTTTCCGGCCCGGCCACGCATTCACGCCAGCATCCTCTCCCTGCACGCAGGCCGCTGCTCTATGCTCCGCCCGTCTACTCCCCTCGGCTACCTTTCCCATCGGTCCCTCCCTCGCTTGGCCAAGCGGCACCACGGCCTCGCATCGCCACCTCCAGGTCGCAGGCGACTTGGGGGCGTCAAGTCAATCCTGTGAGCCGAACAAACCTGAACGTTCCTCATTAACGCTGGCCGGCCGAATAGTAGTAGGGGTTGAAAAGACAGCCCACCCAGCCAGCCGAACACGACCTCCGCTCCAACACAAACCCAAGCCCACTCAACACAAAACTCATCTACTCCTCCGTATTCTATTGCTCATCGTCGTCGTCGTCTCGTCTCGTATCGTCTCTCTCCGGCACTGACTTGTTCGAATCCTTCGCCCTCCTCTGCTCTCCCATATATAACCCCGTACTGTCTATCATTGCCGCACTGCCATCTCGCGCTGCTGTCACGAGCACCGCCGTCCCGTCGTGGAGCGCATTGGATTTGGGCGCCGTCCCAGGTGAGGAGGGCTTCTGTTTCTTGTGCTCTTTCATTGAGTGGTAGACTGTTGATTTAGAATTTTAAGTTCTGGGAATTCGTGACAACACCAATGACGCTGGTCAGAGGTAAGATGGGTCTTCCCTTGAGTTTCGCGTACATCAGCTCAATTTCATCCCCAACCAAACGAAACGCGGCGTGGTCATGAGCGGCATCATCTTTGAGATCTCCGCCGCAGGCTGCGGCCGTCCGGGTCTGGGGCAGCAAGGCTAGGCCTTCGCCAGCTTTATTTTGCTGGACCGCCCCTCGTAGCGGTTGAGATTTGGACTACGGGCGTGCAGAAAGTGGAAAGTTAGGAACTTTATGGAGTTGCTCTCAGATTGGATCCGAGCGATTTCTTCATGTAACTGTTGCATAAGTAGTCTAAGTTAAACAAGGCCCTTTGTGTTTGTCCAATCTTTTGGTTCAGATTTGTCTGGATTCTAAGTTTAGATTCTGTTTTTTTTTTTTTTTCTGTGATCGATCTGGTTAATTGAGTTGTACTAACACTGCTTGTTTCACAGGTTTGAAAGGCTGTGTGTTAGAAAAAGCTCACCATAGAGTTAGGAAATGGACATGGCATTGCCGATTGTCAATGCCACCACGGTGGTGCTTGCTCGTGTCTCAGCTGCATTCAACGCTCCTCTTGCCCGTGCGGTCGTCTTCGGTGTTCATATTGACGGTAAGCCCCTTTTATCCATATATGGTTATGGTGTTGGTATAGTTTTTGACATTTTGAGTGGCCTAATATTTCAGGTCACTTAGTTGTGGAAGGACTTCTTATTGCAGTCATAGTGTTTCAGCTTTCTAGGAAGAGCTACAAACCTCCAAAGAAGCCACTTAGTGAAAAGGTAGAGTGGTTTTCTGACCATTGACCAATGTCTTTTCATGTTCAAAGTATTGGTTTTGGTCATCGCTTCATTAAACATTTTCGTAAGAGTTTGCAATTTTATCTCTGCAGGAAGTTGATGAGCTATGTGATGAATGGGAACCAGAACCTTTGTGTCCTCCAATCAAAGAGGGGGCTCGAATTGAGGTACCAATCTTGGAAAGGTTTGTGTGATGTCTTAATTTCTTAAGATGTAAATCCTGTCGGTTTGCTAATTTGTGCCGGTAGTTTTCCCTTTTCTTTTTTCCTATTCATGTTTCATGCCTGTGCACCTGTAAATTTTAGGAATAACATGCAAACTCCTAGCATTGGCATTGCTCTGTTAAGTAATTCTTAACATGGAACATCTATGCTGTCCTTTGTCTTGGTTATTGTTTAAGTTTCTGCGAAAGAAATAGATAATGGAAAATAACCTCTTGCAGAAGTTTATACAAATGATATTATGTTTTAATCAAAGCTCACCATAGGCAGATATCATGCTAGAGATTTTTCTTGTATGTGTTTGTCAATCTATTCTAAATCCATTTCTGAGATCCATGGAATTTGAAATGTAGATATTTACATTTGGATCAGGTTATGATTACAGGATATGTGCAGTTGCTGGACATATGCAATATGCACTTTATTTGACTTCTGGGGGCCACGGTTAACACTGCAATGTGTTGATTTCTTATACAGTGCTGCTGGACCACATACGACCATTGATGGGAAGGAAGTTGTAAACTTTGCATCAGCAAACTACCTTGGTTTAATTGGCAATGAGAAAATTACCGTAAGAGAAAACTGTAACTTTGACAGTATTTGTGACAACTTAGTTCGTCCAGAATATCTTATAAATGTGAGTGGAATGCAGGATTCTTGTGTTGGTTCGTTGGAGAAATATGGCGTTGGATCCTGTGGTCCACGTGGCTTTTATGGAACAATTGGTTTGTACATTTTTCTGTGCATCTTCACAGCCAAGTACCTCTAGTGCAAGTATGAAGGAGCTTACTTTTTGAACGTGGAACACTTGCAGATGTCCACCTTGACTGTGAGGCAAAAATAGCTAACTTCCTTGGAACGCCGGACTCCATTCTGTATTCGTATGGGATATCTACCATATTCAGTGTGATACCTGCCTTTTGTAAGAAAGGAGATATCATAGTGGCGTGAGTAAACCTTCCTTTTAATTCCTTGAGATCATAGAGCATATTATCTTCAGGCAGACAGACATTTGTTCTCACGTTTTCAGTTTGTCAGCTTATACCTGGCTACCACTTTGCATTGAATATCATTTTTCCCAGTTGAACTGAAGCCATTTTTCTATTTTTCATTGCAGTGATGAAGGTGTTCACTGGGCAGTGCAAAATGGTCTCTACCTCTCAAGAAGTACTGTTGTTTATTTCAAGCATAATGATATGGCTTCACTAGCTAGCACTTTGGAAAAACTAACTCGTCGGAACAAACGTACTGAGAATATTAGACGCTACATTGTTGTGGAATCTATCTACCAGGTGTGTGTCCTTTCGTGATTATTGTGTTAGATAACTGTGGTTTTTTAATTATTTGTGCAGGTTTTCAACTTTAAATAGTTATCCTGATTGTAAACCCATGAAATATTTTAGATATAAACCTTCCGATGAAACCCCCTCTTGTGGTGACTGCAGAATTCTGGTCAAATTGCCCCCTTGGATGAGATAATCAAATTGAAGGAGAAATATCGGTTCCGTGTTATTCTGGAGGAGAGTCATTCGTTTGGTGTTCTTGGCAAGTCTGGACGAGGCCTTGCTGAGCATTATGGAGTTCCAGTGAGTGTTTGGTGTTTACTCCTAGTGTTAAAGAAGAAAATACTCTGCTGCAAAACTGAAGAGCTGGATCCTTCTGGCATGGTTCTTTCGATTTCTGAAATTTTCTTACATTGTGCAGATTGACAAAATCGACATTATCACTGCTGGAATGGGAAATGCATTAGCTACCGATGGTGGCTTCTGTACAGGAAGTGCCAGGGTTGTTGATCATCAGGTAGATGCAATTTCAGATCGCTGAAACATCAGTTGAGATAAACAAACTTTGTGTCGTTAAACATTTATGAGCTTTGAATGATTAAGGAGTTACATTTTTGCAGCGTCTAAGCAGTGCCGGCTATGTTTTCTCTGCCTCTCTGCCACCGTATCTTGCCACTGCGGCAGTTTCCGCTGTAAATTATTTGGAGGAGAATCATTCAGTTCTAGCCAACCTAAGGAGCAAAGTTGCTCTTCTGCATAAAGGTAAAGATGTTTGACTTGTCAATTAACTACTAGTTGTGGAACTAGATGTACAACCCATGATACGCGGGAAGTACAATAAGCCATGTCATGATTAATCTTATCCATGCACAGTATATTTGCCACTCACCTTGATTTCGTTTATGAATTTGATTGCAGGACTGTCAGGTACACCAGGGCTTGAAATTTCTAGCCATGTTCTGTCACCTATCGTCTTCCTCAAGCTAAAGAAATCGACAGGGTCTCTGACCACTGACCTAGATCTTCTTGAAACTATCGCTGCACAGGTAGGTTGGAATGGACTACCTAAGACGTCCAGATGTGATTTACATGGATTTGCATAAGCACATATTCACAAATCCTTTCTCCAACAGGCTTTGAGTGAAGATTCAGTTTACGTGGTGGCATCGAAGAGGTCAACTTTGGACAGGTGCAAGCTTCCAGTTGGAATCCGCCTGTTCGTGTCAGCTGGTCACACGGAATCAGATATCTCCAAAGTATGTTCATCCTTGAAGAGGATTTCTGCGTCCGTCCTTTCAGACCACAGTTGATCCTGGATTCCCTTGAAGACTGAGTGTGTTTGGTATATGTACATAACATTTATGTACATTTCTAGATCTGATCAACTCGTGTTGCTGAAATTTTTGTAAACTTTGTGGCTGGAGATGCCACGCTTTTGCTGTACATTTCACTGATATCCATGTTGTACACTAGATATATATTTCTTCAGTGCTCTTATCATGTATTCATACTCTCTGCACCTTGTTTACGTGAATACACATACAATCGTCATTTTTCTCTCTGCAGAGAACAGCGACATCCACTATCGGATAAATGCAATGCACGAGATATATAGGAACATGGACTTTTCTACTCGGTGAATGTACAGTCATGTACATATCTGATCAATTGGTGTTGTTACTGAAAATATTATAAGCTTTGTGGCTAGAGATGCCACGCCGGTGATGTACACTTCACTGATTTCCATGTCGTAAACTCGATGCTTGTCCTCGATTGATCTGGCCGGGGTGTCAAGTTCGAAAGGCTTCACCGACGAACTCTTTTGGGCGATTCATGCCTGGAGATTGCTGGACCGGATAGAATTTAGTCGTGTGCTCCCTTGTTTTTCTTCTGACCATTTGGTTTAGGAGGAGTGGCGCGAAACTTTGCTATCTATTGTCATTATAGGACATGTCTTTTTGGTTTCATGCTGAAGTGAGAGGCGGAGAATGATATGGAATCTGAGTTTTGAGGGCTAGTGCTGGTAGTTTGAGGCTTTGCATTGATGGTGAACTTACTTGATATTTTGGGTTTCATAGTAGCGACATGAGAGTGGGGCCGGTTGTGTCTAGCAATGATCTTGTTGAAGTTATTGTTTTGAGAACGGAGACTTTCTTCAAGGTGAAAACCTATGATCGAGCGACGACGACACTTATGCACGGTTTCCTTCTTGAAGGCGTCATTTTTAAAGAACTTGGACTTCAGGTGTTATTAGGGTGATGTTTCTGCTGTTGTTGTAAGAACTGGAACACCAGCAGGACTTTTTCTTTTTAGCTTCTTTTTTTACTATGTGCAGATGTTGTTGCAGAGTTTAGTTGAAATTGGTATCTTCGCGGTATTAATATATTTTCTTTATAAAAAAATATATTTGTTCAGTGCTCTCGTTCTCATCATGTTTCTATACTTTCTACATCTTGCCATCTTGGTTAACCAATTTTCCAGGGGCCTTTTGGGTTGCTCGGTGAGTGCCCAAAATTTTCTAATCCATCATTCCTAGCCGTGTGAGCCGTCGCGAGTGCAAAAATAGTCCCCTAGCACCCCATGGTACAAAACCTCGACTGTCTAATCTAGTTTATTTTAGTCCCCTTTATCTACATAATGGTCTGTCGATTCTAGATAAACTTTACACGAAAAAGACGTGCCTCGATCTTCTTATTCCATTCCCACGATCGGTTCCTAGTTTTATCCAGTATTTGAATCTCTAGTTCATATTCATATTTTATAAAATCCGTTGAACATGATTGACCGTTCCAAATTTCTTTCGAGGGGAAGCATTATCTGACTATTTCACATAACTTTAGTGTTGTAGGTTTTTCATTACGAATGATAAAAAGGAAAACTTATAATATGAAAGTTTTGTGAAATGGTGAGATGAAACTATGTATGTCTCATGCCTTTTCTCGTTCATGGTTCGATATCCTGGTGTCCTAGGCGTAGAGGAACCACACCAATTCATCCCGAATTTGGTGGTTAAACTCTTCTGTGGTGACGAAAGAGGCACTGCGGCAAAAATAGTTCGATGCGAGAATGATAAAAAAAAAAGCTTAACGCCTCTCATTAATCATTTATCACTATTCTGAATTAAGAAAAATATCTAGATATGAAATGCAAAGGCCGTCTTATTCAAAACCTCAGTCATCATGCTCGTCGAAGGTGGCCCACAGGCGGGATATTTAGACTGCGATCATCCTGGTATTTTGGTGCATTTGGAGGCATCGAAACGACGTGGTCTTCAACGGAGTTGTGGCGTCTCAGTTGTGCATCAAGGAGGAGATCAAGGAGGAGTTTGACAACGGCGCGCGAAACTGTTCCGTAGTTTCTTTTTTATCTTTTTGAGCCTGTTGTAATAGCATAGCAGTTAGGAAAGTAAGCTTGTGGTGAGGAGGGTCACCTATGTTGGTGGTACAACTTTATCTTTTTGGCACTTCTCGAATTTCGTGTGCGTTGTAGGTTTCTCGTTACGAATTTCTCTCGGGAGGCATCTTTCTCGTTTACTAGAACTATCTATGAAAACGTCATGTAACCAAAGGTCATTCGTATTTTGCATCTGGGCTCGTTCGGGGTGACCAACGAAGTGCACAAGGTGTATGTAGAAGGCTAGGGTTTTAGGTGCAAGCGGAATACATTGATCGGTGCACCTTGACACATATATATAGTACATGATGCGGGCCTCTACCTCAACTATACAAGAAAACTAGGAGGTGGGCCGGATACACAACGCACACATATACAATATATTCAACACCCCCCCGCAGTCGAAGCGTCGCCAGAGACACAGAGACTGGAACGAAACTCCTCAAAGGTAGAAGTCGGCAATCCCTTGGTCATCACATCGGCGAACTGTTGCGCAGTCGAAACATGAAGAACCCTAGTCTGTCCGAGAGCAACCTGGTCGCGGACGAAGTGAATGTCAAGCTCAATGTGCTTTGTCCGGCGATGATGAACGGGGTTGGCGGAGAGATATACGGCCGAGACGTTGTCACAATAGACAACCGTAGCGCGGGACACACCGTGATGCAACTCCTGAAGCAGCTGTCGAAGCCATGTGCACTCGGCAACGGCGTTGGCCACAGCTCGGTACTCAGCCTCCGCGCTAGAGCGCGAAACAGTAGGCTGTCGTTTCGAGGACCAGGAAACTAGTGAGGGACCGAGGTAGACGCAGTAGCCGGATGTAGAGCGCCGAGTGTCGGGGCAGCCGGCCCAGTCGGCATCCGAATAGGCGACCATCTCCATAGAGGGGGACGCTGTGAGGGTGAGTCCCAGATGCGTCGTGCCACGGATATAGCGGAGAATCCGTTTGACGAGCGTCCAATGGGAATCACGAGGAGCGTGCATATGGAGACACACCTGCTGAACAGCATACTGCAAGTCTGGGCGTGTGAGCGTCGAGGTCGGAGAGCTCCAACAATAGAGCGATAGAACGGAGCATCAGACGCTGGAGAACCGTCGAGAGCAGAAACCTTGGCCTTCGTGTCTACAGGGGTGGCGACGGGATGACAATTGAGCATACCAGCGCGCTCAAGTAACTCATGGGCATACTTCTGCTGATGAAGGAAAAAGCCATCGTGGCGCCGAGTGACCTCAATGCCAAGGAAGTAATGAAGAGCGCCCAGGTCCTTGATGGCAAACTCATCACGTAGCCGGAGAGTGAGCTGCTGAAGGAGAGCGGCGGAGGAGGCCGTGAGTATGATGTCATCGACGTATGAGCAAGTAGGCAGTCATGTCACCGTGGTGATAGACAAACAGCGAGGCATCCGAGCGAGTAACACGAGAATCCCATAGTCTGCAGAAGCGAGGCGATCCGCCGGTACCGGGCGCGAGGGCTTGCTTGAGGCCGTAGAGCGACCTAGAGAGCAAGCACACATGTCCAGGATGAGAAGCATCAACGAAGCCGATGAGGTTGCTCACAATAAACCTGCTCAGTAAGGTGTCCATGAAGAAACGCATTAGAGACATCCATCCGGTGAACCGGCCATCCGCGAGAGACCGCAAGCTGCAGAACGGTGCGAATCGTGCCCGGTTTAACAACCGGTGCAAAGGTCTCGGTGAAGTCGACGCCGGCACGCTCGACGGAAACCGCGAACCACCCAACGAGCCTTGTAGCGCTCAAGGGTACCATCGGAGTGAGTCTTGTGCCGAAAGACCCACTTGCCATCGATGACATTGGCACGAGGTGGCCGAGGAACCGGTGTCCAGGTGCGGTTCCGCTGTAAGGCGGCGTACTCCTCCGCATCGCATCGCAGCGAACCGATGAGGATCCCGAAGAGCGGCCCGTACGGATACGGGGATCGGAGACGGCGCGGATGTAGAGGCCTCAAGGAGATACTCGTCGCTAGAGTATCTCGGGCTCGGCGGTGGGTACCGGTCCGAGACCGCGTCGTAGGGCGACGGTGGGAACCGTCGCGGCGGGGGCTCCGGCCACACCAGGGGCCGAAGGGCGGGCGACGACGCCAAAGGCGGGGCAGCGGCCGCGCCGGGCCGAGGTGGCGGGCGACGCCGTGGGCGGTGCAGCAGGCGACGGGGCGGACTCCGAGTCGGAGTCGGACGGCGAGCAGCCGGGCGGCGAGGGGGCGCGACCAGGGAGGGTCGCAGCACGTCCCGAGGCGCATGCAGCGCCAAAGCCAGGGGGCGGCCCAAGGCTGGACCGTCCAGGACCGTCCGTGGTGGACGGCGAAGCGAGTACCGGCGGCGAGGAAGAGGCGGCGGGTACCTGCTGAAAAGGAAACTGCATCTCGTCAAAGTAAACGTGTCGCGACGTGAAGACGCGATGGGAGACGGGATCATAGCAGCGATATCCTTTTGTGTTGGGCGGGTAGCCAATGAAGACACAGGCTAACGAGCGGGGTGCAAGCTTATGAGGTGCAGTAGCGGCGATGCTAGGATAGCAGAGACAGTCGAAGATGCGAAGCTCGTCATAAGAAGGCGGTGCACCGAAGAGGAGATGATGAGGAGCGAAGTTACCGCAGGTGCGACATGGGCGGATATTAAGAAGGAGAGTGGCTGTGGAGAGTGCGTCGGGCCAGAAACGCGGAGGCATGTAGGCGTGAAAGAGGAGGGTGCGAACGCAGTCATTGAGAGTGCGGAGGACACGTTCGGCGCGACCATTCTGTTGCGAAGTGTATGGGCATGTGAGGCGAAAGGTGGTGCCATGAGTGGTGAGGAGAGTGCGAACAGCGAGGTTGTCAAACTCCTTCCCGTTGTCTGTTTGCAACGCAAGAATGGGACGACCAAACTGCGTGGCGACATAGGAGTAAAACGCGGCAAGAGTGGCGAGAGTATCGGACTTGCGGCGCAACGGAAAGGTCCACACATAATGAGAGAAATCATCAAGGATGACAAGATAATAAGTATAGCCCGTATTACTTGCAACAGGAGAGGTCCAAACATCACTATGAATTAACTCAAAAGGGTAGGAGGCGACATGAGAAGAAGCCTGAAACGAAAGCCTAGTATGTTTGCCGAGACGACACGCATGACAAGAATGATCAGCGATCTTATTACACGTGAAAGAAAAACTCCTAAGAATGTGGCGAAGGGTGGCGGGGGTTGGGATGACCCAAGCGAGCATGCCAAAGGTCCACACCGGTGGCGAGGGCGACAGGGGCGGCGGATGTGGAAGGCGAGGAGTGCACGGGGTAGAGGTCGCCGGGACTGTCACATCGGAGGAGCACCATCCGGGTTCGGGAATCCTTGACAGAGAAACCAAACAAGTCAAACTCAACGATCACGGGATTATCACGTGTAAATTGTTTAACAGAGACAAGATTTTTGATGAGGTTAGGAGACACTAAGACATTAGACAGTGAGAGGGGAGTAGATGAAGACGGAAGAGATGCATGGCCTATATGGGTGATAGGAAGAGAGGAACCATTGCCGACGGTAATGCGAGTAGAAGTGGTGACGGGGCGGGAGGTATAAAGAGTACCGGGGTGGGCAGCCATATGAGCAGAGGCGCCCGTGTCCATGTGCCAGTCGCCACCGCCAGCGTAGGCGGTCGGAGTCGGAGCGGCGTGCAGCGCGGCGAGGAGGGCCGGATCCCAAGGCGCAGGCGGCATCGGGGGCAGCGGTGGCAGCCCGCCTGGCTGCGACGGCTGTCCTACCCATCCGTAGGGCGGCATGTACGGCTGCGGCGCGGCGAAGTACGCCTGGTGGGAGGGTGGCCGCGGGCCAAGGACGCCGGGGCAGCGCGCGGGGGACCGGCATGGTGTAGGCATGCACGACGCCGGTCCAGGGGTTCTGCCCGGCGTACCAAGGAGCCGGCTGGAAGACCTGCTGCGGACGGGCAGCGCCGCCCGTGGGCGGTTGCTGCGCCCGAGGCCGCTGCTGCTGGCTGGCGGCCGCCGCGACGACCCCCACGGCGGCGATTGTTGTTGTTGGCGGGTGGGGCCGGCTGCGGTGGAGGCGGCACCGGCTGGTAGGCCGGCGGGTGAGGAAAGCCGGGCGGCGGAGGGCGAGCAGCGGGGGGCGCAGGGCCGGCGCGGGTGCCGGTGACGAGGGCGGTGTGCGTCGCACGGGACCGCACCATCCGCAGCCGACGCTCCTCAAGCTTGAGGTACGCCACGACCTTGGGAAAGGTGGGGTCCGGGAGCAGGGTGAGGTTGGAGGCGGCGTTGCCGTAGTCCTCGTGCAGGCCGGCGGTGAAGGTGGTGATGAGGAGCTCGTCGCCGATGGGCTCGCCGAGATCGCGAAGCTCGTCCGCAATCTTCTTGAGGCGCATGCGGTAGTCGTCGATGGAGGAGTCGAGCTGGTGGCACCCGTAGAACTCGCCATGGAGGAGGACCTTGCGCTGGAGCTTGTTGTCGGTGAAGAGACCGTTGAGCTTGAGCCGCACGGCGCGGGCGTCGTCCTCGTCGGCCACCACCGTGTGGAAGAGGTCGGTGGAGATGGTGAGGTAGAACCAGCGAATGATGGTGGCGTCGATGATCATCCACTCCTCGTCGTTGACCATGAGCTTGGAGTCCACGGAGCCGTCGACATGGCTGTGAAGGAGGAACTCGCGAAAAACGAGAGAGAAGTACCGCTTCCAAGGAGAGTAGGACGCGGAGGTCTGGCTGAGGGTTACCGGGACGCGATCGGCGATGTTGAGGTCGCGGATGAGAGCCATGTCCGGGCCGGCAAAGGGGTTCTTGCCGGAGGAGAAGGAGGAGCCCGGGGACCGCATGGCGGCGTCAGGGGAGAGGGGCGCGGTGGGGCGGGTAGGCAGCGGCGGCGGCGGCTCGGAGAAGAGAGCGGCGGCGGCGGCGGCTTGAGGAGGAAGCGGCGGCGGCGGCGCAGGGGGAGCGCGGCGGCGGCGGCGGCTAGGTTAGGATGCGTGGATGGAATCTGATACCATGTAGAAGGCTAGGGTTTTAGGTGCAAGCGGAATACATTGATCGGTGCACCTTGGCACATATATATAGTACATGATGCGGGCCTCTACCTCAACTATACAAGAAAACTAGGAGGTGGGCCGGATACACAACGCACACATATACAATATATTCAACAGTGTATTTAGGCTATCCATTGAAACATAGCTTCAGAGCAAGTATAATAAGTTCTAGTCAGCTGGCTATAAGGATTAAAATAGTATATTATTGCTTAGTTGGAGGAGAGAGGAGGAAAGAGAAGGAGAGTGAGCTTTTATGCAATAGCCAGCTCTAGCACATGCTCCTAGGCACTTTGTGAGAGTGAAGGGTGGGCCATACATTGATAAAGTACTAAATTTTTATAGCTCACTATTGTATATGTTGGCTCTAAGTTGATTACAAATGACATGGCACTTGGCTTATAGCCAACAGCTGACTACACTATTGGAATTGCTCTGATCTCAGCCGATGTAAAGAAGATCACGAGCAACCAGTGAATACAGATATGCAATCGATTCATTTCTCTTCGCAATGAACAGCGACATCCACTGCCAATAAACGCAACGCACAGGAATGCAGGATAGGCACGGACTTTTCCACTGGGTGAATGAAAACGCACATGTGTACGTAGATGCATAGACTGCCAAAGCTAGGCCGGGTCAAGCTATAGCTAGTCTCCTCGACACGCGCCCGCTTGATCGACTGCGACCAGGCGTTGTTCCGTCTTCCGTCCACTACTATGCGCATGGGGAACGAGTTCGGCGGCGTCCATCGCCCACGCCGCGGCCGACGCGGCTGATAATGCGCTTCGTTCCGTTGCTGGAAGATTCGGAACCGGTCTCGCTCCCGCCCACAGTGTCGCTGGCCGGTGCTTGATCGTGCTCGTGCTCGTCGTTGCCATTGCCACTGGTCAAGTCGAAGTCGAAGTGTGCACGCCAACAGCGTCCATCTTTTCCTGAAAAGGATGCGACGACGGATGCTACAAATGGGGATGGATATCATATGGGACGATGCTGTTTTGCGCCGTGGCTCCTGGTGCCCCCCAGCTGCGGCGTATGGTCGGCATCCCCTGGGGATCCGGCGACGAGGCGACCAGGAATAAGACGACCCGAGTACACAGGGTGTCAGCATCTTCTTAATAGTATAACATATTGTTGTTTCGCACTGTGCCTGATTGTGTTGGGCGGGCGCAGAAGGTATCTTTGTAGTTGGAGCTGATAGATATAGTTCGGCACTTCAGCAGTTCACAGCTACCCCGGAGAGAGACTTGGTGGGCATGAGTACCACTGATCTTTATATTTTGAAAAATAACAATCACATTTCTAAGTTCTAAAAAATTCTGAAGAAACATTTTTATGTAGCCAGTAATGTATCTCACAAACGTGTAAATTTGCAATCGAAAAAGATGTAGAGCTTAGGCTACATAAAAATGACAAAAGTGTAGGTCCAAACACAGTGATTTCAAATCTCCAAAAAAAAAAAGACATACTCCGTACTTTATTATTTTTTTAGATAAGAATATAAAACATTTGAAATTGAGATTTTTGGGATATATCATTAGCTACTTTTAGAAATTTTCTTCAGATTTTTTTGACACATGTAAACCAAAAATTTTGATTTTTTTTTTAATATGGCGAGAGCACTAGTACTCAGGATCCAAAATGACTTTCCGAGCCACCCTGCACTATACAAACACTCCACTCGGCTTGTTAACGTTCGATAAGTTCTGTACCAAATATTTCCGCCACAATCGTTGGGCCTCCCGGCCTCCCCTCTGTTGTTGGGCCTGTACCGATGACTTCCCAACCGAGTTTGCCACCCGATCCATAGCCGGTAGCCGAACGAGTTTGGGGCATGTTGCCGGAGGGTTTTTGGTGGTCTTGGCGGCATCAGAGGAGCTTGGTCCCTGCAGCAAACGTTGTTGTTGCCCTTTTGATCGGCATCGTCGCCACCTCAACCCCCGCCTTCGCTAGAGGAGTTTCAACTTCGAAGGATGTGCTTCCCTTACTGCCCAATACATGTTTCATGCGTTGTCTGCAGGCCTCTTCCACTCCCGCATACTGCGCAGCCCGCAAGGTATTCGGCAAATTGCCCGCATCATTTTGAGGTGTAATTCTATCGCACTTCGCCTCCGAGACGGCTCCAGTGCCATATATGTGTGGTTTTATTTTATTTCTTCACTTGCGTAGATCATGTATGATATCTCCACAAAAATTTTCTACATTGATATTGATGTTTTGATGGCGATGGCTCTCTCATCCATGACCACAATGAAAATTATCGTCCAAGACAAGGGGCTCGGGAAAGGGACGTGTGGAGGCGTGGAATCGCAAAAAGAAGCCGGTCATGTGCAACTCTTCAGCGACTACTTCCATCATACTACCCCACTATAAACTGCCGCTATGTTCTGGTGACGGTTCCAGATGTCGGGACAATAGTTCATGTGTATTATGGAGGGAGTGAAGAGATATCCCCACTACTTATGATGCAAGACAAATGTTGTTGGTAAGATTAGTCTTTCTTCTTATCAGAAATGCACTACAACTGTTGGATGCTTTCCTATGGAATTGTCGGTAATCTAGTTGATGAGTACATGGAGATGAACGAATCCACATGGCTAGAATCAATGTACACTTCTGCAAAGCAGTTGTTGCAGCAGTCGGTGGAGAATATTTGAGAGAACCAAATGCTTCCGGCATAATTTGGTTGATGTTAATCAACACATCAAGAGGGTTTTCTAGGATTGTTGAAAACATAAATTATATGCATTGATAGTGAAAGAACTATCCATTTTCTTGGCAAGAGCAATACAAGGGACAAGTTAGAGACTGCACAGTCATACTTGAAACCGTGGATTCACAAGATCTATGAATTTGACACTCTTTTTTCAGCACGACAGGTTCAAATAATGACATCAATGTGCTTTAACGCTCTTCGATGTTCTCTAGGCTTGCGGAAGCCTATTCTCTTGTGGTCCACCAATACAACAAATGATACTATCTAGCTAACGGTATATATCCATATTGGTCTAAGTACATTTGTAAAGACAATTTGCGGTCCCCAAGTAGACATTTGGTGTGATCCAATCTTGTTGGACCATTGTTTGGCATCTTGCTGCTATAACCTGAAGTGTTGATACATTATATAGTGGTGGTAGTGGGTTGATGAGTGCATGCGTAATCATGCACAACATGATCATTTAGAATGAACTTGATGATTCACTCTATGACCAAGAGTGGAGTTGTCAGGGGAGTTGATTTAGCCACATGGTGGGCCAGTAACGTTTTAAGAGTTTCTCCATGTGCATCATATGATACATGATCAGACAACTTACTTTTAAATCTAAGGCGATTTGATTGAGAACATGTGAAATCATGATTAAAAACCACTAGTCTTGTTGTCTCATTTAATTTGATTTTATTTGTTTGTGTGAACAATTTGCATAATTATTTGATATCATCTACTATTTGGTTTGTAATATTGGAATGTCCCAAATGGTCCTAAATATATGTCCGCGCGGATCAAAGGTGTCTTGGCCTTGCGCACAGCAGGCAAGGGAAGAACATCATATCCACACCTACCTACACAGCCATTTAGAAAGAATAAAAACAAAATACAATTTGTGTCTGATTTGGATGGCTGTGTTGGAGATGGCTTATACTATGGTGTCGACGTCCGTTGCGACTTGCGACAAGCTGGCCAGGAATAAGACGACCAGGGTACGCAGGATGTCAGCGTTTCTTACTACATTATTGTTCTCACTGTGCCTGATTGTCTCCGTCAGGCACAAAAGGCATCTAGAACCACGGGGCAACGTCCAGAACCCTCCCGCACCCCAGCCTTCCAGCCCTAACCGCCGCCGCCGCCGCCGGTAGCGCCGCCGGGGCAAAGACCCACGGGGCGTGGCGGCGGCGGGGGCCCTTCCTCGTCGACGCATGGTGGACGGCAGCTGGATCTCCTCTCCTCGACGCATGGCGGACGTGCGGATGGGATGGGCGGCGGCGGCCTGCGCTGCGTCCCCTTCTCCCGTCGGCCTCTCCCCTGGTGGATCGGCTGGCGCGGTTGGGATGGGCGGCAGCGGCCTGCGCTGCGGTCTCCCTTCTCCCTTCTCCCGTTGGCTCTCCGCAGCACTCCGGTAAGGGCTGGTGGTGGGCGGCGGCCAGGCCCATGGCCTGCGCCAATTTCCCCCCGCCTCTCGCCGGTGAGTGGAGGCGATCTCGGGCTTCACCCGCGACACGAGGTCGCCCGGGGCAGCAGCCTTGGGTATGACGGTGGAGGTGACCCTCTTCTTCGCCGGAGAGGGTCGACCTGCGGTTGGTGGTGGTGGATCTATCGATCTATCACCGCGTTCCGGCGGCGAGATGGAGATGCATGGAAGCCAACGACAGAGTCACCGGTGGAGGGTTGGAGTGGCCAGCCCGGGATGGTCGCCGACGTGGGGGTCCGACCTGAATAAAGGTGGTGGTCCTAGGGTCTCTCTTGCGTGAAGAGGAAGACCTACCGGAGGCCTGGACTCGTGATCTAGCCGGAGTGTTGAGTTCCGGAAGGCTCCGCCGGCGAATGTAACAGTGCTTTTTGCCTGGAGTTTGCTGGATCGGTGGTATTCGGTCGTGCGCACCCATGCTTTTATTCCGACCGATTGGTTCTAGAGGGAGCGGCGCGAAGCTCTTTTTCTATGTTGACATCAAGTGACTATGGATCCATGATGAAAGTCGGAAGAAGAGAAGTTCATGAAGGCCAGAGGGGAGGACTAGCTAAGGGAGGTTAAATTCTTCGCGCTGTTGAGGGACTTGCTTGGTGTTCCGGGCTTCACAACAGTGGTATGAAAGTGGGGGCGACAACACAGGTGAAGTTCAGAGTCCTACCTTTCAGGGTGAAAACCCAAGGTCTGGCCTTAACTGGTTGTGCCTGGCAATGACCTTGTTGGAGGCATTGTTTTGAGAGCGGGGACTATCTTCAGGGTGAAAACCTAACATCGTTGATCGGGCGACGACGGTGTTAGAGCACTGTTTCCTTCTTGAAGGCGTCGTTTTTGGAGAGTCTGTATTTCGGGTGTTGTCTTGGCGGTGGATGTATTGCTGTTGTTAGGCCCGAGATACTGTAGCGGGACTTTTGTTTCTTAGTTTTCTTTTCCTTTTTTTGGCTGTGTGCATCCGTAGTGCCATTAGGGTGGTGCGTTGTTGCAGAGGTTAGGTGTAATTGGTATCTTTTTGATATTAATATATTCCCTTTATCGAAAAAAGGCACAAAAGGCATCTTAATAGTTGGAGCTGATACAAACGCTCGGTATGTCCACTTTGGATTAGTTCTGTACCAAATATTCGTCTATACTCGGTCAATCCTGATGTGTTCCATATAGCATGATGCCAAATTGGACGTTCCTCTGCACGCCTTTCCTCAAGTCCTGATGGTTGAACCGTTTGACATACGTCCGACTTATGAGTGAGCTCCGTAAAGAAGTCAAAATCGTTTTTAGCGAAATCAAAAACTGATTTTTAAGAAGACATTTTAAAAAAAATGTAAGCGAAAGTTTAGCTCCAATTTATTAGTCAAGAAAGAGACTACTGTCCAATTAATTTACGAAAACCGAACTCAAACTGCTCACAAAGGAAGAAACCCTCACGCTCACATAGGCAGCCCGATAAACTCTTTCATCACATATTATACGCGTGCTGAATCGAGCGTCGTGCTCATTTTCATACATCATTGTGCTCTCTCTGTTGCGCTGAATAGAACTAGTATAACCCAAAAAAACAGGGCAAAAGCTATGTCCAATCTATTAATTAAGGAGTCATACCAAAACGTAAGAATGACAGAAAACATACAACAAGATTACTTTTGTGACATTATTTCACTCAACCACTTAGCTCCCGTGATCGTCCAAAGGAGAGCTTCTCATTTAATCCTTGCAAGCACGAGCAAAGAAGGGGCATGCTTGTTGCGAAAAATGTGTGTGTTGCGTTCATCCAATTTCCCATGATACGAGAAAGGTGGGAGATGCCAAGGTTTTGTGATTTGGGGTGGGGCTGTAGAACATTCTAAACCTCCGACTTTCAATAATGAGCATCGGCCATTGTTGGACATCAAGCCCATGAAGACCAATCCAATTTTTGATCAGGCCCTAAGGCGTGGAGTGTATCAGCAATTTACTAGGTGAGTGATTGTTTCCGGTGCTCCTTTGTAAAGATAAAAAAAAGCCCACAATTAGGTTAACTGTGCTTGTCCAATCTATTGGCCGTCCAAATTCTATCTTAAATAGCAAGCGAAGCAATTGACTTAGTGGTGGTGGGTAGGTGGGGGGAGATCTTCCAAACCACACCATTCACATTGGTGGAGTTAGCACCAATAAATTGCGCGGAGTATTACCCATTTGCCCTGAAGTTCCAAATAATTTCAAATTTCACCTCATATTCAAGTTGCACCCAAAGATCAACAAATTGCACGGCCTCAGCAAAGGAGAAACTATTATTCATGTTTATTTTTCGTCCATGTGCATTGTCTTCCATGGCTTTCTTGATCTCCCTTTCTTTGATTTGGATACCACAAAAATAAGGGAGTCCTTCTGTTTCATCATGTACAACCACAGAGCCTAGCAAAAGGATTTTTTACCCATCCCCAACCATGATGAAGGTTGTGGCATATAATAATCCAGTGTCCTCGTTGGTGCATTGGTTTCCCGAACCCACCCATTTTTTTCTTTTCTTTCCACTCAAGACATGTCCAACGTAATCTCAACACTCTAATAAATATATCTATGTTGAGGACTCCAAGCCCCTGAGCACTTTAGGATGGATTTTTTATCCCAATTTACTTTTAGCTAAGCATCATGTGGTTTTGTCCTTGGCCGACTGAAGGAAGCCCTCTCCAATTTGTTGGTGTAGCTGACTAGCTGATAGTGCACGCGGGACAATGAGAGGTTTGGGGTGATACATTGCATGAGAGGTAATCACCGATTTGACAAACCATGTCCGGTCGGCTGCGATGAAGATTTTCTCATTCCATGTAGGCAATTTTCCGACTACTTTACTTCAAGGTGTTTGAAGCCAACCCTCCGGAGAAACCACACCGAAGGAGGTGTGCATGTTGGAATGGGGCCAACTAGTTTTTTTGAAATTTTGTGCAAAGTTCGGTAGTCTCATAAAAGCCATCAAGGATAGAGGAAAGGTTGATGATTTCATCCCTTACTGGAGCAACAGAAATTGCCGCGTCATCGACATAGAGAGAAGTCCACAAAATGGTTCACCGGCCTCTAAGCTTGTGAAGAACATTGTGGCGGGTTGCAATGTCAATTATTTGAGTGAGTGGCTCAACTATAGGAGCATGAAGAGGAGCAGAAATAGAGGGTCTCTTGACGAAGGGAACTCCCATGCACAATAGGTAGGCCGACCACTCACTTAAACAAAATGCGTGATGATGAGGCAAGACGTATATTGGTAGCGGCGGTACTCCTTTTGCCTTTTCAAGCTTGGTGATGACAATACGGCCTTCTTCCACTCTGATGGGTAGGCTAGATTGTGTCACAGGCAGATCAAGGTGCTCTATGCCGGCGACATCCCCATCTCCTGCCACGCTGATACGTCTCCAACGTATCGATAATTTCTTATGTTCCATGCCACATTATTGATGTTATCTACATGTTTTATGCACACTTTATGTCATATTCGTGCATTTTCTGGAACTAACCTATTAACAAGATGCCGAAGTGCCGATTCTTGTTTTCTGCTGTTTTTGGTTTCAGAAATCCTAGTAACGAAATATTCTCGGAATTGGACGAAATCAACGCCAGGGTCCTATTTTGCCACGAAGCTTCGGAAGACCGAAGAGGAGACGAAGTGGGGCCACGAGGTGGCCACACCCTAGGCGGCGCGGCCCCCCCCCTTGGCCGCGCGGCCCTGTGGTGTGGGCCCCTCGTGCCGCCTCCTGACCTGCACTTCCGCCTACTTAAAGCCTCCGTTGCGAAACCCCCAGAACCGAGAGCCACGATACGGAAAACCTTCCAGAGACGCCGCCGTCGCCGATCCCATCTCGGGGGATCCAGGAGATCGCCTCCGGCACCCTGCCGGAGAGGGGAATCATCTCCGGGAGGACTCTACGCCGCCATGGTCGCCTCCGGAGTGATGAGTGAGTAGTCTACCCCTGGACTATGGGTCCATAGCAGTAGCTAGATGGTTGTCTTCTCCCCATTGTGCTTCATTGTCGGATCTTGTGAGCTGCCTAACATGATCAAGATCATCTATCTGTAATTCTATATGTTGCGTTTGTTGGGATCCGATGAATAGAGAATACTTGTTATGTTGATTATCAAAGTTATGTCTATGTGTTGTTTATGATCTTGCATGCTCTCCGTTACTAGTAGATGCTCTGGCCAAGTAGATGCTTGTAACTCCAAGAGGGAGTATTTATGCTCGATAGTGGGTTCATGTCTCCGTGAATCTGGGGAAGTGACAGAAATCTCTAAGATTATGGATGTGCTGTTGCCACTAGGGATAAAACATTAGTGCTATGTTCGAGGATATAGTCACTGATTACATTACGCGCAATACTTAATGCAATTGTCTGTTGTTAGCAACTTAATACTGGAGGGGGTTCGGATGATAACCTGAAGGTGGACTTTTTAGGCATAGATGCATGCTGGATGGCGGTCTATGTACTTTGTCATAATGCCCAATTAAATCTCACTATACTCATCATAATATGTATGTGCATGGTCATGCCCTCTTTATTTGTCAATTGCCCAACTGTAATTTGTTCACCCAACATGCTGTTTATCTTATGGGAGAGACACCTCTAGTGAACTGTGGACCCCGGTCCAATTCTCTATACTGAAATACAATCTACTGCAATACTGTTCTACTATTTTCTGCAAACAATCATCTTCCACACTATACATCTAATCCTTTGTTACAGCAAGTCGGTGAGATTGACAACCTCACTGTTTCGTTGGGGCAAAGTACTTTGGTTGTGTTGTGCAGGTTCCACGTTGGCGCCGGAATCCCTGGTGTTGCGCCGCACTACATCCCGCCGCCATCAACCTTCAACGTGCTTCTTGGCTCCTCCTGGTTCGATAAACCTTGGTTTCTTTCTGAGGGAAAACTTGTTGCTGTGCGCATCATACCTTCCTCTTGGGGTTCCCAACGAACGTGTGAGTTACACGCCATCAAGCTCTTTTTCTGGCGCCGTTGCCGGGGAGATCAAGACACGCTGTGAGGGGAGTCTCCACATCCCAATCTCTTTACTTTGTTTTTGTCTTGCTTAGTTTTATTTACTACTTTGTTTGCTGCACTAAATCAAAATACAAAAAAATTAGTTGCTAGTTTTACTTTATTTGCTATCTTGTTTGTTATATCAAAAACACACAAAAATTAGTTACTTGTATTTGCTTTACTTATTTCACTATGTTTCCTTTTAATTTTACCACAAAAAACATACCGGTAGGACGTGGGTCTATAGTTGGGAGAAATAATATAGAGGAATTTTTCAACCATGTTAGTACCATTGACGATTTTGAGGATAGACACTTGGTAGACCTTGCTCCTACTTATGAAATTGCTGCTGCTGCTTTAGTTCACATGTTGGAAACTAAATTTGTTAATCTTAATCCTATAATCCAACACATGTTTCTTACACTCGGTGATATGGAAGAAGGGGAAAAGAAAGATTTTGTTTTAGAAACCCTTCTTAGAGAATTTGGTGGTATAGCAAGGGAGGCTAGAAAGGTCTTTGCTAAATTTAATATGCTTGGTTCTTATACCAATTTTGTTAGTCTCCTTGAAAAGATGGATATGGATAGAATAAAGTACACTAATAATATTAATGATGGTGGGGAGATCAAAGCACCAATACCATGTAAGCTCCTAGCGATGAATGATGCACTAGAAAATAATTATGCTTGGCTTGTTCCTGAAAATTTGTTTGATGAGAGTAGCAAGCCCAAGACTAATGAAAAGGGGGACGCTAAAACTTATGTATCTAATATACTATGCCTGGTTGAGAGAACTCCACACCCCGCTGAAGATGTACCACCCTTCGATAATACTTGATACACACTTTCTGCGCCTAGCTGAAAGGCGTTAAAGAAAAGCGCTTATGGGAGACAACCCATGGTTTTTACCTATACTACTTTGTTTTTATTTTGTGTCTTGGAAGTTGTTTACTACTGTAGCAACCTCTCCTTATCTTAGTTTAGTGTTTTGTTGTGCCAAGTAAAGTCGTTGATAGTAAAGTTCATACTAGATTTGGATTACTGCGCAGAAACAGATTTCTTTGCTGTCACGAATCTGGGCTGTTTTCTCTGTAGGTAACTCAGAAAATTATGCCAATTTACGTGAGTGATCCTCAGATATGTACGCAACTTTCATTCAATTTGATCATTTTCATTTGAGCAAGTCTGTTGCCTCGATAAAATTCGTCAATACGAACTGTTCTGTTTTGACAGATTCTGCCTTTTATTTCGCATTGCCTCTTTTGCTATGTTGGATGAATTTCTTTGATCCATTAATGTCCAGTAGCTTTATGCAATGTCCAGAAGTGTTAAGAATGATTGTGTCACCTCTGAACATGTTAATTTTTATTATCGCTAACCCTCTGATGAGTTGTTCTAAGTTTGGTGTGGAGGAAGTTTTCAAGGATCAAGAGAGGAGTATGATGCAACATGATCAAGGAGAGTGAAAGCTCTAAGCTTGGGGATGCCCCGGTGGTTCACCCCTGCATATTCTAAGAAGACTCAAGCGTCTAAGCTTGGGGATGCCCAAGGCATCCCCTTCTTCATCGACAACATTATCAGGTTCCTCCCCTGAAACTATATTTTTATTCCATCACATCTTATGTGCTTTGCTTGGAGCGTCGGTTTGTTTTTTGTTTTTTTGTTTTGTTTGAATAAAATGGATCCTAGCATTCACTTTATGGGAGAGAGACACGCTCCGCTGTAGCATATGGACAAGTATGTCCTTAGTTTCAACTCATAGTATTCATGGCGAAGTTTCTTCTTCGTTAAATTGTTATATGGTTGGAATTGGAAAATGATACATGTAGTAATTTGCTAAAATGTCTTGGGTAATGTGATACTTGGCAATTGTTGTACTCATGTTTAAACTCTTGCATCATATACTTTGCACCCATTAATGAAGAAATACATAGAGCATGCTAAAATTTGGTTTGCATATTTGGTCTCTCTAAGGTCTAGATAATTTCTAGTATTGAGTTTGAACAACAAGGAAGACGGTGTAGATTCTTATAATGTTTTCAATATGTCTTTTATGTGAGTTTTGCTGCACCGGTTCATCCTTGTGTTTGTTTCAAATAAGCCTTGCTAGCCTAAACCTTGTATCGAGAGGGATTACCTCTCATGCATCCAAAATACTTGAGCCAACCACTATGCCATTTGTGTCCACCATACCTACCTACTACATGGTATTTTCCGCCATTCCAAAGTAAATTGCTTGAGTGCTACCTTTAAAATTCCATCATTCACCTTTGCAATATATAGCTCATGGGACAAATAGCTTAAAAACTATTGTGGTATTGAATATGTACTTATGCACTTTATCTCTTATTAAGTTGCTTGTTGTGCGATAACCATGTTCACTGGGGACGCCATCAACTACTCTTTGTTGAATTTCATGTGAGTTGCTATGCATGTTCGTCTTGTCTGAAGTAAGAGCGATCTACCACCTTATGGTTAAGCATGCATATTGTTAGAGAAGAACATTGGGCCGCTAACTAAAGCCATGATCCATGGTGGAAGTTTCAGTTTTGGACATATATCCTCAATCTCATATGAGAAAATTATTAATTGTTGTTACATGCTTATGCATAAAAGAGGAGTCCATTATCTGTTGTCCATGTTGTCCCGGTATGGATGTCTAAGTTGAGAATAATCAATAGCGAGAAATCCAATGCGAGCTTTCTCCTTAGACCTTTGTACATGCGGCATAGAGGTACCCCTTTGTGACACTTGGTTAAAACATGTGCATTGTGATGATCCGGTAGTCCAAGCTAATTAGGACAAGGTGCGGGCACTATTAGTATACTATGCATGAGGCTTGCAACTTGTAAGATATAATTTACATGATACATATGCTTTATTACTACCGTTGACAAAATTGTTTCATGTTTTCAAAATCAAAGCTCTAGCACAAATATAGCAATCGATGCTTTTCCTCTATGGAGGACAATTTTTTTACTTTCAATGTTGAGTCAGTTCACCTATTTCTCTCCACCTCAAGAAGCAAACACTTGTGTGAACTGTGCATTGATTCCTACATACTTGCATATTGCACTTATTATATTACTCTATGTTGACAATTATCCATGAGATATACATGTTACAAGTTGAAAGCAACCGCTGAAACTTAATCTTCCTTTGTGTTGCTTCAATGCCTTTACTTTGAATTATTGCTTTATGAGTTAACTCTTATGCAAGACTTATTGATACTTGTCTTGAAGTACTATTCATGAAAAGTCTTTGCTATATGATTCACTTGTTTACTCATGTCATTTACATTGTTTTGATCGCTGCATTCACTACATATGCTTTACAAATAGTATGATCAAGGTTATGATGGCATGTCACTCCAGAAATTATCTTTGTTATCGTTTTACCTGCCGGACGAGCGTAACTAAGCTTGGGGATGCTGATACGTCTCCAACGTATCGATAATTTCTTATGTTCCATGCCACATTATTGATGTTATCTACATGTTTTATGCACACTTTATGTCATATTCGTGCATTTTCTGGAACTAACCTATTAACAAGATGCCGAAGTGCCAGTTGCTGTTTTCTGCTGTTTTTGGTTTCAGAAATCCTAGTAACGAAATATTCTCGGAATTGGACGAAATCAACGCCCAGGGTCCTATTTTGCCACGAAGCTTCCAGAAGACCGAAGAGGAGACGAAGTGGGGCCACGAGGTGGCCACACCCTAGGGCGGCGCGGCCCCCCCTTGGCCGCGCGGCCCTGTGGTGTGGGCCCCTCGTGCCGCCTCCTGACCTGCCCTTCCGCCTACTTAAAGCCTCCGTTGCGAAACCCCCAGTACCGAGAGCCACGATACGGAAAACCTTCCAGAGACGCCGCCGCCGCCGATCCCATCTCGGGGGATCCAGGAGATCGCCTCCGGCACCCTGCCGGAGAGGGGAATCATCTCCCGGAGGACTCTACGCCGCCATGGTCGCCTCCGGAGTGATGAGTGAGTAGTCTACCCCTGGACTATGGGTCCATAGCAGTAGCTAGATGGTTGTCTTCTCCCCATTGTGCTTCATTGTCGGATCTTGCGAGCTGCCTAACATGATCAAGATCATCTATCTGTAATTCTATATGTTGCGTTTGTTGGGATCCGATGAATAGAGAATACTTGTTATGTTGATTATCAAAGTTATGTCTATGTGTTGTTTATGATCTTGCATGCTCTCCGTTACTAGTAGATGCTCTGGCCAAGTAGATGCTTGTAACTGTTATCACCAGAATTTGACCGAGTCAGAGGTGGGCCGCGATCAAGATGAAGTTGAAGAATTTATACATGGAAGAAATACGTGAATCGGCCTTATGTACCAAGTTGGGCGAATTGCCCGTGTATCTGTAACATATTAGGATACGTGTCGGTTAGTTAGAGTTTTACCCGTGCACGGTTAGGTGCACGCCTAAATTAGAAAGTCCCCTGGACTATAAATATGTATCTAGGGTTTATGGAATAAACAACAACCAACGTTCAACCAACAAATCAATCTCGGCGCATCGCCAACTCCTTCGTCTCGAGGGTTTCTACCGGTAAGCAACATGCTGCCTAGATCGCATCTTGCGATCTAGGCAGCACAAGCTCCACGTTGTTCATGCGTTGCTCGCATGCGAAGCCTTGTTGATGGCGAGCAGCGTAGTTATCATAGATGTGTTAGGGTTAGCATAGTTCTTCGCGTAACATGCTATCGTAGTGCAACCCTTGCATGTCTAGCCGCCCTCACACCTATCTTAGGTGTGGGGGCGGCACCCCGCTTGATCATTATTTAGTAGATCTGATCCGTTACGATTGCTCCTTGTTCTACAAGGATTAGTTTAATATCTGCAATAGTTAGGCCTTACAAAGGGGTGGAGGATCCAGCGGCACGTAGGGTGTCGTTCGCTGGCCCTAAACAGGATGTTCCGGGGATCAACCTTGTGTTGGTTTTTAGGCCTTGTTTAGGATCGGCTTACGATCACCGTGCGTGGCCGCGAGGCCCAACCGTGAGTAGGATGATCCGATTATGCGGTGAAAACCCTAAATCGTCGTAGATCTCATTAGCTTTATCTTGATCAAGCAGGACCACCATATATTCGTGCACCTCGTACGAATCATGGGTGGATCGGCTCCCTGAGCCGATTCACAGGATAACCTGAGAGCCGATCGAGGCTCGTATTTAATGTTTACGTGTATGCCATGCAGGAAACTAAGCGAGGCATCTCCATCACCTTCCTGACCAGGTATAGGTCAGGTGGCACGCCCTTGCATCAGCATCGGACGTGTGACCAGAACGCTTTGCGGGCCGTCGCTCGGAGGGACCTCAGCCAGCCGCAGCTCTAGGTTGTTCCCGGCTCTACGGTGTTGCCCGTCGCTGCCCGCCGGTGGGTTTCTGACGACAACACATTCTGGCACGCTCGGTGGGACCTCAGCCAGCCGCAGCTCTAGGTTGTTCCCGGCTCTACGGTGTTGCCCGTCTCTGCCCGCCGGTGGGTTTCTGACGACAACACATTCTGGCACGCCCGGTGGGACAAGCTTCTACATCAACCACATCGCCATCTACATCTGAGATGGCGGACGGCACGCCAGTCACGTACGAGGATCTGACGGACGAGCTCAAGAAGAAGTATGACGAGATCAAAGTCATCCTCGAAGCCGACCTCATCGGCTCTTTCCATAGAACCCGTTCACATGGCATCAGGTGGAAGGGGTTCTCGCCTAATGGTGCACTGGATGGGATAGACCTCTCTGCCCCGTCGGAAGAACGCACCAGGTCCCTGCGGCAGGAGATCAACTACCTAGTGGCTCACTCGCTACACCGCCACTCTGAGAACCTGGTCAACACGTTGGAGCGTGTCGCTCTTCGCGTGATCCAGGAGATCATGAGGCACCAGTACTCGCCGTCAGGACCAGTCTCGGGACGCATCAAGGAGAGTTGCCACTCCAGTCCCGTCCACCGCTGCCATATGCGTTGGCAGCACCAGAAGTGCCGGCTACACCGGCATTCGTCGTCTACAAGATCGGTGGTGACCCTAGTGACTACCAGTTCTTGCCCGAGGCGCCTAAGGAGGTCCCTCACGGGTACACGTGCACGTATGTGCGATCGTGGCTGGCGGGCACTCACAAACCAGGCCACGACATCGGGGACTCTGGGAAAACAGAGGGACGTCGGCGACAGAGCTTGAGAAGCGACGTGGCTAACTAAGTACGCCACCCCGACGAACCTCCAGAGCTCAGCTCCTGCAGCTTGGCTCGAGCTGGAAAAGCAAACATGGCTGGCTAAGTACGCCACCCCGGCGAATCTTCGTAATTCAACTCCTGCAGCCAGCCACGGCGGATCAGATCGGTACCATACCGAGAGACCAGTTCGGCATGGTGCCGAAAGAAGGGCCATCGGCTATTCCAAGCCGTACCCGACGACTACGAGATGATCCCGCTACCACCTAAATATCGGCTCCCTGACTTCTCCAAATTCAGTGGATCAGATGGTTCCAGCTCCATCGAGCACGTGGGCCGATATTTGGCGCAACTAGGACCGGCTTCAGTGTCGGATCAACTACGCGTGAGGCTCTTCTCACAGTCCCTCACGGGATCGGCTTTCGGATGGTACACCTCTTTGCCACCAGACTCCATCCGGACTTGGAAGCAGTTGGAAGAGCAGTTCCATATGCAGTACCATTCAGAGGCTTCCGAGTCTGGCATTGCCGATCTAGCACAACTACGTCAGAAGCGTGGAGAAACTGTGACAGAATACATCCAGCGCTTCAGGAATCTTAGGAACCGATGTTATTCGGTTCGTATAACTGAAAAAGAAGCAGTCGAGTTGGCAGTAGCAGGCCTTGCAACGCAGCTCAAGGACATGGCCTCCCAAGCAGATTATCCCTCACTGGCGCACATGGTTCAGAAACTATCGGCATATGAACAGCGCCACCCGGACCTGTACCAAGACAAGTTCAAGCGTGCAGTAGTCCTGGTCGATGCAGAGGAAGACGAAGTTCCTGCGGGAGACCAAGAGGTAGCAGTGGCTGAATGGACTCGGGGAGGAACCCCCGTATCCTGCAAATGGGTAAAGCCACCAGGCCCGCCCAGGGGATTTGATTTTGACGTGACCAAGACCGAGCAAATCTTCGACCTCCTGCTCAAGGAGAAGCAGTTGACGATTCCTGAAGGTCTCAAATTCCCCACGGTGCAAGAGCTGAACGGAAAGCCATACTGCAAATGGCACAACTCGCTCTCCCATGCCACCAACGACTGCAGGGTATGGCGTCAGCACATCCAAGCGGCGATAGAAAAAGGGCGTCTAATTTTCAACCAATACGCCATGAAGGTCGACACCCAGCCCTTCCCCGCCGTTAACATGGTAGAGTGCACTTACCCTGAAGGTTGCCAGCCAGGATCCTCATTCAGCATCAACATGGTAGGACCTGGGAACCACTCTGGCAAGGATGGAGACGAGGGCAGCTGCTCTCATAGCAAGGACACAGAAGAGGCCGCTCCACGCGATCGGCTCCGTCATGATGGCAAGCGCTACGTCACAGAGGGAGAAGTGAAGAACATGAGATATCAAAGACCCCTCTCTGATCACCTCCTCAACAAGTATGTGAGTCAGTATGACCAACGCCGACGATCCAGCGATGATGATGAGAGAGACTGCCCGGCTAGAGAAGCCGAGAAGACATCGTCGGCACGATCGCGATGAGGAGGAGCACGAGCGCCGTGCCACGGAAAAATCAAGGGAGCAAGACAACAACGACAGCACCGGGACTGCCCCTTCTTCGAGACAACTGTTTGGGATTCGGGAATGAGCCGATTGCCCACAATCGGCAATTGCCCAGAATGCAACCAGAAGAAGAAGGAGGCAGCCAACGTGTCTGTGTTCAAGCGCTTAGGGCCTCTCCCGCCACAAAGCAAACGCGCTGAGTCCCCTCGCTGGGCAGATCTCGAGGATTCAGAAGACGAGGGACAAGAAGAGGAAGAAGACAGGTACCACCGTCCAAGGTGGTGCCCTGATGGACTCAGCCGTTCACAAAAGCGCAGGGTTCAGCGATTGCGCGGCCTGGAGGAAGCCGAGAGGTTATACTTGCATACGTTAAGGAAGGCACGACCTGATCTGGCTGCGAAAGTTCAGCGAACCCTGGACGAAGAGGGTCGTCCACGGAAAATGGAGTGCCGCCCCAAACAAAGGAAAGCCGATGATGAAACATCGGCTGGCACAAACATGGTGCTCGTCCTTCCGACGGAGCTTAGTGCTCCAAGATTCTACGATGCACTCAAGGTGGACGACAGCAGGCGCATCAAGTCAGAGGTTGGGCTGGTTTTATCCACCAGCCTGACCGAGTAGCAAGAACAAACCGATGAGCGAACGGGGCGAGGCTGATCCTTGTGATCGGCCTCAAAAAATTATGAAGGAGCATTATAAAACCTTCAGTCAACACTTCAATAGATATGGAGGCCGATTCCAGCGATCGGCCAAAATTATCCTCACCACATGTTCTGCTTATGTTCGTCCTTGATCCTATCAGGAGCTGACGTGCGAATTACAGAGCCGATATCTGCCATTCCCTGACAGATTCGGCTCGGGGGGGCACCTAAACACGATGAACATGGGAACAGGTGCAGGAGGACATGGGTGCGGCAAAATATTGGGGCCAATAGGAGAAAATCAGCCAGTAGAAAAAAAAATTCATAACAGACAGCCGATGCAAGGGCATCGACTTTAGAATTATACGAGGATTTTCACCAAGGGGATCTCCACCAAGTCTAGTTCAGCTATCGAGGATTTCCAACCTTTGATACTAGTTTAGCCGTGTTGACAGAAGGGATATATCGGCTTTCTAAAGGAGAAAGGTGATCGGCTTTGGCGCATCTTCTCTGATATTCTCGCCTCGAGTAAGGCTCGGGGGGCAGCAGGTCTGGTAGACGCT
This sequence comes from Lolium perenne, assembly GCF_019359855.2. Lineage (NCBI taxonomy): Eukaryota > Viridiplantae > Streptophyta > Magnoliopsida > Poales > Poaceae > Lolium > Lolium perenne. The sequence continues at coordinate 317,100,495 of NC_067247.2, forward strand.
CTGTTCATGAGCCGATTGGGGTACCATCGGCTGATCTTTCGTCGCAGACTTCTTCACAGATGATGAGTGTTAAAGAAGACCATTAGGTTTGGTTGGAGGAATTCAAAGACCTCCCTGAAGGTTCTATATTATCCACCAGATTTCAAGATCATCGGTTGAAGAATGGAGGGGTGAATTTTTAAAGGACTGATGCATTGCTATCGGCTCATTACGCATTGGCAAAGGGGACAAATCGGCAAGGTCAGTAGAAGAGGAAATCGGCTAAATTGAACTCAAAGGAAATCGGCAAGATCAAATTGGGGAAAAGTTCTTCATTGATAGATTTCTTACATAAAGAGCTGATTGCTCTCAAAAGGAGGTACTAGGGGATACATTGCCCCATCTACTACTACTGGTCCTATGCTAGAGGTCCTATCTACGGGCCGTCGCTGCCCTCGTCGTCGCCGTCGTCGCCGCTGTTGGCGCTGCTCCCGGCGGGCTCGTCGTCGCTCCAATGGCCGCCGACCGGGCCTTCATCGTCCTCGTCCTCTTCGTCAGCGTCGTCGTCGTCGCTGTCGAAGTCGCTGAGGTTCCCCGGCCAGGGGCAGAACCGCTTGGCCGGCGGCTCGTCGGAGGAGGTGTCGTCCTCCTCCTCCTCCTCTTCTTCCTCCTCCACCTCCTCGGGAGAGGTGAAGTCGCAGGAGAAGCGGTCGTCGTCGCTCTCCTCCTCCGTTTCTCCGCTGGCGAGGAAGCGGAGGTCGCTCTCCCCGTCGGTCAGGGACTTGTCATCCTCCGACCAGATGGAGAAGTCATGGCTAGACTCCTCCCCGGCCTCAATGGCGCGGCGGGTGTTGGCTGCGTGGACCTCCGCCGGGTTCGGCTCCGGCGTCGGCTCGCGAGAGGAAGAGGACGGGATGGAGAGATCCGATGAAGCAGAGGAGGAAGAAGACATGGTGGCACAGGAGGGCTTTTGGAGTGCTAGTGCGAAGAAGATACGGAAATAAACTGTGCGGAGCGGTTAAAAGGGGATATAGTGGAAATTCAATGTCACAGCAGTTTCCGAGGAAGTGGTGCCTAAAAGAAAAAAAAAATTAACTGCCAGGTCACGCGGAGAAGTTGAGAAGGCAAGGCATCATGATGACGGATACTGCGACGGTTCTGCCACGACATGACCCGACGAAGAAAAGCAGAGTGATTTTGGAATTACCAATTCCAAAACCAGGGGGGCATGTGTTATCACCAGAATTTGACCGAGTCAGAGGTGGGCCGCGATCAAGATGAAGTTGAAGAATTTATACATGGAAGAAATACGTGAATCGGCCTTATGTACCAAGTTGGGCGAATTGCCCGTGTATCTGTAACATATTAGGATACGTGTCGGTTAGTTAGAGTTTTACCCGTGCACGGTTAGGTGCACGCCTAAATTAGAAAGTCCCCTGGACTATAAATATGTATCTAGGGTTTATGGAATAAACAACAACCAACGTTCAACCAACAAATCAATCTCGGCGCATCGCCAACTCCTTCGTCTCGAGGGTTTCTACCGGTAAGCAACATGCTGCCTAGATCGCAAGATCACAAGCTCCATGTTGTTCATGCGTTGCTCGTACTGAAGCCTTGTTGATGGCGAGCAGCGTAGTTATCATAGATGTGTTAGGGTTAGCATAGTTCTTCGCGTAACATGCTATCGTAGTGCAACCCTTGCATGTCTAGCCGCCCTCACACCTATCTTAGGTGTGGGGGCGGCACCCCGCTTGATCATTATTTAGTAGATCTGATCCGTTACGATTGCTCCTTGTTCTACAAGGATTAGTTTAATATCTGCAATAGTTAGGCCTTACAAAGGGGTGGAGGATCCAGCGGCACGTAGGGTGTCGTTCGCTGGCCCTAAACAGGATGTTCCGGGGATCAACCTTGTGTTGGTTTTTAGGCCTTGTTTAGGATCGGCTTACGATCACCGTGCGTGGCCGCGAGGCCCAACCGTGAGTAGGATGATCCGATTATGCGGTGAAAACCCTAAATCGTCGTAGATCTCATTAGCTTTATCTTGATCAAGCAGGACCACCATATATTCGTGCACCTCGTACGAATCATGGGTGGATCGGCTCCCTGAGCCGATTCACAGGATAACCTGAGAGCCGATCGAGGCTCGTATTTAATGTTTACGTGTATGCCATGCAGGAAACTAAGCGAGGCATCTCCATCACCTTCCTGACCAGGTATAGGTCAGGTGGCACGCCCTTGCATCAGCATCGTACGTGTGACCAGAACGCTTTGCGGGCCGTCGCTCGGAGGGACCTCAGCCAGCCGCAGCTCTAGGTTGTTCCCGGCTCTACGGTGTTGCCCGTCGCTGCCCGCCGGTGGGTTTCTGACGACAACAGTAACTCCAAGAGGGAGTATTTATGCTCGATAGTGGGTTCATGTCTCCGTGAATCTGGGGAAGTGACAGAAATCTCTAAGATTATGGATGTGCTGTTGCCACTAGGGATAAAACATTAGTGCTATGTTCGAGGATATAGTCACTGATTACATTACACGCAATACTTAATGCAATTGTCTGTTGTTAGCAACTTAATACTGGAGGGGGTTCGGATGATAACCTGAAGGTGGACTTTTTAGGCATAGATGCATGCTGGATGGCGGTCTATGTACTTTGTCGTAATGCCCAATTAAATCTCACTATACTCATCATAATATGTATGTGCATGGTCATGCCCTCTTTATTTGTCAATTGCCCAACTGTAATTTGTTCACCCAACATGCTGTTTATCTTATGGGAGAGACACCTCTAGTGAACTGTGGACCCCGGTCCAATTCTCTATCTTGAAATACAATCTCTTGCAATCTTGTTCTCTTTGTTTTCTGCAAACAATCATCTTCCACACTATACATCTAATCCTTTGTTACAGCAAGCCGGTGAGATTGACAACCTCACTGTTTCGTTGGGGCAAAGTACTTTGGTTGTGTTGTGCAGGTTCCACGTTGGCGCCGGAATCCCTGGTGTTGCGCCGCACTACATCCCGCCGCCATCAACCTTCAACGTGCTTCTTGGCTCCTCCTGGTTCGATAAACCTTGGTTTCTTTCTGAGGGAAAACTTGCTGCTGTGCGCATCATACCTTCCTCTTGGGGTTCCCAATGAACGTGTGAGTTACACGCCATCACACGCTGGGAAAGAATGTCTCCTCTATGAGTCTTACACGCACCTCTTGGGGGAATCCCCCCTGTTTGGTGCAGTCACCCTAGCTAGAGTGTGGCTTGGCCCATCCCTGGGCTAGCTGAGTTGGAGGCTCCTTTCATGATCTAGGAGGTCAAAACTGTAGTTTGGGCAATGTGTGTCTACAACAGCCCAAGCCCCGATGGATTTGGTCCATCTTTTTTTTCCGTTGCTTCTAGGATACAGTGTGACCGTGTCCCCCGACCTCATGTCCTTCCTAGACGAGTTCTACCACGGGCGTGCGCCGCTGGATAGGCTGAATCTTGCTTTCATTACATTGCTCCCGAAGATAGACGCCATGGTCAACGTGGATGGATTCCGCCCCATATCGTTGCAGAACTGCATGGTTAAGATGGTCACGAAGATCCTTGCAACACTCCTCTAGAAGTTCATCGAGCTGTTTGTTGCATATGAGCAAATAGGGTTCATCGGGGGCGGTACATTCATGGACGGGTTCTTGTACAATGCTGACCTCGTCCACAACAACCGTTTCCGCAGCGTCCCTGTTGTGGCTCTGAAGCTCAACTTCCGCAAAGCCTTTGACTATGTTAATTGAGAGGCTCTAGACAGAATCACCCACGCCCGAGGTTTTGGCAACCGATGGTGTGGCTGGATTAGGGCCATGCTCAAGACCGGCAAGGCGACAATGTTTCTGAATGGTGCTGTGGGGCGATGGATCAAATGCCGGAATGATCAACGCCAGGGTGACCCCTTGTCCCCATAATTATTCCTCATTTTTTCCGACATGTTACGTAGAATGATCCTCGAGGACACGAATCCGCAGCGCCTTCTGCACCCACTTGTTGTCGACCTGCCCTCCCCCATCGTGCAGTATGCAGAAGCTACATTTATCCTCGTGTGTGTGGACTCCCTACAGGCATGTCTCTAAGGGGTCATCCTGCATGATTTCTCAGCCGCGACCGGATCGGCCATCAACTTCCACAAGAACACGTTGTACCCATAGCCCATAGGCGTGCCGGAGAGAAAGGTTTTGCCATGTGTCGTCCTTCCCCCAGACATATCTGAGCCTCCCGCTCTTCCATCAAAAGCCACATGTTTCTGCATTGGACATCCTCGCCATGAAGATTGAGTGATGCATCCCACCCTGGCAAATTCACCCAACTTCATTGGGAGCCAGGCTCACTCTTTCGACATCGGTGCTCTCGGTGTTGCCAGCTTTCTCCATCTCAGTGTTGTCCCTGTCTAAGGCGATCATCACCAAGATGGACCGACCTCGGCGTGGGATGCTCTGGAGCATGATGAGAAGTGCTCGGGGGGATCTTGTCAAGTGTCGTGGGAGGTGGTGTGCCGCTTGCGATCTGAGAGGGGTTCGGGCGTCATCGACCTCACCCCCACAACACGTGCCTTATGCTATGTTCCCGCACCAACCACCACGTCATGGGTTGTCTTCGTCCACTTGATCCCCGTGTACCGAGTGATCACCACGGTCCATGTGGGGCATGAAGATCCATCAACCTGCAGGGAGACAGCTGGACTTCTCTTTGTGTGCTCTCCGTGTCCTTGACAGCTGCCTATTCACACATGGTGAGGCCCACTAGGGCGGTTGCGAGCTCAGACCAGGTTCTCCACATGCACACAAGCCAAATCAGGATGGCTACGGTTGAACTCGAGTTGTCAATCGCGCTTTAGAAGCCAATGAAGAGAACTCCTTGGCATGGGAAGACAACACTGATTTGTGACGGGTTTGGTGTATTGAATGTTGAAGATCTCTCTTGGGCCGTGTTACGCCCCTTCGCGGCCTAAACTAGGATGTCTTTGCTTTCCTTAGGATGAAGGTGTTAGTGTGGATTCCTAGACATGGGAGAACACGCATGCGCGCCTTATTGCGACATATTGGCTGCCTTGATACGTCCTCCTGCCCTTTCTAACCATATCAGCCGAGATAATCGCCCACCTCTTCTTCACCTTCCCTTGCCCGCGCTTGGTTTGGCGTCATGTTCGGGGGCCGCGCTGCGATCCCCATCTCTACCGACGATGATTGGGATGCGCTGCACCAAAACCAGTCGTCCTAGAGCACCCCCATTCGCAGCATCGTCCACTCGCGGGTGCTCTGGGCGATTTGAAACCTCACCTTGGCCTCCATCCTCAAGGAGATCGATGATCATCTCTAGATGTGGAGTGTTCGAGTGCCTTAGCGTGTGAGATACGATGCCTTATGGCAGTGGTGTGTGACTTTCCCTATTTGTTCGTGGCTCATTTCTCTTCCCCCCATGTTGTGTAACTCCCTGGTCTCCCCATACCCACTTGTACCCTTCAGGAAAGCATTAATGAAATTTTTAGGTGGCCATTTCGCCCCCCGTTCTCCGCTAAATAAATTTTTAGATTAAAAGAAGCGCTGGGGTTTTTTTTCTTGTGAAATGTCTTTACTAATTTTTTGATGTCTAGGAAGTTATCGTCAATGCTTCTATTATTGTTGAATACACTTAGGGCATTGGAATCGAGGTCATTCATAAGCGGCCCAGGGTTAGGAGCAAGAATAATTTGAATATTTTTTTGCTATTGTGTGGAGTAGGCCAACGGGGCTAAAATCGGTGATTTCCTCTGTGTCTTCTTTTTTCGCAATAGAGGAATGTTGGCCAAGCAGAACCAATGAATATTTGCCACATAAAGGCCTCCAAATTGGTTGGTTACATGCATGATGTCGCTTCATTCCCTTTATTCTCTTGAAGAAGACGTCGGTAAAGCCATCCGGCCCATGGAGGCTTAGCTTAGGACATTTGATAAAACACCTTTTTCCAGCTCCTCCTTTTTAGATAGGGGGCTCGAGCCCGACTAATACCTTCGATCCGGATTACGGATTGTATTATGATAAGCTTTTTCCCTAGTAGACCTAGGTTTAATCGAACCTTGGGAAGCACTGCTAAAATTGTGTAAAGGAAATGTCTACAAGACTACTAGTTTATTTTATTTTATGTTTAACAGACCTTTCTAGTTTACTTTTAAGGGGGTTGTGTTTAATGATGGAAATATGCCAGGGTTAAGGTTTCTCATGCAGCTATGCATATATATATATATAATTGAAGCGTATATGTGTAACAAACAAAATAGAGATAAGAGATTTGTGAGTAGCACATCAGTAAATACTCTTGCCCCTAAAGCCAGGGGTGAAAAGAGCCTCTTGTTCCAACCACTGTCCTCATAGCCGTGAGCAACAACAGTTATTAAGCATATGAAAACAAACCAAAGCATTAAGCTAGATGATTATCCATGATCCCGAATGAATCACTAAACATGTATAGTTACTTTCCTATTTCTGTCACTGAGGTTTTGCGGTAGCACGCCGTTCTCCACGTACTCATCCCACCTCTTCCCTTGATCAATCCAAATGATATGAGTACATGTAGATCATCGAAACGAGGCAAAGAGACAAGGATACAAGATTGCAAAACTCCTATTAAATCCTTACACATATAATAAGATTAGATGAACATAAACGCTACAAGGATTCACCCCAACCCACAACCCGTGAGGAAGATCAATAACAAAGATAAAAATCATTGTGGCAAATACTTAGATTGAAATCACAATATTCTTACAATGGTCGCTAATTCTCAAGGAGATCTTTATTACAATGGTGATGGCAATGGCTATGGAGGAGATTAGAGATGGAATTGATGAACTATTGTGGTGGATCTCCTTTGATGTGGTGTAGATGGATCTGATGGATGGCGGATCTATTTGGTGACGAATGACTCTCTTTTTGGCGTCGGGTCCTTGACGAAACTTATAGGGTTTGACCTCAGGAAGGCTGCGGCACATGGTACGGGTGGACGGTACGGGAGGGGCTTACCCTTACCGTTGCCCGTTAAAATCCCTGGAACTGCCTCTTCGAGCGTAGTCAACTTTGCCATACTCCTGACGCGATTTTCTTCAGTAATTGCAGGTCCATTTGTCATTATGATGTGATTTCCTGCACATCATCCAAAAATAGAAGAGATTGCACATCTTTGCATTAATTAGTCATTAGTGGCAAGTTGAGAGGTAAACTTAGTAAATTTCTTGACTTAGCTAAGGGTTTAAATGCGAGAAAAAGTGGTGTATTTCATAGCCATCAACTTCCCCAAGTTTAAACTTGATCGTCCTCGACTAAGAAACAAAGAACCATAAGGAACTTAGCGTTTAAAACAAAATAACGAGAAAGCAAAATCACTTACAAGTGGTAGCCTTATGAGTCCAACACTTCTTCCATTTGAAAGCTTAGCATAGTTAGAGAAGTGCCAAGAATATAATACAAGCATCGGTAACTCGAGACAATAAAAATAAAAATTATAAGTATGAATAACTAGTTGTGTAAACAATCACTCTAGCTCAAGTAGTTAACTCTCAGTTTTCCAAGGAACACTGGAAGTTTATTATCATCAAAATTAAGTATGAGCATTCTTGTCAAAAGAGGTATAAGCAATGAAGTATCTTAATTACGCCCACATCAATTGATCAAGGATATCAAAATGCTTACTATCTAGTCATTATATTTCAAGAATATTCATCTAGTAGTAGCGAGTCCATGCCAAGACTTGATAAGTGATACTTTTGGATTCCTTTGATAGTTCCAAACAAGAGTCATGAATGACCTTTTTAGTAAAATTTGCAACACTCAAGGAGTTAGTAGTACGCACGATTAGCTAGCTACCCGCACCTTCAACTCATAGCGGAAATTGGGATTTATACCTCAAATCGTTCATAAGCTAGTGGAGTTGCTAGCATCCTAAAAGTGTGCACAACAATTTGTAGACACACTTAAAGCAATATCATACTTTGATTCAGAACATTACAGCTTGGTATGCGTCTGAGATACCACTAGGTTTCAATTCTATCAACAACTCATATCAAGAGTGCTATCAAGTAAATCCCAACATCTATGGAGTTAAGTATCTTCAAAGTCAAATCCTTAAGATAATCGGTCATCATATAAGTCATAATTTTAGACTTTTTCTTGTTGTACTTGTTTGGCAATATTATTTCTAAGGCAAGAATCGGTTAACTAAATGAACTAGAGTATTCACAATTAATTAAACATTCAAATAAAAACTCTACTCCAATTGCTTCAAATCACTCCCACTAATACCATATCTTAAAAAGTCTACTGACTAGCATAAACAATTTCAAACTTCGAAAGTGGGACACATAAGACATACGTCTTGTAGGCGACTTCATATTTCTCTTCCTTATGATGTGTAGCTTCAAAGCTCTTGGTAAATCTCTCTCATTAATAACATCAAAGCAAAGAGGCAATTGCAAATCAGATTTTTCAAGAACAAGGATAAAAGGAAAAACCTTTTTGTATTTTTGTTCTGGTCCTTGGGGTTCTCGTTCAACTTCTTCTTCTCCTTCGGGTACATCTTGTTGTTGGGGTATATTTTCCTCAACCTGCGCATCATAATGCAAACTCACATCCTCGAGAGAGAATAGACCATTAGGTAGAGGGGCAGCGATCAAGTGATCAGCTCCTGGTATGTTAAAGTAATATCTACCATCTATCTATCTAACCATACCACATGCATTCAGAGTAGTAAAACAAAGATAGCGAGGGCCTTCCAATGCTCGTAAATTACTTACATTGATGTTAAGTCCTCTTGCCAAGATGGTGATGACTCCACCTCCACATATGGGGCCCCGAGCTTCAAGTGCTTGGTGGTTCAGGTAGAGGATGAGAAGAGTGCCCAAGTTTGGACGGATGTTGCTGTTTGGGAACACAGCCTTTGCAAGGATCATCATTCAAGATGCAAGTGGACACGTCCGTGGAGTCCGTTACGTGTACCGTATGAGCCGCGTAGGCTAATTTCTTTGTCCGTGGAATCCGCTTAAGCACATTCAGCTGCTCGCTGAGTCCGCTGGACAATACGGACATGCCGAACCAGTTACGAACCAGAGACGGAAGCAGACCTCTCCCGTTCGATTTTTTCCTCCTTCTCCTCAATTTTCCACACCACCACCGCCCTCCCCATTCTCTGCTCGATTCTTCCCCACCTCCGCCGGATTCTTCTCCTTCTTAACCGCCACGCCCATCTTTGTCCGTAAGCCGTATCGAAAAGAGAGCCGGGATAGCGCAGCGCAGGCGTAGAAGGGAGGCACTGGTCGGCGACGAGCGGGGCGGAGGAAGGTCACGAGCGGGGCGGAGGGTGGCGGCGACGAGCGGGGCGGAGGGCGTGGCGGCGTCCCCAATCTACTGCAGTCTGTTCCTTTGTATGAGCTGCGGATGTTTTTTTCCTAGCAGGATACACGGCCCTAGCAGGCTGCGCGGCCAATGTCCGTCAGTCCATGCAGATGATACGGCCCGTCCGCGACGTCGTTTGGGCTATTTATACGGACGTGGACTCACGGACTCACGGACGTCCGTGTCCACCTGCAACCTGAATCAGCATGTCATCTTCATTGAGTCTTGTGAAATCACCACGTGCCTGCAAGGTGTTAGCAATAGCATAGTACAAATAGCGAATAGCAGGGCACTCAGTATAATTTTCATGGGGGAGTGATGCGTGCAGTTAACACACGTCCGTTGGGAACCCCAAGAGGAAGGTGTGATGCGTACAGTAGCAAGTTTTCCCTCAGTAAGAAACCAAGGTTTATCGAACCAGTAGGAGTCAAGGATCACGTGAAGGTCGTTGGTGACGGAGTGTAGTGCGGCGCAACACCAGGGATTTCAGCGCCAACGTGGAACATGCACAACACAATCAAAGTACTTTGCCCCAACGTAACAGTGAGGTTGTCAATCTCACCGGCTTGCTGTAAACAAAGGATTAATTGTATAGTGTGGAAGATGATGTTTGTTTGCGAAGATCAGTAAAGAACAATTGCAGTAGATTGTATTTCAGATGTAAAGAATGGACCGGGGTCCACAGTTCACTAGTGGTGTCTCTCCCATAAGATAAATAGCATGTTGGGTGAACGAATTACAGTTGAGCAATTGACAAATAAAGAAGGCATAACAATGCACATACATATATCATGATGAGTACTATGAGATTAAATCAGGGCATTACGACAAAGTACATAGACCGCTATCCACCATACATCTATGCCTAAAAAGTCCATTTTCAGGTTATCATCCGAACCCCTTCCGGTATTAAGTTGCAAACAATAGACAATTGCATTAAGTATGGTGCGTAATGTAATCAACACAAATATCCTTAGACAAAGCATTGATGTTTTATCCCTAGTGGCAACAACACATCCACAACCTTAGAACTTTCTGTCACTGTCCCAGATTCAATGGAGGCATGAACCCACTATTGAGCATAAATACTCCCTCTTGGAGTTACAAGTATCAACTTGGCCAGAGCCTCTACTAGCAACGGAGAGCATGCAAGAAAATAAACAACATATATGATAGATTGATAATCAACTTGACATAGTATTCAATATTCATTGGATCCCAACAAACACAACATGTAGCATTACAAATAGATGATCTTGATCATGATAGACAGCTCACAAGATCTAATATGATAGCACAATGAGGAGAAGACAACCATCTAGCTACTGCTATGGACCCATAGTCCAGGGGTGAACTACTCACACATCGATCCGGAGGCGATCATGGCGATGAAGAGCCCTCCGGGAGATGATTCCCCTCTCCGGCAGGGTGCCGGAGGCGATCTCCTGAATCCCCCGAGATGGGATTGGCGGCGGCGGCGTCTCTGGAAGGTTTTCCGTATCGTGGCTCTCGGTACAGAGGGTTTCGCGACGAAGGTTTTAAGTAGGCGGAAGGGCGGAGTCGGAGGGCTGACAGGGGCCCCACACGCTAGGGCGGCGCGGCCCCACCCTTGGCCGCGCGGTGCTAGTGTGGCGGCGCCTCGTCGCCCCACTTCGTGATCCCTTCGGTCTTCTGGAAGCTTCGTGGAAAAATAAGACCCTTGGTGTTGATTTCGTCCAATTCCGAGAATATTTGCTTTGTAGGATTTCTGAAACCAAAACAGCAGAAAACAGCAACTGGCTCTTCGGCATCTCGTCAATAGGTTAGTGCCGGAAAATGCATAAATATGACATAAAGTGTGTATAAAACATATGAGTATCATCATAAAAGTAGCATGGAACATAAGAAATTATAGATACGTTTGAGACGTATCAAGCATCCCCAAGCTTAGTTCCTACTCGCCCTCGAGTAGGTAAACGATAACAAGGATAATTTCTGAAGTGACATGCTATCATAATCTTGATCAATACTATTGTAAAGCACATGAGATGAATGCAGCGATTCGAAGCAATGATGAAGACAATGAGTAAACAACTGAATCATATAGCAAAGAATTTTCATGAATAATACTTTCAAGACAAGCATCAATAAGACTTGCATAAGAGTTACTCATAAAGCAATAAATTCTTAGTAGAAAGCTTTAAAACAACACAAAGAAAGATATAAGTTTCAGCGGTTGCTTTCAACTTCAACATGTTTATCTCATGGATAATTGTCAACACAAAGTAATATAACAAGTGCAATAGGTAAACATGTAGGAATCAATGCACACAGTTTACAAAAGTGTTTGCTTCTGAGATAGAAAGAATAGGTAAACTGACTCAACAATAAAGTAGAAGAATGGCCCTTCGCAGAGGGAAGCATGGATTACTATTTTTGTGCTAGAGCTTTTCATTTTGAAAACATAGAAACAATTTTGTCAACGGTAGTAATAAATCATATGTGTTATGTATAAGACATCCTATAAGTTGCAAGCTTCATGCATAGAATACTAATAGTGCTCGCACCTTGTCCTAATTAGCTTGGACTAGGAAACTTGCCCGTGCGTTGCACCGGGAGTGCAAATTTAACTTTTACTAAAAAACTTCACGCCCTGAATTTGTGGACATGAAAAGCTTCCGCGAGAAGCGAGAACCCAATTTTCCATACTTCGTAGCATTTGCATCTCTCATTATAGCAAACGAATCTTGTATTTATGTTAGCATGAAGAGGGTTCCACGGTGTCTATGGTTTCGGTAGAATTGATTCAAAACCCTGTTGACATTAATTTCTGTAAGGATGTATTATCTGGTATCTGACACTAAACACAATGTTGTTGCTTGTACTGATGTGCTTTGAAGGAAGCAACAGGCCATCTTATCAGTTTGGTTCAGCTTTTATGCACCTGAACTTTGTATAATCTTCAGTTTGTACGGATGCCTTAACTTGTATACAATCTACGACCCCTATAACTCATATACCTTGAAGTAGAAGTAACGGGTCTGATTTATTTTTCTGTTTGCTTTTTTCTCCATTGCAAATTGTCTTGAAGTAGTGAAGCTCAAGTTAAAGTAGTTCCACAGTGGAGACGTTGCTAAATATCTGAGAGTATGTTGTGTGTGGTCTTGAATCAATGATCAGTTTTTTTTTTTGTGTGGAGCAGAATCATCGATGGACAGCTTAATCCGATGAGAATTAACAAAGCCAAAGCGATGATGCCGCGATATTAGGCCCGTGCGCCACGCCTGCCCCTTCATAGCCGCAGTTTTCCCCACGCTAGAACACCACCTATCTTCTTTCTTTCTGTGTCTTTAATCAACCCTACGCACACCGCACACCTAACCAGACTACAAAATCATTCGATCGATTCTCCAAGAAAAAATCCCATCGATCCCCCAATCATCTAGCTTCCAAAGGAGAGAAATCCGACAGCGGTCGCGAATCGTTTCTTCAGCAGCCGAAGATCTCCGACTGAATCTGGATGGCATCCAGCGATGGTGGGATCGTCCCCGAGCTAGCAGGACAAGGGCGCACATCCCACGCGGGGTGAGCCGGAAGCAGCGTCGAGGCTACTCGGGCGTGACGTAGCCTTCGGCACGCGGCCACTCCGGCGAGCGGCGACTCGAACCGCTCTATTCGGTGTTGCTGCTTGTGCGTCTGTGCTTGTGCAACCTGTGCTGAGTATTACGCATCGCAGGCTTCCGTCGATCCGAGACTTCCGTTGCCAATAGAACAGCTCTCCGTCGAGTTTGTGCATTTGATGGGATTGTTTGTTGGATTTATGTGGAAATCAACCTGGAGGAGTCGGGGCGTCGGGCTATATGTAGTTTTTTTCCGGGAGCAATCGAATTTGTACCGAACAAGCGTGGTCTGCGCGGACGCGGAGGTGAGAGGGACGCGTTCTCATGGCAGAGTCCGTGTGCTGCACGGGCGCGATGAAGGAAAGGAAAGAGAAGAAGTTCTAGGTCGATAGCACAAAGCGAAAACCAGCGAGGACCGTGGGTTGATTACAACGATTATGGACCCGTCCAACATGGAGCCATGGAGGTGCGGACCGAAGAAACCCAGACCCAGGCCCATGAAGGGCGACCGCATGAAGGGCGACCGACCGACGGGAGACTGGATTTCACGTACAGAACGTTTTTAACGAAGCGTTTTTTTTATGATTTACCGGTGGCAGGACATGTAATTAGGACGAAAATTCAGGGTAAAAATAGACGGACGAACAAGAAATCTTATTTTCTTTATTATTAGGTATAGATTAACACGGATTATCATTGCATAGCATATGTTTCAACCAAGTGTCACAAAGGGGTACCTCTATGCCGCCTGTACAGAGGTCTAAGGAGAAAGTTCGCATTGGATTTCTCGCTTTTGATTATTCTCAACTTAGACATCCATACCGAGACAACATAGACAACAGATAATGGACTCCTCTTTTAATGCATAAGCATTTAACAACAGATAAAATTCTCATAAGAGATTGAGGATTTGTGTCCAAACTGAAACTTCCACCATGATTCATGGCTTTAGTTAGCGGCCCAATGTTCTTCTCTAACAATATGCATACTCAAACCATTTGATCATGAAAATCGCCCTTACTTCAGACAAGACGAACATGCATAGCATCTCACATGATATTCAACAAAGGTGTAAAATTTGATGGCGTTCCCAGAAACATGGTTACCGCTCAACAAGCAACTTATTAAGAAATAAGATACATAAGTACATATTCATCACCACAATAGTTTTTAAGGCTATTTTCCCATGAGCTATGTATTGTAAAGGAAAAGAATAGAATTTTAAAGGTAGCACTCAAGTAATTTACTTTGGAATGGCAGAGAAAATACCATGTAGTAGGTAGGTATGGTGGACACAAATGGCATAGTTTTTGGCTCAAGGATTTGGATGCACGAGAAGAATTCCTCTCAATACAAGGCTAGGCTAGCAAGGTTGTTTGAAGCAAACTCAAGTATAAAACGGTACAGCAAGACTCACATATGAACATATTGTAAGCATTATAAGACTTTACATCGTCTCCTTGTTGTTCAAACACCTTAACCAGAAAATATCTAGACTCTAGAGACCAATCATGCAAACCAAATTTTAACAAGCTCTATGTAGTTCTTCATTAATAGGTGCAAAGTACATGATGCAAGAGCTTAAACATGATCTATATGAGCACAACAATTGCCAAGTATCAAATTATTCAAGACATTATACCAATTACCACATGCAGCATTTTCCGTTTCCAACCATATATCAATGAACGAAGTAGTTCAACCTTCGCAATGAACATTAAGAATAAAGCTAAGAACACATGTGTTCATATGCAACAGCGGAGCGTGTCTCTCTCCCACACAAAGAATGCTAGGATCCGATTTTATTCAAACAAAATAAAAATAAAAACAAACAGACGCTCCAAGTAAAGCACATAAGATGTGACTGAATAAAAATATAGTTTCACTAGAGGTGACCTGATAAGTTATCGATGAAGAAGGGGATGCCTTGGGCATCCCCAAGCTTAGATGCTTGAGTCTTATTGAAATATGCAGGGATGAACCACGGGGGCATCCCCAAGCTTAGACTTTTCACTCTTCTTGATCATATTGTATCATCCTCCTCTCTTGACCCTTGAAAACTTCCTCCACACCAAACTCGAAACAAACTCATTAGAGGGTTAGTGCATAATTGAAAATTCATATATTCAGAGGTGACATAATCATTCTTAACACTTCTGGACATTGCACAAAGCTACTGAAAGTTAATGGAACAAAGAAATCCATCAAACATAGCAAAACAGGCAATGCGAAATAAAAGGCAGAATCTGTCAAAACAGAACAGTCCGTAAAGATGAATTTTTCTGGGGCACTTAACTTGCTCAGATGTAAATGCTCAAACTGAATGAAAGTTGCGTACATATCTGAGGATCATGCACGTAAATTGGCAGATTTTTCTGAGTTACCTACAGAGAATTCTACTCAAATTCGTGACAGCAAGAAATCTGTTTCTGCGCAGTAATCCAAATCTAGTATTGACTTTACTATCAAAGACTTTACTTGGCACAACAATGCAATAAAATAAAGATAAGTAGAGGTTGTTATAGTAGTAACAACTTCCAAGACTCAAATATAAAACAAAAGTGCTGTAGTAAAATAATGGGTTGTCTCCCATAAGCGCTTTTCTTTAACGCCTTTCAGCTAGGCGCAGAAAGTGTGAATCAAGTAACATCAAGAGATGAAGCATCGACATCATAATTTTCCTGACAAACACAACTTGTTGCAGAGGGTACCTTAGATGCTCCATTATCTAAATTTCCCATAGTGGTACTAAGGGTTTTATCAGCTTTAGGCTTATAATAATTCTTTGGCTTAGGCATCTTAGAGACATACATGAATTTTTACTCCTTGCCCACATAAGCTTTCTCCTTAAATTTAAGAGAAGAAAAAGTTGAACCCAATGTTCCCATAGCTTCTTTAAGTTTACCAATCCTATGGGTTTGATTATCATGGATAGCACAAGTTTCTAAAATAGCAATTCTTTCATTAATTCCTCCTAGGGGTTTATCAAGTTTATCAGTATTATCAAGTAATATTCCCAGTTTAGTATCAACACTTGGAAGATTTTTCTCTATGGCTTCCAACTTTTTCATGACATCCTCAAGAGAGATTTCAATTTTAGTTTCATTAATAGGTGGTATTCCAACTAGGCTCTCAATGATGCAACTAGCTTCTAAAGCAGGAGTACCTAGGAAATTACCCCCCGAAAGAGTATCAAGAACATACCGATTCCAGCTAGATATACCAACATAAAAGTTCCTAAGTAGGATAATAGTGGAGTGTTTCTTAGTGCACCTATGATGAGCATCACTAATTCTATACCAAGCATCTTTAAAGCTTTCTCCACCTTGTTGCTTAAACGAACGAACTTCAACTTCAGGATTACTCATTTTTAGCAGTAGTAAATAAAGTAAACTAAATAAAGTAAATGCAAGTAACTATTTTTTTTGTGTTTTTAGTATGGAGAACAAGACAGTAAATAAAGTAAAGCTAGCAACTAATTTTTTTGTGTTTATGATATAAAGAGCAAACAAAGCAGTAAATAAAATAAAGTAAAGCAAGACAGAAACAAAGTAAAGAGATTGGATGTGGAGACTCCCCTTGCAGCGTGTCTTGATCTCCCCGGCAACGGCGCCAGAAAAAGTGCTTGATGCGTGCAGTTAACACACGTCCGTTGGGAACCCCAAGAGGAAGGTGTGATGCGTACAGTAGCAAGTTTTCCCGCAGTAAGAAACCAAGATTTATCGAACCAGTAGGAGTTAAGGATCACGTGAAGGTCGTTGGTGACGGAGTGTAGTGCGGCGCAACACCAGGGATTCCGGCACCAACGTGGAACCTGCACAACACAATCAAAGTACTTTGCCCCAACGTAACAGTGAGGTTGTCAATCTCACCGGCTTGCTGTAAACAAAGGATTAATTGTATGGTGTGGAAGATGATGTTTGTTTGCGAAGAACAGTAAAGAACAATTGCAGTAGATTGTATTTCAGATGTAAAGAATGGACCGGGGTCCACAGTTCACTAGTGGTGTCTCTCCCATAAGATAAATAGCATGTTGGGTGAACGAATTACAGTTGGGAAATTGACAAATAAAGAAGGCATAACAATGCACATACATATATCATGATGAGTACTATGAGATTTAATGAGGGCATTACGACAAAGTACATAGACCGCTATCCAGCATGCATCTATGCCTAAAAAGTCCACTTTCAGGTTATCATCCGAACCCCTTCCGGTATTAAGTTGCAAACAACAGACAATTGCATTAAGTATGGTGCGTAATGTAATCAACACAAATATCCTTAGACAAAGCATTGATGTTTTATCCCTAGTGGCAACAGCACATCCAAAACCTTAGAACTTTACATCACATGTCCCAGATTCAATGGAGGCATGAACCCACTATCGAGCATAAATACTCCCTCTTGGAGTTACAAGTATCAACTTGGCCAGAGCCTCTACTAGCAACGGAGAGCATGCAAGAACATAAACAACATATATGATAGATTGATAATCAACTTGACATAGTATTCAATATTCATCGGATCCCAACAAACACAACATGTAGCATTACAAATAGATGATCTTGATCATGATAGGCAGCTCACAAGATCTAACATGATAGCACAATGAGGAGAAGACAACCATCTAGCTACTACTATGGACCCATAGTCCAGGGGTGAACTACTCACACATCGATCCGGAGGCGATCATGACGATGAAGAGCCCTCCGGGAGATGATTCCCCTCCCCGGCAGGGTGCCGGAGGCGATCTCCTGAATCCCCCGAGATGGGATTGGCGGCGGCGGCGTCTCTGGAAGGTTTTCCGTATCGTGGCTTGATACGTCCAATTTGCATCACTATTTTATATCATAATTTGCTGTTATTCATTGATATATTTCATATTTGGACACAATACTTATGTTATTTCATCTATTTTGCATGTTTCATCATTATTGGAGGATCAAGCACCGGAGCCAGGATTCTGCTGGAAAAAGCACCGTCAGAACGCAATATTTCGGAAGATCAACTGTGGAAGGAAATTATACCAAAAATCCTATTTTTCAAGATGACGAAGGAAGCCAGAAGGAGGAGCTGAGAAGGCCCAAGGTGGGGCGGACCACAGGCCGGTGCGGCCCATGGCCTGGCCGCGCCACCATGTGGTGTGGGGGCCCCACAGCCCCTTTCGCCTCCTTTTCTTCGCGAAACCCTTCGTCCCGAAGACCTAAGCCACAGAGGGTACCTCACGAAGAGTTACAGCCGCCTCTGCGGGGCGGAGAACACCAGAGAGAAAAGAGCTCTCCGGCGGGCAGGAATCCGCCAGGGAAATTCCCTCCCGGAGGGGGAAATCGACGCCATCGTCACCGTCATCGAGCTGGACATTGATACGTCCAAAACGTATCTACTTTCCCGAACACTTTTGCTATTGTTTTGCCTCTAATTTGTGTATTTTGGATGCAACTAACACGGACTAACGCTGTTTTCAGCAGAAGCGTGCAGTGTCTCGTTTTTGTGCAGAAATCCAACTTTCGGGAAAATCCTCGAAATTTATGCAGAAGGCCCTATTTTCCCAGAATAATGATGGAGCCAGAAGGACAATTAAGGTGGAGGCCCGAGGGCCCCACACCATAGGGCGGCGCGGCCCAGGGGGGGCCCGCGCGGCCCTATGGTGTGGCCCCCTCGGCCGGCCTCCGACGCCCTCCTTCGGACTACTTATCGGCCTCGACCTAAAAACGCACTGGGGGAAGTCGAAGTCGCCAGAAACCCTCCAGAACTCCGCCACATCGCGAAACTCCATCGCGGGAGCCAGAAGTCTCCGTTCTGGCACTCCGCCGGGACGGGGAATTGGAGGAGATCATCGCCGCCATCACCACCAACGCCTCTACATCAACCAGCCATGTTTCCCCCATCCATGTGTGAGTAATTCCCCCGCTGTAGGCCGAGGGGATGGTAGGGATTGGATGAGATTGGTCATGTAATAGCATAAGATTGTTAGGGCATAGTGCCTAGTGTCCGTAATTGGTACTTTGATGATATTGTTGCAACTTGTTATGCTTAATGCTTGTCACTAGGGCCCGAGTGCCATGATCTCAGATCTGAACATGTTATTGTTTCATCATGATATTCATTGTTTATGGTCTTACCTATAAGTTGTATACACATGTCGCTGTCCGGAACCGATGGCCCCGAAGTGACAGAAATCGGGACAACCGGAGGGAATGGTAGCGATGTGAGGATCACATGTGTTCACGGAGTGTTAATGCTTTGCTCCGGTACTCTATTAAAAGGAGTACCTTAATATCCAGTAGTTTCCCTTGAGGCCCGGCTGCCACCGGCTGGTAGGACAAAAGATGTTGTGCAAGTTTCTCATTGCGAGCACCCACGACTATATATGGAACACATGCCTATTGATTGCTTTGTACTTGGACACCGTTTTATTATTATCTGCAAATGCCCAGTTATGATTGTTACATGAGTTTCTCTCATCCATGCAACGCCCGTTCATCCGTCCCCGTGCCTACAGTATTTTAATCCTGCTGTTTACTATAATCACTAATGCTGTCTCTGTTATTCTGCTGCTGTTATTTCAGTACTGCTACTGCTATAAAACTGTTACTACTGATAAACTCTTGCGAGCAAGTCTGTTTCCAGGTGCAGCTGAATTGACAACTCCGCTGTTAAGGCTTCCAAGTGTTCTTTGTCTCCCCTTGTGTCGAATCAATAAATTGGGTTTTACTTCCCTCGAAGACTGTTGCGATCCCCTATACTTGTGGGTTATCAAGACTATTTTCTGGCGCCGTTGCCGGGGAGCATAGCTTTATTTGGAAGTTCACTTGGATTAATATTGTTCGCTGCAAATTCTCCATCATGGGTAAACCTCGCGATACTAAGATCGCCATATTACCATCCACTACAAGAAAAGGTACAATTCTGAATACCTCTGCTGCTCTTGATTCACCATCTGTGATTGATAAACTTGTTTCACCGCCGCATGCTTCACATGCGGGTACTTCTGCTGAATCTGAAAACTCTCATAATATTGATAATGTTTTTGCTGTGCTTGATGATAGTGGTTCATTGGGATCTTTTCTAGATGCTACAATTGCTAGGTCTAGACAAATTGAAAATACTGAAACTCCTAATGCTACTACACCTATTAGTTCACCTGAACTTGATTATTTTAGTGATGATCCTGATGAAGATTATGTGGAGCTTAATGATGATTTTATTGAAAAATGCAATGCTACTACTGATGCAAGAAAAATTAAAAAGTTGCTTGCAGAACATGCTGTTAGATATAAACTGTCTCCTGATCCTAAGTTTGCCACATCTCCCATAAACATTAAGGATAAAGATTATGATTTTTCTCTTGATCTATCTCATATAGCTATTGTTGAGAAAACACCCTTTTGTGGTACTGAAAAAGAAAGTGTTGTTGAACACATGACTGAGTTATCTACTCTAAGTAGCTTGTTTTCTGATGATGTCAAGATGCGTACTTACTTTGTTGCTAAAATCTTTCCATTCTCATTAAAGGATGACGCTAAAACTTGGTATAATAATTTGCCACCAAATTCTATTAAAAGTCCGAAAGAATTGCTTGATGTTTTCTTCCGCAAATACTTTCCTGCTAGTGCTCAACATATTGCTTTGCAGAGAATTTATAATTTTGACCAGGGAGATGAAGAGAAATTGCCTGAGGCTTGGGCGAGATTTTGCTCTCTTATTAGAGCTCGGCCTGATCATGATTTGGAAAAGCATGATTTACTTGATATATTTTATAGTGGACTAACCATTGAGTCTAGGGCATACCTGGATAGTTGTGCTGGTTGTGTTTTCAGGAAAAGAACTCCAGACGACGCTAAAGAATTATTGGCTAAAATAAGCCGGAATCATGATGATTGGACTACGCCTGAACCAACTCCAACTCCAATATTGAAGAAGAGGGGTTTAATTGAATTGAATGATGAAGATATGAGGGAAGCCAAGAAGTCTCTCAAGGAGAAAGGTATTAAATCTGAAGATGTGAAGAATCTACCTCCTATAGAAGATATATGTGAGATAATTCCCCCTTCATCCATGATTGAGGTAAACTCCCTTCAACGCTTTACTAGGGAAGATATTCCGTATTCGAAACCTCCTGCACAATGCTTAGATGAGTTTGATAATTATATTGTTAAGCAAGAAAATTTTAATATGAGAGTAGAGAATCATTTAATGGAAAATTCTCGAGCTATTAGTGAATTGCATGATATTGTGGAGAGAACCTCCAATGATGTTAAGATGCTTGTTAAACATTTTCATATGATTCAAACTCAAATTGATCAACTCACTAAAGTGCAAAATGACTTGTTAGGGAATAATTCTAAAGAGAAACATGCTTATGAAGTAACAACTAGAGGTGGTGTCTCTACCCAGGATCCTCTATATCCTGAAGGGCATCCCAAAAGAATTGAACAAGATTCTCAACGCATTGAACCTAGTGCTCCTTCTAAGAAGAAAAAGAAGAAGAAACATAAAAATGTTGTAGAATCCTCTGAACCTGTTAATGATCCTAATAGTATTTCTATTTCTGATGCTGAAACTGAAAGTGGTAATGAACATGATAAAGATAATGATAAGAATGATGCTTCTGATAAAGAAAATGTAGAAGATGAACCTGAAAAGCATGCTAAAAATAAAAAGTACACTAAAGAAGATTTTATTGCTGAGAAACATGGTAATGAAAGAGAACCTTGGGTGCAAAAGCAAATGCCTTTTCCTGCTAAGAAATTAAAATCAAAGGAAGAAGAACACTATAATAAATTTTGTGATTGGATGAAACCTTTATTCTTGCAAATCCCTTTGACTGATGCTATTAAATTGCCACCTTATTCGAAGTATATGAAAGATATTGTTACTAACAAAAGGAAAATCCCCAATGAGGAAATTTCCACTATGCTTGCTAATTACTCTTTCAATGGCAAAGTTCCAAAGAAGTTGGGCGACCCAGGTATACCTACTATTCCTTGTTCTATTAAGAATAATTATGTTAAAACTGCTCTATGTGATTTGGGAGCCGGTGTTAGTGTTATGCCTTTTTCTCTTTATAAGAGACTTTACTTAGATAAGTTGATACCTACTGATATATCTTTGCAAATGGCTGATAAATCTACTGCTATTCCTGTTGGTATATGTGAGGATGTTCCTGTTCAAGTTACTACTAACTGCTTAATATTAACTGATTTTGTTGTGTTGGAAATGCCTGAAGATGATAATATGTCTATTATTCTTGGGAGACCTTTTCTTAACACCGCAGGGGCTGTTATTGATTTCAATAAAGGAAAGGTTACTTTCAATGTTGATGATAGGGAGCATACCGTTTATTTTCCCAAGAGGATTGAGAAAGCGTGCGGAGTTAATACTATATCTAATGTGAGAACTATCAAAGTGGGAACTATTGATTGTCCTATATATGAGCATAAAGAAGAATATCAAACTCTCGTGATTGGATCCATATCAATACAATTCAAGGTAACATGATTGATTTGAGGTTTATTTCTTCTTATGCTATGTAAAATTTATTTGGTGGCAAGACTTGATCAACCTTGTTAACGAATACCTTTTATATGCATAGAGGAGGTAAACAACATATCTTTCTTCCTCCACTTGCTCTAGTTGCTGTAGCACTTTTAATTTGCAAAGTTCCTTAGTTGTTTGAAGATTTCAAAAATTTTCCTGGCCAGTAATAATAAACTAAATACCCAGAAATGTGCGTTTTTCAAAGTTTTCAAAAATTCACAAAAATTATACCGTTGGTCCTATTTCTCGACAAGGCACCTGGGAGCACCAGAGGATGACCTGTGGGGCACCAGAGGGCGCCAAACCACAGGCCGGCGCGGCCAAGGAGGTGGCCGCGCCACCATGTGGTGTGGGCCCCACTTTGTCATCTCTTTCTCCCAGCACCTTCTCTCTCCCGAAAAAACTCGTACCAAGTTCCTCTCTCTCGCATTTTTGCTCCAGAGCTCCAGATTTCTCGATCTCTTTGCTCAGCCCAGATTTCCTGCTGAAATTTGGCACATTTGCTCCTTGGTATGTGACTCCTCCGCCCATCCAAGTAGAATTTTGTTTGGTTGAGTATATCTTGAATATTTTGCTGCTGTAGGTAACATGTTTAGTGAGCTTGCATGCTTGTTCTAAGTGGTAGAAACTAGCTTTGATGCATGATTAGTACTCTAGCAAGTTCCTATGGTAGTTTCCCTCAATTATATGTCACCAAATCAAATTTTTATATCATTTGTTGAAAATTTCAGAGAAGCTATGAAGAAGTTCAACTTTGGAGAGTTGTTCAAGAAAGGGACAACCAGCACCGGGAGGCCTTCTAGGGCCGCCACCCGGATTAGGCGATCATACAATGAAGACATCATCGCGCCTAGCTTCGCGCCCGAAGAGGACAATGGGGCTCCTAATGCTTCGTCTTTTCCATGCTATGATTTTCTTAGGAATGCAGGGATATTGGAGGATTTCTTCGCCCTTGTCAACAGGGCAGGGTTAACCACCTATGTGGGCGATGAAAGGGAGCAATATTACATGCTCACCAAAATCTTCGTCGAGAGTTTCCAGTTCAACAACAAACAATATGAGCCGACGGTTGCATTCAGAATCTATGGTAATCCTGTTACTATGCAATTGAAGGATTTTTGTCGTGCATTGGATATTGTCCATGTAGGTACAACGAGTAGGATTGATGACAACCCCCGGGACTTGTTGGAGCTCTATCGAGGGATTACCGATGATGATTGTCGCACCATTCAGCGTGGCAAGATAAGGAACATTCAACTTCCCGCCATTAAGTATTTTGCATACTACATTGCTACTAGCATTCTTGGTAGGGAGAACACTAGCAACATTTCTAGTTACCATCTTGCTTTCTTGAATATTGCACTTACTGGTCAGACATCTTATCACCTTGGTGCTCTTATTGCTCGCCGCCTGACTACCAGGGGGCCTATTTTTGGAGGAACTATCGCACTGCGTGTTTTATCATATCTAAATCTTCCTATTGATCCTAATGATGTGCCATTGGCCCCTAGGAGACTCGATATTACTGCTATGAAGAGTCATCATTTTGTGACTGCTGATTCTACTTTAGATAATATGGTTTATAGAATGTTGTTTTCTGACGGGGATGAGAAAGAAATTCCTTTTCCCCAACCAGGTTTGTTAAGTATTGACAGGCAATCATGGTCGTGCACTAAGGAGGAAGTGGATGAGCATTTGAAGATAAAAGACTTCCACCAGCAACATGACTCCGAGGACGCCGGGGCCTCCTACGACCACACCGTCACGTATCCGGGTGCTTCTTCTAGCACATACCCGGAATACGATCCATCTTCGTCATACTACGGAGACACTACTTCATGGGATCGATGGGATTGAACTCCACTTAGGCCAAAAGCCTAAGCTTGGGGGGAGGTATACCGGCATCACTCATTCTTTGCATATTATGGTTGCTGGATACTTGCACATACTTGTTTTGTTCGTTTGAGTGGTTTTCTAATGAGAGGAAGATGATATTTGGGGAAATGCTGCCTGAAAACAGATTCTGGAACGTTACCGTAAAAATTCTCAAAAATAGCCAGAGCGTCATTTTAAGCTGCCAATTTTTGTGCAGGTTCCCCAGGTTGTTATCTAACTTTCATCAGTTGAACACTTTTCGATCTGAGCAACGTAAGATTTTTGTAAAAATCGATTTCTGTACTGCTGTCAGGTTTTGGCAGATTTCTGCCATCTCACTTTTCTGTGTTTCTTTTAGTTTGCTATTTCTTGTTTTCGCTTTGTTTCTTTCCCAAAACACAAAAAGACCAAAAATATTTCTGTTGTTTCTCTTCACCATTTGTTTGCTTTGGTTTCTTGCATTTGTTTCACTTTATTTGCTATCGCTAGTTTGCTATAAGAAAACCCAAAAAGATTTTGCTTTGTTTGTTTGTTTCCTCTTGTTCTTGTTTCTAATTCGAAAACACCAAAAATATTTGCTGTTCTTCTTTGGTTTGTAAAGTTCTTTATGAGTTCAATGGTCTTCGGTGGCTGGAGCGTGGTTTTCATTTCATATTATCCAAGCTACACAAGTGAAAAGGCAATAATGACGATCTACGACAATCTGATTGTGGTGAGAGGCTGGTATGAACTCTATTTGTTTTCATTTTTGTACATATACTCATCCATGTGGGCATGCTTAGTTGGTTCATGTGAGGTATATGTTATTTGAGAAAGTCTAGTAGTTTATGATCTCTCATGATTAGCTCCAATTTATTAATATGAGTAGCATGTCATGGATGTTTGCTTGCATTGTTTTATTCATAAGTAAGTATGGCATTGTGGTATCCTCCTCTGAATAATTCATTTATATCGACTTGGCACATGCTCACGCATGCATATGACTGAACAAAAAGTTAATTAAGCCTCGATGATCTATATTGCTTCAGAGTTCTTGTATCACTTTTATGCCTCCGTTAATTTATTTTGCCGCAAGCATGATTATGACGATTCTTGCTCTCTTGATTTGTCGCTCCCTAGTCTATTGCTAGCCTTCACTTGTACTGAGCGGGAACGCTGCTCGTGCTTCCAAACACCTGAAAACCAAGTTGTTCCAAAGTGTCCACCATAAATACCTATGCATGGCATTTCAAACCATTCCAAGTAAATTCTCGTGCGCTACCTTTAAAACCTTCAAAATGCTTCTCAATTTGTGTTTATGTTTCATAGCTCATGAGGAAGTATGTGGTGTTTAGCTTTCAACCTTGTCATTTACTTTTGACGGACTCTCATATGGACTAGTGGCACATCCGCTTATCCAATAATTTTGCAAAAAGAGCTGGCAATGGGATTCCCAGTCCCAAATTAATTAAACTTAAATAGACACTCCTCCATGGTTTGTGATTGTTGGACGGCACCCGAAGGATTCGGTTAGCCATGGCTTGTGTAAGCAAAGGTTGGGGGGAGTGTCATCATCATAATAAAACTAAAATAAAAAGGCACTCCTTCATGGTATGAGATTGTTGGCAGGCACCCGAGGATTCGGTTAGCCATGGTTTGTGAAAGAAAGGTTGGAAGGAGTGCCAAATAAATATGCAATAATACATGGGAGCCGCTCTTGAAAGTCCGGTTGGCGAGGTAGTTGGTGTACCCATTACCATTCGTTGACAACAACAAACACCTCTCAAAATGATTTTACTCCTGATTTCAAAAATGAAAAGCTCTAGCGCATGTTAATCCCTGCTTCCCTCTGCGAAGGGTCAATCTTTTACTTTTATGTTGTGTCTCCATTATTTCTTTGAGCACTATCTTGAGAGCACAACTGTCATTCTTAGTATAATATGCTTATCTCAAAATATGATTGATTGTGGTATAACTTTGATGCATTTATCTTTTGACAATCACTGCTTCTAGTCTTTCTATGAACTCCAGAGGTGCCCGGGCATTTATGTTTTGCCAATCAAATACAGGCAAGCGAGATACCACTTTATCATACTCTCTTATGAACATTGCAATCCTGCCTATATACATGATTCATGATGCTTATTATTAATTGTTGGTACCTCTTCATGATTGACATAGCTGTTAGATGATCTTATTTGCATGTATCTCATTATGAACTGCTTAAGTATTAGCCATAGCATGAGAATATATACATCATATGAGCAAATGTGTTCGTGAAAGTTCTTTTATCGCTCAGTTGTTAACTGAATTGCTTGAGGACAAGCAATAAGCTAAGCTTGGGGGGAGTTGATACGTCCAAAACGTATCTACTTTCCCGAACACTTTTGCTATTGTTTTGCCTCTAATTTGTGTATTTTGGATGCAACTAACACGGACTAACGCTGTTTTCAGCAGAACTGTTCTGGTGTCTCGTTTTTGTGCAGAAATCTAACTTTCGGGAAAATCCTCGGAATTTATGCAGAAGGCCCTATTTTCCCAGAATAATGACGGAGCCAGAAGGACAATTAAGGTGGAGGCCCGAGGGCCCCACACCATAGGGCGGCGCAGCCCAGGGGGGCCTGCGCGGCCCTGTGGTGTGGCCCCCTCGGCCGGCCTCCGACGCCCTCCTTCGGACTACTTATCGGCCTCGACCTAAAAACGCACTGGGGGAAGTCGAAGTCGCCAGAAACCCTCCAGAACGCCGCCACATCGCGAAACTCCGTCGCGGGAGCCAGAAGTCTCCGTTCAGGCACTCCGCCGGGATGGGGAATTGGAGGAGATCATCGCCGCCATCACCACCAACGCCTCTACATCAACCAGCCATGTTTCCCCCATCCATGTGTGAGTAATTCCCCCGCTGTAGGCCGAGGGGATGGTAGGGATTGGATGAGATTGGTCATGTAATAGCATAAGATTGTTAGGGCATAGTGCCTAGTGTCCGTAATTGGTACTTTGATGATATTGTTGCAACTTGTTATGCTTAATGCTTGTCACTAGGGCCCGAGTGCCATGATCTCAGATCTGAACATGTTATTGTTTCATCATGATATTCATTGTTTATGGTCTTACCTATAAGTTGTATACACATGTCGCTGTCCGGAACCGATGACCCCGAAGTGACAGAAATCGGGACAACCGGAGGGAATGGTAGCGATGTGAGGATCACATGTGTTCACGGAGTGTTAATGCTTTGCTCCGGTACTCTATTAAAAGGAGTACCTTAATATCCAGTAGTTTCCCTTGAGGCCCGGCTGCCACCGGCTGGTAGGACAAAAGATGTTGTGCAAGTTTCTCATTGCGAGCACGCACGACTATATATGGAACACATGCCTATTGATTGCTTTGTACTTGGACACTGTTTTATTATTATCTGCAAATGCCCTGTTATGATTGTTACATGAGTTTCTCTCATCCATGCAACGCCCGTTCATCCGTCCCCGTGCCTACAGTATTTTAATCCTGCTGTTTACTATAATCACTACTGCTGTCTCTGTTATTCTGCTGCTGTTATTTCACTACTGCTACTGCTATAAAACTGTTACTACTGATAAACTCTTGCGAGCAAGTCTGTTTCCAGGTGCAGCTGAATTGACAACTCCGCTGTTAAGGCTTCCAAGTGTTCTTTGTCTCCCCTTGTGTCGAATCAATAAATTGGGTTTTACTTCCCTCGAAGACTGTTGCGATCCCCTATACTTGTGGGTTATCAGACATCATCTCCATCACCATCATCATCATCTCCACCATCATCACCGCCGTCTCCACCGCTGGACACCGTCACCGCCGTAGCAATTTGGGTTTGATCTTGATTGTTTGATAGGGGAAACTCTCCCGGTATCGATTTCTACTCGTTGTTGATGCTATTGAGTGAAACCATTGAACCAAGGTTTATGTTCAGATTTTTATTCATCATCATATCACCTCTGATCATGTTCCATATGATGTCTCGTGAGTAGTTCGTTTAGTTCTTGAGGACATGGGTGAAGTCTAAATGTTAGTAGTGAACTATGGTTGAGTAATATTCAATGCTATGATATTTAAGTTGTGGTGTTATTCTTCTAGTGGTGTCATGTGAACGTCGACTACATGACACTTCACCTTTATGGGCCTAGGGGAATGCATCTTGTACTCGTTTGCCAATTGCGGGGTTGCCGGAGTGACAGAAACCTAAACCCCCGTTGGTATATCGATGCAGGAGGGATAGCAGGATCTCAGAGTTTAAGGCTGTGGTTAGATTTATTCTTAATTACTTTCTTGTAGTTGCGGATGCTTGCAAGGGGTATAATCACAAGTATGTATTAGTCCTAGGAAGGGCGGTACATTAGCATAGGTTCACCCACACAACACTTATCATAACAATGAAGATTATTTAGCCGTATGTAGCGAAAGCACTAGACTAAAATCCCGTGTGTCCTCGAGAACGTTTGGTCATTATAAGTAAACAACCCGGCTTGTCCTTTGCGCTAAAAAGGATTGGGCCACTCGCTGCAATTGTTACTCTCGCACTTTACTTACTCGTACTTTATTCAACTGTTACATCAAAACCCCCTGAATACTTGTCTGTGAGCATTTACAGGGAATCCTTCATCGAAACTGCTTGTCAACACCTTCTGCTCCTCGTTGGGATCGACATTCTTACTTATCGAAAATACTACGATACACCCCCTATACTTGTGGGTCATCAAGACTATTTTCTGGCGCCGTTGCTGATACGTCTCCGACGTATCGATAATTTCTTGTGTTCCATGCCACATTATTGATGATATCTACATGTTTTATGCACACTTTATGTCATATTCGTGCATTTTCTGGAACTAACCTATTAACAAGATGCCGAAGTGCCGATTCTGTTTTCTGCTGTTTTTGGTTTCAGAAATCCTAGTAACGAAATATTCTCGGAATTGGACGAAATCAACGCCCAGGGTCCTATTTTGCCACGAAGCTTCCAGAAGACCGAAGAGGAGACGAAGTGGGGCCACGAGGCGGCCAAACCCTAGGGCGGCGCGGCCCCTGCCCTGGCCGCGCGGCCCTATGGTGTGGGCCCCTCGTGACGCCCCCTGACCTGCCCTTCCGCCTACTTAAAGCCTCCGTCGCGAAACCCCCAGTACCGAGAGCCACGATACGGAAAACCTTCCAGAGATACCGCCGCCGCCAATCCCATCTCAGGGGATTCAGGAGATCGCCTCCGGCACCCTGCCGGAGAGGGGAATCATCTCCCGGAGGACTCTACGCCGCCATGGTCGCCTCCGGAGTGATGAGTGAATAGTCTACCCCTGGACTATGGGTCCATAGCATTAGCTAGATGGTTGTCTTCTCCCCATTATGCTTAATTGTCGGGTCTTGTGAGCTGCCGAACATGATCAAGATCATCTATCTGTAATTCTATATGTTGCGTTTGTTGGGATCCGATGAATAGAGAATACTTGTTATGTTGATTATCAATTTATGTCTATGTGTTGTTTATGATCTTGCATGCTCTCCGTTACTAGTAGATGCTCTGGCCAAGTAGATGCTTGTAACTCCAAGAGGGAGTATTTATGCTCGATAGTGGGTTCATGTCTCCGTGAATCTGGGGAAGTGACAGAAATCTCTAAGATTATGGATGTGCTGTTGCCACTAGGGATAAAACATTGGTGCTATGTTCAAGGATGTAGTTACTGATTACATTACGCGCCATACTTAATGCAATTGTCTGTTGTTAGCAACTTAATACTGGAGGGGGTTCGGATGATAACCTGAAGGTGGACTTTTTAGGCATAGATGCATGCTGGATAGCGGTCTATGTACTTTGTCGTAATGCCCAATTAAATCTCACTATACTCATCATAATATGTATGTGCATGGTCATGCCCTCTTTATTTGTCAATTGCCCAACTGTAATTTGTTCACCCAACATGCTGTTTATCTTATGGGAGAGACACCTCTAGTGAACTGTGGACCCCGGTCCAATTCTTTATACTGAAATACAATCTACTGCAATACTGTTCTACTATTTTCTGCAAACAATCATCATCCACACTATACATCTAATCCTTTGTTACAGCAAGCCAGTGAGATTGACAACCTCACTGTTTCGTTGGGGCAAAGTACTTTGGTTGTGTTGTGCAGGTTCCACGTTGGCGCCGAAATCTCTGGTGTTGCGCCGCACTACATCCCGCCGCCATCAACCTTCAACGTGCTTCTTGACTCCTACTGGTTCGATTAAACCTTGGTTTCTTACTGAGGGAAACTTGCCGCTGTGCGCATCACACCTTCCTCTTGGGGTTCCCAACGGACGTGTCAACTACACGCATCAAGCAAATTTCTGGCGCCGTTGCCGGGGACCTGAAGAAAAGCTACACCACAGAGATCTCTAACTCCCACGTCAACTTTGCGCCAGCAACAAATTTCTGGCGCCGTTGCCGGGGAAATCAAGACACGCTGCAAGGGGAGTCTCCACTTCCCAATCTCTTTACTTTGTTTTTGTCTTGCTTAGTTTTATTTACTACTTTGTTTGCTGCACTAAATCAAAATACAAAAAAAATTAGTTGCTAGTTTTACTTTATTTGCTATCTTGTTTGCTATATCAAAAACACAAAAAAATTAGTTACTCGCATTTACTTTATCTAGTTTGCTTTATTTACTGTTGCTAAAATGGGTACTCCTGAAAATACTAAGTTGTGTGACTTCACAACCACAAATAATAATGATTTCTTATGCACACCTATTGCTCCACCTGCTACTACAGCATAATTCTTTGAAATTAAACACTGCTTTCTTGAATCTTGTTATGCGAGAGCAATTTTCTGGTGTTAGTTCTGATGATGCTGCTGCCCATCTTAATAATTTTGTTGAACTATGTGAAATGCAAAAATATAAAGATGTAGATGGTGACATTATAAAATTAAAATTGTTCCCTTTCTCATTAAGAGGAAGAGCTAAAGATTGGTTGCTATCTCTGCCTAAGAATAGTATTGATTCCTGGACTAAATGCAAGGATGCTTTTATTGGTAGATATTATCCCCCTGCTAAAATTATATCTTTGAGAAGTAGCATAATGAATTTTAAACAATTGGATAATGAACATGTTGCTCAAGCTTGGGAAAGAATGAAATCTTTGGTTAAAAATTGCCCAACACATGGACTGACTACTTGGATGATCATCCAAACCTTCTATGCAGGACTAAATTTTTCTTCGCGGAATTTATTGGATTCAGCTGCTGGAGGTACCTTTATGTCCATCACTCTTGGTGAAGCAACAAAGCTTCTTGATAATATGATGATCAACTACTCTGAATGGCACACGGAAAGAGCTCCACAAGGTAAGAAGGTAAATTCTGTCGAAGAAACCTCTTCCTTGAGTGATAAGATTGATGCTATTATGTCTATGCTTGTGAATGATAGGACTAATGTTGATCCTAATAATGTTCCGTTAGCTTCATTGGTTGCCCAAGAAGAACATGTTGATGTAAACTTCATTAAAAATAATAATTTCAACAACAATGCTTATCGGAACAATTCTAGTAATAACTATAGGCCATATCCTTATAATAATGGTAACGGTTATGCTAATTCTTATGGGAATTCTTACAATAATAACAGGAACACACCCCCTGGACCTGAAGCCATGCTTAAAGAATTTATTAGTACACAAACTGCTTTTAACAAATCTGTTGAAGAAAAGCTTTGGAAAATTGATATACTTGCTTCTAAAGTCGATAGTCTTGCTGCTGATGTTGATCTTTTGAAATCGAAAGTTATGCCTAATAGGGATATTGAAAATAAAATTGTTACTACAGCAAATGCCATCCAAGTTAGAATTAATGAGAATATAAGATTAATGGCTGAATTGCGTGCTAGGTGGGATAGAGAAGAAAATGAAAAACTAGCTATAGAGAAAAATGTAGCTAAAGTTTGGACTATTACCACCACAAGTAATGTTGATTCTTCACATGTTGCTGCACCTCCTACTATTAAGGGTAAAATAATTGGTGTTGGCAATGTTTCTACTCCTAGTGCAAAGCGTACAAATTTGCCTGAAATTGCTAAAACTGTTGAAACTGCCTGTGATAAAACTGCTGAAATTTTTTCCAACATTGGGGATGATGATCCCATTGCTTTAGATTATAATGGTTTGAATTTTGATGATTGCCACATCTCTGAAGTTATAAAGTTCTTGCAAAAACTTGCTAAAATTCCTAATGCTAGTGCTATAAATTTAGCTTTCACGCAACATATTACAAATGCTCTCATAAAAGCTAGAGAAGAGAAACTAGAGCGCGAAGCCTCTATTCCTAGAAAGCTAGAGGATGGTTGGGAGCCCATCATTAAGATGAAGGTTAAAGATTTTGATTGTAATGCTTTATGTGATCTTGGTGCAAGTATTTCCGTTATGCCTAAGAAAATCTATAATATGCTTGACTTGCCACCGCTGAAAAATTGTTATTTGGATGTTAATCTTGCTGATCATTCTACAAAGAAACCTTTGGGGAAAGTTGATAATGTTCGCATTACCGTTAACAATAACCTTGTCCCCGTTGATTTTGTTGTCTTGGATATTGAATGCAATGCATCTTGTCCCATTAAATTGGGAAGACCTTTTCTTCGAACTGTTGGTGCTATCATTGATATGAAGGAAGGTAATATAAAATATCAATTTCCTCTCAAGAAAGGTATGGAACACTTCCCTAGAAAGAGAATGAAGTTACCTTTTGATTATATTATTAGAACAAATTATGATGTTGACACTTCGTCTCTTGATAATACTTGATACACACTTTCTGCGCCTAGCTGAAAGGCGTTAAAGAAAAGCGCTTATGGGAGACAACCCATGTTTTTACTACAGTACTTTGTTTTTATTTTGTGTCTTGGAAGTTGTTTACTACTGTAGCAACCTCTCCTTATCTTAGTTTAGTGTTTTGTTGTGCCAAGTAAAGTCGTTGATAGTAAAGTTCATACTAGATTTGGATTACTGCGCAGAAACAGATTTCTTTGCTGTCACGAATCTGGGCTGTTTTCTCTGTAGGTAACTCAGAAAATTATGCCAATTTACGTGAGTGATCCTCAGATATGTACGCAACTTTCATTAAATTTGAGAATTTTCATTTGAGAAAGTCTGGTGCCTCGATAAAATTCGTCAATACGAACTGTTCTGTTTTGACAGATTCTGCCTTTTATTTCGCATTGCCTCTTTTGCTATGTTGGATGAATTTCTTTGATCCATTAATGTCCAGTAGCTTTATGCAATGTCCAGAAGTGTTAAGAATGATTGTGTCACCTCTGAACATGTTAATTTTTATTGTCCACTAACCCTCTAATGAGTTGTTCTAAGTTTGGTGTGGAGGAAGTTTTCAAGGATCAAGAGAGGAGTATGATGCAATATGATCAAGGAGAGTGAAAGCTCTAAGCTTGGGGATGCCCCGGTGGTTCACCCCTGCATATTCTAAGAAGACTCAAGCGTCTAAGCTTGGGGATGCCCAAGGCATCCCCTTCTTCATCGACAACACTATCAGGTTCCTCCCCTGAAACTATATTTTTATTCCATCACATCTTATGTGCTTTTCTTGGAGCGTCGGTTTGTTTTTGTTTTTGTTTTGTTTGAATAAAATGGATCCTAGCATTCACTTTATGGGAGAGAGACACGCTCCGCTGTAGCATATGGACAAGTGTGTCCTTAGGCTTTACTCATAATATTCATGGCGAAGTTTCTTCTTCGTTAAATTGTTATATGGTTGGAATTGGAAAATGATACATGTAGTAAATTGCTATAATGTCTTGGATAATGTGATACTTGGCAATTGTTGTGCTCATGTTTAAGCTCTTGCATCATATACTTTGCACCCATTAATGAAGAAATACATAGAGCATGCTAAAATTTGGTTTGCATATTTGTTCTCTCTAAAGTCTAGATAATTTCTAGTATTGAGTTTGAACAACAAGGAAGACGGTATAGAGTCTTATAATGTTTACAATATATCTTTTATGTGAGTTTTGCTGCACCGGTTCATCCTTGTGTTTGTTTCAAATAGCCTTGCTAGCCTAAACCTTGTATCGAGAGGGAATACTTCTCATGCATCCAAAATACTTGAGCCAACCACTATGCCATTTGTGTCCACCATACCTACCTACTACATGGTATTTCTCCGCCATTCCAAAGTAAATTGCTTGAGTGCTACCTTTAAATTTCCATCATTCACCTTTGCAATATATAGCTCATGGGACAAATAGCTTAAAAACTATTGTGGTATTGAATATGTACTTATGCACTTTATCTCTTATTAAGTTGCTTGTTGTGCGATAACCATGTTCACTGGGGACGCCATCAACTACTCCTTGTTGAATTTCATGTGAGTTGCTATGCATGTTCGTCTTGTCTGAAGTAAGAGCGATCTACCACCTTATGGTTAAGCATGCATATTGTTAGAGAAGAACATTGGGCCGCTAACTAAAGCCATGATCCATGGTGGAAGTTTCAGTTTTGGACAATATCCTCAATCTCATATGAGAAAATAATTGTTGTTACATGCTTATGCATAAAAGAGGAGTCCATTATCTGTTGTCTATGTTGTCCCGGTATGGATGTCTAAGTTGAGAATAATCAATAGCGAGAAATCCGATGCGAGCTTTCTCCTTAGACCTTTGTACAGGCGGCATAGAGGTACCCCTTTGTGACACTTGGTTAAAACATGTGCATTGCGATGATCCGGTAGTCCAAGCTAATTAGGACAAGGTGCGGGCACTATTAGTATACTATGCATGAGGCTTGCAACTTGTAAGATATAATTTACATGATACATATGCTTTATTACTACCGGTGACAAAATTGTTTCATGTTTTCAAAATCAAAGCTCTAGCACAAATATAGCTATCGATGCTTTTCCTCTATGGGGGACCATTCTTTTACTTTTATGTTGAGTCAGTTCACCTATTTCTCTCCACCTCAAGAAGCAAACACTTGTGTGAACTGTGCATTGATTCCTACATACTTGCATATTGCACTTATTATATTACTCTATGTTGACAATATCCATGAGATATACATGTTACAAGTTGAAAGCAACCGCTGAAACTTAATCTTCCTTTGTGTTGCTTCAATGCTTTTACTATGAATTATTGCTTTATGAGTTAACTCTTATGCAAAACTTATTGATGCTTGTCTTGAAGTACTATTCATGAAAAGTCTTTGCTATATGATTCACTTGTTTACTCATGTCATATACATTGTTTTGATCGCTACATTCACTACATATGCTTTACAAATAGTATGATCAAGGTTATGATGGCATGTCACTCCAGAAATTATCTTTGTTATCGTTTTACCTGCTCGGGACGAGCAGAACTAAGCTTGGGGATGCTGATACGTCTCCGACGTATCGATAATTTCTTGTGTTCCATGCCACATTATTGATGATATCTACATGTTTTATGCACACTTTATGTCATATTCGTGCATTTTCTGGAACTAACCTATTAACAAGATCTTTGAAGTGCCGATTCTTTGTTTTCATTGTTTTTGGTTTCAGAAATCCTAGTAACGAAATATTCTCGGAATTGGACGAAATCAACGCCCAGGGTCCTATTTTGCCACGAAGCTTCTAGAAGACCGAAGAGGAGACGAAGTGGGGCCACGAGGCGGCCAAACCCTAGGGCGGCGCGGCCCCTGCCCTGGCCGCGCGGCCCTATGGTGTGGGCCCCTCGTGACGCCCCCTGACCTGCCCTTCCGCCTACTTAAAGCCTCCGTCGCGAAACCCCCAGTACCGAGAGCCACGATACGGAAAACCTTCCAGAGACGCCGCCGCCGCCAATCCCATCTCGGGGGATTCAGGAGATCGCCTCCGGCACCCTGCCGGAGAGGGAAATCATCTCCCGGAGGACTCTACGCCGCCATGGTCGCCTCCGGAGTGATGAGTGAGTAGTCTACCCCTGGACTATGGGTCCATAGCAGTAGCTAGATGGTTGTCTTCTCCCCATTATGCTTAATTGTCGGGTCTTGTGAGCTGCCGAACATGATCAAGATCATCTATCTGTAATTCTATATGTTGCGTTTGTTGGGATCCGATGAATAGAGAATACTTGTTATGTTGATTATCAATTTATGTCTATGTGTTGTTTATGATCTTGCATGCTCTCCGTTACTAGTAGATGCTCTGGCCAAGTAGATGCTTGTAACTCCAAGAGGGAGTATTTATGCTCGATAGTGGGTTCATGTCTCCGTGAATCTGGGGAAGTGACAGAAATCTCTAAGATTATGGATGTGCTGTTGCCACTACGGATAAAACATTGGTGCTATGTTCAAGGATGTAGTTACTGATTACATTACGCGCCATACTTAATGCAATTGTCTGTTGTTAGCAACTTAATACTGGAGGGGGTTCGGATGATAACCTGAAGGTGGACTTTTTAGGCATAGATGCATGCTGGATAGCGGTCTATGTACTTTGTCGTAATGCCCAATTAAATCTCACTATACTCATCATAATATGTATGTGCATGGTCATGCCCTCTTTATTTGTCAATTGCCCAACTGTAATTTGTTCACCCAACATGCTGTTTATCTTATGGGAGAGACACCTCTAGTGAACTGTGGACCCCGGTCCAATTCTTTATACTGAAATACAATCTCTTGCAATATCTTGTTCTACTGTTTTCTGCAAACAATCATCATCCACACTATACATCTAATCCTTTGTTACAGCAAGCCGGTGAGATTGACAACCTCACTGTTTCGTTGGGGCAAAGTACTTTGGTTGTGTTGTGCAGGTTCCACGTTGGCGCCGAAATCTCTGGTGTCGCGCCGCACTACATCCCGCCGCCATCAACCTTCAACGTGCTTGTTGACTCCTACTGGTTCGATTAAACCTTGGTTTCTTACTGAGGGAAACTTGCCGCTGTGCGCATCACACCTTCCTCTTAGGGTTCCCAACGGACGTGTCAACTACACGCATCAAGCAAATTTCTAGTCTTGATGACCCACAAGTATAGGGGGTGTATCGTAGTATTTTCGATAAGTAAGAATGTCGATCCCAACGAGGAGCAGAAGGTGTTGACAAGCAGTTTCGATGAAGGATTCCCTGTAAATGCTCACAAACAAGTATTCAGGGGGTTTTGATGTAACAGTTGAATAAAGTACGAGTAAGTAAAGTGCGAGAGTAACAATTGCAGCGAGTGGCCCAATCCTTTTTAGCGCAAAGGACAAGCCGGGTTGTTTACTTATAATGACCAAACGTTCTCGAGGACACACGGGATTTTAGTCTAGTGCTTTCGCTACATACGGCTAAATAATCTTCATTGTTATGATAAGTGTTGTGTGGGTGAACCTATGCTAATGTACCGCCCTTCCTAGGACTAATACATACTTGTGATTATACCCCTTGCAAGCATCCGCAACTACAAGAAAGTAATTAAGAATAAATCTAACCACAGCCTTAAACTCTGAGATCCTGCTATCCCTCCTGCATCGATATACCAACGGGGGTTTAGGTTTCTGTCACTCCGGCAACCCCGCAATTGGCAAATGAGTACAAGATGCATTCCCCTAGGCCCATAAAGGTGAAGTGTCATGTAGTCGACGTTCACATGACACCACTAGAAGAATAACACCACAACTTAAATATCATAGCATTGAATATTACTCAACCATAGTTCACTACTAACATTTAGACTTCACCCATGTCCTCAAGAACTAAACGAACTACTCACGAGACATCATATGGAACATGATCAGAGGTGATATGATGATGAATAACAATCTGAACATAAACCTTGGTTCAATGGTTTCACTCAATAGCATCAACAACGAGTAGAAATCGATACCGGGAGAGTTTCCCCTATCAAACAATCAAGATCAAACCCAAATTGCTACGGCGGTGACGGTGTCCAGCGGTGGAGACGGCGGTGATGATGGTGGAGATGATGATGATGGTGATGGAGATGATGTCCAGCTCGATGACGGTGACGATGGCGTCGATTTCCCCCTCTGGGAGGGAATTTCCCCGGCAGATTCCTGCCCGCCGGAGAGCTCTTTTCTCTCTGGTGTTCTCCGCCCTGCAGAGGCATCTGTAACTCTTCGTGAGGTACCCTCTGTGGCTTAGGTCTTCGGGACGAAGGGTTTCGCGAAGAAAAGGAGGCGAAAGGGGCTGTGGGGCCCCCACACCACATGGTGGCGCGGCCAGGCCATGCGCCGCGCCGGCCTGTGGTCTGGCCCCACCTTGGGCCTTCTCAGCTCCTCCTTCTGGCTTCCTTCGTCATCTTGAAAAATAGGATTTTTGGTATAATTTCCTTCCACAGTTGATCTTCCGAAATATTGCGTTCTGACGGTGCTTTTTCCAGCAGAATCCTGGCTCCGGTGCTTGATCCTCCAATAATGATGAAACATGCAAAATAGATGAAATAACATAAGTATTGTGTCCAAATATGAAATATATCAATGAATAACAGCAAATTATGATATAAAATAGTGATGCAAATTGGACGTATCAACTCCCCCCAAGCTTAGACTTCGCTTGTCCCCAAGCGAAATCGAACTCGATAAACAGGACCACATGTTTATGGAGTGAAGAGTCGATAAATAAAATACGGACAAGAAGCATCATATTCATTCACACAAGACATTCTAGTAAACAACTTCCTCATATAACTCAACTTGAAACAAGTATAAAGTAATCACAAATAAAGGTGCATAAGAAATCATAGTTGGTGATGGCAAACTTCGTTCTTGGTCAGAGAACAATTAACAGATTATATTTATCTCATTGAGCAGCGCTCTCATGTTAAAGTTTATATGGCACAACTTGCATACTCAATCATAATAGTCTCCTCATAATCATTGATAACTTGCAAAGCTATATTCATTCAGATAAAACTTGAACTAAACAAGGAAAAGTAAAAGACATGATGAAGCAAATCACAATATAATGGTTTGATCACAACTACTCAAATGCTTGCTTGAGATGGAGGGAAATAGGTTTACTGACTCAACATAAAGTAAAAGACAGGCCCTTCACAGAGGGAAGCAGGGATTAAATCATGTGCTAGAGCTTTTTCAGTTTTGAAATCATATAAAGAGAATAAAAGTAACATTTTGAGAGGTGTTTGTTATTGTCAACGACTGGTAGCGGGTACCCTAACCCCCTTGCCAGACAACCTTCAAAGAGCGGCTCCCATATTATTTTCATTTTATGTGGCACTCCTTCCAACCTTTCTTTCACAAACCATGGCTAACCGAATCCTCAGGTGCCTGCCAACAATCTCATACCATGAAGGAGTGCCTTTTTATTTTGGTTTTATTATGATGATGACACTCCCCAACCTTTGCTTACACAAGCCATGGCTAACCGAATCCTTCGGGTGCCGTCCATCAATCACATACCATGGAGGAGTGTCTATTTAGTTTAATTAATTTGGGACTGGGAATCCCATTGCCAGCTCTTTTTGCAAAATTATTGGATAAGCGGATGAAGCCGCTAGTCCATTGGTGAAAGTTGCCCAACAAGATTGAAAGATAAAACACCACATACTTCCTCATGAGCTATAAAACATTGACACAAATAATAGATACTAAGTTTTGAATTGTTTAAAGGTAGCACATGAAGTATTTACTTGGAATGGCAGAAAATACCATGTAGTAGGTAGGTATGGTGGACACAAATGACATAGGTTTGGGCTAAGGTTTGGATGCACGAGAAGTATTCCCTCTCAGTACAGGTTTTTGGCTAGCAAGGTTAATTAGCAAGCATAAGAGTTGAGGGAAACAAACAAATATACATGTGATAGAAACAATCATGCATCTTCCTTGTAAGCACAAACAATTTTAACTTCAGAATAATAAGCTATGAGCTAACAAGAAAGAAAGACAATGAAACAACTACATGTATTTCTC
Source organism: Lolium perenne (assembly GCF_019359855.2). Lineage (NCBI taxonomy): Eukaryota > Viridiplantae > Streptophyta > Magnoliopsida > Poales > Poaceae > Lolium > Lolium perenne. Next base: position 317,140,754 of record NC_067247.2, read on the forward strand.
TTTTCTACTTAAACCTCAAAGTGTTGTTGCTATTGACCAATGCTAAGTTTGCCAAAACCAAATAGATTTATTCAATGCTCCCAAAGTGATACCAATACTAACAACAAGGTAAATCATATAATAGAGATTGCAAACTAAAATAAGATGTGCAATATGTAAATGATAAGTCTTCTCATTAATATTCCATAACGATAACTCACACCAAGGGATACATAGACAACCAACTAAAGGAGAGATACTTCCAAACTGCAACCCATCTTATATGATAACTTCCCTACTCATGATATGACACTACTTGACAGTAAAAAGTAAAAGATAGTGATGATGTGATACCGCGGCACTCCCCCAAGCTTGGAACAAACCAAGGGGATGCCAATACCGATGATGAATTACTCCTTCGGCGATGGTGGTGATGAATTCCTGACAAGCTTCTCAATAAGCTCCTGAAGCTCATCAATCTTGTATGTGAGATTGCGAATCATCTCCGAATTGTGCTCGACGCGGTTAAGAAGTCTGTCCGACGGCGAGTCCCAACTCTTGGAGTTATTTCCCCACTCTTCACCCTCAGGCTTCCTCCCTCCTGCAGTGTTAGAGCGATCTATATCCCAATTGCTAGGCAATGCTGCCTTGGGAGTCCCTTCAATTTGATTATTGAAAATTAGATTGTGGAAGGGATGGTGAATGCCTGATAAAGATGTTTTCGGAGCTAGGTAATGACGTGGAACCGCTCCTCCAGTGCGAATTCTTGCGCTCTTGTTTGCACTAAAAGGGTTGTCCACCACCTTGATGCTTGCGATGGTAGCACGCGGGTGTGCGCGCGAATCTTCCTCCACCTCTTCTTCATCCTCTTCCTTGACGTCCTTGTCCTCCTCTTTCCACCCAAGATCTCGATTATCTTCATCCGGAAACTCCTTGCCCTTGTTCTTGGAGACCATGGTGCTTCTAAACTGAAAACAGATCCTGGCAGAAACAGCTCGAAACAAAACACGTCGAGAAAACGATATACGGACCTCCAGGGGTCCGGGGGATTATATAGCAAAAAATTTCACGACAAAAGGAAAGTACCAGATCGAACCAGAGTCGGAAAGGGGCGACGAGGCGGCCAGACCATAGGTCGGCGCGGGCCCAGGCCAGGCCGCGCCGGCCTATGGTGGCACGCCCTCGTGCGTCTTTTCCACTCCGTTTCGATCTCGTAATTTTTCATATTTTCCAAAAACAGCAAAAATATTGTTCGGAAAGTAAATTGCGTACTTTTCATTACCAGTACTGTTACCTATTCAAAGTCGAGTTCTGGCGGACTGTCAATTTGCCCTTTGATGAAAGCCTCCGGTGTTTCCACTCGAATAATATCAACATCAACATTATAGGAATCACCTGAGATATAATGCTTGAGTTTTTGTCCATTCACCACTTGCGTGGCATTGCCTTGGAGAGAGCTAATTTTAATTGCTCCTGAACGATACACCTCCTCAACAACATATGGTCCTTCCCATTTTGAGAGTAATTTCCCTGCAAAGAATCTGAGACGAGACCGATACAATAGGACTTTATCTCCAATATTAAATTCTCTTTTGATAATCCTTCTATCATGCCATTTTTTAACTTTTTCTTTAAAGAGTTTAGCATTTTCATAAGCTTCACTTCTCCATTCATCTAGAGAACTCAATTGCAACAACCTCTTATCACCGGCAAGTTTAGGATCTTTATTTAATTCTCTAACAGCCCAATAAGCTTTGTGCTCTAGTTCTAAAGGTAAATGACAAGCTTTCTCATAAACCATTTTATAAGGTGACATTCCCATGGGATTTTTATAAGCAGTTCTATAAGCCCATAGTGCATCCTTCAATTTACTAGCCCAATTCTTTCTAGTTTTATTAACAGTCTTTTGCAAGATAGATTTAATCTCTCTATTTGATAATTCTACTTGCCCACTAGTTTGAGGATGATAAGCGGAAGCAATTCTATGATTAATACCATATCTAGCAAGAGTTTTTCTAAAACCTCCATGAATAAAATGAGAACCTCCATCAGTCATAATATATCTAGGCACTCCAAATCTAGGAAAAATAATATCTAAAAGCATTCTTAAAGAGGTCTCACCATCAGCACTTTTTGTAGGTATGGCTTCCACCCATTTAGTAACATAATCAACAGCAACAAGTATATGAGTGTTACCTTCTGAAGACGGAAAAGGTCCCATGAAGTCAAATCCCCAACAATCAAATAGTTCAATAACAAGAGTATAATTCATAGGCATTTCATTACGTCTGGAGATATTACCAACCCTTTGGCATTCATCACAAGATAAAATAAACTTTCTCGCATCCTTGAAGAGAGTTGGCCAATAAAAACCTGATTGTAGAACCTTTTGCGCGGTTCTTTCTCCGGCGTGATGTCCTCCATAAGCACTACCATGACATTTACTCAATATCTCTTGTTGTTCATATTCGGGAACACATCTTCGCATAATACCATCCACTCCTTCTTTATATAAGTGTGGGTCATCCCAAAAATAATGCCTCAAGTCATAAAAGAATTTCCTCCTTTGCTGAGCTGAAAAGGTTGGAGGCAAGTACTTGGAAACAATAAAGTTAGCATAATCAGCATACCAAGGACTGTCTCGCGAGCTCACCTTTATTACAGCCAATTGTTCATTTGGAAAACTATCATTAACAGGAACAGGATCATAAGCAATATTTTCCAATCTAGACAAATTATCAGTGACAGGATTATCAGCACCTTTCCTATCTACAATATGTAAATCAAATTCTTGCAAAAGAAGTACCCATCTAATAAGCCTCGGCTTAGCATCTTTCTTTGTCATAAGGTATCTAATTGCAGCATGATCAGTATGAATCGTAACTTTTGAATCAACACTATAAGATCTAAATTTATCACAAGCAAAGACTACAGCTAATAATTCTTTTTCAGTTGTAGCATAATTTCTTTGAGCAGCATCAAGAGTTTTACTAGCATAATGAATAACATTCAGTTTTTTATTTACCCGCTGTCCAAGAACAGCGCCTACAAAGAAAATCACTAGCATCACACATAATTTCAAATGGTAAGTTCCAATCGGGAGGTTCAACTACAGGAGCAGTTGTTAAGGCTTTCTTTAGAGTTTCAAAAGCTTCCTTACAATCATCATCAAAAACAAAAGGTACGTCTTTTTGAAGAAGATTAGTAAGAGGCTTTGAAATCTTGGAGAAATCTTTAATAAATCTCCTATAAAACCCAACATGACCAAGAACACTACGAATACCTTTAACATCCCTCGGATAGGGCATCTTCTCAATTGCTTCAACTTTAGCTCTATCAACTTCAATACCTCTCTCGGAAATTTTATGTCCCAATACAATTCCTTCATTAACCATAAAGTGGCATTTCTCCCAATTAAGAACAAGGTTAGTTTCTTCACATCTCTGCAAAACTTTATCAAGGTTTCGCAAGCAACTATCAAAAGAATTCCCATAGACCGAAAAATCATCCATGAATACTTCCACAATACTCTCGCAAAAGCCATGAAAAATAGCAGACATGCATCTTTGAAAAGTAGCAGGAGCATTACATAAACCAAAAGGCATACGCCTATAAGCATAAGTTCCATAGGGACAAGTAAAAGTGGTTTTCTCTTGATCTTTAGTTTTAACAGCAATTTGTGAAAACCCAGAATAACCATCAAGAAAGCAAAAATGAGTATTTTTAGACAATCTTTCTAGCATTTGATCAATAAATGGTAAAGGGTAATGATCTTTCTTAGTAACTTTATTAACTTTTCGAAAATCAATGCACATTCTATACCCTACAACTACTCTTTGAGGGATGAGCTCATCATTATCATTAGGCACAACAGTCATTCCTCCTTTCTTGGGAACGCAATGCACAGGACTAACCCATCTACTATCAGCAATAGGATATATAATACCAGCTTCAAGAAGTTTTAATACCTCATTCCTTACCACCTCCTTCATCTTCGGAATTAGACGACGCTGATGTTCAACAACAGGCTTTGCATCATCTTCCATATTAACAGCATGTTGGCAAATAGAAGGAGAAATCCCCTTCAAATCATCAAGAGTGTAGCCAATAGCGCCTCGGTGTTTCTTCAATATTTCCAATAGCCTTTCTTCTTCAAACTCTGTAAGCTTAGAACTAATAATAACAGGATATATTTTCTTATCATCAATATGAGCATATTTAAGATTATCAGGTAAAGGCTTTAAATCAAAAACAGGATCTTCCTTTGGCGGCGGTGTTGTACCCAAATCTTCCACCGGTAAATCATGCTTGAGAATAGGTTGGCGAAGAAAAATTTCCTCAAGCTCATCTCTTTCTTTCCTAAAAACTTCACTCTCGCTATTCTCCAAATGTTGCTGCAAAGGATTATTAGGAACAAGAACAATAGATGCACACTGTTCCATTTTAAAATCATCACTAGGCAAATCAGCTTTATAAGGAGTTTTGGTAAATTTAGAGAAGTTAAACTCATAAGATTCACCAGCAAATTTAGTCAAAATTTTCTCTTTCTTGCAATCTATAATAGCTCCACAAGTATTTAGAAAAGGTCTACCAAAAATAATAGGACAATAATCACTAGCAGCAGAACCAAGTACCAAAAAGTCAGCAGGATATTTAATCTTACCACATAGAACTTCCACATCTCGAACAATACCAATTGGAGAAATAGTTTCTCTATTAGCCAGCTGAATAACCACATCAATATCTTCAAGTTCACAAGAACCAATTTCGTGCAAAATCTCCGTATAAAGCTCATAAGGAATAGCACTAACACTTGCACCAATATCACATAAACCATAGTAGCAATGATCACCAATTCTAACAGATAGCATAGGAACACTAGCTTGCTTGGGTTTATTAGGATGTGAAACAATATTAGAAGCATCTTCACAGAAAATAATATGACCATCCTCCACATTTTCAGTCACAAGATCTTTAACTATTGCAACAGCAGGTTCAACTTTTATTTGTTCTTCAGGTTCTACAGGTTTCTTTTCACTTTTATGAACCACACTATTTATAACAGAGTACTCCTTCATTTTAGCAGGGAAAGGAGTTTTTTCAATATAAACTTCAGGAATAACATGATCAGCAGTTTCAACTACAACGCATTTATTAATAGATGAATCAATTTTATCTTTATACGGTTCATGATACTTATCAAAATTCTTCTTAGGCAATTCATAATGAGAGGCAAAAGCTTTATAAAGATTTGCAGCAACTTGAGAATCAAGACCATATGTAGCACTCATATTACGAAATTTATCAGTATCCATAAAAGCTTCAATGCATTTATAATCATAAATTATACCTGATTCTCTATCCTTGTCGTTCTCCCAACCTTGATTTTCTTGGATCCGATCAAGAAGGTCCCTTTTAAACTCTTCTTTGTTGCGTGTAAATGATCCAGAACAAGAAGTATCCAGCAAGGTCTTGTCTTGAAAAGAAAGTCTTGCGTAGAAATTATCAATAATAACATTACCAGGAAGCTCATGAATGGGGCATTTGAGCATTAAAGACTTCAATCTCCCCCAAGCTTGGGCAATACTCTCTCCATCATGAGGCCAAAAATTATATATGCGATTCCGATCCTTGTGAATTTCACTTGGAGGATAGAACTTAGAATAAAACCGGGGCACAATATCATTCCATTCAAGAGAATCCCCATTATCCAGTAATTTATACCAATGCGCCGCCTTACCAGACAGCGATATAGAGAATAGTTTCTTCCTCACTTCATCCATAGCAATACCTGCGCACTTGAATAAACCGCATAATTCATGTAAGAACAATAAATGATCTCCAGGGTGGACAGTTCCATCCCCTTCATAGCGGTTATCCATAACACGTTCAATAATTTTCATAGGTATTTTATATGGTATCACTTCCTCACCTGGCGCCTCATCCACTACCGTTGCAGTAGTAGTAGATTTCCCAAATAGAAATTGAAGAGAAGATCTCTCCATAATGACTTATAGCAAGAAAGCAGAAATAAAATCAGCACAAACAGTAAAGGTTTTCCTTACCAATTCCACTTACCAATAGCGCTTCACTCCCCGGCAACGGCGCCAGAAAATAGTCTTGATGACCCACAAGTATAGGGGGTGTATCGTAGTATTTTCGATAAGTAAGAATGTCGATCCCAGCGAGGAGCAGAAGGTGTTGACAAGCAGTTTCGATGAAGGATTCCCTGTAAATGCTCACAAACAAGTATTCAGGGGGTTTTGATGTAACAGTTGAATAAAGTACGAGTAAGTAAAGTGCGAGAGTAACAATTGCAGCGAGTGGCCCAATCCTTTTTAGCGCAAAGGACAAGCCAGGTTGTTTACTTATAATGACCAAACGTTCTCGAGGACACACGGGATTTTAGTCTAGTGCTTTCGCTACATACGGCTAAATAATCTTCATTGTTATGATAAGTGTTGTGTGGGTGAACCTATGCTAATGTACCGCCCTTCCTAGGACTAATACATACTTGTGATTATACCCCTTGTAAGCATCCGCAACTACAAGAAAGTAATTAAGAATAAATCTAACCACAGCCTTAAACTCTGAGATCTTGCTATCCCTCCTGCATCGATATACCAACGGGGGTTTAGGTTTCTGTCACTCCGGCAACCCCGCAATTGGCAAACGAGTACAAGATGCATTCCCCTAGGCCCATAAAGGTGAAGTGTCATGTAGTCGACGTTCACATGACACCACTAGAAGAATAACACCACAACTTAAATATCATAGCATTGAATATTACTCAACCATAGTTCACTACTAACATTTAGACTTCACCCATGTCCTCAAGAACTAAACGAACTACTCACGAGACATCATATGGAACATGATCAGAGGTGATATGATGATGAATAACAATCTGAACATAAACCTTGGTTCAATGGTTTCACTCAATAGCATCAACAACGAGTAAAAATCGATACCGGGAGAGTTTCCCCTATCAAACAATCAAGATCAAACCCAAATTGCTACGGCGGTGACGGTGTCCAGCGGTGGAGACGGCGGTGATGATGGTGGAGATGATGATGATGGTGATGGAGATGATGTCCAGCTCGATGACGGTGACGATGGCGTCGATTTCCCCCTCCGGGAGGGAATTTCCCCGGCGGATTCCTGCCCGCCGAAGAGCTCTTTTCTCTCTGGTGTTCTCCGCCCCGCAGAGGCGGCTGTAACTCTTCGTGAGGTACCCTCTGTGGCTTAGGTCTTCGGGACGAAGGGTTTCGCGAAGAAAAGGAGGCGAAAGGGGCTGTGGGGCCCCCACACCACATGGTGGCGCGGCCAGGCCATGGGCCGCGCCGGCCTGTGGTCTGGCCCCACCTTGGGCCTTCTCAGCTCCTCCTTCTGGCTTCCTTCGTCATCTTGAAAAATAGGATTTTTGATATAATTTCCTTCCACAGTTGATCTTCCGAAATATTGCGTTCTGGCGGTGCTTTTTCCAGCAGAATCCTGGCTCCGGTGCTTGATCCTCCAATAATGATGAAACATGCAAAATAGATGAAATAACATAAGTATTGTGTCCAAATATGAAATATATCAATGAATAACAGCAAATTATGATATAAAATAGTGATGCAAATTGGACGTATCATGGCTCTCGGTACAGAGGGTTTCGCGACGAAGGCTTTAAGTAGGCGGAAGGGCGGAGTCGGAGGGCTGACAGGGGCCCCACACGCTAGGGCGGCGTGGCCCCACCCTTGGCCGCGCGGCCCTAGTGTGGCGGCGCCTCGTCGCCCCACTTCGTGATCCCTTCGGTCTTCTGGAAGCTTCGTGGAAAAATAAGACCCTGGGCGTTGATTTCGTCCAATTCCGAGAATATTTCCTTTGTAGAATTTCTGAAACCAAAACAGCAGAAAATAGCAACTGGCTCTTCGGCATTGATGTCTACGGGTGCTTCTATTCTAGTAGACTGTGTTGGGCCTCCAAGAGCAGAGGTTTGTAGAACAGCAGCAAGTTTCCCTTAAGTGGATCACCCAAGGTTTATCGAACTCAGGGAGGAAGAGGTCAAAGATATCCCTCTCAAGCAACCCTGCAATCACGATACAAGAAGTCTCTTGTGTCCCCAACACACCTAATACACTTGTCAGATGTATAGGTGCACTAGTTCGGCGAAGAGATAGTGAAATACAAGTTGTATGGATGTATATGAGTGGTAATAGCAATCTGAATAAAATATGGCAGCGAGTAAACATGCAACAGAACAGTAAATAAACGGAGTTTCAGTGCTTGGAAACAAGGCCTAGGGATCATACTTTCACTACTGGACACTCTCAACATTGATCACATAACTGAATAAACAAATACTACTTTCTCTACACTCTCTTGTTGGATGACAAACATCATTCATTGTGTAGGGCTACAAGAGCACCTCAATGCCGGAGTTAACAAGATCCACAACATTCGATGTTCATATTTAAATAACCTTAGAGTGCATGATAGACCAACGCAATTATACCGAGTACTAACATAGCATGCACCTATCAACATCAGCTATGAAAGGGGGAATAGATCACATCAATACTATCATAGTAATAGTTAACTTCATAATCTACAAGAGATCACAATCATAACCTACGCCAAGTACTACATGATGCACACACTGTCCACATTACATCATGAAGGAGGAATAGACTACTTTAATAACATCACTAGAGTAGCACATAGATGATATTCAACTAGATCACAAAGCTCATGATCACATAAAGATCACATGGGAGAGAGAGATGAACCACATAGCTACGGTAGAGCCCTCAGCCCCGGGGGAGAATTACTCCCTCCTCATCATGGAGACAGCGATGGCGGTGAAGATGGCGGTGGAGATGGCTTCCGGGGGCACTTCCCCGTCCCGGCAGGGTGCCGGAACAGAGACTTCTGTCCCCCGAATTGGAGTTTCGCGATGGTGGCGGCGTCCCTGGAGTCTTTCTGGAGTTTCGTCAATCGGCGTCGATGTTTTAGGTCACCATGGCTTAAATAGGCGAAGAGTCGGAGTCAGAGGGGCCACGGGGCCTCCTCACACTAGGGTGGCGCGCCCCCCTCCTGGGCCGCGCCGCCACCACGTGTGGGGCCCCCAGGGCTCCCCTCTGGCCCCCCTTTGACTTTCTGGAAGGTTCCAGGAAAAATAAGATGTTGGGCATTGATTTCGTCCGATTCCGAGAATATTGCCCGAACAGCCTTTCTGGAACCAAAAACAACAGAAAACAGCAACTGGCCCTTCGGCATCTCGTCAATAGGTTAGTTCCGGAAAACGCATCAAAACGATATAAAGTGTGAACAAAACATGTAGGTATTGTCATAAAACTAGCATGGAACATAAGAAATTATAGATACGTTTGAGACGTATCAGCATCTCGTCAATAGGTTAGTGCCGGAAAATGCATAAATATGACATAAAGTGTGTATAAAACATGTGAGTATCATCATAAAAGTAGCATGGAACATAAGAAATTATAGATACGTTTGAGACGTATCAGGGAGTGTGCTAGATACGCTCATCCTAGTAAAATATCTGCTAGGTGATGGATTCAGAGTAAAGCATGCATAGAGGTTGGTGGTGGTGCTATTCTCAAAACCAAGTAGTTGCACCACTCATCTAGAGTCAGCTCATACTCACGGTTCATCAAACGAATGATATCCGATCGACTGCGGGTTGATTCTCCTCAAAGTTGTGGAACTGTCCCACAGTATGCTTCAGGGTGCTGAGTAACTCGAGTGTCAAACGGCGATAGGTGGCGGCCTCCTGAAAAACAAGCAAACCAACATTGTTGCAAACAGTATTGAAATCATGGCGTAGGCCTAGTTGGTTCAGAATATGGGGGCATGCCTATTTTGTCGACTTGATCTCGCGGTCCTTGAGATGGTTGAAACGGTTGAGATGCCATCACTCATCGACCTTGATACCGAGCGAAGCGGGGGTGTCCTCAACCGGTAGTGCAGCCTGTGCAGCCACGACGCGCGAGCGGCTCCTTATGTTCATCTAAAAAGTAATTAGCAGTTAAGTATCTGAAGCACAAATTAAAAACTTTAACAAAAATAAAAATCTGATCCGATAGAAATAGACATATGATCATCCTCTACACATCTTATAAAAGGATCTCCTCTAATTTCGAAGTCTAGCATGCTCACTAGGGTGATGAAGTTCATAATATGACCTAAGTCTAGATTGATAATGACAAAAGATAGAGCATGGATTCGCGGATAAAAAGTTGGGGATCGGAGGAGAAATGGACCATACTTCAATGGAGTACGAGGAATCGAATAAAAATGAACAAATTTGGAGACCCAATGGAGTTAGTTTTGAGTTTGTAGGAGGAAGAGAGAGAGAGAGGATATGAAATTTTGGTTCGGCTTACCTCTTCCCTACATATTAGTTGCTTCCGACGCGTGGTACGGGCGGATGGTACGGGCGCATTCCACCCGTAATAGGTGCAGCCGCCTTTGGTTAAGGCGGTCGACTCTGTACGGTCAGGCGGTAAGGTCGTATCCCCTCGTACCGACGGTCACGAAAGTTACTTGTTTCTTCGACCAAACTTTAAATTTTGTTCCTCGGGCTGGAGATGTGGTACGGGCTCGTGGTACAGGCGGATCCCACCGTACCGTTGGTCGCTGAAGTTACTGGAACCTGCGAAACTAAACATGTACTATTACTTTCCCCTTTCTGTCACTGGAGATTTCACGGTAGCACACCGTTCTCCACACATCCAACCTCTTCCCTTGATCGAATCGAATGATATGGGTACCTGCAGATCATCAAGATGAGGCAAAGAGACAAGGATACAAGATTGCAAAACTCCTATTCAATCATTAAACATAATATAAGATTAGATGCACATAAACGCTGTGAGGATTCACGCCAATCCGCAGCCTATGAGGACTACTCACACATAATATCAAGATCAAATACAAAGATAGAAATCATTGTGCAAAATACTTAGATTGAAATCACAATATTCTTACAATGGTCGCTAATTCTCAAGGAGATCTTTATTGCAATGGTGATGGCTATGTCTATGGAGGAGATGGGAGATGGGATGGATGAACTATGGTGGTGGATCTCCTTTGGTGTGGTGCAGATGGATCTGGTGGATGGCGGCCCTGTTTGGTGACGAATGGCTCTGTTTTCAGCGTTAGTCCCTTCACGAAACTTATAGAGTTTGACCTCGGGAATGCAGTGGCACATGGTACGAGTGGGGCTTGCCCGTACTGATGCCCGTTAAAGCTCCTAGAACCTCCTTTTTTGAGCGTATTCAACTTTTCCATGGTCCTGCCGCAATTTTCTTCAATAATTGCGGGTTCATTTGTCATTATGACGTGATTTCCTGCACAACATCCAAAAATAGAAGAGATTACACATATGTGCATTGATTAGTCACTAGTGGCAAGTTGAGAGGTAAACTTAGTCAATTTCTTGACTTATTTAAGGGTTTAAACGCGAGAAAATATGACATATTTCAAAGCCATCAACCTTCATCGACTCTGGGGTGCTTGCTCGTGATCATATTCACTAGATCTTCTACAGAGTATTCTGGTGTTGGAGCATTGCTATAATCTAGTTCTTTAGGTGCTTCTCCTTCTCTATCGATCCTCATCATGTTGAGGTCTTCAACGGGGTTTTGTTTTGGCTTACCTGCAAATCTTGCAAGTATTATAGTTTGGCTTTCAGCTATCTTCCCTAATTGTGCCTCAACGGTCTTTGTCCTTTCCTGTAGAACTTGAACGTCGTTCTTAAGAGAAATAGTTTGATTAGATAAATTCCCTAATATTAGAGTTAGCTTTGTAAGGGTGATATGATTTTCAGTAAGCTTTGTAAGGGTGCTATTTTGTTCAGTTTTAGCATGCATAAATTTTTTGAAACTATTTTCAATCGAAATATTACCATTGCTTGCTCCACTACCATTAGTGTAATTACTATTTGGAAAATTAGAGCCATAATTTTGACTCTTCCATGCAGGATTATAAGGATTTCTTGTTATGAAGTCTATTTCCTCAACATTAGAGTGTTGGTGATGGCATTAACTTGGGTACTCTCCTTACCCTTTAGAATATTTATAAGCTCATCTAACTTTGAAGTAAGCTCTTCATTGTTACCTTCGGTGATTGAATTCACCTTTTTGATGAGGATCATTCTACATGCCATTGGGCATGGTTGCTCTGCATATCATCTAGAAGTCTCCTTCCCAGTTCTACTGGCTTGCTCATGAATGTTCCTCCAGATGCAGTATCAAGCATAGACTCTAACATTGGGTTAAGGGCATTATAAAATAAGTGCAAAATTAACCAGTCCTTCATTCCATGACTTGGACAGTTCATGGTGGCTTCTTTCAACCTTTCCCATGCAAGCGCTAGTGGCTCACAGTCTTCTTGTCTAAAACCTGTAATGTTAGAACGCGACTGCATAATCTTTGTTGGTGGGAAAAATTAGTCATGAATATATTAATACATTCATCCCATGAAGTAATAGTGCCCTTAGGAAAAGCTAGCAACCAGTCTGTTGCTTTTTCTCTTAGTGAAAAAGGAAATAAGCCAAATTTTACTGCATTGGGGTCAACATCTTTAATGCGCATCATATCACATATTTTAGTGAATATATTCAAGTGCATACCTGAGTCCTCAGCGGCTGAGCCTCCAAATTGGTTCTGCTGAACCAAACTCAAAAGGTTAGGCATAATTTCATAGTTCTCCACTATAACAGTGGGCTGAGTTATGGGTGCACGAATAAAATCATCATTGGAGATAGCATATTCACCAAGCTTCTTTTCTACCATGGTGATTATCTTTTTCGTATTTTCTCCTATTATTGTAAAAGAACAAGTAACTATTTTTTTGGGTTTTCAAGTAGAGAATAAAAATTATAAACTAATAACATTAAAAAAACTTAAAACGTAAATAAAATGACTAACAAGGTCTCTAGTAACCTTACCGGAATAGCAAAATTGCTTCCCCGACAACGGCGCCAGAAAAAGGGTTGATACCTTTGATCCGGATTATGGATAAGCTTTTTTCCTAGTAGACCTAGGTTTAATCGAACCTGTGGAAGCACCGCTAAAATGGTGTAAAGGAAATGTCTACACGACTTGCTAATTTATTTTATTTTATATTTACCAGACATTTCTAGTTTAATTTTAAGGGGGTTGTGTTCAATGATGGAAATATGCCAGGATTAAGGTTTCTCCTGTAGCTATGCATACATATATATTTGAAGCGCATATGTGAAACAAATAAAATAGAGAGAAGAGATTTGTGAGTAGAACATCCGTAAATACTCTTGCCCCTAAAGCCATAGGTGACAAGAGCCTCTTGGTCCAACCACTGTCCTCACTGCCGCGAGCAACAACAGTTATTAAGCATATGAATACATACCAAAACATTAAGCTAGATGATTGTGTCATGATCCCGAATGAATCACTAATCATGTACCGTTACTTTCCCCTTTCTGTCACTGAGGTTTTGCAGTAGCACGCCGTTCTCCACTCATCCCACCTTTTCCCTTGATCGATCCGAATGATATGGGTACCTGCAGATCATCGAAATGAGGCAAAGAGACAAGGATACAAGATTGCAAAACTCATATTCAATCCCTACACATGTAATAAGATTGGGATTTCTATTTTCGTGCCCTCGGTTCCTTAGTTGTGCTCAGTTTTCCCCAGCCCCTTAGTTTTTCCTCAGTTTTACCCTAGCCTTTGTCTGAAGACCCGCAGAAGGAGCTCAGACGGAAGGAATCCGTTTATTTGGACGTTCTGTGCTGACGTGTTGCGCCGCGTCGTCTGTGGGGCCGCGTCGTGTGGGGCCGCGTCGCGTGGGGCTGGTAGAAAGGGACCGCGTGGGACAGGACGAGAAGCGTTTGGTTGCACGTGAGCAGGAGCTGGGTTTTGTCTCTCTCGGCCCAAATTGGCATTTTTAAAAGCACCTTTTCCCCTCTTTCTCTCTCTGTATTTTTCACCAAATTAGTATCAAATCTAGAGAAGCTTCTATTTCTGTCTTTCTTCAATATGGCAGCAAATCTAGTAGCAAATCTCTGGGGTTATTTATGCCTTTTGGCCCTCGTTTTTTGCCCAATATGGCAGCAAATCTAGTAGCAAATCTAGAAGCTATTATATGATAAATTCACAGCAGCATAATCAGAAAACTAAGTATAATACATAGGTAAACTGCATACAGCAGCCAAAAGCAGCCAATAACATTGTTAATGTTCACGACAAACTAAGCTGCAAAAATATACAAGATCACGCACGCAATGTATGGACAACAAGAAGATTAGGATGAATGAATTTGTTCTTCATTCCTCCTCATATATTTCTCCGTCGCTCCATTCGTGCAATTCCCCAAGGAAATATTCATTGAACTCCTTCCGTCTGCAGTGTGAGGCCAATACATCCTCCAAACGGTATGGCCTGTGTTCATTTCTCAAACCGTAGAGTCCTATTCTATCCACACGTAGTGGCCACTCATCCAGGCATTTGTATCATGAGAGTACGCTCTGATATAACCCAAATCCGTGTAGTAGATGCTGCCAGGTTGAAGTGTCGGGTACACTCTGGTGTCGACGGAGATACACCGGATAAAATTCACGAAGAAGGCATTACTGCCAATGTTAGTGACCGGATGGAGAGAGCGGCTACGAGTGTCCACACGGTACACCAATGGTTTGCCCGCCAAAGCCGCGCTGACCAACAACACAAGCAGCAGAGATCACCATCCGACTTCACAAGGTAGAACTTCGACGTCCAAGTTCTGGAAATGAAATTAGTGTCTCCATCTTGACAAGGTGCTCGGCTGCTGCTGCAATCGTATATTGGTGCACACTATTCTTCCGATCTCAAAATTGTCCGAAGCTACCGCATACGGTTCACCATTGAACGGGGTAATGCAACGGAAAACATGGTTCTTGATCGAAAATCTTCCTTCTCCCCAATCCCCATCTTCATTTATATCCTTAGTTGGAGTGCTCTCATCGACCCAACCAATTTCCGGCGGGTAATGTGTGGCAACGAAGACCATAGTCGGGGATTTGATAACAGCGATCGATTTCGAAAAACAGATGGCATCTGCGCCTCAAACATCATGTTCGATTTCTTTGTGAGTGGGTTCAGCAGCCGTATCTTGTGCGGCGGGTTCTTCTGGGCAAGCACGATGACGCCACGGGAAAAGCCGACGAAGTAGAATCTAAAATATATTGAAAAGATAACATTCAGCACTAAGATTGAAAATAAGATCTATGGTGACGCCACGGAAAAGCCGAGGAATTTGAACCTTGCACGAACTGCAGATAGATCTATGGTGACGTAGCGGGATGTGCCGAGATGGAGGAAGGTGAACTCAGCGGCGCGTGGAAGGGCGTGGTGTAGCATGATCCATTCGTGCAGGTGCACGTCGGGATCGGGTAAACCTGAGCGCCAATTTCTACAGACTTGCCTCATAGCAGAGTAGCTGTCCACGTACTCCTCTTTCGCCAATAAGCATTCGCCGATCTTGTGAAGTGGTCCGTCAGCCGTGAGACCGGCCCCGGTTCACGGAGGCGCCGCGCTTGGATGCGCCGCCCTCGGATGCGCCGCCCTCGGAGGCGACGGGCTCGGCGGCGACGGGCTCGGCGGCGACGGGCTCGGCGGCGACGGGCTCGGCGGCGACGGGCTCGGAGGCGACGGGCTCGGAGGCGACGGGCTCGGGGCGATGGCCGCCGGCGCATTCTTCTTCTCCATCGCCGGCGGGGGAGGGCTCGTACGGCGGTTGGGGTTTTTTGGAGAAGTTGATGGGACGTGAAGGGGTGGTTTCGTGCGTGAGCGATAATGAGACGTGCGTGTGCAGAGGAGGGAGAGAGGGGCTTACGCGTCCTAAATGCGACCCGCGTCAACAATGGCACGTCTTCCACGTCCGCACCGCGACACGCGTCAACAATGGCACGTCTTCCACTTCGCACCGCAACACGCGTCCTCGAGTCTAACCCCGGAAATTTAGATATGCTCAGGTATACCCTCGAGTCATATACTAGCATTTTTTGTATGCTCAGTTTTCACCTTGAGTGCTAATACCGGCTAGTGCAATATACTCAGTTTTACCCTCAAGTGGCTGGTCAACAGAGAGTCAACAAATGGGATTAACTAGTTAAATGAGTTATTTAATGTGCAAAAATTCCGAAAAGGAGTGGCACTTACTCATGGAGTCTTTACCACAAATTTCCACTTCTCAAATCATAGATAAATCGTAGATAAATCAAGTTTCACCACAAATTGCCACTTCTCAAATCACCTAGTAGCTATGAAGGTGCATGGTTTTCCATAATAAGCCCTACCCAAAACAGCTTTCCCCAAAACATACTTTGTCTGAATGAGACCATAATTTTCACACTCATGTAGATTTGTATTGCAAATAGTTTGAGGTAGGCCAAGATGGGTTTCATTGTACAAAACACGCATTTTCCATTTTTTAAATCTCATATTTGAATCCCTTAGTCTGTTTACTACTCACTTGCCCTTGGTTTCTTGATACTACTCAGTTTTGCCCTCTCCCTTCACAAACTCTCACAGACGCCCAACATTGCCCTGATTGGTCTAGCCCATGTCACGCGGATCGTGCCCGACGACCGTTGATCGTATGATCTAACGGGCAGGATAACCCCTATCTCTCTCTGGTCGGGGCCACCACCCTCTCTCTCTCTGTCGTCGGTTAGCTTCACGCAAAGTTTGGTTTTCTGCATTATTTTTCACGAGCTAAATTATAAACTCTTTTTAGGCATTACTTTTCACGCAAAAAATGATAAACCATCACCGATTTGTTGTAGCCATTACTTTTCACGCACAAAAATGATACACCATCACCCATTTCGTGTACCCATTACTTTTCACGCAAAAAATGATAAACCATCACCGATTTTGTTGTAGCCATTACTTTTCACGCACAAAAATGATAAACCATCACCGATTTGTTGTAGCCATTACTTTTCACGCACAAAAATGATACACCATCACCCATTTCGTGTAGCCATTACTTTTCACGCAAAAAATGATACACCATCACCCATTTCTTGTACCCATTACTTTTCACGCAAAAAACGATAAACCATCACCGATTTCTTGTAGCCATTACTTTTCACGCACAAAAATGATACACCATCACCCATTTCGTGTACCCATTACTTTTCACGCAAAAAAATGATAAACCATCACCGATTTTGTTGTAGCCATTACTTTTCACGCACAAAAATGATAAACCATCACCGATTTGTTGTAGCCATTACTTTTCATGCACAAAAATGATACACCATCACCCATTTCGTGTAGCCATTACTTTTCACGCAAAAAATGATACACCATCACCCATTTCTTGTACCCATTACTTTTCACGCAAAAAACGATAAACCATCACCGATTTCTTGTAGCCATTACTTTCCTTTTAGGCATTACTTTTCACGGTAAAATGATAAACTATACCCCCACAACGGTCGACTCCTCCTTAATTTATTGTGTATAAACCCCCACAACGGTCATCTCCTCCTTATTTTATTGTGTAAACCCTACAACGGTCATCTCTCCCTTATAAACACCCACACGGCCATCCCTTGTGTCAATAGGTTCTGCCTCTCTCTTCTTTTCGTTCACATACACTTTATCCATTGCCATGGCTTCCACGTCTCGGACGCGGACCGGAAGGGGAAGGGGAAGGGGAAGGGGAAGTGGATCATCATCATTGCCACCACCACCGTCAACACTGCCATTGATCATAGAGGAGTTCTTCATCGTCGTCTATGAAGACCCTTTGGTCAAGAAGGTACGTACGCGTTCCCACATATATGATGCATGTGATTAATTATGGGCATGTTCTAAAACCCTTTAATTTCAAGGGTTCCCTAATTTCAAACGATCGGCGCTCGATCTCTTTGCAGGAACTCCCAAAAAATTTGCGGACTATCTTGACGGCAAGGAGCCAGCTAAGGTGTATCTGCGAGCAGCTGATCGCGGTCCTCGTCTCTCGACCGTGGAGGTCCTATTTGACGGACAAGGCCGGATGTACCTCGACAAGGGCTGGGAGAAATTCGCCATCGCGCACGGTGTGGATTTCGGCTGGTTCGTACACTTCAAATATGAAGGCGATGATGTGCTCACAGTGAAGGTGTTCGACGGAACAATGTGCAGGAGGTACTACTACTCAGACGACGAAGATACTGACGATGAAAGCGACGACGACGTGAAGCCATGCATCCATCCCCTTTAGATAATTAAGGGGATTATGACCAAGAATATATATGTAGCTTCATATGCATCGATTTAGAGATCTAGCTATTTTCTATATATTATGCATGTAAAAAATAATATCGCATTTCCACTATTATTCGAGCACCACATCCTCCAAACGATGCCGATGCCGATGCCGATATCGGCATGGTCAGAACGGCTATGCTCGCCGCCACTGCTAGGTCAACGTCGGGATACACAATGTTTA
The DNA here is from genome assembly GCF_019359855.2 of Lolium perenne. Taxonomy (NCBI): domain Eukaryota; kingdom Viridiplantae; phylum Streptophyta; class Magnoliopsida; order Poales; family Poaceae; genus Lolium; species Lolium perenne. The sequence continues at coordinate 317,159,210 of NC_067247.2, forward strand.
GCATAAGAGTCACTTTAGATTAAGCTGCGAAAATGGGCTGAGGCGACCCCTACAGAGCGGCTCTATATTATATTCTCTAAATAAAATAGACGACCACAGCGGTCATTGGCTGCGGAGGCCCCACAGAGCGGCAATATATAATTTTCTATAAATAAATAGACGACCCACTGGTCATTGGCTGCGGCAGCCCCATAGAGCGGCCCCATTTGTCATTGGCAGCACCGCGTATACAATCAGGAAATAAAACGGCCCACGCGTCAGCGGTAGATGGATCCACCCGTCAGCACGAGACGGTCAGCGAGGAACTGACCTCACGGTAACGGTAAGGCCTCTGACCTGACGGCAACCCGCGTCTTCGAGGGGTTTCAAACTAGAGGGAGGGGAAAACTGAGGAAAAACTAACGAGCTGGGGAAAACTGAGTACAACTAACGAAGCAGGGGCACGAAAATAGAAATCCCAATAAGATTAGATGCACATAAACGCTTCGAGGATTCACCCCAACCCACAACCCGTGAGGAGTACTCACACATAATATCAAGATCAATAACAAAGATAGAAATCATTATGGCAAATACTTAGATTGAAATCACAATATTCTTACAATGGTCGCCAATTGTCAAAGAGATCTCTATTACAATGGTTATGACTATGGCTATGGAGGAGATTGGAGATGGAATGGATGAACTATGATGGTGGATCTCCTTTGGTGCGGTGCAGATGGATCTGATGGATGGCGGCTCTTCTTGGCGACGAATAACTCTCTTTTTGGCGTCGGGTCCTTCACGAAACTTATAGGGTTTGACCTCAGGAAGGCTGCGGCACATGATACGGGCGGACGCTACGGGTGGGGCTTGCCCGTACCGATGCACGTTAAAGTCCCTAGAACCAACTCTTCGAGCGTAGTCAACTTTGCCATACTCCTGACGCGATTTTCTTCAGTAATTACAGGTCCAGTTGTCCGTATGACGTGATTTCCCGCACATCATCAAAAAATAGAAGATATTGCACATCTTTGCATTAATTAGTCATTAGTGGCAAGTTGAGAGGTAAAATTAGTCAATTTTCTTTTGACTTAGCTAAGGTTTAGACGCGAGAAAAAAGTGGCGTATTTCACAGCCATCACAAACTTCAAATTATAAAGCCTTCAACTTCTGGGTTTACAAAGTGCTGAAAAACAACTTACATGCAACAAAAAACTACAAAAAATACAAGCGATGAAGTGCAACTTGAGCATCGAGGCCCTTGTCCCACTCTGATCAAACTTAAGAAGAAGTGAAGTCACTGCAGGGAGAACGTCACAGAGAAGTCACATCATTGTCAAACCCAGCAAAAGACGCAGTGCCAAACATTTCCACCTCCGAAGAAAGCACACTACCTTCTCGCCATGCCGCCACCCACAGACACCAACACCACCGCAGCACCGACCATAACATGAAGACCCAAGCTGTTGGAAGAAGACACGAACGAATATGCGGTGAAAAGGATGTGTCGGTGCCAAGCCAGACCAATAAATACAGCTCAAACGCTGGGAGGCTGCTTCTACGGAAGATGCGAGCACTTCTCCTCTCGTCTAGGCTTGAGTGTGTCAAACCGCCGACAAGCACATAACTCTAGGGAAGCAGAGCACCTGGCCAACCACAACACATCACCAAAGAACAACCGCTACTAGCTACCAACCAACCGCCGCTGAACTCGTCCACTGACACTGCTATTTCAAGGTGGCGCCGCCGGAGCGCCGCCGTCGCCCAAGCTGAAGCATTTGGGTTTTCACTCGAGATAAGCAAGGCATGGATGGGGGAGTGATGGCTGTGAAATATGCCACTTTTTACTCACTTTTAAACCCTTGGCTATGTCAAGAAATTTACTAAACTTCTCTCTAAATGTGCCAATAATGACTAATTATTGCAGAGGTGTACAATCTGTTCTATCTTGAATGGTGTGCAGGAAATCAAGTCTTAATGTCAAATGGACCTGTAGTTACGGAAGAAAATCTTGTCACAAGTGCAGCAAAATCAACCAGAGGTCAAAAATCGGTTCCAGGGAGTTTAGTGGGCACCGGTACATGCAAGCCCCGCCCGTACCGTCCGTCTGTAAGGTGCGCCGCAACACTCCCGAGGACAAACCCTATAAGTTCTGTGAGGGAGTCATGCCAAAAGAGAGCCATTCGTCGCCAAACAGAGCCGCCACTCATTAGATCCATGTACACCACACCGAAGGAGATCCAACACCATAGTTCATCAATTCTATCTCCCTTCTCCTCCATCCATCACCATTGTAATGGAGATCTCCTTGAAAATTGGCAACTATTGTAAGAATATTGTGATTTCAATCCAAGTATTTGCAACAATGATTCCTATCTTTGGTTTTGATATCATATGTTAGTAGTCCTCACGGTTTGCGGGTTGGGGTGAATCCTCGCAGCGTTTATATGCTTCTAATCTCATGAATATGTATAGGAATTGAATAGGAGTTTTGCAATCTTGTATCCTTGTCTCTTTGCCTCGATTCGATGATCTGCAGGTACCCATGTCTATAGGATCGATCAAGAGAAGAGGTGTGATGAGGGGAGAACGGTGTGGTATCGCGAAACCTCAGTGACAAAAAGGGGGAAGTAACGATACACATTTAGTGATTTGGTCGGGATCAACGGCACAATCATCTAGCTTAATGGTTTGGTCTGTATTCATTTACTTAATAATTGTTGTTACACGCGACTATGGGAACAATGGTTGGACCAATAGACTCTTGTCACATCTGTCTTTAGGGGCAATAGTCTTTATGGATGTGCTGCTCACAAATCTCCTATCACTATTTTATTTACTACACATTTGTAATAATCCTTGACCCTGACATATTTCCATTCATTGAACACAACATAAAACAAAGTAAACTAGAAAGGTCCGGTAAACATAAAATTAAACCAACTAGTAAGTCTTGTAGACGTTTCCTTTACACCACTTTGGTCGTGCTTTCCAAGGTTTGATTAAACCTAGATCTTCTAGAGAAAAAGTTTACAATACTATAATCCATAATCTGGATCGGAGAGTATACCTCAACGTTGCCTTGAAGAAGGGGAAAAACAAATGCAACATCGTCGACATCGTGGCAAGGGTTTTCCCTCGATCCAGAGCTCTACCTCCAGCCACACCAACTGGCCAGAACGCAAGGCTGTGGGCCGAGACAAGAGAGCACGAGAAGGCAACATCTTTAGATCTGGCGCACAAGATCCACCGGAATGAACTCTGCATTGCGCCCATGTCCGCCGTCACCTCGCCGCCCACGCAGCTGAGGAGAATTTCCTACAACACCGGCAGTGGCCACCCACCGCCAGGTCGACACCACCCCACCCCGCACCCAGTGCCACCACCCTGAAATCCATGGTCCCCGCACGGTCTGCGGTGGGCATCACCCCAGCCACCGTCCACAACCACCCAGCACCGGCGACCCCGAGCCAGAGATGAGGACGAAGGGAGGAGGGCCATCGACAGCTTCCCAAGGGCGAAGACCAGCCCCCCACACGACCGCATTCCTCCCTGCAGCCGCAGGCGGATGCATAAGAGCAGATTCCCGCTGCACAGCCTTTCCGGCGGGAGCCACTAGGGGCGACGTGAGGGAGACACCCTCGTCAAAGAAGGTGTGTTCAGCTCCTCCTTGGTGAAAGGGTGGGCAGGAAAATGGAAAATGGAGGAAAACAAAGTACGGTTCTAGGGAGCAAGTCTTTTTCTAGAATTGAATTAAGTGTCGGATCGGTAGATCTGGATCAGCATTCACGAGGTGCCACTTTGCGGGGTGGGAGCCATGGAGGACATGGCGGAAAGCAGTGGCCGGCGGCAGTCGTGGCCGCATCCCGGCCACCCGACTCGACTCTACGTGGCGTTGGTTGGGGCGCCATTAAGATTACCAACGTGACGGGCGATCGATCGATCTCGCTACTAGGTCCCTTTCCCAGCTTTCCTCATGCCACACCACTAGGGCGGCCGGGTGGCGATAGATCGAGCCGATCTATCCGTTCCCGCGGCCCGTATGAATTCCGCCATGACTTTGCGCACTGTGTGGACGGCGCGGCCGCCGCAGCGTCGCCCGTCGATCGGATCCATCATCGATGCGTTGCGTTGCGTCGTGTGACAGCCCACCACCACCACCACCACCACCCGTCGCTCTCCACCGTACCGGACCTGTAGTCAGAGCTAGTGTACTACTGAGTGCTCGGCTCAGCTCGCAACTACCAACCGGCAACCGCGCCAGCCCCATGCCGCCCCGCTCCATGCTATATATGCGCTGCGTTCCCAGCTATGTTTGCTCCAGCTCCGTGCCTTGCGAGCAACGGCATATATATCCATCCACGCGCGCGCCGGCAACCTGTAGAAAGCCATGGACCCGTACAAGTACCTCAACATCCGCCTCAACCCGGACGGCTCCCTCACCCGCAACGGCGAGGCCAAGCTCCTCCCGCCGTGCCCGTCGGGGGAGCCCATCGCCGTCACCGCCGCTGCCGGCGCGGACGGCCCAGCGCATCGCATTGTCCACTCCAACGACGCGCCGCTCAACGACGCCAACGGCACGAGCATCCGCCTCTTCGTCCCCGGCAACGACGTCGGCGCCCGCGACGGCAGCAGGCTGCCGCTCATCCTCTACTTCCACGGCGGCGGGTACGTGCTCTTCCGCGCGGCCTCCGAGCCGTTCCACAACACGGCGGCGACGATCGCGGCCACCGTGCCCGCCGCGGTCGCATCCGTCGACTACCGCCTCGCGCCGGAGCACCGCCTCCCGGCCGCCTTCGACGACGCCGCCGACGCGGTGCGCTGGGTCCGGTCCTACGCCGCCGGGTCGCCGGGCAGGCCCATCTTCATAATGGGCTCCCACAGCGGCGCCAGCATCGCGTTCCGCGCGGCGCTTGCCGCCGTGGACCAGGGCGTGGAGCTGCGCGGGCTGATACTGAACCAGGCGCACCACAGCGGCGTGGAGCGGACGGCGGCAGAACAAGCGTCGGTGGACGACCGCGTGCTGCCGCTGCCGGCCAACGACCTGCTCTGGGAGCTCGCGCTGCCGCTGGGCGCCGACCGGGACCACGAGTACTGCAACCCCGACGCCATGCTGGCCGGCGTCAGCGCGGCGCGGCTGCGGAGGCTGCCGCCGTGCCTGGTGCTCGGCCGGAAGAAGGACCCGCCCAGGGACCGGCAGAGGGTGCTGGTGGCGGCGCTGCGGGAGGCCGGGGTGCACGTGGAGGCAAAGATGGACGGCGCCGGGTTCCACGCCATGGAGCTGTTCAAGGCCAACTGCGCCGCGGAGTTCAACGCGCAGGTGGCGGACTTCGTCCGCCGCCACGCTCACGCGGGCGACGGCGTTGACGAGCACGTTGCGAGGAGCAGGCTGTGATCGACCGAACGATTCAAGCAGAGGGTCGTTAAACAATGGCGCGCGTTGTCTTAGCTCCAATTTTTTAAGCACAATATACTATATGATTATATATCAATCATATCTTCATGACCATGCTACGATTGAATGCCTGGGAATCAAGAGTCTACGCAGGCAAGTACAATCAGTGCAGTGCCGAGCTAGCGTACTTGTTTATCTTCCCTTTTGGAATAGCTTTTCTCACGTTGGCTTTTTTCCTTTTTGTTCTTTGTCAAATTTTTATCTACCGGCGGCAACTCGAGTTTATCATGTGCTTCTTACTTGAGATCGGAAAGTTCGTGTAGAAAGGCCTCCCTGTTTTTGTTTTGTTTAAAGCATCTCTAGATCCCGTTTTCAGTTTTTCTCGGAAAATCGAGGCAGATCAGATCCCGTAAACTCACGGGACCCATAAATGTTATTAGGGGGATCTTAGAAAATCCTCGCCCGACCTGTACATACACGGGCTGAGGGGCCAAACCGAGTGCGGTTTGTACTCCTCCACCAGTTTCGCTGGACAACACTGGGCCCGTTCGTCGGACGTGCCATGCTAGTGCCCATTCTCGTCGAGGGAACCAAGGTAGGTGATGTGGGCATCGCGAGCTAGGCCGATATGCCCGGGAGAGGTCGCCACTGCGAGCCAGGTGCGAGCGGAGCAGAGCTCCGCATAGCCTATTTGAGACCGTAAATACAGTGCCCTTTATAAATGTTTTAAGGGTCTAATTTTTACGGGATCTGCTAGAGATGCTCTTACATGGCTACACTAGGCTGCAAACAAGTCGAATTCGACCGAGTTACATTTGGCTAAGTTCAGCTCATACAAATATTTGTGGGAGCTCATAATTAGTCGAGTTAAACATCAAGCTGTAAAAGTTGGTTCATACTTAACTTGTAGTGATCTCAAATTGATCTCCAGCTAGTTTTGATCTAACCAAAAGAAGTAATTTTTATAATTTTGCTTGCATAGGAAAGAACAAAAATATCATCCACATTACATAGAAGGAATAAATTAACCTTCCATATCACTTAACCAAATCTCATCTAAATTAGAAGGAATAAATCTCATCAATAACATATAAGGTAATAAATTTCTATATTTAATTCGGTTCGTGGCTCCCTCTACCACAAAAACATATTCTGAAGTGTCAAATTTTTTTGATAAAAAGTTCTGCATGTACATCTCCATAATACATGCGTCTTCGTCAAGTTTCACGAAAAACGATATTTTTTGGTATATGTGAAAAGGAGAAAATTTGTCTTGTCAAAAGACTTATTTTTAGCACCAATTTTTTTTTATATACGCCACACGACAAGTTGATTTTTCATGAAACAACTTTATTAACGCTTAGCACGTGAAGATGCACGTGTGAATTTTTCATTCCAATTTTCTATAAAAAATATATCTAAGATGCATTTTAAAATGAAGGGAGCATATGCTTCCATGAGCCAAAACAACACTCCTAATTATTATAGACAATTACATTCTTTCCAGCTGTCGAGCTAAATCAAGCGAGCTATATCAGACACTTATGTTCGGTCGGCACATTTGTTTTCGAGTTGATCTCAAGTAAATACAAAAAAAAAAAACGAGTCGATCTTGAGGCTCATGAGTTTTGAGCTTTCCTAGCAGCCTAGCTGCACCGTTGTGTAGCCTGGAGCCTTGAAACATGTACTTATATACTAGCTTCGTGGAGATTGTCTGTACTCTTTAGTACCATAAAAATTGGTGGAAATGCACGATGTATGTTCTTGAACTGGTATGAAAAGTACATAAAATGAATAATTTGATGCAGTAAGCCTCCATGTGGCAAGTATTGTTGAATGTAGATGGGCTGCAGCCCAATAAGGCAGCCATATGGTCTACAATTCCTGAAATCTCAAGGCCCATCACGTTGGCAGCTTGGGACAGCCTTGGGGACAAAGTTTAGTCCCACATTGCTAGTTGGGAGAGAGTTGAAGTGGTATATAAGGGCTGCTGTTCTACTCCTTCCAAGTGAGTGAGAATAGAAGGAGCCCTCACGCACTCCTCCTCCTCCGCCCGCCCCGCCTCGGCACGTCACGCACGCATGTCGCGTTTCGTGACTCAAGTTCGAGACACAGTCAAGGAAGCCTAAATTTTTGCTTGGTGCACCAACTGAGTTGGGTACGTGTCGACATGCATGTGCATGCTCGCCGCGTGTCCCTGGCTTCCTACCCGTGTCAACGCGGTCGGGGCGGCTCTCCTCCCAAGTTATACAAGGAGACCGATCAGATCTGGAAAAAAGTGCTCTTAGATCTCTCTAGTCCGTCTCTCTCGCGAAGTTCCTTTTGCTGTGCTACTCTCTAGTTTTTCTCATCCCGGCGATTGCGTGCACAGCCGTCCGGGAGAGCAGGCCTCCGAAACCCCGTTCGTTGAGATCCTGCACCGGGAGACGGGCGATAAGGTTTTTAGGGAGCGTCTCGGCACGACTGCTCGTTGTGGTACGTACTCTTCTTCGTCGGATCGATTGCTTCATCGACGACTCCGACTACACCATGTGCGACATCAACAACTCCCATGTGATGGTGCTGCTGCTGGTGCGACCTTCCCGGTCGCGAAGTACGTGCTATTCCTCTCCTACCTTGCACTGCTACTTGTTCAATGTTCAGATCTGATGCATGTGCTTAGTCTGATGTGTGTGGTTAAGTATGCTTGTGCATCCGTAATGTTGATTTCGGTAATTAAACTCACACGGAAATTGCCTAATAATCCAACAATCCAAAAACCTTATTTGCTTAGGTAATTTTCACCATCTGGTTTTGCTGTTGCGCTCAAACCGAGCCCGTTTACGGGTTCTCATTTCAAGAGATGGCAGAATAAAACCCTCTTGTGGCTCACTTCTATGGGCATGCACCGAGTTGTGGAAGGTACTCCCAGAGGTCCGCTTACTCGTGAAGAGGATAAAGCGTTCGGGGATGCCACCGTAATCTTTGTGGGTGTCGTCCTAAGTGTGCTTAGAGACAAGTTGGTCGATGCTTATCTGCACATCCGAAATGGGAAGGAACTGTGGGATGCACTGGACGCTAAGTTTGGTGCTGCCGATGCCTGAGGTGAACTGTATGCTATGGAGCAGTTCAATGACTACAGAATGGTTGAGAACCGATCTGTGGTAGAACAGGCTCATGAGATACATATCATGGCAAAGGAACTTGAGCTCCTCAAGTGTGTGCTTGATACGTCTCCAACGGATCCATAATTTCTGATGTTCCATGCTTGTTTTATGACAATACTTACATGTTTTGCTTGCACTTTATAATGTTTTTATGCGTTTTTCGGAACTAACCTATTAACAAGATGCCACAGTGTCAGTTCCTGTTTTCTGCTGATTTTAGTTCCAGAAAGGCTGTTCGGGCAATATTCTCGGAATTCGACGAAACGAAGACCAAACATCATAATTCACCAAGACGGACCAGGTGTTGCGGTCAGAAACCCACCGGCGAGCAGCGACGGGCAACACAGGAGAGCCGGGAACAACTTAGGGCTGCGGCTGGCCCTGGTCCCTCCGAGCGACGGCCCGCAAAGATTCGGCACGCACGTCCGATGCTGGTGCAAGGGCGTGCCACCTGACCTATACCTGGTCAGGAAGGTGATGGATGATGCCTCGCTTAGTTTCCTGCATGGCATACACGTAAACATTAAATACGAGCCTCGATCGGCTCTCAGGTTGTCCTGTGAATCGGCTCAAAGAGCCGATCCACCCATGATTCGCACGAGGTGTACGAATATATGGTGGTCCTGCTTGATCAGAATAAAGCTAAAGCAATCTACTACGATTTAGGGTTTTCACCGCATAATCGGAACATCCTACTCGTGATTGAGCCTCGCGGCCGCGCACGGTGTTCGTAAGTCAATCCTAGACAAGGCCTAAAAACCAACACGAGGTTGATCCCCGGAACATCCTGTCTAGGGCTAGCAAACTACACCCTACACGTCGCTGGATCCTTCAACCCTTTGTAAGGCCTAACCATGCAGATATTAAACTAATCCTTGAAGAACAAGGAGCAACCATAACGGATCGGATCTACTAAATAACGATCAAGCGGGGTGCCGCCCCTACACCTAGGATAGGTGTAAGGGCGGCTAGATGTCTAAGGGTTGCACTACGACAGCATATGATACGAAGAACAATGCTAACCCTAATACATCTAAGATAACTATGTTGCTCGCCATCAAAAAGGCTTCAGTACGAGCAACGCGTGAACAGCGAGTTAACTTGTACTGCCTAGATCGCAAGATGCGATCTAGGCAGCATGATGCTTACCCCGAAGAAACCCTCGAGACAAGGGAGTTGGCGATGCGCCTAGATTGGTTTGTGGTGAACGTGATTGTTGTTTATTTCATAAACCCTAGATACATATTTATAGTCCGTAGACTTTCTAACGTGGGAATAATCCCAACCGTGCACGAGTCAAACTCTAACTAACCGACACGTATCCTACTAAATTACAGATACACGGGCAAACTAGCCCAAACTTTGCATAACAGGCCGATTCACGTATTTCTTCCATGTATATTCTTCAAGTCCATCTTGATCGCGGCCCACCTCTGATTTGGTCAAATTCTGGTGATAACACATGCCCCCCTGGTTTTGGAATTGATAATTCCAAAATCACTCTGCTTTTCTTCGTCGGGTCATGTCTTGGCAGAACCGTTGCAGTATCCTTCATCATGATGCTTTGCCTCTTCCACTTCCGCGTGTCCTGGCAAAAAATTTTTTTTGTTGGGCACCACTTCCTCGGAAACTGCTATGTCATTGAATTTCCACTATATCCCCTTTTATTTAACCGCTCCAAACAGTTTGCTTTCTCATCCCCTTCGCATTAGCACTCCAAAAGCCCTCATGCGCAACCATGTCTTCTTCCTCCTCTGCCTCATCGGATCTTTCCACCCAATCCTCCTCCTCCCGCGAGCCGACGCCGGAGTGGAACCCGGAGGAGGCCCATGCGGCCAACATCCGCCGCACCATCGAGGCCGGGGAGGAATCCAGCCATGATTTCTCCGTCTGGTCTGAGGACGACAAGTCCTCGACCGACGGGGAACGTGACCTCCGCTTCCTCGCCGACGGGGAAACGGAGGAGGAGAGCGATGACGATCGCTTCTCCTGCGATGACTTCACCTCCCCCGAGGAGGAGGAGGAGGAGAAGGAGGAGGAGGAGGATGACACCTCCTCCGACGAGCCGCCGGCCAAGCGCTTCTGTCCCTGGCCGGGAAACCTCAGCGACTTCGACAGCGACGACGACGACGCTGACGAGGAGGATGAGGACAACGAAGGCCCGGCCGGCGGCCGCTGGAGCAGCGACGACGAGCCCGCCGGGAGTAGCGCCGACAGCGGCGACGACGACGATGACGAGGGCAGCGACGGCCCGTAGATAGGACCTTTTAGCATAGGATCAGTAGTAGTAGATGGGGCAATGTATCCCCTAGTACTTCCTTTTGAGAGCAATCAGCTCTTCGTGTAAGAAATCCTGCTTATCAATGAAGAATTTCCCCCAATTTGATTTTGCCGATTTCCTTCAAGCTAATTTAGCCGATCTCCCTTCATACTGATTTTGCCGATTTGTCCCCTTAGCCAATGCTTAATGAGCCGATAGCAACGCATCGGTCCTTCACAAACCATCCTTCAATTCTTCGGCTAATGTCCTTGAGGTTTGGTGGATAATGTAGAGTTTTCAAGAGAGCCCTTAAATTTCTCCCACCAGCTTCAGCGATCCTCTTCTACAAGCACTCATCATTTTGTGAAGAAGGTTGCGACGAAGGATCAGCCGATGACACTCCAATCGGCTTCTAAAAAACAGAGCATCTACCATGCTAGCTGCCCCCCGAGCCTCAGTCATGGCGAGAATATTGGTGAGGATGCACAGATCAGACCAAGGGCTTTGAACTCAGGTAACTCTGAGACAGCCACCATGCCGAACCAGCCGAACTTGCCCCTATCGATTGCCTCTTCCTCCGTTGAAAGCCGATATTGTAGACGAAACACCAACGGCTTAATGAGCAAAAGGCCGCCTTGCACGCCAAAACTGACTTCTGACAGTACTGCTGAACTGGCGCAAAGGGTTGGAAGTCCTTGAAGAGAAGATTCGGGCACCTCAATCGGCTCATTGCAGCTGAGGAAACACGCAGCAGGCTGTGCATTGGCTTTGTTTCTTAGTTCTAAAGTCGATGTCCGTGCATCGGCTATATATTGTGATGATGATTTTTTTTTACTGGCCGATTTTTTTATCGGCCCCCAATATTTCACTGCACATGTATCGCACATGTTCATCCGATTAGGTGCCCCCCGAGCCGAATCTGTCAGGTAACTGCGGATATCGGCTCTGTAGTTAGCCACGGCACTGTATTTGAACGTCGGCTTCGTTAGGACTAATGTTGGCTCCCATCAGCCGACGTAAAACCGCTGCCCATCAGATCGACGTTGAACACAGGCAGAATGTGTGGTGAAGATAATTTTGGCCGATTGCTGGAATCGGCCTCCATGTTGATCGGATTGCTCAATGAAGGTTTTGCAATGTTCCTCCATAGATCTTTGGGGCCGATCCCAAAGATCGGCCTCGCCGCGTTTCTCCATAGGTTTGTTCTTGCTAGACAGTCAGGCCGGTGGATAAGACCAGCCTCACCCCGTCCTTCGTCACGTCGATGCGCTCGCAGTCGTCCAAATTGATGCCTGAGAGTGGCTCTTGGCCTGCTGTTTCCCAAGTGTTCATGCCAGCCGTTGACATCTCGGCTGAGTCATCGGCCTGGACGACCTCTACCTCATCTCCATCCCACTGTATTACGCATTGGTGCATCGTGGAGGGAATGCAACAGTTGGCGTGGATCCAATCTCTTCCCAGCAGGACAGCATAGGTGCTCTTGCTATCGACAACGAAGAACTTCGTAGGGATGGTTTTCCTTCCTACGGTCAGATCCACGTTCAGAACACCTTGTGCGTCAGACGCTTGGCCGTTGAAATCGCTCAATGTCACGTTGGTCTTGATCAGATCCGAGCTAGAGCGTCCCAACCGACGTAGCATGGAGTATGGCATAATGTTGACTGCCGCTCCGGTGTCCACCAGCATCTTGTTGACATGCCTCCCATCGATGTAACCTCGCAAGTACAGGGCCTTCAGATGTCTGTAGCTTCTTTCTCGTGGCTTCTCAAAGATAACTGGCCGTGGGCCGCAGTCAAGTTGTGCCACTGGTGCTTCGTCTAATCCTGGAGCACTAAACTCCGTCGGAAGGATGAACACCATATTCGTGCCAGCCGATGTTTCATCATCGGCTTTCCTTTGCTTGGGGCGCCACTCCATTTTTTGTGGTCGACCCTCTTCATCCAGGGTTCGTTGAATTTTTGCGGCCAGGTCAGGCCGCGCCTTCCTTAGCGTGTGCAGGTATAGCCTTTCGGCTTCCTCCAAGCCACGCAGTCGCTGAACCCTACGCTTTTGGGAACGGCTGAGTCCATCAGGGCACCACCTTGGCCGGTGGTACCTGTCTTCTTCTTCTTCAACATCGTCTTCCAAATCCTCGAGATCTTCCACTCGAGGGGACTCAGCGTGCTTGTTCCGAGGCGGGAGAGGTCCTAGACGTTGGAACACGGATACGTTAGCTGCATCCTTCCTCTTCTGTCTACATTCTGGGCAGTTGCCGATTGTGGGCAATCGGCTCATTCCTGAATCCCAGCAGTGTCTGAAGAAGGGACAGTCCCAGTGCCTATCTTCGTCGTCTTGCTCCCTTGATTTTTCCTTGGCACGGCGCTCGTACTCCTCCTCATCGCGATCATGCCGACGATGTCTCCTGGCTTCCCTAGCCAGACGATCTCTTTCATCATCATCGTTGGATCGTCGGCGTTGGTCATACTGACTCACATACTTGTTGAGGAGGTGATCAGAGAGAGGTCGCTGATATCTTACGTTCCTTACTTCTCCCTCTGTGATGTAGCGCTTGCCATCGTGACGGAGCCGATCGCGTGGAGCGGCTTCCTCTGTGTCCTTGCTATGAGAGCAACTGCCCTCATCTCTATCCTTACCAGAGTGGTGTCCAGGTCCTACCATGTTGATGTTGAACGAGAATCCTGGCTGGCACCCTCCAGGGTAAGTGCACTCCACCATGTTAACGGCGGGGAAGGGGTGAGTGTCGACTTTCATGGCGTACTGGTTGAAAATTAGACGTCCTTGTTCTATCGCCATTTGGATCTGCTGACGCCACACCCTGCAGTCATTGGTGGTATGGGAGAACGAGTTATGCCATTTGCAGTATGGCTTTCCGTTCAGTTCCTGTACCATGGGGATTTTGAGGCCTTCGGGTAACTTCAACTGCTTCTCCTTAAGTAAGAGGTCAAAAATTTGCTCAGTTTTAGTTACGTCGAAATCAAACCCTCTGGGCGGACCTGGTGGCTTAACCCATTTGCAGGACACGGGGGTTGCCCCCCGAGTCCATTCAGCCACTGCTACCTCTTAATCTCCCGCAGAGCCTTCGTCTTCGTCTGCCTCAACCAGGACTACCGCACGCTTGAATTTGTCCTGGTACAAGTCTGGGTGGCGCTGTTCATATAACGACAATTTCTAAACCATGTGCGCCAGTGAAGGGTAGTCTGCTTGGGAGGCCATATCCTTGATTGGTGATGCAAGGCCCACCACTACCAACTCGACTGCTTCTTTTTCAGTCACACGAGCCGAATAACATCGGTTCCTAACAAGTCTGAAGCGCTGGACGTATTCTGCCACAGTTTCTCCACGCTTCTGACGTACTTGTGCTAGATCGGCAATGCCGGCCTCGGAGGCCTCTGAGTGATACTGCATGTGGAACTGCTCTTCCAACTGCTTCCACGTCCGGATTGAGTCTGGTGGCAGCGATGTGTACCACCCGAAAGCCGATCCTGTGAGGGACTGTGTGAAGAACCTCACACGCAGTTCATCTGCTGCTGAGATCGTGCCCAGCTGTGCCAAATATCGGCTCACGTGCTCGATGGAGCTGGAACCATCTGATCCATTAAATTTGGAGAAATCAGGGAGCCGATATTTGGGTGGTAGCGGGATCAACTCGTACTCGTTGGGGTACGGCTTGGAATAGCCGATTGTCCTCCTTTTCGGCACCATGCCGAATTGGTCTCTCAGGATTGTACTGATCTGATCCGCGGTGCTGGCTGCAGGAGTCGAACTCTGAAGATTCACCGGAGTGGCGTACTTAGCCAGCCATGCTTGCTTTTCCAGCTCTGAGCCAACTGCAGGAGCTGAGCTCTGGAGGTTTGTCGGAGTGGCATACTTAGCTAGCCACGTCTGCTTCTCAAGATCTGTCGCTGAAGTTCCTCCTGCTTTTCCAGAAGTCCCTGCTGTTGCAGTCTGGTTTGTGAGCGCCCAGTTACTGCAGTCTGGCACGTATGTGCACGTGTAACCGTGAGGGATCTCCTTAGGCGCCTCATGCAAGAACTGGTAGTCGCTAGGGTCACCACCGATCTTGCAGACGACGTATGCCGGTGAATTCGGCACTTCTGGTGCTGCCAACGCGAATGGCAGTGGTGGACGGGACTGGAGTGGCATCTCCCCTTGGTAAGTCCCGAGAGCTGGTCCTGACAGAGAGTACTGATGCCTCATGATTTCCTGGATCACCCGAAGAGCGACACGCTCCAAAGTGTTCACCAGGCTCTCAGAATGGCGGTGCAGCGAGTGAGCCACCATGTAGTTAATCTCCTGACGCAGGGACCTGGTGCGTTCTTCTGACGGGGCGGACAGGTCCACTCCATCGAGCGCGCCTTCAGGTGAGAACCCTTTCCACCTGATGCCATGTGAGCGGGTTCTGTGAAAAGAGCCGATGAGGTCGGCTTCGAGGATTGCTTTGACCTCGTCATACTTCTTCTTGAGCTCCTCGGTCAGATCCTCGTACGTGACTGGAGTGCCGTCCGCCATCTCAGATGTAGATGGCGATGTGGTTGATGTCGAAGATGGTCCCACCGGGCGTGCCAGAATGTGTTGCGGTCAGAAACCCACCGGCGAGCAGCGACGGGCAACACAGGAGAGCCGGGAGCAACTTAGGGCTGCGGCTGGCCCTGGTCCCTCCGAGCGACGGCCCGCAAAGATTCGGCACGCACGTCCGATGCTGGTGCAAGGGCGTGCCACCTGACCTATACCTGGTCAGGAAGGTGATGGATGATGCCTCGCTTAGTTTCCTGCATGGCATACACGTAAACATGAAATACGAGCCTCGATCGGCTCTCAGGTTGTCCTGTGAATCGGCTCAAAGAGCCGATCCACCCATGATTCGCACGAGGTGTACGAATATATGGTGGTCCTGCTTGATCAGAAAAAAGCTAAAGCGATCTACTACGATTTAGGGTTTTCACCGCATAATCGGAACATCCTACTCGTGATTGAGCCTCGCGGCCGCGCACGGTGTTCGTAAGTCAATCCTAGACAAGGCCTAAAAACCAACACGAGGTTGATCACCGGAACATCCTGTCTAGGGCTAGCAAACTACACCCTACACGTCGCTGGATCCTTCAACCCTTTGTAAGGCCTAACCATGCAGATATTAAACTAATCCTTGAAGAACAAGGAGCAACCATAACGGATCAGATCTGCTAAATAACGATCAAGCGGGGTGCCGCCCCTACACCTAAGACAGGTGTAAGGGCGGCTAGACGTCTAAGGGTTGCACTACAACAGCATATGATACGAAGAACAATGCTAACCCTAACACATCTAAGATAACTACGTTGCTCGCCATCAAAAAGGCTTCAGTACGAGCAACGCATGAACAACGAATAAACTTGTACTGCCTAGATCGCAAGATGCGATCTAGGCAGCATGATGCTTACCCGGAAGAAACCCTCAAGACAAGGGAGTTGGCGATGCGCCTAGATTGGTTTGTGGTGAACGTGATTGTTGTTTATTTCATAAACCCTAGATACATATTTATAGTCCGTAGACTTTCTAACGTGGGAATAATCCCAACCGTGCACGAGTCAAACTCTAACTAACCGACACGTATCCTACTAAATTACAGATACACGGGCAAACTAGCCCAAACTTTGCATAACAGGCCGATTCACGTATTTCTTCCATGTATATTCTTCAAGTCCATCTTGATCGCGGCCCACCTCTGATTTGGTCAAATTCTGGTGATAACACCAGGACACCGAAGGAGACCCGGAGAGGAGGCCCAGGGGCCCCACACCACATGGCCGCGCGGGCAGGCCCCTGGCCGCGCCGGCCTATGGGGAGGGCGCCCTGGTGCCCCTCCTGCGCCGCCTCTTCGCCTATTTAAGCCCTTTCGACCTAAAAACGCGACACCAGAAGACGAAACTCCAGAAAGACTCCAGGGGCGGTTGATGTCGAAGATGGTCCCACCGGGCGTGCCAGAATGTGTTGCGGTCAGAAACCCACCGGCGAGCAGCGACGGGCAACACAGGAGAGCCGGGAACAACTTAGGGCTGCGGCTGGCCCTGGTCCCTCCGAGCGACGGCCCGCAAAGATTCGGCACGCACGTCCGATGCTGGTGCAAGGGCGTGCCACCTGACCTATACCTGGTCAGGAAGGTGATGGATGATGCCTCGCTTAGTTTCCTGCATGGCATACACGTAAACATTAAATACGAGCCTCGATCGGCTCTCAGGTTGTCCTGTGAATCGGCTCAAGGAGCCGATCCACCCATGATTCGCACGAGGTGTACGAATATATGGTGGTCCTGCTTGATCAGAATAAAGCTAAAGCAATCTACTACGATTTAGGGTTTTCACCGCATAATCGGAACATCCTACTCGTGATTGAGCCTCGCGGCCGCGCACGGTGTTCGTAAGTCAATCCTAGACAAGGCCTAAAAACCAACACGAGGTTGATCCCCGGAACATCCTGTCTAGGGCTAGCAAACTACACCCTACACGTCGCTGGATCCTTCAACCCTTTGTAAGGCCTAACCATGCAGATATTAAACTAATCCTTGAAGAACAAGGAGCAACCATAACGGATCGGATCTACTAAATAATGATCAAGCGGGGTGCCGCCCCTACACCTAGGATAGGTGTAAGGGCGGCTAGATGTCTAAGGGTTGCACTACGACAGCATATGATACGAAGAACAATGCTAACCCTAATACATCTAAGATAACTACGTTGCTCGCCATCAAAAAGGCTTCAGTACGAGCAACGCGTGAACAGCGAGTAAACTTGTACTGCCTAGATCACAAGATGCGATCTAGGCAGCATGATGCTTACCCGGAAGAAACCCTCGAGACAAGGGAGTTGGCAATGCGCCCAGATTGGTTTGTGGTGAACGTGATTGTTGTTTATTTCATAAACCCTAGATACATATTTATAGTCCGTAGACTTTCTAACGTGGGAATAATCCCAACCGTGCACGAGTCAAACTCTAACTAACCAACACGTATCATACTAAATTACAGATACACGGGCAAACTAGCCCAAACTTTGCATAACAGGCCGATTCACGTATTTCTTCCATGTATATTCTTCAAGTCCATCTTGATCGCGGCCGGCCACCTCTGATTTGGTCAAATTCTGGTGATAACACCAGGACACCGAAGGAGACCCGGAGAGGAGGCCCAGGGGCCCCACACCACATGGCCGCGCGGGCAGGCCCCTGGCCGCGCCGGCCTATGGGGAGGGCGCCCTGGTGCCCCTCCTGCGCCGCCTCTTCGCCTATTTAAGCCCTTTCGACCTAAAAACGCGACACAAGAAGACGAAACTCCAGAAAGACTCCAGGGGCGCCGCCGCCATCGCGAAACTCCAATTCGGGGGACAAAAGTCTCTATTCCGGCACCCTGCCGGGACAGGGAAGTGCCCCCGGAAGCCATCTCCATCGACGCCACCTCCTCCATCATGCTCCGTGAGTAGTTCCCCCATGGGCTACGGGTTCTAGCAGTAGCTAGTTGGTACTCTCTATCCTATGTACTTCAATACAATGATCTCATGAGCTGTCTTACATGATTGAGATTCATCTGATGTAATCGGTGTTGTGTTTGTTGGGATCCGATGGATGATACATTATGATTAGTCTATCTATAAAGTTTGTGAAGTTATTGTTGCTGCAATCTTGTTATGCTTAATGCTTGTCACTAGGGCCCGAGTGGCATGATCTTAGATTTAAGCTCTATACTTATTGCTTGGATTGTATCTACAAGTTGTATGCACATGTCGCTGTCCGGAACCAAAGGCCCCGAAGTGACAGAAATCGGGACAACCGGAGGGGATGGCGGTGATGTGAGGATAACATGTTTTCACGGAGTGTTAATGCTTTGCTCCGGTGCTCTATTAAAAGGAGTACCTTAATATCCAGTAGATTCCCTTGAGGCCCGGCTGCCACCGGCTGGTAGGACAAAAGATGTTGTGCAAGTTTCTCATTGCGAGCACGTACGACTATATATGGAAAACATGCCTACATAATTAATGAATTGATGTTCTTTCTTAATGCTTTATCAATCCTATCAATTGCCCAACTGTAATTTGTTCACCCAACACTTGTCACTTGTTATTGGAGAGTTACCACTAGTGTAGATCGCTGGGAACCCCGGTCCATCTCTCATCATCATATACTCGTTCTACATGTCATTGGAAGTAGTATCAACTATTCTCTGGTGCCATTGCCACTGTGTTACTATTACTGCTACTGTGTTACTGTTACTACTGCTCTCATATTACTGCTACTTTCACATCACCCCTGTTACTAGTGCTTTTCCAGGTGTAGCTGAATTGACAACTCAGTTGTTAAGGCTTATAAGTATTCTTTACCTCCCCTTGTGTCGAATCAACAAATTTGGGTTTTACTTCCCTCGAAGACTGCTGCGATCCCCTATACTTGTGGGTCATCAAGACTGTTTTCTGGCGCCGTTGCCGGGGAGGCATAGCTCTACTCATAAGTTCACCTGGGGAGTACACTCTACCCCTATCTCTGTTTTTATTTTATTTTATTTCGTTTTGCTTAGTTTTCTTTTGTCTAGTTTATTTGTGCTTAGTTTATTTCTGTTTAGTATTATTTTGCTTAGTTTACTTTTGCTTAGTTTCTTTTTGTCTTGTTTTATTTTTCTCATATACCCAAAAATCCATAAAAATTTGAAAAATCGAAAAATTAAAAACTGCTGTTATGGGAGAACCCACAACTTATTTGGAGCTTATAGAATATTATAATAATTATAGAGAATCAAGAACTGGTAAAGTAATGAGTGCTGTGATAGAAAAATTGAATACAATTGCTAAAATCTTACTTAAACGCCATGATATAAACTGTTGCTCTCAACAGGATACTAAACATCTTAAATTTCAATGTGGCTTTAGTGAGGAAGTTTTAATTAAGAACTATAATTGGAATAACTATATTCATCTTGGGTTCGAAGAAGTAGAACAATTTGTCATATTTATGGGAGCCTCTGAGATAGAATCCTTCATGGTTGAGAATTATGAAACTTGTGTTGTTTGTAAGGACCTTAAAGATTATGTCTCTTCTATCCTTAATTTTTGCAATGAAAGCTACAGTGATAATCCTTATATCATTGATTATAAAGAGAGACTCATTAATGCACAAGAATGCACTCACGATTTGCAGGAACCGATGGAAGAAGAAATTGATGAACCTGAAAGCTCATTGGATGAAAAAGAAGAGGAGAGTGATGAACAAAAGGAGGAAGAATGGATTAGCTACCCATGCCAACCTTCTAATGAGAGTAACTCTTTATCTCTTACACTATTTGATTGTCCTCCATGCTTACCAAAGGAGGTTGAATGTTATGTTCCTGTGGATTCTCTTGAAATATTCCCTATGAGTAAAACTCGTGAGAATAAGTATGCTACTGTTATCTATGATAATCCATGCTACTTTGATAAATCTTATGATAATGCTTTGTTTGTGCCTGATGTCGAAATGCATGGTACTAAAGAGTTTTGCGTAGCAAATGTTTATGATAAATCTCTAGATGATGGTCCTATGTTACTTGATAATATTAATTGTACTACTAATGAAAATGGGATTGGAAAGGTCTTTACTTTATCTATGAGTCCCATATCTCTTGAGATTGATCATCATGTTATATTATTGATAAAAGTGTGTTTGAGAGTTTTAATCCCACTATTTTTGAACTTGATAAAAATTATGTGTTTATGGATCATGAAAGACATGCTTTATGTGATAGTTATATTGTTGAGTTTGTTCATGAAGCTACTGAAAATTATTATGAGAGAGGAAAATATGGTTGTAGAAATTTGCATGGTACTAAAACACCTCTCTATATACTGAAACTTTTGAAGTTACTCTTGTTTTATCTTCTTATGCTTGTCACTTTGTTCTTCATGAATTTATTTGTGTACAAGATTCCTATGCATAGGAAGAGAGTTAGACTTAAATGTGTTTTGAATTTGCCTTTTGATGCTCTCTTTTGCTTCAACTCTTATTTCTTGCGAGTGCATCATTAAAACTGCTGAGCCCATCTTAATGGCTATAAAGAAAGCACTTCTTGGGAGATAACCCATGTGTTTATTTTGCTACTGTTTTGTTGTGTCTTGGAAGTTGTTACTACTGTAGCAACCTCTCCTTATCTTTATTTTATTGCATTGTTGTGCCAAGTGAAGCCTCTAATCGAAGGTTGATGCTAGATTTGGATTTCTACGCAGAAACAGATTTCTATCTGTCACGAATCTGGGCTGTATTCTCTGTAGGTAACTCAGAAAAATCTGCCAATTTATGTGCGTGTTCCTCAGATATGTACGCAACTTTCATTAGTTTTGAGTTTTCTGATTTGAGCAACGGAAGTACCTCTTTAAAATTCGTCTTTACTGGCTGTTCTGTTTTGGCAGATTCTGTCTCTGTTTTTTGCATTGTCTCTTGTGGACTTTAAGCGAGGTTTTCTAGATGTGGAGAGCTGTAGCTAATGTTTTATTGAGTTCTTGCAATGTGTCACTACAGGACCAAGGTGGATTCAAATTTTTTTGAGTACTAACCCCTCTAATGAAGTTTATGAGAAGTTTGGTGTGAAGGAAGTTTTCAAGGGTCAAGAGAGGAGGATGATATATGATCAAGAAGAGTGAAAAGTCTAAGCTTGGGGATGCCCCCGTGGTTCATCCCTGCATATTTCAAGAAGACTCAAGCGTCTAAGCTTGGGGATGCCCAAGGCATCCCCTTCTTCATCAACTTAATCAGGTTTCTTCTATTGAAACTATATTTTTATTCGGTCACATCTTATGTGCTTTACTTGGAGCGTCTGTGTGCTTTTATTTTTGTTTTTGTTTGAATAAGATCGGATCCTAGCAATCCTTGTGTGGGAGAGAGACACGCTCCGCTTTTTCATATGAACGCTTGTTCTTCGTTTTACTTTTAATGTTCAATGATAAAAGTTGGAAGCTACAATAATTATTTTTATTTGGTTGGAAACAGAAAATGCCTCATAATGTCTTGGATAATTTGACACTTGGCAATTGTTTTGAGCTCTCAAGTAGATCATGATTAAGTTTTTTCATGTAGTTTAAACCTATTAGTGGAGAACTACCGTAGAGCTTGTTGAAATTGGTTTGCATGATTGGTCTCTCTTAAGGTCTAGATATTTTCTGGTAAAAGTGTTTGAGCAACAAGGAAGACAGTGTAGAGTATTATAATGCTTGCAATATGTTTTTATGTAAGTTTTGCTGTACTAGTTCATACTTGTATTTGCTTCAAACAACCTTGCTAGCCAAAGCCTTGTATTGAGAGGGAATACTTCTCGTGCATCCAAAACCTTGAGCCAAAACCTATGCCATGTGTGTCCACCATACCTACCTACTATGTGGGATTTCCTGCCATTCCAAGTAAATACTTCATGTGCTACCTTTAAACAATTCAAAATTTACTATCTCCTATTTGTGTCAATGTTTTATAGCTCATGAGGAAGTATGTGGTGTTTTATCTTTCAATCTTGTTGGGCAGCTTTCACCAATGGACTAGTGGCTTCATCCGCTTATACAATAATTTTGCAAAAAGAGCTGGCGCGGGGTTCCCAGCCCCCAATTAATTAACTTCATTAATAATTCTCTTCACATGTTTTGCTCTGATTCATCAGTAAGCAACTTAATTTTGCAAATAGACACTCCTCCATGGTATGAGATTGTTGGAAGGCACCCGAGGATTCGGTTAGCCATGGCTTGTGTAAGCAAAGGTTGGGAGGAGTGTCAACCATAAATAAAACTAAAGTACATGTGTAAACAAAAGAGAAGAGGGATGATCTACCTTGCTGGTAGAGATAACGTCCTTCATGGGAGCCGCTCTTTGAAAGTCTGTTTAGCAAGGGGGTTAGAGTGTCCACTACCATTCGTTGACAACAACAAACACCTCTCAAAACTTTACTTTTATGCTCTCTATATGATTTCAAAAACTTAAAAAGCTCTAGCACATGATTTAATCCCTGCTTCCCTCTGCGAAGGGCCTTTCTTTTACTTTATGTTGAGTCAGTTTACCTACTTCCTTCCATCTTAGAAGCAAACACTTGTGTCAACTGTGCATTGATTCTTACATACTTGCTTATTTGCATTCATCATATTACTTTATGTTGACAATTATCCATGAGATATGCATGTTGAAAGTTGAAAGCAACCGCTGAAACTTAAATCTTCCTTTGTGTTGCTTCGATGCCTTTACTTTGAATATACTGCTTTATGAGTTAACTCTTGTGCAAGACTTTTGATGCTTGTCTTGAAAGTACTCTTCATGAAAAGTTTTGCTATATGTTATCTATTTGTTAGCAACTATAGATCATTGCCTTGAGTCACTTCATTCATTTCATATGCTTTGTAATAGTATGATCAAGGTTATGTAAGTAGCATGTCACTACAGAAATTATTCTTTTTACCGTTTACCTGCTCGGGACGAGCAGGAACTAAGCTTGGGGATACTGATACGTCTCCAACGTATCCATAATTTCTGATGTTCCATGCTTGTTTTATGACAATACTTACATGTTTTGCTTGCACTTTATAATGTTTTTATGCATTTTCCGGAACTAACCTATTAACAAGATGCCACAGTGCCAGTTCCTGTTTTCTGCTGTTTTTGGTTCCAGAAAGGCTGTTCGGGCAATATTCTCGGAATTCGACGAAAGGAAGACCAAACATCATAATTCACCAAGACGGACCAGGACACCGAAGGAGACCCGGAGAGGAGGCCCAGGGGCCCCACACCACATGGTCGCGCGGGCAGGCCCCTGGCCGCGCCGGCCTATGGGGAGGGCGCCCTGGTGCCCCTCCTGCGCCGCCTCTTCGCCTATTTAAGCCCTTTCGACCTAAAAATGCGACACCAGAAGACGAAACTCCAGAAAGACTCCAGGGGCGCCGCCGCCATCGCGAAACTCCAATTCGGGGGACAGAAGTCTCTGTTCCGGCACCCTGCCGGGACGGGGAAGTGCCCCCGGAAGCCATCTCCATCGACGCCACCTCCTCCATCATGCTCCGTGAGTAGTTCCCCCATGGACTACGGGTTCTAGCAGTAGCTAGTTGGTACTCTCTATCCTATGTACTTCAATACAATGATCTCATGAGCTGCCTTACATGATTGAGATTCATCTGATGTAATCGGTGTTGTGTTTGTTGGGATCCGATGGATGATACATTATGATTAGTCTATCTATAAAGTTTGTGAAGTTATTGTTGTTGCAATCTTGTTATGCTTAATGCTTGTCACTAGGGCCCGAGTGGCATGATCTTAGATTTAAGCTCTATACTTATTGCTTAGATTGTATCTACAAGTTGTATGCACATGTCGCTGTCCGGAACCAAAGGCCCCGAAGTGACAGAAATCGGGACAACCGGAGGGGATGGCGGTGATGTGAGGATAACATGTTTTCACGGAGTGTTAATGCTTTGCTCCGGTGCTCTATTAAAAGGAGTACCTTAATATCCAGTAGATTCCCTTGAGGCCCAGCTGCCACCGGCTGGTAGGACAAAAGATGTTGTGCAAGTTTCTCATTGCGAGCACGTACGACTATATATGGAAAACATGCCTACATAATTAATGAATTGATGTTCTTTCTTAATGCTTTATCAATCCTATCAATTGCCCAACTGTAATTTGTTCACCCAACACTTGTCACTTGTTATTGGAGAGTTACCACTAGTGTAGATCGCTGGGAACCCCGGTCCATCTCTCATCATCATATACTCGTTCTACATGTCATTGGAAGTAGTATCAACTATTTTCTGGTGCCATTGCCACTGTGTTACTATTACTGCTACTGTGTTACTGTTACTACTGCTCTCATATTACTGCTACTTTCACATCACCCCTATTACTAGTGCTTTTCCAGGTGCAGCTGAATTGACAACTCAGTTGTTAAGGCTTATAAGTATTCTTTACCTCCCCTTGTGTCGAATCAATAAATTTGGGTTTTACTTCCCTCGAAGACTGCTGCGATCCCCTATACTTGTGGGTCATCAGTGCTACCGGACAATTTTGTCGCGGGATGCATTGTCGCTAAGCTTCCCCCTTCATGGAGAAACTTTGCCACTTCTCTGAAACATCAGAGGCATGAGTTCTCTGTTGAGAATATCATGGGCTCTCTGGATGTTGAGGAGAAGGCGAGGGCAAAGGACAAACAACTGGAGGAACCGAGGAACGTTCTGCTGCCAATATGGTGCAGAAAAATGCCCGCACGTCCAAGGGAAAGAACAAGGGAGTCTCCCAGACTACCAACTTCAAGAAGAAGGGGAAAACGGAGAAGAAAGATCCTTACTGGGTGTGTGGCGAGATATGCTATTGGGCTAATCGCTGTCCACAACGCAAAGGAAAGAAATGCCAGGCTGGACAGAACTCAAATTCTGTCAGCATGATCATTGCCAACACAGAGGAAGGAACTACAGGGTATGGTAATATATTACCTATTGTTCTTTCGGTGTTTCAGCCCACAGAATGGTGGGTTGATAAGGTTCCAATGTTCATGTGTGTACTGACATCTCCATGTTTACCTCTTATCAGGCCCGAGGTTCCTCAGTAATGATGGGGAATGGGTTACATGCTACTGTTCGTGGTGTTGGCACGGTAGATCTGAAGTTTACTTCGGGAAAGATCGTGCAACTGAAGAACGTGCTGCATGTCCCTTCTATCAAGAAGAATCTCGTTAGTGGCTCCCATCTTATGAAAGATGGGTTTAAGTTGGTGTTTGAGTCCAATAAAGTTGTACTGTCTAAGTATGGAATTTTTGTTGGAAAGGGCTATGAATGTGAGGGAATGTTTCGTTTCTCTCTAGAAGACTTCTGTGATAATGTTGTGAACCATGTAAGCACTACTGTTAATGAAACTAATGTTTGGCATTCACGACTTTGTCATGTTAATTTCGGTTGTATGACGCGGCTTGCTGATATGAGTTTAATTCCTAAATTCACCTTTGTCAAGGGCTCTAAGTGCCATGCTTGTGTGCAAGCAAAGCAGCCTCGCAAGCCTCACAAACCTGCGTAGGAAAGAAACTTGGCACCACTAGAGCTTATACATTCAGATCTATGTGAGATGAATGGTGAGTTGACAAGAGGTGGAAAGAAATATTTCATGACTTTGATTGATGATTCCACTAGGTACTGTTATGTGTATCTTCTGAAAACTAAAGATGAGGCTCTTGATTTCTTTAAAATCTATAAGGCTGAAGTTGAGAATCAACTTGAAAGAAAGATAAAAAGGGTTCGGACCGATCGTGGTGGAGAGTACTTTTCTAATGAGTTCAATTTATTCTGTGCGGAACATGGTATAATCCATGAGAGGACGCCTCCCAATTCCCCACAATCCAATGGGATTGCGGAAAGGAAAAACCGTACTCTAACAGATTTGGTTAACGTCATGTTAGATGTTTCGGGTTTATCCAAGGAATGGTGGGGGAGGCTATATTGACTTCGTGTCATGTCCTAAACCGTGTTCCAACCAAGAATAAAGAGATTACCCCTTATGAGGAATGGGAAAAGAAAAGACCAACACTCTCCTACCTACGAACTTGGGGCTGTTTGGCTAAAATGAATTTGCCAATCACCAAAAAGCGAAAGCTTGGACCAAAAACCGTGGACTGTGTCTTTCTTGGCTATGCTGCCCATAGCATTGCTTATAGATTTGTTGTGGTGAAATCTGGAGTGGACGACATGAATGTTGGCACCATCTTTGAATCAAGAGATGCTACATTCTTTGAGGATATATTCCCTATGAGAGATATGTATGGCATGTCTAGCTGGGAATCTGATCCAATACATGAAACTCCTATGGAGTCTGATGAGGAATCTGATGAAGAGAGTTCAGATTCTGATGAAGATGACAATGAAGCTCCCACAAGGAGTAAGAGACAAATGACTGCAAAGTCTTTTGGTAATGATTTCATTGTGTATCTTGTGGATGATACTCCCACTACCATTTCAGAAGCTCTCGCATCTCCCGATGTAGACTACTGGAAGGAAGCGGTTCAAAGCGAGATGGATTCCATCTTGGCTAATGGAACGTGGGAGTTAACTGAGCGTCCTTATGGGTGTAAACCTGTAGGATGTAAATGGGTATTTAAGAAGAAGCTTCGAGCTGATGGCACTATTGAGAAGTACAAAGCTCGGTTTGTAGCCAAAGGCTATACCCAAAAGGAAGGCGAAGATTTCTTTGATACCTACTCACCTGTGGCGAGATTGACCACCATTCGAGTACTACTGTCATTGGCTGCCTCACACGGTCTTCTCGTTCATCAAATGGACGTCAAGACGGCTTTCCTAAATGGAGAGTTGGACGAGGAAATTTACATGGAACAGCCTGATGGTTTCGTACTACCAGGTCAAGAAAGAAAGGTGTGTAAATTAAAGAAATCTTTGTATGGTCTCAAACAAGCACCCAAACAATGGCATGAGAAGTTTGAAATAACTTTGACATCTGTGAGCTTTGTTGTTAATGAAGCTGACAAATGTGTGTACTACCTCCATGGTGGAAGTGAGGGCGTTGTCCTATGCTTGTATGTGGATGACATACTAATTTTTGGGACAAGTCTCAAAGTGATTGAGGAGGTAAAAACCTTCTTATCTCAGTGTTTCGAGATGGAAGATCTTGGAGAAGCTGATGTTATATTAAACATCAAGCTACTGAGAGATGAGAATAATGGGATTACACTTGTGCAATCTCATTATGTTGAGAAGGTGTTGAACAAATTTGGCTATGCTGATTGCAAATCTTCTCTCACACCTTACGATCCTAGTGTCTTGCTTCGAAAGAATGAAAAGGCAACTAGAGATCAATTAAGATACTCTCAAATAATTGGTTCACTCATGTATTTAGCTTGCGCTACGAGGCCTGATATCTCGTTTGCTGTGTGCAAACTTAGCCGGTTTGTGGCCAACCTGGGAGATGATCATTGGCATGCTCTTGAGAGAGTAATGCGCTATCTAAACGGAACCATGAGTTATGGAATTCATTATACCGGGTATCCAAGAGGACTTGAAGGGTATAGTGATTCCAATTGAATTTCAGATGCTAAGATGAAGGCCACATGTGGATATGTTTTCACTCTTGGTGGTGGCGCTGTTTCCTGGAAGTCTTGCAATCAGACCATCTTAACGAGGTCAACTATGGAAGCAAAACTTACAGCATTAGATACTTTCGAAGCGGAATGGCTTCGTGAGCTCTTGATGGACTTGCCTATGGTTGAAAAACCAATACCGGCCATCCTCATGAACTGTGATTATCAAAGTGAAAAGTTCTAAGGATAATTGATAGCGTGTATACACACGTCCGTTGGGAACCCGAAGAGGAAGGTGTGATGCGTACAGCAGCAAGTTTTCCCTCAGTAAGAAACCAAGGTTTATCGAACCAGTAGGAGCCAAGAAGCACGTTGAAGGTTGATGGCGGCGAGATGTAGTGCGGCGCAACATCAGGGATTCCGGCGCCAACGTGGAACCTGCACAACACAACCAAAGTACTTTGCCCCAACGAAACAGTGAGGTTGTCAATCTCACCGGCTTGCTGTAACAAGGGATTAGATGTATAGTGTGGATGATGATTGTTTGCAGAAAACAGTAGAACAAGTATTGCAGTAGATTGTATTCGATTAAAAGAATGGACCGGGGTCCACAGTTCACTAGAGGTGTCTCTCCCATAAGATAAATAACATGTTGGGTGAACAAATTACAGTTGGGCAATTGACAAATAGAGAGGGCATGACAATGCACATACATGACATGATGAGTATTGTGAGATTCAATTGGGCATTACGACAAAGTACATAGACCGCTATCCAGCATGCATC
This sequence comes from Lolium perenne, assembly GCF_019359855.2. Lineage (NCBI taxonomy): Eukaryota > Viridiplantae > Streptophyta > Magnoliopsida > Poales > Poaceae > Lolium > Lolium perenne. The sequence goes on from NC_067247.2 coordinate 317,187,805, forward strand.
TATGCCTAAAAAGTCCACTTTCAGGTTATCATCCGAACCCCTTCCGGTATTAAGTTGCAAGCAACAGACAATTGCATTAAGTATGGTGCGTAATGTAATCAATAACTATATCCTCGGACATAGCATCAATGTTTTATCCCTAGTGGCAACAGCACATCCACAACCTTAGAACTTTCACACTGTCCTGCATTTAATGGAGGCATGAACCCACTATCGAGCATAAATACTCCCTCTTGGAGTTACTAGCAAAAACTTGGCCAGAGCCTCTACTAACAACGGAGAGCATGCAAGATCATAAACAACACATAGGTAATAGATTGATAATCAACATAACATAGTATTCTCTATCCATCGGATCCCAACAAACACAACATATAGCATTACAGATAGATGATCTTGATCATGTTAGGCAGCTCACAAGATCCGACAATGAAGCACATGAGGAGAAGACAACCATCTAGCTACTGCTATGGACCCATAGTCCAGGGGTGAACTACTCACTCATCAATCCGGAGGCGACCATGGCGGTGTAGAGTCCTCCGGGAGATGATTCCCCTCTCCGGCAGGGTGCCGGAGGCGATCTCCTGAATCCCCCGTGATGCGGGGTGGCCTTCGGACACCTCCACACCAAGACCAACAAGTCCCCCAAGTGGACCGATGACACGAGCCCGAGTCAAAGCTCTACATGATGAGGTGAACTCGCTCCTCACCACCCTTGATCTTGGTACCCCTTTGGATGGATTGCTACCTCATGCCGACGTGCTATGTGTCATTAGGTACAAGGCGCATCAAGACCCCGGAGAGGAGGAGACTCCAAGGTCAAGGGAAGGAGAGAAGCAGCTGGACATGGAGATGATCATGAAGCCGAAGCCGACGTCGCTCGAAGCGCTCCAAGGAAGAGACGGACGCTGGCCGGTCCAGGACCCAGTCAGACCGGACCCACAACCGGACGCCCCGGTCACAGGCCCGGTCAACCGGGCGCAAACTGGCCCAGCTCCCTCGTACCGGACGACGACCGGACCCAGGACCGGATTCTTCGCAAATTCCCGGTTTGCGCCCGGTCGACCGGACCCATGACCGGACAGCCCGGTCACAGGCCCGGTCAGACCGGACCCAAAACGGATCTGACGGGAATGACCCACCAAACTGCCTTAACTTATCCATTCGCGTACCTGTTCGCCCTTGCTGGCCATGTGTGCCTATATAAGTAGCTTGGACCCCTCCTTTACCTCTCAAACTTATTTTGGCTTAAACCTAAACTTGAGCTGAGTCTCCCTAGGGTTAGCATCCGTCTTGGACAAGCATCCCTTTTTAATCAAGGCACTCTAGTTATTGATTTGGGTATTGTTGATTGAGATTCTAGTGCAAGGCACTCTCTCTCCCTCACCAATCCTCTTTCTCCAACTCCAATCTCTCACCGGGAATTCTACACGGTCTCTTCCTTGGTGATTCTATTGGTGTGGTCCATCGAGCCACAGGGGTAAGTATCGGGTGTATCGGGTTGGTGTGCGTGCGTGAGTACCGGCGTTCTTCGTGTTCTTCCTGTTCCTCGCGCTCTCCCACCTCTTTCCCTCGATTTTAGGTCAAACCGCGAGATCGGGCCAACCCCTAGATCTCAGATCGTATCATATGGTATCAGCAGCTTTTGGTTTCCGCGGATTTGACCCTCCACCCACCCGATTTCGTTTCTAGAAAATTTTCCAAAAAATAGCCCCAAATTGCCTTGGGACCGATCCGTGATTTGGTTGCGTTTTTAGTGGTTTTGTTCCGTGGATTTGGTGTTGTTGGTGTCGATCTACTATTTCCCCCACCTTGCAGCCTCCAATTCCTCCATTTCCCGTCGATTTGCATTTTTGGTTTTGGTTTGGGGAAGAACAGGAGAGAGAAAGCTCCAAATCGTGAAACCCGGTCGTGCACCCGGTCAACCGGACCCACGACCGGCCGAGCCAGCCCAGAACCCGGTCGACCGGGCGGCAACCGGACAGGCCGGTCCAGGATCCGGTCCAACCGGGCCCCAGACCGGGCGCAGCAACGCGCCCTCCTTCGAGCTCGACTTCCGGCGATCTCCACCACCACCACCACCACCACCATCGCAGGTCTAACTTGCAGCTTTCACCTTGTAACCCCTCTTCCTTTTGCGATCTATCCCATCGAGCATTGCTTGTCTAGTGTTGCGAGACATTGCACGTGGCCCCGCATTGTGAGGTGTGTGTGTCGCGTTGAGTAAGGCATCCAAGCAAACACTCGTGTGGCAAGATAGCAAAAGCGAGGCTAACGCTAACATAGTGCGTGAAAAAGCCCCAAAAACACAAAAAGAGTGCGAGTAGCACCATACATCCATACATCCATACATACAAAAGTGTCCAAGTGCCACCAAAGATACAAACGAGTGCAAGTGCCACCATATACAAAAGAGAAAAAGCTTTTAAGCAAAGAGAGATAGGAGAAGAGAGGCCGCGTGTGAATCTTATTGTCTCTTCCTTTGCAACCAAAGCTTTGCCTCTCCTTGTGTTAGTGTGACGCCGAGCAACCTCTATATACACTTTTCCGCTCACTTTTGGTTGCACTAACCCCGTTTATCCCGTGTGTGCGTTCCACCCTCTTTCCGTGTTTATAGTGATCGCCACTTTTGACACTCGATTTTTGGACCTCACCCACTTTTAACAACATACTCGATCTTGGATTTGTCTTTTGGCTTTCCACAACACTCGCCTAACACCATATTTGCTAGCTTTTGCGTGTGGTTTTGCGTGTGTCCCTGATACACTTGATCTTACTTTCGGCTTGGTGGATTGCCTCAATACTATCTTACCTTGGTAAGAGTGCGAGGTAGTCTCCTTCCACTAACATACACAACATAGTTCTTGTCTTGCCATCATGGATAGGAATGGAGATGAACCAAGGGATGGAGAAGTTATCCGCAACACCGAGAGGTTGGCGACTCAACACAACCTATGGACGCAACGCCAAGAATTCAAGGAGCAACTCACCTTGTTCGAGACTCGCATCGATGAGCAATACGAGGAGGTGGCAAACAACTTCAACATCGTCAACCAAGACATGGCCCTCCTTCGTGAAGCTACGGATAACTTGCATGATCAAGTGACGGCCAATGATGCGAACATGGAGCGGCGCATGGATAGCATTGAGCGCGCCATCAACAACTTGGGTCGCCGACACCGACATCGCTCTACTTCCTCATCATCAAGCTCGGTGCAAGACTACTACTCCCATGAGCACCACTCCTCCTCAAGCTCCGAGTCAAGGCATAGCGACCATCATCAACCTCGTAGCCCCCATGCTCGTCATGAAGACTCTCGCTCCAACTCTAGGCGAGGAGAATTCCATCGCCATGCTCGCCCTCATGAGCGTCCTCCACAAGAACAAGTGCTACAACAAGATCGTCATCACCATGATCGCCATGCCCACCATGGGCGTGACGACCAACCCCAAGACCAAGGTCCTCAAGATCAACCTCGGCGTGATCTCCGGCATCACCCTCGTCATGATCAAGACGGAAGAAGAAACCCGCAACATGAGCAAGATGAGATGGTCGACCATGGGCATCGTCCACAACATCGTCAAGACCTTCAACAATTCCGTCATCGCGAGCCAAGTGAAGCTAGTGTGCATCAACAACGCCAACCCAATGCTATGGTTGGTCGTGGAAGACCCCCTCTACCACCTCAAGCCGCAAGAGATGAAGGCTTCCGTCCTCGCCGACGAAACTTGGAAGAAGAAGAGAACATGTTTGGAAGGCTCAAGTTCACCATGCCCAAGTTCAAGGGTGAAGAAGATCCCGAGGCCTACCTCTCATGGGCACTCAAGGTCGACAAGATATTCCGCATACACAACTACTCCGGTGCCAAGAAAGTGGCCATGGCGTCCCTTGAGTTTGAGGATTATGCCAACACTTGGTGGGAGCAAGTTCTCACTCTTCGGGAAGAGAAGGGTGAACCTCCTATTGACACTTGGGAAGATATGAAGAAAGAAATGCAAGCTCGCTTTGTGCCTACACATTACATGCCCGACCTCTTCAACAAGCTACAAAAGTTGAAGCAAGGCACCAAGACCGTTGAGGAATTCTTCAAGGAAATGGAGTTGATTATGATGCGAGCCAACATCCAAGAGTCCGAGAACCAAACCATCGCTCGTTTCTTCAATGGCCTCAACTATCCCATCAAGAGAATTGTGGAGTTCCAACCTTACTCCAACATGGTTGAGTTGGTCCACCAAGCCACCAAGGCCGAGCGCCAAGTAAATGAAGATATCAAGTACTCCAAGGCCAAGTCATACTTCACCGCCAAGCTCTCTACAACACCTCCTACAACAAGTGGCAAGCCTACCGTGTCCTCCACACCATCCAAGCAACCGACTATCTGATACGTCTCCAACGTATCGATAATTTCTTATGTTCCATGCCACATTATTGATGTTATCTACATGTTTTATGCACAGTTTATGTCATATTCGTGCATTTTCTGGAACTAACCTATTAACAAGATGCCGAAGTGCCGATTCTTTGTTTTCATTGCTGTTTTGGTTTCAGAAATCCTAGTAACGAAATATTCTCAGAATTGGACGAAATCAACGCCCAGGGTCCTATTTTGCCACGAAGCTTCCAGAAGACCGAAGAGGAGACGAAGTGGGGCCACGAGGTGGCCACACCCTAGGGCGGCGCGGCCCCCCCCTTGGTCGCGCGGCCCTGTGGTGTGGGCCCCTTGTGCCGCCTCCTGACCTGCCCTTCCGCCTACTTAAAGCCTCCGTCGTGAAATCCCCAGTACCGAGAGCCACGATACGGAAAACCTTACTGAGACGCCGCCACCGCCAATCCCATCTCGGGGGATTCAGGAGATCGCCTCCGGCACCCTGCCGGAGAGGGGATTCATCTCCCGGAGGACTCTACGCCGCCATGGTCGCCTCCGGAGTGATGAGTGAGTAGTCTACCCCTGGACTATGGGTCCATAGCAGTAGCTAGATGGTTGTCTTCTCCCCATTGTGCTTAATTGTCGGATCTTGTGAGCTGCCTAACATGATCAAGATCATCTATCTGTAATTCTATATGTTGCGTTTGTTGGGATCCGATGAATAGAGAATACTTGTTATGTTGATTATCAAAGTTATGTCTATGTGTTGTTTATGATCTTGCATGCTCTCCATTATTAGTAGATGCTCTGGCCAAGTTGATGCTAGTAACTCCAAGAGGGAGTATTTATGCTCGATAGTGGGTTCATGTCTCCGTGAATCTGGAGGGGTGACAAGAACCTCTAAGGTTATGGATGTGCTGTTGCCACTAGGGATAAAACATTGGTGCTATGTTCAAGGATGTAGTCACTGATTACATTAAGCGCAATACTTAATGCAATTGTCTGTTGTTAGCAACTTAATACTGGAGGGGGTTCGGATGATAACCTGAAGGTGGACTTTTTAGGCATAGATGCATGCTGGATAGCGGTCTATGTACTTTGTCGTAATGCCCAATTAAATCTCACAATACTCATCATAATATGTATGTGCATGGTCATGCCCTCTCTATTTGTCAATTGCCCAACTGTAATTTGTTCACCCAACATGCTGTTTATCTTATGGGAGAGACACCTCTAGTGAACTGTGGACCCCGGTCCAATTCTCTATACTGAAATACAATCTACTGCAATACTGTTCTACTGTTTTCTGCAAACAATCATCTTCCACACAATACGGTTAATCCTTTGTTACAGCAAGCCGGTGAGATTGACAACCTCCCTGTTTCGTTGGGGCAAAGTACTTTGGTTGTGTTGTGCAGGTTCCACGTTGGCGCCGGAATCTCTGGTGTTGCGCCGCACTACATCCCGGCGCCATCAACCTTCAACATGCTTCTTGGCTCCTACTGGTTCGATAAACCTTGGTTTCATACTGAGGGAAAACTTGCCGCTGTATGCATCACACCTTCCTCTTGGGGTTCCCAACGGACGCGTGTTGTACGCGTATCAAGCAACTTTTTCTGGCGCCGTTGCCGGGGAGATCAAGACACGCTGCAAGGGGAGTCTCCACTTCCCAATCTCTTTACTTTGTTTTTGTCTTGCTTAGTTTGCTGCACTAAATCAAAATACAAAAAAATTAGTTGCTAGTTTTACTTTATTTGCTATCTTGTTTGCTATATCAAAAACACAAAAAAAATTAGTTACTTGCATTTACTTTATCTAGTTTGCTTTATTTACTGTTGCTAAAATGGGTACCCCTGAAAATACTAAGTTGTGTGACTTCACAACCACAAATAATAATGATTTCTTATGCACACCTATTGCTCCACCTGCTACTACAGCAGAATTCTTTGAAATTAAACCTGCTTTACTGAATCTTGTTATGCGAGAGCAATTTTCTGGTGTTAGTTCTGATGATGCTGCTGCCCATCTTATTAATTTTGTTGAATTGTGTGAGATGAAAAAGTATAAAGATGTAGATGGTGACATTATAAAATTAAAATTGTTCCCTTTCTCATTAAGAGGAAGACCTAAAGATTGGTTGCTATCTCTGCCTAAGAATAGTATTGATTCATGGACTAAATGCAAGGATGTTTTTATTGGTAGATATTATCCCCCTGCTAAAATTATATCTTTGAGGAGTAGCATAATGAATTTTAAACAATTAGATACTGAACATGTTGCACAAGCATGGGAAAGAATGAAATCTCTGGTTAAAAATTGCCCAACCCATGGACTGACTACTTGGATGATCATCCAAACCTTCTATGCAGGACTAAATTTTTCTTCGCGGAATTTATTGGATTCAGCTGCTGGAGGTACCTTTATGTCCATCACTCTTGGTGAAGCAACAAAGCTTCTTGATAATATGATGATCAACTACTCTGAATGGCACACGGAAAGAGCTCCACAAGGTAAGAAGGTAAATTCTGTCGAAGAAACCTCTTCCTTGAGTGATAAGATTGATGGTATTATGTCTATGCTTGTGAATGATAGGACTAATATTGATCCTAATAATGTTCCATTAGCTTCATTGGTTGCACAAGAAGAACATGTTGATGTAAACTTCATTAAAAATAATAATTTCAACAACAATGCTTACCGGAACAATTCTAGTAACAACTATAGGCCATATCCTTATAATAATGGCAACGGCTATGGTAATTCTTATGGGAATTCTTACAACAATAATAGGAACACACCCCCTGGACTTGAAGCCATGCTTAAAGAATTTATTAGTTCACAAACTGCTTTTAACAAATCTGTTGAAGAAAAGCTTGGGAAAATTGATATACTTGCTTCTAAAGTCGATAGTCTTGCTGCTGATGTTGATCTTTTGAAATCGAAAGTTATGCCTAATAGGGATATAGAAAATAAAATTGTTACTACAGCAAATGCCATCCAAGTTAGAATTAATGAGAATATAAGATTGATGGCTGAACTGCGTGCTAGGTGGGATAGAGAAGAAAATGAAAAACTAGCTAAAGAGAAGAATGTAGCTAAAGTTTGGACTATTACCACGACTAGTAATACTAATGCTACACATGTTGCTGCACCTCCTACTATTAATAATAAAAGAATTGGTGTTAGCAATGTTTCCACTTCTAATGCAAAGCGCGAGAAACTGCCCGAAACTGCTAAAGCTGAAATCGCACTGTGATAAAACTGCTGAAATTTTTTCCAACATTGGGGATGATGATCCCATTGCTTTAGATTATAATGGTTTGAATTTTGATGATTGCCACATCTCTGAAGTTATAAAGTTCTTGCAAAAACTTGCTAAAAGTCCTAATGCTAGTGCTATAAATTTGGCTTTCACGCAACATATTACAAATGCTCTCATAAAAGCTAGAGAAGAGAAACTAGAGCGCGAAGCCTCTATTCCTAGAAAGCTAGAGGATGGTTGGGAGCCCATCATTAAGATGAAGGTTAAAGATTTTTATTGTAATGCTTTATGTGATCTTGGTGCAAGTATTTCTGTTATGCCTAAGAAAATCTATAATATGCTTGACTTGCCACCGCTGAAAAATTGTTATTTGGATGTTAATCTTGCTGATCATTCTACAAAGAAACCTTTGGGGAAAGTTGATAATGTTCAAATTACCGTTAACAATAACCTTGTCCCCGTTGATTTTGTTGTCTTGGATATTGAATGCAATGCATCTTGTCCCATCATATTGGGAAGACCTTTTCTTCGAACCGTTGGTGCTACTATTGATATGAAGGAAGGTAATATAAAATATCAATTTCCTCTCAAGAAAGGTATGGAACACTTCCTTAGAAAGAGAATGAAGTTACCTTTTGATTCTATTATTAGAACAAATTATGATGTTGACACTTCGTCTCTTGATAATACTTGATACACACTTTCTGCGCCTAGCTGAAAGGCGTTAAAGAAAAGCGCTTATGGGAGACAACCCATGTTTTTACCTACAGTACTTTGTTTTTATTTTGTGTCTTGGAAGTTGTTTACTACTGTAGCAACCTCTCCTTATCTTAGTTTAGTGTTTTGTTGTGCCAAGTAAAGTCGTTGATAGAAAAGTTCATACTAGATTTGGATTACTGCGCAGAAACAGATTTCTTTGCTGTCACGAATCTGGCCTGTTTTCTCTGTAGGTAACTCAGAAAATTATGCCAATTTACGTGAGTGATCCTCAGATATGTACGCAACTTTCATTCAATTTGAGCATTTTCATTTGAGCAAGTCTGGTACCTCGATAAAATTCGTCAATACGAACTGTTCTGTTTTGACAGATTCTGCCTTTTATTTCGCATTGCCTCTTTTGCTATGTTGGATGAATTTCTTTGATCCATTAATGTCCAGTAGCTTTATGCAATGTCCAGAAGTGTTAAGAATGATTGTGTCACCTCTGAACATGTTAATTTTTATTGTCGCTAACCCTCTAATGAGTTGTTCTAAGTTTGGTGTGGAGGAAGTTTTCAAGGATCAAGAGAGGAGTATGATGCAACATGATCAAGGAGAGTGAAAGCTCTAAGCTTGGGGATGCCCCGGTGGTTCACCCCTGCATATTCTAAGAAGACTCAAGCGTCTAAGCTTGGGGATGCCCAAGGCATCCCCTTCTTCATCGACAACATTATCAGGTTCCTCCCCTGAAACTATATTTTTATTCCATCACATCTTATGTGCTTTGCTTGGAGCGTCGGTTTGTTTTTGTTTTTGTTTTGTTTGAATAAAATGGATCCTAGCATTCACTTTATGGGAGAGAGACACGCTCCGCTGTAGCATATGGACAAGTATGTCCTTAGGCTCTACTCATAGTATTCATGGCGAAGTTTCTTCTTCGTTAAATTGTTATATGGTTGGAATTGGAAAATGATACATGTAGTAATTGCTATAAATGTCTTGGGTAATGTGATACTTGGCAATTGTTGTACTCATGTTTAAGCTCTTGCATCATATACTTTGCACCCATTAATGAAGAAATACATAGAGCATGCTAAAATTTGGTTTGCATATTTGGTCTCTCTAAGGTCTAGATAATTTCTAGTATTGAGTTTGAACAACAAGGAAGACGGTGTAGAGTCTTATAATGTTTACAATATGTCTTTTATGTGAGTTTTGCTGCACCGGTTCATCCTTGTGTTTGTTTCAAATAAGCCTTGCTAGCCTAAACCTTGTATCGAGAGGGAATACCTCCCATGCATCCAAAATACTTGAGCCAACCACCATGCCATTTGTGTCCACCATACCTACCTACTACATGGTATTTTCCGCCATTCCAAAGTAAATTGCTTGAGTGCTACCTTTAAAATTCCATCATTCACCTTTGCAATATATAGCTCATGGGACAAATAGCTTAAAAACTATTGTGGTATTGAATATGTACTTATGCACTTTATCTCTTATTAAGTTGCTTGTTGTGCGATAACCATGTTCACTGGGGACGCCATCAACTACTCTTTGTTGAATTTCATGTGAGTTGCTATGCATGTTCGTCTTGTCTGAAGTAAGAGAGATCTACCACCTTATGGTTAAGCATGCATATTGTTAGAGAAGAACATTGGGCCGCTAACTAAAGCCATGATCCATGGTGGAAGTTTCAGTTTTGGACAAATACCCTCAATCTCATATGAGAAAATTATTAATTGTCGTTACATGCTTATGCATAAAAGAGGAGTCCATTATCTGTTGTCTATGTTGTCCCGGTATGGATGTCTAAGTTGAGAATAATCAATAGTGAGAAATCCAATGCGAGCTTTCTCCTTAGACCTTTGTACAGGCGGCATAGAGGTACCCCTTTGTGACACTTGGTTAAAACATGTGCATTGTGATGATCCGGTAGTCCAAGCTAATTAGGACAAGGTGCGGGCACTATTAGTATACTATGCATGAGGCTTGCAACTTGTAAGATATAATTTACATGATACATATGCTTTATTACTACCGTTGACAAAATTGTTTCATGTTTTCAAAATCAAAGCTCTAGCACAAATATAGCAATCGATGCTTTTCCTCTATGGAGGATCATTCTTTTACTTTCATTGTTGAGTCAGTTCACCTATTTCTCTCCACCTCAAGAAGCAAACACTTGTGTGAACTGTGCATTGATCCCTACATACTTGCATATTGCACTTGTTATATTACTCTATGTTGACAATATCCATGAGATATACATGTTATAAGTTGAAAGCAACCGCTGAAACTTAATCTTCCTTTGTATTGCTTCAATGCCTTTACTTTGAATTATTGCTTTATGAGTTAACTCTTATGCAAGACTTATTGATGCTTGTCTTGAAGTACTATTCATGAAAAGTCTTTGCTATATGATTCACTTGTTTACTCATGTCATATACATTGTTTTGATCGCTGCATTCACTACATATGCTTTACAAATAGTATGATCAAGGTTATGATGGCATGTCACTCCAGAAATTATCTTTGTTATCGTTTTACCTGCTCGGGACGAGCAGAACTAAGCTTGGGGATGCTGATACGTCTCCAACGTATCGATAATTTCTTATGTTCCATGCCACATTATTGATGTTATCTACATGTTTTATGCACACTTTATGTCATATTCGTGCATTTTCTGGAACTAACCTATTAAGAAGATGCCGAAGTGCCATTCTTTGTCATTGCTTTTGGTTTCAGAAATCCTAGTAACGAAATATTCTCGGAATTGGACGAAATTAACGCCCAGGGTCCTATTTTGCCACGAAGCTTCCAGAAGACCGAAGAGGAGACGAAGTGGGGCCACGAGGTGGCCACACCCTAGGGCGGCGCGGCCTCCCCCCTTGGCCGCGCGGCCCTGTGGTGTGGGCCCCTCGTGCCGCCTCCTGACCTGCCCTTCCGCCTACTTAAAGCCTCCGTCGCGAAATCCCCAGTACCGAGAGCCACGATACGGAAAACCTTACTGAGACGCCGCCGCCGCCAATCCCATCTCGGGGGATTCAGGAGATCGCCTCCGGCACCCTGCCGGAGAGGGGATTCATCTCCCGGAGGACTCTACGCCGCCATGGTCGCCTCCGGAGTGATGAGTGAGTAGTCTACCCCTGGACTATGGGTCCATAGCAGTAGCTAGATGGTTATCTTCTCCCCATTGTGCTTAATTGTCGGATCTTGTGAGCTGCCTAACATGATCAAGATCATCTGTCTGTAATTCTATATGTTGCGTTTGTTGGGATCCGATGAATAGAGAATACTTGTTATGTTGATTATCAAAGTTATGTCTATGTGTTGTTTATGATCTTGCATGCTCTCCGTTATTAGTAGATGCTCTGGCCAAGTTGATGCTAGTAACTCCAAGAGGGAGTATTTATGCTCGATAGTGGGTTCATGTCTCCGTGAATCTGGAGGGGTGACAAGAACCTCTAAGGTTATGGATGTGTTGTTGCCACTAGGGATAAAACATTGGTGCTATGTTCAAGGATGTAGTCACTGATTACATTACGCGCAATACTTAATGCAATTGTCTGTTGTTAGCAACTTAATACTGGAGGGGGTTCGGATGATAACCTGAAGGTGGACTTTTTAGGCATAGATGCATGCTGGATAGCGGTCTATGTACTTTGTCGTAATGCCCAATTAAATCTCACAATACTCATCGTAATATGTATGTGCATGGTCATGCCCTCTCTATTTGTCAATTGCCCAACTGTAATTTGTTCACCCAACATGCTGTTTATCTTATGGGAGAGACACCTCTAGTGAACTGTGGACCCCGGTCCAATTCTCTATACTGAAATACAATCTACTGCAATACTGTTCTACTGTTTTCTGCAAACAATCATCTTCCACACAATACGGTTAATTCTTTGTTACAGCAAGCCGGTGAGATTGACAACCTCACTGTTTCGTTGGGGCAAAGTACGTTGGTTGTGTTGTGCAGGTTCCACGTTGGCGCCGGAATCTCTGGTGTTGCGCCGCACTACATCCCGCCGCCATCAACCTTCAACGTGCTTCTTGGCTCCTACTGGTTCGATAAACCTTGGTTTCATACTGAGGGAAAACTTGCCGCTGTACGCATCACACCTTCCTCTTGGGGTTCCCAACGGACGCGTGTTGTACGCGTATCACTATCCAAAGTCGCATGAAGCAAACGGTGTCCTCCACCGCCTCCTCCAAGGCCTCTACGGGACCCTCCAATGTCACTTGCTTCAAGTGTGGCACCCAAGGCCACAAATCATTTGAGTGCAAGAATACCAAGGTCATGATCACCATGGAGAATGGAGACATCGAGACGCTTAGTGAAGGTGAATATGAAGCGCTTGTGCAAGCCGCCGTCGCCAATGACGAAGACTATGATGAAGAAAGTGGTGAAGACCCTCTCTTGTGTGTGCATGACTCAAACCCCTCACTTGTGGTCACCAAGGTGCTAACAACTCAACCTCAAGCGATGGAAGACCAACGATGCAACATCTTCCAAACTCGTGCCGGTATTGGTGGCAAGTCGATCAAGGTGATCATTGATGGAGGAAGTTGCCACAACCTCGCAAGCACCGAATTGTGTGAGAAGCTCGACCTCACTCTCCGCAAGCACCCTCACCCTTACCATATCCAATGGTTGAGCGACAAGGGCAACGTCAAGATACAACATACCGTCACCGTCCACTTCAAGATTGGGCCATATGAAGACACTATTGAGTGTGATGTGCTGCCCATGACGGTGTGCCACATGTTGCTTGGACGCCCTTGGCAATATGACAAGAAGGCTATACATGATGGACTTTCCAACACATACACCTTCAAGGTCAAGGATAAGAAATTTGAGCTTCGCCCAATGACTCCTAGCCAAGTTATCGCGGACAATGCGAAGGCTCTAGCGAGGGCACAAGCTAAACACATCCACCATAGTGAGTTGAGTGGTAAGGGAGTGACCCACCAAAAAGAGAGTGAGCGCCACAAGCTATATATGAGTGAGAGGAAGAGTGTTCTCCTAGCCACAAAAAGCGAGTGGAGAGAAGTGCAACACAACCCATCCACCATATTGCACTATGTGCTCATTTACAAGGGCCCATCGGCGGAAACTAACGACTTAACCAACATTCCTTCGTCTTTGTTGTCTCTTTTGAAGGAGTTCCAAGACGTCTTCCCCGACGAGCTACCTCATGGACTTCCACCGCTTCGAGGCATAGAGCATCGCATCGACCTCATACCCGGCGCTCCGCTTCCAAACCGTGCCGCCTACCGCACCAACCCCGAAGACACAAAGGAGATCCAACGACAAATACAAGATCTCCTTGCTAAAGGGTATGTTCGTGAAAGCCTTACTCCTTGTGCGGTTCCCGTGATTCTTGTGCCTAAACCGGATGAGACGCAACGGATGTGTATGGATTGTCATCCCATCAATGCCATTACCGTCCGTTATCGCCATCCCATCCCGCGTTTAGATGACATGCTAGACGAGTTGAGTGGTGCCACAATTTTCTCCAAAATTGATTTGCGTAGTGGCTACCACCAAATTCGTATGGCAATTGGTGATGAATGGAAGACGGCATTCAAGACCAAGCTTGGTCTCTATGAATGGCTTGTCATGCCATTTGGACTTTCTAATGCTCCTTCGACTTTTATGCGTCTCATGAATCACATTTTGCGTCCTCTCATTGGCAAGAGTGTGGTTGTCTATTTCGATGACATTCTTATCTATAGCAAAAATCTCGAGGAACATGTGCAACATGTGAGAGAAGTCTTATGCATCTTGCGTCTTGAGAAGCTTTATGCCAACCTCCCCAAATGCACCTTTGCTCAAAAAAAATTGGTTTTCCTTGGCTTTGTGGTTTCCGGTAATGGGATTGAAGTTGATTCTTCCAAGGTGGAGGCCATCCACAATTGGCCTACTCCTACAAATGTTGGTCAAGTCCGAAGTTTTCATTGACTTGCCGGTTTTTACCGCCGCTTTGTGAAAGATTTTAGCACCATTGCTTGCCCGTTGAATGAGCTTACCAAAAAGAACGTTCCGTTTGTTTGGGGCAAGGCCCAACAAAATGCTTTTGATGAGTTGAAGAAACGCCTTACCGAAGCTCCCCTTCTTGTCCTTCCAAATTTTGCCAAAACTTTTGAGATTGAGTGTGATGCTAGTGGACTTGGTATTGGTGGCGTTCTTATGCAAGATGGAAAACCCGTGGCATATTATAGTGAGAAGTTGGATGGCGCACGCCTCAACTATCCTATTTATGACAAGGAGCTTTACGCTTTGGTTCGTGTTCTTGAGATTTGGCAACACTATCTTTGGCCAAAAGAGTTCATCATTCACTCCGACCATGAGTCATTGAAGTACTTGAAAAGCCAACACAATTTGAACAAACGACACGCAAAATGGGTTGAATTCATTGAGTCTTTCCCGTATGTCATAAAATACAAGAAGGGCAAGGATAATGTCGTGGCGGATGCTCTTTCCCGCAAAAACAACCTTTTGCTCACTCGTTTGGATTTCCATGTCGTGGGACTTGATGAGATCAAAGAACTCTATCCTTCCGATTCTTTCTTTGCACCGATTTTTGAAAAGTGCTCTAGACAAAGGGGCATCGAAGACTTCTATTTGCACCAAGGGTTTTTGTTCAAGGGCAACAAACTTTGCATTCCTATGTCGTCGCTTCGCCTTTTGCTCTTACAAGAATCGCACGGTGGTGGTCTTATGGGACATTTCGGACGAGAGAAGACTTACGCGAGGCTCTCCACCCACTACTATTGGCCACGAATGTACCGTGACGTGGAGCGCCTTTGCCGACGGTGCACAACTTGCTTACAAGCTAAGTCAACCTCCAACCCCTATGGTCTTTACATGCCTTTACCGATTCCACATGCCCCATGGTCCGACATTAGTATGGATTTTGTTCTAGGATTGCCTCGCACCAAACATGGACATGATTCAATCTTTGTGGTAGTGGATAGGTTCTCTAAAATGGCTCATTTCATACCATGTAATAAGACCGATGATGCTTCACACATTGCTAAATTGTTTTTTAGGGAAATTGTTCGACTACATGGAGTTCCGGCAAGCATTGTGTCGGATCGGGACGTCAAGTTCATGAGCTATCTATGGAAGACACTCATGGCTAGCTTTAGAGTGAAGCTATTGTTCTCATCATCATCACACCCGCAAACGGACGGACAAACGGAAGTGGTGAATCGAAGCCTCTCAACTCTTCTCCGCACACTCGTGAAGAAAAACTTGAAGTCATGGGAGGAATGCATTCCGCACGTGGAGTTTGCCTACAATCGAGCCAAGCACTCCACGACATCAAGGAGTCCGTTCATGGTCGTCTATGGCTTTGAACCGCCCACGGCCCTCGACATCCTCCCACTACCTCTTCATGAGAGGACGAACATGGACTTCGACAAGCGAGCCGCCACCATGAAGAAACTACATGAAGAAATAAGAGCAACAATACAAGAACATGTGCTTCGTCAGGCTACACGCCTCAACGCCAAGAAGAAGGAAAGGATATTTGAAGAGGGCGACCTCGTTTGGCTTCACCTCCGCAAAGAGAGATTCCCTCATGAACGCAACTCCAAGCTCAAGACAAGAGGAGATGGCCCCTTCAAGGTCCTCAAAAGAATCAACAACAACGCCTACGTCATCGACATACCAACCTCCAAGTACTTGGTGAGCAACACGTTCAACGTCTCCGACCTTTCACCATATCATGGAGATGAGGAGATGCCCGAGTCGAGGACGACTCTTTCCCAAGGGGGGAGATGATGCGGGGTGGCCTTCGGACACCTCCACACCAAGACCAACAAGTCCCCCAAGTGGACCGATGACACGAGCCCGAGTCAAAGCTCTACATGATGAGGTGAACTCGCTCCTCACCACCCTTGATCTTGGTACCCCTTTGGATGGATTGCTACCTCATGCCGACATGCTATGTGTCATTAGGTACAAGGCACATCAAGACCCCGGAGAGGAGGAGACGCCAAGGTCAAGGGAAGGAGAGAAGCAGCTGGACATGGAGATGATCATGAAGCCGAAGCCGACGTCGCTTGAAGCGCTCCAAGGAAGAGACGGACGCTGGCCGGTCCAGGACCCGGTCAGACCGGACCCACAACCGGACGCCCCGGTCACAGGCCCGGTCAACCGGGCGCAAACCGGCCCAGCTCCCTCGTACCGGACGACGACCGGACCCAGGACCGGATTCTTCGCAAATTCCCGGTTTGCGCCGGCCGATCGGGACCCATGACCGGACAGCCCGGTCACAGGCCCGGTCAGACCGGACCCAAACCGGATCTGACGGGAATGACCCACCAAACTGCCTTAACTTATCCATTCGCGTACCTGTTCGCCCTTGCTGGCCATGTGTGCCTATATAAGTAGCTTGGACCCCTCCTTTACCTCTCAGACTTATTTTGGCTTAAACCTAAACTTGAGCTGAGTCTCCCTAGGGTTAGCATCCGTCTTGGACAAGCATCCCTTTGTAATCAAGGCACTCTAGTTGTTGATTTGGGTATTGTTGATTGAGATTCTAGTGCAAGGCACTCTCTCTCCCTCACCAATCCTCTTTCTCCAACTCCAATCTCTCACCGGGAATTCTACCGCGGTCTCTTCCTTGGTGATTCTATTGGTATGGTCCATCGAGCCACAGGGGTAAGTATCGGGTGTATCGGGTTGGTGTGCGTGCGTGAGTACCGGCGTTCTTCGTGTTCTTCGTGTTCCTCGCGCTCTCCCACCTCTTTCCCTCGATTTTAGGTCAAACCGTGAGATCGGGCCAACCCCTAGATCTCAGATCGTATCACCCCGAGATGGGATTGGCGGAGGCGGCGCCTCAGTAAGGTTTTCCGTATCGTGGCTCTCGGTACTGGGGGTTTCGCGACGAAGGCTTTAAGTAGGCGGAAGGGCAACGCGGGGGGCCACACGAGGGCCCCACACGCCAGGGCCGCGCGGCCAGGGGCTGGGCCGCGCCACCCTGTTGTGGCGGTGCCTCGTGGCCCCACTTCCTTTCCCCCTCGGTCTTCTGGAAGCTTCGTGCAAAAATAGGACCCTGGGCGTTGATTTCGTCCAATTCCGAGAATATTTCCTTACTAGGATTTCTGAAACCAAAAACAGCAGAAAACAACAACTGGCTCTTCGGCATCTCGTTAATATGTTAGTGCCGGAAAATGCATAATAATGACATATAATGTGTATAAAACATGTGAGTATCATCATAAAAGTAGCATGGAACATAAGAAATTATAGATACGTTTGAGACGTATCAAGCATCCCCAAGCTTAGTTCCTACTCGTCCCGAGTAGGTAAACGATAACAAAGATAATTTCTTAAGTGACAATGCTACCAACATAATCTTGATCAATACTATTGTAAGCACATGTAATGAATGCAGCGATTTGAAACAATGGTAAATGACATGAGTAAATAATTGAATCATAAAGCAAAGACTTTTCATGAATAGTACTTCAAGACAAGCATCAATAAGTCTTGCATAAGAGTTAACTCATAAAGCAATAATTCAAAGTAAAGGTATTGAAGCAACACAAAGGAAGATAAAGTTCCAGCGGTTGCTTTCAACTTGTAACATGTATATCTCATGGATATTGTCAATGTAAAGTAATATAACAAGTGCAATATGCAAGTATGTAGGAATCAATGCACAGTTCACACAAGTGTTTGCTTCTTGAGGTGGAGAGAAATAGGTGAACTGACTCAACATAAAAGTAAAAGAATGGCCCTTCGCAGAGGGAAGCATTGATTGCTATATTTGTGCTAGAGCTTTGGTTTTGAAAACAAGAAACAATTTTGTCAACGGTAGTAATAAAGCATATGAGTTATGTAAATTATATCCTACAAGTTGCAAGCCTCATGCATAGTATACTAATAGTGCCCGCACCTTGTCCTAATTAGCTTGGATTACCGGGATTATCATCGCAATACACATGTTTTGACCAAGTGTCACAAAGGGGTACCTCTATGCCGCCTGTACAAAGGTCTAAGGAGAAAGCTCGCATTGTATTTCTCGCTTTTGGTTATTCTCAACTTAGACATCCATACCAGGACAACATAGACAACAGATAATGGACTCCTCTTTTATGCATAAGCATGTAGCAACAATTAGTGTTCTCATATGAGATTGAGGATATATGTCCAAAACTGAAACTTCCACCATGGATCATGGCTTTAGTTAGCGGCCCAATGTTCTTCTCTAACATTATGCATGCTCTAACCATTAAATGAGTGGTAAATCGCCCTTACTTCAGACAAGACGAACATGCATAGCAACTCACATGATATTCAACAAAGAAATAGTTGATGGCGTCCCTGTGGAACATGGTTATCGCACAACAAGCAACTTAATAAGAGATAAAGTGCATAAGTACATATTCAATACCACAATAGTTTTTAAGCTATTTGTCCCATGAGCTATATATTGTAAAGGTAAAGAATGGAAATTTTAAAGGTAGCACTCAAGAAATTTACTTTGGAATGGCGGAGAAATACCATGTGGTAGGTAGGTATGGTGGACACAAATGGCATAGTGGTTGGCTCAAGGATTTTGGATGCATGAGAAGTATTCCCTCTCGATACAAGGTTTAGGCTAGCAAGGTTATTTGAAGCAAACACAAGGATGAAGCGGTGCAGCAAAACTCACATAAAAGACATATTGTAAACATTATAAGACTCTATACCGTCTTCCTTGTTGTTCAAACTCAATACTAGAAATTATCTAGACCTTAGAGAAACCAAACATGCAAATCAGATTTTAGCATGCTCTATGTATTTCTTCATTAATAAGTGCAAAGTATATGATGCAAGAGCTTAAACATGAGCACAACAATTGCCAAGTTTCACATTATTCAAGATATTATACCAATTACCACATATATCATTTTCCGATTCCAACCATATAACAATTTAACGAAGAAGAAACTTTCGCCATGAATACTATGAGTAAAGCCTAAGGACATATTTGTCCATATGCAACAGCGGAGCGTGTCTCTCTCCCACACAATGAATGCTAGGATCCAACTTTATTCAAACAAAACAAAAACAAAAACAAACCGACGCTCCAAGTAAAGTACATAAGATGTGACGGAATAAAAATATAGTTTCAGGGGAGGAACCTGATAATGTTGTCGATGAAGAAGGGGATGCCTTGGGCATCCCCAAGCTTAGACGCTTGAGTCTTCTTGATGTATGCAGGGGTGAACCACCGGGGCATCCCCAAGCTTAGAGCTTTCACTCTCCTTGATCATAGTGTATATCATCCTCCTCTCTTGATCCTTGAAAACTTCCTCCACACCAAACTCGAAACAAACTCATTAGAGGATTAGTGCATAATCAAAATTCACATATTCAGAGGTGACACAATCATTCTTTATACTTCTGGATATTGCACAAAGCTACTGAAAGTCAATGGAACAAAGAAATCCATCTAACATAGCAAAATAGGCAATGCAAAATAAAAGGCAGAATCTGTCAAAACAGAACAGTTCGTAAAGACGTATTTTTAACAGGCACCAGACTTGCTCAGATGAGAAAACTTAAAACTAATGAAATTTGCGTACATATCTGAGGATCACTCATGTAAATTGGCATAATTTTCTGAGTTACCTACAGAGAATTTCACCCAGATTCGTGACAGCAAAGAAAACTGTTTCTGCGCAGTAATCCAAATCTAGTATCTTACTTCTATTAGAGACTTTACTTGGCACAACAATGCAATAAAACTAAGATAAGGAGAGGTTGTTACAGTAGTAAACAACTTCCAAGACTCAAATATAAAACAAAAGTACTGTAGTAAAAACATGGGTTGTCTCCCATAAGCGCTTTTCTTTAACGCCTTTCAGCTAGGCGCAGAAAGTGTATATCAAGTATTATCAAGAGATGGTGCATTGATATCTTTAGCTCCCTCATCTGCAGTGGTACTAAGGGCTTTGTCAATTTTAGGCCTATAATAATTTTTTGGTTTAGGCACCTTAGAGACATACATAAACTTTTGCTCCTTACCCACATAAGCTTTCTCCTTATACTTAAAAGAAGAAAAAGTTGAACCCAAGGTTCCCATAGCTTCTTCAAGTTTACCAATCCTATTGATTTGATTATCATGGACAACACAAGTTCCTAGAACACTAATTCTTTCATCAATTCCTCCTAAGGATTTATCAAGTTCATCAGTTTTATCAAGCAACATTTCCAATTTAGTTTCAACGCTTGGAAAATTTTTCTCTATGGTTTCCAATTTTTTCATAACGTCCTCAAGAGAGATTTCACTTTTAGTTTCATTAACAGGTGGTATTCCAACTAGACTCTCAATGATGCAACTAGCTTCTAAAGCAGGAGTACCTAGGAAATTACCCCCGAAAGAGTATCAAGAACATACCTATTCCAACTAGATATACCAACATAAAAGTTCCTAAGTAGGATAATAGTGGAGTGTTTCTTAGTGCACCTATGATGAGCATCACTAATTCTATACCAAGCATCTTTAAAACTTTCTCCACCTTGTTGTTTAAAAGAACAAACTTCAACTTCAGGATTACTCATTTTAGCAGCAGTAAATAAAGTAAACTAGATAAAGTAAATGCAAGTAACTAATTTTTGTGTGTTTTTGATATAGCAAACAAGATAGTAAATAAAGTAAAACTAGCAACTAAATTTTTTGTGTTTTGATTTAGTGCAGCAAACAAAGTAGTAAATAAAATAAAGCAAGACAAAAACAAAGTAAAGAGATTGGATTGTGAAGACTCCCCTTGCAGCGTGTCTTGATCTCCCCGGCAACGGCGCCAGAAAATATGCTTGATAGCGTGTATACACACGTCCGTTGGGAACCCCAAGAGGAAGGTGTGATGTGTACAGCAGCAAGTTTTCCCTCAGTAAGAAACCAAGGTTTATCGAACCAGTAGGAGCCAAGAAGCACGTTGAAGGTTGATGGCGGCGAGATGTAGTGCGGCGCAACACCAGGGATTCCGGCGCCAACGTGGAACCTGCACAACACAACCAAAGTACTTTGCCCCAACGAAACAGTGAGGTGTCAATCTCACCGGCTTGCTGTAACAAAGGATTAGATGTATAGTGTGGATGATGATTGTTTGCAGAAAACAGTAGAACAAGTATTGCAGTAGATTGTATTCGATTAAAAGAATGGACCGGGGTCCATAGTTCACTAGAGGTGTCTCTCCCATAAGATAAATAGCATGTTGGGTGAACAAATTACAGTTGGGCAATTGACAAATAGAGAGGGCATGACAATGCACATACATGACATGATGAGTATTGTGAGATTCAATTGGGCATTACGACAAAGTACATAGACCGCTATCCAGCATGCATCTATGCCTAAAAAGTCCACTTTCAGGTTATCATCCGAACCCCTTCCGGTATTAAGTTGCAAGCAACAGACAATTGCATTAAGTATGGTGCGTAATGTAATCAATAACTATATCCTCGGACATAGCATCAATGTTTTATCCCTAGTGGCAACAGCACATCCACAACCTTAGAACTTTCTCACACCGTCCTGCATTTAATGGAGGCATGAACCCACTATCGAGCATAAATACTCCCTCTTGGAGTTACTAGCAAAAACTTGGCCAGAGCCTCTACTAACAACGGAGAGCATGCAAGATCATAAACAACACATAGGTAATAGATTGATAATCAACATAACATAGTATTCTCTATCCATCGGATCCCAACAAACACAACATATAGCATTACAGATAGATGATCTTGATCATGTTAGGCAGCTCACAAGATCCGACAATGAAGCACATGAGGAGAAGACAACCATCTAGCTACTGCTATGGACCCATAGTCCAGGGGTGAACTACTCACTCATCAATCCGGAGGCGACCATGGCGGTGTAGAGTCCTCCGGGAGATGATTCTCCTCTCCGGCAGGGTGCCGGAGGCGAT
Organism: Lolium perenne; assembly: GCF_019359855.2. Taxonomy (NCBI): domain Eukaryota; kingdom Viridiplantae; phylum Streptophyta; class Magnoliopsida; order Poales; family Poaceae; genus Lolium; species Lolium perenne. The sequence continues at coordinate 317,210,077 of NC_067247.2, forward strand.
CTCCTGAATCCCCCGAGATGGGATTGGCGGCGGCGGCGCCTCAGTAAGGTTTTCCGTATCGTGGCTCTCGGTACTGGGGGTTTCGCGACGAAGGCTTTAAGTAGGCGGAAGGGCAACGCGGGGGGCCACACGAGGGCCCCACACGCCAGGGCCGCGCGGCTAGGGGCTGGGCCGCGTCGCCCTGTTGTGGCGGCGCCTCGTGGCCCCACTTCCTTTCCCCCTCGGTCTTCTGGAAGCTTCGTGCAAAAATAGGACCCTGGGCGTTGATTTCGTCCAATTCCGAGAATATTTCCTTACTAGGATTTCTGAAACCAAAAACAGCAGAAACAAAGAATCGGCTCTTCGGCATCTTGTTAATAGGTTAGTGCCGGAAAATGCATAATAATGACATATAATGTGTATAAAACATGTGAGTATCATCATAAAAGTAGCATGGAACATAAGAAATTATAGATACGTTTGAGACGTATCAATAATATGAAAAGTTCCAAACATATCAAGAGGAGACCGAAGTCTGTCAGAAAACTGAAGAACTCCAGAGTGATAGCATTGGATTATGTCCAAAGTGCTAAAAATCTGGCAGATCCTTTCACAAAAGGACTATCAAGAAACATGATAGACCTTGCATCGAGGGAGATGGGTTTGAGACCCGCTTGAGTTGCTGAGGAGGTAACCCAACCTATGTGATCGGTAATTCCGTGAACTAGGACTTGGGAAAACAAACCGGAGCAACTGAGTTGAAAGAAATTTAATACTCCCACTTCGCTGCAGATGCAATACTCTCATAGCAACTGTAAGGCACGTTGGCAATGTCTTAATGTGTTCTAAGCGGCTCTTGATGAGCGAAGACGCTGTCCTACAGGGCGATCTTTGAAGAACACACCTATATGAGTGACACTACTGGTCATAGTGTGAGAGATTTGGGTGAATCTCTAGTAAGCTCATGAAGGGCCGAGGAGTATGACTTATAAGCTCCACCAGAGGGGAATGCTATGGTAGCCTAGTACCGTGCCGACATTGAGTGAAACTTGCTGCACAAAGACTGACAATTCAAGGCATAGTCCATTGTTCAGTTGTAGTCAAGCGTAACTCCTTGTCTAGGTGGAAGTTCAACTTAACAGTCTCCACTGAAGTGCAGGTATATTAAATAGTGAATGGAACTAATGTATCATCTGATGTGCATATGAGATCTGATGGGGGATTGTTGAATGTAGATGGGCTGCAGTCTAATAAGGCAGCCCATGTGGTCTACAATTCCTGAAATCTCAAGGCCCGTCACGTTGGCAGCTTGGGATAGCCTTGGGGACAAAGTTTAGTCCCACATTGCTAGTTGGGAGAGAGTTGGAGTGGTATATAAGGGCTCCTGTTCTACTCCTTCCAAGTGAGTGAGAATAGAAGGAGCCCTCACGCACTTCTCCTCCTCCGCCCGCCCCGCCTCGGCTCGGCTCGGCTCGGCACGTCACGCACGTCGCGTTTCGTGACTCGAGTTCGAGTTCGAGACACACTCAAGGAAGCCTAAATTTTTGCTTGGTGCACCAACTGGGTTGGCTACGTGTCGACCTGCATGTGCATGCTCGCCGCGTGTCCCTAGCTTCCTACACGTGTCAACGCGGTCGGGGCGGCTCTCCTCTCAGGCTATACAAGAAGACCGATCAGATCTGGAAAACAATGCTCTTAGATCTCTCTAGTCTGTCTCTCTTGCGAAGTTCCTTTTGATGTGCTACTCTCTAGTTTTCCCCATCCCGGTGATTTGCGTGCACAGCCGTCCGGGAGAGCAGGCCTCCGAAACCCCGTCCGTTGAGATCCTGCACCGGGAGACGGACGATAAGGTTTTTGGGGAGCGTCTCGGCGCGACTGCTCGCTGTGGTACGTACTCTTCTTCGTCGGATCGATTGCTTCATCGACGACTCCGACTACACCATGGGCGACATCAACAACTCCCATGGTGATGGTGCTGCTGCTGGTGCGACCTTCCCGGTTGGGATGTACGTGCTATTCCTCTCCTACCTTGCACTGCTACTTGTTCCATGTTCAGATCTGATGCATGTGCTTAGTCTGATATGTGTGGTTAAGTATGCTTGTGCATCCGTAATGTTAATTTCGGTAATTAAACTCACACGGAAATTGCCTAATAATCCAACAAGTATTCCTCCCATTTGACTTATCAATATCCTCTCAATCCTCAATATGGTTATTCTACAAGACTACAAGGAAATGGTTGAAGTCTTGGGTCAATATTTGTACATCCGGTCATGGGTCATCCCTGTTCGTTTATCACGAGTCACAGCCTAATAAATTATATATGGTACCAAACTGTCACATTATCTCGGGTAATGGAAGCATCATTGCATCGATCAAAAATACTACAATAGTACCATTAGGTACATATCTCAGGTCCATGACAATCATATCAAAGTCGGTGTTAATGAAGAGCTGTGGCACTCTCTACAAAAAAAAAAACAAAAAAAAACTAGTCCCTTTCCGTCTACAAATAGTATGTCTTTAGGTTTTGTCTTGAGTCAAGCATTTTAAGTCTAACTAACATCATAGAAAAGTAGCAATATTTGCAACACCAAATTAATATCACTAGATGCATTTCATCATGTGATACATACCGCTGAAGTTTTTATAAAGTTGGCCAAACTTAATAAATTTTGACTTAGAACATAACCTGAACATATACACTTATTTTTAAAAGAAGAGAGTAGTGGTTTTATAGATCTTTTACCGTGAGATTTATCTTTAAGTTAACACAATTAGGTTACTTAGACTAGTCATAGTGGAGAGTAACATAAAGTAGTAAGATGCACTACATCTATAGACTATAGTGGGTAGTATATGTGGTGTAATGCAAAGTTATATTTATTAGGTTACAGACCATCTTGTCTTCAAATGTGTGTTGTGATGGTAACATAGCTAATTATCACATCTTTTTTTTCATTTATTGTCATGTCATGTCAGCAAAATTTATTAGGATGTGTAATTTTACTAGCTATGGTACTTCCACTACAAGTAATATTACGTGTTGCTGAGGGGATCTTAGTAGGGTTTACAGCTACTCCCTTCGACCCAAGGCTTAGGGCGTATAATTTTTTTCAAAATTTCCTCACAGCATAAGGCGCACGATGTGGTTTGCACGTTTTCTCCCAATACTACCCCTGGAATCCGTTTAAAAGCACTTAAGTATCGGGAGGGGAGGAGTAATTTGCGCTGCTTTCGCCATGTCGCATGCGGGAAACTGAGCAGATAATCCGGAGAGGAGCATTTAGTGGGCGGCTGTTTATTGGCCATGCATGTGCATGCGGTGAAAGTGGTGGGCAGTTAGGGAGGCGAGAAAGAGGAGACTTGCATTTACATGCAGAGATAAATTAGGAATCAGCTCATCAGCTCACAGTTAGAGAAGAAATTAAGGAACAAATCTTACGATTTAATATGGATATGCTTGGAAAGATTTCTCTCGCTGGATGCTCCTTAATAGACATGCCAAAAAAATTACGCCTTAAGTCTTGGATCGGAGGGAGTAGTAGACACGGCCAGCTTGCACGAAAGTAATAATTCAGTGAGGTACGTATGGACGATGAATATGCACAGGGGGACGATCATGCCCTAATTCAGCGTCGATTGTATGCTCACGTGTTATTTGTCTAGCCTGTACTGCTGACTATGTCCGTGTAGTGTAGGCCACTATTGCCTATTGCAGTGGGCACTCGTACACTATTATCAAAATGACGGCAAACATGGCTCTGCTGCATCCGTTCCATGTGCGAATCATACCGCACGAAACTTCATCGCTCGAGGTTCACGCTCACGCACGTTGTCTGATTGATGAGATCCGTGGTGTGCCAGCGGCAGATCGCCACAGCGAATATCCACTCCGGTGCCATGATTCTCTCTTTCCCACCGTTTTTCGATACTCCCTCCGTCTCAGTTCGCAAGGCAAAGTTTTCAAATATCTTGGCCCAAGGTCAATTCTCATTGGCTCTAAATTTTCATTGATATCACGAAAATTATTAATTACATATAGTCTCTCCAACAACTAAATGTCCTAAAATATTATGGTGCACACAAGCCTACTACAAAAACAAGAAGAAAGCGAAGGGAAAAAATCGCTACGGTTATTAAAAAAACTTGTAGCTGCAAACGAATCACCGCCAGGACATCACCCATAATCTGCGCTCACAAAACAATGTTCTCTATAAGGTCTTTGCCAGATATATACAACCGTTAAGACTAGACCTTAAATTTTCACCGTACAACAAGTCCGCTCTTCTTAAAACAATACCTCCAACACAAAAATTCCTTCCGCAACATGGCAGAATGCCAACTCCTCGTGCTTGGACGCCTCACAACCATACAGTATTCAGTAGTATAGGTGCAAAGTTCTAACCCTTATTTAGTACCCTCCAACCCTCTCTAGTTCAATCAAATAAACAAATTATTGGAAGTGATGCGAATTTTGAAGTATTTCATTTGATTGAGATAAAGATGATCATACGCTACAGATAACAATGTCGGGGTCTGTGTGCGCGGAATATTGATCTGCAGTAGGCAGATAGCCCAGATCGGATCTTCTAAGAGCATTAATGAAGTTCTCGAGAGAAAATCTTGAAACACGTCCCTTTTTAAAAATAAAGCCTAACTTCTTGAGAAAACCACATTATTATTTTATGAAAACTTACAAGTGCTAGCCCTAATCAATATCTCAATGTGATATGTTTTTGGTACTATTTTTAGACCACATTCTTTTCTGGTTGTTATCTATGTTGTAGAAAACAAGATAAATATGCATATCCATTGTGATCGAGATTAATATTTTCCGTTATGTTTTATTTGAACATCCTGAAGCTGTGGGTGATCTGCATTGCGTGGACTACTGTCCTAGAAACTCCAAGAGCTACTTTAAATTCGATTTAAATTTAATTATCAAATCTTGCAGAAAACAAGCTACATGTAGCTCGAGCTACATGGCTACATTTTCACATAGCAGAACTACCGGTAAACCTGGTGCAACTAGATTTTCTACAAACATTGTCCAACTAGATGGCAGATAGCTACGAATTATAACGACATATAGGTGACAGATGTAGTACAGAAGCACATTAATTATTACTTGACAATAGAGAAGGAAATGTTTTCCTCCGGCGACTAAGAAGAAGGTGGTGATCTAGGGTTCTCTCAGAATCCACATGCGGGTCCCTCCCTCCTCTGTGTGTCGCTCCGGCTGCGAGAGGGGTGTGGATCTCGAACTTGTGCTCGGTGTTATAGTAGGGCCCTTAATGTTAGAGTTTGGTCAGTAACGACATCATGGTGGTTGTTATTGTGCTGTGTGGGACAAGAATAAAGTGTTCCCACGTCCTCATTCACCTCGCTGGCGGCGATCTTGTCGGTGGCATTGAGGAGGGCGGGGAACTTGAGTGGTGGATCTTGTTTAGTGTACGTGTCTCACATGTTTGGTGTGAAGAGATTAAGATCAATTAAAGCGTTCAATTGCAACGACTATGGCTTTGGGGCATTGGTCCTTAGGGCACGTGCACAAAGACTTTCCGGCTGCCATAAACAACGCCATGCCGGCTTAGGTATCGGAGCCGAATCGAAGGCTCGTTCCAGGGTGATAGTGATCGTTGGGCGATCCAAGGACGTTGATATAATATTTTGTTATGTTTGGGGCAATATTTCATTCTTATGAACTTCTAGAATCGATTCGGATCCTTGTAGCAAAAGATGTTTTTTGCTCAACGTGATAATTAACAAAGAAACAATAATTCCAACACATTACTGAACCATGGTTTAAAAGAAGATAAAGTACGTCATGGAGTATTGGATGATCGATGGGCTACAAAATCATAGGTCTTCGGATGCCGCATTGGCTGCGTGCCGAGGAGAGGGCATCTCTCCTCCTTGGAGCGCTGGTAGTCTTCCTCGCGAGCCAGTGGCGGTGCCAGGACTTCAACCTTGTGTAGTCAAACCAAAGTTGTGTAGTCAAATACACCTATTTTTACGAATTTGTAATAATTTTTTGCATGATCATTTTAGGATTGGCCAAAAAACTGTGTAGTCAATTGACTACATAGTTCATATGTGGCTCCGCCACTGTCGCGAGCGGCTATCTGGGCGAGACGTCTCAGGCGCTGCAGCTCCCAATCGCTGGCGGGGTGCTCCCAGTATTCTTTCTCATTAGCGGCTAACTCAGCGAGACGTCGCAGCCGCTGCAGCTCCCACACGTTGCCGGGGTGCTCCCGGTAGCCTTCGTTGTCGAGAGCGGCTATCTGGGCGAGAAATCTCAGGCGCTGCAGCTCCCACGAGTTGGCAGGGTGCTCAAACAGCATGTGGCGCTCCTCCTCGTCCCGCTCGTAGCTTATCGTCGTCCCCATTGCCTGATCCATCGCTTCCGCCCAGGCGATCGATCTAGAGATGCTAATTCACTTTGTGGTTACAATTTGGTTCTAGCTAGGTTTCCTGTGCGTCGGTGATTGATCGAGTACGAGTAGGCCGTGTCTTCGATTTTATGGGGGCTTGTTAGCACTAAACCCCGTGACGCTTTCAAAGATTCTAGACCGGAGTCGGACACGGTTTGCCTCCGACTCAGAATGCGTGACGCAGCCTTGCAGTCTTCCTGAGAAGCGGCAAATACCGAAACCGATTCTAGTTAAAAGCGCCGGAAAAATCGTCTCCGAAATTTTAATGAACTAGCAGAAGTGCCCGTGCGTTGCACCAGAAAAAATAAATAGTCAAACGATTCAACAAACTATTTATGTTCACACTTCTCCTCTTTGTCACCATCGTCGATGATGGTCACGTTTTCTTCTATTCATGATAAACATAATCAATCCTAAAAGGAATAGATTGCGAGCCCCTTGCTGCGTTGACTTGTAATACCGCGTGCTTACAATGATGATGGGCAACACCTATATCTGATCTACACTTGGGGTCGCGTGACAAAGGCATATCATTAGAAAAAGATTGATTCAGTTGTTGCCCTCTACTCTCACCCTCTCCGTTGCTTTCTCTTGTTTAAAAAACATGTAAGTTAATTTATATTTGATCCAACAATCACATAGTTTTTATGCTGCTATGGATGATTATCGATAGAGCGGTAAAATTTTCGCAAAATAAAAGAAACCTCCTTTTAAGTTTTGGTTGACATTTCTTTATCTCAAATTGAAAACCCTCCTTTGTTTATTTTCTTCTGCAAGAATATTTGATAAAGTTTTATTACAAAAAAAAAACCACCCCACCGGCCAGACCCACTTATAGGCCCACTCGGCCATACCTAGTTCAACCCAAACGAAACCCTAGCTAGCCACTAATCCCTCCTATCTTTTTTTACGTTTCTACCCATGCCTCCCTTTCTCTCCATCTAGTCCTCCCAACAAGTCCCTCTCTTCTCTCAGCTCGCACCCAACCCTGAGCCCCCGACCGATCTCTTCTCTTTTAGGTCGCTACAACGCCTCGCTCCTTCCCAATATGATGACGTGGGCCTTGAGCTCTCCCTCCCGCCGGTAACCTAACTCCGCTGGCGGCCACTCATATACCCGTGCCTTGCTACGGCTTGATTTCATTTTGTCATGGCAATGTCTCATGTAACATTTGTTGCCTAGAATACTCTCTGAAATTAATCAATTTGCTGAGTTACCATTTCTCCATTCTCTCCTTAAACACAACATGAGTGGTGGCTCTTGTCATTATAACACGTTCGACTAAAGCGGCAAACTTACATATCCGTATGTCCACTTTGAAAACTCTCTATTTTTTTTTTGTCACCAACGGCTTTTCGATAAAATATCTAAATTTTGTGAAAAATCTATGTTCTATTAATTTTTTTTGAAACTGCAAAATCAATGTAATAATGATTCATCATTCAATGTGGAACAAAATTTTCAACAATAATGTAACTATTCATATATCCAAATCTCTATATAATTTTGCAGAATGTAAGGAACTGGAATATATTAGTAATGGATCAGAAATTTGTCAACAGTGTGCGTATATATTTTTTACAACTTCCACTAACCATTTCATAATATAACAACTAACGAAATGAGTTCTTATACTAAAGTAATTGAAGGAATCACGAAATATTTATGCAGCAATACATGTCCATCTACGGATCTGGAAGCTGATACACATCGAGAAACACTCCAAGAAAAACAATTAGTAGTGGTAGCAAACTCCCTAGATTTTGCAACTAATTAGCTCAATCCACTACCGATTAGCTCCTTTTAGGCGGAAACTACCGATTAGCTCAATCCACTGGTTGGTGTGGCACGCGCCCGCGAGAAGGTCAGTTGAAGAACTTGCTCGTGGTCATGGAGGAGTCCGGCCCCAGCGGCCGCCTCCCCGAGCTTCTCCTGGAAAGCCAACCTGCACCAGACCGGGGCAGCTTCAGCCCAGCTCCGGCGAGTCCATCTGATTTCCGACCCGAGCGTGGGAGTTACCGGATACGGGCGAGGATGGGAGCAGTCAGCAGAGCACGTGGTCGAGGTCCACTTTCATGGGTTTTTCTGGTGGATGGCATTGGCATCGCGTCGAGCAGGGAGTGGATGTTGCAGCAGATGGCGGAGAAGGATGAGCGGATCAGATCTGAGGGGATTGTTCGGCAGCGGAGGCTGGAGGAAACTAAACAAGCCAACCGGTACCGTGGCAATGTGCCGTATTATGCGGTTTTGTGGGAGGGCAAAACGGTCCAATAAAAAGTTGGACGAAAATTTTGGCAGAAACCTTAGCTCCTTTATTATTAGGTATAGATTTACTCTTCTGGTCGACGGCGTTTAATTTGACTATAACCCACCTACTCCACGCTGGAACAACTTTGCGTTTTCCCGAGCAAAACAGATATTTATACCTCAAGTCATGGCCCTTAAGGATGAACTCATTTATGGCTTGTTTATTTCTCTCGTATTTTTACTCTCAGAAAGTTCAGGGATAGGGATGAGAGGGGATTTGATGTTCACCTTTCCCTTAACAGTCCCTCAAATTCTCTTCCCCAAAAATACACTAATATGAGGTAAAGTTTTTAATTTAGGCAAAAAAGTGGAAATTTGTGGGGATATCTCGAGATTATCCTGACCAAACTGGGAGAAGTAAACAACTGGGAATTTTTCGGGATTCAGGATAATCCACTCCGATCCCCCAAAATACACTAGAGGAGGAGGAGGAGGAGGAGGAGGAGGAGGAGGAGGGGTGTTCAATGCCATTACACCTTGCCATTGGCATATAGCAGGTCAACCAGAGGACTAGAACGCATTATCCCTTGTTTAATTGGTAACCAGAGGACTCACACATTGGGGTTGATCTTATGACAAAAAAGAAATATTTCTTCTTCTTTGGATCATTTACTATCAACGGCGACTCGGTAAGGGGCACTTCTTTTCAGCTTCTGGGCTAGCTTCTAGGTTGTGGGCAGCTGAAGCCCAAAAGAAGTGTCCGGCTGGTGTCTAGCTTATTTCCACCGAGAAGCTTTCATCGCGTGCAATTCCAGAATCTGCTCCGAGGCAGTTTCCCGAGCTTCTGAGGTGAAACTCGAATCGGTATAGGGATATGCCCCCCTTTTCAGTTCTAATTGTTATCACCAGATTTTAACCAAGTCAGGAGGTGGGCCGTGATTGAGATGGGCTTGGAGAATATGCACGGGAAATATTCATGAATCGGCCTCGTGCAGGAATTTGGGCTAGATTGCCCGTGTATCTGTAATTTATAGTAGGTTACATGTCGGTTAGGATTAAAAGATAGAGTTTAGCTCGTACACGGTTGGGATTATTCCCAAGTTAGAGAGTCTACGGACTATAAATATGTATCTAGGGTTATTGAGAAAGGAGGACGATCACGTTCACAACAAACCAATCTAGGCGCATCGCCACCCCTTGTTTCGAGGGTTTCTTCCGGGTAAGCGCTATGCTGCCTAGATCGCATCGTGCGATCTAGGCAGTATCTTGTTTATTCGTTGTTCATGTGTTGCTCGTACTGAATCCTTTTTGATGGCGAGCAACACCATTATCATAGATATGTTAGGGTTTGCATCGATAGTTACTTGATGTATTCGCTTAGCTTTGCTATCCCTAGATATCTAGCTGTCCTTACACCTATCTTAGGTGTAAGGACATCACCTTGCTTAGTCTTTATTCAGTAGATTCGATATGTTACGGTTGTTCCTTGTTCTTCAAGGATTAGTTTAATATCCATATGGTTAGGCCTTGCAAACGGGTTGAAGGATCCAGTAGGGCGTGAGGTACGGTTTGCTGATCCTAGAAGGGATGTTCCGATGATCAACTTCATGTTGGTTTTTAGGCCTTTTCTAGGGTTGATTTCCCGTCATCTTTCGTACCTGCCAGGCTCAATTACGTGTAAGATGTTTCGGTTGTGTGGTGAAAACCCTCGTCGTAGATCGTTTTAGCTTAGTATTGATCAAGCAGGACCACCATGTTATCGTAGATCCAATACGAATCATGGGTGGATCGGCTCCATGAGCCGATTCACAGGATAACCTGAGAGCCGATCGAGGCTCGTATTTAATGTTTACGTGTATGCCATGCAGGAAACTAGTCGAAGCAATCCATCACCTTCCTGACCAGGTATAGGTCAGGTGGCACGCCCTTGCACCAGCATCGGACGTGCGTGCCGGAGCATTGCGGGCCGTCGCCCGAGGGACCAGGGCCCACCAGCAGTCCTGGGAGCCTCCCGGCTCTACGTGTTGCCCGTCGCTGCTCGCCGGTGGGTTTTGGTGGTCAACACATTCTGGCACGCCCGGTGGGACCCTCTACAACAACGACATCGACATCCGCCTCTGAGATGGCGGACGAACCAGTCAAGTACGAAGAGCTGCCTGAGGAGCACAAGAGGAAATATGATGAGATTAAAGCCGTCTTCGAAGCCGATCTCATCGGCTCTTTCACAAAGACCCGGTCACATCGCATCAGGTGGAAAGGGTTCTCACCCGAGGGTGCTCTCGATGGAGTAGATCTGTCTACCCCTTCAGAGGAACGCACCAGAGCTCTGCGCCAGGAAGTTAATTACATGGCGGCTCATTCTCTACACCGTCATTCTGAGAGCCTGGTGAACGCTTTGGAGCGCATTGCGGTCCGCGTGGTTCAGGAAATCATGAAGCACCAATATTCTCCGTCAGGACCTATCCTAGGGACTCACCGGGGAGAACTACCATTCCAGACCAGACCGCCGCTGCCATTCTCGCTAGCAGCTCCAGAGCCGCCGGGTTCACCGGCGTTCGTCGTCTACAAGATTGGAGGCGATCCTGCTGATTACCAGTTCATGCTGGAACCGTCTAAGGAAATCCCACATGGATACACGTGCATGTATGTGCCAGATTGCAATAACTTGGCGCGCACGAACCAGGTTACAGCAGGAGGAATTTCTGGAGCCACAGGAGGAGTTTCTGGAGCCACAGGAGGAATTACTGGAGGAGACGCCAATAAACAGACGTGGCTGGCTAAGTATGCCACCGCAGCAGATCAGCAAAATTCAGCCCCTGCAGCTCCTACAGTGGACCAGATCAGTGCAATCTTGAGAGACCAGTTCTGCATGGTACCAAAGAGGAGGGCAATCGGCTATTCCAAGCCGTACCCCAATGAGTATGATCTGATACCACTGCCGCCCAAGTATCGGCTCCCTGAGTTCTCAAAGTTCAGTGGGTCAGAAGGCTCTAGCTCAATTGAGCACGTGAGCCGATATTTGGCACAGTTGGGCATGATCTCAGCATCAGACCAGCTACGCGTAAGATTTTTTGCGCAGTCTCTCACATGATCGGCTTTTGGGTGGTACACCTCGCTGCCACCAGACTCAATCCGGACGTGGAAGCAGATGGAAGAGCAGTTCCACATACAATATCACTCAGAGGCTTCCGAGGCTGGCATTGCCGATTTGGCACAAGTGCGACAGAGGCGTGAAGAGACGGTGTCAGAGTACATTCAGCGCTTCAGGACTGTGAGGAACCGATGCTATTCGGCTCGTTTGAATGAGAAAGAAGCCGTTGATCTGGCAGTGGTAGGTCTTGCATCGCCGATCAAGGACATGGCTTCTCAAGCGGAATATACTTCACTGGCGCATATGGTTCAGAAACTATCATTATATGAACAGCGCCACCCAGAATTGTACCAGGACAAATTCAAACGCCCGGTAAGCCTGATCGAGGTAGAAGAGGATGAAGACTCGGCAGGAGATCAGGAAGTGGCTGTGGCTGAATGGGCTCGGGGGGCAAGCCCTGTGTCCTGCAAGTGGGTTAAACCACAAGGTCCTGCAAAAGGGTTTGACTTCGACGTGAGCAAAGCTGAGCAGATTTTCGATCTTTTGCTTAAAGAGAAGCAGTTGAAGTTACCCGAAAGCCATAGAATCCCTACGGCGCCAGAGATGAACGGAAGGCCATACTGCAAGTGGCATCATTCGTTCACCCATAGCACCAGCGACTGCAAAGTGTTGCGTCAGCAGATCCAAATGGCGATAGAACAAGGTCGTCTGATTTTCAGCCAGTATGCCATGAAAGTGGACACGCAACCGTTCCCTGCCGTCAACATGGTGGAGTATAGTTACCCCACGAGGCGTCAGCCAGATTTCTCGTTCAGTATTAACATGGCAGGGCCTGTATACCACCCTGGCAAGGACAAAGAAGAGAGCAGTCGTTCTCGTGGCAAGGACAAGGAGGAGGTCGGTTCACGCGACCGGCCCCGATATGATGACAAACGGTCGTTGGTACATAAGAAATCATTATTATTTGTGGTTGTGAAGTCACACAACTTAGTATTTTCAGGGGTGGCCATTTTAGCAGTAGTAAATAAAACAAACTAGATAAAGTAAATGCAAGTAACTAATTTTTTTGTGTTTTTGATATAGCAAACAAGATAACAAATAAAGTAAAACTAGCAACTAATTTTTTTGTGTTTTGATATAATACAGCAAACAAAGTAGTAAATAAAATAAAGAAAGACAAAAACAAAGTAAAGAGATTGGGAAGTGGAGACTCCCCTTGCAGCGTGTCTTGATCTCCCCGGCAACGGCGCCAGAAAAAGAGCTTGATACGCGTACAGCACGCGTCCGTTGGGAACCCCAAGAGGAAGGTGTGATGCGTACAGCGGCAAGTTTTCCCTCAGTATGAAACCAAGGTTTATCGAACCAGTAGGAGCCAAGAAGCACGTTGAAGGTTGATGGCGGCGGGATGTAGTGCGGCGCAACACCAGAGATTCCGGCGCCAACGTGGAACCTGCACAACACAACCAAAGTACTTTGCCCCAACGAAACAGCGAGGTTGTCAATCTCACCGGCTTGCTGTAACACAGGATTAGATGTATAGTGTGGATGATGATTGTTTGCAGAAAAACAGTAGAACAGTATTACAGTAGATTGTATTTCAGTATAGAGAATTGGACCGGGGTCCACAGTTCACTAGAGGTGACTCTCCCATAAGATAAACAGCATGTTGGGTGAACAAATTACAGTTGGGCAATTGACAAATAAAGAGGGCATGACCATGCACATACATATTATGATGAGTATTGTGAGATTTAATTGGGCATTACGACAAAGTACATAGACCGCTATCCAGCATGCATCTATGCCTAAAAAGTCCACCTTCAGGTTATCATCCGAACCCCCTCCAGTATTAAGTTGCTAACAACAGACAATTGCATTAAGTATTGCGCGTAATGTAATCAGTAACTACGTCCTCGAACATAGCACCAATGTTTTATCCCTAGTGGCAACAGCACATCCATAATCTTAGAGATTTCTGTCACTTCCCGCATTCACGGAGACATGAACCCACTATCGAGCATAAATACTCCCTCTTGGAGTTACAAGCATCTACTTGGCCAGAGCATCTACTAGTAACGGAGAGCATGCAAGATCATAAACAACACATAGACATAACTTTGATAATCAACATAACAAGTATTCTCTATTCATCGGATCCCAACAAACGCAACATATAGAATTACAGATAGATGATCTTGATCATGTTAGGCAGCTCACAAGATCCGACAATTAAGCACAATGGGGAGAAGACAACCATCTAGCTACTGCTATGGACCCATAGTCCAGGGGTAGACTACTCACACATCACTCCGGAGGCGACCATGGCGGCGTAGAGTCCTCCGGGAGATGATTCCCCTCTCCGGCAGGGTGCCGGAGGCGATCTCCTGAATCCCCCGAGATGGGATTGGCGGCGGCGGCGTCTCGCAAGGTTTTCCGTATCGTGGCTCTCGGTGACCGGGGTTTCGCGACGGAGGCTTTAAGTAGGCGGAAGGGCAGGTCGGGAGGCGGCACGAGGGGCCCACACCATAGGGCCGCGCGGCCGGCAGGGGCCGCGCCACCCTAGGGTTTGGCTGCCTCGTGGCCCCACTTCGTCTCCTCTTCTGGAAGCTTCGTGGCAAAATAGGACCCTGGGCGTTGATTTCGTCCAATTCCGAGAATATTTCGTTACTAGGATTTCTGAAACCAAAAACAGCAGAAAACAGCAACTGGCACTTCGGCATCTTGTTAATAGGTTAGTTCCAGAAAATGCACGAATATGACTGATACGCGTACAACACGCGTCCGTTGGGAACCCCAAGAGGAAGGTGTGATGCGTACAACGGCAAGTTTTCCCTCAGTATGAAACCAAGGTTTATCGAACCAGTAGGAGCCAAGAAGCACGTTGAAGGTTGATGGCGGCGGGATGTAGTGCGGCGCAACACCGAGAGATTCCTACGCCAACGTGGAACTGCACAACACAACCAAAGTACTTTGCCCCAACGAAACAGTGAGGTTGTCAATCTCACCGGCTTGCTGTAACAAAGGATTAACCGTATTGTGTGGAAGATGATTGTTTACGTAAAACAAGAGAACAAAGATTGCAAGAGATTGTATTTCAGTATAGAGAGTTGGACCGGGGTCCACAGTTCGCTAGAGGTGTCTCTCCCATAAGATAAACAGCATGTTGGGTGAACAAATTACAGTTGGGCAATTGACAAATAGAGAGGGCATGACCATGCACATACATATTATGATGAGTATTGTGAGATTTAATTGGGCATTACGACAAAGTACATAGACC
This sequence comes from Lolium perenne, assembly GCF_019359855.2. NCBI lineage: Eukaryota > Viridiplantae > Streptophyta > Magnoliopsida > Poales > Poaceae > Lolium > Lolium perenne. The sequence continues at coordinate 317,225,111 of NC_067247.2, forward strand.
GCTATCCAGCATGCATCTATGCCTAAAAAGTTCACCTTCAGGTTATCATCCGAACCCCCTCCAGTATTAAGTTGCTAACAACAGACAATTGCATTAAGTATTGCGCGTAATGTAATCAGTGACTACATCCTTGAACATAGCACCAATGTTTTATCCCTAGTGGCAACATCACATCCATAACCTTAGAGGTTCTTGTCACCCCTCCAGATTCACGGAGACATGAACCCACTATCGAGCATAAATACTCCCTCTTGGAGTTACTAGCATCAACTTGGCCAGAGCATCTACTAATAACGGAGAGCATGCAAGATCATAAACAACACATAGACATAACTTTGATAATCAACATAACAAGTATTCTCTATTCATCGGATCCCAACAAACGCAACATATAGAATTACAGATAGATGATCTTGATCATGTTAGGCAGCTCACAAGATCCGACAATTAAGCACAATGGGGAGAAGACAACCATCTAGCTACTGCTACGGACCCATAGTCCAGGGGTAGACTACTCACACATCACTCCGGAGGCGACCATGGCGGCGTAGAGTCCTCCGGGAGATGAATCCCCTCTCCGGCAGGGTGCCGGAGGCGATCTCCTGAATCCCCCGAGATGGGATTGGCGGCGGCGGCGTCTCAGTAAGATTTTCCGTATCGTGGCTCTCGGTACTGGGGGTTTCGCGACGGAGGCTTTAAGTAGGCGGAAGGGCAGGTCAGGAGGCGGCACGAGGGGCCCACACCACAGGGCCGCGCGGCCAAGGGGGGGCCGCGCCGCCCTAGGGTGTGGCCACCTCGTGGCCCCACTTCGTCTCCTCTTCGGTCTTCTGGAAGCTTCGTGGCAAAATAGGACCATGGGCGTTGATTTCGTCCAATTCGAGAATATTTCGTTACTAGGATTTCTGAAACCAAAAACAATGAAAACAAAGCTGGCACTTCGGCATCTTGTTAATAGGTTAGTTCCAGAAAATGCACGAATATGACATAAAGTGTGCATAAAACATGTAGATAACATCAATAATGTGGCATGGAACATCAGAAATTATTGATACGTTGGAGACGTATCAGCATCCCCAAGCTTAGTTCTGCTCGTCCCGAGCAGGTAAAACGATAACAAAGATAATTTCTGGAGTGACATGCCATCATAACCTTGATCATACTATTTGTAAAGCATATGTAGTGAATGCATATATCAAAACAATGTATATGACATGAGTAAACAAGTGAATCATATAGCAAAGACTTTTCATGAATAGTACTTCAAGACAAGCATCAATAAGTCTTGCATAAGAGTTAACTCATAAAGCAATAATTCAAAGTAAAGGCATTAAAGCAATACAAAGGAAGATTAAGTTTCAGCGGTTGCTTTCAACTTATAACATGTATATCTCATGGATATTGTCAACATAGAGTAATATAACAAGTGCAATATGCAAGTATGTAGGGATCAATGCACAGTTCACACAAGTGTTTGCTTCTTGAGGTGGAGAGAAATAGGTGAACTGACTCAACAATGAAAGTAAAAGAATGGTCCTCCACAGAGGAAAAGCATCGATTGCTATATTTGTGCTAGAGCTTTGATTTTGAAAACATGAAACAATTTTGTCAACGGTAGTAATAAAGCATATGTATCATGTAAATTATATCTTACAAGTTGCAAGCCTCATGCATAGTATACTAATAGTGCCCGCACCTTGTCCTAATTAGCTTGGACTACCGGATCATCACAATGCACATGTTTTAACCAAGTGTCACAAAGGGGTACCTCTATGCCGCCTGTACAAAGGTCTAAGGAGAAAGCTCGCATTGGATTTCTCGCTATTGATTATTCTCAACTTAGACATCCATACCGGGACAACATAGACAACAGATAATGGACTCCTCTTTTATGCATAAGCATGTAACAACAATTAATAATTTTCTCATATGAGATTGAGGGTATTTGTCCAAAACTGAAACTTCCACCATGGATCATGGCTTTAGTTAGCGGCCCAATGTTCTTCTCTAACAATATGCATGCTTAACCATAAGGTGGTAGATCTCTCTTACTTCAGACAAGACGAACATGCATAGCAACTCACATGAAATTCAACAAAGAGTAGTTGATGGCGTCCCCAGTGAACATGGTTATCGCACAACAAGCAACTTAATAAGAGATAAAGTGCATAAGTACATATTCAATACCACAATAGTTTTTAAGCTATTTGTCCCATGAGCTATATATTGCAAAGGTGAATGATGGAATTTTAAAGGTAGCACTCAAGCAATTTACTTTGGAATGGCGGAAAATACCATGTAGTAGGTAGGTATGGTGGACACAAATGGCATGGTGGTTGGCTCAAGTATTTTGGATGCATGAGAGGTATTCCCTCTCGATACAAGGTTTAGGCTAGCAAGGCTTATTTGAAACAAACACAAGGATGAACCGGTGCAGCAAAACTCACATAAAAGACATATTGTAAACATTATAAGACTCTACACCGTCTTCCTTGTTGTTCAAAGTCAATACTAGAAATTATCTAGACCTTAGAGAGACCAAATATGCAAACCAAATTTTAGCATGCTCTATGTATTTCTTCATTAATGGGTGCAAAGTATATGATGAAAGAGCTTAAACATGAGCACAACAATTGCCAAGTATCACATTACCCAAGACATTTATAGCAATTACTACATGTATCATTTTCCAATTCCAACCATACAACAATTTAACGAAGAAGAAACTTCGCCATGAATACTATGAGTAGAGCCTAAGGACATACTTGTCCATATGCTACAGCGGAGCGTGTCTCTCTCCCATAAAGTGAATGCTAGGATCCATTTTATTCAAACAAAACAAAAACAAAAACAAACCGACGCTCCAAGCAAAGCACATAAGATGTGATGGAATAAAAATATAGTTTCAGGGGAGGAACCTGATAATGTTGTCGATGAAGAAGGCGATGCCTTGGGCATCCCCAAGCTTAGACGCTTGAGTCTTCTTAGAATATGCAGGGGTGAACCACCGGGGCATCCCCAAGCTTAGAGCTTTCACTCTCCTTGATCATGTTGCATCATACTCCTCTCTTGATCCTTGAAAACTTCCTCCACACCAAACTTAGAACAACTCATTAGAGGGTTAGCGACAATAAAAATTAACATGTTCAGAGGTGACACAATCATTCTTAACACTTCTGGACATTGCATAAAGCTACTGGACATTAATGAATCAAAGAAATTCATCCAACATAGCAAAAGAGGCAATGCGAAATAAAAGGCAGAATCTGTCAAAACAGAACAGTTCGTATTGACGAATTTTATCGAGGCACCAGACTTGCTCAAATGAAAATGCTCAAATTGAATGAAAGTTGCGTACATATCTGAGGATCACTCACGTAAATTGGCATAATTTTCTGAGTTACCTACAGAGAATTTAGCCCAGATTCGTGACAGCAAAGAAATCTGTAACTGCGCAGTAATCCAAATCTAGTATGAACTTTACTATCAACGACTTTACTTGGCACAATAAAACACTAAACTAAGATAAGGAGAGGTTGCTACAGTAGTAAACAACTTCCAAGACACAAAATAAAAACAAAGTACTGTAGGTAAAAACATGGGTTGTCTCCCATAAGCGATTTTCTTTAACGCCTTTCAGCTAGGCGCAGAAAGTGTGTATCAAGTATTATCGAGAGACGAAGTGTCAACATCATAATTTGTTCTAATAATAGAATCAAAAGGTAACTTCATTCTCTTTCTAGGGAAGTGTTCCATACCTTTTTGAGAGGAAATTGATATTTTATATTACCTTCCTTCATATCAATAGTAGCACCAACGGTTCGAAGAAAAGGTCTTCCCAATATGATGGGACAAGATGCATTGCATTCAATATCCAAGACAACAAAATCAACGGGGACAAGGTTATTGTTAACGGTAATGCGAACATTATCAACTTTCCCCAAAGGTTTCTTTGTAGAATGATCAGCAAGATTAACATCCAAATAACAATTTTTCAGCAGTGGCAAGTCAAGCATATTATAGATTTTCTTAGGCATAACAGAAATACTTGCACCAAGATCACATAAAGCATTACAATCAAAATCTTTAACCTTCATCTTAATGATGGACTCCCAACCATCCTCTAGCTTTCTAGGAATAGAGGCTTCGCGCTCTAGTTTCTCTTCTCTAGCTTTTATGAGAGCATTTGTAATATGTTGCGTGAAAGCCAAATTTATAGCACTAGCATTAGGACTTTTAGCAAGTTTTTGCAAGAACTTTATAACTTCAGAGATGTGGCAATCATCAAAATTCAAACCATTATAATCTAAAGCAATGGGATCATCATCCCCAATGTTGGAAAAAATTTCAGCAGTTTTATCACAGTGCGGTTTCGATTTTAGCGATTTGAGCGAGTTTCTCGCTTTGCATTAGAAGTGAAAACATTGCTAACACCAATTCTTTTATTATTAATAGTAGGAGGTGCAGCAACATGTGTAGCATTAGCATTACTAGTCGTGGTAATAGTCCAAACTTTAGCTACATTCTTCTCTTTAGCTAGTTTTTCATTTTCTTCTCTATCCCACCTAGCACGCAGTTCAGCCATCAATCTTATATTCTCATTAATTCTAACTTGGATGGAATTTACTGTAGTAACAATTTTATTTTCAATATCCCTATTAGGCATAACTTTCGATTTCAAAAGATCAACATCAGAGGCAAGACTATCAACTTTAGAAGCAAGTATATCAATTTTCCCAAGCTTTTCTTCAACAGATTTGTTAAAGGCAGTTTGTGTACTAATAAATTCTTTAAGCATGGCTTCAAGTCCAGGGGGTGTGTTCCTATTATTATTGTAAGAATTCCCATAAGAATTAGCATAACCGTTACCATTATTATAAGGATATGGCCTATAGTTATTACTAGAATTGTTCCGGTAAGCATTGTTGTTGAAATTATTATTTTTAATAAAGTTTACATCAACATGTTCTTCTTGTGCAACCAATGAAGCTAACGGAACATTATTAGGATCAATATTAGTCCTATCATTCACAAGCATAGACATAATAGCATCAATCTTATCACTCAAGGAAGAGGTTTCTTCGACAGAATTTACCTTCTTACCTTGTGGAGCTCTTTCCGTGTGCCATTCAGAGTAGTTGATCATCATATTATCAAGAAGCTTTGTTGCTTCACCAAGAGTGATGGACATAAAGGTACCTCCAGCAGCTGAATCTAATAAATTCCGCGAAGAAAAATTTAGTCCTGCATAGAAGGTTTGGATGATCATCCAAGTAGTCAGTCCATGGGTTGGGCAATTTTTAACCAGAGATTTCATTCTTTCCCATGCTTGTGAAACATGTTCAGTATCTAATTGTTTAAAATTCATTATGCTACTCCTCAAAGATATAATTTTAGCAGGGGGATAATATCTACCAATAAAAGCATCCTTGCATTTAATCCATGAATCAATACTATTCTTAGGCAGAGATAGCAACCAATCTTTAGCTCTTCCTCTTAATGAGAAAGGGAACAATTTTAATTTTATAATGTCACCATCTACATCTTTATACTTTTGCATCTCACACAATTCAACAAAATTATTAAGATGGGCAGCAGCATCATCAGAACTAACACCAGAAAATTGCTCTCGCATAACAAGATTCAGTAAAGCAGGTTTAATTTCAAAGAATTCTGCTGTAGTAGCAGGTGGAGCAATAGGTGTGCATAAGAAATCATTATTATTTGTGGTTGTGAAGTCACACAACTTAGTATTTTCAGGGGTACCCATTTTAGCAACAGTAAATAAAGCAAACTAGATAAAGTGAATGCAAGTAACTAATTTTTTTTGTGTTTTTGATATAGCAAACAAGATAGCAAATAAAGTAAAACTAGCAACTAATTTTTTTGTATTTTGATTTACTTGCAGCAAACTAAGCAAGACAAAAACAAAGTAAAGAGATTGGGAAGTGGAGACTCCCCTTGCAGCGTGTCTTGATCTCCCCGGCAACGGCGCCAGAAAAAGTTGCTTGATACGCGTACAACACGCGTCCGTTGGGAACCCCAAGAGGAAGGTGTGATGCGTACAGCGGCAAGTTTTCCCTCAGTATGAAACCAAGGTTTATCGAACCAGTAGGAGCCAAGAAGCACATTGAAGGTTGATGGCGGCGGGATGTAGTGCGGCGCAACACCAGAGATTCCGGCGCCAACGTGGAACCTGCACACCACAACCAAAGTACTTTGCCCCAACGAAACAGTGAGGTTGTCAATCTCACCGGCTTGCTGTAACAAAGGATTAACCGTATTGTGTGGAAGATGATTGTTTGCAGAAAACAGTAGAACAATATTGCAGTAGATTGTATTTCAGTATAGAGAATTGGACCGGGGTCCACAGTTCACTAGAGGTGTCTCTCCCATAAGATAAACAGCATGTTGGGTGAACAAATTACAGTTGGGCAATTGACAAATAGAGAGGGCATGACCATGCACATACATATTATGATGAGTATTGTGAGATTTAATTGGGCATTACGACAAAGTACATAGACCGCTATCCAGCATGCATCTATGCCTAAAAAGTCCACCTTCAGGTTATCATCCGAACCCCCTCCAGTATTAAGTTGCTAACAACAGACAATTGCATTAAGTATTGCGCGTAATGTAATCAGTGACTACATCCTTGAACATAGCACCAATGTTTTATCCCTAGTGGCAACAGCACATCCATAACCTTAGAGGTTCTTGTCACCCCTCCAGATTCACGGAGACATGAACCCACTATCGAGCATAAATACTCCCTCTTGGAGTTACTAGCATCAACTTGGCCAGAGCATCTACTAATAATGGAGAGCATGCAAGATCATAAACAACACATAGACATAACTTTGATAATCAACATAACAAGTATTCTCTATTCATCGGATCCCAACAAACGCAACATATAGAATTACAGATAGATGATCTTGATCATGTTAGGCAGCTCACAAGATCCGACAATTAAGCACAATGGGGAGAAGACAACCATCTAGCTACTGCTATGGACCCATAGTCCAGGGGTAGACTACTCACACATCACTCCGGAGGCGACCATGGCGGCGTAGAGTCCTCCGGGAGATGAATCCCCTCTCCGGCAGGGTGCCGGAGGCGATCTCCTGAATCCCCCGAGATGGGATTGGCGGCGGCGGCGTCTCAGTAAGCTTTTCCGTATCGTGGCTCTCGGTACTGGGGGTTTCGCGACGGAGGCTTTAAGTAGGCGGAAGGGCAGGTCAGGAGGCGGCACGAGGGGCCCACACCACAGGGCCGCGCGGCCAAGGGGGGGGGGGCCGCGCCGCCCTAGGGTGTGGCCACCTCGTGGCCCCACTTCGTCTCCTCTTTGGTCTTCTGGAAGCTTCGTGGCAAAATAGGACCCTGGGCGTTGATTTCGTCCAATTCCGAGAATATTTCATTACTAGGATTTCTGAAACCAAAAACAGCAGAAAACAGCAACTGGCACTTCGGCATCTTGTTAATAGGTTAGTTCCAGAAAATGCACGAATATGACATAAAGTGTGCATAAAACATGTAGATAACATCAATAATGTGGCATGAAACATAAGAAATTATCGATACGTTGGAGACGTATCAATGACATAAAGTGTGCATAAAACATGTAGATATCATCAATAATGTGGCATGGAACACAAGAAATTATCGATACGTCGGAGACGTATCAAGGCGCGGCCCGATCTGGCCGCGAAAATTCAGCAAACTTTGGACGAGGAGGGTCGTCCACAGAAGAAAGAATGGCGCCCCAAACCAAAGAAAGCCGATGATAAGGCATCGGCTGGCACAAACATGGTGTTCATACTTCCGCCGAAGTTTTGCGCTCCAAGACCAGAAGAGGCATCTGTAGCACAACTTGACTGCGGCCCACGGCCAGTTATCTTTGAAAAGCCGCGAGAAAGGAGCTACAGACATCTGAAGGCCCTGTACTTGAAACGTTATATCAACGGGCAACCTGTCAACAAGATGCTGGTTGACACGGGAGCGGCAGTCAATATAATGCCGTACTCCATGCTACGTCGCCTGGGACGCTCTAGCGCGGATCTGATCAAAACCAACGTCACATTGAGCGACTTCAACGGCCAAGCATCAGAAGCGCAAGGTGTTCTAAGCGTGGATCTAACAGTAGGCCGAAAAACCATCCCCACGTCATTCTTCATCGTCGATAGCAAGAGCACCTACGCTGTCCTGCTAGGGAGGGATTGGATTCACGCCAACTGCTGCATTCCATCCACAATGCACCAATGCTTGATACAGTGGGATGGAGATGAAGTGGAGGTCGTCCATGCAGATGACTCAGCCGAAATCTCAACGGCTGGCATGAACATTTGGGACGCGGTAGACCAAGAGCCACTCTCTGGAGTCAGTTTGGATGGCTGTGAGCGCATCGAAGTGACAAAAAACAGGGTGAGGCTGGTCTTATCCACCGGCCTGACAGTGTAGTAAGAGCAAAGTCTATGGACTTACGTGACAAGGCCGATCCCTGTGATCGGCCCCAAAAAATAAGAAGTAATGATCTCAACTCAAGCATGTCACGTAGATATAGTAGAGAACAAATAAGTTGTAAACCTTCATTGAGCAGTGCAATCAAAATGGGGGCCGATTCTAGCAATCGGCCCATATTATCCTCGCCATACGTTTTGCCTGTTTTCAGTATTGATCTAGCAGGCGACGGAAAACTAGGATATGGGTTTACATCAGCTGATGAGCTAGAAGAGATTGACATTGGTCCTGGGGATAAGCCACGACCAACATTTATCAGCAAAAAGTTAGATCCGCACTTCAGGAGCCTGACGATAGCTCTGTTGAAAGAATACCCAGATTGCTTTGCATGGGATTACACAGAGATGCCTGGGTTAGACAGGAGCATAATTGAGCATCGGCTCCCTCTCAAGAAAGGATTTCGGCCGTTCCAGCAACGTACACGTCGGATGAAGGCCGATATTCTAGAAGAAATCAAGAAGGTGTTGGATGCCGGATTCATCAAGCCATACAGACAGGATGACTGGAGAGCCGATATCTTCAATCACTTGAAAGATTCGGCTCGGGGGGCACCTAAACGGAGCATACATGGACAGTGAAATAACGGAGCATACATGGACAGTGAAATATGGGGGCCGATGCATAAAAAATCGACCAGTAAAAAAAAATCGGCCAGTAAGAAAAAAATCGAGCATACATCGACTTTAGAAATATGGATACCAGTACAACCGATTGATACAAGCACAGCCGATGCATAGACATCGACTTCAGAATAAAAAGCTCGATTGAGCAGTTATCAGCAGTTATCAGATTACAAAGGGAGGCTCTACTGAAGGAATACACTAAGAGCATGGAGGGCGTCAGCACGGACACGATCCACCTCGGCGATCTCGGCCTCATCATCCTCGTCCTTACCTGTCACCAGCTGGCTGTTCAGGGCGCGTAGTTCGGCCAGATCAGTCTTCAGTTCGGCTTTGAGGCCTTCTGCTTCCTCTCGGGAGCGGGCAATAAGAGCTTCCTTATCTTGGATAAGCTGTTTGGTTACCCTGACCCTCTCTTCAAGGTTCTCCAGTTCCTTGTGCAGGTTCTCAAGTTCGGTGCTGCTGACAAAAGTGTCAGTTTTGGTGTCCAAGGCAGCCTTTTTCTCATTAAGCCGTTTACACTTATCTGCAATATCGGCTTTCAACGGGAGCTGGGCGTGGCGAAGGTCAATTCTCTGACGAGCCAACTTCACCCTTGTGGTGACCCGGCATACCACTGCATGGTGTAGTATGCAAGTCTGATATAACACCAATGAAACACCGTTCCACTCGTATTATATCGCTCAGAGTGGTACAACAGAAACATATGCGGGTCCAAGGCATGTCTATAGAATTACAATAGACTCTGTTACATAAGATCAGCACAGCCTCCTAATTTACAATGAGGTAAATCTGCAAATAAACTCCAGAAGAACGACTCGTAGTCTAGTCTTATCACGGACTCTATTTGGAGAGTATTTAACTAGCTAAAGAGGCTAAGAATAGATTCTAGCTAAGTAGGAGCTAGGTTTAGGAAACTAGTTCCCTTCTATGGCTAAACTAGGTTTTCTCCTTGTTGGATGTGGTATCTGCCTCCCCTGACAGGGTCCTGTCTCTTGAAGTAGTTGTTGACTCCTCGGCCTTCGAGTTGCACTGTAGATCCTCCTTTAATGCCTCCATATCTAAGCAGGGGATTTAAGAGTGAGATGAGTACGAGCGTACTCAACAAGTTCATTATAGGAAAGAGGTGTTTAATGCACTAGCTACGGCATTAGACCAGAAAGTCTAATACCAATGCAAGTTTTCATAACCATTTCTTCAAAAGGTTGCTTTTATTCAGAAGAACTATGTCCGTCAGCCTTCACCGGTTTACTAGAACTTCATGGAGCTCCTTTCCGGCCGCGTTCAGCGATTCCATATCCCGGAACAGGGAGTGACAGGTCACGGTTCTTTACACTCTGCAGAGGTGTGTTGCTTTACCCATAAGAGATCTTAACCTTGGTGCCAACCGGGCATATTCCCCGTCCACACTTCCTATGGTGTGAGGCCTGGTATAAGGTCTAGCCAATCATGTTCCTCCGCTACCTCGAACACCCACCCGTTGTTGCATGCGCCGACCCTGGGTCCACGTCGGTCCCATTATTCCTGTAGATTTCAAGGTGGACCCCGACCACGACAACAGTGCTGGGCTCTACCATACACTCCTACGCCGGTGGCTGCAACCCATCATAGACCGCAATACCGTGGGGACTTAAGGCTTCCCCAGCCTACCGCTTGTTCTTCGAACGACAAGTGTCTACGGACTGTGCCGTGGGGACTTAAGGCTTCCCCAGCCTACCGCTTGCCGCCGACAGATACAAGTGTCTACGGTAAAGCGCATCCATTGATGAACGAGAGGTGGAAACACTTTTGACTACTCCGTCCCACTCCGGATCTTATGGTTAACACGGGTATTACGGCACAAGAATCACTGGCGACATTTGTTGTTTAATCCTAGATGGATATAAACCCGTGCAATGGAACCTCCACCATATCAACACAATCCATGGTTCCATTGCCCACCACTTAGTCATATTCATCGTTATGAAAGTAGTGGTTTTGATTTTTATGCAATAGTGATAACCATAATACTTTGCAAGTAATTTGATAGAAATACTCAAATGACATGAGCAAGTGATGAACTTGCCTTTCTTGACTGCAAGATTATGCAGTCAAGGTCTTCGTTACGCAATAACTCCAAATTCTGAAATAGCATCATCGTCCGGTAAGGACGATGTTTAAAAGATTGGCAAGGATGCAATAATGCATAAGTATGAGATGCAATCTCTCTAAGCGTGATCTAACCCCGATGATTTAGGATTAGTGAGTTGTAATGATTAGTTCAGGGTGTGTTGCACTTTTAGAGTGATTCAAAGATTCACAAATAAGGTTTTTATTAAGAATTGGTTGCTTGTTATCATAAACAGGTGCTGTAATAAATAATAATAACTAGAATAACACATAGCATTAACAATTGGTATAATCTTAACATGTAGTGAATAGTGGTTTGTTTTAGCACTATATGGTATGGTTAATGATTAATTATCATATATTTCAAAAGAATAACTTTTGAAGAACATATTCTTTAATAAAGAACAAGTATGATAATTAGATTGAGGGGGTTCTATGGTTGACTATGGTTTCAGTTAATTTTGGGAGTAAGTATTAGATGGATCACAACCTAGTTGGATTCATCAGCTACTAGTCTTGTATTGTTGAATTAAGCCTAAACATCTTAATTATCAATAGTTGCTATCAAGGTGGCATACCTTGTTGGTGATAGTTGGCTAGGGTTTATAGGTCCTTATAAGCAGGGTTGATGATGATTCTTTATTTACTTCAAAAGAATAACTTTTGAAGAACATACTTCTTAGATAATAAGAAGTATAACAATTAAGGTTGTGGTTGTCCTGTTTTAGCTATTGGATTTCTGAGTAAGGAATGATTGGCTCCTAAATAGGATGGTTCATAATTATGAAGTATTTGTAGGGTTCAGTGGACTATGGTTATGTAATGATAAATATTGGGCCTAGATGCTATTGGGGTTCATCACAATGGTGTGATGCTCAGCATGGATGAATAAGGATGATGGTTTTGATAGTAGAAGCTAGGGTTTACATTTGGTTGATCCTACTTGATCAACTAGGTTTAGTGATATGCATATATGGAATACTAAATTGCTAGTGATAGGGTTCTACATTTTATGTGGACATGGGTATGTCTTTTAGTTGCTAATGGTGGCTCTATGATTTGAATTAAAGTACTAGGATCACCTGCTCTAACCTTGGGTTTAGGTTAGAAGCAAATTAGGGTTCACATGTAATAATTGAACTAGGGTTCCTAATTAATTTAGGGTTTTAGGAGTCACATGAAATGATAAGGTTATAATATCATTCCATGTGGAATTTAGGGTTTGCTATTTAGAATTTAATTCTATGATTAATAACTTCATGTTAAAGTTGAAGTTATTAATAACTTTGAAATAAAATTAATATTGGATTTGACATTTTATTATTTTTAAGACAATAAATAATTAGGTAATTATTAAACAGGGTTTTAAATCCTATCAATAAAGATTTAATAAGTTCCTAAATAAAGAAAAGTAGTTTTAATGTTTTCTATATTTATTTTACTGGTTTTTTATTTATTTTATACCTTTTTTCCTAATTATTGAATTTTAATTGAATTTAGAATTAAAATTAAAGGCTTAATTAACAAATATTAAATAATGAAATTTTTATTAAAAATAAAAATTTCATTTTATATTTTTATTGGATAGAGTTTTCTTTTCTAAGAATTTTCATTACTCATTTATATTTTTCTGACTTAATTTGGATTTTCTAAATTTATGTGAAGTTGCGATAATTCTTTGGATTTAAATTTAAAATGAAGATAACTAAAATTACCGGTCAATCTACCCACACAGTCCACGATCGGGTGGGGCTAGACCACGTCCACCGCCACGGTGGCGACTACGTGGCACAGCTCACGGTGGCCGGCGGGGCGATCGACAGCGCACGCTGCGTTCCCGGGCTTGCGCGGACGGGGTACACATACCAATCGATTCAGCGCGCCAAGACGAAGCTATTGGTACCCGCGCCGCTCCTAAGTGGTCGCCGGAGCTCGCCTGCCGGCGAGGCCGAACGGCGACGGACACGGGCACACGCGGCTAGGAGGCCATAGGCGATGGTTTGATGCAATAAGAGGCTCAGTAGACGCGTGAGCTCACCGTGAGCACGACGGGTATGCCAGTGAGGTCGATGGAGGACGGAGAAGACGCGGCGGTCGCCATTTCCCTCGCGGTACCGCGGAAGGAAACGGCCAAATTCTCCCTTCTCCGAGCTTCCCTTGACGTGTAGCTGTACGGATGATCGAGGACGACGAGGCGCTCCTCCTGAGCTCAACGGCGGCCTCAGGGGTGGTCAGAATCGCCGGGGCGAGATAGTTGCCGGCGAGCTAGGGTTTCGGGGATTTGGCGGTTTGAGACGAAAGGAGGAAAAATTAAAGCTTCCGCGGCGCTTTATAGGGTCGACGGCGTGTGCTGGCGGTCAGCAACGGCGGCGACGACCGCGGGACGTGGCTCTGGCCATCGCGGTGGCGAGCTCCCGCGCGCCCTGTGGAGGAGACGAAGACGAGTTCGTCGTCTTCGCTCTTATCCAAGCGAAACGGTAAGTGGGCTGTATGGTTGGTGGCTTGGGCTGCGTGGGGCTGAGGCATTTGGGCTGCTGGTGGGCTGCCACGGCCAGGTAAGGTCCTTTTCCCTTTTTCTTTTATTTCTGTTTTCATTTCTTGTTTTGAATTCTGTTTTTAATTCAATTTTGAATGCCTTACTATTTTGCAGGTATTTCTTATTTGAATAATACAAGGATTAGTTCAAGATTCCTCAGTCACTTTGGTGATGTATTAGAAATTAATATGGGTATGATAACATTGGTTTAGTTATTATAATTGGAACTTGAATTTAATTACCCATATGAACATGAATTTGAATATTATCTATGTAAATATTCAAATTGTTTTCCAGTGATAATTTTCTTACTTAATGATGTATAAGGTTTTATTTGGTTTCATCTTGCAAGAAATAATCTCAAGGTAATACTTATTTATGGATTTCAAATAAGAAAGTGATATAGTGACATGATTTTATGTGCTAAATATCTCTAAGGATTTGACCTCCTGTTTGATAGTGTTGTCACTTGATTGTTATTTTATGTGCAGAACTATGTGCTACTGAATTGGAAACTCTACTTAAACTCCTCCCAAGTTTAGTATTAATATTGTGGTTTAGTAATACCTTAGAATACCTAGAGTAGGTACTACTCTCATCATGGTTTGGTTTTGGTTATCAAGATAAGTAATTGATCACCACCATGGTTTTAATCATATAGTTTAGCTAGTGAGGAATTCTAGGATTCTAATTATATTTACTTCTTGGCAAATGGTTTGGAACTCAATTAAGAATTAGGTTTATAGTAGTGATCACCAAGGTGATGCCTAACTAATGTTGGGATATAGATTAGGGTTTTACTTGTGATCACCAAGTAATTCACAAGTTAACTTGAGACATGGATATAGGTTCTATGTGGGTTTCAACTCCATCTTACCTTGGCTAGGATTGCTCTTCCTCCCAATTAACTTTTATTGCTATTCTCAATTTTTATCATTAAAGTAACTATATTAGTTATAGTTCTTTTTTTTATAGTTAACTTTGGTCATATGGGCTAATGATTTCTCACCATATAAAGTATGGAGTTTTACTCTAAAGTTTTCTTAGGTCCTTTTATTGAGGAATAAATGGATTATAGATGTGCTATAGTCCTACTTATGATCACCTAGTGATCCACAAGTTGGGATTGAGATATAAGTCTGGATTTGCTTACTAGTGACCCCCCTATGATTTCATGTGGTGAATAAGATCTACTAGTCATATAAGTGTTAGCATTTGGATTATTTTCCTATTTCTCCAAAGTATGGTCATGGATTAGGCTTGATCCACTTGTTCTTAATATCCTTATCTCAAGTTCTTAGGGTTTATGATCATTACTCAATTTATAATGATCAAGGTTTGGCTTCTAAGTTATCTCTCATTAAATAGGTTTCTCACTTCCATGATCAAGCATTTTCTTGATCAACTAGGGTATAATACTTCTAATTTACCTTCTGGAATGGGACTACTATGGTTGCCTCTAAAGTTTATATCCCAGGAGAATGTCTGAGATATTATGTTAAGGTTCTACTTAATCAATGATGATATAATCATCAAGTGTATGGATAGTTATCTCCCTCATATTCAATTGTTTCCTTAACTACTTAAGTTTAACACCATAGCTTGGGCTTTCTTATAAAGGAATGGTTTATCCTAGAGTTTATGGTGTACTCACAATATCTCAATAGATAGTAAGGGTTAAGTCTCCACCTAGATGCTTAGTTGGATTAGTTGCTACTTTACTTCATCATTTCATAGATATGATCTTACTCCATTTGGCATTGGCTATCTCACCACTCCCAAATGATATGGTTTAACTCCTAATGCTTTAGTTCAATGGTTGTCACTTATTCTTAAATAAGTAAAGCTATGATTAGTATGAATGGTCTCTCTCATTTGGGAAGGACTTCAATATTAAGCTGAGGTTAGGCTCTATAGTGATTGATGTGATCATCAATGTCTATGTTAAATATAAATGGTTTATCTCTCGAGGAATGGTCTTGGATAATATCCTAGGGTTTCTCTTAGAGATGATGATTTGAATACCTGGATGTATATCCAAGGTTTAGCTCAAAGCTTGTCATTGCTTCTCTAAGGATTAACATAGAACTCTCACCACTCTAGGTTTATATAATAATATGTAATAGAGAAGAATATTTATTTCCTAGTTGGAACTCCTTGTCTTGCTTCCAAGATTAGAGTAAAATGAATACCATGAGGTTCATGGTAGGATCATGGATTAGTTTAAGACATGGAAAAGATAAGTGAAGAATGGTTTCTCCATTTTATTGTTACTTGGTTTGCAATTGAATTGGTGTTCCCATGTTATGGCTAGGAATATCATGTTGTGATATTTAATAAGATCAGGTAGTTGATCATTGGGTAAAATGTTGTTGTGTTGATTATTAGTTCCATTTGATCTAACCCCTTAGATCAAATTATCTATACCCAAACAAAGTTTTAACTAAGTCACATTGAGGTTTATAGCGCTTGACTTGATGAGCTACTTCAATTCCACCAAGGTCAAGTGAAACTTGATTCTTGGACTGTTTTACTTTAAAGCGCGAAAATTCCCCAGATTTTCTATGCATGAATGCAATGCACACATCTGTTTTCCTCTAATTTTGTAACCCCATTACCTGGGATATTACAGTCTCTACCCCTTAAACTAAACTTCGTCCTCGAAGTTTGATATCTCTCACGTTTCGGAGTGTGGATCTGACTTGTGCAGACTACATCCTTTCCCAAACTCTTTGGTGATCTCCCTGGATATAATGGAATATATCCATGTCTAGATTCTTCCTGGAATCCATTTGGGTTTGCCTTTGAGCATTAGTTTCTTACTCCAGTTCTATGATTTTACTCTGGAATCTAATAATACCTGTCTCTGAACCATGGCTCTTTACTTCAATTCCATGATTTCTTTCAATATTATAATCTCGTTTCCTTTCTCATTGAGGATTCAATGATCGGGACTTCTTCTTGTCCTGGCAGTCTTAATTGAAGACTAATTGGATAACATTATCCTATTTGATAAAATAGGTCTTTGTTTTCCCTTACTACCAAAACTGCAATAATGGTACTTGGTAAGGTACTAAACATGGAATGGTCGTGATGGTTTATTTTCCTAAGAATGGATTAGACTAATTTAGTCCATCCAATCATGGTTTATAGTTGATACCTATAACTATTTTGGATTACTTAGGTTCCATGAAAGGAATCATTCAAATGGACTTAAGTTTTGGTATAGTCAATCTCTTTTGGTCTTTGGCCTTCTAGGGCTGTATTTGGTCTACGATATTTCCTTCGTTTAACTATATTAACCTTAGTTTACTTGAGCTTCCGTACTTCTGAGTAACTATTACTCACTTTCTCAAGTTATAGTCCACTTCTTACTTCCTCGAGGTATGAACCTCGGCTTCTGGTCTGACTTCCTTCTGAAAGTAGTGTTCAATAATCTTATGAAAATAAGATCGAACTTCCTCTCAGTTCAGACCTTTTGCTTCAATCAAGCTTAAAGTATTGAGTTATTGTATATCTAACTCAATGTTTTCTCTACCCCTTAGAGTTTTCTTATGGTCTTCGACTCCTTTTTTTTCCAACCATTGGATTGATGGTTAGAATATTGATTTAGGTGTAGTTCATGGTCCATATTCTTATAAGTTCTCGCGAAGAATATATGTGGTGTATCCACTCAATTGTGGACATCCAATATGAATCCTTCGACTAAATGATTATAGGTCATTTTTATTTGGCTAACAAAATTTTATTTGTTCACAACTTCTTGGTACAATTAATTAAATCGTGGATTATTTGTAATACCAATTGATACCAGCTGTGGTTATTATCCCAACTGTGGCTATTTGATATCTAAAAATGGATTCTATTATAAGTTTTGATTAATTGGACGAGACATCTTCTACTCTATCTTCCAGTATTGATCCTATACCAATTGTGGTCTTCTGATATCGACTATGGTCTGCTTATATTTGCTATGGTTTCATATATCATCTTCCTTCTGTCAGGGTTTATTTTGCAAGAAAACCACTAGCTGACACTATGATTATAGTATCCTAAGTGATTTCCCATGCATTCCCTCTTCTATACTAACTATGGATCTGCTTGAGCTTCACCATAATCATCATATTTCTCACCTTCATGCTTCTTTCGTACTAAAGTACTCCTCTATTGAGGTAAGCATGAGTTTCTGATTGTACTTCCTTCAGAGTATTGTGGTTACTTCCCACAACTTTGCTTCCTTTTTCTGATGAACCTTCATCTTGTCTTCAGAATTCGTCACTTCCTCACACGAATACCATTACCCTCTAGATCTATAGCATCAAGTAAGAACTTGATATTGCAACATGCATTTGCATATCGAAGTCAAACTTCATGTATGGATCTAGTCAGACAATGAAAATCCAATAAAATCCAAGAAGATTCAGCTTTGTGCTTATAATACACACCATCATAAGCCTGAATATAATAGTTGAGTAAGACATCTCTAAACATCAGGCTCTGATGTGTAGTATATAACACCACATAAGATAGGTTTATATCGTGATACTTAGCACGAATATTTGGTATTCTACTATTTGTCTCAACATTTACCTTAATTGCACAATTGCAATGAGATAAACTTGACACAAAGTGGTTTGGGATGGTTAAGGTTAACCTAATTTTCTTTGGAAGTACTGCTTAACTTTCATTTTATTGGAGACTATCTCACATGATATGTTTAGGTTCTAACATTGCTATACTAAACACATAACTATGGAAATATAGCTCATATACTTCCATATTTTCTTACCATATAACTAGGATTCTGATGTACTTGACACAGTTACCATGGTTTTGGAACACAAATCTTGCACTATTGTTTTGCACTTGGCTTCTTATTGTACTCCTCTGAATCAATTATAAGGTTCTATTCCATCACATAACGATTCTCAGGTGAATCATATATGATTAGCAACTCTACCATGTAAGTAGACAAATTTTATTCTTACCTCCCATGATTAACTCATCATGGTCTATACTACCTCATATAAATTATATTTATCACATGCTACTAGTTGTTTTCACAAGTTGGGTGAATTTTACCTTCCTATTACTTGTCTTGGTATACCAATTCTAGTATGCTATCTTCCTACTTTACTTATCTTTATTACTTGATATCACTCCTAATTCAAGTCTGGATAATTCTTACTTAACCATAACATGTGTTGGTACACATCTTCCAATAGGATATCTTCCTTATGGTTGTATCCTCTCTTTGGACTACCATGTATTGTATACCAACTGGGGTCTACTCATCTATTGTTTAAGGGCTTCATGGTGTACTACATATTTGGGATTATCTAACTAACTTTATTTTATCTTGGTAAGTTAGGTAAGAAATGTTGACTCAAGTGTATCAGGATTATTCTCAAGTGAATATCCATCTCAAGTCATAACAAGTATTTGGTTTACCTAGGACAACTTCCTATAGACACTACCAATACTATAGGTCTCCTTTAAAGGGTTTCAATCCTAGGGTCAAAGCATTTGCTCTGATACCAACTGTGGTGACCCGGCATACCACTGCATGGTGTAGTATGCAAGTCTGATATAACACCAATGAAACACCGTTCCACTCGTATTATATCGCTCAGAGTGGTACAACAGAAACATATGCGGGTCCAAGGCATGTCTATAGAATTACAATAGACTCTGTTACATAAGATCAAAGACAAACCTCCTAATTTACAATGAGGTAAATCTGCAAATAAACTCCAGAAGAACGACTCGTAGTCTAGTCTTATCACGGACTCTATTTGGAGAGTATTTAACTAGCTAAAGAGGCTAAGAATAGATTCTAGCTAAGTAGGAGCTAGGTTTAGGAAACTAGTTCCCTTCTATGGGTAAACTAGGTTTTCTCCTTGTTGGATGTGGTATCTGCCTCCCCTGACAGGGTCCTGTCTCTTGAAGTAGTTGTTGACTCCTCGGCCTTCGAGTTGCACTGTAGATCCTCCTTTAATGCCTCCATATCTAAGCAGGGGATTTAAGAGTGGGATGAGTACGAGCGTACTCAACAAGTTCATTATAGGAAAGAGGTGTTTAATGCACTAGCTACGGCATTAGACCAGAAAGTCTAATACCAATGCAAGTTTTCATAACCATTTCTTCAAAAGGTTGCTTTTATTCAGAAGAACTATGTCCGTCAGCCTTCACCGGTTTACTAGAACTTCATGGAGCTCCTTTCCGGCCGCGTTCGCAGTTCCATATCCCGGAACAGGGAGTGACAGGTCACGGTTCTTTACACTCTGCAGAGGTGTGTTGCTTTACCCATAAGAGATCTTAACCTTGGTGCCAACCGGGCATATTCCCCGTCCACACTTCCTATGGTGTGAGGCCTGGTATAAGGTCTAGCCAATCATGTTCCTCCGCTACCTCGAACACCCACCCGTTGTTGCATGCGCCGACCCTGGGTCCACGTCGGTCCCATTATTCCTGTAGATTTCAAGGTGGACCCCGACCACGACAACGATCGGGCTCTACCATACACTCCTACGCCGGTGGCTGCAACCCATCATAGACCGCAATACCGTGGGGACTTAAGGCTTCCCCAGCCTACCGCTTGTTCTTCGAACGACAAGTGTCTACGGACTGTGCCGTGGGGACTTAAGGCTTCCCCAGCCTACCGCTTGCCGCCGACAGATACAAGTGTCTACGGTAAAGCGCATCCGTTGATGAACGAGAGGTGGAAACACTTTTGACTACTCCGTCCCACTCCGGATCTTATGGTTAACACGGGTATTACGGCACAAGAATCACTGGCGACATTTGTTGTTTAATCCTAGATGGATATAAACCCGTGCAATGGAACCTCCACCATATCAACACAATCCATGGTTCCATTGCCCACCACTTAGTCATATTCATCGTTATGAAAGTAGTGGTTTTGATTTTTATGCAATAGTGATAACCATAATACTTTGCAAGTAATTTGATAGAAATACTCAAATGACATGAGCAAGTGATGAACTTGCCTTTCTTGACTGCAAGATTATGCAGTCAAGGTCTTCGTTACGCAATAACTCCAAATTCTGAAATAGCATCATCGTCCGGTAAGGACGATGTTTAAAAGATTGGCAAGGATGCAATAATGCATAAGTATGAGATGCAATCTCTCTAAGCGTGATCTAACCCCGATGATTTAGGATTAGTGAGTTGTAATGATTAGTTCAGGGTGTGTTGCACTTTTAGAGTGATTCAAAGATTCACAAATAAGGTTTTTATTAAGAATTGGTTGCTTGTTATCATAAACAGGTGCTGTAATAAATAATAATAACTAGAATAACACATAGCATTAACAATTGGTATAATCTTAACATGTAGTGAATAGTGGTTTGTTTTAGCACTATATGGTATGGTTAATGATTAATTATCATATATTTCAAAAGAATAACTTTTGAAGAACATATTCTTTAATAAAGAACAAGTATGATAATTAGATTGAGGGGGTTCTATGGTTGACTATGGTTTCAGTTAATTTTGGGAGTAAGTATTAGATGGATCACAACCTAGTTGGATTCATCAGCTACTAGTCTTGTATTGTTGAATTAAGCCTAAACATCTTAATTATAAATAGTTGCTATCAAGGTGGCATACCTTGTTGGTGATAGTTGGCTAGGGTTTATAGGTCCTTATAAGCAGGGTTGATGATGATTCTTTATTTACTTCAAAAGAATAACTTTTGAAGAACATACTTCTTAGATAATAAGAAGTATAACAATTAAGGTTGTGGTTGTCCTGTTTTAGCTATTGGATTTCTGAGTAAGGAATGATTGGCTCCAAAATAGGATGGTTCATAATTATGAAGTATTTGTAGGGTTCAGTGGACTATGGTTATGTAATGATAAATATTGGGCCTAGATGCTATTGGGGTTCATCACAATGGTGTGATGCTCAGCATGGATGAATAAGGATGATGGTTTTGATAGTAGAAGCTAGGGTTTACATTTGGTTGATCCTACTTGATCAACTAGGTTTAGTGATATGCATATATGGAATACTAAATTGCTAGTGATAGGGTTCTACATTTTATGTGGACATGGGTATGTCTTTTAGTTGCTAATGGTGGCTCTATGATTTGAATTAAAGTACTAGGATCACCTGCTCTAACCTTGGGTTTAGGTTAGAAGCAAATTAGGGTTCACATGTAATAATTGAACTAGGGTTCCTAATTAATTTAGGGTTTTAGGAGTCACATGAAATGATAAGGTTATAATATCATTCCATGTGGAATTTAGGGTTTGCTATTTAGAATTTAATTCTATGATTAATAACTTCATGTTAAAGTTGAAGTTATTAATAACTTTGAAATAAAATTAATATTGGATTTGACATTTTATTATTTTTAAGACAATAAATAATTAGGTAATTATTAAACAGGGTTTTAAATCCTATCAATAAAGATTAAATAAGTTCCTAAATAAAGAAAAGTAGTTTTAATGTTTTCTATATTTATTTTACTGGTTTTTTATTTATTTTATACCTTTTTTCCTAATTATTGAATTTTAATTGAATTTAGAATTAAAATTAAAGGCTTAATTAACAAATATTAAATAATGAAATTTTTATTAAAAATAAAAATTTCATTTTATATTTTTATTGGATAGAGTTTTCTTTTCTAAGAATTTTCATTACTCATTTATATTTTTCTGACTTAATTTGGATTTTCTAAATTTATGTGAAGTTGCAGTAATTTACTGGATTTAAATTTAAAATGAAGATAACTAAAATTACCCGGTCAATCTACCCACACAGTCCCTGACTGGTGGGGCTAGACCACGTCAGCTGCCACGGTGGCGACTACGTGGCACAGCTCACGGTGGCCGGCGGGGCAGTCGACGACGGCGCCGCCGTTCCCGGGCTTGCGCGGACGGGGTACACATACCAATCGATTCAGCGCGCCAAGACGAAGCTATTGGTACCCGCGCCGCTCCTAAGTGGTCGCTGGAGCTCGCCTGCCGGCGAGGCCGAACGGCGACGGACACGGGCACACGCGGCTAGGAGGCCATAGGCGACGGTTTGATGCAATAAGAGGCTCAGTAGACGCGTGAGCTCACCGTGAGCACGACGGGTATGCCAGTGAGGTCGATGGAGGACGGAGAAGACGCGGCGGTCACCATTTCCCTCGCGGTACCGCGGAAGGAAACGGCCAAATTCTCCCTTCTCCGAGCTTCCCTTGACGTGTAGCTGTACCAGATGATCGAGGACGACGAGGCGCTCCTCCTGAGCTCAACGGCGGCCTCAGGGGTGGTCAGAATCGCCGGGGCGAGATAGTTGCCGGCGAGCTAGGGTTTCGGGGATTTGGCGGTTTGAGACGAAAGGAGGAAAAATTAAAGCTTCCGCGGCGCTTTATAGGGTCGACGGCGTGTGCTGGCGGTCAGCAACGGCGGCGACGACCGCGGGACGTGGCTCTGGCCATCGCGGTGGCGAGCTCCCGCGCGCCCTGTGGAGGAGACGAAGACGAGTTCGTCGTCTTCGCTCTTATCCAAGCGAAACGGTAAGTGGGCTGTATGGTTGGTGGCTTGGGCTGCGTGGGGCTGAGGCATTTGGGCTGCTGGTGGGCTGCCACGGCCAGGTAAGGTCCTTTTCCCTTTTTCTTTTATTTCTGTTTTCATTTCTTGTTTTGAATTCTGTTTTTAATTCAATTTTGAATGCCTTACTATTTTGCAGGTATTTCTTATTTGAATAATACAAGGATTAGTTCAAGATTCCTCAGTCACTTTGGTGATGTATTAGAAATTAATATGGGTATGATAACATTGGTTTAGTTATTATAATTGGAACTTGAATTTAATTACCCATATGAACATGAATTTGAATATTATCTATGTAAATATTCAAATTGTTTTCCAGTGATAATTTTCTTACTTAATGATGTATAAGGTTTTATTTGGTTTCATCTTGCAAGAAATAATCTCAAGGTAATACTTATTTATGGATTTCAAATAAGAAAGTGATATAGTGACATGATTTTATGTGCTAAATATCTCTAAGGATTTGACCTCCTGTTTGATAGTGTTGTCACTTGATTGTTATTTTATGTGCAGAACTATGTGCTACTGAATTGGAAACTCTACTTAAACTCCTCCCAAGTTTAGTATTAATATTGTGGTTTAGTAATACCTTAGAATACCTAGAGTAGGTACTACTCTCATCATGGTTTGGTTTTGGTTATCAAGATAAGTAATTGATCACCACCATGGTTTTAATCATATAGTTTAGCTAGTGAGGAATTCTAGGATTCTAATTATATTTACTTACTGGCAAATGGTTTGGAACTCAATTAAGAATTAGGTTTATAGTAGTGATCACCAAGGTGATGCCTAACTAATGTTGGGATATAGATTAGGGTTTTACTTGTGATCACCAAGTAATTCACAAGTTAACTTGAGACATGGATATAGGTTCTATGTGGGTTTCAACTCCATCTTACCTTGGCTAGGATTGCTCTTCCTCCCAATTAACTTTTATTGCTATTCTCAATTTTTATCATTAAAGTAACTATATTAGTTATAGTTCTTTTTTTTATAGTTAACTTTGGTCATATGGGCTAATGATTTCTCACCATATAAAGTATGGAGTTTTACTCTAAAGTTTTCTTAGGTCCTTTTATTGAGGAATAAATGGATTATAGATGTGCTATAGTCCTACTTATGATCACCTAGTGATCCACAAGTTGGGATTGAGATATAAGTCTGGATTTGCTTACTAGTGATCCCCCTATGATTTCATGTGGTGAATAAGATCTACTAGTCATATAAGTGTTAGCATTTGGATTATTTTCCTATTTCTCCAAAGTATGGTCATGGATTAGGCTTGATCCACTTGTTCTTAATATCCTTATCTCAAGTTCTTAGGGTTTATGATCATTACTCAATTTATAATGATCAAGGTTTGGCTTCTAAGTTATCTCTCATTAAATAGGTTTCTCACTTCCATGATCAAGCATTTTCTTGATCAACTAGGGTATAATACTTCTAATTTACCTTCGGAATGGGACTACTATGGTTGCCTCTAAAGTTTATATCCCAGGAGAATGTCTGAGATATTATGTTAAGGTTCTACTTAATCAATGATGATATAATCATCAAGTGTATGGATAGTTATCTCCCTCATATTCAATTGTTTCCTTAACTACTTAAGTTTAACACCATAGCTTGGGCTTTCTTATAAAGGAATGGTTTATCCTAGAGTTTATGGTGTACTCACAATATCTCAATAGATAGTAAGGGTTAAGTCTCCACCTAGATGCTTAGTTGGATTAGTTGCTACTTTACTTCATCATTTCATAGATATGATCTTACTCCATTTGGCATTGGCTATCTCACCACTCCCAAATGATATGGTTTAACTCCTAATGCTTTAGTTCAATGGTTGTCACTTATTCTTAAATAAGTAAAGCTATGATTAGTATGAATGGTCTCTCTCATTTGGGAAGGACTTCAATATTAAGCTGAGGTTAGGCTCTATAGTGATTGATGTGATCATCAATGTCTATGTTAAATATAAATGGTTTATCTCTCGAGGAATGGTCTTGGATAATATCCTAGGGTTTCTCTTAGAGATGATGATTTGAATACCTGGATGTATATCCAAGGTTTAGCTCAAAGCTTGTCATTGCTTCTCTAAGGATTAACATAGAACTCTCACCACTCTAGGTTTATATAATAATATGTAATAGAGAAGAATATTTATTTCCTAGTTGGAACTCCTTGTCTTGCTTCCAAGATTAGAGTAAAATGAATACCATGAGGTTCATGGTAGGATCATGGATTAGTTTAAGACATGGAAAAGATAAGTGAAGAATGGTTTCTCCATTTTATTGTTACTTGGTTTGCAATTGAATTGGTGTTCCCATGTTATGGCTAGGAATATCATGTTGTGATATTTAATAAGATCAGGTAGTTGATCATTGGGTAAAATGTTGTTGTGTTGATTATTAGTTCCATTTGATCTAACCCCTTAGATCAAATTATCTATACCCAAACAAAGTTTTAACTAAGTCACATTGAGGTTTATAGCGCTTGACTTGATGAGCTACTTCAATTCCACCAAGGTCAAGTGAAACTTCAGTTACTGTGACTGTTTTACTTTAAAGCGCGAAAATTCCCCAGATTTTCTATGCATGAATGCAATGCACACATCTGTTTTCCTCTAATTTTGTAACCCCATTACCTGGGATATTACAACCCTTGACCTGAAGGCTAACAGAGTCACAACTGGCCAGAGTTTCACCTGCAGTGTCACCGGGAGATGGGGCTGAATGTCTTAAAGAATGCCCTTTACCTCCTCGGGGTTTTCAATCAATGTCTCAATTGAAGAGGAGAGCAAAGCCCTGAGACGCTGGAGTTGTCCATGGGTAGTGCTGGGTCCTGGCTCTTCCCTGGCCCTGGAAGTAGCTGGTTCGATGGACTCAGGGTCGAACGTCAGCAAGCTTGAGAGGTCATAACCCTGACAGACAAACAAGAACAGCGTCAGTATGCAGCAAAAGAAAAGGGTAGAGCCAAGGGAATGGAGTGTACCTCTCCTAAGACCGGAGGGACAGCCGATGTTGTGGTGATCGGCTTTTCTGTGGGCTTGGCTAGGTTGGTCACCTTGTCAGCCGCGCTCTTTGAAGTTGCTAGATCCAGGGTGGCGGATGGCATCAGTACCTCCTCGACGTCCCCACTAGAGGTGTCATCAGTCTACAAGGGAAGTGGTCAGCCGATGCGAGTAACGATGGGTTGGTATGAAATATGAGCCAGGGGGAATAATTACATTTGAAACCTCCTGGCTTGGTGAAGAAGCTTGCGGTTCTTTGCGAGCTCTCTTGACGCATCGGCTCTTGGTGCGCAGCCCTGTTCTGATGGGAGCTTGGGAGGAAGCAGGTTCAGGGGCTGACCTTTTCTTGGAAGCCGACGATGGCAAGTCTGGCTGGCTCTACGTGGTGGTTTTCCCAGAGTTGCCCGAGCTGGAATTCTCTCGACTGGACTGTGTCTCCTCGCTAGAGTTTTCTTCAGTAGAGGCCTGTGAAAGAAATACAAGCATGTTGCAAAAACCTGGGAAGATAGATGAAATTAACCAAGGCATGGATCAGCTTACGTGCAAACTTTCTTGAGCGGGAATAGGGTTTTGGCGCTTCGAGGTTTTCCTGGCAGCTACTTTCCTTACTGCTTTCCTCGCCTTGATTGAGGCTCGGGGGGGCAGCTGGCCCAGAAGATGTTGTGCTCTTAGGAGCCGATTTTGGCGGAATCGGCTGACTCTGCATCACAACCTTCTTCAAGGGTGGTGAGCTCTTGCAGAAGAGAACCACTGGAGCCGGGGGAAGGAACTTGAAGGAGGAGCCATCCTCATGTACAGGTTCTAGACCATCTTGTTGCTGCAAGGAAACAGAGTCAGGTTACAAGCAATCATTATGAGCCACTGCAAGAAATTTGTGAGTAGTGGTACCTGTTCTGCAGGGATATCATATTCAGCATCAAGTTGTTTCAGCAACGGTCCTAGAGCTCTCCTGAAGGCGTGGGTCTTCCACATTGACCACCAGGTCTCAAAGCCATCGGTTGACGAGATGAAATGGAGGTTGTGAGGGATTGGAATTGCTAGAGCATCAAAGAAGGAGTAACACCTTTGGCCGGTGAGGATATCAGGCAACTCGGCTCTACTTTCTGTCAAGTGGTGAAGGAAGAAGTGTGGAGACACCTGCCCAAGACCAAACTGTCGGGCTACTACGACCGGCTGGTAAGACTCATAACCAGGTTTGATGATCCTATTGGAGGTGCTCATGCCAACTGGAAGGAAGCAGGGACGGATCATAATGGAATATAAGTGCCGAGTGCTAGGGTCATCGGCAAAGTTGTCTAGCCTGAAGGAGACTGGATTTTCAAAATCTCCAGATTCGGTATAAGGAAAGAACAGGGGATTGTCCAGGCCTTGGAAGAAAATCCTGAACCACTCTGATGCTTCCTTAGGGATCAGTTTGCTACCTGGAAGGCTATATAGAGCTTGGCCGTAGCTAGTGCATCGGATCTGCTTCCCATTAGCATCTGGGAAGGTGCAAGTGGCCAAGGGTGGAGAGTTTGGGATCTGGTTTTGGAAGTACAGCTGAGCCCATAGCTGAATAAACCACCAGGGGCCTCCTGTTTTAACTGTCTTTTGGGAGAACAGTTTGACAGACATCAGTTGGAGAGATCGATAGACCTCTCCAAGGAATAGTTTGCCGATGCCAAGCTGAGTGCCTTTGGCAAGCTCGTAGGCCAGGGAAAGGTAATTCTTGGTTGGGGCGAGTGAAGGGCCACAGAATATGAAGTGTTCCAACCAGAAGTTCAGGAAGGCCGTTTGTTCTTTCTCTGTCACAGGGCCTTTGGTTTTCATGTAACGTCTAAGGTAGGCACCCCAGCTTGTACACTCTGTTTTGGAGGAGAGGGTGAAAGGAACCTTTGGCAGCATAAAAGCAGAAGGGCTTGGGGATGCAATGTCTAGACCTGTGATCATGGCCACGTCTAGCAGAGTTGGTGTCATGGGGCCATGGCCAAACATGAAGCAATTCATGTAAGGATTCGTAGCATAGAAAACAAAAAAATTCCTACCGCGAACACGCAATCCAAGCCAAGATGCAATCTAGAAGACGGTAGCAACGAGGGGTTTATCGAGTCTCACCCTTGAAGAGATTCCAAAGCCTACAGGAGTAGGCTCTTATTGCTGCGGTAGACGTTCACTTGCCGCTTGCAAAAGCGCGTAGAAGATCTTGATCACGATCGCTTCCGGCGCCACGAACGGGCAGCACCTCCGTACTCGGTCACACGTTCGGTTTGTTGATGAAGACGACGTCCACCTCCCCGTTCCAGCGGGCAGCGGAAGTAGTAGCTCCTCTTGAATCCGACAGCACGACGGCGTGGTGTCGGTGGTGGTGGAGAAATCCGGCGGAGCTTCGCTTAAGCGTGCGGGATGTGGTGGAGGAGAGAGACCGCTAGGGTTTGGGGAGAGAGGGGGGTTGGGCGCCGGCCCTCTAAGGGGTGCGGCCAAGGCTGAGGCTTGAAGTGGTCAGCCCCCTCTCCTATGCCCCTCATTATATAGGTGGAAGCCCCAAGAGTTCTAGTCCAAGTCTTCGAATAAGACCCCAACACTAAAACCTCCCATATGTGGGAAACCTACTCAAGGAGGGAGTCCTACCCAAGGTGGGACTCCCACCTTTCCTTGAGGTGGGTTGGCCGGCCACCCTAGGGGAGTCCACCTTGGACTCCTCCCCTTTAGGGTTGGCTGGTCATGCAAGGTGGAGTCCCTCCGGGACTCTACTTTCCATGGTGATTTCTTCCGGACTTTTCTAGAACCTTCTAGAACCTGCCATAAATGCACCGGATCATTTCCAAACTTGGAATATGACTTCCTATATATGAATCTTATTCTCCGGACCATTCCGGAACTCCTCGTGATGTCCGGGATCTCATCTGGGACTCCGAACAAATATTCGAACTCCATTCCATATTCAAGTTCTACCATTTCAACATCAAACCTTAAGTGTGTCACCCTACGGTTCGCGAACTATGCGGACATGGTTGAGTACTCACTCCGACCAATAACCAATAGCGGGATCTGGAGATCCATAATGGCTCCCACATATTCAACGATGACTTCAGTGATCGAATGAACCATTCACATACGATACCCATTCCCTTTGTCACGCGATATTTTACTTGTCCGAGGTTTGATCATCGGTATCACTCTATACCTTGTTCAACCTCGTCTCCTGACAAGTACTCTTTACTCGTACCGTGGTATGTGGTCTCTTATGAACTTATTCATATGCTTGCAAGACATTAGACGACATTCCACCGAGAGGGCCCAGAGTATATCTATCCGTCATCGGGATGGACAAATCCCACTGTTGATCCATATGTCTCAACTCATACTTTCCGGATACTTAATCCCACCTTTATAACCACCCATTTACGCAGTGGCGTTTGGTGTAATCAAAGTACCTTTCCGGCATAAGTGATTTACATGATCTCATGGTCATAAGGACTAGGTAACTATGTATCGAAAGCTTATAGCAAATAACTTAATGACGTGATCTTATGCTATGCTTAATTGGGTGTGTCCATTACATCATTCATACAATGAAATAACCTTGTTATTAATAACATCCAATGTTCATGATTATGAAACTAATCATCCATTAAGCAACAAGCTAGTTAAGAGGCATACTAGGGACTCTTTGTTGTCTACATATCACACATGTACTAATGTTTCGGTTAATACAATTATAGCATGATATATAAACATTTATCATAAACATAAAGATATATAATAACCACTTTTATTATTGCCTCTTGGGTATATCTCCTTCAATTCAGTGCATCAGACCAAAAGTAGCCGATGGTTTTCAGAAGGTTCTCGTTCTTCTCAAGGGGAGACAATGATAATGACAAAGCATCGGCTATCCCTATAGTTTCCCATGTGGCATAGTGAGTTTTGGATATTCTACTGTACCTTGCCACCCAACCCTCAGGAGGATTAGGCCAGGCTCGTAGGCAGTCGGCCCAAGAAGTCAGATCTAAATTCTGGTTTACGAAGGGAATTCTATTGGCCTCGCATGAAATTAAATGGGCAGGACTCTCGGAAGAACGGGGACCAAGACAAAGAGAATTTGGGAGAGAAGGATGCGGCAGCAGAATGTCTGAAACCTAATATTAATAACGAAATAGGACATTAATTCAGGTGTTTGCTGTTAATCCTAGCACTTACTCGGATGGCGAGGAGCAGTTAAGGATTACCTTCAGACCGGCGACCGTAGCGTTGGCGTTGGATGATTCCGCCATTGGATTCGCTGCGGAGTTGATTTGGCGCGGTTGCGATCTGAGATTCGTGTGGCCGTGAGTTGGATCTGTTCGAGCGGCGATTTGGGGATCTGAGTTTACTCTCTCAGACGAAGGGTGCAGGTTACCGTTTGAATAGGCAACTGATTTGGCCTTACTTGCGTTTTTATGGTAAAGACCGATGCGATGCCATCGGCTCTTTGAGAGTTGACTGACTTTGACTATCGGCAAGATCAATTGGAAACACTTCTTCATTAATAAAGGGGATTTTTTACAACGAAGAGCCGATTGCTCAAGGAAGGAAGAGCAAAAGAAGAGCCGATTGCTCAAGAACTACTACTAGTCCTATACTAGTAATTCCTATTCTAAGGGCCGTCGCTGGCCTCGTCATCGCCGTCGTAGCTGCCGTCGGCGCTGCTTCCGGCGAGCTCCGCGTCGCTGCTGCCGTAGCCTTCGGCCGGGGCTTCTTCCTCCTCATCATCATCGTCGTCGTCGTCCTCCGACCAAGCGCGGAAGCGCTTGGCCGGCGGGTACTCGTCGGAGGAGGAGTCATCCTCCTCCTCTTCCTCCTCCTCGTCGTAGGAGGTAAAGCTGGCCCAGGAGTAGAGGTCGTCCTCGCTCTCTCCCTCCAATTCCTCGTCGACAAGGAACCGGAGGTCTGCCTCCCCGGCGGTCAGGGACAGGTCGTCATCTGACTCGACGACGGCCAGGGGTAGGTCGTCGTTCACCCTGACGGTGAAGTCCCACTCTTCATCGTCCCAGTGCTCGGGAGCTTCCTTCTCGTATTGCGTCATCAGGTCGTGTTCTGGTATCGGCTCGCTGGAAGAGGAGGACTGGAAAGAGAGACCCGACGAGGCGGAGGAGGAGGAAGAGGAAGACATTGCTACAGAGGAAGGGGGTTTTTTGCCGATGGCTAGTACAGAGCAAGGGGATGAAGAGGCGAACTATTCGGCGCGGTTAAATAAAGGGGATATAGTGGAGATTTAATGCTACAGCGGTTTCCGAGGAAGTGGTGCCAAAAAACTGTCAAATCATGCAATTCCAGAATCTGCTCCGAGGCAGTTTCCCGAGCTTCTGAGGTGAAACTCGAATCGGTATAGGGATATGCCCCCCTTTTCAGTTCTAATTGTTATCACCAGATTTTAACCAAGTCAGGAGGTGGGCCGTGATTGAGATGGGCTTGGAGAATATGCACGGGAAATATTCATGAATCGGCCTCGTGCAGGAATTTGGGCTAGATTGCCCGTGTATCTGTAATTTATAGTAGGTTACATGTCGGTTAGGATTAAAAGATAGAGTTTAGCTCGTACACGGTTGGGATTATTCCCAAGTTAGAGAGTCTACGGACTATAAATATGTATCTAGGGTTATTGAGAAAGGAGAACGATCACGTTCACAACAAACCAATCTAGGCGCATCGCCACCCCTTGTTTCGAGGGTTTCTTCCGGTAGCAAGCGCTATCTTTGCCTAGATCGCATCGTGCGATCTAGGCAGTATCTTGTTTATTCGTTGTTCATGTGTTGCTCGTACTGAAGCCTTTTTGATGGCGAGCAACACCATTATCATAGATATGTTAGGGTTTGCATCGATAGTTACTTGATGTATTCGCTTAGCTTTGCTATCCCTAGATATCTAGCTGTCCTTACACCTATCTTAGGTGTAAGGACAGCACCTTGCTTAGTCTTTATTCAGTAGATTCGATCTGTTACGGTTGTTCCTTGTTCTTCAAGGATTAGTTTAATATCCATATGGTTAGGCCTTGCAAACGGGTTGAAGGATCCAGTAGGGCGTGAGGTATGGTTTGCTGATCCTAGAAGGGATGTTCCGATGATCAACTTCATGTTGGTTTTTAGGCCTTTTCTAGGGTTGATTTCCCGTCATCTTTCGTACCTGCCAGGCTCAATTACGTGTAAGATGTTCCGGTTGTGTGGTGAAAACCCTCGTCGTAGATCGTTTTAGCTTAGTATTGATCAAGCAGGACCACCATGTTATCGTAGATCCAATACGAATCATGGGTGGATCGGCTCCATGAGCCGATTCACAGGATAACCTGAGAGCCGATCGAGACTCGTATTTAATGTTTACGTGTATGCCATGCAGGAAACTAGTCGAAGCAATCCATCACCTTCCTGACCAGGTATAGGTCAGGTGGCACGCCCTTGCACCAGCATCGGACGTGCGTGCCGGAGCATTGCGGGCCGTCGCCCGAGGGACCAGGGCCCACCAGCAGTCCTGGGAGGCTCCCGGCTCTACGTGTTGCCCGTCGCTGCTCGCCGGTGGGTTTTGGTGGTCAATACTAATTACAACATACTGCCACTCCCTAAAGAAAACGGTTGGGCGTCTAAAAAAAAGAAGAAAACCGATGCACCAGAACACATCTTGGCAGGTCAAAAAAAAAAAGAACGCATCTCGTCGAATCAGCCCGACTCGTTCGAGGACATCGAGTGGTAGGGTTCCTCCTACCGCCGCCGCCGCCAGTACCCCACCCCGCAGCAGCTCCTCCGCCGTCGCCACTCCCCTCCGCCCTCCCCTCCCCGCTACCGCTCCTCCGTCGCTCAGCCACAGCCGCTGCCGCTCCTCCGCTGCCTCCCTCGCAGGCGACGTCAAGCTCGACTGTGGTCGTCGATCCATTCCACCGCTCGATCTCGCCGAGCACCTCCGCATGGTCGACGACCAGTTCATGGACTTGGTCAAGCTATCGGAAAACTACAGGTAGGAGACAGGGCTCGGCTGCTGCGGTCACCTACAAGGCCATCCCCAACAGGATCGTCATCGTAGTGCTATGTGCTACGAGTAGATACAGAAGTTTGGTTACAGTTTTGAGCTTATCATTCAGTTTTCAGTTTGGTTACATTATATTGACAACTTTAACTGAACTGAATTGGAAGCCTGTAGTATCTTTCTTGTCTAGGGATTATATCAAATCAGGGGCATTAGGGATATTACACAACTTAACAACCCAAACTTCATAAGCCCAAAAGAAGTGTAATATCAGTTTCTGGGAGCTTTTCTCCACCGGTGCTTATCTCCACCGAAATGCATAAGCTGGCTTCTGCATAAGCAGCAGCCCAAAAGAAGTGGCCCTAATTAGGTGATGGGAGGATAAATGGCGAGGCAATATCACTCTTCGAGAACCACCTTACGAGAACAATATTCGACTAAGTATAATATTACCTGCCACAAGAGTGATATGATCGATCACTACGATTCAAATCCTTTCCACCAAATGTGGCTTTCAGGCCAGATTTACTCGGATTTTGGGTTGCAGCATGGACTCTCTTCTAGATTGTTTGCAATGGTCCAATTGACACAAGGGAAGACTGAATTCCGCTGAATCTTCATGTATGTAAAAGTTCTCGGTGGATCCCATCAGTGGCGGAGCGTGGCCAAAGTAGAGGGGGGGCCAAAAAAAAATCTAACCGCCAAATAAACTCTTTACGCGAATATTTTTAACGGGTTCACACTAATTTTTCTGAAATTTTGTTTGTAACACCAAGTCATGATTTTCAAGCTTGAAAATGCACCTAATTTCTTGATTAACTAAGGAATTTACATATCAAGCAAGAGATGAAAAATAATATTATTTGGCCAAGATCCACCAATGTAAGCAGTGATTTCTTGATTTCCTACGGAATTGGCATACTAAGACTTGTGTTTCTATTTGTAATAGTAGAGGAGCTAACCTGAAGAACTACCGATGGCCAGTAAGAAAAAAACATGAAGGATAAGGTGATGGCCCAAGCCCGCAGGTTAATAAAAAAACATCCTACTGCTATTAAATTGGGCACTGCCCATCAGACCCATCGCGTCACACACCTGCTATTAAATTGCAGAGTTAAATCCATTAGCGGTAACTGAACTTATCACGCAAAGTCAATTTAGTCACTGTACTCAGGAAATACCTAAATACGGTAATTGAATACGTGAAGGAGAGTCACAGATGGTCACTAGCCCAGGCGAGCCTTTGTATGGGGATGTGCCAGACCTAATGTCAGTGTCGCATGAGCCCATACTTCAAAAAAAAAAAGTGTCGCATGAGCCCATGGACGATTAGTATTGAGCGATTGTTAGCGTTTAGACCCTCAAACATCCCAGCATTAAGTGCCCAGGTGTTTCACCGGTATAACCCAACCCTACCGA
Organism: Lolium perenne; assembly: GCF_019359855.2. Classification (NCBI taxonomy): domain Eukaryota; kingdom Viridiplantae; phylum Streptophyta; class Magnoliopsida; order Poales; family Poaceae; genus Lolium; species Lolium perenne. The sequence continues at coordinate 317,259,863 of NC_067247.2, forward strand.
TCGTTCCCAGGTGAAGGTGTCGGGAGGCAGTAACCGCCGCGGCGCCATCACGATCATTGCTGCCCTCGCTAGCGGATTTCATCGACAGCAAGGTGGAGAGCGATTCAGCCGCACGTCCTATCTGCGTGGTCCAAGGCGGCGATGTCACCTCGTCGGCGTCCAGAAGGAGCTCCCGCTCCCGTGTATGGTAAGCTCACATTCGCTGTTAATCTCATCCATGGTTTTTTCTGTAGATCGATTTCGGATACTGTAGCGGGAGGTATTCAGTATGATTTGAGCAGGGGATTTGGGTAGGGTTTGGGAGCGGTTTATGGGTAAGGTTTAACTGAAACAGAGATCTTTTGAAGTGAAATTGTTCACAGAGATCAAATACTGATGATGTTTACAGTGATTTGCAATTGGCTATCATTTACTCAAGATTGCAGTAGGTAAAAGACAGTATTGACTGAACTGTACTTGTTCATGGATTCAGGATCCAGTACTTATATTATGAAATTTGAATTCGCAGGTTGATGTAGTTCATATTTCACAATTGAAATCAATCATGGTGGATTTTTTGAGGGCAATGGTTGCAAGAGGGCTTATGTTGATGGTCACATTATCTACTATGATCTAGGAATTATCAACACCAATTGCTATTGCTGCTGTAGAAGTAGAAGATACTAATTCTTGGAAATGGTTTCTAGAGACCTTAAAGGGAGATCTAGGAATTATCAACACCACCCCTTGGACTATTATGTCAGACAAGCAGAAGGTATAAATGATAATATTTGCTTCATTGTCAATGATGAAAAATTGCTCATTTCTCAGTAACTAATGTATTTTTCTTATATTGCAGGGCCTCATTAATGCCGTCAAAGATGTATTTCCAGAGTCAGAACACAGGATCTGTGTGAGACATATGTGGCAGAATTTCCAACAATTGTTCAAGGGAGATGTCTTGAAGAATCAACTATGGAAGATTGCTAGAAGCAACACAGTTGCACTTTTTGACACGCACATGGAGGAGATGAGAATACTAAATGTTGATGCTCATGCATGGCTGGACAATTTGGATCCCAAAACTTGGGTCAAAGCTTTTCAGAGTGACCTGCCAAAGTGTGACATCCTCCTCAACAACAATTGTGAGGTTTTTAACAAGTATGTCCTTAAATCTAGCACATTTTGTATTTTCTACAATTAGCATGGTGAAAATATTTTGATGTTAACTATGAACTCTGGTTTATGTTGGGCAGATACATCCTAGAAGCTAGAGAACTACCTTTGCTCTCCATGTTTGAAAGGGTTAAATCACAAATAATGACCAGAAACTACACCAAACTGAAAGATGCAGAAAATTGGTGTGGTCCTATCTGTCCAAAGATAAGAAAAAAGGTGGAGAAGAACATTGAGCTATCAAATAATGTGTATGCTGATCCAGCTGGAGATGGACTGTTTGCCGTCGGAGAACTGGTTTCATCTCATCCAGTGTAATATGTAGTTGATTTGGAGCAGAAAACATGTTCTTGCATGAGGTGGCAGAAGACAGGGATCCCTTGTGCACATGTCATATCATGCTTAAGGCATGATGACATTGATCCCATAACACTAGTTGACAACTGCTATTCAGTGGAGATGCACAAAAAGGCTTATGGAAACATAGTGTCCCCATGCTTAGATAGGATCATTCTTCCCATTTTTTACTTCTCTATGTTGGAACTACCGTACCTATCCATATTTATGAACTAAACCTGCAAATAACTCTAATATCACTTGTAGGACCAAACACCTATTTGTAACACTAGTACTGACACCCAACCAGACCTACTTGTCAACCAGTTGATTGACCAGGTTAGTAAAAGATCCTTTTTTATGTCAATCATAATCTATGCTAGTTCTAATTCAATGCATTATTCACTGCATTTGTTGTCAGTCATAATCTTTTAATTTGTACAATGCAATTGCAGAGGCCAGTGCATAGGAACATTGAAGTGAGGCCTACTCCTAATTCATCTTTCATATCAGCTGCACAAAACTTGCTCGACCAAAGAGCACCTACACAGTCTACTAGTACCACAATTAGGCAAGGAGAGCTGGCTCAGATGCTTCTACAAATGCAACAAGAAAAAGCCAAGGCAAATGAAGATAGAAAAATAGCTATACTTGAAGCAAAGTATGCAGCAGAGGTAAAGAAAGCAGAGGAGGCTGCTGAGAAGAAACTGGAGCAGGAAAAAAGAAAGGCAGAACAAGTTCATGCCAAAGCTAGAGAGGCTGCAGAGAAAAGGGAGAAGAGAAGGCAAGATGCTGAGCTGACCAAGAAGGCTAGAGAAGAGACTAGGAAGTTTACAGCAGAAGTAAGAAAAGAATTAGCTGAGAAAAAAAAAAGTTGTGGAGAAAAAAATGGAAGCAAAGAAGCTTGCAGCTCAACAAAAGGAGGCCTAGAGACAAACACATAGAACTGCTGAAATATATTTCCATAGAGCACAGAGAGATATTCATGTTCCAGATGATCAGGTTACATTTGTCCCTCGGCAAGCCAAAAAGGTCAACATGTTTGATGAGTTCAGAGCTCCCACGAAAAATGTGTAGTGTTAAGCTTCATGGAAGACTATGTAATGCGGGGTCAAAAGAGTGGATTTTAGTTTGACATCATTTGTTCTTATTTATCACAGTGGAATTTAGATTGAGTTGTCTGTATTTTGCACTTGTAACATGTGCCAGCGGGGAAGCTCAATCTATTGTAAATGACTGCTTTGCCCTAAGTATTTTGCAATGATAACGCTTCTGAAGTCTCTGTAATTTCAAGCAATGCTCCAGTTTACTGTTTGACCTGATTGTGAGTTATTCATGTGATTGGCCTGACTTAGTTTTTTCATGTGATTGAACTGACTGTGAGTTGTTCATGTGATGCCAAACAAGCTCAGTTTTACATCTATTCCTAGCCAAACAAGCTTAATTTTTTCAAATTAAATACACACATCCATTTCACAAACAACACAGGTGTGATCAAATAGCGAAACAAGCTTAATCTTTACATCCATCCAACCACTACATTAGCTAACAGCACACTACTTTGATCAAAGAGTTAAATCCATCATCAACGTCAGTTCACTTCTTCACACACAGCACAACACTTGTAGCAGAACTATTACAGTCTTCAGTACAAGCAACACTTGTGTCGCATCCAACAGCAGCATCTGCTCATGCCCTTGGAATTTGTTGCCGCTTATGCCCACGCGCTGAACGCAATCTGGTACGCCGCCGGCCTGGGCGAGGACCTGCCGCTTCCGTTCAGTGGCGTGTCATGGGTGGATCAGTGCGACATTGCCGTCGAGATGAAGCCGACGTCGGAGAGGCTGCTGTCTCTGGAGTGGTGCGGCGACGCGAGCTGCACGACGCCGGAGACCTTCCTGGGAGGGCTCGGGCTGTGGAGTGGCATGATCAGCAGTGCGCCAGCGCCGCCCACCATCACCATGGGTCCTCGGCCGCCATCTGAACGGACCATCATGTTGAGTACACGCAATCGGGGCGGCGAATACGCCGAAACGGACGGGCCGCCGGTGGAGCTTGCTCTGGACATGGTGGTGAAACGGCGCCGCTCCTTTTGGCAGCTCGCGACCTGTGGTGGAGCTCGTGCAGTAAGGTCGTCGAACTAGGGTCGAGCAGGGGATTGGAGGGGAGGGGAAATCTCAGTCAACGATCTGGTGGCTCGGCCCTGGTCAAGTAGCCGACGAATCTTTTGCACATAACCCCCTACCACATCCAGTTGTTTCTCCAACTTTGTTAAGTTACCTGACACTGGGACCCATATACGGCCATGTCAGCAAATACAATGCCCTATTTTGAGCGGTGACCTCCTGTGACACCCCAACACGTATTCGATGACCATAAACTGGTATTCTCTAAGTACGGTGACTGAATTGATTTTGCATGACAAGTTTAGTTACTAATGATGGATTTAACTCTTAAATTGCACCCTCCGTATTGAGTGGCTGTTCTCTTTCTCCTTCTGCCCTGTGCTTGATTGCAGCCGTAACAAATAAAAGCTTGTCGAGGAAACAAAACAACCGATGCAGATTAAGCCTAGTTGCGTTTATTGGGGGGGGGGGGGCGCGGGGCTGTAGCCCACTTTCGCCTCCAAGGCGCTCCGCCCATGGATCCCATGTATATAGCACTTGTACATTAAGAAGTGCCACTTGATAACAACCAAAAAAAAAGTAATGCGTGGTACCTTTGCAAATGTGTCATCCTTATCGAGGCCAACCTTGCGAAATCGCAACTGGCATGGAGACTTATTGTTTTTTTCTCATCGTGGCGAGACTTTATATGGCCAATTAGCAAAGTGGCTTCTAACTTGTATCTACGATGTAGAGTTGCAAACATATTTTCCAACTAGTTGCGCTAGATCACAAGTGTAAATTTTTGATTAGGGTGGGTGCGGTTTTTGTAATATGATCTCAATAGCTATGTAGAAATTTTTGATTGTGGTCATCTCTGAAGCATTTGGAGGACCAAGACCTATTTACAAAGGTCTGTACACTAATGGAGAAGGTGGCGATCAAGGGATATTTTTATTTCACGTAGATGGCAACATAGCCAAGTGCCTTAGGTGTTCTACAAGTTTATGTACTCGCATCGTGCTGCATATTTTTTTTTTTGCTTTCTTCCTGTTATGCAACTATGTGATCCTAGCTATGAAAATTTTGGGTGCAAACTCTTGTGGCTCATATCGTTTTGAACATAACTTTAATAAAGCTTAACATTATCAGAAAAAATAATATATGGCCATCATGTTTTAAATCTTGACTTCATGAATGAAGTACAAGTTGCACTTTGTCTTTCTAATCCTTGATATTTGAAACATGATCTCTAAAATCCCAAACAGCCACGATCTCTCGGATAAGTCAATATTCAAAGATAATGAGTCTTTTGATTCTATTCCGAGACACGATAGTTAGCTAAGATTAGTTAATACTACCTCCATCCCAAGGCTTAAGGCCTATATTTTTCAGAAAGTCAAACTATGTTAAGTTTGACTAAGTTTTTATCAAAAAAATATTAACATGAAAAGTACAAAATCAATATAATTAGATACATAATGAAATATATTTCATATGGTATCTACAAAATATCATATTTATTCATAAATTCTTATAAAAATTTGGTCAAACTTTACTTCGTTTAACTTTGCAAAAAAATATAGGCCTTAAGCCTTGGGATGGAGGTAGTATTCCGAAGAGATTTTCCGCTGGAATTTCTAATAAAAGATCATAATTGTCACTTTCCAATCCATATGTAGACTTTCCTATCCCACCTATCTTTTAGAAGAAAAAATTCTTCTTACCTCGACTCTTCCAATGAGGCGAGGACGACGCGATTTATTTTTTTACTTTTTGTTTTCTAGTTGGTGTTTTCATTCTCTCTCTCTCTCTCTCTTCTATTTTTCTATTTTTGTATTTATTTTTATTCTTTATCTTTATCTTTATCTTTCTTTTATTTTGTTTTTTATACTTTTCATTTTTTAACTTTGTTTCTTTGAAAATAATCTTCATGGTTTTCAAAAAAAATCGTTGACCAAACGGAATGCTCGTAGCGTTCAGAAAAATGCTCACAGGGTTTGAGAAAATTATCACGAGTTCGACATGCATGGGATGTTCCATACCGCAACCCTGAAAATATCATATATTCAATAAGCTTAGAAAACAAAAAAAAAACTTAAAAAACTGAATGTATTTGAAAGCTCAAAAAAAACAAGGGAAACCTTCATAAAGGGAACTTTGGCGCACTCTCCTCACGACAAGTGTCACGTCCTACTTCCCAGTCCGTCGTGGCTTTGCTCAGTCTCGATTTCTCCTTCATCGGTCTCTGATGTGAGTCTACATGCTCGCCAAGTGTTGCAATGAAAAAGAAAGTGGGATTAGAATGCGAGAGAGGGGGCGTGGGCCCATGAGGGGTGGGAGTGGGAGGTCCAATTTTCCCTTTTATTTTTGGATTCAAAATTTCAGAATAAAATATCTTGAGAACCGCTTTTCCAAATTACGAATCGTTGCTTTTTTGTGCTTTTCATCACCTCTTTTCGAGATCTTCCAAACTACATCTCATGTTGATAGAATTCACGATACTTTTTTTTTTGTAATTTGAAAACTACTACGTACAAATGTACTTGTGATTAGTATGTAAGTATACTCGCGTTTTCAGTGAGGTGTACTTTGGTTTTAGTGTATTATGTGGGAATGAAGATGAGGAAGAGTGACACGGGAGGGTGGAAGATGCAGTTTTCCCTTTATTTTTCAATCACAATTTCCAAAATAAAATATCTTGAGAATTATTCATCGAAATTATAAACCGTTTTTACTTTTTAGCTACTCACATCAAGATCTTCAAAACTACATCTTATGTTGATAGGTTTCTAGAAAAAATTCTACTTCCATAACTATTACGGATTTTCATTAAGGTGTAATTTAGTTTTGTACCTCGGTTTCTATGTTTTTGTACTTGTGAGTTTGCTAGTTGATGTTGTACTTTAGACTTCCATTTTAGCCTACTTTGTACCCTTTTTTTACTTTATACTTGAAGTACACTCGTACGTTGTACCTTGATTAGTGTTTTGTGTATTGTACTTCCTAAAAGAGTCGTACTTCCATACTTCGGTATTATACTTTGAAATTTTGGTAGTATTATTTGTACATTATTTTTCATTAAACTTATTACTCCTTTTCGTAGTTCATATTGTGTAGTTTTATTTTTAATTTATACTACTAACGAAGGGAAAACAGAGAAAACAGAGAACATACACACACATCAAAGTATCTATTTCGCTCATTGTGTTGGCCCACTCGCTCTCAAATATGCTAACTATGATTCCTCGTTGGCCGCCCGCTCTCAAAATGCTAGGTACGCTTGCTCGCGGGCTGGCTATGTGTAGTACGGAGCGGGAAGCTTGTTGCGTGCATGACCTTCTGGGAGGTTGGTTTGGCGCGAGTGGCACCTGAATATATTGAATATATTGAAAAGAGTGAATTTTCTCTACTACTTAAAAAGATTAAACATATTTCTTATTCTGCCAATATGTCAAACTCCTTCGTCGTTCTCTTTTGTCGCATTTCCTCGCGCGTTGTCGCGGCCGAATGGGCCAAGCCCAACAAATCCTCCATCTTCTTTCCTCTCACAAACCACGGAACCAGCGCCACCGCCGCTTCCTAGGGTTAGGCTCTGCCGCCGTCGCCGCCCATCCACCGTCGCCGCCATGCCAGCCAGGCAGCCAGCCGAGCCGTAGCAGTAGACTGGACCAAGTCGACTCCACTATAGCCAAAGCGCCCTCCGCCCTCGTCTGCCTCCCTCACATCCCATCTCGCGCCCCCCCACCCGCGAGCCTACTGCTCCGCCGGTGACGCTATGCCTCTAGCGCCCTCCACCTCCTCCTCTAGGTCGGCGGGATGTCTACTCCCCTCCTCCAAGCAGGCTGCCTGTCCCGCTTATCGCCTCTCCGCCCAGGCGCCCGAGTCCCAGATCGAGGTCGACCTCGTCTCCGCCGTCCGTTCGCCACGCCTCAGCCCTCAAGTATTCCCTAACCGTTTTATTCTCCTTCACGTGTATGTGCTACTGGTGTGCTGATGTGTCCTGTGTGTATGTGCGACTGTGCGTTGGTGTGGTGCTACCTGCAGACTGTTGTAGATGAATCAATCTATTAGGATTTGGGCTGCTGCTTGCTAGCCCCGCTCGTGTATGTGCTACTAGGTTGCTGGTGCTAAGGTTGTAGTAACTACTGACGTGCTAGGCTAATGAACATTGATCCATTAGTTGATTTGCTAGGTTGCTAGGTTGCTAGGTTGCTGCTGGTACTGATTAATTAATGAAGTTAGCTTAGTTGATTTGCTAAACCTAATATTTGATTGCAATTTGTAGATATTGTCAATAAATGGACATTGATCCAGCTGGTATTCTTGCAATTGTAGCAAAATTATAACATATTATATAGTTTGTTCTCTGTTTGTACGCTTACCAGCTCCCGTTTTTACAATTTTACCCTACACGCTTAAGCGACGCTTAAGCTCGCCTAAGCTGTAGTTCCTCTAGGCTGAGCCTCACCGCTCGCTTAGGCGCTCCGCGCTTTTTTGAACCTTGTTCATGTATAAGGTGTGGAATAGTTCTGACTTGGTGCAGTGATTAATTCTTCGTGTGCAGGAACTTGGAGAGATGATACCGGTGGACTCTACCTGCAAGGTGAGTGGCTTGATCCTTGATTAATCATCTTCTTAAATTTATATGGTTATCAAATGTTTGTCCTATATTAATTGGTGATTTGTGTAGTTGGTGAAGTAGAAGACTTTGTTGTCGGTAAAACAACTTAACCAAATGTAGCTGAGTCAGGCTGGAGTAGACATGTTTTAAGAAAATATATTTCTTGTAAAAAAATTGTCACAATATATCTATTTTATTGTAATTTCACATCCCAATTATGCCATTAATTATAAAAAAATGCTATTAGTAGTTATATCGTTGTGCCTTACGGCAGTATGGATGTTCTACGATTATTTTGTAGTAGATGTCTACACTTACACCGTTTAGCTAATTACTGTTCTATTCCGTTTCAAGCAGAAACAAGTTGCTCTATTATTTCAGTGTCAGCTAGCTGTTTTTTCCTTTCAATTCCTGCTATTCTTGCTTAACTAACAACCCTAAACTGCAGGTACCTATATTCTTCAGACGACTTGATACGGTTTATGAAAAATGACCCTCTCGAAGCGCAACTATGTGCTCAGTTGATCGCCGTCATGCTCGATAGTGCATTCTCTGTTAAAGGTAGGCCAGCAAACAAGATTGTAGTTGTGTTCATTTACCTGAATTTTTACAGTATGTGGGAAGCTGCCACCGTATTCCCACTTTATTCATCATCTATGGCCACATGTCTGCTTATACTATGAATAGTTTCATAATCATAGATATGCTTCTCATAAAAAAATCTTCATGGATGTTCCTTCCATTTTTTAAGTATAAGTAATTTGAAAAGGATATTCCTTCCTACTATAGAAGTTATTTCTATGTGCCACTGATACATTTGTACCACAGCTAATCTATGAAGATCAATTAGTAGCGAAGCTGAATCTTGTTTGGATGCACCGGATTACTGCAGTTCAGTTTTGTCATGCATCAACTAGCCAAAACAGCGTTTCAGGTACTCACACCATCTTGGTGTGCTCAATCATGTAGTTCAGTTCAGTTTAGGAAAGCTCAATTTTATCACTACACAGGAGCAGTATCAGCTTAAGTTATTTAGGTGTATACATGGTAGGTTTGCTTGTTTTCCTTTTACAAAATCAACTTAATTGAGGCTAGGATTGTCCATGACCAGATGTGTGCAATGCTCGAGAAGTAACCAATAGACTAAAATCATTTTCATGGGATTTTGCAGTTTTACGAAAGCATGGTGTATAGAAATACCAAACTACATTTACTTAATACTTTAATAGCATGTTTATGTTTCTCTTAAACTGAGAAGCTGACATATATGTGAGCAGTGGACACCACTCTATGCCCAAGTAACTATTTCTTCTCGTCAGGTGTCACATGTTCGATGAAATGCCCAATAGCAGTGGTATATATTCATGAAGTTGCATATGATGGCATCAAACATGCATGGGACTAACTTCTTTCACCCGGTTAGGACAAACTAATACCTAGGCACACTTAAGTCATGAATTGAGTTAGTTTTGGCAGAGTGTATGTGCTCCTGAGTCTCGACAGAATTATACAGATACTTAGATCAACAAGGACATTCACGATCTGCCTGTCTCACCACGATGACATGATGTGGTCTCCATGGTGAGTACTGATAATATGTTACTTCGATTAGAAAAGGGGCTCAATCTTTATTTACAAAAAATTAGTGGTTGTACTAACATTTGTATAATAGATGGTGCCACTAGGAATATACCATTCTAAAAAATTATCCTTTTTCTTTGCGGTTAATTTTCTAAGAACATTCGACCGCGGTTGTAAAGTAATTTGATCTGGGTGGGAGCCAAAAGATATTTCCTTCGATGATTGACAGTTTGATGTGAACAAGGATAATTAAGTTGAAATATCACAGCGTCTCGAACCTGTTAATTTATATTATATTCCAAAGTGATTTTAATCTCCGACTGCACTAACTGATATTAGAAGGGTCTTTGATGTCGAGCTAAAAGCGTTGTGGTGATTATATGAGTGTTTTTTTCCGGTTAGCATGCGTGGCATATTCTTCTTCTATTTTCAGTACTTATTACCATCAGGGGATTTTCCGTGTGTGTTTTATATATTATATTTACTTATTTCTATACATGTGAGTAAATTGTATGCAGAAGGCGTGGGGGGAGTAGAACTAGGACCTCCGTCCAGCGGCGACGAGGAGTGCAGCTTGCCGGCGAAGCGCTCACAGCTGGACATCCACAGCGCTGCCCAGGCTGCGGCAACCGCGATTAAAGTTGAGGTGAGTTTTATTACCTTGTCCTTTTCCCCATTCTTTGCGGTTTTCATGGCACTATCGTCTTGCTTTTGGATTCCATGGGGCTCATGCGATTGTGGTGTGTGCATTATTTTTCTTGGGTCTTTGTTGTTGCTGGATGGTGGCGATCAGTTAAAAGGTGGACGTGAGCTCCTGCTTCCTTTCTTGATGGTTATTCACTCAGGTAGGTTCTATCCTTAATTCTCTTCAAATATATTTCTTCTTGGCAGTGAGTCGTTTCAATTCACAGTATTGCGCAACAGACTATTGGAACTTATTTTCTTTTGCCTTCCACTCTGGTTACTCTGACTGGGGCATCATAAGTTCCTGATATTTTTCATCAATCTACACCGCACCTCTCAGTTTTTATCTTCACTTTAAGATACTATTTCCTATAGAGTATACAGTGCAGTTCTATCGCTTAATTTAACTATGTTTTCTAAATGGTTTACCATTTCGACACTCAAGTACATGGTTCACATTTTCTCTGAAGACCATTTGATTTTGGAGAATCATGTCTTTGCTGCATCATACTATTGAGTTCTAAATTATGTATGCGCTGTTTTTTTGCCAGATTTTATAATGTGGATGAATAAACGACCTGAGATGAATACTTTTTTTGGTTGACTTAGCTTTTGTGAACTCCTTTTATTTCTTACATTGCTAGGTGAATATGTTTTTTGTTTCTCAATAATGCTTTGCTATACTGATATATTCTTGATCAACAGTAAAAGTGATACTCGGATAAACATCCAGATTATTCAGTTTGGTCATTCTGGTCATAGATTTTTGGTATTTGCATGATCTGAATGTTCAAACTTGCTACACCTGGAAATGTTAGCATTAATATGTAATTAATTCGAGCTTTTGTTCTACCTCTCAATTTTATAATTTGGTATCCATTTTCAACTACGAGCTGTAAAACCAATAACTTATTAGCAAATTTGGACTGCTCCTTGATAATTATTTACAACAAAGAAAGAAAATTATCATGTGTGTACTTAAATTTATTACAGTCAAATAAGAGAAGGTTAGCAATGATTTTTTAGACAACAAATCACCAAAGATTTAAATTTGTTCATTCATACAAGTTATAGCAATGTATTTGCATTCCCTCTGTAGAACAAGGTTCTACTGGAAATGCTTTAGATATAGGTAGTCAATGCAAACTGGAGTATGATGGTGACTAGCTAGAATACCCAAGAACACTTCATCAACATCAGTGTGCATTTGATTAACTCATATGCATAAGACCATATAAACATATCCATATGAGAGTGAGTCTGAACTCACAGAAGCTTAGCAACTCTCCTTCTATGCTTAGCAACTCACATATTATTACATTAAAGCGGTTACTACCTTCTGCTGCTCTTGGTTTTCAAAATATTTGCAATGATACTTCCCTCTTTTATGATTCATTCATTTCGATCAAGTGATTAGGTTTTAAGTTGCGTGATGTGGTTGATGTGGATGCATGATTAAATGAAACTCTCAGGCTGCCCAAAAAAAAGAGAAGGGTCTCCTCCATTTTTGAGAGGTAAATAATGGATCTTAATTAATTTTTTGGTATCGTTATTCTAATTTGTTGTTGTGAAATTCTGTTATTTTCATGACAGATTCCATCTGAGGCTATGATGGCGTCATCCATCAGGCGTCAAACCGCAACTTTTTCTTGCCCGAGAAAATGCAGAGCCACTGGTGTAAAATCGAGGGATGGTGTTGGTGCATGCCGAGGACGCTGGTGTCGCCTCTGTTTTTCTGGCATATGCTTGTGTCAATGTGAAGCATCTCATATTTCTATTCTTCTTATTTCTAATATGATACGGAGTAGAATCATTTTAGGGTATGAGAGGCAGACATTGCTCGGACTTGGTAGGGCAAACATCTTCTAGATGTACTCCTAGATCTTTTCTCCAAGTGATGTACAACTTTATTATTATTTTCCTTAAACAAATGATAGTAATCATGTGGGGTACTCCCTTTTAATTCATCCCTATATTGTTTTATTTTCATGAGTGATCACTTGTGGCTCATATTTATTTTGTTTATATGACTAATGTAATAGTCCTTTTGGGTGTGAGATCTAATTCATGTTCTTGCACAATGAAACACCACCAAATTATTGTCTTATGTACAACAGTAAACAAAAATACACCATTCTGACATGCCGACCTTGGATGTCGTCGTTTGCTTCTGAATAATTTGCTTTTTTACACAAAATTTGATTTTGAATATGGTGTAAAATTCCCTAGAGAACGCCATCTAGAAAATTCTGGTTGGATGCATGTAGAGAAAAGGAAGATATGGGTAGTCTACACATTGCAAGACCATATATTGGTCAAGAATGCCTGCATGGACTTACTTTCAATTTCAGGGTTCCTCAAGTACCGCTTCTGTAGTCATCCACTATAGCTACATAATAAGCTAATTTTTTTACCATGGTACTCTATCAGTTTTTGTTGGTCTGAAGAATACATATAAAACATAAAAGTTTTCTTATAATTATTATTTCTTTCCCAATTTTTGTCAGAAAGAGACACAAAAGACAGTGAAACTCCAAAAGGGGTCAAAGCAAGCAAAGAATGAAAAAGATGGCACAGTGCAATACCTTTTTTCACACATCCTCACTCCCGAGTCTATCCATTGTCCGAGCATAGGAAGTTTAGCAGCAGGAATAGCAAAGCTAGAGAGCATAAGTGTTGTTTCAAGTGGTACATAAAATATCATTATATTGTCGTAGCCACAGTTCTAAAAATCGTCCGAGATGCCGATTTATCGGCCGATTTATCGTGAATCGGGTGGTAACCGATAAGATTTTGACATATCGGCCAGTTTATCGCTCCACCGATATTTCGGCCGATTTTCTGTATGAGTGCCGATATTTCGCCCGATTTTCGCTCTCATGGCCGATATTTCAGCTGATTGTCAGAGAAATTTCAATGACATTTGGTATGGCAGCCGATATTTTCATCCAATGGTTTTGTAGAATTGTGCATTAGCTCAAATTTTCCATTATTATTGATTCAAATGCAAGGAATCAAGGTAGTACTTATGTGCAATGCTTAAATATTTTTTTGCATAGCATATTATAGAAAATTTAGTGTCAAAAATTAGGATTTACAAAAAAATAAGCCGATAAATGGCCGACCGATAAAATCGATTAATCGGCCGATAAACGATTAATCTTCATTTTAAGGACGACCGATAAGTTAAGATTAACGATTTCTTGAACATTGGTCGTAGCCAAGATTATCATCATCATGTATTTGAGTATTCTAAGATACCCTTCACAAGTTCACATGCCTTTCTTATAATATTACAAAGAGTAACATCAGTCGGATTCATGCGTGAAAGGTAAATTTAATTCTTCCTCTCATCATCATAATAAATACTCTCCACCTCTTATGAGGATACATCGCTGCCTAAAAAAATTAGCACACGCACCATCGGCTTGCCGACGGTGTTTTTACACTAGAAAATATTGTAGATTTTCTAAGCCCCTTTTTATATTTTTGACATAGAAGGCTTTTCAGGATTGTCTTTAGATATTTATGAATATAAAAGTGTTGTTTGGACTAATTAGAAAAGACGTATTCCTTCAGTTATACATGTGTTTGCAGCATCCATGTTTGTGAGACAATAATACATCCAAATGGAGAAGTTGTTGAATTGAAAGTTATGATGGCCAAGAACACAAGACTTACTGCGGAAGAGTAACAAGAAGACCTAGAACTTAGAATCAACGTAGATGCACAACAATGTTGTCTTACTATTACTTTCGGTATTATCATGATGTAGTATACTATGATATTCTTGATTTGATTTGAATTTTCTAGCAAGTTACGAATTATATATGTGGATTGAGAAATAAAATTTGAGTACCCGTGGCAAAGCACGGACATTTGTACTATTTGTTAAAAAGATAAAACAACCTGTTATTGGACTGGACTAGTGCAACCCGCCAAGAATTAAATGTAGACATATTGGGAGCATCCCGGTTCGTCCTCACTACCCACCGCACGGACGCAAACGATCCTCAAATTAAACGGACCGCGAAGGTTTGTTCTACCCTGAAACCCCAAACATCGCTGGGTGCAGCAATAACTCACACAAATGGATTGAGCGAGTTGGCCCAGCCTAGTTGCACACGCTACTGACAGGTTTTATGGGTTTCGTTGGTTTTTCATGTATTCATTTTTTTGACCGATTTTGCGTGGTTTTCGGTGGTTTATGCGATTCTGCTTCTTTTTCTGGTTCCGAAATTTGTTCATATTTGATGTTTTTCTGATTTAAAAAAAATAATTAAAAATTGTTCCTATTAAAAATGTTAAAATTCGAAAATTATTTGTATTTAAAAATTATTCAAATTCGAATATTGTTAAAAAAAACTGTACATGTTATTGGGCTACAATTTAGAGCGGCCCATAAACGAAAGCATGTGTGATAGGAGCCTGGAAGAAGGAGTTCAAGTCGGAAACCCTTCTCCGTTCTCGCCCTGCCCTGCTTCCCTTTTGAGCCGACACGCCCCCGCTCGCCCCTCGGAACCGACCCCAAACCAAACCCTACGGAGCGAGCAGCGGCGCAGCAATGGCGCCCGGCACCGCCAACCTGGTGCTGAAGCCGGCGTGCGACGCCTGCGGCAAGGCCTCCGACCTCTACGGCACGGCCTGCCGCCACGCCACCGTCTGCAGCTCCTGCGGCAAGGCCATGGCGCAGGCCCGCACGCGCTGCGCCGTCTGCGCCGCCCCCGTCACCAACCTCATCCGGGTACTGCCTGCCTGCCCCTCCCGCGGCGCCCCCTATCTACTTAGGTTCTTAGTTCCGTGACCAATGCCGCCGCCGCCGCCGCCACCTCGTTTGGCAGTTTTCGGTTCGTTTCCCCGTGATTGATTTCTTGTTTCGGCGGCGCGCGCAGGAGTACAATGTTCGGGTGGATACCACCTCGGAGAAGGCCCTCTCGATAGGCAAGTTCACCACCGGCGTGCCGCCCTTCTCGAAGAAGAAGATTGCGGGGAACCACTGGTCTCTTCGTAAGGACGGCCCTGAAGGACGACATCTTACTGCTACTATGCGGGTACTAGTTCCTGACCATGGATGCGTGATCAATCATTACTTTCTACGGTCCAACCTCATATGCTGCCACGATGTAAAACCCTTTTGTTTGGTGCTAATCCAACACGCAACAAGGAAGCTGTGTCGAAATTTCTGGAATACTCTGTTGCGAGCAAACTTCCCCAATATAACTGTACCTGTTGGCAATCATACATTTGCAGTCTGCTACTAGTAAATAAATACCTATATGAAACAAGTGGAGTTCATTTTGTTCATCTAATGGCAAATGTATACCTGCTAGACAGACCCTTCCTTCGATCCTGATAACTTGGCTATCATCTTGTTCCTGTTCCTGTAATCCTGTTAACCCCTGTGTCGCACATGTTTGACGAAACAGGAGAAATACAACAACAGGAAGCCATGGATATTGGAAGATGAAACAGGGGAACACCAGTACCAAAGCCAGCTCGAGGCATCACAGTCTGCAACCTCTACATACTATTTGCTCATGATGCACGGCAAGGAGTTCCATGCTGTTCCTGCTGGTTCCTGGTACTCACAGTTTGCTTCTCTCCTTCTTTCCCCCCGTTTCATATCTACAATAATCACCACAAAAACGTTAGTTACCTGCAAGAGTAAGAGGTATTTCCCTACCAAGGGATACCTGCTTGCAAGTTTCAAAATTCTGTATTAATAATTATGTGCTTCAAGGCCTCCAGTAGAAACTGATCTCTTTGTTACAATCTCCTGTGTCTTCTCAGGTATAACTTTAGTAAAATCGCACAGTACAAACAGCTGACTTTGGAAGAAGCTGAAGAGAAGATGAAGAAAAGGAGAAGCAGCGCAACTGGGTATGAACGATGGATGATGAAGTCAGCTACACATGGACCTGCTGCCTTTGGTTCCGATTTCAAGAACCTTGATGAAGCAAATGACAAGGTCGAATCCAAGAAAGAAAATACGAACAAGGATGGGAATCACCCTGATAAAGGCGAGGAGGAGAGAGAAGAGAGGGCTCCAAGGAGAAATGCCCATGGGCTTACCACTAAGGGCGTGGATGATGATGATGAGGAAGGTGGAATAGAAGACTTTGATTTTGATGCTGAAATTGAGATAGGTATGCTGATCAATTACTATTGATATCTGCTAACATTTGACAATTCTTAAATCTGCCCCCCTTTATGCAATAATATAGGACATGCTGATTATTATTGGTATTCACCCCACAGCGGATTGTGTTCAACTAGTTACCACTGCACCCTGTTATTCCAAAACCAATTTCCAAGCTCCAAAAAAAATGTGAAAGCATTCATGGATGTAAAATTCATGGTATGTCATGTGCATGATACTTTTAAAGATGTTACATAATTCATAAAGTGCTTTTTGAACATGGAGTGCAGCGTCAACAAGTTGCACATACTTTCCGTGCTCATTCATAGTTAAACACGGCAAAGAAATATACTTACTTACACATATGCACAGTCCTCAATAGTCTTTGCTGGAACCTGCTCTTTATCAGGTGATGATTGGGAGCATGAAGAGGCCTTCAGTGATGATGATGAGACTCCTTATGTTGACCCAGAGGAAAGACCTGATTTAGCCGATACTGAAAACCCTGCTCCACCAGAAATTAAGCAGGTAGAAAGAAGTGCACATGCTTGTGCTCACATTATCAGTTAAATGCTAGGCCTGCTGCAAAATGCTGCAAGTATACTATTTACTAAATCTACAGACGGTACTGCCTTCACCAGAATTGTTGATAAATACATTTCTGATTGCAATGCTCTGTAGGATGATGACGAGGATGAACAAGGAGTGGGTAGCCTGAGCAAGTCCGGCAAGGAACTAAAAAAGCTGCTCCGTCGTGCGGATGGACAAAGTGAATCCGATGATGATGACCAAGAAGATACTGATGTAATGATCACCACTCCTCTTAAAACTTGTGTATGATTTAAAGTTCATGAGTTGCAGGTGCACAAGCAGTTTTGTTGACTTGCTTTCATGTTTACTCTTATTCAGCAGGAAGATGAGCCACCATCTCCAGTACTTGCTCCAAAACTGAAAGATGAATGCAAATGTGAACCACAGGAAAACAACCCAGCTAAACTAACAGCAACTGGACTTGCTATTTGCACTCCACATGCACCTAGCTCCAATCAGAAAAGGAGATCAGGGGGTGATGATTCAAAAACATCTAATGGCCCAGCGCTGAAGAAGCCAAAGAAAGAACTTGTATGTCATGTGAAATTTAATATTTAATCATATAATTGTAACATTGCATGAAATTCTTTCTCTGATCGTCCTAAATGTGCTACAGGAAACTAAGACATTGGCTGTCAAGGAGGAGCCACTCTCTTCATTGCAACCTATTTCAAAGGCATTTGCTTCAGCAGGAAGTGTGACCAACACATCTACAGTAACAGAGGAGGAAGTCAGGAGAGTACTTATTGCGACTGCTCCTGTGGCACTACAAGATTTTGCCTCCAGATTTAAGCCTAGACTCAGAACTCCAGAGGTAAAGCATGCTGGCTTTGTGATGCATTTTCCTCTGAAATATTGTGTTCTAAATAACTGTATGGTTTTTTGCTTTTCATACTATTACTTCATACCATGGATTCATCTTAGTACCGACTTGTATGTCTTTCAGTGCAAAACACTTTGAGGATATATTGTTATATGTGCCCTATCAATGCATGCACGTTATCTTAATGTCTTGTTATCCTCGTACTGCAGGACAAGAAGCATTTTTTTGAAATTGTGAAGAAAATTACCAAAGTGGATAAGACTAAAGGCAGCAGCTACATTTACCTCCGGGAGGAGTACAAATAAACAGACAGTTAACACACCTGTATATGCCAATATACCCTTCTAGCATTGCATGCGTTACTTGTGAAAACTGATGTAGAATACGCTCGGTGTAACTGGTTGCCCTTACTTGCCTGCTTATTCTTTTCATGCCCAGCTTGTAACCCCAAAAGAGATTCGTGCTGGTTGACTTGGTCTTGAAATTTCAATTTTGACCATTCATAGCTTACATATGGTCTGTAACTACAATTTTGTGATGATAGTAGCATTCCTTTTATTACGAGATATATAATATTTGACGAATTGTCCAAGGAGGATACTGTTGAATCTTGAAGTTCTATTAGATATGAATGTGCAGCCACGATTTATCATGAAAGATATATTGTTGGACTATATATATTGGTCGATCAGTCTGAATGCATTGCGATAAAAAAAGAGTTACTTCTACAGTCCTGCATTGGATAGTGGTAGCGTACAAGATATAGTTCATGATCATGTTTTTCTCCAGTATTATTACAAATATCGATTATATTATTGTAGTACATCATTTTTTATACTGGATTGAGCGAGTGCCCCTGGGTCAGAATAATGAACCGATGGAAAGAGCTCATAGGCTAGATGATGAATTTGTGATTTAAACGCAAAGGCGATATTTGGAGAACTCATGGTGAACCAAAATGCAAATTCTTTGCTTGACTTGTCGCACGTCGCAAGATCCGCACGTTGGCCAATCTTGCTCTTCAGGTATGGCCGCATGACCCCATTTGCAAGCTTTGCCATATCCACCCCAAGACGGTACACCATGTTTGCCATGATTGTTCCTTCACCACGCGTGTGAGGGATTTAGTCCTTGCAGACTGCGACCTCCTAGTTATCAGACCCTATGAGACCGGGTCTATTTGCGTGGCAAGATAGACCCTATTTATCAGTTGACACATGTCGACTCGGATCTTAAAGCGCAACTGTCTTCTTCTTCCCCAAACCATTTTTCCTTTCGGGATCTCATCTCCCCAGACAGATCGACCGCATAGGCCTGCGCAAAAAAAGACGGGAGGGCCAGAGATATCAAGCTTGATGCCTCCCGCACTTAATGGATTTTAGAAAAGGTGTTGCCAATGGGGACAAAAGTTGCAGACCTGCAGCGGCTGAGGATTGCCAATGGAATAAGCTCATAGTGGCTTTGAATCGACCCGATTTTGTCTAAATTTTTCGTAGGGACAATGGTTCCTGATGCCATGCTTTGGTTCCAGGAGAAGAACATTCGTGGGAGTTGATGTAGCAACAGCAGGAAAGCCAAGGACAGCACAGTGGCATCAATCGAGTGAATCAGTAGCCCACACGGATGTGTCGTTGATCTGAGGAGCTTGCCGATGACATGGTTCGAAACTGTAGGCCACGGGGAAGAAGAAGACAACTGCGCTTTGAGATCTGTGTCGATGCGTGTTAACTGATAAACAGGGTCTATCTTCACAGGCAAATAGACCCGGTCTCATAGGATTTTTGGACGACAGACAGAGATCCTCATCAAGGGCGAGATCGAGCAGAGGGCTCTTTCATTCACATATGACCATGGAGGCCAGGGTCCAGGGGTAGTGCCTTGTGGACTTTTCTTTTTGGGTGAGCTTCGGCTGCACCTTTTTCTTGTTTTCTAACCTCACAAGAGATAATAAGTGAGCCTACCTCATTTAATTAGGGAAGTGGACGTGCGAAGTAGTAAGACTACTCATAGTGGGAGTAACTTCACTAGTAACTAAGTGTCCAACTCATCAAATTTGCTTATGTGGCAGTGAGTTAATAAGGAGAGAGGAGGATGGAGTAACATAGCTAGTTACTGTAACATCACACTTCTCAAGATACAATGAGTCTATAAGCTAATTAATGAAGACATATATGATACTACTTTGATGTTACTAACCACTATGAAGGTAGTAACATAGAGTAGTAACATGTGCATGTTACTACTCTATGTTACTTCCCACTATGACTAGCCTAACATAGTAGGAACAATGTCATCGAAAATTGAATTCGGCTCCCCAGTGAACAGAAATCTAATTGTTATAAAATTATAAGAAAATTTTGGCATATACATCTCGACAATCTATATACATTCGTACAGTTTCACGAAAACTATTGTAAAAAAGCTAAAAAAATGTTTCAAAAAAGCATTATTCTTACCACCAAATTTTGCCTTTTTACACAGTCAAACGGTAAGTCCATTTTGAATAGAAATACTTTGTATAGCACTTAAAGATGTCCATGTGAATTTTTTGTTTGATATTTTTTCAATATTTTAAAATATATCAAAAATGCGTATTATAAAATAAAGGGACCCAAGAGCCAAAATGTCACTCCCCAATGTCATCTTGTCAACTACAAATCAATGTCAGTTAGAGCATCTTGAATCGCATCACCCGATCCGTCTTCGAAAAGAATTTGGGGCGCACTAGACGTTTGACCTCCCCCAGCCGCGTACCCCCAAAGTCCTTTTCTATCTAGTGCAGCCTAATAAGGTGGCCGGCACCCTGAACGCGTCCCCGCTACACAAGGGACGCTGCGGGGACACCGGGAAGAAGGAAACCCGCGCCGCGAGTGGCGGGCCTGATTCGTCAGCGACACAGAGGCATGCAGCGCTGCAGCTTTGCCTTAATGGCAACTGTTTCCAAAGCGGTGCAGGCGAGACGTCCCTTCGATGCTGCGCCATCTCCACACATCGCCTCCGTTCGCATTCCAGCGCTTGTTCGCGCGCCTTATCCACCACTTCCTGCGCTTTCTCCCCATCTCTTCCCGCCCCACCACCGGCTATAAACGGCCGCCCCCTCTCTCCATCGCTACCACACATTCACAACCCTAGTCGCCATCCTACTTTCTCTACACGTGTTCCATGGCGGGTTCTTCAACTGGCTGAGGCCTCGGTCGAGGATGCCACTTGTTGTCGCCGGAAGAAGAGGACTTCTCCAGCAATAAAAACTTTGAGTTCGTTCTCTTCATCAACGACGAACCTTTTGGCAAGAAGAAGCTCACGGACGCGTTCGCCGAATTTCTCGATGGCTGGGAGCCGGCCTCGGTGAACCTGCGGGAAGGAGGCTGCAACTTCTGCCGGTGGACGGTGGAGGTCTTATTCGATGGGAATGCAAGATCTACCTCCACACCGGCTGGAAGAAGTTCACCCGCGGCCATGACATCGAGGTCAGCTGCATGGTAAACTTCTTCTACGAAGACGATGACAAGATGAGCCTCAAGGTGTTTGACAAAGAGTCTTAATGTATCCACTACCACGGCGACTCATCAGGCGATGATACCGACGACGATGGTGAAGAAGAAGACTGGGACCACCCTCTAGTCTAGGTTTTATATCCTACCTTGGTGTTTTCTAAGGTTTTTTTTATGTTCTTCTTCGTCCGTTTCAAAGTTTTTTTCATGTAAAAGCGACGAATCATATTAGTTGGATGTCGAGTTTAGAGAACGCGATTGGAGAGGGACGTTCCTAAGCACGGCACCAAAGTGCGGCGTCCCCTAGACACTCGATTCAACGCTTAATCTGGACATACTTTAGAGGACTTGAGTGGAGACATCACAAAAGTACAAAGGTGCTTCAGAATGCAACGCCGTTCCTGAACTCAAATGCTGACGGACCACAAACGGCTGCTCAGCCTTCCTCCCCTCCGAACCGCCCCAAATCAAACCCTACGTAGCGAGCAGCGGCGCAGCAATGGCTCCGGCCGGCACCGCCAACCTGGTGCTGAGGCCGGCGTGCGACGCCTGCGGCACGGCGTCCGGTCTCTACGGCACGGCCTGCCGCCACGCCACCGTCTGCAGCTCCTGCGGCAAGGCCATGGCGCGCGCCCGCACGCTCTGCGCCGTCTGCGCCGCCCCCGTCACCAACCTCATCCGGGTAACTACAGCCTGCCCCTCCCGCGACGGCCCCCTAGGTTTTCAGTTGCCGCCGCCGCCGCCGCAGCCAGCGCGCGCGCTCGGCGGTTTTGGGTTTCGTTGCCCGTGGCTGATTTGTTGTTCCGACGGCACACGCAGGAGTACAATGTGCGGGTGGATACCACCGCGGAGAAGGCCGTCTCGATAGGCAAGTTCACCACCGGCTTACCGCCCTTCTCGGAGAAGAAGATTGCGGGGAACCACTGGTCTCTTCGTAAGGATGGCCCCGAAGGACGTCGACAGCTTACTGCCAGTACGCGGGTACTGGTTCCAAATCATGAATGTGATCATCATTACTGTTTATGGTCCAACCTGATATGCTGTCGAATTTTGGGTGCTAATCCAACACGCAATAAGGAAGCTGTGTCGAAATTTCTGCAATACTTGCTGTTGTGAGCTAACTTCCCCAATATAGCTGTAGCAGTTGGCGACCAACTGATCATATACATTAGAACTGAGCTACAAGATACCTATATCGCGCAAGTGGAGTTTATTTTGCTCATCTGATGGCAAATGTACCTGCAAGGAGAGCCTTCTGCCGTTAATTGTTACTTTAGCCCTACAATGCTCTGTTCGTGTAATCCTGTTAATCGTCTGTCGCACATGTTCAACAAAGCAGGAGAAATGCTACAGCAGAAAGCCATGGATATTGGAAGATGGAACGGGGGAACATCGGTACCAAAGCCAACTAGAGGCATCACAGTCTGCTACCCCTACATATTATTTGCTGATGATGCACGGCAAGGAGTTCCATGCTGTTCCTGTTGGTTCCTGGTACTCAAGAGTTTGCTTCTCTCCTTATTTTCCCCCATTTCATATCAACAATAGTCACCACGAAAACGTAGATACCTGCAAGAGATAAGTTTCAAGAGGTATTTCCCTGCCAAGAGATTCGCTTGCAAGTTTCGAAAATCGGTATTAGTAATTATGTGCTTGAAGGCCTCAAGAAAGTGATCTCTTAGTTACAGTCTCTTTTGTCTTCTCAGGTATAACTTCAGTAAAATCGCACAGTACAAACAGCTGACTTTGGAAGAAGCTGAAGAGAAGATGAAAAGAAGGAGAGGCAGCACAACTGGGTATGGACCATGGATGATGAAGTTGGCTACACATGGACCTGGTGCCTTTGGTTCCGATTTCAAGAACCTTGATGAAGCAAATGACAAGGTCCAATCCAAGAAAGAAAATACGAACAAGGATGGGTATCACCCTGACAAAGGGGAGGAGGACGAAGAAGCCAGAGCTCCAAGGAGAAATGCCCATGGGCTTTCTACTAAGGGCGTGGATGATGAGGAGGAGGAAGATGAGATAGAAGACTTTGATTTTGATGCTGAAATTGAGATAGGTATGCTGATCAAATACAATCGATATCTGTTAACATTTGAGAATTCTTAAATATAGGACATGCTGATTATTATTGTTGGTATTCGAAAGAGCTGTTCGTTCATCCCACAGCGGATTGTGACCAACTAGTTACCAGTGCACCCTGTTATCCGGAAACCAATTTCCAAGCTCCAAAAAAATGTGAAAGTATTCATGAATATAAAAGTCGTGGTATATCATGTGCATGATACTTTAAAAAATGCTATAGAATTCGTGAAGTGCTTTTTGAACATGGAATGCAGTGTCAACAAGTTGCACATACTTTCCGTTCTCATTCCTAGTTAATCACGGCAAAGAAATATACTTGCTTATACATATGCACACTCCTCAATAGTCTTAGCTGGAACCTGCTCTTTATCAGGTGATGATTGGGAGCATGAAGAGGCCTTCAGTGATGATGATGAGACTCCTTATGTTGACCCAGAGGTAATACCTGATTTATCTGATACTGAAAACCCTGCTCCACAAGAAATTAAGCAGGTAGAAAGAAGTGCACATGCTTGTGCTCACATTATCAGTTAATATGCTAGGCCTGCTGCAAAATGCTGCAAGTATACTTACTAAATCTACAGGTGGTGTTACCTTCATCAGAATTGTTGATAAATACATCTTTGATTGCAATGCTCTGCTCTGTAGGATGATGACGAGGATGAACAAGGAGTGGGTGGCCTGAGCAAGTCCGGTAATGAACTTATAAAACTTCTCCGTCGTGCTGATGGACAAAGTGAATCTGATGACGATGACCAAGAAGACACTAATGTAGTGAACACCACTCCTCTTAAAACTTGTGTATGATTTAAAGTTCATGAGTTGCAGGTGCACAAGAAGTTTCGTTGATTTGCTTTCATGTTTACTGTTATTCAGCAGGAAGATGAGTCGCCATCTCCAGTACTTGCTCCAAAACTGAAAGATGAATGCAAATGTGAACCACAGGAAAACAACCCTGCTAAACTAACAACAACTGGACTTGCTATTTACACTCCAGATGCACCTAGCTCCAATCGGAAAAGGGGATCAGTGGGTGATGATTCAAAAACATCTAATGGTGCAGCGCTGAAGAAGCCAAAGATTGAATGTCACATCCCGAAATTTTTTAAATTTTGGAATGTAAAATAAAAATAAATTTAATGCTTGATTGTTTGAACTTGATTGAAAATTCACAAAGAATAAAAACTTTTTAAAGTTATTTACTAATTAATTTCAAAATAGTGTTTTCAAAAAAAACTTTGGTTTCAAAGTATTCAAAATCAAATATATCTTTGTTTCAAGGTTTTCAAAATCCTTAATGCATTCTTATTTGAGAAAACAAAACGTTAGAAAACTCTATTTGCAAAATATTGCCAAAGTTGCCATTTAGGCCAAGTGCAAATAATTATTATTTTATTTTTCACAAATAGATTTTAAACAGGTTCCTTGTTGTCCTAAAACACTATTTTTACTTTTACAAATTTTTATAAACATGTTTGGTATGTGTATGTTGAAACTATTCACATATAGGCATAATGGCATAGTAGTAATTAAATGATATAAAATAAAAATTTATAAAATTTAAATTCTTTTATTATCCTATACTGAGCAATATAATTTTACAAACTCGTAGAATTTCGTTTCACTCAAATCGGAATTACGAAACTCATTTTATAAAAGAAACAAGTAATAGAGAAAAGAAAAAGAAAAAGAAAAAAAAAACAAAACGGGCCGGCCACCCGGCCGACCGGCCAGCCAGGCCCAGCCGGACCGACCCCCAGCCACCATCGATCAGATCGATCGATCTGATGCCGTAATATGTAAAACTTACCTTCACTTAAACTCTAATATCTCTATCTATACAACTCCGATTTCAGATCCATTTGTTTCTACGCGTTTCTAACTTCGAGACCCACCTTTTTCCACCGACCTATGATCTATATAAACTCTTCACCAGACCGCAGTTTCGTTTTCCCTTTCCTCTTCTCGAAATCCTACATCAACGAAATCTTAACTCGTTGATTTGATCACCAAAACTACCTCGAATCACCTTGGGCTCTACACGAAAGTTGTAGATCTCGTCGAGATCTTTCGATCCCGACCAATGTCATCTCTTTTCATCCACCATACACGGATAATTTCGCATCGCAAGGTGTCAGACCTGACAAAGGGAATCTTCAATTAGTTCGTGCTCGTTCCACGAAATCCAAATTCCTTTGGTGAGTATGTAGATCTGATCATCCTCTACAACTTTCATGTTGAAAGTTTTTCGATTGACGTACCGATTTATCGCTCATCTACAGATCTATTTCGAGTCAACCGGAGCCAAATCGAGTTTCAAAACGATCTCGAATCGTCATGACCTCAACACGGAAGTTGTTCCTCTCGTCAAGATCTTTCAATTGCCGCAAGTTTCACCTTGTTTCGTTTACCGAGCAAGAAGAAAATCGTGTTGCAAGATTCAGATCTTATAAGGTATAACCCAGATCTTGTCAAACACATTAATCCGTTGTGAAAAGTAATTTGTGCGTTATATAGATCTATTAATTCTATACAACTTTGATGTAGAAAGTTTTTCCATCTGAGCAAATTTTTCTGTCAACTTTATGACATCAGCATAGTCAACTCAGTCTGGTCAAAGTCAAACTACAGTCAGCAGTACGGTCAGCGGTACGGTCAGCAGTACAGTCAGCGGTACAGTCAGTAGTACAGTCAGCAGTCAACTGTACAGTCAGCAGTCAACTATACAGTACAGTCAGCGTCTCAGTCAAACTCGGTCAAACTAATTTTAAATGTAAATTTTAAATATCAGATTATGTGTCTAACTTAGAAATTCATTATAAAATCATCCAGAGGTCCAAAATTTACAAACTTTATATCGTTGGAAAGCTTATAACATGTAGAATCCAAATATGCAAGAATACTGTATATGTTATTTATTAGTTTTCGAATCATAATTCAAATGATTTAATCAATCCTTTTCACTATAAAAATTATATCAAATAATCTACTAGTCCAAATTTAACAAATTTGTACTTTCTGGAATCCTCAGATCATGTACTTCAACTTGGTATAGGAGTTGTACAACTTTGACACGTGCACAAACTTGCTTTAGTAAAATCTATACAAATCAGTAATTTGACGATAATTCAAATTCTATAAATTATTTTTGAATAATTCCAATTGGTCTAATCTTGTACTACTGTAACCTATCCAGAGAAGTCAAGTTCATATTTTTACAACCCATAATGCTTGCTGTAGCTAATTAATATGGTTGTATATGTAAAGTAAATACTCGATTAATGGTTTTCTAAATCAAATTAAATGTCCAGAATACTTTATTAACATTGCACATATCAGAGAGCACCTAATACAACATATACACACTACCTCTCTTGTGAAATAAATTGGTGCATAGCATGCATGCATGTCTATGATTGTTCATATCGAATGTTGTTTGATTTTGTTGTTGTTGTTGTTGTTGAATGGTGTGTTTATGTTGTGCTATATTTTATATTATAGTTCGTACGGAGAGGCACGTATTTTGATTAAGAGAAGTGAACGCGCTACGACTACCAAAAAGGCAAGTGACACTCAAATCCTACTTATTTTAATTATGCATTAGTGTTTTGAAACTAGCATGCATGGTAGGATTTTGTTTTCAAAGTAAAGTATTATGCTATGCTTAGCAAACCCTAGTAGTGTGTAGCCACTCCTGAACCTATTGCTAGGATACTGTATTTCTGCTCTGCAACATCAAATGCCAAATGTTGTTTCATTGTTTCGATTGTGATGGTTTGAAAAGTGAAAATTAACAACCCTTAATGAATCACCTGGGTGGATTGTTTGAGTGGTGGGCGGCTGCTCAGGGCTCCGATCCCTGGGGATGGACCAGTGGACGGGTGGGTGCCTGAGAGTGCGCGGTTGAATAGGGATTGCCACCCAGGATTAAAGAGATTATTATGTCGCCCTTGTTTTAGATAGCTTCCAGTGCAACCACAATACATTATGGGCTCTGTCTTAGCTAAGTACTTAGTGGGAAACCTCGCCTAGGGTACCGCCAGTGGGTGGAGTTTCAGGGTACGGGCGTATCCGGTAGGTAGAGGGGCTACTAAAGAAAGGCTTCGTGGTGACCTTGTTCTGGCCTTAATGAAGATGAAGAATTTTGGCAAAAAGGCTTGGTTGCGAATTGTGGGTAAAGAGCGCAACCTCTCGAGAGTTAAACCTAAGATCTTAGCCGTGTCCTCGGTTATGGACAATTTGAGCTTCTAGGCAGGGAATGTACGGAGGAATCTCATCATCTTTTATGAATGTATTTAAAATTTTGTATCAACCTTTGAAAACTCATGGGAGATGTAACCATGTGATTATTCTAAAACCCATGGAGGATTTATCCATGGTGTGATTTCATAATGTCATTCAGAGATTTTCAAAATGTTTTGTTTTAAATAAAATGTAGGATAAAATTGGCTTTATGCAAATTTGCCTAAACTCCACTTGCCAAATATCATGTAGATAGTCATGCCCAAAACATCCACCATATAAGTGTCATTTGCCAGTACATCATTGTACTGACCTCCATTCGTGGGGCTGCATATTCAAACGTGCAGGATTTTCTGAGAAGAAGTACGTGGTAGGATCTCGAGTCTACATTCCAACATGACTGCCTGTGGCACATGAAGAAGATGAAGGCTCATTGATGATTTACTTTCCGCTGTGTTTATTCTGAGCTAGTCCATGTGACTATGCAATTTGTAAGGTTTTACTTTACCCTCTGGATCAACGATGTAGTAATTTGATACTATTGCAATGATTACTATATTTTGTAATGTGTGTGCTATCAGTGATCCCGGGAATAGCACTATACACAGGTATCTTGCCTTTATTAAAAAGGTAGGGTGCTACATTGAACCTGTATGTCTTCTCTTCTATTTTCATGCTGAACATGTGAAGTTTAAGGTTTATAATCCTATAACTGTATCATCACATTAAATTCTTTCTCGGATTTTCTAAATGTGGTACAGGAATATAAGACATTGGGTATCAAGGAGCAGCCTGTTTTAAACATATTTCCTCTAGATGGATTTGACACAAACACATCTACAGTAACAGAGGAGGAAATCACAAGAGTACTTATTGCGTTTGCTCCTGTGGCAATGCAAGATTTTGTCTCCAGATTTAGGCCTAGACTCAGAACTCCAGAGGTAAAGCATACTGGCTTTGCAATGCGTTTTGCTCTGAAATATTGTGTTCTTAATAACTGTATTTTTTTTTTTTTTTTTTTGCTTTTCATACTAGTTCATAGTATGGAGTCATCTTAGTACCGACTTGTATGTCTTTCAGTGCATGCACTTTGCCGACATATTGTTATATGTGCCCTGTCAATGCATGCACATAATTTTGATATCTTGTTATCCTCGTACTGCAGGACAAGAAACATTTTTCTGAAATCGTGACGAAAATAACAAGAGTGGGTAAGACCAATGGCAGCAGCTACATTTACCTTCGAGAGGCATTTGCTACAGCAGGAAGTGACACAAACACATCTACAGTAACAGAGGAGGAAATCAGGAGAGTACTTCTTGTGATTGCTCCTGTGGCACTGCAAGATTTTGCCTCCAGATTTAATCTCAGACTCAGAACTCCAGAGGTAAAGCATACTAGCTTTATGATTCGTTTTGCTCTGAGATATCGTGTTCTTAATAACTGCATTTTTTTTTTTTGCTTTTCATACTACATACCTTTGGATTCATCTTATTACCAGACTTGTATGTCTTTCAGTGCATGCACAGGATTTTGATGTCTTGTTATCCATGTACTGCAGGACAGGCAACATTTTTCTGAAATTGTGAAGAAAATTGCAAAAGTGGATAAGATCAAAGGCAGCAGTTATATTTGCCTTCGAGAGGCATTTGCTTCGGCAGGAAGTGACACTAACACATCCACAGTAACAGAGGAGGAAATCAGGAGAGTACTTATTGAGACTGCTCCTGTGGCAATACATGATTTTGTCTCCAGATTTAGGCCTAGACTCAGAACTCCAGAGGTAAAGCATACTGGCTTTGTGATGCGTTTTGCTCTGAAATATTGTGTTCTTAATAACTGCATGGTCTTTTGCTTTTCATACTACTTCATACCTTGGATTCATCTTATTACCGACTTGTATCTCTTTCAGTGCATGCACCCTGCCGTATGTGCCCTATGCATGCACATGATTTTGATGCCTTGTTTTGTTATCCATGTACTGCAGGACAAGCAACATTTTTTAAAAATTGTGAAGAAATTTGCCAAAATGCTGCAAGTATACTATTTACTAAATCTACAGACAGTACTGCCTTCACCAGAATCGTTGATAAATACATTTCTGATTGCAATGCTCTGTAGGATGATGATGAGGATGAACAAGGAGTGGGTAGCCTGAGCAAGTCCGGTAAGGAACTAAAAAAGCTGCTCCGTCCTGCGGATGGACAAAGTGAATCCGATGACGATGACCAAGAAGATACTGATGTAATGATCACCATTCCTCTTAAAACTTGTGTATGATTTAAAGTTCATGAGTTGCAGGTGCACAAGCAGTTTTGTTGACTTGCTTTCATGTCTACTCTTATTCAGCAGGAAGATGAGGCACCATCTCCAGTACTTGCTCCAAAACTGAAAGATGAATGCAAATGTGAACCACAGGAAAACAACCCTGCTAAACTAACAGCAACTGGACTTGCTATTTGCACTCCACATGTACCTAGCTCCAATCAGAAAAGAAGATCAGGGGGTGATGATTCAAAAACATCTAATTGCCCAGCGCTGAAGAATCCAAAGAAAGAACTTGTATGTCATGTGAAATTTAATATTTAATCATATAATTGTAACATTGCATGAAATTCATTTTCTGATCGTCCTAAATGTGCTACAGGAAACTAAGACATTGGGTGTCAAGGAGGAGCCACTCTCTTCATTGCAACCTATTTCAAAAGCATTTGCTTCAGCAGGAAGTGTGACCAACACATCTACAGTAACAGAGGAGGAAGTGAGGAGAGTACTTTGCGACTGCTCCTGTGGCACTACAAGATTTTGCCTCAAGATTTAAGCCTAGAGTCAGAACTCCAGAGGTAAAGCCTACTGGCTTTGTGATGCGTTTTGCTCTGAAATATTGTGTTCTTAATAACTGCATGGTCTTTTGCTTTTCATACTACTTCACACCTTGGATTCATCTTATTACCGACTTGTATCTCTTTCAGTGCATGCACCCTGCCGTATGTGCCCTATGCATGCACATGATTTTGATGTCTTGTTTTGTTATCCATGTACTGCAGGACAAGCAACATTTTTTTAAAATTGTGAAGAAATTTGCCAAACTGGATAAGACCAAAGGCATCAGTTACATTTGCCTTCGAGAGGCATTTGCTTCGGCAGGAAGTGACACTAACACATCTACAATAACAGAGGAGGAAATCAGGAGAGTACTTATTGCGATTGCTCCTGTAGCACCGCGAGATTTTGTCTCCAGATTTAGGCCTAGACTCAGAACTCCAGAGGTAAAGCATACTGGCTTCATACCTTGGATTCATCTTATTGCCGACTTGTATGTCTTTCAGTGCATCCGCCCTGCTGTATATTGTTATATCTGCCCTATGCATGCACAGGATTTTGATGTCTTGTTATCCATGTACTGCAGGAGAAGCAACATTTTACTGAAATTTTGAAGAAAATTGCCAAAGTGGATAGGACCAAAGGCAGCAGTTACATTTGCCTTCGAGAGGAGTACAAATAAACAGACAGTTAACGTACCTGTATATGCCATTATATACCCTTCTAAACTTGACTGCATTACTTGTGAAAACTGATGTAGAGTACGTCGGTGTAACTGGTTGCCTATTCTTTTCATGCCAGCTTCTAATAACCACAAAGGAGTTTCGTTCTGGACTGCTGGTTGATCTGGTCTTGAAAATTGAATTTTGACCATTCAAAGCTTATATATGATTCGTAACTACAATTTGATGACATTAACATTCCTTTATCACGAAGATATAATGTTTGACAAATTGGTCAAGGACTCTTGAAGTTCTTTTAGATATGAATATGAAGCAACGGTTTATCACGGAAGATATATTGTTGGACTGTATATTTTTCGATCAGTCTTAAATGCATGATGATAAGAAAACATTTCTACACTAGTTCATGATTATGTCATTCTCCAGCATTATTACAAATTTTTTTGAAGCAAGGAGTATTATTACAAATATGGATACATTATAGCCGTACATTATTTTTATACTGGATGGAGCGAGAGCCCTAGCGGCCCAGCCCATAGACCAGATGATGAATTGTGATGATAAACGCAAAGGCGATATTACTAAGTATCGTTACGTAGAGACCGACCTTCCCAGAGGGAAGTCGGCTCACGTTCGTTTGACACGTGGCATCTGCTGCGCGGTCCCGCGCCGCCGCGCGTACAGCGATTCCCTCCGTAGGTACAGCCACGAATGCCTCCCCACGATGTGCGTCTCGTGTACACGCATGCACGAGAATCAAACAAAAACGAAATATGGCTGGCCCTTGCATGTATCGATCAGTACTTGCCCCGTGTACTGGTTCAGTTCTACCAACTATGCATGCATCTACACAGGTTCAGTTCTACCAACGGGCAGGTATAGTCGTCTTGACACGAGTAAATCTGATCATGACACGAACGAAGTACAAGTCTGATCGCGCACATATAGGTAGGTCTGATCGCGTACATGGGTAGATCTGATCGTGCACACGGGCAGGTCTGATCAGATGGCGCACGAACGAGTACAAGTACAATCGCGCACACGGACAAGTACAGTCGCGCACACGAGTAAGTACAGTGGCGCACATGAACTAGTACACGTACAGTCATGCACACGGGTAAATCTGATCGCATACACGGGTATGTCTGATCGCACACACGAGTAAATCTGATACGCACATAATCTGATCTGATCGCGAACACGAACGAGTACATGTACAGTCGTCCACATAAGACATGTACAGTCGCTCACACGAACGAGTACAGATACACTCACACGAGTAAAGGAAAAAATGCACCAAAAATATTCAAAATAGAAGTACTTATCGGTTCATGCACGGGTACAGTTAGATACACAACACGAGTACAAACATAATAGTATAGGAAGTACGAAAAAAAAAGTATCTCAAAACCTATCAACATGAAATCTAGTTTAAAGATCTCGACGAGAGGATCTCAAAAGTTGAAACGGTTCGTCATTTGAACTTACCTCGAGATATTTCATTTTGAAAAAACGAATCTATGAAAAAAAAGGAAAATCTGACGCAACCCAGCTCTTCTCTCTCCTCCTTCATCCCCACCTTGCTTCCCCTTGCAACACGTGGCGAGCAGGGAGACTACTTCCCAGAGATTTTCTGGCACCACATCGCGCCACTTGTCGCATGCGGAGCAAGTTCTATTCCCTTCGCGAAGGTCGGCATTTTTTTAACGATTTCGGATATTACTGCATGTAACCTTTTTATTTTGAGGGTAATGCATGTAACCCTGTTCATAAGCACGTACAGATTGACTCTTATATTTTTGTACCCTGCCTTCAGTGGCGGAGCTTGAAAGAAATAGTTGAGCGGGCCAACTAAAAGAGATCACATTTTTTTTACTACCTAAGAATTTTGGGGGAAAATAGTGTGAAAACTATCAAATAGCTAAGGCTGGTGCCAACGCGGGCGGGAGCGCGGGCGCTAGCGGCGGCGACGGGGCGAGAGAGGGGCGAGAGGCAAGCGGCAGGCGACGGCGCGGGCACCCGGCGGTAGCGCCCGCTACCGCCCGGCTACCGCCTGCGTTGGGGCGAGAGTGAGGCGAGAGAGTGGCGGTAGCGAGGCGGCAGCGTTGGCGGCGCGGGGCGAGAGAGGGGCGGGTGAGAGGGCGGGCGAGAGCGGGCGGTAGGCGGGCGAGATGCGGGCGAGAGGCGGGCGAGAGAGGGGCGGTAGTGTGTAACGGCTAGCTGAGGTGGCGCAATCTGATTCGTCCACCTCAGCTAGCCGTTGGGGTTCAAAAAATCCTGAAAAAATACCAAAACCCCCTATAAATACCCTCATATGGTTTCACTCATTCCACACCTCACTTCATCAGCTCCACTCTCCATTTCCACTCCTCTCAACGCCATGTCTTCGTCTAGCAGTGGTTCGAGCGACGGAATGGGGGGTGATATGATCGAGCAGTTCCAGGAGGAGTACGAGGAGGAGATGCTCAACGAGGAGGTGGTGCCAAGACGTCGACGCCGCCAAGAGTTCATCAGGCGTGATCGTCTGGGTGCCCGGCTCTTCGAGGACTACTTCGCCGACGACTGCAACTATCCTCCGAGCTACTTTCGGCGAAGGTATCGGATGAGGCGATCCCTTTTTCTGCGCATTGTGGATAGATTGGGTGAATACTCTCCGTATTTCACCCAAAGAGTTGATGCTCTCAACCGTGCTGGTTTTTCTCCCCTACAAAAGTGTACTGCGGCTTTGCGTCTGTTAGCTTATGGAGCCGCTGCAGATACGATAGATGAGTGGCTTAAGTTAGCTAGACAAACTTCATCAGATTGTCTAGATAGATTCTGTGAAGGCATCATTGACTGTTACGGGGAGACGTTTTGCCGTCGCCCAACTGTGGAGGATACTCAGCGTATGTTAGCGAAAGCCGAGGAGCGTGGCTTTCCGGGCATGTTAGGGAGCATCGATTGCATGCAATGGCAGTGGAGGAACTGCCCAGTGGCTCATGCTGGTCAATTCACAAGGGGAGACATCAAACATCCTACCATAATCTTAGAAGCCGTGGCGTCGTATGATCGTTGGATCTGGCATGCCTTTTTTGGAGTGGCCGGGTCCAACAACGACATCAATGTACTCAACAAGTCGCCGTTGTTTACTGATGTGCTTAGGGGAGAAGCACCCGTAGTGAACTTCACGGTGAATGGACACGAGTACCACTATGGTTACTACCTTGCCGACGGCTTCTACCCCTCCTGGCCGGTGTTCATGAAAGGTGTTACTCTTCCACAAAGTGAAAAGCATCGAGTGTTCACTGCTGCTCAATCAGCTTGGCGCAAAGATGTCGAGTGTGCCTTTGGAGTGCTGAAGGCTAGGTTCAACATTCTAGCAGTTCCGGGACGCTCCTACTCGAGGCGTACTCTTGGGTTGATCATGCGTGCATGTGTCATTTTGCACAACATGATCATCGACGATGAGCGTGGTACAAATTTGGACAACATCTATGAGACAGTTGCTTCAAATGTCGACCCTGCAATACACCACCATGCACCACCAAGCCTAGCAGCCAGGATTCAGATGGACACCGAAATGAGTGAGTCACCGATGTATACACAGCTCCAGCATGATTTGATTGAGCATGTGTGGGCTAATTCCTAGATTATGTAATTTTTTCAAATTTTTATGTAATCTTTTCAAATTTTTATGTAATTTTTTCTATGATGTAATCGGTAACAATTTTAGTTCAATAAAATAATTTTCTTGCATTATTTATGTTGTTGTAATCTGAAAAAGAAATGCTGATGTCCAGGAGAGATAAAAGCTGACGTGGAGGAAAGAGAAGTAAAGCTGGCACTATAGCCTGTGCATTGGCACCGTGGGGTGAGAGTGGAGTGAGAGTGAGGGAAAAAGCTGAGGTGGCGGGTGAGAGTGTAGTGGTGCATTGGCACCAGCCTAAGAATTTGGATAAATAAATAAAATTATACGTATAACCAACATACATGATATTTTAAACTGACTAACAAATTTTCTTAGATGGAACTGGCTAACAAGAAAGCTGCCTAGCTAGCAACGACATTTATCTGAGAAAAATCAACGAAGATCCAGTATTTCAGAAAGAAAATCCAAGAAACAGTTGGAGCAACGTGCTGTGTCAAGCTATTTTTTATTGGGCTTTTCTATTGCTCTTTCTTCCTACTCACAAGAGCTGTTGGTGCTCGCTGCGAGGCTTCTAGCCTGCTTCATCCCCAGCTGGCTTTGCCGGTCGATTGGGCCACCGATGCTCTGTATACATAATTTTTACATAAACCCTGGGCGGGCCACTGCCAAGTTCGGCCCCTAAGTAGCTCCGCCAGTGCCTGCCTTTGTCTGCACTTGTCCTGGATGATTTGAATCAGGGAAATCAATATCCAACGACAGGGAGCCCAATAGCACCCTCAATAGCAATTTGGAGGCCTGGCGGCAAAATTTGGCTCATACCGGGGCACCCGATAAAGCGATGGCGCTGTTTCGAGTCCAATAAAATCGCCGGCAACCCTGTGTTGGTCCCTTCGCGCGGGGTGCCGATCGGGCGCGCCGGCGCCTCGCGCCATGTAGGAAACCGCCCACGGGCCCACCCATTAGTGAGGCAAGGCGCCGATTGCGGTTTTAAAGATGCGTAATGGCAATTGTCACCGGAAACTGAGGCAGCGAGGAGGATAGACGCCTTACGAATGCCCACTCGACGGCGGCCCAACTCCCCGCGTGGCATATGCGGGCCGGTGCATCTACTTTAAACCCCCCGTCGGCACCACCATCTCTGCCCAACCCTAGCCACCGCCGTCTCCGCCCAACCCTAGCCACTGCCGCTCGAGTCCATTACCGGCAGAACAAACACACCGCTCGAATCCATGGTGCACAACTACGAGGCCGGCGGAAGCAACGCTGGTGGCGAGCGCTCCCACCAGTTCACACTCGATGAGGCACTGCTCTACCGGCACCACATCCCGGTGCCGATGGAGTACCGCCTGCCGCACGACTGGCAACTGTCCACTGGCGGCTACACGGTGCCGCTGGCTCCTCCGGATGGACCATAGTTGTGCTCGCTCATCAAGGAGTGGAGAGCGTAGATGATGCCAGAGCAGCGACGCTCCCGGAGTGGGCACCGACGAGCCCAGAGTGGCGCCGCGTGTTCCAGCAGGAGTGCGACGTCGAGGTCGCCAGGTCCACTGGCCCTGACACCGGGCGGTTCAACCGCACAGGCCGCCGGAGCTGGTAGTTCGGTCACGACGTCCACAGAACGCTCACGTCGTACGACTACCGCCAGTAGAGGCACGGAAACCTACCTCGCTGGCCGCTGTACTTCCCGCAAGCACAGCGCATGGCGGCACCGCCTGCGCGCGCACCGACACGGGCACGCGGGCGCCTCGAACTACGCCGCCCCAAGGAGGAAGACATGCACCCGTCGTCGCCGTCAGCGAAAAAGTGGTGGGAAATGGAGCTATAGGCGTAGGTACCATGGCCCCGACGACCTGGAGGACGCGCTGGGTAGCACAAGCTCGTTAGACGCTCCATCGACTAGGACTACCGGCATGTGCGGGAGGCGAAGCTCTGGTCCGCCAAGGACTCCGGCAACTTCGCTTACCTCGCCGCAGCAACTCCTTCTCCACCACCGGCACCAAAAGAGGGGGATGACTAGGAGTTCTCTGACGATGACAGCGGCGGCGACAGTGCAGAAAGCGGCGACAACAACGCCTTCAGCTGCCGTTAGTTCAATTTTTGTATTCGCCGAAATATGCCGTCATTTGTTTTTTTCGAATTTCACTTCTGTTAGGGTCTCTATTTGAGGTGCGGCGGTGTAGGAAACCTTCCCTAAATAGAGGAAGGCGTGCCTGCGGCCCCGGTAGGGCACTGCCGGTGCCTACATGGGGCCGTCGGTGAAGATGCTCTTAGCCAACAATTCGGTTGGCATTGAAAATTTGTAATATGGAAATCAGCACATCAAATTCTGAATTCAACTCCATTCTGCTGCTGTGATTTTCTACATAGAAACAAAGAAATAATACGTGGGCAAAATAAATGAATTCAGCCACATTAATACTGTTTACACCACAAAATAACTTCCTAGACTGTTCACTCTCTTGACTCTCGAGTCTCGACTCTCGAGCATGGTTGACCACTTGACCTAAACCGGGCAAGGAGAAGCACCCAATTCTGAAAATCCTAGTTGCATCGAAGCATAATAAGATATATATAGTATCTATAAGGTTTATCCCCACTAAATACATTTAATGTTTGCAAGCTGAAGTTTGGTGCAACCACATCACCTCGATTGTTCTCATCCATCGGATTTCAAATGTGTGGTCTCTGTTAGCCTCTATTGCTAAAAGATGCAACCCACGCTATCTCCTTTGTGTTAAGACCACGTCATCTCTATATTAGCAGACAATTTGCTCAAGCCGGTGTGTATTCAGTAACCAACCCACTGAAGATTTACTTAACCACGCGTCGAGGTTCCCTTCATATTCATCCCATCTACTTAACCGAGATCAGGGCCGAGCATCAGCTGCTGCGCTAGATCTTTTTCCCATTCCACGCTCTCCTCCAGCACCTATATGCGTCTGCGCACGCTCCCTGTCCCACGGGTGAGTGTGGTCTACCAGCTAGCATATGAGGGCGCTGATCGTCAGAAGGATTGCTATGGCCGTGTATAGCGGCTAAGCAAGTTCCGTGGCCTTCACCCAGTCTTGGTGTTGTTGCCGCCGTACGCCAGCCTGAACCCATGCAGGAGCAGAGGAGCTGCGACATGAAGCCCAGGTGGTGACAGCCTCAAGATCGAAGGGAGAAGAATACATGCCAAAGGGAGAAGGTGAAGGCACAGCAACTGAGATGAATATAACTCCATGAACCAGTGTCGCGGCGACTATCAATCTGGTGAGAGGTCCGATCCCTCGGCCCCTGTCATTTGCTTAACTTGCATCAATCTCCCCATCCTCTGCGATTTTAGTAAAAGAAAAAGATAGTCTGTCAATGAATCGTGACTAAAAGTGCTAGATTGGGAGTGTCGCAACACATAGCTGCATGATCAGAACATTATTTATTTATTTTTATTCCATATGGAATGCCAACATAAAGTTTGCCAAAATGGCAGGCTAGCTTACTTTCCCAAGAACAGCCAATAAGTAGCATGCTTCTGAAAATAGATTGTAATAGTTTCTCTAATCGCGGTTGTTATTTCCCATTTGCAGATTAGTGGGGAAAAGTTTGAAACGCGAAAATAGTAACGTGATGTGATTCATTAAAAAGTTGTGGAATGAAAGTGACAAGAAGCAGATCAAATCAAGAGCTTTGAGTATCGGACTTTTGCCTTCCTCACGTACTGTTCTGTAAAAAAAATACTACGGATATATGTGACTGGGAAAAGGTTAGGCAAAATGTATGCCACAGATAGTTTTCCAATCATACTTCAAGGTGTGGATCCCATTCTATAATCATGTGAATCACTTCAAATAGATAACCGCTGGAGTGAGTCAAAATTATTCGTAGCGATGATATATTTGCATGACTGTGTATCTGTAGAATATAGTGCTACCACTTTCCGCCGCAACGCACGGGGAGTAGTTATAATATAACATGTTATTACAACCATTCTACTTCTCTATTGGTTGTAGTAACATCTTTTTTTTCCAAACGATCTATTGGATCGGATTTCATTACCCAAGGATAACAAAAATAGAGGTTTAAAACATGCCTCGGCATGTTTCACAGCACCACAACACCACTACTGAAACTATTACAGAAAAAACCGCCGCGTAATGCTAGCGAAGTTCAGAAAGAGGAGTTTCATATCACAGGGCCAAACAAAACAACACAAACAACCGACATAGGTAAAAGCTTTATCTTAAAGTGACATGAACTGACAAGGACCACCATGAAACATCTTGATATCTTGCCAGCATCCACTGGGAGGAAGGGGAGGAGAACGGAGGAAATCATTCCTGTTCTTCCAGCTCCATATCATTAGCTGCAACCTCCACATTGGTATCCCTGATCTGAAGAGGACGCTGTGTTTGTCCAGAGCCACCAGGAGCAGTAGGAGAACCCAGATTTGTTGCACTAGCAAGCCGCAGCGCCCGCGTGTAAGTCCTCAGCATCCTTCTCTCCATGTAGACCTACCCAGTATTTCATAAAGACAGTAGAGTAGCTGATTAGCTCCAAAGGACTATTGATCAACTTATGCTCAAAGCAGGCACGATTTCTAAGTTTCCAAATGGCCCAGTAAATTGCAGCCAACCCCGCAATCTGCGTGTTTCCAGGTAAGAATTGGGGGAACCACCAGAAAAATTGAGTGAAGGATCCAGTTCTGGATTGAGCACCAATCATTCTACCCACAATGCTCCAAACAAATTTGGCAGCTGGACAGGAAAAGAACAGACGAGGAACAGATTCAACACCATTACAAAATTGACAAGTGGCACTCCCTTGCCAATTCCTCTTTAACAGATTATCTTTTGTACCAATGGCATTGTACGAGATCATCCACAGCCAAATTTTGATTTCTAAAGGAATTTACTTTTCTAGAGATGTTTAAAGGTTCTGCCCAAACCTGCACCACAAAGATGATTATAAGCAGATTTGACTGTGGACTTCCCTCCTTTTGTCATTTCTAGACAGGTTTATCCTGTTCAGCTGCGAGGACAGTTTGAGACATTATTTGGTGTAGACCATGGATTTGACAAGCAAGGTCAAGAGTCATCCATCTTCTGAAGGAAAAATTCCAATGCATATCAGCAGCCTCAGCCACAGACACATTTTGCTCAATACATATATCATATATCCCTGGGAATCTATCTTTCAAAGGAATCTGGTCACACCAAGAATCACACCAAAAGCTTGTGTCTCTTCCATCCCCCACCTTCATCCTTCTGCCACACAAATAAATCATTTTAACATGTAACATATCAGTCCACAGGTGAATCCCCAGGTTTCTTTTTTGTATAAAACACTCCACCATGTCTCATATACTTTTGCCTCATAAAATTCTGCAAGGGCCTGTACCGTTCTCCAATTTCTACCACCACTTACACATCAAACTGACATTGAATTTGTGCAAATTCTTAATACCCAGACCATCCTTTTTCTTGGATTTACAAATCCAATTCCATCTCACAAAATGATACTTCCTCTTATCAGCACTCCCAGACCAAAAGAAAGATCTGATGGGCTTATCCATTTGTTCTATATTAGATTTATGAAGCAATCTCATAGACATCTGGTACACAGCAACACTTGACAGGCAAGCATTAATCTTAACCACCCTCCCACCAATAGACATAGTATTTCCCATCCAGCCACCCATTTTTTTCTTTGTTTTCTCCCCTAGAAAGCTCATTTCAGTAGTATTTCTTGCACATACTGGAGTGCCTAGATATTTAATAGGCCAACTCCCTTGCTGACAATTAAACAAGGAGGCAAAATTATGTGCTTTAGCATCATCCTCTAGAATCATCATAACCTCACTCTTCTCAAAATTAATTTTCAACCCAGATATGGACTAAAAAATATACAGAATTAGTTTCAAGTTCAAAACTTGTTCCTCACTATCTTGAATGAGGAGGATAGTGTCATCAGCATACTGGAGTATAGCAATACCATTTTCCACTAAGTTACTAGCCAAACCCGTGATTAAACCATTTTTCTGTGCCAAAGACACCATCTTGGAGAGGCTATTTGCAGCCATATTTAAAAGGAAAGGGGCAAAGGGGTCACCTTGCCTGACACCCTTGTAACTAGCAAAGTAAGGGCCAATTTTATCATTCACTTTCACACTCAGAGTGCCAGTAGTCACTACATTCTTCATCCAAATCAGCCAGCTGGCACTGAAACCCTTCTAGGAGCAACAATCAAACAGGAAGTTCCAATTAACTTTATCATATGTTTTTTCAAAGTCATTTTTTAACACCACACCCTGCTGTTTCCAAAATTTACTCTCTCTTAGGACTTCGTGGAGCAGCATAACTCCATCTGTAATGTATCTCCCTTTGATGAAAGCAGTTTGACACTGAGCCAACAATTTTTCCATAACTGGAGCAGCCCTGACAGTGAGTGTTTTGGTGAAGATTTTAAACAGAACTTGCAGCAAATAGATGGGTCTAAACTTTTGAATTCTGTTAGCATCATTCCCTTTTGGAATCAGAATAATAATCCCATAATTAATTCTAGCCAGGTCAATCTTATGTTCATACAAATCATCAAACACAACCATTATATCAAACTTGACTAACTCCCAGCATGCTTGGTAGAATTTAATGGGAATCCCATCAGGACCAGCTGCCTTATTTTTTTCCATCTGGTCTACAACATTTTTGACTTCTTCCATTGCAAATCTTCTGCCTAGATTTTCTCTATGAGAGTCATTCAACTTCTCATCAATGCTCCAAACATTTTCATCTAATCTAACACCTCTGTTCTCCACAGGGCCAAAAAGGTTTCTGTAAAAATCTGTAGTATGATGTAGCAAATCTTCATCACCTTGTATCAGAGACTCTTCATTTTTCAGAGAGAAAATAGTTGATTTTCTTTTACAACCATTAGCTAGTCAAATAAGCTGTATTGCAGTCCCCTTGCAGCAAGCAATTATCTCTTGCTCTTTGTCTCCAGAACTTTTCCTCTTTGTCAAGAATATCAAGTAATTCTTGTTGTAATTCTTGCTATAACAGAAGCAGAGGAGACTGCTCCTCCATACTTTCCAGCTCAGCCAAAATTTTCGAAATATCACCTTTTCTCTTTTTATTTTTCCCTCTCAAGTTACAGCCCCAGCCTTTCAAACTGTTCTTCACATTCTTCAATTTTTTCTGCAATCTATCAAGACTGGTATTTGCCCTAACCCTCTGATGCCAAGCCCTATCAACCCTAGCAAGGAAATCTTCTTCTTTTATCCAACTTTTTTCAAATCTGAAAACATTTTTCTTCTTGGGTTTGTAGTAACATCTTATATAATGAGATGGAGAGAGTATAAGATAAGAACAATGTCATCTTGTCCAAACTCCAAATCAATGACAGTTAGCACAGAGACATCACAGAAATGCTTCAGAATGAAACGATCATTTCTGAACATCAACATTAGGAACAAAATAGCTACAGCATCATATACTTGAGTAACAACATAGGATATAACCTGCTAAGATTTATCACCGCTCTCAGTAAATTGGCATGCTTCAAAATGGAATGGTCATTCCAGAACATCAATATTGAAAATTTGCAATATGGAACATCATATTCTTGAGTAACAACGGCGGATATAACCTTCTAGTGAGCCCGCTATAAGAGTTTATTTAGCTGCTTCCACCAAGATTAATCACCGCTTTCACTAAATTGGCAAACCTTATTCATGGACCATGTTTTCCGTAAGACACATCAACGTTTAGGACATGAGATCTTCAAAACTGTTTAATGGTTTGGTTTCCTAGTCTAATTCAAGTATTCAACTTACGGCACCAGCCATCAGCAGACTGAAAAAAGAGTTTCTATGATTTTACGTCAGATTTGAATTCAAGCAAAAAGAGTTTTTACATCCACAAGAGGCATAACATGTCTTCTAAAAGTGCTGACCAAGTCTGACTTTTCATAGTGTTCCTAACCAAGTAAATACAATCTTCAGTGGAAATCACAAAGTTCTGGCAGCTCAACTCATATCGTTGCATGCACCTAAGTCACAAATTATTGCTCTGATGTTCCAAACTATGCCCACACCAGAGAGACCGCAAAGGAATGCGCTTTTTAGATAGCACAGTGGCTTACATGTGTCTTGTGTTCTAAACTGCTTGCACCAACCCAGCAACTATCTACTGCGGAATATATTGGATGGAAAAAAGTGATGGTCGCCATCTCAGTACAAAAAGAAATGAAAGGGATCTGCGAACATGGAAAGCTTAAAGTCACCACAAAAGTGGGGCACGCCTGTTTAGGAGGAAATGGTCATCAATCATCAAACATTAGAAGAAAGCAGACAGCTCTCACAAGCCTAGCAGAACGCTACATGGAAAGCATGTCCAAAAGCAAGATGCTTCCCAATCTACCAGCACAAAAAGAGCTTCTCATTCCACAATATTCAGTGGTCTTGCAAGTATCATGTGTTATATTCCTAGTCATATCACTTACGAAACTATGACTCGTGTATGCGATGAATGGAGATGGTTCTTCTTAAACTTGAATAGAAGGTGCAACTGCTTTATCCATCAAGATTTTGAATACAACATAAGAGTAAATGGTTAGGCTGGGAATTTCTGTACATGAAGTGACCAGACTAGGATTATGATCAATGCGGTGCTGTTATCAAATATGAACTGAAACTGGCACAGTTTCCTACCAATATCTCAATGAATTGAATAGATAGATCAGGGTGGTGTACAAGAAGAAACAGGCAAAGGAATAGAGAACTACCTATGTTTTTCATCTAACCAACAAACTAAACTCACCGGCCTTTTTTGCGGGATCTCAAAGGGAAACCCCCAGGAGGCGATGGCGAGAACTCAACTGGGAGATGTGGTGGTTCACCCTCACCAGAGAGCATTTCAAGCACCTCCTCGCTTGATGGGCGCCGAGCTGGCGACCTCTGGATACAGAGGAGTGCAACAGTAATGCATAGCAGCGCCTGGTCACGGTTAACATCCAGGAGCGCAGAGTCCACAAGATCAAGCAAGCGGCCAACGTGAGCAAGATGTCTTGCCCACGAAATGAGGCTCGCCTTCTCAAACTCTGACATGGGTGAGGCTGTCACCTGGAGCGGGCGGCGTCCAGAGATCAGAACTAGCAACAGAACACCGAAGCTGTAAATGTCGCACTTCTCCGATAGCGGCCCGCCGCCGCCGTACTCAGGAGCCACATAGCAGACGGTGCCGCGCATGCTCGGTGTGCTGCTCACAGCTCCGCCACTCTTGGGCACAAATTCTGTACTAGCCCAATCCCTGCTACTCCTCCTCACACCGTCAATCCACCAATCAATGCCGCCACTGCCATTGCCATTGCCAT
This sequence comes from Lolium perenne, assembly GCF_019359855.2. Taxonomy (NCBI): domain Eukaryota; kingdom Viridiplantae; phylum Streptophyta; class Magnoliopsida; order Poales; family Poaceae; genus Lolium; species Lolium perenne. The sequence continues at coordinate 317,304,204 of NC_067247.2, forward strand.
TGTTGCTCCTCCGGCTCCAGCTTTTCATCATCCTCCACCTCGACTGCCCCTTCTCCTCAGCATCGCAATCCCTCTCCCACCACTGCATGCCAGCGATCGCACCAGCATCGCTCTTCGACTTAGCGAGCGCCCGCCGCTTCTGCTTCTTGGTGAGCTCCTCGGCGTACTCCTCGCGCCACCACTCCCGCGCCCTGCGCTTCGGCTTCCTCTTCTCCGCTGAGGCTGTTGTATTGGTGGTTGTGGAAGCTCCCGCAATCCAATCAGTCTTGGGTCTCTCCTTCTTGATCTCGGACCTTATCCATTCCATCACATAGTCCTTCACACCACTGCCGCTGCCGCTGCCGTTATCCTGACGCCACCACCAGTCACTAGTCCTAGCTGCTCCGGACGCTGCAGCACCTCCAGCATTGCAGCTTCGTCCAGTAAACCCACTGCCAACGCTAGTCTTGTCACACCCGGAAGCCGACGCGGCCTCTGCAAGCGAGGCCGTGGCGAGCCCCTCATCATCCTCGGCCGACTTGGTGGCACCATCATTCACTGCAACGGTAGTGGTGCTCTCGGCAGCGACTGATACATCATCGTGGCCTGGAATTCCAATGACGACCCCACTGTCCCCAAGCGCACCCCCGCTATGTAGCTCACCGTTTTCTTCTTCTTCAGACTTGATCCGCGCGAGCCCGAAATCGGAGAGGCGAGCGCGGAGGTGGGCATCGAGCAGCACGTTGCTGGGCTTGACGTCGCCGTGGACGACCGGCGGGTGCGCGACGAAATGGAGGTAGTGGAGCGCGGCGGCGACGTCCCGGGCGACGGCGAGGCGGCGCGGCCAGCGGGCGACGAGGTCGGGGCAGGTCCTCGCCCCCAGCAGCGCGTCCTGCAGGGAGCCGTTGGGCATGAGGTGGTAGACGAGCATCATCCGGCGGCGGCGGGGGTGGGCCGAGGCGGAGAGGGAGTAGGCGAAGGGGAGGAGGATGTGGGGCGTGGCGACGGAGAGGTGGGAGGCGAGGGCGAGCTCGTTGTGGAACTCGCGCTCGCCCTGGAGCGACCCCGCGGCGTCCATGGCCTTGACGGCCACGGGCTGGCCCGAAATGGGTAGCGCGCCGCGGAAGACCGGGCCGAACCCGCCCTGCCCCAGCTTGCTCCCCGCCGCGAAGTTGCTTGTGGCGCGCCGCAGCTGCTGGTAGGAGAGCCTACGTAGGGCCGGCGCGGGGTGCGTGGTTGGGGCCGCCGGGGCACGCTTCCGGCCCCGCCGCAGCCAGACGAAGAGCGCGAAGGCGACCAGGATAAGCGCCGCCGCGCCGGCCGAGGCCGTGGCGGAGGCTACCGCGGAGGGCGGGAGGTGGTGGCGGGCGTGGGATGGGAGGTGGGAGAAGACGGCGGATGCCGGAGGCGGGGAGGCATCGGGCGGCGGGGGCTGGCGCGAGGGCATGAGCGGAGGACAAGCGCGGCAGTGGAGTGGAGGGGAGGGGAGTGAGCCGAAAAGTGAGTTGGCTTTTCGCCATTTCTGAGATGCGAGCGTGTATGTATCATCTATCAACTCTAATCTAATCTGCGGCAGTTGCAGTGAGGAAGGAGGATCCAATGCCGCTGGCATGTGGGGCCAAGAGAAGGCACGTGCCGATCTGGAGATATGGAAGGCGTGGGCAGTTGTGACTTGTGAGATTATGGAGGGGAGAAAGGGTAGGGGTCAAACTGCCCTACGTCAAAGGGTCAACGTAGGCCTGGCCACACGATGTGGTCAAGAGCGATCAAGATTTGCTGCGGCGGTTAGATTAGGGCATCTCCAACTAGAGCACGTAAACACTAACCACTTAACCACATTGTGACCTTGTTATCACCAGAATTTGACCGAGTCAGAGGTGGGCCGTGATCAAGATGAAGTTAAAGAATTTATACATGGAAGAAATACGTGAATCGGCCTTATGTACCAAGTTGGGCGAATTGCCCGTGTATCTGTAACATATTAGGATACGTGTCGGTTAGTTAGAGTTTTACCCGTGCACGGTTAGGTGCACGCCTAAATTAGAAAGTCCCCTGGACTATAAATATGTATCTAGGGTTTATGGAAGAAACAACAACCAACGTTCAACCAACAAATCAATCTCGGCGCATCGCCAACTCGTTCGTCTCGAGGGTTTCTACCGGTAAGCAACATGCTGCCTAGATCGCATCTTGCGATCTAGGCAGCACAAGCTCCACGTTGTTCATGCGCTGCTCGTACTGAAGCCTTGTTGATGGCGAGCAGTGTAGTTGTCATAGATGTGTTAGGGTTAGCATAGTTCTTCGCGTAACATGCTATCGTAGTGCAACCCTTGCATGTCTAGCCGCCCTCACACCTATCTTAGGTGTGGGGGCGGCACCCCGCTTGATCGTTATTTAGTAGATCTGATCCGTTGCGATTGCTCCTTGTTCTACAAGGATTAGTTTAATATCTGCAATAGTTAGGCCTTACAAAGGGGTGGAGGATCCAGCGGCACGTAGGGTGTCGTTCGCTGGCCCTAAACAGGATGTTCCGGGGATCAACCTTGTGTTGGTTTTTAGGCCTTGTTTAGGATCGGCTTACGATCACCGTGCGTGGCCGCGAGGCCCAACCGTGAGTAGGATGATCCGATTATGCGGTGAAAACCCTAAATCGTCGTAGATCTTATTAGCTTTATCTTGATCAAGCAGGACCACCATATATTCGTGCACCTCGTACGAATCATGGGTGGATCGGCTCCCTGAGCCGATTCACAGGATAACCTGAGAGCCGATCGAGGCTCGTATTTAATGTTTACGTGTATGCCATGCAGGAAACTAAGCGAGGCATCTCCATCACCTCCACGACCAGGTATAGGTCGGGTGGCACGCCTGCATCGGCATCGGACGTGTGACCGGAACGCTTTGCGGGCCGTCGCTCGGAGGGACCTCGGCCCGGCCGCGGCTCTAGGTTGTTCCGGCTCTACGGTGTTGCCCGTCGCTGCCCGCCGGTGGGTTTACGACGACAACACATTACGGCACGCCCGGTGGGACAAGCTTCTACATCAACCACATCGCCATCTACATCCGAGATGGCGGACGGCACGCCGCGATCACGTACGAGGATCGACGGACGAGCTCAAGAAGAAGTATGACGAGATCAAAGTCATCCTCGAAGCCGACCTCATCGGCTCTTTCCACGAACCCGTTCACATGGCATCGAGGTGGAAGGGGTTCTCGCCTAATGGTGCCTTTGGATGGGATAGACCTCTCTGCCCCGTCGGAAGAACGCACCGGGTCCTGCGGCGGAGATCAACTACTTGGTGGCTCACTCGCTACACCGCCACTGCGAGAACCTGGTCAACACGTTGGAGCGTGTCGCTCTTCGTGTGATCCAGAGATCATGAGGCACCAGTACTCGCCGTCGGGACCAGCTCTCGGGACGCATCAAGGAGAGTTGCCACTCCAGTCCCGTCCACCGCTGCCATATGCGTTGGCGGCACCAGAGTGTCGGCTACACCGGCATTCGTCGTCTACAAGATCGGTGGTGACCCTAGTGACTACCAGCTCTTGCCCGAGGCGCCTAAGGAGATCCCTCACGGGTACACGTGCACGTATGTGCCGGATTGTGGTAATCGGGCACTCACAAACCAGGCCACCGCATCGGGGACTTCGGGAAAACGGGGAGGGACGTCGGCGACGAGCTTGAGAAGCGAGACGTGGCTAACTAAGTACGCCACCCCGACGAACCTCGAGGAGCTCAGCTCCTGCAGTTGGCTCGAGAGCTGGAAAAGCAAACATGGCTGGCTAAGTACGCCACCGGCGAATCTTGAGAACTCGACTCTGCGGCCAAGACGGTGGATCGGATCAGTACCATGCGAGAGACCGGTTCGGCATGGTGCCGAAAGAAGGGCCATCGGCTATTCCAAGCCGTACCCCGACGACTACGAGATGATCCCGCTACCACCTAAATATCGGCTCCCGACTTCTCCAAATTCGGTGGATCGGATGGTTCCAGCTCCATCGAGCACGTGGGCCGATATTTGGCGCAACTAGGACCGGCCGGTGTCGGATCAACTACGCGTGAGGCTCTTCTCACGGTCCCTCACGGGATCGGCTTTCGGATGGTACACCTCTTTGCCACCGAGACTCCATCCGGACTTGGAAGCGATTGGAAGAGCAGTTCCATATGCGGTACCATTCGGAGGCTTCCGAGTGCGGCATTGCCGATCTAGCACAACTACGTCGAAGCGCGGAGAAGCTGTGACGAGAATACATCCAGCGCTTCAGGAATCTTAGGAACCGATGTTAGTCGGTTCGTATAACTGAAAAGAAGCGATCGAGTTGGCGTAGCAGGCCTTGCAACACAGCTCAAGGACATGGCCTCCCAAGCAGATTATCCCTCACCGGCGCACATGGTTCAGAAACTATCGGCATATGAACAGCGCCACCCGGACTGTACCAAGACAAGTTCAAGCGTGCGGTAGTCTGGTCGATGCGAGAGGAAGACGAAGTTCTGCGGGAGACCAAGAGGTAGCGATGGTGAATGGACTCGGGGAGGAACCCCCGTATCCTGCAAATGGGTAAAGCCACCAGGCCCGCCCAGGGGATTTGATTTTGACGTGACCAACACTGAGCAAATCTTCGACCTCCTGCTCAAGGAGAAACAGTTGACGATTCCGGAAGGTCTCAAATTCCCCACGGTGCAAGAGCTGAACGGAAAGCCATACTGCAAATGGCACAACTTGCTCTCCCATGCCACCAACGACTGCAGGGTATGGCGTCAGCACATCCAAGCGGCGATAGAAAAAGGGCGTCTAATTTTCAACCAATACGCCATGAAGGTCGACACCCAGCCCTTCCCCACCGTTAACATGGTAGAGTGCACTTACCCTGAATGTTGCCAGCCAGGATCCTCGTTCAGCATCAACATGGTAGGACCTGGGAACCACTCTGGCAAAGATGGAGACGAGGGCAGCTGCTCTCATAGCAAGGACACAGAAGAGGCCGCTCCACGCGATCGGCTCCGTCATGATGGCAAGCGCTACGTCACAGAGGGAGAAGTGAAGAACATGAGATATCAAAGACCCCTCTCTGATCACCTCCTCAACAAGTATGTGAGTCAGTATGACCAACGCCGACGATCCAGCGATGATGATGAGAGAGATCGTCTGGCTAGAGAAGCCGAGAAGACATCGTCGGCACGATCACGATGAGGAGGAGCACGAGCGCTGTGCCACGGAAAAATCAAGGGAGCAAGACGACAACGACAGAGCTTGGGACTGCCCCTTCTTGAGACAACTTTCTGGGATTCAGGAATGAGCCGATTGCCCACAATCGGCAATTGCCCAGAATGCAACAAGAAGAAGAAGGAGGCAGCCAACGTGTCTGTGTTCAAGCGCTTAGGGCCTCTCCCGCCACAAAGCAAACGCGCTGAGTCCCCTCGCTGGGCAGATCTCGAGGATTCAGAAGACGAGGGACAAGAAGAGGAAGAAGACAGGTACCACCGGCCAAGGTGGTGGCCTGATGGACTCAGCCGTTCACAAAAGCGCAGGGTTCAGCGATTGCGCGGCCTGGAGGAAGCCGAAAGGTTATACTTGCATACGTTAAGAAAGGCACGACCTGATCTGGCTGCGAAAGTTCAGCGAACCCTGGACGAAGGGGGTCGTCCACGGAAAATGGAGTGGCGCCCCAAGCAAAGGAAAGCCGATGATGAAACATCGGCTGGCACAAACATGGTGTTCATCCTCCCTTCGGAGTTCAGTGCTCCAGGATTAGACGAGGCACCTGTTGCACAACTTGACTGCGGCCCGAGGCCGGTTATCTTTGAGAAGCCACGAGAAAGAAGCTACAGACATCTGAAGGCCTTGTATTTGCGAGGTTATATCGATGGGAGGCCTGTAAATAAGATGCTGGTGGACACCGGAGCGGCAGTCAACATCATGCCGTACTCTATGCTACGTCGGCTGGGACGCTCTAGCTCAGATCTAATCAAGACCAACGTGACATTGAGCGATTTCAACGGCTGGCATGAATGCATGGGAAGCAGCAGGCCAAGAACCCCTCTCAGGTATCAATTTGGACGACTGCGAGCGCATCGACGTGACGAAGGGGAGGGTTAAGCTGGTTTTATCCACTGGCCTGACCATGTAGCTGAAGCAACGCAATGAGCAAACGCGGCGAGGCTGATCCTTGTGATCGGCCCCAAAAATTGTGAAGGAGCATTACAGAACCTTCAGCCAGCGCTCCAATCAATATGGAGGCCGATTCCAGCAATCGGCCAAAATTATCCTAATCACATGTTCTGCCTGTATGCAACGTCAATCTACTGGGCAGCGGCCACATCGGCAGATGAAAGTCAGCACGAATCCTCGCGGAGCCGACGTGCAAGTGCAATGCCCTAGCTAACCATAAAAGCCGATATCTGCAGTCACCTGGCAGATTCGGCTCGGGGGGCATATAGTCAGATAGACATGCATGTGAAGCAAACATGTGTACAATGAAACATTAGGGGCCGATTAGAGAGAAATCGGCCAGTAAATTTTTTTTTTTCGATTTTCACCAAGGGGATCTCCACCAAGTCTAGCTCAGCTATCGAGGATTTCCAACCTTTGATACTAGTTTAGCCGTGTTGACAGAAGGGATATATCGGCTTTCTAAAGGAGAAAGGTGATCGGCTTTGGCGCATCTTCTCTGACATTCTCGCCTCGAGTAAGGCTCGGGGGGCAGCAGGCCTGGTGGATACTCTGTTTAAGAGCCGATGGGGGTACCATCGGCTGGTCTTTCATCGCCACCTTCTTCACAAATGATGAGTATTAAAGAAGACCATTAGGTTTGGTTGGAAGAATTCAAAGACCTCCCTGAAGGATCTATATTGTCCACCAGATTTCAGGATCATCGGTTGAAGAATGGAAGGGCGAATTTTTAAAGGACTGATGCATTGCTATCGGCTCATTACGCATTGGCAAAGGGGACAAATCGGCAAGGTCAGTAGAAGAGGAAATCGGCTAAATTGAACTCAAAGGAAATCGGCAAGATCAAATTGGGGAAAATTTCTTCATTGATAGATTTCTTACATAAAGAGCTGATTGCTCTCAAAAGGAGGTACTAGGGGATACATTGCCCCATCTACTACTACTGGTCCTATGCTAGAGGTCCTATCTACGGGCCGTCGCTGCCCTCGTCGTCGCCGTCGTCGCCGCTGTCGGCGCTGCTCCCGGCGGGCTCGTCGTCGCTCCAATGGCCGCCGACCGGGCCTTCATCGTCCTCGTCCTCTTCGTCAGCGTCGTCGTCGTCACTGTCGAAGTCGCTGAGGTTCCCCGGCTGACAAGGGATTAACTTGTCAATGCCTATGGATTGTAGGCTAGGGTTTAGTTAGAAGTAGAGGGTAAGTAGATCTCGAAGGTTTCAGCCGAAAAGTACTCGACGATTGTGAAAACTAGGGTTTGCAGACAATGATTCGGTTGATTCTTTGTCCCTCGACTCCCCCTTATATATGAGGTGAAGCCGAGGGATTCGTGCCATACAAGTTTACAGAGTCCGGGACGGTTTCTAACTCATCCCGCCAGATTACAAACAACACTTCCTATTACAACTCTATCTTTCCTTAGTAAATCTTGGACTCCCGAATCTTCTTATTCTTCGGGTATTGGGCCTCCAGTAAACCCCGGGTACCATCTTCGGCAGGCCCATTTGGGATGCCTATGTCAGTAGCCCCCGAGATTTTGCTTGAATCGTAGAGTCAGGGAAAATCTCCATTGTTTATTTTTACTCGAAAGCTTTAACCTTTTATATTTCTTCACATAAAATTCTATATTGTACAGGGATATCGGTAATTGGGGCTAGTTCATACGACGGATCAGGTACTAGTTAACTGCTCTAGTGGCAATCCGCAAAAACCTACTTCAAAATCACGTCCCCGGACATGATCTCGGGATACTGGTGTAAACGTCGACAGGTGCCGCTTAAGGTCTTACCATTCTGTCGAGTCCCAGTCAAATTTATCGGGTACCTAACGCGTCCGTTAGGATTTTTCTTCGTATCTGGTGATACGGATAAAAGTGTAGCGCAGTCTTTGGCGATGCCACGCCCAGCAGAACGGATCTGGGGTCTTACCTTCGCAAATTTGCGGCATTCAGAAATTGATCGCAACTTCGGCGTTACGAGAATATATTGTCGAGTGCTTTTCCGCTGTTGGAATGGCACATTTTATCGAGTCATATATGACTTATATTGTTCTCCCGATGGGAGTATATGTAGAGTTAATTATAACTCGAAATATACTCTCTTGTTTTTCTATTTTTGTTAATTTCATCGGGCACGCGAACAGCGTTCCCGATGGGAGTAGCCCCCGAGGCTACAACCAAGAACTTGTGCTTGGTTGTAGGCTCAACATTTTAGTCCACCTTGTCGCTATATTTTCATTACTTCCCAATATGATCTCTTTCTTCTTCTCTCTTTTTTTTATCTCTCGGGTGCGCGAACAGCGTTCTCGATGGGAGTAGCCCCCGAGGCTACAGCCAAGGACTTGTGCTTGGTTGTAGGCTCCCGCAATTTCTATATTTATCATACTCGAAAATTTACTTTTTTCTGAAGTAGCCCCCGAGCATTTGGGCAAAAACTTGTATTTGACCAAAGGTTCCCGAGGTATTGAATAATTCTTTCTGTCGCCATTTTTCTTGTCGACATACTTCCCTTAATCAAATTTACTTCATCCTCCTCGAATAGTCGTGATTTTTCTGCCCTGTGGGTCCATTGCTTCGACTACGTTGACACGTCGTGCAAGTAGTGGACACACGTCCTCCGCTTTTCCTGGCGCACGTACGGTAACGCCTATTTCAGTAAAAATACTCTTTTGCCCTTGTGTCTAGAAGATCCATCCTCACCACACGATTTCTTCATCCAACGGCACACTGCTTCACCCGAATCTTATATAAACCCTTCTTCAACCTTCGTTCATCCCCTCGCTTGCGCCGCTCACCTGTTCCTCTTCGCAAAACTTCCCCTGCGCCCAACTCTCTCCAATCTTCCGTACGCACATACATTGCTCTGCCCACTGCCGTTGATGCCACCGCGCACGCGTCTGACTCGCCACAGCACGCCGGAATCCAAGATGGCCGCCGAGGATCTTGAGTGGGAGAGATCCAAAATCTCCAATCAAGACATCAACACGCTGAAGAGGCTCGGCCTCATGACGAAGGAGAACGCCATCCGCTTTCCTAGCGAAGAAAGCTACCCCAAGCCTCCAATGGAGTATCGGGTTAGTTTTGTTGATCATCTGATCCGCGGCCTTTCAACCCCAATCCACGATTTCCTCCGCGGCCTTCTTTTTGTTTATGGGATTCAACTGCACCAGTTGACTCCCAATTCCATCCTTCACATTTCTATTTTTATCACACTTTGCGAATGCTTCCTCGGAATCACTCCCAATTGGGCTACGTGGAAGCGCATTTTCTGCCTCCGCCGTAATGGCTCCCACAACGTCACTTATAACATAGGTGGCGTTGTTATCTGTGTTCGGACTGATGTCGATTATTTCGACGTCAAGTTTCCTGATTCTGTCCAAGGATGGCGCAAAAAGTGGCTCTACATCCACGAAGAAAGCGCCAATTCTGTGGAGCACAACATAGTTCCTTTCGACGGAAGTGCCAAGATTCAGCGTCGCCGTTCCTGGGATGCCGAAGCTTCTGAAGAAGAGAAAAAAGCGACGAGGCGCTCATGGCTCGTATCCGTCATCTTCAAAACACTCGAGGCAAAGAGCTATCTGGTGTTCAAATTACGCCTACTTCCTTAGGATTAGAGTGCAGCCTCTTCGGGCTCGCAAAAATCCCCTTTGGACGTATTCGGTGAAAATGACGCCAACAGAATCTCCGGTGATCTTTACGTAAAGGACTTGGAAAAATTGGTTCGAAGAATTTCTCGATTAGGCAAGAAGGATCCTATTCCCTCCTCTGTCGAGTGGAACCATACGGTGCTTCCAATCCTCTTCCCGAGGTATTTTGTCTTCTCGAAGTTTTATCTTGTTTTGAACTGTTCCTCGTATCTTATTTGCGGTGGTATCTCACTTATTCTCTTTTGTCACTATTTCTTTGTAGAATCATCCTACTATGGCCTCCCTTCCTCCTCTTCCTGAGGATGGAGAGGTCGAAGAAAGAGCCGTTGTCGATGATGTCAACCAGGAGACCCCCTCTTTTGTGAATGAACCCATGATTCTCGAAAATCTGCGGGATCTACTGAGAAGGATGCTGCCTCTGAAGATACAACATCAGCGCAATCTCCTCCTCCTGCTGTTTCTCCGAAGAGCAAAAGGAAAAGGAGCAATGCCGAAGATTCCGGGACCTCGAAACCCGAAGAAACTGCTCCTGCACCTCAAAAAGCAACTTATGATCCATACATCGAGAGTATCATCAGCTCGTAGGTTCCTTGCTCTTTTCCTTTTCTATTTGAAGAATTTTATTTTGCCTTGCTTTTTATGCTGCCACTATTTTGTCGCAGTGATGATGAAGAAACACCAACTTTAGATGTGGCTGCTCGAACGAGCACGTCACATACTTTAGTTATTTCAGAAAAACCAGTTGAAGGGGAGGAATCGTCGCCTCCTCAACAAAATGTTAATACATCTACTCCTCCTTCGAGCCCCGTGCCCCTTCACCAAAAAGGGCACGGGTTGAAAAGATTGTTGATCCTGCCCCTCGGTTGGGCGGTTCGTCGACTCTGCTCTTAGATGATGTAAGTTTGTCGGCATCTATATTTTCCTTATTTTGTTTTTTCACACCTTTTCTCTTTTTCATGCCGATGTTTCTTTTGATGTACTTACCTTTGAACAGCCAATGATCAAAGAGCTTCTTCGGATCGGGTCCCAATTTGTTGGGTACCGTGAATATGCCGCCAGAGCCGAAGGTAACGACTTTTATACTTGCTATTTTTCTTTGACTTTCTATTCCTGTTGCTTGTCGCTATTTTTTGATCTTTCTTTTCTTTCTTTTTCATATCTCGACAGAAAAACTTTCAGAGGCTAACGAACGCGCCGACGCACTGGCTCAAAAACTTGAGCAAAGTGAGGCGGCTCGCAAGAAAGCCGAACTCGCTGCTAGCAAAGCCAAGGTCGAAGCTGATGAAGCTAAGGCGAAAGCTGCTGGTGTCGAGGAACTGCAGAAGAAACTTGAGAATGCGACAGCTGCCTTGGATGAGCACAAAGCTGCACAAGCTTCTCGTGACGAAGGAATCCTCAAGCGTTTGAAGTCGCAAAGTCGACGTACTCTGAGTAATATTATCAATCCCTTTTATTTTACTGCACTTCCTGTTTCTTGGTTGTTGGTGATGTCTTGTCTCGTGTGGCAGCCCAAACAAACCAGGATTTTGATCTGGATAATCCTGTCAATGACCCTCTCCTTGATGCACTTTCTCTTCTGGAGTTCCATGGGCGCGAAATTCGTGAAGGCGTGGCCAATGCCAGTGCAAGTTTGTCGGCGTTGTTCCCCTACTTCTTCCCAAAGAAAGAGGAACCTTCGACTTTCCTTGCCCTTGCCAAGCTTTTCAATTCGTCGGAAGACACGGGATTGAAGATGCGTCGGAGAATATGAAGGTTCTTTGTCGAAATCTTGTTGCCCTGGTTGCTGACAGCCAACAGACGCTTGATTGGATGAAGGTTGGCGACACCAGCCAGATAGAACATTCGAGATGGAGGTCGCTGATCAAGGCAGCCAAGCCCAACACGAAGAAGATCTTGGCGTATCTGGGGATCAAGCCAGCTTCGACTCCTAGCTCCTCGAGGCCGGAGGTCTAGTTGCATGCCTCTGTTTTTCTTTCTGTTTCTTTTGCTTCTGTCGCCAAAGTAGTCATTTGGCGACACGTACTTTCTTAACTCCACTGTAATGCCCTTGTAATTATTCCAGAGATTAATGAAGACTTCTATCTTTGCTTGTTATTTGATGTTGTCTTGTTTATTTTTGATTGATATTTGATAACTATACTCCATCTTCTGCTCCTTCCAATGTTTCGCCTTCTTCTTCCCGCGCGAGGAAAGCTTTTGGTGATACCGCTCCGTCGACGATACCTTGTCGCAAGAAGCTGGATGAACTTCGGCAACAACTTCGATGCGAAGAAGCAAACACTTGTGATGATGGAGCAATCTCGTAAGTCATCTGAAGCCGAGAAAATTGCTCTTCAACAAGCTCGCGAGGCCGTAGCTGCTAAGGAAATTGCTGCTTCCGAGGCTGAAAAGGCGACTATTCGAGAAAATTTCATGCTCGAATTAATGAATGAAGCCAGTGCAGATATGTCGGGTATGCCTGTTTCATCCGCTGATATCCTTTATCTCGCATACTATTGTTTCTTTGAAGGTTTCCGCTTTTTGTTTTGATAGGTGCCTTTACCGATGCTGCCGCCGAGGAAGAAAGGGTGAATGCTAGGACAACCCTCCTTGTTAATCTCTCCTTGGACCATGGTTCTTTGTTTTGGGCTACCCCGGAAAGGACCCGCCAAATTGTCAGATTTCAAGATCGCGCTTCTCAAACTCGCGATTTCCTCGACTTCTGTACCAAGACCTTGTCCATGGTTTACAACTCCATGTTTCCTCGCAACGTCCAACCAAAAACTCTTCCTGAATTGATGGAAAGGTTCAAGGATGCTCGCAGTATCCATGATTTTGTCAAAGCTCAACTAGTAGCTGGCGCCAGATTTGCTCTTATCATGCTCCAAATCTGCCACTCGAAGCTTGACCTTACCCAGGTTGTCGAGAAGGTTCACCAAAAAGTAAAACGGCGGAGGGTTGGTGTTGACAGGATTAACACGAAGGTTACGCCTATAGCCGAAGAAATGATTGAGGACCTGCTTCGGATGGATGCCGACTTTTTTGCCGATGGCCATTATGCCGATTTTCTTGGTGCTGCTCCTGAGGAAAACAGAGTTACTCTTGATGACATATTGAATCAAGACTAGTTAGTTTCTTCTTGTAGATATTTCTTCTTTGTAATCCATGACTATATTGTAAAGCAATCATTATATTTCTCTGTTTGTTTAGCCCCCGAGTGTTTCGGTGACTCTTTACTATATTTGTATACTTGCGAGGTTTTGAACCAAGGCATTTATATATTTAAGGCGAATATGAGCCCCCAAGCTTTTTATTGAGCACTATTTTGTATTTTTGTTGACTCGCGAGGTATTTGAATACCAAGGCAAGTTTTTTCTTTTGTCGATGAACTATATTGATATTCGTCGGAGCGAAGACTTTGGTCATGTCGATAAAGAAGAAAAGTTATATTGTCACTATCTTTATTATATTGCAGCACCGCGAGCCCGCCTCATTAAAAACCTTCTCCGGCCCCACTCGGTGCCCCGAAAAAGGAAAAGAGTGCGTCTGAAAACTCGCGGGCGTTTCAGTACATTGAAGCTTTACAAAGACTATATTTTTGACTTCTAGGCGTAAAAACGCCTAAGTTGCGCCACGTTCCAGGGGTTTGGCTCCTCCACCCCTGTCTTCTTGTCCTTTATTCTGTATGCTCCTCCTCCAATTACTTCCGTGACAATGTACGGGCCAAGCCATGGTGACTCGAGTTTTTCATGACTTTTTTGCGTGAGCCGAAGAACTAGGTCTCCCACCTGAAAAGATCTTGGCCGCAAACGTCGACTGTGGTAATTCTTCAAGTCCTGTTGATATTTGGTGACCCGAGATAATACTTCATCTCGAGCTTCATCAAGTGCGTCGACGTCGTCTTCTAGCATTCTTCTCGACGTTTCTTCATCATATTCAGCGACACGTGGAGAGTTGTGCTCTATCTCGATTGGTAGTACTGCCTCTGCTCCATGAACCAGGAAAAACGGAGTTTCCTGCGTTGCTGTGTTTGGTGTTGTTCGGATGCTCCACAACACGCTTGGTAGTTCTTCTGGCCAGGTATGTCGAGCTTTTTCCAGTGGTCCTAACAAGCGCTTCTTGATACCATTGCAGATGATGCCATTGGCTTTCTCGACTTGCCCATTGGTTTGAGGATGTGCAACTGACGCAAAGTTCAGCTTAATACCCACCTCTTCGCAATAATCTTTGAATTCATGGGATGTGAAGTTCTTTGCCGTTATGCTGTGACGATGCTGTGGGGCACTCCAAATCTGAAGACGAGGCCTTTTACGAATTTTACTGCGGATGCTCCATCTGGTGAATTTATCGGCTTCGCTTCTATCCACTTTGTAAACTTATCGACAGCTACTAGCATGTACTCCTTTCCTCCTGGCCAAGATTTGTGTAACTTACCCACCATATCAAGTCCCCATTGAGCAAAGGGCCATGACAATGGTATTGGTGCTAGCTCTGCTGCTGGAGAGTGGGGTTTTGCGGCAAACCTTTGACACGCGTCGCAAGTTCTTACTATGTCCTTGGCGTCCTCGATTGCTGTCAACCAGTAGAATCCTGCCCGAAAAACCTTGGCTGCAATAGCTCGACTACTTGCGTGGTGGCCACATATTCCTTCGTGTACATCCTTCAGAATTATTCTTCCTTCTTCGGGTGTGACGCACCTTTGCAAGACGCCCGAAATACTTCGTTTATACAATTCTCCCTTGACCACCGTGAAAGCTTTGGAGCGTCGAATTACTCGCCTTGCTTCAACTGGATCGTCAGGTATTTCTTTCCGAAGGATATATGATATGTACGGCTGCATCCACGGTATCTGTATCATCATGACCAAGTCCTGATCTTCTTCGTCCTCTTGCTTTTCTTTGGCAGCCCCCGAGGGTTTCTTCTCCTTCTTTTTTGACTTTGTTGGCTTAGTGGATCTCTCTGTTATCTCTTCCCAGAATACACCTGGCGGGACTGGAAGGCACTGTGACCCGATGTTTGCAAGAACGTCGGCTTCGTCGTTGCTCAACCTGCTAATATGATTTACTTCGCATCCATCGAATAACTTCTCAAGCTCATTGTATACCTCCTTGTATGCCATCATGCTATCATTGACTGCATCACATTGGTTCATAACTTGCTGAGCCACCAACTGTGAGTCGCCAAAGATTTTTAATCGAGTTGCTCCGCAGGCTTTTGCCATCTTCATCCCGTGTATGAGAGCCTCATATTCTGCTTCATTGTTAGATGCGTTAAGGAACGTCATCCGGAGGATGTACTTCAATTTGTCGCCTTCGGGTGATATGAGTACTACTCTGCGCCAGCTCCTTCTAGTCTCTTGGACCCATCAAAGTTCATGGTCCAAGTTCTCGATAAATCTGGAGGTCTGTATTTTGCAACTCCATCCATTCTCGCGATGAAGTCCGGCAAGATTTGCGACTTTATTGCTTTTCTTTTTTCATACGTGATGTCCCGAGGGGAAAGTTCTATTCCCCAAAGGGAGACACGACCCGTAGCTTCTGGGTTATTCAGTATATTTGATAAGGGAGCTTCATTGACCACTATGATCGGGTGTGCCGAAAAATAGTGGCGCAATTTTCGTGCTGTCGTGAACACTCCATATGCTAGTTTTTGGTACTGAGGGTACCTTTGTTTTGAAGGTGACAAGACTTCGCTCACGAAGTATACTGGCCGCTGCACTCCATGGATTTTAACTTCTTCTTCTCTTTAGACAACTAATAAAGTGCTAACCACTTGGGGCGTGGCTGCAATATATAGCAGGAGAGGTTCCTTTTCCTTTGGAGCCACCAGGATTGGTGGTGTCGAGATTTTTCGCTTCAGATCCTCGAAAGCTACGTCGGCCTCTTCGTTCCACCGGAATTTATCTCCTTGTTTTATCGGCGCATAAAATGGTAACGCTTTTTCTCCTAACCTCGGCTACGAACCTGCTCAAAGCTGCGACTCGCTTGATTAGCTGCTGTATTTCTTTCAACTTTGTTGGCTTTCTCATTGTTACTATGGCTTGTATTTTGTCGGGATTTGCTTCAATCCCTCTTGCCGAAACTAGAAACCCCGAAGTTCTCCTATTTGGGACGCCAAAAGAACACTTCGTCGGGTTCAGTTTGAGGCAGAATTTGTCGAGGTTGTCAAAAGTTTCTTTGAGATCCTCGATCAACGTTGTCCCCTTTTTTGATGTTATGACGACATCATCGATGTATACTTGCACGTTTTTCCCGATCTGTGTTGCTAAGCACTTCTGCATCATCCTCTGATATGTTGCTCCCGCATTTTTTAGACCAAAGGGCATTGTCTTGTAGCAAAACACGCCGTAAGGTGTAATAAACGCTGTCTTGGCTTCATCATCTTCTTTTAATCTGATCTGGTTATAACCAGAGTATGCATCCAAGAAGGAAAGACGTTCGCAACCTGCCGTGGAGTCGATAATTTGATCGATACTTGGGAGTGGAAAGTGATCCATATGACAATGTTTATTGAGACACGTAAAGTCGACGCACATGCGAAGGACTGTCGTGTTTTCTTCGGCACCATCACCGGGTTAGCTACCCATGTGGCTTCGTAGATATTTCTCTCGATAAAACCAGCTTCTTCGAGTCGATTTATTTCTGAAAGCATGGCTTTGCGGTTTGGTTCCAAAAACGCCGCAAAGGTTGTCCGATTGGTTTCATTGTTGGATCCAAATTTAGGTGGTGCTCGGCAAGTTCCCTGGGTACTCCTGGCATGTCAGCTGGACACCATGCAAAGATTTTCCAGCTTCTCACGGAGGAACTTGACGAGCGCTTTCCTATGCGATATCCATATCGTTTGCGATAGATGTCGTCTTTTTTGGATCTGTCGGGTGAATCTGCACCTCCTTAGAATTTTTCTCTGTGTTGAAAGTTGATTCTTTATTTGGCCTTCCAACGTCGCAAAAGACGTCGTAATCAGTCATGCTTTTTGACGCCAAGTACTCGGCTTGCATCCCGAAAGTTTACGCCAACTTTGTGAAAATCCTTGTCGCACTTATCGGCTAAGGCAAAGCTTCCCTTGACTGTGATTGGTCCTTTTGGTCCGGGCAACCTCCACAACAGGTATGTATAGTGTGGTACTGCCATAAATCGAGCATATGCTGGTCGTCCCAACAGAGCATGATATTGTGATGGAAAATCGACAACCTCGAACTCGAGCCTTTCGATTCTATAATTTTCTCGGGTCCCAAAGCCGAACGTCAAGATTGATCTTTCCCAATGGATAACTTGGTTTCTCCGGTGTGATGCCGTGGAACCTTGTGTCCGTTGGTTTTAAGTTTGCTAAGGATATGTTCATCTTCCTCAATGTATACGCATACATGAGGTTCAAGCTGCCGCCGCCGTCTATGAACACTCGAGAGACATCAAATCCTGCGATAGCTGGCTTTGGCAGAATAAGTGCCGATCGCCCCGGTCGAGGAACTTGCTGCGGATGATCTGCTATTGTGAAGCCGATATCTTGTCCTCGACCAATTAAGGTACTCAACTGTTGGTGGAGGCATTTTCTCTGCCATAAACACTGTCGTGAGATTACTTTTTGAGCTCTATTGGACGGCCTTCCCTTCGAATCATCAACACTGCT
This sequence comes from Lolium perenne, assembly GCF_019359855.2. Lineage (NCBI taxonomy): Eukaryota > Viridiplantae > Streptophyta > Magnoliopsida > Poales > Poaceae > Lolium > Lolium perenne. Next base: position 317,321,596 of record NC_067247.2, read on the forward strand.
CCGTTGGAGTTAGGATCAACATAGGGTGGTGGTGCAGTGCTGCCGCTATTCTTAGCTGGTGTCGATTGTCCTCTGTAATCGCGGGAGGTGGCGGTAGATGAACCTCGCTCCTAGGCTCCCGAGGGTTTCTCTGTGCTGCTCGAGCGTGAGCATTTTCTGCGTATCTGAACATTGCCTGAAAATTTCGACAGTCTTTCTGCAGTGCCCCGACCGTCTTTTCCCGTTGTCGTCGAGGAAGAAGTGCATCCGGCACGGTCCGTTCAGCATTTCCTCGGGGGACACGAAAGGTCTTGGAAACCTCGGCCCACTATTTTGCCTCGTTGCGTGAATCATCCCTATTATCACCTCGCTGTTCACCGCTTCTCTCGGTAATCATCTCTGTTGCCTCCTGTATTTGTCCGAAAACCCGCCGAAATTTGTCCTGGAGCGTCGTAGTTTTGGTACGTCCGAGGAAATCTTCGCCTCGGTTGATAGTTTCGACCACGGTCCTCCTCCGGCGACTGTGTCGTTTGTTGTGGACAGCGTCTTCTCCATCTGCCCATTTATTTGCTATCTCCATCAACGCGGATACCGTCCTTGGATTGGTCCTTCCCAAATCCTCGACAAAGTCTCCACGCGACTCTGCGACAAACGCATCTATTGCTCTCTCGTCGATATGTTTTCTCGCCGAGTTTTTGATGATATTCCACCTCTGGATGTACTTTCTCATTGGCTCATCCGGCTTTTGTCGACACGCTCTCAACTCCTCTAACGATGCGGGTTTTTTGCACGTGGATGCGAAGTTCTTGACGAACACGTCCTCGAAACTTTCCCAGCTGTCGATGGATCCCGGAGCGAGTTTCTTTATCCATGATCGTGCGGCACCACTCAGGTGCACCTGGATGCTTTGCATGGCTGTTGCCCTAGTTCCTCTGTCGCCTTCACCGTCTCCGGATAGTCGACTAGCCAATCCTCCGGATCTTGAAGGCCGTCGAATTTCTTGAAATTATCGGGTAACTTGAATCCCGAGGGGACTCGCGTTTTCGGACTCTCCTCGTGAAGCATGGTAAGCCGCACATATCTTCGTCGTTAAGTTCGGGGATTGCCGATGATCCCTTCTCGCTTTGCCGCGCTCTCGTCGACTCTTGCTTGTGCCGCCGTGTCTCTTGCTCCACTTGGCCCTTCAGGTGCTGCCGCTGTTCTTGCGGGTCGCGGACTATTTTGCCTTGCCACTCCTTCGGGAGGCGTTGATATAAACGCTGTCCCCATAGCTCCAACTCCTGCTACCGCCATATTGTACAGTGTTTCCCTTGGGTCACCCGGAGGTGGTTTAGATGCAAGGATAAAAGCATGTGTCGCCATATACCCAGCCTACGGTGTCTTAGGGATGATGTTTCCTCTTGTATCTATCGACATAAAGGACATGTCGAGGTTTTGAACCAAGTGTTCTCTTTACGCCTCGGGTATGTGTTGCAGCCTTGATCTTGCTCGTTCCGCGCCTCCCGATGGCTATCACCCGTAGTTCTAGATTGTCGACTTAGATCTGCCCTTCTCCCGCCGGATGCGTAAGCTGCCTCCTTTCTCCTGTTCAACTCAGGCGTCTGTTTTTCCAATTCCCTGGCAGCTCGTGCGAGCCTATATTGATATGCTTGCAATTCTTCCGGTGTGGCTGTGGTAGCCATTGGTTACGTGCCGTTCATAGCTCTCGCAGCTCGTCCCACGCTGCTTGTGAAAGTTGAACTCTATCTCGCGGCTCGGCCCGACGTATTTGTTGCCCAAGCCTTGTCGCAGATTGGAGGGATCGACGTATGGATTTCCCAACCGTCGAAAGCCTCAGATGTCTCCTCTTGACCTTCAATGGCGTAAATCTGATGATACCTTGTACTCAGATCTATGTTGGGTTTGGTGACATCATCGTTGAGATTGATGAAGACCTTGCCCACTGTGAGAGATTTGTCGATGAAGTCATGACTGTCGACATCGCTTGAGCCATCGCTTATATACGAGTCCGCAGATGACTCAAACGATATGTCGTTGAAGATCTTGGTGAGTTTCTCTCTTGCTCTGATACTGACGTAGCGTGTCGCCGAGGTTTCTTCTTCTCCTGACTCGTTTGACGATGCATAGCTTGAAAAATCGGAATCGGCCACTGATGATCCCGACGAAATCGGAATTTCGACACGATACGATCCTTCCTTCTCGACGCGAAAGTGGAACCTTCCGAACGTCATCTCCATGGGCTCCGCCAGATACGCATATGCATCCAAACGGGAGGGTGGGTGAGGAACAAAATCGACAAGACCAGTAGCGATCTGTTTACCTCGATCCATTGTGTTGCTTGCGGTTGACGATGTCGAAGATCTTGAGCGTGCCATCGAGATCAGCTCCTTACGCCTCTAATTCCCACAGACGGCGCCAATTGACAAGGGATTAACTTGTCAATGCCTATGGATTGTAGGCTAGGGTTTAGTTAGAAGTAGAGGGTAAGTAGATCTCGAAGGTTTCAGCCGAAAAGTACTCGACGATTGTGAAAACTAGGGTTTGCAGACAATGATTCGGTTGATTCTTTGTCCCTCGACTCCCCCTTATATATGAGGTGAAGCCGAGGGATTCGTGCCATACAAGTTTACAGAGTCCGGGACGGTTTCTAACTCATCCCGCCAGATTACAAACAACACTTCCTATTACAACTCTATCTTTCCTTAGTAAATCTTGGACTCCCGAATCTTCTTATTCTTCGGGTATTGGGCCTCCAGTAAACCCCGGGTACCATCTTCGGCAGGCCCATTTGGGATGCCTATGTCACCGGCCAGGGGCAGAACCGCTTGGCCGGCGGCTCGTCGGAGGAGGTGTCGTCCTCCTCCTCCTCCTCTTCTTCCTCCTCCACCTCCTCGGAAGAGGTGAGGTCGCAGGAGAAGCGGTCGTCGTCGCTCTCCTCCTCCGTTTCACCGCTGGCGAGGAAGCGGAGGTCGCTCTCCCCGTCGGTCAGGGACTTGTCATCCTCCGACCAGATGGAGAAGTCATGGCTAGACTCCTCCCCGGCCTCAATGGAGCGGCGGGTGTTGGCTGCGTGGACCTCTGCCGGGTTCGGCTCCGGCGTCGGCTCGCGAGAGGAAGAGGACGGGATGGAGAGATCCGATGAAGCAGAGGAGGAAGAAGGCATGGTGGCACAGGAGGGCTTTTGGAGTGCTAGTGCGAAGAAGATACGGAAATAAACTGTGCGGAGCGGTTAAATAAAGGGGATATAGTGGAAATTCAATGCCACATCAGTTTCCGAGGAAGTGGTGCCTAAAAAAAAAACTGCCAGGTCACGCGGAGAAGTTGAGAAGGCAAGGCATCATGATGACGGATACTGCGACGGTTCTGCCACGACATGACCCGACGAGGAAAAGCAGAGTGATTTTGGAATTACCAATTCCAAAACCAGGGGGGCATGTGTTATCACCAGAATTTGACCGAGTCAGAGGTGGGCCGTGATCAAGATGAAGTTAAAGAATTTATACATGGAAGAAATACGTGAATCGGCCTTATGTACCAAGTTGGGCGAATTGCCCGTGTATCTGTAACATATTAGGATACGTGTCGGTTAGTTAGAGTTTTACCCGTGCACGGTTAGGTGCACGCCTAAATTAGAAAGTCCCCTGGACTATAAATATGTATCTAGGGTTTATGGAAGAAACAACAACCAACGTTCAACCAACAAATCAATCTCGGCGCATCGCCAACTCCTTCGTCTCGAGGGTTTCTACCGGTAAGCAACATGCTGCCTAGATCGCATCTTGCGATCTAGGCAGCACAAGCTCCACGTTGTTCATGCGCTGCTCGTACTGAAGCCTTGTTGATGGCGAGCAGTGTAGTTATCATAGATGTGTTAGGGTTAGCATAGTTCTTCGCGTAACATGCTATCGTAGTGCAACCCTTGCATGTCTAGCCGCCCTCACACCTATCTTAGGTGTGGGGGCGGCACCCCGCTTGATCGTTATTTAGTAGATCTGATCCGTTGCGATTGCTCCTTGTTCTACAAGGATTAGTTTAATATCTGCAATAGTTAGGCCTTACAAAGGGGTGGAGGATCCAGCGACACGTAGGGTGTCGTTCGCTGGCCCTAAACAGGATGTTCCCGGGATCAACCTTGTGTTGGTTTTTAGGCCTTGTTTAGGATCAGCTTACGATCACCGTGCGTGGCCGCGAGGCCCAACCGTGAGTAGGATGATCCGATTATGCGGTGAAAACCCTAAATCGTCGTAGATCTCATTAGCTTTATCTTGATCAAGCAGGACCACCATATATTCGTGCACCTCGTACGAATCATGGGTGGATCGGCTCCCTGAGCCGATTCACAGGATAACCTGAGAGCCGATCGAGGCTCGTATTTAATGTTTACATGTATGCCATGCAGGAAACTAAGCGAGGCATCTCCATCACCTCCCTGACCAGGTATAGGTCAGGTGGCACGCCCTTGCATCAGCATCGGACGTGTGACCAGAACGCTTTGCGGGCCGTCGCTCGGAGGGACCTCAGCCAGCCGCAGCTCTAGGTTGTTCCCGGCTCTACGGTGTTGCCCGTCGCTGCCCGCCGGTGGGTTTCTGACGACAACAGACCTTACCTCTCACCTCCTCACCTATCACAAAGGCTCACGTCACCGTTCACAAGTTTTGGCACGTTTATGTAGTCCGAAACATAAACTTGTCAACATGTCAGGCGGAGTGGTGAGGTGAACCTACTCCTCAAAGGAAATTTTAAATGGTTGAGCATGTTCGACGAATTTGGAAAATTTCGCTTAAAAATTCAGACACGAAATTGACGATTTACGACTGATGAAACTCGAAACTGATTATGGGAAGTGATTTGTATCATCTACACGTATCTTTTTGTGTACAGCTTATTTTGATTCGGAGTATGTTTGTGTTGATTTGAAGAGGGGGTGTGTAGTAAGCGAGAGTGAGCGTAACCAAGAGCACGTGCATCCGTTGCATCGGTGGAGCCAAGGAGGCACGAGAACTGGACATGCCCGCTAGGAACGCCCGTTCCTCCAGAGCATGTCCCAGGGGTGCTTTGAGAACCGGTTTATGCAAGAACGCGAGTGAGCCCAGGCAACCAAATGGGCCGAACATTGTTGGGCCGTTGCGAGCCAAGGGGCGCCCATGCTACCTAATGCGCCCATAGTGACCGGGCTGTTTGCGGAGACACAAACTCAAATATGCGTCTCGGATGCGTCTATGCGGACGCTCGCGGTCGCGCCGCGTGACCATTCGCATCTGGGCGGATGTTTCATCGAGCCCGCCTCGCAGCGACTCTAGCTCGATGCGTTTTCTTAGCGGCCCCAGTACTGGCGATGAGGTGTCGCTTCGGCACTTGGCGCCACGTTAATGGCGTTTTCTCGCCTACCGAGCGGTGGCCGCCCACCTCTGCGAACAAAGTTAATGGCGATGTCACGCGTGCCGCGCCCCTTGGCTGCCTCCGGCGTATATAAGAGGGGCGCGCGCTCGACTGCCTCATCTCATCTCCTCGAAATAAACCCTAGCCGTTGCACAACCTTCACCGTAGCGCCACTCCCTACAAGCCCACGAGGGAATCAACGGCTGGTCCTGGTGGCCAGCGAGGCGGTCGTGTTCGCGGGCGCGATCGCCGCAGCCAGGGCCGTAGTTCTGGAGCAGCATCACCCTGCCGCTCGTCGTCGCCTGCGCCGTCGTCGTCTTTGTAGGAGGTGAGGTGCTTCGAGTTTATCCTACGCATGGACGAGGACCCACTCGGCATCAAGCGGCTACCAGACAAGTTCACCGAGTTCGACGACGGCGTCGAGCCGGCCGAGTTGTAGTCACGGGAGGCCAGATGCGGCTTCTGCCGGTGTCCTGTCGAGGTCTTGTTCGACGGGCAGGGCACGATGTACCTGCACACCGGGTAAGACAAGTTCGCCACGCCCACAACCTCGAGGTCGGCTACCTGCTCACCTTCCTCTACTAAGGTGACGACGAGATGATCGTCATGGTGTTCGATAAGACATCCTGCCTCATACACTACCTCACGGACGAGTCCGGCGAGGACACTAACATCTAGTGCTGTTTGAGTGTTCTTTTTTTTATAGCGAAGATGGCCACCAGCCAATTAAAGCCACTTGTGTAGGTTTATGGATGTTCTTCCTCCTCATGTAAGAACATAGGCACACACAATTCAGCTAGATTTTCTAGCTTGAGCGATTTGGTGTCCGAGAGTGTTCTTTCTTGACAGCGAAGAACAAAACCCTTGAGTCCAACACTAGTTAGCTTTTCTTATTTTACAATTTTAAAACCATGTTCCAAACTATGTAGTAGTTTGTGTAATGTTTCTATTTATTGTTAAATGAAAAAGGAAAAAAAATAGGTAAAAATATTTATGCGTCGGTCCGCTGGGAACACCCAGAAGACGCGCGGTAAAAAACAACTGTTTTCGTGTCTGCGGGGCGACGCAAACAGACGCGCCCGTGACCCCGTTAAAGATGCTCTTAGCTATATCAACGGCCAACCGTCTCAGAAAGAAACTATCCTCTTCTTCTTTCTACAGAAAGACCTAGGTTTTTACACAACCCCTCGTGTTGGGGACAATGCATGGCACAGGAACCGTGCTCTGTAGGATACAGGGGTCTCATCTTAATTGGTCTCAACATTTTCGAAAATGCACATCTAAACCTTAGCTCATATGCTCCTACTCGAATATTTTTTTCTTTTGCAAAAAGTAGCAAACAAAATCCAAAATGTTTGATTTTATGACGAACATGATAATGTGTTCTACCTGCGAGCAACATTGTGGTGAGAAATGACACGTTTGGTGATCTATGCAAAAATAATAAAATTTGCTATTGTTTGGAGCATTTGGTTTTGTCGTTTGTAACAACCAGATTTGTCTTTTTTCTTCACATATTAATAAATATATCTTTTCTTGTTCACGTCCCCTGTACAAAATTGCTTTTTTTTCTGAAATTTTTATTAGAGCAGGAGCATATAAGCGATGGAGCAGGAAAACCTTATGCCAACATTTCCTCTCTTCCTAGTAAGAGCATGTACAATAAGGCTTAATCAGTTGGCTACAAGAATTAAAATAATATAGTTTTGTCTAGTTGGAGGAGAGAGAGGAGGAGAGAGAAGAGGAGTGAGCTCTAATGCAAGAGCCAGTTCTAGCATGTGCTCCTAGGCACTTTGTAAGAGTGAATGGTGGGTCATATATTGATAAAGTAGTACAATTTTATATCACACTATTGTACATGTTAGCTCTATGTTGACTATAGATGATATGACAATTGGCTTATACTCCCTCCGATTCAAGGAATAAGGCGTCCTCGTTTTACGTGCTTTTTGTTTGACCAAGAATTGCTTCAAATATATGAATATTATTTGTATGAAATTAACATCATTAGAAAGTGCTTTTCAATACGAATCCAACGATAGTAACTACATATAATATAATCAAGATTTTGTTGCTCAATTTTTACGGTCAAAGTTCGTCTTAGAATACGCGTGCGCCTTATTACTTGGGTCGGAGGTAGTAGTTAACAACTGACTATACTATTAAACTTGCTCTAAGATATGTCTGCCATCCTTTCTAGCCAAAAAGTTGAATAAACCGAAAGTTCTTTCTGTCCATGAACTATGGTCCTTTTTGGGAACATTGAATCTTAGTCTTTTCGTCTTAAATATAGTACTGTTGTGTGCTACAACAAATTACACTCGCTTTTGGGCCAGCACGTGAGTATGGTTGCTTCACCTTTTGTGGAAGTGGCTTTTCGTTAGCCGGTAAAGAATTATAGTGCGCTTTGTTCGGTTAGGAAGATAATCCTGCATAGCTTTTTCTGGAGTAGAACAAAGGTATTCGGAGGATATCGTGAAGATGGACAATAATGAGACCTTTTGAAACTTCGGCATAAAATGAACCGGGTTTAAAAGTATTTCACAAAATGGCGTTTTTGTCTATTTTCATAAGAATATTGTTCAAACTCAGCTGTTCAGGTTTAGCAACTTAGGTAAGTCTTGTTCCGTTATCTATAATGCCATACCTTTCTTGCTAAACTTTTTTCTCTTGTAACATCACGCAAACAATAGTACACATCATGTAGTGAAGAATGGGATGGTGGAACTTTGAGTTTGAAATAGTTATTAACTGTATCACTATAGATTAGAACGTCTCATCCACTGAAAATAATATTATGTTTTTTTTGCGGGTAAAAAGGGAACTTTATTAAACAGGCGGGTTTACAATACGATCATGATCAAGCACCTGAAGAACTACTTCAGGTCCCGATTATAACCAAGTTGCAGTGCGGCGTTCTACCCTTGCCAAGTTTGCAAGGATATGGCCAACCCTAATATTATGCTTTAATGAGGCATAAAGGGATGTGAAGCACATAATTTTTATAATCCTAATCCCACGGATAGAAGCTGTGTGGCAAAGCCATCCTAGTAATATGGATTTGTCACGCCACTAATATCACGTTAGTATTATTTGGTACCCGTGGCAGGTCTCTAGCACGCCACATGTATTTTTGATATACTTGTGACGTGCCAGAAACACGTCACATGTACCAAATGGTCTAGTGACGTGTGTGCTAATAAGCCACGTCACAACTATTTTTTCAATTAAAAGGAAATTCTTGCTTCTATGCAAGTCGACAACAAAGAAAATTACAAGAAACACAGCCGAAATACATTATTAACCCAGGCAACAAGCTTTCATCTTGGTTAATCAAATTTATTACCAAAGAACATACAAATTTGGTTCAAACAACAACAATAAGCAACTATACTCTTGGTTAATAAACAAACAACAGAGCACCACAGTTGGGCACACCGCCCAACTACACTAGATGATGTCAATGACAAAGAGAATGCTCAAGATCAGGTGTGTGATGGTCGTAGCAGCGATGATCATGGCTTGTCCTACTTGTAGATCGTCTTCTTCTATATGGAACGCCCTCCACGTCACTTTGTTAAAGATTAGGCGGTCAGGCTCATCGGTGGTGTATAGAATGGTGCTCATCAAACCCGTCAAAGAAGAGTGTTCTCGAACACACAGTCCAGTGAAGCCATAATTGGGTATGTGAATCTTCGAAACCACCTTCTTAGGTAATTTGTGGGATACCAAAATAGTAATAATGAAGTTGGATGAGACCAATACAATTGTAATGTATGAAGAGAAGAAACTAGGATAGGATAGAAGAAGTAACTTGAAAAGAATATACCATGTTGTGTTTGGCAAGACTTGCTTTTTTCAAACGGGTCACAAATGGTACCCGATGAAGGAATCGGGGGCGTTAAGATCTCTAAGAGGCGAATGTGCTCATAGTTGCTTAGGGCATCTCCAACCGCGCGACCCAAACGGACGGCGCTGGGCCGTCCGGTTTGGGCCGTTTGGCTGGCCGAGCGGACACGCGGACAGCGGCCCGCGTCCGCGTGTCCGTTTGGGTCGCGCACTGCGCCCAACGCGCGGACGCATCGCATAACCGGAGAAACACGAAAACAAAAAAAAGAGGCAAATTTAAACGAAATTTCATTGAACATATGCCCTATTTTGGGCAAATTTGTACATAGCCCTATTTTGGGCACATAAACTAACAAAAGAAGCCCCTATATGGGCTTTTAAATTTAAACTAAAAACCCTCTATTAGCGTTTGGTCGGCGGCGCGGTGCGCCGCCTAGCCCCTGTGGGCGTCGTCGGCGACATCGTCGTCGTGGACGACGTCCCCGGACGGCGAGGCGCTGTTGTGGCTCGACCGCGCCGGGGACTCCGGCCACGGAGACCACAGGGCCTCCTCTCAGGGCGAGTGGGGGTCCGGAGCCACCCGAGGCTGCGGCGGCGCACGGAGCAGCGCCTCCTCCCTGAGGCGCTGCTGCCTCTCCTGCCAGGCACGGCGCCTGGCCTCCTTACGCCGCCGCTGCTCCGTGCGGCGCTCCTCGTCGGCGCGGCGCCTGGCCTCCTCCCGCCGCGCCGCCTCCTCCTCCTCCCGTCGCGCCTGGCGGGCCTGGGCGTAGAGCTCCCAGCCCTCCGCCTCCTCGACCTCCCGCCGGGCCGCCTCCTCCATCTCGGAGGTGCGAATGGCCGCATGGAGGTGCGGCCATTTCGCCTCCTCCTCTGCCGCTGATGGCGTGTAACTCACACGTTCGTTGGGAACCCCAAGAGGAAGGTATGATGCGCACAGCAGCAAGTTTTCCCTCAGAAAGAAACCAAGGTTTATCGAACCAGGAGGAGCCAAGAAGCACGTTGAAGGTTGATGGCGGCGGGATGTAGTGCGGCGCAACACCAGGGATTCCGGCGCCAACGTGGAACCTGCACAACACAACCAAAGTACTTTGCCCCAACGAAACAGTGAGGTTGTCAATCTCACCGGCTTGCTGTAACAAAGGATTAACCGTATTGTGTGGAAGATGATTGTTTGCAGAAAATAGTAGAACAGTATTGCAGTAGATTGTATTTCAGTATAGAGAATTGGACCGGGGTCCACAGTTCACTAGAGGTGTCTCTCCCATAAGATAAACAGCATGTTGGGTGAACAAATTACAGTTGGGCAATTGACAAATAAAGAGAGCATGACCATGCACATACATATTATGATGAGTATTGTGAGATTTAATTGGGCATTACGATAAAGTACATAGACCGCTATCCAGCATGCATCTATGCCTAAAAAGTCCACCTTCAGGTTATCATCCGAACCCCCTCCAGTATTAAGTTGCTAACAACAGACAATTGCATTAAGTATTGCGCGTAATGTAATCAGTAACTACATCCTTGAACATAGCACCAATGTTTTATCCCTAGTGGCAACAGCACATCCACAACCTTAGAACTTTCTGTCACTGTCCCAGATATCAATGGAGGCATGAACCCACTATCGAGCATAAATACTCCCTCTTGGAGTTACAAGCATCTACTTGGCCAGAGCATCTACTAGTAACGGAGAGCATGCAAGATCATAAACAACACATAGACATAACTTTGATAATCAACATAACAAGTATTCTCTATTCATCGGATCCCAACAAACGCAACATATAGAATTACAGATAGATGATCTTGATCATGTTAGGCAGCTCACAAGATCCGACAATGAAGCACAATGTGGAGAAGACAACCATCTAGCTACTGCTATGGACCCATAGTCCAGGGGTAGACTACTCACTCATCACTCCGGAGGCGACCATGGCGGCGTAGAGTCCTCCGGGAGATGATTCCCCTCTCCGGCAGGGTGCCGGAGGCGATCTCCTGAATCCCCCGAGATGGGATCGGCGACGGCGGGGTCTCTGGAAGGTTTTCCGTATCGTGGCTCTCGGTACTGGGGGTTTCGCGACGGAGGCTTTAAGTAGGCGGAAGGGCAGGTCAGGGGGCCACACGAGGGCCCCACACTACAGGTCGGCGCGGCCAAGGGGCAGGCCGCGCCGCCCTAGGGTGTGGGCGCCTCGTGGCCCCACTTCGTCTCCTCTTCGGTCTTCTGGAAGCTTCGTGGCAAAATAGGACCCTGGGCGTTGATTTCGTCCAATTCCGAGAATATTTCGTTACTAGGATTTCTGAAACCAAAAACAGCAGAAAACAGCAACTGGCACTTCGGCATCTTGTTAATAGGTTAGTTCCAGAAAATGCACGAATATGACATAAAGTGTGCATAAAACATGTAGATAATATCAATAATGTGGCATGGAACATAAGAAATTATCGATACGTCGAAGACGTATCAGCATCCTCAAGCTTAGTTTTGCTCGTCCCGAGCATGTAAAACGATAACAAAGATAATTTCTGGAGTGACATGCCATCATAACCTTGATCATACTATTTGTAAAGCATATGTAGTGAATGCAGCGATCAAAACAATGTAAATGACATGAGTAAACATGTGAATCATATAGCAAAGACTTTTCATGAATAGTACTTCAAGACAAGCATCAATAAGTCTTGCATAAGAGTTAACTCATAAAGCAATAATTCAAAGTAAAGGCATTGAAGCAACACAAAGGAAGATTAAGTTTCAGCGGTTGCTTTCAACTTGTAACATGTATATCTCATGGATAATTTTCAACATAGAGTAATATAATAAGTGCAATATGCAAATATGTAGGAATCAATGCACAGTTCACACAAGTGTTTGCTTCTTGAGGTGGAGAGAAATAGGTGAACTGACTCAACATTGAAAGTAAAAGAATGGTCCTCCATAGAGGAAAAGCATCGATTGCTATATTTGTGCTAGAGCTTTGATTTTGAAAACATGAAACAATTTTGTCAACGGTAGTAATAAAGCATATGTATCATGTAAATTATATCTTACAAGTTGCAAGCCTCATGCATAGTATACTAATAGTGCCCGCACCTTGTCCTAATTAGCTTGGACTACCGGATCATCACAATGCACATGTTTTAACCAAGTGTCACAAAGGGGTACCTCTATGCCGCCTGTACAAAGGTCTAAGGAGAAAGCTCGCATTGGATTTCTCGCTATTGATTATTCTCAACTTAGACATCCATACCGGGACAACATAGACAACAGATAATGGACTCCTCTTTTATGCATAAGCATGTAACAACAATTAATAATTTTCTCATATGAGATTGAGGATATTGTCCAAAACTGAAACTTCCACCATGGATCATGGCTTTAGTTAGCGGCCCAATGTTCTTCTCTAACAATATGCATGCTTAACCATAAGGTGGTAGATCGCTCTTACTTCAGACAAGACGAACATGCATAGCAACTCACATGAAATTCAACAAAGAGTAGTTGATGGCGTCCCCAGTGAACATGGTTATCGCACAACAAGCAACTTAATAAGAGATAAAGTGCATAAGTACATATTCAATACCACAATAGTTTTTAAGCTATTTGTCCCATGAGCTATATATTGCAAAGGTGAATGATGGAATTTTAAAGGTAGCACTCAAGCAATTTACTTTGGAATGGCGGAAAATACCATGTAGTAGGTAGGTATGGTGAACACAAATGGCATAGTGGTTGGCTCAAGTATTTTGGATGCATGAGAGGTATTCCCTCTCGATACAAGGTTTAGGCTAGCAAGGCTTATTTGAAACAAACACAAGGATGAACCGGTGCAGCAAAACTCACATAAAAGACATATTGTAAACATTATAAGACTCTACACCATCTTCCTTGTTGTTCAAACTCAATACTAGAAATTATCTAGACCTTAGAGAGACCAAAAATGCAAACCAAATTTTAGCATGCTCTATGTATTTCTTCATTAATAGGTGCAAAGCATATGATGCAAGAGCTTAAACATGAGCATAACAATTGCCAAGTATCACATTACCCAAGACATTATAGCAAATTACTACATGTATCATTTTCCAATTCCAACCATATAACAATTTAACGAAGAAGAAACTTCGCCATGAATACTATGAGTAGAGCCTAAGGACATACTAGTCCATATGCTACAGCGGAGCGTGTCTCTCACCCATAAAGTGAATGCTAGGATCCATTTTATTCAAACAAAACAAAAAACAAAAACAAACCGACGCTCCAAGCAAAGCACATAAGATGTGATGGAATAAAAATATAGTTTCAGGGGAGGAACCTGATAATGTTGTCGATGAAGAAGGGGATGCCTTGGGCATCCCCAAGCTTAAACGCTTGAGTCTTCTTAGAATATGCAGGGGTGAACCACCAGGGCATCCCCAAGCTTAGAGCTTTCACTCTCCTTGATCATGTTGCATCATACTCCTCTCTTGATCCTTGAAAACTTCCTCCACACCAAACTTAGAACAACTCATTAGAGGGTTAGCGACAATAAAAATTAACATGTTCAGAGGTGACACAATCATTCTTAACACTTCTGGACATTGCATAAAGCTACTGGACATTAATGGATCAAAGAAATTCATCCAACATAGCAAAAGAGGCAATGCGAAATAAAAGGCAGAATCTGTCAAAAACAGAACAATTCGTATTGACGAATTTTATCGAGGCACCAGACTTGCTCAAATGAAAATGCTCAAATTGAATGAAAGTTGCGTACATATCTGAGGATCACTCACGTAAATTGGCATAATTTTCTGAGTTACCTACAGAGAAAACAGCCCAGATTCGTGACAGCAAAGAAATCTGTTTCTGCGCAGTAATCCAAATCTAGTATGAACTTTTCTATCAACGACTTTACTTGGCACAGCAAGACACTAAACTAAGATAAGGAGAGGTTGCTACAGTAGTAAACAACTTCCAAGACACAAAATAAAAATAAAGTACTGTAGGTAAAAATATGGGTTGTCTCCCATAAGCGCTTTTCTTTAACGCCTTTCAGCTAGGCGCAGAAAGTGTGTATCAAGTATTATCAAGAGACGAAGTATCAACATCATAATTTGTTCTAATAATAGAATCAAAAGGTAACTTCATTCTCTTTCTAGGGAAGTGTTCCATACCTTTCTTGAGAGGAAATTGATATTTTATATTACCTTCTTTCATATCAATGATAGCACCAACAGTTCGAAGAAAAGGTCTTCCCAATATAATTGGACAAGATGCATTGCATTCAATATCCAAGACAACAAAATCAACGGGGACAAGGTTATTGTTAACGGTAATGCGAACATTATCAACTTTCCCCAAAGGTTTCTTTGTAGAATGATCAGCAAGATTAACATCCAAATAACAATTTTTCAGCGGTGGCAAGTCAAGCATATTATAGATTTTCTTAGGCATAACAGAAATACTTGCACCAAGGTCACATAAAGCATTACAATCAAAATCTTTAACCTTCATCTTAATGATGGGCTCCCAACCATCCTCTAGCTTTTTAGGAATAGAGGCTTCGCGCTCTAGTTTCTCTTCTCTAGCTTTTATGAGAGCATTTGTAATATGTTGCGTGAAAGCCAAATTTATAGCACTAGCATTAGGACTTTTAGCAAGTTTTTGTAAGAACTTTATAACTTCAGAGATGTGGCAATCATCAAAATTCAAACCATTATAATCTAAAGCAATGGGATCATCATCCCCAATGTTGGAAAAATTTCAGCAGTTTTATCGCAGGCAGTTTCAACAGTTTTAGCAATTTCAGGCAGTTTCTCGCGCTTTGCATTAGAAGTGGAAACATTGCTAACACCAATTCTTTTATTATTAATAGTAGGAGGTGCAGCAACATGTGTAGCATTAGCATTACTAGTCGTGGTAATAGTCCAAACTTTAGCTACATTCTTCTCTTTAGCTAGTTTTTCATTTTCTTCTCTATCCCACCTAGCACGCAGTTCAGCCATCAATCTTATATTCTCATTAATTCTAACTTGAATGGAATTTGCTGTAGTAACAATTTTATTTTCAATATCCCTATTAGGCATAACTTTCGATTTCAAAAGATCTACATCAACAGCAAGACTATCGACTTTAGAAGCAAGTATATCAATTTTCCCAAGCTTTTCTTCAACAGATTTGTTAAAAGCAGTTTGTGTACTAATAAATTCTTTAAGCATGGCTTCAAGTCCAGGGGGTGTGTTCCTATTATTGTTGTAAGAATTCCCATAAGAATTACCATAGCCGTTGCCATTATTATAAGGATATGGCCTATAGTTGTTACTAGAATTATTCCGGTAAGCATTGTTGTTCAAATTATTATTTTTAATGAAGTTTACATCAACATGTTCTTCTTGGGCAACCAATGAAGCTAACGGAACATTATTAGGATCAACATTTGTCCTATCATTCACAAGCATAGACATAATAGCATCAATCTTATCACTCAAGGAAGAGGTTTCTTCGACAGAATTTACCTTCTTACCTTGTGGAGCTCTTTCCGTGTGCCATTCAGAGTAGTTGATCATCATATTATCAAGAAGCTTTGTTGCTTCACCAAGAGTGATGAACATAAAGGTACCTCCAGCAGCTGAATCCAATAAATTCCGCGAAGAAAAATTTAGTCCTGCATAGAAGGTTTGGATGATCATCCAAGTAGTCAGTCCATGGGTTGGGCAATTTTTAACCAGAGATTTCATTCTTTCCCAAGCTTGAGCAACATGTTCAGTATCTAATTGTTTAAAATTCATTATGCTACTCCTCAAAGATATAATTTTAGCAGGGGGATAATATCTACCAATAAAAGCATCCTTGCATTTAGTCCATGAATCAATACTATTCTTAGGCAGAGATAGCAACCAATCTTTAGCTCTTCCTCTTAATGAGAAAGGGAACAATTTTAATTTTATAATGTCACCATCTACATCTTTATATTTTTGCATTTCACATAGTTCAACAAAATTATTAAGATGGGCAGCAGCATCATCAGAACTAACACCAGAAAATTGCTCTCGCATAACAAGATTTAGTAAAGCAGGTTTAATTTCAAAGAATTCTGCTGTAGTAGCAGGTGGAGCAATATGTGTGCATAAGAAATCATTATTATTTGTGGTTGTGAAGTCACACAACTTAGTATTTTCAGGGTTGGCCATTTTAGCAGTAATAAATAAAGCAAACTAGATAAAGTAAATGCAAGTAACTAATTTTTTTGTGTTTTTGATATAGTAAACAAGATAGCAAATAAAGTAAAACTAGCAACTAATTTTTTTGTATTTTGATTTAGTGCAGCAAACAAAGTAGTAAATAAAACTAAGCAAGACAAAAACAAAGTAAAGAGATTGGGATGTGGAGACTCCCCTTGCAGCGTGTCTTGATCTCCCCGGCAACGGCGCCAGAAAAAGAGCTTGATGGCGTGTAACTCACACGTTCGTTGGGAACCCCAAGAGGAAGGTATGATGCGCACAGCAGCAAGTTTTCCCTCAGAAAGAAACCAAGGTTTATCGAACCAGGAGGAGCCAAGAAGCACGTTGAAGGTTGATGGCGGCGGGATGTAGTGCGGCGCAACACCAGGGATTCTGGCGCCAACGTGGAACCTGCACAACACAACCAAAGTACTTTGCCCCAACGAAACAGTGAGGTTGTCAATCTCACCGGCTTGCTGTAACAAAGGATTAACCGTATTGTGTGGAAGATGATTGTTTGCAGAAAACAGTAGAACAGTATTGCAGTAGATTGTATTTCAGTATAGAGAATTGGACCGGGGTCCACAGTTCACTAGAGGTGTCTCTCCCATAAGATAAACAGCATGTTGGGTGAACAAATTACAGTTGGGCAATTGACAAATAAAGAGAGCATGACCATGCACATACATATTATGATGAGTATTGTGAGATTTAATTGGGCATTACGACAAAGTACATAGACCGCTATCCAGCATGCATCTATGCCTAAAAAGTCCACCTTCAGGTTATCATCCGAACCCCTCCAGTATTAAGTTGCTAACAACAGACAATTGCATTAAGTATTGCGCGTAATGTAATCAGTAACTACATCCTTGAACATAGCACCAATGTTTTATCCCTAGTTGCAAAATCACATCCACAACCTTAGAACTTTCTGTCACTGTCACAGATATCAATGGAGGCATGAACCCACTATCGAGCATAAATACTCCCTCTTGGAGTTACAAGCATCTACTTGGCCAGAGCATCTACTAGTAACGGAGAGCATGCAAGATCATAAACAACACATAGACATAACTTTGATAATCAACATAACAAGTATTCTCTATTCATCGGATCCCAACAAACGCAACATATAGAATTACAGATAGATGATCTTGATCATGTTAGGCAGCTCACAAGATCCGACAATGAAGCATAATGTGGAGAAGACAACCATCTAGCTACTGCTATGGACCCATAGTCCAGGGGTAGACTACTCACTCATCACTCCGGAGGCGACCATGGCGGCGTAGAGTCCTCCGGGAGATGATTCCCCTCTCCGGCAGGGTGCCGGAGGCGATCTCCTGAATCCCCCGAGATGGGATCGGCGACGGCGGGGTCTCTGGAAGGTTTTCCGTATCGTGGCTCTCGGTACTGGGGGTTTCGCGACGGAGGCTTTAAGTAGGCGGAAGGGCAGGTCAGGGGGCCACACGAGGGCCCCACACTACAGGTCGGCGCGGCCAAGGGGCAGGCCGCGCCGCCCTAGGGTGTGGGCTCCTCGTGGCCCCACTTCGTCTCCTCTTCGGTCTTCTGGAAGCTTCGTGGCAAAATAGGACCCTGGGCGTTGATTTCGTCCAATTCCGAGAATATTTCGTTACTAGGATTTCTGAAACCAAAAACAGCAGAAAACAAAGAATCGGCACTTCGGCATCTTGTTAATAGGTTAGTTCCAGAAAATGCACGAATACGACATAAAGTGTGCATAAAACATGTAGATAACATCAATAATGTGGCATGGAACATAAGAAATTATCGATACGTCGGAGACGTATCAGCCGCCAAGATCATCAGCGTGGCACGGAGGTCCGGGTCCTCCTCCGAGGACTCGGGCTTCGGCTCGAGCAGGAGAGGCGGCGGTTGCGGCAATGCCGCACCGCCGCGGGCGGCCTCTCCGATGTGGAGATTGCCTCGGTTTCTTCCGGCAGCCCGCAGCGCCGGCGGGCGACGGCGGCTGCTGCTTGCCTCGTCGTCGTTGGCGGAAGCGAACCGTCGCTTGGCCATGGCGGCGGTTTCGCTGCGGGGAGTGGAGTGGGGACTGGAGTGGAGGGTCAGATCCCCTCCAGTCCCCATTTAATAGACTCCCTGGTCACCGACAGGTGGGCCCCAGGGAGACGAGGCGACCAGCGCCCGGACGCGAGCGGACGGCGCGTGCCATCGGCGGCCACGCAAACCTTGCCCAGATTTGAGCCGGGTTTGCGTCGTTCCGGACGCTGCGGTCGTCCGCTTTTGCGGTGCGTTCCCGCGCTGGGCCGCGTTTTTGTCCGGCTCGACCCAAACGGACGCGCGGGCGCGGTTTGGGTCGCGCGGTTGGAGATGCCCTTAGGTTGCAGCTTGGGGAGACAATGGCATCATCGTATGGGACGTCATCCCACCACTGAGATAGACAATAGTAATCATCGTGACTTGTCCTCTCAAATAAAAAGCATACCATTTCTCCTCCGATGAGACGATTCTGAATTGCTTCCAACCTTCACCTCCCATGCAGGTCAATGTCTCTTCTTTCTCCACGGCAATGACATATATACCCCCAAGCATCTGAAAGCGCACACTCTCTCCGACTACTTCATCGAATTTTAACTTAACATTTCCATAAACAAAATAATAGTGAGCAAAGGGGAATGCACTTCAAATAATGAATATAAAGTAGAATGAAAAATATTAGTATATAATCTTCAAGCTCGTCACACATGGCAAGCGAGAGGCGCACTCACTCTTGCATGTTCGGCACGTCGCCATGTCTCCTATGAACAACATTAATAATCATCGAAATCAAGTAACAACAATACACATGCATGTGATCAGAGAATCATAGTACGCTTAAACTAAATTCCACATGTTAATTAAACATAGAACATAGATAAACTACATAACGAAAAGTTGCATATTAAAGATAGAACATTCTAAAAACACATCTGAAGATAGAACCTATAGCTAATCCTCAAAGTCCTAGTCAATCTTAGTCCTGCGATGCGAGCGCCTTCCAGTCAATGCCTCCATATAATCGTTGTCCCGTAATCGAAGTCGTTGTCCTCAAAGTCGAACTCGCAGTCACTAAAAAAGTCCTCCTATTGGACCACACCATAGGGACCTGCCTCCTGGTCGTGTTGACCCGCCCCGGAGCCCTCAAAGAACTGGTGGCTGGATGCCATCACTGATCCTTGCAGTAATGCTGCACCATTGCACCAAGAGGTCCCCCCGGCGCTCGAATGCCAACCGCCTCTCGGCAAGGCGGTATTGCTTCTCCTCATCCTTGGTGGCGAACCTAATATCCATGGCCGCGAGGAGGTGCACAATCTCCCGGTCACCGAGCGAGTTGAGTTGCGCCTTTTTACCTAAGTGCTAAATTGCCTCCTAGTTGCAGGCACGTTCTGCCAGCTCGTGGACCCTCCGCGTGCAAGCCAAGATACCGATTCTTCTCACCAGAAGGGTGATCGTGGCTCCCCGCGTGGGCACCTTGGTATTTTTTTATGGATACCACGACAATGCCTCTGATCTACTATATGTTACGATCAAGAAATAACCAATAACAAATATAAACTAATTAGTGTTGTAGTTTTAGTTTAAATTTGAACTAACAAATTGACTAACAATTTCTAAAACTACAAACTTTTGTGCACTAACAAATTTCTAAAACTACAAAATATTCTACAATTAATAAATATTGCAATCTAAAAACAAACAACTAACAATTTGCATCTAATAATCTACACTAACAGTTTATACAATAACAAATTTACAATTAATATATAAGTAAAAATTTAAAAAGTGGAGGCTTAGAGCTCACAGCAATCGGCGGGTGGGCGACCTCAAACTGGCAGCGAGTTGTGGAGGGGAGGCGCATCAAAGAGTGACGTGGCAGCCAAGTGAGCGAGGGCATCACGAGTGTGTGGGCATGGCGGCTCTATGAGGGGTAGGGAGGAAGCATTGGCGGCGCTGGGGGTATTCCCCTGTATGCAGGTGAATACCAACGATTTTGAGCAACCTCTTTTTACTACTACTCATATGGCCCATAGCCCATACAACAGCCCATCCAACCCAATTCTGGTCGCTCTCGCACGAACCCACGAACGCAGCTTCTGCTCGCTCTCGCGGTCTCGCTGTCTCACACGAACATGAACAGTCGCACAGGCAGGCGGCGGCAACCGTAGGCAACCCGATGCGAAGCAGAGCAGGCTAGCAGGCGAGCGACGGCGAGCGGCGGAGCAACGGCGAGCGACAGCAAAGAAGGCTACATCCTGCAGGGGACCACGACGACGCAACATCAACGGCTAGGACACAGGACTCCAAGTGCTCTTCTCCCGTTCTTCACTTCACCTCTAATTCCCCTGATCCCCTATCCCCCTCAGATTTTGCAATTCACATGACCTGTCTTGCAGTATCATATTAGCTCTTTGCAAGTTTGTAAGTTGTAAATATCCAAACTAATTGACTAAACCCTATAAACATCTAACCTATACCAGCATATATAGTGGTTGTTTTTGTTCTCATATTGCTTCGAGAATTATTATTTTTGGCAATGAATACCCTGTCAATAAACCCTGGCGCCGTCACTGGGAGGAAGAGGCGGAAAATTACGTGTTAAGATATTAATGTTCTTGTGGTGCGTGCTATAAAGTAAGATTCCATGTAGGTAAATACTATACATCGCAGGCCGACGGGAAGCAAAACATCGGACTGATCGGACGCCACCCATTCCCATTACATCGTATGGCCCTGCATCGATGCTTCCCACGATTTTTTTGGCCCATAACATCGCACCTTGCCGCACCTCCTGCCCCCAAAATTTCTATTGCTAGCTTAAACCCCAGATTGCTCCCCAAAATTGTGGCTGCATCTCTCCAAATCGATCTGCTGGCATTGCATCTGCTCTCTCCGTCGCGCCGCCAATCATCTCCCCACCGCCGCAACCCCAGCAGAGACCTGCGCCTCAACGGGATCCGGGCCCTGCGCTGTTACGCATGCCGCACAGTCGCGGGGAGTTGTCGCTTGGGACTCCCTGACCGCCGCCGGCCGGCGGTCTAGACTCGGAGGCGGCATAGCCGGGCTGACCAAGCTACGCTCCACATGAAGCAGTGGATCGAAAGGTTGCTTCCCTGAACGACTACTCGAACCGGGTAGGTAACTGCAGCTGACCTAGGTTCCCAATCTTGGTTTCAATTCTTTGTAAAGTAACATTAGCTGGTTAACTTTCATCACATAAGTACACAACCAGACGATCGATCTGTTGAGATAGCAACATCTGAAATCTCTAATATTGATATAGTGTATATAAAATTTGTGTGCTTCCAATACAAATGATTTTGTGTTAAGACAACATTGATCTCCTGCTACGGGTATATGAATTTTCTTTGCTTCTAATATAGATGATTTACGTTGACATAGCAATAATCTCTTGTTTGAAAATATCCATGCTTCATATGTACAATATATGTTTTTCTTTGGTCTACGTAGTTTGCTACCTACGACCATGCTTCTTCCTTTTTGATTTTTATTATAGTCATTTTTGGTACCATTGTAATTCTGGTATTGCCCTCATGCTGCTAGTTATGTTTCAGGCTTTGAAGCTTCTACATTACTAGTTGCTAGTTACGTCCAGGCATAAAATTGATGCTTCTACATCAATTATGTGCTTCGTTCTGAAAGTTTGCATGAATAGAATCATGCTTCTACCTTTTTTTTGCATTTGTTGTTTAAATTAACAATAACATTGCATTTTGAACATCGTCCATGCTTCCTTCATTTCTTATATATCTTGCCCATGATTCAATTCAACACATTGTAGATTACCTTTTTTCAATGGTTGCTAGGTATTGGCTGGCTACTACGGCATTAGCGATGGGCATGTCGAGGCGAGATTATATTGGTCAATGTCTCCCGTTTGAAGGACCACCGCTAGGACGAGCAGACTGGTGTGCTTCTGCAAGTACCTCGGTGCCCTTCACCAACGGGTGTAGGCACTCCAGGAGGCAGTGAGGTTTACAAGTTGTGGCATGTGGTTGTTGTTACAGGTTAGTGACGAGCCTCCTATGTTCCCAGTAAACACTCATGTGCCATGGCCATGAGATGTGGAAGGCGGGCATTGTGGCAGACGGCACAAACCTTGTATCCTTGCACATATTGTCTGTTCAGTTGCGTTTCCATGACATGTATGCTTTCATTTTGAACATGCTCCCCAACCATTATATATTGTTGATCAAGCTGGTTGCATCATCACACAGTCGGCGGCAACTATTATTATACTTCCATTTTCAAATTTCTCTGCTTTTACATTGTACTCATTACATGCTGCATTACCGCAAACTTGGTGCTTCTGTTTGTCCATGCTTCCAACTAATTTGGATTGATCGTGACTCTTTTTCTGTCATTTTACTTTGCAGATCACATGTCCATACAATGTATGACACCGAGCCAGATTCTATGGTGAAAGACTGTTTTGCAGTGTGGTAGTACACCTGGGCATGAACTTGTACTACATGTGTGTTGGTCTTCTATAATTCTGGTGTTGTTGGTCATTTGTTGAAGCAAGAAATGAAGGAAGCATCTTTCAGCTTTTGGTGTTGAAGCATTGAGTGATAAGCCATGAAGCTTTATCTAATTTTGTATGAAACACTAAATGTAGTATACCAAATACAATTCTTAGTTCTGTAATTTTGTTTTCGGTCATTTTTTGAAGCAAGAAATGAAGGAAGCATGCTTCATCCATTTTCAGTTTTTGGTGTTGAAGCATTGAGCAATAAGCCATGAAGCTTGATCCAATTTTCGATGAAGCATCAAATGTAGTAAACCAATTTTTTTTACTTATTAGATGCACATACAGATTCGTTCCAAGGATGTCTAATTATGATGATAATGAAAATGATTTTATTATTGCTCCAAACAAAGCCATATTGTTTGAAGCAGGTTTGGTTGATGCATGGAAGCTATAGTAGGATGTTAGTGAAACAAAACTTCTATTAAATCAAAGGATTTTTATTCATTGTGGAAGCATTTTATCCTACCTATGAAAATAAAATTGAGTTAAGTTACATTAGAAGCAAATTTTATTTTATTTAGATAAACACATGTAACAAGAAACAAAATTTGCTTCCTAAAAGATCTGAAATTAGTTTCCAAATATACAAGATATATAAATAAAATCAGAGTAGTGAAGGGGAATCCCACGTCATTAGCGCCGTAGTTACCATAATAGATTGCTCTAGTTAATGCCGATTCTGGCGTGACTAGCAAATCGCTACATGCAAACCGCACCCTGGCCCACTCTACTTTCTGGATCATCGGAGGGGCGAAGCACAAGAAATCGTACGTTGGAAAAGGAGTCCGATGGGAAGCTATCTACCGGCATCCGATCCCTAGCGCTCCCCATGTATGCCATACCAATGCCAACTTACATGACTTACGTTGTACCACAAGAATCACAATGTTAAGGTCGTGCAATATAGGGTCTACCGGCACACATGCTGAAAAAAATGGCACGTATGTTTGTTGATGATGTGTAGTCCTACATCTCTAGGAGTCCCTCCTACAACGCGCTTCTTTACTATTATCACATATCCTGATACACTTGACATCCAAAGTCCAACTTGAAATGTTACTGTAACATAACTCGTCTTCATCACAAGCTCAATCGTCTGTGATATGATATTTTTAGATATTGAGGCCATAATTATTGTTTTGGTTTGACTTCTTCGCAATTAAGTTATTTTCTTCTGGTACAACTACAACTCATCATCATGTTTTCAGTGATAAGTATGTGGTGCCAATGATTAGACAAGTACAAGAACATGGATCGGATGGATGGATTCGACCACCATATGAATGGATCAAAGCTATAGCTGGTACAAGGTTCGACTTTGACGCATGTTCTTCATCTAGACTTATCGTGGATGTTCTTTATGATCTGCATGACTCAGTTATTTCTTAACACTGCCATGATATAAATCAATGTGAACAAAATTTCATGCATGCATGTATGAGACGTATTTTATCTGCTAAATTTTTTTCATGCACTCGCTATTTTTTTTTCTCATACGTACGGATGCTTTCTCGTACATACAGGAACAAAGACATGGGGGGCGAGCAGGGGCTGCACCCCTATGCTTATGATTTTCATAGAAAGATTAGCCATACTAGCTCCTTGTTTAAGCTAATTTATCTAGCTTAGAGCATCTCTAACAGATCCCCTATTTTTCCCTATTTTTCTGCTCCGTAAAACGCAAGTAGAGGACCCTGTATTCACTTTCCACCGACCGAAAACTCGTCCGAGCTAGCAGCCCCGTATCCCCACCCGGAAAACAGAATCCTACGGAAGATTCTATTTTACAGGGTGGGATATGGGGTCTGCTAGCTCGGACGAGTTTCCAACCCCTCAAAACAGGGTTTTAGACAACTATTTCAGACAACTATTTCTGATCAAACATAGCACATCCAAAACATGTGATGCATAATTCATAGTTTTTACATCACAACGCGATCATAGCCAATGTTCAAGCCACCACCAACACCATCAATGCGATCAACCATCAACGAGTCCATCGCCAGCGCTGCCACCACTCGCCGGAGACTCGCCTTGATGAGTCGACGCACCAACAACACTTGCAGCACGAGCTTGACATGCAAGCATCTTCCTCGCCATGATGTCCGCCTTGGTCTCCTTCCACCATGCCAGCTGATCCTCGTCCATGTCCTTGGTGCGCATCATCATGATCTCCCTCTAATCAGCCAAGAGCTCTTTCATCGCCTTGGCTTCTTTGAGTGCGATCATCCTCGATTCAAGTTCTACCAATTGAAAGGACGAGATGTCGCCTAGAGGGGGGTGAATAGGCGTTTTAAAAACTCTTACGGATTTGGCTTGTACGAATGCGGAATTAAACTATGTTTATTCTAAAAGCACAAACCCTAAATATGCTAGGCCCAACTAAGTGCAACAACAACAACTAGAGATAAGCAAGATAGGCACAAGATATATATATATATATATATATATATATATATATATATATATATATATATATATATATATATATATGAACAACAAGTGATAGCAAGATATAATAGATACTTTAAGCTCGATGGCTATCACAAGGAAAGTAAGCTCGGGCATAGAAATAACCGAGGCACGCGGAGACGAGGATGTATTCCCGTGTTTCATTCCTTTGCAAGAAGGTACGTCACGTTTGGAGAGGTGGAGGTCCCACGAAGGATTCCCCAACGCCACGAAGGCTCACCCTATTCTCCGAGCCAAACCCACGAAGGATAATGGCCCTTTTCTTATGGTTAGCTTTTCCTCCACTCCGGAGATGGCAAGCTCCAAAGCACTTCACAAGCTCCACGAAAGAGAAGCCCGGGCCTCTTCACAATCTTCCTTGAAGAGATCACCGGAGCACCAACCGCCAAGCCAACTAGGAGATCTCCCTCCAAGAGTAACAAGCTCACGGTCTCTCACTCGAACTAATCGTGGTGGAGAGCTCAACACTATGCAATGATGCAAAGCAAGAACACTAGAGGTGTTCAAATCCTTCACACTCAAATCCCACCAAAGCAACAAATGCTAGGATAAGATTAGAGAGGAAGAACAAAGAGGAAATCAACAAATGACTCCAAGATCTATATCCAAAGGGTTCCCTTCACTTAGAGGAGAAATGGATTAGTGGGGATTGTAGATCTAGATCTCGTCTCTTAGATCCCTCAAGAATGAGCAAGAATCATGGGGGAATCAAGAGATAGGGCAGGTTCTTCAAAGTCAACAATGCAGGAGAGAGAGTGTAAGAACTTACTCAGCCCAAGGTGGAAGAAGGGCTATTTATAGCCCAAGGGAAAATATAACCGTTGGGGAGAACAACGGGCAGAAAAACGACCCAGCCGGTCAGCCAGCCGGTTCACCGGGCGTGGCGCCGGACCGGCCGGTGGGACACCCGGTCCTGCCGGGTCTCAGACCGGGCTATCTGGCGGCTGTCGGGCGAGGTGCCGGGCCAGAACCGGGAGGCTTCAGGGCTCACAGTATATGTGCCCGAATGTCACCGGAGCAGGAGCCGGCGTGTGCCGGGATGTCCGGTCCATAGGCCGGCCCCGGGCCACCGGGCGATGGTTCCAGGCTCCCTGGAATGTGCCCGGATGACACCGGTCCTAGGGTCGGTCGGCGCCGGGCCAGCTGGTGAGACAGCCGGCACTGCCGGGCGTGGAACCGGAAAATGCAGGACCCCTGAAGACCTTTTCTTTTTTCCCTTTAAACAGAAAATGCCCCCGAACTCCGATTGACATGAAACCAATTTTGTTGAAAATATGGAGACTCATCACAGGATATTTTTAGATATTCTAGAGAGGTAGTCTCCCACCGACAAGAAACGGTGAAGACGTCCAAACTCGAAAACGGAATAGAAGATGTTTGCGGATTCCATTTTCGATGAACTTGGACTTGTTGTAAAGCTAGCAACAAGCTCAAGAACCTCACACAGAGAAACACCAAGAAGTAATAGGGATATGCAAAGTATGCAAAGGGTTGAGCTCCCTAAGACGATGTGATCAAGTTACCCAACCGAAAGCCCCTCTTGATAGTGCGGCTATCTATCCTATAACCCGGTCTCCCAACAACTACCTTGAGACCGGTAAAAGGAAAACCTAGCAAAGCCATACCTTTTCCTTGCACATCCCGCTTGACCTTGATGATAACTCTTCAAGCTCCACTCAAGCCGGAATGCATCACTTGATCATTGTTGCTTCATGTTTGGAGATCTCAAGATTCAAGCGATGCAAAAATGGTGCAACAAAATTCGAGGGAGGGGGAGAGGAGGGGTTAAGTTCGCGAGATTAGACGGAAGGCCAATGTGATGGCACACACACTATTGTACATGTTTCGAAGTATGCATTGGGTCCGTGTGTTGTCTTGTATGTTTTAGTTCCTTCTAACGCTTTCGAGTGTATTATATGTGATTGTAATGATAACGAGCTCCCCAATCGTTGCATTGCTCGGCTCCAAGCCCCAATCCTCTCTCGTCGTCTTTTTTTCTCATTTGGTAGCACCGAATTTGCATCGAGCCTGACCTTGTTCAGGTTTCTCTATAACGCAGTTCAGTAGAAGAAATAATGGGTTGTAATAGGAGGAGACCCTGCAGAGCCACCACACGAGGCCATGGCGACGTCGACCGCTTGTTCAGCCAAGACGGAAGAGACCCTGCAGAGCCACCACACGAGGCCATGGCGTCGCGGAGCTGGGGCGAAGGTAGGCTGCTGTGAGCTGGATTGCTCGCCGGAGAGGAGGCTGGCGGCGGCGGAGGGAGTGGTAGCGGCAGGGGGAGTAGGGTTTGGAAGCCGAACTCCCCTCCGTGGCCTGTTTTAATACAGGGCGGCCTGTTGAGTTTCTCGGGCCCCCGAACTCATTTTATGGGCCAGGTCGCGAGTTCGAGCTCCGTTCTTGGTCTCTTTCAGCCTGAACCCGTATTTTCGCCGGAATTTTTTGGTTTGGGCCTGTTTTTCACTGTTAGAGTTGCTCTAATGGTTACATTTTGAAGATACAACAACATGGAACATCTCAATAGGCCCCTTTGTTTTGATGTAACACTTGGTCCCACCTGTCAGCGTCCATCTTCCCAATTTCGTACCTTAAGAATGTCGTTACCTCCACCCTTGAGCCGATCGAGCTCATCGATCACTGGGGCACCCTGACGCGTCAAAACTACTAAATAAAAAGCGTGCACGGACCCGACCATGCAGAAGCAAGCGTGATCGCAGCCATCTCCACCAATCGCACGTTGCTGCACGCGGAAAACTCGCCCCCAAATGGAGCGTTAGCGAACATCAATCAATAGAATTTGGATCGAGGATCCTACGATCTTTTACGTTCCCCAGCCTGTTCACCATCCGGGCGATCGATAGGGAGGAGAAATGGGGTTCATATCGGGGATCTTCATGGGACTCATCGCTGGCGTCGCCCTCATCTTCGGCTTGGCGCACGCCATGAATCGCCGGGCCGCCAAACGCAGCACCAAGGCAAGTGCACCTACACGTACTATAGATTGATTGATCCGTGCAGTCTTGCGACGTTTGGACCCTCCGTTGATCTGTTGAAATCCTATCGTAGATATGTTTAGGTTGGAGCCTCCGTTGAATCGCTGGAAAATTTCAGGCTTAAGAACATTTTCTCAGGATTAGTTGTTGATTATTTTTGCCTGTAAAATGCTTTCCTGCATATGAGGTTTCAACTTTGGGGGATGAAATCTGTGTCAAGTCTACGTTTCTGACGGCCACGCGGTAGAGTAGATTCATTCTGGGAATTCCATTTAGTTCACTCTTTTTGATTTTTTTTCCAAACGACCTCACTGGGTCGGATTTCATTACACAAGGATAACGAAACAGAGAGTTCACTCTTTTTGATACTGCTGATAAAATGGGTTTTATACATTAAAGTGTAGTTTTGTGTGTGCGGATTAGTTTCTGATAAGTCTATGAATAAAATTCGTTTTGAAACAGGCTGCCGATATCAATGTACTTGGATCTCTCAACCGTGAAGATTTGAAGAAAATATGTGGAGACAATATCCCTCAGTGGATCTCATTCCCGGAATATGACCAGGTGAAGTACTACTTACTTTGGTCTTTTGATGCTCCTGATGAATCATAACATCCAAAATATGGACAAGCACAATAGGCATTTGTACTCAGTGTCTCTCAAAACGGAAAATAATGCCAAGAAGTTGACCTTTGTAGTTCATACAAGAAAAATATCATATCCTCAACTTTTATACATATTCAATACATCAGGAAAAATCACCTCAATATCATTATAATTATAATTAGACAAAAAATACCATCCAATAGGAGGATGACATGTGGTCCCAAGATGATAACCTTGACACACTGGATGGTACTTTCCAACTGAGTTGTTTTTGCTATGGTACCAACTACCAAGGACTGTTTTCCTTGCAAGATATACTCACCTGATGTTTTTTCTTGAATTCGTACCTTAGCAATTTGATTTTCTTCTTCAGGTTAAATGGCTCAACAGAAAGTTAAGCAAGCTCTGGCCCTTTGTTGAGGAGGTACATACAAGTAACTTCTCATTGTTCATTCAGAAAACTGTTGGCAAGATCTCCATAGAGTTACATTCAAGCACTAAAACTACTTACGTTTTTGCTGTTAACATTTCTTCTGATATGCAGTTGCATTTGGTTACAGGCAGCAACCATGGTCATCAGGGATTCTGTCGAGCCTATACTCGACGATTATCGACCGGCAGGAATATCCTCGCTGAAGTTCAGCAGACTCTCACTTGGAACTGTTCCACCCAAAATTGAAGGTTGCAGAAATGAAGTGGTCTCAGTTCTACAGTATTAAACTAGAAGATAAGGATCTTCTCCTAAAGGCTTCTGAAGATGTCTGGTCTTGTATTTTCCAGGCATTCGGGTTCAGAGCTTCAAGAAAGGGCAAATCACAATGGACGTTGACTTCAAGTGGGGTGGGGATCCGAATATCATCCTTGCAGTTGAAACTCTAGTTGCTTCACTCCCAATTCAGGTCAGCCTGACGAAATTGGCCTGCTTAATTTTTCTGTAGTTTTTCACTTTTCATCAGGTGCAAGTAGCACAAGAAATTCAAATTACACTGGATAAACAACCCTAATTTATTTTTACTCCGCATGGATACAGTTCAAGAACCTTCAGGTGTTCACCATCATCCGTGTTGTCTTCCAATTGTCTGAGGAGATACCTTGCATCTCTGCTGTTGTCGTTGCTCTTCTGGCAGAGGTGCGCTTCTTAGCTTCTCCAGTCATGAATCTACCAACATTATTGCTTTCTCCGTGGATTAGTTTGTTGACGACGTAAACGGTTTTCTTTGCATCACTTGCAGCCAAAACCAAGAATCGATTACATACTGAAGGCAGTCGGCGGAAGCCTGACGGCGATGCCTGGACTTTCAGACATGATCGACGTATGCGACGAGTTTCTTTCTCCCATTATCTGTTTCTACACATGATAAGTAGTAGGCCATTTCTCCCTTTTGTAGGATACGGTGGCATCACTGATCACTGACATGC
This sequence comes from Lolium perenne, assembly GCF_019359855.2. NCBI lineage: Eukaryota > Viridiplantae > Streptophyta > Magnoliopsida > Poales > Poaceae > Lolium > Lolium perenne. The sequence continues at coordinate 317,352,076 of NC_067247.2, forward strand.
TCCAGTGGCCACACAGAATAGTCATCCCGATAGGGGGAGTTGATGTCGACATAAGGTTCCATTAATTTTACAGTTCTCATCCAGGAGTTGTATATATAGGATCTGTGAAATTAGAGTGCCAGGATGACAATGGTATTTTGACATGTATCCGTGCAGTGATCTGGAGCTAAAGCCGCAGGGGAGGGTGACGGTGACGGTGGTGCGAGCGGAGTCGCTCAAGAACAAGGAGCTGATCGGCAAGTCCGACCCCTACGTGGTGCTCTTCATACGGCCCATGTTCAAGGAGAAGACCAGGGTGATCGACGACAACCTGAACCCAGAGTGGAACGAGACGTTCGAGCTCATCGCCGAGGACAAGGAGACGCAGCACATCATCCTGGAGGTGTTCGACGAGGACAGTCTGAAGCAGGACAAAAGGCTGGGCATCGCCAAGCTGCCCCTGAGCGACCTGGGAATCGAGACCGTGCAGGAGATCAACCTGCAGCTGCTCTCGTCCCTGGACACCACCAAGGTCAAGGACAAGAAGGACAGAGGCGTGCTCACCATCAAGGCAAGCTCATCCATCCGCTCCACTTGCCACATTGTTTCGGAACGACCAAGAACTCGATCGAGCTTTGTGTAATTCGTATATGCAGGTGTTGTACCACCCGTACACCAAGAAGGAGGCCCTGGAGGCGCTGGAGCTGGAGAAGAAGACGATGGAGGAGCGGCGGAAGACGAGGGAGGGAACGGGGGCCGTGAGCGGGGCCGCCGACGCAGCGGGCGGCGTGGCGTCCACGGTCACCAACGTGGCCGGCACGGGCGTCGCGGCGGGAGCAGCCGTGGCGGGATCGGGCGTCGCCGTGGCTGGGTCAGGCGTCGGGCTGGTGGGCACGGGAATAGGCGCGTTCGGCAACAGCATCACGAAGGCCGGCAAGTTCGTCGGCCGGACAGTTACCGGGCCATTCAGCAGCGCCAGGCGCAGTGCCAGCAACGTTCCGACGATCGACGAGTAATTCATCCAACCGTGAGCTTATTTAGCAGAGTTACCATTGCTTAGTAAAACTAGCACTCATTTTTACCGTTTCATTTTTGTCAAAATACATACACATGATTGTATTTGTGTTTAATTTTGTCTTCAGTATTAAGGGTATCTCTGAGGCACCATCAAATATTAGTCCTCTGGGCGGGTGGGAATGGTGGGGAGAGGGTCTCCCGGCAAATGTGCACCTTACTTGGAACTGCTATCTTCTCCGTGGAAATTTTCGACACACAAATTAATTCAACAATAATACAAACTTTTAAATAACATAGTAAAAGCAAAACTCGAATTAAAAATCACATGTGAAAATCCTAAAGTGAGATATGTTGCCCACCAGACCACCACAACGCATGAACATGAAACTATTGATTTTCTTGATGTATACACATGTGCTCAAGCATTATCTCAGAGTTGTTGATGAACACCTGGATCACAAATTTGCTATTTTTTTTTAGAATATCTTTGAACTCGACCGTGGAGACCAGAGGACCCACGATCACGGTAATGCTCCACAATCATGTCCTACATGATGACATTAGAAGTCATGACCTCCCACAATTGATGTTTGTCCCATGTTCTGTTCGACGAGCATGGAGCATTCCAAATGCACACTCCACATCCTTCCTCACACATTCTTCTTGTTTCGTAAACGGAAATTTTTCGTTGCCTTGTGGGTTGGGATTATGTTCACAAATGTCGTCCACTGACGATATATAACAACAAGGTAGCACCCTTTTCATATTGGTGACCAATGGTATTAAAAAAGCACTCTGCAGCACAATGATATCATTGTTAGACAGTGGCGAAGGTCAACGGAAAGAACGAAGGCGGAGAGAACTTAAAAGAATAATGCAAATATAAGATTGCGCCAAAATATTTATGCCATATATGATTCTCACATAATCACTTAGCACAATACAAACATAATCATATTTGAATACAAGTAGAACCTAAAAACATATCAATAATGATGTTTAATTGACATATAGAAGTCCTAGGCAATAGCAAAGCTCTAACTTTCTTTTTTGGAAAATCTTCGGAAATTTTATCGATCACGACTTTTCTAATCTCGCTCGCTCGATGCAGCACATCATCAAGTCATTAGGAAGCCATCACAGACATCATGTTGCACAATTCGGTCTTGAAGATCTTTGTCATTGAGAAACCCCTTTCAATTTTTGTCGTTGCCACCGCTAAAAATAATGCCAACTCAATGAGACGATAAACCACAAGAAAATGTGATGTGCTTTTCGAATAACAAGATAAGCTCTAAGTTCTCGGCTTATGAATAATGCATAGTTCAATATTATCTTGTATATGTCTATGCTAGACCTAATCTCTGTTTTTAGTTTGAAATCGGTTTTGACCAGTGTTAAGTAAAACAAGTATATCTATTTCATACGAAGTCCCTTTTTGAAATATGAACACTCAAGTTATTTAGAAAAACATGTGCATCTGATTTTGTTTTGAAAAAAATCTAGGTATGGCGGCTTTCCTACCTTGCCATACTGGGAACTCCACCCATGTTGCTTGCGATTGTCATGTCAAAGAATACATGAATGTATGTGCTTGATTAAATTTCGTGACTGACATGGGTATGCCTAATTGGCATGTCACGTATATACCCCTGATTCATGCTTTTAGGTATCTAAAGAGTTGAAGGCCCACGAACCCAAAGGTTTGGAGGCCCGCGGATCGAGGAAGTAGAGTCAATATAGAAAAACTTGTAGCAATATATGAAAAGGCCCAATATGGCCCGATATTTGTATACTTGAACTATATGAAAGCCTCGGCTTCACCTCATATATATAAGGGTGAAGCTGAGGCTGAGAAAATGATCGATCATTATTAAACCCTAGCGACTGTTTCTTTTTTAATTAGACCCCTTTGTTCGTCTGACCACGTTCGAGTTCTACCCTCTAATTCCATGAAACTTCAAGTCTACAATCCGTATGCATTTACGAGTTGATACCTCATTAGGGACAATATCCACCTTCATGTGCTACCCTTGCATAACTACATCTATCAAGATAATAAAACAAATCTAACACAATCTATAAACATAACTCCAGTTCAGGAAATAATGCAACTTCCACTTTTTTGCTAAGTTGACTTTTGTAATTTTTTCACTAAACTGTATCTACGTTACATAGAAAAAAATTGTACATAAGGAAAATCTCATACGACTTACTATTAGCAATGTTTTTGTCTACGCATCAACCCGGTACGTACCCAACACCGTACCCTCCAAGCTATCTAGGTAGGTCGACATGGTGCAAGTAGAAGATCCACTAGAAGCCTCTCCTATATCGAACCCCTTCCTGAAGGCAAGATACCACTTCTGCTCCGGTGCTCCTCCCCTGGAAAAAATATGGGCACGTAAAATACAATAATGGTGGAGATCTTTCCATAGATGTTTGTAAGAGGGCTCACGATCCTAATTTTGAGTGTAGGTCCACCGTCCGTACAGCCATGTACAGGCCGTATGGTCCACCGTTGTGTTGTACCTCGTTTTATACGTATCTACGGTCACGTGCGTGTGCCGAAATAAAAAAAATGCTATAAAGATCTTGCTTATGTGATCTCTTCTTTTTCCTTGCGCGACGTATACATATCGTATCAATATAGACAAGTATACATGGGCTAGACATGAATTTCGGCGGATCCAACATAGGAAAAAATATCAACTATGACCCTTCAACTTAGTTTAGGGGGGAGCACCGGAGTAGCCCTCGCAAGATACAAGTTAGAAAGCAATGGCGTGAAGCAAAAGGAAGACATCAAAACCAACTCCCAGGAATAGGCACACGACTATCAATCATGCTCTACAAGAATTGAAGCATCGATGAAAGGTGCCACTAACCTCCAAAACCTATAAAATTATTGGCAATATCTCGCTCCACGGTGGAATAGAGCTTCTATCAATAGATAAATGTACTCACTGACATTATTACTATGGTTTGCCGACAAGCGCCTTGAGCCGCTCCGCTCTAGGTTTGAAACTAAAATCATGTGGGTTTTGCGACTTAAGCGCCTTGACGCAATCCACTCTAGACTTAAATATGTTCTCATCTAGCATGGCTTTACACCATTTTATTATTGACATGAACCAGGTGTTAGGTCGCGATTTTTTAATCCAATCATCTGAATAGAGGTGTCATTGCGGATCTATCTCCCTTCTTTGTTTTTATATTGCTATCTTGTCATCTTGTAGATGAAACGGAGAGGCCCGCGAAAGTAAGTGAACAACCGATGTGTCACACCTGACGCCAGATACCCACAAGTGTAGGGAATTAATAGTAGCACTTCTCAGTAAATATTGCATTCCAACATAAGGTATTGGTCAAGAAGATTGACGAAGGATAACAATGATTTGTAATTTTGTATGTGCATGATGATGAAAGGTATTTTGTAGGTAAATGTATATAGCTCTTCAGAGATGGCCCAGTCCTTTTGAAGCAAGGACAAGCCTAAGATTTTTTCTTATAGGGCTGCATGGATTTACTCGGATCATAAAATTCCACATCGAGCATGATAAATATAATGTCAAGTTTTATTCATGCTAGACGAAGCCTAAGATATGAGTCCACACATACATGCACAATTACACCCCTAATGATTTATCCTAATACTATAAACATTCGCAAGGAAGGGATTTAATAAGACATAGATGTCCAAGCATTGCCTGAAGTTTTAGGGTCCCCAATGAAGAGCACCCTATTGCAAGGCAAGGATTGTTGACATGTTTATGTCTTTTCCGGCCATCCCTCATCTCTTTCTTACTACAGGTGCAGCCCTTTGAACCTATATAGATGAAGTAACATACAATCGACAAGCGTACATTATCATCATAGATGGAACCACAAATAAATTATAAAACTTGAACAAATACTGAGAGCCATTGTTCCACCAAAACTAAGTAGTATATCTGGAGGTTCCTGTTCAATTGAACAACTTAAGGTGTTGGCCTTTTAGTTTGTACTTTTGGTTGTAAACAAGTTAGATTAGGAGCCGGAAACAAGCTTGTTCTTCCGCCCTTCCACATGTCTCTCTCAATAGTGTGATGTCCCTATTACTCAAGAAGGAAAAAATAAATTAGCAACCTTTATCACAAAGCACCTTCTTGAGTAGTTGAATTTTTTATAGTCATCGATCCACCCTTGTTTCACATCGGACAAAAAAGCTTATCATACACTTAGTGGACACATTAGTCCATTTTTTTTTCATCATCAACACCAGAACAAGATTAAGGGCATATTGCACTATCAACAACCGAGTCATCCATCGAGTCATTGTCGATGGAGGAAGTTCCACCAGCCTCATCGCCATTTCAAATTTGAACAAAAAATAACAAGAAGAGAAATTAAACCAGTTTGCAGTGAATTATATGATATTTAGTCAATGGCTAGGTAAGACCGCTAGTGATATTCAGTGAAGATTTTTTCAAAAAAAGTATCTTCGAAGACATCGATTCTCGCCCTAGTCGTCCGACCTGGCATTGGTCCTTTCATGGATCCACAACACCTGCATGATAATGGAGATCCTAGGATACCTTGGTGCCACTTAAATGACATGTTTATTAATGGTAAGAATGTGTCTCCTTTGTAGATCATTTACCCGTGTACCAATTTGACCGTTCAAGATCTTCTCTACAACTTGTGAATAATCGAGACCTGTTCATAGAGGTGTGTATACGGTTGGAGGATGCGGCGAGAGATATTTTTATCCTATATGGATGCGAGTGCAATTATGGATAGTTATACCAGCTGGTCGTCTCTTGTACTTCATTTTTTGTTTTGTTTTTTGTCTTGTTGGTTGCAGCTGTGTGCATCCTACTTATGTAGATGAATAATATATCCTCCTCCGTACACCACCTATCTATCTTATGGGTTTAATAAAGTGCCATTTATCGGAAAAATGCAATATTTAAGATATTTTATCCATTCCAGCAAGGTGAGGCAGAAGTGGTTTTATCCACAAGATAAACTACGAAACTTTATAAAAATAATCGAATGGAGTATCATTCAGTGCATCTTTTTCTTTCTTAATTTCAGCCTAGGTACAAGGTGTCCTACTCCAAAAATAGAACTCCGTATACACCAGAACATCCCAAATTCAACATATAATCTAGGTCAGTATCCGAAAGAAAGATTGCCAATCAATGCAATTGCATATAGTTAGTCACTTGATAAGGTACATATACATCGGTCACTTCATTATGAAGTGCTCACTGAAAATAAAAAGGTACTCAATACAAGTGTTGAAATAGATGATTGAAAATCCATGCATGGATGATGCATCCCATTTTATTTATGATAACCTTTTATACAGATACCAGCTTGGATCCACCCTCGTTTACGCCGAGTCCATGTCAATGGCAAAGTAGTTGTACGTCGCCCCCATCAAGTGATTGTGCATGCTTAATTTGCGTAGCCAGCGTCTGGCAATGTACCGGTAGGTTGCCTCCGTGAAGTGTCCGTCCCAAAACAAATACTCAGATGGGTCCTGGCACACCGTCGCACCAGGCATGCCACAGCCGGCACTCAGGTTGAAGTTGTACTCTCCACCTCCACCGCAACAACACTTCAGAACGTCGGTGGTAAGCCCTAGAATTGTTGAAACCACATCATGTTAGAAGCCAGAGCAAGCGATGCCATATCGGCACCACAAGGCAATAGCTAGAACAGAGACAAATAGAATGACAAAAGATGAGCTTCTAGGTAGAGTGCTACTGACCGAATTTCCAGGGAGACTCCACCATTTTGATGATTGGAGTGAAGAAATCAGCGTAGATTACCAGAGCATTTGGGTAATTCGTCTGGACGTTCTCTAGGGCCTCTTGGAGCAGCGAGTTGTGATGCACGGCTAGCTCATTGAACTCTTTCAGGCACCTGGTACGAGGCTCGTAGCTCGTCGGGTCGTCACTACGGAACAACTCTAAATTGGGTGGTGAGCAGCCCAGTGGGGGGATCCCGGGCACAATCAAGGTCTTCGCCCCATGTTCAATTAGTCCCTGTTCAAATTTGTAGTCATATATTGTGGTCACGACTCTCATGATTTGACTTTCAACTTCAGATAACCTACAACTTCCACCATTGATTATACCTCGGTGGCCTCGGCGATGGATCTGACTACGTCTGGGACGCTGGATCTAACTTGTGGCATGGTCTTTCCCAGAAGCGAGAAGCTGTAATCATTGAAGCCAAATTCTCCCACGAAAAAGAGTGACTTGTGGAAGAACGTTGGTGGGCACTCTGCAAGATACGGTGTGATTTTTTTTTCTTTTGAAAAAAAAAAATGAATTAGTGCTAGGAGGAACTAGACACTAAATGATATAGTAGAAGCGGGACCTCGGCGTGAGAATTCCAGAATTCCGTTCCTGACAGGATTTTTTTTTCTTTTGATAGTGTAACAGAAAACCTTACTAACATATAATTTTTACATCTTGTATGAGGAGAGGTCTAATGCAATATGGTGACTCCTCAAGTCAAGTATGATAGATTTGACTGTCCCCATTTACCTAGTGCATCAGCTACTATGTTTAGCTCTCTAGGACTATGTCAAGCAGATATTATAAATTGAGTACATCCGGTTTGGATTTCGAGCCACCTCGAGCACATTTTTTATAGGGATTTCTATTTTCGTGCCCTCGGTTCCTTAGTTGTGCTCAGTTTTCCCCAGCTCCTTAGTTTTTCCTCAGTTTTACCCAAGCGTTTGTCTGAAACCATCACACGTGATGTAACGCCCGGTTGCCCGACGGTTGACCGTTATCTTCTGACTAGTGGGGCCACGTAGAGCCTGCAAAGACACGTTAGACCATCCATCTTTGTTTGACCGTAAGCATCGCTGTATCCCTGACCAAAACGCGAACGAGTGGGGCTTCGCTATATCAAATGACAAGTGGGGCCATTGCGCTGATACAAGGGGCAATACACGGGTAGGATTAGATTTTTAAACGGAGCTCTACAGCGATGGCACGGAGGAGGTGGCCTGCGGAGTGCCGAGATGAGATCGACGTCCACAAAGAACTGCATGAGGCGAGACCAGACGCATTAGATAGATATGAACTAGACGCGTTTAACCATGCAAAGAAGAGAAGAAATGGTCAACGACATCGACGACTACCTCAAAACTTTGACTGACCGTGTCCGACACGAACGCGAGCAATGTAGAGAAAACTAGTGTCTCTCCTTTCTGGCATGTATAGATGGGTGCTAGAAGAGTGTGGTGGCGAAGGGAAAGACCTCGCGGTGGTCTGTGGCGTCCAACATAGCGGGGCGGCGTGGCCGTGCCCACATCGGCGTGGATGCATGTTCGGCATTGGCATCAGCATATACGTTCGGCATTAGCCTCGGTGGTATCTCTGGTGTGTCAGTGATCGAATGAGGGGACGGGATTGAGGGTGCATCCCGACGGTGACCTAGCAGTGGCGTCGAGCATAGCCGTTCTGACCATGCCGATATCGGCATCGGCAAAGTTTGGAGGCTGTGGTGCTCGAATCAAGGAGGGATTTGTTTCTTGTACGCCAAAAGTGATTTGAAACAAGTTTCGTGTTGAAGGTTAGGTAACGAAAGTTTGTAAGTAAGCCCAAAATTATACTAGCGCCATGGTGAGGTTCTTTTTGATAGAGCTATACGGTTGGGCAAACTTTTTTGACACTTTTTAGATAGGGTTCCTTGTTGTTACACGTATGGCATCATGTATGGCAAATTTGGGATCATTTGGAGATGTTCGAAAAAATCACTTTGCTTAAACGCATGCCGTTTCGTCTCACTGAAACCAGCTTTTCTAACAAGGTGATTTATTCTACCTCCTCTAAATGACCTCAAATTTCATACAGCTGATCTTCTATACATAGATAGATAGATTGTTTCGTTTTTATATTTTTTGAACTTTTTATTTCCCTTTATAATATCCAATTGATTTTCAGGTCAAAACCTCGAAAAACAGCATCATGTATGGCATCATTTTCGCCATAAATTTCAAATTTTGTGAAACTTTCCCTTTTAGATATTCCTTGTTGTTATAGATATGGCATAATGTATGCCAAATTTGGTTAGGTCTCACTGAAACCAGCTTTTGTAACAAGTTAGGTTTTTCGACCTTCTCAAAAGGGATATTTTTCTACCTTCTCTAAATGACCTCAAAAATCATACAGACGATCTTCTATACAAAGATAGGTAGATTGTTTCGTTTTTACATTTTTTGAACTTTTATTTCCCTTTATAATACCCATTTGTTTTCAGATCAAAACCTCGAAAGTTAACATAACTCGATGGTGAACCCTTCCAAACTTCAAATACAGAGATAGATAGATTGGTTCGTTTATCATTTTTACCGTGAATAGTAATGGCTACAAGAAATCGGTGATGGTCTATCATTTTTTGCGTGAAAAGTAATGGCTACAACAAATCGGTGATGGTTTATCATTTGGGATTTTCGTGAAAATTAATGGCTACAACAAATCGGTGACGGTTTATCATTTTTTACGTGAAAATTTATGGCTACAACAAATCGGTGATGGTTTATCATTTTTTGCGTGAAAAGTAATGCCTAAAAGAGTTTATAATTTTTAGCGCGTGAAAATAAATACAGAAAACCACCATTTAGCAAACTTAGAGAGTGGAAGGTAACCGCCGACAGAGAGAGGGAGGGGTTATCCTGCCCGTTAGATCATACGATCAACGGTCGGCGGGCACGATCCGCGTGACATGGGCTAGACCAATCAGGGCAATGTTGCACGTGTGAGAGAATTTGTGGAGGGAGAGGGCAAAACTGAGTAGTATCAAGAAACCAAGGGCACCTATGTAATAAACAGACTAAGGGATTCAAATATGAGATTTAAAAAATGAAAAATGCGTGTTTTGTAGAATAAAACCCATCTTGGCCTATCTCAAACTATTTGCAATACAAATATACATGAGTGTGAGAATTGTGGCCTCATTTAGACAAAGTATGTTTTGGGGAAAGCTGTTTTGGGAAGGGCTTATTGTGGAAAACCATGCACCTTCATAGCTACTAGGTGATTTGAGAAGGCCTTTGAGAAGTGGCAATTTGTGGTAAAACTTGATTTATCTATGACTTATCTATGTTTTGAGAACTGGAAATTTGTGGTAAAGACTCCATGAGTATGTGCCACTATTTTTCGGAATTTTTTGCACATTAAATGACTCATTTAACTAGTTAATCCCATTTGTTATTTGTCTGTTGACCAGCTACTTGAGGGTAAAACTGAGCATATTGCACTAGACAGTACTAGCACTCAAGGGGAAAACTGAGCACACAAAAAATGCTAGTATAATGCTCGGGGTTATAACTGAGTATATCTAAATTTTCAGGGTTAGACTCGAGGACGCGTGTTGCGGTGCAGAAATGAAAGACGTGCAATATTTGACGCGTAGACGCCGGTCGCGGTGCAGAAGTCGAAGACGTGCAATCGTGGACGCGTGGCGCATTGCGAAGTCCAAGACGTGCGTACGTGCGGCGGTGGACGCGTAGGACGCGGGTCGCATTAACCACCACTAGCCTTTATAGACGCCTCCTCCCACTATCTCTGTCACTCTCACTCGCCTACGCAACGCCGCCTCTCTCACGTCCCATCATCTTCTCCAAAGCAAAAAACCCTCTCCCTCTCCCTCTCCTCTGCCGGCGAGATGGACAAGGAGAATGCCAATCCCATCGTCCACGGCGCCGTCGGCTCCAAGCGCGACGCCTCCCTCTTCGACGCCGTCCCCTCAACGGACGTCGCCGCCGTCCCCTCAACGGACGTCGCCGCCGCCTCCGCCGGTGCATCGGAGGCTGCTGCCGCCGGTCGCGGTCAGATCCCACCGGGATGGGACCCCTACGAGCCGGTGCCGTACGTCCCGCCCCCGAACCGCTACGACACCTCCATAGAGGACCCATGGAACGAGGTAATAACTACGGTTTGCTTCCTTTTTTGTTCCCCATTCCTTTTTGAACCCTATTTGTGCTGGTGTAGATGGATCTGTGGATGGATGAGTATTGGGCTAATATTTGCGCCGATTTTATTCCATTTTGCTTTGATCCCTCCTTGATTTCGTTCAAGATTTGGGTTTCGGCCGTTCGGTTAATTTATGCAAGTAATAATGGGATCTCAATCGGTTAATTTATGCAAGTAATCATAGGATCTCAATCAGTTATTTTATGCACGAATCAAAAGATATCAACCGTTTAATTTTGCAAATAATGGAATGTGTTCAAGTTCAGATCTGGAATCTGTTTCTTTGCCTATGATGAATCGGTGGGCACAGATTTTTACAGGGAGGGTTCAGCGAACCATTTCCGTGTACAAATCTGTTGTGCATGAGCTTTGGTTCGCTTACACCGTCCCTGTAGACATATAATCGTGTCCACTCTAACTGAGGCTGCCTCTGTTTTTCCTAACTTTGTTATCATGCACGTTTGCAACTCATTCACTAATAAATTCCCGTTTGATATGGATCACTGTCTGGCAGCCGACGTCGGCTAGCGACGACGAGCACCATGACGTCAAGACTCGCCAGGTGCCGCGGAGGCTGCAGGTCGGCCGCATGTCTCCTACCTCGACGTCGCCAAGGGTGTCTACAGGTGCCCCTTCGCACTAGGAGGCTCGGCGGCATCGACTTCAGCTGCGTCCTCACGCATGCCGAGAACATCGGCCACACCAACCCCAAGGTCGGCGCGTCGGTGAACCCCAACTCCTTCCGCGCCAAGCACTTGGCGCTCGGCATGCACCTCCGCAGCATCCAGCGGGTGGAGATCTCCGGCGGGCGCATGCCTCCGCTCAAGCCCAAGGCTCCCAAGGGGAGCAACAAGTGGAGGCAGAGGCAGATGGGGTAGGCGGAGTCCTGGACGTGTGCTGCTGCTGCCTCCTCCATTTTGTTGTTGGGATCCCTTTGTTGTTAGTTAGGGATCCCTCGTTGTTATGTTGTTAGTATGATGGTGCTGTACTGCTGTGAAGAACCTCGAACCCTACTATGTTTGGCTGCTGAATGCAGCTTATTATCTATATTATCTATCCCTATTCTACTATATGACCTTGTGAATTTATCGTACATTCCCTGTAGATTTGCTTCTAGATTTAACTACATACATATGGACCAGATGGAGTACTAGATTGGGCTCCCTACTAGATTTGCTGCCATATTGGGAAAACAACCAGGGCCAAAAGGCACAAATAATAATTGAAGAAAGACAGAAATGCAAGCTTCTCTAGATTTGATACTAATTATGTGAAAAAAGGCAGAGAGAAGGAGGCAGAAAAGGTACTCTTAAAAGGGAAATGCCAATGGCCGAGAGAGACAAAACCCAGCTCCTGCTCACGTGCAACCAAACGCAATCTCGTCCTGTCCCACGCGGTCCCTTTCTACCAGCCCCACGCGACGCGGGCCCACACGACGCGGCCCCACACGTCAGAACGGAGCGGTCAACTTAACGGGAATCCTGCCGTCTGAGCTGCCTTCTGCGGGTTTCAAACAAGGACTTGGGGAAAAGTGAGGAAAAACTAAGGGGCTGGGGAAAACTGAGTACAACTAAGGAACCGAGGGCACGAAAATAGAAATCCCTTTTTTATATGTTCAAAAACTTATTTTTAAAAACCTAAATCTTTTAAAAGAAGACGTTTGCTCAAGTACAACCCCTCCTCCCAAATTCAGACAAACTCAAACACAAAACGGCCGAGATCGCTCGATACCTTCTCATATTTAAGTGCATTATGGTCTTTTAGAAAAGAGTTAAGAGCATTTTTGGTTCCTCATGTCTTGCAGAAATCTAACTTTGGTTCCTCAACTTTATTTTGGTCTAAGCATGTCCTCAAACTCTTAATTAAGTCCAATTTTAATCCCTGATAACGGTTTAACGCCATCTCACCTCAATATCAGTTATGCAATAGCATTACCAATGTCCCGCGAGATCCTGATTATTATCCATTTGGCATAGTAACCCTAACTCTTCCCAAACACCAAGCGGCGACGCCTGACACTACGAGGGCGGATAAGCCGGGCAGGGAAGGCAGAAGCAACGGACATGCGAGGGCTTTTGCGTCGGGGGGAAAGGCGGAGGTGGCTGAAGTGGCGAGAACGGTTGCACCAAGCAAGAAAGGCGGAGGCGGCGCACATGTGTGTTACGGCAAAGGGGATGGCAAAAAAAAAAGAGTCAAAAACCAGTCAACCATCATTAAACCGCCACTAGGAACCAAAATTCGACTTAATTTAGAGTTTGAAGGTAGATTTAAACCAAAACAGAGTTAAGAGGCCAAAATTAGACTTTTTCAAGACTTGAGAGATCAAAAGTGCACTTAACCCTTTAAAAAACTAAAGAGGTTTCTGTATACGTAACCCATTATAAAACCCATGCGGCCCAACTAGTTTGTATAAGGGTATCTCCAGCGGCGTTAGCGTCCGCGCGCGTCCGTTTGCGTCGACCCTTTTGGTCGAAATCGACCGCGCGTCCGTTTTCGTCGGGGTGGCTCCATCGGCACGACGCATTTTTTAGGACGAACCATTTTTTTTAAACATGAAACATAATTTACATACTTAAAACATAAAAAATAAACCTAAACGCCTACTGCTCTCGTTGTGCTGCTCCCCACCGTTTGCCGGGGAGCGGCACCCTCTTGCAGCCGCTGCCGGAGGCCTCGAAGTCGTTTTTTCTTCCCCATGGCGCTGCGGCGATGGTGGTGCGAGTGGAGGCGTGGTGTGGGTGAAGGAGCGACGCGGCCGGTGGACTTTTAAGGGCGGCCGCGCGCGGGATACGGTGCCATTGATGGCGAAAGCTGCGTCGCAGACGCGAAAGCGCTGACCGCCGAAGTGATGCCCTCCATGCAGGCTCGCTGCCAGGCGGGCCCGCTGGAGAAGCGAGCGGACACTTTGCGCGTCCGCCGAGCGTCCGCAGAGACGCAAATCTGGCGCATATTTGGACCAAGTTTGCGTCTTCGTGGATGGTCCGGTCACTTTGCGTCGCGCCGCTGGAGGTGGTGCACGACGCATTTCCGGTCACGGCGGACACAAACGGTCGCTCAGCGTCCGTTTGCGTCGCGCCACTGGAGATGCCCTAAATATGTAAAGTATGTATAAGTAGGAGTAGTATGTATGTATGCCGTTATCAGCTCACCAGCGGCAACTTTTCCGGGCGGTGGCAGCCATGGCCGGCAGGCGATGCTTTCCGGTCGTGAGGCACTGTGAGGGGTTGCAGGCTGCACGAGCCTAGGTAAGGCCTCGATCGAGGTGCGTGCCAGAAAGGGTGGCAGCGACGTGTAGCAAGGCCAGTAGCGCGGCGATACGGTGTGCGGCCAGCCAGTCTAGCTCCCAGACACCGGCCTGCGTCGGTATCGGACATGCCTGCAAATGTACTCGGCCATGTGTGGCACTGCTTCTGCCATAGCCGTTGAAAAAATGAAACTCTACCTAGGCGGTGACGGCAGTGACCGGCGTTCGGGCACTTGCCTTTGCCCGGAGCTGGTGACGAGGAGGAGCGGTTGGCCTTGATGCCGGATCAACAGGTTGAAGAACACAATCGCCGGATCAAGCAATGTCATCCTCGTCCTCCCGCAAGATCGCCACGACGAACGGCTTTGGCCGCGGCAGCCTCACCGTGAAGGAGGCGCAGCCTCAGCCCAGAAATGCGGCGGAAGAGAGGAAGCAATCATCATAGCACAGCTAGTCTCAAGAATATGACGATGCTTACGCTCGGCGACACCATTTTGAGCATGGGCGCCGGGACATGAGAACTGGGCAAGGGTGCCCTGCTCAGCAAGAACACCACGCAGGTGCTGGGAGATATACTCTCCTGCAGAGTCAGCACGAAACACACGAATAGGCGTGGAATACTGAGTACGAACCATGGCTGCAAAACGCTGATAAATAGAAAGCAGCTCACTACGAGAGTGCATAAGAAACAACCAGGTGTATCGCGAAAAATCATCAATAAAAAAAATATAGTAGCGATGACCCCCTTTCGAAGGAAAGGGAGCCGGACCCCAAACATCTGAATGAACTAAATCAAAAGGTCGCTGAGATACAGACGCACTAGTAGGATAGGGAAGCTGAACCTGTTTGCCTAGCCTACAACCCTGACACGAATGCAAAGACACGTCTCCTGAGACAGACCCCAGAAGACCACGACGAACTAATGACGATAAACGGGAGCCACAGAGGTGACCCAGCCGATGATGCCACTGCTGAAAAGAGCCAGTGACAGAAGCAGCAACCGCAAGAGAACTGGCAGATGAAGTGGCAGCAGAAGGAACGCGAAGCCAGTCTAACTCCCAGAGCCCCGGGGACTCAAGGCTGCGAGGGCCAGCTCCAACCAGGGCCTGTGTACTGATACGTCTCCGACGTATCGATAATTTCTTATGTTCCATGCCACATTATTGATGTTATCTACATGTTTTATGCACACTTTATGTCATATTCATGCATTTTCTGGAACTAACCTATTAACAAGATGCCGAAGTGCCAGTTCCTGTTTTCTGATGTTAAAGGTTTCAGAAATCCTAGTAACGAAATATTCTCGGAATCGGACGAAATCAACGCCCAAGTTCCTATTTTCACCGGAATCATCCAGAACACCCGGGAAGGACCAGAGGGGGGGCACTGGGCCCCCAGACCATAGGCCGGCGCGGCCCAGGCCCTGGCCACGCCGCCCTATAGTGTCGTCGCCCCTTCGACCCTCCTGCGCCGCCTCTTCGCCTATTTAAAGCCCCTGGATCGAAAACCCTGAGACGTTCGACGAAAACCACAGAAACCTTCCAGAGCCGCCGCCATCGCGACGCCAAGATCTGGGGGACAGGAGTCTCTGTTCCGGCACCCTGCCGGAGCGGGGAAGTGCCCCCGGAAGGCTTCTCCATCGACACCGCTGCCATCTCCACCGCCATCTTCATCACCGCTGCTGCTCCCATGAGGAGGGAGTAGTTCTCCATCGAGGCTCGGGGCTGTACCGGTAGCTATGTGGTTCATCTCTCTTCCATGTACCTCAATACAATAATCTCATGAGCTGCTTTACATGATTGAGATTCATATGAGTTTTGTATCACTACTATCTATGTGCTACTCTAGCAAAGTTATTAAAGTAGTCCTATTCCTCCTGCACGTGTGTAAAGGTGACAGTGTGTGCACCGTGTTAGTACTTAGTTTATGCTATGATCATGATCTCTTGTAGATTGCGAAGTTAACTATTGCTATGATAGTATTGATGTGATCTATTCCTCCTACATATGCATGAAGGTGACAGGGTGCATGCTATGTTAGTACTTGGTTTAGTCTTTTGATCTATCTTACACTATAAGGTTACTTAAATATGAACAAATTGTGGAGCTTGTTAACTCCGGCATTGAGGGTTCGTGTAATCCTACGCAATGCGTTCATCATCCAACAAAAGTGTAGAGTATGCATTTATCTATTCTGTTATGTGATCAATGTTGAGAGTGTCCACTAGTGAAAGTCTAATCCCTAGGCCTTGTTCCTAAATACTGCTGCGTTACTACTGCTTGTTTACTGTTTCACTGTGTTACTACTGCTGCAATACTACCACCATCAACCACGCGCCAGTCCTGGACAGCATCAAGTATTTTCTGGCACCGTTGCTACTGCTCATACTTATTTATACCACCTGTATTTCACTATCTCTTCGCCGAACTAGTGCACCTATTAGGTGTGTTGGGGACACAAGAGACTTCTTGCTTTGTGGTTGCAGGGTTGCATGAGAGGGATATCTTTGACCTCTTCCTCCCTGAGTTCGATAAACCTTGGGTGATCCACTTAAGGGAAAACTTGCTGCTGTTCTACAAACCTCTGCTCTTGGAGGCCCAACACTGTCTACAGGAAAGGAGGGGGAACGTAGACATCAAGCACTTTTCTGGCGCCGTTGCCGGGGAGGAAAGGTAAAAGGTACTCACACTCCGGATCTCGGCTACTAAGCTATTTCCCGGCGTCGTAAGTACTCGAAGCTATTTCCTTTAGATCCTGCAATTGCAACTTTTTGTTTCTTGTTTACACTAGTTTGGCATAATGGACAACAATGAGCTTTTTATTCTATTTCCTGAGTTAAGACATGAATGGTTTGATCCGAAAATTAAAAAACCCATGAAACATGTTAGCATGAATACTTTGAACACCATTGTTGCTAATAATATGGAAAATTCTAAGCTTGGGGAAGCTGGTTTTGATGAGCATGATCTTTTTAGTCCCCTAAGAATTGAGGAGAAAATTTACTTTGATGATACTTTGCCTCCCATATATGATGATTATAATGATAGTGGTCTTTTGTTGCCACCTGTTTTGGAGGATAAATTTGATTATGGTTACAATATGCCTCCTATATTTGATGATAGCTACTTTGTTGAATTTGCTCCCGCAATTACTAATAAAATTGATTATGCTTATGTGGAGAGTAATAATTTTATGCATGAGACTCATGATAAGAATGCTTTGTGTGATAGTTACATTGTTGAGTTTGCTCATGTTGCTACTGAAAGTTATTATGAGAGAGGAAAATATGGTTGTAGAAATTTTCATGTTACTAAAACACCTCTCTATGTGCTGAAATTTTTGAAGCTATACTTGTTTTATCTTCCTATGCTTGTTACTTTGCTTTTCATGAACTTGTTTATTTACAAGATTCCTATGCATAGGAAGCATGTTAGACTTAAATGTGTTTTGAATTTGCCTCTTGATGCTCTCTTTTGCTTCAAATATTATTTCATGCGAGTGCATCATTAAAACTGCTGAGCCCATCTTAATGGCTATAAAGAAAAGAACTTCTTGGGAGATAACCCATGTGTTATTTTGCTACAGTACTTTGTTTTATATTTGTGTCTTGGAAGTTGTTTACTACTGTAGCAACCTCTCCTTATCTTAGTTTAGTGTTTTAATGTGCCAAGTTAAGCCGTTGATAGAAAAGTAAGTACTAGATTTGGATTACTGCGCAGTTCTAGATTTCTTTACTGTCACGAATCTGGGTCTACCTCCCTGTAGGTAGCTTAGAAAATTAAGCCAATTTACGTGCATGATCCTCAGATATGTACGCAACTTTCATTCAATTTGGGAATTTTCATCTGAGCAAGTCTGGTGCCATTTTAAAATTCGTCAATACGAACTGTTCTGTTTTGACAGATTCTGCCTTTTATTTCGCATTGCCTCTTTTGCTATGTTGGATGAATTTCTTTGATCCACCAATGTCCAGTAGCTTTATGCAATGTCCAGAAGTGTTAAGAATGATTGTGTCACCTCTGAACATGTTAATTTTTATTGTGCACTAACCCTCTAATGAGTTTGTTTCGAGTTTGGTGTGGAGGAAGTTTTCAAGGATCAAGAGAGGAGGATGATATACTATGATCAAGGAGAGTGAAAGCTCTAAGCTTGGGGATGCCCCGGTGGTTCACCCCTGCATATATCAAGAAGACTCAAGCGTCTAAGCTTGGGGATGCCCAAGGCATCCCCTTCTTCATCGACAATATTATCAGGTTCCTCCCCTGAAACTATATTTTTATTCCATCACATCTTATGTACTTTACTTGGAGCGTCTGTTTGTTTTTGTTTTTGTTTGAATAAAATGGATCCTAGCATTCACTTTATGGGAGAGAGACACGCTCCGCTGTTGCATATGGACAAGTATGTCCTTGGTTTCTACTCATAGTATTCATGGCGAAGTTTCTCCTTCGTTAAATTGTTATATGGTTGGAATTGGAAAATGATACATGTAGTAATTTGCTATAATGTCTTGGGTAATGTGATACTTGGCAATTGTTGTGCTCATGTTTAAGCTCTTGCATCATATACTTTGCACCCATTAATGAAGAAATACATAGAGCTTGCTAAAATTTGGTTTGCATAATTGGTCTCTCTAAGGTCTAGATAATTTCTAGTATTGAGTTTGAACAACAAGGAAGACGGTGTAGAGTCTTATAATGTTTACAATATGTCTTTTATGTGAGTTTTGCTGCACCGGTTCATCCTTGTGTTTGTTTCAAATAAGCCTTGCTAGCCTAAACCTTGTATCGAGAGGGAATACTTCTCATGCATCCAAAATCCTTGAGCCAACCACTATGCCATTTGTGTCCACCATACCTACCTACTACATGGTATTTTCTGCCATTCCAAGTAAATACTTCATGTGCTACCTTTAAACCTTCAAAATGCTTCTCAATTTGTGTTAATGTTTTATAGCTCATGAGGAAGTATGTGGTGTTTATCTTTCAACCTTGTCATTTACTTTTGACAGACTTTCATAATGGACTAGTGGCACATCCGCTTATCCAATAATTTTGCAAAAAGAGCTGGCAATGGGGTTCCCAGCCCCAATTAATTACAACTTGCATTAATAATTCTCTTCACATGTTTTGCTCTGATTCATCAGCAAGCAACTTAATTTTGCAAATAGACACTCCTCCATGGTATGAGATTGATGGTAGGCACCCGAGGATTCGGTTAGCCATGGCTTGTGTAAGCAAAGGTTGGGAGGAGTGTCACCCATAAATAAATACAAACTAAAATACATGTGTAAACAAAAGAGAAGAGGGATGATCTACCTTGCTGGTAGAGATAACGTCCTTCATGGGAGCCGCTCTTGAAAGTCTGGTTGGCGAGGTAGTTAGAGTACCCATTACCATTCATTGACAACAACAAACACCTCTCAAAACTTTACTTTTATGCTCTCTATATGATTTTAAAACTTGAAAAGCTCTAGCACATGATTTATCCCTGCTTCCCTCTGCGAAGGGTCATTCTTTTACTTTTATTGTTGAGTCAGTTCACCTATTTCTCTCCACCTCAAGAAGCAAACACTTGTGTGAACTGTGCATTGATTCCTACATATTTGCATATTGCACTTGTTATATTACTCTATGTTGACAATTATCCATGAGATATACATGTTACAAGTTGAAAGCAACCGCTGAAACTTAATCTTCTTTTATGTTGCTTCAATGCTTTACTATGAATTATTGCTTTATGAGTTAACTCTTATGCAAGACTTATTGATGCTTGTCTTGAAAGTACTATTCATGAAAAGTCTTTGCTTTATGATTCACTTATTTACTCATTTCATATACATTGTTTTGATCGCTGCATTCACTACATATGCTTTACAAATAGTATGATCAAGGTTATGATGGCATGTCACTCCAGAAATTATCCGTGTTATCGTTTTACCTGCTCGGGACGAGCAGAACTAAGCTTGGGGATGCTGATACGTCTCCGACGTATCGATAATTTCTTATGTTCCATGCCACATTATTGATGTTATCTACATGTTTTATGCACACTTTATGTCATATTCATGCATTTTCTGGAACTAACCTATTAACAAGATGCCGAAGTGCCAGTTCCTGTTTTCTGCTGTTTTTGGTTTCAGAAATCCTAGTAACGAAATATTCTCGGAATCGGACGAAATCAACGCCCAAGTTCCTATTTTCACCGGAAGCATCCAGAACTCCCGGGAAGGACCAGAGGGGGGGCACTGGGCCCCCAGACCATAGGCCGGCGCGGCCCAGGCCCTGGCCGCGCCGCCCTATAGTGTCGTCGCCCCTCCGACCCTCCTGCGCCGCCTCTTCGCCTATTTAAAGCCCCTGGATCGAAAACCCTGAGACGTTCGACGAAAACCACAGAAACCTTCCAGAGCCGCCGCCATCGCGACGCCAAGATCTGGGGGACAGGAGTCTCTGTTCCGGCACCCTGCCGGAGCGGGGAAGTGCCCCCGGAAGGCTTCTCCATCGACACCGCTGCCATATCCACCGCCATCTTCATCACCGCTGCTGCTCCCATGAGGAGGGAGTAGTTCTCCATCGAGGCTCGGGGCTGTACCGGTAGCTATGTGGTTCATCTCTCTTCCATGTACCTCAATACAATAATCTCATGAGCTGCTTTACATGATTGAGATTCATATGAGTTTTGTATCACTACTATCTATGTGCTACTCTAGCAAAGTTATTAAAGTAGTCCTATTCCTCCTGCACGTGTGTAAAGGTGACAGTGTGTGCACCGTGTTAGTACTTGGTTTGTGCTATGATCATGATCTCTTGTAGATTGCGAAGTTAACTATTGCTATGATAGTATTGATGTGATCTATTCCTCCTACATATGCATGAAGGTGACAGGGTGCATGCTATGTTAGTACTTGGTTTAGTCTTTTGATCTATCTTACACTATAAGGTTACTTAAATATGAACAAATTGTGGAGCTTGTTAACTCCGGCATTGAGGGTTCGTGTAATCCTACGCAATGCGTTCATCATCCAACGAAAGTGTAGAGTATGCATTTATCTATTCTGTTATGTGATCAATGTTGAGAGTGTCCACTAGTGAAAGTCTAATCCCTAGGCCTTGTTCCTAAATACTGCTGCGTTACTACTGCTTGTTTACTGTTTCACTGTGTTACTACTGCTGCAATACTACCACCATCAACCACGCGCCAGTCCTGGATAGCATCAAGTATTTTCTGGCACCGTTGCTACTGCTCATACTTATTTATACCACCTGTATTTCACTATCTCTTCGCCGAACTAGTGCACCTATTAGGTGTGTTGGGGACACAAGAGACTTCTTGCTTTGTGGTTGCAGGGTTGCATGAGAGGGATATCTTTGACCTCTTCCTCCCTGAGTTCGATAAACCTTGGGTGATCCACTTAAGGGAAAACTTGCTGCTGTTCTACAAACCTCTGCTCTTGGAGGCCCAACACTGTCTACAGGAAAGGAGGGGGAACGTAGACATCATGTACGGCGGTCCTGAACAGCACAAGAATCAGCGTCAAGAATGACGCGACAACCAGAATCAGTAAGCTGACTAGCGGAAAACAGGTTCATCTTAAGACTAGGAACATGAGAAACATCAGGAACAGAGAAAGAGGTAGTACAAAGGGTGCCTCGACTGGAAACGGGGAGGGAGGTACCATCAGCCGTGATAACACGAGCAGGCGAAACAAGAGAGCGAAGAGCAGAAAGAATAGAAGACGCAGAGGTCATATGAAAAGAAGCTCTAGAATCCAGATACCACGGGGATGACGTACCTGACTGTGTGGAAGGTGGTGGTCGCGCGGTGCCAGAAGAGCCAGGCACAGAACCAGCAGTACCCGTCGAGGAAGAGCCTGTACCAGCAAGCAGACCACGAAGACCACGGATAATGTCCTGATCAGATAGCGCAACAGCAGAAGATCCTGAAGAACCAGCCTGACGACGAGTAAGATGCGGCGGGCGTAAGCTGGGATCCCTCTGCCAGCAAGTAGAGATAGTGTGGCCAGGCCTGCCACAGTAGGTGCAAGGAGGTGACGTCGAACCACGAGGCTGCTGGGGCTGACGCTGATCCTGGAATGGAGGAGTAGGAAGTATCGGCTGTGCCGGAGGCCGCAACGAAGCCGGCGGCATAGGAGGTCCACGAGAAGACGGCACAGGAGGGCCACGAGCAGCAAGAACAGAGGGAACCTCAAGAAGACCAGCACCACGAAGACGAGTCTCCTCAGCACGAAGCTCAGCAAGTACCTCAGAGAGCGGAACACGACCACGGGCAAGCAGCTGGGCCCGGCGCGGCTCAAACTCCTTACGGAGCCGCGACAAGAACTCAAAAACGCGCTGAAACTCCAGATCCGCGCGCACAGTCAGACAACAGGGACAAGTGGCACACACAGCTGTACGGAGAGAATCAAGCTGACGCCAAATAGCAACACTCTGAGTGTAGAACTCATCAATAGTATAATCACCCTGCTGAAGGGCATGCTCCTGGCGGACCACAGATAGGTAGAGAGCATCCCCAGACGGCTGATAGCGCTGACGAAGAAAAGCCCACTGGGCAGCAGCGGTGGGAAGACCCATAAACTCAGCAGCATACTGAGGCAGAACACTGGAGGTGAGAACAACAGCAGCACGAGCATCCTCATCTATCCACTGAGTGTACTCGGTCAGATCCAGCCGGTAGGTCGCAACGGCAGTAGAATGGTCCTGGACCTTCCGGTCATAATCAGCCAGAGCAGTGTCATCAGCACTCTTGGCTGCATCCTTATCCGCCTGAGTAGCATCAGGAGCAAGGGCAACAGGTGGCGTTGCAACAGGCACCGTAGGAGCAACGGGGCGCGGCGGACAGGAGACCTCGCCAGAAAGGACACCCCAAAGACGAAGACCGCGCATGTGGACGCGCATGAAGGCAGCGAAATCAGGGTAATTCGCGCCATCAAAGACCACCGGGCAGCGAGGGATCGCAACATAGCCTGAGGAAGACATTTTTTTTTTGATTTTTTTTTTTTGCTCTTTTTTTTCAGAACGAAGTCAACTGCAGACGTGCAGACGTGCAGACGGAAGAAAGCGGGACGAAGCAGGCCGAGGGGCGGATCGAAGGAAGGGCGAAGCAGGCCGAGGGGCGGATCGAAGGAAGGGCGAAGGGGGAGCAGCTCGGGCGGGCGCTGCAGGCGCTCCAAGCGAGACGAGCGGGCGGGCGGATAGGGAGGCCCTGGCTGGGCGGGCGGATCGGGAGGCCCTGGCTTGGGCGGATCGAGAGCCCCTGGCGGATCGCGCTTGGAAGCCTCGCGCACGGGAATCGAGGGAGAGCAGGCAGGGCGACGGCGGGCGGATCGGGAGCCTAAGCCACAGGGCGCTGCAAGCGGGGCAGAGCGGGAGAGGACTCGCGCGGGGCCAGAGGATCCAGGAGCCTCGCGCGGACGAAGAAGAGAAGACAAGATCGACCACGCATGGGCGATCGAGACGAGGAGAAGCCGGCGGTGCGGCGGCCGGGAACAAGCCTTCAGGAGGACCAATTTTGCTCTGATACCATGTTAGAGTAATATGCTTGTTGTATTACTAGGGGGCCAAAGGCCACAATATATAGTACATGTACAGGTGCACATATGCAGAAAGCCCCCTAACATATGGGGAAACTACAATAGACAGATATATACATCTAACATACCACACGGGATATCCTGTCCCACCGGACATGCGTCTGCCAAGCAGCGGCGGCTGGAAGATGGTCGTGAACGGCATTGACATCCCGTCGCCGGGCACGGAGCGCTGGAAGGACGCCATCAGGGCCCGGCGGGATCAACTCGACGCCGACGAGCGGGCGGATCCGACCTGGGCGGCCAAGAACAACGACGTCTGGTGGGCCACCTACTTCAAGGCCAAGAACGACATGGAGATGCACAGCACCACCGGCCTCATCGGTGGGCCGAACAGCTGGAACATGGAGGAGCGCCTCAAGTTCTGGGGCGTTCCGGGGCGCACCCTGGAGAGCGTCATCCACGGCATCCGCAACGGCGCTCCAAGGTTGGAGGCGTCGTCCTCACCGCCACCATCTCCCACAGCGCAATGGCAACCGAGGAGGACGTACTCGTCCTCCTCGAACTCTTCTTCCTCAGGATCGGACCGACCGACGCCGTCCTCGTCGTACCGCTCGGCGCCCTACACCGTCCCCAATCGCGTGGTGAAGGAGGAGCCGGCGACGCCCGTCTATCCGAGGCGTGGCGGCAGCGGCAGCCGGCGGCAGCAAGAGAGGCGTAGCGGCGCCCTACTCATCCTGAAGCCGGAGGTAAAGGAGGAGCCGGAGGAAGCGTCGCAGGCGGCGCTGCTCACGGAGTACGAGCGGAAGCAGCGCCTTATCGCCAGCAGCGACGACCCCGAGGACTGCCCAGGGCTGCGAGCGGCGTTCTTGGCGTCGCTCAATGACAAGGACGCCTGGAGGGGCGACGTCGAGACGGCGATTCCCATGTCCATCCGCGACTCCCGCAAGCCACTCGTGGACCACATCGACGACGGCGAGGCAGGACCAAGCGGCCTGGTGAAGGCCGAGCCCGTCGACGAGCCCGACGAGCGCGTCAAGCAGGAGGTCGTCACCGACGACATGTATAACTTCCACCAGTACTACGACGCCTCCGGCCGCCGCAAGTTCTTCTAGATTAGGTTTAGTTTAAATTTAGTCGAATCTCGTTCGATCTATGTAATATATGCCTAGTTTGGATGAATTTAATCGAATCTCGCACAAGTTTAAAATTTCTGAAATTTTGTTTGGGGGACGCGACTGTAGAGCGACGTCCCCCAAACGCGGCCCGAACAAAACACGTCCTCCAAACGCTCGATCCGGCGCTATTTGGGGGACGGTTTGGGGGACACGACTGGACTGGAGATGCTCTAAAGTTTTAAATAGCTGGTTATAGCTTTTTGAGAGATCTATCGTTGCGGCTATGCCATTTATAGGCTAAATGAGAAATCTAATAAACGGCTATAGCCCATATTTAGCCCCTATCTAAACCTCCTCTATTTTGAATTTCTCTTCTCTTTTCTTCTTTATTTCTTATTTTCCGAATTTAAGTTCAATATAATTAGATATAACTTGTGAGTTGAATAATTGAATACTTGTTTACCTTGAATAGTTAAATAAGCTGTATCACGAATCGTATTTAAGTCATAGTATCCCTCTTAAGATATCACTGAAATATTTTATTAAAAAAAGGCTAAATAGAATAAACCACTATAACCCGGCTATAGCCTTTTATATCTTCCAAAAAAATCGCGGCTAAATAAGATAGTCGGCTATTTTATATTTTAAACTATGGTGGCAACACAGCATAGGGGAGATAAAAACTAGTGCGTGGCTGCTGTGTCTGTGACTCTGTGTGGAGGACAAGCTTCCATGGTAGCTCAGGTTAGTCCTCTCCTAGAAGTCTACACAACTTCGCCAAGCTAAGATAAAACCAAAACCAGACCCGGGTTCAAAAGACTAGACAGGGGCAATAGTGCTGCGACTTGCGGGTTATTCCATTTGTGTCATCGACGATTCCAGCGTTCAACAAACGGTTTTACCTGGGGCAGGGCTGCACAGCGAAGGCTTGAGCGACTCGAACCACTGCAGCTGCACGCTCGAGGTTGTGTTGAGAGCAATCTGGCTTGCAATTGGTATATCTTTAAAGAAACTGACGTTGAGAGCGGTGGCGCCCGAGACTGCGAAGTTAGCGCCTTGGCTGAAGCTGCCGTTGTGCGACAGGAACGGCGGGACGAGCGGCAAGCGTAGCCTCTTCGCTGCATAACGGCCGACAAAGCACAAATCAGTACTAGGCTACTAGCTAGACATTGATCTTTGCTATCAACAGGAGCGTGTGTAGAAGTGTCAAGAACGAAGAGTGCGTACCGACGAAGTCGATGATGAGGCGGCCATTCGAGTTGCGGCCCGTGGGGCGGCCGAAGAAGGTCATGCCATAGGGAGGCTGCGCCGCTGGGTTTGGAAGCGAGTTCTCCGCATATACAACAATGTTATTTCCGGTGTCGGAGAAGGAGTCGCCGAAATTGAAGATGGCATCGTATCGCCGGAGAGACGAGATGGCGGGTTGCACGGATGCGAGGAGGAGAAGCGAGAGGATACTGAGCAGCTTCATTGTGCTCGTAATGGGGTTCAGATTGTGTACACGCGCGCTGACTCTGTTTGCTCCTCCATTGGCATTGAGGCGATATTTATGCACATAGAGGCCATGGGTTGACTGCAAATTAGTGAAGTTAAAATTTTCGACTGAACGGTTTATGCGAGCAGTAGAACTCTTTATTTCCGAGAACGAGAGGTAAATCTACCCTAAACTTTTTCCAACTGCTCTAAAATTTTCTTAGTTACTAGTATCAAAGTAATTAAGTTCTTTTATCTTTAGGAGGAGAAGATGACTTTTCATGGTGCTAGCAGTTTGTGTTGCGATGTTTATGTCAAAACCTTGCACATGACCACTGTGAGCCGGGGGATCAGCATTTTTTTTGCATCCGTGTTCTTGGCAAATGGTTGTGATAACAAGGGATGACTTCCTTAAATTGTGGTGCTCTCAAAGTTTTAAATAGCGCGCTATATCTTTGCTATAGAATACACTATAGTGGATTCACAATACTCCCGCTAAAGATATGCTATTTTAACGCTAAATAGAATCTCCCACCAATAACTCACTAAATCACGCTAAAACGCTAAATAGGGTTTAAATAGCATTATTTCTCCCACTAAGTCTAAATATTTTCATATTTGAATTTGAAAGTTAGACCCTGGTATGTAATATGTATTTATGCACTACTTTTATTACTGCAATCATAATTATTGTTTGGTACAAGTTTGTATAATTGAATTTCTTGTCATATTTATAGATGTGAATATTTGATGCCTAATTTGTCTATGAGTTTTTTTTTTGTAGTAAACACTAAATAGCTTAGTTTTGCTATACCTTCGCTATAGCTTTCTTAGCGCCTGGAAATAGTCACCGCTAAGACACATATCCCGCTATTTTAAACTTTGGGTGCTCTTGAGCATTGAGTCTTGATCTCCGAGGTGAAACCCTAGGCCTAATTTTTTTGGTTGTACCTGATATTGATGGATCTGTAGACGTTTTATTGCTAAATGCCATTTTTTAAAGTTTGCACAAACTTTCTTTAGAGCGAAAACTCAAAATCCAACTTTAATTAAATTCTGACAATAGTGGCGATTGTGCACGATTCCCTTCATGGAAGCATGGTTTTTGGAGAGCCCTTTTGAAGTCCATGTGGTGCCAATGGTGGTGGTTGTTCCTGACGCGGGAGACTCTATTCACCTCTACATGACATTTTTCTTTCCACATTCTCTACCTATACTTTTGGCTGTGTGGATCCTTGATGCCTCGTCTAGCTCTTGACATTATCTTGTTCTAGAGAACGGGTGTAATTCGTATCCGCTGGTACTTATATGTTTATTTATCAAAAACATATTGCGTGCTAAAAATAAAATTCATTATATGGTAATTAAAAACTTGAAACCTGAAATAAAAATATGCCTATGTTAAAAGTCTCACCTTTTAGTTCTAGCATAAGTCTAAAGATGCCAAAGTCTTTGCCATGTCTATATTGCGGATGTATTTGTGTGAAAATGTTAGTAAAACATGCACCTCTTGTTTCATAACAAGTTGTATTGCAAAGTCTCTTTGAAAACTTGCTCGCGAAGATATGGAGTATGTAGTGTGGAATCATTACTTTCCATTTGATTTCACTGGTTTACCTTATGACTATAAGTTTCTAACATCTCGTTTTATTTACAATTTTGTTGTTTTGTAATATGCATGTTATGTGTCGCTATACATGATTCATTTTCATAGTGTAAGTAAATATAGTTTACCTGTGTAGGACGATATATAAGTCATCGATTGTGTACAAGCTAGTACTTGGTCAACATTTTCCGGTAATTAAGTCGCACCATAGAGCAATCCAGTCCTTCGCTAGACGTAGTTCCATATCAAGAGTCAATTAAGAATTCAAACACGAGGTAGAGAAGCGAGAGGATGCAAAGCAACTTTATTGTGCCGGTAAGGGGGGTGGACTGAGCATTGGACTTTAATAGCGCAGGCGCATGTTTGGTAGGCTTGCATGCCCATTTGCAAAATGTAGGGTATTCATCCACATGGGTGTCGGTGGTCGGTGGCAATTTGGAAATGTTATAATTTATAAGCACCAATGATTTAACCAAGGAATATAAGTTTCTATTTTTGAAGAAGTAAATTGTTATAAACTTACCAAAGTGTAGCAAATGAACCAAACCACGTCTTTATTTGATCAAAACATGTTGCCACACATTATTTTCCGTCTTGACAAGAAACTTACTTTTGGGTGTCCGATAAAACAAATTGAGTGTGTATATAGTGATGCAAAATATAGCTAGCTCATGTTCTATAAATTTATTTCTAAATGTGAATATTTGAAAAAAAAAGTCTCTCAAAAGGTTTATCTCATCCCAATCCATTTTCATGTTTAGAATATTTATCTCTGCAAGGGTTTCATGGTACATGTCACATAAACTAGAAGGCGATTGCGCAAATTTGCGCAGCTAGAGAAACTTATTTATTTATATTTAAAAGTATTTTGAAATTTTAGATACCTCTTGGTTTCCAAATAAACTTCAACTATCAACAAAATTTAATCCTCTTACAAGGTGTGCTAAAAAGTAAACGTCATTTTGGGTAATAAAAAGTAAACATGGAATAAAAATATGACTAGTAGATGAAAAATCCCATGTTCTAATTCTGGCGTAAGTCTAAATATGTGGAAGTCATTGTGATGTCTTCATGCATTTGTGTCAACGTTTTAGTTATGAATACATCAGTTGTTCCAGGAAAAGGTTGTGTTACTAAGTCTCTTGGTAAACTTGTCATAGAGAATGTGTATAGTATGTAATGGTTGATATCTTTAGCTTCGTTGGATACTAGTTTCTCTTATGGCGGAAAATCACTTCGGAGCTCGGGTGTCATGGAACCCATTTCAAATTTTCAAAACATGATTTTAAAGTTTATTTTTTTTGATAATTATGTACTCTACCAACACAAAAAATCTAACTCAAAATACCTTATATTCTAGGCTTTAAAAAGGACAAAACGTGACAAATTCTGGACGTTTGAAGATTTGCACTGTTCACTATTTTAGATGTTAGATTTTATTACTTTTGTGCAGCCCAAAATAATGGGTATTTCGAGGTGAGATATTTCCGTGTTAGTTCCCGACATTTACAACTTTTGATCTGAACTTTTAAAACTTCAAGTCGCCTTTTTGTTGAACCGTTGAAAAAAACGAGATCCTTGTATCTCGTGAACCAAAAATCCGTGCTTCTCTTATGGGTCCGAGTTCTTATACTATTACTACAACCTTTGTTCGCTAATATAAGACTTTTTCAAAATCTAGGTTTCCAAAACATCTTAATTCTATTAGTGGAGCATTATTATTATGCAATATACATGCCATATGTTGTTCTCTATAATAATTTATATTTTTAGTACATATATATATGAGTGTGGCGTTTTGCAGGCCGAGCAACATGTAGCTCTTTATTTTAAAAGACTCAAAATTCCTATTTCAAACCTTCAAAAAATTCTGAAAAAAAATCCTAGTGGTAGCCAATGATGTATGCTATAATGGTGTAAACTCTTAATGCAAACTGATTTGTATTCTAAACTACACAAAATTGATAAAATCTGACAAAATTAATAATCTTGAATTGTGTTGTCTATAAAATTTATCAGAATTTGTTATTTTTTTGTAAGCTAGAATATAAAGTAATTTGTATTGAGATTTTACACTATTATAGCTATGTCTAGAATCTATCTATAGCAGTAGGTTGATTATTGCAGCTAACCGATCGTACGGGTGGACCTCAACATCTCGGTTGGCGCTACAGAATGAGAACACAAGGTTGAAGGGGATCTAGCTAGTAGCTGCGTAGACTTGATTTATTGCAGACACACATCACCCATGTGTCAGTGCCGTATGAATTACAGGACTTAATCAATTAGTGTAAGCATACGATTGAACTGGTGGATTGGGTTTTCTTTTTACTCATGCAAACCAGCATATGCGTATACCCTCGGCTGGTAAAAATCAACCAAAAATACTCATTCATTCTATCGTCATTCGCCGATACATAGGCTATTGATTCCATACTAGCTTCGCGTCCCTCTAAACTGCATCCGGCAAATACGCTGAATTGAACGTTTGGGAGTGCCGCCGCGTGGTGTGGTTTTTGGGGCGTGTCAGTCGCGTCCTCCAAATAAAAATATTAAAAAATTAAATTAAATATAAAATACTCAAATTTATTCAAAATTATTATATATTACAAGGATATGAATGAAATTCAACAAAATTGAAACATAAAAATAAACTAACGACGACGTCTGAAGCGGTTGTAGTACTGGAATAATTTGTAGTCGTCGTCGGTCACAACGTTCTGCTTGCCGCGAGGGTCAGCGGGCTCCTCCTTCGCCGCACCGCTGGGGCTAGCTTCGCCATCGTCGCGCGTGAGATCGACAAGCGGCATGCCGCTCTCGGCGATGGACAGGGGCGATCGCATCCTCCATGCTCCCCGCCCAGGCGCTATGGTCGTTCAACGACGACATGTACATGGTGTTGTATCCCACCAATGTCTTCGGGGTCGTCACTTCTTGAGAGTAGTCGCTGCTTAAGGAAGAGAGTCGCCACCTCATCGTCGACGTCCTCCTCCTCCTCCTCCTCCTTCACCTCTGGGTTTGGTCAGAGAAAACCGGTGCGCTGATGTTGTTGTGGCGCCGGCTCGTGGATCGTAATGCCTCCGCTGCCACATCTGCGTCGGGGTGCCCCCAGAGTCTAGTACTCCTCATTCACCTCACGCTTCAGCACAATTAGGGGAGACACGGTACAAGGAGGAAAGCGTCGAGTGTGTTGGCCCTAACGACGATGAGTGGGAGGAGGACGAACGCGAGGTTGTCCCTCTCGAAAGCCAACGCGATGGCAACGGCGGCGGAGATGGCTTCATCTCCAGCTTGGGGGCGCCGTTGCCTTGATCGTCGATGACGACGGAGATGGACCTTTCTCTGTTCCACGAAGTGAGCGGCCCGATGAGGCCGTCTGTGCTGCGTAGTTCTTCTTTTGGGCAAACGTTGAAGAAGTCTGCCCAACACCCGTCATTGTCGGTGGCGGGCAAGGTGGGTTCGACGTGCTCCTCTTGGCTTAGTCAGCGCCGCTGGGCCCTGGTATTGTTGCACCAACGATTAGTACCTACCGCGGGCGCATGCCGGAGGCAGGTCCCATTGACGGCCATCTTCCGGTCGCCGCAACTTGGCACACGCATGTCCGGCGGCATAGGGTACCGTGCCGCCTACATCGCCCATGCCTCTGCAACGGTGATGTTGCCGCACCCGAATTCGTTGGCAGCAAGAACACTCCGGCGGCTAGACATGGTGGAGGCGGGTGCAATCTAGGGGACCGCGAGGTTGGGGAGCGGCGCGAACGGTGAGTAATCGTCGACAGGGAGGTTTGTCCTTTTATACAGCGATGACGGGCGCAATAACACCGGCCAGAGGGCCTCGCGACCATGTGCGACGAGACGTCTCGCTGCCCCCCCCCAGCATCAGGGATGGGCTCAAAGCGTCAGACAAGAGCTTTAGGATGTTCAGCATGCTCAAAATCACTTCAGGGGAGGTTTTGAGAGACGCGACTAAAAATACTCTAAGGACTTCAAGTTAACGAGAGTGCTATGGTAAAATCATTTCCAGTTTAAAGGAAAGAAAGCAAAGCACAATGAAACAAGGCCGCTGAGAAAACATAACCCAGCACACTACTTATGTTTACAATCATCTAGTTTTGTGATGGTAAATCCAAAATAATCATCTCACGGTTCATGAAGTATATCTTGTGGCCGACAGGAAGCAGATCCACGGAACATGGCGACATGTGATCAATGCGGTGTGGCTGTCAAATTTATTTTGTGATGGTTGACAGAAAACGGAGTACTATACACAGCGACATTTGACC
The DNA here is from genome assembly GCF_019359855.2 of Lolium perenne. Classification (NCBI taxonomy): domain Eukaryota; kingdom Viridiplantae; phylum Streptophyta; class Magnoliopsida; order Poales; family Poaceae; genus Lolium; species Lolium perenne. The sequence goes on from NC_067247.2 coordinate 317,384,328, forward strand.
GGTGATGTGTGGCTATCAAAATTTTATTTTGGGAGATTTATTCATCGGACTAAAACATTTAGGTGTGTAGTATAGGGTCTGATTGGGCTGTTTAAACTAACTAGGAAAATTGCCCGTGATATATCATCCATGGTTATTGTGAATTTACGCATAACATCAAAAACCGTTGGCATCGCTTGGAGCAGAAATGTGTCTCCACCATCCGTTGTCGACAAAAGCTCAGTCGTTTATTGAATAACATCATTGCGCTAAATCTTGGATTCTACGTCCAGTTAAGGTATTGTTAGTTCCTTACTTAGCAGCTGCTACCTGTTTGTTTTCTTCAGTTTTGTTAGACCCATTCACAGCACTCCCGATCTCTCTTTTGCTCTGAATAATATTCCGTGTGTATTGGTTTGGGCAGACGCATGTTTATGTAGTTCAAGAGGAAAATCAGGTTAGTCCACTGAACATAAGCATGTCATTACTTAAATTGATGTGCAAGGAAATATCACAATCCCTGGATTTGATGGTTATATCTAAAGAGAGTCAGATCCACTGCTCCAAGAAAAAAAGGATGGATTTCTTGCAGATACGCAAGCTGCCTGTCATAGCAGTTCTTGATGTAGTATCATAGGTATCTCGAAAAGTCCCAGTTGAACCTACGTGCCTAAGGTATAGTCCGATGTTGGGCCTGTTTGGTTTTATTGACAGGCTGGAGGCGGTGCGCGCGTGAGGTTAGCCACGGACGAAGCGATGAAGGAACGGTTTTTACCTGCGTCCGGTTTCTCTACCACTACATCAGGTATCAAGATTGCCGGCACTTTTAGAAAAATACCATCAGTTGTATTTTCAAGCACTTACAGAAATGCCGCTATTAACTATTCCAGGCACATTTGAAAATGATGCTATTAACTATTCCAGGCACTTTTAAAAATGCCGCGAAATACTTTTGCCAGCACTTCTTGAAGATGCCGTGGAATCTTTTTACCGGCATTTTTTCGAAAATGCCGCATTGCCGGCACTTTTCTAGATATGCCTCAATTGCTTTTTCAGGCTTTTAATTCTAGTGCCCCTGATTATTTTCTTAGGCATTTGCAAAGTTGCTATACTACATTGCATGTTACTTCACAAGGTACATCTACTATACTACACCAATTTTTGTACTCCGTAACTAATAAGCAGTACATATCAGCATTATTTTTCATAAATTTGATCAGGAGTATTAGGGACACGGCGAACCTAATCTTAAACCATTTGGGCTAACACAATATACCTCTTTAATTCAGCATGCATTCAGTCACTGAAAGAGAATACTATATTTTTATATACAGGGGATTATGAAATCCCATCACAGAAACCCTAGCTGATGCAACAAGGCTGAACCGCAGATGCTAAGGCCCATCATATCTTGTACAAAATGAGCCTGCTGCTGATAAATTTCTACTGGGCTGGTTCCAGATGAGGTGAGGCAGGAATTTCAGGTGACACAGTGAACTGCATCGTCCCATTCGGATGGAGAATGATTGTCACTTCTGTTGGTAATAGCATTGCTTCTTCCTGTTCACCAAACAATGTAGACCGTTAATAACCATATTTAAAACAAGGACAGCCAGGAGTTTCCACTGGTGTTGACTATTAAAAAGAAAAAGAAGTGCATAGTATTCCAGTTTCAAACCTATGCAATTGGCGGGTACTGAACTACTCGTAAGCTAACCAGCTAGGTAACATTTTTCTTCCCTGACATAGCAACATCAAGTATGTTTGGATGGTGGCCAAAACTCACCTTGCCAAATTTTTGGCTATGACAAAAAAACTGCTCGTTGTTTGGATGGTTGCCAAATTTTTGGTATGCCAATGGTTCTTTGCCAATTCATGGGAAACTAAAAGCTCAACCAAAGTTTTGGCCAGCCAAATATTTGGTACGAAGCCAAACATGCCAGATATAATGTCTGATTAGTAAGGATCAAACCACACCAGTCCCAACTTCGAAGTAGAGTATGTGCGTAGTCAAAGGAACACTAGTAAATACTTGTCCACGTGATTTTATAAATACTAAAAAATCAAAGCTTCATTTATGAAGCTTCTATAGAACAAAAACATTTGCATCAGCCACCAACCTGTCTTTGTCTTTGACGCTGCATGATACTAATATCCCAAGCCATGATGTAGCATGGTAGAAGAAATCCAGCCGCCCACAAAAGGAATAACTGTCAAAGATCAACAATTAGACAAATGTACAGCGAAGGACTAAACACACGGCATCACATGTGAACCAAATGCTAGCCACAAAGATTAGAACTAGTCTAAATGATAACATCAACATGCAATAGTAAGTAGTCCATTAAAATTCTAATATATACCGAGAAAATAGCAGAAGCATCATCTTCATCATCGCTACTAGTGATGGTTAGTGTGTGCCTCAAGAGCAAAAGAGCCATTAGCTGGATAAACAGAGCAAGGACATATCAACTATCACCCTATATAACATTGTGCCAATGCAACATTAATAAAAGGAAGAACAACGTACTGAACATTACAAAGAAATAAGCAAGAAAAAAATTATGAAGTGCACATGTTATAACTGCAGCTTGTATACCTTTCTTATCTGTTGAATCCTCTCTACATTATGAAGTGCACATGTTATAACTTATAACAGGTTATCAAAATACACCAGGTCAACTTCTTAAATTTGTATCATAAATTGCTTAAGTTATTCCACGATTCCAAATTGCAAAGCTAGACCATCTCATCGCCACAATATGGTTAACAAACTATGATAAAGTTTTAAGGGATTTAAGGAATTGTTGCCATGACCATTAAATCGAACATAATGAGATTTCTTATGTTGCAGTAGTAACAATGCAGATTTCAATAATATTTAACAGCCTGATCGATGGAAGACACTCACATCAGCAGGACTGATTTTATTCTTACCATAATGAGTGCAAGTGAAAGAACTAGTAATACAAGACCAGCAACAAAATCTACATCATCAAAAAGTATGCCACATCCATGTTTTGTGAGCTACTATAAGAAATTTTAGCGAAAGAATAAATATATGATTAAGCTAGATAACATCGCATTGTATTCTGGCTATATAAATAAATTGTAATGAAATAATATTATATTAGCAAAAAATGGCATAATATAAACAATGTATACTACTTGTTTTACATAGTTTTTAACCTACAAACATAGATTATGACCCAGAAGTGATCTTACGCCTTCTCACTTTCTAATAAGCAGGATAATTTTAAATTGTCACGTATCATGCCATAAAAGGAACATGTGCTTCTACTCAGGTAAGTGCTAATATTTGTACAATTTCTACTAGATGATTGGCTCAATAGCCAATAGCGTAACATGGGAACTTGCTTCATCAATCAAGTCAATAGCCTTATCCGGGAGGAAGCGGTCACTGTAGATGCAGCAACAGTAACATGTTCGAATCAGATGATTGACTACTGCCAACAAATTAAATAGGTGGAAAACATACACTGCCCATATCTACTAACTATAACTAAGGTTTCTCTTCCACGAGGGATCCTAACGACCATGCATATGTAGAGTCAATCAAGTGTCAAGCATAATACAAATTTTACATTCCAGACTTTTTGTAATTTAATTACAATTTTACATTCCACTCAAACAAGGATCTAAAATTTGAACAAACTCCTAAAGGAGACCACCCTATCTCTTTGGTTGTGACCAAAACTAATAAGTACAGATGCAGCAGACTATATTTTGGGTGTGCAAACTGTGAATACATGCCACACACGCACACGAGAGAAACAGAGGGATGTTCCCAATTGTTAAGCTTATTTTCAGTAGCAAGGACCATCAAATTTTATTTAAATATCAATGGATCTTAGGATTATATCACGCCATCCTAGATTCCCGTCACACTATCTCAGAGTATCGGAGATGCACCAATCAAGTTCATATAGTCAGGAGAAAAAAGCATCATGATATAGTCTAGAAACAAACTGGGAGCTAGCTAGGAAAACAGGAAAAACGACTAACTCCTAACTTGTCTGACGAAACTGACAGTGTCAAACAAGCAACATATACACGCAATGTTCTGAACATGAAAAGAAATCCACCAGACGAACCGATTATCTGAAGATGCGGGGATGAGAGGTCTCACCGCGGGTGCGTCGGAGGGCAGGCAGGCAGGAGATGAGCCAGTCTGCTTCAACGGAGGAGGACGCGAGGAGGAGAGTGCCCTGCCGTGGATGGCGATTATTCATGTTTGGCTGAATAAGCTCACCGGCATAGGCAATATCACAAACACATACTGAGCACCAATTATCCAGATACTACATTTGAAGTCAATTCCAAACACTTGGCAGTAGCAGCTAGATTAAACACAGCGGGTCGATGGGGAGAAGACCACGCACCTCAAACAGCACGACTCGTCGAAGATGTGGCCGCACGGTTGTTCTGCACCTGCCTCGGTGAGCAGCGCCCATCGAGAGGGCCCCATCTAGCAGTTTCTGCCGAGGGGCCTGCCACCACGGCCGAAGCTGCGAAGGGGCTGATCCGCGAGGTGGCGGAGGACCACGACGAGGGGGATCCTTTCCCCTGGTTTCCACCTAGGGCCGCCCGACCACCCGCGGCCGGAGGACGACGGAGAGGTTGCGCAGAGGACGGGGGCCGATGATCCTGACGCGGTCAGCGGAGGACCCGCGGTGGTGGTGGGCGGGCACGCCCTGGCCACCTTCCTTCCCTCCTACTCCCTCCGTCCACAAATAAGTGTACGTGCGGGGTTTTCAAGATACATTATGAAGTGAAGTAAAAAATGCATTGGAAAGGTGCATCTCCCCTCTTTAATTAGTTCACCTCCAATAAGCTAAGTGATTGTAGAAAAGAAGGAGAACATATGCTCAATATTATTGGATTTGATTTCCGTGCGATAAAAGAGAAGCAATTAAAGTGCATTAGGAAGATAGGAGTACACTCTTTTGTGAACAAAGTTTAGGACTAGATGTTCACTTATTTGTGGACGGAGGGAGTATGTTCGGCAGAGGACCAGCGATGGTGGCGGGCGGGCACGCCGCCTCCCTTCCATTCCGCGGTCGCCGGAGCCCGCGGTGGTGGCAGACGGGGTTGGGGGCGGTGTAGGGGAGTGGAAGCCGCCCACCACCACCGCGGGAGTAACCATTTTGTGATCTGAACGGTGTATGGAGACGTGCGTGTGATAAAGTTGTACTAGTACTTTTTTTTGCACTAATGTAAGAGCGAGCAGTGCCAAAATCATGTCAGAAACTTGAGCGCTGCTATGAACCTGTGGATGAGAAAAAAATTCAACTACGCTCTGACAAGTGACAGACGTATCCATTGATTGATATGAGAAATTCCGAGTGCGACCGCACCAGGTCCTGACACATTGGGCTGTCAACGCGCGAAGTAGATATTATATATGGGCCGCCGCACGGAAGATGTTTTGTGCGGCGCTGCCGTGTAGGGCAGTCCTTCAATAATAACGCCGCGCATCAAACTTACCGGCACTTCTCCACATCGCCCGCGCACCACTATCGGCAACTGCCGCTAAGCATCAACATTTAATGGCACTTTGCTAAATCGCCCGTAATTACTGCATTATTAGAGGCACTTGTTATAAACTGCAGTGCAAAATTATTATGGAAAATGGCTGCGAGCGACGTAACCTCCGGGTCGGGAGTCGTTGGATGCTCTGCATCGTGTGGTTATCCTCCTTCCCGCGCGACACGTTTCCAGGGAGGATCCACCAACCGCACCATCTCCTCCTTTCTACCTTATCCTTTCTCTTTCCTTTTTTCTGCCGGCAATGGAGCTACCGATGGGGAGCAGAGGAGGCCGGCCATGGGGTCTACGCGAGCTCGGACTGCTGCGCCCAAGCCACGCGCCGCCGCCCCCCAGCCACGCTCGGGGCGCCGTCGGCCATGGGGCCTCCCGCACGGGCTCGGATACCTCGCCCCACCCACGCGCTGCCGCCCCCAAGGCACGCTGCGCCCAAGCCGCTCCGCCGCCGTCCCCAGCCACGCTCGGGGTACCGTCGCGCCGCCAAGATGTGCGGCCATGGAGCTGCGAGGTCCACCTCTCCCCGTCGTCGGCCGTTGAGACACGCAGTGGCACCAAGGCGGGAGATCCGTCGTGGACCTCCTCTACCTCCCATGAGGCCGGCCAGGGAGCCTCCCGCACGAGCTCCGGCCGCCGCGCCCAGCCACGTGCCGCCGCTGCTGCTTGCGGTGGGCGAACGTGCTGCCTGCGGCCAGCGTAGTTGCTACCTCACATCGATGCTTCCATCGGCGGGCTCCACTGCCAATTGCGGTGGGTGGAGGTGCTGCAGAGCTGCCTATAGCGGGAGCCACTGCTACTTTGCGGTGGGGGGAGGTGCTACCACTGGCGGGCGCCACTGCTGCTTGCGGTGGGAGGAGGTGTAGCCTGTGGCGGCGCCTTTGCTACCTCACGTCGGCGGCGTGGTACTACCAATGGCCACCGTTGCTGTGCGCCGTGGGCGTAGGTGCTGCCTACGGATGAGCGCCGTTGCTGACTCCCGCCGAAGGAGGTGCTGCTTGCCGTGAGCGCCCTTTGCTGCCATAGGTCCGCGAAGGAGCTGCCATAGGTGTGCAGAGGTGCTACCAAGGGGTCGACGTCGCCGGCGATGCTACGAGTCCGGTGTGGTGGTTCTACAAGAGAGGAGCACTGATGCTACCAGCGCGGGCGGCGGTGGCGTCGACAAGGACGGCGGTGCTGCTGGCGAGGGTGTGGCGCGGGCAGAGGTCTGCAAGTCGACCTCTCGCCGGCGTTGAACGCATATCTCCATATCTCCTGCTCCCGTGACGATGAGGCTGTGCAGATCCTATAGCATATTTGCCACTGTAGCATATAATTTTTGCTACCAAATCTCTGGCGAGGTCTTGAACAAGTTGTGGAGAATGTCTTTTGTGATATCGATTTTGCTACAATATCACAAAATTTGCTACATTTTTTATGCAGTTTTGCTCCAATTACTCCGGCGAAGTCTCTTGTGAGGTCTCATTGTTGTCTTCGATGATATTTTATTTTTGCTACAATAGCATTTCTTTTGGTACAAGGTCTCCGGCAAGGTCTCCGGCATTTTTTCCGATGATATTTGGGTTTTGCTACATTAGCATTTTTCTGCTACAATAGCATAATTTTTTTGCTACGAGGTCGCCGGAGACGCCCAGCAGTTTCCACTTATTATTAGCGGTAGTTTGCTAAAACGCCGGCGTGAGGTAGTGTACGAATCAAGCAAGAGGGTATGAAACGCAAACACACGTGACATGACAAGGGAAGAATGAGAGCATCTCCCGCCGCGTACACCAAAGTGTTTGGAGGATGTGTTTTGTTCGTGTCGCGTTTGGGGACGTCACCCCAACCGCGTCTCCAAAAACGCACCCCAAATAAATAAAAGTGCATGAAAATAAATGTTTTTCATTCAAATTTGGTTATATATTACTGATGACCCACAAGTATAGGGGGTGTATCGTAGTATCTTCGATAAGTAAGAATGTCGATCCCAACGAGGAGCAGAATGTGTTGACAAGCAGTTTCGATGAAGGATTCACTGTAAATGCTCACATACAAGTATTCAGGGGTTTTTGATGTAGCAGATGAATAAAGTACGAGTAAGTAAAGTGCGAGAGTAACAATTGCAGCGAGTGGCCCAATCCTTTTTAGCACAAAGGACAAGCCGGTTTGTTTACTTATAATGACCAAACGTTCTCGAGGACACACAGGATTTTAGTCTAGTGCTTTCGCGACATATGACTAATTAATCTTCATTGTTTTGATAAGTGTTGTGTGGGTGAACCTATGCTAATGTACCGCCCTTCCTAGGACTAATACATACTTGTGATTATACCCCTTGCAAGCATCCGCAACTACAAGAAAGTAATTAAGATAAATCTAACCACAGCCTTAAACTCTGAGATCCTGCTATCCCTCCTGCATCGATATACCAACGGGGGTTTAGGTTTCTGTCACTCCGGCAACCCCGCAATCGGCAAACGAGTACAAGATGCATTCCCCTAGGCCCATAAAGGTGAAGTGTCGTGTAGTCGACGTTCACACGACACCACTAGAAGAATAACACCACAACTTAAATATCATAACATTGAATATTACTCAACCATACTTCACTACTAACATTTAGACTTTACCCATGTCCTCAAGAACTAAACGAACTACTCACGAGACATCATATGGAACATGATCAGAGGTGATATGATGATGAATAACAATCTGAACATAAACCTTGGTCCAACGGTTTCACTCAATAGCATCAATAACAAGTAGAAATCAACACCGGGAGAGTTTCCCCTATCAAACAATCAAGATCAAACCCAAATTGCTACAGCAGTGACGATGTGCAGCGGTGGAGACGGCCGTGATGATGATGAAGATGATGATGATGGTGATGGAGATGATGTCCAGCTCGATGACGGTGACGATGGCGTCGATTTCCCCCTCCGGGAGGGAATTTCCCCGGCGGATCTCAGCCCGCCGGAGAGCTCTTTTCTCTCTGGTGTTCTCCGCCTCGCAGAGGCGGCTGTGACTCTTCGCGAGGTATCCCCTGGAGCTTAGGTCTTCTGGACGAAGAGGTTCGCGAAGAAAAGGAGGCGAGAGGGGGCTGTGGGCCCCCTCCTCACAGGGCGGCGCGGCCAGGCCTTGGGCCGCGCCGGCCTATGGGGTGGGCCCACCTCGGGTCCCCTCGGCTCCCCCTTCTGGCTCACTTCATCTTCTGGAAAACTAAGGTTTTTCGTATAATTTCCGTCAACTGTTGATCTTCCGAAATATTGCATTCTGACGACGCTTTTTCCAGCAGAATCCTGGCTCCGGTGTGCGATCCTCCAATAATCATGAAACATGCAAAATAGATGAAATAACATAAGTATTGTCTCCAAATATTAAATATATCAATGAATAATAGCAAATTATGATATAAAATAGTGATGCAAATTGGACGTATCAACTCCCCCCAAGCTTAGACTTCGCTTGTCCCCAAGCGAAACTGAACTCGGTAAACAGGACCGCATGTTTATGGAGTGAAGAGTCGATAAATAAAATACAGACAAGAAGCATCATATTCATTCACACAAGATATTCTAGTAAACAACTTCCTCATATAATTCAACTTGAAACAAGTATAAGGTAATCACAAATAGAGGTGCATAAGAAATCACAGTTGGTGATGGCAAACTTCGTTCTTGGTCAGAGAACAATTAACAGGTTATACTTATCTTATTGAGCAGCGCTCTCATGTTAAAGTTTATATGGCACAACTTGCATACTCAATCTTAATAATCTCCTCATGATCATTGATAACTTTCAAAGCTATATTCATTCAGATAAAACTTGTACTAAACAAGGAAGAATAAAAGACATGATGAAACAAATCACAATATAATAGTTTGATCACAACAACTCAAATGCTTGCTTAAGATGGAGGGAAATAGGTTTACTGACTCAATCATAAAGTAAAAGACAGGCCCTTTGCAGAGGGAAGCAGGGATTAAATCATGTGCTAGAGCTTTTTCAGTTTTGAAATCATATAAAGAGAATGAAAGTAACATTTTGAGAGGTGTTTGTTGTTGTCAACGACTGGTAGCGGGTACTCTAACCTCCTTGCCAGACAAACCTTCAAAGAGCGGCTCCCATTTTATTTTTGTGTGGCACTCCTTCCAACCTTTCTTTCACAAACCATGCCTAACCGAATCCTCGGGTGCCTGCCAACAATCTCATACCATGAAGGAGTGCCTTTTTATTTTAGTTTTATTATGATGACACTCCCCCCAACCTTTGCTTACACAAGCCATGGCTAACCGAATCCTTCGGGTGCCGTCCATCAATCACATACCATGGAGGAGTGTCTATTTAGGTTAATTAATTTAGGACTGGGAATCCCATTGCCAGCTCTTTTTGCAAAATTATTGGATAAGCGGATGAAGCCACTAGTCCATTGGTGAAAGTTGCCCAACAAGATTGAAAGATAAAACACCACATACTTCCTCATGAGCTATAAAACATTGACACAAATAAGAGATAGTAAATTTTGAATTATTTAAAGGTAGCACACGAAGTATTTACTTGGAATGGCAGGAAATACCATGTAGTAGGTAGGTATGGTGGACACAAATGGCATAGGTTTGGGTTGAGGTTTGGATGCACGAGAAGTATTCCCTCTCGATGTGTCTTTGGCTAGCAAGGTTAATTAGCAAGCATAAGAGTCGAGGGAAACAAACAAATATACATGTGATAGAAACAATCATGCATCTTCCTTGCAAGCACAAACAGTTTTAACTTTAGAATAATAAGCTATGAGCTAACAAGAAAGAAAGATAATGAAACAACTACATGTATTTCTCTTTTCTACTTAAACCTCAAAGTGTTGTTACTATTGACCAATGCTAAGTTTGCCAAAACCAAATAGATTTATTCAATGCTCCCAAAGTGATACCAATACTAATAACAAGATCAATCATATAATAAGGATTGCAAACTAAAATAAGATGTGCAATATGTAAATGATAAGACTTCTCATTAATATTCCATAACGATAACTCACACCAAGGGATACATAGACAATCAACTAAAGGAGAGATACTTCCACACTGCAACACATCTTATATGATAACTTCCCTACTCATGATATGACACTACTTGACAGTAAAAAGTAAAAGGTAGTGATGATGTGATACCGCGGCACTCCCCCAAGCTTGGAACAAACCAAGGGGATGCCAATACCGATGATGAATTACTCCTTTGGCGATGGTGGTGATGAATCCCTCCCGCGCTTCTTATAGATCTCCTTCAGCTTCAGTTTCTCAGTTTGGCAATTCTGCACTAAAACTCGAAGAGATTCATTGTTATCTGAAGTTGGCGGTGGCGACCTCGTGATGGGCATCGAGTAATATTCCAGCATTCTACGGAGATGGTAATTCTCCTCATGAAGTATCTCCACTTCTCTCCTTAGAGCACGGTATTGATCACAAAACTCGTCGGTAACCCGTAGAGCTTCTTCCAACACAGGGAAAGAGTCGAGGCTGAGATCAGGCGGTAAGGGTCCCTGCAAGTTATGAGAGAAAGAACGTCGAGTGTCAACAGATCCCACCAAGATTTGCTTACTCCCAACGGCTTGTTGCTCTTGTTTTGATGACACCCTTTTCACTTCTTCCTCCGAAAGCCCCTTGACCTTGTCGTTGGAGGCCATGGTGCTTCTAGATTGAAAACAAATCCTGGCAGAAACGGCTAGAAACAAAACACGTCGAGAAAACGATATACGGACCTCCAGGGGTCCGGGGGATTATATAGCAAGAATTTTTACGACAAAAGGAAAGTACCAGGTCGAACCAGAGTCGGAAAGAGGCGACGAGGCGGCCAGCTCATAGGGCGGCGCGGGCCAAGGCCTGGCCGCGCCAGCCTATGGGGGCACGCCCTCGTGCGTCTCCTCCACTCCGTTTCGATCTCGTAATTTTTCATATTTTCCAAAAACAGCAAAAACATTGTTCGGAAAGTAAATTGCGAACTTTTTATTACCAGTACTGTTACCTATTCAAAGTCGAGTTCTGGCGGACTGTCAATTTTTCCTTTGATGAAAGCCTCCGGTGTTTCCACTCGAATAACATCAACATCTACATTGTAAGAATCACCTGAGATATAATGCTTGAGTCTTTGTCCATTCACCACTTGTGTGGCATTGCCTTGGAGAGAGCTAATTTTAATTGCTCCTGAACGATACACCTCCTCAACAACATATGGTCCTTCCCATTTCGAGAGTAATTTCCCTGCAAAGAATTTGAGACGAGACCGATACAATAGGACTTTATCCCCAATATTAAATTCTCTTTTGATAATCCTTCTATCATGCCATTTCTTAACTTTCTCTTTAAAGAGTTTAGCATTTTCATAAGCTTCACTTCTCCATTCATCTAGAGAACTCAATTGCAACAACCTCTTATTACCAACTAATTTAGGATCTTTATTTAATTCTCTAACAGCCCAATAAGCTTTGTGCTCTAGTTCTAAAGGTAAATGACAAGCTTTCCCATAAACCATTTTATAAGGTGACATTCCCATGGGATTTTTATAAGCAGTTCTATAAGCCCATAGTGCATCCTTCAATTTACTAGCCCAATTCTTTCTAGTTTTATTAACAGTCTTTTCCAAGATAGATTTAATCTCTCTATTTGATAGTTCTACTTGCCCACTAGTTTGAGGATGATAAGCGGAAGCAATTCTATTATTAATACCATATTTAGCAAGAGTTTTTCTAAAACCGCCATGAATAAAATGAGAACCTCCATCAGTCATAATATATCTAGGAACTCCAAATCTAGGAAAAATAATATCTAAAAGCATTCTTAAAGAGGTCTCACCATCAACACTTTTTGTAGGTATGGCTTCCACCCATTTAGTAACATAATCAACAGCAACAAGTATATGAGTGTTACCTTCTGAAGAGGGAAAAGGTCCCATGAAGTCAAATCCCCAACAATCAAACGGTTCAATAACAAGAGTATAATTCATAGGCATTTCATTGCGTCCGGAGATATTACCAACCCTTTGGCATTCATCGCAAGATAAAATAAACTTCCTTGCATCTTTGAAGAGAGTTGGCCAATAAAAACCTGATTGTAGAACCTTTTGCGCGGTTCTATCTCCGGCGTGATGTCCTCCATAAGCACTACCATGACATTTACTTAATATCTCTTGCTGTTCATATTCGGGAACATATCTTCGCAGAATACCATCCACTCATTCTTTATATAAGTGTGGGTCATCCCAGAAATAATGCCTCAAGTCATAAAAGAATTTCCTCCTTTGCTGAGCTGAAAAGGTTGGAGGCTGATACGTCTCCGACGTATCGATAATTTCTTATGTTCCATGCCACATTATTGATGTTATCTACATGTTTTATGCACACTTTATGTCATATTCGTGCATTTTCTGGAACTAACCTATTAACAAGATGCCGAAGTGCCGATTCTTTGTTTTCTGCTGTTTTTGGTTTCAGAAATCCTAGTAAGGAAATATTCTCGGAATTGGACGAAATCAAAGCCCAGGGGCCTATTTTTCCACGAAGCTTCCAGAAGTCCGAAGACGAAACGAAGTGGGGCCACAGGGTGCCCAAACCCTAGGGCGGCGCGGCCCCCCCTTGGCCGCGCCGGCCTGTGGTGTGGGGCCCCTGTGCCCCCTCCTGACTTGCCCTTCCGCCTACTTAAAGCCTCCGTGACGAAACCCCCAGTACCGAGAACCACGATACGGAAAACCTTCCAGAGACGCCGCCAACGCCGATCCCATCTCGGGGGATCCAGGAGATCGCCTCCGGCACCCTGCCGGAGAGGGGAATCATCTCCCGGAGGACTCTACGCCGCCATGGTCGCCTCCGGTGTGATGTGTGAGTAGTCTACCCCTGGACTATGGGTCCATAGCAGTAGCTAGATGGTTGTCTTCTCCCCATTGTGCTATCATTGTTGGATCTTGTGAGCTGCCTAACATGATCAAGATCATCTATCTGTAATTCTATATGTTGCGTTTGTTGGGATCCGATGAATAGAGAATACTTGTTATGTTGATTATCAAAGTTATATCTATGTGTTGTTTATGATCTTGCATGCTCTCCGTTATTAGTAGATGCTCTGGCCAAGTTGATGCTAGTAACTCCAAGAGGGAGTATTTATGCTCGATAGTGGGTTCATGTCTCCGTGAATCTGGAGGGGTGACAAGAACCTCTAAGGTTATGGATGTGCTGTTGCCACTAGGGATAAAACATTAGTGCTATGTTCAAGGATGTAGTCACTAGTTACATTACGCGCAATACTTAATGCAATTGTCTGTTGTTAGCAACTTAATACTGGAGGGGATTCGGATGATAACTTTGAAGGTGGACTTTTTAGGCATAGATGCGGTTGGATGGCGGTCTATGTACTTTGTCGTAATGCCCAATTAAATCTCACTATACTCATCATGATATGTATGTGCATGGTCATGCTCTCTTTATTTGTCAATTGCCCAACTGTAATTTGTTCACCCAACATGCTGTTTGTCTTATGGGAGAGACACCTCTAGTGAACTATGGACCCCGGTCCAATTCTCTTTCTTGAAATACAATCTACTGCAATACTTGTTCTACTGTTTTCTGCAAACAATCATCTTCCACACAATACGGTTAATCCTTTGTTACAGCAAGCCGGTGAGATTGACAACCTCACTGTTTCGTTGGGGCAAAGTACTTTGGTTGTGTTGTGCAGGTTCCACGTTGGCGCCAGAATCCCTGGTGTTGCGCCGCACTACATCCCGCCGCCATCAACCTGCAACCTGCTTCATGACTCCTACTGGTTCGATAAACCTTGGTTTCTTACTGAGGTAAACTTGCTGCTGTACGCATCACACCTTCCACTTGGGGTTCCCAACGAGCGTGTGCTTTACGCGTCATCAAGCTAAATTTCTGGCGCCGTTGCCGGGAGATCAAGACACGCTGCAAGGGGAGTCTCCACTTCTCAATCTCTTTACTTTGTTTTTGTCTTGCTTAGTTTTATTTACTACTTTGTTTGCTGCACTAAATCAAAATACAAAAAAATTAGTTGCTAGTTTTACTTTATTTGCTATCTTGTTTGCTATATCTAAAACACAAAAAAATTAGTTTACTTGCATTTACTTTATCTAGTTTGCTTTATTTACTGTTGCTAAAATGGCCAACGCTGAAAATACTAAGTTGTGTGACTTCACAACCACAAATAATAATGATTTCTTATGCACACCTATTGCTCCACCTGCTACTACAGCAGAATTCTTTGAAATTAAACCTGCTTTACTGAATCTTGTTATGCGAGAGCAATTTTCTGGTATTAGTTCTGATGATGCTGCTGCCCATCTTAATAATTTTGTTGAACTATGTGAAATGCAAAAATATAAAGATGTAGATGGTGATATTATTAAACTAAAATTGTTCCCTTTCTCATTAAGAGGAAGAGCTAAAGATTGGTTGCTATCTCTGCCTAAGAATAGTATTGATTCATGGACTAAATGCAAGGATGCTTTTATTGGTAGATATTATCCCCCTGCTAAAATTATATCTTTGAGGAGTAGCATAATGAATTTTAAACAATTAGATACTGAACATGTTGCTCAAGCTTGGGAAAGAATGAAATCTCTGGTTAAACATTGCCCAACCCATGGACTGACTACTTGGATGATCATCCAAACCTTCTATGCAGGACTAAATTTTTCTTCACGGAATTTATTGGATTCAGCTGCTGGAGGTACCTTTATGTCCATCACTCTTGGTGAAGCAACAAAGCTTCTTGATAATATGATGATCAACTACTCTGAATGGCACACGGAAAGAGCTCCACAAGGTAAGAAGGTAAATTCTGTCGAAGAAACCTCTTCCTTGAGTGATAAGATTGATGCTATTATGTCTATGCTTGTGAATGATAGGACTAATATTGATCCTAATAATGTTCCATTAGCTTCATTGGTTGCACAAGAAGAACATGTTGATGTAAACTTCATTAAAAATAATAATTTCAATAACAATGCTTACCGGAACAATTCTAGTAACAACTATAGGCCATATCCTTATAATAATGGCAACGACTATGGTAATTCTTATGGGAATTCTGACAACAATAATAGGAGTTCACCCCCTGGACTTGAAGCCATGCTCAAAGAATTTATTAGTACACAAACTGCTTTTAACAAATCTGTTGAAGAAAAGCTTGGGAAAATTGATATACTTGCTTCTAAAGTCGATAGTCTTGCTGCTGATGTTGATCTTTTGAAATCAAAAGTTTTGCCTAATGAAAATCATCATAATAAAATTGTTACTACAGCAAATGCCATTCAAGTTAGAATTAATGAGAATATAAGATTAATGGCTGAACTGCGTGCTAGGTGGGATAGAGAAGAAAATAAAAAACTAGCTAAAGAGAAGAATGTAGCTAAAGTTTGGACTATTACCACCACTAGTAATGCTAATGCTACACATGTTGCTGCACCTCCTACTATTGATAATAAAAGAATTGGTGTTAGCAATGTTTCCACTTCTAATGCAAAGCGCGAAAAACTGCCTGAAACTGCTAAAATCATTAACTGCCTGTGATAAAGCTGCTGAAATTTTTTCCAACATTGGGGATGATGATCCCATTGCTTTAGATTATAATGGTTTGAATTTTGATGATTTCCACATCTCTGAAGTTATAAAGTTCTTGCAAAAACTTGCTAAAAGTCCTAATGCTAGTGCTATAAATTTGGCTTTCACGCATCATATTACAAATGCTCTCATAAAAGCTAGAGAAGAGAAACTAGAGCGTGAAACCTCTATTCCTAAAAAGCTAGAGGATGGTTGGGAGCCCATCATTAAGATGAAGGTTAAAGATTTTGATTGTAATGCTTTATGTGATCTTGGTGCAAGTATTTCTGTTATGCCTAAGAAAATTTATAATATGCTTGACTTGCCACCGCTGAAAAATTGTTATTTGGATGTTAATCTTGCTGATCATTCTACAAAGAAACCTTTGGGTAAGGTTGATAATGTTCGCATTACCGTTAACAATAACCTTGTTCCCGTTGATTTTGTTGTCTTGGATATTGAATGCAATGCATCTTGTCCCATTATATTGGGAAGACCTTTTCTTCGAACTGTCGGTGCTATTATTGATATGAAGGAAGGTAATATAAAATATCAATTTCCTCTCAAGAAAGGTATGGAACACTTCCCTAGAAAGAGAATGAAGTACCCTTTTGATTCTATTATGAGAACAAATTATGATGTTGACACTTCGTCTCTTGATAATACTTGATACACACTTTCTGCGCCTAGCTGAAAGGCGTTAAAGAAAAGCGCTTATGGGAGACAACCCATGTTTTTACCTACAGTACTTTGTTTTTATTTTGTGTCTTGGAAGTTGTTTACTACTGTAGCAACCTCTCCTTATCTTAGTTTTGTGTTTTGTTGTGCCAAGTTAAGCCGTTGATAGAAAAGTAAGTACTAGATTTGGATTACTGCGCAGTTCCAGATTTCTTTGCTGTCACGAATCTGGGTCCACCTCCCTGTAGGTAGCTCAGAAAATTAAGCCAATTTACGTGCATGATCCTCAGATATGTACGCAACTTTCATTCAATTTGAGCATTTTCATTTGAGCAAGTCTGGTGCCATTTTAAAATTCATCAATACGAACTGTTCTGTTTTGACAGATTCTGCCTTTTATTTCGCATTGCCTCTTTTGCTATGTCGGATGAATTTATTTGATCCATTAATGTCCAGTAGCATTATGCAATGTCCAGAAGTGTTAAGAATGATTGTGTCACCTCTGAATATGTTAATTTATATTGTGCACTAACCCTCTAATGAGTTGTTTCGAGTTTGGTGTGGAGGAAGTTTTCAAGGATCAAGAGAGGAGTATGATGCAACATGATCAAGGAGAGTGAAAGCTCTAAGCTTGGGGATGCCCCGGTGGTTCACCCCTGCATATATTAAGAAGACTCAAGCGTCTAAGCTTGGGGATGCCCAAGGCATCCCCTTCTTCATCGACAACATTATCAGGTTCCTCCCCTGAAACTATATTTTTATTCCATCACATCTTATGTGCTTTTTCTTGGAGCGTCGGTTTGTTTTTGTTTTTGTTTTGTTTGAATAAAATGGATCCTAGCATTCACTTTATGGGAGAGAGACACGCTCCGCTGTAGCATATGGACAAGTATGTCCTTGGTTTCTACTCATAGTATTCATGGCGAAGTTTCTCCTTCGTTAAATTGTTATATGGTTGGAATTGGAAAATGATACATGTAGTAATTGCTATAAATGTCTTGGGTAATGTGATACTTGGCAATTGTTGTGCTCATGATTAAGCTCTTGCATCATATGCTTTGCACCCATTAATGAAGAAATACATAGAGCATGCTAAAATTTGGTTTGCATATTTGGTTTCTCTAAGGTCTAGATAATTTCTAGTATTGAGTTTGAACAACAAGGAAGACGGTGTAGAGTCTTATAATGTTTTCAATATGTCTTTTATGTGAGTTTTGCTGCACCGGTTCATCCTTGTGTTTGTTTCAAATAAGCCTTGCTAGCCTAAAACCTTGTATCGAGAGGGAATACTTCTCATGCATCCAAAATACTTGAGCCAACCACTATGCCATTTGTGTCCACCATACCTACCTACTACATGGTATTTTCCGCCATTCCAAAGTAAATTGCTTGAGTGCTACCTTTAAAATTCCATCATTCACCTTTGTAATATATAGCTCATGGGACAAATAGCTTAAAAACTATTGTGGTATTGAATATGTAATTATGCACTTTATCTCTTATTAAGTTGCTTGTTGTGCGATAACCATGTTCCTGGGGACGCCATCAACTTTTCATTGTTGAATTTCATGTGAGTTGCTATGCATGTTCGTCTTGTACGAAGTAAGGGCGATCTACACTGAGTTGAATGGTTTGAGCATGCATATTGTTAGAGAAGAACATTGGGCCGCTAACTAAAGCCATGATCCATGGTGGAAGTTTCAGTTTTGGACAAACATCCTCAAATCTCTAATGAGAAAAGAATTAATTGTTGTTGAATGCTTAAAGCATTAAAAGAGGAGTCCATTATCTGTTGTCTATGTTGTCCCGGTATGGATGTCTAAGTTGAGAATAATCAAAAGCGAGAAATCCAAATGCGAGCTTTCTCCTTAGACCTTTGTACAGGCGGCATAGAGGTACCCCTTTGTGATACTTGGTTAAAGCATATGTATTGCGGTGATAATCCAGGTAGTCCAAGCTAATTAGGACAAGGTGCGGGCACTATTAGTATACTATGCATGAGGCTTGCAACTTATAAGATATAATTTACATGATGCATATGCTTTATTACTACCGTTGACAAAATTGTTTCATGTTTTCAAAATCAAAGCTCTAGCACAAATATAGCAATCGATGCTTTTCCTCTATGGAGGACAATTCTTTTACTTTCAATGTTGAGTCAGTTCACCTATCTCTCTCCACCTCAAGAAGCAAACACTTGTGTGAACTGTGCATTGATTCCTACATACTTGCTTATTGCACTTATTATATTACTCTATGTTGACAATATCCATGAGATATACATGTTACAAGTTGAAAGCAACCACTGAAACTTAATCTTCTTTTGTGTTGCTTCAATGCTTTTACTTTGAATTATTGCTTTATGAGTTAACTCTTATGCAAGACTTATTGATGCTTGTCTTGAAGTGCTATTCATGAAAAGTCTTTGCTTTATGATTCACTTGTTTACTCATGTCATATACATTGTTTTGATCGCTGCATTCACTACATATGCTTTACAAATAGTATGATCAAGATTATGATGGCATGTCACTCCAGAAATTATCTGTGTTATCGTTTTACCTGCTCGGGATGAGCAGAACTAAGCTTGGGGATGCTGATACGTCTCCGACGTATCGATAATTTCTTATGTTCCATGCCACATTATTGATGTTATCTACATGTTTTATGCATAATTTATGTCATATTCGTGCATTTTCTGGAACTAACCTATTAACAAGATGCCGAAGTGCCAGTTGCTGTTTTCTGCTGTTTTTGGTTTCAGAAATCCTAGTAAGGAAATATTCTCGGAATTGGACGAAATCAAAGCCCAGGGGCCTATTTTTCCACGAAGCTTCCAAGTCCGAAGACGAAACGAAGTGGGGCCACGGGGTGCCCAAACCCTAGGGCGGCGCGGCCCCCTTGGTCGCGCCGGCACGTGGTGTGGGGCCCTGTGCCCCCTCTGACTTGCCCTTCCGCCTACTTAAAGCCTCCGTGACGAAACCCCAAGACCGAGAACCACGATACGGAAAACCTTCCGAGACGCCGCCAACGCCGATCCCATCTCGGGGATCCAGGAGATCGCCTCCGGCACCCTGCCGGAGAGGGGAATCATCTCCCGGAGGACTCTACGCCGCCATGGTCGCCTCCGGTGTGATGTGTGAGTAGTCTACCCCTGGACTATGGGTCCATAGCAGTAGCTAGATGGTTGTCTTCTCCCCATTGTGTTATCATTGTCGGATCTTGTGAGCTGCCTAACATGATCAAGATCATCTATCTGTAATTCTATATGTTGCGTTTGTTGGGATCCGATGAATAGAGAATACTTGTTATGTTGATTATCAAAGTTATATCTATGTGTTGTTTATGATCTTGCATGCTCTCCGTTATTAGTAGATGCTCTGGCCAAGTTGATGCTAGTAACTCCAAGAGGGAGTATTTATGCTCGATAGTGGGTTCATGTCTCCGTGAATCTGGAGGGGTGACAAGAACCTCTAAGGTTATGGATGTGCTGTTGCCACTAGGGATAAAACATTAGTGCTATGTTCAAGGATGTAGTCACTAGTTACATTACGCGCAATACTTAATGCAATTGTCTGTTGTTAGCAACTTAATAGTGGAGGGGGTTCGGATGATAACCTGAAGGTGGACTTTTTAGGCATAGATGCAGTTGGATGGCGGTCTATGTACTTTGTCGTAATGCCCAATTAAATCTCACTATACTCATCATGATATGTATGTGCATGGTCATGCTCTCTTTATTTGTCAATTGCCCAACTGTAATTTGTTCACCCAACATGCTGTTTGTCTTATGGGAGAGACACCTCTAGTGAACTGTGGACCCCGGTCCAATTCTCTTTACTGAAATACAATCTACTGCAATACTTGTTCTACTGTTTTCTGCAAACAATCATCTTCCACACAATACGGTTAATCCTTTGTTACAGCAAGCCGGTGAGATTGACAACCTCACTGTTTCGTTGGGGCAAAGTACTTTGGTTGTGTTGTGCAGGTTCCACGTTGGCGCCGGAATCCCTGGTGTTGCGCCGCACTACATCCCGCCGCCATCAACCTTCAACGTGCTTCTTGACTCCTACTGGTTCGATAAACCTTGGTTTCTTACTGAGGGAAACTTGCTGCTGTACGCATCACACCTTCCACTTGGGGTTCCCAACGAGCGTGTGCTTTACGCGTCATCAGAGGCAAATACTTGGAGACAATAAAGTTAGCATAATCAGCATACCAAGGACTGTCTCGCGAGCTCACCTTTATTACAGCCAATTGTTCATTTGGAAAACTATCATTAATAGGAACAGGATCATAAGCAATATTTTCCAATCTAGACAAATTATCAGCAACAGGATTATCAGCACCTTTCCTATCTACAATATGTAAATCAAATTCTTGCAACAGAAGTACCCATCTAATAAGCCTTGGCTTAGCATCTTTCTTTTGCATAAGGTATCTGATTGCAGCATGATCAGTATGAATAGTAACTTTTGAATCAACAATATAAGATCTAAACTTATCACAAGCAAAGACTACAGCTAACAATTCTTTTTCAGTAGTAGCATAATTTCTTTGAGCAGCATCAAGAGTTTTACTAGCATAATGAATAACATTCAATTTTTTATCTACTCGCTGTCCAAGAACAGCGCCTACAAATAAAATCACTAGCATCACACATAATTTCAAATGGTAAGTTCCAATCAGGAGGTTCAACTATAGGAGCAGTTGTTAAGGCTTTCTTTAGAGTTTCAAAAGCTTCCTTACAATCATCATCAAAAACAAAAGGTACATCTTTTTGAAGAAGATTAGTAAGAGGCTTTGAAATCTTGGAGAAGTCTTTAATAAACCTCCTATAAAACCCAGCATGACCAAGAACACTACGAATACCTTTAACATCCCTGGGATAGGGCATCTTCTCAATTGCTTCAACTTTAGCTCTATCAACTTCAATACCTCTCTCGGAAATTTTATGTCCCAATACAATTCCTTCATTAACCATAAAGTGGCATTTCTCCCAATTAAGAACAAGGTTAGTTTCTTCACATCTCTGCAAAACTTTATCAAGGTTCCGCAAGCAATTATCAAAAGAATTCCCATAGACAGAAAAATCATCCATGAATACCTCTACAATACTCTCGCAAAAACCATGAAAAATAGCAGACATGCATCTTTGAAAAGTAGCAGGAGCATTACATAAACCAAAAGGCATATGTCTATAAGCATAAGTTCCATAGGGACAAGTGAAAGTGGTTTTCTCTTGATCCTTAGTTTTAACAGCAATTTGTGAAAACCCAGAATAACCATCAAGAAAACAAAAGTGAGTATTTTTAGACAGCCTTTCTAACATTTGATCAATAAAAGGCAAAGGGTAATGATCTTTCTTAGTAACCTTATTAACTTTACGATAATCAATGCACATTCTATACCCTACAACTACTCTTTGAGGGATGAGCTCATCATTATCATTAGGCACAACAGTCATTCCTCCTTTCTTAGGAACACAATGCACAGGACTAACCCATCTACTATCAGCAATAGGATATATAATACCAGCTTCAAGAAGTCTTAATACCTCATTTCTTGCCACATCCTTCATCTTAGGAATTAGACGACGCTGAGGTTCAACAACAGGCTTCGCATCATCTTCCATATTAATGGCGTGTTGGCAAATAGTAGGAGAAATCCCCTTCAAGTCATCAAGAGTGTAGCCAATAGCTCCTCGGTGCTTCTTCAATATTTCCAATAACCTTTCTTCTTCAAACTCTGAAAGCTTAGAACTAATAATAACAGGATATATTTTCTTATCATCAATATGAGCATATTTAAGATTATCAGGCAATGGTTTTAAATCAAAGACAGGATCTTCCTTTGGTGGTGGTGTTGTACCCAGATCTTCTACCGGTAAATCATGCTTAAGAATAGGTTGACGAAGGAAAATTTCATCAAGCTCATCTCTTTCTTCCCTAAAAACTTCACTCTCGCTATTCTCCAAATGTTGCTGCAAGGGATTATTAGGAGCAAGAACAATAGATGCACACTGTTCAACTTAAAAATCATTATTAGGCAAATCAGCTTTATAAGGAGTTTTGGTAAATTTATAGAAGTTAAACTCATAAGATTCACCAGCAAATTTAGTCAAAATTTTCTCTTTCTTGCAATCTATAATAGCTCCACAAGTATTTAGAAAAGGTCTACCAAAAATGATAGGACAATATTTACTAGCAGCAGAACCAAGTATCAAAAAGTCAGCAGGATATTTAATCTTACCGCATAGAACTTCCACATATCGAACAATACCAATTGGAGAAATAGTTTCTCTATTAGCCAGCCGAATAACCACATCAATATCTTCAAGTTCGCAAGAACCAATTTCGTGCATAATCTCCGTGTAAAGCTCATAAGGAATAACACTAATACTTGCACCAATATCACATAAACCATAATAACAATGATCACCAATTCTAACAGATAGCATAGGAACACTAGCTTGCTTGGACTTATTAGGATGTGAAACAATATTGGAAGCATCTTCACAGAAAATAATATGACCATCCTCCACATTTTCAGTCACAAGATCTTTAACTATTGCAACAGCAGGTTCAACTTTGATTTGTTCTCCAGGTTCTATAGGTTTCTTTTCACTTTTATGAACCGCACTATTTATAACAGAGTACTCCTTCATTTTAGCAGGGAAAGGAGTTTTTTCAATATAAGCTTCAGGAATAACATGATCAATAGTTTCAACTACAACACATTTATTAATAGATGAATCAATTTTATCTTTATACGGTTCATGACACTTATCAAAATTCTTCTTAGGCAATTCATAATGAGAGGCAAAAGCTTTATAAAGATTTGCAGCAACTTGAGAATCAAGACCATAAGTAGCACTCATATTACGAAATTTATCAGTATCCATAAAAGCTTCAATGCATTTGTAATCATAATTTATACCTGATTCTCTATCTTTGTCGTTCTCCCATCCTTCAGTATTCTCCTGGATCCGATTAAGAAGGTCCCTTTTAAACTCTTCTTTGTTGCGCGTGAATGATCCAGAACAAGAAGTATCCAGCAAGGTCTTGTCTTCAAAAGAAAGTCTTGCATAGAAATTATCAATAATAACATTACCAGGAAGCTCATGAATGGGGCATTTGAGCATTAAAGACTTCAATCTCCCCCACGCTTGGGCAATACTCTCTCCATCATGAGGCCAAAAATTATATATGCGGTTCCGATCTTTGTGAATTTCACTTGGAGGATAGAACTTAGAATAAAACCGGGGCACAATATCATTCCATTCAAGAGAATCCCCATTATCTTGTAATTTATACCAATGCGCCGCTTTACCAGACATCGATATAGAGAATAGTTTCTTCCTCACTTCATCCATAGCAATACATGCACACTTGAATAAACCGCATAATTCATGTAAGAACAGTAAATGATCTCCAGGGTGGATAGTTCCATCCCCTGTATAACGGTTATCCACTACACGTTCAATAATTTTCATAGGTATTTTGTATGGTATCTCTTCCTCACCTGGCGCCTCATCCACTACCTTTGCAGTAGTAGTAGATTTTCCAAATAAAAACTCAAGAGAAGATCTCTCCATAATGAATTATGGCAGCAGGCAGAAATAAAATCAGCACAAACAGTTAGAAATTTCCCTTACCAATTCCACTTACCAATAGCGCTTCACTCCCCGGCAACGGCGCCAGAAAATAGTCTTGATGACCCACAAGTATAGGGGGTGTATCGTAGTATCTTCGATAAGTAAGAATGTCGATCCCAACAAGGAGCAGAAGGTGTTGACAAGCAGTTTTGATGAAGGATTCACTGTAAATGCTCACAGACAAGTATTCAGGGGGTTTTGATGTAGCAGATGAATAAAGTATGAGTAAGTAAAGTGTGAGAGTAACAATTGTAGCGAGTGGCCCAATCCTTTTTAGCACAAAGGACAAGCCGGTTTGTTTACTTATAATGACCAAACATTCTCGAGGACACACGGGATTTTAGTCTAGTGCTTTCGCTACATACGGCTAATTAATCTTCATTGTTTTGATAAGTGTTGTGTGGGTGAACCTATGCTAATGTACCGCCCTTCCTAGGACTAATACATACTTGTGATTATACCCCTTGCAAGCATCCGCAACTACAAGAAAGTAATTAAGATAAATCTAACCACAGCCTTAAACTCTGAGATCCTGCTATCCCTCCTGCATCGATATACCAACGGGGGTTTAGGTTTCTGTCACTCCGGCAACCCTGCAATCGGCAAACGAGTACAAGATGCATTCCCCTAGGCCCATAAAGGTGAAGTGTCGTGTAGTCGACGTTCACACGACACCACTAGAAGAATAACACCACAACTTAAATATCATAACATTGAATATTACTCAACCATACTTCACTACTAACATTTAGACTTTACCCATGTCCTCAAGAACTAAACGAACTACTCACGAGACATCATATGGAACATGATCAGAGGTGATATGATGATGAATAACAATCTGAACATAAACCTTGGTCCAACGGTTTCACTCAATAGCATCAATAACAAGTAGAAATCAACACCGGGAGAGTTTCCCCTATCAAACAATCAAGATCAAACCCAAATTGCTACATCGGTGACGATGTGCAGCGGTGGAGACGGCGGTGATGATGATGAAGATGATGATGATGGTGATGGAGATGATGTCCAGCTCGATGACGGTGACGATGGCGTCGATTTCCCCCTCTGGGAGGGAATTTCCCCGGTGGATCTCAGCCCGCCGGAGAGCTCTTTTCTCTCTGGTGTTCTCCGCCTTGCAGAGGCGGCTGTGACTCTTCGCGAGGTATCCCCTGGAGCTTAGGTCTTCTGGACGAAGAGGTTCGCGAAGAAAAGGAGGCGAGAGGGGGCTGTGGGCCCCCTCCTCACAGGGCGGCGCAGCCAGGCCTTGGGCCACGCCGGCCTATGGGGTGGGCCCACCTCGGGTCCCCTCGGCTCCCCCTTCTGGCTCACTTCATCTTCTGGAAAAATAAGGTTTTTCGTATAATTTCCGTCAACTGTTGATCTTCCGAAATATTGCATTCTGACGGCGCTTTTTCCAGCAGAATCCTGGCTCCGGTGTGCGATCCTCCAATAATCATGAAACATGCAAAATAGATAAAATAACATAAGTATTATCTCCAAATATGAAGTATATCAATGAATAACAGCAAATTATGATATAAAATAGTGATGCAAATTGGACGTATCAATTACATGGCTAGATTTTATCTAACCATAACTTACTAGCCGCCCGGCGGTGCGTTCGACAGCCCCGCCCCATCATTGCCCCCCTCTGCCGCAGCTCCTGCTCCGCGCGCTGCCTCTCCCTATGTAGGGAGGAGGCCAGATGCCGCTTCCAGCAACGTGTCGTCGACTGCCCTCCCCTGTTGCGCCGTCTGGAGGAAGAGCTCGACGATGCGGCGAATCTGCGCGTCTTCGCGGGCATCGTCCTGGAGCTTCTTCTTCGGCTCGAAGGACTCGACGAGTGCTCGTTGCTGATCCGTTGCCTCGTCCGAGAGCGTCCCGTCGTTGTCGGACCACTCGAACTCATCGTCGTCATCATCGTCATCGTCCTCCTCCTCCGCCACCTCCACCTCGTCCTCCTCCTCCTCCTCGTCCTCCCTTTGCACCGCCAACGCGTCGGCCTCCGCCACCAACGCATCCGCCCGCTCCCCCCAAGCCGCCTCTGTTGCTGCCAGCGCCGACTCCCACAGCTCACGCTCCTCTGCCGCCTACCGATGTTGACGCTCCACCGCCTCCCTTCGCCGTTGCTCGATCCCCTCCCGTCGTTCACGGTACTGGAGATCCCGCTCAATGTGTGGGCGCTGCCGCTCTGCACGCCACTGCTCGGCCATCTCCTTCATCCGGCGCCGCCGCGCCTCTTTCATCGTGGCGGTGTCGAACGCTGCTATGGTGTTCGCCAGCGCCACCTCCTCCCACGCCTCGTTCTCCGCAGATTTTGGGTCGATGTCAAACTGCAGTGCCAGAGGTTGTGGCGACGGTGGTGGAGGGAACTGGCCAACGCCGGGGCGGTTCGCAGGTGTTGTTTATGGGCCGAGGGATGTGCTTGCGGCGGGGAAAGGGGTGTCGATGGCTGTGGTGGCTACCATTGAGCGGGAAGGCTTTTTATAAACGTTGGCATCGCCATAAGAGGTGGGAAGATAGCGCGGAAAGAGGCTAGAAGCAATGGGAAGAAAGCGCGGGAACGCACGGTGGCGTGCGCACGTCGGCGATGCGTGGACGTTGCGCAGCGCCGACTAGACGTCTCGCCTGCTCCTCCGTCGCCATTAAGGCAAAGCTGCGACAATTCGTTCGTGAGTCGCTGACGCGTCGGTCCCGCCACTCCTCGCCTCACATTTCGTTCTGTCCGGCGTGCCCGGAACGTCCCCTGTGTAGTGGGGACAAGCTCGGGGCACCAGACACCGTATTGGGCGCCGCCGGACGGAAAGGGCCTTTGGAGCGCGCGGTTAGGAACAATTTTTTGTCCGACGCGTCCCAACTCCCTTTGGGGGCCGTTTTTGGGAACGCGGCTGGAGATGCTCTAAAACATCTAGGTGTGTAGTATATGGTCTGATTGGGTTGTTTAAACTAATTCGGTAGTTTCACTCGAACTTCTACACTTTTTAATGCGAGGCTTGTATTTGATCTTCTTTTTATAGGCTATGCTTCTCTAGATCCCATCCCTCAAATTTGATAACATTAGGTGAAAATTAAATCGTACATCTTCCTAAGGGAGGCCTTTAATTAGTTTCTAAACAAGATTTAACCCTATTAAAACTTAGGGCATCACCAACGGGACGACGCATTTCTGACGTCTAAATTGTCCCCGCGTGTCCGTTTGCGTCGGCCCGTGGACGCTGAAATGGTCGCTAGGCGCAAATTGTTCGTTTGCGTCGGGTGGCAACCCAGCGGCCCGACGCATTTCTAATGTAGAATTGATATTTTGGAGAAACTTGCATGAACCCCTTCCCAAATTGCTTCCACGGCTACCTATGCGTGGTTGATCGAAGTATAAATCTTTGTACTCACATTTCTAAGTAGAATCGATATTTTAAAATTGGTGCAATAAGTTTAAACAAATTAAACATACAAACTGTGAGACCATACAAATTTTAAACTAGCTACTTCTTGTTAGAAGGCCCCGCCTCGTCATCCCCATGGACGCGCTTCCTGCTCGTCACCTCCTCTGAAGAGGTACTAGCGGTCGACGCGTCTGACGAGCTTGAGTTCCCCTCCGACGAGTGGTCATTAGGGTCTTCCTCATCGTCAGTGAACGGATGATGAGCCTCCTGATACGTCTCAAACGTATCTATAATTTTTGATGCTCCATGCTTGTTTTACACCTGTTCATATATGTTTTGCTCATACTTCGTTGCACTTTTATACATTTTCTGGCCCTAACCTATTAACACAATGACATAGTGTCAGTTTCCTGTTTTTGTATTTCAGAAAAGTTGTACAGGAAATATTCTCGAAATTGGACGAAACAAAAGCCGAAGTTAATATTTTACCGTAACGAAGACAGAGTCCAGAGGGGAGTCGAAGGGGGAAGTAGGGCGGCCACACCTGCCCTAGGCGCGGCATGGCCCTGGCCCACGTCTAGGGGTGGTGTGTGCCACCCTGGCCTCCACCGACATCGCCCCTCCACCTATTTATTCACGATCTCGGGAAAACCCTGGATACCCGAGCCTCCATCCACGTAAAGTTCTGTCGCGGCCGCCATCGTAGAACCCATCTCGGGGGGTTCTGAACCTCTTCCCGGCACCTTGCCGGAGGGGGAAATCATCGCCAGAGGCATCTACATCGCCATGCCCGCCTCCGAAGTGATGCGTGAGTAGTTCATTTCTGAACTATGGGTCCATAGCAGTAGCTAGATGGTTTTCTTCTCCAATTTGTGCTTCATGTGTAGATCTTGCGAGCTGCCCTACATGATCAAGATTATCCTTATGTAATCCTACATGTTTTTTTGCTGGGATCCGATGAATATTGTATGCTATGTTGAGGTCGATTATATATTCATGTCATATGTTATTTTCTTGCATGCTCTCCGTTGCTAGTAGATACTCTGGCCAAGTAGATGCTTGTGACTCCAAGAGGGGCTATTTATGCTCGATAGTAGGTTCATTCCTCTAGTTTTCTGGAAGAGTGACAATAACTTCTAAGATTGTTGATGTGTTGTTGCTACTAGGGAGAAAACAACAATGTTTTATCTGAGGGTAATTCTATTGTTTACTTTACACACATTGCTTAATGCGATAATCTGTTGCTTGCAACTTAATACTGAAAGGGGTTCGGATGATAACTGGAAGGTGGATTATTAGTCATAGACGTAGTTTGATTACGGTCTACGTATTATGTTAGCCAAACAAATCTCATAGTAATCATCTTGTCATGTATGGTCGATATTCTGTTAATTGCCCAGCTGTAATTTGTTCATCCAGCATGCTATTTATATTTATGGAGAAACACATCTAGTGAACTGTGGACCCCGGTTCTTTCCTTTACACTGATAAATTCAACCACCGCAATCATGTTCTGTTACTTACTCTAAAGCTTTATTCTCTTTAATTACTGCAAACATCTCCTTCCACTCGATACATTTAATTATGTGTGTTCAGGAAAACCGGTGAGATTGACAACCTCACTGTAAGTTGGGGCAAAGTATTTTGGTTGTGTTGTGTGTAGGTTCCACATTGTTGCTGACACCGGTAGTGCGCCCTTCCACTAGTCAGTGATACGTCTCAAACGTATCTATAATTTCTTATGTTCCATGCTACTTTTATGATGATACTCACATGTTTTATACACACTTTATGTCATTATTATGCATTTTCCGGCACTAACCTATTGACAAGATGCCGAAGAGCCAGTTGTTGTTTTCTGCTGTTTTTGGTTTCAAAAATCCTACAAAAGAAATATTCTCGGAATCGGACGAAATCAACGCCCAGGGTCCTATTTTCCATGGAAGCTTCCAGAGCACCGAAGAGGGACCAGAGGGGAGACAAGGGGGCCCCACCCCACATGGCGGTGCGGCCAAGGGGGGGGGGGGGGGCGCCCCCTAGTGTGTGGGTCCCCCAGGACCCCTCCGACTCCGCCTCTTCGCCTATAAGACTCCTCGTGACCTAAAACTTCGACACCGATTGACGAAACTCCAGAAAGACTCCAGGGACGCCGCCACCATCGCGAAACTCCATTTCGGGGGACAGAAGTCTCTGTTCCGGCACCCTTCCGAGACGGGGAATTGCCCCCGGAGTCATCTCCATCGACACCACCGCCATCTTCATCGCCATCGCCGTCTCCCATGATGAGGAGGGAGTAGTTCTCCCCCGAGGCTGAGGGCTCTACTGGTAGCTATGTGGTTAATCTCTCTCTCCCATGTACTTCAATACAATGATCTCATGAGCTGCCTTACATGATTGAGATCCATATGATGAGCTTTGTAATCTAGATGTCATATGCTATTCAAGTGCTTAATTATGTGAACTTTGGGGTTACTGTGACCTCGGTGTAATGGTGATAGTGTGTGCGCCGTGTGTAACTCCCTTATGAATTGTGGTGTGTTAGTACCTCCTATGAATGTTCACGGTGATGGTGTGTGGTGTTTATTAGTACTTGGGAATACAACTTTGAGGTGTGCTTTTGCACACTTGCCCAATGAATTTGAGTTCTCTATCCAATAAGAGAGTAGTATGATGAAGTGCTTATATTTATATTCAATTATGATTGCAATGTTGAGAGTGTCCACTAGTGGAAGTATGATCCCTAGGCCTTGTTTCCAAATATCGAATCACCGTTTATTTACTGTTCTGCTGCATGTTTACTTGCTGCCATATTTATTTCAGATTGCAATTACTACTTACAATCATCCATATTACTTGTATTTCACTATCTCTTCGCCGAACTAGTGCACCTATACATCTGACAAGTGTATTAGGTGTGTTGGGGACACAAGAGACTTCTTGTATCGTAATTGCAGGGTTGCTTGAGAGGGATATCTTTGACCTCTACCTCCCTGAGTTCGATAAACCTTGGGTGATTCACTTAATGGAAACTTGCTGCTGTTCTACAAACCTCTGCTCTTGGAGGCCCAACACTGTCTACAGGAATAGAAGCGTTCGTAGACATCAAGCTATTTTCTGGTGCCATTGCCGGGGAGGTAAGGTAAAATGTATTCACATCCTCCGACTACTAAGCTATTTCCTAGCACTGTTGCCGGTGTGTGAGTGCTCGAAGCTATTTCCCTTAGATCCTGCAATTGCATCTTTTTGTTTCTTGTTTTTATTTTTCACTAGTTAGGCATAATGGAAAATAACAGTGCGCTTTTTAATCTATTTCCCGAGTTAAGATATGAATTGTTTGATGCGAAAATTAAAAAACCTATGGAACCTTATTTGCATGCTAGTAGCAATGTTATTAGTATGAACGCAATTCTTGCTAATGCTATGGAGAAGTCTAAACTTGGGGAAGCTAGTTTTATGATCTTTTTAGCTTCCCATCTTTAGGGGAGAAAATTTGCCATGATAATACTTTATCTCCCATATGCGATAACTCTAATGATGCTTGTGATATTTTAAATCCACCTACTGAAAGTATTCCTTTCAAGATACCCATGAAAATTATTGAACGAGTTATGGATAACCGCTATGAAGGGGATGGAACTATCCATCCTGGAGATCATTTACTGTTTTTGCATGAATTATGCGGGTTATTCAAGTGTGCAGGTATCTCTGTGGATGAAGTGAGGAAGAAACTATTCTCTATTTCGGTGTCTGGTAAAGCGGCGGATTGGTATAAACTGCTGAACAATGGTCGATCTCTTGGCTGGGAGGAAATTGTACCTCTCTTTTATTCTAAATTTTATCCTCATGAAGTGCATTTTGATAGAAATTACATTTATAACTTTTATCCTCGTGATGGAGAGAGTATTTCCCAAGCATGTGGGAGATTGAAGTCACTAATGCTCAAATGTCCCATTCATGAGCTCCCCAGTAATGTTATTATTAATAATTTTTATGCAAGGCTTTCAGGACATCACAAGGACTATCTAGATGCCTGTTTGGAGGGATCTTTCACAAGCAAGGAGGTTGAAGCTAGATGGGATCTTCTTGAAAGAATTCAGGAGAATACTGAAGATTGGGAGAACGACAAAGGTAAAGAATCAGGTATAAATTATGATTATGAATGCATTGAAACTTTTATGGATACTGATAAATTTCGAAATATGAGTGCTACTTATGGTCTTGACTTTCAAGTTGTTGCAAATCTTTATAAAGCTTTTGCCTCTCATTTTGAATTGCCTAGGAAGAATTTTGATAAGTATCATGAACCTTTTAAAGACACTTGCATGGAAAATGGAATTGTTGTTAATGATTTCAATGAACATGCTCAAACACCTGAGAATGCTATTTCCTATAAGCATGTTAATTTTTGTGGAATGCATAGACCTTGTGGAATTAATCAAATCAAAGATGAATACTGTATACATCACAGGAATGAAAAAACTAGAAAGTGGTCTAGGGCTCTAGATGACCTTGGTAAAAAAGTTTGTGCCCTCTATCCTTTTATTTGTGAACTTTGCCATAGAGTGGGTCATTTTAATTTTCAATGCTCCTCCAATGATAATTCGAACCCCATGAGTGCTACAAATTTGTATTGTGATGATGAAATTACTCCTAGTCAGCATTGCGAACTTACTTTATTTTTGAAGTGTGAAGAGTTATCAAGAAAAAATTCTTTGTTAGATATTAATAATCTTGATATTGATGATGTCCTGCATGGGTGTCTTTCTTATTGCATTGATAATTTCCATACAAATACTTACATACAAAATATTTTAGAAGATGACACTTTGCCAAAATATGATAGGACCACTGTGTGTTTTGAACTTATTAATGAAAAGGAGGAATCCTCCAAAGT
The DNA here is from genome assembly GCF_019359855.2 of Lolium perenne. Taxonomy (NCBI): domain Eukaryota; kingdom Viridiplantae; phylum Streptophyta; class Magnoliopsida; order Poales; family Poaceae; genus Lolium; species Lolium perenne. The sequence continues at coordinate 317,417,066 of NC_067247.2, forward strand.
TTCTTCTATTTCTTCTGGAAATAAATCAGGTTATGTGGAGAAGCCCCCCATCAAGCCTCTCCCTCCTAAAAAAGGGAACGAGGAGAAGGAGAAGAAGAAGAAGGGAACGAAGAAGAAGAAGGGGAATAAAGAGAAAGAGGTAACGACATATCCCCGCGTGTATGAGATAACGATAGGTAACCGTAAGTATGTTGCTCCTAATGATTATTATGATAATGAATCTGAGTACAATGATCTTCCTATGCCCTTTACCTACATTAGTGATCATGATTTGAAAGAGCACACTACTTTTGATATTGAAAATCTCTGGGAAACTAATTCTGAAAATGATGATGCTAATAATTGCCATAGTATTAGTACTATTCATGCTTCTTCCCATAATGATATAGAAAGCTCTAAGCTTGGGGATGAGGTGTTTGAAAATCCTTTTGCTACTGATGATTATATGTTTGATACATCTTCTTCTAGTAACAATGATGGTAAGGTTACAGATGAACATACTATGGAGGATAACTATTCTATTTCTTATGATTACACTATGCCTCCAATCTTTGACAATTATTATAAAGAATGCTATGATATAGGTTATAATTACCCTTATGAAACTTGTCATAGTTATGATGGGATTGCCAAAAATAATTCCCTTAGTATGCAACTTGTTTACCATGTTCAAATTCTTGAAAATGATCCTGCTCCAATTGCTATTAATGAGAAGAATTCTTCTTATGCCAAAATTAATGATACTTTTATGCATATGAACCATGATAAGAATGTTTTAAGTGATGATTATATTGTGGATTTCATCAATGATGCTACTGAAAGTTATTATGAGAGAGGGAAACATGGTTATATGCATCTTAATAATATTAAGTTTCCCCTCTTTATGTTGAGAATCTTGAAGTTGCGCTTGTGTTGCCTTCCTATGCTTGTCACTTTGTTCTTCATGAATTTATTTATTTACAAGATTCCTTTTCATAGGAAGTGGGTTAGGCTTAAATTTGTTTTGAATTTGCTTTTTAATGCTCTCTTTTGCTTCAACTCTTATTTCTTGCGAGTGCATCATTAAAATTACTGAGCACAACTTAATGGCTATAAAGAAAGCACTTCTTGGAAGATAACCCATGTGTTTATTTTACTACAGCAATTTTTGTTTTATATTTGAGTCTTGGAAGTTGTTATTACTGTATCAACCTCTCCTTATCTTTATTTTATTGCATTGTTGTGCCAAGTAAAGTCTTTGATAGTAAGGTTGATACTAGATTTGGATTACTGCGCAGAAACAGATTTCTTGTTGTCACGAATTTGAGTAGGATTCTCTGTAGGTAACTCAGAAAAATCTGCCAATTTACGTGCGTGATCCTCAGATATGTACGCAACTTTCATTCAATTTGAGCATTTTCATCTGAGCAAGTTAAGTGCCCCAGAAAAATTCGTCTTTACAGACTGTTCTGTTTTGACAGATTCTGCCTTTTATTTCGCATTGCCTGTTTTGCTATGTTTGATGGATTTCTTTGTTCCATTAACTTTCATTAGCTTTGTGTAATCTCCAGAAATATTAAGAATGATTATGTCACCTCTGAATATGTGAATTATTGATTATGCACTAACCCTCTAATGAGTTTGTTTTGAGTTTGGTGTGGAGGAAGTTTTCAAGGATCAAGAGAGGAGGATGATACAATATGATTAAGGAGAGTGAAAGCTCTAAGCTTGGGGATGCCCCCGTGGTTCATCCCTGCATATTTCAAGAAGACTCAAGCATCTAAGCTTGGGGATGCCCAAGGCATCCCCTTCTTCATCGACAACTTATCAGGTCACCTCTAGTGAAACTATATTTTTATTCTGTCACATCTTATGTGCTTTACTTGGAGCGTCTTTATGTTTTTGTTTTTGTTTGTTTGAATAAAATCGGATCCTAGCATTCTTTGTGTGGGAGAGAGACACGCTCCGCTATTGCATATGAACACATATGTTCTTAGCTTTATTCTTAATGTTCATGGCGAAGGTTGAAACTGCTTCGTTCGTTGTTATATGGTTGGAAACAGAAAATGCTACATGTGGTAATTGGTATAATGTCTTGAATAATTTGATACTTGGCAATTGTTGTGCTCAAATAGATCATGTTTAAGCTCTTGCATCATGTACTTTGCACCTATTAATGAAGAAATACCGTAGAGCTTGTTGACATTTGGTTTGCATGATTGGTCTCTCTAAAGTCTAGATATTTTCTAGTGAGGGTTTGAACAACAAGGAAGATAGTGTAGAGTCTTATAATGCTTGCAATATGTTCTTATGTAAGTTTTGCTGTACCGGTTCATACTTGTGTTTGCTTCAAATAAACTTGCTAGCCTAAGCCTTGTATTGAGAGGGAATACTTCTCGTGCATTCAAAATCCTTGAGCCAAAAACTATGCCATTTGTGTCCACCATACCTACCTACTACATGGTATTTTTCTGCCATTCCAAGTAAATACTTCATGTGCTACCTTTAAACCATTCAAAATTTATTATCTCTTATTTGTGTCAATGTTTTATAGCTCATGAGGAAGTATGTGGTGTTTTATCTTTCAATCTTGTTTGGCAGCTTTCACCTATGGACTAGTGGCTTCATCCGCTTATCCAATAATTTTGCAAAAAGATCCGGCAACGTGGTTCCCAGCCCCAATTAATTAACTTTCATTTAATAATTCTCTTCACATGTTTTGCTCTGATTCATCAGTAAGCAACTTAATTTTGCAAATAGACACTCCTCCATGGTATGTGAATGATTGGAAGGCACCCGAGGATTCGGTTAGCCATGGCTTGAGAAAGCAAAGGTGGGGAGGAGTGTCATCTAAATAAAACTAAAATAAATAGATACTCCTTCATGGTATGTGATTTTTGGAAGGCACCCGAGGATTCGGTTAGCCATGGCTTGTGAAAGCAAAGGTTGGAAGGAGTGTCACCCAAAAATAAAAATAAACTACACTAAAGTACATGTGTAAACAAAAGAGAAGAGGGATGATCTACCTTGTTGGTAGAGATAACGTCCTTCATGGGAGCCGCTCTTTGAAAGTCTGCTTGGCAAGGGAGTTAGAGTGCCCACTACCATTCGTTGACAACAACAAACACCTCTCAAAACTTTACTTTTATGCTCTCTTTATGATTTCAAAACTTAAAAAGCTCTAGCACATGATTTAATCCCTGCTTCCCTCTGCGAAGGGTCTTTCTTCTACTTTATGTTGATTCAGTTTACCTACTTCCTTCCATCTTAGAAGCAAACACTTGTGTCAACTGTCCATTGATTCTTAGATACTTGCTTATTTGCATTCATCATATTACTTTGTGTTGACAATTATCCATGAGATATGTATGTTGAAAGTTGAAAGCAAATGCTGAAACTTAAATCTTCCTTTGTGTTGCTTCAATGCTTTACTTTGAATTTATTGCTTTATGAGTTAACTCTTATACAAGACTTTTTGATGCTTGTCTTGAAAGTACTATTCATGAAAAGTTTTTCTATATGTTATCTATTTGGTTAGCAACTATAGATCATTGCCTTGAGTCACTGCATTCATTTCATATGCTTTACAATAGTATTGATCAAGATTATGATAGCATGTCACTTCAGAAATTATCCATGTTATCGTTTACCTACTCGAGGGCGAGTAGGAACTAAGCTTGGGGATGCTTGATACGTCTCAAACGTATCTATAATTTCTTATGTTCCATGCTACTTTTATGATGATACTCACATGTTTTATACACACTTTATGTCATTATTATGCATTTTCCGGCACTAACCTATTGACAAGATGCCGAAGAGCCAGTTGCTGTTTTCTGCAGTTTTTGGTTTCAGAAATCCTACAAAGGAAATATTCTCGGAATCGGACGAAATCAACGCCCAGGGTCCTATTTTCCACGGAAGCTTCTAGAGCACCGAAGAGGGACCAGAGGGGAGCCAAGGGGGCCCCACCCCACATGGCGGTGCGGCCAAAGGGGGGCGCCCCCTAGTGTGTGGGTCCCCCAGGGCCCCTCCGACTCCGCCTCTTCGCCTATAAGACTCCTCGTGACCTAAAACTTCGACACCGATTGACGAAACTCCAGAAAGACTCCAGGGACGCCGCCGCCATCGCGAAACTCCGTTTCGGGGGACAGAAGTCTCTGTTCCGGCACCCTGCCGGGACGGGGAATTGCCCCCGGAGTCATCTCCATCGACACCACCACCATCTTCATCGCCATCGCTGTCTCCCATGATGAGGAGGGAGTAGTTCTCCCCCGAGGCTGAGGGCTCTACCGTTAGCTATGTGGTTAATCTCTCTCTCCCATGTACTTCAATACAATGATCTCATGAGCTGCCTTACATGATTGAGATCCATATGATGAGCTTTGTAATCTAGATGTCATATGCTATTCAAGTGCTTAATTATGTGAACTTTGGGGTTACTGTGACCTCGGTGTAATGGTGATAGTGTGTGCGCCGTGTGTAACTCCCTTATGAATTGTGGTGTGTTAGTACCTCCTATGAATGCTCACGGTGACGGTGTGTGGTGTTTATTAGTACTTGGGAATACACCTTTGAGGTGTGCTTTTGCACACTTGCCCAATGAATTTGAGTTCTCTATTCAATAAGAGATTAGTATGATGAAGTGCTTATATTTATATTCAATTATGATTGCAATGTTGAGAGTGTACACTAGTGAAAGTATGATCCCTAGGCCTTGTTTCCAAATATCTAATCACCGTTTATTTACTGTTCTACAGCATGTTTACTTGCTGCCATATTTATTTCAGATTGCAATTACTACTTACAATCATCCATATTACTTGTATTTCACTATCTCTTCGCCGAACTAGTGCACCTATACATCTGACAAGTGTATTAGGTGTGTTGGGGACACAAGAGACTTCTTGTATCGTAATTGCAGGGTTGCTTGAGAGGGATATCTTTGACCTCTACCTCCCTGAGTTCGATAAACCTTGGGTGATTCACTTAAGGGAAACTTGCTGCTGTTCTACAAACCTCTGCTCTTGGAGGCCCAACACTGTCTACAGGAATAGAAGCGTGCGTAGACATCAGTAAGCTAGCAACACCTTCAGAAGTCACGCCTTTCTCCTACTGGTCGATTAAACCTTGGTTTCTTACTGAGGGGAATCTTGCTACTGTGCTCATCATACCTTCCTCTTGGGGTTCCCCAACATTGTGAAGTCAGCGTAACGATAAGCACCATCAAGCTATTTTCTGGCGCCGTTGCCGGGGAGAAAGAGGATTTCTACAAGGGGAGTCTCTCATCTCCAATTTCTTTACTTTGTTATTGTTCTGCTTAGTTTATTTTATTTTGTCTGGTTTGCTTTATTATATCAAAAACACAAAAAATAGTTTTCTTTTATAGTCGTATTTATATGAAAAACACACAAAAATTAGTTGCTATTGTAGTTGTTATTTCTGTTGCTTAGTTTTAATTTTGCTAAAATGAGTAATCTTGAAGTTGAGGTTCGTTCTTTTAAGCAACAAGGGGGAGAAAGTTTGAAAGATGCTTGGTATAGAATAAGTAATGCTCATCATAGATGTACTAAAAATATTCTACCATGGTCCTCCTTAGAAACTTTTATGTTGGTTTATCTAGCTGGAATAGATATATTTTGGATACTCTCACGGGGGGGGGGGTAATTTTCTGGGTACTCCGGCTTTGGAAGCATGCAATTCAGTTGAAAGCTTGGTAGGAATACCACCTACTAATGTTGTTAAAACTGAGAAAATTTTGGAGGATGTTATAGAAAGACTAAGCTCTCTAAAGAAAAGTTTGCCAAATTGCCTTGATAATACTAGCCAAATTAATGGATCAATAGAAAGTATCAATAAAAGAATCACTGTTTTAGAGCCTAGCAATATCCATGATAGTATAAACCTTAGGATTGGTAAACTAGAGGAGGCTATGAAAACTTTAAGTTCAACATTTTCCTCTCTTTGGTTTAAGAAGGAGAAAGATTTTGTGGAAAAAGAGCAAAAATTCATGTATGTTCCCAAGGTAACTAAACCAAAACCTCATAATATGTTTAAAATTGATAAAACTTTTGGTACAACTAAGAGTGGTTTACATGGTTAATCATCTCCAGGGTTATCTAAAGTGCCTATTTTAACAAGTTGTGTTTTAGAGGAAGTGATTGATCTTGATGCTTCTTCACTTGATAATACTTGATGCTAGCTCTTTTTCTGCGCCTAGCTGAAAGGCGTTAAAGAAAAACACGCTTTAGTGATAACCAATGATTTATTTACTTTAATTCTTCTTTTGTTGAGTCTTGAAAGTTATTACATCTGTAATAACTTCTCCTTATCATTTTTATTTCGTTTTTGTGCCATGAATAGCCTCTAATAGGAAGGAAGTAAGATTTGGGGAAGTTGCTGTCCTGAAAACAGATTCTATGCTATCACCATAATAATTCGTAAAAATAGTCAGGGAAGAATTTTGAGCTGATATTTTTTATGCATATGCCCCAGGTTATTATCTAACTTCCGTTAGTGGACCACTTTTCGATATGAGCAATAGAGGAGTTTCTAAAAAATCGATCTTTACCTGTTGTTCTATTTTGACAGATTTCTGCAACATTTGCATTTGCCTCTTAAATCTCTTTTTTTAGTTCATTTGATCAAAGAGCTTTTTGAAAGGTTGCTACCGTAGCTAATGCTGTAATATATGTTTGATATATGTTATCACTGAACCGAAGTAGATTTGTTTATTTCATTATACTAATGCTGCTAATAGAGAATTGTGTGAAGTTTCGTATGAAGAAAGTTTTCAAGTGTAGTGAGAGAAGAATGATGTGATGAGATGAAGAATAGACAAAAGCTCAAGCTTGGGGATTCCCTGCACCCCAAGAAATATTCAAGAGGTACAAGCGTCAAAGCTTGGGATGCCCAAGGCATACCCTCTTCATCAACAAAGCAACATGTCATCTCTCTATGCGCTATATTTTTATTGCTTCATACGCTATGTGTTCTTCTTAGAGCGTCTTTATTTTTGTTTTTTGTTTTGTTTTATTTTGTTTGTTGTAGCATATGTTTGATCCCGGCACATTTGTTGTGGAGAAATACCCGCTCCGTTTTGATTGCATAGAATGCTCTAGTTTTCGTTGTTATTGTTCTACGAGTGTTCTAGTTTTGTAGTACTGCGTTTAGCTCTTGTTCTTTCACTTGAATTTTGTTCCAACCTCGTTAGTATTCTCTATTTATGTATGATTATCTCTCTGTTCCATGTTGTATTTCATCTCTGAGAGCTATTTCAAATAAGTTGATTGATGTTGGATACGAGTAAAATGTTTCATGACTATAGTGATGCGAAAGGAAGCTTGTCTAGACTGTGGCATAGACTTTGGCATGTCATGTTGGATGTTATTATTATCATATGCTTAGTATTTATTGTTGCAACATGACTTGTTTCAAATGGCTGAGAGTGCATAATGTGTTATTGAAAGAATCATGTGTTGTTTCCATCATAAAAAAAATAATATTGTGGTATTCTCCTTTGATGCTTTATTCGGTTGACTTGGCGCATGCTTATACCATGTTATGACTATAACCAGTCAACTAAAGCCTCTATGATAATTTAGCTTTTGACTTGTAATATCACTTTATGCTTTGACTGATAATGTTTTGTCGCTATGCATGATTATGGCCATTAATGCTCTCTTAGTTGGTCACTCCCATTCTTTTGCTAGCCTTCGCCTGTGCTGAGTATGAACTCTACTCGTAAATCCAACCACCATAAACCAAAGTTTGCCAATTGTGTCCACCATATCTACCTACTAGCATTATTTTTATTCCAAGTATATTTATCATGTTTTTATTTGTCTTCCAAATTAAATTTTGGCATGAGAAAATTAGTCAGTAAAGCTCTCACAAACTTGATGACACATTTATTTTCTTGTACTTAATAAACTTGATCTTCTGCCTATCTTATGAAGTTTATATGTTTGAAAATTGCAATTTGGGAGTTAGTATAACCATGCTTTCATGGGGAACACTTTCGATATTGCACTTATATTTAGTTGATGTCATGGTCTTTTGTTTATGGATGCCTAGCGGTGCGAAATAAAATGGAAACTTGAAGTCCATCAGTTTGTATATGAGTTAGAGAAACGCTTGGGCCGCTAATCTAAGCCATGCATCATTCATGGTGGAAATTTACAGCTAAACCATAGTGAGCATTCTATGAAGCATTTTCAATAAAAAGCTATACCCATAGTAAATAAAAAATTGCCGAGATGCTCATTTTCTGTTTGTCTTGTCATTTTGGCATGGGATTGCTCCTACAAGAGTACCTCCATATCATCGGGCAAGAGGTATCCATTGGCGGTTCTCAATGATACATGTATACTTACAATGACAAGAACTTATTTGGGACCTAAGTTGAGTATCATGAGGTTTAGGTACTCGCATTCAAGGGGCATGAGATTTTCAACTTGTGATTTGCAAGCATATAGCTCATATTTGACTCACATTTACTTTAACCATTCAAGATCCTTATGATAGGGGCAGTGAGAGCTCAAAGCTAATAAGTACCATACTTTTTGAAAGGTTTATAAAACTTGTTCATCTTGCTTACTCTACAAAGAGTCTCTCTTTTACTTTTATGTTGAGTCTTCATCTTCTACTTTATGCACCAATTAAGAGAGCATAGTTTTCATTCTTAGTGCAATGTTCATAGTCCCAAAATTATTATTGATTGATTGATGATTGTGCTATTGCTTGTTCTTAAATTACTTGTATCTAGTCACCCTTTCAACTTTAAAGCTGTCCTAGCATTTATGTTTTGCTACTCCATAAAGGGCATGTTGAGTACCACTTTGTTATGTCTAATCCATGCTCATAAACAAATAGTTGTTTTCAATGCACTATTATTCATGATCCTTTGTTTGAGTTACTTTTCATGTTATAACATAGTTGCTAAGTTCTATTGAATTACAACATGCCTATGTTTATGTAATATCCAAGAACATAGGAACACCGAAGGGTAGATTTAGAAATGGGGTCTGCATTTCATCGCAAAACGAGGGAAATTTTCGCGGCGTATTGCATAAAAACCTAAGAGGGATCGAGGTTCTCTCTCATTGCAATTAGGTTTAGGCAATATGAGTGTTAAGAATTTCGACATGATCTCTTTCGAAACTTGTTGATTTTGGGAGAATAGTTGATTTGGAAATTCATATTTGAATTCAAACAAAAGAAATAATAAATAAACATTCTATAAAATTATGAATTCACAATTCAAATCACATCATATATACACAAATAATTCATAAGTGAATGATAAATTTACATAAAAGCTCTTAACCAAAAACTTGAGCTTTATTGATCATACACACATTACATTGTCTTTACAATATTTATTATACAAGAATTGGATGGAATAATAAACAAAAAATTAAGAATTACATGAATTGGATTCTTTACTAAATCCTAAACTAATTGACTTGGAAGATCTTGTCCCTGGATCACATTGACTTGAAACCTGCAAAATAGAAAGAAACTGGACATGGGGGTTAAACCAAGTGTCAAGGACACTTGTCACTGTCCAAATACTTGCCAGAAGCAAGATAGACACCAGCAGACCAAAACTGAAGCCATCATGAGCTCAAGTTTCACCACAACACAGACACAGCTGACCAGCTATTGTGCATGCTCAACAGCAAGCCAACCATGGCTTAGTCACCAAGCTTGGCACAGGCTTGTGTGTCACAGCCAGGGAGAACCAGCTGATAGTATAAAAGGGTGAACCCGCAGAATAATTCACAAGTCGACCAAATAAGCATTCACCAAGCAACCAGCAATGAACAGTGCTTAGTTCATCTATGTTCTTGCTCAAGAACATCAAGAACAACCACAGAAACCATTCATCCATCCAAAACCACCAACCAAAACCAGTCAGGGAAATGGGGGACTTAATCAAGATTATCCAGGAGCTAGGAGGAGCAGGGCAAGTAACCAAAACCATCAAGCAGAAGCTCAACAACAACTAAGCATAGCCATCTAGGAGCTGGAACAAGGTATAACATATACCTGGAGAGGATCCAATGGATCTAATCCATTTTATAGCATGACACAAGGCATACGAATGAGAAGATGCTCATGGGGTTGTCATCACTTGGTGTTGACCAAGGATTACTGGCAGAAGTGGAGCAGCTAGATCCCAAGATCATCTAGATACTATTCATGTGCAAATAGACAAGTATAGATGCACAGCTAGCGACCAGTAGAGGATATACAGGTACTAGAAGCTACCAAAAACCACCTAGCAAGATCCTAGCCAAGAAACCATAAGATTAAACCTTTATTTCTTCACAGGCAAACACAGTGGCATTCATATCATGCATGATTCACTATTGTGCAAGCAAAGATGAGTAGCCAACAAGAATTAATCCAACTGTGAGAGCAACCAAGCAGTAGCAAGGCTACTGTGGTCACATCAACCACAAATCCATCCATTAAACCAAAATTATAAGTCATCATCATCCAGAAATGGACTCAGACTTTAATTATCTTCCAATTGGTCATGGAGATATCAAATCATACACAACAATGCATATAAACAACAATGCATGAGCAGTTCATCCATAAGTAATCCACCAAGGCATGTATATAAGATAATCCAACAAATAGACAAGCAATAGCATCACTGAGAGGCAACCAGTAGCTTGACCAACTGCATCCTAGCCATTGGATCATGTCCAATGTGCTATGGATAGCAACAGCAGCAACACACACTTGTGCATCAACTAGAGCAAGCATAAGTCACAACAGTAGCTAGAGTAAGCCATTCAATTAGCCAAGAATCAACCAGTAACTAGCCACTAGCATCTGTTGATCAAATGGATCAATTAGATCAAGCACAAGGCACAGCAAAGCACCACAAGCATGTAGTGATCCAAAATGGATCAACTCGATAATACACAGGGCACATGAGAGCATCACTGGCACCACAAGTGTCAGCAATGCTAGCCTAGGTCAACAGCAATGCTAGCAAGCAGTTTCATAGCACAATAGCATAATTGCATAGGATAGGATGAACAACATCACACTAAGCATATGAATAGCCCAAGGACATGAACATATAGGATAGGCCTAGCATAGTGGACCAGTACGTATTACACGGGCATAAGCATAGCACCAGTAGGCATGAATAGGTAAGAACATAACATCAGTAGGCTTAGGCAGAGCAGACAGCAAGCACATCAAGCACAACTAGCACACAACAGCAGCATCATATGCATAGGAGGAACCAGCAGGCACAACTCGAGCAGATGGAGAGGATCGAGTAGAGAGGGTAGCAGAAGAGGAGAAGTTTACCTGGCGTGTTCATGGAGGAATCCATGGCGGCACGGTGGCACAGGCCAGCCACGGCGGCGCCAAACCGCGGCCAGACCGGTGCCAAACCACGCACCACCAACATAGGTGGCGTTGAACACACAGGAGTGTCGAGGGGGTGCAGATAGACGGAGTTCGTCGAAGAACTCGTCGGCGTCGGCCAGGGTCGAGCACGCGCACGTCCAACAGAGGAAGCGAAGAGCAGATCGACGCAGATGAGGATGAGCGCTATCGCGCGCTGCGTCGATAGAGACCAACGGCAAGCCGTAGAACCGCCGGAGATGGCCGGAGCAAGGCGGCGACCATGGCGGAAACACCATCACCGCGGGGATCGCAAGATAGGGTTAGGGTTTGCGCGAGAGAGAGAGAGGGTGAGTGAGTGGTGGGCCGACTCGGTCGGTCTCTACCGAGCCGTTTTGGTCAGGCCCAAGTGGTCTGACCAAATGGGCTGCCCTAGTAGGCTGGCCAAATGGGCCAGGGGTATTTAGGTATTTTTACTTTTTAAATAACCTTTGGATTTTAACAAATTCCAAATAATTATAAATACCTCTAAAAATTGAAGAAAAAATTGGATTAATGAATTAAAAAGAGTTCTTAACAAGAATAAAATAAGAAATGGAATTTACAACAAAAGTTCAAATTTTTAAATTTAATTATCAACTTGGAATTTTAAATTTGATATTTTCCTTATCATTCCTGTGTTGAAAATCAAATGTTACTTTCCCAATTATGAATATGACTATGTGGTGGGCAATGGAACCATGGTATGTGTTGATATGGTGGAGGTTCCATTGCAAGGGTTCTATTAATATAGGACTAATCACCAATGTCGTCTAGTGATTTTAGCGCCGTACATTTCGCGTTAACCATGAGATTGTTGCGGTCAGAAACCCACCGGCGAGCAGCGACGGGCAACACAGTAGAGCCGGGAGGCTCCCAGGACTGCGGCTGGCCCTGGTCCCTCCGAACGACGGCCTGCAAAGACTCGGCACGCACGTCCGATGCTGGTGCAAGGGCGTGCCACCTGACCTATACCTGGTCAGGAAGGTGATGGATGTGCCTCGCTTAGTTTCCTGCATGGCATACACGTAAACATTAAATACGAGCCTCGATCGGCTCTCAGGTTGTCCTGTGAATCGGCTCAAAGAGCCGATCCACCCATGATCCGTACGAGGTGTACGAATATATGGTGGTCCTGCTTGATCAAAATAAAGCTAAAACGACCTACTACGATCTAGGGTTTTCACCACATAATCGGAACATCCTACTCGTGATTGAGCCTGGCGGCCACGCACGGTGATCGTAAACCGACCCTAGACAAGGCCTAAAAACCAACACGAGGTTGATCCCCGGAACATCCTGTCTAGGGCTAGCAAACTACACCCTACGCGCCACTGGATCCTTCAACCCGTTTGTAAGGCCTAACTATGCAGATATTAAACTAATTCTTGGAGAACAAGGAGCAATCATAACGGATCGGATCTACTAAATAATGATCAAGCGGGGTGCCGCCCTTACACCTAAGATAGGTGTAAGGGCGGCTAGACGTATAAGGGTTGCACGATGACGGCATATGATACGATGAACAATGCTAACCCTAACACGTCTAAGATAACTACGTTGCTCGCCATCAAAAGGGCTTCAGTACGAGCAACGCATGAACAGCGGATAAACGTGTACTGCCTAGATCGCAAGATGCGATCTAGGCAGCATGATGCTTACCCGGAAGAAACCCTCGAGACAAGGGAGTTGGCGATGCGCCTAGATTGGTTTGTGGTGAACGTGATTGTTGTTTATTTCATAAACCCTAGATACATATTTATAGTCCGTAGACTTTCTAAAGTGGGAATAATCCCAACCGGGCAGGAGCCAAACTCCATCTAATCGACACGTATCCTACTATATTACAGATACACGGGCAAACTAGCCCAAACTTTGCATATAAGGCCGATTCATGTATTCCTTCCATGTATATTCTTCAAGCCCATCTTTAATCGCGGCCCACCTCTGATCCGGTCAAATTCTGGTGAGAACACATGCCCCCCTGGTTTTGGAAATGACAATTCCAAAATCATTTTGCTTTTCCTTCGTCGGGTCATGTCGTGGCAGAGCAGAACCGTCGCAGTATCCTTCATCATGATGCCTTGCCTCTTCCACTTCCGCGTGTCCTGGCAAAAAAAAATTCGTTGGGCACCACTTCCTCGGAAACTGCTGTGGCATTGAATTTCCACTATATCCCCTTTTATTTAACTGCTCCAAACAGTTTGCTTCTTCATCCCCTTCGCATTAGCACTCCAAAAGCCCTCCTGCGTCACCATGTCTTCTTCCTCCTCTGCCTCATCGGGTCTTTCCACCCAATCCTCCTCCTCCCGCGAGCCGACGCCGGAGTGGAACCCGGAGGAGGCCCATGCGGCCAACATTCGCCGCGCTATCGAAGCCGGGGAGGAATCCAGTCACGATTTCTCCGTCTGGTCTGAGGACGACAAGTCCTCGACCGACGGGGAAAGTGACCTCCGCTTCCTCGCTGACGGGGAAACGGAGGAGGAGAGCGATGACGATCGCTTCTCCTGTGATGACTTCACCTCCCCCGAGGAGGAGGAGGAGGAGAAGGAGGAGGAGGACGACACCTCCTCCGACGAAATGCCGGCCAAGCGCTTCTGCCCCTGGCCGGGGAACCTCCGCGACTTCGACAGCGACGACAACGACGCTGACGAGGAGGAAGAGGACAACGAGGGCCCGACCGGCGGCCGCTGCAGCAGCGACGACGAGCCCGCCGGGAGTAGCGCCGACAGCGGCGACGACGGCGACGACGAGGGCAGCGACGGCCCGTAGATAGGACCCTTAGCATAGGATCAGCAGTAGTAGATGGGGCAATGTACCCCCTAGTATTTCCTTTTGAGAGCCATCAGCTCTTTATGTAAGAAATCCTATTTATCAATGAAGAATTTCCCCCAGTTTGATTTCGCCGATTTCCTTTAAGCTAATTTAGCCGATTCCCCCTCATACTGACTTTGCCGATTGTTCACTTAGCCAATGCTCAATGAGCCGATAGCAACGCATCGGTTCTTCACAATCTATCCTTCAACTCTTCAACTGATGACTTTGAGATCTGGTGGATAATGTGGAAGACCCTTGCCTTCAAGAGAGCCCTTAAATTCCTCCCACCAGCTCGAGTGATCCTCTTCTGCACGAACTCCCATTTTTGAAGAAGGTTGCGACGAAGGACCAGCCGATGACACCCCAATCGGCTTCTAAAACAGAGCATCCACCAGGCCAGCTGCCCCCCGAGCCTTAGTCAAGGCGAGAATAGCGGTGAGGATGCACAGATCAGACAAAGGGCTTTGAACTCAGGCAATTCTGAGACAGCCACCATGCCGAGCCAGCCAAACTTGCCCCCATCGATCGCCTCTTCTTCCGTCGAAAGCCGATATTGTAGAAGAAACACCAACGGCTTAATGAGCAAAAGGCTGCCTTGCATGCCAAAACTGACGCTTCTGACAGTACTGCTGAACTGGCGTAAAGGGTTGGAAGTCCTCGAAGAGAAAGTTCGGGCACCAAAATCGGCTCATTGCAGCTGAGGAAGCTCCCATTGTTCACTCCCTCAAGGAAGCAGAAGGCCTTGAAGCTGATCTGAAGACCGACTCGGTGAAAATCCGCGTCTTGAACATGCAGCGGGTAGATCATGTGTAATTGTACTAGAGTCGATGGCTGTGCATCGGCTTTGTTTCTTAGCTCTAAAGTCGATGTCTCTGCATCGGCTGTATACCATGAGAAATTTTCTTACTGGCCGATTTTTCTATCGGCCCCAAATATTTCACTGCACATGTATCACACATGTTCATCTGATTAGGTGCGCCCCGAGCCGAATCTGTCAGGTAACTGCGGATACCGGCTCTGTAGTTAGCCAAGGCACTGTATTTTAACGTCGGCTCCGTTAGGACTAATGTTGACTCTCATCAGCCGACGTAAAACCGCTGCCCATTAGATCAACGTTGAACACAGGCAGAACGTATGGTGAGGATAATTTTGGCCGATTGCTGGAATCGGCCTCCACGTTGACTGAATTGCTCAATGAAGGTTTTGCATTGTTCCTCCATAGATCTTTGGGGCTGATCCCAAGGATCGGCCTCGCCACGTTTGTCCATAGGTTTGTTCTTGCTATACGGTCAGGCCGGTGGATAAGACCAGCCTAACCCCATCCTTCGTCACGTTGATGCGCTCGCAGTCGTCCAAATTGATGCCTGAGAGTGGCTCTTAGCCTGTTGTCTCCCAAGCGTTCATGCCAGCCGTTGAAATCTCGGCTGAGTCATCTGTATGGACGACCTCTACTTCATCTCCATCCCACTGTATTACGCATTGGTGCATCGTGGATGGAATGCAACAGTTGGCGTGGATCCAATGTCTTCCTAGCAGGACAGCATAGGTGCTCTTGCTATCGACAATAAAGAACGTCGTAGGGATGGTTTTCCTTCCTACGGTCAGATCCACATTTAGAACACCTTGTGCGTCAGACGCTTGGCCGTTGAAATCGCTCAATGTCACGTTGGTCTTGATCAGATCCGAGCTAGAGCGTCCCAACCGACGTAGCATGGAGTATGGCATAATGTTGACTGCCGCTCCGGTGTCCACCAGCATCTTGTTGACAGGCTGCCCATCCATATAGCCTCGCAAGTACAGGGCCTTCAGATGTCTGTAGCTTCTTTCTCGTGGCTTCTCAAAGATAACTGGCCGTGGGCCGCAGTCAAGTTGTGCCACAGTTGCTTCGTCTAATCCTGGAGCACTAAACTCCGTCGGAAGGATGAACACCATGTTTGTGCCAGCCGATGTTTCATCATCGGCTTTATTTTGTTTGGGGCGCCACTCTTTCCTTTGTGGCCGACCTTCTTCGTCCAGGGTTCGCTGAATTTTAGCGGCCAGATCAGGCCGCGCCTTCCTCAACGTGTGCAGGTATAACCTTTTGGCTTCCTCCAAACCACGTAGTCGCTGAACCCTACGCTTTTGGGAACGGCTGAGTCCATCAGGGCACCACCTTGGCCGGTGGTACTTATCTTCTTCTTCTTCATCATCGTCTTCCAAATCCTCGAGATCTTCCACCCGAGAGGACTCAGCGTGCTTGTTCCGAGGCGGGAGAGGCCCTAGACGTTTGAACACGGACACGTTAGCTGCATCCTTCTTCTTCTGTCTACATTCTGGGCAGTTGCCGATTGTAGGCAATCGGCTCATTCCTGAATCCCAGCAGTGTCTGAAGAAGGGACAGTCCCAGTGCCTATCTTCGTCGTCTTGCTCCCTTGACTTTTCCTTGGCATGGCGCTCATATCTCTCCCCGTTGTGATCATGCCGACGATGTCTCCTGGCGTCCCCAGCCAGACGACCTCTTTCACCATCGTCGTTGGGTCGTCGGCGTTGGTCATATTGACTCACATACTTGTTGAGGAGGTGATCAGAGAGAGGTCGCTGATATCTCACATTCCTCACTTCTCCCTCTGTGATGTAGCGCTTGCCATCATGACGGAGCCGATCGCGTGGAACGGCTTCCTCTGTGTCCTTGCTACGAGAGCAGCTGCACTCGTCTCCGTCCTTACCAGAGTGGTGTCCAGGTCCTACCATGTTGATGTTGAACGAGAATCCTGGCTGGCACCCTCCAGGGTAAGTGCACTCCACCATGTTAACGGCGGGGAAGGGGTGTGTGTCGACTTTCATGGCGTACTGGCTGGAAATTAGACGCCCTTGTTCTATCGCCATTTGGACCTGCTGCCGCCACACCCTGCAGTCGTTGGTGGCATGGGTGAACGTGTTATGCCACTTGCAGTATAGCTTTCCATTCAGCTCCTGCACCGTGGGGATCTTGTGGCCTTCGGGTACCTTTAGCTGCTTCTCCTTAAGTAAGAGGTCGAAAATCTGCTCAGCTTTGGTAACGTCAAAGTCAAACCCTCTGGGAGGACCTTGTGGCTTAACCCACTTGCAGGACACGGGGCTTGCCCCCTGAGTCCATTCAGCCACTGCTACCTCTTGATCTCCCGCAGAGCCTTCGTCTTCATCTGCCTCAACCAGTACCACCGTACGCTTGAATTTATCCTGGTATACATCTGGGTGGCGCTGTTCATATACTGACAGCTTCTGCACCATGTGCGCCAGTGAAGGGTAGTCTGCTTGGGAGGCCACGTCCTTGATCGGTGATGCTAGACCCACCACCGCCAACTCGACTGCTTCTTTTTCAGTCACACGAGCCGAATAGCATCGGTTCATAACGGTCCTGAAGCGCTGGACGTATTCTGACACTGTTTCTCCGCGCTTCTGTCGTACTTGTGCCAAATCGGCAATGCCAGCCTCAGAAGCCTCTGAGTGATACTGCATGTGGAACTGCTCTTCCAACTGCTTCCACGTCTGGATTGAGTCTGGTGGCAGCGATGTGTACCACCCGAAAGCCGATCCTGTGAGGGACTGTGCGAAGAACCTCACACGCAGCTCATCTGATGCTGAGATCGTGCCCAGCTGTGCCAAATATCGGCTCACATGCTCGATGGAGCTGGAACCATCTGATCCATTAAACTTGGAGAAATCAGGGAGCCGATATTTGGGTGGTAGCGGGATCAACTCGTACTCGTTGGGGTACGGCTTGGAATAGCCGATTGTCCTCCTTTTCGGCACCATGCCGAACTGGTCTCTCGGGATGGTACTGATCTAATCCGCGGTGCTGGCTGCAGGAGTCGAACTCTGAAGATTCGCCGGAGTGGCATACTTAGCCAGCCATGCTTGCTTTTCCAGCTCTGAGCCAACTGCAGGAGCTGAGCTCTGGAGGTTTGTCGGAGTGGCATACTTAGCTAGCCACGTCTGCTTCTCAAGATCTGTTCCCGAAGTTCCTCCTGTTGTTCCAGAAGTCCCTGCTGTTGCAGTTTGGTTTGTGAGTACCCAGCTACTGCAGTCTGGCACGTATTTGCACGTGTATCCGTGAGGGATCTCCTTGGGCGCCTCATGCAAGAACTGGTAGTCACTAGGGTCACCACCGATCTTGTAGACGACGTATGCCGGTGAATTCGGCACTTCTGGTGCTGCCAACGCGAATGGCAGCGGTGGACGGGACTGGAGTGGCATCTCTACTTGGTAAGTCCCGAGAGCTGGTCCTGACGGAGAGTACTGATGCCTCATGATTTCCTGGATCACCCGAAGAGCGACACGCTCCAAAGTGTTCACCAGGCTCTCAGAATGGCGGTGCAGCGAGTGAGCTACCATGAAGTTAATCTCCTGACGCAGGGACCTGGTGCGTTCTTCTGACGGGGCAGACAGGTCCACTCCATCGAGCGCGCCTTCAGGTGAGAACCCTTTCCACCTGATGCCATGTGAGCGGGTTCTGTGAAAAGAGCCGATGAGGTCGGCTTCGAGGATTGCTTTGACCTCGTCATACTTCTTCTTGAGCTCCTCGGTCAGATCCTCGTACGTGACTGGAGTGCCTTCCGCCATCTCAGATGTAGATGGTGATGCGGTTGATGTCGAAGACGGTCCCACCGGGCGTGCCAGAATGTGTTGCGGTCAGAAACCCACCGGCGAGCAGCGACGGGCAACACAGTAGAGCCGGGAGGCTCCCAGGACTGCGGCTGGCCCTGGTCCCTCCGAGCGACGGCCCGCAAAGACTCGGCACGCACGTCCGATGCTGGTGCAAGGGCGTGCCACTTGACCTATACCTGGTCAGGAAGGTGATGGATGTGCCTCTCTTAGTTTCCTGCATGGCATACACGTAAACATTAAATACGAGCCTCGATCGGCTCTCAGGTTGTCCTGTGAATCGGCTCAAAGAGCCGATCCACCCATGATCCTTACGAGGTGTACGAATATATGGTGGTCCTGCTTGATCAAAATAAAGCTAAAACGACCTACTACGATCTAGGGTTTTCACCACATAATCGGAACATCCTACTCGTGATTGAGCCTGGCGGCCACGCACGGTGATCGTAAACCGACCCTAGACAAGGCCTAAAAACCAACACGAGGTTGATCCCCGGAACATCCTGTCTAGGGCTAGCAAACTACACCCTACGCGCCACTGGATCCTTCAACCCGTTTGTAAGGCCTAACTATGCAGATATTAAACTAATCCTTGGAGAACAAGGAGCAATCATAACGGATCGGATCTACTAAATAATGATCAAGCGGGGTGCCGCCCTTACACCTAAGATAGGTGTAAGGGCGGCTAGACGTATAAGGGTTGCACGACGACGGCATATGATACGATGAACAATGCTAACCCTAACACGTCTAAGATAACTACGTTGCTCGCCATCAAAAGGGCTTCAGTACGAGCAACGCATGAACATCGGATAAACGTGTACTGCCTAGATCGCAAGATGCAATCTAGGCAGCATGATGCTTACCCGGAAGAAACCCTCGAGACAAGGGAGTTGGCGATGCGCCTAGATTGGTTTGTGGTGAACGTGATTGTTGTTTATTTCATAAACCCTAGATACATATTTATAGTCCGTAGACTTTCTAACGTGGGAATAATCCCAACCGGGCACGAGCCAAACTCCATCTAATCGACACGTATCCTACTATATTACAGATACACGGGCAAACTAGCCCAAACTTTGCATATAAGGCCGATTCATGTATTCCTTCCATGTATATTCTTCAAGCCCATCTTTAATCGCGGCCCACCTCTGATCCGATCAAATTCTGGTGATAACAGAGATCTATAATGGCTCTGGGGAAGTCAGTTGTATCTTTTCCCTTCTGCATATCAACGAACTTGATAGAGCCTGACTGGGTGTTTGGATAACACCGCAGTAGGTTGGGAAATCCTTTTAAATCCCCATCCATGTGGATGAGAGTGCTCTACCGTCTATGAGGGATTCTCCATAGTGCAATGGGGGTAAAGCCGTATGATCGGGAGATGTCTACCGGGGATGTACGGATGGACAAAAGGGTGGGTATGAAGGGTCGCAGAGAAGGCAGTGATTGGCTTGGATCTTACACATGGCCCCACAGCAAGGAAGTGTGGAAGAGAAATGCGTGAACGGATCGTAGCGAACAAGAGGGGGGTGAATGGACGGTACACAAATTTTAGCCTTTTTCGATTTTTAGTGCAACGGAAGTAAAGGTGATAGCTTTGTTGTTCAAGGTGATCCTAGTATGATCCTAGTCTAGTGCAACAAGTAAAGGAACCAAGTATGATAGTAAGAGTGAGGAGCGGGACAACCGGAGGGCGCAGCGACGAGGCGAGGTGTTGGGGGGATGACCCCCGGTATGCCAAAGGCATGCTGAACTTGCCTCGCTTAGGCTATTGTGGTACCGGTTTAAAGGTTATTCCGGATAAGGAAGTCAAGTTCCTGCTAAGGAGAAACTATGCCGGTATCCAAGAAGGGGTATACCGGAACAGGCTAAGAAGGTACCGGAGTAACGGCACATGCTACACTGTAGCACGTCGGCAAGCTGGTCAAAGATTCTCTCAAGAGCTAGAGGACAGGATGAGCGAAGCACTTCAGCTTTAATCGAAGCTCTGAGGCCAAAGCAGAAGATGACGTAAAAGGTACCAGAGGATGTCACCGTTCCTGATTAAAGGTCTACCAGCGTCACCTGCTGCCAAAGAGGCTTTGTAAAGTAGTTTGTCTAGTCAAAGATGCCATTAGGGTTTCCTCCTTGTAAGCCACCCTCTCCCATATATAAGGAGAGGGAGCACACCCTTGCGCGGGGTACCTAGTTATGCAATAGGGCGATCCCAAGGTAGAAGTAGTGCTTAAACTGTGCTTCTTCAACCTCTGGCCAAGGCCAAGTTCATCAATAAGATACCGGTAATCCATCCAGAATTCATCCTTGTGTTACCAAAGCCCTCCCCCGAATCGTGTAGCGCACATTCGGCCCCAACTCAAGCCATCCCATGGCATCTGTCTGTTCACCACGACGATAGTTGGCGCCCACCATGGGGCGAGCAGCTGCGCTTGCTGGAGTTCATATTCGGGCGGGCCTCCTCACCAACTCCAGCGAACGCATGGTCACTGGCCTCGTCTACCGCCTCTTCTCGATGGACTTCATCAACGACAACGCGGGCTGCTTCGCCAATGGCGGTAAGTTCCCCAAGAACGGCCGCGTCATCGAGTTCGGTAGCCACCGCGTCTACTACGGCACCGTCCCGGAGCGCCAGTACCTCTCGCCGATGCTCGTAGCGCCGGACCCGCCAAGGTCTGCAGTTCGCAGCGGCCGCGCCGTGATGTCTACTTACACTTCTATTCCTGTAGACAGTGTTGGGCCTCCAAGAGCAGAGGTTTGTAGAACAGCAGCAAGTTTTCCCTTAAGTGGATCACCCAAGGTTTATCGAACTCAGGGAGGAAGAGGTCAAAGATATCCCTCTCAAGCAACCCTGCGATCACAATGCAAGAAGTCTCTTGTGTCCCCAACACACCCAATACACTTGTCAGATGTATAGGTGCACTAGTTCGGCGAAGAGATAGTGAAATACAAGTGGTATGAATGAATATGAGCAGTAGTAACGGCACCAGAAAATAGCTTGCTGCTACAACTGGCGTGTGGTTGATGGTGGTAATATTGCAGGAAGTACAGATGCAGTAGAACAGTAAACAAGTGATGATTGCAGTATTTGGAAACAAGGCCTAGGGATCATACTTTCACTAGTGGACACTCTCAACATTGATCACTTAACTGAATAGATAAATGCTATACTCTACACTCTCTTGTTGGATGATGAACACCACTAATTGTGTAAGGCTACAAGAGCACCTCAATGCCGGAGTTAACAAGCTCCACAACATTTGATATTCATATTTAAATAACCTTAGAGTGCATGATAGACCAACACAATTATACCAAGTACTAACATAGCATGCACACTGTCACCATCATACTATGAAAGGAGGAATAGATTACATCAATACCATCATAGTAATAGTTAACTTCATAATCTACAAGAGATCACAATCATAAACTACGCCAAGTACTACATGATGCACACACTGTCACCATTACATCATGGAGGAGGAATAGAGTACTTTAATAACATCACTAGAGTAGCACATAGATTAATAGTGATACAAAGCTCATATGAATCTCAATCATGTAAGGCAGCTCATGAGATCATTGTATTGAAGTACATAGGAGAGAGATTAACCACATAGCTACCTGTACAGCCCTTAGCCTTGATGGAGAACTACTCCCTCCTCATGGGAGACAGCAGCGGTGATGAAGATGGCGGTGGTGTCGATGGAGATGCCTTCCGGGGGCACTTCCCCGTCCCGGCGGCGTGCCGGAACAGAGACTTCTGTCCCCCAGATCTTGGCTTCGCGATGGCGGCGGCTCTGGAAGGTTTCTCGTACTGTGGCTTATTCGTATCGAAGATTTAGGTCAGGGACCTTTAAATAGGCGAAGAGGTGGAGTCGGAGGGGGTACGGAGCCGCCACACAATAGGGCGGCGCGGCCAAGGCCTGGGCTGCGCCAGCCACATGTGTGGGCCCCCTGTGGCCCTCCTCTGATCCCTCTCGGGTGTTCTGGAAGCTTCGTGGAATTATAAGATGCTGGGCGTTGATTTCGTCCAATTCCGAGAATATTTCCTTACTAGGATTTCTGAAACCAAAAACAGCAGAAAACAGGAACTGGCACTTCAGCATCTCGTCAATAGGTTAGTTCCGGAAAATGCATCAAAACGATATAAAGTGTGAACAAAACATGTAGGTATTTTCATAAAACAAGCATGGAACATCAGAAATTATAGATACGTTGGAGACGTATCAGCATCCCCAAGCTTAGTTCCTACTCGTCCTCGAGTAGGTAAACGATAAAAGAATAATTTCTGAAGTGACATGCTACCAACATAATCTTGATCATACTATTGTAAAGCATATGAGATGAATGCAGTGATTCAAAGCAATGGTAAAGACAATGATTAAACAACTGAATCATATAGCAAAGACTTTTCATGAATAGTACTTTCAAGACAAGCATCAATAAGTCTTGCATAAGAGTTAAGTCATAAAGCAATAAATTCAAAGTAAAGGTATTGAAGCAACACAAAGGAAGATTAAGTTTCAGCGGTTGCTTTCAACTTGTAACATGTATATCTCATGGATACTTGTCAACATAAAGTAATATGATGAATTCAAATATGCAAGTATGTAAGAATCAATGCACAGTTAACACAAGTGTTTGCTTCTTGAGATGGAAGGAAATGGGTAAACTGACTCAACATAAAAGTAAAAGAATGGCCCTTCAAAGAGGGAAGCATCGATTGCTATATTTGTGCTAGAGCTTTTATTTTGAAAACATAGAGAGAGCATAAAAGTAAAGTTTTGAGAGGTGTTTGTTGTTGTCAACGAATGGTAATGGGCACTCTAACCCCCTTGCTAGACAAACCTTCGAAGAGCGGCTCCCATGAAACATTTTTATTTTTGGGTGGCACTCCTTCCAACCTTGCTTTCACAAACCATGGCTAACCGAATCCTCGGGTGCCTACCAACAATCTCATACCATGAAGGAATGCCTTTTTATTTTAGTTTTATTTAGATGACACTCCTCCCCACCTTTGCTTTCTCAAGCCATGGCTAACCGAATCCTCGGGTGCCGTCCAACAATCACATACCATGGAGGAGTGTCTATTTTTTGTAAAATTATTAAGGTTAATTAATTTGGGACTGAGAATCCCATTGCCAGCTCTTTTTGCAAAATTATTGGATAAGCGGATGAAGCCACTAGTCCATTGGTGAAAGTTGCCCAACAAGATTGAAAGATAAACACCACATACTTCCTCATGAGCTATAAAACATTGACACAAATCAGAGGTAATACCTTTTGAAGTGTTTAAAGATAGCACTCAAGCAATTTACTTTGGAATGGCAGAGAAATACCATGTAGTAGGTAGGTATGGTGGACACAAATGGCATAGTATTTGGCTCAAGGATTTTGGATGCACGAGAAGTAATCCCTCTCAATACAAGGCTTAGGCTAGCAAGGTTGTTTGAAGCAAACACAAGTCTGAACCGGTACATCAAAACTCACATAAGAACATATTGCAAGCATTATAAGACTCTACACTGTCTTCCTTGTTGTTTAAACACCTTTACCAGAAAATATCTAGACCTTAGAGAGACCAATCATGCAAACCAAATTTTAACCAGCTCTATGTAGTTCTTCATTAATAGGTGCAAAGTATATGATGCAAGAGCTTAAACATGATCTATATGAGCACAACAATTGCCAAGTATCAAGTTATTCAAGACATCATACCAATTACCACATACCAATTGCCAAGTATCAAGTTATTCAAGACATCATACCAATTACCACATGTAGCATTTTCTGTTTCCAACCATATAACAATTAACGAAGCAGTTTCAACCTTCGCCATGAACATTATGAGTAAAGCCTAAGGACATATTTGTCCATATGCAACAGCGGAGCGTGTCTCTCTCCCACACAATGAATGCTAGGATCCAACTTTATTCAAACAAAACAAAACAAAAACAAGAACAAACAGACGCTCCAAGTAAAGCACATAAGATGTGATGGAATAAAAATGTAGTTTCACTAGAGGAACCTGATAATGTTGTCGATGAAGAAGGGGATGCCTTGGGCATCCCCAAGATTAGATGCTTGAGTCTTCTTGAAATATGCAGGGATGAACCACCGGGGCATCCCCAAGCTTAGAGCTTTCACTCTCCTTGATCATACTGTATCATCCTCCTCTCTTGATCCTTGAAAATTTCCTCCACACCAAACTCAAAACAACTCATTAGAGGGTTAGTGCATAATCAAAATTTCACATGTTCAGAGGTGACACAATCATTTTTAACACTTCTGGACATTGCACAAAGCTTCTGAAAGGTAATGGAACAAAGAAATCCATCCAACATAGCAAAAAAGGCAATGTGAAATAAAAGGCAGAATCTGTCAAAACAGAACAGTCCGTAAAGACGAATTTTTACGAGGCACCAGACTTGCTCAGATGAAAATGCTCAAATTGAATGAAAGTTGCGTACATATCTGAGGATCACTCACGTACTACAGAGAATTCAACCCAGTTCGTCCATCAAACAATCCATGTCTTAACTCAGGAAATAGCTTAAAAAGCTCACTGTTTCTTTCCATTATGCCTAACTAGTGAAATAAAAACAAGAAACAAAAAGATGCAATTGCAGGATCTAAAGGAAATAGCTTCGAGCACTCACAACGGCAACAGAAAATAACTTAGTTACCTGGGACCGGAGTGTGAGTGCCTTTTACCTTTCCTCCCCGGCAACAGCGCCATAAAATAGCTTGATGTCTACTCACACTTCTATTCCCGTAGACAGTGTTGGGCCTCTAAGAGCAGAGGTTTGTAGAACAGCAGCAAGTTTTCCCTTAAGTGGATCACCCAAGGTTTATCAAACTCAGGGAGGAAGAGATCAAAGATATCCCTCTCAAGCAACCCTGCGATCACAATGCAAGAAGTCTCTTGTATCCCCAACACACCCAATACACTTGTCAGATGTATAGGTGCACTAGTTCGGCGAAGAGATAGTGAAATACAAGTGGTATGAATGAATATGAACAGTAGTAACGGCACCAAAAAATAGCTTGCTGCTACAACTGGCGTGTGGTTGATGGTGGTAATATTGCAGGAAGTACAGATGCAGTAAAACAGTAAACAAGTGATGATTGCAGTATTTGGAAACAAGGCCTAGGGATCATACTTTCACTAGTGGAAACTCTCAACATTGATCACTTAACTGAATAGATAAATGGCTATACTCTACACTCTCTTGTTGGATGATGAACACCACTAATTGTGTAGGGCTACAAGAGCACCTCAATGCCGGAGTTAACAAGCTCCACAACATTCGATATTCATATTTAAATAACCTTAGAGTGCATGATTGACCAACACAATTATACCAAGTATTAACATAGCATGCACGCTGTCACCATCATACTATGAAAGGAGGAATAGATTACATCAATACCATCATAGTAATAGTTAACTTCATAATCTACAAGAGATCACAATCATAAACTACGCCAAGTACTACATGATGCACACACTGTCACCATTACATCATGGAGGAGGAATAGAGTACTTTAATAACATCACTAGAGTAGCACATAGATTAATAGTGATACAAAGCTCATATGAATCTCAATCATGTAAGGCAGCTCATGAGATCATTGTATTGAAGTACATAGGAGGGAGATTAACCACATAGCTACCTGTACAGCCCTTAGCCTTGTCGTCGTGGCGAACGAGCAGATGCCATGGGATGGCTTAAGTTGGGGCCGAATGGGCGCTAGAGGATTCGGGGGA
Organism: Lolium perenne; assembly: GCF_019359855.2. Classification (NCBI taxonomy): domain Eukaryota; kingdom Viridiplantae; phylum Streptophyta; class Magnoliopsida; order Poales; family Poaceae; genus Lolium; species Lolium perenne. The sequence goes on from NC_067247.2 coordinate 317,443,677, forward strand.
GGGTTTGCGAGTAGATGGGATGAACTTCCGGATGCTTTCCTCAAGAACACAACCAAAGGCCGGTATGCAAGAAGAGAGACAAGAGGAAGAACTCTGCTCTGGATCGCATGCTTCATTGATCTTAACATGGTTACAGGTTCTTTGGCTACAAGGTTCTTCGTCTAACTCCACATCACGTAGCGTGCCCGTAAGAGGCTATGCCCCCTCTCCTTATATAGGGGAGAGGGTGGCTTACAGAACAAGAAACCCTAATGGCATCTTTGACTGGACAAACTACTTTACAAAGCTACTTTAATCAGGGATGACGCCGGGGTCTTCTTTAATCAGGGACGCTGACGTCCTCCGGCTTCTTTCAGCGTCACTCCTCTCTTTGGCGCCAGGGCTCCGATTAAAGTCACTTTGCTTAGCTCATCCTTGTCTTCTAGCTCTGAAGGGAATCTTTGGCTGGTCTTGCCGACCTGCCCTCCTTCCGGTATCTTCTTCATCCGGTTTCCGGTATACCCCTCCGGGGATACCGGCCTGTCCTCACTTAGCCAAGCTCTTATCTTTGTGCTCCGGCATGAGTATTAAACCGGTATCTTGATGGCTCAAACCATCCGGTTTGACATGCCTTTGGCATACCGGGGGTCATCCCCCCAACATTAGTCCCCGAAGCTGGTATAGTCTGAGGGATTTTATCCTACAGACCATGCCAGGTTCTCATGTTTATAGGATACCGGTTTAATCATTCCGGCGCTCAGCTTGGATCCGGCATCTTTGCCCGGACTTATCTTCTTTCTCTTTGCAAGGTATCCTCCGGCATCTTTTTGTCCGATATCTTTAGCATTTACTCTTTCCTCGGCGAAGTCGAGAATTTCTCGGGCCCCGCACCTGTCAGTGACATGCGCACTGTTAACTGCGCGCCAGTGTCAGAGGTCACTTCACTTCGACTCCCGCGCGCGCATTAAATGCTCCACAGCGGATCCCACTCGCCACTCCAGATCTGTGTGTGCCTCCTTGTGCCCTCTCGTTTCCTTGCGTGTACCTCCTCGCCACGTGGCGGCCCGCGGTGCGAAACGTCGTGGGCCGCGGAGCGAACCGCCGCAGCCCGACGGTTTTCGGCCCATCTTCTCTTTTCCTTTATAAGGCAGAACCATCGACCCGCGCGAAGAGATTCGTCGCAGTGCTCCAGTATCAACCGCTGCATTCACGCTTCCTTGTGCCCTTCTCCGCTCCGCCGTCGACGGTGCTCGTCGGCGACCGCAGGCCCACTGCTTCACCGTCGAACTTCTTCCGCAGCGACTGCGCCGCCTCAGGTTAGTTCTAATTTGAGTTTGCTCCCCCTTTGCTTGATTTCCAGATCTTGGGTCGATAGTGTTTTTATTTCCCCTTTTCTTTTGATTTTCCTCTTACTCGTAGATCTTCGCGCGGGGGCCAATTGTGGGATTTCTGTTTTTCCGCATCTAAACCGATGTCTAGTGAGGAATCTTCCTCTGCCTCCTCCTCTGCTTCCTCTTCTGGTAACCGGCGTAGTTGATCCTCCGATAGATCAACCGATTCAGATCCGATGGATACCGATTCCGGCAGCCAGCAAGAATCCGGTAGCCACCAAGAATCCGGTAGCTCTAGCCAAGCTTCCGGTGTAAATCCTTCCGGTGTCACTCGTGGAGCCTGGATGGGCTCCAACGTCACCCAGTATGAGATCGACTGGTTATACCGGTCCCGCAGGATTCCGGAGGGAGTAACCTGCCGGCTTCCTGGCGACGAGATTGAACCGGTGCTTGAGCCCGGTGAACATGTTGTTTTCCTTGCTCACTTTGAGCGTGGCTTCGGCCTTCCTGTTTCTGAGTTTTTCCGGAAGTTCTTAGACTTCTATGAACTTCAACCTCACCACCTCCCTGGCAACGCCATTTTTTATCTTTCTTGCTTTGCCACCTTCATGGAGGCTTACATCGGCATTCGTCCCATTCGTGAGACGTTTGCCCGCTTCTTTGCTCTACGGATCAATTCTGTTCAGGGCAAGGATATCCCTAAGCCCAAACCCCCCGTGCAGTGCGGGTCTTGCATCATCGGCTCCCGTCAGGGGAGCCATTTCTTCAAATTCTCCGGCCTCGAGTCCTGCCGCTTATGGCAAGGGACCTTCTTCTACGTGAAGAACAACGGCCCCGCGAACCTCATCGATCTGCCGCCATTCAATCCGGCGCCGCCCAGCAGAGCCAACTGGGGCTACAACCCGAAGACGGATCATATTGAAACCAACCGGGTGGTACGCTTCATGGCGAACTTGGTGAAGGAAACCAACATCTGCTCTGATGATATAATCCGCACCTTTATCTCGCGCCGGGTGCTCCCTCTCAGGCGCCGGCAGCATAGGATGAGCGAGATGTATGGTCCTGGTGATCCCACCAAGATTACCGGCCTTCCTCTCAGCAAAAGGGACGTCGTCCGCAAGGCTAAGCAGATCTGCCAAACTGCGATGCCGGATGATTGGGAATGGGGCCTCCTTCCTCTCAGCACCACTAACCCTCCGACCCAAGAAGTAAGAGATTACGCAACTCGGGTCGGCTTACCGGTAACTTTTTGCTGTTGCTAACCTTCTTTTTACTTGTTTCAGGCCAAGGACCCCTTCCCCACCATCCACGCAGAGCGACGCGGCCCCTGCATGAAGCGCGCCCTAGATTCTGTTGATCCGGATCCTTACATCCGTTGGCGGGACCTGAAGATGGGCAAGACCAAAGCTTCGCGCCTCGGCCCATCCGTGCCGGATCCTACCGGTTCTTCGGATGACCTGACCGTGCTCGAGGTACTTTTCTTTTTCGATTTCTTGTACTTTTCTCATATTTTCTCCTTAGTAGATGTTCTCTTAGCTATCTTGAACTTGCAGGTCCTCGAGCACGCGCCTCCGTTGCAGGCCGAGGCCGGTCACGAGTTTGTGAACAAGCTCATGGCCCAGGGCCAGAAGAACAAGGCTCCGGCCTCCGATGCCGGTTCCAGCCAGGCCCCTCCCCCTAAGCGCTTCCGGACGGAGCCTTTGGGGGAGAAGGAAGTAGGCATGCGGCGCTACAAGCGCAAGCAGATGCCGACCGCCTCTGGGTAAGCTTCTCGTTTTCTTCCTTGTTTCTTTTTTACCAAGTTCTCTTTCCGGTTTCTTTTTCCAATTCTTTGCTTTTTCTCTTGTTTAGCCCTGCGCTGAAGCTTGGCCCAAGGCCTGCGGGTTCTGAGGGTACCACGAGGACCTCGACCCCTCCTCCTCACTCAAGCCCGGCACCATCTGGTGCCGGCAACACCTCTGCCTCCCCTCTGGGGGGCACTACAAGTTCGGGGCGTGCGGCCCCTACACCGCCCGAAAACCAAGATACCGGCGCCAGCAACATCGGCGCCGAGGAAGAAGCTGCCGGGCGGGTGGAGCCTCTGGTTCCTCCGGTCCTTGAAAAGGAAAAGAAGAAGAAGACTGCTTCTGTGCCGGAGACCTCCGCGCCGGAAAGTTCCAAGCCGGGTGACGCGCCTAGCGCCCCCCCTTCTCCCAGAACCACTCCAACTCCACCGCCGGATGCTCCTCGCACCGAGCCTGCCGGCGCTGCTCCAACTCCGCCGCCGCCCAAGACCTCCAAGCTCATCAAGGGGAAAGCGACGGCCTCCAGCGCCCCTTCCGGCGGTCAGCACCCCTTGGTGCTGCACGTCTCCAAGGCCGATAGCGCTGCCAGCGAAAAGGCTACCGGCCTGCTCGGCCGGATTACCGAGTTCCAGCGCGGGGGCCGGGAGCTGGGGCATCTGTTGCCCTATGCTCAGAAGTGGAACGCCGCGGATATGACTCCAGCGACCCGCGGTATGGGCAAGGACAGGCAGCCGGCGCCAGACCCTGTTAGGGACCGGTCTTTCGAGGAGCACTTCATGCAGCTTCGCCGAGCCGTGAAGGAGCTCGACAGCGCGTGGTATGATGCCACGAACAACCTGATGGTACGTTCCACCAACTCTTTTCAACTTTCACTGGTTTCCCTGCCTCTGGATCTTTTCTACCTTTTCTTTAACTTCATGCCAGTTTCTCTCTTGTCTATCTTCCTAGTCCCCGAGTTTTGTGTTGAGAGCGCAGCTCTTAGCATGAAACTTACCTTAAAAACTTAGCGCGAAACCGGCATAGCCAGTCCCCGAGTTTCGGGTTAAGAACTTTGTTCTTAGCGCAAAACTTATCTTTAGAAACGCGCGAAACCGGCATAGCCAGTCCCCGAGTTTCGGGTTAAGAACCTTGTTCTTAGCGTGAAACTTAGCTAAAAAAGCGCGAAACCGGCATAGCCAGTCCCCGAGTTTCGGGTTAAGAACTTTGTTCTTAGCGCAAAATTTAGCTAAAAACGCGCGAAACTAGCATTGCCAGTGCGTGAAACTTTAACTGATCTCTTTTTCTTGAACAGCTCACGGCTGACGCTCGGAAGGTCCTCTTTGAGGAGCTTCTATGGGAGCACCGGGATCTTGCTGAGGCACATGACAAGTGCCAAGGTAAGTTTTTTGCACTTCCGGCATCTTTCTACCGGAAAACTTTCTTTCTCTTAACACTTACGATTTTTGTTTAACAGTCATCCCGGAAGCTTCCATTGAAGCTCTCAAGGAGCAGCTCGCCACCGCCCAACGTACGATTTCCTGTTTTCCGGTTTACTTGCTTTTCTTTTCATCTTAATAGTACAACTTTGTTAATATCTTCTTTTTCGGGTTTCAGGGGAGAAGGAGCAGCTTATCTGTCAGCACCAGGAGGAGCTGAGCGCCCAGAAGACCAGCTACCAGGAGCTCATGGGTCAGCTCATCCAGCTTGGCCTTGACCATGCCAAGGCGCTGAAGGCTGCTGAAGCCGACGCGGCGACCAAGATGCATGAAGCTCTGGAGGATGCCGGCAACTCCAACGCGGTGTTGCAGGCCGAGCTGGAGGAGGCCGCCAAGGCGCGGAAAGCTGTTGAGGACAAGGCCGCGCGGCTGGAGGCGGAGCGGAAGGAGTATGACCGGCTAATCACGCAAACTGATGCGCATGCCTTCCGTAAGTTTCTTCCTTTTTCCTTTTCCGGTTTCTGCTTATAAGCTTATTTCTTCCGGCTGCATTTTCTTAGCCTCTTTATTTCTTTGCGCAGGCCTCTTCCCGGACTCCCAGGCGTTTGCCATAAAGAAGGTTGAGGAGCATCGCGTTGGCCAGGCCCAGGAGAATCTTGGCGTGCCATGGCCCCCTATGACCATCTGGTTGCGCTGAACGCGCGGGTGTCTCATATGCGCGCCATTGATCGGAATCTTTCTGATATTCCTGATGTAGCTACCCAGCTCTTCAGGACTCTGTGGCCTGGAGAAGTGGTGCCAGATACCTTCTCCTTGATCAGCGACCACCTCAAGGGTGCCGGCAGGAGGATCCGCGAATGGCAGTGCTCGGCTGCCCGCGCTGGGGCAGACTCTGCACTCCGCGTCACCTGCTCTTGGTATCCGGAGCTTAACCTGGACGCCCTCACCAGCGTGCGCGAAGGAGCCGAAACCGATCTGGACCCGATCCTCACCGCTAAGCGGCAAGATCGTGCGTACCACATCGCGGAGTACGCCGACATGCGCACCTTCATCCCTCCCCCTCCAGATGTCAAAGATTATCTCGACGAGGAGGAGGAAGGTGAAGGCGAGGAGGAGGCCGGAGCTGACGACGAGCCTCTGGACGGTCCTGGTGCTGGCGACGCTCCTCCGGAAGCCCCTGCTGCCTGATTACCCTCTGTTAATTACTTGCCTCTGATATATCCGTTGGTCCTGCTTGTCTTAAAACAATGCCCGTTAAATTCTACCCCGGTATGCCGGGGTTTATGATGTAAAACTTTAAGTTTCCTTTTGGTTGTGGCACAACAGTTTATGCCGGTATGTCATACCGGTAGTTAATTATTTTATGTTTGCCTTAGCATATTTGCTTATCGTTTTGCTTTTATCCTGCACTGCAAAGATTTCAAAATTGCTTCCGCATCCAATTCGATGCACACTTGGTTCTTTTGCCTTGGCTCTGCCTGCCTTCTCTGGGCGTTCTTTGGCGTATGAGCACAAGGTTCTTTTACCAAACAAGCATTTTCTTGAACTTAGAAATAACTTCGAAATTTTGCAAAAAACCGGTTTAACCGGGGTTAGTTAAACTTTTCTGGATTGCTTGTTCCCACTCTCTCATTTCGCAGTTCGCGTGCTTAGTTGCTACCGGTTTATCTTGCTTGCCATGAAGCCGGTTTGCGGACAGCAGCAGAGTCGAAGACTCCGGTAGGTTTAGCACGCTACTAAACCGGAAAGGAAAAATGTTCACTAAGCAACCGGTGAACTGAAAAAATAAACATATTGCATGCAACTTCAGGGGCAGTCCTCGAGATTCATTCGAGGTTCCGACATCTTTTTATTCATAGCATATAAGGTACAAAAAGGAACTTCTTACTCCACAACTTCAAGAGTAGAAAGGACGCAACAGAGCTACGTTCCATGGACGCTTGCTCTCCTCTCCGGACCTGTCCGCCTTTCCTTTTTTTCATTCCTGTGCATCGATTAAGTAATAGGCATCATTGTGAAGAGCTTTGCTCACAATGAAGGGACCTTCCCATGGTGGTGAAAGCTTATGCCGGCCTTCAGTGCGCTGCACTAGGCGTAGCACCAGATCTCCCTCCCGGAATACTCTCGGGTTAACCTTCCGGCTATGATAGCGTCTGAGGTTTTGCTGGTAAATGGCTGTTCTTGCCAATGCCAACTCTCTTGCTTCTTCTAGCAAGTCCACATCATTTTCTCTGGCCTCTTTGACCTCTTGCTCAGTATAGATTTGTACCCTTGGTGAGTCATGGATGATATCGGTTGGTATGACCGCTTCTGCTCCGTATACCATGAAGAATGGAGTGTATCCGGTGGACCGGTTTGGAGTTGTTCTTATGCTCCACAACACTGATGGTAGCTCATCAAGCCAACACCCTGGTGACTTTTCCACCGCTTCGATGAGCCTTGGTTTGATACCGGAAAGTACCAAAGCATTCATTCTTTCCACTTGGCCATTGCCTTGTGGGTGTGCCACCGAGCACAAATCCAACCGGATGTTGTTGTCCTCACAAAACCTTTTGAACTCACCTTGGGCAAAGTTTGTTCCATTGTCAGTGATGATACTATGCGGGTATCCATACCGCAAAATGACATCCTTTAAGAACTTTACCGCTGTGTGCCCATCACACTTTGCGATAGGTTTCACTTCTAGCCACTTGGTTAATTTGTCCACCATAACCAACATGTGAGTCATGCTGCTCCTTGCAGTTTTGAATGGGCCAACCATATCAAGGCACCAAACAGCAAATGGCCATGTTAGTGGTATTGTCTTTAAACCGGACGCTGGGGTATGATTTTGCTTGGCGTACCTCTGGCACCCATTGCATTTTCTTACCAAATCCTCAGCGTTTTCCAAAGCAGTAGGCCAGTAGAACCCATGCCAGAATACTTTTGCTACCAGCGCCCTTGATGAAGCGTGGTGCCCACATTCTCCTTGGTGAATCTCCTCAAGCATTTCTTTTCCTTCTTCCAGCTCCACACATCTTTGAAGGACATCGGTTACGCTTCTCTTGTACACCTCGCCATTGATGAATGTGTATGCTTTGGACCTTCTCTGGATTCTTCTTGATTCATTTTCGTCATCCGGCAAGGTGCAGTTGATCAGGAATTCCTTAATAGGTTTAACCCACGACGGTGTCTCTCGAACCAGAAACACCAGTGCGTCTATCTCCATGCTATCCACCAGCATCGTTTCTTCCGGTATGGCTGCAGCAGTCCCCGAGTTTATCAGTGCAGTCCCCGAGTTTACCGGTGCAGTCCCCGGGTTTCCTTCATCGATGTCCATGGGTACTATGTGTGATTCCGGTACGAAAATTGATTCCGACTCCGGGCTTGGTTTGATCGACGGTACCCTTAAGTGTTCCAAGGCTATTCCGGGAGGAATTTCTTGCCTAGATGAGCCCAGTTTGGACAAAGCATCCGCGGCTTCATTTTCCGCTCGCGGCACATGGTGAAACTCACAGCCCTCAAAGAAGCCGGCAATCTTTTGCACGTGAAACCGATACAAAGCCATGTTAGCATCCTTTGCGTCCCAATCTCCAGAACATTGCTGCACCACAAGATCTGAATCTCCATAGCAAATGATCCGGTGCACACCGATTTCTTTTGCTACTTTAAGCCCATGAATCAGAGCCTCATACCGGAGATGATCTCCCTTAGGCGAGGTAAGCACCACACCGGCACCTAGACCCTCTTTTAGTTTGGATCCGTCGAAGTGCATCTTCCAGTACTCTATTCTATGATCTGGCGGCTTGTATTGCATTTCTGCCCAATCAACAAGGAAATCAGCCAAAGCTTGTGGATTTATGGCATCTCTCCTTTCATACACAGGCACATACGGTGATATCTGAATTGCCCACTTTGCGATCCTACCGCTAGCATCTTTGTTGCACATGATATCGGAAATGGGTGCTTCACTTACCACTTTCATGGGGTGCTCTTCAAAGTAGTGCTTGAGCTTGGTGGCGGCTATGTACACGCCATAAGTCATCTTTTGGAAGTGAGGGTAGTTTTGTTTTGAGAGGGAGAGCACCTCGCTCAGGATTTATACCGGCCTCTGGACGGTTTTTCCTTCCTCTTCTCTTTCAACCACAACTACAACACTCACAACCCGGTTTGTTGCTGCTATATATAATAGCATAGGCTCCCTTTCTAGAGGCGAAGCCAGTATAGGCGCTGTAGCTAGCATTGCTTTTAGCTCCTTAAACGCTGCGTCTGCCTGAGGGGTCCAGACGAACGTGTCAGATTTTTTCATGAGAGCATAGAGTGGCAGAGCTTTTTCTCCCAACCTGCTTATGAACCGGCTTAGCGATGCCAAGCTTCCGGTAAACTTCTGCACGTCCTTGAGATCGCGCGGTATTGTCATTCTTTCAATTGCCCAGATTTTTACCGGATTGACCTCAATGCCCCGGCTTGATACGAGAAAGCCAAGTGATGCGTGCAGTTGACACGTCCGTTGGGAACCCCAAGAGGAAGGTGTGATGCGCACAGCGGCAAGTTTCCCTCAGTAAGAAACCAAGGTTTAATCGAACCAGTAGGAGTCAAGAAGCACGTTGAAGGTTGATGGCGGCGGGATGTAATGCGGCGCAACACCAGAGATTCCGGCGCCAACGTGGAACCTGCACAACACAACCAAAGTACTTTGCCCCAACGAAACAGTGAGGTTGTCAATCTCACCGGCTTGCTGTAACAAAGGATTAGATGTATAGTGTGGAAGATGATTGTTTGCAGAAAACAGTAGAACAGTATTGCAGTAGATTGTATTTCAGTATAGAGAATTGGACCGGGGTCCACAGTTCACTAGAGGTGTCTCTCCCATAAGATAAATAGCATGTTGGGTGAACAAATTACAGTTGGGCAATTGACAAATAGAGAGGGCATAACAATGCACATACATATTATGATGAATATAGTGAGATTTAATTGGGCATTACGACAAAGTACATAGACCGCTATCCAGCATGCATCTATGCCTAAAAAGTCCACCTTCAGGTTATCATCCGAACCCCCTCCAGTATTAAGTTGCTAACAACAGACAATTGCATTAAGTATTGCGCGTAATGTAATCAGTAACTACATCCTCGAACATAGCACCAATGTTTTATCCCTAGTGGCAACAGCACATCCATAATCTTAGAGGTTTCTGTCACTCCCCCAGATTCACGGAGACATGAACCCACTATCGAGCATAAATACTCCCTCTTGGAGTTACAAGCATCTACTTGGCCAGAGCATCTACTAGTAACGGAGAGCATGCAAGATCATAAACAACACATAGACATAAATTGATAATCAACATAACATAGTATTCTCTATTCATCGGATCCCAACAAATGCAACATATAGAATTACAGATAGATGATCTTGATCATGTTAGGCAGCTCACAAGACCCGACAATTAAGCACAATGGGAGAAGACAACCATCTAGCTACTGCTATGGACCCATAATCCAGGGGTGAACTACTCACTCATCACTCCGGAGGCGACCATGGCGGCGTAGAGTCCGCCGGGAGATGAATCCCCTCTCCGGCAGGGTGCCGGAGGCGATCTCCTGAATCCCCCGAGATGGGATTGGCGGCGGCGGCGTCTCTGGAAGGTTTTCCGTATCGTGGCTCTCGGTACTGGGGGTTTCGTGACGGAGGCTTTAAGTAGGCGGAAGGGCAGGTCAAGAGGCGGCACGAGGGGCCCACACTACAGGCCGGCGCGGCCAGGGCTTGGGCCGCGCCGCCCTGTAGTCTGGCCACCTCGGTCTTCTGGAAGCTTCGTGGCAAAATAGGACCCTGGGCGTTGATTTCGTCCAATTCCGAGAATATTTTGTTACTAGGATGTCTGAAACCAAAAACAGTAGAAAACAGCAACTGGCACTTCGGCATCTTGTTAATAGGTTAGTTCCAGCAAATGCACGAATATGACATAAAGTGTGCATAAAACATGTAGATATCATCAATAATGTGGCATGGAACACAAGAAATTATCGATACATCGGAGACGTATCAGCATCCCCAAGCTTAGTTCTGCTCGTCCCGAGCAGGTAAAACGATAACAAAGATAATTTCTGGAGTGACATGCCATCATAACCTTGATCATACTATTTGTAAAGCATATGTAGTGAATGCAGCGATCAAAACAATGTATATGACATGAGTAAACAAGTGAATCATATAGCAAAGACTTTTCATGAATAGTACTTCAAGACAAGCATCAATAAGTCTTGCATAAGAGTTAACTCATAAAGCAATAATTCAAAGTAAAAGCATTGAAGCAACACAAAGGAAGATTAAGTTTCAGCGGTTGCTTTCAACTTGTAACATGTATATCTCATAGATAATTGTCAACATAGAGTAATATAATAAGTGCAATATGCAAGTATGTAGGAATCAATGCACAGTTCACACAAGTGTTTGCTTCTTGAGGTGGAGAGAAATAGGTGAACTGACTCAACATAAAAGTAAAAAGAATGGTACTTCAAAAAGGAAAGCATCGATTGCTATATTTGTGCTAGAGCTTTTATTTTGAAAACATGAAACAATTTTGTCAACGGTAGTAATAAAGCATATGAGTTATGTAAATTATATCTTACAAGTTGCAAGCCTCATGCATAGTATACTAATAGTGCCCGCACCTTGTCCTAATTAGCTTGGACTACCGGATCATCGCAATACACATGTTTTAACCAAGTGTCACAATGGGGTACCTCCATGCCGCCTGTACAAAGGTCTAAGGAGAAAGCTCGCATTTTGGATTTCTCGCTTTTGATTATTCTCAACTTAGACATCCATACCGGGACAACATGGACAACAGATAATGGACTCCTCTTTAATGCATAAGCATGTGGCAACAATTATTATTCTCATATGAGATTGAGGATATATGTCCAAAACTGAAACTTCCACCATGAATCATGGCTTTAGTTAGCGGCCCAATGTTCTTCTCTAACAATATGTATGCTCCAACCATTAAGGTGGTAGATCTCTCTTACTTCAGACAAGACGGACATGCATAGCAACTCACATGATATTCAACAAAGAATAGTTGATGGCGTCCCCAGAAACATGGTTATCGCACAACAAGCAACTTAATAAGAGATAAAGTGCATAAGTACATATTCAATACCACAATAGTTTTTAAGCTATTTGTCCCATGAGCTATATATTGCAAAGGTGAATGATAGAATTTAAAGGTAGCACTCAAGCAATTTACTTTGGAATGGCGGAGAAATACCATGTAGTAGGTAGGTATGGTGGACACAAATGGCATAGTGGTTGGCTCAAGGATTTTGGATGCATGAGAGGTATTCCCTCTCGATACAAGGCTTAGGCTAGCAAGGCTTATTTGAAACAAACACAAGGATGAACCGGTGCAGCAAAACTCACATAAAAGACATATTGTAAACATTATAAGAATCTACACCGTCTTCCTTGTTATTCAAAACTCAATACTAGAAATTATCTAGACTTTAGAGAGACCAAATATGCAAACCAAATTTTAGCATGCTCTATGTATTTCTTCATTAATGGGTGCAAAGCATATGATGCAAGAGCTTAAACATGAGCACACCAATTGCCAAGTATCACATTATCCAAGACATTTTAGCAATTTACTACATGTATCATTTTCCAATTCCAACCATATAACAATTTAACGAAGAAGAAACTTCGCCATGAATACTATGAGTAAAGCCTAAGGACATACTTGTCCATATGCTACAGCGGAGCGTGTCTCTCTCCCACAAAGTGAATGCTAGGATCCATTTTATTCAAACAAAACAAAAACAAAAACAAACCGACGCTCCAAGCAAAGCACATAAGATGTGATGGAATAAAAATATAGTTCCAGGGGAGGAACCTGATAATGTTGTCGATGAAGAAGGGGATGCCTTGGGCATCCCCAAGCTTAGACGCTTGAGTCTTCTTGATATATGCAGGGGTGAACCACCGGGGCATCCCCAAGCTTAGAGCTTTCACTCTCCTTGATCATATTGCATCATACTCCTCTCTTGATCCTTGAAAACTTCCTCCACACCAAACTTAGAACAACTCATTAGAGGGTTAGTGGACAATAAAAATTAACATGTTCAGAGGTGACACAATCATTCTTAACACTTCTGAACATTGCATAAAGCTACTGGACATTAATGGATCAAAGAAATTCATCCAACATAGCAAAAGAGGCAATGCGAAATAAAAGGCAGAATCTGTCAAAACAGAACAGTTCGTATTGACGAATTTTATCGAGGCTCCAGACTTGCTCAAATGAAAATGCTCAAATTGAATGAAAGTTGCGTACATATCTGAGGATCACTCACGTAAATTGGCATAATTTTCTGAGTTACCTACAGAGAAAACAGCCGAGATTAGTGACAGCAAAGAAATCTGTTTCTGCGCAGTAATTCAAATCTAGTATGAACTTTACTATCAACGACTTTACTTGGCACAATAAAACACTAAACTAAGATAAGGAGAGGTTGCTACAGTAGTAAACAACTTCCAAGACACAAAATAAAAACAAAGTACTGTAGTAAAAACATGGGTTGTCTCCCATAAGCGCTTTTCTTTAACGCCTTTCAGCTAGGCGCAGAAAGTGTGCATCAAGTATTATCGAAGGATGGGGCTTCTACAGCGGGGTGCAGAGTTTTCTCAACCATGCATAGTATGTTGGATACATAAGTTTTAGCGTCTCCCTTTTCATTAGTCTTGGGCTTGCTACCCTCATCAAACAAATTTTCACGAACAAGCCAAGCATAGTTATTTTCTAGTGCTTCATGCATTGCTAAGAGATTACATGGTATTGGTGCTTTGATCTCCCCACCATCATTAATATTATTAGTGTACTTTTGTCTATCTTTTTCCATCTTCTCAAGGGTACTGGTGAAGTTGGTATAAGAGCCTAGCATATTATATTTAATGAAGACTTTTCTAGCTTCTCTTGCTATTCCCCCATATTCTTTAAGAAGGGTTTCTAATACAAAATCTTTCTTTTCTCCTTCTTCCATATCACTGAGTGTAAGAAACATATGTTGAATCACAGGATTAAGATTAACAAATCTAGCTTCTAACGCGTGTACTAAAGAAGCAACAGCAATTTCATAAGTAGGAGCAAGTTCTACCAAGTGTCTATCTTCAAAATCTTCAACCGTACTAATATGAGTGAAAAAATCTTCTATATTATCTTTCCCAAGGATAGACCCTCGGCCTACCGGTACATCTTTAAGAATAAACTTAGGAGGAAACATGATGAAATAAGTTAAGTAAATACAAGTAACTATTTTTTTTGTGTTTTTGATATAGAGTGCAAGACAGTAAATAAAGTAAAACAAGCAACTAATTTTTTTGTATTTTGATTTAGTGCAGCAAACAAAGTAGTAAATAAAACTAAGCAAGACAAAAACAAAGTAAAGAGACTGGGATGTGGAGACTCCCCTTGCAGCGTGTCTTGATCTCCCCGGCAACGGCGCCAGAAATTTGCTTGATGCGTGCAGTTGACACGTCCGTTGGGAACCCCAAGAGGAAGGTGTGATGCGCACAGCGGCAAGTTTCCCTCAGTAAGAAACCAAGGTTTAATCGAACCAGTAGGAGTCAAGAAGCACGTTGAAGGTTGATGGCGGCGGGATGTAGTGCGGCGCAACACCAGAGATTCCGGCGCCAACGTGGAACCTGCACAACACAACCAAAGTACTTTGCCCCAACGAAACAGTGAGGTTGTCAATCTCACCGGCTTGCTGTAACAAAGGATTAGATGTATAGTGTGGAAGATGATTGTTTGCAGAAAACAGTAGAACAGTATTGCAGTAGATTGTATTTCAGTATAGAGAATTGGACCGGGGTCCACAGTCCACAGAATTGGAAGATGATCCCACAGAAAACAGTACCGCAGTTTGCATCCTCCTCTTTTCTTCAGCGATCACCAGCGATTCTGCCAGGTTTGATCCGGCGGAAGCTGTTTCTAGTGAGACTTTGTTGTTTCCCACTACAGTCAAGGGTCCACGAGGTGCCGGCATCTTCATCTTGAGATACGCCGTGTGAGTTGAGGCCATGAAAGCAGCCAACGCCGGTCTCCCCAGCAAAGCATGGTAAGGACTATCTAAGTCCACCACCTCGAACTCAAGATTTTCAACCCGGCAATTGTCACGTCCTCCAAACGACACATCCACCCGGACTTTTCCAACCGGTGCGCAGGACAGTCCCGGAACTATTCCATGGAACGTTGTACGCGTTGGCTGAAGCATGTTTTCTGTTATGCCCAGCATGTTCATGGTGTGCCGGTACATGATATTTATGCTACTCCCATTGTCTATCAGCACCTTGCTGAACTTGACTCGAGCGTTTGGCCCTTGCATGATTGGGTCCAAGATAAGTGCATAGCCACCCGGGTTAGGCATGATCTTAGGGTGATCCTTGAATGACCACGAGATCTCTTGATCAGACCACAGCATGTATTTTGGTATTACCGGCATCACCGCGTTCACTTCCATAGAACGGCGATGCAGGCTCTGTCTGTCGGTTGGTTCAGTTACAAACACAACGCAGCACATATCTGGGTCATGGTAAACATTCCGGCCCAAAGGTGCCGGTGGAGGTGGTTGGCCATTGCCTTCCCCCACCTGGTTAACTTGCTGGTATTGCTGCCGGTTTGGCTGCACCGGTAAGGCATTTGCCCCGGTAAGCGGTGGTGGTGGTGGTAGCTGTTGTTGCCGTGGCATGTCTTGCGGTGGTTGTGCATCTTTTACCGTTCCCTTTTGCATCAAGTACTTGGTCCAGGTACAATCCTTCGTCAGATGGTTTGACGGGTGTGCCGGATTCGGTGTGTGCCATCGGCAAGGTTGGTCCATGGCAGCTTCCATGGTGTACTTTGCGGGTTCTTGCCAGTTCTTTTTCTGAACCCAGGGCTTCTTTTCTACCCACTGTTTCTTAGGACCCGCCCATGGCTGCGATCCGGTTCTCTGTCTCTGACTGCCGCTGGCCTCAGAGTTTTCTTGTACTGCAGCAACTTGCTGCGGACTGTACCTTCGATCCGGAAAATCTTCCCTTCTTTTGTTATTCCGGTTATCCCGGTGTTGCTCTTGGCGCTGTTGTTCCGGCTCAGGTTGCACTGCCGGCTGCGTTGGGTCTCCCAATGCATAGCTATCCGCCACACGTATCATCTCTGCCAGCGTTGCCGGCATGTTCCGCTGCAGCTTTTGCCACAACGGCGAACCTCTTCTGCATCCACTGCTAAACCAAGCAATGGCTTGTGCTTCTATTACCCCTTCACAGGAGTTCCTTGTAGTGTTCCATCGGGCCAGATAATCCCGGTCTGTTTCATTTGGACGCTGCACGCACAAAGCGAGCTGCTGGGGCCTGTTTGGCCTTTGATAGGTGCTGCTGAAGTTGCTCACGAAAGCTTCCTCAAAATCCAACCAGCCATTTATGCTTCCTGCCGGCAAGTTGTTTAGCCAGATTCTTGCCGGTCCAACCAAGAACGATGGTATGATTCTCACAGCCCATCGCCGGTTTCCTCCTCCTGCTACGGTTCCTCCGCCGCCTGCAACATATACCGCGGTCACGTAGTCCGCGAGCCAGTCTTCCGGCTTTGTGGTGCCATCATATGTTTTTGTGTCACGAGGCAACATAAAGTTGCGAACTGGTGGTTTTTCTTTCATGATTCTTGGGCAGAAACACTTTGGGCCCGGGGGACCTTCTTCCTCGATCATTTCTGACAAGTATACTCTATCCAGACGGTGCCTCGCATCCCGTTCCGGTAGGTATCTTTCTCCCAAGCGTTCTCCCAACGGGTTCCGGTATGCTGCCAGTCTTGCGGAATCAGCCTCATCATAGCATTCCGGTACCGCGGCCCTTGCCTGCCGGTACCTTGGGGGATCTATTTCCTCCTCATCATACGCCGCCCTTGCAGCTCGATAATTTTGCCCGGTTTCTTGTCTACCGGCAGGATTGTTTCCGGCATAGCCCTCTTTGGCGTAGCCTCTGTTTGCCCCTTGGCCTTTTCTGCCGGCATCATATTGCCCGGCTTGTTGTTTTCCGGCAAGAACCGGATCATACACAGTCATCTGCTGCGCATTCACCTCTTTTTCTCTTCTTCTGTCCGGATGGGGGGACGAAGCCTGCCCATGGGACTTGCTACCGGCATTCCTTGTTGAACGCGCGGATTTTGAAGCCACAGCCTTGTTCAGCTTATCAAGTTGTTCAGCATTTTGCTGCTCGATAGTTTCAAGAAGTTCCCGGACACGCTCTTGTTGTTTTGCCAGAGCGTCTCCGGAAAGCGAGTCACACAGCGCTACAGCAGCTTTAGCAGCTTTTATTGTTTTATCCGGGCTACTGTACTTAGGTTTTTCTACTATGCTCACAGATGCAGAAGTGCTTTTGCCGGCAGCAATTTCTTTGCGCAAATCCTGGTCTAGATTGCGAGCCTTAAGCCGGTTTTCCGGTATCCTAGCAGCATGAGCGCTAACAGAAGCAAAGCCATGGGCAGCGTTATACTCACGTACGGTTAGGTTCAGCTCGCGCTGCGCCCTGACGACGTCCTTGCCGCTCTCGAGTATCTTCTGGCGCTGCGCCTCCAGCTCCGCCTGAGCCGCTGCCGGGTCGATGTTCTGCGTGATGGGGGTGGCGAGGACGTTCATCGCCGCTTGGAGCAGGGTTTCTGGCGGTGCGGATGATGCTCCCGCTGCGCCTGCGCCGCGTTCCAGCGGTGGCTTGGCCGCACGGGTCGAAACCGCACGACCAGCACCTTCTTCCGCAGCTTCTTTTCCGGCGTCGACCGCGCCTGCCATCATCACCTCCACGCTGCCAGGAGCACGGCCAGCATGTAGCCATCTTGGCGGATCCGGCGCCACTAGTACCGGCGAGAGGCACTGGCGCACAGGGACGGTGCCGAAGTAGATGCGGTGGCTGCCGAACTCGATGATGCGGCCGTTCTTGGGGAAGATGCCGCCGCTGGCGAAGCAGCCCGCGTTGTCGTTGATGAAGTCCATGGCGTAGATGCGCTGCACCAACGCAGAGACCGTACGCTGGCCGGCGACGTCGAGGATGCCCGCCCGAATGTGAACTCCAGCAAGCGCCACTTCATGCCCCACGGTGGGCGCCAACTGTCGTCGTGGCGAACGAGCAGATGCCATGGGATGGCTTAAGTTGGGGCCGAATGGGCGCTAGAGGACTCGGGGGAGGGTTTGCGAGTAGATGGGATGAACTTCCGGATGCTTTCCTCAAGAACACAACCAAAGGCCGGTATGCAAGAAGAGAGACAAGAGGAAGAACTCTGCTCTAGATCGCATGCTTCATTGATCTTAACATGGTTACAAGTTCTTTGGCTACAAGGTTCTTCGTCTAACTCCACATCACGTAGCGTGCCCGTAAGAGGCTATGCCCCCTCTCCTTATATAGGGGAGAGGGTGGCTTACAGAACAAGAAACCCTAATGGCATCTTTGACTGGGCAAACTACTTTACAAAGCTACTTTAATCAGGGATGACGCCGGGGTCTTCTTTAATCAGGGACGCTAACGTCCTCCGGCTTCTTTCAGCGTCACTCCTCTCTTTGGCGCCAGGGCTCCGATTAAAGTCACTTTGCTTAGCTCATCCTTGTCTTCTAGCTCTGAAGGGAATCTTTGACTGGTCTTGCCGACCTGCCCTCCTTCCGGTATCTTCTTCATCCGGTTTCCGGTATACCCCTCCGGGGATACCGGCATGTCCTCACTTAGCCAAGCTCTTATCTTTGTGCTCCGGCATGAGTATTAAACCGGTATCTTGATGGCTCAAACCATCCGGTTTGGCATGCCTTTGGCATACCGGGGGTCATCCCCCCAACAAGCCTTGATGGAGAACTACTCCCTCCTCATGGGAGACAGCAGCGGTGATGAAGATGGCGGTGGTGTCGATGGAGATGCCTTCCGGGGGCACTTCCCCGTCCCGGCGGCATGCCGGAACAGAGACTTCTGTCCCCCGGATCTTGGCTTCGCGATGGCGGCGGCTCTGGAAGGTTTCTCGTACCGTGGCTTATTCGTATCGAAGATTTAGGTCAGGGACCTTTAAATAGGCGAAGAGGGGGAGTCGGAGGGGGTACGGAGCAGCCACACAATAGGGCGGCGCGGCCAAGGCCTGTGCCGCGCCAGCCACATGTGTGGGCCCCCTGTGGCCCTCCTCTGATCCCTCTCGGGTGTTCTGGAAGCTTCGTGGAATTATAAGATGCTGGGCGTTGATTTCGTCCAATTCCGAGAATATTTCCTTACTAGGATTTCTGAAACAAAAAACAGCAGAAAACAGGAACTGGCACTTCGGCATCTCGTCAATAGGTTAGTTCCGGAAAATGCATCAAAACGATATAAAGTGTGAACAAAACATGTAGGTATTGTCATAAAACAAGCATGGAACATCAGAAATTATAGATACGTTGGAGACGTATCACGCCGCCGGCAGCGTGGAGGTGCTGGTGGTTGGCGCGGCTGACGCCGGCAAGGAGGTCGCGGCGGAAGGCGCAGGACAGACGAAGTCCACGCGCACGTCCAAGCCACCGACCGAGCGTGACCAAGCGGTTGCGGGTGCATCTGTAGTGCCACCGGAGACTCCTCTCCAAGCGGACATGAACGTGCTGGCGATGCCCATCGCACGGAACATCGATCCGGCAGCGGCTCAGGCGGAGCTGGAGGCACAACGGCAGAAGTTACTCTCCGGAGGCGCGAACATCATCCGGGCGCAGCGTGAGCTGAACCTAACCCTACGTGAGTATAACGCTGCCCATGGCTTTTCATCTGTTAGCGCTCTGCCTGCTAGAGTACCGGAAAACCGGCATAAATCTGCGTAAGGAAGTTCTTGCCAGAAAAAGTACCTCTGCATCCTTGAGCATCGTAGAAAAACCTAAGTACAGTAGCCCGGATAAAACCATAAAAGCTGCTAGGGCTGCAGTAGAGCTGTGTGACTCGCTTACCGGAGATGCTTTACCAAAACAACAAGATCGCATTAGGGAGTTGCTTGATATGCTGAGCTTGCTAGGGTAAACAAAGCTGCAGCATCGAAATCGATGCGTTCGGAAAGGAATGCTGGAAGCAAGTCCCATGGGCAGGCATCGTCCCCCCATCCGGACATGAGAAAACAAAAAGAAGTGAATGCGCAGCAAATGACTGTGTATGATCCGGTTCTTGTCGGAAAACAACAAGCCGAGCGACATGAGGCCGGAAGAAAAAGCCAAGGGGTAGGTCGTGGCTATGCCGGAAATGGCTACGCCGGAAATGATTATGCCGGTAGAGGTGAAACCGGGCAAAATTATCGCGCAGCAGGAGGAGCTTATGTTGAGGAAGAAATGCCTCCACCAAGGTACCGGCAGGCAAGAGCCGCGGTACCGGAACGTTACGATGAAGCTGATTCCGGAATTGAAAGAACCGGAGCTTACCGGAACCCTTTGGGGGAACGCGTAGGAGAAAGGTGCCTGCCAGACCGGGATGTGAGGCACAGGCTGGACAGAGTATACTTATCTGAGATGATTGGTGCGGAAGGTCCTCCGGGTCCAAAGTGCTTTGGCCCACGAATCATGAAAGAGGAACCACCGGTTCGCAACTTCTAGTTGCCCCGGGACACAAAAATGTATGATGGCACCACTAAGCCGGAAGATTGGCTTGCGGATTATGTGACCGCGGTGTACGTCGCTGGTGGCGGAGGAACCGTAACAGCTGGAGGGAACCGGCATTGGGCCGTGAGAATCGTACCGTCCTTCCTGGTAGGACCGGCACGCATTTGGCTTAACAACTTGCTAGCAGGAAGCATAAATGGTTGGTTGGACTTTGAGGAAGCTTTTGTAAGTAACTTCAGCAGTACGTACCGGAGGCCAAATAGGCCGCAGCAGCTCGCCTTGTGCGTGCAGCGCTCCAATGAAACCGACCGGGATTACGTGACCCGGTGGAAATCCACAAGGAACTCTTGTGAAGGAGTGATCGAGGCACATGCCATTGCTTGGTTTTGCAATGGGTGCATAAGAGGTTCACCGTTGTCGCAAAAGCTGCAGAGAAACATGCCGACAACTTTGGCAGAGATGATACGTGTGGCAGATAGCTACGCATTGGGAGACCCAATGCAACCGGCGGTTCAAGCTGAACCGGCGCAAAAAAGCCAACCACACCAAGATCAATACCGGGATAACCGGCACAACAAAAGAAGGGAAGATTTTCAGGATCGGAGGTATGGTCCGCAGCAAGTGGCCGCGGTGCAGGATAATTCCGGCGCCAGCGGAAGCCAGAGGAAAAAAACCGGATCGCAGCCATGGGCGGGTCCTTAGAAACAATGGTAGAAAAGAAACCGTGGCAAAATGATGAGAGGTACACCATGGAATCCGCTATGGATCAGCCGTGCCGCTGGCACACACCGAATCCGGCGAGACCGGCGAACCATTTAACAAAAGACTACACTTGGACCAAGAGGTTAATGGAAAGAGGCATGATGAAAGATGCAAGGGACCAAGGTACCGGAAGGCTACCGCCACCGCCCCCGCTTAGTGAAGCAAATGCGCTACCGGTACAACCTCAGCCGAACCGGCAGCAGCAACAACAGGTTCATCGGGTGGAAGATGGCAATGGCCAACCACCACCGTCGGCACCTTTGGGTCGGAACGTTTATAAGGATCCGCACATGTGTTGTGTTGTGTTCGTTACTGAGCCAACAGACAAGCAAAGCATGCATCGCCGTTCCATGGAAGTGAACGCGGTGATGCCGACAGTTCCGAAATATATGTTATGGTCAGATCAGGAAATTACCTGGTCGTTCAAGGATCACCCAAAGATAATGCCAAATCCGGGTGGCTACGCTCTTGTTGTGGACCCAATCATGCACGGGCCAACGACCCGAGTCAAGTTCAGCAAGGTGCTGATAGACAATGGGAGTAGCATAAACATCATGTACTGGCATGCCATGCATACGCTGGGAATAACAGAAAACATGCTACAACCAACTCACACAACGTTCCACGGAATTGTTCCGGGTTTGTCCTGTTCGTCCATGGGAAAAATCCGGGTGGATGTATCGTTTGGAGGACGTGACAATTGCCGGGTCGAAAACCTTCTGTTCGAGGTGGTGGATCTAGACAGTCCTTACCATGCACTGTTGGGGAGACCGGCATTGGCGGCATTCATGGCCACAACTCATACCGCATACCTCAAGATGAAGATGCCGGCACCTCGTGGACCCTTAACTGTGGTGGGTAACTATAAGGTCTCACTACAAACCGCTTCCGCCGGATCAAACCTGGCAGAATCGCTGGTGATAGCAGGGGAAAAAAGAAGAATGCAAACTGCAGTTGCGCTGGCTCAGTCCTCACAGTTGAGCTTAGCAGCAATGAGTGGCAACTTGGGCACACCGGCATTCAAGCCAACCAAGGAGACAAAGGACATCGTGCTGGACCCGGCATACCCAGAGCGTACCGTTCGTATCGGTGCCAGCCTGAATGAGGCATAGGAAAGCACGCTCGTCAACTTCCTCTGTGAGAATCGGAGCATCTTTGCTTGGTCTACCGATGACTTGGTAGGTGTTCCGAGGGAGTTGGCTGAGCACTCTTTGAATGTCCGGAAGGATGCGAGGCCGGTAAGGCAGCCATTACGCCGGTTCGCTGAAGACAGGAGGAAAATCATTGGAGAAGAGGTGACGAAGTTACTGGTTGCCAGTTTCATCGTGGATGTACTGCATACCGAATGGCTATCCAATCCGGTGTTGGTCGAGAAGAAAAAAGAGGAAGACCCCAAAGCTCCAAAGGTGTGGTGCATGTGCATCGACTACACCAACCTAAACAAGGCTTGCCCAAAAGATCCATTCCCCTTACCCCGGATTGATCAAGTGATCGATTCTACCGCTGGATGTGAGTTGTTGTTTTTTCTGGATGCTTATTCCGGTTTCCACCAGATTCCCCTGAAAAAGGAAGATCAAATAAAAAGTGCGTTCATTACTGATACGTCCAATTTGCATCACTATTTTATATCATAATTTGCTGTTATTCATTGATATATTTCATATTTGGAGATGATACTTATGTTATTTCATCTATTTTGCATGATTCATGATTATTGGAGGATCGCGCACCGGAGTCAGGATTCTGCTGGAAAAAGCGCCGTCAGAATGCAATATTTCCGAAGATCAACAGTTGACGGAAATTATATGAAAAATCCTATTTTTCCAGATGATGAAGGGAGCCAGAAGGGGGAGCCGAGGGGACCCGAGGTGGGCCCACCTCATAGGCCGGCGCGGCCCAAGGCCTGGCCGCGCCG
Source organism: Lolium perenne (assembly GCF_019359855.2). Taxonomy (NCBI): domain Eukaryota; kingdom Viridiplantae; phylum Streptophyta; class Magnoliopsida; order Poales; family Poaceae; genus Lolium; species Lolium perenne. Next base: position 317,466,450 of record NC_067247.2, read on the forward strand.
CCCTGTGAGGAGGGGGCCCACAGCCCCCTCTCGCCTCCTTTTCTTCGCGAACGTCTTCTTCCCGAAAACCTAAGCTCCAGGGGATAGGTCGCAAAGAGTCACAGCCGCCTCTGCGGGGCGGATAACACCAGAGAGAAAAGAGCTCTCCGGCAGGCTGAGATCCGCCGGGGAAATTCCCTCCCGGAGGGGTAAATCGACGCCATCGTCACCGCCATCAAGTTGGACATCATCTCCATCACCATCATCATCATCTTCATCATCATCACCGCCATCTCCACCGCTGCACATCGTCACCACTGTTGCAATTTGGGTTTGATCTTGATTGTTTGATAGGGGAAACTCTCCCGGTGTTGATTTCTACTAGTTATTGATGCTATTGAGTGAAACCGTTGAACCAAGGTTTATGTTCAGATTGTTATTCATCATCATATCACCTCTGATCATGTTCCATATGATGTCTCGTGAGTAGTTCATTTAGTTCTTGAGGACATGGGTGAAGTCTAAATGTTAGTAGTGAAGTATGGTTGAGTAATATTCAATGTTATGATATTTAAGTTGTGGTGTTATTCTTCTAGTGGTGTCGTGTGAACGTCGACTACACGACACTTCACCTTTATGGGCCTAGGGGAATGCATCTTGTATTCGTTTTCCAATTGCGGGGTTGCCGGAGTGACAGAAACCTAAACCCCCGTTGGTATATCGATGCAGGAGGGATAGCAGGATCTCAGAGTTTAAGGCTGTGGTTAGATTTATCTTAATTACTTTCTTGTAGTTGCGGATGCTTGCAAGGGGTATAATCACAAGTATGTATTAGTCCTAGGAAGGGTGGTACATTAGCATAGGTTCACCCACACAACACTTATCAAAACAATGAAGATTAATTAGCCGTATGTAGCGAAAGCACTAGACTAAAATCCCGTGTGTCCTCGAGAACGTTTGGTCATTATAAGTAAACAAACCGGCTTGTCCTTTGTGCTAAAAAGGATTGGGCCACTCGCTGCAATTGTTACTCTCGCACTTTACTTACTCGTACTTTCTTCATCTGTTACATCAAAACCCCCTGAATACTTGTCTGTGAGCATTTACAGTGAATCCTTCATCGAAACTGCTTGTCAACACCTTCTGCTCCTCGTTGGGATCGACATTCTTACTTATCAAAGATACTACGATACACCCCCTATACTTGTGGGTCATCAAGACTATTTTCTGGCGCCGTTGCCGGGGAGTGAAGCGCTATTGGTAAGTGGAATTGGTAAGGGAAATTTCTACTGTTTGTGCTGATTTTATTTCTGCCTGCTGCCATAATTCATTATGGAGAGATCTTCTCTTGAGTTTTTATTTGGAAAATCTGCTACTACTGCAAAGGTAGTGGATGAGGCGCCAGGTGAGGAAGAGATACCATACAAAATACCTATGAAAATTATTGAACGTGCAGTGGATAACCATTATACAGGGGATGGAACTGTCCACCCTGGAGATCATTTACTGTTCTTACATGAATTATGCGGTTTATTGAAGTGTGCAGGTATTGCTATGGATGAAGTGAGGAAGAAACTATTCTCTATATCATTATGCAGTAAAGCGGCGCATTGGTATAAATTACTGGATAATGGGGATTCTCTTGAATGGAATGATATTGTGCCCCGGTTTTATTCTAAGTTCTATCCTCCAAGTGAAATTCACAAAGATCGGAATCGCATATATAATTTTTGGCCTCATGAAGGAGAGAGTATTGCCCAAGCGTGGGGGAGATTGAAGTCTTCAATGCTCAAATGCCCCATTCATGAGCTTCCTGGTAATGTTATTATTGATAATTTCTATGCAAGACTTTCTTTTGAAGACAAGACCTTGCTGGATACTTCTTGTTCTGGATCATTTATACGCAACAAGGAAGAGTTTAAAAGGGACCTTCTTAATCGGATCCAGGAAAATACTGAAGGATGGGAGAACGACAAAGATAGAGAATCAGGTATAAATTATGATTACAAATGCATTGAAGCTTTTATGGATACTGATAAATTTCATAATATGAGTGCTACTTATGGTCTTGATTCTCAAGTTGCTGCAAATCTTTATAAAGCTTTTGCCTCTCATTATGAATTGCCTAAGAAGAATTTTGATAAGTATGATGAACCGTATAAAGATAAAATTGATTCAGCTATTAATAAATGTGTTGTAGTTGAAACTGTTGATCATGTTATTCCTGAAGCTTTTATTGAAAAAACTCCTTTCCCTGCTAAAATGAAGGAGTATTCTGTTATGAATAGTGCGGTTCATAAAAGTGAAAAGAAACCTATAGAACCTGAAGAACAAATAAAAGTTGAACCTGCTGTTGCAATAGTTAAAGATCTTGTGACTGAAAATGTGGAGGATGGTCATATTATTTTATGTGAAGATGCTTCTAATATTGTTTCACATCCTAATAAGTCCAAGCAAGCTAGTGTTCCTATGCTATCTGTTAGAATTGGAGATCATTGTTATTATGGTTTATGTGATATTGGTGCAAGTATTAGTGCTATTCCTTATGAGCTTTACACGGAGATTATGCACGAAATTGGTTCTTGTGAACTTGAAGATATTGATGTGGTTATTCGGCTGGCTAATAGAGAAACTATCTCTCCAATTGGTATTGTTCGAGATGTGGAAGTTCTATGTGGTAAGATTAAATATCCTGCTGACTTTTTGGTACTTGGATTACTGCTTTGCTAGTAAATATTGTCCTATCATTTTTGGTAGACCTTTTCTAAATACTTGTGGAGCTATTATAGATTGCAAGAAAGAGAAAATTTTGACTAAATTTGCTGGTGAATCTTATGAGTTTAACTTCTCTAAATTTACCAAAACTCCTTATAAAGCTGATTTGCCTAATAATGATTTTAAAGTTGAATAGTGTGCATCTATTGTTCTTGCTCCTAATAATCCCTTGCAGCAACATTTGGAGAATAGCGAGAGTGAAGTTTTTAGGGAAGAAAGAGATGAGCTTGATGAAATTTTCCTTCGTCAACCTATTCTTAAGCATGATTTACCGGTAGAAGATCTGGGTACAACACCACCACCAAAGGAAGATCCTGTCTTTGATTTAAAACCATTGCCTGATAATCTTAAATATGCTCATATTGATGATAAGAAAATATATCATGTTATTATTAGTTCTAAGCTTTCAAAGTTTGAAGAAGAAAGGTTATTGGAAATATTGAAGAAACACCGAGGTGCTATTGGCTACACTCTTGATGACTTGAAGGGGATTTCTCCCTCTATTTGCCAACATGCCATTAATATGGAAGATGATGCAAAGCCTGTTGTTGAACCTCAGCGTCGTCTAATTCCTAAGATGAAGGATGTGATAAGAAATGAGGTATTAAGACTTCTTGAAGCTGGTATTATATATCCTATTGCTGATAGTAGATGGGTTAGTCCTGCGCATTGTGTTCCTAAGAAAGGAGGAATGACTGTTGTACCTAATGATAATGATGAGCTCATACCTCAAAGAGTAGTTGTAGGGTATAGAATGTGCATTGATTATCGTAAAGTTAATAAGGTTACTAAAAAAGATCATTACCCTTTGCCTTTTATTGATCAAATGTTAGAAAGGTTATCTAAAAATACTCATTTTTGCTTTCTTGATGGTTATTCTGGGTTTTCACAAATTGCTGTTAAAACTAAGGATCAAGAGAAAACCACTTTCACTTGTCCCTATGGAACTTATGCTTATAGACGTATGCCTTTTGGTTTATGTAATGCTCCTGCTACTTTTCAAAGATGCATGTCTGCTATTTTTCATGGCTTTTGCGAAAGTATTGTAGAGGTATTCATGGATGATTTTTCTGTCTATGGGAATTCTTTTGATAATTGCTTGCGGAACCTTGATAAAGTTTTGCAGAGATGTGAAGAAACTAACCTTGTTCTTAATTGGGAGAAATGCCACTTTATGGTTAATGAAGCAATTGTATTGGGACATAAAATTTCCAAGAGAGGTATTGAAGTTGATAGAGCTAAAGTTGAAGCAATTGAGAAGATGCCCTATCCTAGGGATGTTAAAGGTATTCGTAGTGTTCTTGGTCATGCTGGGTTTTATAAGAGGTTTATTAAAGACTTCTCCAAGATTTCAAAGCCTCTTACTAATCTTCTTCAAAAAGATGTACCTTTTGTTTTTGATGATGATTGTAAGGAAGCTTTTGAAACTCTAAAGAAAGCCTTAACAACTGCTCCTATAGTTGAACCTCCTGATTGGAATTTACCATTTGAAATTATGTGTGATGCTAGTGATTTCTTGTAGGCGCTGTTCTTGGACAGCGAGTAGATAAAAAATTGAATGTTATTCATTATGCTAGTAAAACTCTTGATGCTGCTCAAAGAAATTATGCTACTACTGAAAAGGAATTGTTAGCTGTAGTCTTTGCTTGTGATAAGTTTAGATCTTATATTGTTGATTCAAAAGTTACTATACATCTTTGATCATCTTTGCAATCGGATACCTTATGCAAAAGAAAGATGCTAAGCCAAGGCTTATTAGATGGGTACTTATACATTTGCAAGAATTTGATTTACATATTGTAGATAGGAAAGGTGCTGATAACCCTGTTGCTGATAATTTGTCTAGATTGGAAAATATTGCTTATGATCCTATTCCTGTTAATGATAGTTTTCCAAATGAACAATTGGCTGTAATAAAGGTGAGCTCGCGAGACAGTCCTTGGTATGCTGATTATGCTAACTTTATTGTTTCCAGGTACTTGCCTCCAACCTTTTCAGCTCAGCAAAGGAGGAAATTCTTTTATGACTTGAGGCATTATTTCTGGGACGACCCACACTTATATAAAGAAGGAGTGGATGGTATTCTGCGAAGATGTGTTCCCGAATATGAACATCAAGAGATATTGAGTAAATGTCATGGTAGTGCTTATGGAGGACATCACGCCGGAGATAGAACCGCGCAAAAGGTTCTACAATCAGGTTTTTATTGGCCAACTCTCTTCAAAGATGCAAGGAAGTTTATTTTATCTTGTGATGAATGTCAAAGGGTTGGTAATATCTCCAGACGCAATGAAATGCCTATGAATTATACTCTTGTTATTGAACCATTCGATTGTTGGGGATTTGACTTCATGGGACCTTTTCCCTCTTCAGAAGGTAACACTCATATACTTGTTGCTGTTGATTATGTTACTAAATGGGTGGAAGCCATACCTACAAAAAGTGCTGATGGTGAGACCTCTTTAAGAATGCTTTTAGATATTATTTTTCCTCGATTTGGAGTTCCTAGATATATTATGACTGATGGAGGTTCTCATTTTATTCATGGCGGTTTTAGAAAAACTCTTGCTAAATATGGTATTAATCATAGAATTGCTTCCGCTTATCATCCTCAAACTAGTGGGCAAGTAGAATTATCAAATAGAGAAATTAAATCTATCTTGCAAAAGACTGTTAATAAAACTAGAAAGAATTGGGCTAGTAAATTGAAGGAAGCACTATGGGCTTATAGAACTGCTTATAAAAATCCCATGGGAATGTCACCTTATAAAATGGTTTATGGAAAAGCTTGTCATTTACCTTTAGAACTAGAGCACAAAGCTTATTGGGCTGTTAGAGAATTAAATAAAGATCCTAAACTAGCTGGCAATAAGAGGTTGCTGCAATTGAGTTCTCTAGATGAATGGAGAAGTGAAGCTTATGAAAATGCTAAACTCTTTAAAGAGAAAGTTAAAAAATGGCATGATAGAAGGATTATCAAAAGAGAATTTAATATTGGGGATAAAGTCCTATTGTATCGGTCTCGTCTCAGATTCTTTGCAGGGAAATTACTCTCGAAATGGGAAGGACCATATGTTGTTGAGGAGGTGTATCATTCAGGAGCAATTAAAATTAGCTCTCTCCAAGGCAATGCCACACAAGTGGTGAATGGACAAAGACTCAAACATTATATCTCAGGTGATTCTTACAATGTAGATGTTGATGTTATTCGAGTGGAAACACCGGAGGCTTTCATCAAAGGTCAAATTGACGAGTCACTTGAGAACTCGACTTTGAATAGGTAACAGTACTGGTAATGAAAAGTTCGCAATTTACTTTCCGAACAATGTTTTCGCTGTTTTTAGAAAATATGAAAAATTACGAGATCGAAACGGAGTGGAGGAGACGCACGAGGGCGTGCCCCCATAGGCCGGCGCGGGCCCCAGCCAGGCCGCGCCACCCTATGAGCTGGCCGCCTCGTCGCCCCTTTCCGACTCTGGTTCGACCTGGTACTTTCCTTTTGTCGTGAAAATTTCTGCTATAGAATCCCCCGGACCCCTGGAGGTCCGTATATCGTTTTCTCGACGTGTTTTGTTTCGAGCTGTTTCTGCCAGGATTTGTTTTCAATCTAGGAGCACCATGGCCTCCAACAACAAGGGCAAGGAGATTTCGGAGGAAGAAGTGAAAAGGGTGTCATCAAAACAAGAGCAACAAGCCGTTGGGAGTAAGCAAATCTTGGTGGGATCTGTTGACACTCGACGTTCTTTTTCTCATAACTTGCAGGGACCCTTACCACCTGCTCTTAGCCTCGACTCTTTCCCCGTGTTGGAAGAAGCTCTACGGATTACCGATGAGTTTTGTGATCAATACCGGGCTCTAAGAAGAGAAGTGGAGATACTCCAGGAGGAGAATTACCGTCTCCGTAGAATGCTGGAATATTACTCGATGCCCATCACGAGGTTGCCACCGCCAACTTCAGATAACAATGAATCTCTTCGAGTTTTAGTGCAGAATTGCCAAACTGAGAAACTGAAGCTGAAGGAGATCTGTAAGAAGCGCGGGAGGGATTCATCACCACCATCGCCGAAGGAGTAATTCATCATCGATATTGGCATCCCCTTGGTTTGTTCCAAGCTTGGGGGAGTGCCGCGGTATCACATCATCACTACCTTTTACTTTTTACTGTCAAGTAGTGTCATATCATGAGTAGGGAAGTTATCATATAAGATGGGTTGCAGTGTGGAATTATCTCTCCTTTAGTTGATTGTCTATGTATCCCTTGGTGTGAGTTATCGTTATGGAATATTAATGAGAAGTCTTATCATTTACATGTTGCACATCTTATTTTAGTTTGCAATCCTTATTATATGATTGATCTTGTTATTAGTATTGGTATCACTTTGGGAGCATTGAATAAATCTATTTGGTTTTGGCAAACTTAGCATTGGTCAATAGCAACAACACTTTGAGGTTTAAGTAGAAAAGAGAAATACATGTAGATGTTTCATTATCTTTCTTTCTTGTTAGCTCATAGCTTATTATTCTGAAGTTAAAATTGTTTGTGCTTACAAGGAAGATGCATGATTGTTTCTGTCACATGTATATTTGTTTGTTTCCCTCGACTCTTATGCTTGCTAATTAACCTTGCTAGCCAAAGACCTGTACTGAGAGGGAATACTTCTCGTGCATCCAAACCTCAACCCAAACCTATGCCATTTGTGTCCACCATACCTACCTACTACATGGTATTTCCTGCCATTCCAAGTAAATACTTCGTGTGCTACCTTTAAATAATTCAAAATTTACTATCTCTTATTTGTGTCAATGTTTTATAGCTCATGAGGAAGTATGTGGTGTTTTATCTTTCAATCTTGTTGGGCAACTTTCACCAATGGACTAGTGGCTTCATCCGCTTATCCAATAACTTTGCAAAAAGAGCTGGCAATGGGATTCCCAGTCCCAAATTAATTAACCTAAATAGACACTCCTCCATGATATGTGATTGATGGACGGCACCCAAAGGATTCGGTTAGCCATGGCTTGTGTAAGCAAAGGTTGGGGGGAGTGTCATCATAATAAAAGTAAAATAAAAAGGCACTCCTTCATGGTATGAGATTGTTGGCAGGCACCCGAGGATTCGGTTAGCCATGGTTTGTGAAAGAAAGGTTGGAAGGAGTGCCACATAAAAATAAAATGGGAGCCGCTCTTTGAAGGTTTGTCTGGCAAGGGGGTCAGAGTACCCGCTACCAGTCGTAGACAACAACAAACACCTCTCAAAATGTTACTTTTACTCTCTTTATATGATTTGAAAACTGAAAAAGCTCTAGCACATGATTTAATCCCTGCTTCCCTCTGCGAAGGGCCTGTCTTTTACTTTATGTTGAGTCAGTAAACCTATTTCCCTCCATCTTAAGCAAGCATTTGAGTTGTTGTGATCAAACTATTATATTGTGATTTGCTTCATCATGTCTTTTATTCTTCCTTGTTTAGTACAAGTTTTATCTGAATGAATATAGCTTTGCAAGTTATCAATGATCATGAGGAAACTATTATGATTGAGTATGCAAGTTGTGCCATATAAACTTTAACATGAGAGCACTGCTCGATAAGATAAGTATAACCTGTTAATTGTTCTCTGACCAAGAACGAAGTTTGCCATCACCAACTATGATTTCTTATGCACCTTTATTTGTGATTACCTTATACTTGTCTCAAGTTGAATTATATGAGGAAGTTGTTTACTAGAATGTCTTGTGTGAATGAATATGATGCTTCTGGTCCGTATTTTATTTATCGACTCTTCACTCCATAAACATGTGGTCCTGTTTACCGAGTTCAGTTTCGCTTGGGGACAAGCGAAGTCTAAGCTTGGGGGGAGTTGATACGTCCAATTTGCATCACTATTTTATATCATAATTTGCTGTTATTCATTGATATATTTCATATTTGGAGGTGATACTTATGTTATTTCATCTATTTTGCATGATTCATGATTATTGGAGGATCGCGCACTGGAGTCAGGATTCTGCTGGAAAAAGCGCCGTCGGAATGCAATATTTCGGAAGATCAACAGTTGACGGAAATTATATGAAAAATCCTATTTTTCCAGATGACGAAGGGAGCCAGAAGTGGGAGCCGAGGGGACCCGAGGTGGGCCCACCTCATAGGCCGGCGCGGCCCAAGGCCTGGCCGCGCCGCCCTGTGAGGAGGGGGCGCACAGCCCCCTCTCGCCTCCTTTTCTTCGCGAACGTCTTCGTCCCGAAAACCTAAGCTCCAGGGGATAGGTCGCAAAGAGTCACAGCCGCCTCTGCGGGGCGGAGAACACCAGAGAGAAAAGAGCTCTCCGGCAGGCTGAGATCCGCCAGGGAAATTCCCTCCCGGAGGGGGAAATCGACGCCATCGTCACCGCCATCAAGTTGGACATCATCTCCATCACCATCATCCTCATCTTCATCATCATCACCGCCGTCTCCACCGCTGCACATCGTCACCGCTGTAGCAATTTGGGTTTGATCTTGATTGTTTGATAGGGGAAACTCTCCCGGTGTTGATTTCTACTAGTTATTGATGCTATTGAGTGAAACCGTTGAACCAAGGTTTATGTTCAGATTGTTATTCATCATCATATCACCTCTGATCATGTTCCATATGATGTCTCGTGAGTAGTTCGTTTAGTTCTTGAGGACATGGGTGAAGTCTAAATGTTAGTAGTGAAGTATGGTTGAGTAATATTCAATGTTATGATATTTAAGTTGTGGTGTTATTCTTCTAGTGGTGTCGTGTGAACGTCGACTACACGACACTTCACCTTTATGGGCCTAGGGGAATGCATCTTGTACTCGTTTGCCAATTGTGGGGTTGCCGGAGTGACAGAAACCTAAACCCCCGTTGGTATATCGTACAGGAGGGATAGCAGGATCTCAGAGTTTAAGGCTGTGGTTAGATTTATCTTAATTACTTTCTTGTAGTTGCGGATGCTTGCAAGGGGTATAATCACAAGTATGTATTAGTCCTAGGAAGGGCGGTACATTAGCATAGGTTCACCCACACAACACTTATCAAAACAATGAAGATTAATTAGCCATATGTAGCGAAAGCACTAGACTAAAATCCCGTGTGTCCTCGAGAACGTTTGGTCATTATAAGTAAACAAACCGGCTTGTCCTTTGTGCTAAAAAGGATTGGGCCACTCGCTGCAATTGTTACTCTCGCACTTTACTTACTCGTACCTTATTCATCTGTTACATCAAAACCCCCTGAATACTTTTCTGTGAGCATTTACAGTGAATCCTTCATCGAAACTGCTTGTCAACACCTTCTGCTCCTCGTTGGGATCGACATTCTTACTTATCGAAGATACTACGATACACCCCCTATACTTGTGGGTCATCAATTACCCCGCACGGTGCTTATTGCTATGTCACTATACCTTTCGGTTTGCGCAACACTGGTGCAACGTACCATCGCTGTATGCAAAAGTGTTTATTTGATCAAATTGGAAAAAATGTGCAACTCTACGTGGACGATGTCGTGATAAAAACTAAGGTAAAAGAGACCTTGATCGATGATCTGAGGCAAACGTTTGACAACTTGAGAAGGTTCCGGATGAAACTCAATCCGACAAAATGTACTTTCGGTGTTCCTGCCGGAAGACTGCTTGGCTTCCTGGTATCAAGCCGTGGTATAGAGGTTAATCCGATAAAAATCCGGGCCATCGAGAGAATGACTATACCGCAAGATCTCAAGGATGTGTAAAAATTTACCGGAAGCTTGGCGTCGCTAAGCCGGTTCATAAGCAGGTTGGGGGAAAAGGCTCTGCCACTCTATGCTCTGATGAAAAAATCCAATACCTTCGTCTGGACCCCTCAGGCAGACGCAGCATTTAAAGAGCTAAAAACAATGCTAGCCACTGCACCGGTGTTGGCTTCGCCTTTGGAAAGGGAACCCATGTTGTTGTACATCGCGACAACAAACCGGGTCGTGAGTGTAGTGGTTGTAGTGGAGAGAGAAGAGGAAGGAAAAGCTGTGCAGAGGCCGGTATACTACCTGAGCGAGGTGCTCTCCCTCTCAAAACAAAACTACCCTCACTTCCAGAAAATGACCTGCGGCGTGTTCATGGCCGCCACAAAGCTCAAGCACTAATTTGAAGAGCACCCCATGAAGGTGGTGAGTGAGGCACCCATTTCAGATATCATGTGCAACAAGGATGCTAGCGACAGGATTGCCAAATGGGCAATTCAGCTATCGCCGTACGTACCGGTATACGAGAGAAGAGATGCCACAAAATCGGAAGCCTTGGCTGATTTTCTGGTCGATTGGGCGGAAATGCAGTACAAACCGCCGGAACAAAAAATATAATACTGGAAGATGCACTTTGATGGATCCAAGCTCAAAGAGGGTCTGGGTGCCGGTGTAGTTCTCACTTTACCGAAGGGAGACCACCTCCGGTATGTTCTGCAAGTACACTTCAGGGCATCGAACAATGTCGCTGAATATGAGGCTCTAATCCATGGGCTCAAGGTCGCAAAAGAAATCGGTGCACACCTGATCATTTGCTACGGTGACTCGGATCTTGTGGTGCAGCAGTGTTCCGTAGATTGGGACGCGAAAGATGCCAACATGGCCTCATACCGGTTTCATGTACAAAAGATTGCCGAATTCTTCGAGGGGTGTGAGTTTCACCATGTGCCGCGGGCGGAAAATGAGGCCGCGGATACGCTCTCTAAGTTGGGCTCCTCCAGGCAAGAAATCCCTCCCGGAGTAGCTTTGGCTCACCTAAGGGCGCCATCGATCAAACCAAGCCCAGAGTCTGAATCAATCTTCGTACCGGAATCACACGTTGTACCAATGGACATTGATGAAGGAAACCCGGGGACTGTTCCGGTAAACCCGGGGACTGCGGGGTCTAAGCCTGAAGAAGCTATGCTGGTGGACAGTATGGAGGTAGACGTACCGGTGTTTTTGGTTCGGGAAGCACCAACCTGGGTTGAACCTATTAAGGAATTCCTGATCAACGGCACCCTGTCGGTTGACGAAACTGAGTCAAGAAGGATCCAGAGGAGGTCCAAAGCGTATACCATCATCAACGGTGAGGTGTACAAGAGAAGTGCTACCGGTGTCCTCCAAAGATGTGTGGAACCAGAAGAGGGAAAAGAGATGTTTGTGGAGATTCACCAAGGAGAATGCGGGCACCACGCTTCATCAAGGGCGCTGGTGGCAAAAGTGTTCTGGCATGGGTTCTACTGGCCCACGGCAATGGAAGATGCTGAGGATCTGGTACGGAAATGCAATGGGTGCCAGAGGTACGCCAAGCAAAACCATACCCCAGCATCCGGTCTGAAAACTATACTGATAACTTGGCCATTCCTTGTTTGGTGCCTAGAAATGGTTGGGCCATTCTAAACTGCAAGGGGAAGCATGACCCACATCCTAGTGATGGTGGATAAATTCACCAAGTGGCTCGAAGTGAAACCTATCGCAAAATGTGATGGGCATACGGCGGTAAAATTCTTGAAGGGTGTTATCTTGCGTTATGAATACCCGCATAGTATCATCACTGATAATGGGACAAACTTTGCTCAGGGAGAGTTTAAACGGTTCTGTGAGGATAACAACATCCGGTTGGATTTGTGTTCAGTGGCACACCCGCAAGGCAACGATCAAGTGGAAAGAACCAATGCTTTGGTGCTTTCCGGTATCAAACCGAGGCTCATTGAACCGCTTGAAAAGACACCGGGATGTTGGCTCGATGAGCTACCATCAGTGTTGTGGAGCATAAGAACAACACCGAACCGGTCTACTGGATACACTCCATTCTTCATGGTTTATGGTGCGGAAGCCGTGATACCAACCGACATTATCCACGATTCACCAAGGGTCCATATCTATACCGAAGAAGAGGTAAAAGAAGCCCGAGAAAATGATGTGGACTTGCTCGAGGAAGCAAGAGAACTGGCTCTGGCAAGAACAACCATATACCAACAGAACCTCAGGCGCTATCATAGCCGGAAGGTTAATCCGAGAGTGTTCCGGGAAGGGGACCTGGTGCTACGCTTAGTGCAGCGCACTGAGGGGCGCCACAAACTCTCACCTCCGTGAGAAGGACCTTTCATCGTGAGCAAGGCTCTACACAATGATGCCTACTACTTGATCGATGCACAGGAATCAAAGAAGGGAAAGGCGGATAGGTCAGGAGAGAAGACCAAGCGCCCATGGAACATAGCTTTGATGCGTCCTTTCTATTCCTGAAGATGTGCTGTAAGGAGTTCCTTTTTGTACTTTATTTGCTATGAATAAAAGATGCCGGCACCTCGAATGAATCTCGGGGACTGCCTCTACCGGAATTGCATGCAATGTGTTTATTTTTTCAGTATACCAGTTTGATTGTTGGACGTTTTCTTTTTCCGGTTTAGTAATGTGCTAAACCTACCGGAGTCTTCGACTTTGCTGCTGTCCGAAACCCGGCTTCATGGCAAGCAAGATAAACCAGAAGGACCCAAGCACGCGTGAAACATGCAAAAAGAGGTTGAGAACAAACAATTCGACGAAAGCTTGACTAACCCCGGTTATACCGGTTTTTTGTGAATTTTTTTGAATTATTTCTAAGTTCAAGAAAGTGCTTACTTGGCAAAAGAACTTTGTGACTCATACGCCAAAAAACCCAGAGAGGTAGGCAGAGCCAAAGCAAAAGAACCAAGTGTGCACAAGATTGGATGCGGAAACAATTCCGGAATCTTCACTGTGCAGGATCAAAGCAAACAATAAGGGCAAGTTGCTAAGGTAGCATACCAACATAAATTAATAAGTTACCGGTATATCATATAAGATACCGGCATAATAAAGTGTAGCACAACCAAAAGGACTTCAAAGTATTAGCTTACACCAAACACCCTGGCGTACCAGGGTAGAGTTTAACGGGCATTGTTTTAGACCGACAGGTGTGGCAAACAGATAAGAGGAATATTCAGGCAACAGGAGGCTGGGGGCCAGCATCAGGCACTTCTGAAGCTTGCTCTAGAGGGGCATCGCCTTCTTCAGCATCTTCATCCTCATCATCGCTGGCACCTTCTCCTTCCTCGTCGTCGGTGACTTTGTCCCTGACGTCGGCGGGAGGGGGGATGAAGGTGCTGGTGCTGGCGAATTGAGCGACCTGGTACACGCGGTCCTGGCGCTTGGCGATTAAGGCAGGATCTGTGTTGGTTGGAGCCCTGCCGCGCAAGCTGTGGAGGGCGTCGAGGTCCAGTTCCTCGTACCAGGAGCAGGCAACGCTAGCGCTGCGTCGGCTCCGGTATGGGCCGATGAGCATTTCCACTCGCGGAACCTTCCGCCAGCGTCTTTCAAACGATCGGAGAGGAGCGTCAGATTCGCCGGTACCGCTTCCCCGGGCCACGGGACCCTGAAGATTTTCATGGCCACATCCGGCAGATCGACCAGATCCCGGTCCACAGCCCTCATGTGGGAAATCCGAGCGGCCAACGCAACAAGATGGTCGTAGGCATTCCAGGGGCATCTGGGTTGCTCACAGCGTGTTCATCCCTAAGCTCTGTCACCCTCTTGTGTGCATGTGGCTGGGAATCCGGGAAAAGCTCTGAAAGGAAAAAAGGAACCGGTATAAGGACATATTGCCGGAAGGTATAAGCTTATAAGCAAAAAAGAAAAGAAAAGAGACTTACTGAAAGCCAGCTCGTCGGCATGAATGACCAACCGGTCAAACTCAACCTGGTCCGATGTGAGCAGGGCGTTCCGGTCCCGCGCCTCCTTCAGCAGCCGCGACTCCTCCTCCAGCTCCTTCCGCAGCTGCGCACTGGCGTCGGAGAAGTCCTTCAACGACTCATCCAGCTTGGCCTCGGCGGCAGCCTGGGCGTCCTTGAGCTCCCGTGCATGCCGGAGTTTAGCTTGCACGAGCTTGTCCTTCAGCCCAGCAGAGATGTTCTCCTGAGCGTCCAAGGCCTTACGGTGCTCCAGGGCGAGCTGCTCCTATTCAGCTGTAATCCGAAAAAACAAACGATTGACAAAAAGAAACCGGTAGAGTCAAAAGAGGCAAGACAAACGAGCAAGAAAGTTGTACTTTTGAGCGCAGAAAGCTGGGCGGAGAGGTCCTCGGAAGAGGCTTCCGGAAGTGCAGCTGTGTAAAGAGCTTATGAATATAGATTGAGAGAGTCAACCGGTACAAAAGGAGCCGGAGGCAGAAAAACTAACCTTGGCACTTGTTGTGGGCCTCGGATAGGAACCAGTGCTGCCACAGAAGCTCCTCGAAGAGTTGCTTCCGGGTGTCCAGGGTGCCCTATTCAAGTTAAAGATTCCGGTAAGGCGATGCCGGTATTCGAACAAGTTTCGCGCTAAGAACTGCGTGCACAACCCGAAACTCGGGGACTGGCTATGCCGGCTTTTTGTTTCGAACAAGTTTCGCGCTAAGAACTGCGTGCTCAACCCGAAACTCGGGGACTGGCTATGTGGCTTTTTGTTTCGAACAAGTTTCGCGCTAAGAGCTGCGTGCTCAACCCGAAACTCGGTGACTGGCTATGCGGGCTTTTTGTTTCAAACAAGTTTCGTGCTAAGGACTGCGTGCTCAACCCGAAACTCGAGGACTGGCTATGCCGGTTTTATGGTTCTAGAAAGTTTTGCGCTAAGAACTGCGTACTCAAACCGAAACTCGGGGACTGGGAGGATATATCTATAAGCTGGGAGATTGAAAACCATCATGAATTTAAAGAACTTTGAGGTTCAAGTATGGAACTTACCACCACGTTGCCGCTGGCATCATGCCACGCTGTTTCAAACTCCTTGACGGCACACTTGAGCCGGCTAAGGTGTTGCGCCGTGCTCCGCGGGCTGGAAGGGTTGACAACCGGAAGCTTATCCTTGCCCAGGCCGCGGGTAACCGGAGACAAGTCCGCAAGGTTCCACTTCTCTGCGTACTCTAGCAACGGGCCCAAGTTGACCTTGCCGCGGTTGAGCTCAGTGATCCGGACCAGCTTAGCTGAGGCCATCTCGCTTGCCACAACGACAACGCGACCAGCGTGCAGCACTAGTGTCTGCGAACCGGAAGGAGGCGAGGTCGCCGCTGTGACCATTGCAGCTAGTTGCTGAGCGGTAAGGTTGGCGCCTTCCGGGCGAGCTGGCTTGGCGGCGGTAGGTTCGCCGGATGGAGGTGCCGGAGGAGATGGCGATGCGTCCATTGATGGCGCAGGAGCTTCCGGCGTTTCCTTAGCCGGTGGGCTTGCCGGCGCGGAAGTCTCCGGCACGGTCTTAGCGGGAGAGGCGGTGGCCTTCTTCTTCTTCTTCTTTGGAGTGAGGGGAACCGGAGGTTCCGCCCGCTCCGCTTCGTTACCGGCGCCGGTGTTGCTAGCGCCAGTGTCTTCAAAATATGGAGGGGAAGAGAAATCCTCCTCCGTGTGGGGGTTTGGCGGTTCAGGGGCCGCGTGCCCCAAACTTGTGTTGCCTCCTAGAGAGGAGGCTGGAGATTTGCCGGCACCAGAAGGTACCGGGCTTTCCTGAGGAGGAGGAGAGGTCCTGGCGGCGTCCTCAGGGGCTTCTAGCCTCATGCCCGGTGCGCTCCTGGTGAGGCTTAGAGCAGGCCTGAGAAAGAAAAAGAAAAAGAACGTTAGAAGAAGCAATGGTACAAGGAAAATCACAAGAAAAAGACAAAAAGAAAGAAGAACCGGAAGCTTACCCGGTAGCGACCGGCATCTTATGCCGGTACCGCTTCCTGCTATAGGGCTTGCCGCCGTCACCCTTCTTGGAGCGCTTGGTGGGGGGAGCTTCGTTGGAGCCGGTCTCAGGGGCCGGAGCCTTATTCTTGCGCCCCCGGGAGGCCAAGTTGTCCAGGAACTCCTGGCCAACCTCGGCTTGCAGGGGAACCGCGCGCTCTACAACCTGGGGGTTTGTGCTGGCTGAGCAGGGATCTACAGAGAAACAGTTTATAAGGAAACGGGTGAACAAAGTACCTCAAGGATAGCGACATCGTCGTCAGAACCGGAATCGTCTGCCGGATGAGGAGTTGAGAAGTTACCGGAGAGCTTGGTGTGCGTCGGGCCCATCTTATGCTTTCCCTTCAAATAGGGATCCTGGTCGCAGTCGTCCTGGAATCGCCGGTTGGGGGCGTATGAGGCTCGCTCCTCCTGGCGGATCCGACGGAAGTTCTGCGACACAAAAGAAACAAATCAGTATGAAAAAGAAACAAGTCACAGGTACTCCGGTACACAATCTTCCGGAGATCCCGAGATCTTACTTGGCGCGGAGGAGAGTTGTTGTGGCTATAAGGAGCCAACCCATATTTTCCGCTCGGCCTCAAAGTGTTCTAGCAAATCTGCTTGGTCTTAAAGACCAAGTCAGAGGCACTCAGCTGGTGAGTGGTTATCCGGGTCGGGTCCTTCCG
The DNA here is from genome assembly GCF_019359855.2 of Lolium perenne. Classification (NCBI taxonomy): domain Eukaryota; kingdom Viridiplantae; phylum Streptophyta; class Magnoliopsida; order Poales; family Poaceae; genus Lolium; species Lolium perenne. Next base: position 317,483,560 of record NC_067247.2, read on the forward strand.
GCCTGACATCTGGCAAATCTTGTGGGTGCGCCGCTGAAGGGGCAACACCCGATGCAAGAGGAAGGCCATGACCAGATCGTCTGCGAAGAGGTTTGTCTCCTACTTGTTCTTCTCGACGAAAAGGCCAACCCGGATGGACTCCTTGTCATCCTTAGGATGGTGGAGCCAGTTCTTCATGCTGGGTGGCCCGGGAACATATTCCGGAAGATTGATGAAGTCTTCCGGGCCACCGTTCCAGACATAGAAGAAGGACTTCTGCCAGGTCTTGACAGACTCCAATCCGGAGAGTTTGTAGAAGGAGCTCCCTTGGCGGGGTGAGAGAATGCAGCCCCAGCACCGGACAAACGGTTTGGGGTGCGGAAGCTTCGTGTCCTGGATGGAGTTCTTCCGCAGATAGTAGAAAAAAGAAAAAATATCTACGGAGGGGGTCATACCGACGTATCCCTCCATGAAAGTGGCGAAGGAAGAAAGATAAAAAATGGAATTTCCCGGAAGGTGATGGGACTAGAGTTAATAGAAATCGAGAAAGCGCCGGAAGAAATCCGACGCCGGAAGGCCTAATCCTCGCTCAAAATGAGCGGAAAAGACAACGTATTCACCCGGCTGAGGCTCGGGCTGGCGCTCCTTGCCGGGGACGCGGCACCAGACCTCTTCCGGTATTCTCCGGGAGCGGTAGAGCCAGTTGATCTCCGCCTGGGTCACGTCAGAACCCATCCAGGCTCCGCACGTATATGAGTCAAGATCGACGGCGGAAGATTGGGCAGCAGCGCCTTGGTTTGAACTCCGGCTTCTTTTCCTGAGTTATCGGTAGCCTGAGCAGAGCTACCGGTATCATCCTCAGTCTAGGCGAGCTCCGCCTCGAGCCCGTCGGAAGCTTGGTCAGCCGGGATTTCCTCCCCGGAAGAAGTGGTGGGTGATACGTCCAAAACGTATCTACTTTCCCGAACACTTTTGCTATTGTTTTGCCTCTAATTTGTGTATTTTGGATACAACTAACACGGACTAACGCTGTTTTCAGCAGAACTGCCCTGGTGTCTCGTTTTTGTGCAGAAACTCAACTTTCAGGAAAATCCCCGGGATTAATGTCGAAGGGCCTATTTTCCCAGAAAACTCACGGAGCCAGAAGACCAGAAGGAGGGGGGCCACGAGGCGCCAACCCCATAAGGCGACGCGGTGGGCCCCTGGGCCGCGCCGCCCTATGGTGGCGACGCCTCGGGCGGCCCCAGGTGCTACCCTCAGGACTACTTAAGGTCTTCGACCTAAAAACGCACGGGGGTTAGACGAAATCGCCATAAGCCATCCAGAACTCCGCCGCCATCGCGAAACTCCGTCTCGGGACCAGAAACTCCGTTCTGGCACCCTGCCGGGACGGGGAATTGGAGGAGATCATCGCCATCATCACCACCGACGCCTCTCCATCGACCAGCCATGTTTCCCCATCCATGTGTGAGTAATTCCCCCGCTGTAGGCTGAAGGGGATGGTAGGGATTGGATGAGATTGGTCATGTAATAGCATAAGATTGTTAGGGCATAGTGCCTAGTGTCCGTAGATGGTACTTTTATGATATTGTTGCAACTTGTTATGCTTAATGCTTGTCACTAGGGCCCGAGTGCCATGATCTCAGATCCAAACATGTTATTGTTTCATGATGATATTCATTGTTTTATGATCTTACCTGCAAGTTGTATACACATGTCGCTGTCCGGAACCCGAGGCCCCAAAGTGACAGAAATTGGGACAACTGGAGGGGAAGGCTGTGATGTGAGGATCACATGTGTTCACGGAGTGTTAATGCTTTGCTCCGGTGCTCTATTAAAAGGAGTACCTTAATTTCCAGCAGATTCCCTAGAGGCACGGCTGCCACCGGCTGGTAGGACAAAAGATGTTGTGCAAGTTTCTCATTGCGAGCATGTACGACTAAATATGGAACACATGCCTATGGATTGTTTAGTACTTGGATACTGTTTTATTACTATCTGCAAATGCCCTACTTTGATTGTTACATGAGTTTCTCTCATCCATGCAACGCCCGTTCATCCATCCCTGTGCCTATAGTATTTTAATCCTGCTGTTTACTATAATCACTACTGCTGTCTTTGTTACACTGCTGCTGATATTTCACTACTGCTACTACTATAAAACTGTTACTACTGATAAACTCTTGCGAGCAAGTCTGTTTCCAGGTGCAGCTGAATTGACAACTCCGCTGTTAAGGCTTACAAATATTCTTTGGCTCCCCTTGTGTCGAATCAATAAATTGGGTTTTACTTCCCTCGAAGACTGTTGCGATCCCCTATACTTGTGGGTCATCAAGACTATTTTCTGGCGCCGTTGTCGGGGAGCATAGCTTTATTTGGAAGTTCACTTGGATTGATATTGTTCGCTGCAAATTCTCCATCATGGGTAAATCTCGCGATCCTAAAGTTGCCATATTACCATCCACTACAAGAAAAGTTACAACTCTGAGTACCTCCGCTGCTCTTGATTCACCATCTGTGATAAGTCAACTTGTTTCACCACCACAAGCTGCACATGCTGGTACTTCTGCTGAATCTGAAAATTCTTATAATTTTTATGATGCTTCTGCTGTGCTTGATGATAGTGGTTCATTGTGATCTTTTCTAGATGCTACAATTGCTAGGTCTAGACAAATTGAAAATGCTGAAACTCCTAATGAAAATACTGCTACACCTGTTACTTCACCTGAGTTTGAATACTCTAGTGATGATCCTGATGAAGATGATGTGGAACTTGATGATGATTTTATTGTTAAATGCAAATCTACTACTGACGCAAGTAAAACTAAAAAGCTTCTTGCACAACATACTGTTAGATATAAACTGTCTCCTGATCCTAAATTTGCCACATCTCCTATAAACATTAAGGATAAGGATTATGATTTTTCTCTTGATTTATCTCATATAGCTATTGTTAAGAAAACACCCTTTTGTGGTACTGAAAAAGAAAGTGTTGTAGAACACATGAATGAACTTTCTACTTTGAGTAGCTTGTTTTCTGATGATATCAAGAAGCGTACTTATTTTGTTGCTAAATTTTTTTCCTTTCTCATTAAAGGATGATGCCAAAACTTGGTATAATAGTTTACCTCCTGCTTCTATTGATAGTCCAAGTTGTTTGCTTGATTATTTCTTTCGGAAATACTTTCCTGCTAGTGCTCAACATATTGCTTTGCAGAAAATTTATAGTTTTGACCAGGAAGATGGAGAGAAATTGCCTGAAGCTTGGGCAAGATTTTGTTATCTTATTAGAGCTCGACCTGGACATGATTTAGAAAAGCATGATTTACTTGATATATTTTATAGTGGACTAACCATTGAGTCTAGGGCATATTTGGATAGTTGTGCTGGTTGTGTTTTCAGGAAAAGAACTCCATACGAAGCTGAAGAATTATTGGCTAAAATAGGCCGGAATCATGATGATTGGACTACACCTGAACCAGCCCCGACACCGATATTGAAGAAGAGGGGTTTGATTAAATTAAATGATGAAGATATGAGGGAAGCCAAGAAATCTCTTAAGGAGAAAGGTATTAAATCTGAAGATGTGAAGAATTTACCTCCCATAGAAGATTTATGCAAGATAATTCTCCCTTCATCCATGATTGAGGTAAATTCTCTTCAACGCTTTACTAGGGAAGATATTCCGTATTCAAAACCTCCTGCTCAATGCTTAGATGAGTTTGATAATTATACTGTTAAGCAAGAAAATTTTAATATGAGAGTAGAGAATCATTTAATGGAAAATTCTCAAGCTATTAGCAATTTGCATGATATTGTGGAGAGAACCTCCAATGATGTTAAGATGCTTGTTAAACATTTTCATATGATTCAAACTCAAATTGATCAAATCACTAAAGTGCAAAATGACTTATTAAAAAATAGTTCTAAAGAAAAACATGCTTATGAAGTAACAACTAGAGGCGGTGTTTCTACTCAGGATCCTCTATATCCTGAAGGGCATCCCAGAAGAGTTGAACAAGATTCTCAATGAACTGACACTAGTGCTCCTTCTAAGAAAAAGAAAAAGAAACATAAAAATGTTGTAGAATCCTCTGAGCCTGTTAATGATCCTAATAGTATTTCTATTTCTGATGCTGAAACTGAAAGTGGTAATGAACATGATAATGATAATGGTAAGAATGATGCTTCTGGTAAAGAAGAGGTTGAAGATGAACCTGAAAAGCATGCTAAAAATAAAAAGTATACTAAAGAAGATTTTATTGCTAAGAAACATGGTAATGGAAGAGAACCTTGGGTTCAAAAGCAAATGCCTTTTCCTGCTAAGAAACTAAAATCAAAGGAAGAAGAACACTATAATAAATTCTGTGATTGGATGAAACCTTCATTCTTGCAAATCCCCTTGACTGATGCTATTAAATTGCCTCCTTATTCAAAGTATATGAAAGATATTGTCTCTAACAAAAGGAAAATTCCTAATGAGGAGATTTCCACTATGCTTGCTAATTACTCTTTCAATAATGGCAAAGTTCCAAAGAAATTGGGCGACCCAGGTATACCGACTATTCCTTGTTCTATTAAGAATAATTATGTTAGAACTGCTCTATGTGATTTGGGAGCAGGTGTTAGTGTTATGCCTTTTTCTCTTTACAAGAGACTTTATTTAGATAAGTTGATACCAACTGATATATCTTTGCAAATGGCTGATAAATCTACTGCTATTCCTGTTGGTATATGTGAGGATGTTCCTGTTCAAGTTACTAATAACTGCTTGATATTAACTGATTTTGTTGTGTTGGAAATGCCTGAAGATGATAATATGTCTATTATTCTTGGGAGACCTTTTCTTAAAACCGCAGGGGCTGTTATTGATTGCAATAAAGGAAAGGTGACTTTCAATGTCGATGACAAGGAGCATACCGTTTATTTTCCCAAGAGGATTGATAAAGTATGTGGAGTTAACACAATTTTTAATGTGAGAACTATCAAAATGGGAGTTATTGATTGTCCTATATATGAGCCTCAAGAGGGATATCAAAATATTATGATTGGATCCATATCAATACAATACAAGGTAACATGATTGATTTGAGGTTTATTTCTTCATATGTTATGTAAAATATATTTGGTGGCAAGACTTGATCAACCTTGTTAACAAATACATTTTATATGCATAGAGGAACTAAACAACATTTCTTTCTTCCTCCACACTTGTTTACTTTCTGTAGCACTACTTGTTTTGCAAGATGCTTTAGTTTTCATGTGAGCATCATTAAAATCTTCCGCGCCTAGCTGAAAGGCGTTAAAGAAAAGCGCTTATGGGAGACAACTCATTATTTTATTACAACAATTTTTATATTTTAGTTAAGGTGCTTGTTACCACTATAGCAATACCTTTGTATCTTTACTTTATTGCATTATTGTGCCAAGTAAAGTCTCTAATAGAAAGTTGATGCTAGATTTGGATTTCTGCGCAGAAACAGATTTTTAGCTGTCACGAATTTGAGTTTTTCTCTCTTTAGGAAAATCTAATTTTTTTGTAAAAATTCACGCATGATCCTCAGATATTTACACAACTTTCATTAGTTTTGAGTTTTCTGATTTGAGCAACGGAAGTACCTCGAAAAAATTCGTTTTTACTGGCTGTTCTGTTTTGACAGATTCTGTCTCTGTTTTTTTGCATTGTCTCTTGTGGATTTTAATTAAGGCTTTCTAGACGTGAAGAGCTGTAGCTAATGTTTTATTGAGTTCTTGCAATGTGTCACTACAGGACTAAAGTGGATTAAAGTTTTTTGAGTACTAACCCCTCTAATGAAGTTTATGATAAGTTTGGTGTGGCAGAAGTTTTCAAGGGTCAAGAGAGAAGGGTGATATAATGTGATCAAGAAGAGTGAAGAGCCTAAGCTTGGGGGGAGGTATACCGGCATCACTCATTCATTGCATATTCTAATTGCTGGATACTTGTATATACTTGTTTAGCTTCTTAAAGTGGTTTTCTAATAAGAGGGAGATGATATTTGGGGAAGTGCTGATTGAAAACAGATTCTGGACTAATACCAAAAACATTCTCAAAAACAGCCAGTACATTATTTTGCGAAGCCAATTTTTGTGCATGTTCCCCAGGTTATTAGCTAACTTTCATTAGTTGAACACTTTTCGAGCTGAGCAGCGGAAGATTTTCTTAAAAATCGATTACTGTACTGCTATCAAGTTTGACGAATTTCTGCTGTTTGTGTTTATGCAACTCTTTTAGTTTTCATTTTCTTGTTTTTGCTTTGTTTCTGTCCTAAAACACAAAAAGACCAAAAATATTTCTGTTGTTTCTCTTTACCATTTGTTTATTTCGGTTTCTTGCTTTTATTTTGCTTTATTTGCTATCGTTGGTTTGCTATAAGGAAATCCAAAAAGATTTTGCTTTGTATGCTCGTTTCCTTTTGTTCTTGTTTCTAATTCGAAAACACCAAAAATATTTGTTGTTCTTCTTTGGTTTTGTAAAGTTCATTATGGAGTTCAATGGTCTTCGGTGGCTGGAGCTTGGTTTTCATCCCATATTATTCAAGCTACAAAAGTGAAAGGCAATAATGACGATCTACGACAATTCGACTGTGGTGAGAGGCTGGTATGAACTCTATTTGTTTTCATTTTTGTACATATACTCATCCATGTGAGCATGCTTAGTTGGTTCATGTGAGGTATGTGTCATTTAAGGAAGTCGAGTGGTTCATGATCTCTCATGTTTAGCTCCAGCTTATTAATATGAGTAGCATGTCATAGATATTTGCTTTCATTGTTTTATTCATAAATAGATATGACATTGTGGTATCCTCCTCTGAATAATTCACTTGAATCGACTTGGCACATGCCTCAAGAAGACCTTAGTAGTTTTCGCATACTCTAACTTTAGCTTTGATTTTCTTTTAATAGTAACAAGGCTTTTCCAAAGAAGCAGCATCGCGTGGGCCAGTTCTGCAATCATATCACTCCTCGCTTCAGCCAAGCAAACCCTGTAGAAGCATCTCATATCGATTTTAAGGCATGGAGCATGCGATAGATTGTACACAAGAGGCGGGTAAAGGCCGTTCTTTGTTACTCGAAAGCCTTTGTTTGGATCCCCTACAGGACTGTCATGAGCCCCTACAAGGAGTCAAAATAAAGCCGAAACCAGATACAGGAAGTGTTGACCCGGATCAATTGAGTGCGAGCCCTTTTATCTTGAGCTGATTCTCCTTATTTTAGAGCTGTGGCGAAGGTAAATTGAGCTCTGGCCTGTGGGGAAGGAAAAGGCTCTGATGAAGCTCCAGGGATTACAGGAAGGTTTAGGCCTTGTGAGCAGCTCCAAACGGTCAGAAAAGAAGATGGTCCCGCCCTTACTTCGGCTTGAGGAGTCGTTTTCTCGCTATCTTCTTCGTCTGGATTAGCCAGCCTAGCCTAGTAGGTTGTTTGAGTTTCAGGAAAGGCAGAGGTGCTTTCTAAAACTGCCGTTACCGCTATGTTCTCAGTCCAAGATCAAATCCCTATCTATGGTTGGGGGAGCTCGGTATGCCAACGCTTGCCCCTGTGTTAATGGATCAAATCCAGCAATCATGTTTTTCTTCCATTCCTGAGTTCCTCTTGTATCGGTTCAAGCGAACCCACCAGACTTATTTAAGTGGATGGATGCCAGTAAGGGCTGGCTCTCCTCTTCAGGGCCAACGATAGAAGGCAGCGTAAAGAAAGGTAGGGTGCCGTAACTTCTACCCCCGATTCGTTCTTTACCGTTTTTTTTTCTATATCCAAAGAGACTCGATTTCGGATGAGACAAATAGAAACAGATCCAAGAAAAAGGCACTACTACTGTAGACTTCATCAACATATGTTTCCTGCTTTCGTACTGCTCCAGGTGACAGTGCGGGTGTGGGAAGCATAGTTCTAGTTAGCTGGTTTAGCTTCTGCTGAGCCTTCTAGTCTTATCTTCTTGTCCCAAAATCAATGAAATCAAAGAAAGGAATAGGAATCCTATGAGTTTTTGGATAGGTGTGATCACTTTTGTTTATAAGCAGAGGTTTACTACGTGCTATTAACTTAAGCTTCCGCTTACTGAGGATTTACTTGCTTAGCTTGCAGCTTCCCTTCCCTGCACCCTTAGATGAAATGAGTTGTAGCCTCGGAGGAAGCTGGAAGCATAGATAGGATTTAGGGCGTTGGGTCCTTCCAGAAAGCTGAAGTATTAACTGCCATAGAAGAGTTCTTTAAGGGGCCTCTCTCTATCCTTGGCTTATTCAATAGAGCTTTCCTTCTTTTCATTATTCGATACTGCTGTGAGATACTACGAGAGCTCGTAGGCAATATGAGATAGAGCTGACTAAGAGAAAGAAGTAAGCGGATCTTGCAGCTGTTTTCATTCCTTTATTTAGGTCTTGAACCGTAGAAGCACATGACTGAACAAAGTCAATTAAGCCTCGATGATTTACTTTACCTCAGATTTCGTGTATCACTTTTATGCCTCCGTTAATTTATTTTGCCGCAAGCATGATTATGACAGTTACTACTCTCCTGATTGTCGCTTCCTAGTCTATTGCTAGCCTTCACTTTTACTGAGCGGGAACGCTGCTCGTGCTTCCAAACCCCTGAAAACCAAGTTATTCCAAAGTGTCCGCCATAAATACCTATGCATGGCATTTCAAACCATTCCAACTAAATTCTCATGCGCTACCTTTAAACCTTCAAAATGCTTCTCAATTTGTGTCGATGTTTAATAGCTCATGAGGAAGTATGTGGTGTTTATCTTTCAACCTTGTCATTTACTCCTGACATACTTTCATAATGGACTAGTGGCACATCCGCTTATCCAATAATTTTGCAAAAAGAGCTGGCAACGGGGTTCCCAGCCCCAATTAATTAACTTTCATTAATAATTCTCTTCACATGTTTTGCCCTAATTCATCAGTAAGCAACTTAATTTGCAAATAGACACTCCTCCATGTTATGAGAATGTTGGAAGGCACCCGAGGATTCGGTTAGCCATGGCTTGTGTAAGCAAAGGTTGGGGGGAGTGTCACCCATAATAAAACTAAAATGCGTGTGTAAACAAAAGAGAAGAGGGATGATTTACCTTGCTGGTAAAGATAACGTCCTTCATGGGAGCCGCTCTTGAAATTCTGGTTGATGAGGTAGTTGGAGTACCCATTACCATTCGTTGACAAAAACAAACACCTCTCAAAATAATTTTACTCCTGATTTAAAAATCAAAAGCTCTAGCGCATGTTAATCCCCGCTTCCCTCTACGAAGGGTCAATCTTTTACTTTTATGTTGAGTCACCATCCTTTCTTTGAGCACTTTCTTGAGAGCACAACTGTCATTCTTAGTATAATATGCTTGTCCCAAAATGTGATTAACTGTGGTATAACTTTGATGCTTTTATCTTTGACAATCTCTACTTCTAGTCTTTCCATGAACTTCAAAGGTTCCCGAGCATTTATGTTTTGCTGTACAAATACGGGCAAGCGAGATACCACTTTATCATATCCTTTTAAGAACATTGCAATCCTGTTGATAGACATGATTCATGATGCTTATTATTAATTTGTTGGTACCTTTTCCATGATTGACATAGCTATTAGATGATTTTATTTGCATGTATCTTATTAGGAATTGCCTAAGTACTTGTCCATATCATGAGAATATTTACATCATATGAACAAATGTGTTTGTGAAAGTTCTTTTATCGCACTCAGTTGTTAACTGAATTGCTTGAGGACAAGTAATAAGCTAAGCTTGGGGGGAGTTGATATGTCCAAAACGTATCTACTTTCCCGAACACTTTTGCTATTGTTTTGCCTCTAATTTGTGTATTTTGGATACAACTAACACGGACTAACGCTGTTTTCAGCAGAATTGCCCTGGTGTCTCGTTTTTGTGCAGAAACTCAACTTTTAGGAAAATCCCCGGGATTAATGTCGAAGGGCCTATTTTCCCAGAAAACTCACGGAGCCAGAAGACCAGAAGGAGGGGGGCCACGAGGCGCCAACCCCATAACGCAGCGCGGTGGGCCCCTGGGCCACGCCGCCCTATGGTGGCGACGCCTCGGGCGGCCCCAGGTGCTCCCCTCTGGACTACTTAAGGTCTTCGACCTAAAAACGCACGAGGGTTAGACGAAATCGCCAGAAGCCATCCAGAACTCCGCCGCCATCGCGAAACTCCGTCTCGGGACCAGAAACTCCGTTCTGGCACCCTGCCGGGACGGGGAATTGGAGGAGATCATCGCCATCATCACCACCGACGCCTCTCCATCGACCAGCCATGTTTCCCCCATCCATGTGTGAGTAATTCCCCCACTGTAGGCTGAAGGGGATGGTAGGGATTGGATGAGATTGGTCATGTAATAGCATAAGATTGTTAGGGCATAGTGCCTAGTGTCCGTAGATGGTACTTTTATGATATTGTTGCAACTTGTTATGCTTAATGCTTGTCACTAGGGCCCGAGTGCCACGATCTCAGATCTAAACATGTTATTGTTTCATGATGATATTCATTGTTTTATGATCTTACCTGCAAGTTGTATACACATGTCGCTGTCCGGAACCCGAGGCCCCAAAGTGACAGAAATTGGGACAACCGTAGGGGAAGGCAGTGATGTGAGGATCACATGTGTTCACAGAGTGTTAATGCTTTGCTCCAGTGCTCTATTAAAAGGAGTACCTTAATTTCCAGTAGATTCCCTAGAGGCCCGACTGCCACCGGCTGGTAGGACAAAAGATGTTGTGCAAGTTTCTCATTGCGAGCATGTACGACTAAATATGGAACACATGCCTATGGATTGTTTAGTACTTGGATACTGTTTTATTACTATCTGCAAATGCCCTACTTTGATTGTTACATGAGTTTCTCTCATCCATGCAACGCCCGTTCATCCATCCCTGTGCCTACAGTATTTTAATCCTGATGTTTACTATAATCACTACTGCTGTCTTTGTTACACTGCTGCTGATATTTCACTACTGCTACTGCTATAAAACTGTTACTACTGATAAACTCTTGCGAGCAAGTCTGTTTCCAGGTGCAGCTGAATTGACAACTCCACTGTTAAGGCTTACAAGATTCTTTGGCTCCCCTTGTGTCGAATCAATAAATTGGGTTAACTTCCCTCGAAGACTGTTGCGATCCCCTATACTTGTGGGTCATCAGTGGGGGTCTCGGTGTGGTGACTGCTAGCGGGAGATTCCGATACATACTCTTCGGAAGACATATTTTCCTAAAGATCAAAGATCTACCCACAAACTAATTTCCCCAAACCTAGCCTCTCACGAAGATCTACGAGTAAGAGAAAAAGCAAAAGAAAAGAGGAAGTAAATACACTACCGACCCGAGTGCAATATGGTAAAGGTAGAAGAGTGCTGCGTCCGTGGAACTAACCTGAGGGCGGCGGCGAACGATGAAGGCGATGGTCCGCCAGAGCTCAGCGGGCTAGCGGCAAAGGGTGATGGACGGAGAAGGAGAAGAAAGGGTTGCCGTACGAAGCTCTCAGCGGAGGAGGCGAAGAGGTTTCGATGAATCTCTGCGGAGCTTCTTCGGAGGTTCGTCGGAGAGCGAAGCCTTGGCGGCGAGCGGCGACGAGAGGAGCGCTAACGGCAAGGGCTCTGTATGCTCAGGGAGTTGGGAATGCGAGGAAGAAGATGAAGAGGAACCGCCGCGCCCTTAAATAGAGAATGAGTTCGTGGGGTTGCAACCGCTAGGCCCGCGACGCTTCGCCTCTTGGGCTGCCACGTGGCGCAGAGCTACACGCGCAAGAAATAAGATGCCACATGGAGGCCACACGGATCCGGAACGGCGGCAAGGATCCGGTATGGCACATTAAATGCGAGCGCAGAAGTCGAAGGGAAGTGACCCCTGACACTGGCGCGTCAGAAACAGTGCGCATGTCTCTGATAGGCACTATTCCCGAGGTATTCTCGACTTCGCCGAGGCGAGTTTAATGACGAAGCTACCGGAAAAGATCGGTATGGTGAGGTGGGTTCGGAAGAGATGCCGGAAGGTTTTGAACTGGTTTTCGGAAGAGTTAAACCGGTACGTTAAGAAGTGGGAACCTGGCATGGTCCGTCGGATAGGATCCGCCGGACTATACCAGCTTCGGGAACTACTGTTGGGGGGATGACCCCCGGTATGCCAAAGGCATGCCGAACTTGCCTCACTTAGGCTATTGTGGTACCGGTTTAAAGGTTATTCCGGATAAGGAAGTCAAGTTCCTGCTAAGGAGAAACTATGCCGGTATCCCAGAAGGGGTATACCGGAACAGGCTAAGAAGGTACCGGAGTACCGGCACAGGCTACACTGTAGCACGTCGGCAAGCTGGTCAAAGATTCTCTCAAGAGCTAGAGGACAAGGATGAGCGAAGCACTTCAGCTTTAATCGAAGCTCTGGGGCCAAAGCAGAAGATGACGTAAAAGGTACTGGAGGATGTCACCGTTCCTGATTAAAGGTCTACCGGCGTCACCTGCTGCCAAAGAGACTTTGTAAAGTAGTTTGTGTAGTCAAAGATGCCATTAGGGTTTCTTACCCTGTAAGCCACCCTCTCCCCTATATAAGGAGATGGAGGACACCCTTGCGCGGGGTACCTAGTTATGCAATAGGGAGATCCCAGGGTAGAAGTAGTGCTTGTACTGTGCTTCTTCAACCTCTAGCCAAGGCCAAGTTCATCAATAAGATATCGGTAATCCATCCAGAATTCATCCTTGTGTTACCAAAACCCTCCCCCGAATCCTCTAGCGCACATTCGGCCCCAACTCAAGCCATCCCATGGCATCTGTCTGTCCACCACGATGACACGAGGTTTGTTTCCCGCAGTTCCTCCCACAAGAGGGAGTACGTCTGCGTTGAGGAGGTGCTAGCCTCACACAAGAGGCTAGGCTTCCACACCACGAAGGAAGGCCTCACTTTCTTCCTCGAGAGAGATCCAAAAAGGGGCTCCCCCTTCTCCACTAAGGCACCGGTCGAGGCGGTGGTTCCTTCACAAGGTTGGGGCGAGCTCCACAACACTAGGAGGCTCCCAACACCCTATGGGGCTAGCACAACACCAAGCTAGCCTCCATAGGAGCACTTCTTCCAAGATCCCACCATAGGAACCCTAACAACAAGATCCACTAAGGACTAGATGGTATTGGTGAATTCTCTCTTGGTAGATCGATAGATCGGGGCTTCCTCCACCACTCCTCCAAATTTGGGCAAGATTGATTGGCTAGGTGGGGAGAACCACAAGGTTTGAGCTCAGCAACAATGGAGGAGAGAGAGAGAAGAGCTGAAAACGAGTTGGGGAAGAAGGGGCCTTTTTATAGGGTCCCTTCAATCCAACCGTTATGTTCAGATTCTGCCTAAGCGGTACTACCGCTTTCGTAAGCGGTGGTACCGCTCTGGATTCGAAATCCTCCACAGATCAGGCCACGTGGACACACAGCGGTAGTACCACCTGCGGTACCGCTTGAGGTACCGCAATGGCCTCTGGGAGTCACTGGCTCACGTGCAGCACCAAAGCGGTACCACATCGGTGGTGCCGTAACTCGCATTACGGTAGCTAAGCGGTATCGAAGCGGTACTACCGCTCTCAAGTGGTACTACCGCTCAAGGTACCGCAGAGGTACCACAAAGCTCGCTGTGGGACTTTTCTGTGTAAAAACTCCTGAGCGGTACTGAGGAGCGGTACCAGTAGGATAGCGGTACTACCACTACTGGTACCGGTAGTACCGCTTTGGCAGAACCTGATTTTTCCTCTTTTCCTCTCCAACCATATTACCTCGCGACACACACACACAAAGCCAGAAAACCTATAAACTACGCTCCAGTCCTCCGATCATGACGTGTTCAGCGAGGGCACCATGCACTTGCGAATCTATCAAAGGCAATCTTTACACACGGTTAAATTCATTCAAGTGTTGTCATCAAACACACAAAACCCGGGATATAGATCTTGCTCTTTCAATCTCCCCCTTTTTGGTGTTTGATGACAACACAAGAATTTGCAACATAGCATAGGATATTATGATAAGGTCCTTGATTTGCAAAAAGTAGACGGAGCTCCCCCTAGATGTGTGCATACTTGGATTATGCATTTGTATACAAATGCACACATCCTAGAGAAACAACTCCCCCTAGATTCTACAAACCATGCACATATGAAACAAGGATATTTGACAAGTTCATATAGCATATGCACACAATGGAGGCAACATATGACCATGCAAAGAGCTTTGGGTGGATTTGTCATACCTTTGCCTTGATAAAACCCAACCTCACAATAAGTGCCTCCATAGAACTGGTGTAGCCAACAACAGATAAATAACGAAGACCAATATAGGCTACCACAAATAAGTCTTAATACAAACCGGGGGATCGGTGTAACACCCCAAATTTCAAAACAAAGCAAAAAGGAATTTACTTTTTCCAAAAATGAGAACCAACAAAAGCTTTTCTTATATAAGGTATTAGGCTTATTGCTCCTATCTATTACTTGTGTTCTTGCCTTGATGAGTGTTAGTATGCTTATGTGACCCACCCTAAAACCCTAGAGTGATCAAGTAAAGATCACAAACCCAATAAAAGTTAAAGAAATCAAATAAGAAAAACCTAAACCCTAAACCTTTTCAAAAGACATTTGAATCTTTTTTGGTGAGAAACCTAAAATAAAGGAAAAACCATATGTGGGCCTGTAGCCCTAATATGAAAATCTTGAACCCTACCTTTTCTTTTTGCTCAATGGTGGTGAACCATTGCAAAACTTATTAAACCCTAAACCACACCCCTCTTGTCCTCAATCTTTGAGGAATAAAATGAAAAGGAAAAATCTTATTTAAGAAAGAGGCATATAGGCCTATGGCTATTTTGTAAAACTTCCCCTAGGCCTCTCTACTTTATGTAGAGAATTGGAAAGTATTCTTAAACCTTATCTAGTACTTTTCCAACACAATCCAAAGTGGAACACAAGGTTTTCAAAAAGAGAGTAATAATGCCATAGAGGTATATGAGAGCAAAATATCAAATTGTGGAATTGAGGATCCTGACCCTAGACTTGAAGTTGAATGGTTGGATCACTCCTATATGCCATTTCAACACCCAACAACATCTTTGGGTCAAGCCAAGTTCTATTAAAAATCAAATGCCACATATGCATAGAGGCATATGTGATCCGTAGCCATTTTCACCAATTCTTGTCCTTTGCACTTCTACCTTTTCCCAATGGTGTGAACCCATCTCTGAACCCAATCTAACCCTAACTTGACCCTCCACCTTGCCCAAGTAAAGCAAGGGGAGCACCTTACAAGAATAAGAAAAATTGACTTGTCATCTCCTATGTGTTTTGGCCAATTTTGCAAATCTTGGAGCAAGACCATTTGAAATGGTTTCAATGGTTTGAAATTGCTTCTAAACTAATAAAAATGACATTGGAGTCAAGTCAAGTCCAATCAAATGGAGAGAAACCCAATAGTGGGATATTTCCATTTTCCTCACATATACTTAGGGCCATTTCATCAAACCTTGATCTAGGCACCAACCTTGCCTCAAAATGGTTGGAACCTTTCATCCAACTTCTTCTAACCGCAAATAAACCTCACCCTTGTCAAAGCAAGGCCAAGAAAAATAAAAGATTAAAAGTGAGAAAATCACAAAACCCTCACATATGGCTTATGCCATTTTTCTCAATCTTGACCCTAGCCCATTTTGGCCTTCACCATTAGTTGAATAATGTTACTAAACATTTATTACAACTTTTGGAATCCCAGAAACTCAATTCAAATCAAATTCAAACTCAATTGGGGATCACATGTGATAATGGTCAAATCTGCCATAATTATTCTGGTCCCTACTTTGAGCCTCTCCATTTCAAGTTTTTCAAACTAAACTTTCCCAACTCTTTACATGTCATCTAAGAGGACATCAAGATGAACACTTTTTGTAAAGACCACCTTGCCAAAATTCTTCTTGATCAATTGCTTTGCTCATCCAAAGTTGGCACTTTGAATTAAGTGGAACAATCTCCCACTTAGTGAAAATTGACATATTTTGAATTTCTAAATTCCACCACCACCTCTCTTTGCCTCTGGTCATTTAGAACCAAACCAAACCCACTCTTGTCTTTTTGGTCAACCTTTTGAACTCAATCAAATTTGAGCAAATTTGGCAATTTCCAAATATGGCATAAATGCAACACTATTTGAAATAGTGTTCTACTACCCATAATCTCCCCCAACCTACACCATACTGTCCCCTTGCCCCCTCTCTGCCTCACACCACCACAGCAACCCTAGGGAAGGGCAAGACATGGCCTAGCCATGGCCATGCCATAGCATGCCGGCCATGCCGTGCCCCCTCCTTTCTCCTTCACCTCCAGCCATGGCCCTGCTGCCATTCAGCTCCACCTCACCTCCCTCTACCTCCCTAGCCATGCCCCTGTCAAGATGAACGACGACAGCGGCCGAAACCCATGCGCCCAGATCAGCCCGGGACCATGCCGACCACGTCGTGCGCGCGCCCGTGGACACGCCCTGGCCACGTGCGACGCCGACGAACGCCGCCTTCCCGGACCCCTGGCTACGCGTCGAGCATCACCGCCGCACCCTGAACCCGCCCGACACGGTCCCGTGTCCTCGCGCTACTGCCGCCGTCGACACCGTCGACATTTTCCCGCGGACGCCGCCGCGGACGCGGGCAATGCGTCGCCGTCCGACACCGCCCGACCCCGCTGTCACCTCCGGAGAACCGCCTGGACTTGCTGAACACTGCCACGTCGTTGCCCAGCCCTCTAGCCCGCCGGAACCGCCGCCTGCTTTGTCGCCCTCGCCGCACACCCTCACGGCCAACTCGCCCCTATAAAAGGAGCCGTCCCCGCGCCTTCACCTTCACAGCAAATCCACTCCTCTCCTCCCTCTGAATCTCCTCCGCCCCTCTCCATCGCACATCGCCGCCACTAGCCAGCCAATTGCTCGCCGGAGACCCGCAAGCTGCCGCAGACGCCGCCGCCGATTGGAGCCCTCCCCGGAGACGCCACTGCTACCAGGAGGACCGCCGTCCTCGACAACGTCGCTGCGCACCTCGCCGTCGACCGCCGGAGCTCCGACGACCGCTCCGACCCCCTACCTCCGCCGTGCCCGCGTACGCCTCTCGTCGGCGACGACGACGATCCCCGGCCGTCCGATCCGCTTCGATCCTACGCCCCTCAGCCCCCGTACCGTTTCGGTAAGTAAGACCCGCTGACTAGTGGGGCCCGTTGTCAGCTGGCCCGCTGCGCGCTGGACGCGCTGCTGGGCCGGCCCAACTCGTCTTCGCTGCGTTTTAAATAGTTCGGCCTGTTTAGTTTCCCGCCAGCCCGTCTAGGAAATTTTATTTAAATCCTTTTCAAACTTTTTCAATACTGCCTCCACTTTGAAATTTAACCATTTCAAATTGGCTAAACCAAATCTAGTGAATTTTATTTGGTTGGAAAGCTTAGGAAAATATCTACCCAATGCCACTTGTCCCACCTCAAGGTCTTGTGTAGAAATAATCTGACAAAAATAACAAGACAGGGACTTTTCTGCCTTAGAGTAATTCTTAAAAATCAACCAAAATAGCTATTGAGTAAATTCCAACTCCTTTAGCTCACTTTTGACTTGTACTAATTGTTTATGAAATAAAATGGTGTGGTCACTTTGCATGATCATGCCCTAGTTTAAGAAATGTGCAATATGGCTAGTTTAACTAGTTGATATTGTCCAAAATTATTAAGTAATTCATATGAAGTCTTATGTCTCATTTAAATCTTGTCTCAAATGAATTCATGAGATGTTTGGACCCCTGGCCCAAACTCACCTATATGAATTCCTTAGAGATTTAAATCATTTGTAGTGTTAATAAATGGCATGAGGTACTCTACCTCATTTAAATCTATTTCTCAAATGATAATGATGAATGGTTGACTTGGGTCAACATGATTTCATGCATGATTGTTTGAGAAATTAAATCTTAAGAAGTTTTCAATAAGAGAAAGGTATTTCTCAAACACTAGATGGAAAACTATCACTTACATATGTAGGGAGAGGAAATTATTTTCCCAAACCACACAACCAATGCACTCTAAGTGTAGTATTGGTATAAGTACAAGCAATGTTAGAATAGCCAATGTATTGTTGAGGTGGTGCAATCACCTCAATGGTAGTTGCTAACCTAGTTACAACTATGTGTTAAATCTTATGAGAGGTTTCTCTCTCATTTAAATCTTGGTCCCAAGTATTTCAACATGAGGTATGGACCATGGTCTATATAATCTCATATTGAGTCTTGTGTGATCTTAAAAATCATTACCCCTTTTGGTATTAAATTGTATGAGGTTGGAGCCTCATTTAAATCTTTTTCCTACATGATGAGTATGAAGAGGTTGACTTTGGGTCAACCTAGGTCATATCTTGTTCATGAGAGAAATTAAATCTTAATAAGATAATGAGAGGAAGTTATTCCTCTAATTAATTAAAAGTAACACCTAAGTTAGTATGAGAGGAAAGTATTTTTCTTGAATAGAAAGAACACCTCCACCCACTTAATAGAAGTGTGATGCTAGCTAAGTTGTGTGAAACTTGTGTGTGATTAGTTTAGTATGTAAGTTTGGTATGATGATTGTGTACCCCGTATTCGTATTTTAGACGCTAGTACCGGAGACCATCAGGAAGAGGAGGACTTCTACAACAAGGAAGGAGAAGAGAACTTGGACCCTCACTTCAACCAAGGCAAGCTGATAGTATTGCAAGTTATTACCAACGCAAGCTAGCACTGATAGAAATTACCTTTGCAAGGTGATATTGTTTGCAAGCTAAGATATTGTTTGCAAACTAATATTCTTGCAAGGTGCAACGCCCCTTGGGGCAAGGCACCATGTTTCTTACCTTTTATTCTATGAACCCATCCTAAGTTTTGATTTTACAAATTCTTACTTGTTTTCTAGATGGGTTACTTTTATAGTTAACTTTGGTCAAAATACAAGTTGGTGACTAAAGTAGTAAAGTTAGCAAGCTACCACCAATGCAAGCTAGCTTGAGGCAAACCATTTTGGTTGCAAGATAATAATCTTGCAACTTGCTAAGCTCTCTATGAGCAAAGCCTTCCCCTATTTTACTTTAGGCTTATGATCTTAATTTCCAGTTTGTACTTACAAACTCTATTTACCTTGGTTTTAGCAAAGTACTTTTTGATTCATGATTCACTTGGCTAGTATTGGACTAGTACAAGAGTATCAAACTTAGCCTAGAAACAAACCAAATACTTAGCATCCCTCTTGCATAGATGCTAGTGCTGATTTGAAAGTGGCTACTCCATGTGGGAGACTGGGAACTGAAATGATTTCGAAAACCTTGGAATGACGAGTCATTCTATTGAGAGATTTTTAAAGGAGTTTCGAAACCTTGGGATGAAGATGCATTCCATTGAATGATTTCTTTTGAAGGTGAATATGACTGGTGAATGACTTGGTGAATGTTTCAAAAATACTGATGGTTGGGTTCGGATGCGATACCATTCCAATTTTACCGTACCCCCACAATACCTGAATCTGGGTAGGGCTTAACTGGAAGTTTGTGTGTCTTAGTATGGGTTCCTTCTAAACAAGCATCATCGGGGTTATGCCGAAAGCTGCCTCTACCACAACAACTGAGATGATACGATATGATGCGCGATGAGGTGAATGTCCGGCCCAAGCCCTGTGCAGTTCCCAGGTTGACAGTTGGTCTTCACTGGGAGGCCAAGCTCATGGGGAGAGGTGCCTATACTAGGATGTGTAAATGAAAGGTTATGATTGGTAGTTCGCGTACTGTGTACGATAAATCAGGGCCAGTTACCCCTGACGAGCTATTGCAATTGTTGTGGCACAAGTGTACAACCTCTGCAGAGTTAAACCTATTCGAATAGCCGCGTCCTCGGTTATGGACAGTTGGAAAGGCCATACTGTTCCGTCATCAGAACTTTTCGAAAACTATGAATGCTGAAGGATGACTTATGGTTTTGAACTTGAATGGAGACTTTGACTTGGAATCACAACCTGGTTGTGGGAATGACACTAATGTTCCCACTTGAGTTAGTTAGCACATGAAGAGTGGTTTACAAAAATGTTTGTGAAATAAAATTAGCTTTATGCAAAATAAACTAGAGCTTAGTACCCCCTTACTAGAACTTTTAGTATTTACCGTGATATTAGTTTGCGAGTACTTTAAAGTACTCACGGCTGTGTCCCTGGCTATTCAAATGGCCAGATTCTGAAGCAGAACAACAGTTTGAAGAAGACGACCCGCAGGACGCCCACGACAACTAGGGAGCCTTCTGACGTCAGACGTTGGCCTGTGGACTCACGAGTCCCTTCTACTTTACGCTTCCGCTATGAAACTATGAACTTTGTGTATGTTGATCAATAGATCAACTATTTGTGTAAAATGGATCATGTGATCTCTATTTGTAAGACGACTATGGTATGTAATGAATGATGACTTATGATATTCAACTGTTATGTCTCGCAACAACAATATTCCTGGGATTGCGATGTATGGCATAACAGGCATCTGGACTTAAAAATCCGGGTGTTGACAAGTTGGTATCAGAGCCATTGTTTGACCTTAGGAGACCCTAGTTAGAATGGACGTCTGAAAAACTTAGTTTCAAAAACCAATGAAGTGAATATTTGTGAAAACTTGTTCTTACCCTTATCCTTGAAATCCTTTTTCAAAAAGATGAGAAATCTATACTCTACTTTCTTGCAAGCCTACATAAAAACTTGCACACTTGACTACTTCTCTAATTTACTCCTCTTTGCTCACAGATGACGTACCGATGGGAGTCCTATCAGCTTGGTCCCGAAGGCGACCTCAAGTTCGAAAAAGAGTTGAAGCAACTAGTGGATTATCTAGGACACCCGTACCCCAAGTTCTTCGGAATGCCACTCAAAGCTAAGTCAGGAGAACCACCTCAGTGGGACGTTTCTACTGATCTACGAAGGAAGCTTGATGCCCCGGTATGGGAAACCATTTGGATTGCTGTAACGGGAAACACTTGGAAGGAAGGACTAGCAGAAGCGATGCAAGAAGCAATTTTTCGTCTGTGTGGACAAAATAAGGACAAGATCAAGAACACTCGCTTCATCTACTACCCAAGACATGACCCCTGGGGAGAACCAATGGCCATGCCCCCACCGCAACCAAAGATGAACCCCTCTGAAGCACCTCAGGACTTCCGGCAGTACAAAACCCGCAGGGATTTGGACAACGCCCTCGCCTATCGTCAAGCATCTCACCCGTGAAGAAGAAGATTCCACCCGGAAGAGTAGTATCACCTCAGCACTTAAGTAGGTGTGAGTGGTATCAGGATCCCCATGTATCGTAGCACGAATGAATGGTTCTTCAAACCAACGGTGTGTTAGATTTGTAATGTGTGATGTTTGGTATGAATGAAAAAGTGTTGCTGGTTTTTACCCCCTTCAACACTACTCAAGTTTTCAAGTTTTCAATTATTGAATTTTAACTCAAACAAACCATAGAAGTTTCCCTCTTATCTTATCATCTACTTCAATGTTCAGATGGCCCCTCCTACCCGCAACAACTCCCGTGCCCAAGCCAAGCAGATACACCCTGAGCACGCCAAGATGACTGACGCCATCAACATCCTTGCCATGGAGCGCAAGGCACTTCGCCATCAGCAAGCCAAGAAGGACTACCTCATTGCCCGCCTCCGCGTGAAGATAGCATCCTTAGAACGGCTCATCCCAGTACCCCACCATACCCCTAGAGCCAAGTCCAATGTGACCTGCTACGCATGTGGTGTTACTGGTCATTATTCTAACAAGTGCCCGATGAAAGCCGCCAACAAAGCCTCAAGGACTGGAAGCAATGCTGTACCCATCGCACAAACAAGCAAGTCAACGGTAACCTGCTATGAATGTGGAACTGCGGGTCATTACTCCAATGAATGTCGCAAGAAGCTTTCCAAGATCGCCGCCAACCCCGCTGCATCTGTACAGCAGCAGCACCATATCGCAACCAGAAGGAAGTTTGCTCCAAACTACCCGAACAACATAGCAGTCGCTACTACAACCTGAAGGCCACCGAAACACAAGAAACCTCTCGGAACATGACAAGTATGTCTCCTACTAAATCAAACCGCCCAATCTCTCCTAGGAACCTAACTCCTCTTAAAATCTCGGGACGAGATTTGTTTAAGGGGGAAGGGTTTGTAACACCCCAAATTTCAAAACAAAGCAAAAAGGAATTTACTTTTTCCAAAAATGAGAACCAACAAAAGCTTTTCTTATATAAGGTATTAGGCTTATTGCTCCTATCTATTACTTGTGTTCTTGCCTTGATGAGTGTTAGTATGCTTATGTGACCCACCCTAAAACCCTAGAGTGATCAAGTAAAGATCACAAACCCAATAAAAGTTAAAGAAATCAAATAAGAAAAACCTAAACCCTAAACCTTTTCAAAAGACATTTGAATCTTTTTTGGTGAGAAACCTAAAATAAAGGAAAAACCATATGTGGGCCTGTAGCCCTAATATGAAAATCTTGAACCCTACCTTTTCTTTTTGCTCAATGGTGGTGAACCATTGCAAAACTTATTAAACCCTAAACCACACCCCTCTTGTCCTCAATCTTTGAGGAATAAAATGAAAAGGAAAAATCTTATTTAAGAAAGAGGCATATAGGCCTATGGCTATTTTGTAAAACTTCCCCTAGGCCTCTCTACTTTATGTAGAGAATTGGAAAGTATTCTTAAACCTTATCTAGTACTTTTCCAACACAATCCAAAGTGGAACACAAGGTTTTCAAAAAGAGAGTAATAATGCCATAGAGGTATATGAGAGCAAAATATCAAATTGTGGAATTGAGGATCCTGACCCTAGACTTGAAGTTGAATGGTTGGATCACTCCTATATGCCATTTCAACACCCAACAACATCTTTGGGTCAAGCCAAGTTCTATTAAAAATCAAATGCCACATATGCATAGAGGCATATGTGATCCGTAGCCATTTTCACCAATTCTTGTCCTTTGCACTTCTACCTTTTCCCAATGGTGTGAACCCATCTCTGAACCCAATCTAACCCTAACTTGACCCTCCACCTTGCCCAAGTAAAGCAAGGGGAGCACCTTACAAGAATAAGAAAAATTGACTTGTCATCTCCTATGTGTTTTGGCCAATTTTGCAAATCTTGGAGCAAGACCATTTGAAATGGTTTCAATGGTTTGAAATTGCTTCTAAACTAATAAAAATGACATTGGAGTCAAGTCAAGTCCAATCAAATGGAGAGAAACCCAATAGTGGGATATTTCCATTTTCCTCACATATACTTAGGGCCATTTCATCAAACCTTGATCTAGGCACCAACCTTGCCTCAAAATGGTTGGAACCTTTCATCCAACTTCTTCTAACCGCAAATAAACCTCACCCTTGTCAAAGCAAGGCCAAGAAAAATAAAAGATTAAAAGTGAGAAAATCACAAAACCCTCACATATGGCTTATGCCATTTTTCTCAATCTTGACCCTAGCCCATTTTGGCCTTCACCATTAGTTGAATAATGTTACTAAACATTTATTACAACTTTTGGAATCCCAGAAACTCAATTCAAATCAAATTCAAACTCAATTGGGGATCACATGTGATAATGGTCAAATCTGCCATAATTATTCTGGTCCCTACTTTGAGCCTCTCCATTTCAAGTTTTTCAAACTAAACTTTCCCAACTCTTTACATGTCATCTAAGAGGACATCAAGATGAACACTTTTTGTAAAGACCACCTTGCCAAAATTCTTCTTGATCAATTGCTTTGCTCATCCAAAGTTGGCACTTTGAATTAAGTGGAACAATCTCCCACTTAGTGAAAATTGACATATTTTGAATTTCTAAATTCCACCACCACCTCTCTTTGCCTCTGGTCATTTAGAACCAAACCAAACCCACTCTTGTCTTTTTGGTCAACCTTTTGAACTCAATCAAATTTGAGCAAATTTGGCAATTTCCAAATATGGCATAAATGCAACACTATTTGAAATAGTGTTCTACTACCCATAATCTCCCCCAACCTACACCATACTGTCCCCTTGCCCCCTCTCTGCCTCACACCACCACAGCAACCCTAGGGAAGGGCAAGACATGGCCTAGCCATGGCCATGCCATAGCATGCCAGCCATGCCGTGCCCCCTCCTTTCTCCTTCACCTCCAGCCATGGCCCTGCTGCCATTCAGCTCCACCTCACCTCCCTCTACCTCCCTAGCCTTGCCCCTGTCAAGATGAACGACGACAGCGGCCGAAACCCATGCGCCCAGATCAGCCCAGGACCATGCCGACCACGTCGTGCGCGCGCCGTGGACACTCCCTTGCCAAGTGCGACTCCGACGAACGCCGCCTTCACCGGACCCCCTGGCTTCGCGTAGAGCATCACCGACGCACCCTGAACCCGCCTGACACGGTCCCGTGTCCTCGCGCTGCCTGCCGCCGTCGACACCGTCGACATTTTCCCGCGGACGCCGCCGCGGACGCGGAAGCAATGCGTCGCCGTCCGACACCGCCCGACCCCGCTGTCACCTCCAGGAGAACCGCCTGGACTTGCTGAACACTGCCACGTCGTTGCCCAGCCCTCTAGCCCGCCGGAACCGCCGCCCTGCTGTCGCCCTCGCCGCACACCCTCACGGCCAACTCGCCCCTATAAAAGGAGCCGTCCCCGCGCCTTCACCTTCACAGCAAATCCACTCCTCTCCTCCCTCTGAATCTCCTCCGCCCCTCTCCATCGCACATCGCCGCCACTAGCCAGCCAATTGCTCGCCGGAGACCCGCAAGCTGCCGCAGACGCCGCCGCCGATTGGAGCCCTCCCCGGAGACGCCACTGCTACCAGGAGGACCGCCGTCCTCGACAACGTCGCTGCGCACCTCGCCGTCGACCGCCGGAGCTCCGACGACCGCTCCGACCCCCTACCTCCGCCGTGCCCGCGTCTGCCTCTCGTCGACGACGACGACGATCCCCAGCCGTCCGATCCGCTTCTGATCCTACGCCCCTCAGCCCCCGTACCGTTTCGGTAAGTAAGACCCGCTGACTAGTGGGGCCCGTTGTCAGCTGGCCCGCTGCGCGCTGGACGCGCTGCTGGGCCGGCCCAACTCGTCTTCGCTGCGTTTTAAATAGTTCGGCCTGTTTAGTTTCCCGCCAGCCCGTCTAGGAAATTTTATTTAAATCCTTTTCAAACTTTTTCAATACTGCCTCCACTTTGAAATTTAACCATTTCAAATTGGCTAAACCAAATCTAGTGAATTTTATTTGGTTGGAAAGCTTAGGAAAATATCTACCCAATGCCACTTGTCCCACCTCAAGGTCTTGTGTAGAAATAATCTGACAAAAATAACAAGACAGGGACTTTTCTGCCTTAGAGTAATTCTTAAAAATCAACCAAAATAGCTATTGAGTAAATTCCAACTCCTTTAGCTCACTTTTGACTTGTACTAATTGTTTATGAAATAAAATGGTGTGGTCACTTTGCATGATCATGCCCTAGTTTAAGAAATGTGCAATATGGCTAGTTTAACTAGTTGATATTGTCCAAAATTATTAAGTAATTCATATGAAGTCTTATGTCTCATTTAAATCTTGTCTCAAATGAATTCATGAGATGTTTGGACCCCTGGCCCAAACTCACCTATATGAATTCCTTAGAGATTTAAATCATTTGTAGTGTTAATAAATGGCATGAGGTACTCTACCTCATTTAAATCTATTTCTCAAATGATAATGATGAATGGTTGACTTGGGTCAACATGATTTCATGCATGATTGTTTGAGAAATTAAATCTTAAGAAGTTTTCAATAAGAGAAAGGTATTTCTCAAACACTAGATGGAAAACTATCACTTACATATGTAGGGAGAGGAAATTATTTTCCCAAACCACACAACCAATGCACTCTAAGTGTAGTATTGGTATAAGTACAAGCAATGTTAGAATAGCCAATGTATTGTTGAGGTGGTGCAATCACCTCAATGGTAGTTGCTAACCTAGTTACAACTATGTGTTAAATCTTATGAGAGGTTTCTCTCTCATTTAAATCTTGGTCCCAAGTATTTCAACATGAGGTATGGACCATGGTCTATATAATCTCATATTGAGTCTTGTGTGATCTTAAAAATCATTACCCCTTTTGGTATTAAATTGTATGAGGTTGGAGCCTCATTTAAATCTTTTTCCTACATGATGAGTATGAAGAGGTTGACTTTGGGTCAACCTAGGTCATATCTTGTTCATGAGAGAAATTAAATCTTAATAAGATAATGAGAGGAAGTTATTCCTCTAATTAATTAAAAGTAACACCTAAGTTAGTATGAGAGGAAAGTATTTTTCTTGAATAGAAAGAACACCTCCACCCACTTAATAGAAGTGTGATGCTAGCTAAGTTGTGTGAAACTTGTGTGTGATTAGTTTAGTATGTAAGTTTGGTATGATGATTGTGTACCCCGTATTCGTATTTTAGACGCTAGTACCGGAGACCATCAGGAAGAGGAGGACTTCTACAACAAGGAAGGAGAAGAGAACTTGGACCCTCACTTCAACCAAGGCAAGCTGATAGTATTGCAAGTTATTACCAACGCAAGCTAGCACTGATAGAAATTACCTTTGCAAGGTGATATTGTTTGCAAGCTAAGATATTGTTTGCAAACTAATATTCTTGCAAGGTGCAACACCCCTTGGGGCAAGGCACCATGTTTCTTACCTTTTATTCTATGAACCCATCCTAAGTTTTGATTTTACAAATTCTTACTTGTTTTCTAGATGGGTTACTTTTATAGTTAACTTTGGTCAAAATACAAGTTGGTGACTAAAGTAGTAAAGTTAGCAAGCTACCACCAATGCAAGCTAGCTTGAGGCAAACCATTTTGGTTGCAAGATAATAATCTTGCAACTTGCTAAGCTCTCTATGAGCAAAGCCTTCCCCTATTTTACTTTAGGCTTATGATCTTAATTTCAGTTTGTACTTACAAACTCTATTTACCTTGGTTTTAGCAAAGTACTTTTTGATTCATGATTCACTTGGCTAGTATTGGACTAGTACAAGAGTATCAAACTTAGCCTAGAAACAAACCAAATACTTAGCATCCCTCTTGCATAGATGCTAGTGCTGATTTGAAAGTGGCTACTCCATGTGGGAGGCCAGGAACTGAAATGATTTCGAAAACCTTGGAATGACGAGTCATTCTATTGAGAGATTTTTAAAGGAGTTTCGAAACCTTGGGATGAAGATGCATTCCATTGAATGATTTCTTTTGAAGGTGAATATGACTGGTGAATGACTTGGTGAATGTTTCAAAAATACTGATGGTTGGGTTCGGATGCGATACCATTCCAATTTTACCGTACCCCCACAATACCTGAATCTGGGTAGGGCTTAGCTGGAAGTTTGTGTGTCTTAGTATGGGTTCCCTCTAAACAAGCATCATCGGGGTTATGCCGAAAGCTGCCTCTACCACAACAAGCGAGATGATACGATATGATGCGCGATGAGGTGAATGTCCGGCCCAAGCCTGTGCGGTTCCCGGGTTGCTGACAGTTGGTCTTCACTGGGAGGCCAAGCTCATGGGGAGAGGTGCCTATACTAGGATGTGTAAATGAAAGGTTATGATTGGTAGTTCGCGTACTGCGTACGATAAATCAGGGCCAGTTACCCCTGACGAGCTATTGCAATTGTTGTGGCACAAGTGTACAACCTCTGCAGAGTTAAACCTATTCGAATAGCCGCGTCCTCGGTTATGGACAGTTGGAAAGGCCATACTGTTCCGTCATCAGAACTTTTCGAAAACTATGAATGCTGAAGGATGACTTATGGTTTTGAACTTGAATGGAGACTTTGACTTGGAATCACAACCTGGTTGTGGGAATGACACTAATGTTCCCACTTGAGTTAGTTAGCACATGAAGAGTGGTTTACAAAAATGTTTGTGAAATAAAATTAGCTTTATGCAAAATAAACTAGAGCTTAGTACCCCCTTACTAGAACTTTTAGTATTTACCGTGATATTAGTTTGCGAGTACTTTAAAGTACTCACGGCTGTGTCCCTGGCTATTCAAATGGCCAGATTCTGAAGCAGAACAACAGTTTGAAGAAGACGACCCGCAGGACGCCCACGACAACTAGGGAGCCTTCTGACGTCAGACGTTGGCCTGTGGACTCACGAGTCCCTTCTACTTTACGCTTCCGCTATGAAACTATGAACTTTGTGTATGTTGATCAATAGATCAACTATTTGTGTAAAATGGATCATGTGATCTCTATTTGTAAGACGACTATGGTATGTAATGAATGATGACTTATGATATTCAACTGTTATGTCTCGCAACAACAATATTCCTGGGATTGCGATGTATGGCATAACAGGCATCTGGACTTAAAAATCCGGGTGTTGACAATCGGGAGATCCACAAATAGAGTAGCAAGCATACGAATAAGTTCCGAATAACTAGGGATAAGATATGATGCCAAGGCCGAAAAACCAAAATGAAGCACCAAGCCCTTGGCACCCCCATGCAAATTCCCATCCTAATAGATCAACCTCTCCCCCTTTGGCATCGAAACACCAAAAAGGGAGAAGAAGCATGCTAACGTCCCAAGGGGATCACTCGTCATTGATACATCTCAAATGTATCTATAATTTCTTATGTTCCATGCTAGTTTTATGACAATACCAACATGTTTTATTCATACTTTATATCATTTTTATGCATTTTCCGGTACTAACCTATTAATAAGATGCCGAAGCGCCAGTTCCTGTTTTCTGCTGTTTTTGCTTTCAGAAATCCTACACGGGAAATATTCTCGGAATTGGACGAAACAAAAGCCCACGGCCCTATTTTCCACGGAGGATTCCAGAACATCGAAGAAGAGTCGGAGGCGGCCAGCAGGGGGGCCACCCCATAGGGCGGCACGGCCTGGCCCCCGGCCGTGCCAGGGTATGGGGAGCCCACCCCTGGCTCCCCCGATGCTGCCTCTTCGCCTATATATTCCTTCGTCTCCGAAAACCCTAGGAAGATCAATCATTGATACGTCTCCAACGTATCGATAATTTCTTATGTTCCATGCTTGTTTTATAACAATACCTACATGTTTTGTTCACACTTTACATCGTTTTTATGCATTTTCCGGAACTAACCTATTGACAAGATGCCGAAGTGCCAGTTCCTGTTTTCTGCTGTTTTTGGTTTCAGAAATCCTAGTAAGGAAATATTCTCGGAATTGGACGAAATCAACGCCAGCATCTTATAATTCCACGAAGCTTCCAGAACACCCGAGAGGCACCAGAGGGGAGCCCTGGTGGCCCCACACGTGTGGGCGGCGCGGCTAAGGAGCCAGGCGCGCCCCCTACTGTCTGGTGTCCCCAGACCCCCTCTTGTGCCGCCTCTTCGCCTATAAGAAGCCCCCTGACCTAAATCTTTGAGACGAATAAGCCACGGTACGAGAACCTTCCAGAGCCGCCGCCATCGCGAAGCCAAGATCTGGGGGACAGGAGTCTCTGTTCCGGCACGCCGGCGGGACGGGGAAGTGCCCCCGGAAGGCATCTCCATCGACACACCGCCATCTTCATCACCGCTGCTGTCTCCCATGAGGAGGGAGTAGTTCTCCATCGAGGCTAAGGGGCTGTACCGGTAGCTATGTGGTTAATATCTCTCCTATGTACTTCAATACAATGATCTCATGAGCTGCCTTACATGATTGAGATTCATATGAGCTTTGTATCACTATTAATCTATGTGCTACTCTAGTGATGTTATTAAAGTACTCTATTCCTCCTCCATGATGTAATGGTGACAGTGTGTGCATCATGTAGTACTTGGCGTAGTATATAATTGTGATCTCTTGTAGATTATGGAGTTAATTATTACTATGATGGTATTAATGTGATCTATTCCTCCATTCATAGTATGATGGTGACAGTGTGCATGCTATGTTAGTACTTGGTATAATTGCGTTGGTCTAGCATGCACTCTAAGGTTATTTAAATATGAACATCGAATGTTGTGGAGCTTGTTAACTCCGGCATTGAGGTGCTCTTGTAGCCCTACACAATTAGTGGTGTTCATCATCCAACAAGAGAGTGTAGAGTGGTTTTATTATGTGATCAATGTTGAGAGTGTCCACTAGTGAAAGTATGATCCCTAGGCCTTGTTCCTGAATAGAAAAGCTACACCACAAAGATTCCTATCTTCGAAGTCAACTGCACGCCAGCAAGCATTTTCTGGCGCCGTTGTCACTATTTGTTTACTGTTCCACTGCATGTTTACTCTCTGCCATATTTTATTCAGATTGCTATTACCACTCATATACATCCATATTACTTGCATTTTATTATCTCTTCGCCGAACTAGTGCACATATACATCTGACAAGTGTATTGGGTGTGTTGGGGACACAAGAGACTTCTTGCATTGTGACCGCAGGGTTGCTTGAGAGGGATATCTTTGACCTCTTCCTCCCTGAGTTCGATAAACCTTGGGTGATCCACTTAAGGGAAAACTTGCTGCTGTTCTACAAACCTCTGCTCTTGGAGGCCCAACACTGTCTACAGGAAAAGAAGCGTGAGTAGACATCAAGCTATTTTTTGGCACCGTTGCCGGGGAGGAAAGGTAAAAGGCACTCACACTCCGGTCCCAGGTAACTAAGTTATTTTCTGGCGTTATTGTAAGTGCTCGAAGCTATTTCCTTTAGATCCTGCAATTGCATCTTTTTGTTTCTTGTTTTTTATTCACTAGGCATAATGGAAAGCAACATGGAGCTTTTTAATCTATTTCCTGAGTTAAGACATGGATTGTTTGCTGCGAAAATTAAAAAACCTATGGAACATATTTGTATGAACGCTTTGAACACCATTGTTGCTAATGATATGGAAAATTCTAAGCTTGGGGAAGCTGGTTTTGATGAGCATGATATTTTTAGTCCCCCAAGCATTGAGGAGAAAATTTTCTTTGATGATACTTTGCCTCCCATTTATGATGATTATAATGATAGTGGTCTTTTGGTGCCGCCTACTATGGAGGATAAGTTTAATTATGATTACAATATGCCTCCTATATTTGATGATGAGAATAATAATGATAGCTACTTTGTCGAATTTGCTCCCACTATTACTAATAAAATTGATTATGCTTATGTGGAGAGTAATAATTTTATGCATGAGACTCATGATAAGAATGCTTTATGTGATAGTTATATTGTTGAGTTTGCTCATGATGCTACTGGATATTATTATGAGAGAGGAAAATATGGTTGTAGAAATTTTCATGTTACTAAAACACCTCTCTTTTTGCTGAAAATCTTGAAGCTGCACTTGTTTTATCTTCCTATGCTTGTTGCATTATGCTTCATGAATTTGTTTATTTACAAGATTCCTTTTCATAGGAAGTGGGTTAGGTTTAAATTTGTTTTGAATTTGCTTCTTGATGCTCTCTTTTGCTTCAACTCTTATTTCTTGGGTGTCCATCATTAAATTTACTGAGCCCATCTTAATGGCTATAAAGAAAGCACTTCTTGGGAGATAACCCATGTGTTTATTTTTCTACAGTACTTTTGTTTTATATTTGAGTCTTGGAAGTTGTTAATACTGTAGCAACCTCTCCTTATCTTACTTTATTGCATTGTTGTGCCAAGTAAAGTCTTTGATAGTAAGGTTCATACTAGAGTTGGATTACTGCGCAGAAACAGATTTCTGTCTGTCATGAATTTGGGCAGTGTTCTCTGTAGGTAACTCAGAAAAATCTGCCAATTTACGTGAGTGATCCTCAGATATGTACGCAACTTTCATTCAATTTGAGCATTTTCATTTGAGCAAGTCTGGTGCCCCAGAAAAATTCGTCTTTACAGACTGTTCTGTTTTGACAGATTCTGCCTTTTATTTCGCATTGCCTGTTTTGCTATGTTTCATGGATTTCTTTGTTCCATTAACTTTCAGTAGCTTTGTGCAATGTCCAGAAGTGTTAAGAATGATTGTGTCACCTCTGAACATGTGAATTTTTGATTATGTACTAACCCTCTAATGAGTTTGTTTCGAGTTTGGTGTGGAGGAAGTTTTCAAGGGTCAAGAGAGGAAGATGATATATGATTAAGAAGAGTGAAAAGTCTAAGTTTGGGGATGCCCCCGTGGTTCATCCCTGCATATTTCAAGAAGACTCAAGCGTATAAGCTTGGGGATGCCCAAGGCATCCCCTTCTTCATCAACAATTTATCAGGTTTCTTCTATTGAAACTATATTTTTATTCCATCACATCTTATGTACTTTACTTGGAGCGTCTGTGTGCTTTTATTTTCGTTTTTGTTATTTTCATTCTCTGAATAAATGCTTGTGTGGGAGAGAGACACACTCCGCTGGTTCATATGAACACATGTGTTCTTAGCTTTTAATGTTCATGGCGAAGGTTGAAACTACTTCGTTCATTGTTATTAGGTTGGAAACAGAAAATGTTGCATGTGGTAGTGGTATAATGAAACACTTGCATAATCTTGTAGATCATTGAGCTTTGATAACTTGATTCTTTGCAAACGTTTTGAGGTATTTTGATGGTAAGGCTTGCTGGATAAATAAGTTAAAATCAGTAGTGGATTGTTGTCTTTAAGCTTGTGCCATACTACAAACTCTATTTAAATAGTTGAAGGTGTAGTTGGACTTGATAGCTTTCCATGTCTGAGAGTTCATCGTAATAACTAAGTTATGCTGAAGGTCGAGGGAGCTAGCGGGGTACTTGTGCCACCGTGAACGGCCCTCCTTGGAGTAAATTTTAATCATGCTCTTAATGTTGAACCTGCTAGATGTTTGCAATAAGCTTGTGAGTTCTTTTTGACTAATGTTAAGCTACGGTTTTTGGCACTTCCACCATCCAAATTTGCTAGCCTCTTCGGTACTGTGCATTGCCTTTTGCTCACATTGAGAATTGTGCATACTTCGCCAGTACATCCAAACCCGTGGGAGGACTTTCTCTTGTTCTCCTACATATAAGCCATACATCTCCTCAAAACAGCCACCATACCTACCTACCATAGCATTTCCATAGCTGTTCCAAGATATATTGCCATGCAACTTCCATTTTACATTACATGCCATGTTGTCATTCATTATCTATATATTGCTTTGCATGATTCTATACAGCTGATGTG
This sequence comes from Lolium perenne, assembly GCF_019359855.2. Classification (NCBI taxonomy): domain Eukaryota; kingdom Viridiplantae; phylum Streptophyta; class Magnoliopsida; order Poales; family Poaceae; genus Lolium; species Lolium perenne. The sequence goes on from NC_067247.2 coordinate 317,516,685, forward strand.
TGGTTTACCCATGTTACGCTAGATCATTGCACATCCTGCTACACTGGCAGAGGCATATAGTTTCATACATCATGTTTTATTCATTATGAGTTATTTGTACCAAAAAGTGTGTTGTCATATTAGGATGTTGCCCCTAAAAGTGAAAAGAGCCATGGAGGCCATCAAAAAGAGAAAAAGAAAAGAAAGAAAAAAAATAGAAAAGAAAAAGAAAAAAAAGAGAATAAAGAAAAAGGGGGCAGCATTACTATCTTTTATCCACACTTGTGCTCATGTTTTAGCACCTGCATTATTCATAGTCATCATTTGTGCTCATGTTTAGCACCTATACTCCATACGAGAGAGTTTTCATGTTTTACTAGTATAACTATGTGGGGAATTTACACTATAGAACTTGGGTTGTATATTCCAATGATGAGCCTCCTCAAAAGTTCTCTAGGTCTTCGTGAGCAACCAAGTTGGATGCACCCCCACTAGTTCCATTGGAGAGCTTTCATACACATATAGCTCTATGTGCATCCGTTGCATGGCAATCACTACTCCTTGCATAGCTTCGATCATAAGACTTCCTCTTGTCTAATGATCACTTATAGCTTTGTAAGACTTTCTTTCATTTGGCCTTCCAAACCCCCATTAACGTTCTTTATGCCATAACATCCTGGTGCTAATACCAAATGCTTGCGCTCACCGGTTGAGTAGACTTCGAAACAGTTGATTCATGACGTTCATGTTTATGTTTACTTGACTGAATCCTTCTTATGTTGTGAAAATTTACTTGATGCTTGGAATGAAGGATAGAACTTCTACGCTGAATACTTAACACATCTTTAATGAACTTTGTACGGTTTCATGTCTTTAAAGAAATAGTTCATGAAAACTTCTAGCTTGTTTAACTCTTGCATTATCATATCTTATATCAATATAGACATTTGCTTTGAGTGATTTGATCTCAGTTCATATGCTTTACATCATTATTGGATCAAGATTATGTTGGTAGCATGTCACTTCAGAAATTATCTTTGTTATCGTTTACCTACTCGAGGATGAGTAGGAACTAAGCTTGGGGATGCTGATACGTCTCCAACGTATCGATAATTTCTTATGTTTCATGCTTGTTTTATAACAATACCTACATGTTTTGTTCACACTTTACATTGTTTTTATGCATTTTCCGGAACTAACCTATTGACAAGATGCCGAAGTGCCAGTTCCTGTTTTCTGCTGTTTTTGGTTTCAGAAATCCTAGTAAGGAAATATTCTCGGAATTGGACGAAATCAACGCCGAGCATCTTATAATTCCACGAAGCTTCCAGAACACCCGAGAGGCACCAGAGGGGAGCCCTGGTGGCCCCACACGTGTGGGCGGCGCGGCCAAGGAGCTAGGCGCGCCCCCTACTGTCTGGTGGCCCCAGACCCCCTCTTGCGCCGCCTCTTCGCCTATAAGAAGCCCCCTGACCTAAATCTTCGAGACGAATAAGCCACGGTACGAGAAACCTTCCAGAGCTGCCGCCATCGCGAAGCCAAGATCTGGGGGAAAAGGAGTCTCTGTTCCGGCACGCCGCCGGGACGGGGAAGTGCCCCCGGAAGGCATCTCCATCGATACCACCGCCATCTTCATCACCGCTGCTGTCTCCCATGAGGAGGGAGTAGTTCTCCATCGAGGATAAGGGGCTGTACCGGTAGCTATGTGGTTAATCTCTCTCCTATGTACTTCAATACAATGATCTCATGAGCTGCCTTACATGATTGAGATTCATATGAGCTTTGTATCACTATTAATCTATGTGCTACTCTAGTGATGTTATTAAAGTACTCTATTCCTCCTCCATGATGTAATGGTGACAGTGTGTGCATCAAGTAGTACTTGGCGTAGTTTATGATTGTGATCTCTTGTAGATTATGGAGTTAATTATTACTATGATGGTATTGATGTGATCTATTCCTCCTTTCATAGTATGATGGTGACAGTGTGCATGCTATGTTAGTACTTGGTATAGTTGCGTTGGTCTATCATGCACTCTAAGGTTATTTAAATATGAACATTGAATGTTGTGGAGCTTGTTAACTCTGGCATTGAGGTGCTCTTGTAGCCCTACACAATTAGTGGTGTTTGATGTCTACGTTCCCCCTCGTTTCCTGTAGACAGTGTTGGGCCTCCAAGAGCAGAGGTTTGTAGAACAGCAGCAAGTTTTCCCTTAAGTGGATACCCAAGGTTTATCGAACTCAGGGAGGAAGAGGTCAAAGATATCCCTCTCATACAACCCTGCAACCACAAAGCAAGAAGTCTCTTGTGTCCCCAACACACCAAATAGGTGCACTAGTTCGGCGAAGAGATAGTGAAATACATGTGGTATGAATAAGTATGAGCAGTAGCAACGGTGCCAGAAAAGTGCTTGGCGCGTAGTTGATGGTGGTGGTATTGCAGCAGTAGTAACACAGTAAAACAGTAAACAAGCAGTAGTAACTCAGCAGTATTTAGGAGCAAGGCCTAGGGATTACACTTTCACTAGTGGACACTCTCAACATTGATCACATAACAGAATAGATAAATGCATACTCTACACTTTTGTTGGATGATGAACACATTGCGTAGGATTACACGAACCCTCAATGCCGGAGTTAACAAGCTCCACAATAATGCTCATGTTTAAGTAACCTTTAGTGTAAGATAGATCAACGCTACTAAACCAAGTACTAGCATAGCATGCACACTGTCACCTTCATGCATATGTAGGAGGAATAGATCACATCAATATTATCATAGCAATAGTTAACTCCATAATCTACAAGAGATCATGATCATAGCACAAACCAAGTACTAACACAGTGCACACACTGTCACCATTACACACGTGCAGGAGGAATAGAACTACTTTAATAACACATCGCTAGAGTAGCACATAGATAGTAGTGATACAAAACTCATATGAATCTCAATCATGTAAAGCAGCTCATGAGATCATTGTATTGAAGTACATAGTAGAGAGATTAACCACATAGCTACCGGTACAGCCCCGAGCCTCGATGGAGAACTACTCCCTCCTCATGGGAGCAGCAGCGGTGATGGAGATGGCGGTGGAGATGGCAGCGGTGTCGATGGAGAAGCCTTCCGGGGGCACTTCCCCGCTCCGGCAGCGTGCCGGAACAGAGATCCTGTCCCCCAGATCTTGGCTTCGCGATGGCGGCGGCTCTGGAAGGTTTTCGTGGGTTTCGTCAATCGTCATAGGGTTTTCTGATCCAGGGGCTTTTTATAGGCGGAGAGGCGGCGCAGGAAGGTCGAAGGGGGGCCCACACCCTAGGGGGGCGCCCCCCCCCTAGGCCGCGCCGGGGTGTGGTGTGGTGGCCCTGCCACCCTTCTCTGGCGGTTCTCGTGTGTTCTGGATGCTTCCGGGTAAAATAGGAACCTGAGCGTTGATTTCGTCCGATTCCGAGAATATTTCGTTACTAGGATTTCTGAAACCAAAAACAGCAGAAAACAGGAACTGGCACTTCGGCATCTTGTTAATAGGTTAGTTCCAGAAAATGCACGAATATGACATAAAGTGTGCATAAAACATGTAGATAACATCAATAATGTGGCATGGAACATAAGAAATTATCGATACGTCGGAGACGTATCCGCATCCCCAAGCTTAGTTCTGCTCGTCCCGAGCAGGTAAAACGATAACACAGATAATTTCTGGAGTGACATGCCATCATAACCTTGATCATACTATTTGTAAAGCATATGTAGTGAATGCAATGATCAAAACAATGGTAATGACATGAGTAAACAACTGAATCATAAAGCAAAGACTTTTCATGAATAGCACTTCAAGACAAGCATCAATAAGTCTTGCATAAGAGTTAACTCATAAAGCAATAATTCAAAGTAGAGGTATTGAAGCAACACAAAGGAAGATTAAGTTTCAGCGGTTGCTTTCAACTTGTAACATGTATATCTCATGGATATTGTCAACATAGAGTAACATAATAAGTGCAATAAGCAAGTATGTAGGAATCAATGCACAGTTCACACAAGTGTTTGCTTCTTGAGGTGGAGAGAAATAGGTGAACTGACTCAACATTGAAAGTAAAAGAATGGTCCTCATAGAGGAAAAGCATCGATTGCTATATTTGTGCTAGAGCTTTGATTTTGAAAACATGAAACAATTTTGTCAACGGTAGTAATAAAGCATATGCATCATGTAAATTATATCTTATAAGTTGCAAGCCTCATGCATAGTGTACTAATAGTGCCCGCACCTTGTCCTAATTAGCTTGGACTACCTGGATTATCACCGCAATACATATGCTTTAACCAAGTATCACAAAGGGGTACCTCTATGCACTTTGTACAAAGGTCTAAGGAGAAAGCTCGCATTGGATTTCTCGCTTTTGATTATTCTCAACTTAGACATCCATACCGGGACAACATAGACAACAGATAATGGACTCCTCTTTTAATGCTTAAAGCATTCAACAACAATTAATTCTTTTCTCATTAGAAATTTGAGGATGTTTGTCCAAAACTGAAACTTCCACCATGGAACTTGGCTTCGGTTAGCGGCCCAATGTTCTTCTCTCACAATATGCATGCTCAAACCATTCAACTCAGAGTAGATCGCCCTTACTTCAGACAAGACGAACATGCATAGCAACTCACATGAAATTCAACAATGAGTTGATGGCGTTCCCCAGTAAACATGGTTATCGCACAACAAGCAACTTAATAAGAGATAAAGTGCATAATTACATATTCAATACCACAATAGTTTTTAAGCTATTTGTCCCATGAGCTATATATTGCAAAGGTGAATGATGGAATTTTAAAGGTAGCACTCAAGCAATTTACTTTGGAATGGCGGGAAAATACCATGTAGTATAGGTAGGTATGGTGGACACAAATGGCATAGTGATTGGCTCAAGTATTTTGATGCATGAGAAGTATTCCCTCTCGATACAAGGTTTAGGCTAGCAAGGCTTATTTGAAACAAACACAAGGATGAACCGGTGCAGCAAAACTCACATAAAAGACATATTGAAAACATTATAAGACTCTACACCGTCTTCCTTGTTGTTCAAACTCAATACTAGAAATTATCTAGACCTTAGAGAAACCAAATATGCAAACCAAATTTTAGCATGCTCTATGTATTTCTTCATTAATGGGTGCAAAGCATATGATGCAAGAGCTTAATCATGAGCACAACAATTGCCAAGTATCACATTACCCAAGACATTAATAGCAATTACTACATGTATCATTTTCCAATTCCAACCATATAACAATTTAACGAAGAAGAAACTTCGCCATGAATACTATGAGTAGAAACCAAGGACATACTTGTCCATATGCTACAGCGGAGCGTGTCTCTCTCCCATAAAGTGAATGCTAGGATCCATTTTATTCAAACAAAACAAAAAACAAAAACAAACCGACGCTCCAAGAAAAAGCACATAAGATGTGATGGAATAAAAATATAGTTTCAGGGGAGGAACCTGATAATGTTGTCGATGAAGAAGGGGATGCCTTGGGCATCCCCAAGCTTAGACGCTTGAGTCTTCTTAATATATGCAGGGGTGAACCACCGGGGCATCCCCAAGCTTAGAGCTTTCACTCTCCTTGATCATGTTGCATCATACTCCTCTCTTGATCCTTGAAAACTTCCTCCACACCAAACTCGAAACAACTCATTAGAGGGTTAGTGCACAATATAAATTGACATATTCAGAGGTGACACAATCATTCTTAACACTTCTGGACATTGCATAATGCTACTGGACATTAGTGGATCAAAGAAATTCATCCAACATAGCAAAAGAGGCAATGCGAAATTAAAGGCAGAATCTGTCAAAACAGAACAGTTCGTATTGACGAATTTTAAAATGGCACCAGACTTGCTCAAATGAAAATGCTCAAATTGAATGAAAGTTGCGTACATATCTGAGGATCATGCACGTAAATTGGCTTAATTTTCTGAGTTACCTACAGGGAGGTGGACCCAGATTCGTGACAGCAAAGAAATCTGGAACTGCGCAGTAATCCAAATCTAGTACTTACTTTTCTATCAACGGCTTTACTTGGCACAACAAAACACAAAACTAAGATAAGGAGAGGTTGCTACAGTAGTAAACAACTTCCAAGACACAAATATAAAACAAAGTACTGTAGCAAAATAACACATGGGTTATCTCCCAAGAAGTTCTTTCTTTATAGCCATTAAGATGGGCTCAGCAGTTTTAATGATGCACTCGCAAGAAATAATATTGGAAGCAAAAGAGAGCATCAAGAGGCAAATTGAAAACATATTTAAGTCTAACATGCTTCCTATGCATAAGAATCTTGTGAATAAACAAGTTCATGAAGAGCAAAGTAACAAGCATAGGAAGATAAAACAAGTGTAGCTTCAAAAATTTCAGCACATAGAGAGGTGTTTTAGTAACATGAAAATTTCTACAACCATATTTTCCTCTCTCATAATAACTTTCAGTAGCATCATGAGCAAACTCAACAATATAACTATCACATAAAGCATTCTTATCATGAGTCTCATGCTTAAAATTATTACTCTCCACATAAGCATAATCAATTTTATTAGTTGTAGTGGGAGCAAATTCAACAAAGTGGCTATCATTATTATTCTCATTATCAAATATAGGAGGCATAGTATAATCACAACAAAATTTACTCTCCATAGTAGGTGGCACCAAAAGACCACTATCATTATCATCATAAATAGGAGGCAAAGTATCATCAAAGAAAATTTTCTCCTCAATGCTTGGGGGACTAAAAATATCATGCAAACCAGCTTCCCCAAGCTTAGAACTTTCTATATCATTATCAACAATGGTGTTCAAAGCGTTCATACTAATATTACTACCAGCATGCAAATAAGATTTCATAGGTTTTTTAATTTTCGCATCAAACAATCCATGTTTTAAATCAGGAAATAGAACAAGAAGCTCATTGTTGTCCATTATGCCAAACTAGTGTAAACAAGAAACAAAAAGATGCAATTGCAGGATCTAAAGGAAATAGCTTCGAGCACACACACGACGGCGCCAGAAAAATACTTTACACGGAACCGGAGTATGAGTGCCTTTTACCTTTCCTCCCCGGCAACGGCGCCGAGAAAAGTGCTTGATGTCTACGTTCCCCCTCCTTTCCGTAGACGGTGTTGGGCCTCCAAGAGCGAGAGGTTTGTAGAACAGCAGCAAGTTTTCCCTTAAGTGGATACCCAAGGTTTATCGAACTCAGGGAGGAAGAGGTCAAAGATATCCCTCTCATGCAACCCTGCAACCACAAAGCAAGAAGTCTCTTGTGTCCCCAACACACCAAATAGGTGCACTAGTTCGGCGAAGAGATAGTGAAATACAGGTGGTATGAATAAGTATGAGCAGTAGCAACGGTGCCAGAAAAGTGCTTGGCGCGTAGTTGATGGTGGTGGTATTGCAGCAGTAGTAACACAGTAAAACAGTAAACAAGCAGTAGTAACTCAGCAGTATTTAGGAGCAAGGCCTAGGGATTACACTTTCACTAGTGGACACTCTCAACATTGATCACATAACAGAATAGATAAATGCATACTCTACACTTTTGTTGGATGATGAACACATTGCGTAGGATTACACGAACCCTCAATGCCGGAGTTAACAAGCTCCACAATAATGCTCATGTTTAAGTAACCTTTAGTGTAAGATAGATCAACGCTACTAAACCAAGTACTAGCATAGCATGCACACTGTCACCTTCATGCATATGTAGGAGGAATAGATCACATCAATATTATCATAGCAATAGTTAACTCCATAATCTACAAGAGATCATGATCATAGCACAAACCAAGTACTAACACGGTGCACACACTGTCACCATTACACACGTGCAGGAGGAATAGAACTACTTTAATAACACATCGCTAGAGTAGCACATAGATAGTAGTGATACAAAACTCATATGAATCTCAATCATGTAAAGCAGCTCATGAGATCATTGTATTGAAGTACATAGTAGAGAGATTAACCACATAGCTACCGGTACAGCCCCGAGCCTCGATGGAGAACTACTCCCTCCTCATGGGAGCAGCAGCGGTGATGGAGATGGCGGTGGAGATGGCAGCGGTGTCGATGGAGAAGCCTTCCGGGGGCACTTCCCCGCTCCGGCAGCGTGCCGGAACAGAGATCCTGTCCCCGGATCTTGGCTTCGCGATGGCGGCGGCTACGGAAGGTTTTCGTGGGTTTCGTCAATCGTCATAGGGTTTTCTGATCCAGGGGGCTTTTTATAGGCGGAGAGGCGGCGCGGGAAGGTCGAAGGGGGCCCACACCCTAGGGGCGCGCCCCTAGGCCGCGCCGGTGTGGTGTGGTGGCCACCGCCACCCTTCTCACAGCGGTTCTCGTGTGTTCTGGATGCTTCCGGGTAAAATAGGAACCTGGGCGTTGATTTCGTCCGATTCCGAGAATATTTCGTTACTAGGATTTACTGAAACCAAAAACAGCGAGAAAACAGAAGCGGCACTTCGGCATCTTGTTAATAGGCTAGTTCCAGAAAATGCACGAATATGACATAAAGTGTGCATAAAACATGTAGATAACATCAATAATGTGGCATGGAACATAAGAAATTATCGATACGTCGGAGACGTATCAGTGTTCATCATCCAACAAGAGAGTGTAGAGTGGTTTTATTATGTGATCAATGTTGAGAGTGTCCACTAGTGAAAGTATGATCCCTAGGCCTTGTTCCCGAATAGAAAAGCTACACCACAAAGATTCCTATCTCTGACGTCAACTGCACGCCAGCAAGCATTTTCTGGCGCCGTTGTCACTATTTGTTTACTGTTCCACTACATGTTTACTCGGTGCCATATTTTATTCAGATTGCTATTACCACTCATATACATCCATATTACTTGCATTTTATTATCTCTTCGCCGAACTAGTGCACCTATACATCTGACAAGTGTATTGGGTGTGTTGGGGACACAAGAGACTTCTTGCATTGTGATCGCAGGGTTGCTTGAGAGGGATATCTTTGACCTCTTCCTCCCTGAGTTCGATAAACCTTGGGTGATCCACTTAAGGGAAAACTTGCTGCTGTTCTACAAACCTCTGTTCTTGGAGGCCCAACACTATCTATAGGAAAAGAAGCGTGAGTAGACATCAGTCATATTCCACGAAAAGTTACATAGCCGCCGCCATCGCAAAGACAAGTTTCGGGGGACAGAATCTCTGTTCTGGCACGCCGCTGGGACGAGGAATTGCCCCCAGAGCCATCTCCATCAACACCACCGCCATCTTCATCGCTGTTGCTGTCTCCCATGATGAGGAGGGAGTAGTTCTCCCCCGAGGCTGAGGGCTCTACCGGTATCTATGTGGTTCATCTCTCTCTCCCATGGTGTGATTTTTATGTGATCATGAGCTTTGTAATCTAGTTGAATATGTAGATGTTGCTCTTGTCTATTATGCACTCTAGAGGTTACTTTAATATGAACTCCGGAGTTACTCTCCACGGTGTGATGGTGACAGTGTGCGCATCGTGTGTGATTCCTTTATGACGTTGTGGAGCTTGTTTACTCCAGCTTGAGGTGTGCTTTTGCAGCCCTACACAATGAATGGTGTTTGTTATCCAACAAGAGAGTGTTTGAGAGTAGCATTTATTTATTCAATTATGTGATCATTGTTGAGAGTGTCCACTAGTGAAAGTATGATCCCTAGGCCTTGTTTCTAAGCATTGAAACACCGTTTCCAACAAGTTCTGCTACATGTTCGCTTGCTACCATTTTTATTTCAGATTGCAATTACTACTTATAATCATCCATATTACTTGTATTTCACTATCTCTTCGCCGAACTAGTGCACCTATACATCTGACAAGTGTATTAGGTGTGTTGGGCACACAAGAGACTTCTTGTATCTTAATTGCAGGGTTGCTTGAGAGAGATATCTTTGACCTCTACCTCCCTGAGTTCGATAAACCTTGGGTGATTCACTTAAGGGAAACTTGCTGCTGTTCTACAAACCTCTGCTCTTGGAGGCCCAACACTGTCTGCAGGAATAGAAGCGTGCGTAGACATCAAGCTATTTTCTGGCGCCGTTGCCTGGGAGGTAAGGTAAAAGGTATTCACATCCTCTGACTACTAAGCTATTTCCTAGCACTGTTGCCGGTGTGTGAGTGCTCGAAGCTATTTCCTTTAGATTCTGCAATTACATCTTTTTGTTTATTGTTTTTATTTCACTAGTTAGGCTTAATGGAAAACAACAAAAATATTAGAGATCTTTATAGTATTTATCTTGAGTTAGGACATGAGGTGTTTGAAGAGAAAATTAAAAAACCTATGGAACTTTATATGCATGTTAATGGCAATGTTATTAGTATGAATGCTTTGAACACCATTGTTGCTAATGCTATGGAAAATTCTAATCTTGGGGAAGCTGGTTTTGATGAGCATGATATTTTTAGTCCCCAAGCATGGAGGAGAAAATTTACTTTGATGATACTTTACCTCCTATATATGATGATTACAATGATGACTATCATATTTTCAGTCCACCTACTATTGAGGAGAAAATTAATTATGATTACAATATGCCTCCTATATATGATGATTATGGTGATGCGAATAATAATGATAGCTATTTTATTGAATTTGCTCCCACTACAATTAATAGTAATGACTATGCTTATGTGGAGAGTAATAATTTTATGCATGTAGCTCATGATAAGAATGTTTCATGTGATAGTTATATTGTTGAGTTTGTTCATGATGCTACTGAAAATCTTTATGAGAAAGGACAATATGGTTGTAGGGATTTTCATGTTACTAAAACACCTCTCTTTTCGCTGAAAATCTTGAAGTTGCGCTTGTCTTGTTTTCCTCTGCTTATTGCATTATGCTTACATGACTTGTTTATTTACAAGATTCCTTTTCATAGGAAGTGGGTTAGACTTAAAAGTGTTTCATACTTGCTTTTTGATGCTCTCTTTGCTTCAACTCTCATCTTTATGTGAGCATCATAAAAATCACTGCGCCCAGCTGAAAGGCATTAAAGAAAAGCGCTTATGGGAGACAACCAATTATTTTACTACAGCAAAATTTTTTATATTTGAGTCAAGGTGCTTGTTACTACTGTATAAATACCTTTGTATCTTTACTTTATTGTATTGTTGTGCCAAGTAAAGTCTTTGATAGAAAGTTGATACTTGATTTGGATTTCTGCGTAGAAATAGATTTCTATCTGTCACAGTTTCGCATTTTTATCTCTGTAGAAAATTCGTAAAATCTTGAAAAAAATCATGAGTAATCCTCAGATATATACGCAACTTTCATTCAATTTGAGCTTTTTCATCTGAGCATGTTAAGTGCCTCGAAGGACTCTTCTGTTTTGACAGATTCTGCCATTTATTTCGCATTGCCTCTTTTACTGTGTTCGAGTGGATTTCTTTGCTCCATTAAATTTCAGTAGCCTTGGGTAATGTCTAGAAGTGTTGGTAATGATTGTGTCCTTGCTGAACATGTGAATTTTTGATTATGCACTAACCCTCTAATGAGATTGTTTTGAGTTTGGTGTGAAGGAAGTTTTCAAGGATCAAGAGAGGAGGATGATATAATATGATCAAGAAGAGTGAAAAGTCTAAGCTTGGGGATGCCCCCGTGGTTCATCCCTGCATATTTCAATAAGACTCAAGCATCTAAGCTTGGGGATGCCCAAGGCATCCCCTTCTTCATCAACAACTTATCAGGTCACCTCTAGTGAAACTATATTTTTATTCGGTCACATCTTATGTGCTTTACTTGGAGTGTCTATGTGCTTTTATTTTTGTTTGTGTTTGAATAAAATCGGATCCTAGCATTGCTTGTGTGGGAGAGAGACACGCTCCGCTTTTTCATATGAACATTGGTGTTCTTCGTTTTACTTTTAATGTTCATGGCGAAATTTGAAAGCTACTGCATCTATTGATATTTGGTTGGAAACAGAAAATGCTTCACGTGGTAATTGGTATATTATCTTGAATAATTTGATTCTTGGCAATTGTTTTGAGCTATCAAGTAGATCATGTTTAAGCTCTTGCATCATGTAGTTTAAACCTATTAGTGGAGAACTACCGTAGAGCTTGTTGAAATTTGGTTTGCATGATTGGTCTCTCTAAGGTCTAGATATTTTCTCGTAAAAGTGTTTGAGCAACAAGGAAGACAGTATAGAGTCTTATAATGCTTGCAATATGTTCTTATGTAAGTTTTGCTGTATCGGTTCATACTTGTGTTTCCTTCAAACAACCTTGCTAGCCAAAGCCTTGTACTGCGAGGGAATGCTTCTCGTGCATCCAAAACCTTGAGCCAAAACCTATGCCATTTGTGTCCACCATAACTACCTACTATGTGGTATTTTTCTGCCATTCCCAGTAAATACTTCATGTGCTACCTTTAAACAATTCAAAAGTTATTATCTCTTATTTGTGTCAATGTTTTATAGCTCATGAGGAAGTATGTGGTGTTTTATCTTTCAATCTTGTTGGGCAGGCTTTCACCAATGGACTAGTGGCACATCCGCTTATCCAATAATTTTGCAAAAAGAGCTGGCAACGGGGTTCCCAGCCCCAATTAATTAACTTTCATTAATAATTCTCTTCACATGTTTTGCCCTGATTCATCAGTAAGCAACTTAATTTCGCAAATAGACACTCCTCCATGGTATGTGAAATGTTGGAAGGCACCCGAGGATTCGGTTATCCATGGCTTGTGTGAAAGAAAAAGGTTGGGAGGAGTGTCATCTCTAAATAAAACTAAAGTACATGTGTAAACAAAAGAGAAGAAGGATGATCTACCTTGCTGGTAGAGATAACGTCCTTCATGGGAGCCGCTCTTTGAAAGTCTGCTTGACAAGGGGGTTAGAGTGCCCACTACCATTCGTTGACAACAACAAACACCTCTCAAAACTTTACTTTTATGCTCTCTTTATGATTTCAAAACTTGAAAAGCTCTAGCACATGATTTAATCCCTGCTTCCCTCTGCGAAGGGCCTTTCTTTTACTTTATGTTGAGTCAGTTTACCTACTTCCTTCTATCTTAGAAGCAAACACTTGTGTCAACTGTGTGCATTGATTCTTACATACTTGCTTATTTGCACTCATCATATTACTTTGTGTTGACAATTATCCATGAGATATACATGTTGAAACTTGAAAGCAATTGCTGAAACTTAAATCTTCCTTTGTGTTGCTTCAAAACCTTCTATTAAAAATCTATTGCTTTATGAGTTAACTCCTATGCAAGACTTTTTGATGCTTGTCTTGAAAGTACTATTCATGAAAAGTCTTTGCTATATGATTCAGTTGTTTAGTCATTATCTATTTGTTAACAAACTATAGGGTCGGAGGATTCCAGAACATCGAAGAAGAGTCGGAGGCGGCCAGCAGGGGGGCTACCCCATAGGGCGGCGCGGCCTGGCCCCCTGCCGCGCCAGGATATGGGGAGCCCACCCCCTGGCTCCCCCGATGCTGCCTCTTCGCCTATATATTCCTTCGTCTCCGAAAACCCTAGGACGATCAGTCATATTCCACGAAAAGTTACGTAGTCGCTGCCACCGCGAAGACAAGTTTCGGGGGACAGAATCTCTGTTCCAGCACGCCGCCGGGACGGGGAATTGCCCCCGGAGTCATCTCCATCGACACCACCGCCATCTTCATCGCCGTTGCTGTCTCCCATGATGAGGAGGGAGTAGTTCTCCCCCGAGGCTGAGGGCTCTACCGGTATCTATGTGGTTCATCTCTCTCTCCCATGGTGTGATATTTATGTGATCATGAGCTTTGTAATCTAGTTGAATATGTAGATGTTGCTCTTGTCTATTATGCACTCTAGAGGTTACTTTAATATGAACTCCAGAGTTACTCTCCACGGTGTGATGGTGACAGCGTGCACATCGTGTGTGATTCATTTATGACGTTGTGGAGCTTGTTTACTCCAGCTTGAGGTGTGCTTTTGCAGCCCTACACAATGAATGGTGTTTGTTATCCAACAAGAGAGTGTTTGAGAGTAGCATTTATTTATTCAATTATGTGATCATTGTTGAGAGTTGATGTCTACGCACACTCCTTTTCCTGTAGACAGTGTTGGGCCTCCAAGAGCAGAGGTTTGTAGAACAGCAGCAAGTTTTCCCTTAAGTGGATCACCCAAGGTTTATCGAACTCAGGGAGGAAGAGGTCAAAGATATCCCTCTCAAGCAACCCTGCAACCACAATACAAGAAGTCTCTTGTGTCCCCAACACACCCAATACACTTGTCAGATGTATAGGTGCACTAGTTCGGCGAAGAGATAGTGAAATACAAGTGGTATGAATGAATATGAGTGGTGTGACGCCCCGGAACCGGTATCCTGAGGATTCCAGCGATCCCGCCGAAATCCGCACGATATCGATTCAGAGACGCCCTCCGACACGACGTGCGCGACGAATCACACACGTGATGCCAGAGGAATTAACACGAGCGGTAACATTACAACAGGATTACAATAGAGCCCACAAGAAACATATATTACAACAATGACTCCAACGAGTCAAGATACAAATATACAATACAAAGATCCAAATCATACAGAAGATCGAATACGTCCGAGTACGGACAAGATACAAATTGGACTAAGAGTCCTGAAGATAACCAGTGGCGTCCATAACCCTGCCCAGGCCAAGCCGGAAGGGTAACCTTGCTAACATCGTCTTCATCGAACATATCTTCATACCTGCCCGGTTATATCCCGTAGAAGCAGCAATAAGTACGGGTTCGTACTTAACAAGACTTCAAGACGTATAAGCATTCGTCAACCAGTCGTCCTTTGTACTTGAGGCACGCAGGGGACTTAGAGGACGCAAGAGGAACGTCATAAGCAATATGGTGGGGTTAAGCGGCAGCGCGCAAGCACTAAAAACCTATAGAGACACTCTACAACATTCGTCTAATCAGAGAAGGTGAGAGAGCGCATAAGGTAACAGATAAAATACTACACAAACATAACCCAGCCGATTACACATATCCCCTCCAACAATTGCGAAGAGGCAATGTAAAAGGTACTCAACGGTGGACAAGTTTTATTGGGTAACGGTTGTAGTAAGGCTATATTACTAAGCAAGTTATTATCAGATTATTAGCAACAAGATAACGGTGTAAGTTGTTCTATGATAAAGCTATACAATTCCAAGTCGTCCATAACCGCAGACACGGCTTATCGATAAGATGTACACCCTGCAGGGGTTGCCCAAATGTAACCATACGCATGCTCGACCCGCTTCTTACAGGCGATGTCTCACAACAAGACCGTTCCCAGTTCAACAAGAAAGTCTAGGGGGGCCACCCAACTAAGCTACCCGTGATGAAGTTCGGCCGTACTCCGAGACGGACCCAGAGGTTGCGTAGGCCTCTAGGCGGGCACTAACGGCCAAGCACTAGATAAGTCGTCTAGCAATTATGCAGTGCAGTACAGAAATAAACCACCCGAAGGCAACAGGAAGTAAACACCCGAAGGCAACAGTAATAAACATGCATGCACCAAATAAAACCAAGGTTGTGGCCCCCTTTTCAACTGACTCGAGAAAAGGTAATGGGTGAGGGGGGTCCCAGTGAATCCCCACGCATGGGTAGAGCGCTCAATCTCGGAACAGATAACAAGAACTCGGATCCTAGGGGACATTAGCGAGTCAAAGTTCCGATGCTTTCGCAAAGGGGCTCACAGATGCCTCTGCTTACAATTTTAGTTGTTAACAATTAAGTAAAGCAGGTGTATCTCCAACAACTGATATAGCATGTGATAACCTCCCAACAACCCAACATATCCCGATAAGATAACAACAACGGTAACGAGATAAAACAGCACTAGCATGCACTACGACTCGCAAGGCAGACCCGATAACCAAACAATAGCTGTAGGTGGTTGGTGGAGCCAATATAGGCTGCTTGAGGTAACAAGTGGAAGGGACACGTGACAAGAACGCAACTTAAGGATAGCATGAGGGAGAAGGCAAAATAAAATAGGTGAGCAACTCCTGCAGGGACAGGAGTATAAGGGAAAATGCTTGCCTGTTAAAGCTCGCCGAGGAACATCCGGGGAACTTGTCGTATCTCACCACACCACTTCGCGATCCTATCCAGGAAGAAGCAAATGCTGGAACACACAACGTATGCAAGTCTTACTACTATGGATAAAGAACCGGCATGAGCAAGATGCGGCCATGCATGTCATGGCAGATATGATGCGATGCAACTATCCAATTTAAGCGGAGTCGGAACCCCGGACAAACAAATTAGGTTGGAGTTGCATTTCTACCGGCAAATTAAGGGTGGATTAGCATGGCAAGAACATGGTAGGGGTGAGCTACTTCAATATTAAACGGAGCGGGGAAAACCATAGTTGGAAATCCAAAATACTCCGCATATATGAGAGGTGGACATGCATAACTATCAACGTGTGACATGATGCGAGATGCAACCAAGCATATGGATGGCATATTCATGTTCAGCACATTTTTCTGATCAATTTTCATATAGAACACATTTTATTTCGAGTTATATTTTGGAAGATATGAATTTTACAAGATTTAAACATTTTTCTGAAAAACAAAGAAGAGAGGGAAGGCTGGGGACAAAGAAGAGAGGGAAGGCTGGGGGCGAACTGGGCCGAACCTGCTCAGTTCTGGGCCACAACTAAGCCTGCGGCGCCATCGGATGTAGGCTAGCGCCGGGGGAAGAACCTGGGCCAAAGCCCATCCATGGATCTGGGGAAAAGAAAACAAAAAGGTGTTGTTTAATTGCCCAGATCGGAATTTGAACTCAGGCCGCACTGGTTGAGGATCAGGGATGTTACCACTGGGCTGGTGCGGTGTTGGTGAATGAACAGTGGCGCGTGGCCTTTAGAACAACTCAGGAAACGGACGAGCTTCAGCAACTGCAATCATGGCAGAGGGAGATCAAGTCGGGATTCGATCTCCAGATTTGGCTCGGAGATGCGCCTGAACATGGAGAACTTGATGGTGCCGATGCGTAGCGCAGGGGCTCACCGGAGAGTCGCCGGCGTCGAGCTCCTACGGTGGTTAAAGGAGATCAACGGGGGCAGAGATACCAAAGACGAAACAGAAGAAGAAAAGGGTCTCGGGGATGTGCATGGTCACCTAGAAACTGTAGAGGTGCTCGGAAGGGTCGGGGAAGGCCGGACGGCGACGGGATCCTTGTCGGAGTGCGACGGCCGAAGAAGAGAAACGGCGAAGTTGGCGACGATTGAGCGAACCCCAGCTCGATTCCTTGCACCCAGATGTAGAGGACGACGAGGCGGTTCTTCTGGTGGCCTCAGCTCGGCGAGGGAGAGACCATGGCAACGACACGGTCATGGGGAAGTGGCAGCTTCGGTGGTTGCTGTGGGGTTTCTCCCTGTTAGTTCTTTTCGTGGAGAAGGGGAAAGGAGGAGGGAGCAGGTGGGAGGAGCGTGGTCCAGGGAAGAGATAAAGGGAGGGGAGGCTCACATGGGGGAGGGTGGTGCGGTGGTTGGCTCGGTGGAGGACCAGAGCTCACGCTCCTTGCGTGCCAGATGACGACGAGGAAGAGAGGATCGCTTTCTCCCGAAAGGCTGAGTGAAAGGGTACGTGGGCCGCCGAAGCTGCGCTGGCTTGGGCCACCGGGGTGGAAAGAAAAAGGCTAGGAGGGAGAGGTGGGCCGCCGGGATGGAAAGAAGAGAGGGGGAAAACGGGCCAGAGAGGGAAGGGGCCAAGGAGGGGGAAAAGGGGGTTTTCTTTTAAATCCATTTTATTTATTTATTTTTGAAAATTGGTTTGAAACAAGATTTGAATTAAAGAGCAACTTTGAATTCAAACAGAGATGAGAGGGAGAGAAAACAAAATAATTGAAGTAATAGTTTTATTTGGTTGAAGGTGTTGGTTTTTAGGGTTTGGTTAAATGAAAGGAAAGATGAGGTTTTATTAACTAACCCATAAGAGAGGTAAAATAAAATATTTTATGGTTTATAAAATAATTTTATTTTATTAGATAAAACATGAATGATATGATGCATATGCCATGGTGATGCACAAAAAGAAAAGAACAAACAAATCTAATAGGGGTACTACCCGGGGCCGTTACAAGTGGTATTAGCAGTCTGAATAAAATATGGCAGCGAGTAAACATGCAACAAAACAGTAAACAAACGGAGATTCGATGCTTGGAAGCAAGGCCTAGGGATCCTGCTTTCACTAGTGGACACTCTCAACAATGATCACATAATAGAACCACTCTACACTCTCTTGTTGGATGATGAACACCACTAATTGTGTAGGATTACACGAACCCTCAATACCGGAGTTAACTAGCTCCACAATATTCGATATTCATGTTTAAATAACCTTAGAGTGCATGATAGATCATTCCAATTACACCAAGTACTAACATAGCATGCACACTGTCACCATCACACTATGAAGGGGGCATAGATCACATCAATACTATCATAGCAATAATTAACTTCATAATCTACAAGAGATTACAATCATAACCTACGCCAAGTACTACACGATGCACACACTGTCACCATTACACCGTGGAGGAGGAATAGACTACTTTAATAACATCACTAGAGTAGCACATAGATGATATTCAACTAGATCACATAAAGAGAGAGATGAACCACATAGCTACAGCGGAGCCCTCAGCCCCGGGGGTGGATTACTCCCTCCTCATCATGGAGACAGCGATGGCGGTGAAGATGGCGGTGGAGACGGCGGTGGAGATGACTCCGGGGGCAATTCCCCATCCCGGCAGGGTGCCGGAACAGAGACTTCTGTCCCCCGAATTGGAGTTTCGTGATGGCGGCGGCTCTGGAAGGTTTTCTCGGGTTTCGTCAATCGGTGTCGAGGATTTAGGTCAGGGAGGCCTAAATAGGCGAAAGGGCGGAGTCGGAGGGGCCACGGGGGACCCACACACTAGGGGGGCGCGCCCCCCCCCTTGGTCGCGCCGCCCTGTGGGGTGGGGCCCCCTGGCTCCCCTCTGGTGGCTCTCGGGTGTTCTGGAAGCTTCATCCAATTCTAAGACTCTGGGCGTTGATTTCGTCCAATCCCGAGAATATTTCCTTACTAGGATTTCTGAAACCAAAAACAGCAGAAAACAGCAACTGGCTCTTCGGCATCTTGTTAATAGGTTAGTGCCGGAAAATGCATAAATATGACATAAAGTATACATAAAACATGTAGGTATCATCAACAAAGTAGCATGGAACATAAGAAATTATCGATACGTTGGAGACGTATCAGCATCCCCAAGCTTAGTTCCTACTCGTCCCGAGTAGGTAAACGATAACAAAGATAATTTCTGAAGTGACATGCCATCATGATCTTGATCAATACTATTGTAAGCATATGTAATGAATGAAGCGATCCAAAGCAATGGTAAAGACAATGAGTAAACAACTGAATCATATAGCAAAGACTTTTCATGAATAGTACTTTCAAGACAAGCATCAATAAGTCTTGCATAAGAGTTAACTCATAAAGCAATAAATTCATAGTAATGGTATTGAAGCAACACAAAGGGAGATTAAGTTTCAGCGGTTGCTTTCAACTTGTAACATGTATATCTCATGGAAAGTTGTCAACATAAAGTAATATGATGAATGCAAATATGCAAGCATGTAAGAATCAATGCACAGTTAACACAAGTGTTTGCTTCTTGAGGTGGGAGGAAATAGGTAAACTGACTCAACATAAAAGTAGAAGAAAGGCCCTTCAAAGAGGGAAGCATCGATTGCTATATTTGTGCTAGAGCTTTTATTTTGAAAACAAGAAACAATTTTGTCAACGGTAGTAATAAAGCACATGTGTTATGTAAATTATATCCTACAAGTTGCAAGCCTCATGCATAGTATACCAATAGTGCCCGTACCTTGTCCTAATTAGCTCGGATTACCTGGATTATCACCGCAATACATATGTTTTAACCAAGTATCACAAAGGGGTACCTCTATGCCGCCTGTACAAATGTCCAAGGAGAAAACTCGCATTGGATTTCTCGCTTTTGATTATTCTCAACTTAGACATCCATTCCGGGACAACATAGACAACATATAATGGACTCCTCTTTAATGCTTAAGCATTCAACAAAAATTAATTTTCTCATAAGAGATTGAGGATTGTTGTCCAAAACTGAAACTTCCACCATGGATCATGGCTTTAGTTAGCTGCCCAATGTTCTTCTCTAACAATATGCATGCTCAAACCATTCAACTCATGGTAAATCGCCCTTACTTCAGACAAGATGAACATGCATAGCAACTCACATGATATTCAACAAAGAGTAGTTGATGGCGTCCCCAGGAACATGGTTATCGCACAGCAAGCAACTTAATAAGAAATAAGATACATAAGTACATATTCAATACCACAATAGTTTTTAGGCTATTTGTCCCATGAGCTATATATTGCAAAGACTAAGGATAGAAATTTAAAGGTAGCACTCAAGCAATTTACTTTGGAATGGCGGAGAAATACCATGTAGTAGGTAGGTATGGTGGACACGAATGACATAGTTTTTGGCTCAAGGATTTTGGATGCACGAGAAGTATTCCCTCTCAATACAAGGCTTAGGCTAGCAAGGTTGTTTGAAGCAAACACAAGTATGAACTAGTACAGCAAAACTTACATAATAACATATTGCAAGCATTATAAGACTTTACACCGTCTTCCTTGTTGTTCAAACCCTTACTAGAAAATATTTAGACCTTAGAGAGACCAATCATGCAAACCAAATTTAAGCAAGCTCTATGTATTTCTTCACTAATAGGTGAAAAGTATATGATGCAAGAGCTTAATCATGAGCACAACAATTGCCAAGTATCAAGTTGTTCAAGACATCATACCAATTACTACATGTAGCATTTCCCGTTTCCAACCATATAACAATTAACGAAGCAGTTTCAACCTTCGCCATGAAAATTAAAAGCTAAGAACACATGTGTTCATATGAACCAGCGGAGCGTGTCTCTCTCCCACACAAGCATTTATTCAAACAAAAACAAAAAAAACAGACGCTCCAAGTAAAGTACATAAGATGTGGCCGAATAAAAATATAGTTTCAAGGGAGAGGAACCTGATAATTTATCGATGAAGAAGGGGATGCCTTGGGCATCCCCAAGCTTAGACGCTCGAGTCTTCTTGAAATATGCAGGGATGAACCACCGGGGCATCCCCAAGCTTAGAGCTTTCACTCTCCTTGATCATATTGTATCATCCTCCTTTCTTGACCCTTGAAAACTTCCTCCACACCAAACTCAAAACAAACTCATTAGAGGGTTAGTGTATAATCAAAATTTCATATGTTCAGAGGTGACACAATCATTATTAACACTTCTGGACATTGCACAAAGCTTCTGAAAGTTAATGGAACAAAGAAATCCATCAAACATAGCAAAAGAGGCAATGCGAAATAAAAGGCAGAATCTGTCAAAACAGAACAGTCCGTAAAGACGAATTTCTAAGAGGCACCAGACTTGCTCAAATGAAAATGCTCAAATTGAATGAACGTTGCGTACATATCTGTGGATCACTCACGTAAATTGGCAGAATTTTCTGAGTTACCTACAGAGAATTAGGCCCAGATTCGTGACAGCAAGAAATATGTTTCTGCGCAGTAATCCAAATCTAGTATCAACCTTTCTATCAAAGACTTTACTTGGCACAACAATGCAATAAAAATAAGATAAGGAGAGGTTGCTACAGTAGTAACAACTTCCAAGACACAAATACAAAATAAAAGTACTGTAGCAAAATAAACACATGGGTTATCTCTCAAAAAGTTCTTTCTTTATAGCCATTAAGATGGGCTCAGCAGTTTTAATGATGCACTCGCAAGAAATAGTAGTTGAAGCAAAAGAGAGCATCAAGAGGCAAATTCAAAACAAATTTAAGTCTAAAATGCTTCCTATGCATAGGAGTCTTGTACACAAATGAATTCATGAAGAACAAAGTGACAAGCATAAGAGGATAAAACACGAGTAACTTCAAGATTCTCAACATAAAGAGGTGAAACTTAATATTATTAAGATGCATATAACCATGTTTCCCTCTCTCATAGTAACTTTCAGTAGCATCATTGATGAAATCCACAATATACCCATCACTTAAAACATTCTTATCATGGTTCATATGCATAGAAGTATCATTAATTTTGGCATAAGAAGAGTTCTTCTCATTAATAGTAATTGGAGCAAGATTATTATCAAGAATTTGAACATGGTAAACAAGTTGCATATTAAGGGAATTGTTTTTGGCAATCCAATCATAACTATGACAAGTTTCATAAGGATAATTATAACCTATATCATAGCATTCTTTATAATAATCATCAAAGATTGGAGGCATAGTGTCATCATAAGAAATAGAATAGTTATCTTTCACAGTAGGTTCATCTGTGACCATACCATCATTGTTACTAGAAGGAGATGTATCAAACACATGATGATCAGTAGCAAAAGGATTTTCAAACACCTCTTCCCCAAGATTAGAGCTTTCTATATCATTATGGGAGGAAGCATGCATAGCACTGATACTATGGCAATTATTATCATCATTTTCAGAATTAGTTTCCCAGAGATTTGCAATATCAAAAGTAGTGTTCTCTTTCAAATCATGATCACTAATGTATGTAAAGGGCATAGGAAGATCATTGTATTCAGATTCATTATCATAATAATCATTAGGAGCAACATACTTACGGTTACCTAGCGTTATCTCATTTATGCGGGGATATGCCGTTACCTCTTTCTCTTTATTCTCCTTCTTCTTCTTCTTCTTCTTCTTCTTCTTCTTCGTTCCCTTCTTCTTCTTCTTCTCCTCATTCCCTTCTTTAGGAGGAAGAGGCTTGAAGGGTGGCTTGTCCACATACCCTGATTTACTTTCAGAAATAATAGAAGAAACTTGGGAGGATTCCTCCTTTTCATTAATTAAACACACAGCGGTCCTATCATATTTTGGCAAGATGGCATCTTCTAAAATATTTTGTATGTAAGTATTTGTATGGCTATTATCAATGCAGTAAGAAAAACACCCATGCAGGACATCATCAATATCAAGATCACTCATATGTAACAAAGAGATTTTTCTTGATAGCTCTTCACACCACAAAAATAAAGTAAGTTCATCATGCTGATTAGGAGTAATTTCATCATCACAATACAAATTTTCAGCACTCATGGGGTTCAAATTATCATTGGAGGAGCATTGAAAATTAAAATGACCCACTCTATGGCAAACTGAGCCCTAGCCCACTTTCTAGTTTTTTCATTAATATGATGGATACAATATTCATCTTCGACATGATTAATTCCACAAGGTCTATGCATTCCACAAAAATTAACATGCTTATAGGAAGTCTTAGGAGTTTGAGCATGTTTATTGCAATCATTAAAAACAATTTCATTCTTCATGCAAGCCTCTTTAAAAGGTTCATGATACTTATCAAAATTCTTTTTAGGCAATTCAAAATGAGAGGCAAAAGCTTTATAAAGATTTGCAGCAACTTGAGAGTCAAGACCATAGGTAGCACTGATGGCGTGTACATCACACGTCCGTTGGGAACCCCAAGAGGAAGGTGTGATGCGTACAGCGGCAAGTTTTCCCTCAGTATGAAACCAAGGTTTATCGAACCAGTAGGAGCCAAGAAGCACGTTGAAGGTTGATGGCGGCGAGATGTAGTGCGGCGCAACACCAGGGATTCCGGCGCCAACGTGGAACCTGCACAACACAAACCAAGTACTTTGCCCCAACGAAACAGCGAGGTTGTCAATCTCACCGGCTTGCTGTAACAAAGGATTAGATGTATAGTGTGGAAGATGATTGTTTGCAGAAAACAGTAGAACAGTATTGCAGTAGATTGTATTTCAGTATAGAGAATTGGACCGGGGTCCACAGTTCACTAGAGGTGTCTCTCCCATAAGATAAATAGCATGTTGGGTGAACAAATTACAGTTGGGCAATTGACAAATAAAGAGGGCATGACCATGCACATACATATTATGATGAGTATAGTGAGATTTAATTGGGCATTACGACAAAGTACATAGACCGCTATCCAGCATGCATCTATGCCTAAAAAGTCCACCTTCAGGTTATCATCCGAACCCCCTCCAGTATTAAGTTGCTAACAACAGACAATTGCATTTAGTATTGCGCGTAATGTAATCAATAACTACATCCTCGGACATAGCACCAATGTTTTATCCCTAGTGGCAACAGCACATCCATAATCTTAGAGGTTTCTGTCACTCCCCCAGATTCACGGAGACATGAACCCACTATCGAGCATAAATACTCCCTCTTGGAGTTACAAGCATCTACTTGGCCAGAGCATCTACTAGTAACGGAGAGCATGCAAGATCATAAACAACACATAGATATAAATTGATAATCAACATAACAAGTATTCTCTATTCATCGGATCCCAACAAACACAACATATAGAATTACAGATAGATGATCTTGATCATGTTCGGCAGCTCACAAGACCCGACAATTAAGCACAATGGGGAGAGGACAACCATCTAGCTACTGCTATGGACCCATAGTCCAGGGGTAGACTACTCACACATCACTCTGGAGGCGACCATGGCGGCGTAGAGTCCTCCGGGAGATGATTCCCCTCTCCGACAGGGTGCCGGAGGCGATCTCCTGAATCCCCCGAGATGGGATTGGCGGCGGCGGCGTCTCTGGAAGGTTTTCCGTATCGTGGCTCTCGGTACTGGGGGTTTCGCGACGAAGGCTATTTGTAGGCGGAAGGGCAGGTCAAGGGGCGGCACGAGGGGCCCACACCATAGGTCGGCGCGGCCAGGGCTTGGCTATGGTTTGGCCACCTCGTGGCCCCACTTCGTTGACTCTTTGGTCTTCTGGAAGCTTCGTGGCAAAATAGGACCCTGGGCGTTGATTTCGTCCAATTCCGAGAATATTTCCTTACTAGGATTTCTGAAACCAAAAACAACAGAAAACAGCAACTGGTACTTCGGCATCTTGTTAATAGGTTAGTTCCAGAAAATGCACGAATATGACATAAAGTGTGCATAAAACATGTAGATATCATCAATAATGTGGCATGGAACATAAGAAATTATCGATACGTCGGAGACGTATCAGCATCCCCAAGCTTAGTTCCTGCTCATCCCGAGCAGGTAAACGATAAACAAAGATAATTTCTGGAGTGACATGCCATCATAACCTTGATCATACTATTTGTAAGCATATGTAGTGAATGCAGCGATCAAAACAATGTATATGACATGAGTAAACAAGTGAATCATATAGCAAAGACTTTTCATGAATAGTACTTCAAGACAAGCATCAATAAGTCTTGCATAAGAGTTAACTCATAAAGCAATAATTCAAAGTAAAGGCATTGAAGCAACACAAAGGAAGATGAAGTTTCAGCGGTTGCTTTCAACTTGTAACATGTATATCTCATGGATATTGTCAACATAGAGTAATATAATAAGTGCAATATGCAAGTATGTAGGAATCAATGCACAGTTCACACAAGTGTTTGCTTCTTGAGGTGGAGAGAGATAGGTGAACTGACTCAACTATAAAAGTAAAAGAAGGGTCCTTCAAAGAGGAAAGCATCGATTGCTATATTTGTGCTAGAGCTTTGATTTTGAAAACAAGAAACAATTTTGTCAACGGTAGTAATAAAGCATATATATCATGTAAATTATATCTTACAAGTTGCAAGCCTCATGCATAGTATACTAATAGTGCCCGCACCTTGTCCTAATTAGCTTGGACTACCGGGATTATCGCAATGCACATGTTTTAACCAAGTGTCACAAAGGGGTACCTCTATGCCGCCTGTACAAAGGTCTAAGGAGAAAGCTCGCATTGGATTTCTCGCTATTGATTATTCTCAACTTAGACATCCATACAGGGACAACATAGACAACAGATAATGGACTCCTCTTTTATGCATAAGCATGTAGCAACAATTAATTTTCTCATATGAGATTGAGGATATATGTCCAAAACTGAAACTTCCACCATGGATCATGGCTTTAGTTAGCGGCCCAATGTTCTTCTCTAACAATATGCACGCTCTAACCATAAGGTGGTAGATCGCCCTTACTTCAGACAAGACGAACATGCATAGCAACTCACATGATATTCAACAAAGAGTAGTTGATGGCGTCCCCAGGAACATGGTTATCGCACAACAAGCAACTTAATAAGAGATAAAGTGCATAAGTACATATTCAATACCACAATAGTTTTTAAGCTATTTGTCCCATGAGCTATATATTGTAAAGGTGAAGAATGGAAATTTAAAGGTAGCACTCAAGCAATTTACTTTGGAATGGCGGAGAAATACCATGTAGTAGGTAGGTATGGTGGACACAAATGGCATAGTGGTTGGCTCAAGGATTTTGGATGCATGAGAAGTATTCCCTCTCGATACAAGGCTTAGGCTAGCAAGGCTATTTGAAACAAACACAAGGATGAAGCGGTGCAGCAAAACTCACAGAAAAGACATATTGAAAACATTATAAGACTCTACACCGTCTTCCTTGTTGTTCAAACTCAATACTAGAAATTATCTAGACCTTAGAGAGACCAAATATGCGAACCAAATTTTAGCATGCTCTATGTATTTCTTCATTAATGGGTGCAAAGTATATGATGCAAGAGCTTAAACATGAGCACAACAATTGCCAAGTATCACATTATCCTAGACATTTTAGCAATTACTACATGTATCATTTTCCAATTCCAACCATATAACAATTTAACGAAGAAGAAACTTCGCCATGAATACTATGAGTAAAGCCTAAGGACATATTTATCCATATGAAACAGCGGAGCGTGTCTCTCTCCCACACAAAGAATGCTAGGATCCATTTTATTCAAATAAAACAAAAAACAAACCGACGCTCCAAGAAAAGCACATAAGATGTGATGGAATAAAAATATAGTTTCAGGGGAGGAACCTGATAATGTTGTCGATGAAGAAGGGGATGCCTTGGGCATCCCCAAGCTTAGACACTTGAGTCTTCTTGATATATGCAGGGGTGAACCACCGGGGCATCCCCAAGCTTAGAGCTTTCACTCTCCTTGATCATGTTGTATCATCTCCCTCTCTTGATCCTTGAAAACTTCCTCCACACCAAACTTAGAACAACTTATTAGAGGGTTAGTGCACAATCAAAATATACATGTTCAGAGGTGACATAATCATTCTTAACACTTCTGGACATTGCACAAAGCTACTGAAAGTCAATGGAATCGAAATATCCATCGAACATAACAAAACAGGCAATGCGAAATAAAAGGCAGAATCTGTCAAAACAGAACAGTTCGTATTGCCGAATTTTATTGAGGCACCAGACTTGCTCAAATGAAAATGCTCAAATTGAATGAAAGTTGCGTAAATATCTGAGGATCACTCACGTAAATTTGCATAATTTTCTGAGTTACCTACAGAGAATTTTGCCCAGATTCGTGACAGCAAAGAAATCTGTTTCTGCGCAGTAATCCAAATCTAGTATGAACTTTACTATCAACGACTTTACTTGGCACAACAATGCACAAAACTAAGATAAGGAGAGGTTGCTATAGTAGTAAACAACTTCCAAGACACAAAATAAAAATAGAGAACTGTAGTAAAAACATGGGTTGTCTCCCATAAGCGCTTTTCTTTAACGCCTTTCAGCTAGGCGCAGAAAGTGTGTATCAAGTATTATCGAAGGATGGGGCATCTACAGCGGGGTGTGGAGTTTTCTCAGCCAAGCATAGTATATTGGATACATAAGTTTTAGCGTCTCCCTTTTCATTAGTCTTGGGCTTGCTACTCTCATCAAACAAATTTTCAGGAACAAGCCAAGCATAGTTATTTTCTAGTGCATCATTCATCGCTAGGAGCTTACATGGTATTGGTGCTTTGATCTCCCCACCATCATTAATATTATTAGTGTACTTTATTCTATCCATATCCATTTTTTCAAGGAGACTAACAAAATTGGTGTAAGAACCAAGCATATTATATTTAGTAAAGACCTTTCTAGCCTCTCTTGCTAGACCACCAAATTCTCTAAGAAGGGTTTCTAAAACAAAATCTTTCTTTTCCCCTTCTTCCATATCACCGAGTGTAAGAAACATGTGTTGGATTATAGGATTGAGATTAACAAATTTAGTTTCCAACATGCGAACTAAAGCAGCAGCAGCAATTTCATAAGTAGGAGCAAGATCTACCAAGTGTCTATCTTCAAAATCATCAACGGTACTAACATGATTGAAAAATTCTTCTATATTATTTCTCCCAATTATAGACCCGCGCCCTACCGTCATGTTTTTTACGGTAAAATTAAAAGGAAACATGTTGAAACAAGCAAATATAAGTAACTAATTTTTTTTTGTGTTTTTGATATAGAGTGCAAAACAGTAAATAAAGCAAACTAAATAAAGTAAATGCAAGTAACTAATTTTTTTTGTGTTTTTGATATAGCAAACAAGATAGCAAATAAAGTAAAACTAGCAACTAATTTTTTTGTATTTTGATTTAGTGCAGCAAACAAAGTAGTAAATAAAACTAAGCAAGACAAAAACAAAGTAAAGAGATTGGGATGTGGAGACTCCCCTTGCAGCGTGTCTTGATCTCCCCGGCAACGGCGCCAGAAAAATTGCTTGATGGCGTGTACAGCACACGTCCGTTGGGAACCCCAAGAGGAAGGTGTGATGCGTACAGCGGCAAGTTTTCCCTCAGTATGAAACCAAGGTTTATCGAACCAGTAGGAGCCAAGAAGCACGTTGAAGGTTGATGGCGGCGAGATGTAGTGCGGCGCAACACCAGGGATTCCGGCGCCAACGTGGAACCTGCACAACACAAACCAAGTACTTTGCCCCAACGAAACAGCGAGGTTGTTAATCTCACCGGCTTGCTGTAACAAAGGATTAGATGTATAGTGTGGAAGATGATTGTTTGCAGAAAATAGTAGAACAGTATTGCAGTAGATTGTATTTCAGTATAGAGAATTGGACCGGGGTCCACAGTTCACTAGAGGTGTCTCTCCCATAAGATAAATAGCATGTTGGGTGAACAAATTACAGTTGGGCAATTGACAAATAAAGAGGGCATGACCATGCACATACATATTATGATGAGTATAGTGAGATTTAATTGGGCATTACGACAAAGTACATAGACCGCTATCCAGCATGCATCTATGCCTAAAAAGTCCACCTTCAGGTTATCATCCGAACCCCCTCCAGTATTAAGTTGCTAACAACAGACAATTGCATTAAGTATTGCGCATAATGTAATCAATAACTACATCCTCGGACATAGCACCAACGTTTTATCCCTAGTGGCAACAGCACATCCATAATCTTAGAGGTTTCTGTCACTCCCCCAGATTCACGGAGACATGAACCCACTATCGAGCATAAATACTCCCTCTTGGAGTTACAAGCATCTACTTGGCCAGAGCATCTACTAGTAACGGAGAGCATGCAAGATCATAAACAACACATAGATATAAACTGATAATCAACATAACAAGTATTCTCTATTCATCGGATCCCAACAAACACAACATATAGAATTACAGATAGATGATCTTGATCATGTTCGGCAGCTCACAAGACCCGACAATTAAGCACAATGGGGAGAAGACAACCATCTAGCTACTGCTATGGACCCATAGTCCAGGGGTAGACTACTCACACATCACTCCGGAGGCGACCATGGCGGCGTAGAGTCCTCCGGGAGATGATTCCCCTCTCCGGCAGGGTGCCGGAGGCGATCTCCTGAATCCCCCGAGATGGGATTGGCGGCGGCGGCGTCTCTGGAAGGTTTTCCGTATCGTGGCTCTCGGTACTGGGGGTTTCGCGACGAAGGCTATTTGTAGGCGGAAGGGCAGGTCAAGGGGCGTCACGAGGGGCCCACACCATAGGTCGGCGCGGCCAGGGCTTGGGCCGCGCCGCCCTATGGTTTGGCCACCTCGTGGCCCTACTTCGTTGACTCTTCGGTCTTCTGGAAGCTTCGTGGCAAAATAGGACCCTGGGCATTGATTTCGTCCAATTCCGAGAATATTTCCTTACTAGGATTTCTGAAACCAAAAACAGCAGAACAAAGAATCGGCACTTCGGCATCTTGTTAATAGGTTAGTTCCAGAAAATGCACGAATATGACATAAAGTGTGCATAAAACATGTAGATATCATCAATAATGTGGCATGGAACATAAGAAATTATCGATACGTCGGAGACATATCAAAACTCATGTTTCGAAATTTACCAGTATCCATAAAAGTTTCAATGCATTCATAATCATATTTTATACCTGACTCTTTACCTTTGTTGTTCTCCCATCCTTCAGCGTTCTCCTCAATCCGATCAAGAAGATCCCACCTAGCTTCAACCTCCTTGCTTGTGAAAGATCCCTCCGAACAGGCATCTAGATAGTCCTTGTGATGTCCTGAAAGCCTTGCATAAAAATTATTAATAATAACATTACGGGGGAGCTCATGAATGGGACATTTGAGCATTAGTGACTTCAATCTCCCCCACGCTTGAGAAATACTCTCTCCATCACGAGGATAAAAGTTATAAATATAATTCCTATCAATATGCACTTCATGAGGAGGATAAAATTTAGAATAAAAGAGAGATACAATTTCCTCCCAACCAAGAGAATGACTATTCTTCAACAATTTATACCAATGCGCCACTTTACCAGACAGCGAAACAGAGAATAGCTTCTTCCTCACTTCATCCATAGAGATACCTGCACACTTGAATAACCCGCATAATTCATGCAAAAACAGTAAATAATCTCCAGGATGGACAGTTCCATCCCCTTCATAGCGGTTATCCATAACACGTTCAATAATTTTCATGGGTATCTTGAAAGCAGTACTCGTAGTAGGTGGATTTAAAATATCACAAGCATCATTAGAGTTATCGCATATGGGAGATAAAGCATTATCAGAACAAATTTTCTCCCCTAAGGATGGGAAGCTAAAAAGATCATAAAAACTAGCTTCCCCAAGCTTAGACTTCTCCATAGCATTAGCAGTGATTGCGTTCATACTAATAATATTGCTACTAACATGCAAATGAGGTTCCATAGGTTCTTTAATTTTCGCATCACACAATTCATGTCTTAGCTTAGGAAATAAATTAAAAAGCTCATAGTTGTTTTCCATTATGCCTTACTAGTGTAAAACAAGAAAGAAAAAGATGCAATTGCAGGATCTAAAGGAAATAGCTTCGAGTACTTACAACGGCACCGGAAAATAGCTTAGTAGCCGAGATCCGGAGTGTGAGTACATTTTACCTTTCCTCCCCGGCAACGGCGCCAGAAAACATCACTAGAGATTACAATCATAACCTACGCCAAGTAGTCTATTCCTCCTGCACGGTGTAATGGTGACAGTGTGTGCATCGTGTTAGTACTTGGCGTAGGCTATGATTGTGATCTCTTGTAGATTATGAAGTTAACTACTGCTATGATAGTATTGATGTGATCTATGCCTCCTTTTGTAGCGTGAAGGTGACAGTGTGCATGCTATGTTAGTACTTGGTTTGGTTATGTTGATCTGTCATGCACTCTAAGGTTATTTAAATATGAATATCGAATATTGTGGAGCTTGTTAACTCCGGCATTGAGGGTTCATGTAATCCTACACAGTTAGTGGTGTTCATCATCCAACAAGAGAGTGTAGAGTCTAGCATTTATCTATTTATTCTGTTATGTGATCAATGTTGAGAGTGTCCACTAGTGAAAGTATAATCCCTAGGCCTTGTTCCTAAATACTGCTATCGCTGCTTATTTACTGTTTTACTGCATTTGTACTGTCTGCAATATTACCACCATCAACCACACGCCAGTCCTGGACAGCAAAGCACTTTTCTGGTGCCATTGCTACTGCTCATACTTATTCATTCCACCTTTATTTCACTATTTCTTCGCCGAACTAGTGCACCTATTAGGTGTGTTGGGGACACAAGAGACTTCTTGCTTTGTGGTTGCAGGGTTGCATGAGAGGGATATCTTTGACCTCTTCCTCCCTGAGTTCGATAAACCTTGGGTGATCCACTTAAGGGAAACTTGCTGCTGTTCTACAAACCTCTGCTCTTGGAGGCCCAACACTGTCTACAAGAATAGAAGCACCCGTAGACATCAAGCACTTTTCTGGCGCCGTTGCCGGGGAGGAAAGGTAAAAGGCTCTCATACTCCGGTCCCAGGTAAAGTACTTTTCTGGCGCCGTTGTGTGTGTGCTCGAAGCTATTTCCTTTAGATCCTGCAATTGCATCTTTTTGTTTCTTGTTTACACTAGTAAGGCATAATGGACAACAATGAGCTTCTTACTCTATTTCCTGATTTCAGACATGGATGGTTTGATGCGAAAATTAAAAAACCCATGGAACATATTAGTATGAACATATTGAGCACCATTGTTGCTAATGATATGGAAAATTCTAAGCTTGGGGAAGCTGGTTTTGATGAGCATGATCTTTTTAGTCCCCCAAGCATTGAGGAGAAAATTTACTTTGATGATACTTTGCCTCCTATTTATGTTGATTATAATGATAGTAGCCTTTTGGTGCCACCTGTTATGGAGGATAAATTTGATTATGATTACAATATGCCTCCTATATTTGATAGCTACTTCGTTGAATTTGCTCCCACTACAACTAATAAAATTGATTATGCTTATGTGGAGAGTAATAATTTTATGCATGAGACTCATGATAAGAATGCTTTATGTGATAGTTATATTGTTTAGTTTGCTCATGTTGTTACTGAAAGTTACTATGAGAGAGGAAAATGTGGTTGTAGAAATTTTGATGTTACTAAAATGCCTCTCTATGTGCTGAAATTTTTGAAACTACACTTGTTTTATTTTCGTATGCTTGTCACTTTGTTCTTCATGAATTCATTTGTGTATAAGATTCCTTTGCATAGGAAGTGGGTTAGACTTAAATGTGTTTTGAATTTGCCTCTTGATGCTCTCTTTTTGCTTCAAATACTATTTCTTGTGAGTGCATCATTAAAACTGCTGAGGCCATCTTAATGGCTATAAAGAAAGAACTTCTTGGGAGATAACCCATGTGTTTATTTTGCTACAGTAACTTTGTTTTATATTTGAGTCTTGGAAGTTTTTATTACTGTAGCAACCTCTCCTTATCTTAGTTTTATTGCATTGTTGTGCCAAGTAAAGTCTTTGATAGCAAGGTTCATACTAGATTTGGATTACTGCGCAGAAACAGATTTCTTTGCTGTCACGAATCTGGGCCAAATTCTCTGTAGGTAACTCAGAAAATTATGCCAATTTACGTGAGTGATCCTCAGATATGTACGCAACATTCATTGAATTTGAGCATTTTCATTTGAGCAAGTCTGGTGCCTCAATAAAATTCGTCTTTACGGACTGTTCTGTTTTGACAGATTCTGCCTTTTATTTCGCATTGCCTCTTTTGCTATGTGGGATGGATTTCTTTGTTCCATTAACTTCCAGTAGCTTTGAGCAATGTTCAGAAGTGTGAAGAATGATTGTGTCACCTCTGAACATGTGAGTTTTTGATTATGCACTAACCCTCTAATGAGTTTGTTTCGAGTTTGGTGTGAAGGAAGTTTTCAAGGGTCAAGAGAGGAGGATGATATACTACGATCAAGAAGAGTGAAAATTCTAAGCTTGGGGATGCCCCGGTGGTTCATCCCTGCATATTTCAAGAAGACTCAAGCATCTAAGCATGGTGATGCCCAAGGCATCCCCTTCTTCATCGACAAATTATCAGGTTCCTTCTCTTGAAACTATATTTTTATTCGGTCACATCTTATGTACTTTACTTGGAGCGTCTGTTTGTTTTTATTTTTGTTTGAATAAATTCTTGTGTGGGAGAGAGACACACTCCACTGGTTCATAGGAACACATGTGTTCTTAGCTTTTAATTTTCATGGCAAAGGTTGAAACTGCTTCGTTAAATTGTTATATGGTTGGAATTGGAAAATGTTACATGTAGTAATTGCTATAATGTCTTGGATAATGTGATACTTGGCAATTGTTGTGCTCATGTTTAAGCTCTTGCATCATATACTTTGCACCCATTAATGAAGAAATACATAGAGCTTGCTAAAATTTGGTTTGCATAATTGGTCTCTCTAAGGTCTAGATAATTTCTAGTATTGAGTTTGAACAACAAGGAAGACGGTGTAGAGTCTTATAATGTTTACAATATGTCTTTTATGTGAGTTTTGCTGCACCGGTTCATCCTTGTGTTTGTTTCAAATAACCTTGCTAGCCTAAACCATGTATCGAGAGGGATTACTTCTCATGCATCCAAAATCCTTGAGCCAACCACTATGCCATTTGTGTCCACCATACCTACCTACTACATGGTATTTCTCCGCCATTCCAAAGTAAATTGCTTGAGTGCTACCTTTAAAATTTCTATCCTCTACCCTTACAATATATAGCTCATGGGACAAATAGCCTAAAAACTATTGTGGTATTGAATATGTACTTATGCACTTTATCTCTTATTAAGTTGCTTGTTGTGCGATAACCATGTTCCTGGGGACGCCATCAACTACTCTTTGTTGAATATCATGTGAGTTGTTATGCATGTCCGTCTTGTCTGAAGTAAGGGAGATTTACCGCTAGAATGGTTAGAGCATGCATAATGTTAGAGAAGAACATTGGGCCGCTAACTAAAGCCATGATCCATGGTGGAAGTTTCAGTTTTGGACAAATATCCTCAATCTCATATGAGAAAATTAATTGTTGTTGAATGCTTAAGCATTAAAGAGGAGTCCATTATCTGTTGTCTATGTTGTCCCGGTATGGATGTCTAAGTTGAGAATAATCAAAAGCGAGAAATCCAATGCGAGCTTTCTCCTTAGACCTTTGTACAGGCGGCATAGAGGTACCCCTTTGTGACACTTGGTTAAAACATATGTATTGCGATGATAATCCAGGTAATCCGAGCTAATTAGGACAAGGTGCGGGCACTATTAGTATACTATGCATGAGGCTTGCAACTTGTAAGATATAATTTACATAACACATATGCTCTATTACTACCGTTGACAAAATTGTTTTTTGTTTTCAAAACCAAAGCTCTAGCACAAATATAGCAATCAATGCTTCCCTCTGCGTAGGGCCTTTCTTTTACTTTTATGTTGAGTCAGTTCACCTATTTCTCTCCATCTCAAGAAGCAAACACTTGTGTGAACTGTGCATTGATTCCTACATATTTGCATATTGCACTTGTTATATTACTCTATGTTGACAATATCATGAGATATACATGTTACAAGTTGAAAGCAACCGCTGAAACTTAATCTTCCTTTGTGTTGTTTCAATGCCTTTAGTTTGAATTATTGCTTTATGAGTTAACTCTTATGCAAGACTTATTGATGCTTGTCTTGAAGTACTATTCATGAAAAGTCTTTGCTTTATGATTCAGTTGTTTACTCATGTCATTACCATTGCTTTGATCGCTGCATTCATTACATATGCTTACAATAGTATGATCAAGGTTATGATGGCATGTCACTCCAGAAATTATCTTTGTTATCGTTTACCGGCTCGGGACGAGCAGAAACTAAGCTTGGTGATGCTGATACGTCTCCGACGTATCGATAATTTCTTATGTTCCATGCCACATTATTGATAATATCTACATGTTTTATGCATACTTTATGTCATATTTATGCGTTTTCCGGAACTAACCTATTGACGAGATGCCGAAGGGCCAGTTGCTGTTTTCTGCTGTTTTTGGTTTCGGAAATCCTAGTAAGGAAATATTCTCGGAATCGGACGAAATCAACGCCCAGCATCTTAGAATCCTCGGAAGCATCCAGAACACCCGAGAGCCGCCAGAGAGGGGACACAGGCCCCCCAGGAGGTAGGCCGGCGCGGCCCAGGGGTGGCCCGTGCCCCCCTGTGGTGACACCGCCTCGTTGACCCTCCGACGCCGCCTCTTCGCCTATTTAAGCCTTCTTGACCTAAAATCTCGATACGGAAAAGCCACGGTACAAGAAACCTTCCAGAGCCGCCGCCATCGCGAAGCCAAGATCTGGGGGACAGGAGTCTCTGTTCCGGCACGCCGCCGGGATGGGGAAGTGCCCCCGGAAGGCTTCTCCATCGACACCACCGCCATCTTCATCAACGCTACTGTCTCCCATGAGGAGGGAGTAGTTCTCCATCGAGGCTCGGGGCTGTACCGGTAGCTATGTGGTTAATCTCTCTCCTATGTACTTCAATACAATAATCTCATGAGCTGCCTTACATGATTGAGATTCATATGATGATGCTTGTAATCTAGATGTCATTATGCTAGTCAAGTGGATTTTACTTATGTGATCTCCGGAGACTCCTTGTCCCACGTGTGTAAAGGTGACAGTGTGTGCACCGTGTGGGTCTCTTAGGCTATATTTCACAGAATACTTATTCACTGTTATGAAGAGCATAGTGAAGTGCTTATTTATATCTCTTTATGATTGCAATGTGTTTTGTATCACAATTCATCTATTTGCTACTCTAGTGATGTTATTAAAGTAGTCTATTCCTCCTGCACGGTGTAATGGTGACAGTGTGTGCATCGTGTTAGTACTTGGCGTAGGCTATGATTGTGATCTCTTGTAGATTATGAAGTTAACTATTGCTATGATAGTATTGATGTGATCTATGCCTCCTTTCGTACCGTGAAGGTGACAATGTGCATGCTATGTTAGTAATTGGTTTGGTTATGTTGATCTGTCATGCACTCTAAGGTTATTTAAATATGAATATCGAATATTGTGGAGCTTGTTAACTCCGGCATTGAGGGTTCGTGTAATCCTACACAGTTAGTGGTGTTCATCATCCAACAAGAGAGTGTAGAGTCTAGCATTTATCTATTTATTCTGTTATGTGATCAATGTTGAGAGTGTCCACTAGTGAAAGTATAATCCCTAGGCCTTGTTCCTAAATACTGCTATCGCTGCTTGTTTACTGTTTTACTGCATTTGTACTGTCTGCAATATTACCACCATCAACCACACGCCAGTCCTGGACAGCAAAGCACTTTTCTGGTGCCATTGCTACTGCTCATACTTATTCATACCACCTGTATTTCACTATCTCTTCGCCGAACTAGTGCACCTATTAGGTGTGTTGGGGACACAAGAGACTTCTTGCTTTGTGGTTGCAGGGTTGCATGAGAGGGATATCTTTGACCTCTTCCTCCCTGAGTTTGATAAACCTTGGGTGATCCACTTAAGGGAAACTTGCTGCTGTTCTACAAACCTCTGCTCTTGGAGGCCCGACACTGTCTACAAGAATAGAAGCACCCGTAGACATCAAGCTACAGCGGAGCCCTCAGCCCCGGGGGTGGATTACTCCCTCCTCATCATGGAGACAGCGATGGCGGTGAAGATGGCAGTGGAGACGGCGGTGGAGATGACTCCGGGGGCAATTCCCCGTCCCAGCAGGGTGCCGGAACAGAGACTTCTGTCCCCCGAATTGGAGTTTCGCGATGGTGGCGGCTCTGGAAGGTTTTCTCGGGTTTCGTCAATCGGTGTCGAGGATTTAGGTCAGGGAGGCCTAAATAGGCGAAGGGGCGGAGTCGGAGGGGCCACGGGGGACCCACACACTAGGGGGGCGCGCCCCCCCTTGGCTGCGCCGCCCTGTGGGGTGGGGCCCCCTGGCTCCCCTCTGGTGGCTCTTGGGTGTTCTGGAAGATTCGTCCAATTCTAAGACTCTGGGCGTTGATTTCGTCCAATTCCGAGAATATTTCCTTACTAGGATTTCTGAAACCAAAAAACAGCAGAAAACAACAACTGGCTCTTCGGCATCTTGTTAATAGGTTAGTGCCGAAAAATGCATAAATATGACATAAAGTATGCATAAAACATGTAGGTATCATCAATAAAGTAGCATGGAACATAAGAAATTATCGATACGTTGGAGACGTATCAAGAGTGTCCACTAGTGAAAGTATGATCCCTAGGCCTTGTTTCTAAGCATTGAAACACCGTTTCCAACAAGTTCTGCTACATGTTCGCTTGCTGCCATTTTTATTTCATATTGCAATTACTACTTATAATCATCCATATTACTTGTATTTCACTATCTCTTCGCCGAACTAGTGCACCTATAGATCTGACAAGTGTATTAGGTGTGTTGGGGACACAAGAGACTTCTTGTATCTTAATTGCAGGGTTGCTTGAGAGGGATATCTTTGACCTCTACCTCCCTGAGTTCGATAAACCTTGGGTGATTCACTTAAGGGAAACTTGCTGCTGTTCTACAAACCTCTGCTCTTGGAGGCCCAATACTGTCTACAGGAATAGAAGCGTGCGTAGACATCGGTCATCATCATCCTCCTCGTCATCATCATCATCGTCGCCTTCCTCGTCGTCCTCCTCATCATCACCACCCTCCATCTCCTCGTCCTCTTCATCTTCGTCTTCGTCTTCGACATGGCCCTTGCCATGAGGTGGTGGAGTGGGGCGAACAATGCGCTCGTGGATGGAGTCCTCGGAGCTCGACCAAGTGTACTTGGACTTCCACTCACCGGGGGTGTGATGTTGTCCTAGGAGCCCTCAGAGACGGTAAGGCCCATGTGCCTCATCATCGCCTTTTGGCGTTGGCGGATCTTCTTGTTGTCATGGTGAGCTTGGTACATCTTGTCTTGGAGGTCCTCCTTGAAGCAAAAGGACTTCTTGAGGCGAGCGGTGAGCTTGGCAAAAAGGCCTTTGGTCTTGACGGAGTTTGGCACGAAGGCGGAGTCATCACTATCGGCTTCCTCCTCCTCCAGGTCCTTGGGGGCATTCTTGCCAAACCTTGGAAGATCATGGTTCTTGACAAGGAGGCTCTTTTCCTCATGGGTAGTGATATGAGGGCGGCATTG
The DNA here is from genome assembly GCF_019359855.2 of Lolium perenne. Lineage (NCBI taxonomy): Eukaryota > Viridiplantae > Streptophyta > Magnoliopsida > Poales > Poaceae > Lolium > Lolium perenne. The sequence continues at coordinate 317,555,554 of NC_067247.2, forward strand.
CTCTAGAAGATCTCCACGGCCAGCTTGATCCCATTTGAGGCAAATGAGCCTCATGATGTAAGGCGCATATTGAGGGAGCTTGCGGAGGAAGGCACAATCACGCATCTCATGCCATATGTAGCCTATGATATCCAATTTCTTGCCGCGACCCCTCATTTGATCCGTGCGCATAAGGAGGTTCACAAGGAAACCATGCACCTATTCTTGGTTGGTGTGCTTGGGGTTGATGGTGATGCGATAAATGTGGTTCATGATGTCGTAGACGGGGAGAAGATGGTTGGCACTTCCACACAACATTCTTCCGGGGATGTAGAGGTTGGCCATCTTTTCCTTGGCCATTGGCTTGGCTTGAAGGTGAATCCAGAAGAAGTTGATATCATAGTCGGGGAGATCATAGCCAATGCCCCTAGAAAACTCCTGCCACGTGGCCTCCATCACAAACTCCTTGGTCATCCACTTTAGCGAGCGGAAGCCACCTTCATCCTCAAGAAAAACCACGGTGGCATAGAATTGACATATCACTGTTGGAGATATGCCCAAGAGGAAATAATAAATGGTTATTATAATATATCTTTGTGTTTATGATGATGTTTACATACCATGCTATAATTGTATTAACCGAAACATTGATACATGTGTGTTATGAAAACAACAAGGAGTCCCTAGTAAGCCTCTTGTATAACTAGCTTGTTGATTAATAGATGATCATAGTTTCATGATCATGAACATTGGATGTTATTAATAACAAGGTTATGTCATTATGTGAATGATGTAATGGACACACCCAATTAAGCGTAGCATAAGATCACGTCATTAAGTTATTTGCTATAAGCTATCGATACATAGTTACCTAGTCCTTTCGACCATGAGATCATGTAAATCACTTATACCGGAAGGGTACTTTGATTAGATCAAACGCCACTGCGTAAATGGGTGGTTATAAAGGTGAGATTAAGTATCCGGAAAGTATGAGTTGAGGCATATGGATCAATAGTGGGATTTGTCCATCCCGATGACGGATAGATATACTCTGGGCCCTCTCGGTGGAATGTCGTCTAAATTAGCTTGCAAGCATATGAATGGTTCATAAGAGACCACATACCACGGTACGAGTAAAGAGTACTTGTCAGGAAACGAGGTTGAACAAGGTATAGAGATACCGATGATCAAACCTCGGACAAGTAAAATATCGCGTGACAAAGGGAATCGGTATCGTATGTGAATGGTTCAATCGATCACTAAGTTATCGTTGAATATGTGGGAGCCATTATGGATCTCCAGATCCCGCTATTGTTTATTGGTCGGAGAGAGGTCTCAACCATGTCTGCATAGTTCGCGAACGTAGGGTGACACACTTAAGGTTTGATGTCGTTCAAGTAGATATGGAATATGGAATGGAGTTCGAAGTTTTTTTCGGAGTCTCGGATGGGATCCAGGACATCACGAGGAGGTCCGGAATGGTCCGGAGAATAAGATTCATATATAGGAAGTCATATTCCAAGTTTGGAAATGATCCGGTGCATTTATGGCAGGTTCTAGAAGGTTCTAGAAAAGTCCGGAAGAAATCACTATGGAAGGCGGAGTCCCGGAGGGACTCCACCAAGCTTGGCCGGCCAACCCTAAGGGGGTGGAGTCCCAGGTGGACTCCACCATAGGTGGCCGGCCACCCCACCTAAGGGAAAGGTGGGAGTCCCACCTTGGGTAGGACTCCCCCCTTGAGTAGGTTTCCCACCTATGGGAGGTTTTGTTGTTTGGGTCTTATTCAAAGACTTGGACTACAACTCTTGGGGATTTCCACCTATATAATGAGGAGGAGAGGGAGGGGGCAGCCACTCTTGGCCGCACCACCTAGGGCTGCCCATGGCCGGCGCCCTAGCCACCCCCTCTCCCCAAACCATAGCCTCTCCTCCTCCACATAATACTCCCGCAGCGCATAGGCGAAGCCCTGCCGGAGTTCTCCACCACCACCGCCACCACGCCGTCATGCTGCCGGGATTCCGAGGAGGATCTACTACTTCCGCTACCCGCTGGAACGGGGAGAAGGACGTCGTCATCAACACCGAACGTGTGACCGAGTACGGAGGTGCTGCCCGATTGTGGCACCGTCAAGATCTTCTACGCGCTTTTGAAAGCGGCAAGGGATCGTCTACCGCATCAACGAGAGCCTCCTCTTGTAGGCTTTGGAACTCTTTCAAGGGTTAGTCTCGTTCATCCCCTCGTTGTACCATCTTCTAGATTGCATCTTGGCTTGGATTGCGTTCTCGCGGTAGGAAATTTTTTGTTTTCTATGCTACGAATCCCTAGAGTGGTATCAGAGCCGTGTCTATGCATAGATGGTTGCACGAGTAGAACACAATTGTTTTGTGGGCGTTGATGCTTTGTTGTCTTTAGTTCGAGTACTTTGCATCTTTGTGGCATGGTGGGATGAAGCGGCTCGGGCTAACTTTACATGACCGCGTTCATGAGACTTGCTCCACGTTCGACATGCAACTTGTATTGCATAAGTGGCTTTGCGGGTGTCTGTCTCTCCCACCATAGTGAAGATTCAATTTACTCTTTCTATTGACAACACTAGTATCACCGTTGTGGTTCATGTTCATAGGTAGATTAGATCTTACTCGAAAACCCTAAACCACGTAAAATATGCAAACCAAATTAGAGACGTCTAACTTGTTTTTGCAGGGTTTGGTGATGTGATATGGCCATGATGTGATGATGAATACGTATGAGATGATCATTATTGTATTGTGGCAACCGGCAGGAGCCTTATGGTTGTCTTTAAATTTCATGTTGAGTAGTATTTCAAAGTAGTTGTAATAGTTGCTACATGAGGTGAACAACCATGAAGACGGCGCCATGGACCTTGACGCTACGCCGACGATGATGGAGATCATGCCCGTTGATGATGGAGATCATGTCCGTGCTTTGGACATGAAGATCGAAGGCGCAAAGACTAAAGGGCTATATCATATCACATATGAATTGCATGTGATGTTAATCCTTTATGCATCTTATTTTGCTTAGAACGCGACAGTAGCATTATAAGATGATCCCTCACATTAATATCAAGATAATAAAGTGTTCTCCCCTCGTATGCACCGTTGCTAGAGTTCGTCGTTTCGAAGCATCTCGTGATGATCGGATGTGATAGATTCAACGTTCATATACAACGGGTGTAAGCCATGTTTGCACACGCGGAATACTTGGGTTTGCTTGACGAGCCTAGCATGTACAGACATGGCCTTGGGACAACGGAAACCGAAAGGTTGAACACGAGTCATATGGATGATATGATCAACATGTTGATGTTCACCATTGAAGCTACATCATCTCACGTGATGATCAGTTTTGGTGTATTGGATTTGGATCGTGTACCACTTAACAACTATGAGGGATGTTGTATTAAGTGGGAGTTCATTAGTAATTAGATTAAAACATGAACTAATTATCATAAACATAGTCTAAGTAATATTTTAAATTAATTTGTAGAATTGGCATCCGTTTTTCTACCATGCGCTAGTCTTGTAATTGAGATAGAAATACTGTTAAAATCTGACAATAAACTTTACGGACTGGTACCGTATTGTCAATGAATCAAGAAATGATTAAGTCCTATTGCAAACTTTTAGTAAACCTCACATTGTTGATTCAAAGAACTATGGTTTCAATTAGTACCTAATGTTATCTTGTCTCCGTGAAACTTGAAGTTCAAATCTGTTTGAAAAGTAAGGAGCTGAAAATTTAGTTTTTCAGAAATAATCAAGGTATGAGATATATGTGATATCTAAGACCTTATTGCAATATGATAGAATATAATTTGGTGAGACTACATAAACTCATAAGTTTTATAGGAATGTACGAAGGTTGAAGATGCAAGGCATCCCAATCCTCCAACTATTGGGGCACTAACGATATTCGCATATCCATGAAGTGATCGTCCTTAGTATGCACCGTTGCTAAGACTCGTCGTTTCGAAGCATCACGTGATGATCGGGTGTTATAGATTCTACGTGTGCATACAACGGGTGCAAGCCAGATTTTCACATGCGAATACTAAGGTTAAACTTTACGAGCCTAGCATGTACATACATGGTCTCTGAAAGTCATCATGAAATGATGGATAAAATTATGAGTGAAACTGTTCATCATATTACAAAGTTACTAAAAGTGAAATCTGGAATATTTGTCATATGATGATCAACTTCAAAGTAAGAACCTCATGGTTATTGGTATTTGACCAATGGACCTAGAAGTTATTGAAGGTGAAGTGTTTTCTGAGAATGAGGAAAGCTAAAAGAGAAACTACAAAAGATATTTTGGCAGAAAGAAAGAAAATACTAGAAAGTCTATTTCAGGTGTATATAAATGATATACATGTTATGCATGTATTCCTTGTTTGGTCACATAATAAAATTCTTGGGTATTTGTACCATATTGGTTGGTATGAGATGTCATACAGTACAACGCAATACAAGAATACGATGACCTAAGTGACTGATAAGGAATATGGTAATAATGCACGTCTGGAACATAATAAAGTGTTATTATGTTTGTCGTTGGCATTCTACCTAGCCCTTAGAATTTATAATAAAGAACTTAATAATTGTTATTTTGCTCTGGTCAAATGAAAACAATGAGTTGTTCAAATTATGACCTTACTCCATGTACGATGGATAAGCTATTATAAATCTTAATGGTGAAACACACATACATAACACTGACGCTAATATGCCGTAAGGAAAATGATTTGAATTCCACTTATTTGTGGAACCGCTATTTAGGTCATGTTGGAAAGGAACGCATGAAGAAACTCCATGCAAATGGATTATTGGAGTCATTTGATTTTTGAATCATTTGGCGCTTGCAAATCTCTTCTAAAAGGAATGACTGAAATACCGTTCATAGGCCAAGATTTGAACGGGCAACTAACTTAGTGGAAACATACATGATGATGTATATGGTTCACTGGGCATAGTTGTGTGCGGCAGATTCTTCTACTTCATGAAAACTTCCAACAATGAATTGAGTATATATATGTGCATATATTCGATAAGGAAGAAGTTTGAAACATTTGAATGGATTCAAATAAATTTCAGCATGAAGTTGAAATCATCGTAATAGAAAAGTAAAATATCTATGATTGGATCATAGTGGAAATATTTGAATTACTAGTTTTAGCGAACATCTAAGAGAGTTATGAAATTGTTCTACAACTCACGTTTCTTGGAGTATCATAGTGATGATGGAGTATCCGAGAGATGTATCCAAACCTTGTTGGGTTAATGATGAGATAAAATATTGATGCCATTATATTTTTGTGGATTATGCTTTAGAGACTACCGCTTTTACACTAAATAGAGCATCATCATGATCCGTTGAAATGACACCATACAAGTTATGGCATGGGTATAAACCCTAATAGTCCTTTCTTTAAATTTTTGGTCTAAGAGTTTACAACCAAAATCGGATGAATGTCTTTGTAGGTTATCCCAAAATATTGATTGGGAATTCTTTTCACTATGGATACAAAGACAAAAGTGTTTGTCAATGTTTCTTATTTATTTCAAAGAAATTGATTCTAGCGAAGTATTTGAGTGGGAGGACAATAGAATTTGATAAGGTTTATGAACCTGAGCATAATGATCAGAGTAACGCAGCATCAGGAATTGGTTCCGAAAGTGGCCATGACGATCATGGCTCCCATGACTACAAAGTGTTTTAGCCATGGAGATCGAAGTACATATTGAACTTTGTAGGTATGGTTTACTTTGTGATCAAATAAATGATTTGTGGACAAAGGATTGATTTTGAACAATGATAAACCAACTACAAACAAATAAGTTATGATGAGCCCTGACTCCGTTAAAATGGCTGTACGCCATGAAATCCAAGATAGATGTATACTTTTTGAAAGTAAATGGATCTATAAAATTGATGGACTTGGATGGAATATCCTTGAAGAAGCTTGACTTGTCAAAAAGTTGTTTACGACAAAGATCAAAGAGTTGACTACGATAAGATTAGATCTTCTGTAGCAATGATTATAGTCTATGTGGATTATTCTAGTAATCGCTACATATTTTTTTTATGAGATATGATAGTAGGATAGCAAAATACATTACTTAACAAAAGTGTGTATTAAAGGTGTGTACAAGATACAACCAAGAGTTTTGCTAGTCCGTAGAATACTAGATAGGTATACGAACTTCAATTGGATGAAGTGAGTATCGCGGAGTTGGAATCATCACCGGATGAAATAGTCAAAAGTTTTTGATTTCATTAGAAACGATGAAGATGCTTGCATTTGCAAGAAATTAAGTGGGAGCGCTGAGACATATTTATAATACTTTATGTAGATGACATATAGTTGGTTATAAATGATGTAATTATATACTTGATTAAAAGGTTTCATTGAGAATTAACTTTAATGAAAGGATATGGACTGAAACATATTTACTGTCAAGATCTATGAAGATAGATTGAAACACATAATAAAGTTTAAGTCAAAGTACATAGAATGGATATTGAAGTAGTTCAATATAGAAATATTGAGAATGTGTTCTTTTCATGCGAAGGTTTAACAAGACTTGAGTGTAATTGACACTCGATGAGTAAACACATGAGTGATTTCAGATCACGAATAATATGTACAAAATCAGATGTCCTATGCTCTAAAAGGTTAGGAGCATATACCAGAATGATTCATGTGATGATCATTGGACAAACAGTAAGAATATCCCTCTGTGCTTTAGAAGAACCAAGGATACATATATAGTTTTATATGGGGTAATGACAAACAAATCGATGATACATATATAGTTTTATAAGCCTCTTGTATAACTAGCTTGTTGATTAATAGATGATCATAGTTTCATGATCATGAACATTGGATGTATTTAATAACAAGGTTATGTCATTATGTGAATGATGTAATGGACACACCCAATTAAGCGTAGCATAAGATCACGTCATTAAGTTATTTGCTATAAGCTTTCGATACATAGTTACCTAGTCCTTTCGACCATGAGATCATGTAAATCACTTATACCGGAAGGGTACTTTGATTACATCAAACGCCACTGCGTAAATGGGTGGTTATAAAGGTGGGATTAAGTATCCGGAAAGTATGAGTTGATGCATATGGATCAACAGTGGGATTTGTCCATCCCGATGACGGATAGATATACTCTGGGCCCTCTCGGTGGAATGTCGTCTAAATTAGCTTGCAAGCATATGAATGGTTCATAAGAGACCACATACCATGGGATCCAGGACATCACGAGGAGGTCCGGAATGGTCCGGAGGATAAGATTCATATATAGGAAGTCATATTCCAAGTTTGGAAATGATCCGGTGCATTTATGGCAGGTTCTAGAAGGTTCTAGAAAAGTCCAGAAGAAATCACTATGGAAGGCGGAGTCCCGGAGGGACTCCACCAAGCTTGGCCGACCAACCCTAAGGGGGTGGAGTCCTAGGTGGACTCCACCATAGGTGGCCGGCCACCCCACCTAAGGGAAAGGTGGGAGTCCCACCTTGGGTAGGACTCCCCCCTTGAGTAGGTTTCCCACCTATGGGAGGTTTTGTTGTTGGGGTCTTATTCGAAGACTTGGACTACAACTCTTGGGGATTTCCACCTATATAATGAGGAGGAGAGGGAGGGGGCAGACACTCTTGGCCGCACCACCTAGGGCTGCCCATGGCCGGCACCCTAGCCACCCCCTCTCCCCAAACCCTAGCCTCTCCTCCTCCACATAATACTCCCGCATCGCATAGGCGAAGCCCTGCCGGAGTTCTCCACCACCACCGCCACCACGCCGTCGTGCTACCGGGATTCCGAGGAGGATCTACTACTTCCGCTGCCCGCTGGAACGGGGAGAAGGACATCGTCATCAACACCGAATGTGTGACCGAGTATGGAGGTGCTGCCCGATTGTGGCACCGTCAAGATCTTCTACGCGCTTTTGAAAGCGGCAAGTTATCGTCTACTGCAGCAACGAGAGCCTCCTCTTGTAGGCTTTGGAACTCTTCAAGGGTTAGTCTCGTTCATCCCCTCGTTGCTACCATCTTCTAGATTGCATCTTGGCTTGGATTGCGTTCTCGCGGTAGGAAATTTTTTGTTTTTTATGCTACGAAACCCTACAATCACCTCCTTATTGAAGTCGTGGGAGAAGGTCATCAAAGGAATAAGACCTTGCTCTTCGCATATCTCGAGTGCTTCCCCAAAGCATCCGGGCTTGGATTGAAGCTTATCCATGTTGATGGAGTATTGCGGGCAACAATTGAACTCTTTTGACCCATAGACATCATTGTAAATCTTTTCTTGATCGACGTGGTAGAAGAAGGGGTTGGGGCTCTGACGAGCGTTCCTTGGCAACAAGTACGGATTGGCTCCTCGTACTTGCAAGAATTGGGCTTTCTTGAGAGAGGTCATAGACTTTTGAGGACCCGAGGTGGTCCTTTTGCTTGCTGTCGCTGCTGCATCCCTTTGGCGCTTGGTGGTACTTTTCGGAACAATCTCTTCTTGCTCATCTTCCTCACTGTGACGACGAGAAGGAGGCTTGACCTTGGCGCCACTACGGGACTTGGATGGACCTGTGAACAACATAATTTGTAGAGGGAATTGGGGATAAGTGCACAAGACTTGGAGTTAACGATCAAAAAAGGACACTAACAAGCAACATAGGTGAAACCACACATAGAGGTAGTACCACGACCTGGACCGGTGGTACCGCTTGAACCGGTGGTACCGTTCGTGAACGAGCGGTACTACCGCTCAAGCTCAGCACAACTAGACCTAGGTCGAGATTCATGGCAAATGAAGATCATAGTCTCACACAATGTTGCTAGCTAGTATCCTTGTACATGAAGAGGCTTCCAAGAAGGTTTCTCCACCACAAACTCCAAAAAACCTAACCTATGCATCGAGGGAGTTCAACACACCCTAGAGAGAGAGATTAGATCCCATACCGAAGGACATGGTGGAGAAGAGGATGGGGAAGCTTCTCCAAGGAGGAGATTTGGCCGAGGATGGACGGAGGAGGAGATCGGGGCCGGTCTCCTCGAGGTCTTGGAGCTTGGGGGCGCTTTGACTTGAGTTGGGTGGGGAGAAGTGAGGTGTTGGGAAGAAACCCATCCCACCTGGTACCTTAAGTCAAAAACGCAAGCGGTAGCACCGCTCATGTGAGCGGTGGTACCGCTTACCGGTACTTGCCCGGTACCTCAGGCGGTAGTATCGCTCTGGTGCAAACTCCTGACAGTCGTCAGGTTACTGCACCGAACCGGTAGTAACGGCCTGAGGACCGGTAGTACCGGCCTCCAAAGCTCAAAAACACTCAGATTTTGGTGTAGAATTGTGCTTTTATACTGAATTGGCTCAAGAGGTAGGTATTGTCTTAGGTTTAGATGTCGGAACTGTTAAGGTACTACTCAACCAAGCTTGCAAGAATCAAAGCATGAAAGGCCAAGCTTGGGTGAATCTCGCAGAAAGAACATGGAGAAAAGAAAAATCAAAAGCAAAAAAAGTAAAAAGAAACCAAAAGAAGATCAAAGAAAACAAGAAGAACCAAAAAGAAAAGCTCCTCAAAGAGGAGGTTGATGGCCGAGGCCACCGTGTAAGAGTATAGTGGTGTGAGGTCGCGTAGATGTATCTAGGACCCTCGGCCACAACTCAACATGAAGCTCATTAGTCACTTAGTTGACAAATAGAGAATATTTTGGGTTTCTTTATGCATTATGGGGGGAGGGATAGCTCAATAAGTTTAAACCGCACTCCCCCTATGTTCATGCATGCTTTACATCTAGACATATAGCACAAGAGAGATATGTGTATACTCACTCTTGACACAATGTCCGAATGAGAAGCACAAAGGTAGAGAAGCAAACCTTATTGTCGAACGGGAGAGCATGAGTCCATTGCCTTGTCGGTCTCATCAAGGGAGTGTTGATACTTTAGGTACTTTGGGGTTCCTATACCGTTGGCCCCCTTCATATCTTGCTCTTGAGAATGTCTTGAACGTACTTTGCTTGAGTTATGAAGGAGCCTTGACGCCTTTGCTTGATGGCGAGAATGGACCATAGAGATAGATTCTTGTGAGGTCCCTTCATCTTCATCATGGTTTAGGTCCCCGCCTTGACCCTCCTTGTTGTTGATGCCGAACTTGAGGTTGTGGAAGAGGTTGACTCTCACTTGGTTGTTCAACAAAGGAAGCTTGGCCTTGTGGTGTAGATGGCTCCACATAGGTGGAACTTCGTCCTTCCCCGGCACTCGTGGAAGGTAGCTTTTGAGGTCGGCGAGAGCAAACACCCATCCGTCCTACGGTAACCGGGGGAATTGCATCTCCTTTCTCACAAGAAGCACTTCGTCCCTCCAAAGAACTATCATCTTCATCAAAAGTCACAACACACAATTCCACAAACCACACAAAAAACTCGTACTCCATCACCATATTTGAGTGTCTTCAACTAAGGTTAGGCATTCCCTTCCGGCAACCCCATGGTGTTGGGGAAAGTATATGGCGAGGAGTATACGTTGGATTCCTTCTTTGCCAAGGAAGACATCCAAGATGTAGAACTTGAACTCCATTCCATTGTTGATCCTTATTGCAAGTCCTACAAACACGAACTTTGCAAGAGGTAACATTTTCTATTAGTCCGAGAATGTGGCCTCCCATGTGGAGACTTTGCAAAGTCCTCATGTTGACTTGGGCTAGTCGGCAAAGACATAACCAACCCTTGTCACCTTTAGTGAATAGACAAAGAGAGAGATGTCGTCTTTCACAACAACATACAACTTGCTTTCCACATATTCAACATAGGCTACATCTAGTGTCTTGCTCCACAAGAGAACCCCCAAAATTTCATATAAAGAAGGTACAAAGACCCAAGCGTGTGAAACGATGAACGGAAAGAATATTTGTAAACAAGGGTCTTGACAAGGTCGGGTGTAACCACCACCTTGTTAAGGCCCAATACCTTTAAGCTTGCTTGTGTTGTCGCCATGAGAGATGGTAGAAAGATATGGCTCGAGGACGACAACAACCTCCTTGCTTCCGGTCATAAGACTTGTGGCTTCAATATCAACCACCCAATAAGCACCACCGGAAGCAAAGACCTTCATGGATCAAGACTTGGTTATAGGAACCCATTTTTCAATGGGTCCTATCATGATGTTCCTCTTTATCTTGATCCTTCTTCCTCTCTACTTCTTTGGCTTGATAGCCACTTCTCCTTCATTGTGAGAGCCCTCATTGGCTTCGTCTCTAGCTTCAATGACTCCTACCAAGTATTAGGCTTGGATTTGGAGACTTTCAATTTTGGACTTCAAATGGTTGACTTCATCTTCATGATCCGGGTGAGGGTGAGTAATGTCGAACACTTGAACCTCTTCTCCTTATTCACCCGGAATTGCTCCGACAATGCTTCTTCTAGAAGAGAATTCCTTTTCAAGAGAAAACACTTGTGTCTTTCTAAAGTGGCGATGTCGTCTTCATGGTTGCAACAAAGGTGGTCCTTGCTTGCGTGATGGTACTCTTTCAATGCTTCATCTTGCATGGACTTGATCACCATAAGGTTGGCCTTGCTCCTCTTTAGAGAGGCAATTTCTTCCTCATGGTTACAACAAGTAACCTTTTCCTTGCTCAAGCGAATCCACTCCATCAAGGACTCATTTTTCATATCATTCACTTCCTTGAGCTTGACCTTGTGTCTCTTTAGAGTGGCAATCTCTTCTTCATGTTCGCAACATGGAACCTTCTCCTTGCTCAAGCGATAGTGCTCATCCAAAGCTTCCTCTTGGAGAGAAATGACTTCAAAGAATCTTGCATTATGTCTTCTCAAAGAACAAACTTCATCAAGGAGCTTATCGCAACATGAATTGGGACCTTCATCTTGTTTCTTCTTGTACGCTTCTTCTTGAGGATGCCTCCTCATCTCGGATAGGAGCACAAACTTTCTCTCCAAGGATTTGAAGTTCTTGGTGAGGGTTGCAACATCCTCAAGAAACCATTCATGGCTTTATTCAAGATAACGCTTCTTCGTCTTGAGCTCATCCACCCAACCAAGAGCATAGTCTCGGTCCTTGATGAGTTGGGAGATGAAGGAGTTGTTGGAGTCTTTGAGAACAATAGCACTAGCTTCAAGAGACATGCGCATGCACAACTCTTCCTCATGAGCTTGAGTGAGAGAGATAAGTGATGTCTACGCCCCCTCCTTTTCCTGTAGACAGTGTTGGGCCTCCAAAAGCAGAGGTTTGTAGAACAGCAGCAAGTTTCCCTTAAGTGGATCACCCAAGGTTTATCGATCTCAGGGAGGAAGAGGTCAAAGATATCCCTCTCATGCAACCTTGCAACCACAAAGCAAGAAGTCTCTTGTGTCCCCAACACACCTAATAGGTGCACTAGTTCGGCGAAGAGATAGTGAAATACAGGTGGTATGAATATATATAAGCAGTAGCAACGGCACCAGAAAAGTGCTTTGTCCAGGATAGTAAACAAGCAGTAGTAACGCAGCAGTAGTAACGCAGTAAAACAGTAAACAAGCAGCGATAGCAGTATTTAGGAACAAGGCCTAGGGATCATACTTTCACTAGTGGACACTCTCAACTTTGATCACATAACAGAATAGATAAATGCATACTCTACACCCTCTTGTTGGATGATGAGCACCACTAACTGTGTAGGATTACACGAACCCTCAATGCCGGCGTTAACAAGCTCCACAATATTCGATGTTCATATTTAAATAACCTTAGAGTGCATGACAGATCAACACAACTAAACCAAGTACTAACATAGCATGCACACTGTCACCTTCACACTATGTAGGAGGAATAGATCACATCAATACCATCATAGCAATAGTTAACTTCATAATCTACAAGAGATCATAATCATAGCCTATGCCAAGTACTAACACGGATGCACACACTATCACCAGTACACCGTGCAGGAGGAATAAAACTACTTTAATAACATCACTAGAGTAGCACATAGATAAATTGTGATACAAAACACATTGCAATCATAAAGAGATATAAATAAGCACTTCACTATGCCATTCATAACAGTGAATAAGTATTCTGTGAAATATAGCCTAAGAGACCCACACGGTGCACACACTGTCACCTTTACACACGTGGGACAAGGAGTCTCCGGAGATCACATAAGTAAAATTCACTTGACTAGCATAATGACATCTAGATTACAAGCATCATCATATGAATCTCAATCATGTAAGGCAGCTCATGAGATTATTGTATTGAAGTACATAGGAGAGAGATGAACCACATCGCTACCGGTACAACCCCGAGCCTCGATGGAGAACTACTCCCTCCTCATGGGAGACAGCAGCGGTGATGAAGATGGCGGTGGTGTCGATGGAGAAGCCTTCCGGGGGCACTTCCCCGTCCCGGCGGCGTGCCGGAACAGAGAGTCCTGTCCCCCAGATCTTGGCTTCGCGATGGCGGCGGCTCTGGAAGGTTTCTCGTACCGTGGCTTTTTCGTCTCGAGGTTTTAGGTCAAGGACCTTTTTATAGGCGAAGAGGCGGCGTCAGAAGGTCAACGAGGCGACGACACCATAGGGCGGCGCGGTCAGGGCCTGGGCCGCGCCGGCCTATCATCTGGGGCCCCTGTGGCCCCCCTCTGGCGGCTCTCGGGTGTTCTGGATGCTTCCGGGGATTCTAAGATCTTCGGCGTTGACTTCGTCCGATTCCGAGAATATTTCCTTACTAGGATTTCTGAAACCAAAAACAGCAGAAAACAGGAACTGGCACTTCGGCATCTTGTTAATAGGTTAGTTCCAGAAAATGCACGAATATGACATAAAGTGTGCATAAAACATGTAGATATCATCAATAATGTGTCATGGAACATAAGAAATTATCGATACGTCGGAGACGTATCAGCATCCCCAAGCTTAGTTCCTGCTCGTCCCGAGCAGGTAAACGATAAACAAAGATAATTTCTGGAGTGACATGCCATCATAACCTTGATCATACTATTTGTAAGCATATGTAGTGAATGCAGCGATCAAAACAATGTAAATGACATGAGTAAACAACTGAATCATATAGCAAAGACCTTTCATGAATAGTACTTCAAGACAAGCATCAATAAGTCTTGCATAAGAGTTAACTCATAAAGCAATAATTCAAAGTAAAGGCATTGAAGCAACACAAAGGAAGATTAAGTTTCAGCGGTTGCTTTCAACTTGTAACATGTATATCTCATGGATATTGTCAATGTAGAGTAATATAACAAGTGCAATATGCAAATATGTAGGAATCAATGCAAAGTTCACACAAGTGTTTGCTTCTTGAGGTGGAGAGAAATAGGTGAACTGACTCAACAATAAAAATAAAAGAAAGGCCCTTCAACAAGGGAAGCATTGATTGCTATATTTGTGCTAGAGCTTTGGTTTTGAAAACAAGAAACAATTTTGTCAACGGTAGTAATAAAGCATATGTGTTATGTAAATTATATCTTACAAGTTGCAAGCCTCATGCATAGTATACTAATAGTGCCCGCACCTTGTCCTAATTAGCTTGGACTACCGGGATCATCGCAATGCACATGTTTTAACCAAGTGTCACAAAGGGGTACCTCTATGCCGCCTGTACAAAGGTCTAAGGAGAAAGCTCGCATCGGATTTCTCGCTATTGATTATTCTCAACTTAGACATCCATACCGGGACAACATAGACAACAGATAATGGACTCCTCTTTTATGCATAAGCATGTAACAACAATTAATTTTCTCATATGAGATTGAGGATATTGTCCAAAACTGAAACTTCCACCATGGATCATGGATTTAGTTAGCGGCCCAATGTTCTTCTCTAACAATATGCATGCTCTAACCATAAGGTGGTAGATCGCCCTTACTTCAGACAAGACGAACATGCATAGCAACTCACATGATATTCAACAAAGAGTAGTTGATGGCGTCCCCAGGAACATGGTTATCGCACAACAAGCAACTTAATAAGAGATAAAGTGCATAAGTACATATTCAATACCACAATAGTTTTTAGGCTATTTGTCCCATGAGCTATATATTGCAAAGGTAAAGGATAGAAATTTAAAGGTAGCACTCAAGCAATTTACTTTGGAATGGCGGAGAAATACCATGTAGTAGGTAGGTTTGGTGGACACAAATGACATAGTGGTTGGCTCAAGGATTTGGATGCATGAGAAGTATTCCCTCTCGATACTAGGTTTAGGCTAGCAAGGTTTATTTGAAACAAACACAAGGATGAACCGGTGCAGCAAAACTCACATAAAAGACATATTGTAAACATTATAAGACTCTACACCGTCTTCCTTGTTGTTCAAACTCAATACTAGAAATTATCTAGACCTTAGAGAGACCAATTATGCAAACCAAATTTTAGCAAGCTCTATGTATTTCTTCATTAATAGGTGCAAAGTATATGATGCAAGAGCTTAAACATGAGCACAACAATTGCCAAGTATCACATTATCCAAGACATTATAGCAATTACTACATGTAGCATTTTCCAATTCCAACCATATAACAATTAACGAAGCAATTTCAACCTTCGCCATGAATACTAAAAGCTAAGAACACATGTGTTCATACGAACCAGCGGAGCGTGTCTCTCTCCAACACAAGCATTTATTCAAACAAGAACAAAAACAAAAACAAACAGACGCTCCAAGTAAGGCACATATGATGTGGCAGAATAAAAATATAGTTTCAAGAGAAGGAACCTGATAATTTGTCGATGAAGAAGGGGATGCCTTGGGCATCCCCAAGCTTAGATGCTTGAGTCTTCTTGAAATATGCAAGGATGAACCACCGGGGCATCCCCAAGCTTAGACTTTTCACTCTTCTTGATCGTAGTATATCATCCTCCTCTCTTGACCCTTGAAAACTTCCTCCACACCAAACTCAAAGCAACTCATTAGAGGGTTAGTGCATAATCAAAAATTCACATGTTCAGAGGTGACACAATCATTTTTAACACTTCTGGACATTGCTTAAAGCTACTGGACGTCAATGGAACAAAGAAATCCATCCCACATAGCAAAAGAAGCAATGCGAAATAAAAGGCAGAATCTGTCAAAACAGAACAGTCCGTAAAGACGAATTTTATTGAGGCACCAGACTTGCTCAAATGAAAATGCTCAAATTGAATGAAAGTTGCGTACATATCTGTGGATCACTCACGTAAATTGGCATAATTTTCTGAGTTACCTACAGAGAATTTTGCCCAGATTCGTGACAGCAAAGAAATCTGTTTCTGCGCAGTAATCCAAATCTAGTATGAACCTTACTATCAACGACTTTACTTGGCACAACAAAACACAAAACTAAGATAAGGAGAGGTTGCTACAGTAGTAAACAACTTCCAAGACACAAATATAAAACAAAGTACTGTAGCAAAATAACACATGGGTTATCTCCCAAGAAGTTCTTTCTTTATAGCCATTAAGATGGGCTCAGCAGTTTCAATGATGCACTCGCAAGAAATAGTAGTTGAAGAAAAAGAGAGCATCAAGAGGCAAACTCAAAACACATTTAAGTCTAACATGCTTCCTATGCAAAGGAATCTTGTACACAAATAAATTCATGAAGAGCAAAGTGACAAGATCAGGAAGATAAAACAAGTGTAGTTTCAAAAATTTCTGCACATAGAGAGGCATTTTAATAACATGAAAACTTCTACAACCATATTTTCCTCTCTCATAGTAACTTTCAGTAGCAACATGAGAAAACTCAACAATAAAACTATCACATAAAGCATTCTTATCATGAGTCTCATGCATAAAATTATTACTCTCCACATAAGCATAGTCAATTTTATTAGTTGTAGTGGGAGCAAATTCAACAAAGTAGCTATCAAATATAGGAGGCATATTGTAATCATAATCAAATTCATCCTCCATAACAGGTGGCACCATAAGCCTACCATCATTATATTCATCATAAATAGGAGGCAAAGTATCATCAAAGTAAATTTCCTCCTCAATGCCCGGGGGACTAAAAAGATCATGCTCATCAAAACCAGCTTCCCCAAGCTTAGAATTTTCCATAGCATTAGCAACAATAGTGTTCAAAGCATTCATATTAATAACATTCCCATTAGCATGCATATAAAGTTCCATGGGTTTTTTAATTCTCTCTTCAAACACATCATGTCCTAATTCAAGATAAAGTTCATAAAGATCTCTCATATTTTTGTTGTTTTCCATTATGCCTTACTAGTGTAAACAAGAAACAAAAAGATGCAATTGCAGGATCCAAAGGAAATAACTTCGAGCACAAACACAATGGCGCCAGAAAATTACTTTACCTGGAATCGGAGTATGAGTGCCTTTTACCTTTCCTCCCCGGCAACGGCGCCAGAAAATAGCTTGATGTCTACGCCCCCTCCTTTTCCTGTAGACAGTGTTGGGCCTCCAAGAGCAGAGGTTTGTAGAACAGCAGCAAGTTTCCCTTAAGTGGATCACCCAAGGTTTATCGATCTCAGGGAGGAAGAGGTCAAAGATATCCCTCTCATGCAACCCTGCAACCACAAAGCAAGAAGTCTCTTGTGTCCCCAACACACCTAATAGGTGCACTAGTTCGGCGAAGAGATAGTGAAATACAGGTGGTATGAATATATATAAGCAGTAGCAACGGCACCAGAAAAGTGCTTTGCCCAGGATAGTAAACAAGCAGTAGTAACACAGTAGTAGTAACGCAGTAAAACAGTAAACAAGCAGCGATAGCAGTATTTAGGAACAAGGCCTAGGGATCATACTTTCACTAGTGGACACTCTCAACTTTGATCACATAACAGAATAGATAAATGCATACTCTACACCCCCTTGTTGGATGATGAACACCACTAACTGTGTAGGATTACACGAACCCTCAATGCCGGAGTTAACAAGCTCCACAATATTCGATGTTCATATTTAAATAACCTTAGAGTGCATGACAGATCAACACAACTAAACCAAGTACTAACATAGCATGCACACTGTCACCTTCACACTATGTAGGAGGAATAGATCACATCAATACCATCATAGCAATAGTTAACTTCATAATCTACAAGAGATCATAATCATAGCCTATGCCAAGTACTAACACGGATGCACACACTGTCACCATTACACCGTGCAGGAGGAATAAAACTACTTTAATAACATCACTAGAGTAGCACATAGATAAATTGTGATACAAAACACATTGCAATCATAAAGAGATATAAATAAGCACTTCACTATGCCATTCATAACAGTGAATAAGTATTCTGTGAAATATAGCCTAAGAGACCCACACGGTGCACACACTGTCACCTTTACACACGTGGGACAAGGAGTCTCCAGAGATCACATAAGTAAAATTCACTTGACTAGCATAACGACATCTAGATTACAAGCATCATCATATGAATCTCAATCATGTAAGGCAGCTCATGAGATTATTGTATTGAAGTACATAGGAGAGAGATGAACCACATAGCTACCGGTACAGCCCCGAGCCTCGATGGAGAACTACTCCCTCCTCATGGGAGACAGCAGCGGTGATGAAGATGGCGGTGGTGTCGATGGAGAAGCCTTCCGGGGGCACTTCCCCGTCCCGGCGGCGTGCCGGAACAGAGAGTCCTGTCCCCCAGATCTTGGCTTCGCGATGGCGGCGGCTCTGGAAGGTTTCTCGTACCGTGGCTTTTTCGTCTCGAGGTTTTAGGTCAGGGACCTTTTTATAGGCGAAGAGGCGGCGTCAGAAGGTCAACGAGGCGACGACACCATAGGGCAGCGCGGCCAGGGCCTGGGCCGCGCCGGCCTATCATCTGGGGCCCCTGTGGCCCCCCTCTGGCGGCTCTCGGGTGTTCTGGATGCTTCCGGCGATTCTAAGATCTTCGGCGTTGATTTCGTCCGATTCCGAGAATATTTCCTTACTAGGATTTCAGAAACCAAAAACAGCAGAAAACAGGAACTGGCACTTCGGCATCTTGTTAATAGGTTAGTTCCAGAAAATGCACGAATATGACATAAAGTGTGCATAAAACATGTAGATATCATCAATAATGTGGCATGGAACATAAGAACTTATCGATACGTCGGAGACGTATCAATAAGCTCTAATGCCGTCTCCTTCTCAAGCCTCTCCTTTTCCTCAATACGGTCTTGATCCCCTAGCATGTTAGTGAGAGGAGCATCCAAACCCACGATCTCAAAAGGATATCGATGGGAAGAATTATACTTTCATGGAAATCCAGCGCTATAAACTTCAATGCGGTAGACGTTTTGTTCCTAATTTTTCCGGACCAAACCTCCGACCCAACGATAGAATGAATTTTTTTTGCTATTCATAAAAAAAATCAAAAAGATGCAGAATCTCAATGCTACTTACTATATGCGTCCAAAGGAGTATTTGGAATAATATTCAGATATAGCATTAGAGGAAGTTGTAGGTTCGGAAAGGGGTTCTACCTCCAACCATACCTTTGCCACAAGGCAACAAGAGTTGTTGGTGACGAGGTTCTCATTTGGAGAGTCGAAGAGGGAGATGAAAGGAGTGGAAATGGCGATGGAGGCCACTCCCTCTTCCTTCTTGTTTGAACCCTCGTCTTCACGCTCATCATCTTCATCGGAGGAGTACTCCTCACGGATAATGAAGGCTCTAGGCTTCTTGGTGGAGGAGAACTTGATGTCATCGGAGTTGGCGGAAAACTTGGAGAAACTTTTGGAGAGGGATTTGTACTTGCTCTTTCAGGCGAGCCTTCCACCATTGTCTTCCCTTCTCTCAAAGACACAATCCACAACAAAATGACTTTTGTCGCTGCAATTGTAGCATGATCTCCCCTTTTGATCCTCCCTTGGACTCTTGGAGGAGTATCTTGTAGAATATCTCCTTGGTCTTGAGCTTCGTGTCTTGTTCCCGCCCCAAAAATTCTCGGCGGCAAGAGCCATATGTTCATGATAGTTGGCCTTGAGATCATCCGGACCCCACTCAATAGGATCCTCATCGCTCTCACTAGCTTCATGCTCCTTCATCTTCAACGCAAGGTTGGGCTTGCGGGTGTTGTGGGCGCGAGCAACAAGATCTTCTGCATTCTTCTTGGAGATGTCCAAAGCGATAACTTCACTAAGGACTTCATCGGATGTCATATCACAGAAGGAGGCATTTTGGCGGATGGCCGTCAACTTCACTTCCTCGTATGGGAGGAGAGCGTTGTAGAACTTCTGCTTGATCCAAGAGTCATCCACAAACGTTGCTCCAAGATCTTGCATTTGTACGACGAGAGCGATAAGGCGCCGGTACATCTCTTCTGGCGATTCTCCCTCATTCATGACGAAGTTGTCGGCCATGTTGTTCACTTCATCGAAACGAGAGATTTGAATGCTTTAATTTCCGAGGAAGAGCATGTCGAGTTTATTCCATGCTTCCTTGGCGGTCTTGAGCGAGCGAATATGAGCGCGATCCTTGGGTGTGACGGCCATGTGAATCATGTTGATGGCGGTGGCGTTGAGTTGGTCATCCACCACTTCTATTCTTGTCAAGTTCTTCGGGTCTCGTGGTGAATAACCTTCCTCAATGATGCGCCAAAGCTCGGTAGACGCGCTGCGCACATGAGAACGCATTAAGAATTGCCAATTTTCAAAACTATTGGAAACAAGTAGCGGTGGTGAACCATGAGATAAAATATTAGGCATAGGTATTGGAACATTTACGGTGTAATCACTTGGTGGAGGCACCGCGTGATTACCTCCTAATTGTCCCGCAACCGGTGGTTCATCCTTCCCTTTTGATGAAATGCCAACATCGTCAAGATCCCGTTCTCGAGGTGGTTTTGTCGATTGCGCGACAAAATCAATAAGAGGAAGGGTGTTGACTTGTTGTGGAGGAGTATCGACACTTGCCTTAGGATCTATGACGGGGTTTGGTTTTGGAGCCATCAACTCCATCATCATAGCCTTCATTTGACGAACAATGGATGACTCCAATTTATTGAGGTCATCCAAAGTAGCCGGAGTGCTATCGGCGATTGATTGGGGAGGTGATGATGGCTCACCGGGAAGGAGCCCATTCACAACCTTCTCTTGTTCGGCCATTTATTAGGTGGTAAAGCCCAAGCAAGAAAACCTTGCTCTGATACCAATTGAACAGATCGTAGCGAACAAGAGGGGGGTGAATGGACGCTACGCAAATTTTTAGCCTTTTTCGATTTTTAGTGCAACGGAAGTAAAGGTGATAGCTTTGTTGTTCAAGGTGATCCTAGTATGATCCTAGTCTAGTGAAACAAGTAAAGGAACCAAGCATGATAGTAAGAGTGAGGAGCGGGACAACCAGAGGGCGCGGAGACGAGGCGAGGTTTGTTTCCCGTAGTTCCTTCCACAAGAGGGAGTACGTCTGCGTTGAGGAGGTGCTAGCCTCACACAAGAGGCTAGGCGGCCACACCACGAAGGAAGGCCTCACCTTCTTCCTCGAGAGATCTCCACAAAGGGGCTCCCCCTTCTCCACTAAGGCACCGGTCGAGGCGGTGGTTCCTTCACAAGGTTGGGGCGAGCTTCACAACACTAGGAGGCTCCCAACACCCTATGGGGCTAGCACAACACCAAGCTAGCCTCCATAGGAGAACTTCTTCCAAGATCCCACCATAGGAACCCTAATAACAAGATCCACTAAGGACTAGATGGTATTGGTGAATTCTCTCTTGGTAGATCGATCGATCGGGGCCTCCTCCACTACTCCTCCAAATTTGGGCAAGATTGATTGGCTAGGTGGGGAGAACCACAAGGTTTGAGCTCAACAACAATGGAGGAGAGAGAGAAGAGCTGAAAATGAGTTGGGGAAGAAGGGGCCTTTTATAGGGTCCTTCAATCCAACCGTTATGTTTAGATTTTGCCTAAACGGTACTACCGCTTTGGTAAGCGGTGGTACCGCTCTGGATTTGAAATCCCCCACAGATCAGGCCACGTGGACACACATCGGTAGTACCGCCTGTGGTACCGCTTGAGGTACCGCAATGGCCTCTGGGAGTCACTGGCTCACGTGTGATACCAAAGCGGTACCACACCGGTGGTGCCGTAACTCGCATTACGGTACCGAAGCGGTACTACCGCTCTCAAGCGGTACTACCGCTCAAGGTACCGCAGAGGTACCACAAAGCTCAATGTGGGACTTCTCAGTGTAAAAACTCCAGAGCGGTACTGAGGAGCGATACCAGTAGGGTAGCGGTACTACCGCTACTGGTACCGGTAGTACCGCTTTGGCAGAACCTTATTTTTCTTCTTTTCCTCTCCAACCATGTTACCTCGCGACACACACACAAAACCAGAAAACCTATAAACTATGCTTCAGTCCTCCGATCATGACGTGTTCGGTGAGGGCACCGTGCACTTGCGAATTTATCAAAGACAATCTTTGCGCACGGTTAAATTCATTCAAGTGTTTTCATCAAACACACAAAACCCGGGATATAGATCTTGCTCTTTCAACACGTCTCGGTTGGTATCAAGAATAAGTTCTCTTATGGGAAAAGTAACGCACCTCTGCAGAGTGTATCAAATTTGTGGCTGTCACTCCCTGTTCCGGGAAGGGAACTACGAACGCGGCAGGAAAAAACTCCATGAAGTTCTGGTCAACCTGTGAAGACTGGCGGGCATAGTTTTCAGAATAAAATAAACCTTTTGAAGAAATGTTTTCGAAACATGCATTGACCTGAGATTTTCTGATCAATGGTCATAGCTAGTGCATCAAACACCTTTTCTGTTTTGAACTTTCTGAGTTCCTCTATACTCACTTTCTTTCGACACCCTTGCTAGACTGCGACAATGAAGTGGAGGCCAACGACGGAGCACCAGAAGGAGACTACGAGCTGGTCTACGAGGAACCTGATTTGTTCGGAGGAGTGGAAGGCGTGGACTACGAAATAGTCTACGGAGCTGACAACAATGAGGCGGAGGAGTAGTGTCTTATGCTAGGCATCTTAGAGCCGAGCAGCGTAGTAGCTTACCTAAATAAGTTTCTGAGCTCAGTTTAATCTTTATGTTAAGTTGTAAAAGTACTTCAGTAGTATCTTAGGGTGTTCTCATCGGACCTGTGAGAATACCAACTTGTTAAGACCATGATTGCAATATAATCTAGAGTGTTATGACCTGCAATGTTTCTGTTGTACCACTCTGAGGGATATGATATTTGTGAAGAAGTCCCTTCATGAAGGTAATATCAACGACTTGTATACTACAACATGCGGTGGTATGCTGGGTCACCGCAGTTTAAAGTACTTTGATCCCAGCTCACAATGCTTTACATGCTTGATCAAGATTGTGTTGCCTGCATGTCACCTCAAAAATTATCTTTGTTATCACTTACCTACACGAGGATGAGCAGGAGTTAAGCTTGGGGATGCTTGATACGTCTCAAATGTATCTATAATTTTTGATGCTCCATGCTTGTTTTACACCAATTCATATATGTTTTGCTCATACTTCGTTGCACTTTTATATATTTTTCGGCACTAACCTATTAACAAGATGCCACAGTGCAAGTTCCCTGTTTTTTGCTGTTTTGTATTTCAGAAAAGTTGTACAGGAAATATTCTCGGAATTGGAAGAAACAAAATCAAAAGTCAATATTTTACCGTAACAGAGATAGAATCCAGAGGGGAGTCGAAGGGGGCAGCAGGGCGGCCACGCCTGCCCTAGGTGCAGCCTGGACCTGGCCCGCGCCTAGGGGTGGTGTGGGCCACCCTGGCCTCCACCGACATTGCCCCTCCGCCTATTTATTCACGATCTCGGGAAAACCCTTGATGAGCCTCCATCCACGAAAAGTTCTGTCGCGACCGCCATCGCAGAACCCATCTCGGGGGGTTCTGAACCTCTTCCCGGCACCCTACCGGAGGGGGAAATCATCGCCGGAGGCATCTACATCACCATGCCCGCCTCCGAAGTGATGCGTGAGTAGTTCATCCTTGGACTATGGGTCCATATCAGTAGCTAGATGGTTGTCTTCTCCAATTTTTGCTTCATGTATAGATCTTGTGAGCTGCCCTACATGATCAAGATCGTCCATATGTAATCCTACATGTTATGTTTGCTGGGATCCGATGAATATTGTATGCTATGTTGAGGTCAATTATATATTCATGTCATATGTTATTTGTGATCTTGCATGCTCTCCGTTGCTAGTAGATACTCTGGCCAAGTAGATGCTTGTGACTGCAAGATGGGGTATTTATGCTCGATAGTAGGTTCATGCCTCTAATTTTCTGGAAGAGTGACAATAACTTCTAAGATTGTAGATGTGTTGTTGCTACTAGGGAGAAAACAACAATATTTTATCCGAGGGTAATTCTATTATTTACTGTACACACATTGCATAATGCGATAATTTGTTGCTTGCAACTTAATACTGAAAGGGGTTCAGATGATAACCGGAAGGTGGATTATTAGTCATAGACGCAGTTGGATTACGGTCTATGTATTATGTTGTAATGCCCAAACAAATATCATAGTAATCATCTTGTCATGTAAGGTCGATATTCTGTCAATTGCCCAACTATAATTTGTTCACGTAGCATGCTATTTATCTTTATGGAGAGACACCTCTAGTGAACTGTGGACCCCGGGTCCTTTCCTTTACACTAATAAATTCAACCATTGAATCTTGTTTTGTTACTTAGTGAAAAGCTCTGTTCTCTTTAATTACTGCAAACATCTCCTTCCACTCGATACATTTAATCCTTTGTGTTCATCAAAACTGGTGAGATTGACAACCTCACTGTAAGTTGGGGCAAAGTATTTTGGTTGAGTTGTGTGTAGGTTCCACGTTGTTGCTGACGCCGGTAGTGCGCCCTTCCACTAGTCAGCTAGCAACACCTTCAGAAGTCACGCCTTTCTCCTACTGGTCGATTAAACCTTGGTTTCTTACTGAGGGAAAACTTGCTACTGTGCTCATCATACCTTCCTCTTGGGGTTCCCCAACAGTGTGAAGTTGGCGTAACTTGCTACTGTGCTCATCATACCTCCGTCTTGTCGATTAAGCCATGAGCAACATGTCATTGCCATCGGACACTAACAACGAGGGGAAGCCACTGGTATGGCGGCATTGGTGGGATAGAGGTGCCACGCCGAGCAACTCTAGATCCCCACCGATGGAAGGCGATTAGGAGGGGGACGCCGTTGGCCACGACGGCCATGACGAGGAGGAGGATTCATACGCAAGGTGGACACGGTTGGAGGCGGAGGAGGCGGCCGAGGAGGCGGCGGCGGCAAGGAAGAAGGCAAGGGCGCGGGCACAGGCGGAGGTATGATGAGCACAGTAGCAAGTTTTTCCTCAGTAAGAAACCAAGGTTTAATCGACCAGTAGGAGAAAGGCGTTACTTCTGAAGGTGTTGCTAGCTGACTAGTGGCAGGATGCACTACCGGCGTCAGCAACAACGTGGAACCTGCACACAGCACAACCAAAATACTTTGCCCCAACTTACAGTGAGGTTGTCAATCTCATCGGTTTTGCTGAACACAAAGGATTAAATGTATCGAGTGGAAGGAGATGTTTGCTGTAAATAAAGAGAACAGAGCAGTGGTTGAATTTATCAGTGTAAAGGAAACGACCGGGGTTCACAATTCACTAGAGGTGTCTCTCCATAAAGATAAATAACATGTTGGGTGAATAAATTACAGCTGGGCAACAGAATATCGACCATACATGACAAGATGATTACTATGAGATTCGTTTGGGCATTACTACATAATACATAGACCATAATCCAATAACGTCTATGACTAATAATCCACCTTCCGGTTATCGTCTGAACCCCTTTCAGTAATAAGTTGCAAGCAACAGATTATCTCATTAAGCAATGTGTGTAAAGTAAACAATAGAATTACCCTTGGATAAAACATTGTTGTTTTCTCCCTACTAGCAACAACACATCTACAATCTTAGAAGTTAGGGATTTCTATTTTCGTGCCCTCGGTTCCTTAGTTGTGCTCAGTTTTCCCCAGCCCCTTAGTTTTTCCTCACTTTTCCCCAAGTCCTTGTTTGAAACCCGCAGAAGTAGCTCAGACGGCAGGATTCCCGTTAAGTTGACCGTTCCGTGCTGTGCTGACGTGTGGGGCCGCGTCGTGTGGGCCCTCGTCGCGTGGAGCTGGTAGAAAGGGACCGCGTGGGATAGGACGAGATAGCGTTTGGTTGCACGTGAGCAGGAGCTCAGTTTTGTCTCTCTCGGCCCAAATTGGCATTTTCCCTTTTAAGAGCACCTTTTCCCCTCTTTCTCTCTCTGTCTTTTTCACCAAATTAGTATCAAATCTAGAGAAGCTTCTCTATTTCTGCCTTTTGCCCCTCGTTTTTTGCCCAATATGGCAGCAAATCTAGAAGCTAGTATATGATAAATTCACAGCAGCATAATCAGAAAACGTATAATACATAAACTGCATACAGCAGCCAAAAGCAGCCAATAACATTGTTAATGTTCACGACAAACTAAGATGAAAAAAAATACAAGACGAACGCAATATATGGCCAGCTAGAAGATTCCTCATTGCTCATATATTTCTTTGTCGTCCCATCCGTGCATTATCCCAAGGAAATATTCATTGAACTCCTTCCGTCTGCAGTATGCGGCCAATACATCCTCCAGACGGTATGGCCTGTGTTCATTTCTCAGACCGTAGTTTCCCATTCTATTCACATATCGTGGCCACTCATCCCAGGCCTTTGTATCATGAATGTACTCTCTGATATAACCTAAATCGGCGTAGTAGATGCAGCCAGGTAGAAGTGTCGGGTGCACTGTGGTGTCGATGGAGATACACCGGATATAATGCACGAAGAAGGCATGACTGCCAATGTTACTGACCGGATGGAGAGAGCGGCTCTGAGTGTCCACACGGTACACCAATGGTTGGTCCTCCAAAAGCATGTTGTCCAACAACACAAGCAGCAGATCACCATCCGACTTCACAAGATAGAACTTGTCATTTCCAAGTTGTGGAAATGAAATTAGTGTCTCCATCTTGACAGTGCTCGCGCGCTGCTGCAACTGTACATTGGTGCACACTATTCTTCCGGACTCAAAATTATCCACAGCTATTGCATACAGTTCACCATTGAACGGGGTAATGCAATGCAAACTATGGTTCTCCATCGAAAAACTACCATCTCCCCAATCTTCATATATATCCTTAGTTGGAGTGCTCTCATCGACCCAACTAATTTCATTCGGGTAATGTGAGCAAACTAAGACCATAGTCGGGGATTTGATCACAGCAACTGAATTCACAAAAACAGATGGCATCTGCACCTCAAACATAGTGTTCGATGCCTTTGTGAGTGGGTTCAGAAGCCGTATCTTGTGCGGCGGGTTCTTCTGGGCGAGCACGATGACACCACGGCAAAAGCCGACGAAGTAGTATCTAAAATATATTGATGAAGATAACATTCAACACTAAGATTGAAAATAAGAATATATTAACCCTATAGATATGGAGGAATTTGGAGGAATTTGAACCTTGCACGAACTTCCGATAGATCTATGGTGACGTAGCGGGATGTGCCGAGTTGGAGGAAGGTGAACTCAGCGGCGCGTGGAAGGGCTTGGTCTACCATGATCCATTCGTGCAGGTGCACGTCGGGCTCAGGTAAACCTGAGCGCCAATTTCTACAGACTTGCCTCATAGCAGAGTAGGCATCCACGTACTCCTCATTCGCCAGTAAGCATTCGCCGATCTTGTGAAGTGGTCCATCACCCACGAGAGAGGCTCAGCTCACGGAGGCGCCGCGCTTGGATGCGCCGCCCTCGGAGGCGACGGGCTCGGCGGCGACGGGCTCGGTGGCGACGGGCTCGGCGGCGACGGGCTTGGAGGCGACGGGCTCGGCGGCGACGGGCTCGGCGGCGATGGGCTCGGATGCGACGGGCTCAGATGCGACGGGCTCGGCGGCGACGGGCTCAGATGCGACGGGCTCGGAGGCGACGGGCTCGGGGGCGATGGCCGCCGGCGCATTCTTCTTCTCCATCGCCGACAGGGCTCGTACGGCGGTTGGGGTTTTTCCTTCGATTTGGAGAAGTTGATGGGACGTGAGAGGCGTGGTTTCGTGTGTGAGCGAGAATGAGACGTACTGTGTGCAGAGGGAGGGAGAGAGGGGCTTACGCGTCCTAAATGCGACCCGCGTCCACTAGTGCACGTTTGCACCACGACACGCGTCAACAATGGCACGTCTTCCACTTCTGCAACGCAACACGTCCTCGAGTCTAACCTTGGAAATTTAGATATACTCAGGTATACCCTCGAGTCATATACTAGCATTTTTTGTGTGCTCAGTTTTCCCCTTGGGTGCTAATACTGGCTAGTGCAATATACTCAGTTTTACCCTCAAGTGGCTGGTCAACAGAGAGTCAACAAATGGGATTAACCAGTTAAATGAGTTATTTAATGTGCAAAAAATTATGAAAAAGAGTGGCACTTACTCATGGAGTCTTTACCACAAGTTGCCACTTCTCAAATCATAGATAAATCGTAGATAAATCAAGTTTTACCACAAATTGCCACTTCTCAAATCACCTAGTAGCTATGAAGGTGCATGGTTTTCCACAATAAGCCCTACCCAAAACAGCTTTCCCCAAAACATACTTTGTCTGAATGAGGCCATAATTTTCACACTCATGTATATTTGTATTGCAAATAGTTTGAGGTAGGCCAAGATGGGTTTCATTGTACAAAACACGCATTTTTCATTTTTTAAATCTCATATTTGAATTCCTTAGTCTGTTTACTACTCACTTGCCCTTGGTTTCTTGATACTACTCAGTTTTGCCCTCTCCCTTCACAAATTCTCACAGACGCCCAACATTGCCCTAATTGGTCTAGCCCATGTCACGCGGATCGTGCCCGCCGACCGTAGATTGTATGATTTAACGGGCAGGATAACCCCTATCTCTCTCTAGTCGGGGCCACCATCCTCTCTCTCTCTCTGTCGGCGGTTAGCTTCCACCCTCTATGTATGCTAAAGGGCGGTTACCCAGTACGCTAAAGTTTGGTTTTCTGCATTATTTTTCACGAGATAAATTATAAACTCTTTTAGGTATTATTTTTCACGCAAAAAATGATAAACCATCACCGATTTGTACTTTTCACGCAAAAAATGATACACCATCACCCATTTGTTGTAGCCATTACTTTTCACGCAAAAAATGATACACCATCACCAATTTATTGTAGCCATTACTTTCCACGCAAAAAATGATACACCATCACCCATTTCTTGTAGCCATTACTTTCCACACAAAAAATGATGAACAATCACCGATTTCTTGTAGCCATTACGGTAAAATGATAAACTATCATGAATTACCATTTCTTTTAGGCATTACTTTTCACGGTAAAATGATGAACAATCACCCATTTCTTGTAGCCATTACGGCAAAATGATAAACTATCATGAATTACCATTTGAAGGGATCTCGGGATACTAAATTAGTGTCATAAATGCTACGACTTTTTCCTATATATGTGGTCAAAGTTTAAAGGGAAGTTTGACTAAACACAAAACCTAGATGACTACCCCCACAACGATCATGTCCTCCTTAGGCTGGCCATAGTGCTAGTATCTAAATAGATCTTGTACACATATTTTGTATTGAGATTCTACAAAACAATAAATTTAGAAGATTATGATATTACCCTATAATACCACCCACTATAGTGATAGTATCATAGGCAAATACCATATGCATGATACAACAATATGATACTATGCACTATGACTAGCCTTAATTTATTGTGTAAACCCCCACAAGGCCACGACGGTCACCTCCTCCTTAATTTATTGTGTAAACCCCTACAACGGTCATCTCTCCCTTATAAACACCCACAATGGCCATCCCTTGTGTCAATAGGTTCTGCCTCTCTCTTCTTCGTTCACATACACTTGATCCATTGCCATGGCTTCCACGTGGATTATCATCATTGCCACCACCACCGTCAACACTGCCATTGATCATAGAGGAGTTCTTCATCATCGTCTATGAAGATCCTTTGGTCAAGAAGGTACGTCCACGTTCCCACATATATGATGCATGTGATTAATTATGGGGGCTACATGTATTTCGCCCTCCGTTTCGTTTCCAGACTATGTTACTATTGCATAATATCAGTGGCGGAGCTAATAACTAATAACCATGGTGCCAACACATATGGTGAAAATTTGCTATTTTGCAAATAAAACAAAAATTACCACCCTGCAGGTTGCACTTGCATCTGATCTGCCAGTGCATAATACCAGACACTATGATAGCCATAGACATCTTGCATGAAAATTCCACCTAAATTTTTCCATGAAAGAATTAGGCAATAAATGGACTCTATTAATATTACATGTACTACTACTCGGACGACGAAGATACTGACGATGAAAGCGACGACGACGTGAAGCCATGCATCCATCCCCTTTAGATAAGGGAATTATGACCAAGAATATATATGTAGCTTCATATGCATCGATTTAGAGATCTAGCTATATATTATGCATTTAAAAAATTATATCGCAATTTCCACCATGATTCGAGCACCACAGCCTCCAAACGATGCCGATATCGGCATGGTCAGAACGGCTATGCTCGCCGCCACTGCTAGGTCACCGTCGGGAAGCACCATGTTTAGCATAAGATTCACTTTAGATTAAGCTGCGAAAATAGTCACCTGCCATTCGCTGAGGCGGCCCCACAGAGCGGCTCTATATGATATTCTCTAAATAAATAGACGACCCCAGCGGTCATTGGCTGCGGAGGCCCCACAGAGCGGGAATATATAATTTTCTCTAAATAAATAGAAGACCCCACTGGTCATTGGCTGCGGCAGCCCCACAGAGCGGTAATATATGTCTTTTCCTGAAAAATAGACGACCCCACTGGTCATTGGCTGCGGCAGCCACACAGAGCGGTTATATATGTATTTTCTTGAAAAATAGATGACCCCACTGGTCATTGGCTGCGGCAGCCCTATAGAGCGGCCCCATTTGTCATTGGCAGCACCGTGTATATAATCAGGAAATAAAACGGCCCACGCGTCAGCGACAAATGGATGGCTACCCGTCAGCACGAGACAGTCAGAGAGGAACTGCCCTCTGTGCAGCCCCACCTCGATCTTGGCAGCCCCACCCGTCAGAACGGTAACGGTAAGGCCTCTGACCTGACGGCAACCCTCCCGTCCGAGGGGTTTCAAACTAGAGGGAGGAGAAAACTGAGGAAAAGTTAAGAGGCTGGGGAAAACTGAGCACAACTAAGGAACCAGGGGCACGAAAATAGAAATCCCTAGAAGTTACTGTCACTCTCCCAGATTACTAGAGGCATGAACCTACTAACGAGCATAAATACCCCCTCTTGGAGTCAGAAGCATCTACTTGGCCAGAGTATCTACTAGCAACGGAGAGCATGAAGATCACAAATAACATATGGCATGAATATATAATCGACCTCAACATATTATACAATATTCATTGGATCCGAGAAAACACAACATGTAGGATTACATAAGGATGATCTCGATCATGTAGGGAAGCTCACAAGATCTAAACATGAGGCACAAATTGGAGAAGACAACCATCTATCTACTGCTATGGACCCATAGTCCAGCGATGAACTACTCACGCATCACTTCGGAGGCGGGCATGGTGATGTAGATGCCTCTGGTGATGATTTCCCCCTCCGGCAGGGTGCCGGGAAGAGCTTCAGAACCCCCCGAGATGGGTTATGCGATGGCGGCCGCTACGGAACTTTTCGAGGATGGAGGCTTGGGTATTCAGGGTTTTCCTGGGATCTTGAATAAATAGGTGGAGGGGCGATGTCGATGGAGGCCAGGGTGGCCCACACCACCCCTGGGCACGGGCCAGGGCCATGCCGCTCCTAGGGCAGGTGTGGCCACCCTGCTGCCCCCGTTCGAATCCACTCTGGACTCTGTCGTCGTTACGGAAAAATATTGACTTTGGATTTTGTTTCGTCCAATTCCAAGAATATTTCATGTAAAACTTTTCTGAAATACAAAAATAACAAAAAACAGGGAACTGACACTGTGGCATCTTGTTAATAGGTTAGTGCCGGAAAGTGTACAAAAGTGCAACGAAGTATGAGCAAAACATATATGAATTGGTGTAAAATAAGCATGGAGCATCAAAAATTATAGATACGTTTGAGACGTATCAAGGTGGCACGCCGGTATTGGAGATGAAGATGAATGGTAGGCTGCTTGGAGATGAATTAGCGCAGGCGCAGGGGTCTGATGGCCCACAAGTATAGGGGATCGCAACAGTCTTCG
This sequence comes from Lolium perenne, assembly GCF_019359855.2. NCBI lineage: Eukaryota > Viridiplantae > Streptophyta > Magnoliopsida > Poales > Poaceae > Lolium > Lolium perenne. The sequence goes on from NC_067247.2 coordinate 317,587,820, forward strand.
GGGGAAGTAAAACCCAATTTATTGATTCGACACAAGGGGAGCCAAAGAATATTTGTAAGCCTTAACAGCGGAGTTGTCAATCCAGCTGCACCTGGAAACAGACTTGCTCGCAATAGTTTATCAGTAGCAACAGTTTTATAGCAGTAGCAGTAGTGAAATATAAGCAGCAGTGTAATAAAGACAGCAGTAGTGATTATAGTAAACATCAGGATTAAAATACTGTAGGCATATGGATAGATGAACGGGCGCTGCATGGATAAGATAACTCATGTAATAATCAAGACTAGGCATTTGCAGATAATAATAAACCAGTATCCAAGTACTAAATAACCATAGGCATGTGTTCCGTATATAGTCATACGTGCTCACAATGAGAAACTTGCACAACATCTTTTGTCCTACCAGCCGGTGGCAGCCGGGCCTCTAGGGAAACTACTGGTAATTAAGGTACTCCTTTTAATAGAGTACCGGAGCAAAGCATTAACACTCCATGAACACATGTGATCCTCATATCACAGCCTTCCCCTCATGTTGTCCCAATTTCTGTCACTTTGGGGCCTCGGGTTCCGGACAGCAATATGTGTATACAACTTGCAGGTAAGATCATAAAACAATGAATATCATCATGAATCAATAACATGTTCAGATCTGAAATCATGGCACTCGGGCCCTAGTGAGAAGCATTAAGCATAACAAGTTGCAACAATATCATAAAAGTACCAACAATGGATACTAGGCACCATGCCCTAACAATCTTATGGCTATTACATGAACAATCTCATCCAATCCCTACCATCCCCTTCAGCTTACAGCGAGGGATTTAGTCACACATGGATGGGGGGAGCATGGATGGTTGATGGAGAGGCGTCGGTGGTGATGATGGCGATGATCTCCTCCAATTCCCTGTCCCGGTAGGGTGCCAGAACGGAGTTTCTGATCCCGAGATTGGGTTTCGCGACGGCGGCGGAGTTCTGGATGTCTTCTGGAAAATTTGTCGAACCCCCCGTGCGTTTTTAGGTCAAGGGTTTTAAGTAGTCCAGAGGGGAGCATCGGGGGCTGGTCGAGGCGGCATCACCATAGGGCAGCGTGGCCCAGGGGCCCACCGCGCCGCCATGTGGTGTGCGCACCTCGTGGCCCCCCTCCGTCTCGTCTTCTGGCTCCGTAAGTCTTCTGTGAAAATAGGCCCATTGCAATTATTTCTGGGGATTTTCCTGAAAGTTGATTTTCTGCACAAAAATAAGACACCAGGGCAATTCTGATGTAAACAGCGTTAATCTGTGTTAGTTGTAACCAAAATACACAAATTAGAGGCAAAACAATAGCAAAAGTGTTCGGGAAAGTAGATACGTTTTGGACGTATCAACTCCCCCAAGCTTAGCTTATTGCTTGTCCTCAAGCAATTCAGTTAACAACTGAGTGCGATAAAAGAACTTTCACAAACACATTTGCTCATATGATGTAAATATTCTCATTATATGGACAAGTACTTAGGCAATTCATAATAAGATAAATGCAAGTAAAGTCATCTAATAGTTATGTCAATCATGAAAAAGATACCAACAAACTAATAATAAGCATCATGAAACATATCTATCAGCAGGATTGCAATGCTCATAAAAAGATATGATAAAGTGGTATCTCGCTTGCCCGTATTTGTACAGCAAAACATAAATGCCCAGGCACCTCTGAAATTCATGGAAGGACTAGAAGTAAATATTATCAAAGATAAAAGCATCAAAGTTATACCACAGTTAACCATATTCTGGGACAAACATATTACAGTAAGAATGACAATTATGCTCTCAAGAAGGTGCTCAAAGAAAGGATGGTGACTCAACATAAAAGTAAAAGATTGACCCTTCGCAGAGGGAAGCAGGGATTAACATGTGCTAGAGCTTTTCATTTTTTAAACAGAAGTAAAATTGTTTTGAGAGGTGTTTGTTGTTGTCAACGAATGGTAGTGGGCACTCTAACTACCTCGTCAACCAGACTTTCAAGAGCAGCTCCCATGAAGGACGTTATCTCTACCAGCAAGGTAAATCATCCCTCTTCTCTTTTGTTTACACATGTACTTTAGTTTCATTATGGATGACACTCCTCCCAACCTTTGTTTACACAAGTCATGGCTAACCGAATCCTCGGGTGCCTTCCAACATTCACATACAATGGAGGAGTGTCTATTTGCAAATTAAGTTGCTTACTGATAAATCGGGGCAAAACATGTGAAGAGAATTATCGATGAAAGTTAATTAATTGGGGCTGGGCACCCCGTTGCCAGCTCTTTTTGCAAAATTATTAGATAAGCGGATGTGCCAATAGTCCATTGGTGAAAGTCTGTCAGGAGTAAATGACAAGGTTGACAGATGAAACACCACATACTTCCTCATGAGCTATAAAACATTGACACAAATTGAGAAGTACTTTGAAGGTTTTAAAGGTAGCACATGAAAATTTACTTGGAATGGTTTGAAATGCCATGCATAGGTATTTATGGTGGACACTTTGGAATAACTTGGTTTTCAGGGATTTGGAAACACGAGCAGCATTCCCGCTCAGTACAAGTGAAGGCTTAGCAATAGACTGGGAAGCGACAATCAAGAGAGCAATAACTGTCATAATCATGCTTGCGACAAAATAAAATTAACGGAGGCATAAAAGTGATACGAGAACTCTGAAGCAAAGTAAATCATCGAGGCTTAATTGACTTTTGTTTTTTAGTCATATGCATGCGTGAGCATGTGCCAAGTCAATTCAAATGAATTATTCAGAGGAGGGTACCACAATGTCATACCTATCTATGAATAAAACAATGCAAGCAAATATTTATGACATGCTACTCATTATTAATAAATTGGAGCTAAACATGAGAGATCATGAACTACTAGACTTTCATTAAATGAAATATACCTCACATGAACAAACTAAGCATGCTCACATGAATGAGTATATGTAAAAAAATGAAAACAAATAGAGTTCATACCAGCCTCTCACCACAGTCGAGTTGTCGTAGATCGTCATTATTGCCTTTCACTTGTGTGGCTTGAATAATATGAAATGAAAACCAAGCTCCAACCACCGGAGACCGCTGAAGTCCATAATAAACTTTACAAAACCGAAGAAGAACAACAAATATTTTTGGTGTTTTTGAATTGGAAACAAGAACGAAAGTAAAATCTTTTTGGATTTTCTTATAGCAAACCAACAATAGTAAATAAACCAAAATAGGAACATGAAACCAAATAAACAAATGGTAAAGAGAAACAACAGAAATATTTTTGGTCTTTTTGTGTTTTAGAAAAGAAACAAAGCAAAAACAAGAGAATGAAAACTAAAAGAGTCACATAAAAGCAAAGTGGTAGAAATCTGCCAAACTTTGACATCAGTACATTAATTATTTTTTTCGAAAATCTTCTGCTGTTCAACTCAAAAAGTGCTCAACTAATGAAAGTTAGATAATAACCTGGGGAAGATGTACAAAATTGGCTGCTCAAAATAATGTTCTGGCTATTTTTAGGAATTTTTTTAGTATCAGTCCAGAATCTGTTTTTTAGACAGCACTTCCCCAAATATCATCTTCCTCATATTAGAGGCAACCATCGGCACACAAAAATAAAAAAAGGTAAAAGTAAAGGTTACTACAGTAGTAACAACCTTCAAAAACTAAAATAAGAGCTTACTGAAATAAGAATAACCGAAAGAGAAACAACCAAAAAGAAGCGAAACAAGTATATACAAATGACCGGCAATTGTAATATGCAATGAATGAGTGATGCCGGCATACCTCTGATGACGCGTCAAGCACACGCCCGTTGGGAACCCCAAGAGGAAGGTGTGATGCGTATAGCAGCAAGTTTTCCCTCAGTAAGAAACCAAGGTTTATCGAACCAGTAGGAGCCAAGAAGCACGTTGAAGGTTGATGGCGGCGGAGTGTAGTGCGGCGCAACACCAGAGATTCCGGTGCCAACGTGGAACCTGCACAACACAACCAAAATACTTTGCCCCAACTTAACAGTGAGGTTGTCAATCTCACCGGCTTGCTGTAACAAAGGATTAGATGTATAGTGTGGATGATGATGTTTGCAGAGAACAGTAAGAACGAGTATTGCAGTAGATTGTATTCGATGTAAAAGAATGGACCGGGGTCCACAGTTCACTAGTGGTGTCTCTCCCATAAGAAATAGCATGTTGGGTGAACAAATTACAGTTGGAAAATTGACAAATAAAGATGGCATGACAATGCACATACATGTTATGATGAGTAGTGTGAAATTTAATTGGGCATTACGACAAAGTACATAGACCGCTATCCAGCATGCATCTATGCCTAAAAAGTCCACCTTCAGGTTATCATCCGAACCCCTTCCAGTATTAAGTTGCAAACAACAGACAATTGCATTAAGTATGGTGCGTAATGTAATCAACACAAATATCCTTAGACAAAGCATTGATGTTTTATCCCTAGTGGCAACAACACATCCACAACCTTAGAACTTTCTGTCACTGTCCCAGATTTAATGGAGGCATGAACCCACTATCGAGCATAAATACTCCCTCTTGGAGTTACAAGTAAAGACTTGGCCAGAGCCTCTACTAATAACGGAGAGCATGCAAGATCATAAACAACACATAGATGATAGATTGATAATCAACATAACATAGCATTCCATATTCATCGGATCCCAACAAGCGCAACATGTAGCATTACAAATAGATGATCTTGATCATGTTAGGCAGCTCACAAGATCCAACAATGATAGCACAATGAGGAGAAGACGACCATCTAGCTACTGCTATGGACCCATAGTCCAGGGGTGAACTACTCACGCATCAATCTGGAGGCGACCATGGCGGTGAAGAGTCCTCCGGGAGATGATTCCCCTCTCCGGCAGGGTGCCGGAGACGATCTCCTGAATCCCCCGAGATGGGATTGGCGGCGGCGGCGTCTCTGGAAGATTTTCCATATCGTGGCTCTCGGTACTGGGGTATTCGCGACGAAGACTATATGTAGGCGGAAGGGTAGGTCAGGAGGGCTGACGAGGGGCCCACACACTAGGGCAGCGCGGGCCCCTCCTTGGCTGGACCGCCTTAGCGTGTCGCCACCTCGAGGCCCCACTTCGTATCCCTTTCGGACTTCTGGAAGCTTCGTGGAAAAATAAGCCCCTGGGCGTTGATTTCGTCCAATTCCGAGAATATTTCCTTACTAGGATTTCTGAAACCAAAAACAGCAGAAAACAGCAACTGGCTCTTCGGCATCTCGTTAATAGGTTAGTGCCGGAAAATGCATAAATATGACATAAAGTATGTATAAAACATGTGTGTATTATCATAAAACAAGCATGGAACATAAGAAATTATTGATACGTTGGAGACGTATCAGCATCCCCAAGTTTAGTTCCTACTCGTCCCGAGTAGGTAAACGATAACAAAGATAATTTCTGAAGTGACATGCTATCATAATCTTGATCAATACTATTGTAAGCACATGTAATGAATGCAGCGATCCAAAGCAATGGTAAAGACAATGGTTAAACAACTGAATCATATAGCAAAGACTTTTCATGAATAGTACTTTCAAGACAAGCATCAATAAGTCTTGCATAAGAGTTAACTCATAAAGCAATAAATTCATAGTAAAGGCATTGAAGCAACACAAAGGAAGATTAAGTTTCAGCGGTTGCTTTCAACTTGTAACATGTATCTCTCATGGATAGTTGTCAACATAAAGTAATATGATGAATGCAAATATGCAAGCATGTAAGAATCAATGCACAGTTAACACAGGTGTTTGCTTCTAAGATAGAAATAAGTGGGTAAACTGACTCAACATGAAAGTAGAAGAATGGCCCTTCGCAGAGGGAAGTAGGGATTGCTATATTTGTGCTAGAGCTTTTATTTTGAAAACAAGAAACAATTTTGTCAACGGTAGTAATAAAGCATATGCGTTATGTATAAGATATCTTATAAGTTGCAAGCCTCATGCATAGTATACCAATAGTGCCCGCACCTTGTCCTAATTAGCTCGGATTACCTGGATTATCATTGCAATACATATGTTTTAACCGAGTATCACAAAGGGGTACCTCTATGCCGCATGTACAAAGGTCTAAGGAGAAAGCTCGCATTGGATTTCTCGCTTTTGATTATTCTCAACTTAGACATCCATACCGGGACAACATAGACAACAGATAATGGACTCCTCTTTAATGCATAAGCATTCAACAACAGATAATATTCTCATAAGAGATTGAGGATTGTTGTCCAAGGTGAAATAGTTGATGGCGTCCCCAGGAACATGGTTATCGCTCAACAAGCAACTTATAAGAAATAAGATACATAAGTACATATTCAATACCACAATAGTTTTTAGGCTATTTTTCCCATGAGCTATATATTCAATACCATGGCATAGTTTTTGGCTCAAGGATTTTGGATCCACGAGAAGTAATCCCTCTCAATACAAGGCTAGGCTAGCAAGGTTGTTTGAAGCAAACACAAGTATGAACCGGTACAGCAAAACTTACATAAAAACATATTGTAAGCATTATAAGACTCTACAATGTCTTTCTTGTTGTTCAAACCCTTACTAGAAAATATCTAGACTTTAGAGAGACCAATCATGCAAACCAAATTTCAACAAGCTCTACAGTATTTCTTCACTAATAGGTGCAAAGTATATGATGCAAGAGCTTAAACATGATCCATATGAGCACAAAAATTGCCAAGTATCACATTATTTAAGACATTATACCAATTACCACATGTAGCATTTCCCGTTTCCAACCATATAACAATTAATGAAGCAGTTTCAACCTTCGCCATGAACATTATGAGTAAAGCTAAGGACATATTTGTCCATATGCAACAGCGGAGCGTGTCTCTCTCCCACACAATGAATGCTCAGATCCAACTTATTCAAACAAAACAAAAAAAACAAAAGCAAACAGACGCTCCAAGTAAAGCACATAAGATGTGGTGGAATAAAAATATAGTTTCACTAGAGGAACCTGATAATGTTATCGATGAAGAAGGGGATGCCTTGGGCATCCCCAAGCTTAGATGCTTGAGTCTTCTTGAAATATGCAGGGATGAACCACGGGGGCATCCCCAAGCTTAGAGCTTTCACTCTCCTTGATCATATTGTATCATCCTCCTCTCTTGATCCTTGAAAACTTCCTCCACACCAAACTCAAAACAACTCATTAGAGGGTTAGTACATAATCAAAATTCACATGTTCAGAGGTGACATAATCATTCTTAACACTTCTGGACATTGCACAAAGCTACTGAAAGTTAATGGAATAAAGAAATCCATCAAACATAGCGAAACAGGCAATGCGAAATAAAAGGCAGAATCTGTCAAAACAGAACAGTCTGTAAAGACGAATTTTTCTGGGGCACCAGACTCGCTCAGATGAAAATGCTCAAATTTAATGAAAGTTGTGTACATATCTGAGGATCACTCACGTAAATTGGCAGATTTTTCTGAGTTACCTACAGAGACTACTTCCCAAATTTGTGACAGCAAGAAATCTGTTTCTGCGCAGTAATCCAAATCTAGTATGAACCTTACTATCAAAGACTTTACTTGGCACAACAATGCAAAAAAAATTAAGATAAGGAGAGGTTGCTACAGTAGTAACAACTTCCAAGACTCAAATATAAAACAAAAGTGCAGAAGTAAAATCATGGGTTGTCTCCCATAAGCGCTTTTCTTTAACACCTTTCAGCTAGGCGCAGAAAGTGTGAATCAAGTATTATCAAGAGATGAAGCATCAACATCATAATTTGTTCTAATGATAGAATCAAAAGGTAACTTCATTCTCTTTCTAGGGAAGTGTTCCATACCTTTCTTGAGAGGAAATTGATATTTAATATTACCTTCCTTCATATCAATAATAGCACCAACAGTTCGAAGAAAAGGTCTTCCCAATATAATGGGACAAGATGCATTGTATTCAATATCCAAGACAACAAAATCAATGGGGACAAGGTTATTGTTAACCGTAATGCGTACATTATCAATCCTCCCCAAAGGTTTCTTTGTAGAATTATCAGCAAGATTAACATCCAAATAACAATTTTTCAATGGTGGCAAGTCAAGCATATTATAGATTTTCTTAGGCATAACGGAAATACTTACACCAAGATCACATAAAGCATTACAATAAAAATCATTGACCTTCATCTTAATGATGGGCTCCCAACCATCTTCTAACTTCCTAGGAATAGAAGTTTCAAGTTTTAGTTTCTCTTCTCTAGCTTTTATGAGAGCATTTGTAATATGTTTCGTAAAGGCCAAATTTATAGCACTAGCATTGGGACTTTTAGCAAATTTTTGTAAGAACTTTATAACTTCAGAGATGTTACAATCATCAAAATATAAACCATTATGATCTAAAGCAATGGGATCATTGTCCCCAATATTTTGAAAAATTTCAGCAGTTTTATCACAAGCAATTTCAGCAGTTTTAGCAGTTTCAGGCAGTTTTGCAAGCTTTGCATTAGGAGTGGAAACATTGCCAACACCAATTATTTTACCATTGATAGTAGGAGGTGTAGCAACATGTGAAGCATTAGCATTACTAGTGGTGGTAATAGTCCAAACTTTAGCTATATTATTCTCTTTAGCATTTTCTTCTTTTTCCCACCTAGCACGCAATTCGGCCATCAATCTTATATTCTCATTAATTCGAACTTGGATGGAGTTTGCTGTAGTAACAATTTTATTATCATTATCCTCAGGTTTAGCAGCCATTTTATTAATTAAAGAAGATTGTGACGCAGACATGTATGAGATTCGGTTTTCAGCATTCGCAAGCTTAGTTTGCAAACCGGAGATCTCCATATTCAGATTTTCAAGTTGATTTCCTATATTTTTCAACAAGGTAGATTGTTCATTCATAGTTTTAGTAAACAATTGATTTTGCTCATATTGTGATTGCATAAAGCTCTTAGTAGATCTTTCAATTTCTAACATCTTTTCCTCATTAGGCGAAACATATCTACCATAAGAATTACCATAACCACTACCACTAGCAGGATATGGCCTATAGTTATTGTTGAAATTATTATTTTTAATGAAGTTCACATCAACATGTTCTTCTTGGGCAACCAATGAAGCTAAAGGAACATTATTAGGATCAAAATTTGTCCTACCATTCACAAGCATCGACATAATAGCATCAATCTTATCACTCAAGGAGGAGGTTTCTTCAATAGAATTTACCTTATTACCTTGTGGAGCTCTTTCCGTGTGCCATTCAGAGTAATTAATCATCATATCATCAAGAAGCTTTGTTGCGGAGCCTACAGTGATGGACATAAAAGTACCTCCAGCAGCTGGATCCAATAGGTTCCGCGAAGAAAAATTCAGTCCTGCATAAAAGGTTTGGATGATCATCCAAGTAGTCAGTCCATGGGTTGGGCAATTTTTAACCAAAGATTTCATTCTTTCCCATGCTTGAGCAACATGCTCATTATCCAATTGCTTAAAATTCATGATGCTACTTCTCAAAGATATAATTTTAGCAGGAGGATAATATCTACCAATGAAAGCATCCTTACATTTAGTCCATGAATCAATACTATTCTTAGGCAAAGATAGCAACCAATCTTTAGCTCTTCCTCTTAATGAGAAAGGAAACAATTTTAATTTTATAATGTCACCATCTACATCCTTATACTTTTGCATTTCTCATAATTCAACAAAATTATTAAGATGGGCAGCAGCATCATCAGAACTAACACAAGAAAATTGCTCTCTCATAACAAGATTCAGTAAAGCAGGTTTAATTTCAAAGAATTCTGCTGTAGTAGCAGGTGGAGCAATAGGTGTGCATAAGAAATCATTATTATTTGTGGTTGTGAAGTCACACAACTTAGTATTTTCAGGAGTACCCATTTTAGCAATACTAAATAAAACAAACTAGATAAAGTAAATGCAAGTAACTAATTTTTTGTGTTTTTAATATGGAGACGCAAACAAGATAGTAAATAAAGTAAAGCTAGCAACTAATTTTTTTGTATTTTGATATAATGCAGCAAACAAAGAAGTAAATAAAAATAAAGCAAGACAAAAACAAAGTAAAGAGATTGAAAGTGGAGACTCCCCTTGCAGCGTGTCTTGATCTCCCCGGCAACGGCGCCAGAAAATAGTCTTGATGACGCGTCAAGCACACGCCCGTTGGGAACCCCAAGAGGAAGGTGTGATGCGTATAGCAGCAAGTTTCCCTCAGTAAGAAACCAAGGTTTATCAAACTAGTAGGAGCCAAGAAGCACGTTGAAGGTTGATGGCGGCGGAGTGTAGTGCGGCGCAACACCAGGGATTCCGGCACCAACGTGGAACCTGCACAACACAACCAAAATACTTTGCCCCAACTTAACAGTGAGGTTGTCAATCTCACCGGCTTGCTGTAACAAAGGATTAGATGTATAGTGTGGATGATGATGTTTGCAGAGAACAGTAAGAACGAGTATTGCAGTAGATTGTATTCGATGTAAAAGAATGGACCGGGGTCCACAGTTCACTAGTGGTGTCTCTCCCATAAGAAATAGCATGTTTGGTGAACAAATTACAGTTGGGCAATTGACAAATAAAGATGGCATGACAATGCACATACATGTTATGATGAGTAGTGTGAAATTTAATTGGGCATTACGACAAAGTACATAGACCGCTATCCAGCATGCATCTATGCCTAAAAAGTCCACCTTCAGGTTATCATCCGAACCCCTTCCAGTATTAAGTTGCAAACAACAGACAATTGCATTAAGTATGGTGCGTAATGTAATCAACACAAATATCCTTAGACAAAGCATTGATGTTTTATCCCTAGTGGCAACAGCACATCCACAACCTTAGAACTTTCATCACTTGTCCCAGATTTAATGGAGGCATGAACCCACTATCGAGCATAAATACTCCCTCTTGGAGTTACAAGTAACGACTTGGCCAGAGCCTCTACTAATAACGGAGAGCATGCAAGATCATAAACAACACATAGATGATAGATTGATAATCAACATAACATAGCATTCCATATTCATCGGATCCCAACAAAAGCAACATGTAGCATTACAAATAGATGATCTTGATCATGTTAGGCAGCTTACAAGATCCAACAATGATAGCACAATGAGGAGAAGACGACCATCTAGCTACTGTTATGGACCCACAGTCCAGGGGTGAACTACTCACGCATCAATCCGGAGGCAACCATGGCGGTGAAGAGTCCTCCGGGAGATGATTCCCCTCTCCGGCAGGGTGCCGGAGGCGATCTCCTGAATCCCCCGAGATAGGATTGGCGGTGGCGCCGTCTCTGGAAGGTTTTTCGTATCGTGGCTCTCGGTACTGGGGTATTCGCGATGAAGACTATATGTAGGCGGAAGGGTAGGTCAGGAGGGCTGACGAGGGGCCCACACACTAGGGTGGCGCGGGCCCCTCCTTGGCCGCGCCGCCTTAGCGTCCTCGTGGCCCCACTTCGTATCCCTTTCGGACTTCTGGAAGCTTCGTGGAAAAATAATCCCCTGGGCGTTGATTTCGTCCAATTCCGAGAATATTTCCTTACTAGGATTTCTGAAACCAAAAACAGCAGAAAACAACAACTGGCTCTTCGGCATCTCGTTAATAGGTTAGTGCCGGAAAATGCATAAATATGACATAAAGTATGTATAAAACATGTGTGTATTATCATAAAATAAGCATGGAACATAAGAAATTATCGATACGTTGGAACGTATCAACCTCCCCCCAAACTTAGGCTTTTGGCCTAAGTGGAGATCAATCCCACGGTGCCCATGAGGTGGCACCTCCGTAGTATGATGAAGAAGGAGCATGTCCTTGGTACATGCTGGAGGACGCAATGGGATATGTGATAGTGTACCCGTCGGAGGGCTCGGCGTCATCGGAGTCGTGCTGCTGGTGAAAGCCAAGTATCCTCAGCTGCTCATCCACCTCCTCCTTGGAACGCGACCACGGCTTCCTGCGAACACTGAACAAATCGGCCTGCGGCAAAGAGATTTCCCTCTCATCCCCGTCAATAAACAACATTCTATAGACAATATTTTCTAAATTAGAGTCAATTGTGGCAAATTGGTGACACTTCATAGCAGCAATATCAAGCTTAATAGGAGTTAATTTCTCATCACTAGGATCAATAGAAAAACCTAGATATGCAACAATACGTGAGGCAACAATTTCTCCATAAATAGGTCACTTACTAGCTAAGCGACGAGCAATAAGAGCATCAAGATGATAAGGTGTACTTCCAGTAAGTGCAGCAACCAGAAAAGCAAGATGATAACTAGAAATGTTGCTAGTGTTCTCCCTACCAAGAATGCTAGTAGCAAGATAGTAAGTGAAATATCTAATGGCAGGGAGCTGAATGTTCCTTATCTTGCCGCGCTGAATGGTGTGGTTATCATCGTTGGTAACTTCTCGATAGAGTTCCGTCAAAGCTTTGGGGCGGTTCTCGATCTTCTTCGCTGTACCTATAGGAGTAATATCCAATGCAGCACAAAAATCATTCAACTTCATAGTAACAGGCATGTCATAAATCTTAAATTTAACCGATGGTGTGAAGGATGAGTTGCTGAATTTAAAGCTTTCAACAAAGATTTTAGTTAGCCTATAAAATTGATCACTCTCATCTTCCATATAGGTAGATAAGCCCACACTATTAATGAGAAACAAGAAGTCATCAAGTAGCCCTGCATTACGCAAAAAGTCAATGCATGGAAAGGATGAAGCATTAGGAATCCCGTTGTCCTCATCATCTTCAAAGCTAGGTGCAATGACATCCTCATCATAGGATCGCCTAACTCGAGTGGCTGCCCTTGAAGGCCTTGCTGCTCTTGTCGTATCCCTCTCGAACACTTCTCCAAAGGTGTGGTTATGCATTTTCCTTTTCTGAAATTTTTCAACAATCATTATAAAAGTTGATTTTCAGACATATAAATGAGGGAAACTACTGTAGGAACTTGATAGAGTACTAAACATGCATCAAAACTAATTTTTACAACTTAGAACAAGCATTCAAATACATGTCACCTACAGCAGCAAAATACTCAAGATATACTCAACCAAAGAAAATTCTATTTGGATAATCGGAGGAGTCACATACCGGAGAACAAATACCCCAAATCTCAGCACCAAAGATGGGCTGAGCAAGGAGATTGAAAATCTCGAGCAAGAACAGCAAGAAACTCGGGTTTGAACAATGGTGGTGTGTTTTCCCATGAAAGAGAGTGGAGTGGTAGGTGGATGAGTGAGTGGAGGGCCAGGTGGGGCCCTCCCCACAGGGTGGCGCGGCCCCCCTTGCTGGTCGCGCCAGCACATGGGGTGCAGCCCTGGGGTGCCCCACTGGTCAGCCCCAGGCACTCCCAGGTTGCATTTTGAAAAATAGGACCAGTGATATAATTTTTGTAATTTTTTTAAAACTTCGTAAAATGCACATTTCTGGGTGTTAAAATAACTATTACAGGGCAGAAAAAGATTTTCAAACTTCTAAACAACTAAAGCATCTTGCAAAACAAGTAGTACTACAGAAAGTAAACAAGTATGGAGAAAGAAAGAAATGTTGTTTAGCTCTTCTATGCATATAAAATGTACTTGTTAACAAGGTTGATCAAGTCTTGCCACCAAATAAATTTTACATGACATAAGAAGAAATAAACCTCAAATCAATCATGTTACCTTATATTGTATTGATATGGATCCAATCATAATATTTTGATATCCTTGTTTAGGCTCATATATAGGACAATCAATAACTCCCACTTTGATAGTTCTCAAACTAGAAATTGTATTAACTCCATATACTTTATCAATCCTCTTGGGAAAATAAACAGTATGCTCCTTGTCATCAACATTGAAAGTAACTTTTCCTTTATTGCAATCAATAACAGCCCCTACAGTGTTAAGAAAAGGTCTTCCAAGAATAATAGACATATTATCATCTTCAGGCATTTCCAACACAACAAAATCAGTTAATATTAAGCAATTATTAGCAACTTGAATAGGAACATCCTCAGATATACCAATGGGAACAACAGTAGATTTAGCAGCCATTTGCAAAGATATATCAGTTGGTATTAACTTATCTAAATAAAGTCTCTTGTAAAGAGAAAAAGGCATAACACTAACTCCTGCTCCCAAATCACATAGAGCAGTTCTAACATAATTATTCTTGATGGAACAAGGGATAGTCGGTATACCTGGGTCGCCCAGCTTCTTTGGAACCTTGCCATTGAAAGAGTAATTAGCAAGCATAGTGGAAATCTCCTCATTAGGAATTTTCCTTTTGTTAGAGACAATATCTTTCATATACTTTGAATAAGGAGGCAATTTAATAACATCAGTCAAAGGGATTTGCAGGAACAAAGGTCTCATCCAATCACAAAATTTATTATAGTGTTCTTCCTCCTTTGATTTTAGTTTCTTAACAGGAAAAGGCATTTGCTTTTGAACCCAAGGTTCTCTTTCATTACCATGTTTCTTAGCAATAAAATCTTCTTTAGTGTACTTTTTATTTTTAGCATGCTTTTCAGGTTCATCTTCAACCTCTTCTTTATCAGAAACATCATTCTTATCATTATCTTTATCATGTTCATTACCACTTCCAGTTTCAGCATCAGAAATAGAAATACTATTAGGATCATTAACAGGCCCAGAGGATTCTACAACAATTTTATGTTTCTTCTTCTTTTTCTTAGAAGGAGCGCTAGTTTCTTTAGTTCGTTGAGAATCTTGTTCAACTCTTTTGGGATGCCCCTCAGGATATAGAGGATCCTGAGTAGAAACACCGCCTCTAGTTGTTACTTCATAAGCATGTTTTTCTTTAGAAGTATTTCTTAACAAGTCATTTTGCACTTTAGTGAGTTGATCAATTTGAGTTTGAACCATATGAAAATGTTTAACAAGCATCTTAACATCATTGGAGGTTCTCTCCGCAATATCATGCAATTTACTAATAGCTTGAGAATTTTCCATTAAATGATTCTCTACTCCACAATATTAAAGTTATCTTGCTTAACAACATAATTATCAAATTCATCTAAATATTGATCAGGAGGTTTTGAGTAAGGAATGTCTTCTTTATCAAAGCGTTGAAGAGAATGTACCTCAATCGTGGATGAAGGGGGAGTTATCTTACATAAATCTTCTATGGGGGGTAAATTCTTCACATCTTCAGATTTAATACCTTTCTCTTTAAGAGATTTCTTGGCTTCCCTCATATCTTCATCATTTAATTCAATCATACCCCTCTTATTCAATATTGGTGTTGGGGTTGGTTCAGGTGTAGTCCAATCATCATGATTTTGGCTTATTCTAGCCATCAATTCTTCAGCTTCGTCTGGAGTTCTTTTCCTGAAAACACAACCAGCACAACTATCCAGGCATGTCCTAGACTCAATGGTTACTCCACTATAAAATATATAAAGTAAGTCATGCTTTTCCAAATCATGTCCAGGCCGAGCTCTAAGTAGAGAGCAAAACCTTGCCCAAGCTTCAGGCAATTTCTCTCCATCTTCCTGGTCAAAACTATAAATTTTCTGCAAAGCAATATGTTGAGCACTAGAAGGAAAGTATTTTCGAAAGAAAACATCAAGCAAACCATTTGGACTATCAATAGAATCAGGAGGCAAACTATTATACCAAGTTTTAGCATCATCCTTTAATGAGAAAGGAAATTTTTTGGCAACAAAAATAAGTACGCTTCTTGGTATCATCGGGAAACAAGCTACTCAAAGTAGAAAGCTCAATCATGTGCTCTACATCACTTTCTTTTTCAGTACCACAAAAATGTGTTTTCTCAACAATAGATATATGAGATAAATCAAGAGAAAAATCATAATCCTTATCCTTAATATTTGTAGGAGATGTGGCAAATTTAGGATCAAGAGACAGTTTATATCTAACAGCACGTTGTGCAAGAAGCTTTTTAATATTACTTGCACCAGTAGTAACATTACATTTATCAATAAAATCATCATCAAGTTCCACATAATCTTCATCAAGATCATCACTAGAGTGTTCAACAGACTCAGGTGAATTAACAGGTGTAACAGTATTTTCATTAGGAATTTCAGTATTTTCAATTTGTCTAGACCTAGCAATTGTAGCATCTAGAAAAGGACCTAATGAACCGTTATCATCAAGCACAGTAGAAGCATCATTAAAATTATAAGAGGAATTTTCAGATTCAGCAGAAGTACCAGCATGTGAAGCTTGTGGTGGTGAAACAAGTTGACTTATCACAGATGGTGAATCAAGAGCAGCGGAGGTACTCAGAGTTGTACCTTTTCTTGTAGTGGATGGTAATATGGCGACTTTAGCATCGCGAGGTTTACCCATGATGGAGGATTTGCAGCGAACAATATAAATTCAGGTGAACTTGCAAATAAAGCTATGCTCCCCGGCAATGGCGCCAGAAAATAGTCTTGATGACCCACAAGTATAGGGGATCGCAACAGTCTTCGAGGGAAGTAAAACCCAATTTATTGATTCGACACAAGGGGAGTCAAAGAATATTTATAAGCCTTAACAGCGGAGTTGTCAATTCAGCTGCACCTGGAAACAGACTTGCTCGCAATAGTTTATCAGTAGCAACAGTTTTATAGCAGTAGCAGTAGTGAAATATAAGCAGCCGTGTAATAAAGACAGCAGTAGTGATTATAGTAAACAGCAGGATTAAAATAATGTAGGCATAGGGATGGATGAACGAACGCTGCATGGATAAGATAACTCATGTAATAATCAAAACTAGGCATTTGCAGATAATAATAAAACAGTATCCAAGTACTAAATAACCATAGGCATGTGTTCCGTATATAGCCGTACGTGCTCGCAATGAGAAACTTGCACAACATCTTTTGTCCTACCAGCCGGTGGCAGCCGGGTCTCTAGGGAAACTACTGGTAATTAAGGTACTCCTTTTAATAGAGTACCGGAGCAAAGCATTAACACTCCTTGAACACATGTGATCCTCATATCACAGTCTTCCCCTCCGGTTGTCCCAATTTCTGTCACTTTGGGGCCTCGGGTTCCGGACAGCAATATGTGTATACAACTTGCAGGTAAGATCATAAAACAATGAATATCATCATGAATCAATAACATGTTCAGATCTGAAATCATGGCACTCGGGCCCTAATGACAAACATTAAGCATAACAAGTTGCAACAATATCATAAAAGTACCAACAACGGATACTAGGCACCATGCCCTAACAATCTTATGGCTATTACATGAACAATCTCATTCAATCCCTACCATCCCCTTCAGCCTACAGTGAGGGATTTACTCACACATGGATGGGGGAAGCATGGATGGTTGATGGAGAGGCGTCGGTGGCGATGATGACGATAATCTCCTCCAATTCCCCGTCCTGGCAGGGTGCCAGAACAGAGTTTTTGATCCCGAGATTGGGTTTCGCGACGGCGGCGGAGTTCTAGATGTCTTCTGGAAAATTGGTCGAACCCCCCGTGCGTTTTTAGGTCAAGGGATTTAAGTAGTCCAGAGGGGAGCGTCGGGGGCTGGCCGAGGCGGCGCCACCATAGGGCGGCGCGGCCCAGGGGCCCACCGCGCCGCCATGTGGTGTGCGCACCTCGTGGCCCCTCCGTCTCGTCTTCTGGCTCCGTAAGTCTTCTGTGAAAATACGCCCATTGCAATTATTTCCGGGGATTTTCCTGAAAGTTGATTTTCTGCACAAAAATAAGAGACCAGGGCAATTCTGCTGAAAACAGCGTTAATCCGTGTTAGTTGTATCCAAAATGCACAAATTAGAGGCAAAAAAATAGCAAAAGTGTTCGCGAAAGTAGATACGTTTTGGACGAATCAGGGTCTTATTGAGCGGGGATTAATGGCGCCGTGTATAACGAAGAGGTCTGCGGTTGCTCTTCCGCAGTGGTTCGACGCTCCGTTCCGGCGGTTCGCGCGTCGATCGGCGCGGTTGCCACTCCGGCGGTTGCCCTCCCCGGCAGTTGTTGTGCTTTAATTCGCGTCGGCTCGAGCCAGGGTTGCTGTCAGGCGGGCCCGTGGGAGAAACGAGCGGACGCTCGGCACGACCGCACAGCATCCACGGAGACGCAAACATGTTGCATTTTTTCGCCGCGTTTGCATCTCCGTGGAAGGCCCGGACACTGCGCCGCCCCGCTGGAGCAGGGTGCAGGCGCATTTTCGGTCCGCGCGGATGCAAACGGTCGCGCAGCATCAGTTTCCATCGCCCTGTTGGAGATGCCCTTATAATATAAGCATGGCCCATTTCGGTTTGTATGTATCAGCCCCACTGCCGCAACTTAAACATAAGGCATTACGCCCAGCTTTAAATTAAATAAAGCCACGAACGGCCAGAGTTACATGTGGATGAGGAGAACAACAACAAAAACCAGAAAAATTGCAGAGCAAGCAAGATCTAACAAGAAATGCAGCCTGCAAACGCCTAGGTTTTGAGAAGCCAAAACATTTGCTGAACAAGGTAGAGATAGCGAAGCGGAGGAGGACGCCACACCAATGGAAGAGTGTGCCTTCATCTTCTACAAACACGGAAGAACCGTATCATGATACAGCCCGTTCATCGTCTAAGAGACCCCCTGCCCTCTCGCCTAGGTTCGAGGGCGCCGTACCGTCACACAATGGAACGCTCACACTAGAGCTCGAATTGCAGCCGCTAGCCGGACAACCGAAGATGAGGAGATTATGAGCACACCCCCATGGGGACACCACCGATCCAAAATCCACCCTGTCGCATCCCATGAACCACATCGCAACCACCAGTTGACTTGGACCAAAGGCTCCAAAGGAAGCGCCTTCAAGAAGGAAATGGCGCCAAGGCGTCGTCGCTGTCCCGTCTGGCTAACCAGATCGAAGATTTTCACCTGGAGCTAATGGTGGAGGAGCACCATCCTCAATGACACCTCCAAGGAGGGGTCGATGCTCGAGAGCGTCGACGTCACTGGTACCGACAACGTCGGGCAGAGCTTTTACCCGAATAGACAACACCGTCCAAGGGACAACGCCAAGATCCGGGAAGGAGCCCGAGGGGTCCTGCGCCACGAATGCCTCCCACGAGGCTATCCCACTGCCCGCACAGCCGAGACAACCTACCAACACCGCATGCTGGCACCCGCCGCCAGGCACCGCCGCAACCACCGCCCAAAGCTGCCGCTCCGGAAACAAGGAGCCAACCAAACCCGCCTAACTCCTGAGCGCGAGCCGCACACACGCAGCAGGCCCGCCCCACTGCCTCACGCACGCACCACCAGCACCCACAGCCAACAACCGTCACCATCCCTACCCGCTGTAGGGAAGCCGGCTCCGCACATATCCGCGAAGATCGGAGAGGTTCACGCCCAAGAGGGCAGCTCAGAGGCCTGCCATGGTTGCAGATCGACCCCATTGTCTGATCTGGCCACAGATCGACCCCATCGTCTGATCTGGCCACAGATCGCCCCATGGTCAGATCTCGCGGCGCGCCGCCACGTTCTAGCTCGGGCCAGCAAGGGGACGAGCCAACTCGCGGCCAGCAGCAAAGGGAGACGTCACCAGCTTGGACCAAGACCTCGGAGCACCGCTACCAAGAAGCTTAGAACATGGGTCGTTCACTGCGAAGGGAGAAGATGGAGAGTGGGTGCTGCAGGAAGGAGGCTAAAGGAGGCGGAGGGGGCTCGCCGCCGCCGCAGGCCGACCGGCAGCAGGTGCGAGGCCAGGCGCAGGGAGTGGCCGCGCTGAAGAGGAAGACCTAATCGCCCCCCGGGTCGTCCAAGTCAGGACGACGCGGGGGCACTCAGGGCCCGTTTGGTAGGCTGCATGCGATTCTTGCACCACTAGCGCAGCGAGATGGGCCTCCCTGCGCGTCGCGAACGGGCCATGGGCCATGAAAGGCGGGTCGTTTGGTAGCCTGTGTGGCCTTTTGCGTGCCGGAGAAGGAAGCCAGGCCCCATCATTTGGTTGCCCGTTTACAGTACTTTCTTCCCTGCTCGTGCATCCCACAACCTGTTTGGTTGCAGATAGCTGAGTTTTGTGGTAACCTCGTCACTTAGAGTGGTGAGATTACCCAGTACTGAATAACAGCACACATCAGATTTAGTTCATCAGCATCACGAGCGAAGCAACTACTTTGTGATGCATCACGAGCGAAGTCGCTCGTGATGCATCACATGCACGAGCCTTCTAATTATAATGAGGTAAACCGCAAATAAACTCTAGAAGAGCAACTCGTTCACGTACTTTCTTACAGAAGATCAACATAGCCTCCTAATTACAATGAGGTAAACCGCAAATAAACTCTAGAAAAGCAACTCGCTACCTATACAGATATTTTCCATCTTGAGTTTGTAGGATCTCACGAGACTTTCACCGGGATGATTCTTAAAGTTGGAGATTGTCGTCTTATCACTATTGACTTACTCTTCGGGTAGAATTGAGACACAAATCATTTACGTAGGTTGTCCGAGGTGCGAATAGTTTTCGCGGGACATGTTCTATACCAAGATAAAACAGTATCGGTTAGAGTTTGGTTAAAGAACTTCAACATTACCTCATTTTCGTATAATTCTTCAGTTTAAAAGTCCCACAAAGATCTTTGAAGAAATCCAGGCGTTTGTATGGATCTTCATCAATATTATCTCCTGCAAATTTATTTTTGTGAAAAGTTGCAAGGAGTTGAGGTTTAATTTCATAATCAATTTTTACGTTCGGGTCTCCTTTCATGATGGCAATATTGAAATCCCCAACATTGGTGGAAGCGTTGAGCTGGTTCATAAGACCCAACCCAGTCATGGTGGTTTACCTAAACTAGCGAACAACTTTAGTATAACAATAATAAATTAAGATAATTAGAAACAAATACCAAAATCACTTAGCTCTCCAGCAACAATGCTAGAAAATAGTTTGATGGCTACAAGTGTACAATTCATTTGTAGTTAATTTCGAAGTAAGAGTATCGAACCGCGAAGAGGTAGATTGCAGGTCTTAATGCTCCTAATTACCGTCATTAAAGTATATTTATGTGAAGCCTACTATTGCAAGTAAGAATGCTTTTGAACGTGTTTGTATTTGAGTGAATTGAAATGCTAGAGACTAGAGATTCCAACCTAGGGGGTTGATTATAAAGGCTTTTAGAAGAAACTAAAATAGGCTAAAGAGTTCTCACGGAAGTGTGGGTACACCACTAACAAGGTATTAATCATAATTAGGATAATATATTCATTCCTTCATGGGTATTCATGGGGTGTAGCTCCATAACTGGATGACAACGGATCATCCATCAGTTGTCATCCCTCACAAGCACCATAGCGATTGATAGTTAGCCACTTCAATGCGACTATAACTAAGGGTTTCCCCATGGTTATGGATAGGTTCAGTGAGTCTCCTCATACCCCCTTACCCTCTTGGATAGGTAAAATGAAGATCCGATGCGGCATCTTACTTAGCACCATCAGCAACACCCTCTACCCAAGAGTAGTTCCCTCTCTTGTCCCATATGCAAATCTCATCCACACAAGATCAAGAGAGACAACTAAGGCATACAATTATAAATTAAGGAATGAATAATATTTATTTCATATCATAATGTTGCTAGGGTTTCTCCATCTCCCCAAGAAGAAGGCAAACTAATCACTCATGGAGGTAATCAAAATTATCATAGTAATATGCATGGTACACAAATGGATAAATGAAAGTGCAAATCCGTAATGAGATCTAGGATTACAACAAGAATGGAGGTAATGGTTGTAGATGTTGATGACGACGGTGGTGATGATGAAGATGATGCTTGAGCCTCCAAGGATCCTTGTGATTTTCTGGATCGATACCCTTTGCTAGTTTCCTCTCCGGATCCCTCCCAGAGGTCGAGCTTTAGGGAGCTCTGGTGTCTCTGTGTGTTGGATCTCTGATCCGTCTTCAGGGGAGAAGGTATTTGATGAGGCGGCTGCGCCGAGACCCGATACGGGTGGGTTGTGCCCGTATCGTTGCTCATTAAAAGTCCTTGACGCTTGTATCTCTGATGGCTTTTCACCTTCAGAGCACTTCTGCAGCTTCAGTTTGACGGTTTATTCTTCAAAATTAATAGCTTTAAAAGGCATTTCCGTCGCTCCTTAAGATCTCGGGACCCTGGAGAAACAAGCAAAGAAAAATGCGCGCAAGCGCAATAAAATACGAAAATCCTAATGTAACTAGTGCAAAAACTATAAGGTAAAATGCCTCCAATTTGGACCCATCAACACTCTCACCATCGATGGCTGACGTCATGCCAAGGGGCTCAGAAGGAGCTGCCCAAGGCATGACAAGATCCACTGCTGGTGATAGGGCCACCCAGCAGCGGGCCGAGCGCAAGCGCCGAGTGCAAGTTCCTCACATCCTCAAACAAAAAGACTCGCCTGGCCGAGGCGTTAGTGGGAGAAGCCTCACCAGACAATTCGTTGATGGCCACACGGCATTCGGACGAGCGCGTGTGCACCACAGACGCGCATGCGTGAGAGGGTGGCGACCCCCCTTGTAGCGGTCACCTCCTGTCGACAGACCGCAAACGCGAAACCGTGAGGAGGATAGTGGACCCCGGGGAGCTGATGGTAGCCAACATCCTGTTCCGACTCGCCTCGGGACCCACAATCCCACCCCCCCTCACTGCGGAAACCAAGCTTGAATTTCAACCGGAGGCAGTGGGAGACAACTCGCGAGCCAATGCGTGGCTGCCAAGGTTGGCGCACTTCGTGGGTGCCCTTCGTTTCCAAGGAGGACTGACCGTCTCACGTTCGATGCTGCGGGCCCCTGCTATCCTAGGGATGCCAGGGACCATTCTGCGCCAAGGAGAAAGCTCATTGCCCCTCCCCTCCCCGCCCTCGAAGAAGGAACCCTTGAGAGTGCTCGCCGCCTGCCACCTCGCGATCGCTCTGATGACCATCGCGGGCTGGCCTCTCTCCGCAATACAGGTAAAATTATTTCATTCAGAAAATAATTGTACCATTAACCGAAATTTTTGTGCCATAACCGGCTGTAGCTATAGTCGGCCGATCCCCGGAGTTCGCCAGGACAAAAAGGAGTAGGTAGTGTGTGTGGTAGGTGAAGGGAGAAAGCCCCATATATATAGCCCCTTCTCACCCTCCCTCCAATGTACACCTGATCGCTCGGGTCTCTCGCTCATACTACCAAAAACACCCAGCAGCACACCAGCGTCTCTCGGCCCAGGAGAAGCAGACACAGGCAGAGATGGGCTCCACCGCAGCCGAAATTGCCGCGTCCGCCGACGAGGAGGCGTGCTTGTACGCCCTCCAGCTCGGCTCGTCGTCGATCCTCCCAATGACGCTGAAGAACACCATCGAGCTTGGCCTCCTGGAGACCCTCATGGCCGCCGGCGGGAAGTCGCTGACCCCCACCGAGGTGGCCGCAAAGCTCCCGTGCGCAGCGAAGAACCCGGAAGCACCAGACATGGTGGACCGCATGCTCCGGCTGCTGGCGTCGTACAACGTAGTGTCGTGCCTTGTGGAGGAGGGTACGGATGGCCGCCTCTCCCGGCGGTACGGCGCCGCGCCGGTGTGCAAGTTCCTCACCCCCAACGAGGACGGCGTCTCCATGGCGGCGCTCGCGCTCATGAACCAGGACAAGGTCCTCATGGAGAGCTGGTGAGTCAGTGGAGTTAGTTACTCTGTACATCGTTCCGCTTCGTACCTTGCCCATTAATTTCCTGTCGCTGGCGTGTGGGTCCACACATACATCATAGCTGACTTTTCTTTGCCAAATTGAGCTTCAATATTACGCCGGGAGTTTAGTACAGTAGTTTACCTAGTACAGTATATTCATTCACGTGTCAGTTAGCTAAAAAAGAATTTGGATCAATAAAAAGCAACTTTCCGTATTCTAGAAAAGAAAAGCAGATTTTCTTCGCGAGAAATCTATCCAACCTCAGTTTCTACTGCTATCGTTATTCACACGATGATATATACTCGTGGGAATGAAATATGTTCTCCAAATCAATCCTCAGGTACTACCTGAAGGACGCGGTCCTTGACGGCGGCATCCCGTTCAACAAGGCGTACGGCATGTCGGCGTTCGAGTACCACGGCACAGACCCGCGCTTCAACCGCGTGTTCAACGAAGCGATGAAGAACAATTCCATCATCATCACCAAGAAGCTCCTCCAGCTCTACGACGGCTTCCAGGGCCTCGGCACCCTCGTCGACGTCGGCGGCGGCGTCGGCGCCACCGTGGCCGCCATCACCGCACACTACCCCACCATCAAGGGGATCAACTTCGACCTCCCCCACGTCATCTCCGAGGCGCCGCCGTTCCCGGGCGTCACCCACGTCGGCGGCGACATGTTCAAGAAGGTGCCCTCGGGCGACGCCATCCTGATGAAGTGGATCCTCCACGACTGGAGTGACCAGCATTGCGGCACGCTGCTCAAGAACTGCTACGACGCGCTGCCAGTGCACGGTAAGGTGGTGCTGGTGGAGTGCATCCTGCCGGTGAACCCGGAGGCCAAGCCCAGCTCGCAGGGGGTGTTCCACGTCGACATGATCATGCTCGCGCACAACCCAGGCGGCAGGGAGAGGTATGAGAGGGAGTACGAGGCGCTCGCCAGGGGAGCTGGCTTCGCCGGCTTCAAGTCCACATACATCTACGCCAACGCCTGGGCCATCGAGTTCACCAAGTAGACGAGAATCATGGGTCTTCGATCTTGCTGGATGCTGCTGCTGCTCCTTCGGTCAATCTGCATGTGTACCCTTTGCTTGGTATTTCCTCTGTTTTCCATAATTTTCTCATGCTCTGAATCTATTCCGAATTCTGATGGCTGTCGTCGATCTGCTCGGAATGTACCATTAATAACGCTGTTCAGAAAAGGTTGCATACAGTATGTTGTATGTGATGTAATGAGATGATTTATCCCCTTTGTTGAATAAATAAATTTAAGCTTATCTGATCTTCCTCTCAAGAAAATATGCATTCGTACAATGCCTCCTGACTGTTATGTTTTACAGAAGTCGCTCCTCTATGCGGATATTGATCAAAGTGCAGGCTCCGGCCTTAAGATTCGATGATCCCATCATTGCAAAAATACAATTAGTTTGGTGAGAGATTAGGCTTTATTAGTTTGGCGCAAGATGTTTGGTTTTAATTTAGTTGTGGTTCAGTTTTTCGAGTGCTGATTGTAAAAGTGCTGTTTATCGGTGTTGTGCCCGCGGGGCGCCTCCTAGACCTGGCCTGGTAGAAGTATGGCTCTGGTAAAACCTTGCTGGTCTTTTGTAGCTTTGGTTCACTGTACTGGAGACTTGGTTTCATTTTGAAAGAAATGGAACTGGAGAGGTGTTCCCCCTCTGATTCTAGAAAGATCATTGCAAAAATATAATAGACCACTTCTCGCCGAGCTGGGTTACCATCAAACTACAGATAGCATGCTTCTCGCCGAGCTGACTGCCTAAAGTTGTTGCACAGCGCAACATTAGAGACCCTTCTGTTCACAGTTTAATCGGGTTTTGATGCGGTGTTACTGATTTTTAGTGTAGGAGAGTAGGTTTGTGAGCACCATGATTGATTGTTTTTGACAGAATTTTGTTAACACGGGATGGATAATCGTACCAAAATAGTAGATTATCAATATTTAAAGCACAACCATGACCAATAAACGCTAATTCTTGAAATAACTTTACAAATAAAATAATGGTTTTTTATCATTCCTACCACTATGACCAACGTGAATATCAGATTTGCCATTTGACCGACGGAAACCTCAATCTTGCCATTGCTCAACTAAAACACTCCTCAATTCTGCCATTTTATCATCTCCACCATTAGTCTATAATCAATTTTGCCATCTGAAGAGTGGAGGGAGATGGAAATGCATTTAATATGTCAAAGGGGCAAGCATTCAACATTTAGAATTACAAACAAAGAGCCTGACAATGTTCTTTCTACAAAGGCATGTCTCCACAAATTTCTGCACTTGGCATACAAACTATTTCAGTTTGTATGCATTAATTAATTTAGTCTAAATTTGACGAGTAAGAGACCACCAATGAGA
The DNA here is from genome assembly GCF_019359855.2 of Lolium perenne. Taxonomy (NCBI): domain Eukaryota; kingdom Viridiplantae; phylum Streptophyta; class Magnoliopsida; order Poales; family Poaceae; genus Lolium; species Lolium perenne. The sequence goes on from NC_067247.2 coordinate 317,613,835, forward strand.
ATGCTAGCACAATATCTATTGCTACCCTTGTAGCCAATAAGAATGCTAGCACAATATCTATTTCTACCCTTGTAAAGTACTGACTAATGGTATGACTCAAATTCTAATAACAATTGAAAGGAGTTATGCAAGAAAAATCTTGATGAAGGACTTGCAACAACTAATTAAGGAGCGATGGGTTGCTTCTTCAACTGGCTCATCTCTCGCTTCACCCGCATGTCGGTGGGTAGATGCGGCCTCTTTCCCATTGTTGTTCCATGTTGGTAGGTGGAGGAAATTACCACCGAGGACACCATGGTGTGGCATTTTGTGGGCAACTGGGGACACCTTGGCGTGGGAACTACTGCTTTGGATTTGTTAAAAGTGATTACATATAAGTGCCACCAATTAGTTAGATATAAAATAAAGAGAAATGTTTGGAAAACCTGAAATGGTAAAATTGGTTATAAACTAACAGTGAAGATGGCAGAACGGCAAAACCGAGGAGTGTTGCAAAGGAGCAGTGGCAAATTTGAGGTTTCAATCAGCAAAATTGATATTTGAGTCGGTCATAGTGGCAAAACTGATTATAGACTAACGGTAGACATGACAGAATGGCAAAACTGATGAGTGTTTTAAGTGAACAATGGCAAGATTGAGATTTCTATCGGTAAAATGGCAAATTTGAGATTCACGTTGGTCATAGTGGTAGAAATGATAAAAACCCATAAATAACTGTGGTATAGTTAGCCACGAGTCTAAATTACAAAGTAAACTAGTAGTATTATCAACTTACAAATCAGCTGCCTCGCAGCTGGCAGGATGCATTTAATGTCATCAAGCCAGATCGGATTGCCTCACCTACAAATATCATACACCTCATCATCAAACCGCAACTACCACTTGGCCTTGATTGATCTCACGATTTTTATCTGATGTGACCTAGGCCACAAGGCACACAATGTCCTTGGATGCAGCGAACTTGCCGGAGATGTGGACGCCAGTCAAGTGGCCAAAACAGATGTCTCCGAGGCAATAGGGGCACCCAAACAACAACATATCAATATGTTTATACGAGTATACATAAGCACCATAAGGCTTTAGTATGCTTTGCAATGTCTTGGCGGTGCAAAGGATCTATTATACATTTGTTAGGAGGTAGAAATACCCTAAAAGATAGATCGCACTCTCTATTTCTAAAAAAACAGCCTTATGTGTTGGTACATGCCCTCCACCAATTAAATTGTGGTGTATGGTACATTAAATAAACATAAAAGCTTATAAAGATTAACCCAAATCCAAGATTACATAACACCAAACTGCAAGGTAAAGTAAATAATCATGATGAGAAACAAACCGGACACACACATTAGTTGATGAAAGCTCCATCTCACGGTGTATATAATGGCAATAAGAATACATACTAAAAAACTGATTAGTGGCCATTACCAGATTCTAGGGCCTAAGGTCGTTTGAAGAAAGAAAAAAAAGAAGCAAATACCAAAGGCCAGCAAGTTCTATTGCAGAATGCAAATTGACTGCCATGGACTGGAGCAGATCCTATTAGTTACAATATAATTAGCTTATCTTGATACCGATGAGAGTTAATTATTATTTCTCCAATCTTCATAAACTGGCTATATAGGAAAAAAAAAACATCCATATATATTAACATTTTCAATAAGCACGAAGTCTTCTCAAGTCCTTAAACTCCTAGCTCTGTCCCTTTGTTGCCCGGCTGCTCTCGATCGATATGGTGTGTTATCATACATCAATAGTAACAGTGACAAATCTAGTTTTGCACACAAAATGTACAAAAGGTCGGCTGCAATAATCAAATAAGCATTCGTTCACAAGAAGCAACTGTCAATGCAAACTAACATCTGCACGTGTGACTGCAATCATAGCTTCCATCTTCACTACCTTGCCATACATTGACAGTGTGTATAGTTTTACAAACAAAGGAGTGAAGACCACAATGATGAGTGAGGACTATGGTATATCAGACTACCCGTAAAAAATATCTGAACACTTTATTTTTCTTACTGTCATTAGTTTTACTTAGCGGTGAGCAAGCGATGGCTCAGGGCATCTCTAGCGGACCGACTCATTTCGAACGTTAAAATAATTGCGTGTCCGTTTGTGTCAGATCACGGATGCGGAAATGGTCATCGGGCCACGAGTGTCCATTTGGGTCTGGAGTGCCCCCAACGGCTCGACACATTTTTTTTGTTATTTTTCATTTATTTTTCATTGATGCGATAGAGATACATAGTTGGTAAAAATACATACGAAATCTAATAAACACAGCGAAATCTACTATCGTCTAGTCGTCACCGGCGGCGGTGGCAACAGATAGTATACCGGCGGCGCAGGAGGAAGAGGAGGAAGGGTAGACGCCGGCGGCGGCTCTAGCCACGGATCCCACACGACGGGAAGAGCAGCTGATGGGTCGCGTGCCTCACGCTCCGAGGTCACTTGAGGGGTCACCGGCGTCCCGAAGTTGGAAGTCGATGCCATCCCACTAGGCGAGCTGGTCGAGCTCGCTCTGGTCGATGGTGAGCTGGATGGCCTCGTCCTAGGTGAGATACTGCGGCTGGTGCTCTGGATCCTAAGCTGCGTCGCAGTCATTGAAGTTGTCGACCTCTTGGTCATCGGCCTCCTCGGCGCTCTCCTCGTTGTCGTTGACCTCGTCATCGTCCTTGTCGTCGTCCGTGAGGGCGTTCATGAGTTAGCGCTTGAAGAACCTCACTAGTAACATACAGGTCTTCAATGACGGTATGATACTGACGATTGAGAAATCCGTCAGCGATTGTCTTTTTCTATGACGATACGACATTTTCGCGTCACAGATGGCGTTTTGGGACGCTCGGCCCGAAAAATTAGTGACGGGCGAGGTCTAAACGTCAATGATTGTGCAGAAATGAGCGTCATGGGTGGTGGGCGACCCGAACTGCGGAGTCGGCAGGGGCGTCACAACGTCACAACAACTGGGCTTCGGGCCGGTGGATAAACCTGACCCACGCTCTGCACGCTTCTGTTCACGTACTTTTCTATCTGCCCGCACAACAGTCCAAGGCCTGCAGCACTGGGATCCACATTTGTAAGGGGAGACAACCATTGTCTGCACACATGTATCTGGCCTGCAGCACTCGGGCCCACGTGTCAGGTACCGACACGCCGTTCTGACAGCCTCCAGGCATGCGAAGTGGACCAGAACTGGCAGTACCACCAACATGGGTTCCACATGTCAGTTGCCATGCTATTTTTTTGCGCACGTGCCAGCACAAGTGCCTGCCTGCCGTCAATTCTGGACGCATGGCCCCTCAAGTCAGACCTTGTTGGGACCATTCTCTGAGAGTTTTGGTGGGTCCGGCATGCCAGAGATCTGTGGGGCCCGCATGTCAGAGCCAGGTGGGACCCACGTATGATAGTTTTAGTGGATCCGCATGCCAGAGATCTATGGGGTCCGCATGTCAGAGCCTAGTGGGTCCTAGCATGCCCGAGCTTGGTGGGCCCAACCTGTCAGAGTGTGAAACCCAATATGTCAGAACTATGGGGCCCATATGTCAGAGCTTGGTGGGTCCCGGTCCCATTCCCGTCGGGCCCACATGTAGCCGTGGGACCTACTGGATTCACTAGTTTTCCCACCTGTCAGCTACGCGTCATGGTGTCCTTGGGTTAGATTGGCTGACTAAAGGCCTAAGGCCAATTTATTGAGGTCGAAACAAGACATGCAGAGGAAATTACTGGGCAAAGGCCAATTTATTCAGGTCGAAACAAGACACGCATGGGAAATTACTGGGCCTAAATTACTTGGCCTAATTCCAAATTATTCAGGTTGAAACAAGACACACAGAGGAAATTGCTAGGCCCAGGGCCAATTTATTCAGGTTGAAACAAAACACACAGAAGAACCCAGATTATATTCAAAGCCGAATAACGGCCCAATGGCTTATCCTGGAATCGCATCCCCCGATAACATTGATACAACAAAAACAGGTCTCTGATTAAAAAAAAATTCCTAGTAGCATCACGCGTAGGGCTCTGTGTGACACTTGCCTAACTTGACGGGAAAAAAACTTGCAGAATCACCCATACCGTTAGTCCGACGGATAGCCATCGTAGTAATCATAGTACGTGAAACCTAGCCCGCCATAAGGTTGCACCCTCTGTAGTTCAGATAACTCGATGGTTCTGCAATACTCGGCCAATATCTCGCCAAGAAGGAAAGGGCCTACATGTTTCTCCAGAGAACCTACTCCATAGCCAGAAACATATTCCGTCTCCTCTTGCCACGATAGACCCCCATCATCATAAGCTCTAATCTCAGATAAATCCGCATAGTAGATGCTGCTGGATTGGACTGTGTGGATGATGTCTACTTCCCCCTCCTTTTCCTGTAGACAGTGTTGGGCCTCCAAGAGCAGAGGTTTGTAGAACAGCAGCAAGTTTTCCCTTAAGTGGATCACCCAAGGTTTATCGAACTCAGGGAGGAAGAGGTCAAAGATATCCCTCTCATGCAACCCTGCAACCACAAAGCAAGAAGTCTCTTGTGTCCCCAACACACCTAATAGGTGCACTAGTTCGGCGAAGAGATAGTGAAATACATGTGGTATGAATATATAGTAGCAGTAGCAACGGTGCCAGAAAATAGCTTGCTGACGTGTAGTTGATGGTGGTAGTATTGCAGCAGTAGTAACACAGTAAAACAGTAAACAAGCAGTGATAGCAGTATTTAGGAACAAGGCCTAGGGATTACACTTTCACTAGTGGACACTCTCAACATTGATCACATAACAGAATAGATAAATGTATACTCTACACTCTTGTTGGATGATGAACACATTGCGTAGGATTACACGAACCCTCAATGCCGGAGTTAACAAGCTCCACAATTAATGTTCATATTTTAGTAACCTTATAGTGTAAGATAGATCAAAAGACTAAACCAAGTACTAACATAGCATGCACACTGTCACCTTCATGCATATGTAGGAGGAATAGATCACATCAATATTATCATAGCAATAGTTAACTTCGCAATCTACAAGAGATCATGATCATAGCATAAACCAAGTACTAACACGGTGCACACACTGTCACCATTACATCGTGCAGGAGGAATAAAACTACTTTAATAATATTGCTAGAGTAGCACATAGATAAATTGTGATACAAACTCATATGAATCTCAATCATGTAAAGCAGCTCATGAGATTATTGTATTGAGGTACATGGGAGAGATGAACCACATAGCTACCGGTACAGCCCCGAGCCTCGATGGAGAACTACTCCCTCCTCATGGGAGCAGCAGCGGTGATGAAGATGGCGGTGGAGATGGCAGCGGTGTCGATGGAGAAGCCTTCCGGGGGCACTTCCCCGCTCCGGCGGCGTGCCGGAACAGAGACTCCTGTCCCCCAGATCTTGGCCTCGCGATGGCGGCGGCTCTGGAAGGTTTCTGTGGTTTTCGTCAATCGTATCAGGGTTTTCGCGACGGAGGCTTTAAATAGGCGAAGAGGCGGCGCAGGAGGGTCGAAGGGGTGCCCACACCATAGGGTGGCATGGGCCCCCCCCCCTGGCCGCGCCGGCCTAGGGTTTGGGTGGCCTGTGCCCCCTCCCTGGTGGCTCTCGGGTGTTCTGGATGCTTCCGATGAAAATAGGAACCTGGGCGTTGATTTCGTCCGATTCCGAGAATATTTCGTTACTAGGATTTCTGAAACCAAAAACAGCAGAAAACAGGCGGCACTTCGGCATCTTGTTAATAGGTTAGTTCCAGAAAATGCACGAATATGACATAAAGTGTGCATAAAACATGTAGATAACATCAATAATGTGGCATGGAACATAAGAAATTATCGATACGTCGGAGACGTATCAGCATCCCCAAGCTTAGTTCTGCTCGTCCCGAGCAGGTAAAACGATAACACAGATAATTTCTGGAGTGACATGCCATCATAACCTTGATCAAACTATTTGTAAAGCATATGTAATGAATGCAATGATCAAAACACTGTATATGACATGAGTAAACAAGTGAATCATAAAGCAAAGACTTTTCATGAATAGCACTTCAAGACAAGCATCAATAAGTCTTGCATAAGAGTTAACTCATAAAGCAATAATTCAAAGTAAAGGCATTGAAGCAACGCAAAGGAAGATGAAGTTTCAGTGGTTGCTTTCAACTTATAACATGTATATCTCATGGATAGTTGTCAATGCAAAGTAATATAACAAGTGCAATATGCAAGTATGTAGGAATCAATGCACAGTTCACACAAGTGTTTGCTTCTTGAGGTGGAGAGAAATAGGTGAACTGACTCAACAATAAAAGTAAAAGAATGGTCCTCCATAGAGGAAAAGCATCGATTGCTATATTTGTGCTAGAGCTTTGATTTTGAAAACATAAAGAGAGCATAAAAATAAAGTTTTGAGAGGTGTATGTTGTTGTCAACGAATGGTAGCGGGTACTCTAACCCCCTTGCCAGACAAACCTTCAAAGAGCGGCTCCCATTTTATTTTATTTTGGGTGGCACTCCTTCCAACCTTTCTTTCACAAACCATGGCTAACCGAATCCTCGGGTGCCTGCCAACAATCTCATACCATGAAGGAGTGCCTTTTTATTTTAGTTTTATTATGATGACACTCCTCCCCACCTTTGCTTTCTCAAGCCATGGCTAACCGAATCCTTCGGGTGCCGTCCAACAATCACATACCATGGAGGAGTGTCTATTTTTATTAATTAATTTGGGACTGGGAATCCCATTGCCAGCTCTTTTTGCAAAATTATTGGATAAGCGGATGAAGCCACTATTCCATTGGTAAAAGTTGCCCAACAAGATTGAAAGATAAACACCACATACTTCCTCATGAGCTATAAAACATTGACACAAATCAGAGGTAATAAATTTTGAATTGTTTAAAGGTAGCACTCAAGCAATTTACTTTGGAATGGCGGGAAATACCATGTAGTAGGTAGGTATGGTGGACACAAATGGTATAGTGTTGTTTGGCTCAAGGATTTGGATGCATGAGAAGTATTCCCTCTCGATACAAGGTTTAGGCTAGCAAGGTTATTTGAAACAAACACAAGGATGAACCGGTGCAGCAAAACTCACATAAAAGACATATTGAAAACATTATAAGACTCTACACCGTCTTCCTTGTTGTTCAAACTCAATACTAGAAATTATCTAGACCTTAGAGAGACCAAATATGCAAACCAAATTTTAGCATGCTCTATGTATTTCTTCATTAATGGGTGCAAAGCATATGATGCAGGAGCTTAAACATGAGCACAACAATTGCCAAGTATCACATTACCCAAGACATTATAGCAAATTACTACATGTATCATTTTCCAATTCCAACCATATAACAATTTAACGAAGAAGAAACTTCGCCATGAATACTAAAAGCTAAGAACACATGTGTTCATATGCAACAGCGGAGCGTGTCTCTCTCCCACACAAGCATGATGTAATCCAATTTATTCAAACACAAACAAAAATAAAAGCATACAGACGCTCCAAGCAAAGCACATAAGATGTGACCGAATAAAAATATAGTTTCAAGAGAAGGAACCTGATAATTTGTCGATGAAGAAGGGGATGCCTTGGGCATCCCCAAGCTTAGACGCTTGAGTCTTCTTGATATATGCAGGGGTGAACCACCGGGGCATCCCCAAGCTTAGAGCTTTCACTCTTCTTGATCATAGTATATCATCCTCCTCTCTTGACCCTTGAAAACTTCCTTCACACCAAACTTCTCATAAACTTCATTACAGGGGTTAGTACATAATAAAAAACTCACATGTTCAGAGGTGACACAATCATTCTTAACACTTCTGGACATTGCTCAAAGCTACTGGAAGGTAATGGAACAAAGAAATCCACCCAACACAGCGAAAGAAGCAATGCGAAATAAAAGGCAGAATCTGTCAAAACAGAACAGTCCGTAAAGACGAATTTCTAATAAATACTTCCGTTGCTCAGATCAGAAAACTCAAAACTAATGAAAGTTGCGCACATATCTGAGGAACACGCACGTAAATGGGCATATTTTTATGATTTTTCTACAGAGAAAACAGCCCAGATTCGTGACAGATAGAAATCTGTTTCTGCGCAGAAATCCAAATCTAGTATCAACCTTCGATTAGAGGCTTCACTTGGCACAACAAAACACAAAACTAAGATAAAGAGAGGTTGCTACAGTAGTAAACAACTTCCAAGACACAAATATAAAACAAAGTACTGTAGCAAAATAACACATGGGTTATCTCCCAAGAAGTTCTTTTCTTTATAGCCATTAAGATGGGCTCAGCAGTTTTAATGATGCACTCGCAAGAAATAATATTTGAAGCAAAAGAGAGCATCAAAAGGCAAATTCAAAACACATTTAAGTCTAACATGCTTCCTATGCAAAGGAATCTTGTAAATAAACAAGTTCATGAAGAGCAAAGTAACAAGCATAGGAAGATAAAACAAGTGTAGCTTCAAAAATTTCAGCACATAGAGAGGTGTTTTAGTAACATAAAAATTTCTACAACCATATTTTCCTCTCTCATAATAACTTTCAGTAGCATCATGAGCAAACTTAACAATATAACTATCACATAAAGCATTCTTATCATGAGTCTCATGCATAAAATTATTACTCTCCACATAGGCATAATCAATTTTATTAGTAATAGTGGGAGCAAATTCAACAAAGTAGCTATCATTATTATTCTCATCATCAAATATAGGAGGTATATTGTATTCATAATCAAATTTATCCTCCATAACAGGTGGAACCAAAAGACCAATATCGTTATAATCATCATAAATAGGAGGCAAAGTATCATCAAAGTAAATTTTCTCCTCAATGCTTGGGGGACTAAAAATATCATGAAAACCAGCTTCCCCAAGCTTAGAATTTTCCATATCATTAGCAACAATGGTGTTCAAAGCGTTGATGTCTACGTTCCCCCTCCTTTCCTGTAGACAGTGTTGGGCCTCCAAGAGCAGAGGTTTGTAGAACAGCAGCAAGTTTTCCCTTAAGTGGATCACCCATGGTTTATCGAACTCAGGGAGGAAGAGGTCAAAGATATCCCTCTCATGCAACCCTGCAACCACAAAGCAAGAAGTCTCTTGTGTCCCCAACACACCTAATAGGTGCACTAGTTCGGCGAAGAGATAGTGAAAAACAGGTGGTATGAATAAGTATGAGCAGTAGCAACGGTGCCAGAAAATAGCTTGCTGGCGTGTAGTTGATGGTGGTAGTATTGCAGCAGTAGTAACACAGTAAAACAGTAAACAAGCAGTAGTAACTCAACAGTATTTAGGAACAAGGCCTAGGGATTAGACTTTCACTAGTGGACACTCTCAACATTGATCACATAACAGAACAGATAAATGCATACTCTACACTTTTGTTGGATGATGAACGCATTGCGTAGGATTACACGAACCCTCAATGCCGGAGTTAACAAGCTCCACAATTTGTTCATATTTAAGTAACCTTATAGTGTAAGATAGATCAACATAACCAGATAGATCACATCAATACCATCATAATGATAATTAACTCCACAATCTACAAGAGATCATGATCATAGCCTACGACAAGAACCACACGGTGCACACACTAGTCACCTTTACACACGTGCAGGAGGAATAGAACTACTTTAATAACATCACTAGAGTAGCACATAGATGAATTGTGATACAAAACTCATATGAATCTCAATCATGTAAAGCAGCTCATGAGATCATTGTATTGAAGTACATGGAGAGAGATTAACCACATAGCTACCGGTACAGCCCCGAGCCTCGATGGAGAACTACTCCCTCCTCATGGGAGTAGCAGCGGTGATGAAGATGGCGGTGGAGATGGCAGCGGTGTCGATGGAGAAGCCTTCCGGGGGCACTTCCCCGCTCCGGCAGCGTGCCGGAACAGAGACTCTGTCCCCAGGATCTTGGCCTCGCGATGGCGGCGGCTCTGGAAGGTTTCTGTGGTTTCGTCGAACGCCTCGGGGTTTTCGCGACGGAGGCTTTATATAGGCGAAGAGGCGGCGCAGAGGGCTTACGGGGGGCCCACACCATAGGGCGGCGCGGCCCCCTCTGGCCGCGCCGGTGTGGTGTGGGGCCCCAGGGCTCCCCTCTGGCGGCTCTCGGGTGTTCTGGATGGTTCGGGAAAAATAGGAACCTGGGCGTTGATTTCGTCCGATTCGAGAATATTTCGTTACTAGGATTTCTGAAACCAAAAACAGCAGAAACAGAACGGCACTTCGGCATCTTGTTAATAGGTTAGTTCCAGAAAATGCACGAATATGACATAAAGTGTGCATAAAACATGTAGATAACATCAATAATGTGGCATGGAACATAAGAAATTATCGATACGTCGGAGACGTATCAGCATCCCCAAGCTTAGTTCTGCTCGTCCCGAGCAGGTAAAACGATAACACAGATAATTTCTGGAGTGACATGACATCATAACCTTGATCATACTATTTGTAAAGCATATGTAGTGAATGCAGCGATCAAAACAATGGTAATGACATGAGTAAACAACTGAATCATAAAGCAAAGACTTTTCATGAATAGCACTTCAAGACAAGCATCAATAAGTCTTGCATAAGAGTTAACTCATAAAGCAATAATTCAAAGTAAAGGTATTGAAGCCACATAAAAGAAGATTAAGTTTCAGCGGTTGCTTTCAACTTGTAACATGTATATCTCATGGATAATTGTCAACATAGAGTAATATAACAAGTGCAATATGCAAATATGTAGGAATCAATGCACAGTTCACACAAGTGTTTGCTTCTTGAGGTGGAGAGAAATAGGTGAACTGACTCAACAATGAAAGTAAAAGAATGGTCCTCATAGAGGAAAAGCATCGATTGCTATATTTGTGCTAGAGCTTTGATTTTGAAAACATGAAACAATTTTGTCAACGGTAGTAATAAAGCATATGTATCATGTAAATTATATCTTATAAGTTGCAAGCCTCATGCATAGTATACTAATAGTGCCCGCACCTTGTCCTAATTAGCTTGGACTACCGGATCATCACAATGCACATGTTTTAACCAAGTGTCACAAAGGGGTACATCTATGCCGCCTGTACAAAGGTCTAAGGAGAAAGCTCGCATTGGATTTCTCGCTATTGATTATTCTCAACTTAGACATCCATACCGGGACAACATAGACAACAGATAATGGACTCCTCTTTTATGCATAAGCATGTAACAACAATTAATAATTTTCTCATATGAGATTGAGGATATATGTCCAAAACTGAAACTTCCACCATGGATCATGGCTTTAGTTAGCGGCCCAATGTTCTTCTCTAACAATATGCATGCTTAACCATAGGGTGGTAGATCTCTCTTACTTCAGACAAGACGGACATGCATAGCAACTCACATGAAATTCAATAATGAATAGTTGATGGCGTCCCCAGTGAACATGGTTATCGCACAACAAGCAACTTAATAAGAGATAAAGTGCATAAGTACATATTCAATACCACAATAGTTTTTAAGCTATTTGTCCCATGAGCTATATATTGCAAAGGTGAATGATGGAATTTTAAAGGTAGCACTCAAGCAATTTACTTTGGAATGGCGGAGAAATACCATGTAGTAGGTAGGTATGGTGGACACAAATGGCATAGTGGTTGGCTCAAGGATTTTGGATGCATGAGAAGTATTCCCTCTCGATACAAGGTTTAGGCTAGCAAGGTTTATTTGAAACAAACACAAGGATGAACCGGTGCAGCAAAACTCACATAAAAGACATATTGAAAACATTATAAGACCCTACACCGTCTTCCTTGTTGTTCAAACTCAATACTAGAAATTATCTAGACCTTAGAGAAACCAAATATGCAAACCAAATTTTAGCATGCTCTATGTATTTCTTCATTAATGGGTGCAAAGCATATGATGCAAGAGCTTAAACATGAGCACAACAATTGCCAAGTATCACATTACCCAAGACATTTATAGCAATTACTACATGTATCATTTTCCAATTCCAACCATATAACAATTTAACGAAGAAGAAACTTCGCCATGAATACTATGAGTAGAAGCTAAGGACATACTTGTCCATATGCTACAGCGGAGCGTGTCTCTCTCCCACACAAGCATGATGTAATCCAATTTATTCAAGCACAAACAAAAACAAAAACAAACAGACGCTCCAAGTAAAGCACATAAGATGTGACTGAATAAAAATATAGTTTCAAGAGAAGGAACCTGATAATTTGTCGATGAAGAAGGGGATGCCTTGGGCATCCCCAAGCTTAGACGCTTGAGTCTTCTTGATATATGCAGGGGTGAACCACCGGGGCATCCCCAAGCTTAGAGCTTTCACTCTCCTTGATCATGTTGCATCATACTCCTCTCTTGATCCTTGAAAACTTCCTCCACACCAAACTCGAAACAACTCATTTGAGGGTTAGTGCACAATATAAATTGACATATTCAGAGGTGACACAATCATTCTTAACACTTCTGGACATTGCATAATGCTACTGGACATTAATGGATCAAAGAAATTCATCCAACATAGCGAAAGAGGCAATGCGAAATAAAAGGCAGAATCTGTCAAAACAGAACAGTTCGTATTGACGAATTTTAAAATGGCACCAGACTTGCTCAAATGAAAATGCTCAAATTGAATGAAAGTTGCGTACATATCTGAGGATCATGCACGTAAATTGGCTTAATTTTCTGAGCTACCTACAGGGAGGTAGACCCAGATTCGTGACAGCAAAGAAATCTGGAACTGTGCAGTAATCCAAATCTAGTACTTACTTTTCTATCAACGGCTTAACTTGGCACAACAAAACACAAAACTAAGATAAGGAGAGGTTGCTACAGTAGTAAACAACTTCCAAGACACAAAATAAAAAAAAAGTACTGTAGCAAAATAACACATGGGTTATCTCCCAAGAAGTTCTTTTCTTTATAGCCATTAAGATGGGCTCAGCAGTTTTAATGATGCACTCGCAAGAAATAGTATTTGAAGCAAAAAGAGAGCATCAAAAGGCAAGTATGAAACAAATTTAAGCCTAACATGCTTCCTATGCATAGGAATCTTGTAAATAAACAAGTTCAAGAAGCATAATGCAACAAGCATAGAAAGATAAAACAAGTATAGCTTCAAAAATTTCAGCACATAGAGAGGTGTTTTAGTAACATGAAAATTTCTACAACCATATTTTCCTCTCTCATAATAACTTTCAGTAGCAACATTAGCAAACTCAACAATATAACTATCACATAAAGCATTCTTATCATGAGTCTCATGCATAAAATTATTACTCTCCACATAGGCATAATCAATTTTATTAGTTGTAGTGGGAGCAAATTCAACAAAGTAGCTATCATTATTATTCTCATCAAGTGTAGGAGGCATAGTATAATCACAACAAAATTTACTCTCCATAGTAGGTGGTACCAAAAGACTACTATCATTATAATCATCATAAATAGGAGGCAAAGTATCATCAAAGAAAATTTTCTCCTCAATGCTTGGTGGACTAAAAAGATCATGCTCATCAAAACCAGCTTCCCCAAGCTTAGAATTTTCCATATCATTAGCAACAATGGTGTTCAAAGTATTCATGCTAACATGTTCCATGGGTTTTTTAATTTTCGCATTAAACCATTCATGTCTTGACTCAGGAAATAGTACAAAGAGCTCACAGATGTTTTCCATTATGCCTAACTAGTGTAAACAAGAAACAAAAAGATGCAATTGCAGGATCTAAAGGAAATAGCTTCGAGCACAAACACAATGGCGCCAGAAAAGTACTTTACCTGGAACCGAAGTATGAGTGCCTTTTTACCTTTCCTCCCCGGCAACGGCGCCAGAAAAGTGCTTGATGTCTACGTTCCCCCTCCTTTCCTGTAGACAGTGTTGGGCCTCCAAGAGCAGAGGTTTGTAGAATAGCAGCAAGTTTTCCCTTAAGTGGATCACCCAAGGTTTATCGAACTCAGGGAGGAAGAGGTCAAAGATATCCCTCTCATGCAACCCTGCAACCACAAAGCAAGAAGTCTCTTGTGTCCCCAACACACCTAATAGGTGCACTAGTTCGGCGAAGAGATAGTGAAAAACAGGTGGTATGAATAAGTATGAGCAGTAGCAACGGTGCCAGAAAATAGCTTGCTGGCGTGTAGTTGATGGTGGTAGTATTGCAGCAGTAGTAACACAGTAAAACAGTAAACAAGCAGTAGTAACTCAACAGTATTTAGGAACAAGGCCTAGGGATTAGACTTTCACTAGTGGACACTCTCAACATTGATCACATAACAGAACAGATAAATGCATACTCTACACTTTTGTTGGATGATGAACGCATTGCGTAGGATTACACGAACCCTCAATGCCGGAGTTAACAAGCTCCACAATTTGTTCATATTTAAGTAACCTTATAGTGTAAGATAGATCAACATAACCAGATAGATCACATCAATACCATCATAATGATAATTAACTCCACAATCTACAAGAGATCATGATCATAGCCTACGACAAGAACCACACGGTGCACACACTAGTCACCTTTACACACGTGCAGGAGGAATAGAACTACTTTAATAACATCACTAGAGTAGCACATAGATGAATTGTGATACAAAACTCATATGAATCTCAATCATGTAAAGCAGCTCATGAGATCATTGTATTGAAGTACATGGAGAGAGATTAACCACATAGCTATCGGTACAGCCCCGAGCCTCGATGGAGAACTACTCCCTCCTCATGGGAGTAGCAGCGGTGATGAAGATGGCGGTGGAGATGGCAGCGGTGTCGATGGAGAAGCCTTCCGGGGGCACTTCCCCGCTCCGGCAGCGTGCCGGAACAGAGACTCCTGTCCCCCAGATCTTGGCCTCGCGATGGCGGCGGCTCTGGAAGGTTTCTGTGGTTTTCGTCGAACGCCTCAGGGTTTTCGCGACGGAGGCTTTATATAGGCGAAGAGGCGGCGCAGGAGGGCTTACGGGGGCCCACACCATAGGGCGGCGCGGCCCCTCCTGGCCGCGCCAGGGTGTGGTGTGGGGCCCCGTGGCTCCTCTGGCGGCTCTCGGGTGTTACGGATGGTTCCGGGGAAAAATAGGAACCTGGGCGTTGATTTCGTCCGATTCCGAGAATATTTCGTTACTAGGATTTCTGAAACCAAAAACAGC
Organism: Lolium perenne; assembly: GCF_019359855.2. Lineage (NCBI taxonomy): Eukaryota > Viridiplantae > Streptophyta > Magnoliopsida > Poales > Poaceae > Lolium > Lolium perenne. The sequence continues at coordinate 317,629,002 of NC_067247.2, forward strand.
AGAAAACAGGAACTGGCACTTCGGCATCTTGTTAATAGGTTAGTTCCAGAAAATGCACGAATATGACATAAAGTGTGCATAAAACATGTAGATAACATCAATAATGTGGCATGGAACATAAGAAATTATCGATACGTCGGAGACGTATCAAGCGTTCATACTAATATTACTACCAGCATGCAAATAAGATTCCATAGGTTTTTTAATTTTCGCATCAAACAATCCATATTTTAAATCAGGAAATAGAATAAGAAGATAATTCTTGTCCATTATGCCAAACTAGTGTAAACAAGAAACAAAAAGATGCAATTGCAGGATCTAAAGGAAATAGCTTCGAGTACTTACGGCGCCGGAAAATAGCTTAGTAGCCGAGGTCCGGAGTGTGAGTACCTTTTACCTTTCTTCCTCGGCAACGGCGCCAGAAAATAGCTTGATGTCTACTTCCCCCTCCTTTTCCTGTAGACAGTGTTGGGCCTCCAAGAGCAGAGGTTTGTAGAACAGCAGCAAGTTTTCCCTTAAGTGGATCACCCAAGGTTTATCGAACTCAGGGAGGAAGAGGTCAAAGATATCCCTCTCATGCAACCCTGCAACCACAAAGAAAGAAGTCTCTTGTGTCCCCAACACACCTAATAGGTGCACTAGTTCGGCGAAGAGATAGTGAAATACAGGTGGTATGAATATATAGTAGCAGTAGCAACGGTGCCAGAAAATAGCTTGCTGGCGTGTAGTTGATGGTGGTAGTATTGCAGCAGTAGTAACACAGTAAAACAGTAAACAAGCAGCGATAGCAGTATTTAGGAACAAGGCCTAGGGATTACACTTTCACTAGTGGACACTCTCAACATTGATCACATAACAGAATAGATAAATGCATACTCTACACTCTTGTTGGATGATGAACACATTGCGTAGGATTACACGAACCCTCAATGCCGAAGTTAACAAGCTCCACAATTAATGTTCATATTTTAGTAACCTTATAGTGTAAGATAGATCAAAAGACTAAACCAAGTACTAACATAGCATGCACACTGTCACCTTCATGCATATGTAGGAGGAATAGATCACATCAATATTATCATAGCAATAGTTAACTTCGCAATCTACAAGAGATCATGATCATAGCATAAACCAAGTACTAACACGGTGCACACACTGTCACCATTACATCGTGCAGGAGGAATAAAACTACTTTAATAACATTGCTAGAGTAGCACATAGATAAATTGTGATACAAACTCATATGAATCTCAATCATGTAAAGCAGCTCATGAGATTATTGTATTGAGGTACATGGGAGAGATGAACCACATAGCTACCGGTACAGCCCCGAGCCTCGATGGAGAACTACTCCCTCCTCATGGGAGCAGCAGCGGTGATGAAGATGGCGGTGGAGAGGGCAGCGGTGTCGATGGAGAAGCCTTCCGGGGGCACTTCCCCGCTCCGGCGGCGTGCCGGAACAGAGACTCCTGTCCCCCAGATCTTGGCCTCGCGATGGCGGCGGCTCTAGAAGGTTTCTGTGGTTTTCGTCAATCGTATCAGGGTTTTCGCGACGGAGGCTTTAAATAGGCGAAGAGGCGGCGCAGGAGGGTCGAAGGGGTGCCCACACCATAGGGTGGCGCGGGCCCCCCCTGGCCGCGCCGGCCTAGGGTTTGGGTGGCCTGTGCCCCCTCCCTGGTGGCTCTCGGGTGTTCTGGATGCTTCCGATGAAAATAGGAACCTGGGCGTTGATTTCGTCCGATTCCGAGAATATTTCGTTACTAGGATTTCTGAAACCAAAAACAGCAGAAAACAGGAACTGGCACTTCGGCATCTTGTTAATAGGTTAGTTCCAGAAAATGCACGAATATGACATAAAGTGTGCATAAAACATGTAGATAACATCAATAATGTGGCATGGAACATAAGAAATTATCGATACGTCGGAGACGTATCAGTGGACCTTGCTGGTGTCAACGGAGATGCACCGATTCCGGCCAACGAAGATGGAGCGGCTGCCGATGCTTATGACCGGATCTAGGACACGCATTTTGGTGTCCACCCGGTATACAACAGGTTCGCCATTGTAAACCCGCCCGCTCAACACATACAACAGCTCCCTCTCAGACTCCACAAGGTAACACAAATTGGCTGGGTATTCACCGGGCAGTGTTGGTCTAGAAATGCTGGCGCTCATCCTCAGAATCCTTGCTGAGCGTAGCAATTGAGTTCCTTCATCGGCGGGGTAAGTCATGCTTGAAATGATGGAGCCATATTTATCTGTTGCAAATATATCGCCTGCATAGTAGGTGATGTTGTGGAGAACTCCAAAGCAACTTGCCGCCATGTACAATGCTTCTCCAAAGACTAATGCGGAGGGCCCTTCCTCGGTGCTCTGATCAGCCCACCGCAAGTTACAATTTTGAAGGTCTTACACGAACACCATGAGCGGAGACGTCATCACGACGACGGATGACAACTCTTCTGTTGGTATCTGCGCCTTCAGGCATACAATGCAACCAGTTAAGGGGTTGAGCACCCGAGTCTTGTACGGCAGCACTCTCTGCCCCAGCATAACAAAGCCGCCCGTTGTGGCGACAAAAAATACTTACTTAGAGGTGAGAATTAGAGCTTTAATCGAGGAAAAATATCAATAACGGCAAATATATACCAAAATGAACAGGCTCAGTTCTTAAAAGGAGAAGAAAAGAAAAACTTAAGGTAGCACAGGACCGGCAATAATTAAATCAATAAACTGAAGTCGTGCGGATGCAAATTAAACTATATATGTGAAACTATTGCATATGGCGAAGAATCACCTGTGGATGATACCAGAGATCTTCTTCCGCAGGCAGCGGCCGATCAGTTTCAACAATGTGACACCCCCATCGCCCATGTTAGAAAGGGAGTGCTCAAGAATTATCCACTTCACAGGCTTAAATTCGGGCGCTCGTGTGGCGCGGCGCCAGCAACCGCATACTGTACGGAAAGAGGTGTAGTAGTCGAGGTCGTCCGTGGATAAGAAGATGTCGCCGATCTTCTTGATGAGTTGGGGAGATCGCGCCGATCCACATAATTACCCATACCTTGGAGATGGCCGACCACGGCTGTACGAGTTTTTTCTTATGTGAATCGGTCGGTGAATGGAGAGTCGTGGTGGAAATGCTTCCCGAGGAACTGCTTAATAAAGGGACCTTGGAAAGTTGAACCGCTGAAGTAGTGTCAAAGTGGAAAGCTGAACCGCTGAAGTAATGTGAAAGCGTTGGTAGCAACCGAACCGACTTAATATTTTCAGAGTTCAACAATTCCTGAGGCAACATTATCTCCTACAAATGATATGCAAAGAACTACAAATATTTAGAGATAACAGAAAACTACAGTACTAACTACATGTCAATCTTTCATCACATCCAAGTTGGCTTCCTCTCCTCTCTTTCTCTAAACACGCATAGCAAATTAGCAATGCATATCACTATTCTCCACAACAGCTCTAACACCAGCAGAAATCTATGCATAGTGTGCGGCTGGGCAGATAAGTTCAGCAAAGAGCTCCTACGCGACGTTGGCGAGGACGCCGCTCGGCCAGAGCTCCTACCCGACGCTGGCGAGGACGACACCGCTCGGCTAGAGCTCCTACGCGACGCTATCCTAAGAGGATGACGCTTGGCCAGAGCTTCTACGCGCCACTGGCGAGGACGACGCCGCTCAGCTAGAGCTCCTAGCTACGCGAAGCTGGCGAGGACGCCGCTCGGCCAGACCTCCCACCCCGACGGTGCAATCCTCCCGGCGCCGGCTAGCTAGTTTATACCCCCTCCCCTAGACACCATACCTGGGCCGGCGAGCAAGTCAAAGACGACAACCTCGCGATCGTCTTCCAAGTTCCAACGTCTTTGGACTGAGTGCCGGAGCCTCTGAACTCGGTCAATAATTAATTTCGACACTGTCGCGTGGGCAATGTCGACCGAAATTGGTGAACTTATATGGATTCGGATTTAAAGAGTTATTTATCTGTTGAGTCCTCCATCGTCCGATTGTATCATGATTGGTGCATAAGAGTTGCAAGTTGGAACGCATGAAACTGAGCTTTTTCAACCGAAGTTGGGAAACGAATTAAGAAAAATGCTCTGTATATCTCATATTCTGTTGACCAAATTAATGTTCAAAGTTTTTCTGCATGTGTGTATTATTATTTAAACCTGTATAGACACAGTATTTTTCGGTTTCCATCTACAAGTATAAAATACAATATTAATTATCACGTTGGAGTTTGGAGAATGTATTTCTCCACACCTCTCTATCCAAAAATAAAATCCTCGCGGGCTTACATAGTGCAGATGGTGTGCATGGCAGTCGTCCAAATCAGACCATGCATGCATCTTTGCAAATGATGCAGAGACTAGAGATTCCCCTTTTCGAAAAAAAAATTCCACGAAGACAGAAAACTACCATTATCACCACTTTTCAAGCCTGATTGTATTCCTTTCTCAATTGAAAACACACAACATAACTACCAGTAAAGATCAATTCAACTGTAAGATCAATTCAACTATATGAAAACTTAACTAAGATCAGCTCACCACAAAAATACTACAAATTACCTTCACACCATTAAATCGCATGTTAAAGGGTAGCTTGTCGTGATCACTATACACGCTTCAGCATATTTTGAGATGGCGGTACCAGCTTAAGGGTTGAAGGTTCCACTAGCTGGAAGATTAGAGAGTAGATGACCATGGGATACCTTCCATTGCTGTACAAGCCTGTTCCAATCAGCATTGCTAATCGAGCTGGTGGGGCTTACTTTTGGCATGGGATTAAAGTTACCAGCAGCTGCAAGGCCATAAAGTAGCTGACCATCCTCTAGGGATAAACTCCAGTGCTCCAAGAGTTTGTTCCAGTCAGCATTGCTCATAGAGCGGATAGGGCTTTCCTTCGGCAGGGTAGTACCACCTTATGGAATAACGGTTCCACTGGCTGGAAGGCCTGATTGTAGCTGACCATGAGATGCCTTCCAGTGCTGCACAAGTGTGTTCCAGTCAACACTGCTGATCTACCTGATGGGATTTTCACTGAACAGATGTTCATTAAACCATTGTCTTCTGAGTTGGTACCGATGTAGTATAAGGGCTCTTTGAAGTGACATTGTAGAGGCTACTTGTACTGGCGGACGATTTTTGTCTACATAAACACTTGCCTAATGACATGAGATAACATGCATAAGAATGACAATCTCTGAAAATTAAAATCTTTATATAGACATAGATGGAGGCAAATGGAGGTAATAAGAACTTACCGCAGTATTCTGAGAGGAGCCCGGTGTCTTTCTTGTATCTCTTTAAATTTGGACGCAGCGGCAATTCGCTGTCAAACTTTGGGGTGATTTCACCCACAATTCTTCTGTTACTTGTTGCATGTCCATCAACTGATCCAAATGCTAAGCCTCCACTGGGCCTGATATATGTACGTCTAACAGAGGGCGCCGGGACTGGCAATGATCTTGCTGGGCCTGGCTGGAGCGTGTTCATATCTGGAGGTGTTTGATTAGTTCCCTAGTAAGAATAACAACATGTATCAATCAAAAGAGCAATGTGGAAATTAATTTTCGTTTGCAAACAACTATAAATCTGTGAATAGATCCAGCAATAAGAAATGTGTCAAGAACTTATTTTGCACAATATGTATAGAACCTCATAAAAACATTGAGAAAAGCCTCAACTGCAAGCAAAGTATTATCAGTACAATGAAGAGATAGAAGGCCCAATAGTATTAATTAAGCAGCATAAAAAGTGTTAGAATTAGAGTTGGTTTCAGAAAACTGGATGCAGTAAGACATGGTTTCAGAAATGGAAGAGATAGAAGGCCCAATAGTATTAAGCAGTAGAAAACTGGATGCAGTAGGTTTTAGAAATGGAACTGGGGCTTTGCCCTTTTCTTCTAAAAATAATTAATATTATTCGTCTTTTCAACACTCGTTGGTAGCCTAATCATCGGACAAAGTGCGATCTATAGGGATTGAGGCCTCATAGGCAAGCACCACAACCAGTAGTATGAGCATAAGGCACTAAAGCAAGCAGCTTCGCAACAGCCTGATACAATAATAGCGGAATTACAATGGGGATCATGGGGACAGGTAGAACGGATCAAATCACACTCTGATTACACCTATCCCCATGAATGCCAATACTACTTGCAGCAGCGTGTTCATACTCATCGGAAATAATGAGCTACAAAGGACCTTCAGGCTTCAACCTGATCGACCAAGAATAATTTACTTGGCCTCAGACATCATCGGCCAAACGATCTCTTCCCGGAGAGAACAAAGCAGAGCCCAAATCAAAGTTCATGTCATCGTAATGCAGAAATGCGGGGTCTCTACCAAAAAAGTTACATCTACATCAAGCCACTTTCTAAGCAACCATGTTAATGATCTAAACAGCTCAACTTAACCTATAGGATCCTACTACTTATAGCCATGATGCCGCTGACGAGGTGGTCGGACCACCGGGGCGATGTGTCCGGTGAATAGGATGATGAAGTACGGTGGTGGTGGATGTGATCGGAGGCAGATCTAGGGTTCGTCGAATTGGGGAAAATTGCATGTGTACGATGAATAGGATGATGAAGTGCTTGTTGTGCCGGCATTTTGTATGTAGTTCCTTGAATACCCTTGCGCACTCGCTGTGTTCAGGCATAACAGTTAATAAAACCAACGGGTAGAAATGACATTTCTCGTTTGCCTGATATCCGAAAAACTAGGGGACATTTCGGTTATTCAAAATTCCCGCGCGCGCCAATTTAGGATCCTCAAATTTTTGGAAAATTTAGATAGGTGGGTCCACAATATGCGGGTCCTTCGGTCCACCTCGTCTCCTTCTCTTCGCTACCCCCATTTGACTTCAAATTTGGTCAAAAAAATATAAGATACATGCCACAAAACTATACCATTGGATTCATATTCAAAATAAGTTTTAAATAGAATATTTTTTATGATATACATCATATTTGTTGACCGAATTAGTAGTTGAAGTTTTTTTTTTGAAATGTGATACCCATGTAAACCGGTATGGACTATGGAGGGAGTAGAGTGGGAGCAGTCACTTCCAGGTTACATTATTACTCACTCCGATTCATATTACTTGACACTAATAAAGATGTATCTAGACACATTTGAATTATAGATACATCCATTTTAGTTGCAAATAATGGATATGAAGGAGTACTACAAATAGTTTGGACCATCTCTGAAACATCTATCGGTAAGAAAAATAGCAGTGGACTAGTAGAGTACTTTGCAGCAAACTGACAGTTTTTTTCAACTAATCAAAGTAACTATAGCTACATGTGCTTGCATATGCGAATGTAGAGACGCAGTTGCGGACGATCCATCACCGACGAGGTATGGCCCCGGTACCACGAGGAACGACGTAAGCTCCTCAACCGGGACGGCGCCCAACGACGTGCTGCTAGAAGCATAGGCATCCATCCTCACGACATCCCGCTTGCAGTCCGCTTTCGAGGACGGCGGTGGGCCACGCGCCCACATCTTCACCCTGTATAGCGGCCACGCGGATGTGCGCACGCTGACGCGCGCCAAAGACACGATAGTGGCCGAGCCGTGCACGCCGATGAATACTAGTAGGTAAATATGGTTGACACAATTGGCAAACTTTGGTTTATGGTGGTTGGATGCACGAGTAGAGTTCATAATCAGTATAGGTGAAAGCTAGCAAAAGACTGAGAGCGACCAACTAAGAGAGCAGTAATGACCATAATCATGCATAGCGACAAAACATTATCAATCAAAGCATAAAGTGATATTACAAGTCAAAAACAAAATGATCATAAAGGCTTTAGTTGACTGGTTATAGTCATAACGTGGTATAAGCATGTGCCAAGTCAACCCAATAAAGCATCAAAGGAGAATACCACAATATTATGCTTTTATGATGGAAACAATACGTGATTCTTTCATTGACACATTATGCACTCTCAGCTATTTGAGACAAGTCATGTACATATGATAATAATAACATCCAACATGACATACCAAAGTCTATGCTACAGTCTAGACAAGCTTCTTTTTGCATCACTATAGTCATGAAACATTTTACTTCGTATCCAACACCAATCAACTTATTTCAAATAGATCTTAGAGATGAAAGACAATATGGACCAGAGAGATAATCATACATAAATAAATAATACTAACGAGCTCTGAACAAAATTTAATTGAAATAACCAGAGCTAAACGCAGTACTAGCAAACTAGAACACTCGCAGAACAATAACAGCGAAAACTAGAGCGTTCTATGCAACTAAAACGGAGCGGGTCTTTCTCTAAAACAAATGTGCCGCGATCCAACATATGCTACAACAAGCAAAACAAAAAAACAAAACAAAACAAAAAAACAGACATAAAGACGCTTCAACAACAACACATAGTGTATGAAGCAATAAAAATATAGCGCATAGAGAGATGACCCGTTGATTTGTTCATGAAGAGGGGATGCCTTGGGCATCCCCAAACTTTGACGCTTGTACCTCTTGGATATTTCTTGGGGTGCAAGGGCATCCCCAAGCTTGAGTTTTTTGTCCATTCTTCATCTCATCACATCATTCTTCTCTCACTAGACTTGAAAACTTCTTTCATACAAAACTTCACACAATTCTTTATTAGCAGCATTAGTACCATCAAAATAAAAAATCCACTTGGGTTCTGTTCTAACATTTATCAAACATATATTAAAGCATTAGCTACTGTAGCAACTCTTCAAAAATATCTTTGATCAAAAGAACTCAAAATGAAGGAGATTAATAGGCAAATGCAAATAGTGGCAGAAATCTTTCAAAACAGAACAGCATGTAAAGATCAAATTTTTTTGGAAAATCCTATGTTGCTCATCTCGAAAAATGTTCAACTAAATAAAGTTAGATAATCACCTGGGGCATATGCACAAAAAGTGGCAGCTCAAAATTCCAGACTGGTTGTTTATACAAATTTTTATGGTGACATCACAAAATCTGTTTTCAGGACAGCAACTTCCTCAAATCTTACTTTCCTCCTATTAGAGGCTATTATTGGCACAAACGAAATAAAAATGACAAGAAGAGGTTATTACAGAGGTAAGAACTTCCAAGACTCAACAAAAGAAAAATTACAGAAATAAAACAATGGGTTGTCTCCCATAAGCGCTTTTTTTAATGCCTTTCAACTAGGCGCAATAGTTTGAGAAGATGCTCACATAAGAAATATGAATTGAAGTAAAAGAGAGCATCAAGAAGCAAATATGAAAAAATTAAGTCTAACCCACTTACTATGCATACGATTCTTGTACATAAATAAATCCACAAAGAACAAAGTGACAAGCATAGAAGATAAAACAAGAGTAACTCCAAAACTTTCAGCATATAGAGAGGTTTTTTAGTACCATGAAAATTTCTACAACCATATTTTCCTCTCTCATAATAACTTTCAGTAGCATCATGAATAAACTCAACAATATAACTATCACATAAAATATTCATATCACGAGCCACATGCATAAAATAATTTTTACTCCCCATATAGGCATAGTAATTTTTATGAATTGTAGTGGGAGCAAATTCAAAAAAATAGCTATCATTATCATTCTCATCACAATAATCATCAAATATAGGAGGAATATTATAATCATAATTAATTTTCTCCTCAATAGTAGGTGGACTGAAAATAACATAATCATCATTGTAATCATCATATATTGGAGGCATAGTATCATCATAGCAAATTTCCTCCTCAAAAGTTGCGGAACTAAAAATATCATTTTAATAAAACCTAGCTTCCCAAGCTTAGACTTTTCCATAGCATTAGCAATGGTGTTCAAACAATTCATACTAATAACATTGCTACCAGCATGCAAGTAAAGTTCCATAGGTTTTTTAATTTTGTCTTCAAACACCTCATGCCCTAACTCAAGATAAATACTATAAAGCTCTCTAATTTTTGTTGTTGTTTTCCATTAAGCCTAACTAGTGAAAAATAAAAACAAGAAACAAAAAGATGTAATTGCAGAATCTAAAGGAAATAACTTCGAGCACTCACCAGCAACTAAAAAGCTTAGTAGCCAGATGATGTGAGTACCTTTTACCTTACCCCCCCTCCCCCGGCAATGGCGTCAGAAAAGAGTTTGATGTCTACGCACGATTCTATTCTTGTAGACAATGTTGGGCCTCCAAGTGTAGAGGTTTGTAGAACAGCTGAAAGTTTCGCTTAAATGGATCACCCAAGGTTTATCGAACTCAGGGAGGTAGAGGTCAAATATATCCCTCAAGCAACCCTGCAATTACCATACAATAAGTCTCTTGTGTCCCCAACACACCCAATATACTTGTCAGATGTATATGTGCACTAGTTCGGCGAAGAGATAGTGAAATACAAGTGATATGGATGATTATGAGTGGTAAATGCAATCTGAAATAAAAATGGCAGCAAGCAAACATGTAGTAGAATTGGTTGTAAACGGTGTTTCAATGCTTGGAAACAAGGCCTAGGGATCATACTTTCAATAATGGACACTCTCAACAATGATACCATAATTGAATACATAGATATTATCACTTCATTATGATACTCTGAACCACTCTCCGGTTTGATAATAAACACAAATTCACTGCGTAGGTCTGCATAAGCATTCCTTAAAGTTCGCACTCCCAATCTATGGACATCCCACGCTGTCACTTTGAGCATACAAAGATGGTACTAACTAGACACCACAATTCATAAGTATTTCTGTAAATTAAGTTTAAGAAACTAACACGGTGTGCACACTGTCACCTTCACACCGTTGGACAAGGTGTCCCCGGAGATCACATAATAAAACCATTTGAGTAGCACAATAGTTGAAGAATAACATATACTTATTCAACTAGATTACAAAGATCATGATCACATAAAGATCATACATGGAGAGATAGATAGACCACATAGCTACCGGTAAAGCCCTCAGGCTGGGGGGGAGAACTACTCACTCCTCATCACGGGAGTCAGCAATGGCGATGAAGATGGCGGTGGAGTTGATGGAGATGGCTCCGGAGGCAATTACCCGTCCCGGAAGGGTGCCGGAACAGAGACTTTTGTCCCCCGAATCTTTTCTGCGATGACGGCAGAGCTACGGAACTTCTCGTGGGTGGAGGCTAATTGATTTAGGGGTTTTGCATCAGGAGGCATTTATAGGCGGAAGGGCGAGGTCGGTGGAGGCCAGGTGGCCCCAAACCACCCCTATGCGTGGGCCAGGGCCAGGCCGCGCCTAGGCCTAGTCTAGCCGCCTCTTGGCCCTCCTTCGTCTGCCCTTTGGACTCCGTCTTCGTCTCAACAAAATAGGAACTTCGGCTTTTGTTTCGTCCAATTCCAAGAATATTTCCTGTACAACTTTTCTGAAATACAAAATAACAGAAAACAGGGAACGGGCACTGTAGCATCTTGTTAACAGGTTAGTTCCAGAAAATGTATAAAAGTGCAACGAAAGTGTAAACAAAACATATAGCAATTTGTGTAAAACAAGCATGGAGCATCAAAAATTATAGATACGTTTGCAACGTAGCAAGGCCAACTTTTGCCCAAGGTGTAGATCAGGAAATGGGGGGCAGAGACTAATAGGTCGACGGTGGCAATGGCGTGGGCGGCGAAATGTTCACCGCTAGTGCCACTTAAAAGGGGTGGCCGCCTCGCCTTAAATGCCCTAGCGCAGAAGCCGCTGCGTCGCCGTCAGTGCAGGCGCACGGAAGGCGAGGAGCGCTATTAACGGGGTGCGGAAAGCTGCACAACGCCGCCCACCCCAATACTATCACGGAGAAAGACGAAACATTCATGGTCATTGACGAGTGGGCCAAGTATGAAGGGCGTGAACGCCTGAGCTGACAGCGCCGTGTCCGCGGAGACGCATTCGCAACACATATTGGGTCGCATTTGCGTTCCCACGAAGAGACGATCGTTTTACATCGGGCCATTGGAGGGTTTTGCCCCATTTTCCGACAGCGCGGTCGCAAATGGATCCCACGTCGGCCATGGTGTTTTGGCTCATAGGTCTAGATACACTTATTATAAAAAGTTGTATTTAAAATTTATTTCAAACTGTCTAAAAATTTCAAAATAAAATTGTGAGCGTGCATCCTAACATTCTATGTTAGCTCACAAAAAGTTTGGCACGAAAAAGCATTTTTCTGTACACTATGTAAAAAGACAAAAAAATGCCTCGTTAAAAGCTATTTTGGACCGCTGGCCATAAAAAATAATATTTTTCCATGAAAGTTTGTGCGTGGACATAAAATGTTTGGGTGTACATCCCAATATGTTTTCAAAAAATGTATACATTTTAAAATATGATTTTGAATTGTGGGTTCATCTCCACCTATGAACCAATGTAGATTTCCCTGACATGTCCTGCTGCCTCAGTCCTAGAGAAAACAGAACAGACAAAGACAAAAGAAAAACAAGCCAGAGCCGGGGACCTAACTAACGTGTACCGTACATGTGCTGCCTCTGCAGCCTTGTTTTTTTGTTTGAACAGAGCGCCCCAGAAGGGCACGAACCTTTCATTAAAACAGCAGTGGGTACAATTTTGTTACAAAGGACACGACAAAATAAAGAAATAGTACATAGATCCCTAGCATTGGTAGAAAGGACTTTGCTAAACAGTTTGGAATTGCAATCTACTCCATCCTCTTGCCCACTGAGGAGCAGAGAGCTCGGGACGCTGCAACCATGGCCAAAGATGGGGACGACACCACTTGCCTTCGACCTGGCAAAGCGCTCAGCGACTGAGCCGTAGAAGGGCCTCACGACGGAGGGTGCAGATTTGTCGGAGCACACCTGTGGGGACCCCGGACTAGCTGTCTGAAATACCCGTTATGTATACAGTTCACGATCCCATGATTAGTGCACCGTGAACACATAACCGAACTGATATCAAAGTTACATCATCCATTACAAAACAGAATAAGAAAATTACAATAGGGTCACATGACCAATACTTACATAAAAGCCTCGAAGGGCCTAACTTATCATCATAGTAGCAATATCACTTCAACAGCGCAGAGCCCAAATCATCTGCCATAACCGTACATGAAACTGACTGGGAGAACATTCCTAGCTTGCATAGACGTCGTCCAATCCTTCTTCATTTGTCGAACTCCTTCAAGTCTGGCCAGGTTAGGGACAAAGCCGTGAGTACATTGGAATTATACTCGCAAACCATCAAGAATGTACTTTGCAAGAGTGCGAGACAACAAGTACTAATCTTAGAGGACAAGAGAGAAAGACTAGTTTCTCTTGGGGATGTAGCATGTAAAAGAGAAGTAGTTTCTCTTGTAGATATAGCATGTGAAATATAAGTAGTTTCTCTTGTGGATATAGCATGTGAAAGAGACGTAATTTCTCCTGTGGATATAGCATGTGAAAGAGAAGATGTTTCACTTGTGGATATAGCATCCCTACTTCTTGGGTGAATGAGACACTTCAAGTGGGTTCTACGACATTTCTATATCTTTGTTGAAGAAGAAACTTTAAAAGATAACCTATGGCATCTCTATATCTTTGTTAAAAAGGAAACTTCAAAAGATAACCTATGACATCTCTATATCTTTATTGAAGGAGATACTTCAAAAGAGGTTCTACGACATAAAACACTAGGATGGGGGTAACACTTTTTATTTCCTTTTCGACTATCTTCACATGGTCATCAACTTTTCTCATACCCTTCAGGTACTCCGAGAATAACTTTCTTTTTTTCTTAGTAAAGCATTTCTAAAACAAAACTAGCCCCGGTTAAGTATGGCCATTTCAACTTGTCCATGACTGCGGATGCGGCTATTCGAATAGATTTGATACTCTGCAGAGTTTGCGCACTTTCCCCACAAGATCCGCGAGTCTATCATGTGTGAATCATCCCCGCATATCAACTATGTCATGACAAAAACTCGGACATAGTCTTTTGCCTATTCGTCTTAGCACGAGATCCTACCCTATGCGCGCGGGGCAGGAAGTTCGCTTCCTAGTTGGTTCGGTTGGTTCAGGGGGTTCGAGAATAACTATTCTAGAACCACTCTTAAGGGGGGTTCGAGAATAGTTGGGCTATATATATATATATATATATATATATATATATATATATTAGATGATTCCCCGCGCGATGCTGCAGGAACATTGACATGAAATTGATGTACATATTTATTTTACTATTAAAATATTGAATTGCTGACATTTGCAATTTCCTTATTTGTAGGAAGTTTTCATGATTTCAATTTTAAATATACACTTAAAGGCTGAAAACAACATTGACACACATAGGTATACTATATTTACCAAAATAATTTATTTAAATTGGAAAACGCTGGAAAATGGCTGTCTTTGTATTTGATTTTTCGAGTTGAAGCAGATTCATTCCTCGTCAATTTTGCCAATTCCATAATAACAGAAGACATGACACTAATTCATCAGTAGCTCATAAATTTATCCTTCAGAAGGAAACATCATCGAAAGGAAGATAAACTAAGAGCCACGGTCCACCTGGAGCAAATTTGGTAGGGCACACCACTGTAAGGTTGTGCAACAATGAGATCAGTATCAGGTGTCAGAATATTTTGAAGATACAGCCTCAATAGGATTAGGAGCTAACTGATGTCCATGGGCTGTGGTAATTTGTCGAATTCAATTAGCCACCCAAACGGGTAGTTCAACTGAGTTAGATTTCAACTGAGTGTGAAAACCTTCTTTACCTGGATCTAACTTACATCAGGCCTTGAAAGCTCGACCATTACACAACCGAAGGCATAAGCAATGCTCCAGTTTTATATTGTTTAGTATTAACAAAAGCACAAACAAAATGATTAGAGGTCAGAGTTGTATAACTGTATGGTTAACACCATTTAATTCATGATAATGAAACTATGATATAGTAATATGAGTGCTTGCTGACTTTCTGACCATCAAGTATGGAGCCAATAAAGAAATCTGAGAAAATATCTGGATGTTTAGATAATTGTACCAGCGATATAAAGAGCAGACCGAGTCACCATTATATAATTTTTTCTTAACTCCAATTTAACTGATGTAAATTGTTGGTGACTATACTATTGGTGAGAAATCCATTTTTTTGTATATGACCGAGATTGGTTCAAATAGAAGCTTAGAAAGGAAATTTGTTCTTATGATCTAATCAAATAAATAATTGGTTTCACCGACGTAATCACGCCAAGAAACCTCTCTATATAAGGAGAGAAGACGTATCAATCTAATCAAGCAAGAATTAAGAAGAAAGTCCCTTCCCTCTTGCCCGGCCGTGGGCAAAAGGCCCCCGGCCGGCCTTCTCGCGCCCTCGCAGCACTCTCTCTCCCTCCCAGACCCTAGCAGCCACATAACACTTGGTATCAGAGCCGGCTTTCCCGGGTTCGATCATGTCCAGCTCTCCACCGAGTTCTTCTCACCCGCCGCCGCCGCACTTCGACGTCCCCGCCGTTCTCTCCCCGGCGGAGATCACCGCAGCCCTCCGCGATCTCGCTATCGCGGTCCAGGAGATCCACCTTTTCCTGACCGGTCCCTACGGGCCGCCGCCACCGGCGGCGCTGCTGCCGTGGCAGCCGATGCACCAGGCGGCCTCCGCCGCGATCACCGGGCCGCTGCAGCCGATGCTGCCCCCGCCGGCAGCGCTGCTGCCGTGGCAGCCGACGCTGCTGCTGTCGTCGCCGCCACCCGACGTCGGGCTGCTGCAGTCCCCGCTGCCGTTGTCCATCATCTCCGGGCCGGGCCATACCTCGGCGCCGGGGGTCCCTCTTCTCCAGCAGCCGGCCGCCTTCTTCCCCACCGGGACGCTACAGCAACAGCAGCTGCTGCCGCCGCCACCAACGCCACCGCTGCAGCTGCTGTCCTCACCGACGCTGTCCCTGTCGTTCGGTGGGCAACTGCAACAACAGCAGCTGCTGCCGTCGCCACCAACACCGCAGCAGCGGCTGCTGCCGCCACCGACGCCGTCCCTGCCTTTCGGCGGTGTGGGAGCGACCTTGGCCCCGGGCTCTACATCGACACCGCCCGGGATGCCCTTCCACCAGGTCTATTTCCCTCCGTCGCCGTCACCGCTTCCGGCTTGGATCGCTATCCGCCACGTGTCGGCGGCGGTGAGGCTGCAAGCTGCTGCACGCGGCCTCCTAGTGCGTCGGCGTGTGCGGGAGATGCGTGATCTGCAGCTGCAGCTCCTTCAAGTTGCTCTTCATTGCGCAACGGACCTCGATCTCATCCGCTGCGTCGGGGATCTTGGGCGTACGGTTTCCCCCACGGGCGGCGGACATGCTGTTTTTCCCGCGGGCAGCGACCTCAAAGTCTGCGCCATCGACAGTCATTCGGCGGGGAGAAGGCATGGTGTCACCGACAGTTGCAAGCATTTTGAGTGGTTGGACGAGTACATCGATAGGATTCAAGGTCAAGGCGCATCCCTGGGGCTGATGTTGAACAAATCTGTAGCTCCCACCACCGGCGGGCTTGCTTCAACTGTTGGGAATGGGGAAGAATTCAAGGCAGCTGAGTTGAATGAGCTGAAGCAGATGCACAAGCAGATAAAGAAACCCGTGGTTCTGAAGAAGCAGGATAATATGATGGCTGCATTCTTTTATATTTGTGTAATTGCTCTTGGGATTGCTTATGTGCTGATCATTAGTCGATAGACGATGCAGTTAGATATGAATGACAGGGCACATGGTCTTGTTTGATTTCCATCTAGATGACCATGAAGAATGAGTTGCAATTTAGTTTTTGTGCAATGTTAATTACCGTTCAACGTGCACTGTTTTTGTGATAGAAGAACAAAGTGCATTGTTATGTAGCCTTCAATATAAGGCAATGAGCAAATTGTAGTATAAAGTTTTGTAAATAAAATGAGTAACATTCAAATTTGAGGACAGAAAATGAGAAGCAAAAGAAAAAATAAAAAAGAAATAGATGAAAAGAAGTGGAGGAAAAGAGAAGCGGCATGGGCCTGGCCCGGCCTGTTAAGCTAAATGTAAAGCGGGCTACGTCTGTAAACGAAAAAAAAGGGTAAGGATTGAGACCTAACCCTGTGGCCCGGCCTGTTAAGTTAAATGTAAAGCACGGCCTGGGTTTTTCATTTCATATCACTCTTTTCTCAGTTGTAGATGTTTAAGGGTTAGGATTGAGCAATGTGATGCACAGATGTTTTACCAAATGCATAAATGTTTGACCACATGAAAATTAAATAAAAATACTCATAAAACATGGAAATTAAATAGAATAGATAAAGTGGGGCATATATGCCGAAGCAAGCACACGGTACAAACTCACACGATACAAACTCACACAATAAAAAACACACACAACGACAATAGATAATAAAAACTAGAAAACAATAAAAGAAGACGCGACGCCGTCATCCTTGGCTCCTCCTTGGCTCCTCCTTGGCTTGGCTCCTCCGGTGGTCACTCCTCCTCCTCGATGGTGATGGTGGGCGGGTAGTGGAAGTTGTAGGGGAGGGAGTGCATGTTCCCGAGAGAGGGGAAGATTGCACGGAAATTGGTGAAGATGTTGTAGGTTGTGAATGCGATGAACTCGCATCCACACCAAAACACCTTCCCAAGAAGGAAGAAAGCGTCGTGGGGGTTGACGAAGCGGACGGTGAGGCCGATCTGGAGTTGACCGTTGTCCCCGTCGAAGTACCCGTCGAGGTGGAACATGGGCGGCGCGCCGCGAGGAAGGTTAAGGTGGCGGTAGCCTTGCGAGAGGAATACCTCTGCAAGTTCCCTACCAGTCCTCCACCTAGAAATGGTCCACACACGGAGTTGGTTCTCCACAATCACTCCCGCCGGGAACTCGCGCTCTGGGACGGTCGCAGGGAGACGGTAGGTTGGGTGGGTGAACTCCATGGGCTTGGTGATGGTGGCTAGGGCACGGATGGGACGGTTGCGGCTTGAGAAAAGGAGAGTAGTGGTGAGTGGTGAAGAGGAAGGGGATGGGTGCCCTTAAATAGCCAGAGGAAGGGGAGTGGACGGGGCCATCGTGTGAAAGAGAAGGAGAAGGGGAGGGGGCGTGTGAGAAAATTAAATGGATGAGCATGACCCGTGGTCGTTTGCATTCCTGTGTTTGCTGAAACGATGACACGTCTGCACTGCCCGCCAATGTGAGCTGCTCCATGCATGGCTGAAAAGAGAGCACGCCGCCCCCCGCACTGCGATCGACTCCGACACGGGCCTGAGACGTAATAAATAGCTACGGTACTACGCGGGCAGGGCTGAAAAAAGATGCCCTTCTGATTTGCTTGTGTATGTTTGTACATGACCGTTTGCACTTAAAGTAGAGTATTAAGAAAATGAATCAACTAAAATAAAATGAGGTTGTAAAATAGACACGAAAATGAGTTGATTTAAAGAAACTATGTTATGCTTGTATTTGGCAAACAAACACGAAAAATGAGTTGAATAAACCAAAATGAGTTTTGGTATGTTTGGATTTGGCAATGACACACAAGCATGATTTGATTTTCAAGAAACTAAGTATGTTATGTTTGTACTTGGCAAAGACACACGAAAATGAGTTAAATAAATCAAAACGAGTTTTGTTATGTTTGGATTTGGCAACGACACACACGCATGATTTGATTTTCAAGAAACTAAATATGTTATTCTTGTATTTGGCAAAGACACACCAAAATGAGTTGAATAAATCAAAATGAGTTTTCATATGTTTGGATATTGCAATGACACACAAGCATGATCTGATTTCAAGAAACTAAGTATGTTATGTTTGTACTTGGCAAAGACACACGAAAATGAGTTAAATAAATCAAAACGAGTTTTGTTATGTTTGGATTTGGCAATGACACACAAGCATGATTTGATTTTCAAGAAACTAAGTATGTTATGCTTGTATTTCAGAAAGACACATGAAAAAGAGTTGGATAAAACAAAATAAGTTTTGTTACCGTTGGTTTTACCGTTGCTCCCCTAGATTCCAATGACACACGGCACACACAGCCCGGCCTCGTATTTTAGGGCCCCGTATTTTATGTGTAGCATTAAAAGGAGTGGCAAGGCTGAGACGAGGAGGCTGCACTCTACAAGACAATAGCTCTGCTGTGATGCTGCATGGGGCATGCATGCTGACGTGGGTGTTCTGCTCGATGGCTCGGTCGGGCGCGCAGGCTCTCCAGGAGGCGACACGATTCGGCCCAGCGGACAAAAGGATCTGAGCTCAGCCCAAAGGGAGAAAAGATGGCGGCCAATCAGATTCGAGAACTAGTCCTCCCACGGATCACGCTCGCCAGCCCGCAGAATCCTTCTAGAAGCACAGATCGGACGAATGCGGTTGGTCCTCAGGGTTAGCTGACGGTCCAGATTGGCCGTTAGGGTTAGCTGGCCAGCAAATTTGATATTAGGATAAAAAATTCAAAAAAATTCGAAACAATATGAATCCTGCTCACATTGTCTTCTTATGTCATGTATCAACAACTAAAATTGGTAAACATGGTCTAGATACATTGTAACGAAAAAATCATGTGTACAATGTGATATCTTGAACTCTGCCGTACGAAGTCGAGGATTTGAGAGAAGGGTTTGAACTTTGAATCATGGAATGGAACCAAAACTTGCAAATAGGTTCATTTTGGTGTAAGTAAGAAGGATCCATGCTTCATTTCTCAATTTTGTGTTTTGAACTTGTTCAAATGCTAGTCAAACCATAGCTTTGACCAGATTTGAAATGAGGATAAAAAATTCAAAAAAAATCAAAAAAATATGAATCCTGCTCACATTGTCTTCTTATGTCATGTATCAACAACTCAAGTTGGTAAACATGGTCTAGATACATTGTAACGAAAAAATCATGTGTACAATGTGATATCTTGAACTCTGCCGTACGGAGTCGAGGATTTGAGAGAAGGGTTTGAACTTTGAATCATGGAATGGAACCAAAACTTGGAAATAGGTTCATTTTGGTGTAAGTAAGAAGGATCCATGCTTCATTTCTCAATTTTGTGTTTTGAACTTGTTCAAATACTAGTCAAACCATAGCTTTGACCAGATTTGAAATGAGGATAAAAAATTCAAAAAAATTCAAAAAAATTTGAATCCTGCTCACATTGTCTTCTTATGTCATGTATCAACAACTCAAGTTGGTAAACATGGTCTAGATACATTGTAACGAAAAAATCATGTGTACAATGTGATATCTTGAACTCTGCCATACGAAGTCGAGAATTTGAGAGAAGGGTTTGAACTTTGAATCATGGAATGGAACCAAAACTTGGAAATAGGTTCATTTTGGTGTAAGTAAGAAGGATCCATGCTTCATTTCTCAATTTTGTGTTTTGAACTTGTTCAAATGCTAGTCAAACCATAGCTTTGACCAGATTTGAAATGAGGATAAAAAATTCAAAAAAATTCAAAAAAATATGAATCCTGCTCACATTGTCTTCTTATGTCATCTAGCAACAACTCAAGTTGATAAACATGGTCTAGATACATTGTAACGAAAAAATCATGTGTACAATATGATATCTTGAACTCGCTGCATTTAAGTCGAGGATTTGAGAGAAGGGTTTGAACTTTGAATCATGGAATGGAACCAAAACTTGGAAATAGATTCATTTTGGTGTAAGTAAGAAGGATCCATGCTTCATTTCTCAATTTTGTGTTTTGAACTTGTTCAAATGCTAGTCAAACCATAGCTTTGACCAGATTTGAAATGAGGATAAAAAATTCAAAAAAATTCAAAAAAATATGAATCCTGCTCACATTGTCTTCTTATGTCATCTAGCAACAACTCAAGTTGATAAACATGGTCTAGATACATTGTAACGAAAAAATCATGTGTACAATGTGATATCTTGAACTCTACCGTACGAAGTCGAGGATTTGAGAGAAGGGTTTGAACTTTGAATCATGTAATGGAACCAAAACTTGGAAATAGGTTCATTTTGGTGTAAGTAAGAAGGATCCATGCTTCATTTCTCAATTTTGTGTTTTGAACTTGTTCAAATGCTAGTCAAACCATAGCTTTGACCAGATTTGAAATGAGGATAAAAAATTCAAAAAAATTCAAAAAAATATGAATCCTGCTCACATTGTCTTCTTATGTCATGTATCAACAACTCAAGTAACATAAGATGATTTAGACAAGGTTGAAAAAAAAGTTGCTTAGAAATGGGGTCGTTTACCCTCACCCGGAGGCCGTTTTTGAACACATCTTTCACTAAACTGATGAAAATGAGTTTACTCCACAAAATTGTCCAATTGATTAACAAGTTATAACAAACTAGTGCAGAACATTCAAATAGCATTGCAACATCAAAAATGATGTCAACTTTCAAATTTGGTTCAAATTTGAAATTGGTTCAAATTTGAAATCTATTCAAATTACAAATAATAAGTTTCCACACCATAGCACATAAGTTTAAAACCATTACATCAAACTATTTCTTCTGCTTCTTTCTACCACTTCTCATTGCAGTACCATAGCATAGTTTGTTCATACTCCTGAACTTTTTGCCGCAACCACTAGGCCCCCTCATCTTTTGCACATCTGGCACAGGCACAAGCACATCAGCAGCCATAGGCAAATCTGGCATAGGCACAACCTCCTGAGCCACAGGCACAAGCACATCAGCAGCCACAGGCACATCTGGCATAGGCATAACCTCCTGAGCTTCAGAATTCAGCACAACCTCTAGAACAGGTTCAGAATTCATCATAACCTCCAGAACAGGTTCATCTGGCAACTCAATAGTCAAATCTGGTTGAGGCAACAGAAGTAGCTCTGAAACAGGTTCATCTGGCACTGGTGCATTGACCAAACTGCTTCTTTTCTTTCTATAGCCATTGAGTCTTGGCTTTTTCATTGGCCAGCACTATTCAACAACAAGAGGTGGGGCTTTTTCTCCACGCTTCCTCCTTAAAAAAGCATATAAATTGGAACAAGGATATAAATTAGATACTGAAATAAGAAAATGAAACAAGGTACATAAATTGGAGAATTGACATTAACATACTTTGGTTGTACAGGAGTGTAACGGCATTTTGGGGAACCAATTCTATGCCCAAGTTCCTCACACAACTTGCACCTGTTTTTGTTACCTTTTTGAGCCCTTTTAGGATTTTCTGGTTTTTCCTTTTTCCCCTTCTTACTACAACCCCCCTTCTCAAACCAAGCTTTGTATCTGCTCTGTTTGGGCCTCCCAGCCTTTCTTTTACTCAGAGGGGGACACAGTGTAAATTCTATATCCACCTCAGGCCACTGAGATTGGTCAGTCAGGGCTGGAATTGGAGTTGCATATGCAGCCTTAAACTTTTGTACTGAGTAATACTCATGCAAATATGGGTGCATATTAAACCTGGGTTTAGATGCCAAAAAAAATTATGGCATGCTCACATGGTTTTCCAGTGTGTTGCCACTCTAGGCAAGTGCACTCCTGCAACTCAATGTTTACCACATGCCTCTTGACACTCCTTGCATCTTTAACTTCAGCATCAAATAAGGAGGATTTCTCAACAGATAGATGTGAAAGGTTTCTACTCTTGTTGACCACATGTTGTACCACTGCTGGAAGCTTGTCCCCTTCCAACATATCACCAAGTCTTCCTCTCAAGTCCCACAAACGCATGATCATGATCCTTATTTGGTCCACCATGTCATGCACAGGCAAATCTTTTAAATCTTTCACTTTATTGTTGAAACTTTCTGCCAAGTTGTTATTGATGTGATCACATTTTATTGCAGTATTAAAACCTGATCTGTACCACAACAGAGAATGGTATGTGTTCAACCAGGAAGCAAATTCATTGTCAGCACAAGCTTCCATGATCTTACCAAGGTGGTAGGAATGTGTCTGTGCTCTGTAAGCTCTTGCTGCTGGCCACATGTGCCCAAATTCATCTCCTCTAAATTTTTTTATCAGATTCATCCACATATGTCCAAAGCACTCTCTCTGCTCAGCATGGGGGAAAACATTTTTTACAGCATTTTCCAGCCCTTTACATGCATCTGTGTGGATGGCCAAAGGTGAAACTAGCCCTATGCATCTTTTCAGTTGCATCATGAACCATGTCCAGCTTGCCTCTGTCTCTGATTGAAACAGTCCAATTGCAATTGGGAACATCCAGTTGTGTTCATCCAAAGCATTGCATGCAGCCAACTGACCATTCCACTTGCCAGTCAAAAAAGAAGAGTCTATGCTCAAATATGGACGACATCCTACTTTGAATCCATCTATGCAAGGCTTCAAACACATAAAAAACTTGCTGAAGTAAACACTGCCGTCCTCTGTAACCTATGTATCTATCTCCACCACACTTCCAGGTGACCTCTTCTCCACCTCAGCTTTAAAGCTATACAACATCCTAAATGTATTTGCCCAGTCACCATACAATGATTTCATTGCCCTTTGTTTTGCCTTCCAAACTGTGGTATATTTCAGTTTGATGGGGTACAGCTTCTCCGAGTCCACTTTAAGCCTTTTTGCAGTAGTGTTTGGAGTTTTTGCTAAAATAGGAGTAATCTTCTCTGTAATCCATAGATGGTTTGTCATATTTGAAACTCTATGTGAAGTGGTCATACATGTATGCTGGTTTGGTATTTGATTTACCCTGACTGTACTGCCATCAGGTTGTAGTCTGGCATATATGTACCATTTGCATGGATTTCCACCACCATCATAGCCTTTGCACCTAGCATAAAATTTCTTCCTATCAGTCCACATAGTCTTGGCATCAAACTCTTTTTTACTGCATAGGTCCTAAAAGACATCCTAAACTCATTCATATTTGGCCACAACTTTCCAACCTCAACAACAGGGTTCTCTTTGTCATACAAACAAACCAGCTCATTGTCATTTGTATCATCCACATCATCTGCAGCCTGTCTCATCAGGTCTTCTTCATCCTCATTTCCACGGCCTGCATTTGTGTTACCATGTGCAGGCAAAGAACTGTCATCCTCAGTTGCACGACCTTTATTTCTGTCATCAACTGGAATGCCAAACATTTTGGCCATTTCAATGTCAGATATTGGTGCAATGACTAAATCTGTTTTTTCATTCAACTCTACTACATTCCAGTCAACAACAATCTTTTGAGCACCATGGTTTCCCTCCTCTGCATCTGCATCAGCCCCTGTATCTTCAGCTAGTACTGTCGGTTCAGTGAACAATGCCAACATCTGCCCCCTCCTTTGTGAAGCCCACTCATCATCTTGCATCTGTGCAGCCATCTTTGATGGCACATAACCTACTCTGGAATTTGTTTGTAGATCAATAAGCTCTGCATGAAAACTTACTTGATTGCTTTCCCACCCTTCTTGACGATCAATTTCAGCAACCATGGATTCTCCATCTTCAATTCTCACATATTCACCCTTATAGTTGTCAAACCGTAGCACAGACACCTCTTGTTCTGGACCCCAAACAATCTTCTCCCCTATCTTCTCCACCAAATTGCGCACAGCCTCCTCCTCCTTTCCCTCCAATTCCTGCGGATCAACATCTTCAAGATCAAGGGCCAACCTCATGGTGCTATTTGCAATGTCTTGGATGCTTCCATCACTCAGCTTGGCTTTACAGGGAAAAAATTCGACTGTAATTGCGAATGTGGTGGCTGAATCGGGCGCAGCATCTCCCCTGTCAAAGGTGGGCAGCGGTGGCGTAAGCAATTGACCCCCAAATCGGCCCCCAAATCGATAACGATAACATCAAAAGAAGGGGCACATTACCGATTTGAAGCACCGACTCGTCCCTCCATCTGATTCAGCCCGCGCTCCTCTCGATCCACCCAGATACGCTGATTCTACATCGGCAACGAAACGGAACATCAAGACAAGATCCAGGGGTATGAGACTAGGGTTTGGCAATTACTCACTTGCAATGGCTCCACCGCCGCTGAGATAGACGCTCCGCCGCCGTCCAGATGAAAAACCAGGCCCGCCGCTGTCGGAGAAGAAGCCCAGGGCGCCGCCGCTCACCGCCGCTCCCAGTTCACCACGCGCGAGTCGAGCGGACCGTTGAGTCGTGTGGGACCCACAGTCGTGAACGGTTGACTCTACATGACCGGACCATGGTGGACCCCACTTGTTATAACCCTCACTGTCCTAACCTAATCGCATCCTAACTAAGTGTCGTAACCCGCGTCAGCTGCCTGTCACACGCGAGCTATTTGAAGCAGAAAAAACGACGCATGGGAGCTATTTTAGCCAACTACGTCGCACCAAGGAGAATTTCACTCAACTGTGTCGCACAGGAGCTATTCGCCCCTCATCCATCATAGTCGATCTCTTTACGCCCTGGGTCATTTAACCAAATAGATCCTTCACAGAGGAACGATTAGATCCACCATTATTAAGCTTTGATGTCTTGGATGGAGGTTCTTCAGTGAGATCGATCTGACCCTCATATATGTCCCTTCTGTATAAGACCAATTTTTTCACGTGCTCCCGGATTGATGTCTCAGCACGGACGTATTGCCTAACACCTAAAACATAACAAAAGAAATATTTAGACACTATAGAAAACATATTAGTAAATACTTTGTGTGTTTGTAATACTTGCCTTCGAGAATATTAAATTGAGAGCATTTTGCGCATGGCTCAAATGTGACAGTGGTGGCACTGGTGTTATCAAGAGACTCTGAAAAAATAATCAATAAAATCAACATATCTGGATTTAATATTTAAATTTGAGTACATAAGTAATTAGCTTACTTGATTGATGAACAACCTCCATGTTGGAGGCCACAACTACTGCATTGTTCTGTTCTGCAGATAACAGCTGATCGCCGAGTAGATAAGCAGACTCACCAAAAAACGCAGGAAGATTGTGTTGTGTTCGCTACCAACTATAGCGATCTCCCTCATGCCGCTAGGGGCACAAAAATCAGCCTCAGCTGGGCCGACATACGTCACGACGCCGGAAACATCTAAGAATGATTTACAATTAATAAGGCTCAATAGTAAATATTTGTGGAAGACATGAAACTTGACAGCCAATCAATATATGTAATCATGTATAAATTTTATATTAAACAAGAATACCAATGATAGTTCCGTTTGGGAGATTGAACACTTCGGACATATTGTTCCTGTAAACATAAGTATCTATGGTTAATTAGGAAACACATGTACCTTATCGTGGTGTGGCAGAAAATTAAAGACGTAGTTTGAAAGAAAAAAATGTGAACCACCAGAGGGGGGCATGATGACCATTGCTATATGGATGTAATGATTTGTAACGGCTTGAAAAGACAATATTCCCACTAAGTAAATCATGATTTGATCTATAAAAAGATATATACAATACTAACAATGTAAATGAAAACAAAATACTGATTAGCAAACCTACATAATTCCATCTACCAATTCGAACTACTTATTAATACTTTGTTGTTCAAAACCAAGTGATAGCAAACCTGGAGTTTGCCGTCCAGCGGGCTTGACGAAGAGGCGGCTTGGCAGCGTCAGAAACCTAGACACCGGCCAAGTGGTCCATGAGGTAAGGGAAAGGACTTGTGTGTTGGCTCTGGCTGCATACGGAGGGGATTATATAGCCAGCATGACAAATTAAATCACTATGATTGAGTCAACGTGAGGATCATTGTAATTGATATGGAGCAATAAGGAATGAGATGATTTCTAGAAGGAAACAAATACACAATTATTAAAGGTGATTGATATCATCTAAAAATGGAAGGGTGGGATATCATCCATTTTCATCACAACAGAAAATCAATCGGAATATGCTCAATTAATATTAGATCCATATAATCATGGAAGGGCACTCTAATTGATATGGAGCAAAAAACGTAATGGGATGATCCCTAGAAGGAAACGAATACACTGCACACACGCCCGCGTAGTATTTGTTCCCTTCGCGCATCACTGCTACACTTCACGCACACCTCGCCACTGCTCCCAGCACACCGGCACCGGCGCTGTCCGTCGAGAGCGTTTCTCTGGCGAAATTCAGTCGACACCAACCAAGGATTCAATAAGCATAATACACGGTCTGTTCTCTGTGAATGGGGGCCTGAAGATGCAAAATGAAATCAGTAAATATGAGATATGCTACATACTGAAGCAAAGATGCACACGATACAGTTGACATCAATGTTGAATAAGCCAAGATTTATTTACCTGTGTTTTAATGCAACAGAAATGAAGAGAAACAAACAATGAGGACGTTTAACTTGTTGTTTTATGGATAATTCTTTGTTAGATGCAAGAAATGTTTATGTTGTAGCAGTGCATATGTGGCAAAACACATACAGTTTTGTTCAAAATCCATGAATCTTAAACTTAACAATCAAAATTTAAAAAATGTGCCACGAAACATAGCTCAAAAATAGAAAAGAGAGGGGAATTACCAGAGGGGAGTATCAATAGCAGCCGCTGTATGCAGCAACAAGTAAACCAACTGAACTACCAGAGGGGAGTATCAATAGCAAAGGAGATAACTGGTTGCTCCCTACTCCTTGGGATTATTCCAAAACAATTAGAAGAGGCTCCACTCTCTGCCCACTCACTGATACACCATGTCGACAACTGCCTATGAGCCCGGTTGTGCAATTCAAGATTCAAATTATTGATATTGGCATACTGAGATAAGGAAACAAGTAATGTCGATAGATAACAGCGTTCAAGAAAACTTCATTTTCTTGATCTAGTGAACGAAGGGGAAATATTGCATCAGAGCATCTTATCTGAATTCCAAGTATTATCTTACATGGTAAATCAACTCATTCTTGATTACATCAGAGCATTATATTTTTCCATTGTACTAAAATTAAAGAGACAATTGATGTTGGCTCTGGCGCATTATAAATAGAGATCGAGTGATGTTTCCTATTCTTTGGAAGAGCTACGTTAGTATTCACACAGCTGTGGGTAGATTTTTCATGATGCACAAATAAGAATACAGAAGCCACGATCCAGCAATTTGTTAGGGGTAGCAAGCTATTTCTCCTACGTCTCAACTCTCAAAGCATCCATACAAGAAAAATCAGAATACAGAAGCCACGATCCAGCAATTGTCACTATTGTACGGTCCATATTTAGGGGCACTTCAAAGTGCCCCAATAGGTAGCCAAAGTGCCCCTAATTATTTTTAGGGGCACTATGAAAAGTGCCCCGGATGCTTGTGTCCCTAAATGTATTTGGGGCACTTTGAATGAAATGCCTCAAATACATTTAGGGGCAGTTTGGAAAGTGCCTCTAAAGGTTTTTAGGGGCAGTTTGGAAAGTGCCTCTAAATGTTTTTAGGGGCAGTTTGGAAAGTGCCTCTAAAGGTTTTTAGGGGCAGTTTGGAAAGTGCCTCTAAAGGTTTTTAGGGGCAGTTTGGAAAGTGCCTCTAAATGTTTTTAGAGGCAGTTTGAAAAGTGCATCTAAAGGTTTTTAGAGGCACTTTGAAAAGTGCCTCTAAAGGTTTTCAGGGGCACTTAGTGTTTTGCCTCTAAATTTTTTCAGGGGCACATTGAAATTTGCCTCTAAATGTCTTTAGAGGAAGTTTGAGATGTGCCTCTAAATGTCTTTACAAGCTAGTAAACAAAATGCCCCTAAAACTACAAGCATGACAGTGGTCATATTACAGTACTAATAAAATTACAGTACTAACATGCACAGATTTGGTCAAAGTTAAGGTATAAGTCATATTACAGTACTAATAACAAATCACAGTGGTCACATTACAGTACTAACATGCACAGATGCATAACTTTGCAGTTTTAGAGGCATTGTCTTCCACAGATGCATAAGACAGTATCTAAGCAGTTTTGATGTAACTATGCAGTAATTTGATGACAGTATCTAAGCAGTAACTTTCTGACTTCCACCCTTCCTCTTCTTAGCAGTAGATGCAACTGCTTTCAACTTCTTCTCAAGTGCACTTCCTGATGCACTTATTTGTGTATTAGGAAATGAACATATTAGGAAAAGAACCCTGAGCTTACATGTTCAATGTCAGAAGCCACGACCGATTGTGTATCTCCTGGTGAGCCAATTGGGACTGGATCATCCTCGTCAACATGCCTTATTGTAAGAACAAATCGTGGACATTTTATGCTTAGTAGCCTATCAATCCAAGTTACTTTTGAAAGATAATAAAAGCAATGTTGGACTGTTGGTAGCATTTATGTGGACAAATAGTTTTGTTGAGATTTAAAATTAAACATTTGTAGATTTGATTGTCACATACTCACATTGCTATACTTGTTAATATCCAATATTACAAAGTATGAGAAATTGCATGAGGAAGAACAATTGGAGTGAGCATGGAACAAACATACTCAATATGTAGCAAGAGTACGATACATGCTTGTTAGAAAGAAAAGAACAGTTAAATCGTGTGGTACACGTGATAACCTATTCTCAAACAAAAAAAAAACAGTTAAAGGGTGCAATTGGCAATGCCTTTTAGTGAATCAATAGCTTTGAACTGACATGAGTAATAAATAAATAAATTATTCATATATCTAAATATGTTAAAAAGAAGAATTTAACTATGAAAAATGTCAACAGCAGGCACTGTTCAAAAAATCGTCCGATTTAACGATTAATCGCCCGATTAATCCCTATTCAGTGGTCACCGTTTAGCCGATAAATTCATTTATCGTCCGATTAACTCATTTATCGCCCGATTAATCGTCCGATTTGCCTATTAATCGCTAATCGTCAGCCGACCGAGTTGAACCCGATAAGCGATTTTCTCAACATTGACAGCAGGCAAAAGTTTGAAATATATAAGTTAAAGCAATAAAAACAATCCAGAACATCTCTGGCAAAAGCTGCGTTCAAAACTAAATCAAATCAAATAGTCCTGCAACCTAACCTATAGACAATTGTTCACACCAGATCACTAACAAATAACAAAATACCATGATTTTACCAATACTTGAAGAAAAATTGACAAGTACAAGTCTACCGTGCTGACCAGACTAGTTAAGTAACTAAAAAATGTCCAATTTATTACTCCCTCGATCCATCATATGGGTCACCAATTTAGTACAAAGTTGTAATAAACTAATCATGGATCGGATGGAGTAAGCTTTTTTTGTCCTGGTCTCCTAAAGCAGATCTAGTGGATGAAGTCTTACTTTCGCACCATACAATTGCTGGTTCTGTCATCTGTGTCAAAATTAACGCCATAGAAAAGGAAATAGTAGTGTAAATCGCTCAACCCATCTGCCACACTAGCATAATTCAGTTCATTGACCTCATAATCACAGTTTCAACAAATAAATTGCAAATATTTGATATGCAGATCCAAAAAAGTTGATGCAAATATTTTACAATGTTCACACCAATAAGAAGAATGTGAGACATGCAGCTTCTAGGAACCCAGTGTGCTTAACGGAAGCAGTTAAGTAGCAGGCAACCCACCTTGCAGCATCTGTGCTACTAGACAGCCTTGTATTCACTAAATTTAACTAAGATCTACTAGAAACCGCATTTCATATAACTGTGACTCGGGCGGGGCGCTACACATTAGCTGAGAAGGCAGAAGATGCAAGAAGGGAATCCTCACCATGACGATGTTGAGATCCTCCTGCGGGATTTTCTCGAGCGAGACCTGCTTGATGGCCACGAAGTCGCCGTTCTCTAGGTCGAGCCCCTTGTAGACGCGCCCGTACGCCCCCTTCCCAATCTCATCTCCGAGCATCTGCAGACACCCGCCCACACACAGAGAGTGAGTGAGAGAAGCATTCCCCCGAAACGAAACGAAAAATTCTCAGCACGAAACACCAATTCCGCCGCATGGATAGAGCTACCAGTCTGGGGCTTGGGCCTAACACATGACAGTGCAATAAAGGGAGGTTAACAGGTACACCACAGGGCCGAGGAGAAGAGATAAATTGCAAATATTTGGTTTATTTTTGTTACAACAATTGATGAAAATGTTGATGATTATATAAAAGGCAGCTACCAAACATCCCAATCAATTTCCCAACTAAGAAATACAAAACTTTGTGGGATAAGAAGACCCTATCCCTGATACACTACAAGAAAAGTTCTGATAGACAACGTCTCAAAATCGTCCGCTAAGGGGTATTTTTCGTCGCCTATGGGCCTAACCCGACGATATGGGTTCTGTTGTGGAAACTGCGTCAGGCAAAGTCCTACGACGATTTTTTCGGTCCATCGCGCTTGGGCGCCCTTCCGCCACGGAAAATCGGACCGTTGCTGAAGTGTTTCCGGGAGCCCGTTGACTGCTGACGTCATGCAAACTGACACGTGGCAGACGCCGTTAACTGGCAGTTAACGGCGTTAACCGCTGAAACCCCGTGGTAGATGGTAGGCCCACACGAGGCCTGCCACGTGTTAAGCGGGCCGGCCCATTAAGTTTGCGGGCTGGGCCAGCTGACTTAGTTTGACCGGTCAACTATATAGCTGGGCTGGTCCATTAGTTACGTGGGCCGGGCCTAACCTCTAAGGTTGACTGGTCAAAACATTAATGGGCCGGCCCACTAAGCATGTGGGCCGGGCCGAATGCACTCATTTGACCGGTCAACAGGCAAAAGGGCCGGCCCACAAAACATGTGGGACCCACTTTCCTGTTATCGGGCCGGCCCATTTACCAAGTGGGGTCCACCTTAAAGCAAGTGGGCCGGCCCAAGAAGTTATTGGGCCGGCCCAATTAGCATGTGGGTCCCACTTTCCTGCTATCGGGCCGGTCCATTTAGTACGTGGGGTCCACATTAGAGCAAGTGGGCCGGCCCAACAAGCCAGTGGGCCGGGCCAAAAGCACAGGTGGGTCCCTCTTTCCTGTTAAAGGGCCGGCCCATTTAGTATGTGGGGTCCACCATATAGCAAGTGGGCCGGCCCAACAAGATAGTGGGCCGGGCCAAAAACACAAGTGGGTCCCACTTTCCTGTTAAAGGGCCGACCCATTTAGTATGTGGGGTCCACCATATAGCAAGTGGGCCGGCCCAACACGCTAGTGGACCGGGCCAAAAACACAGGTGGGTCCCACTTTCCTGTTAAAGGGCCGACCCATTTAGTATGTGGGGTCCACCATATAGTAAGTGGGCCGGCCCAACACGCTAGTGGGCCGGGCCAAAAACACAAGTGGGTTCCACTTTCCTCTTAAAGGGCCGGTCCATTTAGTATGTGGGGTCCACCATGTAGCAAGTGGGCCGGCCCAACAAGATAGTGGGCCGGGCCAAAAGCACAGGTGGGTCCCACTTTCCTGTTAAAGGGCCGGC
This sequence comes from Lolium perenne, assembly GCF_019359855.2. Lineage (NCBI taxonomy): Eukaryota > Viridiplantae > Streptophyta > Magnoliopsida > Poales > Poaceae > Lolium > Lolium perenne. The sequence continues at coordinate 317,661,188 of NC_067247.2, forward strand.
CCATTTAGTATGTAGGGTCCACCTTATAGCAAGTGGGCCGGCCCAACAAGATAGTGGGCCGGGCCAAAAACACAGGTGGGTCCCACTTTCCTCTTAAAGGGCCGGCCCATTTAGTATGTGGGATCCACCACAAAAGCAATTGGGCTGGCCCAACTAGTTAGTGGGCTAGCCCAGTAGTGGGTGGGGTCCACCTTAAAGCAAGTGGGCCGGCCCAATTAGAGTGTGGGGTCCTCCGTAAATCAAGTGGGCTGGCCCAATAAGTAAGTGGGCTGGCCCAATAAGTAAGTGGGCTAGCCCGTTTAGTTGTTGTTTATATGCCGGCATAATAGGCGCTTTAGGATTTTGCGGGCCGGCACATATGTGATTTCGGTAAATTGGGCCGTTTAAGGGATGGGAATTCGTGATTTAGATACTGAGAATATTTACGCAACAATGATTTCTGTCGGATAGCCTCACTTACCACAAGCAACAAAGAAAAAATGCGCGAAAGAACTATAAAAACTAACTAAATATTACATCAGTTGCACGGCTTTGAAAAAATATTACAGAACCCAGAGAAATTGAATGGTAATTAAACCTAGCAATACAATGAAGCGATCCGGCAATCTTTTAAGTTGTCCATGCAGCACCTATATCTGAAACAAAGACATTACAAGTTAAGACAGCAACAATGGAAAGGCAAAGACACTACAATATTGTTTGCCAAAGAATTTGGAACTCATCATTTTGTCGTTATAACAAGATCATTGTAATGCGCACAATAAGCAAACAAAGAGTGCATGCCGCATACCAACAGCCAATATAACAGAGCATGTTAGAATGAAATAGCAGACTTACTACTGTCGAGTCCCATGCAAACCAACATGTTCAGGGAGTACAAAATTGGCATGAACAACATAGTAGTAGGCTATAAATTTTGTAACAACGACTGAGCAAGATGAAGTTATGATGGCTACATCTACAGAGCAGGGAATGTAAACCAAAAATAGAAGTTACGATGGCAAAAGCTAAAGAGGAGGGAATGTGAACCAACATGTGCCAAGTGCAATTACTTCATTTTGGCCGTGAACTAAATAATACTCCTGAACCTATAGTGAAGGGGATGCAAATCAAGATATTTTGGGATATAAACTTGTAATGAGCAACACATAGAGGAAAGTTAATGCTGGAGCTTAGGATGGACCAGATACAGATATAGTGGGATCACCTGTGAACTTGTATAAGAGGGAATGCAAACCAATATGTTCAGCATTCCATATGTGAGGGTCATGCCAAGTCAGAGAAACAAGTCAATAATGCAGCTTTTGAAGAACAAGATGGCACGCAAAATTATTATCTAGTAATATGACAAGTTTATTTGTACTACAGGCTAGATAGCAGAGTGATAGCATCCCAAACTAAGTCCTTACTTTGTTAGCTTACAATGAAGTAGATACAAAACAATGGCATCACCTGTAGTACAGGGAATGCAAGCCAACATGTTCATGGAGTAAAAAATTGGCACAAACAACATAGTAGCAGGCCATATTTTTTGTAACAACGACTGAGCAAGATAAAGTTATGATGGCTAGATCTACAGAGCAGGCAATGTAAACCAAATATAGAAGTTACGATGCCAAAAGCTATAGAGCAGGGAATGCGAACCAACATGTGCAATTACTTAAAATTGGCCATGAGCTAAATAATAGCAGGATGTTACTATAATACCTATAATTTTTGTAACAACGACTGAGCAAGATAGAAGTTATGATGGCTACATCTACAGAGCAGGGAATGCAAACCAAAATGTTCAATCGCTTAAAGTTAGCAATGAACTAGAAAATAGCAAGGTGTTACGGTCATAGCTAGGAATGAACTAAAAGAGCTTCAGACAAACAAGCATCCGAACCCGAACGGGCGCTAAAACAAGGGACTTACATTAGGAGAAGCACTCTGTGGGAGTCACAGCAGATCTTCCTGGGGTTGATAGATCCGGTGATGAAGTACGCTACATGTGCTACTTGGGGTTGGAGAGACGGCCATTACACTTCAGGGTTACTCCTCTCATCTGCAAAAATGTAACGGCGCGTCGTTAGCAGAAACAGGTTCCCCCAAGATTAAACAAGAACTTGCAGGCAAGCAATAGAAAAGCGACAGTAGAAGAGTTTAGATCTTGCACGGCGCCGGTGAAGCAGATCCGGTCCATGCACAGCGGTGTCGGTGAGCAAGATCCGATGCGGTGGACGACGGATCCGGCGAAGCGGCTCCGGTGGGGTGGACGATACCTAAGCTGAAGCGACTGCGGTAGACTGCTGGATGAGCATATGGTTTCGAGGTTCGGCGGGGATGATCCGGTCCGGTTGATGACGGCGTCGATGAAGCAGCTCCGGCAGGCAGCCGGATGACGAGGATCGCGAGGCCTCGGGTAGGCCAGGGAAGTCCGGCGGGGATGTTCCAGTGCGGTGGTCGTGGAGGTGGGAGAGAGAGGGACTTGGGAAGTTCCGGTGGGTGTGGTCTCAGAGGAGAGACTGAGGGAAATAAAATTTTTTTCGGTTAGTTTCCGGGGCTAGGGAGGTGGTGATCGAAAAAAATGACGGGTAGACCCCCCACCAACCGACTTATACATGGACATTGTTGTCATCTTTACGAGGGTAGAATGGGAAGTTAGAAGCGTGTGAAATATTTGTATTTTTCGGGCGGGAAGTTTTGCCGCTGGAATGAGATTTCGAATTTGGCTACAGTCCAAGTAATACAAAAATATGAGACCGTACTAGTACGGCCAAATGTCACATCAAGTCATCATCACGTTGAAAATCGGTTACCACGATCATAATCATGATGTATCTTGAAAATCCATTTTGAAAAGCCCTTTATTTCAGGATTGGTTGGAGATTTTGCAGCTTGACTGAAAATTGATTTTGAATACGGCAATGGTGCAAGTAATACACTCGTGATTGTAATATATAAGGCCAGGGGTAGACCATGCTACTTTGTAGCCCTGTTCAGCAAAAAAAGGCCAGGGGTCACATCAAGCCATCATCATAAAATCATTTACACCAAAGTTCTTTCAAAGTTCAATCCAAAAACGCGTCTGAAATATTCCGGATTCATTTTGCGGGGGGGTTTTGCCTCTCGACTGAGATTTTGAACTTTGAACTTTGCTACCGTAGAAGCAATATTAGTACTAGAAAAATGGTAGACCGGCGTAGTGCCTCTGTTCAAGAATCCAAGCCCTACGGTCACATCAAGTCATAATCACAACCGAAATCAGTTCCCATGTACTATCTCCTAAAAAAACTTAAATTTGAAAATGCTTAGTTAATATTTTGGAATTTATTGGCGGGAGATTGTAGCGCTTGACAGAGATTTTCAATTTTGGATTTTCGAGGAGTTTCCTTGGCAAGGGATGCGGTGATCGAAAAAATGACGGGCAGACCCCCCACCAACCGACTTATACATGGACATTGATGTCATTTTACGAGGGTAGAATGGGAATTTGGAAGCGTCTGAAACATTTGTATTTAGTGGGCAGGAAGTTTTACAGCAGTATTGAGATATTGAATTTGGCTAAGGACCAAATATAATAACAATAAATTGTAAGACCGTACTAGTACTATGTTGAAGGCCGAGTTACACATCAAATCATCATCACCTTGAATATCGGTTACAATGATCACTATCTATCTTCAAAATCCTATTGAAAACGCGTCTGAAATATTTCAGGATTGGCGGGACATTTTGCCGACGAACTGAAATTTGATTTTGATTATGACTATGGTCCAAGTAATATAATACTAATATTATTTTTGGATGTGGACGGAGGGGAAAACCCCACCGTTTGTTATTTATTCCCGAAAATAGCCAAGTACACGAGAGAAATATACTACTCCAGGAGTAGTAATACTAAGGCTAGCCATAGTGCTAGTATCATGCGCATTGGTCTCACAAAAATGCTCATGTGGCAGCTAATTAAGTAGGAGAGAGGAGATTAGAGTAACATAGGTAGATACTGTATCATTGCGCAAACAACGAGAAAAGTTAATGATAAACAAATCTTGTACACAAATTGGCATTGAGATTCTAAAAAATAATAAATATAGCATGACTATGATACTACTACATGATACTATTCCTACAGTGGGTATGAAATTAGCATCATTAGAAAGTGATTTTTGTTTGACAAAGAATTACTTTAAATATATAAAGATTGTTTGTATGAAATTAGCATCATTAGAAAGTGCTTTTCAATACAAATCCAACGATATTAATTACATATAATATAATCAAGATTGTGTTGCTCAATTTTTATTGTCAAAGTTCGTCTTGGAATACGCGTGGGCCTTATTCCTTGGGACGGAGGTAGTACTTACCACTATGACTAGTCTAATATAAAAATGGTAGACCATGCGAAGTAGCTCTGCTCAGGCATTTATTCCCAGCGGTCATATCATGCCATTATCACAAACAAAATCAGTTACTCCCATGTCCTCCGAACTGCAATTAAAAAATGCCTCTGAAATATGTCGGACTTAATTGGCTAGTGGTTTTGCAGCTCAACTGATTTTGAGTTTGAGTGTGGCTACAGTCGAAGCTATATCTATATCTGTCCATCTATATCTATATTTGTCCACCTATCCACTATATATAGAAAAAATCTCAGTTTTTGAAATCAGATAAGCCATCACCATGATGCACAAGCAATTATTGACCGTTGGCACATTAGTTCTCCAACGCTTGATCCAACGGTCAAAGTTCCCTTTTTTAATAGAACGGTCAAAATTCATTTGATTCGCTCGGGAACTGCGCGCGCCAAAACGAGTCTAGGGTCACATCAAGTCATAATCAGAACCAAAGTCGGTTCCCATGTTCTCCAATTCAAAACGCGTACAAAATATTTCAGTGTGTGAAATAATTGTATTCGATAGGCAGGAGGTACTAAATGCTACAGTTTCAAGATTGTGAATTAGACGGTTGTTAAGCTATTGATTATATGCAGTCGAAATTTGGTACTGTAGCATACATAAGTATCTCTGTTCACAACTCGCCTCTACAGAAGCAGGAACAGCTGTTGAGTTGCAGCACAACACAAAGGAGAAGCCACTGTTCCGTTCATTGCACTCAATACAACAATGAATGAACTAGACCAGTTCACAAGCTTCTAGACCTGGGCTATATGTAGAAAGCTAGGAATCAATGGATCACAGAAAATCATCAGTGTCAAGCTTTAATGCACTAGCCAACGCGACCAAAAGTACGAACTGATGGAAAGGGCTAGGCAATCCACTTTATACATCTCAACATAGTCAACGCAACAAAAAGTCCAAACTGACAGAAAGGGCTAGACCGGGAGAAGAGAAGAGAAGGTTTGCGAAAGCGATGACTCGAACTTGAGACTATGGGCTCTGATACCATGTCAAAGGTTCATCCACAAGCCAACGGAACCACAAGTCAGAACTGATAGAAAGAGCTAGGTAATCCACTTATAATATTAACAATCAGCAGGGTTCCGGTTCAAAAAAAATCCACATCACAACAAGGAAACGACCACCAATATCATAGCAATTGCAGATAAATGCACCTACGAAATATGCTCAGACTAAGGAACCATTTTACAAGACCAAGATACTGACCTGCCACGCTGTCCCCGTGCATCTCCAATTATCTAGCAGATACTCTTCTTACTACTTACTAGCATTCCTAACCTGCTCCAGTAGGGCCTCCTTCTGTGCTGCTATCGTTCTAAAATTGTCGACTTCTAGTCTTAGCGCAGCTGATGCAGCTTGTTCTACTTGGAGTTGCTCCTCTAGAACTTGAGCATGCAAATACTTTGACTTGGACATGGACTTGCACTTCACCAGTCCAGCATTCCGTAAGAAAGTGTTTTTGGCAATGCCTTTCTTTTTTATTGCCATGGAAAATGCCTTCACACATTCTTCATCGGTTTTTCCAGACCGTTTTTACTGGGTTTTGCCATCTCTAATTTCATATCTTCCTACAAAAAATTCAGTTCGTACACATGTGTAAACATGATAGTTACTACATAGAAACTTGCTGATAGTAGATTTATCATGTGTATCACCTACTTTTATTCCTACAGTTTGGCATGTCTGATTCACATCACATGAATTTTAATAAACATCTATAATATCATATTGACATGTACTTTACTACTCCTACAAGTTGGGATGTGAGTCGTCACAAAATTTCAATCTTAGAGAAGACTTACAAGAACACTCTGTGCGACTTCTCCAATCACTTCAAGTTTGTTCTTCTGGCATGCTTCAAAAATCTCTGGCAGAGTCATCTCTTTGTTTGGTTCCCTTTTACTTGCATTATGTAACATCTGCATTTTAGTACTACCATTTATAAATCGAATAACGTGGTTGAAATGGAGGATCATAATATAAGCTGCACACTGGTGTATATACTCTGCATGATCTTTTACTAAAATATTTCTAAATAGCAGTATAAAACAACATGTCCTTACTTTTTGCCGAATGTGCACTATAAGGTTTCGAGATCCCGTACGGCTAGGTAAAAGTAGTTTACCGCGGTTTTTCTGATTCTGTTTAGCCAAATTCTGCAAAAAGGATACTAGTGAGACACTGCTATAAATAAGAATCCAAGATGTGATCTGGTCTCAGTCTTACAAATCATACCATATTCTTTGGATCAGACCAGTGCTTCACAAGATCTCCCCACTGTTTGTCAGTCATTTGCTTAAGAGGAGATCTAGTTGGAACACTCCCGATAATCTTTCCAAAGTGAAGTATTTCTTCTTTAGCCTCGCTGCGATATCGTTGCAGACGATGTGAGAATAGACTGTTGAGAACATGCTTTACTTCCTCTTGGTCCTCATCGAACTCGAACTTTAACTGTTCACAACAATATAAACCGTTGGTGCGATATACATAGAGCCAACAACAAGCTAGAAGGAACGGGACGTGCCAATGTGGTATACTAGTATGAGTAACATTACCAAGAGAAAGATGACTTATGTGTAACCTGTGCACTAATTTTTCAAAATGCGCAGAGGTGTCTACGTGCTCTTTCCATGTTGGGAAGATAGGAATTTCATTCCTGACGAAAATTCCTACATCCGATGCTAATTTACAAGATTCTTCAGGTCCAAAGTGGCCTTCTGCCACCTACGATAGATGAAAGGCGAAATCTTGATTCCTACCCAGCAAGCTTAGCTACGAACATTTTCCCTACTGTTGGGCCCCTCGTTTTTCTTGATCGTGGTGCAACTACAAAGTTAAGCATTACATCAAGCTATCATAAAGTATAACTTTATAACGGAGAATGAAACTATAAGCATTGGAAAATGTACCTTCTTCAGTGTGGGGCTCATCCTCAGGGGAGTTGTCTATGGCAGGACTAATATGGGTCAGTGGGAGATCATCAACAGTTTGTTGATGTGCTAGCAGTGTTTGGCCAGTTGTGGTTGTGTCAGTGGACCGGCATGCTGTGTCCTTGGGCAGTATTTCCTACCACAGCTACTGCTGATCCCAATTATGGCTGAGAAGTTGCCGTGGAAACTGGTTCTCGCTGCCAATTGTGGTTGAGAAGTTGCTTGTGGAATCGGTTCTGCTGCCAATTGTGGCTGAGAAGTTGTCTTGGAAACTGTTCTGCTGCCAATTGTGGCTGAGAAGTTGTTGTGGAAACCGGTTCTCGTTGTCGATTGTCGCTGGTTGAATGGATTGGTAACAATTGGCTGATTCAACCGCTTGGGGTGTTCACCACGTTTTTTATTTCAGTACTCTTAGCATTTGCGTTATTTTCTTCAGTTAGTGCCATGAATCGCTGAGACTGTCTAGTAGCAGAAGCAGATTTCTTTTTTGGTTGCAGCTGTTCTATCTCCGATTCAGGTACCTGTTGAAAGGTCTTCCTCTCATTGGTGGTTCCTGCGAAATTCTTACTTGAAGCTGCAGATTCCTAGCACACATAAACGATATTTCAGTCTATAGAAGTCCCATATATGATGATATGCAAATGGAATAGAATGAAGAACAGTAAAGGATGACGTGCATGCTGAAACATATATATGATGCGGTAAGGAGACCTAGAGGTGGCATGTGAACATGTTTGGTGGGATTCAGGATACAAGTATACAACACATGGAAGTTGCAACAGATATCTCCAAGTAAAAAAACAGAAATCACCTGGTGGGGTTGAGGAGAATGGTCAGGCAAGGCATCTTCCTGAGTCAGCTCTCCAAGAGGCTCAGCAGGATCAAATTGTGAATCATAACATTGTTCTTTATCTTTGGGGAGGGGAAAGGGTTCTTCTCCGATTTTGTTCAGGTTTGCACTAGAGGCAATAGCGTTACAGATGTTTGTACCCACACGGCTTGCAAATCTACTACATATCTTCCGTCTCCGTTTCTCTTTTAATTCATTCTGTAGTGCAATAATATCTAGCATGCATTAAAAAAATGCTAATGAGATGGCGGTGCAAGTAAACAAAAAAATACTTTTCGAAATCACCTGCATAAGGAAAGCGGCCATATCAACCTTCTTGGGAGTGTGCGCGTGTACGCTTTGGTTTCCTGCCGTGGACAATGGAGGCGCTTTGTGTACCCATCTCTCCAGTCCGGTGGACGGAAGGAGTCGGGGATTAAGATACGAGAACCCGGCGATGGTGAATGTCGCTGACAAGGCGGCGGTGGAAGTCGGCTACGGAGGAGCTCGTATGGTACAGTGGTCGTCGGTGGGGGTGGGGGGAGGTGGAAGCTACTCCGGCTTGCTAAAAAGCAAGGGAGACGGTGGAACGTCGTCGGTCACTACGGTGGCCGATGAGAAGGTAGTAGTGCTGGTGTGGGAATGGGACAGTGGGCCGGCGCCGGCGCCGGCGTGTGAGATGATCCGGTGGGTCATGCAAGGTGGAAGCATGAGAGAGAGATGCGGGGTTCGGCGCCGCCGGTGATAGGTCTGAATTGAGCGGTCCGGGGGGATGAGATCGGCACTGTACTTATTTCACATCGCTTTGAATTTTGGAAGCGGGGGGGGGGGGGATTTCGGCGGGAATTTTGGGGCAAAGTTGAAATTATTACTGGTTGGTGGAAAACTGTGGAACCCTAGCCTACGAAATCCCAGGTCTGAAGCTGAGGGCCCTTTTGTTGTGGCTTTTTTTGGCTTTTTGGCTTTGGCAAAAGCCAAAAAAAACACCTATTTAGAAGCCAAAAGAATAGGATCTTTGTTTATGGCTTCCAAAATCCAAAAGCCAAAAAGCCAAAAAAAGCCACAACAAAAGGGCCCTGAGTAGGTTCGGGGTCAAGGGGATATGCTTGTTGGTTCTTGGGTGCATATGATCTCTTTATTTCGAAATTCATCTTCTATACATTTTGAAATGTCAAGAAAGAATAAAACGAAAAATGCATGTGTACTTCTTCGCTTGCTATATACACATAAAATATTTCAATGGAAAATCGAATAGTAATTTGGGCTATGTAAAAAGGAGTTACTCCGTAAAAAAATTGTGCTAACCATAAGGCTTTTTATGAGACATGTTTTCTCTCTTTTTTTACATCGACCATGAAAAAAACTTGTTTTTTTACATCAACCATGAAAAATACTTTTTTTACATCGACCATGAAAAATACTAGGAATTTGCTAAAGTTATATTTTCCATCTTGTACAAAATCAAAAATATCTTTAAAACAAACAAATCTCTAATGTCTAGGTGTAACATCTCTACTAGTAGTAGTATATACTAGTAAATTGCACGTGCCTTGCACGTGAGAGCTCTTTTTTTTAGTGAAACAACTTCGATGCAATAAGAATTCGATCTTTTTTTAACAAAGGAGGGGGGCCCAAGGGCTTGGATACCATTAAGTGCAACAGAGGGGTACATATTACAGATTGCAGTCAACAGTCACTTGGGTTGAAAGCCAATGCAAGCCCGCCTACATGATAGCAGGATTTTGTGAAGCTTTTTAACTTAATTGGTCAAACATGCGAAGCATGTGCCATTTACTTGTACAACTTTATCGGAAAATAATTACTTGTACAAGCTAGTTCCCCTAAGTACTACCAGCACATAAGTAAACAAAGGAACCAGGGACATCATCAACTGAAACAACAATCTATTCATATAGCGGCTCTTGCATCACCCTTTGAAAATCATCTACCTGCAAAGATGACTGTAGAGTTTCTGCTCGTGCTTTCACCTGTTCCAAGATCGTCCAGTTGATCTCATGGACATCTGCATCAGCCAAAGCGGTAACCAAGTTGCCAGCCACTAGCTTCTGCAGCAACAGCATGTAGGCCATCTTGAATTGTAGAATTCCATCCTCGGTTCATTTCTTTGTTCCGCCAAGTGGCCACATCCAAGTCCTTTTGAAGACGCCTAATCTTAGCTTCCCCAGTGCCACATCCTTCTGTTTTGTTCCTACAAACGTTTGCATCACTGGAACTCTGGACATCTGTGCTACAATGCTGCTTGGCAGGGACATGAGCAGTCACATGCTTCTGCGATTTGCCATGCATTAAATCAATCAGCAGATTAAAAGGAAATATGTTGGTTGATTCATGTCACCACTTTGAGCAACCCATGAGTTTCTAAACCTTAAATGGAGTCTAAAACATTGCAATAAAAGGGTGGGTGCATCATTTGGATGCAGAGGCCAGGGCGACCCTATTTTGAAGAAAAAATTAGGAAATCTGAAATCTATATCTATATCTCTACCATCTATACCACTCCACTCCTGTTGACAGTTTGATCTCTTTCAGTACATTAGATTATGTCATATTTAAAACACTATTATAAAATTACCTCATTAATGTTGAGCTCAGGAGGATCCAGATGTGCTGATCCTAGGTGGCCCCTCAAATGATTGCTTGCTAGAACAATAGGACCAAATCCCGCCTCCTTTCTACCAATGTCTGCATCACTGGCGCGCTCACTGTCTTTGTTAGGAACATGAGCAGTGGCTAGCTGCTGCAAATCAAAGTTCATCAAATCAATCAGCAAACAACACATATGAAATTTGAGCAGTGCGGCTAAATACCTTCTTCAGCAGCAGCCCCACGGGATCGTCCTTTTGGCGGCACATCACACGGGTGAAAAATCTCGGCAATGACTTGGGGTGCGGTGATTTTGTCCCATTCCACAGTATGCCGATCGAGGCTGCAATTATCTTATTCTGCAAGATATTTTGCCTCCGAGATTCTTCGTAGGCATTCTCGAGTGGAATATCTAGCAGGCATTACAAAAAAAAACAGATGCTAATAACAAGCAGTGGAAGCAAGCAATAAACTAGTCTCGGAAATCAAATACATAACAAAAGCTGCCGGACAAAGTGTTCAACCTTGGTCGACTGGGGAGGTGGCACGTTGGCCGTTCGGTTTGGTTCGGTGGATCATGGTGGCGCTTTGTGTACCGATCTCACCGGCCGGTACGATGAACCAGTGAGTCGGGGAAGCAGATCCGACGAAGCGGACGGAGTGTGGTTGACGGCGTCGCTGAGCTGGCTCCAGCGCGGTGGATGTCGGCTACGGATGGAGGACTGAAAGGGAGCGAGACGGACTAGGAGCGAGGTAGGGAGAGAGGCCCTTGCTTGTCCGTGGGTGTGGCTGGATATAGGGGAAATGAAAGCCCTAGAAGATAGCATCCTGCTAATATCCTAGTACAAAACAATTGAACTAGAAAATCCCGCCAATATATGGTGCTGAATTGCGGGCGGCTCATAGCTTGTGCACAAATAAAATGGGAAAATCCAAAAAATGTAGTTCAACAAAAAAAAATCTAGTAGGCAAAGTCGCTAGCTCGCCATGAGACGATGCACTCCGCCAAAAAAATGTGACAAGCTAGTTTGCTATGGATCTTGCATTAACCCTGCTCGATAAAATGGTGGGCACAAAAGACAAGCTAAATCAAAAATAATGGTGGTAGAAAGATGTAAACTCTTCAATGTAAACTCTACTAAACAGGGCCAACTCCAAAACATGCCTCATATTATTTGTACTTCCTCCGGTCCATATTAACTGCCACTAAAATGGATGTATCTACAAATACATCCATTTGGGTGGCATGTATATGGATAGGAGTAGTAGATCAAGGAGTTGCGAGACAGTGGAGGAAATGAGGTGGGGAGGAGGAGGGTGACGACCAGACCCCCACCTCCACGGCACCGCATAAATAGAAGCTAAAATATGTGAAACAGTGGAGGAAATGAGGTGGGGAGGAGGAGGGCGACGACCAGACCCGATAACAGTACTCCCCCCGGTCGAACTGCTCCTCATGTCGCGCAAGGTGAAAAAAGGGGTATTTTATTCATTGACTTGATGGAGAAAAAAAATCTTCTTTTTAGCCCCAGCGTCACCGCAGATCAGGTGACATGCACCTATTGCATGTCACCGTGTGACATGCGGTTTAAATTCAAATTTAAACATTGCGAACAAATCTGGAAAAAATCATGCATGTTCACAGCACATATTAAAATAACCCCTAAAAATTTCAGATCAAAATTTGAAACATACATCGAGAAAAAAAAGAGAAATCTGTCATGAATAGTTCCCGAATTCAAATCTGAGTTTCTATGTAGACTATTCACATGTGAGTTTCTCTTTTTTGTTTCTCGATGTATATTTCGAATTTTGATCTGAAATTTTTAGGGGTTATCTTAATATGTGCTGTGAACGTGCATGATTTATTTCAGATTTTTTCGCAATGTTTCAATTTGGATTTAGGCCGCATGTCACACGGGGTGCATGTCACCTCGCTACCGCTCGAGAAATGGAGGCCCTCTCCGCTGGGCTCCAATAAAAGCTTCACTGCTCGTGTCAGACTGTTGAAGACAGTGGCAAGTGCATGTCAGGGGGACAGAGAATAAATTGCGTCCACGCGTCGGCGCGTGCTGTCTACCCCAAACCCTAAACTCTGTCTTATGAAGTCAAGCATGCATGAAGAGAAGTGGTTTTTGGTTTCAAACATGGAAATTTCAAAAACCCTCCCAAGAGCTACATTTTGGAGTGACTAATTATTCATATTCATGATTTAAACTTGTTTAAATGGGCATAAAATTCAAAATAAATCAAAATAAATCGAAATAAATGAAAAACCAAGGCACATAGTCTTCTTATGTCATATAGTAAGCATTCAATTAAGTTGATAAACAAGGTCTAGACAAGGTCTAGACATATTCAAACCAGAAAAATCATGTATCTCCCGGTAACCCTGAACTCTGTCATATGAAGTCAAGCATGAAGAGATGTGGTTTTTGGTTTCAAACATGGAAATTTCGAAAACCCTCCCAAGAGCTTCATTTTGGAGTGACTAAGAAGCATACATGCTTACTTTTTCATATTCATGTTTTAAACTTGTTTAAATCTTGGTCAACCCTAGGATTTGACCAAGATTCAAATGGGCATAAAAATTCAAAAAAAAAACAATGAAAAACCAAGGTCTTCTTATGTCATATAGTAAGCATTTAATTAAGTTGATAAACAAGGTCTAGACATATTAAACCTGAAAATTCATGTATCTACCCCCTAACCCTAAACTCTGTCTTATGAAGTCAAGCATGAATGGTGAAGATAAGTGGTTTTTGGTTTCAAACATGAAAATTTCAAAAACCCTCCCAAGAGCTTCATTTTGGAGTGACTAAGAAGGATACATGCTTACTTTGTCATATTCATGTTTTAAACTTGTTTAAGTCATGGTCAAACCTAGGATTTGACCAAGATTCAAATGGGCATAAAAATTCAAAAAAAAATCAAAAACCAAAGCACATAGTCTGTGTATGTCATATAGTAAGCATTCAAGTTGATAAACAAGGTCTAGACATACTCAAACCAGAAAAATCATGGAAATTTCAAAACCTCCTGCGAGCTTCATTTTGGAGTGACTAAGAAGGATCGATGCATGTTACTTTTCATATTCATGTTTTAAACTTGTTTAAATCTTGGTCAAACCTAGGATTTGACCAAGATTCAACAAATGGGATAAAATTCAAAAAAAGCAATAAAATGAAAAACCAATGCACATAGTCTTCTTATGTCATATAATAAGCATACAATTAAGTTGATAAACAAGGTCAAGACATATTCAAACCAGAAAAATCATGTATGTGGCTACCCCTAACCCTAAACTCTGTCTTATGAAGTCAAGCATGAAGAGATGTGGTTTTTGGTTTCAAACATGGAAATTTCAAAAACCCTCCCAAGAGCTTCATTTTGGAGTGACTAAGAAGCATACATGCTTACCTTTTCATATTCATGTTTAAAACTTGTTCAAATCTTGGTCAAACCTAGGATTTGACCAAGATTCAAATGGGCATAAAAATTCAAAAAAAAATGAAAAACCAAGGTCATCTTATATATATCATATAATAAGCATTCAATTAAATGGATAAACAAGGTCTAGACATATTAAACCTGAAAAATCATGTATCTACCTCTAACCCTAAACTCCGTCTTATGAAGTCAAGCATGCATGGTGAAGATAAGTGGTTTTTGGTTTCAAACATGGAAATTTCAAAAACCCTACTAATTAAGAGCTTCATTTTGGAGTGACTAAGAAGGATACATGCTTACTTTTTCATATTCATGTTTTAAACTTGTTTAAGTCATGGTCAAACCTAGGATTTGACCAAGATTTAAATGGGCATAAAAATTCAACAACAAAATCATAAACCAAAGCACATAGTCTTTGTATGTCATATAGTAAGCATTCAAGTTGATAAACAAGGTCTAGACATATTCAAACAAGAAAAATAATGGAAATTTCAAAAACCTCCCACGAGCTTCATTTTGGAGTGACTAAGAAGGATCGATACAGGCTTACTTTTTCATATTCATGTTTTAAACTTGTTTAAATCCTTGTCAAACCTAGGATTTGACCAAGATTCAACAAATGGGGATAAAAATTCAAAAAGTAATCGATAAAATGAAAAACCAGTGCACATATTATTCTTATGTCATATAGTAAGCATTCAATGAAGTTGATAAACAAGGTCTATACATTATCAAACCAAAAAAATCATGTATCTAGCTACCCCTAACCCTAAACTCTGTCTTATGAAGTCAAGCATGCATGAAGAGAAGTGGTTTTTGGTTTCAAACATGCAAATTTCAAAAACCCTCCCAAGAGTTACATTTTGGAGTGACTAATTAAGAAGGATAGATGCTTAATTTTTATATTCATGATTTAAATTTGTTAAAACCATGGTCAAACCTAGGATTTGACCAAGATTCAAATGGGCATAAGAATTTAAAAAAAAAGAAAAAATGAAAAAGCAATGCACGCATAGTCTTCTTATGTCATATAGTAAGCATTCTCAATTAAGTTGATTTTAGAGTGACTAAGAAGGATGCAGGCTTCCCTTTTCATTTTCATGTTTTAAACTTGTTTAAATCTTGGTCAAACCTAGGATTTGACCAAAAGATTCAAATGGGCATAAAATTTCAGGAAAAAATCAAAAGAATGAAAAAACAAAGGACATAGCATTCTTATGTCATATATATAGTAAGCATTCAAGTTGATAAACAAGGTCTAGACATATTCAGACTAGAAAATCATGTATATATCTACCCCTAATCCTAAACTCTGTCTTATGAAGTCAAGCATGCATGAAGAGAAGTGGTTTTGGGTTTCAAACATGCAAATTTCAAGAACCCTCCCAAGATTTACATTTTGGAGTGACTAATAAGAAGGATAGATGCTTAATTTTTATATTTGTGATTTAAATTTGTTTAAACCATGGTCAAACCTAGGATTTGGCCAAGATTCAAATGGGCATAAGAATTTAAAAAAAAACAAAAAATGAAAAACCAAGGCACACATAGTCTTCTTATGTCATATAGTAAGCATTCTCAATTAAGTTAATTTTAGAGTGACTAAGAAGGATGCAGGCTTCCCTTTTCATTTTCATGTTTTAAACTTGTTTAAATCTTGGTCAAACCTAGGATTTGACCAAAAGATTCAAATGGGCATAAAATTTCAGGAAAAAATCAAAAGAATGAAAAAACAAAGGACATAGCATTCTTATGTCATATATATAGTAAGCATTCAAGTTGATAAGCTAGGTCTAGACATATTCAAACTAGAAAATCATGTATATATCTACCCCTAACCCTAAACTCTGTCTTATGAAGTCAAGCATGCATGAAGAGAAGTGGTTTTTGGTTTCAAACATGCAAATTTCAAGAACCCCCCCAAGATTTACATTTTGGAGTGACTAAGAAGGATAGATGCTTCATTTTTATATTCGTGATTTAAATTTGTTTAAACCATGGTCAAACCTAGGATTTGGCCAAGATTCAAATGGGCATAAGAATTAAAAAAAAATCAAAAAATGAAAAACCAAGGCACATATAGTCTTCTTATGTCATATAGTAAGCATTCTCAATTAAGTTGATTTTAGAGTGACTAAGAAGGATGCAGGCTTCCCTTTTCATTTTCATGTTTTGAATTTGTTTAAATCTTGGTCAAACCTAGGATTTGACCAAAAGATTCAAATGGGCATAAAATTTCAGGAAAAAATCAAAAGAATGAAAAAACAAAGGACATAGCATTCTTATGTCATATATATAGTAAGCATTCAAGTTGATAAACAAGGTCTAGACATATTCAAACTAGAAAATCATGTATATATCTACCCCTAACCCTAAACTCTGTCTTATGAAGTCAAGCATGCATGAAGAGAAGTGGTTTTTGGTTTCAAACATGCAAATTTCAAGAACCCTCCCAATATTTACATTTTGGAGTGACTAATAAGAAGGATAGATGCTTAATTTTTATATTCGTGATTTAAATTTGTTTAAACCATGGTCAAACCTAGGATTTGGCTAAGATTCAAATGGGCATAAGAATTTAAAAAAATCAAAAAATGAAAAACCAAGGCACACATAGTCTTCTTATGTCATATAGTAAGCATTCTCAACTAAGTTAATTTTAGAGTGACTAAGAAGGATGGAGGCTTCCCTTTTAATTTTCATGTTTTAAACTTGTTTAAATCTTGGTCAAACCTAGGATTTGACCAAAAGATTCAAATGGG
Source organism: Lolium perenne (assembly GCF_019359855.2). Taxonomy (NCBI): domain Eukaryota; kingdom Viridiplantae; phylum Streptophyta; class Magnoliopsida; order Poales; family Poaceae; genus Lolium; species Lolium perenne. The sequence continues at coordinate 317,678,166 of NC_067247.2, forward strand.
CATAAAATTTTAGGAAAAAATCAAAAGAATGAAAAAACAAAGGACATAGCATTCTTATGTCATATATATAGTAAGCATTCAAGTTGATAAACAAGTTCTAGACATATTCAAACAAGAAAAATAATGGAAATTTCAAAAACCTCCCACGAGCTTCATTTTGGAGTGACTAAGAAGGATCGATACAGGCTTACTTTTTCATATTCATGTTTTAAACTTGTTTAAATCTTGGTCAAACCTAGGATTTGACCAAGATTCAACAAATGGGGATAAAAATTCAAAAAGTAATCGATAAAATGAAAAACCAGTGCACATATTATTCTTATGTCATATAGTAAGCATTCAATGAAGTTGATAAACAAGGTCTATACATTATCAAACCAAAAAAATCATGTATCTAGCTACCCCTAACCCTAAACTCTGTCTTATGAAGTCAAGCATGCATGAAGAGAAGTGGTTTTTGGTTTCAAACATGCAAATTTCAAAAACCCTCCCAAGAGTTACATTTTGGAGTGACTAATTAAGAAGGATAGATGCTTAATTTTTATATTCATGATTTAAATTTGTTAAAACCATGGTCAAACCTAGGATTTGACCAAGATTCAAATGGGCATAAGAATTTAAAAAAAATGAAAAAATGAAAAAGCAATGCACGCATAGTCTTCTTATGTCATATAGTAAGCATTCTCAATTAAGTTGATTTTAGAGTGACTAAGAAGGATGCAGCCTTCCCTTTTCATTTTCATGTTTTAAACTTGTTTAAATCTTGGTCAAACCTAGGATTTGACCAAAAGATTCAAATGGGCATAAAATTTCAGGAAAAAATCAAAAGAATGAGAAAACAAAGGACATAGCATTCTTATGTCATATATATAGTAAGCATTCAAGTTGATAAACAAGGTCTAGACATATTCAGACTAGAAAATCATGTATATATCTACCCCTAACCCTAAACTCTGTCTTATGAAGTCAAGCATGCATGAAGAGAAGTGGTTTTGGGTTTCAAACATGCAAATTTCAAGAACCCTCCCAAGATTTACATTTTGGAGTGACTAATAAGAAGGATAGATGCTTAATTTTTATATTCGTGATTTAAATTTGTTTAAACCATGGTCAAACCTAGGATTTGGCCAAGATTCAAATGGGCATAAGAATTTAAAAAAAACAAAAAATGAAAAACCAAGGCACACATAGTCTTCTTATGTCATATAGTAAGCATTCTCAATTAAGTTAATTTTAGAGTGACTAAGAAGGATGCAGGCTTCCCTTTTCATTTTCATGTTTTAAACTTGTTTAAATCTTGGTCAAACCCGGGATTTGACCAAACGATTCAAATGGGCATAAAATTTCAGGAAAAAATCAAAAGAATGAAAAAACAAAGGACATACCATTCTTATGTCATATATATAGTAAGCATTCAAGTTGATAAACAAGGTCTAAACATATTCAAACTAGAAAATCATGTATATATCTACCCCTAACCCTAAACTCTGTCTTATGAATTCAAGCATGCATGAAGAGAAGTGGTTTTGGGTTTCAAACATGCAAATTTCAAGAACCTCCCAAGATTTACATTTTGGAGTGACTAAGAAGGATAGATGCTTAATTTTTATATTCGTGATTTAAATTTGTTTAAACCAAGGTCAAACCTAGGATTTGGCCAAGATTCAAATGGGCATAAGAATTAAAAAAAATCAAAAAATGAAAAACCAAGGCACATATAGTCTTCTTATGTCATATGGTAAGTATTCTCAATTAAGTTGATTTTAGAGTGACTAAGAAGGTTGCAGGCTTCCCTTTTCATTTTCATGTTTTAAACTTGTTTAAATCTTGGTCAAACCTAGGATTTGACCAAAAGATTCAAATGGGCATAAAATTTCAGGAAAAAATCAAAAGAATGAAAAAACAAAGGACATAGCATTCTTATGTCATATATATAGTAAGAATTCAAGTTGATAAACAAGGTCTAGACATATTCAAACTAGAAAATCATGTATATATCTACCCCTAACCCTAAACTCTGTCTTATGAAGTCAAGCATGCATGAAGAGAAGTGGTTTTGGGTTTCAAACATGCAAATTTCAAGAACCCTCCCAAGATTTACATTTTGGAGTGACTAATAAGAAGGATAGATGCTTAATTTTTATATTCGTGATTTAAATTTGTTTAAACCATGGTCAAACCTAGGATTTGGCCAAGATTCAAATGGGCATAAGAATTTCAAAAAAAACAAAAAATGAAAAACCAAGGCACACATAGTCTTCTTATGTCATATAGTAAGCATTCTCAATTAAGTTAATTTTAGAGTGACTAAGAAGGATGCATGCTTCCCTTTTCATTTTCATGTTTTAAACTTGTTTAAATCTTGGTCAAACCTAGGGTTTGACCAAAAGATTCAAATGGGCATAAAATTTCAGGAAAAAATCAAAAGAATGAAAAAACAAAGGATATAGCATTCTTATGTCATATATATAGTAAGCATTCAAGTTGATAAACAAGGTCTAGACATATTCAGACTAGAAAATCATGTATATATCTGCCCCTAACCCTAAACTCTGTCTTATGAAGTCAAGCATGCACGAAGAGAAGTGGTTTTGGGTTTCAAACATGCAAATTTCAAGAACCCTCCCAAGATTTACATTTTGGAGTGACTAATAAGAAGGATAGATGCTTAATTTTTATATTCGTGATTTAAATTTGTTTAAACCATGATCAAACCTAGGATTTGGCCAAGATTCAAATGGGCATAAGAATTAAAAAAAATCAAAAAATGAAAAACCAAGGCACACATAGTCTTGTTATGTCATATAGTAAGCATTCTCAATTAATTAATTTTAGAGTGACTAAGAAGGATGCAGGCTTCCCTTTTTATTTTCATGTTTTAAACTTGTTTAAATCTTGGTCAAACCTAGGATTTGACCAAAAGATTCAAATGGGCATAAAATTTCAGGAAAAAATCAAAAGAATGAAAAAACAAAGGACATAGCATTCTTATGTCATATATATAGTAAGCATTCAAGTTGATAAACAAGGTCTAGACATATTCAGACTAGAAAATCATGTATATATCTACCCCTAACCCTAAACTCTGTCTTATGAAGTCAAGCATGCATGAAGAGAAGTGGTTTTTGGTTTCAAACATGGAAATTTCAAAAACCCTCCCAAGAGTTACATTTTGGAGTGACTTAAGAAGGATAGATGCTTAATTTTCATATTCATGTTTTAAACTTGTTTAAATCATTATCAAACCTAGGATTTGACCAAGATTCAAATGGGCATAAAAATTCATAAAAAAACAAAAGAATGAAAAACCAAAGCACATAGCATTCTTATGTCGATCATATAGTAAAGCATTAAAGTTGATAAACAAAATGTCTAGACATATTCAAACCAGGAAAAATCATGTATGTACGTATCTACCCCTAACCCTAAACTTTGTCTTATGAAGTCAATCATGAAGAGAAGTGGTTTTGGGTTTCAAATGAAACATGGAAATTTCAAAAACCTCTTAAAAAATTAATTTTAGAGTGACTAAGAAGGATGCAGGCTTCCCTTTTCATTTTCATGTCTTAAACTTGTTTAAATCTTGGTTAAACCTAGGATTTGACCAAGATTCAAATGGGCATAAAAATTCAAAAAAAAATAAATGAAAAACCAAGGTCTTCTTATGTCATATAGTAAGCATTCAATTAAGTTGATAAACAAGGTCTAGACATATCCAAACAAGAAAAATCATGTATCTCCCCCTAACCCTAAACTCTGTTTCACGAAGTCAAGCATGAAGATATGTGGTTTTTGTTTTCGAACATGGAAATTTCAAAAACCCTCCCAAGAGCTTCATTTTGGAGTGACGGAAGAAGCATACATGCTTACATTTTCATATTCATGTTTTAAACTTATTCAAATCTTGGTGAAACCTAGGATTTGACCAAGATTCAAATGGGTATACAAATTTTAGAAAAAAATTATAAAAATGAAAAAACAAGGCACATAGTCTTCTTATGTCATATAGTAAGCATTCAATTAAGTTGATAAACAAGGTTTAGACATATTCAAACCAGGAAAATCATGTATCTACCCCATACCCCTAGGTAAACTTTGTCTTATGAAGTCAAGCATGCATGAAGAGAAGTCGTTTTTGGTTTCAAACATGGAAATTTCAAAAACCTCCCAAAAGCTTCATTTTGGAGTGACTAAGAAGGATCCATAGGAAACTATGTACTAATTCAATATAATAATCACCCGAGTTATTAGAGCAACAAGTCTGTCACTTACGTGTGGTTCCCATGCGTGAGGTCCCACACTTCAGTGAGCACAAGTCACGTACGCTAGGTAGGCAAACTCCCAGCCATCTTCTTTGTCAAGAGAGAGGCATCAAGACTCTCTCTCTCTCTCTCTCTCTCTCTCTCTCTCTCCATCTCTCCAATTATCCACCTCCGTTGGCTGCCGGTTTTGGCAGGGCATTTCTAGCTCAGCTCGGAGGCCATGGTGTGCAGGCTCTGTAGCCATGCCGATTTGGTCGCGCCAAGTTGTTCGTGCCCGGCTCCGACGAGGATCAATTCGGACGGTGGCTGTTAAGGACCCGATCGCATTTCTTGCCTTCAGCCTGGGGTCTACGATTTAAATCTTAGGGATTTAGACGTAATTTCCTGTTTATTTTGTGTCCTGCTGTAAACTGTGCTCTGATGCGTATTGGAAAATCTGGGTCCTTCAGGATCGTTCGGTTGTCCCTCTAAAAAAATCTCTCTCTCATTCTCGGCCTCGCTCGCTCGCACCCCCTGCGCACTGACAACCCTGCACAACAGTCAATATCACCCGAAAAAATCTAGACACCATAAATAAGTGGGGCCCCGTGACTGCTCTCCTTTCATCTCCTCCCGTGTGATCCCTCTTCCTCCGACTCCCGACCTTGCGGAAAAGAAAAATGAAATGAAAGAGTTTCACTGGACGGGCAAACACATGTGCTGCCTAGTAATAATAATAATAACGTAAAAAATCGACCTACGAATCTATTATTAAATAAGCTAAACTAGGGTTTTGCCCAGTAATACGGATCAATTTCTGAAAATCCAACTACGGGGTTCGATTTGGCCTGCTAATATAAAATTATATAATCCGAACTAGTATTCCTCTAAAAAATCATTTTGGTATGCATCGTTTGGTACTTTTGATAGCAAGAGTGCTTACTCCCTCCGTTAGCAAAAGTCTTCATTTTCATGTTTATGAAGTCAAGCATGAAGAGAAGTGGTTTTGGGTTTCAAACATGGAACTTTCAAAAACCTCCCAAAACTTCATTTTAGAGTGACTAAGAAGGATACAAGCTTCCCTTTTCATTTTCATGTTTTAAACTGGATTAAATTATCTTGGTCAAATATAGGATTTGACAAGATTCAAATGGGCATAAAATTTCAGGAAAAAATCAAAAGAATGAAAAAACAAAGGACATAGCATTCTTATGTCATATATATAGTAAGCATTCAAGTTGATAAACAAGGTCTAGACATATTCAAACTAGAAAATCATGTATATATCTACCCCTAACCCTAAACTCTGTCTTATGAAGTCAAGCATGCATGAAGAGAAGTGGTTTTTGGTTTCAAACATGCAAATTTCAAGAACCCTCCCAAGATTTACATTTTGGAGTGACTAATAAGAAGGATAGATGCTTAATTTTTATATTCGTGATTTAAATTTGTTTAAACCATGGTCAAACCTAGGAGTTGGCCAAGATTCAAATGGGCATAAGAATTTAAAAAAATCAAAAAAATGAAAAACCAAGGCACACATAGTCTTCTTATGTCATATAGCAAGCATTCTCAATTAAGTTAATTTTAGAGTGACTAAGAAGGATGCAGGCTTCCCTTTTCATTTTCATGTTTTAAACTTGTTTAAATCTTGGTCAAACCTAGGATTTGACCAAAAGATTCAAATGGGCATAAAATTTCAGGAAAAAATCAAAAGAATGAAAAAACAAAGGACATAGCATTCTTATGTCATATATATAGTAAGCATTCAAGTTGATAAACAAGGTCTAGACATATTTAGACTAGAAAATCATGTATATATCTACCCCTAACCCTAAACTCTGTCTTATGAAGTCAAGCATGCATGAAGAGAAGTGGTTTTGGGTTTCAAACATGCAAATTTCAAGAACCCTCCCAAGATTTACATTTTGGAGTGACTAATAAGAAGGATAGATGCTTAATTTTTATATTCATGATTTAAATTTGTTTAAACCATGGTCAAACCTAGGATTTGGCCAAGATTCAAATGGGCATAAGAATTAAAAAAATCAAAAAATGAAAAACCAAGGCACATATAGTCTTCTTATGTCATATAGTAAGCATTCTCAATTACGTTGATTTTAGAGTGACTAAGAAGGATGCAGGCTTCCCTTTTCATTTTCATGTTTTAAACTTGTTTAAATCTTGGTCAAACCTAGGATTTGACCAAAAGATTCAAATGGGCATAAAATTTCAGGAAAAAATCAAAAGAATGAAAAAACAAAGGACATAGCATTCTTATGTCATATATATAGTAAGCATTCAAGTTGATAAACATGGTCTAGACATATTCAGACTAGAAAATCATGTATATATCTACCCCAAACCCTAAACTCTGTCTTATGAAGTCAAGCATGCATGAAGAGAAGTGGTTTTGGGTTTCAAACATGCAAATTTCAAGAACCCTCCCAAGATTTACATTTTGGAGTGACTAATAAGAAGGATAGATGCTTAATTTTTATATTCGTGATTTAAATTTGTTTAAACCATGGTCAAACCTAGGATTTGGCCAAGATTCAAATGGGCATAAGAATTTAAAAAAATACAAAAAATGGAAAACCAAGGCACACATAGTCTTCTTATGTCATATAGTAAGCATTCTCAATTAAGTTAATTTTAGAGTGACTAAGAAGGATGCAGGCTTCCCTTTTCATTTTCATGTTTTAAACTTGTTTAAATCTTGGTCAAACCTAGGGTTTGACCAAAAGATTCAAATGGGCATAAAATTTGAGGAAAAAATCAAAAGAATGAAAAAACAAAGGACATAGCATTCTTATGTCATATATATAGTAAGCATTCAAGTTGATAAACAAGGTCTAGACATATTCAGACTAGAAAATCATGTATATATCTACCCCTAACCCTAAACTCTGTCTTATGAAGTCAAGCATGCATGAAGAGAAGTGGTTTTGGGTTTCAAACATGCAAATTTCAAGAACCCTCCCAAGATTTACATTTTGGAGTGACTAATAAGAAGGATAGATGCTTAATTTTTATATTCGTGATTTAAATTTGTTTAAACCATGGTCAAACCTAGGATTTGGCCAAGATTCAAATGGGCATAAGAATCAAAAAAAATCAAAAAATGAAAAACCAAGGCACATATAGTCTTCTTATGTCATATAGTAAGCATTCTCAATTACGTTGATTTTAGAGTGACTAAGAAGGATGCAGGCTTCCCTTTTCATTTTCATGTTTTAAACTTGTTTAAATCTTGGTCAAACCTAGGATTTGACCAAAAGATTCAAATGGGCATAAAATTTCAGGAAAAAATCAAAAGAATGAAAAAACAAAGGACATAGCATTCTTATGTCATATATATAGTAAGCATTCAAGTTGATAAACAAGGTCTAGACATATTCAAACTAGAAAATCATGTATATATCTACCCCTAACCCTAAGCTCTGTCTTATGAAGTCAAGCATGCATGAAGAGAAGTGGTTTTTGGTTTCAAACATGCAAATTTCAAGAACCCTCCCAAGATTTACATTTTGGAGTGACTAATAAGAAGGATAGATGCTTAATTTTTATATTCGTGATTTAAATTTGTTTAAACCATGGTCAAACCTAGGATTTGGCCAAGATTCAAATGGGCATAAGAATTTAAAAAAATCAAAAAATGAAAAACCAAGGCACACATAGTCTTCTTATGTCATATAGTAAGCATTCTCAATTAAGTTAATTTTAGAGTGACTAAGAAGGATGCAGGCTTCCCTTTTCATTTTCATGTTTTAAACTTGTTTAAATCTTGGTCAAACCTAGGATTTGACCAAAAGATTCAAATGGGCATAAAATTTCAGGAAAAAGTCAAAAGAATGAAAAAACAAAGGACATAGCATTCTTATGTCATATATATAGTAAGCATTCAAGTTGATAAACAAGGTCTAGACATATTCAGACTAGAAAATCATGTATATATCTACCCCTAACCCTAAACTCTGTCTTATGAAGTCAAGCATGCATGAAGAGAAGTGGTTTTTGGTTTCAAACATGGAAATTTCAAAAACCCTCCCAAGAGTTACATTTTGGAGTGACTTAAGAAGGATAGATGCTTAATTTTCATATTCATGTTTTAATCTTGTTTAAATCATTGTCAAACCTAGGATTTGACCAAGATTCAAATGGGCATAAAAATTCAAAAAAAAAAAGAATAACCAAGGTCTTCTTATGTCATATAGTAAGCATTCAATTAAGTTGATAAACAAGGTCTAGACATATCCAAACAAGAAAAATCATGTATCTTCCCCCTAACCCTAAACTCTGTTTCACGAAGTCAAGCATGAAGATATGTGGTTTTTGGTTTCGAACATGGAAATTTCAAAAACCCTCCCAAGAGCTTCATTTTGGAGTGACTAAGAAGCATACATGCTTACATTTTCATATTCATGTTTTAAACTTATTCAAATCTTGGTGAAACCTAGGATTTGACCAAGATTCAAATGGGTATACAAATTTTAGAAAAAAATTATAAAAATGAAAAAACAAGGCACATAGTCTTCTTATGTCATATAGTAAGCATTCAATTAAGTTGATAAACAAGGTTTAGACATATTCAAACCAGGAAAATCATGTATCTACCCCATACCCCTAGGTAAACTTTGTCTTATGAAGTCAAGCATGCATGAAGAGAAGTCGTTTTTGGTTTCAAACATGGAAATTTCAAAAACCTCCCAAAAGCTTCATTTTGGAGTGACTAAGAAGGATCCATAGGAAACTATGTACTAATTCAATATAATAATCACCCGAGTTATTAGAGCAACAAGTCTGTCACTTACGTGTGGTTCCCATGCGTGAGGTCCCACACTTCAGTGAGCACAAGTCACGTACGCTAGGTAGGCAAACTCCCAGCCATCTTCTTTGTCAAGAGAGAGGCATCAAGACTCTCTCTCTCTCTCTCTCTCTCTCTCTCTCTCTCCATCTCTCCAATTATCCACCTCCGTTGGCTGCCGGTTTTGGCAGGGCATTTCTAGCTCAGCTCGGAGGCCATGGTGTGCAGGCTCTGTAGCCATGCCGATTTGGTCGCGCCAAGTTGTTCGTGCCCGGCTCCGACGAGGATCAATTCGGACGGTGGCTGTTAAGGACCCGATCGCATTTCTTGCCTTCAGCCTGGGGTCTACGATTTAAATCTTAGGGATTTAGACGTAATTTCCTGTTTATTTTGTGTCCCGTCAGAACCGTGCTCGATGCGTATTGGAAAACTGGGTCCTTCAGGATCGTTCGGTTGTCCCTCTAAAAATCTCTCTCTCATTCTCGGCCTCGCTCGCTCGCACCCCGCGCACCGACAACCCTGCACAACAAGTCCAATATCACCCGAAAAAATCTAGACACCATAAATAAGTGGGGCCCCGTGACTGCTCTCCTTTCATCTCCTCCCGTGTGATCCCTCTTCCTCCGACTCCCGACCTTGCGGAAAAGAAAAATGAAATGAAAGAGTTTCACTGGACGGGCAAACACATGTGCTGCCTAGTAATAATAATAATAACGTAAAAAATCGACCTACGAATCTATTATTAAATAAGCTAAACTAGGGTTTTGCCGAGTAATACGGATCAATTTCTGAAAATCAAACTACGGGGTTCGATTTGGCCTGCTAATATAAAATTATATAATCCGAACTAGTATTCCTCTAAAAAATCATTTTGGTATGCATCGTTTGGTACTTTTGATAGCAAGAGTGCTTACTCCCTCCGTTAGCAAAAGTCTTCATTTTCATGTTTATGAAGTCAAGCATGAAGAGAAGTGGTTTTGGGTTTCAAACATGGAACTTTCAAAAACCTCCCAAAACTTCATTTTAGAGTGACTAAGAAGGATACAAGCTTCCCTTTTCATTTTCATGTTTTAAACTGGATTAAATTATCTTGGTCAAATATAGGATTTGACAAGATTCAAATGGGCATAAAATTTCAGGAAAAAATCAAAAGAATGAAAAAACAAAGGACATAGCATTCTTATGTCATATATATAGTAAGCATTCAAGTTGATAAACAAGGTCTAGACATATTCAAACTAGAAAATCATGTATATATCTACCCCTAACCCTAAACTCTGTCTTATGAAGTCAAGCATGCATGAAGAGAAGTGGTTTTTGGTTTCAAACATGCAAATTTCAAGAACCCTCCCAAGATTTACATTTTGGAGTGACTAATAAGAAGGATAGATGCTTAATTTTTATATTCGTGATTTAAATTTGTTTAAACCATGGTCAAACCTAGGAGTTGGCCAAGATTCAAATGGGCATAAGAATTTAAAAAAATCAAAAAAATGAAAAACCAAGGCACACATAGTCTTCTTATGTCATATAGCAAGCATTCTCAATTAAGTTAATTTTAGAGTGACTAAGAAGGATGCAGGCTTCCCTTTTCATTTTCATGTTTTAAACTTGTTTAAATCTTGGTCAAACCTAGGATTTGACCAAAAGATTCAAATGGGCATAAAATTTCAGGAAAAAATCAAAAGAATGAAAAAACAAAGGACATAGCATTCTTATGTCATATATATAGTAAGCATTCAAGTTGATAAACAAGGTCTAGACATATTTAGACTAGAAAATCATGTATATATCTACCCCTAACCCTAAACTCTGTCTTATGAAGTCAAGCATGCATGAAGAGAAGTGGTTTTGGGTTTCAAACATGCAAATTTCAAGAACCCTCCCAAGATTTACATTTTGGAGTGACTAATAAGAAGGATAGATGCTTAATTTTTATATTCATGATTTAAATTTGTTTAAACCATGGTCAAACCTAGGATTTGGCCAAGATTCAAATGGGCATAAGAATTAAAAAAAATCAAAAAATGAAAAACCAAGGCACATATAGTCTTCTTATGTCATATAGTAAGCATTCTCAATTACGTTGATTTTAGAGTGACTAAGAAGGATGCAGGCTTCCCTTTTCATTTTCATGTTTTAAACTTGTTTAAATCTTGGTCAAACCTAGGATTTGACCAAAAGATTCAAATGGGCATAAAATTTCAGGAAAAAATCAAAAGAATGAAAAAACAAAGGACATAGCATTCTTATGTCATATATATAGTAAGCATTCAAGTTGATAAACATGGTCTAGACATATTCAGACTAGAAAATCATGTATATATCTACCCCAAACCCTAAACTCTGTCTTATGAAGTCAAGCATGCATGAAGAGAAGTGGTTTTGGGTTTCAAACATGCAAATTTCAAGAACCCTCCCAAGATTTACATTTTGGAGTGACTAATAAGAAGGATAGATGCTTAATTTTTATATTCGTGATTTAAATTTGTTTAAACCATGGTCAAACCTAGGATTTGGCCAAGATTCAAATGGGCATAAGAATTTAAAAAAATACAAAAAATGGAAAACCAAGGCACACATAGTCTTCTTATGTCATATAGTAAGCATTCTCAATTAAGTTAATTTTAGAGTGACTAAGAAGGATGCAGGCTTCCCTTTTCATTTTCATGTTTTAAACTTGTTTAAATCTTGGTCAAACCTAGGGTTTGACCAAAAGATTCAAATGGGCATAAAATTTGAGGAAAAAATCAAAAGAATGAAAAAACAAAGGACATAGCATTCTTATGTCATATATATAGTAAGCATTCAAGTTGATAAACAAGGTCTAGACATATTCAGACTAGAAAATCATGTATATATCTACCCCTAACCCTAAACTCTGTCTTATGAAGTCAAGCATGCATGAAGAGAAGTGGTTTTGGGTTTCAAACATGCAAATTTCAAGAACCCTCCCAAGATTTACATTTTGGAGTGACTAATAAGAAGGATAGATGCTTAATTTTTATATTCGTGATTTAAATTTGTTTAAACCATGGTCAAACCTAGGATTTGGCCAAGATTCAAATGGGCATAAGAATCAAAAAAAATCAAAAAATGAAAAACCAAGGCACATATAGTCTTCTTATGTCATATAGTAAGCATTCTCAATTACGTTGATTTTAGAGTGACTAAGAAGGATGCAGGCTTCCCTTTTCATTTTCATGTTTTAAACTTGTTTAAATCTTGGTCAAACCTAGGATTTGACCAAAAGATTCAAATGGGCATAAAATTTCAGGAAAAAATCAAAAGAATGAAAAAACAAAGGACATAGCATTCTTATGTCATATATATAGTAAGCATTCAAGTTGATAAACAAGGTCTAGACATATTCAAACTAGAAAATCATGTATATATCTACCCCTAACCCTAAGCTCTGTCTTATGAAGTCAAGCATGCATGAAGAGAAGTGGTTTTTGGTTTCAAACATGCAAATTTCAAGAACCCTCCCAAGATTTACATTTTGGAGTGACTAATAAGAAGGATAGATGCTTAATTTTTATATTCGTGATTTAAATTTGTTTAAACCATGGTCAAACCTAGGATTTGGCCAAGATTCAAATGGGCATAAGAATTTAAAAAAAATCAAAAAATGAAAAACCAAGGCACACATAGTCTTCTTATGTCATATAGTAAGCATTCTCAATTAAGTTAATTTTAGAGTGACTAAGAAGGATGCAGGCTTCCCTTTTCATTTTCATGTTTTAAACTTGTTTAAATCTTGGTCAAACCTAGGATTTGACCAAAAGATTCAAATGGGCATAAAATTTCAGGAAAAAGTCAAAAGAATGAAAAAACAAAGGACATAGCATTCTTATGTCATATATATAGTAAGCATTCAAGTTGATAAACAAGGTCTAGACATATTCAGACTAGAAAATCATGTATATATCTACCCCTAACCCTAAACTCTGTCTTATGAAGTCAAGCATGCATGAAGAGAAGTGGTTTTTGGTTTCAAACATGGAAATTTCAAAAACCCTCCCAAGAGTTACATTTTGGAGTGACTTAAGAAGGATAGATGCTTAATTTTCATATTCATGTTTTAATCTTGTTTAAATCATTGTCAAACCTAGGATTTGACCAAGATTCAAATGGGCATAAAAATTCATAAAAAATCAAAAGAATGAAAAACCAAAGCACATAGCATTCTTATGTCGATCATATAGTAAAGCATTAAAGTTGATAAACAAAATGTCTAGACATATTCAAACCAGAAAAAATCATGTATGTACGTATCTACCCCTAACCCTAAACTCTGTCTTATGAAGTCAATCATGAAGAGAAGTGGTTTTGGGTTTCCAATTAAACATGTAAATTTCAAAAACCTCTTAAAAAATTCATTTTAGAGTGACTAAGAAGGATGCAGGCTTCCCTTTTCATCTTCATGCCTTAAACTTGTTTAAATCTTGGTTAAACCTAGGATTTGACCAAGATTCAAATGGGCATAAAAATTCAAAAAAAAAATGAATAACCAAGGTCTTCTTATGTCATATAGTAAGCATTCAATTAAGTTGATAAACAAGGTCTAGACATATCCAAACAAGAAAAATCATGTATCTTCCCCCTAACCCTAAACTCTGTTTCACGAAGTCAAGCATGAAGATATGTGGTTTTTGGTTTCGAACATGGAAATTTCAAAAACCCTCCCAAGAGCTTCATTTTGGAGTGACTAAGAAGCATACATGCTTACATTTTCATATTCATGTTTTAAACTTATTCAAATCTTGGTGAAACCTAGGATTTGGCCAAGATTCAAATGGGCATAAGAATTTAAAAAAAATCAAAAAATGAAAAACCAAGGCACACATAGTCTTCTTATGTCATATAGTAAGCATTCTCAATTAAGTTAATTTTAGAGTGACTAAGAAGGATGCAGGCTTCCCTTTTCATTTTCATGTTTTAAACTTGTTTAAATCTTGGTCAAACCTAGGATTTGACCAAAAGATTCAAATGGGCATAAAATTTCAGGAAAAAGTCAAAAGAATGAAAAAACAAAGGACATAGCATTCTTATGTCATATATATAGTAAGCATTCAAGTTGATAAACAAGGTCTAGACATATTCAGACTAGAAAATCATGTATATATCTACCCCTAACCCTAAACTCTGTCTTATGAAGTCAAGCATGCATGAAGGGAAGTGGTTTTTGGTTTCAAACATGGAAATTTCAAAAACCCTCCCAAGAGTTACATTTTGGAGTGACTTAAGAAGGATAGATGCTTAATTTTCATATTCATGTTTTAAACTTGTTTAAATCATTGTCAAACCTAGGATTTGACCAAGATTCAAATGGGCATAAAAATTCATAAAAAATCAAAAGAATGAAAAACCAAAGCACATAGCATTCTTATGTCGATCATATAGTAAAGCATTAAAGTTGATAAACAAAATGTCTAGACATATTCAAACCAGAAAAAATCATGTATGTACGTATCTACCCCTAACCCTAAACTCTGTCTTATGAAGTCAATCATGAAGAGAAGTGGTTTTGGGTTTCCAATTAAACATGGAAATTTCAAAAACCTCTTAAAAAATTCATTTTAGAGTGACTAAGAAGGATGCAGGCTTCCCTTTTCATTTTCATGTCTTAAACTTGTTTAAATCTTGGTTAAACCTAGGATTTGACCAAGATTCAAATGGGCATAAAAATTCAAAAATAAATAAATGAATAACCAAGGTCTTCTTATGTCATATAGTAAGCATTCAATTAAGTTGATAAACAAGGTCTAGACATATCCAAACAAGAAAAATCATGTATCTTCCCCCTAACCCTAAACTCTGTTTCACGAAGTCAAGCATGAAGATATGTGGTTTTTGGTTTCGAACATGGAAATTTCAAAAACCCTCCCAAGAGCTTCATTTTGGAGTGACTAAGAAGCATACATGCTTACATTTTCATATTCATGTTTTAAACTTATTCAAATCTTGGTGAAACCTAGGATTTGGCCAAGATTCAAATCGGCATAAGAATTTAAAAAAAATCAAAAAATGAAAAACCAAGGCACACATAGTCTTCTTATGTCATATAGTAAGCATTCTCAATTAAGTTAATTTTAGAGTGACTAAGAAGGATGCAGGCTTCCCTTTTCATTTTCATGTTTTAAACTTGTTTAAATCTTGGTCAAACCTAGGATTTGACCAAAAGATTCAAATGGGCATAAAATTTCAGGAAAAAGTCAAAAGAATGAAAAAACAAAGGACATAGCATTCTTATGTCATATATATAGTAAGCATTCAAGTTGATAAACAAGGTCTAGACATATTCAGACTAGAAAATCATGTATATATCTACCCCTAACACTAAACTCTGTCTTATGAAGTCAAGCATGCATGAAGGGAAGTGGTTTTTGGTTTCAAACATGGAAATTTCAAAAACCCTCCCAAGAGTTACATTTTGGAGTGACTTAAGAAGGATAGATGCTTAATTTTCATATTCATGTTTTAAACTTGTTTAAATCATTGTCAAACCTAGGATTTGACCAAGATTCAAATGGGCATAAAAATTCATAAAAAATCAAAAGAATGAAAAACCAAAGCACATAGCATTCTTATGTCGATCATATAGTAAAGCATTAAAGTTGATAAACAAAATGTCTAGACATATTCAAACCAGAAAAAATCATGTATGTACGTATCTACCCCTAACCCTAAACTCTGTCTTATGAAGTCAATCATGAAGAGAAGTGGTTTTGGGTTTCCAATTAAACATGTAAATTTCAAAAACCTCTTAAAAAATTCATTTTAGAGTGACTAAGAAGGATGCAGGCTTCCCTTTTCATTTTCATGTCTTAAACTTGTTTAAATCTTGGTTAAACCTAGGATTTGACCAAGATTCAAATGGGCATAAAAATTCAAAAAAAATAAATGAATAACCAAGGTCTTCTTATGTCATATAGTAAGCATTCAATTAAGTTGATAAACAAGGTCTAGACATATCCAAACAAGAAAAATCATGTATCTTCCCCCTAACCCTAAACTCTGTTTCACGAAGTCAAGCATGAAGATATGTGGTTTTTGGTTTCGAACATGGAAATTTCAAAAACCCTCCCAAGAGCTTCATTTTGGAGTGACTAAGAAGCATACATGCTTACATTTTCATATTCATGTTTTAAACTTATTCAAATCTTGGTGAAACCTAGGATTTGACCAAGATTCAAATGGGTATACAAATTTTAGAAAAAAATGAAAAAAATGAAAAAACAAGGCACATAGTCTTCTTATGTCATATAGTAAGCATTTAATTAAGTTGATAAACAAGGTCTAGACATATTCAAACCAGGAAAATCATGTATCTACCCCATACCCCTAGCTAAACTTTGTCTTATGAAGTCAAGCATGCATAAAGAGAAGTCGTTTTTGGTTTCAAACATGGAAATTTCAAAAACCTCCCAAAAGCTTCATTTTGGAGTGACTAAGAAGGATCCATAGGAAACTATGTACTAATACAATATAATAATCACCCGGGTTATTAGAGCAACAAGTCTGTCACTTACGTGTGGTTCCCATGCGTGAGGTCCCACACTTCAGTGAGCACAAGTCACATACGCTAGGTAGGCAAACTCCCAGCCATCTTCTTTGTCAAGAGAGAGGCATCAAGACTCTCTCTCTCCATCTCTCCAATTATCCACCTCCGTTGGCTGCCGGTTTTGGCAGGGCGTTTCTAGCTCAGCTCGGAGGCCATAGTGTGCAGGCTCTGTAGCCATGCTGATTTGGTCGCGCCAAGTTGTTCGTGCCCGGCTCCGACGAGGATCAATCCGGACGGTGGCTGTTAATGACCCGATCGCATTTCTTGCCTTCAGCCTGGGGTCTACCATGTAAATCTTAGGGATTTAGACGTAATTTCCTGTTTATTTTGTGTCCTGTCAGTTGTGCTCGATGCGTATTGGAAAATCTGGGTCCTTCAGGATCGTTCGGTTGTCCCTCTAAAAAAAAATCTCTCTCTCATTCTTGGCCTCGCTCGCTCGCACCCCCTGCGCACTGACAACCCTGCACAATGTGATCGGCATCACCCGAAAAAATCTAGACACCATAAATAAGTGGGGCCCCGTGACTGCTCTCCCTTCGTCTCCTCCTGTGTGATCCCTCTTCCTCCGACTCCCGACCTTGCGGAAAAGAAAAATGAAATGAAAGAGTTTCACTGGACGGGCAAACACATGTGCTGCCTAGTAATAATAATAATAACGTAAAAAAATCGACCTACAAATCTATTATTAAATAAGCTAAACTAGGGTTTTGCCGAGTACTACGGATCAATTTCTGAAAATCCAACTACGGGGTTCGATTTGGCCTGCTAATATAAAATTATATAATCCGAACTAGTATTCCTCTAAAAAATCATTTTGGTATGCATTGTTTGGTACTTTTGATAGCAAGAGTGCTTACTCTCTCCGTTAGCAAAAGTCTTCATTTTCATGTTTACGAAGTCAAGCATGAAGAGAAGTGGTTTTGGGTTTCAAACATGGAAATTTCAAAAACCTCCCAAAACTTCATTTTAGAGTGACTAAGAAGGATACAAGCTTCCCTTTTCATTTTCATGTTTTAAACTTGTTTAAATTATCTTGGTCAAATATAGGATTTGACAAGATTCAAATGGGAAAACATATGATAAGTGATGCAAACATCATTTCTAAGTGCGGGCAAACCAGCCTTTAGCTTAACATATTACAAGATTTCAGAAAATTGATTGGGGGCAGCTGCCCCCCTTGGCTATAGTCTGGATCCGCCCATGCTATAGTTTGAGGCCATTTGGATGACGTCGAAAAAAATCTTTGATTAGAAATGGGGTTGTTCGAACCCCGTAGTTGGATTTTTTTGAACCTTGATCTGTAGTACTGGGCAAAACCCTAGTTTAACCTATTTAATTATAGATTCGTAGGTCGATTTTTCTACCTTTTTATTATTACTATGCAGCACATATGTGTTTGCCCGTCGAGTGAAACTCGGAGGAAGAGGGATCACTCGGAAGGAGAGAAGAAGGGAGAGCATTATGGTGTCTCCCCTTTTTCGGGTGATGATGTTGACTGTTGTGCAGGTTTTGTCAGTGAGCAGGAGGTGCGAGCGAGTGAGCGAGTCGAGCGAGGCCGAGAATGAGAGAGATTTGTTCTTTTTGTGAGAGGGACAACCGAAGGATCCTGAAGGACCCAGAGACTTCCAATACGCATCCTGATGCGTCTTCTCTTGACAAAGAAAATGGCTAGGAGTTTGCAGACCTATTGCACGTGACTTGTGGTCACTGAAGTGCGGGACCTCACGCATGGGCACCACACGTAAGAGACAGACCTGTTGGTGTAAAAACTCGGCTGATTATTATAGTGCATTAGAACAAAGTTTCCTATGGATTCAAGGGTAGGAAATCCAAGTTAACTCATTTACATGACATTAATTTTTCCATGAAGCAAATTAACACATCTATCAATTGGTACATTTTGGAGTGACTAAGAAGGATCCATGCTTACTTATTCGTTTTCACGTGTTAAACTTGTCTAAATCTTGGTCAAACCTACGATTTGACAGAGATTCGAATGGGCAAAAAATTAAAAAAAATCAGAAAAATGAAAAACCAAAGCACATATTCAAACCAAAAAATCATGTATATATCTACCCCTAACCCTAAACTCTGTCTTATGAAGTCAAGCATGCATGAAGAGAATTAGGTTTTGGTTTCAAACATGCAAATTTCAAGAACCCTCCCAAGATTTACATTTTGGAGTGACTAATAAGAAGGATAGATGCTTAATTTTTATATTCGTGATTTAAATTTGTTTAAAACATGGTACAACCTAGGATTTGGCCAAGATTCAAATGGGCATAAGAATTAAAAAAAATCAAAAAATGAAAAACCAAGGCACATATAGTCTTCTTATGTCATATAGTAAGCATTCTCAATTACGTTGATTTTAGAGTGACTAAGAAGGATGCAGGCTTCCCTTTTCATTTTCATGTTTTAAACTTGTTTAAATCTTGGTCAAACCTAGGATTTGACCAAAAGATTCAAATGGGCATAAAATTTCAGGAAAAAATCAAAAGAATGAAAAAACAAAGGACATAGCATTCTTATGTCATATATATAGTAAGCATTCAAGTTGATAAACAAGGTCTAGACATATTCAAACTAGAAAATCATGTATATATCTACCCCTAAACCTAAACTCTGTCTTATGAAGTCAAGCATGCATGAAGAGAAGTGGTTTTTGGTTTCAAACATGCAAATTTCAAGAACCCTCCCAAGATTTACATTTTGGAGTGACTAATAAGAAGGATAGATGCTTAATTTTTATATTCGTGATTTAAATTTGTTTAAACCATGGTCAAACCTAGGATTTGGCCAAGATTCAAATGGGCATAAGAATTTAAAAAAAAAATCAAAAAATGAAAAACCAAGGCACACATAGTCTTCTTATGTCATATAGTAAGCATTCTCAATTAAGTTAATTTTAGAGTGACTAAGAAGGATGCAGGCTTCCCTTTTCATTTTCATGTTTTAAACTTGTTTAAATCTTGGTCAAACCTAGGATTTGACCAAAAGATTCAAATGGGCATAAAATTTCTGAAAAAATCAAAAGAATGAAAAAACAAAGGACATAGCATTCCTATGTCATATATATAGTAAGCATTCAAGCTGATAAACATGGTCTAGACATATTCATACTAGAAAATCATGTATATATCTACCCCTAACCCTAAACTCTGTCTTATGAAGTCAAGCATGCATGAAGAGAAGTGGTTTTTGGTTTCAAATATGGAAATTTCAAAAACCTCCCAAGAGTTACATTTTGGAGTGACTTAAGAAGGATAGATGCTTAATTTTCATATTCATGTTTTAAACTTGTTTAAATCATTGTCAAACCTAGGATTTGACCAAGATTCAAATGGGCATAAAAATTCATAAAAAATCAAAAGAATGAAAAACCAAAGCACATAGCATTCTTATGTCGATCATATAGTAAAGCATTAAAGTTGATAAACAAAATGTCTAGACATATTCAAACCAGAAAAAATCATGTATGTACGTATCTACCCCTAACCCTAAACTCTGTCTGATGAAGTCAATCATGAAGAGAAGTGGTTTTGGGTTTCAAATTAAACATGGAAATTTCAAAAACCTCTTAAAAAATTCATTTTAGAGTGACTAAGAAGGATGCAGGCTTCCCTTTTCATTTTCATGTCTTAAACTTGTTTAAATCTTGGTTAAACCTAGGATTTGACCAAGATTCAAATGGGCATAAAAATTCAAAAAAAATCAATGAAAAACCAAGGTCTTCTTATGTCATATAGTAAGCATTCAATTAAGATGATAAACAAGGTCTAGACATATTCAAACAAGAAAAATCATGTATCTTCCCCCTAACCCTAAACTCTGTTTCACGAAGTCAAGCATGAAGATATGTGGTTTTTGGTTTCGAACATGGAAATTTCAAAAACCCTCCCAAGAGCTTCATTTTGGAGTGACTAAGAAGCATACATGCTTACATTTTCATATTCATGTTTTAAACTTATTCAAATCTTGGTGAAACCTAGAATTTGACCAAGATTCAAATGGGTATACAAATTTTAGAAAAAAATTAAAAAAATGAAAAAACAAGGCACATAGTCTTCTTATTTCATATAGTAAGCATTCAATTAAGTTGATAAACAAGGTCTAGACATATTCAAACCAGGAAAATCATGTATCTACCCCATACCCCTAGCTAAACTCTGTCTTATGAAGTCAAGCATGCATGAAGAGAAGTCGTTTTGGTTTCAAACATGGAAATTTCAAAAACCTCCCAAAAGCTTCATTTTGGAGTGACTAAGAAGGTTCCATAGGAAACTATGTGCTAATGCAATATAATAATCACCCGAGTTATTAGAGCAACAAGTCTGTCACTTACGTGTGGTTCCCATGCGTGAGGTCCCACACTTCACTGAGCACAGGTCACGTACGCTAGGTAGGCAAACTCCCAGCCATCTTCTTTGTCAAGAGAGAGGCATCAAGACTCTCTATCTCTCTCCATCTCTCCAATTATCCACCTCCGTTGGCTGCCGGTTTTGGCAGGGCGTTTCTAGCTCAGCTCGGAGGCCATGGTGTGCAGGCTCTGTAGCCATGCCGATTTGGTCGCGCCAAGTTGTTCGTGCCCGGCTCCGACGAGGATCAATCCGGACGGTGGCTGTTAAGGACCCGATCGCATTTCTTGCCTTCAGCCTGGGGTCTACCATGTAAATCATAGGGATTTAGACGTAATTTCCTGTTTATTTTGTGTCCTGCTGTAAACTGTGCTCTGATGCGTATTGGAAAATCTGGGTCCTTCAGGATCGTTCGGTTGTCCCTCTAAAAAAAATCTCTCTCTCATTCTCGGCCTCGCTCGCTCGCACCCCCTGCGCACTGACAACCCTGCACAACAGTCAGCATCACCCGAAAAAATGTAGACACCATAAATAAGTGGGGCCCCGTGACTGCTCTCCCTTCGTCTCCTCCCGTGTGATCCCTCTTCCTCCGACTCCCGACCTTGCGGAAAAGAAAAATGAAATGAAAGAGTTTCACTGGACGGGCAAACACATGTGCTGCCTAGTAATAATAATAAAAACAAAAAAAATCGACCTACGAATACTCGCGCATTTCAGAAGTTGGGTGCCCAGCTTAGAATAAGTATTGCTTTGGTACTATTTAGAAATATCAACATATCTAGTTAGAATAGACATTTGCAATTTTGTTTCTTTTATTTCAAAATTGTAGTGTAGATAGTCGATATACTTGTATCTCTCCATGAACAAGTACATGATTTCCCTTCTAAGAATAGTGTATGCAATCATATCTCCCTCTCTCTCACTCTTTCTAAAAGAGTTCTCTTGTTGATGTCAATCTAAAGAATCATTTTTCAGGTAGGAGGAATTTAAACGCTTGAAAATGGTTCATGCCGGCGTCTTAGCTCCTAAAAAAAATATACACCAATTGATTTGATGAATTGATGATTTACTCTAATTTGCTTCTAGACCATGCAGCTAGCGAGTATTCATATGTACTGGATGGAGCCCCCAACTTTTGACTTCCCATGTCGGAAAAGGCCTGTGTAATAATGTGGAGCAGTGAGGTACCCCGAAGTATCTAGAGGGTTCCAGTGTTTCAGGCTTTCTTTCAGCATCGCCAGTCCAAGGGGAAGCATGGTTGACGAATCCGTGCATTCACAGCCGTTAGATCTGAAGAGTCCTTGTATGATGAGCGGTAGATAGCACCTTTAAGCTACAAATCAACGGCTTCAATTACTTCAAATGAGCATTGGACGGGAAGGCTGACAGAGTGAAAAAATTCAAATTCAAAAACTCATGTATATAATAGAAAAAAATTAAAAAACATGTAGATAGATAGAGGTATAGATAGATATTATAGATAAATAGATTAGCCCAAAAAAGAAGAGGAGGCGCCAGTGGTGACTTCGTCAACCTCAAGATATGCCGGCTCAGTCCCTCGGAGGTGCTCATAGGGGTAGGGTGTGCGTGCGTGCGTGCGTGCGTTCATAGGGGTGTTTGTACGTGCGTGTTTGTGAGCGTCTGCGTTGTACTGTGTTCTCAAAAGAAAAAAAAAGAAGAAGTAGAGGACGGGGAAATTTTCACCAGCAGACACCTCCCTCGCGCACCTAAACTTTCGAACGCGCGCCCAATATTTCGAACGCTCGCCTTTAACCCAGCATCCAACCCACCTTGTTCTTCTCTAGACACCTCCTTCGGCGCGCTGTTCTTCTCTAGACACACCCTCGGTGAACCAGGCCGCACACCAAAACTTCCCCACGCTGTCTATCAGCCGCGTCAGCCGGTGACTGCTGGTGGCGCCATTCTTCTCCAGCCGCACCGGCAGGCGCGGTCAGCTGGTAGATCCTCACGGTATGCATGCTATCTTCAGGCCTGGGTAAGTACGATTCATTGTAGCTCAATCGAAGTCAGTCGCCGTCGCCCAGCCCTTATAAGTTCGTTAGTTCGTTCGAATCGATCGGTTGATATTGTTTTCCTCTCGATGTGTTTGTTTGACATTGTTTTCCGCTTTACCTATTTGCTCGAATTCATTAAATGTACCTGTATCTTGCTCACCATTGCCCAATGTCTGTAGTCATCGCTTGGTGCCAGTCCTCTATGGACCTGTTTGTAATCTTATTACTTCTGGGTTCTTTGCACTGCTAATACATCGGTGGATTTACGGCCAAAAAGAAGAAAAAAATTGTTGGTATTATATTGCTTTCGATTGATCTGTTCGCCCCCAAGCATTTACAGAAGACGCAAGAGATTCAAGGATGAAATGGCTCTCCTTGTTTGTAAGGCAAAGAGGAAATCATATCATGGCTTATCATCATGGGTAGAACTTTTTTAGCTAGATTTTGTTGTTTGGGATCTATGATCCTTTTAGTTGCTGCTCTCCAGTAACATTTTCCCTCTTTTTTATTACAGTGAAAAATACACAGCGAGGAAACCACTGTCCAGCCTAAAAAAATAGACCTCAGTTGGTTTGCTGAAATCGGCTCAAATAACGTGGCATTTTTTTTCGATAAAGAATAACGTGGCATTTAGTTATATAGTTTTATATTCGACCTGTTTGCTCAGATATGTTGGTTTACATTCATACGCAACCTGTTGGGCAAGTATGGACACGGCTTGATGACTTTCAGGTCAAAATTCCAGTGGTTGAGTGATTTTTGGTTGGATCCATTCCTGTGCGTTCGATCGGCTTTTGATGGCTGTTATTGAGACAAAGTCATGGCTGGACTTTTGACGCAGCTCCAGTGACATTCAGGTCAGAAGTCCAGCGTTGACTTTGGTTCAATTATAACCATCCAAAGCCAATCGAACGCACATGAATGTATCCAACTAAAAATCACTCTACAATAAGTCGTGTCCAGACTAAAACAATGTTTATTCCCAAACTATTTTTTTGAATCCGACCAATCTTTCCCAGAATGCAGAAGAAATATAGTATAAGATTTACTGGAATGTTGTTCTTTTTTCTGGACAGTTTGAATTTTAAGTTTAAAGTTGGTTGTAAAACATAAAATGAGGTTTATTGATAAACAATATGGCTGAATCGATGAAACTCCCGAATGCATAACCCAACATATAAGATTTACTGGATTTTTGTTTCAAATACTTCTAGGCAGTACGAATTTTAAGTTTAAAATTTTCCTGTGAAACTAAAAATGGGTAAATTTTGGATCCATCCTCGTGCGTTCGATCGGCTTTTGATGGCTGTTATTGAAACAATGGTTAATTGGTTCTATGCCACTCCTCAATTCACAAGTTGTGTTTATGCCATTACAAAAACTGAAGTTGTGTTTATGCCACTCTCAATTCGCAATATCCCCTTCTTTGCCATTTTCAATACTCCACTATAATAAACTAGTCAGCTTCATGTGCTTTGCACGTTAAAAATCAGTCGTTACAATTTCAACTCTAAATAGCTTGCATAGCGTAAAATGTGGGAAAACTATGTATTACTAACATCGAATTGTATTTCTCATGCAGAATTGCAATTTTCTGCCATGTATGTGCTCTTGAATATACTATTGAATTTTGCACGTCTTAGGTTTTGTACTTATTTCTTTTTAGCTGTCAAAATTCAGATCTTCAATAATTTATCCTCCCATCCATGCCCAGTGCCACCTATAGGGAACGTACCAGCACTTATGCAACTGCATGTCCGTGCAGTGCTACCGACCTACTCGCCACACTTTCGATTCTGACTGAAGTTTGAGCGTGACTACCATTCGCATGCATCGCATTCAACTCTGACTGATCTATGGAGAGCATAGGCGTCCGTGAGTTTTGTTGTCGGGCAGTGACCAGCAGCATCGCGTATGGAGGGAGCGTGAATTGGCTAGAACAAATATATAGGGGTGTGTTCGGTTCTAGAACCGAGTGGAATGGAACGGAACCATTCCGCACCTAGAGCCAATTCTTGTGTTCGGTTGTGGAATGGAACGGAACCGGGTGGTTCCTCGAAAGGGAATATTCTCTCCATATGCGGAATGCACCCATTCCACCAAATCGGTGGAATGTGGTGGAATGGCTGTTAGTTAGCCGCTATTAATTACGAATCACTCCACTAATCCGGCCAAAAAATAATTAGCCATTGTTAATTACGATTTTGATATTAACAAGACCATTTACCACTATTAATTACCATTTTGAGATAAAAGATTAAACTTTAGCCTCATTTAGTTCTACTCTCCAAATTCTCACAACCGAAAAAAATATTAATTATGATTTTGAGATTAAAAAGGTCATTAGGCATTGTTAATTATGATTTTGAGATTTAAATTACTATTTGCCATTGTTAATTACGATTTTGAGACAAAAGTTTAATTTAACCACATTCCGTTCTGCTCTTCAATTCCTCCAACCGAACAAAAAACAGTATCATTCCGTTCCTCTTTTTTGTCCAAACCGAACATGGGGATGGAACCATTCCATTCCTCTGGAGCGGAACCATTCCATTCCATCCCACGCCATTCTAGAACCGAACACACCCTAGATGTTTCCATAATGACGTAGAGAATGTTGGGTGCTACTGTAGCTGTGAATCCCAATGTTTTAGACCGTCCGATGGTGCACAATCAACAGTAGAGATTGCATTATGATGCTTGGATTCAAACTATCAAAATTGCTACACTATATAGGAGTATAGATATAGCATACCTATTATAGTACTCCATGATACCACCCACTATGCACCCATGTTCCAAAACACCACTCCCGCTGACTGTAACTTATTGTATCGAGCGATAAGCTTGATGAGCAACCCAAACAAACAAACAAAAGACTGTACCTTATTGTACTTGCTCTTACCCGTATCTTCTCTTTCTCTTTCATCGCGAGTGCAGCTAATTCAGTTAGTCTTCCAACGAATATTAATATTTTGTCTCAGTGATTTTTATGAAGTACTAATTAAAGATTCATTTTTGAAAGATGTCATGTTTCGACTAACAATTAGCACTTTTTAATTCTTAGATTGCTTTTTCACACGATGCACTTCTTTTAATTTATTTTACCACATTTCAATGTGAACCTTCACCAAATAAATAGGACAACAATATCACGATCATATAATACATAAGCAGCATTGTTAGAACCGTGATGGAAAATACTTTCTAATGATACCAGTTTTATATCAATTTTTTTTATATACTTCATCCTGAAAAATATGTTTCAACTTCATCAAAACTTGCATGTATCTGCAAACTAAACTCATCTAAATACATGTATATCTACATAAAATTGAAACATCATTTTTAAATAGAGAGATATAGATTAATATTTTTTCGAAGATAAAAAACGAAAAACAAGGGTGCATTGTTTATTGAAATGGAGTGAGTAGTATATATAAAATCATTTTAGTTGCCAATGATCATGTTGAGGTCCTCTATTTCTTGTTTTGCTCAGGCCCTCTGTATTCTCAGGTATGGCCTTGGTGGTCTATGGACCTGTTTGTAATCTTATTACTTTTGACTTCTTTGCACTGCTAATAGATCGGCGGAATTACGGCAAAAAAGAAGAAAGAATGTGTTGGTATTGTATTGCTTTCGATATATCTGTTCCCCCCCCCCAAGCATTTACAGATGGCACAAGAGATTCAAGGATGAAATTGCTCTCCTTGTTCATAAGGCAAAGAGGAAATCATATCATGGGTAGAACATTTTATATATATTTTGCTGTTTGGGATCTATGATCCTTTTAGTTGCTGCTCTCCAGCAATTTTTGTACATATTTCCCTCTTTTTATTAATAAAAAGAAAAAAATACAAAGTGGGGAAACCCACTGGTCAGCCTAAAATAAAATCTGTTCGCTAGGTAGCCGTAGTTTTGCACTCAGTTCGTTTGCTGAAATCGGCTCAAATAATGTAGCATTTATAGTTTTATATTCGACCTGTTTGCTCAGGTATGTTTGCTTACATTCGTAGGTGACTTGTTTGTTGAAATAGCTTATCGCTTCTTTGACCATCTATTCCCTCAACAGATGGACAGAACTTGGATATTGTTTCACTCATTAAACACACCAACATATTTGAGTGGTATTGAAGACTTCATGAAGCAAGTTAGTGATTTTACTGATGGCGACACAACAAAGGAAGTGATTTGTCCATGCCGCGTATGTTTGAATATTGGGTCCAAGCCTCAACATGTAGTCTCAGATCATTTATTCGTTTATGGGATGGACCAGACATATATCAGGTGGATTAACCATGGTGAACACTATGATCAGCCTGAGATTATTGATCCTCTTTATTCTGATGGTTATTAGCCTGAAGATCTCGTCCAGGATGAGGCTACTGCTAATTTGTTACAGGATCTGTATCCATATGCAAGCCAACAGCCCCATGGTTATCACAAATAGCCTCTTTTCCATGACCTGATAGAAGATGCTAAGCGCTTAGTGGCCCCTGGTTCTGTTGTGTCAAGATTTGAATTAATTGTGAAATTACTTCATGACAAGTCATACCAGGGGATAACCAATAAAGCCTTCAATGCAGTTGCGAAGACATACAGCGATGCACTCCCTGGGGCTGGACTGCCAAAATCCTTTTATGAGGTGAAGCAGTACATCAAGGTACTGGGACTTGGATATGAGAAGATTGATTTTTGCAAAAATAATCGTAATCGTTTTGGATGGAGTATAATGACCTCGATGAATGTCCAGTATGTAAGGAATCAAGATCGAAACATGATGGAGCTGGTGGTAAGAAAAAGATTCCTTGGAAGGTTCTGAGATACTTTCCACTTGTACAAAGATTGCAGAGGTTGTTTGCTTCAGAACAAACATCTCGGGAAACAAGATAGCACAAAGAGATTCTCACGCCCGACCCTGATTTACTGAGGCATCCTGCTGATGGCGATGAATGGAAGCAATTCGACCTGGATCATCCAGATTTTGCTGCAGATCCAAGGAACCTGAGACTTGGCCTTGCTACAGATGGATTCAACCCATTTGGCAACATGAGCAACTCGTATAGCATGTGGCCAGTACTAGTTACACCATACAACCAGGCTCCCTGGACATGCACCGATCAGTCGAACTGTATGATGGCCTTACTCATCCCAGGTCCCAAATCTCCTGGGAAGGATTTTGATGTGTTCATGCAGCCTCTTATTAGAGACTTGCAAACATTATGGAAGGGTGTCCCTACACGGGATGTGTGTCAACCTAAAGAACAAAATTTTCTATTACGTGCTGCTGTACTGTATTGCACCCATGATTATCCAGCTTTGGGCACTATGTCAGGCAGAGTAACATCAGGTTATAATGCATGTGTTCACTGTGATACAGATCAGCTGGCAGTGAGGATAATAAACAAGATATGCTATATGGGCCATCGCCGTTTCCTTCCAATAGGTCACAGTTTCCGAAAAAATAATAAAAAATTGCAATTTATTGGTGATCAGGCCTGTGCAAAGACTGAACCGCAGCACTTTACGAGTCACGAGTTGGAGGCGCACCTAGAAGCGGTCAGAAATGTTAAACCAGGAAAACCACCAGCCGCCACAGCAGGAACAGCAGAGAAGAATACAGAAGATGCAGCAGCAGTAGTAGCAGGTAGAAAAAGGAAGAAGAGAGGAGATGAACTGAGTCTAGCAGCTACCAAAAGGAAGATGGGAGGTGAAATAGCAGCATGTACCAAGAGGAAGGAAATGGAAAATGATAGACCGAGAATATTTTATAAGCGCATGGCCACTCTTTGGGACTTGCCGTATTGGGCTGGTAAGAAGCTTCGGCATAATATTGATATCATGCACATGGAGAAAAATATATGTGACAGCATTGTCGGCACATTACTCAACATTCCATCCAAGACAAAAGATAGCTCAAATGCTAGGATTGATTGTGCAACATTGAATGTTAACAGGCACTTGCAACTGGATCGTAATGACAAAGTGAACAAAGGCAAGGAAAAACATTATAAGTTTCGAGGCGCGGAATTCACATTGCCGATGCCTAAAAGGAGATTATTTTGTGAGTACCTCGAGGTGTGATGTTCCCGTTCGGATTTGCTTCCAACATTGCAAATTGTCTCAATGCTGAAGGAAACAAGCTCCAAGGGTTGAAAACTCACAATTGTCACATCCTGCTGCAAAGGCTTTTAGCTATTGGCATTAAAGATTTAGTGAAGCCAAATATGTACAACGTGATTGCAGAGTTGGGAAGGTTATTTAGGGAAATATGTAGTAAAACTCTAAGCAGAGCTGTTGTAAAACGTCTTAAGGTGGACATAGCAGTAATCCTGTGCAAGCTGGAGCTGATATATCCTCCAGCGTTCTTTGATGTGATGGTGCATTTGGCTGTTCATCTACCTGATGAGGCACTTTTAAGAGGTCCGGTACAGTATGGATGGATGTACCCTATAGAACGTCGACTGTGCACTTTCAAGAATACAGTTAGGAACAAAGCTAGACCGGAGGCTTGCATTGCAGTGGCGTATATTGCTGCTGAAGCATATACATTTGCATCAAGATATATTCCTGATATTGAGACCAGATTCAACCGGGGTCGCGGAATTTTGGAAGTTGGAGGATCTGTTTTTAATCATGGTGTTGAGCTAATAGGAAAGAGGACCGAAAAAACATTAGAGCAGTCTGAATTTGAACAGCTGTCTTGGTATGTGCTGAATAATGCTGCAGAGGCTGATGAATATGTTAAGTGAGTACTATGCACACGAAATCCTCAGTTCCTCGCATATACTATGAACTTGTATCAAAATGAAATATATTCAGCTGACTTGGCTATGTTTTGCAGGTTGTACATGGAAACGAATGGAAAGCTATCGGCACGTGGGAGTGGGTTTCAGGACTGGTTTGAGAAACATGTAAGATGTTCAATTGCACTCTGACTTGTCTATGTGTTTTCACATGAGATGACCTCTTGTCTATTTTGTAATCGTAGATCTCGAAACTCCATGCGGAGAATCCAGGCGCTGTTAGTGCTGATCTCCTTGTCCTATCACGTGGTCCAGATAAGAGGGTGTTGGTAGCTGCAGCTTGCAATGCCAATGGTGTCCATTACAGCTCCTATGAGCGTGAACAACATTTGAAGACACGAAATAGTGGCATCACAACCAGTGGAGATCACTTGACAACCAGAAAGAAGAGATCAGAGTCATTTGACCATTATGGTCACATAGAAGAGGTTATTCAGTTGTTCTATAGTGATAAGGTTATTGTCCGATCTGTGGTTCTATTTAAGTGTTACTGGTACAACCAAGATCCAAACAAGGGCAAAGGTGCCAGAAATGATGGGTATTTCATATCAGTCAATACTACTGCTCAGTGGTACAAGGATGATCCTTATATTTTGGTACCTCAAGCAGCCAAGGTACTTTTCTTGGAAGACAGATCTAGAAAAGGATGGCAGTATGTGCAAAAGTTTGTGGCAAGGAACATATATGATTTGGATGAGAATGCGGATCCAATAATTGGTGCCCAGCAAGATGATTTCGCTGGTTCTAGGCAAACTAAAGTTGCTGACATTGATGAAACCTCGTTGGATATAGGTATCCCTGCACATGATGGAGAAGTAGATTTCACTGTTGAGGTTAGTATAGTCGACAAAGAGATGGATAAACTGAAGCTACCTGGTGAATCTCAGGAGGAGAATGGACACGACAAGCAGGATGAGACCATGCACGAATATCAGAATGAAGACGGAGGTGATGATGATGATGATGATGATGATTAGACTCTTGTCTCTGTATCATGCTGTGAGATGAAGAACCATGATTTGTTTTGATTTTTCTATTTGGAAAATGTATGAGTCCTGAAGACAATTATCTGTTGGATTGTAATCCCATGATGACTAATTATTTATGTTTGTTGTCCTACTAAAAGTTGGTCAAACTTAATTGTGTGGAAGTAATCCCAGGCTGTTTGATTCACAGGGTCATATCCAGTAGGAAAATAGAATGATAATAGATCAAACTAATGCAAAATATCTTATAACCACAATCAAATAGAATTTCTCTTGACATAGGATTCAAGTTGGCATGGCATCCCTATCATACAGGGTTTTTATTCATACTATGCTACAAATCGAAAATAAGATGGGTCAGCACTTTATCGCAAAAGATAGGGCAGCTGGCGTTCGTTACAAACCAGGAGAAGATGCACTTCCTATGGAAAGGGTGTTTGCATCCCCGGAGACGCACCGTTGTGCGCCGCGACAGCCCCTGCATGCATATGCTGCAGTGGCCGTCCTCCGGCGCAAC
Source organism: Lolium perenne (assembly GCF_019359855.2). Classification (NCBI taxonomy): domain Eukaryota; kingdom Viridiplantae; phylum Streptophyta; class Magnoliopsida; order Poales; family Poaceae; genus Lolium; species Lolium perenne. The sequence continues at coordinate 317,709,463 of NC_067247.2, forward strand.
TAGGACCCAACTGTCTTGCAGCGCCGGCAAGTTGACGATGAGCCGGTGGTCCACCCTAAGGGTGAGGTCGAAGTGGAGGCCACCGACCCGACGACACGCCTGCTGCCACATCAGGTGCATAACATCGTAAGGCATGATGATGTCCCACTCCTCCTCCGCGAGGTTCAGGTTCTTGAGCAGCCATACACGGGCAAGAATCTCGCGCATAGTTCGCACGACATAGCCCCCACTACGCAGCTCCCTCGGAGGCATGCCAAGATCCAGCACCACCTCTTCGCAGGGTGTAGTGGCGATATCGTCCTCATTCAGTGGGGCAGGGAGGGGGCCGGCCATCCTCCTGAGCTCGTACGTCCTCGAGAAGAAGATGTGCACTGTCATAGTGTACGGGGACACCTTGCCCTCGCCCACGGCCGGTGGCTCGCCGACAGAGAAGTCGGTCGTGCTTGCCGACACACGGCAGGCATGGAAGACATGTGGGCCAGACTCGATGATGCGCTCGCGTGAGGAGCGCTCTAGTAGGGGCGTCGCCGCCATTGGGGATTCTTCGGAGGGGTATAGACTGGCGGCTAGTCGACGGTGAGGTGGTTGGTGTGAGATCTCTGGGATGAGGCCAGGGGAAGTTGGCGAAGTGCTCGGGACTAGGGACTCCCCTCAACTTTCCGCAGTAGTATATATAATATAATAATAATAATTGGTGGACGAGGGAGACTAGTCCAGAGACTACCCAAAGTTGAGTACAGTAGTAGTAGTACATCATGTTCGAGGGAAAATGCCCAAGATTTATTATCAAAATTCAAGCTAATTTCGCCTATTTTGTTCTGCCGTTTTTTTCTTGAACACAGTTCTGCCATTCATTAGACATCATCCAATGGCCTTGGTCTCTGGGATTCGCTGCTACAGTGTCATCTACTATTTTCTACCCAATTCCTGAAACATCCATAAAGCTATAGATAGCTTTCCTGCTTGTTGGCCCCACCCCATTTTTTAAATCTTTTCTTCCTTATCCCCATAGCAGCTACTTGCAGCCATTGCTACACCAGCGAGGTGATCTCTATGATAGGCACGGTTTTAGTAAGACAGCAAGTTGTAGATAGCTAACCATGAGACACATGCCTCTCTGGTTGAGACGACTAACCGAGCTCGCTCTTGTGATTGGGCTCCAATGGTCGAGGTGAGTCACAGCTGCAATGACAGAGGTTTGTGCTGGATGTAGGCACTGGGATAGAATTAATTAGCACAGAGGCGTAACTAGCACTAGATGGAGAAGGCATAGTACATGTACACATATCGGACACGAAGTTGCGTCTGGCGAGCAGCTCGCATTCACTTGCATCAGTGCGGTACAACAAAGATGATGAAGAAGGATTGGAGCTTTGAAGCTAGTCAGAAAAGTTAGTACAAAAAATAATACGTGCAAAACTTAACCTGTATAAACGCACATGCATGGATAATTTTAATTTCTGCATGAGAAAGACATGTCAATTTTCAGTAAGACATGGTTTGATTCGTCAAATTTGATGCTCCTTAATGCATTTTAAGTGAAGATTACAGGTTTATTCATTATAATTGCCGATTTTTAACGTTACGTGCAGTTGACTAGCAAACTATAAGTGTGTGATTGCTTGCTTCCAAAATAAGGATATGTAATCATTTTGTATAAGGTAGTCCCAATTAGTCGTTATATTGCAGAACTTAAAGAGTTTTGAGAGATTCAACTCGTTGCTACTCCATAAAAAAGGTCATGTTGACAAATTTGATCCAGTGTTGAACAGAGCCAGAAACATTTCTAAAACTTGAGCATGGAAGAGGCCGATGTGCCGTCGCCGGTACGTATCTCCGCTTAATAGGTACCTTAATTTGGGGCGCGCGCGGACGCTGCGCTACCCCGAGCTCGAGACGCCGCCGTACCGCTAGCTCGACCATGGCGGCGGCGGCGGAAGGTAAAGCTCCTGCTGACAAACATATTGGGCACAAATGGGCAACCTTCAGTAACCCATGTTCCATTTTTTTGTCAAGATAACCCCATGTACCACCTTCCCAATAGAAAAAGTACTGTTCAACCTTCCCCTGTTGGGCCCAATATTTCACTTTTGGGTTGCCAACGAACATCTACATGGTAATTGTTATCGGTCTACTTGCTCCGGCTGTCGAAGCCCCAATAACCACAAATGGGCCTTTCTGCTCATGCAATTTCGGCCCTTTTATAATGAAACACAGATCCTATGATTGGCAAAAAAAACACGGAGATTCTACATAAAAGTTGTTTTTATTTATTTTGAATTATTGGGTTCCAATTTTTGAAACTGCTCATGCACAATATGAAAATCCTTGATCGCTCCATAACCACATGGATAATGGTATTTTTAAAAATTCATAAAGTGGATTTGAAATTTAAAACATATCCTGATAATTCCATGATTTAATCTATCAACTTGCAAGATCTTGGAGCGAAAGAGCTTGTATTAGTCTGCAAAAATAATACTGATAAACCTGTCGTTAACAAGAAATGAAGGTTTATCGTTCAGAGAGGATGCCATGTGGGACCCATGAGACGATGAGCGTCCTCAACGTTTCAAAGAAAAAGGCAAGTAGCCCGAAAATAGGGGTAAAAAATAAATCCTAGAAAGGAAACATTTATAGTTCATAGAGGCTGACATGTGGGACCGATCTGCCAGCAGCATCCTCATCATTTCGAAGTCGGCAGGGATCAGAAGAAAAAGGCTAATAGCCAGAAATTAGGGGTCAAAAATAAATCCAAAAAAGGAAACTTTTATTATTCATAGAGGATGACATGTGGGACCGACCTGCCAGCAGCGTTTCAAAGGGGGCAGGGGATCAAAAGAAAAAGGCAAATAGCCAGAAATTAGGGGTAAAAAATAAATCCAACAAAGGAATGGTTTATTGTTCATAGATGCTGACATGTGGGACCCTTGAGCCACCTGCGACCTCAATTTCAAAGGCGGCATATGATCGAAAGAAAAAGGCAAGTGACCAAAAATCAGGGGGTAAAAAAAATCTAAGAAAAGAAACTTTATTGTACATAGAGGATAACATGCGGGTCCCATGAGCCAGCACCTTACTCAACTTTTCAGAGGCGGCATGAGATCGAAAGAAAAAGGAAAGTGACCAAATATCAGGAGCAAAAAATAATCCGAGAAAAGAAACTTTTATTGTACATAGAGGATGGCATATGGGTCCCACTTATACAAGCTCTTTCGCTCCAAGATCTTGCAAGTTGATTGTACATAGAGGATGACATGCGGGCCCCTTGTGTCAGCAGCTTACTCAACGTTTCCAAGGCGGCAGGGGATCAAAAGAAAAAGGAAGTAGCCAAAAATTAGCGGTCAAAAATAACTCCAAGAAAGGAAACTTTTATTGTTCATAGAGGATGACATGCGGGACCCATGCGCTAGCAGCTTCCTCAGTGTTTCAAAGGCGGAATGAGATCGAAAGAAAAAGACAAGAGACCAAATATCAGGAGCCAAAAATAATCCAAGAAAAGAAACTTTATTGTACATAAAAGATGACATGCGGGTCCCATTTTGCAGCAGCGGTGTCAACGTTTCAAATGCGGTTTGAGATCAAAAGAAAAAGAGTAGCCAGAAATTAGGGGGTAAAAAAAACTCCAGATATTAGGATGGCATGCGGGTCCCATGAGTACGCAACTTACTCAACGTTTCAAACGTGGCATGAGATCGAAAGAAAAAGGAAAGTGACCAAATATCAGGATCCAAAAATAATTCAAGAAAAGAAACTTGATTGTACATAGAGGATGACATGCGGGTCCCATGAGTCAGCAGCTTACTCAACGTTTCCAAGGCGGCAGGGGATCAAAAGGAAAAGGAAATAGCCAAAAATCAGAGGGTGAAAAAAAACCCAAGAAAATAAACTTTTATAGCACATAGAGGATGACATGCGGGTCCCATGAGCCAGCAGGGTCCTCAACGTGGCATGAGATCGAAAGAAAAAGGCAAGTGACCAAATACCAGGAGCCAAAAATAATTCAAGAAAAGAAACTTGATTGTACATAGAGGATGACATGCGGGTCCCAATTAGCAGCAGCGGTATCACCGTTTGAGAAGCGGCAGGGGATCGAAAGAAAAAGGCAAGTGACCAAATATGAGGTGCCAAAAAGAATCCAAGAAAAGAAAGTTTTATAGTACATAGAGGATGACATGCGGGTCCCATGAGCCTGCAGGGTCCTCAACGTGGCATGAGATCGAAAGAAAAATGCAAGTGACCAAATATCAGGAGCCAAAAATAATTCAAGAAAAGAAACTTGATTGTACATAGAGGATGACATGCGGGCCCCATTTAGCAGCAGCGGTATCACCGTTTGAGAGGCTGCACGGGATCGAAAGAAAAAGGCAAGTGACCAAATATCAGGAGCCAAAAATAATCCAAGAAAAGAAATTTTATTGTACATAGAGGATGACATGCGGGTCCCATTTTGCAGCAGCGGTCTCAACGTTTCCAAGGCGGCACAGGACCAAAAGAAAAATGAAGTAGCCAGAAATCAGGGGGTGAAAAAAATCGAAGAAGAAAGATCTCAATTGGGCTGCATCTGGACATCTGGGCCTTCGAACTATCCTGCTTGGCCTTTTGACTCGTACAATTTCAGCCCACTCCAAAACAGGAAAGTTCGGAATTTTCTAAAAAAACAGGAAAGACCTATGCTTCGCAAAAACAAAAAAACAAGGAGATTCAACATATAAGTTTGTTTATGTAAAAATAAAGATTTAATTTATCCGTTTGAAATAGCTCAGAGCGCAATACACTGTTTATTGTCTGCAAAATAATCAAGATATCACATGTTTCTTGTACGGGGAGACTGGCATCGGGGACCCATGAGCCAGCAGCGTCGTTAACGTTTTAAAGGCGGCAGGGGATGGAAAGAAAAAATAAACCAAAAATATGTTGGTAAATATCCAAGAAAAGAAACATTTCGTTCAAAGAGGATGACATGCGGGACCCATGAGGCAGCAGCATCCTCAGCGTTTATTGTTCATAGAGGCTGACATGTGGGACCCGTGAGCCAGCAGCGTCCTCAACGTTTTAAAGGCGGCAGGAGATCGAAATAAAATATAAGCCAAAAATCATTTGGTAAACAAAATCCAATAAAAGAAACATTTAGCGTTCTGAGAGGATGACATGCGGGACCCATGAGGCAGCAGCATCCACAACGATTCCAAGGCGGCAGGGGATCAAAGGAAAAAAAAGGAAATATCCAGAAATTAATTAGGGGTTCAAAATAAATCCATCAAAGGAAACTTTTATTGTTCATAGAGGATGACATGTGGGACCGACCTGCCAACAGCGTCCTCATCGTTTCAAAGGGGGCAGGAGATCAAAAGAAAAAGGCAAATAGCCAGAAATTAGGGGTCAAAAATAACTCCAAGAAAGGAAACTTTTATTGTTCGTAGAGGATGACATGCGGGACCCATGAGCCAGCAGCTTACTCAACATTTCAAAGGCGGCATGAGATCGAAAGAAAAAGGCAAGTGGCAAAATATCAGGAGCCAAAGATAATCCAAGAAAAGAAACTTTATTGTACATAGAGGATGACATGCGGGTCCCAATTAGCAGCAGCGGTCTCAACGTTTCAAATGCGGCTTGAGATCAAAAGAAAAAGGAAGTTGATTGTACATAGAGGATGACATGTGGGTCCCATGAGTCAGCAGCTTACTCAACGTTTCCAAGGCGGCAGGGGATCAAAAGGAAAAGGAAATAGCCAAAAATCAGAGGGTGAAAAAAAACCCAAGAAAATAAACTTTTATAGCACATAGAGGATGACATGCGGGTCCCATGAGCCAGCAGGTTCCTCAACGTTTCAAACGTGGCATGAGATCAAAAGAAAAAGGCAAGTGACCAAATATCAGGAGCCAAAAATAATTCAAGAAAAGAAACTTGAGTGTACATAGATGATGAAATGCGGGTCCCATTTAGCAGCAGCGGTATCACCGTTTGAGAGGCTGCACGGGATCGAAAGAAAAAGGCAAGTGATCAAATATCAGGAGCCAAAAATAATCCAAGAAAAGAAATTTTATTGTACATAGAGGATGACATGCGGGTCCCATTTTGCAGCAGCGGTCTCAACGTTTCCAAGGCAGCACAGGACCAAAAGAAAAATGAAGTAGCCGAGAAATCGGGGGTGAAAAAATCGAAGAAGAAAGATTTCAATTGGGCTGCATCTGGACATCTGGGCCTTCGAACTATCCTGCTTGGCCTTTTGACTCGAACAATTTCAGCCCACTCCAAAACAGGAAAGTTCGGAATTTTCTAAAAAAACAGGAAAGACCTATGCTTCGCAAAAACAAAAAAACAAGGAGATTCAACATATAAGTTTGTTTATGTAAAAATAAAGATTTAATTTATCCGTTTGAAATAGCTCAGAGCGCAATACACTGTTTATTGTCTGCAAAATAATCAAGATATCACATGTTTCTTGTACGGGGAGACTGACATCGGGGACCCATGAGCCAGCAGCGTCGTCAACGTTTTAAAGGCGGCAGGGGATGGAAAGAAAAAATAAACCAAAAATATGTTGGTAAAAAATCCAAGAAAAGAAACATTTCGTTCAAAGAGGATGACATGCGGGACCCATGAGGCAGCAGCATCCTCAGCGTTTATTGTTCATAGAGGCTGACATGTGGGACCCGTGAGCCAGCAGCGTCCTCAACGTTTTAAAGGCGGCAGGAGATCGAAATAAAATATAAGCCAAAAATCATTTGGTAAACAAAATCCAATAAAAGAAACATTTACCGTTCTGAGAGGATGACATGCGGGACCCATGAGGCAGCAGCATCCTCAACGATTCCAAGGCGGCAGGGAATCAAAGGAAAAAAAGGAAATATCCAGAAATTAATTAGGGGTTCAAAATAAATCCATCAAAGGAAACTTTTATTGTTCACAGAGGATGACATGTGGGACCGACCTGCCAACAGCGTCCTCATCGTTTCAATGGGGGCAGGAGATCAAAAGAAAAAGGCAAATAGCCAGAAATTAGGGGTCAAAAATAACTCCAAGAAAGGAAACTTTTATTGTTCGTAGAGGATGACATGCGGGACCCATGAGCCAGCAGCTTACTCAACGTTTCAAAGGCGGCATGAGATCGAAAGAAAAAGGCAAGTGACAAAATATCAGGAGCCAAAGATAATCCAAGAAAAAAACTTTATTGTACATAGAGGATGACATGCGGGTCCCAATTAGCAGCAGCGGTCTCAACGTTTCAAATGCGGCTTGAGATCAAAAGAAAAACAAAGTTGATTGTACATAGAGGATGACATGCGGGTCCCATGAGTCAGCAGCTTACTCAACGTTTCCAAGGCGGCAGGGGATCAAAAGGAAAAGGAAATAGCCAAAAATCAGAGGGTGAAAAAAAACCCAAGAAAATAAACTTTTATAGCACATAGAGGATGACATGCGGGTCCCATGAGCCAGCAGGTTCCTCAACGTTTCAAACGTGGCATGAGATCGAAAGAAAAATGCAAGTGACCAAATATCAGGAGCCAAAAATAATTCAAGAAAAGAAACTTGAGTGTACATAGAGGATGACATGCGGGTCCCATTTAGCAGCAGCGGTATCACCGTTTGAGAAGCGGCAGGGGATTGAAAGAAAAAAGGCAAGTGACCAAATATGAGGTGCCAAAAAATTCCAAGAAAAGAAAGTTTTATAGTACATAGAGGATGACATGCGGGTCCCATGAGCCTGCAGGGTCCTAAACGTGGCATGAGATCGAAAGAAAAATGCAAGTGACCAAATATCAGGAGCCAAAAATAATTCAAGAAAAGAAACTTGATTGTACATAGAGGATGACATGCGGGTCCCATTTAGCAGCAGCGGTATCACCGTTTGAGAGGCTGCACGGGATCGAAAGAAAAAGGCAAGTGACCAAACATGAGGTTCCAAAAAAAATCCTAGAAAAGAAAGTTTTATAGTACATAGAGGATGACATGCGGGTCCCATTTAGCAGCAGCGGTCTCACCGTTTGAGAGGCGGCAGGGGATCGAAAGAAAAAGGTAAGTAACCAAATATGAGGTGCCAAAAAAATCCAAGAAAAGAAAGTTTTATAGTACATAGAGGATGACATGCGGGTCCCATTTAGCAGCAGCGGTATCACCGTTTGAGAGGCGGCAGGGGATCGAAAGAAAAAGGCAAGTGACCAAATATGAGGTGCCAACAAAAATCCAAGAAAAGAAAGTTTTATAGTACATAGAGGATGACATGCGGGTCCCATTTAGCAGCAGCGGTATCACCGTTTGAGAGGCGGCAGGAGATCGAAAGAAAAAGGCAAGTGACCAAATTTGAGGTTCCAAAAAAAACTCCAAGAAAAGAAAGTTGATTGCTCATAGAGGATGACATGCGGATCCCAATTAGCAGCAGCGGTGTCAACGTTTCCAAGGCGGCAAGGGATTAAAAGAAAAAGGAAGTAGCCAGAAATCAGGGGGTCAAAAAAATCCAAGAATAGAAAGAATTTTGGTTCATAGAGGATGACATGCGGGACCCATGATCCTGCATCGTAAACGGCTCGATCGGAGAGCGTTGAACGAGATGGCGCGATCGAGAAAAAAAACAATGCCAGAGAGGCTGCCATCTGGGCCCTACATCCCTCGGCGGTGCGGATTTGCGTTGACTCGGCCGGCGAACCCGAGAATTCGAGATGCACCACGTCCCGGGCCACCATACGCAACGTTTTGGCCGGTTTCGTCGGGCTAGGTGGCCTCAAAAACGAGAAAAAAAACGTTTTGACATGCACAACGGACAGACCCAAAATCGTCGGCCATGGTACACCAGCAACCACGGCACGACTTCAACTTCGTCGGCCATGGTAACTTTTCTTGTAGTGATATAGGCTCAAGAGAAATAAGGATTACAATGACGACACTTACTGTTACCAGAAATAAAAGTATCAAACATATCTTTCTGCAGCTCTTGAAATTAGTAGAAAGATTTTCTATAACTGAATGCTTGCCTTGTGGAGATGAATCTAATATGTTTCTAATAAATAAGCACAGCTTAAGAATAGCACAACATTTATGGTCTTGAGCCATGTCAATACTAAGTACACAGACATTCTTGGGTACATGAGGGATCACCAGGTTAGACAGTATTCTACATTTAACTAACTAGTTAAGTGCCCGTGCGTTGCTACGGGTACAATTTTTATTTATTTATCACATGTGTGAACATATACTAAGATCTAATATTTCAATGACAATATCATCCAACTGAGGTAAAGATCATATTTTGAGTTACTTATACCATACATTTCTGTCACTCATACACATACAGAAAAATCAGATAACTGAAAAGCAATAGCAATGATACATTTCTCACCCCTTCCTCGCCAGCCCATCAGGTTCACCACTTTTACCATGCATATTGTGCCGCAATTGTGCTTCATGATCCATAAAAACACCATAATTCTTCCCTTAAGCATAACGACATATTAAGAAATCAATAAAAATTACAAATAATTCCCAAGAAAATTACTGCATCCAAAACTTTAAATAACAACATAGTTGACAGCATAGAAGCTTACACAGATAGTAAATCTGTGGTACAGGAAAAAAAAGTTAACTGAGCCATTCGTTATATCTAAACATTTAGTGTTCTTTAATATGATGTGCCAAGTCTAGTGAATCAAGTGCAAGAGCATATATGAGATGCACCATCTAACAATAAGTGAAGGACACATCTAGACAGTCATACCTGCAATGTAACTGATAACCAAGAGGAGAAAAAGCCCAACTCCGACTCAAAAAGATATTGTTTCATCGAATTTTATGGAGAGGCTCGAGTAGGGAATGCTCATTTGATGAAATATTGAGTTCTTGAGAATAAGTCATGCGTATCTATCTGTAAAGAGCAATTCCAAACAAAAGTGGATACTAAAGTGGTATAAAACACTTCAAGTGCCTGCTAACAAATAAGATCACCTTATTTTCGCATACATGAGATATTTCCATGATTTTAAATTATCATGTATCAAATCATTCGCATTTATACAACTACTCTTTTCAAGATCTTAAAGTACAACTTAATTTTTAAAGGTCTAGCATGACAAATATTAATTGGGTACTCATTCCTTTCATGGTACCAGATACATTTATTTGAATTACTATGCAACACCATTTACCGGACCACAACTAAAACTAACAATATGCAAAAATGAATAAATAAGATAAGGTGAAGTTTAAGAGGCTGAGAAAGTAAAAGTCCCTTATGGGGCTTTCAATGTCGATGCAATCCCTATTCATGAATCAAACACAGGATGCACACCTAAACAAAATTGATTTCCTTATTTTTGCATAGATGTGAGATTTTCATGCTTTTAAATTATCCTAAACTAACTGATTATTCGAAGGGAACGAAACCCACTAAAAACTATTGTGTATCAAATCCGATGCTCTATTCTAGCGCGGTCAGTAAACTTATATGCGAAAAGACCCATCACTACATATGCGAAAAACTACATATGCATCACTACATATGCGCGGTCAGTAAACTTATATGCGAAAAACTACATATGCATTTGCTTAGTGGTTGAATAGGAACCTCCTGTGATGTGCAGAAAAGTATATTCAAGTGTTGTGCTTTAAATACCCATCACTTATAACTATTTGGATACTGTCCAAAAGTTTCAAGAGAAACAAGTGAAGCTTCGCTGTTTCATCAAGATGCCAGCTTGTATCTTGGGATCTCCTGGACAATCAAACATGTATCAATGGAAACTCGTCGAAAACCTGTATCAATACCCCCTCCGTTCCGTGAAACACCAAGAAATTATTCTGAACAAGCACCTTACTAAATGGCAGCAGAAGACCATCTGTTGTTTGCTTAGTACACTGTAGACCATATGTTTATTCTAGCAAGCTGGTGAAACAGTTAGGGTATGTTTGATATTATGAGAATATCATTGTTTTTTTTAATAGCTATGTATATTTTAAGGTGTTTGGCTCTAGTTAAAACTGTAGTTCTTTTTTCCTTAAAAACTGTAGTTTTGTGAACTATAGTATGTTCTATAGTACGTTCAAACTAAGTGAAACATCTCCTCACCCAAATCTGTCCAGCTAAATGGTGTGTACCCTGGCTGCAATGCAATCTTGACGAAAAAAACCTTTTGCCACACTAAGAGAAGTTAGCATACGTGTGACTATTTGCTAATTTATAGAGCAAGGTTAACATACAGTGCTAAATACTGAGATAGCCAGAAGCACCATTGTTTCCACGATACTTTAGGAAACTGCATTTTTCATAAACTGCAGTATTTAGTGCCATTTTTCATAAACTGGAACCTTATAGTTGATTGAAGGTTTCATCAGAAACGGAACTACAATAGATGCAGACATGGAAGCTAGAGGTTCATAAAATTACCAAGATATGGAGACAATATATGAAAGCTGCAAGAATTAATTGTAGGCGGAAATGGCTAGTGAAAATAAAGGTGTTGGTAGTAGAGCTATGGATTCTGAAACCATGTTCTTAGAGTGCAAAGGTGAAGGACTTAGGTGTCAGGCATCAACAACCCAAAAAAAGTCTAAAACTAAAGTTCAGTCTTCTTCACTTTTCTCATGCGGATCTCTAACTTTTCATAGAATTTGATACTCATTAGAGCTAATGAATTTTGTGATTCGCCTCAGTGAGCGGAAGATCGATCGATGGATGATTTGGTGGCAGAATTTTCGGGGCACTTATTTGAAAAGGTGGATTTTCTGTCGCGGGACGAAGGAGGTGGGACGAAGGGAGCGACGAAACGGACCACACGTATTGGTTGACGACGGAACATAAGATTCTTTTTAGGTAGTAGAGATTTTATAGTCATACAGGTACATAAATATCAGTCTGGGGGTTAACCAAAAAAGAAGAATATAAGTATAGAGTTGATTTAGCCATATGTTTAAGTAGGATTATTTATTCAGCGCACATGGACTATGGAATATATTCAGCAGTAACTAAATTTCGCACTTTCTATAGTGGTAAGAGGTTTGATACACACCAAGTGTTGGTCTGCGGAACTAATAGAGTAGTGTATGGCCCTGCAATTTCTACGAGCATGAATATTCTCCTTAAACTCATAAGTTGCGATTACAACCTAATTTGATCGACTCGGGAGTTTGGATTAGTTTTCCAATAAAATAAAAATCGACCTAACACTCACGAATTGTAAAATTTTAAAGCCAGGCCAACAACCTCTGACTGAATCTCGAAGTGCATCAGGAATCGAAAACCATTTCTAAATATTGCTGCGCACCGAATCGAAAATGCGTGATGGGAAAATTGATCTCACCTATGACCTTGTTGCAGAAGGGGCGGGCCTGGTACTGGTAGAGCACGACGTTGTGCGGCAGCAGATCCGCGGGCAGCCGCTCCTTGTCCTGCACCTCGGCGGCCGCCACGGTGGCGAAGGTCAGGGAGAAGGATACCGCGCCGGCAATCCCGCCCGGCAGCGCCCGCGACGACGGCGCCGGCGACGGAGGCGGGGGGTTGTTCCCCCAGCGGCCGCCGCCCGCGGCCGCGGCCGAGGCGGCGGGGGAGGCGGTGGCGCCGTGGAGCGCGCGCGGAGAGGAGGAGCGAGCGGGAGGCGAGGGAGTGCGCCGCGCGGAGCGATCTCATCGTGGCGGGCGGGCTAGGGTTTCGGGGCGGCGGCCTCGTCGATTTGGGAGGTCGTACGTGTACCTGGACTGAGCTGGAATTTTAATTTAATCCCCAATCAAGCATTTTTATCGATTATTTTGGTCCTTGGCGTGCCGCGAAATTACATTTTAGTGCTACGTCTGCAGGTGAGAGGAGCTGGTTCGCACGGAGATCGGGAATAAGTTGAACTGGAGGGGCCTTGGTGCTTTTTCTCCTATTCTTCTTGCGGAAGAAGAAAGAGATGGCGTAAATTAAAAGGTCATCACGGAGACTCGAGTGGCCAAGACCGGATGAACGTGACAACAGGTGCACGCGGCCAGCTTTGGAGCACATGCCCATTTCTCTACACATCTTCACCCATTTCTTGCCGTTAAGAGCAGAGCCGAGATAAAAGATTTTATTTTTATTTTTTCGTTTACTTTTTTATTTTTATTTGACTTGTTACTCTCTTACTTGGACCATTGTTAACACTAATTACACTTAATCTATACTCAAATTTTAGATTTGGTCACTTATCGGTCGGTCACCCATCCTCACACTACACCACCCTCAGCAAAGCTTAACTCATCGGTTCTTTCCTGCTGTGCTCCCGTGAATGTAGTTGTACCTTGTTGTAAATACTACCATCAGATAATAATATAGCATACCAATGTGAGTAATATGAATATATTTACATCTTTAAACCGCAAGTGGACAAATAATATATGCATACCTATTAGAAAAGTGTGAGGAATTTGAATATGAAATAATTTTATTTTTATTCATTTAATAATATTATTATCAAATAATATATGCATTATTCATATAATATGACCAAATAATAAATATCTTTAAATCGCAAGTGGACAAACAATATATGCATAACTATTAGAAAATTGTGAGGAATTTGAATATGGAATAATTTTATTTTTATTCATTAATTAATATTTTTATCAAATAATATATGCATTATTCATATAATATGGCCAAATAATCCTCACCGCCGCCGACCGCCGAATCCGGGCCAGTCCACGCCATCTCCGACCGCCTCCGCTGCGCGCAGGAGGCATTCACCTCCGCCAAGGTGGCCGGTGCCTTTGACCTGGAGGCGTTCACATATTCAACGATGACTTAGTGATCGAATAAACCATTCACATACGATACTGATTCCCTTTGTCACGCGATATTTTACTTGTCCGAGGTTTGATCATCGGTATCTCTATACCTTGTTCAACCTCGTCTCCTGACAAGTACTCTTTACTCGTACCGTGGTAAGTGGTCTCTTATGAACCATCCATATGCTTGCAAGTTATTAGACGACATTTCATCGAGAGGGCCCAGAGTATATCTATCCGTCATCGGGATGGACAAATCCCACTGTTGATCCATATGCCTCAACTCATACTTTCCGGATACTTAATCCCACCTTTATAACCACCCATTTACGCAGTGGCGTTTGATGTAATCAAAGTACCTTTACGGTATAAGTGATTTACATGATCTCATGGTCGAAAAGACTAGGTAACTATGTATCGAAAGCTTATATCAAATAACTTAATGACGTGATCTTATGCTACGCTTAATTGGGTGTGTCCATTACATCATTCATATAATGACATAACCTTGTTATTAATAACATCCAATGTTCATGATCATGAAACTATGATCATCTATTAATCAACAAGCTAGTTATACAAGAGGCTTACTAGGGACTCATTGTTGTTTACATAACACACATGTATCAATGTTTCGGTTAATACAATTATAGCATGGTATATAAACATTTATCATAAACACAAAGATATATAATAACCACTTTTATTATTGCCTCTTGGGTATATCTCCAACACCTTGATGCAACTGAAATGGCCAAGATGACAGAAGGATGGCCAAGAGTTGTGAAAGGATTCAACTTGAAGGAGGGAGACATTTGGATGTTCACATTCGGTGACGAGAGGTGGCTGCTTCCCATGAAGAAAAGGGATCAATTTGGAGCCTAGCTTAGGATCACTATGATGAAGCTTCAGATGGAGTGATGGATTACTTAGGATCACTAAGTATTACTAGTTATGGTTTAACTTAAGAATGTCTGCTCTAAATTTTTGTTAGACTATTATGACTGGTCGGAATTATGTATGTGTGAATGTTATCATGTATTTAAGACGATACACCATGCATGAATGTTGTTGATGACCCACAAGTATAGGGGATCGCAGCAGTCTTCGCGAGTAGTATAACCCAATTTATTGATTCGACACAAGGGGAGACAAAGAACACTTGGAAGCCTTAACAGCGGAGTTGTCAATTCAGCTGCACCTGGAAACAGACTTGCTCGCAAGAGTTTATCAGTAGTAATAGTTTTATAGCAGTAACAATAGTGAAATAACAGCAGCAGAGTAACAGAGACAGCAGTAGTGATTTTAGTAAACAACAGGATTAAAATACTGTAGGCACGGGGACGGATGACGGGCGTTGCATGGATGAGAGAAACTCATGTAACAATCATAGCAGGGCATTTGCAGATAATAATAAAACGGTATCCAAGTACAAAGCAATCAATAGGCATGTGTTCCAATTATAGTCGTACGTGCTCGCAATGAGAAACTTGCACAACATCTTTTGTCCTACCAGCCGGTGGCAGCCGGGCCTCAAGGGAATCTACTGGATATTAAGGTACTCCTTTTAATAGAGTACCGGAGCAAAGCATTAACACTCCATGAACACATGTGATCCTCACATCACTACCATCCCCTCCGATTGTCCCGATTTCTGTCACTTCGGGGCCATTGGTTCCGGACAGCGACATGTGTATACAACTTGTAGGTAAGATCATAAAACACTGAATATCATGATGAAACAATAACATGTTCAGATCTGAGATCATGGCACTCGGGCCCTAGTGACAAGCATTAAGCATAACAAGTTGCAACAATATCATCAAAGTACCAATTACGGACACTAGGCACTATGCCCTAACAATCTTATGCTATTACATGACCAATCTCATCCAATCCCTACCATCCCCTTCGGCCTACAGCGGGGGAATTACTCACACATGGATGGGGGAAGCATGGCTGGTTGATGGAGAGGCATCGGTGGTGATGATGGCGATGATCTCCTCCAATTCCCCGTCCCGGCGGAGTGCCATAACGGAGACTTCTGGCTCCCGAGACGGAGTTTCGCGATGTGGCGGCGTTCTGGAGGCTTTCTGGCGACTTCGACTTCTCCCCATGCGTTTTTAGGTCGAAGGCAATATATAGTCCGAAGGAGGGCGTCGGAGGCCGGCCGAGGGGGCCACACCACAGGGTCGCGCCGCCCTATGGTGTGGGGCCCTCGGGCCTCCACCTGGCTTGTCCTTCTGGCTCCGCCAATATTCTGTGAAAATAGGGCCTTCTGCATAAATTCCGAGGATTTTCCTGAAAGTTGGATTTCTGCACAAAAACGAGACACCAGAGCAGTTCTGCTGAAAACAGCGTTAGTCCGTGTTAGTTGTATCCAAAATACACAAATTAGAGGCAAAACAATAGCAAAAGTGTTCGGGAAAGTAGATACGTTTTGGACGTATCAACTCCCCCCAAGCTTAGCTTATTGCTTGTCCTCAAGCAATTCAGTTAACAACTGAGCGATAAAAGAACTTTCACGAACACATTTGCTCATATGATGTATATATCCTCATGCTATGGCTAACACTTAGGCAGTTCATAATGAGATGCATACAAATAAGATCATCTAACAGCTATGTCAATCATGAAGAGGTACCAACAATTAATAATAAGCATCATGAATCATGTATATAAGCTGGATTGCAATGTTCATAAGAGAGTACGATAAAGTGGTATCTCGCTTGCCCGTATTTGATCAGCAAAACATAAATGCCCAGGCACCTCTGAAGTTCATAGAAAGACTAGAAGTAGTGATTGTCAAAGATAAAAGCATCAAAGTTATACCACAATCAATCATATTTTGAGACAAGCATATTATACTAAGAATGACAGTCGTGCTCTCAAGATAGTGCTCAAACAAAGAATGGAGACACAACATAAAAGTAAAAGATTGACCCTTCGCAGAGGGAAGCAGGGATTAACATGCGCTAGAGCTTTTCATTTTTTAAACAGGAGTAAAATTATTTTGAGAGGTGTTTGTTGTTGTCAACGAATGGTAATGGGTACACCAACTACCTTGCCAACCGGACTTCCAAGAGCGGCTCCCATGAATTATTTTTATGTTTATGTGGCACTCCTTCCAACCTTTCTTTCACAAACCATGGCTAACCGAATCCTCGGGTGCCTGCCAACAATCTCATACCATGAAGGGGTGCCTTTTTATTTTAGTTTTATTATGATGACACTCCCCCCAACCTTTGCTTACACAAGCCATGGCTAACCGAATCCTTCGGGTGCCGTCCAACAATCACATACCATGGAGGAGTGTCTATTTAGGTTAATTAATTCGGGACTGGGAATCCCATTGCCAGCTCTTTTTGCAAAATTATTGGATAAGCGGATGTGCCACTAGTCCATAATGAAAGTCCGTCAAGAGTAAATGACAAGGTCGAAAGTTAAACACCACATACTTCCTCATGAGCTATGAAACATAAACACAAATTGAGAAGTATTTTGAAGGTTTTAAAGGTAGCGCATGAGAATTTACTTGGAATGGTTTGAAATGCCATGCATAGGTATTTATGGTGGACACTTTGGAACAACTTGGTTTTCAGGTGTTTGGAAGCACGAGCAGCGTTCCCGCTCAGTACAAGTGAAGGCTAGCAATAGACTGGGGAGCGACAAATCAAGAGAGCAGTAACTGTCATAATCATGCTTGCGGCAAAATAAATTAACGGAGGCATAAAAGTGATACAAGAACTCTGAAGCAATATAAATCATTGAGGCTTAATCGACTTTTATTCAGTCATATGCATGCGTGAGCATGTGCCAAGTCGATATAAATGAATTATTCAGAGGAGGATACCACAATGCCATACCTACTTACGAATAAAACAATGCAAGCAAACATCCATGACATGCTACTCATATTAATAAATTGGAGCTAAACATGAGAGATCATGAACTACTAGACTCTCTCAAATGACATATACCTCACATGAACCAACTAAACATGCTCAAATGGATGAGTATATGTACAAAAATGAAAACAAATAGAGTTCATACCAGCCTCTCACCACAATCCAATTGTTGTAGATCGTCATTATTGCCTTTCACTTGTGTAGCATGGATAATATGAAATGAAAACCACGCTCCAGCCACCGAAGACCATTGAACTCATGATGAACTTTACAAACCAAAGAAAAACAGTAAATATTTTTGGTGTTTTCGAATTAGAAACAAGAACAAAAGGAAACAAGCAAACAATGCAAAATCTTTTTGGGTTTTCTTATAGCAAACTAGTAATAGCAAATAAAGCGAAACAAATGCAAGAGACCAAAACAAACAAATTATGAAGAGAAACAACAGAAATATTTTTGGTCTTTTTGTGTTTTGGGAAAGAAACAAAGCAAAAACAAGAAATAGCCAACTAGAAGACTCACATAAACACAAAGCAGCAGAAATTCGTCAAACTTGACAGCAGTACAGTACTCGATTTTTAAGAAATTCTTCCACTGCTCAAATCGAAAAGTGTTCAACTAATGAAAGTTAGATAACAACCTGAGGAACATGCACAAAAAATGGCTTCGCAAAATACTGTTCTGGCTATTTTTGGGATTTTTTTGGTAACAGTCCAGAATCTGTTTTCAGGCAGCACTTCCCCAAATATCATCTCCCTCTCATTAGAAAACCACTCAAACAAACTAAAAAAGTATATACAAGTATCCAGCAATCATAATATGCAAAGAATGAGTGATGCCGGTATACCTCCCCCCAAGCTTAGGCTTTTGGCCTAAGTGGAGTTCAATCCCATCGAGGCCATGAGGTAGCATCTCCGTAGTACGACGAAGATGGATCATATTCCGGGTATTTGCTAGAAGAAGCACCCGGATACGTGACAGTGTAGTCGTAGGAGGGCTCGGCGTCTTCGGAGTCATGCTGCTGGTGGAAGTCTTGTATCTTCATATTTTCCTCCACCTCCTCCTTAGTGCGCGACCATGGTTGCCTGTCAATACTGAACAAACCTGGCTGGGGAAGAGGAATTTCCTTCTCATCCCCGTCAGCAAACAACATTCTATAGACCATATTATCTAAAGTGGAATCAGCGGTAAAAAAATGATGGCTTTTCATAGCAGCAATATCAAGCCTCCTAGGGGTTAATGGCACATCATTAGAATTAAGAGGAAGTCTCAAATGTGTTAAAATGCGCAATGCAATAGTTCCTCCAAAAATAGACCCCCTGTTAGACAGGCGGCGAGCAATAAGAGAACCAAGATGATATGATGTTTGTCCAGTAAGTGCAGCATTTAAGAAAGCAAGATGGTAGCTAGAAATATTGCTAGTGTTCTCCCTACCAAGAATGCTAGTAGCAATGTAATAGGCAAAATACTTAATGGCGGGGAGTTGGATGTTTCTTATCTTGCCACGCTGAATGGTGCGACAATCATCATCGGTGATCCCTCGATAGAGCTCCAACAGATCCCGGGGGTTGTCATCAATCCTCCTTGCTGTACCTACAGGGGCAATATCCAATGCACGACAAAATTCTTCCAATTCCATAGTAACAGGATTACCATAGATCTTGAATGCAACTGTCGGCCCATATTGCCTGTTATGGAACTTGAAGCTCTCGACGAAGATTTTGGTGAGCATGTAGTATTGCTCCCTTTCATCTCCCACGTAGGCGGCTAAGCCCGCCCTGTTGACGAGGGTGAAGAAATCATCCAATATCCCTGCATTTCTCAGAAAATCATAGCATGGAAAAGACGAAGCATTAGGAGCCCCATTGTCCTCTTCGGGCGCGAAGCTAGGCGCGATGATATCCTCATTGTATGATCGCCTAAGTCGGGTGGTGGTCCTAGAAGGCCTCCCGGTGCTGGTCGTTCCCCTCTGAAACAATTCTCCAAAGTTGAACTTCTTCATCTTCCTTTTCTAAAAAATTTCAACAAGTGATATAAAACTTGATTTGGTGACATATAATCAAGGGGAACTACTATAGGAACTTGCTAGAGTACTAATCATGCATCAAAACTAGTTTATACAACTTAGAACAAGCATGCAAGCTCACTAAACATGTTACCTACAGCAGCAAAATATTCAAGATATACTCAACCAAACAAAATTCTACTTGGATAGGCGGAGAAGTCACATACCGGAGAGCAAATGTGCCAAATTTCAGACAGAAATCTGGGCTGAGCAAAGAGATCGAAAAATCCTGAGCTCTTGAGCAAAAACGCGAGTGAGAGAAAGCTGGTGTCGATTTTTTCGGGAGAGAGAAGAGTCTGGGAGGAAGAGATGCCAAAGTGGGGTAAAGGGGGCCCCACACGCCAGGGTGGCGCGCCCCCCTTCCAGGCCGCGCTGGCCTGTGGTGTGCCACCCTGGGGTGCCCCACAGGTCATCCTCTGGTGCTCCCAGGTGCATTTTCGAAAAATAGGACCAACGGTATAATTTTTGTGAATTTTTGAAAACTTTGAAAAATGCACATTTCTGGGTATTAAGTTTATTATTACTGGCCAGGAAATTTTTTGAAATCTCTAATCAACTAAGGAACTTTGCAAAAAAAAAGTGCTACAGCAAATGAGACAAGTGGAGGGAGAAAGAAATGTTGTTTACCTCCCCTATGCATATAAAAGGTATTCGTTAACAAGGTTGATCAAGTCTTGCCACCGAATAAATTTTACATAGCATATGAAGAAATAAACCTCAAAGCAAGGGAAAGCGGAAGCGAACTTCCCCGTGCTGCCCCTGGTAGTTTCGCCGCTGTCACCAGAGGAAAATGAATCGGCATGTTGCAGAGTAGCAGAAAAAGGTGTTGGATAACTCCTGATTTGCAATGTGTCCTGAAACAAATCGAATGAGCAATTTCAACAGCCAGCCACACATGTAAATTATTGGAAAAGATTAAGCTCTAGCAGCAGCAAACTTGGGATAGGGGCTGCACCGGCAGGGTTCAGATGCACACGGTACTTCATAAAAAAATTGCAATACATCTTTGTACCAAAATAGGGAGCACCATTTTTTTTAAAGAATGAACTTTCCAAGATCCCGAAGAAATAAAGGAGAAGCAGGGGGAAACAGAAGTGAACTTCACCTAGCAAAAAAGGGCAAAGCTACTTTTACAAGTATATGACTGAGAATAGGACCAGAGAGATAGAAAACTAAATACAAAGATCACCCTAAGTTTCTACTTGGAGTCACTAGATACTCACTTCAAATACGAAAATAAGTGAACTTCTTCCAGCATTTTTACATGAATTTATGTCATGGTCAAACAGAACTTCCACGCCATAGAAATAGTGAACTTCCAATTTTCCGATAGTGAGCTTCGTGCGGCGCCCGGTGGACTTATGTGGTACAATAGAAAATGAACTGAAAAAAGAATGAAAGTTAACTAAAATGTCCAGAGTGAACTTTGAAATATAGCCAAGTGAACTTCAGATTGTTTTCATTTTTTACAAATTGTAGAGTTAGTTTCTATTTTTTATGTGACTGCTTCGTTTTAACAAATGAACTTTTTAACACGAATGAATTGAAGTTCCTAGTTAATGAATTGAAATTCTCAAAATGGATAAAGTGAACTTTCTTATACAACTATGAACTTTTTGAGAATGTTAACTTTGAGCGCATGACAAAGTGTACCTCTATTTTATCTACCAAACTTCTATGATTTTTAGATAGAGAACTGTTGTAACCTCAATAACGAACTCATGTGTTCTTTTCCTCTAGAATAGCTGAAGTTTTATAACTGGAATACTGACTTTTATACAACTCAACTTCACTACTTTATAAAGGTTAACTTCTTTTTTTCCTTGTTCAGAGAACTACTATATACAGAACTTAATTAACTCAAAACAAAACCAGAAATATGGAGCTGTAGCTTGACGAAAGTCCCCAAACAAAAATGATTATACCCACATCTACAACAGCCACCCGCACCTGCTCTAAATTAGGCCGAACTTCTTTTCAATCTTAGTGTGAACTGTTGTTACAAGCAGAGGTATTCTTCATGCGTAGCTTATGGAAGCAACTAATTTAGAGCAGCCTACATGTGAGGTGTGTACGGCGCGTTTATGGATGTTCATACCTGCAGAATGTGCGGATTGCATGGGAGATGTTCATAGCAGATCGAGGAGCTCAGGAACGTCCGAATTAGCTCGCAGTGAAATCCACATCAGCCCTTGGGGGGAGGTCTACATCAGTTCTCCTTCTCCTGAACATCTGTCAGCACAAGGCAGAGCCTCAACAGTACAAGTTTACATGAACTAAAAAAAATAGCCCACATAAAAATCTCTAATAATAAAAATATAGAGAGATTATCAATTATACATAAAGAGGTAGCATGTTTCAGAACTTACATGAGACGGTCACTTATTAAACCAAAAGGAGCAATTTCTTATTCCTCACGGCCATGTCATACAAAAGTGAACTCCTTGGAAAATTAAAGTAAACTTCTCGAAAAAGAAAAGATAATGAAATTCTCAATGCATTCAGTTAACTTCCATGCGAACTTCCAGTTTTATGCATGATACAAAAAAATTACACTGTACTTTTAATATTTTGACATACTGGAGCATTTAACATGTCTGTGTGAAGTGCGTAGAGAAAATATAATTGGAACTTCTCCTTTAGATAATTGCGAACATGTGTTTCAGTGAACTTCAAACTTTTGTTTATCCTAGAAATACCAAAATCATCAAATTTTCACTGCACAGGTTTTTTTCATGCATTAGTACTACATCAGCAACTAACATAACATGAGTTTACGAAAAAAGAAGCATCATGTAGTTCAGAGTGAAACAGGCAGCAGCTCAATACATGCATTCAGCAACATCAGTGTAACGATTGGAAGTAAAAGTGAACTTACTGTGTGGTAGTATTTCCTTGGAAATGAAGAACGAACTTCAAAAAATGGAAATTTATCTGCACTTCCAAAATAAAAATGCTCCGCTAAACTTCAGCGGCGGGGATTGTGAACCAAGTGAGCTTCCGAAAGAAGTTGAGGTGAACTTCCAAACTATCTTGGCCATATAAATTGGAGCTCACATATGTACAAATAGAACTTCCCTGAAATCAAAGTTTAAGAATTATCTCAAATAAACAAAGTGTACAGCCCGAATTCGTCTAATAAACTGAACTCATATGTAAAAGTAGATGAAATCTCAGTGACAAACAAAGTGCACACCCCAAGATAAACACATTTTTTGAAACACAAATTAACTTGCCAAACAAATACACTCCTAATAAAAATGAACTTCAACGATAGATGTAGTGCACTTCTCAACAAATTTAACCCAGACTTTAATAAACAAAAGAAACCAAACTTCCAGAATCTCATGATTTGGAACCATTTTTGGTTATTTGTATTTCTTTTTTCGAGTGAACTGCAAGAAAAAAAATTAACATCCCGTGTGGCTAAATCAAACTTCCAGTTGAGTTTCAGTGAGCTTCTCAAAAAAATATATATTCCGTCAAAAGTTGATAAATGTCCAAAAAAAGTGCTTTTTATGTGTGAGACGAAGTGCACTTCTGTGTTAACCAAAACGAAATGTCTGAACCGACCAATAAAACTTGTTCACATAACCAACAATTTGTCAGAATAAGGGTGCACATGGTTCAACCGCATGGTCCGCATGAGAAGTGAACTACACTATAAAATGAACTAAACTTGAGCAGCTCTTCGATCATTTTGTTTATAACCCATGGCCTGAGCTGACTAACAAGCAAACAAGCATGAGCCTGCAGCAAACTAGCTTGGATTTAGAAAAGTCATCGGCCAGCAAGGAAAGCTGTATAGTAGAGTAATAGTTGTTGTTTCACAGACATAGTTATATTCAGAAGACAAATACAAGCTGAAACTCCCTGGAAACTCACACGATCCAAGCGCATTTCCGAACCAAGACAAGACTAAAAAAATAGAGAAAACTACGTAAGTGCAGTCTCTCTGAATCTACAAGTGCAGTCTCTCTTAGCTGAACCTGTCACATTTTTTATGAACTTTCAACTCTGCTATAATGCACTTCTCTGAATCTACAAGTGTTGTTGTCGATGGTTCTGGAGACAACCTTTTTAACAAAAAAAAGTGAGAGATATTGCGTAATGGTAATTAGCATGAGTGCACTTACATGAATGGAAACTGCAGCTCACATCAGCGGCCGCTGTAGTGCACATAGAGCAAAGCAGCATCGTGGCTCTCCACAATCTCCTCCACAATCCATGCGCGTGCGGCCGGGAGTGGAAGGTCAGCGCAGCAGCGACAGACACAATAGGAAAAGGGCGGATCTAGGCAACTCTGATACTTAAGCAGAGTTCCCCATGGTGCGCCCCCCAGCCCAGGGCGGATCTAGGCAAAGGAGGGGCGTTGACCGGCGGTGCGCCAAGCAGAAGATCCGGCAACGGGGAGGGGCGTGAAGAGGAGCCTCTCTGTGGCAGTGGTGTGGCACACCCGCGAGCCGGCGGCCGACACCAGGGTCGTGTGCAGGGGGCAGCCAGCGACGAGGGCTGGAAGGCTACTTTGTTGATGCGTCTCGACCTCCCATGAACTTGGGGATAGCGAGGACTAGGAGGCAGTCGAGGCTGGCTTGCCGCCGGTGGAGTACCGCGGACAGGGCCGGAGGCCGCGCGAGGGGTGGAAGGTGGGCGGCGGCGCGCGGCGGCTGGGAAGAAGGCTGGGCGGGGATTTGGCCCCTGCCGCCGGGAAGAAGGCTGGGCGGGGATTCGGCCCTGTCGCCGGGAAGAAGGCGGGGCGGGAATTGGGGACGGGCGCGGTGCCTGCAGATAGAGAAGAAGGTTGGGGTCTTGGGGAGTTCACAAGGAAGGAGATGCACGAGTTGATTCGGTTAGAAACTGAGGGTTCGAGAATACCTATTCTAGAACCCCTCTTAGAGGGGGTTCGAGAATAGTCCTGCTCTCTCTCTCTCTCTCTCTCTATATATATATATATATATATATATATATATATATATATATATAGGTCTGCTATTCTCGAACCGGTTCGAGAATAACTATTCTCGAACCCTTTCTGAACTTCCCGCTGCACGGAGGGTGAACTTCTCGGCGGGACACAAAATTTCTTGTTTCGACGGACAGTGTTTCAAGGGTGATTAATAAACTGAATGTCGGAATGATGCATATGATATACCGTTGGAAAGATATGAAAATTTCGCAACTTTATTGTTCACATAGTTTTCCCAAATTCGGTGTAATTGAAAAATAATTTCAAATATACTAAACTCTATTTTCGTGCTATTCATTGTTTTCGTGAAGTTATTTGGACGCTATTTTCAAACCATTTGCCGGATTGAGGCATATGAGGTACCATTGGAAAGGTATGAAAATTGCGCATCACTTTCGTTCAGATTGCTTTCCTAAATTTTATACGGTTTAAGATCAGATTTAAATATACTCAAGTTTGTTTTCGTGAACTTCTCAATTTTCGTACTATATTTGGACACTATTTTCAAACAACTCGTCGGATTGATAGATATGATACACCGTTGGAAAGCTATGAAAAATGCGCAACTTTTTCATGCTGAACATTTTTCCAAATTGTTAACAGTTTTAAAGTAATTTTAAATATACTAATAAGAAGATGTTCATCGGCACGCCACGGGTTCAAAATTGACGTGGCTTGGGTGTTCAGTTGGGGCGAGGCAGCATATTAGAGTGAAATTAGGATCATATAGATGTCAACTACTCAAGGCAGGGGTCGATTTGGTCAACTGTAGCTTGTAGGGATGAATTGAGTACATAGGATTTCCGCCCGTAAAAATGGAGAGGCTGAACTTCCTTCTGACATATAGGCGAACTTCCTAGTAGGTGCTACTGAACTTCCGATCGCGGTACAGATTATTTTCGCTGCACCTGGCCATTTCGTTTTCGTTTCAAACTGTAACCTGAAATGATACAACTAATATACCATTGGAAATCTATGCAAATTCCGCATCTTTTCATATAAATCAGTTTTCAAAATTCTTACAAATTCAAGAGAAGATTTTAATATGGAAGATTTGTTTTCTAAGTTTCTCGATGTTTTTCCTAATGTATTGTAGAGTGAACTTCAATATCACGTGCACTGAGCTACTTAGTTCACTTTGTGAAATAAAAACAGAGAACATGAAATGAATCCCAACACTAATAAAACAGTGAAATCGCACTTTAAACAAAGTATATTTCCTATTTCTCATCAGCTGTCTAGACAAAATAAACTCCCCCAAAATATAAAAGTTAACTCCCCAAAAATATAAAAGTTAACTCCCCATGTTAATAAAATTAACTTCTTAATTTATCTTCCCGGTCACAAATCTGCAACTCACATTTGACTATATATGTTCCAAATTTCTTTGTATACTCCGGTATTTTTTTTTTTGCATATTGGACATCAAGTTTTCATACAGTGAATTATTTCTCTGTTTGTTACAAAGTGAATTTTAATATAATTTACAAAGCAAACTTCTGTCCTGGAGTGAAATCTATTGCTTTTATACTGCAAGCATTATTAATTTGTGGAGTGGAATCTAATTTTGATTTTTAGGGATTAGGTGTACTCCTCTCGTGAATGAAATGAACTCTTGCATACAATGAAACTCAGGTTCGATGAAATATTTACTATTACACGGAAATGAATAAACAAGAAAAAGAACTTTACAGACTAGACTTCTGCTGTTATACGAAGTGAACTCCACAAAAATAGAAGCAAAATCCCTCACTTGGCACCAGCGGATATTTCTCTTTTTTTCTGTGAATACTGGCGAGAAACTACTACCATTTACACGGAAATGAATAAACAAGAAAAAGAACTTTACAGACTATAGTTCTACTGTTATACAAAGTGAACTCCACAAAAAAGTAGAAGCTAACTCCCTCACTCGGCACCAGCAGCTATTTCTCTTATACTGAACTTCGTCTTCGGACGAATTGAACTCCCCTGGAAACGATAAAAATGAATTAGTAGTGATACACAGACCATAGATAGGCAGCTGAGAATCACTGAAATCTTGCAGTTTGTTTTCTACAGAAAAATTTGTCCAAAGGTGAGTATCTCGTAGAGAACATTTTTAAAAGCATCCTTTAATGTGTGTTTCATCAAAACAAAATTATAAACCATATTGATCAAAATGAACTTCGCCTATTTATGTGTCTGAACTTTCAATATAATATCAGTCAACTGCTAAATAAATTCGCTTGCAACAGTGAACTACAGAGTTCATCTTTCAACCGAGTTATGCACAGGTCGCTGGTAAGAGGAGCCACAAAGATCATATGTATGCCAATAATAAAAGAAGCAGTTCACCACCTCGACAACAATAACACAAGAGACCGATGGCACGCTAAAACAATGGGGTAATAAGTTGGTTCAAAATCATCCGTTAACAAAGATATCAAACAACACTCCAGAATTTCAGATATCACACCAATGTGATTATAAAGTGTGCTGATGGAGGGCATGTTGGCGGAGAGGCATGTGCTCGTGCTGTGTGTACAGGGCGAGTTCTCACCCGAATCTAACTTTTCAGTGTTCTTCATTCTTAGGGATGAAGTTAACTTGAAATAACTTTGCTAACAGTACAACCGAACTTCGATTTAAATTTTCTATTTCCAGATGGAAGTAAATAAACATGACCACTCTCTAAACCGAACGAATGAACTTCATAAAATAAAAGCTATACAAAGGGAATTTTGCTTTTATCTTTTTTAACAAGAATGTGAACTCCCTATTTTGGCCAAATCGAACTGCTCGTGATTATAAAGTGAACCGCTCAGTCATGTAAGAAACACAAACTAGTACGGCCAAGAATAAATTCACAGGCAGCAGTGAACTTTCAAGTGCAAATGAATTGAACCTGCGACAAAAGAAAACGAATTGCCCAAATTTATGAGCAAACATATGTCCACTGTTATCTCTGTTTCATTGGCCAAGATCAGTTGATCGGTCTACATTTTTTCTAGTTGAAACAGATTGATAGCACTGAACCGTCGTGGTTTGCAGAGTGTACTTTAGTTTTTAGGGATGAAATTAACTCGGAATGAACTTTGTCAACAATAGACCAGAACTTCGGTTAAAAATTTGATGTCAAGATGGAAATAAATAACAAGTGCACTGTCTAAACCGAATGAGTGAACTTCCTAAAACTAACAGGTGCACTGAGGGCATTTTCTGCTATCTTTTTTAACAGGAAAGTGAACTCCCTATTTGGCCTAATTGAGCTTCTCACAATTAACATGTGACCCGCTCAGTGTTGTAAATAATCAAGCAACTACAACCAAGAATAAAATCATAGGAAGCAATAGCATTTCGCATAGCAGCAACCATCATAGCAGCCATAGTCCACAGTGCGAGTAGCAGGCTGACCTGGGCATGAGAGACTCGCCAAAGCCGTGGACTCCTAAGACATTATTGCTTCCATGACGTGAGTGAAGTTATCTGGCAGCGGTCCGCCTGAGTATCCACGGAGCTGCAGGTGGACTTCTGGGTGCGGTCGCGTGCTGGACTCCTTCGAGAAGCCCGCTGGACTGTCGAGGATACACGAGTGAACCCCCAGTGTAGCTACATTTCTGCACATGGAGCTTTACAATATCAAAAAGAAATAAAATAATATTCCATCTAGCAAGAATATCTAAACTAAAGTAGCAGGAGATGTGACCTTCACGAATTAGGAGAAGTGAACTCCGCGGATTACGAAAAGTGAGCTCTTCATCTCCGCACCTTAATTCCTGTTGTGCACACTTGTGCTCGGCTCCTTCACGCAATGAAGAGCATGACTTGCAGTGACAGCCGCAGGAGCCAGCCGCAAGAACTCCCAGCTCGTTGCAATGCTCCTTGTGGGTACTGTGATGATAGTTAAGTCATATAAAAAAGCAAACTTCACATATGGAAAAAGGTGCACTACGCCAATCAAGTAATGTGAATTTCAAAAAAGAAATTCCACAGATCTTATTAGCATAAAAATCACAAACTCAAGTGCAGGCTTGTGAAGCTTTGTAGGTTTCAGCTACTTTTGAGATTAGTACTGCACAATTAGTTGCAGAAAAAAATGTCAAATTGTTCTACCTTTTTTAATATCATATATCATTACTAGCATCCGAACTACTATACATTTAAATCTGAACTTCAATTTAGAGATAAAACGCAAGTAAGGAAATGCACTACAAAATGTTTTCGTGTTTTTCCTTTGAGAAGTGGAATATCATATATCATTTATATTTTACAGACTGGACTTAAGTTTTTCAGTAAACTAACCGCTCTACCTTAATAGGTGGACTTCCTTTTCTAAGTATACAAACCGGTCTGGAGCTCACGCACAAGACACGGCTTCCGAATTACAATAAACCAACCTCTTGACAAAAATATGAACAATTTTGACTCCACACTCAAGTGGAATTGAATTTCTCCCACGAATAAAGTGAACTTCTTCGCCACTGTTTCTCTTTTTAATGTTTTGTGATTTGAACTAAAAGACGCATGCCAATAAATGAACTTCTCTTTTTTCTATACCAACTGAATCAAACACAAGGAATGAATTTTTCAGGATATAAGGAATGAACTTGAAATCAAGCTTCCTGTAAAATAGGTATTTCTACTATGGAAAATATTTTTTCACCTGTAATAATTTTTTGCCACCAGAAATATGCAAATTTGTTGTGTAAATTAAACGAACTTTCTCGGCCAAAATAAATGGACTTCCTCCGTAGGACGAAGTGAAAACCAGAACAAATAAGATTGAGAAGTGAACTTCAGAACAACATTAGTTTTGCTACCGATTCTGTAGTGAGTAAACCCTAGGTATAATATATCATTAAAAGAAGATCACCTGTGTTTCAACAAGACATGGTGCTGGATGTTGGTGCAGGACAGGGCAGCACGCGCTCTGTGGCATAGACAGGGCAACGGGAGGTCCTGAGCACAAGCGGACGGTGGCGGATTCGAGCAGGAAAAATCCGCAAGAGGCAGCGATTCAGAAGCTTCCTCAAAGAAGTTAAGTTCCAATAGCATATGAGATGCAGTTGACACCACCACCAACACATGCCCAGCCGACGTGGGTGTCGATGCCTTCTCCTAGCGGAGAGATGCGCTCTCCTGATGCGCACTGCCGCGCTTGTCGCCTGTGAACCCCAGCTATCATATCACTGTACAGTAGAGCAAGGGAGTCAAGGTTAGCATGCGTGAGCAGTCCAGGTCGGCGGGCGTGGAAGTCATGAGTGGTAATCTCTCGCAATCTATTATCATCAGACTAAAGGATAAACCATACCAAAATTTCCTTACTCTTAGCCAGGCAATACATGTATACGTACAATCATCAAGAAAGAAGGACAAAATCAGGCCAAGTATTAAATCTCTGAAGCTGAAGGAAAAAATAGCACCACAACCTCTTTTGCTCAAATATTATTTTGCTAAGAAAGAAAAACCAGAAACCAGAGGGCGCATCTCATCGAGCAGATTGTAGTTAAACATCACCGGACATGAAAATACAAGTGTTGTACGGGGCTATAAGAAAAATCTTGGTGCTGTTTTGCTATCCACCAAATTATACTTCCGGCCCAGAATGCATCCAAGCTAAATAAGATGTTCTACACATGGCCGACTTCATTTAGGCAGACCAAAAAGTATTCGTACAATATAGTCTTCAGAACAAAGAGCAAACGGTAATTTGACTGTGCCGAACAAACCAGCAGAAAAAGATGAGAATACAAGTTATCAAGTCAGCAATCCAAGGATAACTTGTTTCCAATGCTGCAACAACTGCCGCTGAATTCAGAACTTGAGAAATTGGCGGACCAACAGACTTTAGAAACAGCCTGACAGTAGTTCAGTCCAGAGCAGTAAATAAAATAGTCTGGCACCTGCAGAAGTTCTTGGGAGGCCGTTGGAGTGGGGAGCTCGTCTGGTGGCCAGGACGAGCGTGGCGGCCCCTGGCATCGAGGCCACTCCTCCCGGTGTGACCTACTCGCTAGGAAAAGAGTTGACTTCTAGCCAGATCTGTAGTTTTACAGTATGTATGGTCCTCCTATCTGTAATGTTGGACTCCAGAACTTGGTGTCGCTGTAGTACGCAGTGCAGGGCACCAAGCCGCTGACCCGTGCGCACGCCCAATCCTAGGAGCAGCTGTCTACACCGCTTGAGTTGGAGTTCACAAACCTGGAGATGGAGCCGCATGAGCATGCAACCGCTCGCAGAAGGTCTCGGCCAGGGAATCGGGGGCGCAGGGAATCTGGAAGGGCGAGGAAGGTTGCGTCCCTCATCCAAGGAGACTGGGCCGCTGGCCTCGGCAAGGGAGAAGGCGCCGTAGGCCCTTGTCCAGGGAACGGCGGAGACTGGATCCCTCGCGCCAGCGAGGAAGAAGGCGGGCGGGAGTATGGCTGGGCGGCAGGGAGGAAGAAGGCGGGCGGGAGTATGGCTGGGCGGCGGCGAGGAAGAAGGCGGGCGGGAGGATTTGGGCGGCGCCGCTGATGTAGGTACCTGCCAGAGGAGGGGATTTGGGATTTTGTTCGGGAGGAGGGAGTTCACACGTGCGGGACAGGTGCAGGTGAGGTTTCACAGGCGGTTCGGTGCGGGAGGTTTTCTAGGCTTAAGGGGTTCTAGAATAGCTATTCTAGAACCCCTCTTAAGGGGGTTCGAGAATAGTTCAGCTCTATATATATATATATATATATATATATATATATATATACATATATATATATATATATATATATATATATATATATATATATATGTGT
Organism: Lolium perenne; assembly: GCF_019359855.2. Lineage (NCBI taxonomy): Eukaryota > Viridiplantae > Streptophyta > Magnoliopsida > Poales > Poaceae > Lolium > Lolium perenne. The sequence goes on from NC_067247.2 coordinate 317,740,894, forward strand.
ATGTGTGTGTGTGTCTACAACATAAAATGTATGGTAATTGCAGTAAATAATGTCTTGGCAAGTTAAGAGGTAATCTTGATAAATGGTCGCTATAAACTCAAAAATTTATATCGAGTAATAATTTATTTTCATTTGACGTATAGAATTTGTCAATACGTACTCAGTAGCACGTACGAGTAAAATCGCTAACATTTTTTTTTATCGAGAACCTTTCCCTAGCATATAGCTCCACTATATTAGCATAATGTTGAGGATTGTCGGCAGGCCGGTGCTGCCAAGTACGTTTCCGCCTCCACATTGTGGCTTTGGTACCTGACCTAGGCGATTTTTTTTTAAATAATACGAATATTTTATTTAAGTGCAGTAATAGCGCGCGTTTTCAGAAAAGTTGAAAAGTGTGACCCGGTCGGACTACCGCAGGCCGATCGGACGTCTGTGGGCCAATCGGACGACAGCAGGCCGATTGCAGGTGGCCGCTGTACCTGCCGAGCCGACAGCACCCTGTCAGCACCCTGTCGGACCACTGCTGGCCGATCGGACAGGCGCATCCAAAGTTGTGCATGGCCGGACCTTTTCTTTCCACGCGCTGCCGCAGAGACACGCCGGCCTCCATTTCTCTCTTCTTCCTCCTCTCTTCTTCCCTGCTCTCTTCCCTGCACGCAAGAACACAGCTCGAAACTTCACCATTTTTGCAGATCCCTAGTGATTTAGCCGATAAAACTTCACCATTTTGCTGCTATTAGTTGAGGGAAGCCCGATATACAGATAGGTTAGGTTTTGGAGACGATTGGTGGTGCTATTTAGCAGCAATGGTGATGAAGTGGTGGAGGTTGGTGGTGGAGGTTGGTGGTGGTGTTAGGGGCTGAGCTGTTGCTGGTTCGTGGTGGTGCTGAGCTGTGTGCTGTTCGTGCTGCTCGTGCTACTGCAGTTGGAGAGGCTGCTCACGCTACAAGGGTAAACCCTAATCTTTGCATAGTAGTGTTAACTGTGTAGGTTAATGTGGGGTGCTGTTGGTGTTAGTGTATTTATGTGCTGTGTAGTAGTTACGTTTGTTGATGCGGACGGAATTTTTTTTAGGTGAGCAAAGATGACAGATGTAGTGAAGATAGTATTTTACTATGGTATGGGTAGTGTCCGATCAAATGAAATGGGAGTTGATCTGAGTGAGTTCAAATATGTAGAGATGAATATGACTGCTCCTAGAACATGGACAATTGAGCAGGTGAAGGATTGGTTGACAGAATGTTTCGGGCTTAATCCTGAAGTGCACACAGTGGGTGTGCATGCATTATGGACTAAGTCGGTATCAAACATTTTATGGTATCTGAGGCCTGTAGATGATACCTCTAAGTGAGTGAGCTGGTTAAAAGGATCTGAAAGGAGAGGAACTAACCCTGTGACATTAGTTCTTCCGGTGGCGAAGGAGGTAGCGCCTCCTGAAGGCGGTTATGGTGGAGGAGGTGGTTACGAATCAGGCCAAAGCAGTCAAGCACCCGGCGGTGGCGGTGGTTACGAGCCTGAACAGAGCAGCCATGCGGAAGATGTTTATAGTGGCCAGGGTGATGGTTACACAGGAGAAGACGGTGAGGTTGATGGTGACGAAGAAAATGGATACAGGCAGAATCAGATGGAAGAGGAAGATACAGAAGGTGAAACTGATGATGATGATTCCGATAAGTCTGATGATGGGGAGGAGGTGCCTATTCCTGGTAGATGGAATCACAGCTTTTAAATGCCGCAATGACAATCAATGATGGCCTTGATTCTAACTGGGAGTATCACCAGAACAATCTCGCCGTAGGGGCCATGTTTCCGTCGAAGCGACATATGCGGGATGCAATAATTAAGTGGGCAATGGCGAGCCAGAGGGAGCTGAGAACAACCGTGTCATCTGGAAAATACCTGACGATGGAATGTGTGGACATCAATTGTCCCGGAAGGGTGCATGGGTATGTTCCTAAGTATGACACAATATGGCGTGTGAGCGACTTTGTGCCGCACAGTTGTGAGCTTGTAAGTATCCTCAATGATCATTGCAACCTGTCGTCTAATCTCATAGCCCGGCTGCTGTACACTGAAATAGTGGAAGGGCAAGCCATGAGAGTAAACGCCATACAGAAGAATGTTAAGAAGCATCATTTTTACACCATTTCTTATGGCAAGGCTTGGAGGGCTAAGCAGAGGGCGATGGAGATGAGGTTTGGTTCGTTTCGAGACGCATACGACGCTGTTGTTCGTTTGCTGCAGACGCTGCAGGCGAGGAATCCAGGCACATATGTGAACATCCAGGACTTGTTTTTGCCGGAGTCCCCATCTTACAGGGTTCTGCATAGAGTCTATTTCTCGTTCGGTGTATGCATCGAATCATTCAGACACTGTCGACCCGTGTTATGTGTCGACGGCACGTTTCTGACCGGTCAGTACAAGGGTCAAATCTTGACCGCCATTGGAATGGACGGAAACAATCAAATCGTGCCACTCGCTTTTGCTTTCGTGGAGAGTGAGAACACCGAAAGCTGGTTATGGTTTTTCAGGCAGTTGAAGATTTCAATTGTAAAGGACAAGCCGAATGTTTGCATCCTTCATGACAGGCATGCAGGTATACTGAAAGCTATTAAGACACTGAAAGAGCCTGGGCAAGAAACTCCATGGATTGACATTGAGAGCCGTTGGTGCATGCGCCACCTGGGGGCCAATTTTTACACACAATTTAGGAAAAAGGACCTTATGAATGTCTTCAAGAGGCTGTGCATCCAGAACCAGCAGTGGAAGTATATTTTTTTGCGTACCAAACTGCAGGAGTTGACGAAGCAACAAGTTGTGGAGAGGAAAGCAGCTCGAGATGCAAACATAGCAGCACATATGCAGGTCGTTGCAGCAGGAACAACAGCGAGAGAAGCACCAGTTTATGAGGCACCCCAAGGTCTGTGCGACTTGCCCGGATTTGACCCGCCCGGAACAAGGAGAAGGCAGGGAAGGCAGATTAAAAACTTTGAGCAGTGGATAGAGCATGAGCCTAAGGAGAGGTGGTCTTTGTTGCACGATACACATGGAGCTAGATACGGCGTCATGACAACCAATCTCGCAGAGTCGTATAACTTTGTGCTGAGAGGCAATAGAGCTTTGCCACTTACAGCTATAGTAGAGGGTATTTTCATGGGCACAGTTAAATATTACAGAGATAGACGTGAGAAGGCTCGGATGCACATGGTGAACAAACCAGCCACTCCATATTGTTCGAAGATTATGGAGTACATGCATAAGAAGAAGGAGAAAGCTAAGCATCTCCCTGTTGTTCAAATTGGTAATGTGGAAAGAAGGTTCGAAGTACGCTTACCTACAGATAGGTTCGGGTGTGGGAATCCGCAGCGAACGCATGATGTGAAAATTGGCAATGAAGAAAGGCCAACTTGCGAGTGCACATGCAACAAACCAAAGTTGCTTCATCTTCCTTGCTCACATGTGTTAGCTGTTTGTGGTGTCCTGGGGATGTCGGAAATCTCGTTCGTCTCTCCGTATTATCTTAAGGAGGCCGTGCTCAACACCTGGACCGGTGAGCTGGAAGGATTTCGGTCAATGGGAAATTTCAACACTGTAAACCCTGGTGAAAGGTGATATATCCCAAACCCAACGCTACTGAGGACAGGCATCGGTAGATGGCCATCGCAGCGCATCCGGAATGATATGGATGAATCTGAAGCTGGAGGGCCAACGAGACAATGTTTCCTATGCAATCAATTTGGCCATTGGGACAGTAATTGTACAACCTTCGGCACTGGCCCAGCAGGAAGGGGGCAGCGAGGCACAAGGGGACGTCGCGGGAGGGGAAGAAACTAGTTCGCAACTTTGTTGCAACTTTATGTAGTGAACAATGAATTTGTAATAAGTACGAAACTACTTTGCAATTTGAAATGTGAACCTATCGTATTGTACCTTTATGTATTGAACAATGAATTTGTAATAAGTATGGAACTACTTTGCAATTTTAAATGTGAACCTATCGTATTGTACCTTTATGTATTGAACAATGAATTTGTAATAAGTATGGAACTACTTTGCAATTTTATTATGGTCATGTACGTTACAATAATTTATATCCGTATTATGTCATTTTGGTTTTGCAACTATGTTATCATTTGTAATGAGTAATAACGAATGTTTTGTTGTTTACAGAAATGGCAGGAAGATCGTTGCTCAATAGGGACATTGAGCGGGCGCACCGTGCGGCCAAGCTAGAGGCCAACCCTAATAGCTTGTCACCAATGGTGACACGCGGGGATAATCAAAATTGGCAGATACACCCCGGTTGGGTTCAGAGGTATGTGCGATTTATTTGGTATATTCAATTTGAAGTACTGGCACATACTAATTGGATTCTTATATGAATTTGTAGGTTGAAGTGGGCTGGACTTCTACCTTTTGCACGGTTGGTTGAGGCCATTAGGTCAGAGGTCATCGGTGAGCGAGTAGGCACACCGATCAAGCGCCTTCAGCAGGACCACTCCCTACTGACCAGCCTGGTGGATCGGTGGAGGCCCGAGACACACACGTTCCACTTTTGATGGGGAGAGATGGCCCCTACTCTCCAGGACGTGTCTTTCTTACTGGGCCTACCATTGGCGGGTCAGCCCATAGGCCCGCTGGCAGAACCAGTGCGCTGGGATGAAGAAATGTCTGCACGTTTTGACGGAACTCGTGCGGGCTAGACTGAGTTTCTCTGTGAGGACCACGGTCCAAAGTGTGACTGGTTACTCAACTTCGAGGTAACCATTGTTATAACAAATTTATTTATGGTTATTGCGTTGTTCTAACTAACATCTTTTTTTCATGGTTGTAGGTTTCACAGTTCACACCGCCGATGAGTGAGGCACAGATCACTAGGAGTCTCGAGGCGTACATATTGTGGCTGCTTGGAAAAGTCATGTTCACAGAGAACCATCAGACCACCATCAGCAGGCGCTTCATCCCCATTGCACTGGAGATAGCAGAGGCACAAACCGCCGACGACATCATACAACGGAGTTGGGGTTCCGCGGTTCTAGCAGCCACATACCGAGGTTTGTGCAATGCTTGTACACTTGTCTCCCCCAAGTCTGGGCTTCTTGGCTGCCCACTGTTTGTGACGCCCCGGAACCGGTACCCTGAGGATCCCAGCGAACCCGCCGAAATCCGCACGATATCGATTCAGAGACGCCCTCCGACACGACGTGCGCGACGAATCACACACGTGATGCCAGAGGAATTAACACGAGCGGTAACATTACAACAGGTTTACAATAGAGCCCACAAGATACATATATTACAACAACGACTCCAATGAGACAAGATACAAATATACAATACAAAGATCCAAATCATACAGAAGATCGAATACGTTCGAGTACGGACAAGATACAAATTGAACTAAGAGTCCTGAAGATAACCAGTGGCGTCCATAACCCTGCCCAGGCCAAGCCGGAAGGGTAACCTTGCTAACGTCGTCTTCATCGAACATATCTTCATACCTGCCCGGTTATATCCCGTAGAAGCAGCAATAAGTACGGGTTCGTACTTAACAAGACTTCAAGACGTATAAGCATTCGTCAACCAGTCGTCCTTTGTACTTGAGGCACGCAGGGGACTTAGAGGACGCAAGAGAAACGTCATAGGCAATATGGTGGAGTTAAGCGACAGCGCGCAAGCACTAAAAACCTATAGAGACACTCTACAACATTCGTCTAATCAGAGGAGATGAGAGAGCGCAAAAACTAACAGTTCTATACTCTGCAAACATAACACAGCCGATACTTTCCCCCTTCGCCAAGAAGTACTTACAAAGGCACTCACACGGTGGAAAAGTTTTAACCATTTATTATTAGAGTTGTGCTAACTTACTACGCAAGTTATTATGATTGAAACAGCAGGTGTAAGTTGTCTATGGTCGAGTCATACAGCTCCAAGTCGTCCATAACCGCGGACACGGCTTATCGATAAGATTGTAACCCTGCAGGGGTGCCCAAATGTGCCCACACGCACGCTCAACCCACTTACGACAGGTGGATATCACGACTCGCACTCTCCTTCACCACAACAATGTCCAGGAAGCCACCTAACTAAGTTAACCCGTTTCAGAGCCCGATCGGAACTCTGACGCGGACCTAGCTGTTGCGAGAACGGCTAAGAGGATCAGAGCCCACTAGAGGATGACCTCTTAACAATACGTGCCGCACCTACGGACGTGCAAGAGACAACGGGGTTACAAGGCACTCACGGCTTCCCCAAAAGTAACATCATATCATCTGACCACAAAGAAACATGCTTGCACGCCCGGGAGAAACAAAACAAACATCCAAACTAGTTGTGGCCACTGGACAAAGCTGTAGATTCCGGCAGTGGTCGAGGGGAGACCCGGTAAGCATACCCACGTGTGGTTAGAGCGCTCAGTCTCGGAACAGATAACAAGAACTCGGGATCCTAAGATATTTAGGAAACACAAGTGAGCCGTCATAAAACGAGCAGCTGACCCACCGATGCCTCCGCTAAACATATATCAACAACTAAAGTAACCATGATTCTTCCCAACATATAACCAATAAGATAAATAACAACGGTAACAAGATAAGACAGCACTAGCATGCACTACGACTCGCAAGGGCAGACTCGATAACCAAACAATAGCTATAGGAGGTGGTGGTGGCAATATGGTCTGCTTGAGGTAACAAGTGGAAAGGGACACGTGACAAGAACGCAACTTAAGGATAGCATGAGGGAGAAGGCAAAATAAAATAGGTGAGCGACTCCTGCAGGGACAGGAGTATAGGGGAAATGCTTGCCTGTTAAAGCTTGCCGAGGGACATCCGGAGAACTTGTCGTATCTCACAACACCACTTCGCGATCCTATCCGGGAAGAAGCAAATGCTGGAACACACACAACGTATGCAATCTTACTACTACGGAAGAAGAACCAGCATGATCAAGATGATATGCATGACATGGCAGCGATGATGCAATGCACTTATCCAATTTAATCGGAGTCGGAACCCCGGGCAAACAATTTAGAGTTGGAGTTGCATTTTCTACCGTCAATGTTAAGTGTTGATTAGCATGGCAGTAGCATGGCAAGGGTGAGCTACTTCAATATTAAACGGAGCGGGGAAAACCATGTCGATGTTCCGAAATACTCCGCATATATGTGAGGTGAGATGCACAAACTATCACGTCACGACATGATGCGGGATGCAAACAGGCATATGGATGGCATATTCATGTTCCTCATATTTTTCTGATCAAAATAGACATCTCATTTATATTATTTGGATTTATAGTTTGCAAGTTATGAGAATAGGCAGATTTGTAAAAAGGAAAAAAAATAAAAGACTGGAGAGGGCCGGATGGGGAAGGAGGCCTGCTACCTGGCCGAGGCGGCGGCGGACCGTGGCTGGGCGCGCGTGCGTGATGGGCTGAGGCGAGAGGGAGATTGGACCGGCCCATGGGACGCAAGATCTGTTTCAGGAGTTAGAGATAAAAAGTTTGGCTTAATTAGCCAGAAGTGGGAATTGAACTCACAATCTCCACAAGCTGAACATAGGAACAAACCATCTGGGCTACGGGTGCTGATGTCGATACTGGGAAGGCTCCTCGTCAAAAGAAGTGTCTCTCTCCGCGGGATCTGATCCAAAAGAAGAAAAAGGTTGGTTTTAATTGGCCAACGTGGGGATTTGATCCAGGGATTTCAGGTTAAGGGACCAGACAGATTACCACTAAGCTGCTGCTTGCTATGTTGATAGGAGGAAGGCGCGGAAAAAAAAGAAACAAGCAGAGGCGAAGCTCGGGCAGACACGGCCATGGCGGAGTCCCTGGTCCACCATGGCTTCGTCGGAGGGGGGCGAACCGGGACGAGACAGATGGCGTCGGGGGTGCGGATCAACGCGCTGAACCTGATGGTGGTGGTGCTGGGTCCAGGGGCTCGCCGGAGCATCGCCGGCATCGAGCTCCTGCGGAGGAGGCGGCGGTCAGCAAGGTACGGAGATGAAACAGAGGGGACGGGGGCGAGCGAGTGGTCAGGGAGATCGAGAACATCACCAGGAAGTCGATGGTGTTGTTCGTTTGACCGGAGGAGGACGAACGGCAACGAATTCGATGGAAAACTGTGCCGGGGTTGGAGAAGAAACGGCGACCGTGGCGGCGATTCACAGCGCTCGGGGACGATTCCTTGCAGGGGTATGTACAGCTCGACGAGGCGCTTCTCCTGGTGCTCTCGGCTTGGCAAGGGGCGGCCGGAGTCGTTCGGTCGACGGCGGGGAGGTGCGGTACTGTGGGGTTTCTCCTTCCGTTTGCTCACACAGAAGAGAAAAGAAAAAGAGGAAGGGTGGAGGAAGGTAGGTGGCGGCGGCGTGGATGGGAGAGAGGCTAGGGTTTCTCCAGGGTTGGGAGATGGATTTAAGAGGGGGAAGAGGAGGTGGAGCACGGCAGGGGACCATGGCTCACGTTCTGTGCGTGCCACAAGACGACGATGAGGAGCTCGGTCTCCATCGAACGAAGGGGTATGGGCCGGGGAAGGAAGGTGGGCTTGGGCTGCTAGGAAGAGAAGAAGCAGGCCAGGAAATGAGAGAGAGGAGAGAGGCCCGAACCAGGATGAATCCAAAGATGGAGAGAGAGAGGGAAAACAAATACAAGCATTGCCAAAATATTAGTTTTGTTTTCTTAGGGTTTTGTAAAAGGAAAGAAAAGAGGATGGTTTATTATATAAACCATATGAGAGGGAAACCGAAATAGTTTTATTTTAAAAATAACTTTTATTTGATAAAATCTTGTGCATGATATGATGCATATGCCATGATGATGCATAGAAGAAAAGGAACAGGCAAATCTAATAGGGTGCTACCCGGGGCCGTTACAATCGACACCACTAACAAGGGATCGCGCCCCGAGATCCCACCTCAAGGTACGGTGGAGAGAGGTGAACTATCGGGTCTTCTGGCGATGTGTCGATCTCCTCGACACCACTAACAAGAATTCTTGCTCCACGTAGATCGGCGACACCACCAACAAGAACTCGTTGTTCCATCATTGAAGATTTGCGTCTGTCGAGATCCTGCGAAGATCGGACCTAATAGGTGAGGGGCAAAGATCGTCCAACCCACGTCGGAACCTAAGACTTGGAGAGATAAGAGAGAAGATTCAAATTGCACAAAGGTAAGAAGAGAAAGAATAGAGGTAAGGAGAAAAATCAGAACTAATCAGATCTATCCAACGAATTTTCGAAAATAGGTTTGACACTCTAAACTCAACGACCGTTGGCAAGGTTATCCTACAGGCTGGACTAGTGGGGTACCGCCAACCTGAGCTCTGATACCAACTTGTGACGCCCCGGAACCGGTACCCTGAGGATCCCAGCGAACCCGCCGAAAATCCGCACGATATCGATTCAGAGACGCCCTCCGACACGACGTGCGCGACGAATCACACACGTGATGCCAGAGGAATTAACACGAGCGGTAACATTACAATAGGTTTATAATAGAGCCCACGAGATACATATATTACAACAACGACTCCAATGAGACAAGATACAAATATACAATACAAAGATCCAAATCATACAGAAGATCGAATACATCCGAGTACGGATAAGATACAAATTGAACTAAGAGTCCTGAAGATAACCAGTGGCGTCCATAACCCTGCCCAGGCCAAGCCGGAAGGGTAACCTTGCTAACGTCGTCTTCATCGAACATATCTTCATACCTGCCCGGTTATATCCCGTAGAAGCAGCAATAAGTACGGGTTCGTACTTAACAAGACTTCAAGACGTATAAGCATTCGTCAACCAGTCGTCCTTTGTACTTGAGGCACGCAGGGGACTTAGAGGACGCAAGAGAAACGTCATAGGCAATATGGTGGAGTTAAGCGGCAGCGCGCAAGCACTAAAAACCTATAGAGACACTCTACAACATTCGTCTAATCAGAGGAGATGAGAGAGCGCAAAAACTAACAGTTCTATACTCTGCAAACATAACACAGCCGATACTTTCCCCCTTCGCCAAGAAGTACTTACAAAGGCACTCACACGGTGGATAAGTTTTAACCATTTATTATTAGAGTTGTGCTAACTTACTAAGCAAGTTATTATGATTGAAACAGCAGGTGTAAGTTGTCTATGGTCGAGTCATACAGCTCCAAGTCATCCATAACCGCGGACACGGCTTATCGATAAGATTGTAACCCTGCAGGGGTGCCCAAATGTGCCCACACGCACGCTCAACCCACTTACGACAGGTGGATATCACGACTCGCACTCTCCTTCACCACAACAATGTCCAGGAAGCCACCTAACTAAGTTAACCCGTTTCAGAGCCCGATCGGAACTCTGACGCGGACCTAGCTGTTGCGAGAACGGCTAAGAGGATCAGAGCCCACTAGAGGATGACCTCTTAACAATACGTGCCGCACCTACGGACGTGCAAGAGACAACGGGGTTACAAGGCACTCACGGCTTCCCCAAAAGTAACATCATATCATCTGACCACAAAGAAACATGCTTGCACGCCCGGGAGAAACAAAACAAACATCCAAACTAGTTGTGGCCACTGGACAAAGCTGTAGATTCCGGCAGTGGTCGAGGGGAGACCCGGTAAGCATACCCACGTGTGGTTAGAGCGCTCAGTCTCGGAACAGATAACAAGAACTCGGGATCCTAAGATATTTAGGAAACACAAGTGAGCCGTCATAAAACGAGCAGCTGACCCACCGATGCCTCCGCTAAACATATATCAACAACTAAAGTAACCATGATTCTTTCCAACATATAACCAATAAGATAAATAACAACGGTAACAAGATAAGACAGCACTAGCATGCACTACGACTCGCAAGGGCAGACTCGATAACCAAACAATAGCTGTAGGAGGTGGTGGTGGCAATATGGTCTGCTTGAGGTAACAAGTGGAAAGGGACACGTGACAAGAACGCAACTTAAGGATAGCATGAGGGAGAAGGCAAAATAAAATAGGTGAGCGACTCCTGCAGGGACAGGAGTATAGGGGAAATGCTTGCCTGTTAAAGCTTGCCGAGGGACATCCGGAGAACTTGTCGTATCTCACAACACCACTTCGCGATCCTATCCGGGAAGAAGCAAATGCTGGAACACACACAACGTATGCAATCTTACTACTACGGAAGAAGAACCAGCATGATCAAGATGATATGCATGACATGGCAGCGATGATGCAATGCACTTATCCAATTTAATCGGAGTCGGAACCCCGGGTAAACAATTTAGAGTTGGAGTTGCATTTTCTACCGTCAATGTTAAGTGTTGATTAGCATGGCAGTAGCATGGCAAGGGTGAGATACTTCAATATTAAACGGAGCGGGGAAAACCATGTCGATGTTCCGAAATACTCCGCATATATGTGAGGTGAGATGCACAAACTATCACGTCACGACATGATGCGGGATGCAAACAGGCATATGGATGGCATATTCATGTTCCTCATATTTTTCTGATCAAAATAGACATCTCATTTATATTATTTGGATTTATAGTTTGCAAGTTATGAGTAGGCAGATTTGTAAAAAGGAAAAAAATAAAAGACAGGAGAGGGCCGGATGGGGAAGGAGGCCTGCTACCTGGCCGAGGCGGCGGCGGACCGTGGCTGGGCGCGCGTGCGTGATGGGCTAAGGCGAGAGGGAGATTGGACCGGCCCATGGGACGCAAGATCTGTTTCAGGAGTTAGAGATAAAAAGTTTGGCTTAATTAGCCAGAAGTGGGAATTGAACTCACAATCTCCACAAGCTGAACATAGGAACAAACCATCTGGGCTACGGGTGCTGATGTCGATACTGGGAAGGCTCCTCGTCAAAAGAAGTGTCTCTCTCCGCGGGATCTGATCCAAAATAAGAAAAAGGTTGGTTTTAATTGGCCAACGTGGCGATTTGATCCAGGGATCTCAGGTTAAGGGACCAGACAGATTACCACTAAGCTGCTGCTTGCTATGTTGATAGGAGGAAGGCGTGGAAAAAAAAGAAACAAGCAGAGGCGAAGCTCGGGCAGACACGGCCATGGCGGAGTCCCTGGTCCACCATGGCTTCGTCGGAGGGGGGGGCGAACCGGGACGAGACAGATGGCGTCGGGGGTGCGGATCAACGCGCTGAACCTGATGGTGGTGGTGCTGGGTCCAGGGGCTCGCCGGAGCATCGCCGGCGTCGAGCTCCTGCGGAGGAGGCGGCGGTCAGCAAGGTACGGAGATGAAACAGAGGGGATGGGGGCGAGCGAGTGGTCAGGGAGATCGGGAACATCACCAGGAAGTCGATGGTGTTGTTCGTTTGACCGGAGGAGGACGAACGACAACGAATTCGACGGAAAACTGCACCGGGGTTGGAGAAGAAACGGCGACCGTGGCGGCGATTCACAGCGCTCGGGGACGATTCCTTGCAGGGGTATGTACAGCTCGACGAGGCGCTTCTCCTGGTGCTCTCGGCTTGGCAAGGGGCGGCCGGAGTCGGTCGGTCGACGGCGGGGAGGTGCGGTACTGTGGGGGTTTCTCCTTCCGTTTGCTCACACAGAAGAGAAAAGAAAAAGAGGAAGGGTGGAGGAAGGTAGGTGGCGGCGGCGTGGATGGGAGAGAGGCTAGGGTTTCTCCAGGGTTGGGAGATGGATTTAAGAGGGGGGAGAGGAGGTGGAGCACGGCAGGGGACCATGGCTCACGTTCTGTGCGTGCCACAAGACGACGATGAGGAGCTCGGTCTCCATCGAACGAATGGGTATGGGCCGGGGAAGGAAGGTGGGCTTGGGCTGCTAGGAAGAGAAGAAGCAGGCCAGGAAATGAGAGAGAGGAGAGAGTCCCGAACCAGGATGAATCCAAAGATGGAGAGAGAGAGGGAAAACAAATACAAGCATTGCCAAAATATTAGTTTTGTTTTCTTAGGGTTTTGTTAAAGGAAAGAAAAGAGGATGGTTTAAACCATATGAGAGGGAAACCGAAATAGTTTTATTTTAAAAATAACTTTTATTTGATAAAATCTTGTGCATGATATGATGCATATGCCATGATGATGCATAGAAGAAAAGGAACAGGCAAATCTAATAGGGTGCTACCCGGGGCCGTTACACTGTTCTTGCAGCTGTGGTCCTGGGAGAGGTTCCCGATTGGTCGGCCAGACATAGATGCTGAGCGCCCTTTCGGGGCAAACGAGTTGGATGATCCGGACCACATCGATATGCCTACTTTCGGCATACTTTGGACACGTCGCGAGGTATGTAGACTGTAGAACATAGTTCTTTCGTAATTTATAGTTTTGCACGAGTACTGACTATTTCTCTCCGCAGAGACGATTTGCTCGCGACCAGGTCAGGAACTGCTACCCTGCGTTCACCGAGCAGTTCGACGTGCTCGATGATAGGGCGGTGATCTGGCAGCCCTATATGGCCGCCGCCGTGCATGCAAGGTACCCCGGCGGGATCTCTAACCTCTGCTATAGAGATTGTGCGTACTGGATGACACAGTCGAAGATCATCTTCGATGTGTCCGTGGAGATAATGTCCCAGCAGAGGATCATGAGGCAGTTCGGCTCTCGGCAGCTGGTCGATCCTCCACCACCGATAGCACCTCTCCCTGCCTACGTCCACAAGTAAGTTCTGAGCATCGCTAAGTTTAAGATTGTTCATCATGGTTCGGCTAACCGACACAATTATTTTCTGCAGGTACAACAGGAAGGGTACTAGCCACTCCTCGACATGGTGGCTTCAGCGCGTTGGCTCGTATGTTGCTGAGTGGGATGGCGCGACAACACACGTCTGGCCGAACGATGAGCAGTTTGACCCACAGGAGTTTGACGCATATCTGCAGAGGTACACTGCAGCCACGCGAGTGCGCCTCATCCAGCCGACTGATCCAGCTGAGGCGCCACCTGCGTCTATGCACGATATGTACCCGATTCAGTCCACAGCCGGTAGTCGACAGCATGCGGTACGTATAACTTTCTATTCCACCATCATACTTGTCTTTTATCTATTGGGTTCTACGATTTATATGCTACCATCATTTTTCAGGGTCAGCTGACTGCAGACTTACAGGATGAAGTCGCTCGGTACACACGTCAAGTGTCCAGTGCGCCTCTTCTGCAGCGTGACCAACATGTGTCATGGTTGAGACGACTCGAGGACAAGCTACGCGGGATCTACTCGGCTATCACGTGCAGCCGTAGTTCCGACGTCGTTCAGCACCACCTCCTTCCACCGCGACCCTCCACACAGCAGCAGCGACGGCCACATCTCACACCGACCGTGACACCCAGACCACCGCCTCCTGGCCGGGCAGGAGGTTCGTCGTGGCAGCAGCACACTCCTTCCGTCGACGACTATCAGTACCAGCAACACGGATCACGGCCTCGTCTCACGCCGACGGCGACACCCAGACCACCACCTCCTGACCAGGCAGGAGGTTCGTCGTGGCAGCAGCATCACACTCCTTCCTTCGACGACTTGCAGTACTATCAGCAGCAAGCTGCTTTCGACCAGTGGCAGCAGCAGCAAGCCCCTTTCATGGGAGGAGCAGGATACACACAGGGTATGTAGTATTCTATATATTGTGTTCCATATAAACTATACTCCACTTAGTTTGACATCACTTATGTTTCGTGGCACGGGATACACGCAGCACACTGCGTCCAATCCTTCATGGGGAGCTAGTGATCAGGATCCTGAGCACACGGAGTATTACAGCACGCAGCAGAACTATGTCGGTATGCAGACTCCTCCACCAGAGCCCACACAGGAGACACAGTACGACCCCGAGTCCGGTTCCTGGATCCCTGCTCGCATAACCAGGGCTCCGGACAGGTTCGGTTGGACACCCCGTGCTACGCCGCCCCCACGAAACCCCAGACGCCGTCCATAATTTCAGATATTTATGTATCTATGTATCATTATGTATCAGACTTTATGTATGAACTATGTATCAGTACTCTCCTAACCCTAAGCGTGTCGTCCGAATAAAGAAAATAAATCCATACAATTAATCGGGTATTAGCAAGCCAATTGGTTTGTAGCAGTCCAGTTGGTCTATAGCAGTCCAGTTGGTCAGCTATCGACCAACGAGGTCGGCCTGCTATAGGACGACCGAGTCACACTTTCGGAAATTTTTGAAAACGCGCGCTATTCCTGCACTTAAATAATTAATTCGTATTATATATTTAAAAAAATTCGCCCTGACCTAGATCGTATACAGCTCAGCCCCATATTTGCACGTGACAAGCATCACAAGTAATCAATTAAGATTGGGAAATACTGGTGTTCCCCTGGGGGATCGTGGCAAGCGATCGTCCGCCTACGTGGCACATGCGTGCCCTTGCAAGTTGCAACGTGAGAGATAGAGCGGTGGATGGGGTCCACCATGAGAATATCGTTTTCCGTCGCTTCTCTCTACACGAAACTCCCCTCGTTATCTCCTTCCCCATCTCAAACACAGAACCAGTCTGCCATGAATCCTACCCCGCCTCCTCCTAATCCTCGCCACGCCGTGCAAGCTCGACGACCACCTCGCCAGCTCTTCGTCCTCGCGCCACCGCTCCCCTGCCTCATCATCCTCAAGCTCGAGCCCGGTCTCAGTCAGCTCCTCGTCCTCCCGTTACTCCTCAAGCTCGGAGACGACGACTGCGTCCCGGCCCGCTCCTCAACCTCGCAGGGCTCCACCCAGGCGCCCATCCGGTGTACTGCACGAGCTCGTCACCCTCCGGCGAGGTCGCTGCGACCATGCTCGCCGCCTGCGGCCACCGCTGTTGCCGCTCCGGCCATGGCGATGGCGATGCTTCTGCGAACCCGTCAATGGCGCTGCTGCAATTGTTGTGCAACGTTGCTACAAAGGATGGCCGGGCCTGCTACGAACGGCAAGCGCCCGCCTACTCAGCCGCCACCCATGGCGCATGCCCCGCTCCTGCAGGCACACCAGGCCAGGCCCAAGGTCCCCACCTCCTCGTCCTCCGATGGCCCCCCAAGCTCGGCCGGCGCAGCTGCAACCATGGTGTGGTGGAGCACTGCGAAGGATGGCAGGGGCGGCGCTGCTACTTGTGGCTGTCCGCATCGCTACACGCGGTTGGTGTCCGTGCTACTTTGTGGCGTTGGCGTCTGCTACGAAGGGCGGCGGCCGCTGCTACGAAGGGCGGCGGCGCGACAGCATATGCTACAATAGGCGTCGGCGTCCGCTACAGAGGGCGGAGGAGTCTGCTACAAAAGGAGGCGGCGACTGCTACAAAGGGCGACGGCGGCTGCTACAATAGGCGTCGGCCTCTGCTACGAAGGGCGGAAGTGTCTCCTACAATAGGCGGCGGAGCGCCGGCGTCTGCTACATGTGGCGTCGGCCTCTGCTACATGTCGCGGCGGTGGCTGCTACAACAGGCGGCGGTGGCTGCTACCATGGGCGTCTGCAGCTGCTACATAGGTCGGCAATGGCTGCTACAAGCAGTGCCGGCGTCTGCTACAAACGGAGCGCCGCCGTGCTGCAAAGGATTTCGGCGAGGCCGGCGGCGAAGCTACATGTTCAAGATGGCGGTGCTGCACGTGAGCGGCCGTGGTGCAGCCGCGCGGTGGTACTGCCGGACCTGGCAGCGCTTCTGGTGACGCGGGGCAGGTCGTGCGTCCGGGGGATGACGGGAATTTTTCCTTTTGCTTTTTTGTTTTGTTTCCTCTACGCGGGACGGTTGACTTAATCAGACGATCGCTAACATCTCCATCGAAACGGCTGGTGACCCGGGGGATCGGGGATTTGATCCCCGGGGGACGCTCAGCGCTGCCCATTAAGATTTCAGTACATGTTATACTCTATGGGTGAAGGCCGGCTAGAATTGAAGAATTGAAGAAGATCGTATGATATGCGTTACTCACCAGTTGACGAGGTCCTTGAACTTATAAAGGGAAGCGCTCATGCTTGTTGCTGACCCAGGCGATGGTTGCATCAGCCCGTGCTTCTCCTATGCGTCAATCTTCTACACGTCCCTTCCTTGAGCTTGCTCTCCGGCATGTACGTCCGATTGTACATGAACAGTTCCTCCTCGATGCTGGCCCTTGAACAGGCGGGTTTTTGTGGGCCGCTGTGGGAGAAGCAGTTCGGCCGGAGGCGGAACGCTGATGGATGGCCGCAGTGCATCAAACCCTGGTCGGCTCGCTCGAGTTCGGCTCGATCCAGGCCGACGAGATGGGGTGGCCGCAGCCTAATCTTCCGCCATGGAACGGAAATAGGGTAGCACGGGGAAGGACTTGGTGGCGGCGGGACGTGGTGGCGCAGGGGTGGGAGGCGGCCGCTGGAGTGGTTAGAGGCGGCGGCGGTACTAGGGAGGAAGATATGACTGTGAGGGAGGCTTTGTGGTTTTCGACCGTGGATAGACTGAGGCAAATCCTTCCGGAACCGTCGGAGGGGGAAAAAAGAAGTGGCTCTGTGCATCTAACATGTACGTGTGTATTAAAAACTTTTTCCTCTTATTTTCTTCGGGGCGCATTCTCAACATTTCAATGGGATTCACGAGTCCTGTGGTCAATTTTTAACCTCAAAATAATTAGCCGGCTGCCCAAAAAACAATTATCCATCTAATGACATGCTTTTATAGATGCCCGTCACTAACATATTTTCCCTTTCAACTGGTCTCCACAAAAACTGCTAGTGGCAGTCATTTTTATGTGCCTGTCACTGGTAGCTATAAGCTTTTTTCCAGTAGTGAAAGGAGGAGAGAAGAACTGGATCTTGGCGGGAGCTAAACACCTAGGAGAAATAACGGCATACTTATGTTCGTTTCCTTTTTCTTTTTTTCAGTTGGCCTTGGCATCTATGTTTGCTTCTTCTTTATCAATATGAAAGGCAATGCTTTTGCCTCGTTTCAAAAAAAAAAAATCATAGCATTATAGCTCAAGGATTACATGGGCTTGATAAAAGAAATCAGCCAGCGAAAAATATAAATCGCCTCCTAGGCAACCATCAGCAACTGGTTGCATCCAGTAACCATGAACTTCCGATGGTCCTCTAGGAAAACGAAACATCATGGCTGAATCCAGTGACAGCCAAGTAAATAACCTGCAATTTTTTTGTAGATCCGGTCTTGTTAAACATGATATCATTTCTGCAATTTCATATTGGCCAACGAATAGCCGAGACCCCAACATATATGTATCATAGCTTTTGTTTTCTTGTCAATGTCATTTAGCCAACTAGACGATAACCCGCACATTGTTGCGGGACATTAAAATGATTTTTTCTGACAATGGACCGTGTTAAAAAAATTGACACAATTGTTATAAACCTGTGATCAACCAATGGATTCATTAGCTCATTTCTTTAATTATGCTCTCTAACCGAACTTAATGTGTGTTCTTTGCGCCATATATACGGAGCACATGGAATGAAAATAGGCTACCATCGCAAGTCATCATCTATTACTTAGCCGAAGAGTCATGAAAATGAAGTCATCGCATACGGTAAATATAATATGAAAACATGACATAAATAATAAGAGAAGGGCAAGATTGGTAATAACAGTAAAATATTTTAAAGACTTCTTCCCCACTTTTAACTGCTAGCTAGAAGAATAGAGGCCAAATACAGATGACAGAAATCCAACCCCATTACATATACCATGACAATCTATCCTCGTTGCATGGACATAGGAAAAGTAGCATAATTCCTAACGTAATTTGACCAATTTTCTCAAGTACTGAATGCACTCGGTGCTGTTTCCTTCCATTCTCCATGAACTTAAACCGATCGATGATACTCTGCCATGAACCAAAAGGAGACAAATACAAAATTCCAAGCAACATGTGTGAACACATTTGTGTTATAGGCGATTGCTTCCATTATGAACGATATTCGTTCATCACACGCTGGGTACGACTTCTTTGTGCCAAGATTTTTTTTTCTTTTTTCCCCTGTCAATGGTCCATGCAGAGAGAACCCCAGCCGAGCGAATTAATGTGACGCACATAACGAGTCGGTATGAACGAAATTCATTCATCACGCTCTAAGTACTTGTAACTTTTTGTGTCACATTTTTTTCCTCGTGGAAGTGGTTTAAATTATTATTTTTGCCCACATATGACTTCGGGCCTGTAAAAAAATCTCTTGCCCATATAAAAAAATTAACAAAAACTGGCCTATGTGTGATTCCAGGCACTCACCTGTTCGAATTTAATAGTAAAGATATGTATGCTGATAAAATTTATTTACTTATCTGTGCAAGATCGCATTGAATTATTTTCACACCAGTCACACAGTACAATGTCACCTCTTTGTAACGATGGTAATTATGGTAGGGAACATTATTCCATCTGTGCATGCAAAGTTTGCACCACATGTCCCATGCTTGGTCTGTTGCGCCGCTCCTCTTCCACACATGATACTGCAATCTTAAGCAGCATGATAACTTGTGAATGGTTAAAATCTCCATGCAGTTTGTAGTCAACAAACTCCAGAAGCCATGACTGATCCTCGTTTGCTAACTTCTCTTTAATAATCTCAGTAGAGCATCTAACAGCCATTTCCACCTCCTCCTGGCCCTCAACCACCCATTCAGAGACACGGATCCCCTTCACTAATTCAAGAAGCACTACTCCATAGCTGTAAACATCAGCCTTACCAGTGATTGGAAGATTTAGAGCCCATTCTGGTGCAATATATCCCCTAGTTCCATGCACCCTAGACAACATTTGTGTGCTTGATTCTCGTTTCAGTAGCTGCACCAGTCCAAAATCTGCAATCTTGGGCTCAAAGTCTTTATCTAACAATATGTTCTCTGGTTTGACATCACAGTGCACTATCCATTCAAGACACTCATGGTGGAGATAGGCTAGTCCTTTTGCTACTCCAAGTGCAATATTGTACCTTTGGTGCCATTGGAGCACAGGAGAAAAGCCCTGATGATCAAACAGAATTTTGTCTAAAGAACCATTTTCAATGAACTCGGAAACCAAGAGCTTGTGGTTCTTCTCCGCACAAAATCCCCAGATTGTGATCAGATTCAAATGATAAATTCTTCCTATAACACTCAACTCAGACCTAAATTCTTGGTCTCCTTGGATGATATCATTTAGCTTCTTCACTGCGACCTTCCTTTCATCATCGAGGACTCCCATGTAAACTGCTCCTGATCCTCCACTGCCCAGCTCTTGTTGGAAATGATTGGTTGCTTTCTGTAACTCCTTGTAGCTAAACATTCGAAACTGGCTGGAAATTATCATGTAGCCTACATCATCTGTAATCTCGGGTGTTTTTTCCCATTTGTAAACCACACAACAACCGCCAATGATAAGAACTACTTCAACAACAAGCAGTGTCAATGCAGAAGAGAGGAATGATCCAAACTTGAATTTGGAAGTGTCACCTTGGACCAGCTGTGATGAAGGATACGCCTCTTCCTCCGCAAGCTTGCAAACATGGGCTGGTCCAGAAGCTAATTCTTGTGAAGGCAACGTTGTGTTGGTTTTGGGAACTTTCACATAGATGAAATTATCGAAGGATTGCAGCATCTTGCCATTGAAAAGAAAGATCTTCAAGAAACACGAGCCTAATCCCCTTTTGTAACCAAAAGCTTGGCAATCTACGCTGTCCAAGCATTTATTTCTACAATCAAAAACTGGCACTGAATTAATGATTTCAACGTCATACCCGTAGAAGTCAGTTGTGTCGAGTCTGACGAATGAGAAATCTTTGGTTGCCCCCTTGCCTCCTCCTCTTTTGGCTGTTAAGTTCACGTTGCGCCTACATCCCTTGCTCCAGTCGCGAGGGTCATTCATTTTGAAGCCTGGGATACAAGAACAGTACGGGAGCTTTGGTGTGCTTGTGCAGAAGCTGTTTTGGCCACACAGGCCATGTATTTCGCAAACTTGACGAAGTGCCATCCAAGAAACCGACCAACTACCGCTAATTGCGTCCAGGCTATACAGCCTAAGGTTTCCGTCGTAATCCAGAGTCAATCTCCTCATGACCATGTGATGACCAAGATCAGACGCTTCGAAGGTAAGCCCATCGCTAGCTAGAAACTTGCCCTTCTGATCCAGAACCCCATATTGTGTGCTGTTGTAAGTAACCCTATTGTTTTGCAACGAAGTTCGGTAAGGGTCAGGCCAGTACAAGCTGCTGGTCTCAGGGCCATAGTAAATAAGCTTCAGCACGTTGTCACTATCAAAGAAGAAGGTAAAGAGCCCGGAAGAAAGTAGACCCCTAGCAGATGCAGATACCAGGTTTGCACCCCGAGTCATGGGCTGCGACGGAAGAAGCGTGTCGGTGGGCGAGTCGAAGCTCCTCCAGAGGTGCCGGCCGTTTGTGTCCATGACGACGAGGTTGCCGGTGTCGAGAAGCTCCGCGTGGCTGGCACCACCGGCCGCACTGCTTGTGTTGGTGCTCCAGACAGGCTTGTCGTTGTAGTCACGGAGGACCAAGCTCCCGTCCTTGTGGAAGGTGATGCTGGACCCTTTGCCGTTCACGGGAGCGTCACGGTTGGCCGTCCATGCGACGGTGGACAAGCCGGAGAACCAGACGGAGAACGTGAAGGCGTTGGTGGCGACCTTGTAGAAGCCGCAGGCGAAGGCTCCGTTGGGCGACACGAGGATGGTGATACTGGTGTCGTCCTTGGTGGAGATGGAGGAGCCTCTTGCAAGGATGTTGTTGCTGCTGCTATGATCGTTTGCAAGAGCAGTGGAGAGTATGAGAAGGAAGGAGATGGATGCGTTGAAAATGTAGACACCTCCCATGTTCTTGTTAATGAACTGTACTGAGAGGAGCACGAGAGAAGAACTAGCTAGGGGGAGTGCTTTGCTACATACATGGAGAAAGAGGGCAGTAGTGTCGACCTCAAGTGGCTTGCACTTGAACCTCAAGTGTTGGATATATCTGTGTAGCCGCCTTGAGCTTGGTCCCTACATAGACTAGACTTTACCTGTTATGGAAGTTGACATTGGATAATGATTAATGAAAGTTGTGGTTTTCTTGCCACTTCATTGGTACACGACGAGAGCTGCTGGAAGCCGAATGCGTGCGTCAGCCGGGTATCGGGGTATGAATACATGTGCCTCCTGCCAAGTGGAGTATTATTACCGTACGTGGAGTACTCCATTAGAGCACGCCTCGCGAACACTAACGCGTCGTATCTTCGTCGGTATTGACTCAGTTTTGAAGTGTTAATCGTCGGTCTCTTTTCCATGGCGACTGCAGCAGGCTTCTAGAACCGCCGGCCGCGACATATATAGTCGACCTAACGGTTCTGGCCAGAATTAAGAGTCGAGCAAGTATGGCCGACATCTTAGGGGCGATTTTTTTAAATAATACGAATTATTTTATGAAATGCAGAAGTGTCACGCATTTTCAAAAATTTGTAAAAATGTGACTCGGTCGGCCAACGGATCGACCGATCGGCGGGCAGCAAACCGATGGGTACACTGACAACCGATTGCATGTGGCATGGGTCCCAGCATCTGGCCGATCAGGCCGATCGGCGAACAGGTGACTGATCGGCCGGCTGTTGGCCGATCGGGACACCAGCTACCGAACATCAACAGCATGCGCTTGGTTAGCAGAGCTGTCAGCGGCATTCGCGCGAGCAAGCAGCACAGCAAGCTTGTGCATGCAGCTAGGCCAGCATAGGTTTATGTGAGCAGATTTAAGGCATCTACAACGGAGCGGCGATGCGCGGACCTAAAATGCGTCATGAAGCAGATCCAGTGGTCTGACGCATAGTGACTAGGTCATAAGTAGAGACGCAAACGCGGCGTATATCTGCATCTGGGATGCATCGTGGTGGACGCGCCAAGTGACCGTTTTCCACCGGACCTGCCTGATAGTGACCCATAGGGCTGCATGGAGCGCATCGCTTACGCGGCTGCCGCTTTGGCGGTTATCGCTTATGTGCCGCAACCTTCGCCATCAATGTCGCGACTGCCTCTTCAGCTCTTCTGCACGCGCACTGGCGGAAGGCATTTGTGCTTCTGCGCCGTCATCAATATCATCGTGTCCCGCGCGCCCGGCCATTAAAAGTTGACCTTCATCGTCCTTGCTATCGCCCACACCACCGACACCTCTGCTCACACCTGCACCACCGCACGCCGCCGCATCACCATGGTGAAGAAGAACAATGACTTCGAGGCGTCCGGCAGCGGCACCAAGAAGGAGGCGTGACCGAATAGGGTGTGATACGTCTCCAACGTATCGATAATTTCTTATGTTCCATGCTACTTTATTGATGATACCTACATGTTTTATGCATACTTTATGTCATATTTATGCATTTTCCAACACTAACCTATTAACAAGATGCCGAAGAGCCAGTTGTTGTTTTCTGCTGTTTTTGGTTTCAGAAATCCTAGTAAGGAAATATTCTCGGAATTGGAAGAAATTAATGCCCAGGGGCCTATTTTTCCACGAAGCTTCCAGAAGACCGAAGAGGAGACGAAGTGGGGCCACGAGGTGGCGACACACTAGGGCGGCGCGGCCTGGCCCTTGGCCGCGCGGCCCTACTGTGTGGGCCCCTCGTGACGCCCCTTGACCTGCCCTTCCGCCTACAAATAGCCTTCGTCGCGAAACCCCCAGTACCGAGAGCCACGATACGGAAAACCTTCCAGAGACGCCGCCGCCGCCAATCCCATCTCGGGGGATTCAGGAGATCGCCTCCGGCACCCTGCCGGAGAGGGGAATCATCTCCCGGAGGACTCTACACCGCCATGGTCGCCTCCGGAGTGATGTGTGAGTAGTTCACCCCTGGACTATGGGTCCATAGCAGTAGCTAGATGGTTGTCTTCTCCTCATTGTGCTATCATTGTCGGATCTTGTGAGCTGCCTAACATGATCAAGATCATCTATCTGTAATACTATATGTTGTGTTTGTTGGGATCCGATGGATAGTGGATGCTATGTTATGTTGATTATCAATCTATCATGTGTTGTTTATGATCTTGCATGCTCTCCGTTGCTAGTAGAGGCTCTGGCCAAGTTTTTGCTTGTAACTCCAAGAGGGAGTATTTATGCTCGATAGTGGGTTCATGCCTCCATTAAATCTGGGACAGTGACAGAAAGTTCTAAGGTTGTGGATGTGCTGTTGCCACTAGGGATAAAACATCGATGCTATATCCGAGGATGTAGTTGTCGGTTACATTACGCACCATACTTAATGCAATTGTCTATTGTTTACAACTTAATACTGGAAGGGGTTCGGATGATAACCTGAAGGTGGACTTTTTAGGCATAGATGCATGCTGGATAGCGGTCTATGTACTTTGTCGTAATGCCCAATTAAATCTCACAATACTCTTCATATCATGTATGTGCATTGTCATGCCCTCATTATTTGTCAATTGCCCAACTGTAATTTATTCACCCAACATGCTAATTCTTATGGGAGAGACACCTCTAGTGAACTGTGGACCCCGGTCCTATTCTTTACATCTGAAATAGAAGCTACTGCAATTGTTCTTTACTGTTTTCTGCAAACATCATCATCCACACTATACATCTAATCCTTTGTTACAGCAAGCCGGTGAGATTGACAACCTCACTGTTACGTTGGGGCAAAGTACTTTGGTTGTGTTGTGCAGGTTCCACGTTGGCGCCGGAATCCCTGGTGTTGCGCCGCACTACATCCCGCCGCCATCAACCTTCAACGTGCTTCTTGGCTCCTACTGGTTCGATAAACCTTGGCTTCTTACTGAGGGAAAACTTGCCGCTGTACGCATCACACCTTCCTCTTGGGGTTCCCAACGGACGCGTGCTGTACGCGTATCAAGCATAGATTTTCTGGCGCCGTTGCCGGGGAGATCAAGACAAGCTGCAAGGGGAGTCTCCACTTCCAATCTCTTTACTTTGTTTTTGTCTTGCTTTATTTTATTTAGTACTTTGTTTGCTGAATTATATCAAAACACAAAAAAATTAGTTGCTAGCTTTACTTTATTTACTGTCTTGTTTGCAATCTCTCTATTAAAAACACAAAAAAATTAGTTACTTGCATTTACTTTATCTAGTTTGCTTTATTTACTATTGCTAAAATGGGTACTCCTGAAAATACTAAGTTGTGTGACTTCACAACCACAAATAATAATGATTTCTTATACACACCTATTGCTCCACCTGCTACTACAGCAGAATTCTTTGAAATTAAACCTGCTTTACTGAATCTTGTTATGAGAGAGCAATTTTCTGGTGTTAGTTCTGATGATGCTGCTGCCCATCTCAATAATTTTGTTGAACTATGTGAAATGCAAAAGTATAAGGATGTAGATGGTGACATTATAAAATTAAAATTGTTTCCTTTCTCATTAAGAGGAAGAGCTAAAGATTGGTTGCTATCTCTTCCTAAGAATAGTATTGATTCATGGACTAAATGCAAGGATGCTTTTATTGGAAGATATTATCCTCCTGCTAAAATTATATCTTTGAGAAGTAGCATAATGAATTTTAAACAATTGGATAATGAGCATGTTGCCCAAGCTTGGGAAAGAATGAAATCGTTGGTTAAAAATTGCCCAACCCATGGACTGACTACTTGGATGATCATCCAAACCTTCTATGCAGGACTGAACTTTTCTTCACGGAACTTATTGGATTCAGCTGCTGGGGGTACCTTTATGTCCATCACTCTAGGCGACGCAAGAAAGCTTCTTGATAATATGATGATTAATTACTCTGAATGGCACACGGAAAGAGCTCCACAAGGTAAGAAGGTAAATTCTGTCGAAGAAACCTCTTCCTTGAGTGATAAGATTGATGCTATTATGTCTATGCTTGTGAATGGTAGGACAAATGTTGATCCTAATAATGTTCCTTTAGCTTCATTGGTTGCCCAAGAAGAACATGTTGATGTGAACTTCATTAAAACTAATAATTTCAACAACAATGCTTATCGGAACAATTCTAGTAACAACTATAGGCCATATCCTTATAATAATGGTAACGGTTATGGTAATTCTTATGGGAATTCTTACAACAATAATAGGAATACACCCCCTGGACTTGAAGCCATGCTTAAAGAATTTATTAGTACACAAACTGCTTTTAACAAATCTGTTGAAGAAAAGCTTGGGAAAATTGATATACTTGCTTCTAAAGTCGATAGTCTTGCTGCTGATGTTGATCTTTTGAAATCGAAAGTTATGCCTAATGAAAATAAAGATATTAAGTCATTTGCTACAGCAAACGCCATCCAAGTTAGAATTAATGAGAATATAAGATTGATGGCCGAATTGCGTGCTAGGTGGGAGAAAGAAGAAAATGCTAAAGATAATAATATAGCTAAAGTTTGGACTATTACCATGATACGCGTACAGCACGCGTCCGTTGGAACCCCAAGAGGAAGGTGTGATGCGTACAGGAACCCGATGGAGATGAGAACGAGTTCGAAGACTTTCTGAATGATTTAGTGACATTGAGGTATGGCGGATGGCACCTTCGTACGAGATGAGGAGGGGGAAGAACCGGTGCAGAATTTGATCTACGAGAGTGCCCGTGGTACGGAACCCGATGGAGATGAGAACGAGTTCGAAGACTTTCTGAATGATTTCGGCGAGGGACTTGAGTCTGAACAAGTTTTGAAACAGTGGAGCTTGATATTCCTAGAGGTGACGATGAGAGGACACTGGCTGATGTCAAGCACGGTTTCTCCCTATGGCCGAAGAAGTACATCGTCCTTTTGCAAAGGCTACCGACTCCTACACATGAGCATCAAATGCCATTGACTCCTCCTGGTAGCAGTCCTCGTGAGTAGCCAAGTCCACACCTATTGTTGGAGAAGATAATTTGAAAGTATATATTACTGAATTCTATAAGAAATTATTTGGGGCACCGGCATATACAACTATCTCGTTAGTAGAGAATGATTTGCATGGTATTACGCAAATTTCACAGGCTGAGAATGAGATTCTGACAGCTCCTTTTACTGAAGAGGAGGTGTTTGAGGCAATCTCACAAATGGAACTCAATAAAGCTCCTGGTCCGGATGGTTTTCCGGCAGAGTTTTATCAGAAATTTTGGGAAGTAATAAAAGTTGATTTGATGGCGCTATTCTCGCAGTTTAGCAAAGGGGAGTTGCCCTTATACAAACTGAATTTTGGTGTCATAACATTACTTCCCAAGAAAGAGGATGCAGTACAGATACAACAGTATAGACCTATTTGCCTACTGAATGTATGTTTTAAAAAATTTACGAAGGTTGGTACAAACCGCATCTCGGGGATTGCCCCAAGAGTGATAAAACCAACACAATCGACTTTTATGCCGGGGAGGAATATTTTGGCAGGAGTGGTCATTCTACACGAAACAATCCATGAGTTACATACTAAAAAAATGGATGGAGTCCTGTTTAAAATTGATTTTGAAAAGGCTTATGATAAAGTGAAATAGCCCTTTTTGCAACAGACACCGAGGATGAAGGGTTTTTCTCCTGAATGGGGCCAATTAATACAACAATTTGTTCAAGGAGGAAGTGTTGGTGTCAAGGTTAATGATGACATTGGTCATTATTTCCAGACAAAAAAAGGATTGCGGCAAGGGGACCCTTTGTCTCCAATACTTTTTAATATTGTAGTGGACATGCTTGCTATCTTAATTGAGAGGGCGAAGGAGGATGGCCAAGTAGGAGGACTCATACCCCATCTAGTTGAGGGTGGTCTCTCCATATTACAATATGCCGATGACACAGTTCATTTTTTAGAACATGACTTCCAAAAAGCGGTTAATATGAAATTAATATTGTGTCTGTTTGAGGAACTATCAGGACTTAAGATTAATTTTCATAAAAGTGAAATTTTTGTTTTGGAAAGGCCAAGGAAGAGGAGGATCAGTACAAATATATCTTTGGATGTGATGCTGGGTCATTCCCATTCAGATACTTGGGTATTCCAATTCATTTCAGGAAACTAAGAAATTCTGATTGGTATCCAGTTGAGACCCGATTTGAAAGCAAATTGGGATGCTGGAAAGGGAAGTTACTATCCTATGGTGATAGGTTAGTCCTTATCAATTCAGTTTTATCAAGTTTGCCTATGTTCATGTTATCTTTCCTACAAATACCTATTGGGGTAAGGAAACGTCTGGATTTCTATAGATCTCGTTTCTTTTGGCAATCCGATGAAAATAAAAGGAAATATAGACTTACGAAATGGAATATTGTGTGCCGCCCTAAGGATCAGGGGGGCTCGGGATTGAAGTCCTCGAGATTAAAAATAAATGTCTGCTAAGTAAATGGCTCTCCAAACTTCTTAATGAAGAAGGGGTGTGGCAAGAGCTACTTCAAAATAAATATTTACTACATAAGACTTTATCCGAGGTGCAAGAGAAACCTACTGATTCTCCCTTTTGGAAGGGTTTGATGGAGGTTAAAGGGGAGTTCTTTTCTAGAGGTTCTTTCAGAGTGGGAAATGGTCTGAATACCCGCTTCTGGGAGGATACGTGGTTAGGAAAAACTCCTTTAGCACAACAGTATTCGTCTTTATATAATATTGTACACCATAGGAATGTAACGGTTGCCCACGTTTTAGCTCAAACTCCACTCAATATTACTTTCCGTAGAGTGTTGAGGGGGAATAAGTGGAATTCATGGGTAAATCTATGTCGCAAATTGATGAGGGTAATTTTGAATGGAGATAATGATCGTTTTGTTTGGGATTTGACATCCACAGGGTTATTTACGGTTAAGTCTATGTATGAGGATCTTATGAATGACCATACTCCTTTTTTGCGGAAATATCTTTGGAAAGTTAAGATTCCTCTTAAGATAAAGATATTCATGTGGTTTTTGAGTAACAAAGTCCTATTAACCAAAGATAATTTAACAAAGAGACATTGGAATGGGTGTACGAAATGTGTTTTCTGTGGGGATCAGGAGACTATCCAACATCTGTTTCTGGAATGTCCTTTAGCTAAACTTCTTTGGCGCACAATTAATTTCACTTATGATCTTCCACCTCCTTTAAATATTACTAATTTGTTTGGTAATTGGTTAAATGGAGTAGATAGAAAATCTAAGGCTTTGATTCGTATCGGGGTTTCCGCCTTATGCTGGTCTATATGGAGGGTCAGAAATGATATTATCTTTAACAGGAAAAAAACTTTTCATTTTTTACAGGTTATCCATATGGTGGCACATTGGGTTCAGCTTTGGTCTCTCATTTCGCCGGAGGGACAGCGGGATGCTATGGCTACTGGATGCACACGGCTCCTGATGATCGCTCAGGATATCTTGTGCCAGGCTGGTTGGCGGCATACTAGGAGGCTTTGTTGATGAGTTCCCCTTTTTTATCACGTTTTCTGTGCTTTGGTTGATTTTTGTATCAATCAATGTTGGCGTCTCATTTGTAAACTTTAACTATACTCCGAACCTTATTAATAATAAAGGGACGTGTGCATCATCATGATGCAGAAGCCGGGGAATATCCCCATTTCGAAAAAAACCTACCTGAGAGGGACCCCAGCGTGAGTCCACCATCTCGAGATCCTCCGCGTAAGACATCGTCCGTTAAGCAGAATGGTACGCCGTCTAGGAAGAGATCTAGAAAGGAGAAACCACAGCCGCCCATTGAGAAGTTACCTTGGGAAAAAAGTGTCGAGGAAAACAGGGAAGCCATTGAGGCCGAGGTGAAAAAAAAATTTGCACCAAAAGTGCCAGAGATACCTTTCGAGAAGACACTAGATTCGGTGAAATTTGTGCGTACCATTGAGAATCTACATGACCCTGTACCATCGCCGCCATCTGACTATAGGCGTTCTATTGAAAGGTCGTATGACAAGATGATCGAGGCGACAAAACCCGTTGATACGTCCAAAACGTATCTACTTTCCCGAACACTTTTGCTATTGTTTTGCCTCTAATTTGTGTATTTTGGATACAACTAACACGGACTAACGCTGTTTTCAGCAGAATTGCCCTGGTGTCTCATTTTTGTGCAGAAAATCAACTTTCAGGAAAATCCCCGGAGTTTATCCCAATGGGCCTATTTTCATCGATGAGGGACGGAGCTAGAAGGACAGAAGGAGGCGGGCCACGAGGCGCCAACCCCATAAGGCGGCGCGGTGGGCCCCTGGGCCGCGCCGCCCTATGGTGGCGACGCCTCGGGCAGCCCCAGGTGCTCCCCTTTGGACTACTTAAGGTCTTCGACCTAAAAACGCACGGGGGTTAGACGAAATTGCCAGAAGCCATCCAGAACACCACCGCCATCGCGAAACTCCGTCTCGGGACCAGAAGCTCCGTTCTGGCACTCCGCCGGGACGGGGAATTGGAGGAGATCATCGCCACCATCACCACCGATGCCTCTCCATCGACCAGCCATGTTTCCTCCATCCATGTGTGAGTAATTCCCCCGCTGTAGGCTGAAGAGGATGGTAGGGATTGGATGATATTGGTCATGTGATAGCATAAGTTTGTTAGGGCATAGTGCCTAGTGTCCGTAATTGGTACTTTGATGATATTGTTGCAACTTGTTATGCTTAATGCTTGTCACTAGGGCCCGAGTGCCATGGTCTCAGATCTGAACATGTTATTGTTTCATGATGATATTTATTGTTTTATGATCTTACCTGCAAGTTGTATACACTTCTGCATTTCATAAAATAATTCGTATTATTTAAAAAAATCGCCCGACATCTTTGGGCAACGTAGCGTTGCAAGATTTACGGTTGTCACGGTTAAGTTGTATAGCTCATTCCTGCCCTTCTGCCTTTCAATCCACTATGCCATTTATGTGCGAGATTTTTTTAAATAATACAAATTAATTATTTAAATCGGATAGCTGACCAATTGGCCTCCTACAAACCAATTGGCCTGCTACAAACCAATTGGCTGCTATCCGATTCTTTGCATGGATGTATTTTGCTTCGTGTGGAAAGGCCGGCCCGACTCTGCCGCCTGCGCGTGGAAAGAAGCGTCTGCGCCGCGCGTCGAAATGAAAGGAGCGGGGCGTCTGCTGAGCATCTGCGCCTCGCCATGCAGTCGGCCTGCTACGGTCCGATCGGACTGCTGCCGACCGACAGGGTGCTGTCGGCTGGTCGGCCGCAGCAGGCACCTGCAATTGGCCTGCTACGGTCCGATCGGCCCGCCCCAGTCCGATGGGCCCGCCCTAGTCCGATCGGCCTGCCCCACTCCGCCCGAGTCACACTTTTGTAATTATTTGAAAACGCGTGGTAGTCCTCGAATTAAATAATTAATTCGTATTATTTTTAAAAAAATCGCCCATTTATGTCACGATGAAGATGGCCCAGTTGTCAAATGCTCAGCGCCTTGCTAGTTAAAGTTCTGGTTTCCAACTGGAGAATAGTGGATCCTTGCTCTTTTCCATGCATGTCATGCTTTGTTTTCGGCAGGTTAGAAATATGCAGGCTTTCAGTTAGGCAGTTAATTATTGGTTCTTTCACATACCAAGTTAGTGAGAGTGATTAGTTGCGTAACTAGGGGTGTGTTTGGTAGGTCGGGTATACTCAGAAAATCTCCTCCCAACCTAGAATTTTGGATCATCCAGTGTTTGTTAGGTCGGGTCAGCCTATCTGGGCAGTGCCCACCTCATACCGAAAACGGCCTTCGGCCCTGCCCGATTGCGAAGCCCGAATCGAGCTTCTCACCTCAGCTCGGTTGAGCTCGTCCGGAAAGCGAGACCGTGTGGCCCTGAAAAAATCTCCGCGCATCCCACTCTCGTGAACCGTCTCACCTCCACCCCATACCGCCGAGCCAGAAACCCCCGCTCCTCTCTCCTTCTCACGCATCGCCGTTGCCGTCGTCCCGAGCTCGCCGGCTCCCTCGACTCCCCTGGCTCCCCTGAGACCCGCTGGAAGGTAGATCGAGGCCGCCTCCCGACGCTCCTCCCCTGGACGGCCGCGAACTCGCAGATCGAGCCGGCATGGAGCTGTCGAGATCCACCTCGGCGCCCATCGGTCAAGGCTAACCGGGCCATCCCTCGACCTCACGCGTCGGCCTCTTTCTCCGACGGCCGTCCATCTCCATCTCCCCTGCACAGGACTAGAACCAAAGCAGAAGCCAGCTCGCCCCGCCAGATCGTGCGGCTCCCTTTTGTGCATCACCAGCAAGAAACAGCTCCCAAGGTAGTAGCACAACACCCACTTCCTGCTATTACTTTGTGGTCAGTAGTATGATATAGTACTCTATTATTGTGTTGTAGCTATGTATTCTAGTTCTGAAATTTGTTGGAAACATGTGTAGGATCATAAAGGGGATAGAATTTCTAAACACACCCCTTCTAAACAATGAATATATGGAAGCTTGCTTTGCTAATAAGCTAGCCACGGGTAAGTTTGTAATGGGGTCTAATGAGGCTTTGGGGAAACCCATTCAGGTAGAGTGTTCAGGAAAGTCTATTGATATGGAGAGTGGTGAAACAAATGGAGAAGGGTTTGTGGAAGCTCAAGCTGCATTTGGAATTGGTGGTGAAGGTATGTATGCAACTACTCCTTCACCTTCTTCTGGCTCAAATAAGAAGAGAAAAGGGGCTTCTATGTTGAGCGACGAAGACTCAGTTCAGGTTAGCAACATGTCTGATGCATTACGTGTTGTGGCTGGTGCTATCAATAACACTTACCATGCCGAAACACACCCTGATTTGGGCAAAACTATCATGGACCTTTCTGGTTTTGAAATGGATCATAAGTTGGATGTTCTAGATTATCTGACAGAGCATAAGGGTAAAGGCCTGAATTTCATGAAAATGGAAGATGTCGTCCGTGAAGCCGCATTCAAGCGTATCATAGCAAAGAATCCTGATCTTCTTTGACTTGGTGTTGGTTGATGCAATTTGGAAAAATATATATCTATTTTGTAATGCTAATTAGAACATCATGTATGTAGACTTTGTAATATTGACTTGCTATGGAGCACGTATGTACTTTGGATTATGCATTCAATCATCTTTGGTTTAATTATTTTTATGGTATTAAAATGCATTATTTGGTGCTGCAAATTTACTTAACATGCATTTAAAGTTATGATGTATACTTTCTGAAATATGTATTCATTTGATGGTAATCTCACCAACTCAGGGAGGAGGTGACCACATCTAACTCAGATGCAGCCTACCAAACAACCTCTCAGCTCAACACATCTCAACAGACACAGTCTAACAAACAATATCTTAGCTCAACATATCTCAACAGCCCCAGCCTACCAAACACATGCTAAAATCTCACCTCAACATAGCTAAGGTCAGCATTGCTAAGATGAGATAGCAAATCTGAGTATCCCCGGGCTATCAAACACACCCTAGGTGTCCGAAAAATATTTACCTAACACAAATTACACAATCATTTTGGTGTACCTATTGCTTGCATAATAATTTCCTCTCATTATTCCTTAGTTTGGGTGTGCATTTAAAATTCTTCAGCACTCACGACAAACTTGAGTAAAGTACTGCAACAACTTGTTCTTGGTCTGTAATCATCCGTCTGAATAAGTGTACGTTTAGCTTTTAGATAAGTCAAACTAAATTAAATTTGACCATATTTTAGGAAAAGAGCAACAATTAGGATATTAAATTAGTATTACTAAGTCCATCTTAAAATACTATTGTTTTAGTATATAGTAATTTAATGTCATATATGTTTCTATTTTTTGTTTAAAAAATTGATTAATTTTTAAAAAAAATTACCGTCAAACAAAAGACAAACATAAGCTAATTCGTGGACGAATAGAGTACATTATATCAGGGGAAAGAACATAAATGCTATTTCCTGTACGGTGCTCTGCAAGCTGCCTAACTATACCTAACTGATGCGACCTTCTTGGAGCGTTACTTCCAGAGCTTACACTTGTTGTCAA
Source organism: Lolium perenne (assembly GCF_019359855.2). NCBI lineage: Eukaryota > Viridiplantae > Streptophyta > Magnoliopsida > Poales > Poaceae > Lolium > Lolium perenne. The sequence goes on from NC_067247.2 coordinate 317,774,647, forward strand.
ATACACATTAATAAGTGATCATATTTATTGTGAGTTCGTGATATTCTTCCCAGCACATGGATGAAACCAAGAGAGGATGCTCACGGGGGACGTACATACAAACGTTCGCGACATCTACAAGTCAGAAAAATGAGGTGTTGCTCTCAACAACAATTCTATATAATTAGGAAGTTTATTTCCACTACCATATTTCTCTAAACATGTAGCTATGCCCTCTCAGCCGTTCTGCCTAGTTAGCCAATTACTATTGTTCAGTTTTTCAGAACTCACACATACGTATCAATGACATTAATTTTTTTAAACACATATAAAGCATCATGGCCCGGCTTTATAAATAAAGCGCTCACTGCAAACGGTTCACAATCATCATACAAACCACTCACACCGTCAAAGCATATAGCTGTCCGACCCAACCCAAGTCCAGGAGACAAACTGACACCGATAGTTAGTGATGAACGGATACAAGCCCACACACACCCAACCAAACTAGTTAGAGAAGAGAGCAAGTCCATGGTCGAGCGTCCGCTCGGGGTCCTCCGCTACTCAGCGAGCAACCTCGCGTCGAGTCTCCTGATGTCGTCCACCGCCACTTCTAGCATCGTCCGGTCCCTCTGACCAGAACCCTCCAGCACTGCATATGGATCAATATTCGGTAAAAGACATCAGCTGGGTTTTCGATCATCTTTCCTTCAATAGTTAGTTTGTTTCGGATGATCCGCAAGGCCCAACATTGAGCTGCGAACGTAAACCAAACTAGCTTACAAAGGGGACCATATAGGCCCTGAGCGATTGCAATGAACTCCCCCGGTCCATCGGGGTTCCAGTCACAATGTAGGAGTTCCCTAACTCCAGCCCACATCAGTTTAGCGATGGGACATGAGAAGAAGATGTGGTTGCAATCTTCAATCTCCAGGCAAAGTGGGCACCTCCCATCCGAAGGTCCTTGTCGCTTGGCAATCTGCTCACAAGAGGGAAGACGACCCCGGATCAATTGCCACAAGAACACCTTGTCCTTGGGGGGAACCCTGGTGTGCCAAACTTCTTTGAAGCAGGTGACTGCCGCTCCCTGCATCAGTCCAAGGTAGACCGATTTGGACGTGAAGTTCCCGAATGCGTCGAGTGACCAGGAAACCTTGTCATCTTCAATCCCTGGTTGCTAGCCCGTGACTTCTCGGCACAGGTTATCCCACTTGACAGCTGCCAAACCAAACCGTCTCCTAAACTCGAGCCTCCAAACTTCGGGATTCCCTTCCCATGGTCTAGCATCAAACACTGAGATCAATGGATCAGTGCAACAACTAAATAGGCCAGGAAATCTGGCCATGAAGGGTCCCCTACCCGTCCACTAGTCCAACCAAAACCTGGTGCGTCTCCCATTGTGCACCTCGTGTTTGGCTCCCAACTTGAAGTACTATTTGATCTTTTGTATGGAATTCCAGAATTGGGAGCCCCGAGTTGGAACCCTACCATCAAAAAGGTCCCGGCCCACTAGGTATTTTGCACGAATGATGTCTGCCCACAGACCATCCGCGTCTTGGTAGAGTTTCCAAATCCATTTGAGCAGCAATGCGATGTTCATAAGTTTGGTGTTAAGGATTCACAATCCCCCAAACGTCTTAGGTTTGCACACCATAGCCTAGTCTACAATGTGATATTTACGTTTGTTGCCCACTCCCTCCCAAAAGAAGCGGGCTCTCGGTTTTTCCATGGTCTTATGGGTGTTGTCGAAAAGCATATAGAGGCTCATGGCAAACAGAGGTAGGCTCGACAAGAAAGAATTGGTCAGCTCTAATCTGCCTGTCGAGGCCAAGAATAGTCCCTACCAAGGATCAACCCTATGCCCAATCTTCTCAGGCAGGAAGTTCTAGTTCGCTACCCTTAGCGCTTCATGATTCATCCGAGAAATCAATGACATTAATCAACTGAAAGAAATTGGGACAAAATAGTAGCGACCAAAATGTTGTCGCTATCAGCCCATGTGTTTATCGATTCTCTTCTGGAATGAGGTCTGCACACAACAACTCTTAGACTTCAGCACCTACTAACGCCACAACTTCTCTTCGTGATTCCTCCGAGAAATCTAACGATGTGGAATCAGTTCCAATTAACAACGTCTACTAGCCCTCGTAATCTCTTCTGGAATGAGGTCATTATACTCTTCCTATCCCCCCATAATCACCGCATTAACAACCTGTAAACGTGGGCCTTTCAATTCCAATTGATTGGACGTTGTAGTGCTGCCTAAGCATTACATAATACTTCCCTTATCTTCCGTCCCTGCATCTCCACACCGTCTTCTTTTTGTGAAATTCCATTGATCTATTAATAATCATTAACAACGATACAAAGAGACCCAAAAGGAATAAAAAATACAAATAGATCATTGATCTACCGGGAACAACATTGCTTTCTCATGGCAGCTCCAAGGTGCGCCTCATGGTATCGGCTTCATGGTTCCCGTTTTATAGAGAGAATTCCTTATTTGTTTCTAGTTGAAATTTGACTTCCTTTCTTGGCTCCGAAAAAAATTCTTCCCTTTTTGACACTAAATCTTCCTTTGATTCGCCCTCTAGTGCAATTTGAGCACCAACGGTGTTAACTAGATACCTAAGATGACGATTTTGTCCCTGTGCAATATGTGACCAAAATAGTAGAAGTGCCATGATATTGGTCAAGGTTATTGGACTAAATTAAGAATCGAACATTTGGTCACAGTACCGATTTGAAATGTACTAGTAACACGTGCAAACTGTGGTTGACACTATACCGTTCTTTTGTTTTGTTTTGCCAAGGAATTAATACAGAGGACATGAAGCTGTGAGCGTGTGTACTCTATGAATCTCGATTACTGAATGCAGTTATGTGGCTGTGTGAGCCTGGTCGGCAGCAATTCGCCGACCGTCCGGTGAATGGCGTGGCCACTGTCAGCAGCACGGCGAAGCACCGGCGGGAGGACGCGGGCGCGCGCCACAGCCATCGCTCTCGCGTGTGCTGTGGTCTGGCAGGCCGACGAGACGCCGACGGGGCAGATCGCCGCAGCTAGGGGTCTATGCTGCCGCCGCCGGTTCCGTTTCGTCGAGAGGGCCGGAGGGGAGTTTTTTTTTTTTTTGATGATAACCACCCCACTTTAGATTAACTCAAAACTCCAGAATTACAATCTGCCCCGTGAGGCTGCTAAACAAGAACTCAGGACTATCATTCAGCCAAACTCGTGAGACACCATGAGCACATGCAAACCTTGCACATTCATGAGCCACAGAGTTTGCTGAACGACGAATAAATAAAATCTCAAACGAACTAAACTGTTTGGAAATATCACTAATCTCACTAATGATAGGAGAAATCACCGCTCGGTGGTTCCCTCTCTCCATCCTTAGCCGGACAAGCTCTGAGCTGTCGGTCTCCGCAACGATCTTGTCAAAATGTTGTGTCCTTGCCTCCACAATTGCATCTCGCAGAGCGAGAGCTTCAATGATGAGCGGGTCATAGATGCCATGGTACAACTTGCACCACGCACTCTTGAACCCGTTCGAATCCCGAGCAACTCCACCAGCCAAAGCAATGCCATCATATGACCTAATCGCCCCATCGAAATTCAGTTTAATAACTCCCAGGGAAGTCCATGCCAGGTACAAGGCGGCCTGGTGGTTGCAACTTTCTTCTTCTTCAGACCATCCAGCATAGCTAGTGTCACCACAATACTATCCACTGTTGCATCTGGATTATAGCCTGCATCATCATGGCTCCATTTGTTTCACGAGTCCCAAATAGCAGCCATTATTGATATAGTCAGCGTCTTGTCTAAACCCTCAAATATAGGTTCACTGAGTATGTCTTCTGCCCACGTTATAGGGTTCAAACATGGCAATTTCAGGTTGAAAGCGTCATTCGCCGTAGTACAGAAGATCTGTGCGTGCGAACACTCCACCAAAGCATGCATTAAGGTCTCGGATGTTGCCACTAGTAGAAAACCTCTCATCAATACCGGTTCCAGAGTGCCATTTGCACCGGTTGAGCAACCGGTATAAAACTTCCGGCACTAAAGCCCCCCCTTTCGTACCGGTTGCTTACGAACCGGTATAAAAGGGGCCTCCACGTGGGCCACCAGGAGAGCTCAGGGCCAAGGAGCTTTGGTACCGGTTGGTAATACGAACCGGTACCAAAGGTTGCCACCCGCGGCAGGGAATATGCATGAATCTCTGCCGCGGCAGAGAATTCAGGTTTTAGGGTTTTTGGAGGGGTTTAGGGATATCGGTTTGTTTCATATCGCGTCGATGCACCAGAAACGCGTTTGGGTTTAGGTAGTACATGAAGATCAAGATGATGCATAGCAAGTTGGTGCATATAATATAACACACATGTAACTGCATAAGATCGCAAATTAAGTAGCACTATGCATGAAGATCGATCTTCATACATAGTGGTACTCTCCGAGGCGTACTCTATATATGTCTATTACATGTAGCATAGTGGTACTCTTCGAGTCAACTATATATGTAACATGTACATCTTCATTCATAGCGGAACTCTGCGAATGGTGGTATGACGTCCCGAAGGAAAAATCCTGCCAATTCCTCGCCTATTGCTATGAAGCGGTCATCGATTGAGAGCTTGTTCCGCTTTCTTGCCAACTATAAAAGAATAAGATACAAATGAATACATGAGCTATGTGTGTGTGTATATATATGTTGGAGATATGCCCAAGAGGCAATAATAAAAGTGGTTATTATATATCTTTGTGTTTATGATAAATGTTTATATACCATGCCATAATTGTATTAACCGAAACATTGATACATGTGTGTTATGTAAACAACAATGAGTCCCTAGTAAGCCTCTTGTATAACTAGCTTGTTGATTAATAGATGATCATAGTTTCATGATCATGAACATTGGATGTTATTAATAACAAGGTTATGTCATTATGTGAATGATGTAATGGACACACCCAATTAAGCGTAGCATAAGATCACGTCATTAAGTTATTTGCTATAAGCTTTCGATACATAGTTACCTAGTCCTTTCGACCATGAGATCATGTAAATCACTTATACCGGAAAGGTACTTTGATTACATCAAACGCCAGTGCGTAAATGGGTGGTTATAAAGGTGGGATTAAGTATCTGGAAAGTATGAGTTGAGGCATATGGATCAACAATGGGATTTGTCCATCCCGATGACGATAGATATACTCTGGGCCTTCTCGGTGGAATGTCGTCTATATTAGCTTGCAAGCATATGAATGGTTCATAAGAGACCACATACCAAGGTACGAGTAAAGAGTACTTGTCAGGAGACGAGGTTAAACAAGGTATAGAGATACCGATGATCAAACCTCGGACAAGTAAAATATCCCGTGACAAAGGGAATCGGTATCGTATGTGAATGGTTCATTCGATCACTAAGTCATCGTTGAATATGTGGGAGCCATTATGGATCTCCAGATCCCGCTATTGGTTATTGGTTGGAGATAGGTCTCAACCATGTCCACATAGTTCATGAACCGTAGGGTGACACACTTAAGCTTTGATGTCGTATTAGTAGATATTGAATATGGAATGGAGTTCGAAGTTTTGTTTAGAGTCTCGGATGGGATCCAGGACATCATGAGGAGTTCCGGAATGGTCCAGAGAATAAGATTCATATATAGGAATTCATTTTATAAGTTTGAAAATGATCCGGTGCATTTATGGAAGGTTCTAGAAGGTTCTAGAAAAGTCCGGAAGAAATCACTATGGAAGGCGGAGTCCCGGAGGGACTCCACCTAGCATGGCCGGCCAACCCTAGGGGGTGGAGTCCCAGGTGGACTCCACCAAGGGTGGCCGGCCACCCCCCCTCGATCATGGAAGGGTGGGAGTCCCACCTCAAGTGGAAATCCCACCTTGGGTAGGTTTCCCTACACATGGAAGGTTTTGGGTTGGGGCCTTATTCGAAGACTTGTAGACCAACTCTTGGGGGTTCCACCTATAAAAAGAGGGACAAGGGGAGGGGGCCGGCCACCTCAAGCCATAGGCTTGGCCGCACCCCATAGTGGCCGGCCACCCCCTCTCCCAAACCCTAGCCGCCCCTCCTCCACCTCTTCTCCCGCAAACGCTTAGCGAAGCTCCGCCGGAGATCTCCATCAACACCGCCACCACGCCGTCGTGCTGCCGGGATTCAAGGAGGATCTACTACTTCCGCTGCCCGCTGGAACGGGGAGAAGGACGTCGTCTTCGTCAACACCGAACGTGTGACCGAGTACGGAGGTGCTGCCCGATTGTGGCACCGTCAAGATCTTCTACGCGCTTTTGAAAGCGGCAAGTGATCATCTTCTGCAACAACGAGAGCCTTCTCTCGTAGGCTTTGGAAATCTTCAAGGGTTAGTCTCGTTCATCCCCTCGTTGCTACCGTCTTCTAGATTGCATCTTGGCTTGGATTGCATTCTCGCGGTAGGAAAATTTTTGTTTTCTATGCTATGAATCCCTACAGTGGTATCAGAGCCGTGTCTATGCATAGATGGTTGCACGAGTAGAACACAATTGTTTTGTGGGCGTTGATGCTTTGTTGTCTTTAGTTTGAGTACTTTACATCTTTGTGGCATAGTGGGATGAAGCGGCTCGGGATAACTTTACATGACCGCGTTCATGAGATTTGCTCCACGCTCGACATGCAACTTATATTGCATAAGTGGCTTTGCGGGTGTCTGTCTCTCCTACTATAGTGAAGATTCAATTTACTCTTCTATTGACAACACTAGTATCACCGTTGTGGTTCATGTTCGTAGGTAGATTAGATCTCACTCGAAAACCCTAAACCACGTAAAATATGCAAACCAAATTAGAGACGTCTAACTTGTTTTTGCAGGGTTTGGTGATGTGATATGGCCATTATGTGATGATGAATATGTATGAGATGATCATTATTGTATTGTGGTAACCGGCAGGAGCCTTATGGTTGTCTTTAAATTTCATGTTGAGTAGTATTTCAAAGAAGTTGTAATAGTTGCTACATGGGAGAACAATCATGAAGACGGCGCCATTGACCTTGACGCTACGCCGACGATGATGGAGATCATGCCCGTTGATGATGGAGATCATGTCAGTGCTTTGGAGATGAAGATCAAAGGCGCAAAGACAAAGGGGCCATATCATATCACATATGAATTGCATGTGATGTTAATCCTTTTATGCATCTTATTTTGCTTATATCGCGACGGTAGCATTATAAGATGATCCCTCTCACTAAAATATCAAGATAATAAAGTGTTCATCCTTAGTAGCACCGTTACTAAAACTTGTCGTTTCGAAACATCTCGTGATGATCGGGTATGTTAGATTCAACAAGTGTATACAACGGGTGCAAGCCAGTTTTTGCACATGCGGATACTAAGGTTGCCTTGACGAGACTAGCATGTACAGACATGGTCTCGGAACACGAGATACCGAAAGGTAGAGCATGAATCATATGATTGATATGATGAACACTTTGAGTGTTCGCCATTGAAGTTACATCTTGTCTTGTGATGATCGAACTTGGTGTGGTGGATTTGGTTCATGTGATCACTAAGACAATTCGAGGGATATTGTTTTGAGTGGGAATTCACCTAGTTTTTAATTTTGTTAAATTAAAATTTGAACTCAATTTGTCATAAACATTAGTCTAAACTATTGCAAATATATGTTGTAGATAATGGCGTCCCCAATCAATTTTAACCAGTTCCTAGAGAAAGAAAAGCTTAAGAGCAACGGTAGCAACTTCACTGACTGGTTCCGTCATGTGAGGATTTTCCTCGCTGGCGGAAATCTGCAATATGTGCTTGATGCACCGCTAGGTGACCCTCCTGCAGAAACTAAAACCGATGAAGTAAAGAATGTTTACGCGACTCGGAAAACTCGTTACTCTCAAGTTCAGTGTACCATCCTATGCAGTCTAGAAGCCGATCTTCAAAAACGTTTTGAGCACCACGATCCTCATGAGTGGGTCAATGAGCTGAAAGCTATCTTTGAAACTCATGCGGTAGTGGAATGCTATGAAGCATCGAAACACTTCTTCAGTTGCATGATGGAAGAAGGCAGCTCCGTTAGTGAGCACATGCTCGCCATGACTGGGCATGCGAAGAAACTCAATGATCTGGGAATAGTGATTCCTAACAGACTGGGGATTAATCGTGTCCTTCAATCACTGCCACCTAGTTACAAGAACTTTGTGATGAACTACAATATGCAGAACATGAACAAAGAGTTACCTGAACTCTTCACCATGCTGAAATCTGCTGAGGTTGAGATAAAGAAAGAGCACCAAGTGTTGATGGTCAACAAGACCACCAGTTTCAAGAAACAGGGCAAGTCTAAAGGCAAATTCAAGAAGGGTGGCAAGAAAGCTACCACGCCTCCTATGAAACCTAAGACTGGTCCTAAGCCTGATGCTGAGTGCTATTACTGCAAGGAGAAGGGACACTGGAAGCGTAATTTCTCCAAGTATTTGGCTGATCTGAAGAGCGGCCTTGTCAAGAAGAAGAAAGAAGGTATATCTGATATACATGTTATAGATGTTTATCTTACTGGTTCTCGTACTAGTACCTGGGTATTTGATACTGGTTCGGTTGCTCATATTTGTAACTCGAAACAGGAACTAAAGAATAAACAAAGACTATTGAAGGATGAAGTGACGATGCGCGTTGGAAATGGATCCAAGGTCAATGTGATCGCTGTCGGCACACTCCCTCTACATCTACCTTCGGGATTAGTTTTAAACCTCAATAATTGTTATTTTGTACCCGCGTTGAGCATGAACATTATATCTGGATCTTGTTTAATGCAAGACGGTTATTCATTCAAGTCTGAGAATAATGGTTGTTCTATTTTTATGAATAATATCTTTTATGGTCGAGCACCTGAAAAGAATGGTTTATTTCAATTAGACCTCGATAGTAGTGATACAATTGTTCATAACATTGATGCTAAACGAATTAAACTGAATGATAATTCTACTTATATGTGGCACTGTCGTCTTGGTCATATAGGAGTGAAACGCATGAAGAAACTCCATACCGATGGATTACTTGAATCACTTGACTTTGAGTCACTTGATAGATGCGAAGCATGTCTAATGGGAAAATGACTAAGACTCCATTCTCTGGTATTATGGAGCGAGCTACAGACTTATTGGAAATCATACATACCGATGTGTGCGGACCAATGAGTGTAGCTTCGCGCGGTGGTTATCGTTATGTTCTAACTTTCACAGATGATCTGAGTAGATATGGGTATATCTATTTCATGAAACATAAATCCGAAACTTTCGAGAAGTTTAAGGAATTCCAAAGTGAAGTAGAAAATCAACGTAACAAGAAGATTAAATTTCTACGATCTGATCGCGGAGGCGAATATCTGAGTTATGAGTTTAGCATGCATTTAAAGAAATGCGGAATACTTTCACAATTGACACCGCCGGGAACACCACAACGAAACGGTGTGTCCGAACGTCGTAATCGAACTCTCTTAGATATGGTTCGTTCTATGATGTCTCTTACTGATTTGCCGTTATCATTTTGGAGTTATGCATAAGAGACAGCTGCATTGACTTTAAATAGGACACCATCTAAATCCGTTGAAACGACACCGTATGAATTATGGTTTAATAAGAAACCTAAGCTGTCGTTCCTTAAAGTTTGGGGTTGCGAAGCCTAAGTAAAAAAGTTACAACCGGACAAGCTAGAACCCAAAGCGGAGAAATGCGTCTTCATAGGATACCCTAAGGAAACTATAGGGTACACTTTCTATCATAGATCCGAAGGCAAAATCTTTGTTGCTAAGAACGGAACCTTTCTTGAGAAAGAATTTCTCACTAAAGAAGTGACTGGAAGAAAAGTAGAACTCGACGAGATTATAGAATCTTCTCTCATTGATCAGAGTAGCGTAGTACCAGAAGTTGTTCATGTACCGCCTGCACCGGTAACAGAGGAAGCTAGGATAATGATCATGAAACTTCGAACGAGATAGCTACTGAACCTCGCAGATCGACAAGGGAACGTGCCACTCCTGATTGGTATGATCCTTGTCTAAAAGTCATGATTGTGGACAACAATGATGAAGACCTTGCGACATATGAAGAAGCGATGATGAGCCCAGATTCCAACAAATGGCAAGAAGCCATGAAATCTGAAATGGGATCCATGTATGATAACAAAGTGTGGACTTTGGTAGACTTACCTGATAGCCGCAAGGCTGTCGAGAATAAATGGATCTTCAAGAGAAAAACAGATGCTGATGGTAATATTACTGTCTATAAAGCTCGACTTGTCGCAAAGGGTTTTTGACAAATTCAAGGTGTTGACTACGATGAGACTTTCTCACCTGTAGCGAAGCTAAAATCTGTGAGGATTTTGTTAGCAATAGCTGCATTTTTCGATTATGAGATTTGGCAGATGGATATCAAAACGGCGTTCCTTAATGGAGACATTGAGGAAGAGTTGTATATGGTACAACCCAAAGGTTTTGTCGATCCTAAAAATGCTGACAAGGTGTGCAAACTTCAGCGTTCAATTTATGGACTGAAGCAAGCATCCAGAAGTTGGAACCGACGCTTTGATAAGGTAATCAAAGACTTCGGGTTTATATAGTGTTATGAAGAGCCCTGTATTTACAAGAAAGTGAGTGGGAGCTCTGTAGCATTCCTGATATTATATGTAGATGACATATTATTGATTGGGAATGATATAGAACTATTAAGCAGTGTAAAATGTTATTTGAATAAAAGTTATTCAATGAAAGACCTTGGTGAAGCATCGTACATATTAGGCATCAAGATTTATAGACATAGATCAAGACGCCTAATAGGGCTTTCACAGAGTACATATCTGGACAAGATTCTAAAGAAGTTTAGAATGGACGAAAGTAAGAAAGAGTTCTTACCTATTATACCAGGAAAGGTCTTGAGTAAGACTCAAGGTCCAGCTACGGCACAAGAAAGAGAGAGGATGAATCAGATCCCCTATGCCTCGGCAGTAGGCTCTATCATGTATGTCATGCTATGTACTAGACCGGATATAGCACATGCAGTTAGTTTGACTAGGAGATATCAAAGTGATCCAGGAATGGAACACTAGACAGCGGTCAAGAATATCCTGAAGTACTTGAAAAGAACTAAGGATATGTTTCTTTATTATGGAGGTGACCAAGAGCTCGTTGTAACCAGTTACACCGATGCAAGTTGGAACACTGATCCTGATGACTCTAAGTCTTCGTCTGGGTACGTGTTTATATTGAATGGTGCTGCAGTAAGATGGTCAAGCTCGAAGCAGTGCACGGTGGCGAAGTCTTCAACAGAATCGGAGTACATAGCGGCTTCAGAGGCTTCATCAGAAGCGGTATGGATGAGGAGGTTTATTGTAGACCTCGGTGTAGTTCCTAGTGCATTAGACCCACTAGTCATCTATTGTGACAACATGGGTGCCATCGCCAATGCACAAGAACCAAGGTCACACAAGAGGCTGAAGCATATCAAGTTGCGTTATCATTCGATTCGCGAGTACATCTAAGATGGAGAAGTAAAGATTTGCAAAGTACACACTGATCTGAATGTAGCAGATCCATTGACTAAAGCTCTACCTAGGGCAAAGCATGACCAACACCAGAATGTCATGGGTGTTAGGTACCTTACAATGTAATCTAGATTATTGACTCTAGTGCAAGTGGGAGACTGTTGGAGATATGCCCAAGAGGCAATAATAAAAGTGGTTATTATATATCTTTGTGTTCATGATAAACGTTTATATACCATAATATAATTGTATTAACCGAAACATTGATACATGTGTGTTATGTAAACAACAATGAGTCCCTAGTAAGCCTCTTGTATAACTAGCTTGTTGATTAATAGATGATCATAGTTTCATGATCATGAACATTGGATGTTATTAATAACAAGGTTATGTCATTATGTGAATGATGTAATGGACACACCCAATTAAGCGTAGCATAAGATCACGTCATTAAGTTATTTGCTATAAGCTTTCGATACATAGTTACCTAGTCCTTTCGACCATGATATCATGTAAATCACTTATACCGGAAAGGTACTTTGATTACATCAAACACCACTGCGTAAATGGGTGGTTATAAAGGTGGGATTAAGTATACGGAAAGTATGAGTTGAGGCATATGGATCAACAGTGGGATTTGTCCATTCCGATGACGGATATATATACTCTGGGCCCTCTCGGTGGAATGTCGTCTATATTAGCTTGCAAGCATATGAATGGTTCATTCGATCACTAAGTCATCGTTGAATATGTGGAGCCATTATGGATCTCCAGATCCCGCTATTGGTTATTGGTCGGAGAGAGGTCTCAACCATGTCCACATAGTTCGCGAACCGTATGGTGACACACTTAAGGTTTGATTCGTATTAGTAGATATTGAATATGGAATGGAGTTCGAAGTTTTGTTCGGAGTCTCGGATGGGATCCAGGACATCACGAGGAGTTCCGGAATGGTCCGGAGAATAAGATTCATATATAGGAAGTCATTTTATAAGTTTGAAAATGATCCGGTGCATTTATGGAAGGTTCTAGAAGGTTCTAGAAAAGTCCGGAAGAAATCACTATGGAAGGCGGAGTCCTGGGGGGACTCCACCTAGCATGGCCGGCCAACCCTAGGGGGTGGAGTCCTAGGTGGACTCCACCAAGGGTGGCCGGCCACCCCCCCTCATGGAAGGTCTTGGGTAGGTTTCCCTACACATGGAAGGTTTTGGGTTGGGGTCTTATTCGAAGACTTGTAGACCAACTCTTGGGGGTTCCACCTATAAAAAGAGGGACAAGGGGAGGGGGCCGGCCACCTCAAGCCATAGCCTTGGCCGCACCCCATAGTGGCCGGCCACCCCCTCTCCCAAACCCTAGCCGCCCCTCCTCCACCTCTTCTCCCGCAAACGCTTAGCGAAGCTCCGCCGGAGATCTCCATCAACACCGCCACCACGCCGTCGTGCTGCCAGGATTCAAGGAGGATCTACTACTTTCGCTGCCCGCTGGAACGGGGAGAAGGACATCGTCTTCATCAATACCGAACGTGTGACCGAGTACGGAGGTGCTGCCCGATTGTGGCACCGTCAAGATCTTCTACGCGCTTTTGAAAGCGGCAAGTGATCATCTTCTGCAACAACGAGAGCCTTCTCTCGTAGGCTTTGGAAATCTTCAAGGGTTAGTCTCGTTCATCCCCTCGTTGCTACTGTCTTCTAGATTGCATCTTGGCTTGGATTGCGTTCTCGCGGTAGGAAAATTTTTGTTTTCTATGCTACGTATCCCTACAATATATATATTCAAACCACGATGAAACAACTATTACTGAAACTCAGCACAACATATGATAAGAAAACAAAATTTTTGAATATTTTTTTCGTACCTCTTTATTTCTTTCATTATTCATTCTCTCGCTGACAATTCTGTGGATGTACTCGCAAACATAGTATCCACATAGATCAGCCCCTTCTGGTTGTTGCGGGCATTTCTTTACAAGAATATAATTCAATCACACAATAGTCAAGTATGATAATTAAAGGTGTGTGGACCTAGGTAGTACTACTTACTTTCGCACGCCATCGCAGCTTCGGTGGCCATTCATGGGACTTATCTTCCTTGATGAAAGTTTCCCATACGCTGCCCGACAAAAGAAAATGCATAAAATAGTTATCAATTAGTTCATAGTAGGAAATTAACGAAACAAACCGATAAGAATTAAAATTGCCTTTTGAGCATTAAATAACAAGACAATTATAGTTCCGACTTTTTGCTTAGTGAGTCAAAGACTTCAACTTCTCCAATGTGCATATTGATGACGAGAAGAATAAAGTGAAACCTACGCACGTTTAAATATGTATTGTCATATATATAAGTCATTAGTTAAAATTTTGACATACGGTGAGCAAAATATAATGTGTTATAAGACAGTAAGACTCACTCGAAGTTGTAAGGCCAAATTATTAGCCTTTTGTCACGTTGTCGCTTCAAAAACCTTAGCAAAGTCTCCGGTGTATCCTTGTTATAGAAGGGATCTTCTATGGTTTTAACATGCATTGTGTGCGGGTCAATGAACCCAATGTCCGTGATTTCGTCCCTTTTGCATTCGAGCATCTTCGATCTGCATAATATAGCGCACAAAAGATTATAATCTGCAGACAATGAACGAGCTGAGCTAAAGACTTCTCAAATTAAATAAATCACTTACAGACAATAGGAACTGATGATAGATTTGTCGAGGGCCCGGAGATTGTATAACTGGAAAAGCTCGTTGAAGTCAACGTTCACACAATATTCCTGGAAGTAGTGCTCTTCCCTAACTCGCACCATGATAGTCTCGATCCCTCCCTTTGAGGCATTAAGGTACCACAAATGCAAGTTACGCATACATGTTGGTAGCTTCCGGAGATTCTCGACCAAATCTTTCCCTTGAACAAATTGGTATGCTCGTTCAGCGAAAGTGTAATCGGTTGTGTCTTGTCTAGAACTTTGAACGGGCTTCCCGTCAAACACCTTGAGAGGGGCGACTGATTGAACGGGTTGTTGTCCGAGCTGGTAGACTTGGTGTATCCCTTTTATCTCCCTGATACCCGATTGAACGGGTGATGACCCACAAGTATAGGGGATCGCAACAGTCTTCGCGGCAAGTAAAACCCAATTTATTGATTCGACACAAGGGGAGCCAAAGAATACTTGAAAGCCTTAACAGCGGAGTTGTCAATTCAGCTGCACCTGGAAACAGACTTGCTCGCAAGAGTTTATCAGTAGTAACAGTTTTATAACAGTAGCAGTGGTGAAATATCAGCAGCAGTGTAACAAAGACAGCAGTAGTGATTATAGTAAACAGCAGGATTAAAATACTGTAGGCACATGGATGGATGAACGGGCGTTGCATGGATGAGAGAAACTCATGTAACAATCAAAGTAGGGCATTTGCAGATAGTAATAAAACAGTATCCAAGTACTAAACAATCCATAGGCATGTGTTCCATATTTAGTCGTACGTGCTCGCAATGAGAAACTTGCACAACATCTTTTGTCCTACCAGCCGGTGGCAGCCGGGCCTCTAGGGAATCTACTGGAAATTAAGGTACTCCTTTTAATAGAGCACCAGAGCAAAGCATTAACACTCCATGAACACATGTGATCCTCACATCGCCGCCTTCCCCTCCGGTTGTCCCAATTTCTGTCACTTTGGGGCCTCGGGTTCCGGACAGCGACATGTGTATACAACTTGCAGGTAAGATCATAAAACAATGAATATCATCATGAAACAATAACATGTTCAGATCTGAGATCATGGCACTCGGGCCCTAGTGACAAGCATTAAGCATAACAAGTTGCAACAATATCATCAAAGTACCAATTACGGACACTAGGCACTATGCCCTAACAATCTTATGCTATTACATGACCAATCTCATCCAATCCCTACCATCCCCTTCAGCCTACAGCGGGGGAATTACTCACACATGGATGGGGGAAACATGGCTGGTCGATGGAGAGACATCGGTGGTGATGGTGGCGATGATCTCCTCCAATTCCCCGTCCCGGCGGAGTGCCAGAACGGAGTTTCTGGTCCCGAGACGGAGTTTCGCGATGGCGGCGGTGTTCTGGATGGCTTCTAGCGATTTCGTCTAACCCCCGTGCGTTTTTAGGTCGAAGACCTTAAGTAGTCCAAAGGGGAGCACCTGGGGCCGCCCGAGGCGTCGCCACCATAGGGCGGCGCGGCCCAGGGGCCCACCGCGCCGCCTTATGGGGTTGGCGCCTCGTGGCCCGCCTCCTTATGTCCTTCTGGCTCCGTCCCTCATCGATGAAAATAGGCCCATTGGAATAAACTCCGGGGATTTTCCTGAAAGTTGAATTTCTGCACAAAAACGAGACACCAGGGCAATTCTGCTGAAAACAGCGTTAGTCCGTGTTAGTTGTATCCAAAATACACAAATTAGAGGCAAAACAATAGCAAAAGTGTTCGGGAAAGTAGATACGTTTTGGACGTATCAACGGGTTTTGTCGCCTCGATCATCTTGTCATACGACCTTTCAATAGAACGCCTATAGTCAGATGGCGGTGATGGTACAGGGTCATATAGATTCTCAACGGTACGCACAAATTTCACCGAATCTAGTGTCTTCTCGAAAGGTATCTCTGGCACTTTCGGTGCAAAAAAAAATTTCACCTCGGCCTCAATGGCTTCCCTGTTTTCCTCGACACTTTTTTCCCAAGGTAACTTCTCAATGGGCGGCTGTGGTTTCTCCTTTCTAGATCTCTTCCTAGGCAGCGTACCATTCCGCTTAACGGACGATGTCTTACGCGGAGGATCTCGAGATGGTGGACTCACGCTGGGGTCCCTCTCAGGTAGGTGTGGACTTGGCTGCTCACGAGGACTGCTACCAGGAGGAGTCGATGGCATTTGCTGCTCATGTGTAGGAGTCGGTGGCCTTTGCAAAAGGACGATGTACTTCTTCAGCCATAGGGAGAAACCGTGCTTGACATCGGCCAGTGTCCTCTCATCGTCACCTCTAGGAATATCAAACTCCACTGTTTCAAAACTTGTTCAGACTCAAGTCCCTCACCGAAATCATTCAGAAAGTCTTCGAACTCGTTCTCATCTCCATCGGGTTCCGTACCACGGGCACTCTCGTAGATCAAATTCTGCACCGCTTCTTCCCCCTCCTCATCTCGGACGAAGGTGTCATCCACCATACCTCAATGTCACTACAAAATTAAGAAATTAGTTATATTTCATTTATCATGTCATGATCATATAACAGATTGCTAGATGGATAACAATTGAAATGAAGAAAGCAAAAAACCCTAACCCTAACACTTGGCGCTCCTCCTCTCGCTCTTCTCTATGTCGCGGCGGCACCACCACGGACTCCTCCTCTCGCTCTTCTCTCTTTTTCTCGACCCTAACCCTAACACTCGGCGCTCCTCCTCTCGCTCTTCTCTCTATATCGCGGCGGCACCGCCACAGACTCGGCGCTAAGGACTCGGCGCCGCCTGATGCGTGCAGTTGACACGTCCGTTGGGAACCCCAAGAGGAAGGTGTGATGCGCACAGCGGCAAGTTTCCCTCAGTAAGAAACCAAGGTTTAATCGAACCAGTAGGAGTCAAGAAGCACGTTGAAGGTTGATGGCGGCGGGATGTAGTGCGGCGCAACACCAGAGATTCCGGCGCCAACGTGGAACCTGCACAACACAACCAAAGTACTTTGCCCCAATGAAACAGTGAGGTTGTCAATCTCACCGGCTTGCTGTAACAAAGGATTAGATGTATAGTGTGGATGATGATTGTTTGCAGAAAACAGTAGAACAGTATTGCAGTAGATTGTATTTCAGTACAGAGAATTGGACCGGGGTCCACAGTTCACTAGAGGTGTCTCTCCCATAAGATAAACAGCATGTTGGGTGAACAAATTACAGTTGGGCAATTGACAAATAGAGAGGGCATAACAATGCACATACATATTATGATGAGTATTGTGAGATTTAATTGGGCATTACGACAAAGTACATAGACCGCTATCCAGCATGCATCTATGCCTAAAAAGTCCACCTTCAGGTTATCATCCGAACCCCCTCCAGTATTAAGTTGCTAACAACAGACAATTGCATTAAGTATTGTGCGTAATGTAATCAGTAACTACATCCTCGAACATAGCACCAATGTTTTATCCCTAGTGGCAACCGCACATCCATAATCTTAGAGGTTTCTGTCACTCCCCCAGATTCACGGAGACATGAACCCACTATCGAGCATAAATACTCCCTCTTGGAGTTACAAGCATCTACTTGGCCAGAGCATCTACTAGTAACGGAGAGCATGCAAGATCATAAACAACACATAGACATGAATTGATAATCAACATAACATAGTATTCTCTATTCATCGGATCCCAACAAACGCAACATATAGAATTACAGATAGATGATCTTGATCATGTTAGGCAGCTCACAAGACCCGACAATTAAGCACAATGAGGAGAAGACAACCATCTAGCTACTGCTATGGACCCATAGTCCAGGGGTGAACTACTCACTCATCACTCCGGAGGCGACCATGGCGGTGAAGAGTCCTCCGGGAGATGAATCCCCTCTCCGGCAGGGTGCCGGAGGCGATCTCCTGAATCCCCCGAGATGGGATTGGCGGCGGCGGCGTCTCTGGAAGGTTTTCCGTATCGTGGCTCTCGGTACTGGGGGTTTCGCGACGGAGGCTTTAAGTAGGCGGAAGGGCAGGTCAGGGGGCCACACGAGGGCCCCACACTATAGGTCGGCGCGGCCAAGGCCTGGGCCGCGCCGCCCTATGGTTTGGCCACCTCGTGGCCCCACTTCGTCTCCTCTTCGGTCTTCTGGAAGCTTCGTGGCAAAATAGGACCCTGGGCGTTGATTTCGTCCAATTCCGAGAATATTTCGTTACTAGGATTTCTGAAACCAAAAACAGCAGAAAACAAAGAATCGGCTCTTCGGCATCTTGTTAATAGGTTAGTTCCAGAAAATGCACGAATATGACATAAAGTGTGCATAAAACATGTACATATCATCAATAATGTGGCATGGAACATAAGAAATTATCGATACGTCGGAGACGTATCAGCATCCCCAAGCTTAGTTCTGCTCGTCCCGAGCAGGTAAAACGATAACAAAGATAATTTCTGGAGTGACATGCCATCATAACCTTGATCATACTATTTGTGAACATATGTAATGAATGCAGCGATCAAAACAATGTAAATGACATGAGTAAACAAGTGAATCATATAGCAAAGACTTTTCATGAATAGTACTTCAAGACAAGCATCAATAAGTCTTGCATAAGAGTTAACTCATAAAGCAATAAATCAAAGTAAAGGTATTGAAGCAACACGAAGGAAGATTAAGTTTCAGCGGTTGCTTTCAACTTATAACATGTATATCTCATGGATAGTTGTCAATGTAAAGTAATATAACAAGTGCAATATGCAAGTATGTAGGAATCAATGCACAGTTCACACAAGTGTTTGCTTCTTGAGGTGGAGAGAAATAGGTGAACTGACTCAACATAAAAGTAAAAAGAATGGTCCTTCAAAGAGGAAAGCATCGATTGCTATTTTTGTGCTAGAGCTTTTATTTTGAAAACATGAAACAATTTTGTCAACGGTAGTAATAAAGCATATGAGTTATGTAAATTATATCTTACAAGTTGCAAGCCTCATGCATAGTATACTAATAGTGCCCGCACCTTGTCCTAATTAGCTTGGACTACCGGATCATCGCAATACACATGTTTTAACCAAGTGTCACAATGGGGTACCTCCATGCCGCCTGTACAAAGGTCTAAGGAGAAAGCTCGCATTTTGGATTTCTCGCTTTTGATTATTCTCAACTTAGACATCCATACCGGGACAACATGGACAACAGATAATAGACTCCTCTTTAATGCATAAGCATGTGGCAACAATTATTATTCTCATATGAGATTGAGGATATATGTCCAAAACTGAAACTTCCACCATGAATCATGGCTTTAGTTAGCGGCCCAATGTTCTTCTCTAACAATATGCATGCTTAACCATAAGGTGGTAGATCTCTCTTACTTCAGACAAGACGGACATGCATAGCAACTCACATGATATTCAACAAAGAATAGTTGATGGCGTCCCCAGAAACATGGTTATCGCACAACAAGCAACTTAATAAGAGATAAAGTGCATAAGTACATATTCAATACCACAATAGTTTTTAAGCTATTTGTCCCATGAGCTATATATTGTAAAGGTGAAGAGTGGAAATTTAAAGGTAGCACTCAAGCAATTTACTTTGGAATGGCGGAGAAATACCATGTAGTAGGTAGGTATGGTGGACACAAATGGCATAGTGGTTGGCTCAAGGATTTTGGATGCATGAGAAGTATTCCCTCTCGATACAAGGTTTAGGCTAGCAAGGCTTATTTGAAACAAACACAAGGATGAACCGGTGCAGCAAAACTCACATAAAAGACACATTGTAAACATTATAAGATTCTACACCGTCTTCCTTGTTGTTCAAACTCAATACTAGAAATTATCTAGACCTTAGAGAGACCAAATATGCAAACCAAATTTTAGCATGCTCTATGTATTTCTTCATTAATGGGTGCAAAGTATATGATGTAAGAGCTTAAACATGAGCACAACAATTGCCAAGTATCAAATTATCCAAGACATTATAGCAATTACTACATGTATCATTTTCCAATTCCAACCATATAACAATTTAACGAAGAAGAAACTTCGCCATGAATATATGAGTAAAGCCTAAGGACATACTTGTCCATATGCTACAGCGGAGCGTGTCTCTCTCCCATACAGTGAATGCTAGGATCCATTTTATTCAAACAAAACAAAAACAAAAACAAACCGACGCTCCAAGCAAAGCACATAAGATGTGATGGAATAAAAATATAGTTTCAGGGGAGGAACCTGATAATGTTGTCGATGAAGAAGGGGATGCCTTGGGCATCCCCAAGCTTAGACGCTTGAGTCTTCTTGATATATGCAGGGGTGAACCACCGGGGCATCCCCAAGCTTAGAGCTTTCACTCTCCTTGATCATATTGCATCATACTCCTCTCTTGATCCTTGAAAACTTCCTCCACACCAAACTTAGAACAACTCATTAGAGGGTTAGTGCACAATCAAAATATACATGTTCAGAGGTGACATAATCATTCTTAACACTTCTGGACATTGCACAAAGCTACTGAAAGTCAATGGAATCGAAATATCCATCGAACATAACAAAACTGGCAATGCGAAATAAAAGGCAGAATCTGTCAAAACAGAACAGTTCGTATTGACGAATTTTATCGAGGCACCAGACTTGCTCAAATGAAAATGCTCAAATTGAATGAAAGTTGCGTACATATCTGAGGATCACTCACGTAAATTGGCATAATTTTCTGAGTTACCTACAGAGAAAACAGCCCAGATTCATGACAGCAAAGAAATCTGTTTCTGCGCAGTAATCCAAATCTAGTATGAACTTTACTATCAACGACTTTACTTGGCACAACAAAACACTAAACTAAGATAAGGAGAGGTTGCTACAGTAGTAAACAACTTCCAAGACACAAAATAAAAACAAAGTACTGTAGTAAAAACCATGGGTTGTCTCCCATAAGCGCTTTTCTTTAACGCCTTTCAGCTAGGCGCAGAAAGTGTGTATCAAGTATTATCAAGAGACGGTGTGTCGACCTTACCTTGGGCTTTACCCTTACCTTTCTTGTTGTTTTTCTTTCCCTTTGATTTAGGAAATATATGATTCCCCCCCCCCCCCGGTGTAGAGGTGAATTCTAGGGTGCCTTCTCCCACATCTATGACTGCTCCCAATAGTTTCAGCAGGGATCTTCCGAGTGTGATTTTTCATGTCCCTACACATTCAATAACAAGATAATCAATGGATATTGTTCTTCCAAGAATGGTTGTATGCACACCTGCGGCTATTCCCTTAGGAATTATAACAGAGTTATCAATGAGAGTTATTTCTTCTCCTCCTTCATCAACTCCCCAAAGTTTCAAAGATTTATAAATGCTCTCAGGTATAAGGCAAAATTCAGACATAATATCACAGTTGGCACGAAGAGTTTGATCACCGATAACAATTTTAACCGTAGGATCCCATAATGAAGGTTTAGAGTTCACTAAAACTTGTTCAAGACGATTACGAACATGGTGATAGTTGTCATCCAAGCGAGATGTACTTATCTCGAGATTGTTTAATCTATTATAAATGCTAATAAGGGCTGAATCAAAGTTATTAGCTGAATCATGTGATGCAACCAACTTCTTTATGGCATTAAAAGCTTGATCCCCATTGCAATGAAGGAAATCTCCTCCCACTAAAGCATCCAAAGCATATCTATAGCGAATCATAAGACCAAAATAAAAATTACTAAGGAGCAAACTTAGAGTCATTTGAGGTTCAGTTTTACGATAAGAAGTAAAAATTCTAGACCAAGCATCCTTAAAACTCTCCTCATCCCCTTGTTTAAAAGTGAAGACTAATTCTTCAGGCGAAGAAGTAACAGGTTCAGAGCTAGACATGGTAACAAAAGTAACTAATTTTTTTTGTATTTTTAATATAGAGTGCAGGACAGTAAATAAAACAAACTAGATAAAGTAAATGCAAGTAACTAATTTTTTTTGGTTTTTGATATAGCAAACAAGATAGCAAATAAAGTAAAACTAGCAACTAATTTTTTTGTATTTTGGTTTAGTGCAGCAAACAAAGTAGTAAATAAAACTAAGCAAGACAAAAACAAAGTAAAGAGATTGGGATGTGGAGACTCCCCTTGCAGCGTGTCTTGATCTCCCCGGCAACGGCGCCAGAAATTTGCTTGATGCGTGCAGTTGACACATCCGTTGGGAACCCCAAGAGGAAGGTATGATGCGCACAGCGGCAAGTTTCCCTCAGTAAGAAACCAAGGTTTAATCGAACTAGTAGGAGTCAAGAAGCACGTTGAAGGTTGATGGCGGCGGGATGTAGTGCGGCGCAACACCAGTGATTCCGGCGCCAACGTGGAACCTGCACAACACAACCAAAGTACTTTGCCCCAACGAAACAGTGAGGTTGTCAATCTCACCGGCTTGCTGTAACAAAGGATTATATGTATAGTGTGGATGATGATTGTTTGCAGAAAACAGTAGAACAGTATTGCAGTAGATTGTATTTCAGTATAGAGAATTGGACCGGGGTCCACAGTTCACTAGAGGTGTCTCTCCCATAAGATAAACAGCATGTTGGGTGAACAAATTACAGTTGGGCAACTGACAAATAGAGAGGGCATAACAATGCACATACATATTATGATGAGTATTGTGAGATTTAATTGGGCATTACGACAAAGTACATAGACCGCTATCCAGCATGCATCTATGCCTAAAAAGTCCACCTTCAGGTTATCATCCGAACCCCCTCCAGTATTAAGTTGCTAACAACAGACAATTGCATTAAGTATTGCGCGTAATGTAATCAGTAACTACATCCTCGAACATAGCACCAATGTTTTATCCCTAGTGGCAACAGCACATCCATAATCTTAGAGGTTTCTGTCACTCCCCCAGATTCACGGAGACATGAACCCACTATCGAGCATAAATACTCCCTCTTGGAGTTACAAGCATCTACTTGGCCAGAGCATCTACTAGTAACGGAGAGCATGCAAGATCATAAACAACACATAGACATGAATTGATAATCAACATAACATAGTATTCTCTATTCATCGGATCCCAACAAACGCAACATATAGAATTACAGATAGATGATCTTGATCATGTTAGGCAGCTCACAAGACCCGACAATTAAGCACAATGAGGAGAAGACAACCATCTAGCTACTGCTATGGACCCATAGTCCAGGGGTGAACTACTCACTCATCACTCCGGAGGCGACCATGGCGGTGAAGAGTCCTCCGGGAGATGAATCCCCTCTCCGGCAGGGTGCCGGAGGCGATCTCCTGAATCCCCCGAGATGGGATTGGCGGCGGCGGCGTCTCTGGAAGGTTTTCCGTATCGTGGCTTTCGGTACTGGGGGTTTCGCGACGGAGGCTTTAAGTAGGCGGAAGGGCAGGTCAGGGGGCCACACGAGGGGCCCACACTATAGGTCGGCGCGGCCAAGGCCTGGGCCGCGCCGCCCTATGGTTTGGCCACCTCGTGGCCCCACTTCGTCTCCTCTTCGGTCTTCTGGAAGCTTCGTGGCAAAATAGGACCCTGGGCGTTGATTTCGTCCAATTCCGAGAATATTTCGTTACTAGGATTTCTGAAACCAAAAACAGCAGAAAAACAAAGAATCGGCTCTTCGGCATCTTGTTAATAGGTTAGTTCCAGAAAATGCACGAATATGACATAAAGTGTGCATAAAACATGTAGATATCATCAATAATGTGGCATGGAACATAAGAAATTATCGATACGTCGGAGACGTATCACCGCCACGGACAAGGCCGCGGCCACGGTCTCCATCGGAAGTACTCCGCAATACAAATTCAATTGTGATTTGTGTTGCACAGTTGATCCGTTTTGAACGACCAATGTAAATAAAATCTATATAAATACTTGTGGTTTCGGTAACAACTTAACATGCATGTTTATCATTACGTTTCTATTTAGGATAAAGATACAGAAAAGCGCCGCACTGCGTGCTATCCTGTGCTGCGGAAAAAACAAGTCGCACATCCCGTCGTCGTCTCTCGCAACCACACGTTTATCTCTCTCCAGAATACCATAGAAGCAGCGGTGAAAATTTTGAGGAGCTCCGCGCAGCGCCGGAGAGGTCGCTGTCGTCGCCGCCCGCACATCGGGAGCCCGCCTCTGTCAAGCACGAGACCGCATGGGAGGCCACCTCCAGCAAGCACACATCGTTAGGCTGCCTCCAAACGAGCACGCAGCTCTGGCGAGTACGCCGCGCCGGGCATGCTCCGGCAGTGGGAGGCCGCCTCCCTCAAGCACGCAGCAGGAGGCCGCCTCCAAGCGAGTTCGCGGCTGCAGGGGAGGCTGTGCCGGCCATACACCAGTAGTGGGAGGCCGCCGCCGTCAAGCACAGACCGGAGTAGGCCACAGACGTTGAGCACGCAGTAGGGGAGGTTGCCATCGACGACTGATGTCTACGGGAGCTTCTATTCTTGTAGACAGTGTTGGGCCTCCAAGAGCAGAGGTTTGTAGAACAGCAGCAAGTTTCCCTTAAGTGGATCACCCAAGGTTTATCGATCTCAGGGAGGAAGAGGTCAAAGATATCCCTCTCAAGCAACCCTGCAACCACAAAGCAAGAAGTCTCTCGTGTCCCCAACACACCTAATAGGTGCACTAGTTCGGCGAAGAGATAGTGAAATACAGGTGGTATGAATATATATAAGCAGTAGCAACGGCACCAGAAAAGTGCTTTGCCCAGGACAGTAAACAAGCAGTAGTAACGCAGTAAAACAGTAAACAAACGGAGATTCGATGCTTGGAAGCAAGGCCCAGGGATCCTGCTTTCACTAGTGGACACTCTCAACAGTGATCACATAATAGGACTACTCTACACCCTCTTGTTGGATGATGAACACCATTGTGTAGGATTACACGAACCCTCAATGCCAGAGTTAACAAGCTCCACAATATTCAATGTTCATATTTAAATAACCTTAGAGTGCAAGATAGATCAACACGACTAAACCAAGTACTAACATAGCATGCACACTACTACCATCACACTATGAAAGGAGGAATAGATCGCATCAATACCATCATAGTAATAGTTAACTTCATAATCTACAAGAGATCACAATCATAGCATAAACCAAGTACTTCATGATGCACACACTGCCAACATTACATCATGGAGGAGGAATAGACTACTTTAATAACATCACTAGAGTAGCACATAGATGATATTCAACTAGATCACATAAAGAGAGAGATGAACCACATAGCTACAGCGGAGCCCTCAGCCTCGGGGGTGGATTACTCCCTCCTCATCATGGAGACAGCGATGGCGGTGAAGATGGCGGTGGAGACGGCGGTGGAGATGGTTCCGGGGGCAATTCCCCGTCCCAGCAGGGTGCCGGAACAGAGACTTCTGTCCCCCGAATTGGAGTTTCGCGATGTGGCGGCGCCCTTGGAGTCTTTCTGGAGTTTCGTCAATTGGTGTTGAAGTTTTAGGTCACGATGGCTTAAATAGGCGAAGAGTCGGAGTCAGAAGAGTCCCGAGGGGCCCACCCCATAGGGTGGGGTGACCACCCTCCAGGCCGCGCCGGCCTATGAGGAGGAGGCCCTGGGCCTCCCCCTGGCTTGCCCTTCTGGCTCCGTGAGTCTTCCGGCGAAATAGAATTTCTGTAATTTTTCTGGATTTTTCCGAGCACTTTGGTTTTTGGGCCTTTTCTGCAATAAACAGACATAATAAACAGAAACTGGCACTGTGGCATCTTGTTAATAGGTTAGTCCAATAAATGCCATAATATGATATAAAGTGCAAGCAAAACATGTAGGTATTGTCATAAAACAAGCATGGAACATCAGAAATTATAGATACGTTGGAGACGTATCAGCATCCCCAAGCTTAGTTCCTACTCGTCCTCGAGTAGGTAAACGATAAAAGATAATTTCTGAGGTGACATGCTACCAACATAATCTTAATCATACTATTGTAAAGCATATGAGATGAATGCAGCGATTCAAAGCAATGTTAATGCAATGAGTAAACAATTGAATCATATAGCAAAGACTTTTCATGAATAGTACTTTCAAGACAAGCATCAATAAGTCTTGCATAAGAGTTAACTCATAGAGCAATAAATTCATAGTAAAGGCATTGAAGCAACACAATGGAAGATTAAGTTTCAGCGGTTGCTTTCAACTTGTAACATGTATATCTCACGGATAGTTGTCAATGCAAAGCAATATAACAGGTGCAATAAGCAAGTATGTAAGAATCAATGCACAGTTCACACAAATGTTTGCTTCTTGAGATGGAGAGAAATAGGTGAACTGACTCAACAATAAAAGTAAAAGAATGGTCCTTCAAAGAGGAAAGCATCGATTGCTATATTTGTGCTAGAGCTTTGATTTTGAAAACATATAGAGAGCAATAAAAGTAAAATTTTGAGAGGTGTTTGTTGTTGTCAACGAATGGTAGTGGGCACTCTAACCCCCTTGCCAGACAAACCTTCAAAGAGCGGCTCCCATTTTATTTTATTTTTGGGTGGCACTCCTTCCAACCTTTCTTTCACAAACCATGGCTAACCGAATCCTCGGGTGCCTGCCAATAATCTCATACCATGAAGGAGTGCCTTTTTATTTTAGTTTTATTATGATGACACTCCTCCCAACCTTTGCTTACACAAGCCATGGCTAACTGAATCCTTCGGGTGCCGTCCAACAATCACATACCATGGAGGAGTGTCTATTTTTGTTAATTAATTTGGGACTGGGAATCCCATTGCCAGCTCTTTTTGCAAAATTATTGGATGAGCGGATGAAGCCACTAGTCCATTGGTGAAAGTTGCCCAACAAGATTGAAAGATAAACACCACATACTTCCTCATGAGCTATAAAACATTGACACAAATCAGAGGTGATAAATTTTGAATTGTTTAAAGGTAGCACTCAAGCAATTTACTTTGGAATGGCAGGAAATACCATGTAGTAGGTAGGTATGGTGGACACAAATGGCATAGTGTTGTTTGGCTCAAGGATTTGGATGCATGAGAAGTATTCCCTCTCGATAAAAGGTTTAGGCTAGCAAGGTTGTTTGAAGCAAACACAAGCACAAACTAGTACATCAAAACTTACATAAAAGACATATTACAAGCATTATAAGACTATACATCGTCTTCCTTGTTGTTCAAACACCTCACTAGAAAATATCTAGACTCTAGAGAAACCACTCATGCAAACCAAATTTTAACCAGCTCTATGTATTTCTTCACTAATAGGTGCAAAGTATATGATGCAAGAGCTTAAACATGAGCACAACAATTGCCAAGTATCACATTGTTCAAGACATTACACCAATTACCACATGTAGCATTTCCCGTTACCAACCATATAACAATTAACGAAGCAGTTTCAACCTTCGCCATGAAAATTAAAAGCTAAGAACACATGTGTTCATACGAACCAGCGGAGCGGTTCTCTCTCCCACACAATCATTTATTCAAACAAAAACAAAAATAGAAACAAACAAACAGATGCTCCAAGTAAAGTACATAAGATGTGACCGAATAAAAATATAGTTTCAAGAGAAGGAACCTGATAATTTGTCGATGAAGAAGGGGATGCCTTGGGCATCCCCAAGCTTAGATGCTTGAGTCTTCTTGAAATATGCAGGGATGAACCACCGGGGCATCCCCAAGCTTAGACTTTTCACTCTTCTTGATCGTAGTATATCATCCTCCTCTCTTGACCCTTGAAAACTTCCTTCACACCAAACTCAAAACAACTCATTAGAGGGTTAGTGCATAATAAAAATTCACATGTTCAGAGGTGACACAATCATTCTTAACACTTCTGGACATTGCTCAAAGCTACTGGAAGTTAATGGATCAAAGAAATCCATCCCACATAGCAAAAGAGGCAATGCGAAATAAAAGGCAGAATCTGTCAAAACAGAACAGTCTGTAAAGATGAATTTTATTGAGGTACCAGACTTTCTCAAATGAAAATGCTCAAATTGAATGAAAGTTGCGTACATATCTGAGGATCACTCACGTAAATTGTCATAATTTTCTGAGTTACCTACAGAGAATTTTGCCCAGATTCGTGACAGCAAAGAAATCTGTTTCTGCGCAGTAATCCAAATCTAGTATCAACCTTTCTATCAAAGACTTTACTTGGCACAACAAAACACCAAACTAAGATAAGGAGAGGTTGCTACAGTAGTAAACAACTTCCAAGACTCAAATATAAAACAAAGTACTGTAGCAAAATAACACATGGGTTATCTCCCAAGAAGTTCTTTCTTTATAGCCATTAAGATGGGCTCAGCAGTTTTAATGATCCACTCGCAAGAAATAGTATTTGAAGCAAAAGAGAGCTTCAAGAGGCAAATTCAAAACAAATTTAAGTCTAACATGCTTCCTATGAAGAGGAATCTTGTACACAAATGAATTCATGAAGAACAAAGTGACAAGCATAAGAGGATAAAACACGATTAACTTCAAGATTCTCAACATAAAGAGGGGAAACTTAATATTATTAAGATGCATACAACCATATTTCCCTCTCTCATAATAACTTTCAGTAGCATCATTGATGAAATCCACAATATACCCATCACTTAAAACATTCTTATCATGGTTCATATGCATAGAAGTATCATTAATTTTGGCATAAGAAGAGTTCTTCTCACTAATAGTAATTGGAGCAAGATTATTATCAAGAATTTGAACATGGTAAACAAGTTGCATATTAAAAGAATTGTTTTTGGTAATCCAATCATGACTATGACAAGTTTCATAAGGATAGTTATAACCTATATCATAGCATTCTTTATAATAATCATCAAAGATCGGAGGCACAGTGTCATCATAAGAAATAGAATAGTTATCTTTCACAGTCGGTTTATCTTTGTCCACACCATCATTGTTATTAGAAGGAGATGTATCAAGAACATAATGACCAGTAGCAAAAGGATTTTCAAACGCCTCTTCCCCAAGCTTAGAGCTTTCTATATCATTATGGGAGGAAGCATGGATAGCACTGACACTATGGCAATTATTATCATCATCATTTTCAGAATTAGTTTCCCAGAGATTTGCAATATCAAAAGTAGTGTGCTCATTCAAATCATGATCGCTAATGTATGTAAAGGGCATAGGAAGATCATCGTATTCAGATTCATTATCACAATAATCATTAGGAGCAACATACTTACGGTTACCTAGCGTTATCTCATTCACGCGGGGATACGCCGTTACTTCTTTCTTTTTATTCTCCTTCTTCTTCTTCTTCTTCTTCTTCTTCTTTTTCTTCGTTCCCTTCTTCTTCTTCTTATTCTCCTTCTTCTCCTCGTTCCCTTCTTTAGGAGGAAGAGGCTTGAAGGGTGGCTTGTCCGCATAACCTGATTTACTTTCAGAAACAATAGAAGAAACTTGGGGGGATCCCTCCTTTTCATTAATTAGTTGAAAACACACAGCGGTCCTATCATATTTTGGCAAGGTGTCATCTTCTAAAATATTTTGTATGTAAGTATTTGTATGGCTATTATTAATGCAATAAGAAAAACACCCATGCAGGACATCATCAATATCAAGATCACTCATATGTAACAAAGAGATTTTTCTCGACAGTTCTTCACACCCCAAAAATAAAGTAAGTTCATCATGCTGATTAGGAGTAATTTTATCATCACAATACAAATTTGCAGCACTCATTGGGTTCAAATTATCATTGGAGGAGCATTGAAAATTAAAATGACCCACTTCATGGCAAACTTCACAAATAAAAGGATAGAGGGCACAAACTTTTTTACCAAGATCATCTAGAGCCCTAAGCCACTTTCTAGTTTTTTCATTAGCATGATGGATACAATATTCATCTTTGATTTGATTAATTCCACAAGGTCTATGTATTCCACAAAAATTAACATGCTTATAGGAAATAGCATTCTTAGGAGTTTGAGCATGCTTATTGCAATAATTAACAATAATTTCATTCTTCATGCAAGCCTCTTTAAAAGGTTCATGATACTTATCAAAATTCTTTTTAGGCAATTCAAAATGAGAAGCAAAGGCTTTATAAAGATTTGTAGCAACTTGAGAGTCAAGACCATAAGTAGCACTCATATTTTGAAATTTATCGGTATCCATAAAAGCTTCAATGCATTCATAATCATAATTTATACCTGACTCTTTACCTTTGTCATTCTCCCATCCTTCAGCGTTCTCCTCAATCCGATCAAGAAGATCCCACCTAGCTTCAACCTCCTTGCTTGTGAAAGATCCCTCCGAACATGCGTCCAGATAGTCCTTGTGTTGTCCTGAAAGCCTCGCATAAAAGTTGTTAACAATAACATTACGGGGAAGCTCATGAATGGGACATTTGAGCATTAGTGACTTCAATCTCCCCCACGCTTGAGAAATACTCTCTCCATCACGAGGATAAAAGTTATAAATATAGTTCCTATCAATATGCACTTCATGAGGAGGATAAAATTTAGAATAAAAGAGAGATACAATTTCCTCCCAACCAAGAGAATGACTATTCTCCAACAATTTATACCAATGCGCCGCTTTACCAGACAGCGAAACAGAGAATAGCTTCTTCTTCACTTCATCCATAGAGATACCTGCACACTTGAATAACCCGCATAATTCATGCAAAAACAGTAAATGATCTTTAGGATGGACAGTTCCATCCCCTTCATAGCGGTTATCCATAACACGTTCAATAATTTTCATGGGTATCTTGAAAGAAGTACTTGCAGTAGGTGGATTTAAAATATCACACGCATTATTAGAGTTATCGCATATGGGAGATAAAGCATTATCAGAACAAATTTTCTCCCCTAAAGATGGGAAGCCAAAAAGATCACGGAAACTAGCTTCCCCAAGCTTAGACTTATTCATAGCATTAGCAGTGATTGCGTCCATACCAATAATATTGCTACTAGCATGCAAATGAGGTTCCATAGGTTCTTTAATTTTCGCATCACACAATTCATGTCTTAGCTTAGGAAATAAATTAAGAAGCTCATAGTTATATTCCATTATGCCTAACTAGTGTAAAACAAGAAACAAAAAGATGCAATTGCAGGATCTAAAGGAAATAGCTTCGAGCACAAACACAATGGCATCAGAAAAGTACTGTTACCTGGAACCGAAGTATGAGTGCCTTTTACCTTTCCTCCCCGGCAACGGCGCCAGAACAGTGCTTGATGTCTACGGGAGCTTCTATTCTTGTAGACAGTGTTGGGCCTCCAAGAGCAGAGGTTTGTAGAACAGCAGCAAGTTTCCCTTAAGTGGATCACCCAAGGTTTATCGATCTCAGGGAGGAAGAGGTCAAAGATATCCCTCTCAAGCAACCCTGCAACCACAAAGCAAGAAGTCTCTCGTGTCCCCAACACACCTAATAGGTGCACTAGTTCGGCGAAGAGATAGTGAAATACAGGTGGTATGAATATATATAAGCAGTAGCAACGGCACCAGAAAAGTGCTTTGCCCAGGACAGTAAACAAGCAGTAGTAACGCAGCAGTAGTAACGCAGTAAAACAGTAAACAAACGGAGATTCGATGCTTGGAAGCAAGGCCCAGGGATCCTGCTTTCACTAGTGGACACTCTCAACAGTGATCACATAATAGGACTACTCTACACCCTCTTGTTGGATGATGAACACCATTGTGTAGGATTACACGAACCCTCAATGCCGGAGTTAACAAGCTCCACAATATTCAATGTTCATATTTAAATAACCTTAGAGTGCAAGACAGATCAACACGACTAAACCAAGTACTAACATAGCATGCACACTACTACCATCACACTATGAAAGGAGGAATAGATCGCATCAATACCATCATAGTAATAGTTAACTTCATAATCTACAAGAGATCACAATCATAGCATAAACCAAGTACTTCATGATGCACACACTGCCAACATTACATCATGGAGGAGGAATAGACTACTTTAATAACATCACTAGAGTAGCACATAGATGATATTCAACTAGATCACATAAAGAGAGAGATGAACCACATAGCTACAGCGGAGCCCTCAGCCTCGGGGGTGGATTACTCCCTCCTCATCATGGAGACAGCGATGGCGGTGAAGATGGCGGTGGAGACGGCGGTGGAGATGGTTCCGGGGGCAATTCCCCGTCCCGGCAGGGTGCCGGAATAGAGACTTCTGTCCCCCGAATTGGAGTTTCGCGATGTGGTGGCGCCCCTGGAGTCTTTCTGGAGTTTCGTCAATTGGTGTCAAAGTTTTAGGTCACGACGGCTTAAATATGCGAAGAGTCGAAGTCGGAAGAGTCCCGAGGGGCCCACCCCATAGGGTGGGGTGACCACCCTCCAGGCCGCGCCGGCCTATGAGGAGGAGGCCCTGGGCCTCCCCCTGGCTTGCCCTTCTGGCTCCGTGAGTCTTCCGGCGAAATAGAATTTCTGTAATTTTTCTGGATTTTTCCGAGCACTTTGGTTTTTGGGCCTTTTCTGCAATAAACAGATATAATAAACAGAAACTGGCACTGTGGCATCTTGTTAATAGGTTAGTCCAATAAATGCCATAATATGATATAAAGTGCAAGCAAAACATGTAGGTATTGTCATAAAACAAGCATGGAACATCAGAAATTATAGATACGTTGGAGACGTATCAACGACCAAGCGAGGCGGAGGCCAACGCCGTTGAGCATGCTCCTGGAGGGGTGGCTGCCGCTGTCTAGCACGGAGGAGGCCACCGACGGCGAGCACGCAGCAGGGACACTTCCATCAACAAGCGCGCGAGGAGGAGGCGGCGGCGCGGAACATGCTGCGGGCGTGCGTGAGGGGAGGCCGGCGGCGACCGCGGCGCGGCAGTCGACGCGCGCGGGCTCCTCCCTGCGACGCGCGGCGGCCAGGGAGGCGACGCGAGGGAGGAAGAGGAGGCCGGTGCTCACCTCGGTTGCCAGCGCGGCGAGAGGTGGAGCGGCGGGCGACGCGGCGACGACGGCGACCCGGCCTGCTGCTGCGCGACGGTGGCCTGCTGCTGCGGGCAACGACGACGGCGGCAGCGCGTGGAGCTTCGGCGATGGCGACGGCGGCGGCTACGGCAGCAGCTGCAGGCGACGGCGCGGGCGACAGCGAGCTCGGGCCTGTGTGCGCGCGGCGGCGGTGTTGAATTTGGCAAAGTTGCCACGCGCCTAAGTAATAACACAGGGGAGAGGGCCTTTGGTACCGGTTGGTACCACCAACCGGTACGAAAGACCTTTCGTACCGGTTGGTGGTACCAACCGGTACCACAGGTTTTTTTTGTTTTTCTTTTTCTTTTGATGTTTCTTTTGTTTTTCTTTTGCTGGTTCTTTTTCTTTTCTTTTTCTTTCCTGTTTCTTTTCTTTTCTTTTTCTGTTTCTTTTTCTTTTCTTTTCTATTTATTTTTTCTATTGCTTTTCTTTTTCTTTTCTTTTCTGTTTCTTTTCTATTCTAATTTTTTCTATTTCTATTTCTTTTCCTTTTCTTTTCTGTTTCTTTTCTATTTCTTTTTTTAATTCTTTTCTATATCTTTTCTATTTCTTTTCTACTTCTTTTCTTTACTCCCACCACGACGCCGTCCGCGTGGGAAAGTTTCCTGCCCCGACGTCGCGCGGGAAACTTTTCCGCCACGACGCCGCGCGTGGGAGAAAAAAGGCGAGAAAGAAAGGGCGGGAATAAAATTTTATTACGATTGAACTCGAATTAAAAGTAGATGGCCAGATTTGACTGTTGGAGTCATTCAGTCATACTCGTGCCTAGCCCTATAGTACTCACCACTGTAGTCGTCGTAGTCGCCGTCATCATCGTCGCTGGCATCGGGGTCGTGGTAGTCGAACCTCGGCAGGAGAGCACGCGTGGGCCGGGACTGAGGGTATCGCAGGGGGGGCACAGTAGGCCATGACGCCCTGGAGAGTCCGACCGCGCCACCACAGCCGACGGCCGGCCTCGTTGAAGTTCGAAGGAGGTGGGCCGCCCTCCTCGTGCCTCGCAAGCGCCCTCTCACGCCGATTGATGAAGAAGATTTCCCAAGTCGGGCTATAGTCAGGATGCCACTTGGGATTCCTCCGCTGCTCTGGCGTGAGCTCGAAGTAGTAGTGGTTCGTGATGGCCATCTCGCGCGCCACTGATGACGCGTCAAGCACACGTCTGTTGGGAACCCCAACATGAAGGTGTGATGCATACAGCAGCAAGTTTTCCCTCAGTAAGAAACCAAGGTTATCGAACCAGTAGGAGTCAAGGACCACGTGAAGGTTGTTGATGGCGGAGTGTAGTGCGGCGCAACACCAGGGATTCCGGCGCCAACGTGGAACCTGCACAACACAATCAAAATACTTTGCCCCAACTTAACAGTGAGGTTGTCAATCTCACCGGCTTGCTGTAAACAAAGGATTAAATGTATGGTGTGGAAAATGATGTTTGTTTGCAAAGAGCAGCAGAGAACAATGATTGCAGTAGATTGTATTTCAGATGTAAAAGAATGGACCAGGGTCCACAGTTCACTAGTGGTGTCTCTCCAATAAGAAATATCATGTTGGGTGAAAAAATTACAGTTGGGCAATTGACAAATAGAGAGGGCATAAAAATGCACATACATATCATGATGAGTAATATGAGATTTAATTGGGCATTACGACAAAGTACATAGACCGCTATCCAGCATGCATCTATGCCTAAAAAGTCTACCTTCGGGTTAGCACCCGCACCCCTTCCAGTATTAAGTTGCAAACAACAGACAATTGCATTAAGTAGGGTGCGTAATGTAATCAACACAAATATCCTTAGACAAAGCATTGATGTTTTATCTCTAGTGGCAACAGCACATCCACAACCTTAGAACTTTCTGTCACTGTCCCAGATTTAATGGAGGCATGACCCACTATCGAGCATAAATACTCCCTCTTGGAGTCACAAGTATCAACTTGGCCAGAGCCTCTACTAGCAACGGAGAGCATGCAAGATCATAAACAACACATATGATAGATTGATAATCAACTTGACATAGTATTCCATATTCATCGGATCCCAACAAACACAACATATAGCATTACAAATAGATGATCTTGATCATGATAGGCAGCTCACAAGATCTAACATGATAGCACAATGAGGAGAAGACAACCATCTAGCTACTGCTATGGACCCATAGTCCAAGGGTGAACTACTCACACATCAGTCCGGAGGTGATCATGGTGATGTAGAGTCCTCCGGGAGATGATTCCCCTCTCCGGCAGGGTGCCGGAGGCGATCTCCTGAATCCCCCGAGATGGGATTGGCGGCGGCGGCGTCTCTGGAAGGTTTTCCGTATCGTGGCTCATGGTAATAGGGTTTTCGGGACAGAGAGTTTAAGTAGGCGGAAGGGCAGAGTCGGAAGAGGCACAAGGGGCCCACACCATAGGCCGCCGCGGGCCCCTCCCTGGCCGCGCCGCCCTATGGTTTGGCCACCTCGTGGCCCCACTTCGTATGCTCTTTGGTCTTCTGGAAGCTCCGTGGAAAAATAAGACCCTGGGCGTTGATTTCGTCCAATTCCGAGAATATTTCCTTTGTAGGATTTCTGAAACCAAAAACAGCAGAAAACAGCAACTGGCTCTTCGGCATCTCGTTAATAGGTTAGTGCCGGAAAATGCATAATAATGACATAAAGTATGTATAAAACATGTGAGTATTGTCATAAAAGTAGCATGGAACATAAGAAATTATAGATACGTTTGAGACGTATCAAGCATCCCCAAGCTTAGTTCCTACTCGTCCTCGAGTAGGTAAACAATAACAAGGATAATTTCTGAAGTGACATGCTATCATAATCTTGATCAATACTATTGTAAAGCATATGAGATGAATGAAGTGATTCGAAGCAATGGTAAAGACAATGATTAAACAACTGAATCATATGACAAAGAATTTTCATGAATAGTACTTTCAAGACAAGCATCAATAAGACTTGCATAGGAGTTAACTCATAAAGCAATAGATTCTTAGTAGAACGTTTTGAAGCAACACAAAGGAAGATATAAGTTTCAGCAGTTGCTTTCAACTTCAACATGTATATCTCATGGATAATTGTCAACACAAAGTAATATGATGAATGCAAATAAGCAAGTATGTAGGAATCAATGCACACAGTTGACACAAGTGTTTGCTTCTAAGACAGAAAGAAGTGGGTAAACTGACTCAACATAAAGTAAAAGAAAGGCCCTTCGCAGAGGGAAGCATGGATTGCTATATTTGTGCTAGAGCTTTTATTTTGAAAACATAGAAACAATTTTGTCAATGGTAGTAATAATTCATATGTGTTATGCATAAGACATCTTATAAGTTGCAAGCCTCATGCATAGATTACCAATAGTGCTCGCACCTTGTCCTAATTAGCTTGGATTTACATGGATTATCATTGCATAGCATATGTTTCAACCAAGTGTCACAAAGGGGTACCTCTATGCCGCCTGTACAAAGGTCCAAGGAGATAGATCGCATTTGATTTCTCATTTTTGATAGATCTCAACTTAGGACATCCATATCGGGACAACATAGAAAACAGATAATGGACTTCTCTTTAATGCATAAGCATTCAACAACAGATAATATTCTCATAAGAGATTGAGGATGTCCAAACTGAAACTTCCACCATGATTCATGGCTTTAGTTAGCAGCCCAATGTTCTTCTCTAACAATATGCATACTCAAACCATTTGATCATGATAAATCACCCTTACTTAAGACAAGACGAACATGCATAGCAACTCACATGATATTGAACAAAGGTGTAATAGTTGATGGCGTCCCCAGAAACATGGTTACCGCTCAACAAGCAACTTATAAGAAATAAGATACATAAGCGACATATTCTTTACCACAATACTTTTTAAGCTATTTTCCCATGAGCTATATATTGCAAATACAAGGAATGAAATTTTAAAGTTAGCACTCAAGCAATTTACTTTGGAATGGCAGATAAATACCATGTAGTAGGTAGGTATGGTGGACACAAGTGGCATAGTTTTTGGCTCAAGGATTTTGGATGCACGAGAAGTATTTCCTCTCAATACAAGGCTTACGCTAGCAAGGTTGTTTGAAGCAAACACAAGTATGAACCGGTACAGCAAAACTTACATAAGAACATATTGCAAGCATTATAAGACTCTACACTGTCTTCCTTGTTGTTCAAACACTTCCCCAGAAAATATCTAGACTCTAGAGAGACCAATCATGCAAACAAAATTTCAACAAGCTCTATGGTAGTTCTGTAGGGATTCGTTGCATAGAAAACAAAAATTTCCTACCGCGAGAACGCAATCCAAGCCAAGATGCAATCTAGAAGATGGGAGCAACGAGGGGATGAACGAGACTCACCCTTGAAGATTTCCAAAGCCTACAAGATGAGGCTCTTGTTGCTGCGGTAGACGATCACTTGCCGCTTTCAAAAGTGCGTAGAAGATCTTGACGGTGCCACAATCGGGCAGCACCTCCATACTCGGTCACACGTTCGGTGTTGATGAAGACGACGTCCTTCTCCCCGTTCCAGCGGGCAGCGGAAGTATTAGCTCCTCCTTGAATCCGGCAGCACGACGGCGTGGTGGTGGTGGCAATGGAGAACTCCGGTGGAGCTTCGCTAAGCGTTGCGGGAGAGGGGGAGGAGTGGGGCGGCTAGGGTTTGGGGAGAGGGGGTGGCCGGCCTCCTTGGGGTGCGGCCAAGGTGGTGGTGTTGTGGTGGCCGGCCCCCTCCCCTTGTCCCCTCATTATATAGGTGGAACCCCCAAGTGTTGGACTACAAGTCTTCGAATAAGACCCCAACCCAAAACCTTCCATGTTGTAGGGAAACCTACCCAAGGTGGGACTCCCACCTCAAGTGGGATTCCCACCCTTCCTTGAGGGGGGGTGGTCGGCCCCCTTGGTGGAGTCCACTTGGGACTCCACCCCTCTAGGGTTGGCCGGCCATGGGTGGTGGAGTCCCACCGGGACTCCGCCTTCCAAAGTGAATTCTTCCGGACTTTTCTAGAACCTTCTAGAACCTTCCATAAATTCACCGGATCATTTTCAAACTTATAAAATGACTTCCTATATATGAATCTTATTCTCCGGACCATTCCGGAACTCCTCGTGATGTCTGGGATCCCATCCGAGACTTAGAACAATACTTCGAACTCCATTGCATATTCAAGTTCTACTAATACGACATCAAACCTTAAGTGTGTCACCCTACGGTTCGCGAACTATGTGGACATGGTTGAGAACTCTCTCTGACCAATGACCAATAGCGGGATCTGGAGATCCATAATGGCTCCCACATATTCAACGATGACTTAGTGATCGAATGAACCATTCACATACGATACCAATTCCCTTTGTCACGCGATATTTTACTTGTCCGAGGTTTGATCATCGGTATCTCTCTATACCTTTTTCAACCTCGTCTCCTGACAAGTACTCTTTACTCGTACCGTGGTATGTGGTCTCTTATGAACTATTCATATGCTTGCAAGATATTTAGACGACATTCCACCGAGAGGGCCCAGAGTATATCTATCCGTCATCGGGATGGACAAATCCCACTGTTGATCCATATGCCTCAACTCATACTTTCCGGATACTTAATCCCACATTTCCTGTATAAGTGATTTACATGATCTCATGGTCGAAAGGACTAGATAACTATGTATCGAAAGCTTATAGCAAAGAACTTAATGACGTGATCTTATGCTACGCTTAAATGGGTGTGTCCATTACATCATTCATATAATGATATAACCTTGTTATTAATAACATCTAATGTTCATGATTATGAAACTAATCATCTATTAATCAACAAGCTAGTTAAGGGACTCATTGTTGTTTACATAACACACATGTATCAATGTTTCGGTTAATACAATTATAGCATGGTATATAAACATTTATCATAAACATAAAGATATATAATAACCACTTTTATTATTGCCTCTTGGGCATATCTCCAACAGTCTCCCACTTGCACTAGAGTGAATAATCTAGATTACATTGTAAGGTACCTAACACCCATGGCATTCTGGTGTTGGTCATGCTTTGCCCTAGGGAGAGCTTTAGTCAATGGATCTGCTACATTCAGATCAGTGTGTACTTTGCAAATCTTTACTTCTCCATCTTCGATGTACTCGCGAATCGAGTGATAACGCAGCTTGATATGCTTCAGCCTCTTGTGTGACCTTGGTTCTTGTGCATTGGCGATGGCACCCATGTTGTCACAGTAGATGACTAATGGGTCCAATGCACTAGGAACCACACCGAGCTCTACAATGAACCTCTTCATCCATACCGCTTCTGATGAAGCCTCTGAAGCCGCTATGTACTCCGATTCTGTTGAAGACTTCGCCACCATGCACTGCTTCGAGCTTGACCAGCTTACTGCAGCACCATTCAATATAAACGCGTACCCAGACTGAGACTTAGAGTCATCAGGATCAGTGTTCCAACTTGCATAGTTGTAACTTGTTACAACGAGCTCTTGGTCACCTCCATAACAAAGAAACATATCCTTAGTTCTTTTCAAGTACTTCAGGATATTCTTGACCGCTGTCCAGTGTTCCATTCCTGGATCACTTTGATATCTGCTAGTTAAACTAACAACATGTGCTATATCCGGTCTAGTACATAGCATGGCATACATAATAGAGCCTACTGCCGAGGCATAGGGGATCTGACTCATCCTTTCTCTTTCTTCTGCCGTAGCCGGACCTTGAGTCTTACTCAAGACCTTGCCTGGTAACATAGGTAAGAACCCTTTCTTACTTTCGTCCATTCTAAACTACTTTAGAATCTTGTCCGGGTATGTACTTTGTGATAGCCCTATTAGACGTCTTGATCTATGTCTATAAATCTTGATGCCTAATATATATGATGCTTCACCAAGGTCTTTCATTGAAAAACTATTATTCAAATAACCTTTTATACTGCTTAATAGTTCTATATCATTCCCAATCAATAATATGTCATCTACATATAATATCAGGAATGCTACAGAGCTCCCACTCACTTTCTTGTAAATACATGCCTCTCCATGACACTGTATAAACCCGAAGTCTTTGATCACCTTATCAAAGCGTCGGTTCCAACTTCTCGATGCTTGCTTCAGTCCATAAATTGAACGCTGAAGTTTGCATACTTTGTCAGCATTTTTACGATCGACAAAACCTTTGGGTTGTACCATATAGAACTCTTCCTCAATGTCTCCATAAGGAACGCCATTTTGACATCCATCTGCCAAATCTCATAATCGAAAAATGCAGCTATTGCTAACAAAATCCTCACAGATTTTAGCTTCGCTACAGGTGAGAAAGTCTCATCGTAGTCAACACCTTGAATTTGTCGGAAACCCTTTGCGACAAGTCGAGCTTTATAGACAGTAATATTACCATCAACATCTGTTTTTCTCTTGAAGATCCATTTATTCTCGACAGCCTTGCGGCTATCAGGTAAGTCTACCAAAGTCCACACTTTGTTAACATACATGGATCCCATTTCGGATTTCATGGCTTCTTGCCATTTGTTTGAATCTGGGCTCATCATCGCTTCTTCATACGTCGCAGGGTCTTCATCATTGTTGTCCACAATCATGACATTTAGACAAGGATCATACCAATCAGGAGTGGCACGTTCCCTTGTCGATCTGCGAGGTTCAGTAGTTTCCTCATTCGAAGTTTCATGATCATTATCATTAGCTTCCTCTGTTGCCGGTGTAGGCGACACAGGAACAACTTCCGGTACTGCGCTGCTCTGATCAACGAGTGAAGATTCAGTAATCTCGTCGAGTTCTACTTTTCTTCCAGTCACTTCTTTAGTGAGAAATTCTTTCTCAAGAAAGGTTCTGTTCTTAGCAACAAAGATTTTGCCTTCGGATCTGTGATAGAAAGTGTACCCTATAGTTTCCTTGGGGTATCCTATGAAGACGCATTTCTCCGCTTTGGGTTCTAGCTTGTCCGGTTGTAACTTTTTTACATAGGCTTCGCAACCCCAAACTTTAAGGAAGGACAGCTTAGGTTTCTTATTAAACCATAATTCATATGGTGCCGTTTCAACGGATTTCGATGGTGCTCTATTTAAAGTGAATGCAGCTGCCTTTAATGCATAACTCCAAAATGATAACGACAAATCAGTAAGAGACATCATAGAACGAACCATATCTAAGAGAGTTCGATTACGACGTTCGGACACACCGTTTCGTTGTGGTGTTCCCGACGGTGTCAATTGTAAAAGTATTCCGCATTTCTTTAAATGCAAGCCAAACTCATAACTCAGATATTCACCTCCGCGATCAGATCATAGAAATTTAATCTTCTTGTTACGTTGATTTTCTACTTCACTTTGGAATTCCTTAAACTTCTCGAAAGTTTCGGATTTATGTTTCATGAAATAGATATACCCATATCTACTCAGATCATCTGTGAAGGTTAGAACATAACGATAACCACCGTGCGATGCTACACTCATTGGTCCGCACACATCGGTATGTATGATTTCCGATAAGTCAGTAGCTCGCTCCATAATACCAGAGAATGGAGTCTTAGTCATTTTTCCCATCAGACATGCTTCGCATCTATCAAGTGACTCAAAGTCAAGTGATTCAAGTAATCCATCGGTATGGAGTTTCTTCATGCGTTTCACTCCAATATGACCAAGACGACTGTGCCACATATAAGTAGAATTATCATTCAATCCAATTCGCTTAGCATCAATGTTATGAATATGTGTATCACTACTATCGAGATCTAACAGAAATAAACCATTCTTTTCAGGTGCTCGACCATAAAAGATATTATTCATAAAAATAGAACAACCATTATTCTCAGACTTGAATGAATAACCGTCTTGCATTAAACAAGATCCAGATATAATGTTCATGCTCAACGCGGGTACAAAATAACAATTATTGAGGTTTAAAACTAATCCCGAAGGTAGATGTAGAGGCAGTGTGCCGACAGCGATCACATCGACTTTGGATCCATTTCCAACACGCATCGTCACTTCATCCTTCAATAGTCTTCGTTTATTCTTTAGTTCCTGTTTTGAGTTACAAATATGAGCAACCGAACCAGTATCAAATACCCAGGTACTAGTACGAGAACCAGTAAGATAAACATCTATAACATGTATATCAGATATACCTTCTTTCTTCTTCTTGACAAGGCCGCTCTTCAGATCAGCCAAATACTTGGAGCAATTACGCTTCCAGTGTCCCTTCTCCTTGTAGTAATAGCACTCAGCATCAGGCTTAGGGCCAGTCTTAGGTTTCACAGGAGGCGTGGCAGCTTTCTTGCCACCCTTCTTGAATTTGCCTTTGGACTTGCCC
Organism: Lolium perenne; assembly: GCF_019359855.2. Taxonomy (NCBI): domain Eukaryota; kingdom Viridiplantae; phylum Streptophyta; class Magnoliopsida; order Poales; family Poaceae; genus Lolium; species Lolium perenne. Next base: position 317,817,119 of record NC_067247.2, read on the forward strand.
TGTTTCTTGAAACTGGTGGTCTTGTTGACCATCAACACTTGGTGCTCTTTCTTGATCTCAATCTCAGCAGATTTTAGCATGGCGAAGAGTTCAGGTAAATCTTTGTTCATGTTCTGCATATTGTAGTTCATCACAAAGTTCTTGTAACTAGGTGAAAGTGATTGAAGGACACGATTAATCCCCGGTCTGTTAGGAATCACTATTCCCAAGTCACTGAGTTTCTTCGCATGCCCGGTCATGGCGAGCATGTGCTCACTAACGGAGCTGCCTTCTTCCATCATACAGTTGAAGAAGTTTTTCGATGCTTCATAGCATTCCACGGCTGCATGAGTTTCAAATATAGCTTTCAGCTCATTGACCAACTCATGAGGATCGTGGTGCTCAAAACTCATTGACCACGATCACCCTGGATCGAAGCTGAAGAACTTTCAGAACACCAACCACCCATGTTCAACAAGACTGAAGAGCCCCTAGATGCTGATGACTGGCTCCGGACCATGGAGAACAACCTCGAAGTTGCGGGAGTTGAAGCCGCAGAAAAAGTATTGTTCGCCACCTGATGACCCACAAGTATAGGGGGTGTATCGTAGTATCTTCGATAAGTAAGAATGTCGATCCCAACGAGGAGCAGAAGGTGTTGACAAGCAGTTTCGATGAAGGATTCACTGTAAATGCTCACAGACAAGTATTCAGGGGGTTTTGATGTAACAGTTGAATAAAGTACGAGTAAGTAAAGTGCGAGAGTAACAATTGCAGCGAGTGGCCCAATCCTTTTCAGCACAAAGGACAAGCCGGTTTGTTTACTTATAATGACCAAACGTTCTCGAGGACACACGGGATTTTAGTCTAGTGCTTTCGCTACATACGGCTAAATAATCTTCATTGTTATGATAAGTGTTGTGTGGGTGAACCTATGCTAATGTACCGCCCTTCCTAGGACTAATACATACTTGTGATTATACCCCTTGCAAGCATCCGCAACTACAAGAAAGTAATTAAGAATAAATCTAACCACAGCCTTAAACTCTGAGATCCTGCGATCCCTCCTGCATCGATATACCAGCGGGGGTTTAGGTTTCTGTCACTCCGGCAACCCCGCAATTGGCAAACGAATACAAGATGCATTCCCCTAGGCCCATAAATGGTGAAGTGTCATGTAGTCGACGTTCACATGACACCACTAGAAGAATAACACCACAACTTAAATATCACACCATTGAATATTACTCAACCATAGTTCACTACTAACATTTAGACTTCACCCATGTCCTCAAGAACTAAACAAACTACTCACGAGACATCATATGGAACATGATCAGAGGTGATATGATGATGAATAACAATCTGAACATAAACTTGGTTCAATGGTTTCACTCAATAGCATCAACAACAAGTAGAGATCGATACCGGGAGAGTTTCCCCTATCAAACAATCAAGATCAAACCCAAATTGCTACGGCGGTGACGGTGTCCAGCGGTGATGACGGTGGTGATGATGGTGGAGATGATGATGATGGTGATGGCAATGATGTCCAGCTCGATGACGGTGACGATGGCGTCGATTTCCCCCTCCCGGAGGGAATTTCCCCGGCGGATTCCTGCCCGCCGGAGAGCTCTTTTCTCTCTGGTATTCTCCGCCCCGCAGAGGCGGCTGTAACTCTTCGCGAGGTACCCTCTGTGGCTTAGGTTTTCGGGACGAAGGATTTCGCGAAGAAAAGGAGGCGAAAGGGGTCGTGGGCCCCCCAAACCACATGGCGGCGCGGCCAGGGCATGGGCCGCGCCGCCCTAGGGTGTGGGCCCACCCTGGGTCCTCCTGGCCCCTCCTTCTGGCTTCCTTCGTCATCTTGAAAAATAGGATTTTTGGTATAATTTCCTCCCACAGTTGATCTTCCGAAATATTGTGTTCTGATGGTGCTTTTTCCAGCAGAATCCTGGCTCCGGTGCTTGATCCTCCAATAATGATGAAACATGCAAAATAGATGAAATAACATAAGTATTGTGTCCCAATATGAAATATATCAATGAATAACAGCAAATTATGATATAAAATAGTGATGCAAATTGGACGTATCAACTCCCCCCAAGCTTAGACTTCGCTTGTCCCCAAGCGAAACTGAGCTCGATAGACAGGACCACATGTTTATGGAGTGAAGAGTCGATAAATAAAATACGGACAAGAAGCATCATATTCATTCACACAGGACATTATAGTAAACAACCTCTTATAACTCATCTTGAAACAAGTATAAGGTAATCATAAGTAAAGGTGCATAAGAAATCATAATTGGTGATGGCAAACTTCGTTCTTGGTCAGAGAACAATTAACAGATTATATTTATCTCATTGAGCAGCGCTCTCATGTTAAAGTTTATAAAGCACAACTTGCATACTCAATCATAATGGTCTTCTCATGATCATTGATAACTTGCAAAGCTATATTCATCCAGATAAAACTTGTACTAAACAAGGAAGAATAAAAGACATGATGAAACAAATCACAGTATAATGGTTTGATCACAACTACTCAAATGCTTGCTTGAGATGGAGGGAAATAGGTTTACTGACTCAACATAAAGTAAAAGACAGGCCCTTCGCAGAGGGAAGCAGGGATTAAATCATGTGCTAGAGCTTTTTCAATTTTGAAATCATATAGAGATAATAAAAGTAACATTTTGAGAAGTGTTTGTTGTTGTCAACGACTGGTAGCGGGTACTCTAACCCCCTTGCCAGACAACCTTCAAAGAGCGGCTCCCATATTATTTTCATTTTACTTGGCACTCCTTCCAACCTTTCTTTCACAAACCATGGCTAACCGAATCCTCGGGTGCCTGCCAATAATCTCATACCATGAAGGAGTGCCTTTTTATTTTAGCTTTATTATGATGATGACACTCCCCCCAACCTTTGCTTACACAAGCCATGGCTAACCGAATCCTTCGGGTGCCGTCCATCAATCACATACCATGGAGGAGTGTCTATTTAGCTTAATTAATTTGGGACTGGGAATCCCATTGCCAGCTCTTTTTGCAGAATTATTGGATAAGCGGATGAAGCCACTAGTCCATTGGTGGAAGTTGCCCAACAAGATTGAAAGATAAAACACCACATACTTCCTCATGAGCTATGAAACATTGACACAAATAAGAGATACTAAGTTTTGAATTGTTTAAAGGTAGCACATGAAGTATTTACTTGGGATGGCAGAAAATACCATGGTGGACACAAATGGCATAGGTTTGGCTTAAGGTTTGGATGCACGAGAAGTATTCCCTCTCAGTACAGGTCTTTGGCTAGCAAGGTTAATTAGCAAGCATAAGAGTCGAGGGAAACAAACAAATATACATGTGATAGAAACAATCATGCATCTTCCTTGTAAGCACAAACAATTTTAACTTCAGAATAATAAGCTATGAGCTAACAAGAAAGACAATGAAACATCTACATGTATTTCTCTTTTCTACTTAAACCTCAAAGTGTTGTTGCTATTGACCGATGCTAAGTTTGCCAAAACCAAATAGATTTATTCAATGCTCCCAAAGTGATACCAATACTAACAACAAGGTAAATCATATGATAGAGATTGCAAACTAGAATAAAATGTGCAATATGTAAATGATAAGACTTCTCATTAATATTCCATAACGATAACTCACACCAAGGGATACATTGATAACCAACTAAAGGAGAGACACTTCCAACTGCAACCCATCTTATATGATAACTTCCCTACTCATGATATGACACTACTTGACAATAAAAGTAAAAGGTAGTGATAACCCACAAGTATAGGGGATCGCGATAGTCTTCGAGGGTAGTATAACCCAAATTTATTGATTCGACACAAGGGGAGGTAAAGAATACTTATAAGCCTTAACAACTGAGTTGTCAATTCAGCTGCACCTGGAAAAGCACTAGCAACAGGGGTGATGTGAAAGTAGCAGTAATATGAGAGCAGTAGTAACAGTAACACAGCAGCAGTAATAGCAATATGAGAGCAATGGCACCAGAAAATAGTTGGTACTACTTCCAATGACATGTAGAACAAGTATATTATGATGAGAGATGGACCAGGGTTCCCAGCGATCTACACTAGTGGTAACTCTCCAATAAGTGACAAGTGTTGGGTGAACAAATTACAGTTGGGCAATTGATAGGAATCAAAGCATTAAGACAGAACATCAGGCTTATTAATTATGTAGGCATGTTTTCCGTATATAGTCGTACGTGCTCGCAATGAGAAACTTGCACAACATCTTTTGTCCTACCAGCCGGTGGCAGCCGGGCCTCAAGGGAAACTACTGGATATTAAGGTACTCCTTTTAATAGAGTACCGGAGCAAAGCATTAACACACCGTGAAAACATGTGATCCTCACATCACTACCATCCCCTCCGGTTGTCCCGATTCTTGTCACTTCGGGGCCTTTGGTTCCGGACAGTGACATGTGCATACAACTTGTAGATACAATCTAAGCAATAAGTATAGAGCTCAAATCTAAGATCATGCCACTCGGGCCCTAGTGACAAGCATTAAGCATAACAAGATTGCAGCAGCAATAACTTCACAAACTTTATAGATAGACTAATCATAATGTATCATCCATCGGATCCCAACAAACACAACACCGATTACATCAGATGAATCTCAATCATGTAAGGCAGCTCATGAGACCATTGTATTGAAGTACATGGGGGAGAGTATACCGACATAGCTACTGCTAGAACCCGTAGTCCATGGGGGAACTACTCACGGAGCATGATGGAGGCGGTGGCGTTGATGGAGATGGCTTCCGGGGGCACTTCCCCGTCCGAGCAGGTGCCGGAACAGAGAGTTCTGTCCCCGAATTGGAGTTTCGCGATGGCGGCGGCGCCTGGAGTCTTTTACGGAGTTTCGTCAATTGGTACTGCGTTTTTAGGTCGAAAGGGCTTTTATAGGCGAAGAGGCGGCGCAGGGGGCACACAGGGCGCCACACCCTAGGCCGGCGCGGCCTAGGCCTGGCCCGCGCCGCCATGTGGTGTGGTGGCCCCCTGGCCCCTCTCCGACTCTTCTTCGGTGTTCTGGAGCCTTCCGGAGAAAATAGGAGGTTTGGCGTTGATTTCGTCCAATTCCGAGAATATTGCCCGAACAGCCTTTCTGGAACCAAAAACAGCAGAAAACAGGAACTGGCACTGTGGCATCTCGTTAATAGGTTAGTTCCGGAAAACGCATAAAAACATCATAAAGTGCAAGCAAAACATGTAAGTATTGTCATAAAACAAGCATGGAACGACAGAAATTATGGATACGTCGGGGACGTATCAGCATCCCCAAGCTTAGTTCCTGCTCGTCCCGAGCAGGTAAACGATAAAAAGAATAATTTCTGTAGTGACATGCTACTTACATAACCTTGATCATACTATTACAAAGCATATGAAATGAATGAAGTGACTCAAGGCAATGATCTATAGTTGCTAACAAGTAGATCACATATAGCAAAACTTTTCATGGAGAGTACTTTCAAGACAAGCATCAAAAGATTGCACAAGAGTTAACTCATAAAGCAATAGATTCAAAGTAAAGGCATCGAAGCAACACAAAGGAAGATATAAGTTTCAGCGGTTGCTTTCAACTTCCAACATGCATATCTCATGGATATTGTCAACATAAAGTAATATGATGAATGCAAATATGCAAGTATGTAAGAATCAATGCACAGTTGACACAAGTGTTTGCTTCTAAGGTGGGAGGAAATGGGTAAACTGACTCAACATAAAAGTAGAAGAATGGTCCTTCAAAGAGGAAAGCATCGATTGCTATATTTGTGCTAGAGCTTTGGTTTTGAAAACATATAGAGAGCATAAAAAGTAAAATTTTGAGAGGTGTTTGTTGTTGTCAACGAATGGTAATGGATACACTAACTACCTCGCCAACCGGACTTTTAAGAGCGGCTCCCATTTTATTTTATTTTTGGGTGGCACTCCTTCCAACCTTTCTTTCACAAACCATGGCTAACCGAATCCTCGGGTGCCTGCCATCAATCTCATACCATGAAGGAGTGCCTTTTTATTTTAGTTTTATTATGATGATGACACTCCCCCCAACCTTTGCTTTCTCAAGCCATGGCTAACCGAATCCTTCGGGTGCCGTCCAACAATCACATACCATGGAGGAGTGTCTATTTAAGTTAATTAATTCAGGATTGGGAATCTCATTGCCAGCTCTTTTTGCAAAATTATTGGATAAGCGGATGTGCCACTAGTCCATATGAGAGTCCGTCAAAAGTAAATGACAAGGTTGAAAGCTAAACACCACATACTTCCTCATGAGCTATAAAACATTGACACAAATCAGAGGTAATAAATTTTGAATTGTTTAAAGGTAGCACTCAAGCAATTTACTTTGGAATGGCAGGAAATACCACATAGTAGGTAGGTATGGTGGACACAAATGGCGTAGTAGTTGGCTCAAGGATTTTGGATGCATGAGAAGTATTCCCTCTCGATACAAGGCTTAGGCTAGCAAGGCTATTTGAAGCAAACACAAGTATGAACCAGTACAGCAAAACTTACATAAGAACTTATCGCAAGCATTATAATACTCTACACTATCTTCCTTGTTGCTCAAACACTTTTACCAGAAAATATCTAGACCTTAAGAGAGATCAATTATGCAAACCAATTTTAACAAGCTTTACGGTAGTTCTCCACTAATAGGTTTAAACTACATGCAAAAACTTATGATCTACTTGAGAGCTCAAAACAATTGCCAAGTATCAAATTATCCAAGACATATGAGGTATTTTCTGCTTCCAACCAAATAAAGATAAGTATTGTAGCTTCCAACTTTTATCATAGAACATTAAAAGTAAAAATGAAGAACAAGTGTTCATATGAAAAAGCGGAGCGTGTATCTCTCCCAAACAAGGATTGCTAGGATCCGAATTTATTCAAACTCAAACAAAAATAAAAACACACAGACGCTCCAAGTAAAGCACATAAGATGTGACTGAATAAAAATATAGTTTCAGGGGAGGAACCTGATAAGTTGATGAAGAAGGGGATGCCTTGGGCATCCCCAAGCTTAGACGCTTGAGTCTTCTTGAAATATGCAGGGATGAACCACGGGGGCATCCCCAAGCTTAGACTTTTCACTCTTCTTGATCATATATCATCCTCCTCTCTTGACCCTTGAAAACTTCTTTCACACCAAACTTCTCATAAACTTCATTAGAGGGGTTAGTACTCAAAAAATTTGAATCCACCTTGGTCCTGTAGTGGCACATTGCAAGAACTCAATAAAACATTAGCTACAGCCCTCTACGTCTAGAAAACCTCGCTTAGAGTCCACAAGAGACAATGCAAAAAACAGAGACAGAATCTGCCAAAACAGAACAGCCAGTAAAGACGAATTTTAAATAAATACTTCCGTTGCTCAAATCAGAAAACTCAAAACTAATGAAAGTTGCGTACATATCTGAGGAACACGCACGTAAATTGGCATATTTTTCTGATTTTTCTACAGAGAAAACAGCCCAGATTCGTGACAGATAGAAATCTGTTTCTGCGCAGAAATCCAAATCTAGCATCAACCTTCGATTAGAGGCTTCACTTGGCACAACAAAACACAAAACTAAGATAAGGAGAGGTTGCTACAGTAGTAAACAACTTCCAAGACACAAATATGAAACAAATTACTGTAGCAAAATAACACATGGGTTATCTCCCAAGAAGTTGCTATCTTTATAGCCATTAAGATGGGCTCAGCAGTTTTAATGATGCACTCGCAAGAAATAGTATTGGAGGCAAAAGAGAGCATCAAAAAGCAAATCCAAAACAAATTTAAGTCTAACATGCTTCCTATGCAAAGGAATCTTATAAATAAACAAGTTCATGAAAAGCAAAGTAACAAGCATAAGAAGATAAAACAAGAGTAACTTCAAAATTTTAAGCACATAGAGAGGTGTTTTAGTACCATGCAAATTTCTACAACCATATTTTCCTCTCTCATAATAATTTTCAGTAGCTTCATGAACAAACTCAACAATATAACTATCACATGCAGCATACTTTTCGTGATCCACAAACTCATAATTTTTATCAATCTCAAGAATAGTGGAATTAAAACTTTCAAGCTTACTTTTATTAATAACATAACAAGGTAGTTGATCAATCTCAAGAGATATGGGACTCATAGAATAAGTCAAGAATTCTCCAATCCCATTTTCATTAGTAGTACAATTAATATTATCAAGTAACATAGGACCATCATCTAGAGCTTTATCATAGACATTTGCTAAGCAAAATTCTTTAGTACCATGCATTTCGACATCAGGCACAAACAAAGCATTATCATAAGATTTATCAAAGTAGCATGGATTATCATAAATAACAGTAGCATAATTATTTTCACAAGTTTTACTCATAGGGAATATTTCAAGAGAATCCACAGGAACATAACATTCAACCTCTTTCGGTAAGCATGGAGGACAATCAAATAGTGTAAGAGATGAAGAGTTACTCTCATTAGAAGGTTGGCACGGGTAGCTAATCCATTCTTCCTCCTTTTGTTCGTCGCTCTCCTCTTCTTTTTCATCCAATGAGCTTTCAGGTTCATCAATTTCTTCTTCCACCGGTTCCTGCAAATTGTGAGTGCATTCTTGTGCATTAATGTGTCTCCCTTTATAATCAAGAATATAAGGATTCCTACTGTAGCATTCTATGCAAGAATTAAGGATAGTAGAGACATAATCTTTAAGGTCCTTACAAATAGCACAAGTTTCATAATTCTCAACCATGAAGGATTCTATCTCGGAGGCTCCCATAAATAAGACAAATTGTTCTACCTCTTCGAACCCATAATGTATATAGCAATTCCGATTATAGCTCTTAATTAAAAATTCCTCACTAGAGCCACATTGAAATTTAAGATGTTTAGTATCCTGTTGAGAGCAACAGTTTATATCATGGCGTCTAAGCAAGATTCTAGCAATTGTATTTAATTTCTCTATCATAGCACTCATTATTTTACCAGTTCTTGATTCTCTATAATTATTATAACATTCTATAAGCTCCAAGTAGGTTGTAGGTTCTCCCATAACAGCAGTTTTTAATTTTTCGGTTTTTCAAATTTTTATGGATTTTTGGGTATATGAGACAAATAAAACAAGACAAAAATAAACTAAGCAGAAGTAAACTACGCAAACTAATACTAGACAGAAATAAACTAAGCACAAATAAACTAGATAAAAGTAAACTAAGCAAAACAAAATAAAACAAAACAGAGAGAGAGGTAGAGTGTACTCCCCAGGTGAACTTATGAGTAGAGCTATGCCTCCCCGGCAACGGCGCCAGAAAACAGTCTTGATAACCCACAAGTATAGGGGATCGCGATAGTCTTCGAGGGTAGTATAACCCAAATTTATTGATTCGACACAAGGGGAGGTAAAGAATACTTATAAGCCTTAACAATTGAGTTGTCAATTCAGCTGCACCTGGAAAAGCACTAGCAACAGGGGTGATGTGAAAGTAGCAGTAATATGAGAGCAGTAGTAACAAAGAACACGGCAAGAATAGCAATATGAGAGCAATGGCACCAGAAAATAGTTGGTACTACTTCCAATGACATGTAGAACAAGTATATTATGATGAGAGATGGACCGGGGTTCCCAGCGATCTACACTAGTGGTAACTCTCCAATAAGTGACAAGTGTTGGGTGAACAAATTACAGTTGGGCAATTGATAGGAATCAAAGCATTAAGACAGAACATCAGGCTTATTAATTATGTAGGCATGTTTTCCGTATATAGTCGTACGTGCTCGCAATGAGAAACTTGCACAACATCTTTTGTCCTACCAGCCGGTGGCAGCCGGGCCTCAAGGGAAACTACTGGATATTAAGGTACTCCTTTTAATAGAGTACCGGAGCAAAGCATTAACACACCGTGAAAACATGTGATCCTCACATCACTACCATCCCCTCCGGTTGTCCCGATTCTTGTCACTTCGGGGCCTTTGGTTCCGGACAGTGACATGTGCATACAACTTGTAGATACAATCTAAGCAATAAGTATAGAGCTCAAATCTAAGATCATGCCACTCGGGCCCTAGTGACAAGCATTAAGCATAACAAGATTGCAGCAACAATAACTTCACAAACTTTATAGATAGACTAATCATAATGTATCATCCATCGGATCCCAACAAACACAACACCGATTACATCAGATGAATCTCAATCATGTAAGGCAGCTCATGAGACCATTGTATTGAAGTACATGGGGGAGAGTATACCGACATAGCTACTGCTAGAACCCGTAGTCCATGGGGGAACTACTCACGGAGCATGATGGAGGCGGTGGCGTTGATGGAGATGGCTTCCGGGGGCACTTCCCCGTCCCGGCAGGGTGCTGGAACAGAGAGTTCTGTCCCCCGAATTGGAGTTTCGCGATGGCGGCGGCGCCCCTGGAGTCTTTCTGGAGTTTCGTCAATTGGTACTGCGTTTTTAGGTCGAAAGGGCTTTTATAGGCGAAGAGGCGGCGCAGGGGGGCACCTGGGGGCGCCACACCCTAGACCGGCGCGGCCTAGGCCTGGCCCGCGCCGCCATGTGGTGTGGTGGCCCCCTGGCCCCTCTCCGACTCTTCTTCGGTGTTCTGGAGCCTTCCGGAGAAAATAGGAGGTTTGGCGTTGATTTCGTCCAATTTCGAGAATATTGCCCGAACAGCCTTTCTGGAACCAAAAACAATGAAAACAGAACGGCACCTTTGTGGCATCTCGTTAATAGGTTAGTTCCAGAAAATGCATAAAAACATCATAAAGTGCAAGCAAAACATGTAAGTATTGTCATAAAACAAGCATGGAACGACAGAAATTATGGATACGTCGGGGACGTATCAGGTAGTGATAATGTGATACCGCGGCACTCCCCCAAGCTTGGAACAAACCAAGGGGATGCCAATACCGATGATGAATTACTCCTGCGGAGATGGTGGTGATGAACTCCCGTCATCAAACTTCCAAGGAAGAGGCTCTCCATCAAGAAACGACATCTTGGTCTCAGGGATCCTGAAACTAGCAGCACGACTTATGTATTTAAACCTGTTTTCATACTCATAGTTCTGATTCTGAAAATCATATAGTTGTGCTTGGAGCTTGTTGGTGGTGTCGTGAAGTGAGAGGATGTCACTCCAAAGCTTTGCAGTTTCCTTCTCATGTTCAGCAATGAGTTCAGACACAATCCTGTGGAAGATATCCACCTCACGCTCAGCCATCTTCTTGTATTTGAAAACCTCTTGTTCTAGCTTCTCCATCCTGTCTTCCAGGCTTCCTTCTCCTTTAGGACCCTGGACATCCTTGACCTGCAGTTCTCCCTCAACGAGCAGCAACTCCTTGGGGTGCATCCTCAGCTCTTCCATGTACAAGTTGCCAACATCCTTGCTGGAGCTATCCTTCGGAGTTTCCGACGAAGACATGATGGCTCTAGATCCGAAGCAAATCCTGGCAGAAACAACTCGAAACAAAACACGTCGAGAACACGATATACGGACCTCCAGGGGTCCGGGGGATTATATAGCAAAATTTTTCGCGACACAAGGAAAGTACCAGATCGAACCAGAGTCGGAAAGGGGCGACGGGGCGGCCAGACCATAGGTCGGCGCGGGCCCAGGTCAGGCCGCGCCGGCCTATGGTGCCACGCCCTCGTGCGTCCTTTCCACTCCGTTTCGAACTCGTAATTTTTCATATTTTCCAAAAACAGCGAAAATATTGTTCGGAAAGTAAATTGCGTACTTTTCATTACCAGTACTGTTACCTATTCAAAGTCGAGTTACGCGGATTTGTCAATTTGCCCTTTGATGAAAGCTTCCGGTGTTTCCACTTGAATAATATCAACATCAACATTATAAGAATCACCTGAGATATAATGCTTGAGTCTTTGTCCATTCACCACTTGCGTAGCATTGCCTTGGAGAGAGCTAATTTTGATTGCTCCTGAACGATACACCTCCTCGACAACATACGGTCCTTCCCATTTCGAGAGTAATTTCCCTGCAAAGAATCTGAGACGAGACCGATACAATAGGACCTTATCCCCAATATTAAATTCTCTTTTGATAATCCTTCTATCATGCCATTTTTTAACTTTCTCTTTAAAGAGTTTAGCATTTTCATAAGCTTCACTTCTCCATTCATCTAGAGAACTCAATTGCAACAACCTCTTATCACTGGCAAGTTTAGGATCTTTATTTAATTCTCTAACAGCCCAATAAGCTTTGTGCTCTAGTTCTAAAGGTAAATGACAAGCTTTCCCATAAACCATTTTATAAGGTGACATTCCCATGGGATTTTTGTAAGCAGTTCTATAAGCCCAAAGTGCATCCTTCAATTTACTAGCCCAATTCTTTCTAGTTTTATTAACGGTCTTTCCCAAAATAGATTTAATCTCTCTATTTGATAGTTCTACTTGACCACTAGTTTGAGGATGATAAGCGGAAGCAATTCTATGATTAATACCATACTTAGCAAGAGTTTTTCTAAAACCTCCATGAATAAAATGAGAACCTCCATCAGTCATAATATATCTAGGTACTCCAAATCTAGGAAAAATAATATCTAAAAGCATTCTTAAAGAGGTCTCACCATCAGCACTTTTTGTAGGTATAGCTTCCACCCATTTAGTAACATAATCAACAGCAACAAGTATGTGAGTGTTACCTTCCGAAGACGGAAAAGGTCCCATGAAGTCAAATCCCCAACAATCAAACGGTTCAATAACAAGAGTATAATTCATAGGCATTTCATTGCGTCTGGAGATATTACCAACCCTTTGGCATTCATCACAAGATAAAATAAACTTTCTCGCATCCTTGAAGAGAGTTGGCCAATAAAAACCTGATTGTAGAACCTTTTGCGCGGTTCTTTCTCCGGCGTGATGTCCTCCATAAGCACTACCATGACATTTACTCAATATTTCTTGTTGTTCATACTCGGGAACACATCTTCGCATAATACCATCCACTCCTTCTTTATATAAGTGTGGGTCATCCCAGAAATAATGCCTCAAGTCATAAAAGAATTTCCTCCTTTGCTGAGCTGAAAAGGTTGGAGGCAAGTACTTGGAAACAATAAAGTTAGCATAATCAGCATACCAAGGACTGTCTCGCGAGCTCACCTTTATTACAGCCAATTGTTCATTTGGAAAACTATCACTAACAGGAACAGGATCATAAGCAATATTTTCCAATCTAGACAAATTATCAGCAACAGGATTATCAGCACCTTTCCTATCTACAATATGTAAATCAAATTCTTGCAAAAGAAGTACCCATCTAATAAGCCTCGGCTTAGCATCTTTCTTTGTCATAAGGTATCTAATTGCAGCATGATCAGTATGAATAGTAACTTTTGAATCAACAATATAAGATCTAAATTTATCGCAAGCAAAGACTACAGCTAATAATTCTTTTTCAGTTGTAGCATAATTTCTTTGAGCAGCATCAAGAGTTTTACTAGCATAATGAATAACATTCAGTTTTTTATCTACTCGCTGTCCAAGAACAGCGCCTATAGCAAAATCACTAGCATCACACATAATCTCAAAGGGTAAATTCCAATCAGGAGGTTCAACTATAGGAGCGGTTGTTAAGGCTTTCTTAAGAGTTTCAAAAGCTTCCTTACAATCATCATCAAAAACAAATGGTACATCTTTTTGAAGAAGATTAGTAAGAGGCTTTGAAATCTTGGAGAAGTCTTTAATAAATCTCCTATAAAACCCGGCATGACCAAGAACACTACGAATACCTTTAACATCCCTCGGATAGGGCATCTTCTCAATTGCTTCAACTTTAGCTCTATCAACTTCAATACCTCTCTCAGAAATTTTATGTCCCAATACAATTCCTTCATTAACCATAAAGTGGCATTTCTCCCAATTAAGAACAAGGTTAGTTTCTTCACATCTCTGCAAAACTTTATCAAGGTTTCGCAAGCAACTATCAAAAGAATTCCCATAGACGGAAAAATCATCCATGAATACCTCTACAATACTTTCACAAAAACCATGAAAAATAGCAGACATGCATCTTTGAAAAGTAGCAGGAGCATTACATAAACCAAAAGGCATGCGTCTATAAGCATAAGTTCCATAAGGACAGGTAAAGGTGGTTTTCTCTTGATCTTTAGCTTTAACCGCAATTTGTGAAAACCTAGAATAACCATCAAGAAAGCAAAAAATGAGTATTTTTAGACAATCTTTCTAGCATTTGATCAATAAATGGTAAAGGGTAATGATCTTTCTTAGTAACTTTATTAACTTTTCGAAAATCAATGCACATTCTATACCCTACAACTACTCTTTGAGGAATGAGCTCATCATTATCATTAGGCACAACAGTCATTCCTCCCTTCTTGGGAACGCAATGCACAGGACTAACCCATCTACTATCAGCAATAGGATATATGATACCAGCTTCAAGAAGTCGTAATACCTCATTCCTTACCACTTCCTTCATCTTCGGAATTAGATGACGCTGATGTTCAACAACAGGCTTTGCATCATCTTCCATATTAATAGCATGTTGGCAAATAGAAGGAGAAATCCCTTTCAAATCATCAAGAGTGTAGCCAATAGCTCCTCGGTGCTTCTTCAATATTTCCAATAACCTTTCTTCCTCAATCCCTGAAAGCTTAGAACTAATAATAACAGGATATATTTTCTTATCATCAATATGAGCATATTTAAGATTATCAGGCAAAGGCTTTAAATCAAAAACAGGATCTTCCTTAGGTGGCGGTGTTGTACCCAAATCTTCCACCGGTAAATCATGCTTGAGAATAGGTTGGCGGAGAAAAATTTCCTCAAGCTCATCTCTTTCTTTCCTAAAAACTTCACTCTCGCTATCCTCCAAATGTTGCTGCAAAGGATTATTAGGAACAAGAACAATAGATGCACACTGCTCCATTTTAAAATCATTACTAGGCAAATCAGCTTTATAAGGAGTTTTAGTAAATTTAGAGAAGTTAAACTCATAAGATTCACCAGCAAATTTAGTCAAAATTTTCTCTTTCTTGCAATCTATAATAGCTCCACAAGTATTTAGAAAAGGTCTACCAAAGATAATAGGACAATAATCACTAGCAGCAGAACCAAGTACCAAAAAGTCAGCAGGATATTTAATCTTACCGCATAAAACTTCCACATCTCGAACAATACCAATTGGAGAAATAGTTTCTCTATTAGCCAGCTGAATAACCACGTCAATATCTTCAAGTTCACAAGAATCAATTTCGTGCATAATCTCCGTGTAAAGCTCATATGGAATAGCACTAACACTTGCACCAATATCACATAATCCATAATAGCAATGATCACCAATTCTAACAGATAGCATAGGAACACTAGCTTGTTTGGGTTTATTAGGATGTGAAACAATATTAGAAGCATCTTCATAGAAAATAATATGACCATCCTCCACATTTTCAGTCACAAGATCTTTAACTATTGCAACAGCAGGTTCAACTTTTATTTGTTCTTCAGGTTCTACAGGTTTCTTTTCACTTTTATGAACCGCACTATTTATAACAGAGTACTCCTTCATTTTAGCAGGGAAAGGAGTTTTTTCAATATAAGCTTCAGGAATAACATGATCAGCAGTTTCAACTACAACGCATTTATTAATAGATGAATCAATTTTATCTTTATACGGTTCATGATACTTATCAAAATTCTTCTTTGGCAATTCATAATGAGAGGCAAAAGCTTTATAAAGATTTACAGCAACTTGAGAATCAAGACCATATGTAGCACTCATATTACGAAATTTATCAGTATCCATAAAAGCTTCAATGCATTTATAATCATAAATTATACCTGATTCTCTATCCTTGTCGTTCTCCCATCCTTCAGTATTTTCTTAGATCCGATCAAGAAGGTCCCTTTTAAACTCTTCTTTGTTGCGTGTAAATGATCCAGAACAAGAAGTATGCAGCAAGGTCTTGTCTTGAAAAGAAAGTCTTGCATAGAAATTATCAATAATAACATTACCAGGAAGCTCATGAATGGGGCATTTGAGCATTAAAGACTTCAATCTCCCCCAAGCTTGGGCAATACTCTCTCCATCATGAGGCCAAAAATTATATATGCGATTCCGATCCTTATGAATTTCACTTGGAGGATAGAACTTAGAATAAAACCGGGGCACAATATCATTCCATTCAAGAGAATCCCCATTATCCAGTAATTTATACCAATGCGCCGCCCTACCAGACAGCGATAAAGAGAATAGTTTCTTCCTCACTTCATCCATAGCAATACCTGCACATTTGAATAACCCGCATAATTCATGCAAAAACAGTAAATGATCACCGGGATGGACAGTTCCATCCCCTTCATAGCGGTTATCCATAACACGTTCAATAATTTTCATAGGTATTTTATATGGTATTACTTCCTCACCTGGCGCCTCATCTACTACCGTTGCAGTAGTAGTAGATTTCCCAAATAAAAATTGAAGAGAAGATCTCTCCATAATGACTTATAGCAGCAGGCAGAAATAAAATCAGCACAAACAGTAAAGGTTTTCCTTACCAATTCCACTTACCAATAGCGCTTCACTCCCCGGCAACGGCGCCAGAAAATAGTCTTGATGACCCACAAGTATAGGGGGTGTATCGTAGTATCTTCGATAAGTAAGAATGTCGATCCCAACGAGGAGCAGAAGGTGTTGACAAGCAGTTTCGATGAAGGATTCACTGTAAATGCTCACAGACAAGTATTCAGGGGGTTTTGATGTAACAGTTGAATAAAGTACGAGTAAGTAAAGTGCGAGAGTAACAATTGCAGCGAGTGGCCCAATCCTTTTTAGCACAAAGGACAATCCGGTTTGTTTACTTATAATGACCAAACGTTCTCGAGGACACACGGGATTTTAGTCTAGTGCTTTCGCTACATACGGCTAAATAATCTTCATTGTTATGATAAGTGTTGTGTGGGTGAACCTATGCTAATGTACCGCCCTTCCTAGGACTAATACATACTTGTGATTATACCCCTTGCAAGCATCCGCAACTACAAGAAAGTAATTAAGAATAAATCTAACCACAGCCTTAAACTCTGAGATCCTGCGATCCCTCCTGCATCGATATACCAGCGGGGGTTTAGGTTTCTATCACTCCGGCAACCCCGCAATTGGCAAACGAATACAAGATGCATTCCCCTAGGCCCATAAATGGTGAAGTGTCATGTAGTCGACGTTCACATGACACCACTAGAAGAATAACACCACAACTTAAATATCACACCATTGAATATTACTCAACCATAGTTCACTACTAACATTTAGACTTCACCCATGTCCTCAAGAACTAAACGAACTACTCACGAGACATCATATGGAACATGATCAGAGGTGATATGATGATGAATAACAATCTGAACATAAACTTGGTTCAATGGTTTCACTCAATAGCATCAACAACAAGTAGAGATCGATACCGGGAGAGTTTCCCCTATCAAACAATCAAGATCAAACCCAAATTGCTACGGCGGTGACGGTGTCCAGCGGTGATGACGGTGGTGATGATGGTGGAGATGATGATGATGGTGATGGCGATGATGTCCAGCTCGATGACGGTGACGATGGCGTCGATTTCCCCCTCCGGAGGGAATTTCCCAGCGGATTCACGCCGCCGGAGAGCTCTTTTCTCTCTGGTGTTCTCCACCCCGCAGAGGCGGCTGTAACTCTTCGCGAGGTACCCTCTGTGGCTTAGGTTTTCGGGACGAAGGATTTCGCGAAGAAAAGGAGGCGAAAGGGGTCGTGGGCCCCCCAAACCACATGGCGGCGCGGCCAGGGCATGGGCCGCGCCGCCCTAGGGTGTGGGTCCACCCTGGGTCCTCCTGGCCCCTCCTTCTGGCTTCCTTCGTCATCTTGAAAAATAGGATTTTTGGTATAATTTCCTCCCACAGTTGATCTTCTGAAATATTGCGTTCTGACGGTGCTTTTTCCAGCAGAATCCTGGCTCCGGTGCTTGATCCTCCAATAATGATGAAACATGCAAAATAGATGAAATAACATAAGTATTGTGTCCCAATATGAAATATATCAATGAATAACAGCAAATTATGATATAAAATAGTGATGCAAATTGGACGTATCACCACCCACTACCTGTCAGGACCTGCCAGAGCCTGGTGGACAAGTACCCGTGCAATGAATGCGGGACAGATGATGACCTGGGAAGACTTCAAGCTGAAGTTCAGCAAATACCATGTGCCCCAAGAACTGACCAAGAAAATGAGAGACGAGTTCTGTGAACTCAAGCAAGGAAGGATGTCCGTGGTGGAATACCGCGACAGGTTTCTCACTCTGTCAAGGTATGCCCCGGATGAGACCGACACCAACGAGAAAAGGAAGGAGAGATTTCTGAACGGACTGCACGACGAGATGCAAACTGTGTTGGTGAACATTTCGTTCGCTGACTTGGAAGCCCTCGTGGACTCAGCCGTACAGATGGAAGGAAAGCTGCATCAGGCCAATGAGAATCGCAAGCGCAGAATGATGAACCAGAATGGACCCCACCATACCCAGAAGTACCGCAACAACTCCTCTGGAGGATTCACTCCAAGATACAACAAGCCCCCTGCCCAGAATTATCGCCCCAACCACACCAACCACAACGGAGGACCCCCGAAGCCCGGAGGCAACAACAACAATAGCCACAACAACAACCACCACAACAGCAACAACAACAACAATGGGAACAACAACCCCACCAATACTGCCCCGAGGACTGGAAGCAATGCTACCCCCATCACCCCCAAGGACAAGGCAACAATCAACTGCTATGAATGTGGAGTTGTGGGTCACTACTCCAACGAGTGCCCCAAGAAGCTTGCCAAGATTGCCGCCAATACCACTGCACCTGCTCAGCAACAGTGCCGCTTTGCAGGAAGAAGGAACCAGAACAACAATAACGGCCGCCTCTACCACATGAATGCCACTGAAGCTCAGGAAGCACCCCAGACCATGCCAAGTATGTCTTCCTGTTAATCAAAATGCTCAATCTCTCTTAGGAACCTAACTTTTCTTAAAATCTCGGGACGAGATTTGTTTAAGGGGGAAGGGTTTGTAACATCCCAAAAATTTCAAAACAAAACAAATGAATTTCCCTAGTTCCAAATTTTGGAACCAACAAAAACTTTTATTAAATTAAGTTGGATACATAGTGATCTTGCTTAATTCTTGTGCTATTGTCATGATTGCTTGTTAAGGTATTTTAAGATGATCTTAAACCCTAAACCTCACCTCTCTTTTCACCACCCAAGTTAAAATAAAATAAAAGGAAATTAAATAAGAAAAAGGCATATGTGCCTATGGCTATATTTATAAATCTTTACCCTAAGCTCTTCTACTTTGTTTAGAGGTTTGGAAAACCTTCATACACCTTACCTAGTACTTATCAAACCAAATCCAAAGTGAAACAAAAGGAAATAAAAAGAAACTAAAAATGCCATAGAGGCATATGAGAGTAAAATAGCAAATTTGTGGATTTGATGATCTTGACCCTAAGACATGTGGTGAATGGTGGGAACACTCCTCTATACCATTTCAACACTCAACAACATCAATTGGGTCAAGCCAAATCAAATTAAAAATCAAATACAACATATGCATAGAGGCATATGTGACACATAGCCATAATACCCAATTCTTGTTTTATGCCTTCAAACCTTACCCAAATGATGTGAAACCATCTCTAAACCTAATATAACACTAAATTGACCCTAACCCAAGCCCAAGTAAAGCAAGGGGAACAATTTACAAGATTAAGAAAAATTGACACGTCACCTCTTATGTGTTATGGCCATTTTTGCAAATCTTTGAGCTAGACCTTTTGGAATGGTTTCAATGGTTTGGAAATGTTTGTAAACTAATAAGAATCACTTTGGAGTCAAGAAAAATCAAATCAAAAAGAGAGAAATCAATTAGGGAGAAAATCCCATTTTCACTCACATACACACTTAGCCAATTTTGCAAATCTTCAACCAAGGCCACATTTGCTTGTGCCATTGTTTGTAAAACACTTATATATCAATAACACACCCATTTGAATCAAAGAAACCCAATTCAAATCAAAGATGAATTCAAATGCAACTTACATATGATAATGGTCATATGGCCACTTTATAAAATCTTCACCACTTTACCCCACTGGTTTTGACTTTTCTTAAACCAACCTTGACCAACTCTTGCCATGTCATCCAAGACCATATCAAGGTGAACAACTTTTATGTTGACCACTAGTGCTGACTTTGACCAGGTTGACCAGAACAGAGATGACAAGAGAGGACTTTGAAACAAAGTGAAGATGACCACATTTTTGAAACTTTGCAAATCAACTCCAAAATGAATACCACCACCACCATTCTATCGCATTAATTATATGTTTGAGACTCACCAAAAAGATTTCCAAAATTCCACAAAAATGTTCATGCGGCCATTTCCTCAAACACCTTGCAGGCACAATTTGGAAAATGCAATACATCCTTTTAACCTCTGGATTTTTGCCTAAACCCCTTTTGAGCTTTGATCATTGTTGTTCCTGTACCTCCTCTGCATCATCCTATGCCCAGCAGCCCTGCTTAAAGTGAGGGAATGATCACCATTGCTACCATGCCGTGTACCATGCCACACATACAAGCACTTGATCTCCCTGGCCCTCCCCTCTCTCGAGCACCATGTCAGCAAGCTTGCCTACACATCCCTGAGCACGCCAGTACCCTCGCTGACTCGAAGCTTGCACGCCATTAGCCAGAACGTTGCACGCCCAGACATGCCCAGAACGTGCCAGGCACGCGGTGAGCGCGCTCTGGGACGCGCCAGAGCATCTTGCGCCCGATCGCCCTCGTCCTCCTCCTGCATCCCTAGGACTGCAACGAGCACCGCCACCCTCTCCTCTACCGCGTAGACATGCTCGAATGCCTGCGGCCGCCTTGTCACCGCTGTCCTCGTCGGAAACGTACCGTGGGTACTGCCGCACTCGATACACACTTCTGAGCGATCCCCTCGTCCTCTCGCAGCGCCAGCAGCACGCCAAGCACCGCCATGCCATCGCCACTCGATCGCTGTCCTTCGCTTGCCCTTTCGCACGCCGGAGACGCCACGCCATAGACGCCTTCTCACAGCACCCGTCGGTCACCCCCCCCCCGTCTATAAATAGAGAGCCTCCCGCACTGCATCCTCCACACCATTCCTGCTCCACTCCTTCTCCTCGACCTCCTCCACCTCTTCTCCAAGCCGATTAACCCACAGAGAGCCCTAATTTAGCCGACGATCGCCGGCGTCCGCCACCTTGCAATCCCTCGACTCCGTCCACCTCCGCTCCTCCCACGACTACCAGAAGAGTCCTCGTCCTCGACAACATCATCTAGCACATGCGCCGTCCTAGCCGGAGCTCCATCACGCCACCGACCCCCTACCGCCGCCGCTGCAGCGAGGTCTTCTCCCCGACGGTGACGACGACTCCCAACCGCACGATCTACTTCTAATCCAACGGCGCGCGTTGCCAGGTACCGATTCGGCTGAGTGGAGTCGCTGACCAGTGGGACCTCTTGTCAGCTAGCCCGCATCATTAGTTGGGCTGGTTTCTCTGTTTCAAATCATGCGGCCCACTAGTTTTCCCGCCTAAGCCCATTTAGCCTTTTTCAAATTAATTTGATTCAGCAAATTTTCAATACTGCTCTGTGCTATAAATTGAATAGTTTCAAACCTACAAACCCAAATTTAGTGATTCAAATTGTTCCAGAAAGCCTATGAATTTATCTAACTAATCCCACTGGATTCAACTCAATATCTGGTGTAGATGTGAATAGCAAAAATAACAAAACAGAGACTTTTCAGTATTACAATAAATCTTAAAAATCCACCACTTTGAATTTTGAAGTGAATCCAATTGCAATAATTCACATTTAACAAACTCTAATTTAATATGTAAAAATATAGTATAGGTTCTGTACATGATCAGGGGCTAGAAGCAAAATATTGGCTATGTAGTCAATACTAGTCCATTTAAACTATTTCAAATTTTAGGAATTTAAATCTATGAGGTGTAGCACCTCATTTAAATCATTTTCTCAAGTGATATGAAGAAATGTGATGACCCCTATTGCATAGGCTCATACTTGCTCACTTGTGGAATTTAAATCAATATAGTATTTAAATTACCATGGTTGTTTAAATCACATGAGATGATGAATCTCATTTAAATCATTTTTCTCAAATGATAAGTGTGAAGTGTTGACCTTGGTCAACATGTGATCATCCCTGGTTATTTGAGAAGATTAAATCTTAAGAAGATTCAATGAGAGGAAATTAATTCTCCAAACCAAAGAGAAACCCTAATTCCAATTTTCAATAAGAGGAAATTATTTTTCCTAATATTAAATAAGGAAACCCTAGCATAATTTGTGAATAAATGTTAAATAGTGATGCTAGATCATTTGTGTGAGTCAATAAGGCTAATTAAGATTACTTAAGTGTTGTTTGGTGGTTGTATCCTCGTATTCGTTTATAGACGCTAGTACTGAAGGCTATCAAGAGGATGAGGTCTTCTACCAAGAGGAAGAGCCAGAAAACTTTGATCACCTCACCAATCAAGGAAAGCTATTACCAATGCAAGCTACTTTGTGCAAAGCTCTACAAGAGCAAGGCACCATTACATTTTACTTAATGGTCCTATCCCAAGTTTGTACTATACAAGCTTTATTAAATTCTATTTATCAAAGTTACTTTTTGATTTATGATTTCACGTGGTTGAGTTATAGAGTAGTACAAGAACATCACACTTAGCCTAGCAAGCTCCAAGATACTTAGCACCCCTCATAACTAGTTGCTAGTGCTAAAGAGTAAAAGTGACTATTCTAGTTGGGAACTTGTGAATTGAAATGACTTTGAAAACCTTGGAATAATGAGTCATTCTATTGAAAGATTTTGAAGGTGAATATGATTGTGAATGACTCGATGGATTTTACAAAACTGATGGTTGGGTTCGGATGCGATACCATTCCAATTTTACAAGTACCCCCACAATACCTGATTATGGGTAGGGCTTAACTAGAAACTTGTGTATCTTAGTATGGGTTCCCTCTAAACAAGCATCATAGGGGTTACACCGAGGCTGCCTCCGTATATGTGAATTGATGTGAATATGAGGTGAATGTACGACCCAAGCCCTATGCAGTTCCCAGGTTGACAGTTGGTTTTCACCGGGAGGCCAAGCTCATGGGGAGAGGTGCCTATACTAATGTGTATAAGTGAAAGGTTAAGGTTGATGATCCACGTACTGAGCTACGATGATTCGGGGTTATCCTCAACGGATGTAATCAAAAGTTGTGGCACAAGAGTACAACCTCTCCAGAGTTTAACCTATTCGAATAGCCGCGTCCGCGGTTATGGACAGTTGGAAAGGCCATACTGTTCCGTCATCAGAACTTTTCTAAAAATATGAATGGTGACTTGTGATTTGAATTGAAAGGTGACTTTGACTTTGAATCACAACTGAGTTGTGAGAATGACACTAATGTTCCCACTGGAGTTTAGCAAATGAACAGGCTTTGATTATTAAAGTGTTTATGAAATAAAACTGGCTTTATGCAAATAAAACTAGAGCTTAGAACCCCCTTACTATAGTGATAGTATTTTAACTTAGTATTAGTTTGCGAGTACTTTAAAGTACTCATGGCTGTGTCCCTGGCTATTCAAATGGCCAGACTATGAAGACGAGTACCAGAACCCGGAAGAAGGACAGCAGGACGTCTACGACAACTAGGATCACTCCTGACGTCAACAGTTGCCTGTGGAATAGATGGACTACTACTACGCTGTTTCGCTTCCGATATGTGTTATGTAATTGATCAATAGAACTTCTATTGTTGTAATGAGACTGGATCATGTGATCCTTTATTTGTAAGACGATTATGTGTTGTAATAAATGATGTGTTGTGATATCAATTTATTATGTCTCGCAAAAACAATATTCCTGGAATCGCGAGGAATGGCATAATAGGCATCTGGACTTAAAAATCTGGGTGTTGACAAGTTGGTATCAGAGCCATTGTTGACCTTAGGAGACCCTAGTTAGAATGGACGTCTGAAAATTTTAGTCTCAAAACAAATGAAGTGACTATTTATGAAAACCTATTCTCCCTCTTATCCTTGAGATCTTCTTCAAAATAAGAAAGTTATGCTCTATTCTTCTTATACTATTACATAAAATTTTGACACACTTCTCTAACTTACTCATCATAATTCTTCATAGATGGAGTACACCTGCAAGTCTTATCAGCTTAGCCACGGAGGAAACCTCATGTTCGAGAAGGATTTGAAACAACTAGTTGATTATTTAGGACGCATGTATCCCGAGTTCTTCGGAGTACCCCTCAATAATCCATCGGGAGGACAACCTCGGTGGGAAGTTACTACAGATCTGAGAGGAAAGCTTGGAGCCCCACTATGGGAAACCATCTGGTTTTCTGTAACGGGAAGCACTTGGAAGGAAGGACTAGTCAGAGCGATGCAAGAAGCAATTGCCCGTCTGTGTGGACAGAATATCAACAAGCTCAAGAATACTTGCTTCATTTACTACCCAGGACATGACCCCATGGGAAGACCAATAATTATGCCCCCGCACCCGGAGATGAACCACTATGTTGCCTACCTCAACTACATGTTGTACAAGACCCGCAAGGAGTTGGACAACGCCCTCGCCTTTCGCCAAGCACATTACCCGTGAAGACGAAGAATCCCCCCCTAAAGAGTAGTATCATTTAAGCACTTGCATATGTGTGAGTTGTATCAGGATCCCCTTGTATCGTAGAACGAATGAATGGTTCTTCCAACCAACGGTGTGTTAGCTTTGTAATATGTGATGCTTGGTATGAATGAAAAAGTGTTGTTGGTTTTTACCCCCTCAACACTACTCAAATTTTCAAGTTATGAACTTTTTAAACTTTAACAAAACAAACCATAGAAATTTCCCTCTTATCTTATCATCTACCTCAATGTTCAGATGGCCCCACCAACCCGCAACACCACCCAGGATGCCATGATGCAACTACTACAGACGATGATGGCAGACCGAGAAGTCGAAAGAGCTGAACGCCAAGCCAACATTGCTGCACTGCAACAGATAGCTCAGAACAATCAAGGCCATGGAAACCACGATCACCCTGGATCGAAGCTGAAGAACTTTCAGAACACCAACCACCCATGTTCAACAAGACTGAAGAGCCCCTAGATGCTGATGACTGGCTCCAGACCATGGAGAACAACCTCGAAGTTGCGGGAGTTGAAGCCGCAGAAAAAGTACTATTCGCCACCCACTACCTGTCAGGACCTGCCAGAGCCTGGTGGACAAGTGCCCATGCAATGAATGCGGGACAGATGATGACCTGGGAAGACTTCAAGCTGAAGTTCAGCAAATACCATGTGCCCCAAGGACTGATCAAGAAAATGAGAGACGAGTTCCGTGAACTCAAGCAAGGAAGGATGTCCGTGGTGGAATACCGCGACAGGTTTCTCACTCTGTCAAGGTATGCCCCGGATGAGACCGACACCAACGAGAAAAGGAAGGAGAGATTTCTGAACGGACTGCACGACGAGATGCAAACTGTGTTGGTGAACATTCCGTTCGCTGACTTGGAAGCCCTCGTGGACTCAGCCATACAGATGGAAGGAAAGCTGCATCAGGCCAATGAGAATCGCAAGCGCAGAATGATGAACCAGAATGGACCCCACCATACCCAGAAGTACCGCAACAACTCCTCTGGAGGATTCACCCCAAGATACAACAAGCCCCCTGCCCAGAATTATCGCCCCAACCGCACCGACCACAACGGAGGACCCCCGAAGCCCGGAGGCAACAACAACAGCAGCCACAACAACAACAACAATGGGAACAACAACCCCACCAATACTGCCCCGAGGACTGGAAGCAATGCTACCCCCATCACCCCCAAGGACAAGGCAACAATCAACTGCTATGAATGTGGAGTTGTGGGTCACTACTCCAACGAGTGCCCCAAGAAGCTTGCCAAGATTGCCGCCAATACAGCTGCACCTGCTCAGCAACAGCGCCGCTTTGCAGGAAGAAGGAACCAGAACAACAACAACGGCCGCCTCTACCACATGAATGCCACTGAAGCTCAGGAAGCACCCCAGACCATGCCAAGTATGTCTTCCTGTTAATCAAAATGCTCAATCTCTCTTAGGAACCTAACTTTTCTTAAAATCTCGGGACGAGATTTGTTTAAGGGGGAAGGGTTTGTAACATCCCAAAAATTTCAAAACAAAACAAATGAATTTCCCTAGTTCCAAATTTTGGAACCAACAAAAACTTTTATTAAATTAAGTTGGATACATAGTGATCTTGCTTAATTCTTGTGCTATTGTCATGATTGCTTGTTAAGGTATTTTAAGATGATCTTAAACCCTAAACCTCACCTCTCTTTTCACCACCCAAGTTAAAATAAAATAAAAGGAAATTAAATAAGAAAAAGGCATATGTGCCTATGGCTATATTTATAAATCTTTACCCTAAGCTCTTCTACTTTGTTTAGAGGTTTGGAAAACCTTCATACACCTTACCTAGTACTTATCAAACCAAATCCAAAGTGAAACAAAAGGAAATAAAAAGAAACTAAAAATGCCATAGAGGCATATGAGAGTAAAATAGCAAATTTGTGGATTTGATGATCTTGACCCTAAGACATGTGGTGAATGGTGGGAACACTCCTCTATACCATTTCAACACTCAACAACATCAATTGGGTCAAGCCAAATCAAATTAAAAATCAAATACAACATATGCATAGAGGCATATGTGACACATAGCCATAATACCCAATTCTTGTTCTATGCCTTCAAACCTTACCCAAATGATGTGAAACTATCTCTAAACCTAATATAACACTAAATTGACCCTAACCCATGCCCAAGTAAAGCAAGGGGAACAATTTACAAGATTAAGAAAAATTGACACATCACCTCTTATGTGTTATGGCCATTTTTGCAAATCTTTGAGATAGACCTTTTGGAATGGTTTCAATGGTTTGGAAATGTTTCTAAACTAATAAGAATCACTTTGAAGTCAAGAAAAATCAAATCAAAAAGAGAGAAATCAATTAGGGAGAAAATCCCATTTTCACTCACATACACACTTAGCCAATTTTGCAAATCTTCAACCAAGGCCACATTTGCTTGTGCCATTGTTTGTAAAACACTTATATATCAATAACACACCCATTTGAATCAAAGAAACCCAATTCAAATCAAAGATGAATTCAAATGCAACTTACATATGATAATGGTCATATGGCCACTTTATAAAATCTTCACCACTTTACCCCCCTGGTTTTGACTTTTCTTAAACCAACCTTGACCAACTCTTGCCATGTCATCCAAGACCATGTCAAGGTGAACAACTTTTATGTTGACCACTAGTGCTGACTTTGACCAGAATGACCAGAACAGAGATGACAAGAGAGGACTTTGAAACAAAGTGAAGATGACCACATTTTTGAAACTTTGCAAATCAACTCCAAAATGAATACCACCACCACCATTCTATCACATTAATTATATGTTTGAGACACACCAAAAAGATTTCCAAAATTCCACAAAAATGTTCATGCGGCCATTTCCTCAAACATCTTGCAGGCACAATTTGGAAAATGCAATACATCCTTTTAACCTCTGGATTTTTGCCTAAACCCCTTTTGAGCTTTGATCATTGTTGTTCCTGTACCTCCTCTGCATCATCCTATGCCCAGCAGCCCTGCTTAAAGTGAGGGAATGATTGATACGTCTCCAACGTATCTATAATTTCTGATGTTCCATGCTTGTTTTATGACAATACCGACATGTTTTGTTCACACTTTATGTCATTATTATGCGTTTTCCAGAACTAACCTATTGACGAGATGCCGAAAGGCCAGTTGTTGTTTTCTGCTGTTTTTGGTTCCAGAAAGGCTGTTCGGGCAATATTCTCGGAATTGGACGAAATCAACGCCAAACCTCCTATTTTTCCCGGAAGGCTCCAGAACACCGAAGGAGAGTCGGAGGAGAGCCAGGGGGCCCCACACCATAGGGCCGCGCGGGCCAGACCCTGGCCGTGCCGGCCTAGGGTGAGGCCACCCTGTCAGCCCTCCTGCGCCGCCTCTTCGCCTATAAAACCCCTTTTGACCTAAAAACGCAGTACCAATTGACGAAACACCAGAAAGACTCCAGGGGCACCGCCACCGTCGCGAAACTCCAATTCGGGGGACAAAACTCTCTGTTCCGACACCCTGCCGAGACGGGGAATTGCCCCCGGAGCCATCTCCACCGCCGTCTTCACCGCCATCTTCACCGCCATCGCTGCCTCCATGATGAGGAGGGAGTAATCCACCCCCGAGGCTGAGGGCTCCGCTGTAGCTATGTGGTTCATCTCTCTCCCATGTACCTCAATACAATAATCTCATGAGCTGCTTTACATGATTGAGATTCATATGAGTTTTGTATCACTACTATTCTATGTGCTACTCTAGTGATGTTATTAAAGTAGTTTATTCCGCCTGCACGGTGTAATGGTGACAGTGTGTGCACCCGTGTTAGTACTTGGCGTAGGCTATGATTATGATCTCTTGTAGATTATGAAGTTAACTATTGCTATGATGGTATTGATGTGATCTATTCCTCCTACATAGTGTGAAGGTGACAGTGTGCATGCTATGTTAGTACTTGGTTTAGTCGTGTTGATCTTTCATGCACTCTAAGGTTATTTAAATATGAACATTGAATATTGTGGAGCTTGTTAACTCCGGCATTGAGGGTTCGTGTAATCCTACGCAATTAGTGGTGTTCATCATCCAACAAGAGGGTGTAGAGTATGCATTTATCTATTCTGTTATGTGATCAATGTTGAGAGTGTCCACTAGTGAAAGTCTAATCCCTAGGCCTTGTTCCTAAATACTGCTATCACTGCTTGTTTACTGTTTTACTGCGTTACTACTGCTGCGTTGCTACTGCTCATATATATTCATACCACCTGTATTTCACTATCTCTTCGCCGAACTAGTGCACCTATTTGGTGTGTTGGGGACACAAGAGACTTCTTGCTTTGTGGTTGCAGGGTTGCATGAGAGGGATATCTTTGACCTCTTCCTCCCTGAGTTCGATAAACCTTGGGTGATCCACTTAAGGGAAACTTGCTGCTGTACTACAAACCTCTGCTCTTGGAGGCCCAACACTGTCTACAGGAAAAGGAGTGTGCGTAGACATCAAGCTATTTTCTGGCGCTGTTGCCGGGGAGGAAAGGTAAAAGGTACTCACACTCCGGATCTCGGCTACTAAGCTATTTTCCGGCGCCGTTGTAAGTACTCGAAGCTATTTCCTTTAGATCCTGCAATTGCACCTTTTTGTTTCTTGTTTTACACTAGTTAGGCATAATGGAATATAACTATGAGCTTCTTAATTTATTTCCTAAGCTAAGACATGAATTGTGTGATGCGAAAATTAAAGAACCTATGGAACCTCATTTGCATGCTAGTAGCAATATTATTGGTATGAACGCAATCACTGCTAATGCTATGAATAAGTCTAAGCTTGGGGAAGCTAGTTTCCATGATCTTTTTGGCTTCCCATCTTTAGGGGAGAAAATTTGTTCTGATAATGCTTTATCTCCCATATGCGATAACTCTAATAATGCTTGTGATATTTTAAATCCACCTGCTGAAAGTATTCCGTATAAAATACCTATGAAAATTATTGAACGCGTTATGGATAACCGCTATAAAGGGGATGGAACTATCCATCCTGGAGATCATTTACTGTTTTTGCATGAATTATGCGGGTTATTCAAGTGTGCAGGTATCTCTATGGATGAAGTGAAGAAGAAGCTATTCTCTATTTCGCTGTCTGGTAAAGCGGCGCATTGGTATAAATTGTTGGAGAATAGTCATTCTCTTGGTTGGGAGGAAATTGTACCTCTCTTTTATTCTAAATTTTATCCTCCTCATGAAGTGCATATTGATAGGAATTATATTTATAACTTTTATCCTCGTGATGGAGAGAGTATTTCTCAAGCGTGGGGGAGATTGAAGTCACTAATGCTCAAATGTCCCATTCATGAGCTCCCCCGTAATGTTATTGTTAATAATTTTTATGCGAGGCTTTCAGGACAACACAAGGACTATCTGGATGCCTGTTCGGAGGGATCTTTCACAAGCAAGGAGGTTGAAGCTAGGTGGGATCTTCTTGATCGGATTGAGGAGAACGCTGAAGGATGGGAGAACGACAAAGGTAAAGAGTCAGGTATAAATTATGATTATGAATGCATTGAAGCTTTTATGGATACCGATAAATTTCGAAATATGAGTGCTACTTATGGTCTTGACTCTCAAGTTGCTGCAAATCTTTATAAAGCCTTTGCTTCTCATTTTGAATTGCCTAAAAAGAATTTTGATAAGTATCATGAACCTTTTAAAGAGGCTTGCATGAAGAATGAAATTGTTGTTAATTATTGCAATAAGCATGCTCAAACTCCTAAGAATGCTATTTCTTATAAGCATGTTAATTTTTGTGGAATACATAGACCTTGTGGAATTAATCAAATCAAAGATGAATATTGTATCCATCATGCTAATGAAAAAACTAGAAAGTGGTTTAGGGCTTTAGATGATCTTGGTAAAAAAGCTTGTGCCCTCTATCCTTTTATTTGTGAAGTTTGCCATGAAGTGGGTCATTTTAATTTTCAATGCTCCTCCAATGATAATTTGAACCCAATGAGTGCTGCAAATTTGTATTGTGATGATGAAATTACTCCTAATCAGCATGATGAACTTACTTTATTTTTGGGGTGTGAAGAACTGTCGAGAAAAATCTCTTTGTTACATATGAGTGATCTTGATATTGATGATGTCCTGCATGGGTGTTTTTCTTATTGCATTGATAATAGCCATACAAATACTTACATACAAAATATTTTAGAAGATGACACCTTGCCACAATATGATAGGACCGCTGTGTGTTTTCAACTAATTAATGAAAAGGAGGGATCCTGCCAAGTTTCTTCTATTGTTTCTGAAAGTAAATCAGGTTATGCGGACAAGCCACCCTTCAAGCTTCTTCCTCCTAAAAAAGGGAACGAGGAGAAGGAAGAGAAGAAGAAGAAGAAGAAGAAGAAGAAGAAGAAGAAGAAGAAGAAAAAGGGAACGAAGAAGAAGAAGGAGAATAAAAAGAAAGAGGTAACGGCGTATCCCCGCGTGAATGAGATAACGCTAGGTAACCGTAAGTATGTTGCTCCTAATGATTATTGTGATAATGAATCTGAATACGATGATCTTCCTATGCCCTTTACATACATTAGCAATCATGATTTGAATGGGCACATTACTTTTGATATTGCAAATCTCTGGGAAACTAATTCTGAAAATGATGATGATAATAATTGCCATAGTGTCAGTGCTATCCATGCTTCCTCCCATAATGATATAGAAAGCTCTAAGCTTGGGGAAGAGGTGTTTGAAAATCCTTTTGCTACTGGTCATTATGTTCTTGATACATCTCCTTCTAATAACAATGATGGTATGGTCATAGATAAACCGACTGTGAAAGATAACTATTCTATTTCCTATGATGACACTGTGCCTCCGATCTCTGATGATTATTATAAAGAATGCTATGATATAGGTTCTAACTATCCTTATGAAACTTGTCATAGTCATGATTGGATTACCAAAAACAATTCCCTTAATATGCAATTTGTTTACCATGTTCAAATTCTTGATAATAATCTTGCTCCAATTACTATTAATGAGAATAACTCTTCTTATGCCAAATTTAATGATACTTCTATGCATATGAACCATGATAAGAATGTTTTAAGTGATGGGTATATTGTGGATTTCATCAATGATGCTACTGAAAGTTATTATGAGAAAGGTAAATATGGTCGTATGCATCTTAATAATATTAAGTTTCCCCTCTTTATGTTGAGAATCCTGAAGTTACTCGTGTTCTATCCTCTTATGCTTGTCACTTTGTTCTTCATGAATTCATTTGTGTACAAGATTCCTTTGCATAGGAAGTGGGTTAGACTCAAATGTGTTTTGAATTGCCTCTTGATACTCTCTTTTTGCTTCAAATACTATTTCCTGCGAGTGGATCATTAAAACTGCTGAGCCCATCTTAATGGCTATAAAGAAAGAACTTCTTGGGAGATAACCCATGTGTTATTTTGCTACAGTACTTTGTTTTATATTTGTGTCTTGGAAGTTGTTTACTACTGTAGCAACCTCTCCTTATCTTAGTTTTGTGTTTTGTTGTGCCAAGTAAAGTCGTTGATAGTAAAGTTCATACTAGATTTGGATTAATGCGCAGAAACAGATTTCTTTGCTGTCACGAATCTGGGCAAAATTCTCTGTAGGTAACTCAGAAAATTATGCCAATTTACGTGAGTGATCCTCAGATATGTACGCAACTTTCATTCAATTTGAGCATTTTCATTTGAGCAAGTCTGGTGCTTCAATAAAATTCGTCTTTACGGACTGTTCTGTTTTGACAGATTCTGCCTTTTATTTCGCATTGCTTCTTTTGCTATGTGGGATGGATTTCTTTGTTCCATTGACTTCCAGTAGCTTTGAGCAATGTCCAGAAGTGTTAAGAATGATTGTGTCACCTCTGAACATGTGAGTTTTTGATTATGCACTAACCCTTTAATGAGTTTGTTTCGAGTTTGGTGTGGAGGAAGTTTTCAAGGGTCAAGAGAGGGAGATGATACAACATGATCAAGGAGAGTGAAAGCTCTAAGCTTGGGGATGCCCCGGTGGTTCATCCCTGCATATTTTAAGAAGACTCAAGCATCTAAGCTTGGGGATGCCCAAGGCATCCCCTTCTTCATCGACAACATTATCAGGTTCCTCCCCTTAAACTATATTTTTATTCGGTCACATCTTATGTACTTTACTTGGAGCGTCTGTTTGTTTTTGTTTTTGTTTGAATAAATGCTTGTATGGGAGAGAGACACGCTCCGCTGGTTCGTATGAACACATGTGTTCTTAGCTTTTAATGTTCATGGCGAAGGTTGAAACTGCTTCGTTAATTGTTATATGGTTGGAAACGGAAAATGCTACATGTAGTAATTGGTATGATGTCTTGGATAATGTGATACTTGGCAATTGTTGTGCTAATGTTTAAGCTCTTGCATCATATACTTTGCACCCATTAGTGAAGAAATACATAGAGCTTGTTAAAATTTGGTTTGCATGAGTGGTTTCTCTAGAGTCTAGATATTTTCTAGTGAGGTGTTTGAACAACAAGGAAGACGATGTATAGTCTTATAATGCTTGTAATATGTCTTTTATGTAAGTTTTGATGTACTAGTTCGTGCTTGTGTTTGCTTCAAACAACCTTGCTAGCCTAAAACCTTGTATCGAGAGGCAATACTTCTCATGCATCCAAATCCTTGAGCCAAACAACACTATGCCATTTGTGTCCACCATACCTACCTACTACATGGTATTTCCTGCCATTCCAAAGTAAATTGCTTGAGTGCTACCTTTAAACAATTCAAAATTTATCACCTCTGATTTGTGTCAATGTTTTATAGCTCATGAGGAAGTATGTGGTGTTTATCTTTCAATCTTGTTGGGCAACTTTCACCAATGGACTAGTGGCTTCATCCGCTTATCCAATAATTTTGCAAAAAGAGCTGGCAATGGGATTCCCAGTCCCAAATTAATTAACAAAAATAAACACTCCTCCATGGTATGTGATTGTTGGACAGCACCCGAAGGATTCGGTTAGCCATGGCTTGTGTAAGCAAAGGTTGGGAGGAGTGTCATCATAATAAAACTAAAATAAAAAGGCACTCCTTCATGGTATGAGATTGTTGGCAGGCACCCGAGGATTCGGTTAGCCATGGTTTGTGAAAGAAAGGTTGGAAGGAGTGCCACCCAAAAATAAAATAAAATGGGAGCCGCTCTTTGAAGGTTTGCCTGGCAAGGGGGTTAGAGTACCCGCTACCATTCATTGACAACAACATACACCTCTCAAAACTTTATTTTTATGCTCTCTTTATGTTTTCAAAATAGAAGCTCTAGCACAAATATAGCAATCGATGCTTTCCTCTTTGAAGGACCATTCCTTTACTTTTATTGTTGAGTCAGTTCACCTATTTCTCTCCATCTCAAGAAGCAAACACTTGTGTGAACTGTGCATTGATTCCTACATATTTGCATATTGCATTTGTTATATTGCTTTGCATTGACAACTATCCATGAGATATACATGTTACAAGTTGAAAGCAACCGCTGAAACTTAATCTTCCATTGTGTTGCTTCAATACCTTTACTAAGAATTTATTGCTTTATGAGTAACTCTTATGCAAGACTTATTGATGCTTGTCCTAAAAGTACTATTCATGAAAAGTCTTTGCTATATGATTCAATTGTTTACTCATTGCATTTACATTGTTTCGAATCGCTGCATTCATCTCATATGCTTTACAATAGTATGATTAAGATTATGTTGGTAGCATGTCACCTCAGAAATTATCTTTTATCGTTTACCTACTCGAGGACGAGTAGGAACTAAGCTTGGGGATGCTGATACGTCTCCAACGTATCTATAATTTCTGATGTTCCATGCTTGTTTTATGACAATACCGACATGTTTTGTTCACACTTTATGTCATTATTATGCGTTTTCCGGAACTAACCTATTGACGAGATGCCGAAAGGCCAGTTGTTGTTTTCTGCTGTTTTTGGTTCCAGAAAGGCTGTTCGGGCAATATTCTCGGAATTGGACGAAATCAACGCCAAACCTCCTATTTTTCCCGGAAGGCTCCAGAACACCGAAGGAGAGTCGGAGGAGAGCCAGGGGGCCCACACCATAGGGCCGCGCGGGCCAGACCCTGGCCGCGCCGGCCTAGGGTGAGGCCACCCTATCAGCCCTCCTGCGCCGCCTCTTCGCCTATAAAACCCCTTTCGACCTAAAAACGCAGTACCAATTGACGAAACTCCAGAAAGACTCCAGGGGCGCCGCCACCGTCGCGAAACTCCAATTCGGGGGACAGAACTCTCTGTTCCGGCACCCTGCCGGGACGGGGAATTGCCCCCGGAGCCATCTCCACCGCCGTCTTCACCGCCATCTTCACCGCCATCGCTGCCTCCATGATGAGGAGGGAGTAATCCACCCCCGAGGCTGAGGGCTCCGCTGTAGCTATGTGGTTCATCTCTCTCCCATGTACCTCAATACAATAATCTCATGAGCTGCTTTACATGATTGAGATTCATATGAGTTTTGTATCACTACTATTCTATGTGCTACTCTAGTGATGTTATTAAAGTAGTTTATTCCTCCTGCACGGTGTAATGGTGACAGTGTGTGCATCCGTGTTAGTACTTGGCGTAGGCTATGATTATGATCTCTTGTAGATTATGAAGTTAACTATTGCTATGATGGTATTGATGTGATCTATTCCTCCTACATAGTGTGAAGGTGACAGTGTGCATGCTATGTTAGTACTTGGTTTAGTCGTGTTGATCTTTCATGCACTCTAAGGTTATTTAAATATGAACATTGAATATTGTGGAGCTTGTTAACTCCGGCATTGAGGGTTCGTGTAATCCTACGCAATTAGTGGTGTTCATCATCCAACAAGAGGGTGTAGAGTATGCATTTATCTATTCTGTTATGTGATCAATGTTGAGAGTGTCCACTAGTGAAAGTCTAATCCCTAGGCATTGTTCCTAAATACTGCTATCACTGCTTGTTTACTGTTTTACTGCGTTACTACTGCTGCGTTGCTACTGCTCATATATATTCATACCACCTGTATTTCACTATCTCTTCGCCGAACTAGTGCACCTATTTGGTGTGTTGGGGACACAAGAGACTTCTTGCTTTGTGGTTGCAGGGTTGCATGAGAGGGATATCTTTGACCTCTTCCTCCCTGAGTTCGATAAACCTTGGGTGATCCACTTAAGGGAAACTTGATGCTGTTCTACAAACCTCTGCTCTTGGAGGCCCAACACTGTCTACAGGAAAAGGAGTGTGCGTAGACATCAATGATCACCATTGCTACCATGCCGTGTACCATGCCACACATACAAGCACTTGATCTCCCTGGCCCTCCCCTCTCTCGAGCACCATGTCAGCAAGCTTGCCTACACCTCCCTGAGCACGCCAGTACCCTCGCTGACTCGAAGCTCGCACGCCATTAGCCAGAACGTTGCACGCCCAGACACGCCCAGAACGTGCCAGGCACGCGGTGAGCGCGCTCTGGGACGCGCCGGAGCATCTTGCGCCCGATCGCCC
Source organism: Lolium perenne (assembly GCF_019359855.2). Taxonomy (NCBI): domain Eukaryota; kingdom Viridiplantae; phylum Streptophyta; class Magnoliopsida; order Poales; family Poaceae; genus Lolium; species Lolium perenne. Next base: position 317,853,440 of record NC_067247.2, read on the forward strand.
TCATCCTCCTCCTGCATCCCTTGGACTGCAACGAGCACCGCCACCCTCTCCTCTACCGCGTAGACATGCTCGAATGCCTGCGGCCGCCTTGTCACCGTTGTCCTCGTCGGAAACGTACCGCGGGTACTGCCGCACTCGATACACACTTCTGAGCGATCCCCTCGTCCTCTCGCAGCGCCAGCAGCACGCCAAGCACCGCCATGCCATCGCCACTCGATCGCTGTCCTTCGCTTGCCCTTTCGCACGCCGGAGACTCCGCGCCATCGACGCCTTCTCACAGCACCCGCCGGTCACCTCCCCATCTATAAATAGAGAGCCTCCCGCACCGCATCCTACACACCGTTCCTGCTCCACTCCTTCTCCTCGACCTCCTCCACCTCTTCTCCAAGCCGATTAAGCCACAGAGAGCCCTAATTTAGCCGACGGTCGCCGGAGTCCACCACCTTGCAATCCCTCGACTCCGTCCACCTCGGCTCCTCCCACGACTACTAGAAGAGTCCTCGTCCTCGACAACATCATCTAGCACCTGCGCCGCCCCTCGCCGGAGCTCCATCACGCCGCTGACCCCCTACCGCCGCCGCTGCAGCGAGGTCTTCTCCCCGACGGTGACGACGACTCCCAACCGCACGATCTACTTCTAATCCAACGGCGCACGTTGCCAGGTACCGATTCGGCTGAGTGGAGTCGATGACCAGTGGGACCTCTTGTCAGCTGGCCCGCATCGTTAGTTGGGCTGGTTTCTCTGTTTCAAATCATGCGTCCCACTAGTTTTCCCGCCTAAGCCCATTTAGCCTTTTTCAAATTAATTTGATTCAGCAAATTTTCAATACTGCTCTGTGCTATAAATTGAATAGTTTCAAACCTACAAACCCAAATTTAGTGATTCAAATTGTTCCAGAAAGCCTATGAATTTATCTAACTAATCCCACTGGATTCAACTCAATATCTGGTGTAGATGTGAATAGCAAAAATAACAAAACAGAGACTTTTCAGTATTACAATAAATCTTAAAAATCCACCACTTTGAATTTTGAAGTGAATCCAATTGCAATAATTCACATTTAACAAACTCTAATTTAATATGTAAAAATATAGTATAGGTTCTGTACATGATCAGGGGCTAGAAGCAAAATATTGGCTATGTAGTCAATACTAGTCCATTTAAACTATTTCAAATTTTAGGAATTTAAATCTATGAGGTGTAGCACCTCATTTAAATCATTTTCTCAAGTTATATGAAGAAATGTGATGACCCCTATTGCATAGGCTCATACTTGCTCACTTGTGGAATTTAAATCAATATAGTATTTAAATTACCATGGTTGTTTAAATCACATGAGATGATGAATCTCATTTAAATCATTTTTCTCAAATGATAAGTGTGAAGTGTTGACCTTGGTCAACATGTGATCATCCCTGGTTATTTGAGAAGATTAAATATTAAGAAGATTCAATGAGAGGAAATTAATTCTCCAAACCAAAGAGAAACCCTAATTCCAATTTTCAATAAGAGGAAATTATTTTTCCTAATATTAAATAAGGAAACCCTAGCATAATTTGTGAATAAATGTTAAATAGTGATGCTAGATCATTTGTGTGAGTCAATAAGGCTAATTAAGATTACTTAAGTGTTGTTTGGTGATTGTATCCTCGTATTCGTTTATAGACGCTAGTACTGAAGGCTATCAAGAGGATGAGTTCTTCTACCAAGAGGAAGAGCCAGAAAACTTTGATCACCTCACCAATCAAGGCAAGCTATTACCAATGCAAGCTAGACTAATGCAAGCTACTTTGTGCAAAGCTCTACAAGAGCAAGGCACCATTACATTTTACTTAATGGTCCTATCCCAAGTTTGTACTATACAAGCTTTATTAAATTCTATTTATCAAAGTTACTTTTTGATTTATGATTTCACGTGGTTGAGTTATAGAGTAGTACAAGAACATCACACTTAGCCTAGCAAGCTCCAAGATACTTAGCACCCCTCATAACTAGTTGCTAGTGCTAAAGAGTAAAAGTGACTATTCTAGTTGGGAACTTGTGAATTGAAATGACTTTGAAAACCTTGGAATGATGAGTCATTCTATTGAAAGATTTTGAAGGTGAATATGACTGGTGAATGACTCGATGAATTTTACCAAACTGATGGTTGGGTTCGGATGCGATACCATTCCAATTTTACAAGTACCCCCACAATACCTGATTATGGGTAGGGCTTAACTAGAAACTTGTGTATCTTAGTATGGGTTCCCTCTAAACAAGCATCATAGGGGTTACACCGAGGCTGCCTCCGTATATATGAAATGATGTGAATATGAGGTGAATGTACGACCCAAGCCCTGTGCAGTTCCCGGGTTGACAGTTGGTTTTCACCGGGAGGCCAAGCTCATGGGGAGAGGTGCCTATACTAATGTGTATAAGTGAAAGGTTAAGGTTGATGATCCGCGTACTGAGCTACGATGATTCAGGGTTATCCTCGACGGATGTAATCAAAAGTTGTGGCACAAGAGTACAACCTCTGCAGAGTTTAACCTATTCGAATAGCCGCGTCCGCGGTTATGGACAGTTGGAAAGGCCATACTGTTCCGTCATCAGAACTTTTCTAAAAATATGAATGGTGACTTGTGATTTGAATTGAAAGGTGACTTTGACTTTGAATCACAACTGAGTTGTGGGAATGACACTAATGTTCCCACTGGAGTTTAGCAAATGAAGAGGCTTTGATTATTAAAGTGTTTATGAAATAAAACTGGCTTTATGTAAATAAAACTAGAGCTTAGAACCCCCTTTCTATAGTGATAGTATTTAACCTTAGTATTAGTTTGCGAGTACTTTAAAGTACTCATGGCTGTGTCTCTGGCTATTCAAATGGCCAGACTATGAAGACGAGTACCAGAACCCGGAAGAAGGACAGCAGGACGTCTACGACAACTAGGATCACTCCTGACGTCAACAGTTGCCTGTGGAATAGATGGACTACTACTACGCTATTTCGCTTCCTCTATGTGTTATGTAATTGATCAATAGAACTTCTATTATTGTAATGAGACTGGATCATGTGATCCTTTATTTGTAAGACGATTATGTGTTGTAATAAATGATGTGTTGTGATATCAATCTATTATGTCTCGCAAAAACAATATTCCTGGGATCGCGAGGAATGGCATAATAGGCATCTGGATTTAAAAATCCGGGTGTTGACACACATCACCAAACCCTGCAAAAACAAGTTAGACGTCTCTAATTTGGTTTGCATATTTTACGTGGTTTAGGGTTTTTGAGTGAGATCTAATCTACCTACGAACATGAACCACGACGGTGATACTAGTGTTGTCAATAGAAGAGTAAATTGAATCTTCACTATAGTAGGAGAGACAGACACCCGCAAAGCCTCTTATGCAATACAAGTTGCATGTCGAACGAGGAGCAAGTCTCATGAACTCGGTCATGTAAAGTTAGCCCGAGCCGCTTCATCCCACTATGCCACAAAGATGCAAAGTACTCAAACTAAAGACAATATAAGCATCAACGCCCACAAAACCATTGTGTTCTACTCGTGCAACCATCTATGCATAGACACGGCTCTGATACCACTGTAGGTATTCGTTGCATAGAAAACAAAAAAATTCCTACCGCGAGAACGCAATCCAAGCCAAGATGCAATCTAGAAGATGGGAGCAACGAGGGGATGAATGAGACTCACCCTTGAAGATTACCAGAGCCAACAAGATGAGGCTATTGTTGCTGCGGTAGACGATCACTTGCCGCTTTCAAAAGCGCGTAGAAGATCTTGACGGTGCCACAATCGGGCAGCACCTCCGTACTCGGTCACACGTTCGGTGTTGATGAAGACGACGTCCTTCTCCCCGTTCCAGCGGGCAGCGGAAGTAGTAGCTCCTCCTTGAATCTGGCAGCACAACGGCGTGGTGGCGGTGGCGATGGAGATCTCCGGCGGAGCTTCGCTAAGCGTTGCGAGAGAGGGGAGGAGTGGGGCAGCTAGGGTTTGGGGAGAGGGGGTGGCCGGCCTCCTTGGGGTGCGGCCAAGGTGGTGGTGTTGTGGTGGCCGGCCCCCTACCCTTGGCCCCTCATTATATAGGTGGAACCCCCAAGTGTTGGACAACAAGTCTTCGAATAAGACCCCAACCCAAAACCTTCCATGTTGTAGGGAAACCTACCCAAGGTGGGACTCCCACCTCAAGTGGGATTCCCACCCTTCCATGAGGGGGGGTGGCCAGCCCCCTTGGTGGAGTCCACTTGGGACTCCACCCCTCTAGAGTTGGCCGGCCATGGGTGGTGGAGTCCCACCGGGACTCCGCCTTCCAAAGTGAATTCTTCCGGACTTTTCTAGAACCTTCTAGAACCTTCCATAAATTCACCGGATCATTTTCAAACTTATAAAATGACTTCCTATATATGAATCTTATTCTCCGGACCATTCCGGAACTCCTCGTGATGTCCGGGATCCCATCCAAGACTTCGAACAATACTTCGAACTCCATTCCATATTCAAGTTCTACTAATACGACATCAAACCTTAAGTGTGTCACCCTACGGTTCGCGAACTATGTGGACATGGTTGAGAACTCTCTCCGACCAATAACCAATAGCGGGATCTGGAGATCCATAATGGCTCCCACATATTCAACGATGACTTAGTGATCGAATGAACCATTCACATACGATACCAATTCCCTTTGTCACGCGATATTTTACTTGTCCGAGGTTTGATCATCGGTATCTCTCTATACCTTGTTCAACCTCGTCTCCTGACAAGTACTCTTTACTCGTACCATGGTATGTGGTCTCTTATGAACTATTCATATGCTTGCAAGCTATTTAGACAACATTCCACCGAGAAGGCCCAGAGTATATCTATCCGTCATCGGGATGGACAAATCCCACTGTTGATCCATATGCCTCAACTCATACTTTCCGGATACTTAATCCCACCCTTATAACCACCCATTTACGTAGTGGCGTTTGATGTAATCAAAGTACCTTTCCGGTATAAGTGATTTACATGATCTCATGGTCGAAAGGACTAGGTAACTATGTATCGAAAGCTTATAGCAAATAACTTAATGACGTGATCTTATGCTATGCTTAAATGGGTCTGTCCATTACATCATTCATATAATGATATAACCTTGTTATTAATAACATCCAATGTTCATGATTATGAAACTAATCATCTATTAATCAACAAGCTAGTTAAGGGATTCATTGTTGTTTACATAACACACATGTACCAATGTTTCGGTTAATACAATTATAGCATGGTATATAAACATTTATCATAAACATAAAGATATATAATAACCACTTTTATTATTGCCTCTTGGGCATATCTCCAACAAGTTCTTCATTAATAGGTGAAAAGTACATGATGCAAGAGCTTAAACATGATCTATTTGAGCACAACAATTGCCAAGTATCAAATTATTCAAGACAATATACCAATTACCACATGAAGGGATGAACCACGGGGGCATCCCCAAGCTTAGAGTTTTCACTCTCCTTGATCATATTGTACGTATCATCCTCCTCTCTTGATCCTTGAAAACTTCCTCCACACCAAACTCAAAACAAACTCACTAGAGGGTTAGTGCATAATCAAAAATTCACATATTCAGAGGTGACATAATCATTCTTAACACTTCTGGACATTGCACAAAGCTACTGAAAGTTAATGGAACAAAGAAATCCATCCAACATAGCAAAACAGGCAATGCGAAATAAAAGGCAGAATCTGTCAAAACAGAACAGTACGTAAAGACGAATTTTTTAGAGGCACCTAACTTGCTCAGATGAAAATGCTCAAATTGAATGAAAGTTCCATACATATCTGAGGAGCACGCACGTAAATTCGCAGGTTTTTCTGAGTTTCCTACAGAGGGGCTACTCAATTTCGTGACACCAAGAAATATGTTTCTGCGCAGTAATCCAAATCTAGTATCAACCTTACCATCAAAGACTTTACATGGCACAACAATGCAATAAAACAAAGATAAGGAGAGGTTGCTACAGTAGTAACAACTTCCAAGACTCAAATATAAAACAAAAGTGCAGAAGTAAAATAATGGGTTGTCTCCCATAAGCGCTTTTCTTTAACACCTTTCAGCTAGGCGCAGAAAGTGTGTATCAAGTATTATCAAGAGATGAACGATCGACATCATAATTTGTTCTAATAATAGAATCATAAGGTAACTTCATTCTCTTTCTAGGGAAGTGTTCCATACCTTTCTTGAGAGGAAATTGATACTTAATATTCCCTTCCTTCATATCAATAATAGCACCAACAGTTCGAAGAAAAGGTCTTCCCAAAATAATGGGACAAGATGCATTGCATTCAATATCCAAGACAACAAAATCAACGGGGACAAGGTTATTGTTAACCATAATGCGAACATTATTAATCCTCCCCAAAGGTTTCTTTATAGAATTATCAGCAAGATTAACATCCAAATAACAATTTTTCAATTGTGGCAAGTCAAGCATATTATAGATTTTCTTAGGCATAACAGAAATACTTGCACCAAGAACACGTAAAGCATTACAATCAAAATCATTGACCTTCATCTTAATGATGGGCTCCCAACCATCTTCCAACTTCCTAGGAATAGAAGTTTCAAGTTTTAATTTATCTTCTCTAGCTTTAATGAGAGCATTTGTAATATGTTTTGTAAAAGCAAAATTTGTAGCACTAGCATTAGGACTTCTAGCAAGTTTTTGTAAGAACTTATAACTTCAGAGATGTGACAATAATCAAAATCTAAACCATTATGATCTAAGGCAATGGGATCATTGTCCCCAATATTTTGAAAAATTTCAGCAGTTTTATCACAAACAGTTTCAGCAGTTTTAGTAGTTTCAGGCAGTTTTGCACGCTTTGCATTAGGAGTAGAAACATTGCTAACACCAATTATTTTACCATTGATAGTAGGAGGTTTAGCAATATGTGAAGCATCAACATTACTAGTGGTGGTAATAGTCCAAACTTTAGCTACATTATTCTCTTTAGCAAATTTTTCTTCTTTTTCCCACCTAGCATGCAATTCAGCCATCAATCTAATATTTTCATTAATTCAAACTTGGATAGCGTTTTCTGTAGCAAATGACTTAATATCTTTAGTTTCATTAGGCATAGCTTTCAATTTTAAAAGAACAACATCAGCAGCAAGACTATCAACCTTAGAAGCAAGAATATCAATTTTACCAAGCTTTTCTTCAACAGATTTGTTAAAAGCAGTTTGTGTACTAATAAATTCTTTAAGCATGGCTTCAAGACCAGAGGGTACATTCCTATTATTGTTGTAAGAATTCCCATAAGAATTACCATAACCGTTACTATTATTAGAAGGATATGGCATATAGTTGTTACCAGAATTATTCCTATAAGCATTGTTGTTGAAATTGTTATTTTTAATGAAGTTCACATCAACATGCTCTTCTTGAGCAACCAATGAAGCTAAAGGAACATTATTAGGATCAACATTAGATCTACCATTCACAAGCATAGACATAATAGCATCAATCTTATCACTCAAGGAGAAGGTTTCTTCAACAGAATTTACCTTCTTACCTTGTGGAGCCCTTTCAGTGTGCCATTCAGAGTAGTTGATCATCATATCATCAAGAAGCTTTGTTGCGGCGCCTAAAGTGATGGACATAAAAGTACCTCCCGCAGCTGAATCCAATAGGTTCCACGAAGAAAAATTCAATCCTGCATAAAAGGTTTGGATGATCATTGACTGTCTACAACTGGCGCGTGGTTGACGTGGGAGGAAATCTCTGTAGTGTAGCTTTTCGTTCCCTGGCAACGGCGCCAGAAAATAGCTTGATGTCTACTCACACTTCTTTTCATGTAGACAGTGTTGGGCCTCCAAGAGCAGAGGTTTGTAGAACAGCAGCAAGTTTTCCCTTAAGTGGATCACCCAAGGTTTATCGAACTCAGGGAGGAAGAGGTCAAAGATATCCCTCTCAAGAAACCCTGCGATCACAATGCAAGAAGTCTCTTGTGTCCCCAACACACCCAATACACTTGTCAGATGTATAGGTGCACTAGTTCGGCGAAGAGATAGTGAAATACAAGTGGTATGAATGAATATGAGCAGTAGTAACGGCGCCAGAAAATAGCTTGCTGGCGTGCGGTTGATGGTGGTAATATTGCAGGAAGTAAAGATGTAGTAGAACAGTAAATAACCGATGATTGCAGTATTTGGAAACAAGGCCTAGGGATCATACTTTTACTAGTGGACACTCTCAACATTGATCACATAATAAAACCACTTCACACTCTCTTGTTGGATGATGAACACCATTAATTGTGTAGGGCTACAAGAGCACCTCAATGCCGGAGTTAACAAGCTCCACAACATTCAATGTTCATATTTAATTGACCTTAGAGTGCATGATAGACCAACGCAATTATACCGAGTACTAACATAGCATGCACACTGTCACCTTCAAGCTATGAAAGGAGGAATAGATCACATCAATACCATCATAGTAATAGTTAACTTCATAATCTACAAGAGATCACAATCATAAACTACGCCAAGTACTACATGATGCACACACTGTCACCATTACATCATGGAGGAGGAATAGAGTACTTTAATAACATCACTACAGTAGCACATATATTAATAGTGATACAAAGCTCATATGAATCTCAATCATGTAAGGCAGCTCATGAGATCATTGTATTGAAGTACATAGGAGAGAGATTAACCACATAGCTACCGGTACAGCCCTTAGCCTCGATGGAGAACTACTCCCTCCTCATGGGAGACAGCAGCGGTGATGAAGATGGCGGTGATGTTGATGTAGATGCCTTCCGGGGGGCACTTCCCCGTCCTGGCGGCGTGCCGGAACAGAGACTTCTGTCCCCCAGATCTTGGCTTCGCGATGGTGGCGGCTCTGGAAGGTTTCTCGTACCGTGGCTTATTCGTATCGAAGATTTAGGTCAGGGGGATTCTTATAGGCGAAGAGTCGGAGTCGGAGGGCTGACGAGGCAGCCAGACAACAGGGGGCGCCCCCCTGGGACGCGCCGCCACCATGTGTGGTGGGCCTGTGGCTCTCCTCTGGCCCCTCTCCGGTGTTCTGGAAGCTTCGTGGAATTATAAGATACTGGGCGTTGATTTCGTCCAATTCCGAGAATATTTCCTTACTAGGATTTCTGAAACCAAAAACAGCAGAAAACAGGAACTGGCACTTCGGCATCTTGTCAATAGGTTAGTTCCGGAAAATGCATAATAATGACATAAAGTGTGTATAAAACATGTGTGTATCATCATAAAAGTAGCATGAAACATAAGAAATTATAGATACGTTTGAGACGTATCAATCATCCAAGTAGTCAGTCCATGGGTAGGGCAATTCTTGACCAAAGATTTCATTCTTTCCCATGCTTGGGCAACATGCTCATTATCCAATTGCTTAAAATTCATTATGCTACTTCTCAAAGATATAACTTTAGCGGGAGGATAATATCTACCAATGAAAGCATCCTTACATTTAGTCCATGAATCAATACTATTTTTAGGCAAAGATAGCAACCAATCTTTAGCTCTTCCTCTTAAGGAGAAAGGAAACAATTTCAATTTTATAATGTCACCATCTACATCCTTATACTTTTGCATTTCACAAAGTTCAACAAAATTATTAAGATGGGCAGCATCATCATCAGAACTAACACCAGAAAATTGCTCTCTCATAACAAGATTTAGTAAAGCAAGTTTAATTTCATAAAATTCTGCTGTAGCAGCAGGTGGAGCAATAGGTGTGCATAGGAAATCATTATTATTTGTGCTAGTGAAGTCACACAACTTAGTATTCTCATGTGTACCCATTTTAGCATTAGTAAATAAAGCAAACTAAATAAAATAAATGCAAGTAACTAATTTTTTTGTGTTTTTGATATGAAAAAAGCAAACAAGACAGTAAATAAAGTAAAGCAAGTAACTAATTTTTTTGTATTTTGATATAATAAAGCAAACAAAGCAGTAAATAAAATAAAGTAAAGCAAGACAAAAAAAAGTAAAGAGATTGGATGTGGGAGACTCCCCTTGCAACGTGTCTTGATCTCCCCGGCAACGGCGCCAGAAAACAGTCTTGATGACGCGTCAAGCACACGTCCGTTGGGAACCCCAAGAGGAAGGTGTGATGCGTACAGCAGTAAGTTTTCCCTCAGTAAGAAACCAAGCTTATCGAACCAGTAGGAGTCAAGGACCACGTGAAGGTTGTTGGTGGCGGAGTGTAGTGCGGCGCAACACCAGGGATTCCGGCGCCAACGTGGAACCTGCACAACACAATCAAAATACTTTGCCCCAACTTAACAGTGAGGTTGTCAATCTCACCGGCTTGCTGTAAACAAAGGATTAAATGTATGGTGTGGAAAATGATGTTTATTTGCAAAGAGCAGCAGAGAACAATGATTGTAGTAGATTGTATTTCAGATGTAAAAGAATGGACCGGGGTCCACAGTTCACTAGTGGTGTCTCTCCAATAAGAAATAGCATGTTGGGTGAACAAATTACAGTTGGGCAATTGACAAATAGAGAGGGCATAACAATGCACATACATATCATGATGAGTAATATGAGATTTAATTGGGCATTACGACAAAGTACATAGACCGCTATCCAGCATGCATCTATGCCTAAAAAGTCCACCTTCGGGTTAGCATCCGCACCCCTTCCAGTATTAAGTTGCAAACAACAGACAATTGCATTAAGTATGGTGCGTAATGTAATCAACACAAATATCCTTAGACAAAGCATTGATGTTTTATCCCTAGTGGCAACAGCACATCCACAACCTTAGAACTTTCTGTCACTGTCCCAAATTCAATGGAGGCATGAACCCACTATCGAGCATAAATACTCCTTCTTGGAGTCAAAAGTATCAACTTGGCCAGAGCCTCTACTAGCAATGGAGAGCATGCAAGATCATAAACAACACATATGATAGATTGATAATTAACTTGATATAGTATTCCATATTCATCGGATCCCAACAAACACAACATGTAGCATTACAAATAGATGATCTTGATCATGATAGGCAGCTCACAAGATCTAACATGATAGCACAATGAGGAGAAGACAATGATACGTCTCAAACGTATCTATAATTTCTTATGTTCCATGCTACTTTTATGATGATACTCACATGTTTTATACACAATTTATGTCAGTATTATGCATTTTCCGGCACTAACCTATTGACAAGATGCCGTAGAGCCAGTTGCTGTTTTCTGATGTTTTTGGTTTCAGAAATCCTACAAAGGAAATATTCTCGGAATTGGACGAAATCAACGCCCAGGGTCTTATTTTTTCACGAAGCTTCCAGAAGACCGAAGGGATTACGAAGTGGGGCGACGAGGCGCCGCCACCATAGGGCCACGCGGCCTGGGTGGGGCCCACGCCGCCCTATGGTGTGGGGCCCTCGCATCACCTCCAACCCTGCCCTTCTTCCTACTTAAAGCCTTCATCGCGAAAACCCCTGTACCGAGAGCCACGATACAGAAAATCTTCCAGAGACGCCGCCGCCGCCAATCCCATCTCGGGGGATTCAAGAGATCGCCTCCAGCACCCTGCCGGAGAGGGGAATCATCTCCCGGAGGACTCTACATCGCCATGATCACCTCCGGATTGATGTGTGAGTAGTTCACCCCTGGACTATGGGTCCATAGCAGTAGCTAGATGGTTGTCTTCTCCTCATGTGCTATCATTGTTCGATCTTGTGAGCTGCCTATCATGATCAAGATCATCTATTTGTAATGATACATGTTGTGTTTGTTGGGATCCGATGAATATGGAATACTATGTCATGTTGATTATCAATCTATCATATATGTGTTGTTTATGATCTTGCATGCTCTTTGTTGCTAGTAGAGGCTCTGGCCAAGTTGATACTTGTAACTCCAAGAGGGAGTATTTATGCTCGATAGTGGGTTCATGCTTCCATTAAATCTGGGACAGTGACAGAAAGTTCTAAGGTTGTGGATGTGTTGTTTCCACTAGGGATAAAACATCAATGCTTTGTCTAAGGATATTTGTGTTGATTGCATTACGCACCATACTTAATGCAATTGTCTGTTGTTTGCAACTTAATACTGGAAGGGGTGCGGATGCTAACCCGAAGGTGGACTTTTTAGGCATAGATGCATGCTAGATAGCGGTCTATGTACTTTGTCATAATGCCCAATTAAATCTCACTTTACTCGTCATGATATGTATGTGCATTGTTATGCCCTCTCTATTTGTCAATTGCCCAACTATAATTTGTTCACCCAACATGCTTTATCTTATTGGAGAGACACCACTAGTGAACTGTGGACCCCGGTCCATTCTTTACATCTGAATACAATCTACTGCAAACATTGTTCTTTACTGTTCTTCGCAAACAAACATCATTTTCCACACCATACGATTAATCCTTTGTTACAGCAAGCCGGTGAGATTGACAACCTCACTGTTTAGTTGGGGCAAAGTATTTGGATTGTATTGTGCAGGTTCCACGTTGGCGCCGGAATCCCTGGTGTTGCGCCGCACTACACTCCGCCACCAGCAACCTTCACGTGCTCCTTGACTCCTACTGGTTCGATAAACCTTGGTTTTCATCGAGGAAACTTGCTGCTGTACGCATCACACCTTCCACTTGGGGTTCCCAACGGGCGTGTGCTTTACGCGTCAACAAGCTAAATTTCTGGCACCGTTGCCAGGGAGATCAAGACACGCTGCAAGGGGAGTCTCTCACTTCCAATCTCTTTACTTTGTTTTTGTCTTGCTTTACTTTATTTTATTTACTGCTTTGTTTGCTTTATTATATCAAAATACAAAAAAAATTAGGTACTCGCTTTACTTTATTTACTATCTTGTTTGTGTTCTCCATGTTAAAAACACAAAAAAAATAGTTACTTGCATTTACTTTATTTACCTTTTGTTTATTTCATCATGTTTCCTCCTAAGTTCACTCTGAAAGATATACCGGTAGGACGTGGGTCTATCATTGGAAGAGATAATATAGAAGATTTTTTCACTCATGTTAGTACGGTTGAAGATTTTGAAGATAGACACTTGGTAGAACTTGCTCCTACTTATGAAATTGTTGTTGCGTCTTTAGTAAACATGTTAGAAGCTAGATTTGTTAATCTCAACCCCGTAATGCAACATATGTTTCTTACACTCTGTGATATGGAATAAGGAGAAAAGAAAGATTTTGTTTTAGAAACCCTTCTTAAAGAATTTGGTGATGTAGCTAGAGAAGCTAGAAAAGTCTTTATTAAACATAAGATGCTTGGCTTTTATACCAATTTTGCTAATACCCTTGAAAAGATGGAAAAAGATAGACTAAAGTACACTAATAAAGTTAATTGTGAGGGGGAGATTAAAACATCAATACCTTGCAAGCTCTTAGGAATGTGCGAGGCACTAGAAAATAATTTTGATTGGATTGTTCCTGAAAATTTGTTTGATGAGAATAGCAAGCCTGAGAGTAATGAAAAAGGAGCCTCTGAAACTTACATAGATAAGATACAATGCATAGTTGAGAAAACTCTGAACCCCTCTGTTGATGCTTCATCTCTTGATAATACTTGATACACACTTTCTGCGCCTAGCTGAAAGGCGTTAAAGAAAAGCGCTTATGGGAGACAACCCATTATTTTAATTCTGCACTTTTGTTTTATATTTGAGTCTTGGAAGTTGTTACTACTGTAGCAACCTCTCCTTCTCTTTATTTTATTGCATGGTTGTGCCAAGTAAAGTTTTTGATAGTAAAGATGATACTAGATTTGGATTACTGCGCAGAAACAGAATTCTTACTGTCACGAAATTGAGCCGCCCCATCTGTAGGTAACTCAGAAAAATCTTCCAATTTACGTGCGTGATCCTCAGATATGTACGCAACTGTCATTCAATATGAGAATTTTCATCTGAGCAAGTTTAGTGCCCCATAAAAATTCGTCTTTACAGACTGTTCTGTTTTGATAGATTCTGCCTTTTATTTCGCATTGTCTGTTTTGCTATGTTTGATGGATTTCTTTGTTCCATTAAATTACAGTAGCTTTGTGCAATGTCCAGAAGGTTAAGAATTACTATGTCACCTCTGAATATGTGAATTTTTTATTATGCACTAACCCTCTAATGAGCTTGTTTTGAGTTTGGTGTGGAGGAAGTTTTCAAGGATCAAAAGAGGAGGATGATACAATATGATCAAGAAGAGTGAAAACTCTAAGCTTGGGGATGCCCCCGTGGTTCATCCCTGCATATTTCAAGAAGACTCAAGCATCTAAGCTTGGGGATGCCCAAGGCATCCCCTTCTTCATCGACAACTTATCAGGTCCCCTCTAGTGAAACTATATTTTTATTCCGTCACATCTTATGTGCTTTACTTGGAGCGTCTGTATGTTTTTATTTTTGTTTTTGTTTGAATAAAATTGGATCCTAGCATTCATTGTGTGGGAGAGAGACACGCTCCGCTGTTGCATATGAACACATGTGTTCTTAGCTTTATTCTTAATGTTCATGGTGAAGGTTGAAACTGCTTCGTTCATTGTTATATGGTTGGAAACAGAAAATGCTACATGTGGTAAATTGGTATAATGTCTTGAATAATTTGATACTTGGCAATTGTTGTGCTCAAATAGATCATGTTTAAGCTCTTGCATCATGTACTTTGCACCTATTAATGAAGAAATACTGTAGAGCTTGTTGACATTTGGTTTGCATGATTGGTCTCTCTAAAGTCTAGATATTTTCTGGTGAGGGTTTGAACAACAAGGAAGAAAGTGTAGAGTCTTATAATGCTTGCAATATGTTCTTATGTAAGTTTTGATGTACCGGTTCATACTTGTGTTTGCTTCAAACAACCTTGCTAGCCTAAGCCTTGTATTGAGAGGGATTACTTCTCGTGCATCCAAAATCCTTGAGCCAAAAACTATGCCATTTGTGTCAAATATACCTACCTACTACATGGTATTTCTCTGCCATTCCGAAGTAAATTTCTTGAGTGCTACCTTTAAAATTCCATTCTTTGTCTTTGCAATATATAGCTCATGGGAAAAATAGCTTAAACACTATTGTGGTATTGAATATGTACTTATGTATCTTATTTCTTATAAGTTGCTTGTTGAGCGGTAACCATGTTCCTGGGGACGCCATCAACTATTTCACCTTTGTTGAATATCATGTGAGTTGATATGCATGTTCGTCTTGTCTGAAGTAAGGGAGATTTATCATGATCAAATGGTTTGAGTATGCATATTGTTAGAGAAGAACATTGGGCCGCTAACTAAAGCCATAATCCATGGTGGAAGTTTCAGTTTGGACAACAATCCTCAATCTCTTATGAGAATATTATTTGTTGTTGAATGCTTATGCATTAAACAGGAGTCCATTATCTGTTGTCTATGTTGTCCCGGTATGGATGTATAAGTTGAGAATAATCAAAAGCGAGAAATCCAATGCGAGCTTTCTCCTTAGACCTTTGTACATGCGGAATAGAGGTACCCCTTTGTGACACTTGGTTGAAACATATGCTATGCAATGATAATCCATGTAAGTCCAAGCTAATTAGGACAAGGTGCGGGCACTATTAGTATACTATGCATGAGGCTTGCAACTTATAAGATATCTTATACATAACACATATGAATTATTAATACCGTTGACAAAATTGTTTCTATGTTTTCAAAATAAAAGATCTAGCACAAATATAGCAATCCATGCTTCCCTCTGCGAAGGGCCTTTCTTTTACTTTTATGTTGAGTCAGTTTACCTACTTCTTTCTATCTTAGAAGCAAACACTTGTGTCAAATGTGTGCATTGATTCCTACATACTTGCTTATTTGCATTCATCATATTACTTTGTGTTGACAATTATCCATGAGATAAACATGTTGAAGTTGAAAGCAACTGCTGAAACTTATATCTTCCTTTGTGTTGCTTCAAAACTTTCTACTAAGAATTTATTGCTTTATGAGTTAACTCCTATGCAAGTCTTATTGATGCTTGTCTTGAAAGTACTATTCATGAAAAGCATTTGCTACATGATTCAGTTGTTTATTCATTGTCTTTACCATTGCTTCGAATCACTTCATTCATCACATATGCTTTACAATAGTATTGATCAAGATTATGATAGCATGTCACTTCAGAAATTATCCTTGTTATCGTTTACCTACTCGAGGGCGAGTAGGAACTAAGCTTGGGGATGCTTGATACGTCTCAAACGTATCTATAATTTCTTATGTTCCATGCTACTTTTATGATGATACTCACATGTTTTATACACACTTTATGTCATTATTATGCATTTTCCGGCACTAACCTATTGACAAGATGCCGAAGAGCCAGTTGTTGTTTTCTGATGTTTTTGGTTTCAGAAATCCTACAAAGGAAATATTCTCGAAATTGGACGAAATCAACGCCCAGGGTCTTATTTTTCCACGAAGCTTCCAGAAGACCGAAGGGATTACGAAGTGGGGCGACGAGGCGCCGCCACCATAGGGCCGCGCGGCCTGGGTGGGGCCCGCGCCGCCCTATGGTGTGGGGCCTCGCGCCGCCTCCAACCCTGCCCTTCCGCCTACTTAAAGCCTTCGTCGCGAAAACCCCTGTACCGAGGACCTTCCAGAGACGCCGCCGCCGCCAATCCCATCTCGGGGGATTCAGGAGATCGCCTCCGGCACCTTTCCGGAGAGGGGAATCATCTCCCGGCGGACTCTACATCGCCATGATCGCCTCCGGATTGATGTGTGAGTAGTTCACCCCTGGACTATGGGTCCATAGCAGTAGCTAGATGGTTGTCTTCTCCTCATGTGCTATCATTGTTCGATCTTGTGAGCTGCCTATCATGATCAAGATCATCTATTTGTAATGCTACATGTTGTGTTTGTTGGGATCCGATGAATATGGAATACTATGTCATGTTGATTATCAATCTATCATATATGTGTTGTTTATGATCTTGCATGCTCTTCGTTGCTAGTAGAGGCTCTGGCCAAGTTGATACTTGTAACTCCAAGAGGGAGTATTTATGCTCGATCATGGGTTCATGCCTCCATTAAATCTGGGACAGTGAAAGAAAGTTCTAAGGTTGTGGATGTGCTGTTGCCACTAGGGATAAAACATCAATGCTTTGTCTAAGGATATTTGTGTTGATTACATTACGCACCATACTTAATGCAATTGTCTGTTGTTTGCAACTTAATACTGGAAGGGGTGCGGATGCTAACCCGAAGGTGGACTTTTTAGGCATAGATTCATGCTGGATAGTGATACGTCTCCGACGTATCGATAATTTCTTATGTTCCATGCCACATTATTGATGATATCTACATGTTTTATGCACACTTTATGTCATATTCGTGCGTTTTCCGGAACTAACCTATTGACGAGATGCCGAAAGGCCAGTTGCTGTTTTCTGCTGTTTTTGGTTTCAGAAATCCTAGTAACGAAATATTCTCGGAATCGGACGAAATCAACGCCCAGCATCCTATTTTTCCACGAAGCTTCCAGAACACCCGGGAAGGACCAGAGGGGGGCCACAGGCCACCCAGACCATAGGCCGGCGCGGCCCAGGCCCTGGCCGCGCCACCCTATAGTGTCGGCGCCCCTTCGACCTCCTGACGCCGCCTCTTCGCCTATATAAAGCCCCTGGACCTAAAACCTCGAGACGGAAAAGCCACGGTACGAGAAACCATCCAGAGCCGCCGCCATCGCGAAGCCAAGATCTGGGGGACAGGAGTCTCTGTTCCGGCACGCCGCCGGGACGGGGAAGTGCCCCCAGAAGGCTCCTCCATCGACACCACCGCCATCTTCATCACCGCTGCTGTCTCCCATGAGGAGGGAGTAGTTCTCCATCGAGGCTCGGGGCTGTACCGGTAGCTATGTGGTTAATCTCTCTCCTATGTACTTCAATACAATAATCTCATGAGCTTCCTTACATGATTGAGATTCATATGATGATGCTTGTAATCTAGATGTCGTTTTGCTAGTCAAGTGAATTTTACTTATGTGATCTCCGGAGACTCCTTGTCCCACGTGTGTAAAGGTGACAGTGTGTGTACCGTGTGGGTCTCTTAGGCTATATTTCACAGAATACTTATTCACTGTTATGAATGGCATAGTGAAGTGCTTATTTAT
The DNA here is from genome assembly GCF_019359855.2 of Lolium perenne. Classification (NCBI taxonomy): domain Eukaryota; kingdom Viridiplantae; phylum Streptophyta; class Magnoliopsida; order Poales; family Poaceae; genus Lolium; species Lolium perenne. The sequence continues at coordinate 317,871,593 of NC_067247.2, forward strand.
ATCTCTTTATGATTGCAATGTGTTTTGTATCACAATTTATCTATGTGCTACTCTAGTGATGTTATTAAAGTAGTTTATTCCTCCTGCACGGTGTAATGGTGACAGTGTGTGCATCCCTGTTAGTACTTGGCGTAGGCTATGATTGTGATCTCTTGTAGATTATGAAGTTAACTATTGCTATGATGGTATTGATGTGATCTATGCCTCCTTTCGTAGCGTGAAGGTGACAGTGTGCATGCTACGTTAGTACTTGGTTTAGTTGTGTTGATCTGTCATGCACTCTAAGGTTATTTAAATATGAACATTGAATTGTGGAGCTTGTTAACTCCGGCATTGAGGGTTCGTATAATCCTACGCAATGGTGTTCATCATCCAACAAGAGAGTGTAGAGTATGCATTTATCTACTCTGTTATGTGATCAATGTTGAGAGTGTCCATTAGTGAAAGTATGATCCCTAGGCCTTGTTCCTAAATACTGCTATCGCTGCTTGTTTACTGTTTTACTGTGTTACTACTGCTGCGTTACTACTGCTTGTTTACTGTCCTGGGCAAAGCACTTTTCTGGTGCCGTTGCTACTGCTTATATATATTCATACCACCTGTATTTCACTATCTCTTCGCCGAACTAGTGCACCTATTAGGTGTGTTGGGGACACAAGAGACTTCTTGCTTTGTGGTTGCAGGGTTGCATGAGAGGGATATCTTTGACCTCTTCCTCCCTGAGTTTGATAAACCTTGGGTGATCCACTTAAGGGAAAACTTGCTGCTGTTCTACAAACCTCTGCTCTTGGAGGCCCAACACTGTCTACAGGAAAAGGAGGGGGCGTAGACATCAAGCTATTTTCTAGCGCCGTTGCCGGGGAGGAAAGGTAAAAGGTACTCACACTCCGGATCTCGGCTACTAAGCTATTTTCTGGCGCCGTTGTAAGTACTCGAAGGTATTTCCTTTAGATCCTGCAATTGCACCTTTTTGTTTCTTGTTTACACTAGTTAGGCATAATGGAAAACAACAAAAATATGAGAGATCTTTATGAACTTTATCTTGAATTAGGACATGATGTGTTTGAAGAGAGAATTAAAAAACCCATGGAACTTTATATGCATGCTAATGGGAATGTTATTAATATGAATGCTTTGAACACTATTGTTGCTAATGCTATGGAAAATTCTAAGCTTGGGGAAGCTGGTTTTGATGAGCATGATCTTTTTAGTCCCCCGGGCATGGAGGAGGAAATTTACTTTGATGATACTTTACCTCCTATTTATGATGATTATAATGATAGTAGCCTTTTGGTGCCACCTACTATGGAGGGTAAATTTGATTATGATTACAATATGCCTCCTATATATGATGATAGCTACTTTGTTGAAATTGCTCCCACTATTACTAATAAAATTGATTATGCTTATGTGGGTAGTAATAATTTTATGCATGAGACTCATGATAAGAATGCTTTATGTGATAGTTATATTGTTGAGTTTGCTCATGATGCTACTGAAAGTTATTATGAGAGAGGAAAATATGGTTGTAGAAATTATCATGTTACTAAAACACCTCTCTTTTTGCTGAAAATCTTGAAGCTGCACTTATTTTATCTTTCTATGCTTGTTGCATTATGCTTCTTGAACTTATTTATTTACAAGATTCCTTTTCATAGGAAGCATGTTAGACTTAAATTTGTTTTGAATTTGCCTCTTGATGCTCTCTTTTGCTTCAAATACTATTTCTTGCGAGTGCATCATTAAAACTGCTGAGCCCATCTTAATGGCTATAAAGAAAGAACTTCTTGGGAGATAACCCATGTGTTTATTTTACTACAGTACTTTGTTTTTATTTTGTGTCTTGGAAGTTGTTTACTATTGTAGCAACCTCTCCTTATCTTAGTTTTGTGCATTGTTGTGCCAAGTAAAGTTGTTGACAGTAAGGTTCATACTAGATTTGGATTACTGCGCAGAAACAGATTTCTTTGCTGTCACGAATCTGGGAAAAATTCTCTGTAGGTAACTCAGAAAATTATGCCAATTTACGTGAGTGATCCTCAGATATGTACGCAACTTTCATTCAATTTGAGAATTTTCATTTGAGCAAGTCTGGTGCCCCTTTAAAATTCGTCTTTACGAACTGTTCTGTTTTGACAGATTCTGCCTTTTATTTCGCATTGTTTCTTTTGCTATGTGGGATGGATTTCTTTGTTCCATTGACTTCCAGTAGCTTTGGGCAATGTCCAGAAGTGTTAAGAATGATTGTGTCACCTCTGAACATGTGAATTTTTGATTATGCACTAACTCTCTAATGAGTTTGTTTCGAGTTTGGTGTGAAGGAAGTTTTCAAGGGTCAAGAGAGGAGGATGATATACTATGATCAAGGAGAGTGAAAGCTCTAAGCTTGGGGATGCCCCGGTGGTTCACCCCTGCATATATCAAGAAGACTCAAGCGTCTAAGCTTGGGGATGCCCAAGGCATCCCCTTCTTCATCGACAAATTATCAGGTTCCTTCTCTTGAAACTATATTTTTATTCGGTCACATCTTATGTGCTTTACTTGGAGCGTCTGTTTGTTTCTATTTTGTTTTTGTTTGAATAAATGCTTGTGTGGGAGAGAGACACGCTCCGCTGGTTCATATGAACACATGTGTTCTTAGCTTTAAATGTTCATGGCGAAGGTTGAAACTGCTTCGTTAATTGTTGTATGGTTGGAAACGGAAAATGATACATGTAGTAATTGCTATAATGTCTTGGATAATGTGATACTTGGCAATTGTTGTGCTCATGTTTAAGCTCTTGCATCATATACTTTGCACCCATTAATGAAGAAATACATAGAGCTTGCTAAAATTTGGTTTGCATATTTGGTCTCTCTAAAGTCTAGATAATTTCTAGTATTGAGTTTGAACAACAAGGAAGACGGTGTAGAGTCTTATAATGTTTTCAATATGTCTTTTATGTGAGTTTTGCTGCACCGCTTCATCCTTGTGTTTGTTTCAAATAGCCTTGCTAGCCTAAACCTTGTATCGAGAGGGAATACTTCTCATGCATCCAAAATACTTGAGCCAACCACTATGCCATTTGTGTCCACCATACCTACCTACTACATGGTATTTCTCCGCCATTCCAAAGTAAATTGCTTGAGTGCTACCTTTAAATTTCTATCCTCTACCTTTACAATATATAGCTCATGGGACAAATAGCTTAAAACTATTGTGGTATTGAATATGTACTTATGCACTTTATCTCTTATTAAGTTGCTTGTTGTGCGATAACCATGTTCCTGGGGATGCCATCAACTACTCTTTGTTGAATATCATGTGAGTTGCTATGCATGTTCGTCTTGTCTGAAGTAAGGGCGATCTACCACCTTATGGTTGGAGCATGCATATTGTTAGAGAAGAACATTGGGCCGCTAACTAAAGCCATGATCCATGGTGGAAGTTTCAGTTTTGGACATATATCCTCAATCTCAAATGAGAAAATTAATTGTTGCTACATGCTTATGCATAAAAGAGGAGTCCATTATCTGTTGTCTATGTTGTCCCGGTATGGATGTCTAAGTTGAGAATAATCAATAGCGAGAAATCCGATGCGAGCTTTCTCCTTAGACCTTTGTACAGGCGGCATAGAGGTACCCCTTTGTGACACTTGGTTAAAACATGTGCATTGCGATGATCCGGTAGTCCAAGCTAATTAGGACAAGGTGCGGGCACTATTAGTATACTATGCATGAGGCTTGCAACTTGTAAGATATAATTTACATGACACATATGCTTTATTACTACCGTTGACAAAATTGTTTCTTGTTTTCAAAACCAAAGCTCTAGCACAAATATAGCAATCGATGCTTTCCTCTTTGAAGGACCATTCTTTTACTTTTATGTTGAGTCAGTTCACCTATTTCTCTCCACCTCAAGAAGCAAACACTTGTGTGAACTGTGCATTGATTCCTACATACTTGCATATTGCATTTGTTATATTACTCTATGTTGACAATATCCATGAGATATACATGTTATAAGTTGAAAGCAACCGCTGAAACTTAATCTTCCTATGTGTTGCTTCAATGCTTTTACTTTGAATTATTGCTTTATGAGTTAACTCTTATGCAAGACTCATTGATGCTTGTCTTGAAGTACTATTCATGAAAAGTCTTTGCTATATGATTCACTTGTTTACTCATGTCATTTACATTGTTTTGATCGCTGCATTCACTACATATGCTTTACAAATAGTATGATCAAGGTTATGATGGCATGTCACTCCAGAAATTATCTTTGTTTATCGTTTACCTGCTCGGGACGAGCAGAAACTAAGCTTGGGGATGCTGATACGTCTCCGACGTATCGATAATTTCTTATGTTCCATGCCACATTATTGATGATATCTACATGTTTTATGCACACTTTATGTCATATTCGTGCGTTTTCCGGAACTAACCTATTGACGAGATGCCGAAAGGCCAGTTGTTGTTTTCTGCTGTTTTTGGTTTCAGAAATCCTAGTAACGAAATATTCTCGGAATCGGACGAAATCAACGCCCAGCATCCTATTTTTCCATGAAGCTTCCAGAACACCCGGGAAGGACCAGAGGGGGGCCACAGGCCACCCAGACCATAGGCCGGTGCGGCCCAGGCCCTGGCCACGCCGCCCTATAGTGTCGGCGCCCCTTCGACCTCCTGATGCCGCCTCTTCGCCTATATAAAGCCCCTGGACCTAAAACCTCGAGACGGAAAAGCCACGGTACGAGAAACCATCCAGAGCCGCTGCCATCGCGAAGCCAAGATCTGGGGGACAGGAGTCTCTATTCCGGCACGCCGCCGGGACGGGGAAGTGCCCCCGGAAGGCTCCTCCATCGACACCACCACCATCTTCATCACCGCTGCTGTCTCCCATGAGGAGGGAGTAGTTCTCCATCGAGGCTCGGGGCTGTACCGGTAGCTATGTGGTTAATCTCTCTCCTATGTACTTCAATACAATAATCTCATGAGCTGCCTTACATGATTGAGATTCATATGATGATGCTTGTAATCTAGATGTCGTTATGCTAGTCAAGTGAATTTTACTTATGTGATCTCCGGAGACTCCTTGTCCCACGTGTGTAAAGGTGACAGTGTGTGCACCGTGTGGGTCTCTTAGGCTATATTTCACAGAATACTTATTCACTGTTATGAATGGCATAGTGAAGTGCTTATTTATATCTCTTTATGATTGCAATGTGTTTTGTATCACAATTTATCTATGTGCTACTCTAGTGATGTTATTAAAGTAGTTTATTCCTCCTGCACGGTGTGATGGTGACAGTGTGTGCATCCGTGTTAGTACTTGGCGTAGGCTATGATTGTGATCTCTTGTAGATTATGAAGTTAACTATTGCTATGATGGTATTGATGTGATCTATGCCTCCTTTCGTAGCGTGAAGGTGACAGTGTGCATGCTATGTTAGTACTTGGTTTAGTTGTGTTGATCTGTCATGCACTCTAAGGTTATTTAAATATGAACATTGAATTGTGGAGCTTGTTAACTCCGGCATTGAGGGTTCGTATAATCCTACGCAATGGTGTTCATCATCCAACAAGAGAGTGTAGAGTATGCATTTATCTACTCTGTTATGTGATCAATGTTGAGAGTGTCCACTAGTGAAAGTATGATCCCTAGGCCTTGTTCCTAAATACTGCTATCGCTGCTTGTTTACTGTTTTACTGCGTTACTACTGCTGCGTTACTACTGCTTGTTTACTGTCCTGGGCAAAGCACTTTTCTGGTGCCGTTACTGCTTATATATATTCATACCACCTGTATTTCACTATCTCTTCGCCGAACTAGTGCACCTATTAGGTGTGTTGGGGACACAAGAGACTTCTTGCTTTGTGGTTGCAGGGTTGCATGAGAGGGATATCTTTGACCTCTTCCTCCCTGAGTTCGATAAACCTTGGGTGATCCACTTAAGGGAAAACTTGCTGCTGTTCTACAAACCTCTGCTCTTGGAGGCCCAACACTGTCTACAGGAAAAGGAGGGGGCGTAGACATCAGATAGCAGTCTATGTACTTTGTCGTAATGCCCGATTAAATCTCACTTTACTCATCATGATATGTATGTGCATTGTTATGCCCTCTCTATTTGTCAATTGCCGAACTGTAATTTGTTCACCCAACATGCTTTATCTTATTGGAGAGACACCACTAGTGAACTGTGGACCCCGGTCCATTCTTTACATCTGAATACAATCTACTGCAAACATTGTTCTTTACTGTTCTTCGCAAACAAACATCATTTTCCACACCATACGATTAATCCTTTGGTATAGCAAGCCGGTGAGATTGACAACCTCACTGTTTAGTTGGGGCAAAGTATTTGGATTGTGTTGTGCAGGTTCCACGTTGGCGCCGGAATCCCTGGTGTTGCGCCGCACTACACTCCGCCACCAGCAACCTTCACGTGCTCCTTGACTCCTACTGGTTCGATAAACCTTGGTTTCTTATTGAGGTAAACCTGCTGCTGTACGCATCACACCTTCCACTTGGGGTTCCCAACGGGCGTGTGCTTTACGCATCAACAGACAACCATCTAGCTACTGCTATGGACCCATAGTCCAAGGGTGAACTACTCACACATCAGTCTGGAGGCAATCATGGTGATGTAGAGTCCTCCGGGAGATGATTCCCCTCTCCGGCAGGGTGCCGGAGGCGATCTCCTGAATCCCCCGAGATGGGATTGGCGGTGGTGTCTCTGGAAGGTTTTCCGTATTGTGGCTCTCGGTAATAGGGTTTTCGCGGCGGAGAGTATAAGTAGGCGGAAGGGCAGAGTCGGAAGAGGCACGAGGGGCCCACACCATAGGCCGGCGCGGGCCCGTCCCTGGCCGCGCCGCCCTATGGTTTGGCCACTTCGTGGCCCCACTTCGTATGCTCTTCGGTCTTCTGGAAGCTCCATGGAAAAATAAGACCCTGGGCGTTGATTTCGTCCAATTCCGAGAATATTTCCATTGTAGGATTTCTGAAACCAAAAACAGCAGAAAACAGCAACTGGCTCTTCGGCATCTCGTTAATAGGTTAGTGCCGGAAAATGCGTATAAATGATGTAAAGTATGTATAAAACATTATAGATACATTTGAGACGTATCAGCCACACCTAGAGGGACAGGAGGGACCGGTACGCCTCCGACGCTCAGCAACCAGCCGGTCGGGACGCGGTAGCCCGGCGAGCAGGGGTAGTTCAAGGTGCAAAGCGCCTCCGCCTCCCGGGGGGTTAGAGATACGATGGAAGCCATGGGAGAGAATGATGAGGTTTGCAGATATGAGTCTAGATGTGATATGTAAATGGAGGCCAAGCCTACATATATATAGGCGGGATGACGGAGGCAGGAAGACAGAGGCGGGAACCGGTGGAAAGCGCGGGAAGAAAATAGGCGGGAATGCAATGGCACGGCAAACCTTTAGTACCGGCGTGTGGGTGCAACCGGTACTAAAGGTGGTTTTTCTGTCATGTAACAAAACTGTCGGTGGGATAAGGACGCGTGGGTAACCTTTAGTACCGGCTGGTGGGTGCAACCGGTACTAAAGGTGGTTTTTCTATCATGTAACAAAAGTGTCGGTGGGATAAGGACACGTGGGTAACCTTTAGTACCGGCTGGTGGGTGCAACCGGTACTAAAGCTGTCGGCAGGATAAGGACGCCCTGCTCGATGAGATAAAGCATGTAGCACACGACGCCCTGTCGGAGGAAGAAGACAATGTAGAAGTGGCGCCGTGCCTATAAAAGGAGCATCGATACTCCATGGCAAGCAGCTCAACAAGCCAACATGGATGGAGAGTTTCATCACCATGGATGGAGGAAAGGGTTGGGAAATCTCCCGTGGCGGAACTTGTCGAAGATGACCTTGGTGCACACGCCCTATGGCATCTTCGGAAGTTCCGCCTCGGAAAAATTTCCCTGCAAGCCCGTGAAAGACTCCATCTCCTCTAACAATGTTGGGGAAAGGGTTGGGAAATCTCCCGTGGCGGAACTTCTCGAATATGCCCTTGGTGCACATGCCCTATATATGGCATATTTGGAAGTTCCGCCTCGGAAAAATTTCCCTGCAAGCCCGTGAAAGCTACTTAACTAGTAAAACAAGCCAACCATCTCCATTGTTAATATCTTACATACAGTAACATCATTACACAAAAGTGATTTCCATATTGAGATACATAAGTTATGATCCCTATCTAGCTAGTCTTCTGAGTTTTCTTCGTCTGTTTCCCTTTCTTCTGACTGCGACGCAACCATGGACAATCTTCATTGTTTAAGATGATGCTTGGGTCAATTTTTACCTTGAAGGGTGGAATATCATCAAACTTATTATAATCTTCTAACATGTCTGTCTTGTCCTCTACTCCCACGATGTTTCTTTTTCCTGAAAGAACTATGTGCCGGTTTGGCTCATTGTATGATGTGTCCTCTTGCCTTTCTTTTCTTTTTTTCGGTTTGCTAGACATGTCCTTCACATAAAAAACCTGAGCCACTTCACTGGCTAGGACGAATGGTTCGGTGTCGTACCCTAGATTCTTGAAATCCACTGTAGTCATTCCGTACTGTGGGTCTACCTATACCCCGTCTTTCAGGTTGAACCATTTGCACCGGAACAAAGGGACCTTGAAATTAGGTCCATAGTCAAGTTCCCATATCTCCTCTATGTACCCATAATATGTGACCTTGTTCCCATTGCCATCTTCTGCATCAAAGCGGACACCACTGTTTTGGTTGGTGCTCTTTTTGTCTTGGGCGAAAGTGTAAAATGTGTTCCCATTAATCTCGTACCCTTGAAAAGTTGATATAGTAGAAGATGGTTGCTTGGCCAACAAGTACAGCTGCTCGTCATCGGTGACATTCATGAGACATGTTTGCAACCAACCGCCGAAAGTCTTCATGTGTTCTCCATCAATCCAATCTTCACGTTGCTCCGGGTATTTAGAGCGTAAGATATCCTTGTGTTCCTCTTTGTACGGAGCCACCAAGATGGAATTATGTAGAACTGTGTAGTGTGCTTGAGTAAAAGAATGTCCGTCCATACACGTTGTTGATTTCTTTCCTAGCGTGCCTTTTCCACGCAGTCTCCCCTCATAGCGCGATTCAGGAACACCGATCGGCTTAAGGTCAGGAATAAAGTCAACACAAAACTCAATGACCTCCTCTGTTCCATAGCCCTTGGAGATGCTTCCTTCTGGCCTAGCACGGTTATGAACATACTTCTTTAAGACTCCCATGAATCTCTCAAAGGGGAACATGTTGTGTAGAAATACAGGACCGAGAACGCCAATCTCTTCGACCAGGTGAACTAGGAGATGTGTCATAATATTGAAGAAGGATGGTGGGAACACCAACTCGAAGCTGACTAGACATTGGACCACATCCTTCTGTACATTTTGTAGAGTAAGTGGATCGATCACCTTCTGAGAAATTGCATTGAGGAACGCACATAGCTTCACAATGGGTACTCGAACATTTTCCGGCAGAAGCCCCCTCAATGCAACTGGAAGTAATTGTGTCACAATCACGTGGCAGTCATGAGACTTTAGGTTTTGAAACTTTTTCTCTAACATGTTTATTATTCCCTTTATATTCGATGAGAAGCCAGACGGGACCTTGATGCTACTCAGGACTTCAAAAAGATCTTCTCCTCCTCTTTGGTAAGAGCGTAGCTGGCAAGACCTTGATACTTCTCTGGATTCAGGTTGTTTCCTTCGTGGATACTGATGCGTGTAGTTGACACGTCCGTTGGGAACCCCAAGAGGAAGGTGTGATGCGCACAGCGGCAAGTTTCCCTCAGTAAGAAACCAAGGTTTAATCGAACCAGTAGGAGTCAAGAAGCACGTTGAAGGTTGATGGCGGCGGGATGTAGTGCGGCGCAACACCAGAGATTCCGGCGCCAACGTGAAACCTGCACAACACAACCAAAGTACTTTGCCCCAACGAAACAGTGAGGTTGTCAATCTCACCGGCTTGCTGTAACAAAGGATTAGATTTATAGTGTGGATGATGATTGTTTGCAGAAAACAGTAGAACAGTATTGCAGTAGATTGTATTTCAGTATAGAGAATTGGACCGGGGTCCACAGTTCACTAGAGGTGTCTCTCCCATAAGATAAAAGCATGTTGGGTGAACAAATTACAGTTGGGCAATTGACAAATAGAGAGGGCATAACAATGCACATACATATTATGATGAGTATAGTGAGATTTAATTGAGCATTACGACAAAGTACATAGACCGCTATCCAGCATGCATCTATGCCTAAAAAGTCCACCTTCAGGTTATCATCCGAACCCCCTCCAGTATTAAGTTGCTAACAACAGACAATTGCATTAAGTATTGCGCGTAATGTAATCAGTAACTACATCCTCGAACATAGCACCAATGTTTTATCCCTAGTGGCAACAGCACATCCATAATCTTAGAGGTTTCTGTCACTCCCCCAGATTCACGGAGACATGAACCCACTATCGAGCATAAATACTCCCTCTTGGAGTTACAAGCATCTACTTGGCCAGAGCATCTACTAGTAACGGAGAGCATGCAAGATCATAAACAACACATAGACATGAATTGATAATCAACATAACATAGTATTCTCTATTCATCGGATCCCAACAAACGCAACATATAGAATTACAGATAGATGATCTTGATCATGTTCGGCAGCTCACAAGACCCGACAATTAAGCACAATGGGGAGACGACAACCATCTAGCTACTGCTATGGACCCATAGTCCAGGGGTGAACTACTCACTCATCACTCCGGAGGCGACCATGGCGGCGTAGAGTCCTCCGGGAGATGATTCCCCTCTCCGGCAGGGTGCCGGAGGCGATCTCCTGAATCCCCCGAGATGGGATTGGCGGCGGTGGCGTCTGATACGTCTCCGACGTATCGATAATTTCTTATGTTCCATGCCATATTATTGATGTTATCTACATGTTTTATGCACACTTTATGTCATATTCGTGCATTTTCTGGAACTAACCTATTAACAAGATGCCGAAGTGCCAGTTGCTGTTTTCTGCTGTTTTTGGTTTCAGAAATCCTAGTAAGGAAATATTCTCGGAATTGGACGAAATCAAAGCCCAGGGGCCTATTTTTCCACGAAGCTTCCAGAAGTCCGAAGATGAGACGAAGAGGGGCCACGGGGTGGCTGATGTCTACTTCCCCCTCCTTTTCCTGTAGACAGTGTTGGGCCTCCAAGAGCAGAGGTTTGTAGAACAGCAGCAAGTTTTCCCTTAAGTGGATCACCCAAGGTTTATCGAACTCAGGGAGGAAGAGGTCAAAGATATCCCTCTCATGCAACCCTGCAACCACAAAGCAAGAAGTCTCTTGTGTCCCCAACACACCTAATAGGTGCACTAGTTCGGCGAAGAGATAGTGAAATACAGGTGGTATGAATATATAGGAGCAGTAGCAACGGTGCCAGAAAATAGCTTGCTGGCGTGTAGTTGATGGTGGTAGTATTGCAGCAGTAGTAACGCAGTAAAACAGTAAACAAGCAGCGATAGCAGTATTTAGGAACAAGGCCTAGGGATTACACTTTCACTAGTGGACACTCTCAACATTGATCACATAACAGAATAGATAAATGCATACTCTACACTCTTGTTGGATGATGAACACATTGCGTAGGATTACACGAACCCTCAATGCCGGAGTTAACAAGCTCCACAATTCAATGTTCATATTTAAATAACCTTAGAGTGCATGAAAGATCAAAAGACTAAACCAAGTACTAACATAGCATGCACAATGTCACCTTCATGCTTATGTAGGAGGAATAGATCACATCAATACTATCATAGCAATAGTTAACTTCGCAATCTACAAGAGATCATGATCATAGCATAAACCAAGTACTAACACGGATGCACACACTGTCACCATTACATCGTGCAGGAGGAATAAAACTACTTTAATAACATTGCTAGAGTAGCATATGGATAGTAGTGATACAAAACTCATATGAATCTCAATCATGTAAACCAGCTCATGAGATTATTGTATTGAGGTACATGGGAGAGAGATGAACCACATAGCTACAGCGGAGCCCTCAGCCTCGGGGGTGGATTACTCCCTCCTCATCATGGAGGCAGCGATGGCGGTGAAGATGGCGGTGAATACGGCGGTGGAGATGGCTCCGGGGGCAATTCCCCGTCCCGGCAGGGTGCCGAAACAGAGTTCTGTCCCCCGAATTGGAGTTTCGCGATGGCGGCGGCGCCCCTGGAGTCTTTCTGGAGTTTCGTCAATTGGTACTGCGTTTTTAGGTCGAAAGGGCTTTTATAGGCGAAGAGGCGGCGCAGGGGGGCACCTGGGGGCGCCACACCCTAGGCCGGCGCGGCCTAGGCCTGGCCCGCGCCGCCATGTGGTGTGGTGGCCCCCTGGCCCCTCTCCGACTCTTCTTCGGTGTTCTGGACGCTTCCGGGAAAAATAGGAGGTTTGGCGTTGATTTCGTCCAATTCCGAGAATATTGCCCGAACAGCCTTTCTGGAACCAAAAACAGCAGAAAACAGGAACTGGCACTGTGGCATCTTGTTAATAGGTTAGTTCCGGAAAATGCATGAAAATGATATAAAGTGTGAACAAAACATGTTGGTATTGTCATAAAACAAGCATGGAACATCGGAAATTATAGATACGTTGGAGACGTATCAGCATCCCCAAGCTTAGTTCCTACTCGTCCTCGAGTAGGTAAACGATAAAAGATAATTTCTGAGGTGACATGCTACCAACATAATCTTAATCATACCATTGTAAAGCATATGAGATGAATGCAGCGATTCGAAACAATGTAAATGCAATGAGTAAACAAGTGAATCATATAGCAAAGACTTTTCATGAATAGTACTTTCGAGACAAGCATCAATAAGTCTTGCATAAGAGTTACTCATAAAGCAATAAATTCATAGTAGAGACATTGAAGCAACACAATGGAAGATTAAGTTTCAGCGGTTGCTTTCAACTTGTAACATGTATATCTCATGGATAGTTATCAATGCAAAGCAATATAACAAATGCAATAAGCAAGTATATAAGAATCAATGCACAGTTCACACAAATGTTTGCTTCTTGAGGTGGAGAAAGATAGGTGAACTGACTCAACAATAAAAGTAAAAGAATGGTCCTTCAAAGAGGAAAGCATCGATTGCTATATTTGTGCTAGAGCTTTTATTTTGAAAACATGAAACAATTTTGTCAACGGTAGTAATAAAGCTATGTATCATGTAAATTATATCTTACAAGTTGCAAGCCTCATGCATAGTATACTAATAGTGCCCGCACCTTGTCCTAATTAGCTTGGACTACCGGATCATCACAATGCACATGTTTTAACCAAGTGTCACAAAGGGGTACCTCTATGCCGCCTGTACAAAGGTCTAAGGAGAAAGCTCGCATTGGATTTCTCACTATTGATTATTCTCAACTTAGACATCCATACCGGGACAACATAGACAACAGATAATGGACTCCTCTTTTATGCATAAGCATGTAACAACAATTAATAATTTTCTCATATGAGATTGAGGATATATGTCCAAAACTGAAACTTCCACCATGGATCATGGCTTTAGTTAGCGGCCCAATGTTCTTCTCTAACAATATGCATGCTTAACCATAGGGTGGTAGATCTCTCTTACTTCAGACAAGACGGACATGTATAGCAACTCACATGAAATTCAACAATGAATAGTTGATGGCGTCCCCAGTAAACATGGTTATCGCACAACAAGCAACTTAATAAGAGATAAAGTGCATAATTACATATTCAATACCACAATAGTTTTTAAGCTATTTGTCCCATGAGCTATATATTGCAAAGGTGAATGATGGAATTTTAAAGGTAGCACTCAAGCAATTTACTTTGGAATGGCGGAAAATACCATGTAGTAGGTAGGTATGGTGGACACAAATGGCATAGTGTTGTTTGGCTCAAGGATTTGGATGCATGAGAAGTATTCCCTCTCGATACAAGGTTTAGGCTAGCAAGGTTGTTTGAAGCAAACACAAGCATGAACTAGTACAGCAAAACTCACATAGAAGACATATTACAAGCATTATAAAACTATACATCGTCTTCCTTGTTGTTCAAACATCTTACTAGAAAATATCTAGACTCTAGAGAAACCACTCATGCAAACCCAAATTTTAACAAGCTCTATGTATTTCCTCACTAATGGGTGCAAGGTATATGATGCAAGAGCTTAAACAAGAGCACAACAATTGCCAAGTATCACATTACCCAAGACATTATAGCAATTACTACATGTAGCATTTTCCAATTCCAACCATATAACAATTTAACGAAGAAGAAACTTCGCCATGAAAATTAAAAGCTAAGAACACATGTGTTCATACGAACCAGCGGAGCGTGTCTCTCTCCCACACAAGCATGATGTAATCCAATTTATTCAAACACAAACAAAAAAAAACATACAGACGCTCCAAGAAAAGCACATAAGATGTGATGGAATAAAAATATAGTTTCAGGGGAGGAACCTGATAATGTTGTCGATGAAGAAGGGGATGCCTTGGGCATCCCCAAGCTTAGACGCTTGAGTCTTCTTGATATATGCAGGGATGAACCACCGGGGCATCCCCAAGCTTAGAGCTTTCACTCTCCTTGATCATAGTATATCATCCTCCTCTCTTGATCCTTGAAAACTTCCTCCACACCAAACTCGAAACAACTCATTAGAGGGTTAGTGCATAATCAAAAACTCACATGTTCAGAGGTGACACAATCATTCTTAACACTTCTGGACATTGCATAATGCTACTGGACATTAGTGGATCAAAGAAATTCATCCAACATAGCAAAAGAGGCAATGCGAAATAAAAGGCAGAATCTGTCAAAACAGAACAGTTCGTATTGACGAATTTTAAAATGGCACCAGACTTGCTCAAATGAAAATGCTCAAATTGAATGAAAGTTGCGTACATATCTGAGGATCATGCACGTAAATAGGCTTAGTTTTCTGAGCTACCTACAGGGAGGTGGACCCAGATTCGTGACAGCAAAGAAATCTGGAACTGCGCAGTAATCCAAATCTAGTACTTACTTTTCTATCAACGGCTTTACTTGGCACAACAAAACACAAAACTAAGATAAGGAGAGGTTGCTACAGTAGTGAACAACTTCCAAGACACAAATATAAAACAAAGTACTGTAGCAAAATAACACATGGGTTATCTCCCAAGAAGTTCTTTTCTTTATAGCCATTAAGATGGGCTCAGCAGTTTTAATGATGCACTCGTAAGAAATAGTAATTGAAGCGAAAGAGAGCATCATGAGGCAAATTCAAAACACATTTAAGTCTAACATGCTTCCTATGCATAGGAATCTTGTAAATAAACAAGTTCATGAAGAGCAAAGTAACAAGCATAGGAAGATAAAACAAGTGTAGCTTAAAAAATTTCAGCACATAGAGAGGTGTTTTAGTAACATGAAAATTTCCACAACCATATTTTCCTCTCTCATAATAACTTTCAGTAGTGACATGAGCAAACTCAACAATATAACTATCACATAAAGCATTCTTATCATGAGTCTCATGCATAAAATTATTACTACTCCCAACATAAGCATAGTCAATTTTATTAGTTGTAGTGGGAGCAAATTCAACAAAGTAGCTATCATTATTATTCTCATCAAGTGTAGGAAGCATAGTATAATCACAACAAAATTTACTCTCCATAGTAGGTGGCACCAAAAGACCACTATCATTATAATCATCATATATGGGAGGCAAAGTATCATCAAAGAAAATTTTCTCCTCAATGCTTGGGGGACTAAAAAGATCATGCTCATCAAAACCAGCTTCCCCAAGCTTAGAATTTTCCATATCATTAGCAACAATGGTATTCAAAGTATTCATGCTAATATGTTTCATGGGTTTTTTAATTTTTGCATTAAACCATTCATGTCTTGACTCAGGAAATAGTACAAAGAGCTCACAGATGTTTTCCATTATGCCTTACTAGTGTAAAACAAGAAACAAAAAGATGCAATTGCAGGATCTAAAGGAAATAGCTTCGAGCACAAACACAATGGCGCCAGAAAAGTACTTTACCTGGAACCGAAGTATGAGTGCCTTTTTACCTTTCCTCCCCGGCAACGGCGCCAGAAAATAGCTTGATGTCTACTTCCCCCTCCTTTTCCTGTAGACAGTGTTGGGCCTCCAAGAGCAGAGGTTTGTAGAACAGCAGCAAGTTTTCCCTTAAGTGGATCACCCAAGGTTTATCGAACTCAGGGAGGAAGAGGTCAAAGATATCCCTCTCATGCAACCCTGCAACCACAAAGCAAGAAGTCTCTTGTGTCCCCAACACACCTAATAGGTGCACTAGTTCGGCGAAGAGATAGTGAAATACAGGTGGTATGAATATATAGGAGCAGTAGCAACGGTGCCAGAAAATAGCTATTGGCGTGTAGTTGATGGTGGTAGTATTGCAGCAGTAGTAACGCAGTAAAACAGTAAACAAGCAGCGATAGCAGTATTTAGGAACAAGGCCTAGGGATTACACTTTCACTAGTGGACACTCTCAACATTGATCACATAACAGAATAGATAAATGCATACTCTACACTCTTGTTGGATGATGAACACATTGCGTAGGATTACACGAACCCTCAATGCCGGAGTTAACAAGCTCCACAATTCAATGTTCATATTTAAATAACCTTAGAGTGCATGAAAGATCAAAAGACTAAACCAAGTACTAACATAGCATGCACACTGTCACCTTCATGCTTATGTAGGAGGAATAGATCACATCAATACTATCATAGCAATAGTTAACTTCGCAATCTACAAGAGATCATGATCATAGCATAAACCAAGTACTAACACGGATGCACACACTGTCACCATTACATCGTGCAGGAGGAATAAAACTACTTTAATAACATTGCTAGAGTAGCACATGGATAGTAGTGATACAAAACTCATATGAATCTCAATCATGTAAACCAGCTCATGAGATTATTGTATTGAGGTACATGGGAGAGAGATGAACCACATAGCTACAGCGGAGCCCTCAGCCTCGGGGGTGGATTACTCCCTCCTCATCATGGAGGCAGCGATGGCGGTGAAGATGGCGGTGAAGACGGCGGTGGAGATGGCTCCGGGGGCAATTCCCCGTCCCGGCAGGGTGCCGAAACAGAGTTCTGTCCCCCGAATTGGAGTTTCGCGATGGCGGCGGCGCCCCTGGAGTCTTTCTGGAGTTTCGTCAATTGGTACTGCGTTTTTAGGTCGAAAGGGCTTTTATAGGCGAAGAGGCGGCGCAGGGGGGCACCTGGGGGCGCCACACCCTAGGCCGGCGCGGCCTAGGCCTGGCCCGCGCCGCCATGTGGTGTGGTGGCCCCCTGGCCCCTCTCCGACTCTTCTTCGGTGTTCTGGACGCTTCCGGGAAAAATAGGAGGTTTGGCGTTGATTTCGTCCAATTCCGAGAATATTGCCCGAACAGCCTTTCTGGAACCAAAAACAGCAGAAAACAGGAACTGGCACTGTGGCATCTTGTTAATAGGTTAGTTCCGGAAAATGCATGAAAATGATATAAAGTGTGAACAAAACATGTTGGTATTGTCATAAAACAAGCATGGAACATCGGAAATTATAGATACGTTGGAGACGTATCAGTGGCCAAACCCTAGGGCGGCGCGGCCCCACCCCTGGCCGAGCCGGCCTATGGTGTGGGCCCCCCGTGCCGCCTCTTGACTTGCCCTTCCGCCTACTTAAAGCCTCCGTGACGAAACCCCCAGTACCGAGAGCCACGATACGGAAAACCTTCCAGAGACGCCGCCAACGCCGATCCCATCTCGGGGGATCCAGGAGATCGCCTCCGGCACCCTGCCGGAGAGGGGAATCATCTCCCGGAGGACTCTACGCCGCCATGGTCGCCTCCGGTGTGATGTGTGAGTAGTCTACCCCTGGACTATGGGTCCATAGCAGTAGCTAGATGGTTGTCTTCTCCCCATTGTGCTATCATTGTCGGATCTTGTGAGCTGCCTAACATGATCAAGATCATCTATCTGTAATTCTATATGTTGCGTTTGTTGGGATCCGATGAATAGAGAATACTTGTTATGTTGATTATCAAAGTTATATCTATGTGTTGTTTATGATCTTGCATGCTCTCCGTTATTAGTAGATGCTCTGGCCAAGTTGATGCTAGTAACTCCAAGAGGGAGTATTTATGCTCGATAGTGGGTTCATGTCTCCGTGAATCTGGAGGGGTGATAAGAACCTCTAAGGTTATGGATGTGCTGTTGCCACTAGGGATAAAACATTAGTGCTATGTTCAAGGATGTAGTCACTAGTTACATTACGCGCAATACTTAATGCAATTGTCTGTTGTTAGCAACTTAATACTGGAGGGGGTTCGGATGATAACCTGAAGGTGGACTTTTTAGGCATAGATGCAGTTGGATGGCGGTCTATGTACTTTGTCGTAATGCCCAATTAAATCTCACTATACTCATCATGATATGTATGTGCATGGTCATGCTCTCTTTATTTGTCAATTGCCCAACTGTAATTTGTTCACCCAACATGCTGTTTGTCTTATGGGAGAGACACCTCTAGTGAACTGTGGACCCCGGTCCAATTCTCTTTACTGAAATACAATCATCGCAATACTTGTTCTACTGTTTTCTGCAAACAATCATCTTCCACACAATACGGTTAATCCTTTGTTACAGCAAGCCGGTGAGATTGACAACCTCACTGTTTCGTTGGGGCAAAGTACTTTGGTTGTGTTGTGCAGGTTCCACGTTGGTGCCGGAATCCCTGGTGTTGCGCCGCACTACATCCCGCCGCCATCAACCTTCAACGTGCTTCTTGACTCCTACTGGTTCGATAAACCTTGGTTTCTTACTGAGGGAAACTTGCTGCTGTATGCATCACACCTTCCACTTGGGGTTCCCAACGAGCGTGTGCTTTACGCGTCATCAAGCTAAATTTCTGGCACCGTTGCCGGGGAGATCAAGACACGCTGCAAGGGGAGTCTCCACTTCTCAATCTCTTTACTTTGTTTTTGTCTTGCTTAGTTTTATTTACTACTTTGTTTGCTGCACTAAATCAAAATACAAAAAAATTAGTTGCTAGTTTTACTTTATTTGCTATCTTGTTCGCTATATCAAAAACACAAAAAAATTAGTTTACTTGCATTTACTTTACTTATTTCATCATCTTTCCTTTTAATTTTACCACGAAAGACATACCGGTAGGACGTGGGTCTATAGTTGGGAGAAATAATATAGAAGAATTTTTCAATCATGTTAGTACCATTGAAAATTTTGAAGATAGACACTCGGTAGACCTTGCGCCTACTTATGAAATTGCTGCTGCGCATTTAGTTCGCCTGTTGGAAACTAAATTTGTTAATCTTAATCCTATAATCCAACACATGTTTCTCACACTTGGTGATATGGAAGAAGGGGAAAAGAAAGACTTTGTTTTAGAAACCCTTCTTAGAGAATTTGGTGGTCTAGCAAGAGAAGCTAGAAAGGTCTTTGCTAAATTTAATATGCTTGGTTCTCATACTAATTTTGTTAGTCTCCTTGAAAAGATGGACATGGATAGAATAAGATACACTAATAATATTGATGATGGTGGGGAGATCAAAGCACCAATACCATGTAAACTCTTAGCTATGAATGATGCACTAGAAAATAACTATGCTTGGCTTGTTCCTGAAAATTTGTTTGATGAGAGTAGCACGCCTAAGACTAATGAAAAGGGAGATGCTAAAACTTATGTATCTAATATATTATGTGTGGTTGAGAAAACTCCGCACCCCGCTGAGAACACTCCATCTCTTGATAATACTTGATACACACTTTCTGCGCCTAGCTGAAAGGCGTTAAAGAAAAAAGCGCTTATGGGAGACAACCCATGTTTTACCTACAGTACTTTGTTTTTATTTTGTGTCTTGGAAGTTGTTTACTACTGTAGCAACCTCTCCTTATCTTAGTTTTGTGTTTTGTTGTGCCAAGTTAAGCCGTTGATAGAAAAGTAAGTACTAGATTTGGATTACTGCACAGTTCCAGATTTCTTTGCTGTCACGAATCTGGGTCCACCTCCCTGTAGGTAGCTCAGAAAATTAAGCCAATTTACGTGCATGATCCTCAGATATGTACGCAACTTTCATTCAATTTGAGCATTTTCATCTGAGCAAGTCTGGTGCCATTTTAAAATTCGTCAATACGAACTGTTCTGTTTTGACAGATTCTGTCTTTTATTTCGCATTGCCTCTTTTGCTATGTTGGATGAATTTCTTTGATCCACTAATGTCCAGTAGCATTATGCAATGTCCAGAAGTGTTAAGAATGATTGTGTCACCTCTGAATATGTCAATTTATATTGTGCACTAACCCTCTAATGAGTTGTTTCGAGTTTGGTGTGGAGGAAGTTTTCAAGGATCAAGAGAGGAGTATGATGCAACATGATCAAGGAGAGTGAAAGCTCTAAGCTTGGGGATGCCCCGGTGGTTCACCCCTGCATATATTAAGAAGACTCAAGCGTCTAAGCTTGGGGATGCCCAAGGCATCCCCTTCTTCATCGACAACATTATCAGGTTCCTCCCCTGAAACTATATTTTTATTCCATCACATCTTATGTGCTTTTTCTTGGAGCGTCGGTTTGTTTTTGTTTTTTTTGTTTTGTTTGAATAAAACGGATCCTAGCATTCACTTTATGGGAGAGAGACACGCTCCGCTGTAGCATATGGACAAGTATGTCCTTGGTTTCTACTCATAGTATTCATGGCGAAGTTTCTCCTTCGTTAAATTGTTATATGGTTGGAATTGGAAAATGATACATGTAGTAATTGCTATAAATGTCTTGGGTAATGTGATACTTGGCAATTGTTGTGCTCATGATTAAGCTCTTGCATCATATGCTTTGCACCCATTAATGAAGAAATACATAGAGCATGCTAAAATTTGGTTTGCATATTTGGTTTCTCTAAGGTCTAGATAATTTCTAGTATTGAGTTTGAACAACAAGGAAGACGGTGTAGAGTCTTATAATGTTTTCAATATGTCTTTTATGTGAGTTTTGCTGCACCGGTTCATCCTTGTGTTTGTTTCAAATAAGCCTTGCTAGCCTAAACCTTGTATCGAGAGGGAATACTTCTCATGCATCCAAAATACTTGAGCCAACCACTATGCCATTTGTGTCCACCATACCTACCTACTACATGGTATTTTCCGCCATTCCAAAGTAAATTGCTTGAGTGCTACCTTTAAAATTCCATCATTCACCTTTGCAATATATAGCTCATGGGACAAATAGCTTAAAAACTCTTGTGGTATTGAATATGTAATTATGCACTTTACCTCTTATTAAGTTGCTTGTTGTGCGATAACCATGTTTACTGGGGACGCCATCAACTTTTCATTGTTGAAATTCATGTGAGTTGCTATGCATGTTCGTCTTGTCTGAAGTAAGGGCGATCTACACTGAGTTGAATGGTTTGAGCATGCATATTGTTAGAGAAGAACATTGGGCCGCTAACTAAAGCCATGATCCATGGTGGAAGTTTCAGTTTTGGACAAACATCCTCAAATCTCTAATGAGAAAAGAATTAATTGTTGTTGAATGCTTAAAGCATTAAAAGAGGAGTCCATTATCTGTTGTCTATGTTGTCCCGGTATGGATGTCTAAGTTGAGAATAATCAAAAGCGAGAAATCCAAATGCGAGCTTTCTCCTTAGACCTTTGTACAGGCGGCATAGAGGTACCCCTTTGTGAAACTTGGTTAAAGCATATGTATTGCGGTGATAATCCAGGTAGTCCAAGCTAATTAGGACAAGGTGCGGGCACTATTGGTACACTATGCATGAGGCTTGCAACTTATAAGATATAATTTACATGATGCATATGCTTTATTACTACCGTTGACAAAATTGTTTCATGTTTTCAAAATCAAAGCTCTAGCACAAATATAGCAATCGATGCTTTTCCTCTATGGAGGACCATTCTTTTACTTTCAATGTTGAGTCAGTTCACCTATTTCTCTCCACCTCAAGAAGCAAACACTTGTGTGAACTGTGCATTGATTCCTACATACTTGCTTATTGCACTTATTATATTACTCTATGTTGACAATATCCATGAGATATACATGTTACAAGTTGAAAGCAACCGCTGAAACTTAATCTTCTTTTGTGTTGCTTCAATGCTTTTACTTTGAATTATTGCTTTATGAGTTAACTCTTATGCAAGACTTATTGATGCTTGTCTTGAAGTGCTATTCATGAAAAGTCTTTGCTTTATGATTCACTTGTTTACTCATGTCATATACATTGTTTTGATCGCTGCATTCACTACATATGCTTTACAAATAGTATGATCAAGATTATGATGGCATGTCACTCCGTAAAATTATCCGTGTTATCGTTTTACTCGCTGGGACGAGCAGAACTAAGCTTGGGGATGCTGATACGTCTCCGACGTATCGATAATTTCTTATGTTCCATGCCACATTATTGATGTTATCTACATGTTTTATGCACACTTTATGTCATATTCGTGCATTTTCTGGAACTAACCTATTAACAAGATGCCGAAGTGCCAGTTGCTGTTTTCTGCTGTTTTTGGTTTCAGAAATCCTAGTAAGGAAATATTCTCGGAATTGGACGATATCAAAGCCCAGGGGCCTATTTTTCCACGAAGCTTCCAGAAGTCCGAAGATGAGACGAAGAGGGGCCACGGGGTGGCCAAACCCTAGGGCGGCGCGGCCCCACCCCTGGCCGCGCCGGCCTATGGTGTGGGCCCCCCGTGCCGCCTCTTGACTTGCCCTTCCGCCTACTTAAAGCCTCCGTGATGAAACCCCCAGTACCAAGAGCCACGATACGGAAAACCTTCCAGAGACGCCGCCAACGCTGATCCCATCTCGGGGGATCCAGGAGATCGCCTCCGGCACCCTGCCGGAGAGGGGAATCATCTCCCGGAGGACTCTACGCCGCCATGGTCGCCTCCGGTGTGATGTGTGAGTAGTCTACCCCTGGACTATGGGTCCATAGCAGTAGCTAGATGGTTGTCTTCTCCCCATTGTGCTATCATTGTCGGATCTTGTGAGCTGCCTAACATGATCAAGATCATCTATCTGTAATTCTATATGTTGCGTTTGTTGGGATCCGATGAATAGAGAATACTTGTTATGTTGATTATCAAAGTTATATCTATGTGTTGTTTATGATCTTGCATGCTCTCCGTTATTAGTAGATGCTCTGGCCAAGTTGATGCTAGTAACTCCAAGAGGGAGTATTTATGCTCGATAGTGGGTTCATGTCTCCGTGAATCTGGAGGGGTGACAAGAACCTCTAAGGTTATGGATGTGCTGTTGCCACTAGGGATAAAACATTAGTGCTATGTTCAAGGATGTAGTCACTAGTTACATTACGCGCAATACTTAATGCAATTGTCTGTTGTTAGCAACTTAATACTGGAGGGGGTTCGGATGATAACCTGAAGGTGGACTTTTTAGGCATAGATGCAGTTGGATGGCGGTCTATGTACTTTGTCGTAATGCCCAATTAAATCTCACTATACTCATCATGATATGTATGTGCATGGTCATGCTCTCTTTATTTGTCAATTGCCCAACTGTAATTTGTTCACCCAACATGCTGTTTGTCTTATGGGAGAGACACCTCTAGTGAACTGTGGACCCCGGTCCAATTCTCTTTACTGAAATACAATCTACTGCAATACTTGTTCTACTGTTTTCTGCAAACAATCATCTTCCACACAATACGGTTAATCCTTTGTTACAGCAAGCCGGTGAGATTGACAACCTCACTGTTTCGTTGGGGCAAAGTACTTTGGTTGTGTTGTGCAGGTTCCACGTTGGTGCCGGAATCCCTGGTGTTGCGCCGCACTACATCCCATCGCCATCAACCTTCAATGTGCTTCTTGACTCCTACTGGTTCGATAAACCTTGGTTTCTTACTGAGGGAAACTTGCTGCTGTACGCATCACACCTTCCACTTGGGGTTCCCAACGAGCGTGTGCTTTACGCGTCATCAGCGTCTCTGGAAGGTTTTCTGTATCGTGGCTCTCGGTACTGGGGGTTTCGCGACGAAGGCTATTTGTAGGCGGAAGGGCAGGACAGGGGGCCACACGAGGGGCCCACACTATAGGTCAGCGCGGCCAAGGCCTGGGCCGCGCCGCCCTATGGTTTGGCCGCCTCGTGGCCCCACTTCGTCTCCTCTTCGGTCTTCTGGAAGCTTCGTGTGAAAATAGGCCCCTGGGCGTTGATTTCGTCCAATTCCGAGAATATTTCGTTACTAGGATTTCTGAAACCAAAAACAGCAGAAAACAGCAACTGGCTCTTCGGCATCTTGTTAATAGGTTAGTTCCAGAAAATGCACGAATATGACATAAAGTGTGCATAAAACATGTAGATATCATCAATAATGTGGCATGGAACATAAGAAATTATCGATACGTCGGAGACGTATCAGCATCCCCAAGCTTATTTCTGCTCGTCCCGAGCAGGTAAAACGATAACAAAGATAATTTCTGGAGTGACATGCCATCATAACCTTGATCATACTATTTGTAAACATATGTAATGAATGCAGCGATCAAAACAATGTAAATTACATGAGTAAACAAGTGAATCATATAGCAAAGACTTTTCATGAATAGTACTTCAAGACAAGCATCAATAAGTCTTGCATAAGAGTTAACTCATAAAGCAATAAATCAAAGTAAAGGTATTGAAGCAACACAAAGGAAGATTAAGTTTCAGCGGTTGCTTTCAACTTATAACATGTATATCTCATGGATAATTGTCAACATAGAGTAATATAATAAGTGCAATATGCAAGTATGTAGGAATCAATGCACAGTTCACACAAGTGTTTGCTTCTTGAGGTGGAGAGAAATAGGTGAACTGACTCAACATAAAAGTAAAAGAATGGTCCTTCAAAAAGGAAAGCATCGATTGCTATATTTGTGCTAGAGCTTTTATTTTGAAAGCATGAAACAATTTTGTCAACGGTAGTAATAAAGCATATGAGTTATGTAAATTATATCTTACAAGTTGCAAGCCTCATGCATAGTATACTAATAGTACCCGCACCTTGTCCTAATTAGCTTGGACTACCGGATCATCGCAATACACATGTTTTAACCAAGTGTCACAATGGGGTACCTCCATGCCGCCTGTACAAAGGTCTAAGGAGAAAGCTCGCATTTTGGATTTCTCGCTTTTGATTATTCTCAACTTAGACATCCATACCGGGACAACATGGACAACAGATAATGGACTCCTCTTTAATGCATAAGCATGTGGCAACAATTATTATTCTCATATGAGATTGAGGATATATGTCCAAAACTGAAACTTCCACCATGAATCATGGCTTTAGTTAGCGGCCCAATGTTCTTCTCTAACAATATGCATGCTTAACCATAAGGTGGTAGATCTCTCTTACTTCAGACAAGACGGACATGCATAGCAACTCACATGATATTCAACAAAGAATAGTTGATGGCATCCCCAGAAACATGGTTATCGCACAACAAGCAACTTAATAAGAGATAAAGTGCATAAGTACATATTCAATACCACAATAGTTTTTAAGCTATTTGTCCCATGAGCTATATATTGCAAAGGCGAATGATGGAATTTAAAGGTAGCACTCAAGCAATTTACTTTGGAATGGCAGAGAAATACCATGTAGTAGGTAGGTATGGTGGACACAAATGGCATAGTGGTTGGCTCAAGGATTTTGGATGCATGAGAAGTATTCCCTCTCGATACAAGGTTTAGGCTAGCAAGGTTATTTGAAACAAACACAAGGATGAACCGGTGCAGCAAAACTCACATAAAAGACATATTGTAAACATTATAAGACTCTACACCGTCTTCCTTGTTGTTCAAACTCAATACTAGAAATTATCTAGCCAAATATGCAAACCAAATTAGCAAGCTCTAGGTGTTTCTTCATTAATGGGTGCAAAGTATATGATGCAAGAGCTTAAACATGAGCACAACAATTGCCAAGTATCAAATTATTCAAGACATTTTAGAATTACTACATGTAGCATTTTCCAATTCCAACCATATAACAATTTAACGAAGAAGAAACTTCGCCATGAATACTATGAGTAAAGCCTAAGGACATACTTGTCCATATGCAACAGCGGAGCGTGTCTCTCTCCCACAAAGTGAATGCTAGGATCCATTTTATTCAAACAAAACAAAAAACAAAAACAAACCGACGCTCCAAGCAAAGCACATAAGATGTGATGGAATAAAAATATAGTTTCAGGGGAGGAACCTGATAATGTTGTCGATGAAGAAGGGTTTGCCCAAGGCATCCCCAAGCTTAGACACTTGAGTCTTCTTAGAATATGCAGGGGTGAACCACCGGGGCATCTCCAAGCTTAGAGCTTTCACTCTCCTTGATCATATTGCATCATACTCCTCTCTTGATCCTTGAAAACTTCCTCCACACCAAACTTAGAACAACTCATTAGAGGGTTAGTGCACAATAAAAATTAACATGTTCAGAGGTGACACAATCATTCTTAACACTTCTGGACATTGCATAAAGCTACTGGACATTAATGGATCAAAGAAATTCATCCAACATAGCAAAAGAGGCAATGCGAAATAAAAGGCAGAATCTGTCAAAAACAGAACAGTTCATATTGACGAATTTTATCGAGGCACCAGACTTGCTCAAATGAAAATTCTCAAATTGAATGAAAGTTGCGTACATATCTGAGGATCACTCACGTAAATTGGCATAATTTTCTGAGTTACCTACAGAGAAAACAGCCCATATTCGTGACAGCAAAGAAATCTGTTTCTGCGCAGTAATCCAAATCTAGTATGAACTTTACTATCAACGACTTTACTTGGCACAATAAAACACTAAACTAAGATAAGGAGAGGTTGCTACAGTAGTAAACAACTTCCAAGACACAAAATAAAAACAAAGTACTGTAGTAAAAACATGGGTTGTCTCCCATAAGCGCTTTTCTTTAACGCCTTTCAGCTAGGCGCAGAAAGTGTGTATCAAGTATTATCAAGAGATGGTGCATCTACAGCGGGGTGTGGAGTTTTCTCAACCAGGCATAGTATATTAGATACATAAGTTTTAGCGTCCCCCTTTTCATTAGTCTTGGGCTTGCTACTCTCATCAAACAAATTTTCAGGAACAAGCCAAGCATAATTATTTTCTAGTGCATCATTCATCGCTAGGAGCTTACATGGTATTGGTGCTTTGATCTCCCCACCATCATTAATATTATTAGTGTACTTTATTCTATCCATATCCATCTTTTCAAGGAGACTAACAAAATTGGTATAAGAACCAAGCATATCATATTTAGCAAAGACCTTTCTAGCCTCTCTTGCTATACCACCAAATTCTCTAAGGAGGGTTTCTAAAACAAAATCTTTCTTTTCCCCTTCTTCCATATCACCAAGTGTGAGAAACATGTGTTGGATTATAGGATTGAGATTAACAAATTTAGTTTCCAACATGCGAACTAAAGCAGCAGCAGCAATTTCATAAGTAGGGGCAAGTTCTACCAAGTGTCTATCTTCAAAATCTTCAACGGTACTAACATGATTGAAAAATTCTTCTATATTATTTCTCCCAACTATAGACCCACGTCCTACCGGTATGTCTTTCGTGGTAAAATTAAAAGGAAACATGATGAATCAAGTAAAGTAAATGCAAGTAACTAAAAAAAAAATTTGGGTTTTTGATATAGCAAACAAGATAGCAAATAAAGTAAAACTAGCAACTAATTTTTTTGTATTTTGATTTAGTGCAGCAAACAAAGTAGTAAATAAAATAAAGCAAGATAAAAACAAAGTAAAGAGATTGGGAAGTGGAGACTCCCCTTGCAGCGTGTCTTGATCTCCCCGGCAACGGCGCCAGAAATTTGCTTGATGCGTGTAGTTGACACGTCCGTTGGGAACCCCGAGAGGAAGGTGTGATGCGCACAGTGGCAAGTTTCCCTCAGTAAGAAACCAAGGTTTAATCGAACCAGTAGGAGTCAAGAAGCACGTTGAAGGTTGATGGCGGCGGGATGTAGTGCGGCGCAACACCAGAGATTCCGGCGCCAACGTGGAACCTGCACAACACAACCAAAGTACTTTGCCCCAACGAAACAGTGAGGTTGTCAATCTCACCGGCTTGCTGTAACAAAGGATTAGATGTATAGTGTGGATGATGATTGTTTGCAGAAAACAAAGAGAACAAAGATTGGCAAAGAGATTGTATTTCAGTATAGAGAATTGGACCGGGGTCCACAGTTCACTAGAGGTGTCTCTCCCATAAGATAAAAGCATGTTGGGTGAACAAATTACAGTTGGGCAATTGACAAATAGAGAGGGCATAACAATGCACATACATATTATGATGAGTATAGTGAGATTTAATTGGGCATTACGACAAAGTACATAGACCGCTATCCAGCATGCATCTATGCCTAAAAAGTCCACCTTCAGGTTATCATCCGAACCCCCTCCAGTATTAAGTTGCTAACAACAGACAATTGCATTAAGTATTGCGCGTAATGTAATCAGTAACTACATCCTCGAACATAGCACCAATGTTTTATCCCTAGTGGCAACAGTACATCCATAATCTTAGAGGTTTCTGTCACTCCCCCAGATTCACGGAGACATGAACCCACTATCGAGCATAAATACTCCCTCTTGGAGTTACAAGCATCTACTTGGCCAGAGCATCTACTAGTAACGGAGAGCATGCAAGATCATAAACAACACATAGACATGAATTGATAATCAACATAACATAGTATTCTCTATTCATCGGATCCCAACAAACGCAACATATAGAATTACAGATAGATGATCTTGATCATGTTCGGCAGCTCACAAGACCCGACAATTAAGCACAATGGGGAGAAGACAACCATCTAGCTACTGCTATGGACCCATAGTCCAGGGGTGAACTACTCACTCATCACTCCGGAGGCGACCATGGCGGCGTAGAGTCCTCCGGGAGATGATTCCCCTCTCCGGCAGGGTGCCGGAGGCGATCTCCTGAATCCCCCGAGATGGGATTGGCGGCGGCGGCGTCTCTGGAAGGTTTTCCGTATCGTGGCTCTCGGTACTGGGGGTTTCGCGACGAAGGCTATTTGTAGGCGGAAGGGCAGGTCAGGGGGCCACACAAGGGGCCCACACTATAGGTCGGCGCGGCCAAGGCCTAGGCCGCGCCGCCCTATGGTTTGGCCGCCTCGTGGCCCCACTTCGTCTCCTCTTCGGTCTTCTGGAAGCTTCGTGTGAAAATAGGCCCCTGGGCGTTGATTTCGTCCAATTCCGAGAATATTTCGTTACTAGGATTTCTGAAACCAAAAACAGCAGAAAACAGCAACTGGCTCTTCGGCATCTTGTTAATAGGTTAGTTCCAGAAAATGCACGAATATGACATAAAGTGTGCATAAAACATGTAGATATCATCAATAATGTGGCATGGAACATAAGAAATTATCGATACGTCGGAGACGTATCAGATACTTTGCTGGTCCTGCCGTGCATCCGGTGTATCTTTTGTCTTCCCATACACGCCCAAGAAATTTAGCAGGTTCACGCAAAGATTTTTCGTCACGTGCATCACATCGATTAAAGAGTGAACCTCTAAGAATTTCTAGTAGGGTAGCTCCCAAAATATCGACTTCTTCTTCCACATGGGTACGTGTCCGTCAACATCATGCGGAACAGATTGTCCGCCAGGACCCTTTCCAAAGATCACTTTTAAATCCTTGACCATATCATATATAACTTCCCCAGTAGGGCGGGTAGGCTTCGTTCGGTTATCTGCCTCACCTCCGAAATGTTTTCCTCTCTTTCTTACGTGATGTTGTTTTGGAAGAAATCGACGATGCCCCAGGTACACATTCTTGTTTCCCAAATAATTACTGTCAGTCTCACCTAAACAGTGTGTGCATGCATTGTATCCCTTGTTTGACTGCCCTGAAATGTTACCAAGAGCAGGCCAATCATTGATGGTTACAAATAACAACGCTCGTAGGTTAAATTCCTTTTGTTCGTGCTCATCCCACACAGGTACACCTTCGTCACGCCACAACTCTAAAAGTTCTTCAACCAATGGCCTCAGGTACACATCAATGTCGTTGCCGGGTTGCTTCGGGCCCTGGATGAGCACTGGCATCATAATGAACTTCCGCTTCATGCACAACCAAGGAGGAAGGTTATATATACATAGAGTCACTGGCCAGGTGCTATGACTGGAGCTCTGCTCCCCGAAAGGATTAAAGCCATCTGTACTTAGACCAAATCTTAAGTCCTTGCGTCATCTGAAAATGACTTGAACTCTCTGTCGATTTTTCTCCACTGCGACCCGTCAGCGGGGTGTCTCAGCATCACATCTTTCTTACGGTCCTCTTTGTGCCATCGCAACAACTTGGTATGCTCTTTGTTCTGGAACAAACGTTTCAACCGTGGTATTATAGGAGCATACCACATCACCTTCGCAGGAACCCTCTTCCTGGGGGTGGACTCGCCCTCAACATCGCCAGGGTCATCTCGCCTGATCTTATACCTCAATGCACTGCATACCGGGCATGCATTCAAATTCTCGTACTCCCCGCGGTAGAGAATACAGTCATTGACGCATGCATGTATCTTCTGCACCTCTAATCCTAGAGGGCAGACAACCTTCTTTGCTTCGTACGTACTAGAGGGCAATACGTTCTCCCCTGGAAGCATCTTCTTTATTATTTTCAGCAACTTTTCGAATCCCTTGTCAGAAGTACCATTCTCTGCCTTCCATTGCAGCAATTCCAGCGTGGTACCCAGCTTTTTCTGACCATTTTCGCAATTTGGGTACAACAGTTTGTTGTGATCCTCTAACATTTTCTCCAACTTCAACCTCTCATTTTCATTTCCACAGTTCATCTTTGCATCAAGAATAGCCCGACCCAAATCGTCATCCGGGTCATCAAAAATCGGCTCATCGAAAATGGGCTCTTCTTCAGCTTCGTCTTCCCCCATTCTACTATCACCATCTTCAGTGAATAAGGGATATTTGTCACTATCCTCTTCTTCTTCGTTGTCTTCCAATATAACCCCTCTTTCTCCGTGCTTGGTCCAACAATTATAGCTGGGCATGAAACCGTTCTCCAGCAGGTGGACGTGAATGGTCTTTGAGGTAGAGTAATCCTGCATATTCTTACAGGAACTACATGGACAATACATGAAACCATTCGACCGCCTGTTTGCCTCAGCCACGTTGAGAAAATAATGCATGCCATTAATGAACTCGGGATGGCACCGGTCACCGTACATCCATTGTCGACTCATCTGCATTTTATATGTATATCAAAAATCATTAATTACACAACATCATGGATATATGAGTGACCAACTTAATTAATATTCAAGTTCATCACATAAAACTAAGTTTTTTTTATAAAAAAAAGAGGCTCACCGAGGTGGTACGGTGCCAGCTAGGGGACGACGCTGGCGATCGACGGCGGTGAGGACGGGGATGATACTAATTAAAACCTACAAAACATACCATAATTTCAGCTCAAATTGCATATAAAAAAATAAAATCCCTAACTTAGGCATTTCATCGAACACCTTGCTAGCACTAGAAAAATAGTACGAGTTAAAAATACCAAAGAAATGAGCTAAATTAGGAACGCCGGAAGGAAGGATGATATTGCTAACCCTTGGATAGATGTATGCCTTTAATCTTGTTAGAATGGTGGAGAAAAAATAGAGATTTGTTGGAGTGTGAGAGATGGAGAAAAATTTAGAGTGTGAGGAAGAAGAGAAAAATGAGAGCCACGGCTCGGGAAGGGTTTGGGCGATTTGATATAGCTGGGTACCCTTTGTTACCGGTTCGTGTTACGAACCGGTACCAAAGGTCTAGCCTGGGCCCCACATGCGTCTGAAGTGCGGGCCGAAGACCTTTCGTACCGGTTCCTAACACGAACCGGTACGAAAGCTCGTAAACGAACCGGTACTGATGCTCCTCGCCCGTCAGAGCGCTCGAACCGGTACAAATGCTACCTTTAATACCGGTTCGTAACTCAACCGGTATTAATGTCTAAAATGGTTGCCCCTTTTTCCACTAGTGTGCCTTGCACACCGGACAGGTACTTTGATCTTTGACATGCCACCTGGCAAGAGTTGCATAAACAGGCAGAATGCCTTTGAGAACTCTCCACCAAAAGACTCGTACCCGCGGTAGAACATCTAGTTTCCATAGCTTCTTCCATTTTTCTCCCTCGCTCAATGTCAAAATGGTGGCAGGCTGCACCTCCATTTGCTGCTCCTTAGCTGAGACTAGAGCATGATAAGCCGAGCGAGCCGTGTAACTCCCCGATTTTTCATGGGACCACGCGAGCCAATCTTCTCCACCTGTCTGTCTCAGTGGAATTTGCAAGATCCGATCAGCATCAGGGACGAAGAAGATAGAACGAATAACTTGTTCATCCCATTGATGTGTGCCTGGCTGAAACAGTTCACACTGTATCTTGAAGCCAAGGGCGCATCGTTCTAGACTCCGGGATCCAACCGTCATTCCATATCGACACTGTCTCTCCCGATCCAATCCTCTTGATCAAGCCTGCTACAAGAGCCTCTCTTCCAGCCAGAATAGCCCGCCAAGTCCGTGAAGCCGTTCTAGGCGCCACAGCTGACATAAACTCTCCATTAGGATAATACCTCCCACTTAGCACTTGAGCACATAGGGAGTTTGGATTTGTAATGAGACACCAGCCTTGTTTACCCAATAGAGCCAGATTAAAAAGATGCATCTCTCTCTAAACCCCATACCTCCACAGTTTTTCGGTTTCGCAATCTTATCACAAGCCAACCAGTGCATAGAGCGTTTATCCAGGGACCCGCTCCACCAGAATTGTGCCATGATGGAAGTCAGCTTCTGACAAGTGCCCTTCCCTAAAAGAAAACAACCCATACTATATGTCGGCATTGCTTGAATAATTGCCTTTATGTACACTTCCTTTGCTGCATAGGACATCTTCTTTTTTGATCTGCAATTGAGTTTGCTTCTCATCCTATCAGCTATATACTCAAAAGACTCGCTCGTAAGCTTACCCACAGCAGTGGGCAATCCAAGGTATTTCTCACTGAACGCCTCAACCTGGATGTCCAACTCCCCCTTGACTGCCGATCTCTGGTCCTCCGGGATGCCAGGACAAAAGAAGATCGAGCTCTTCTCTCTGTTGACCAACTGCCCGGATGCTTCATTGTACATGTGAAGAATAACATTGAGATGAGCAGCTCCACGAGCTGATGCTTCGATGAGAATTAGACTATCATCCGCGAACAGCAAATGCGTAATCCACGGAGACCTATTACAGACTCTACTCCACAAAACCCATACTGAAATAATTCAGTAGAGCTGACAATCCTTCCGCACACATCAAGAAAAGATATGGCGATATTGGGTCTCCTTGGCACAGTCCTCTAGATGGGAGAAACTGAGGCAATAAATTTCCGTTCACCTTCACTGAGAACTGAACCGAAGAAACGCACTTCATTATCAGCCTGACCATAGCCTCCGAGAAACCCAGCTTGGTCATGATCGCTTCCAAAAAAAGGCCACTCCACACGGTCATAAGCTTTCATCATATCCAACTTAACCGCACAAGCGCATTTCTTTGCCTTCTTCCTTCTCTTCATGCTATGGATACTCTCAAACGCCACTAAAGCGTTATCCGTGATCAAACGCCCTGGAACAAAAGCGCTCTACTCCTGGCTAATTATTTCCTCTAGAACATGCCGCAATCGAAGTGAGACCATCTTCGTGCAGATTTTGTACAGCACCGTACATAAAGAAATTGGTCTATACTGTGTTATCGACTGCGGATGTCTTACTTTAGGGATTAGCACAATAACTGTATTGTTAAGCTCAATAGGAAGATCACCCCCATTTAAAAACTCCAAGATTGCAGGCACAAGCACTCCCTTGACCACCTCCCAATGTCTTTGGAAGAAACCAACTGTATAGCCATCTACGCCTGGCACCTTTGATGGATGCATCTGGAACAGGGCAAATCTGGCCTCCTCCCTGGTAAAGGGCTTATCCATCTCCTCCCGCATTGGTTGGGACACCTTTTCTTGCACGAAGTGTAGGCATGCCGCCATATTAGGCGCCCCTTGAGACTGGTATAGAGTTTCATAAAAGCCTTGGACCTCAGCATTCACTTCTGCATCGCCCTCACACAGAGATCCATCTGATCGCTGCAAGGCAGAAATTTTATTCATCCGTTTCCACTGAGCAGCTTGAGCATGAAAAATGGCTGAGTTCCTGTCCCCAGCACGAAGCCACTGAACCCGGGCCCTTTGTTTTATCCATATCTCCTCTTAGGGCCAGAGGGGAGTTGGCCTGAGCAGTTTGGTCGAGAGGGGAAGCGACTGGGATGGATGGGTCGGTCCGTGTCGGACCCAGGTCTTCTTTTTTCAGTGCCGATTGAAGTAGGGGTATTTTAGTCCAAGAAAAGCAAGGTTAACAGCAACGGCTAACAGAGTTGACACGAGGGCCATATTTAGTGTTAAAAAAGGAAGAAATTTTTTTCCAGGACCAAGACAGGAAGTCAAATTTTAAATAGGATCAAATAAGTAATTCTCTCTGTTTTATATGGCTTGCAGACTGCAGGTGGATTGCATCTATTCAATGTCTCCCATGATTACTGTTGTGCAGTTAACGCAATGAATGTGGTAGCGCACCTTCTTGGCGAATCCACATTGGCCTCTTCATTCTATCTGGAGGTGTACTTAGGGCATCTCCAGCGGGGACGCATTTCGGACGTCCGAAATGTCCTTTTGCGTCAGCCCGCGGACGCATTGTGGGCCAGGGCGACCGTTTGCGTCGGGGGTAGCTCCAGCAGTGCGGACGCATATTTTATCCCGGGATAGCGTCAAGGTCGCTAATGACATTTTACGTCCTGTCGAGGACTGCCGCCGGCGATTAACTGTTCCCGCGCAGCGACGATCGTTTCCGCGCGCGCCCAATACATTGGCAAGTTTCACTGGCGTTTCGCGCGCGCGGGAAACGCCTTGCGCGCCAACGCCGTTTCCCGCCCCGCCGTGGCGCGGCTATATATGGTGGACACCGGCGGGGGCGACGGGCA
The DNA here is from genome assembly GCF_019359855.2 of Lolium perenne. NCBI lineage: Eukaryota > Viridiplantae > Streptophyta > Magnoliopsida > Poales > Poaceae > Lolium > Lolium perenne. The sequence goes on from NC_067247.2 coordinate 317,906,726, forward strand.
CACCTCAAGCTACCATCCATCCATGGCCGACCACATGAATTGGGAGCACGTTGTTCACATGTGCCGCCAGCTCCACCCGGAGGAGGAGGAAGACGAGGTAGCCGCCGCCGGCGTTGAGGCGCAGCAGCTGGACCTGGAGGTGGCGGCGGCGGCGGGGGAGGCGGAGGAGGAGGCGGCAGAGCGCGCGGAAGGGCGCCTCGCGGCGACCAGGGCGGAGATCGCCAACGCCATGGCCGAGCTCGCCGACGCCAGGGCCGAGCTCACGGAGGCGCGGCGGCCATCGCGGCCCCTCCGGCCCGACGCCGTCATCCACAACATCGCGGACGACGACGTCCCCGTGCCCATGCGCTTCGAGTGCGCCGGTGACCAGCTGGTTCTCGCTCGCGTCCTTCGAGTCCCTGGTCGGGGACGCCAGCGCCGTCGAGGCTTGGTCGCGGAGGAGGAAGCCACGGCTATGCGATGGCCATGGTCGGGGGTTAATGTGCTCCGACCCAGACTTGCTCCAGCGTAGAGGCCCTTCTCCCGCGCGGGTCGAGCAGAGAACCGGGAGATGGAGGTCGCCATCGCCGCCAGGGACGAAAGGCGTGCGCGGCGCGGTTAGGGGCAGGGCCCGCTCGTCCGCCGACGTGGCGGCGATCCGTGCGGCGGTCCAGCGGAGGAGGACGCCGCGGCGGTGGTCCAGCGTAGGAGGAGGCGGCGGCGGCGGCGGTCCAGCGGCGGAGGAGGAGGCCTGGCGGCGGCGGCGGCGGTCTGTGCGGCGGCAGAGGAGGAGGATGCCCGGCGACGGCGGGCGGCGGCTACCAAGTTGGCCGTTGCGACGGTGACGGCCCCGTGGGACAGCTCCCTGGCCGAGGCCCTCGAACGCCGCAGCGACAGACGAGATGTCCGTTCGCCAGCGTGCGCGGCGCGCGTGAGTGCAAGAAGCGCTCCCGCTGACGACGGCGCCGGCCCATCCGGCGGCCAGATAGTAGGCGCGCGATCGCGAGTAACCGAGGCCGGTGTAGGCCGCGCGACGACGAGTAGGTACGGCCGTTGTAGTTTTAGGTTAACTCGACTAACCATCTACGTAAAGATGGTCCTTTTGGCCAATCAATAGTAATGAAAAATCTTTTGCTTACCTAGTCACTGCCGACCGGGCCCGGATGTACCCAACGCGGACATTTTCCGCGACCGCCGAGCGTCCGCGGTGACGCAAACCTGGCGCATATTTGGGCCAGGTTTGCGTCTCCGCGGACGGCCCGGTCACTTTGCGTCGCCCCGCTGGAACAGGCTCCAGACGCATTTCCGGTCAAGGCGGACGAAAACGGTCGCTCAGCGACCGTTTGCGTCGCGCCGCTGGAGATGCCCTTAGAGCATCTTCAGTTATCTCTCCAAAGCGTTTTTTAAAGCATTTTGAATTTAGCGTCTGGAGGACGATGTTTCTTCGTATCGTGTTTGGGGGCGTCGCTGCTTAGTCGTGTTCCCCAAACGCTCCTTCTAAATTTGTTCGTGTGTTATTGACGCGTCATGTCCGCCAATCCCCGTCTCGCTTCTCGCTCTATTCGGCGTCCCCGGAGTGTTTCCTGTGGAGCGGGAATGGGTTTGGGACGCTAGACAACATACAGGGCCACGCCGGGCGGAAAGAGCCTTTGGAGCGCGCGATTGGGACGAAAAATGTTCGGCGCGCCCCAAAAACCTTTGGGGGACGTGACTGAAAATGCTCTTATTCCCCTCATTTTTCGATAAAAAGCATATATTAATATCGCGGAGATACCAATTATGCTCAGCCTCTGCAACAACATCATGCCCTAATAACATAAAGGATGAACACAGCCAAAAAAGAGAAAAATTGCAAAAAAGAAAAATCTCGCTACAGAGATCCATAACTTGAAATAACACTGACACCAACAAAACAACACCAGAAGATCAGCTTCTCTATAAACGACGCCTCAAAGAAGAAACAGTGACGCTGTCGTCGCCCGATCATATATCTTAGGTTTTCATCCTGAAGAAAAGTCATCACTCTCAAAACAATGCATTCAACAAGAACATTTTCAGACATAACCAATTAAGACCAGACATTGGATTTCACCCTGAAAGATAAGATTCTGAACTTCTCATGTGCAGTCACCCCACATACCAGTCGTTGTTTCAAGTCACAAAGTACCAAGCCAATTCCACCTCACAACCAATATCCGATCACCATTGCTATTCCACCGATCTCGGCTTCAATGTATTCCCCTAATTACATGTATATGTTGATTAATCTCCAATATGAGAATGGATCTTGATTTGTTCTTGTAGCAGAATTAAGTTGATTGTGCAGAAGGTGTTCTGATTTATTATGAGGACGCAGTCAGCTTTTTCCTTCCACTCCTAAAGGGCTATAGCATCGAAAATCATGTTTTTTTGTTGGAACGATTGAAGGTTGCAGGACTATCCATACTCCTACAGACCGCACATTGCAAGATGATAACATTGTCTCAATTCTTGAGCCAGTTCCCTCACCCATCTTGATCCCCCATCTCCATTTTCTCTGTCAACTTTCATGTATATTTATTTTAGTTGGCTAGCTAGATTTTCACCTAATTGTATTTTTTCTTTGTATTTATGGCTTGATTATAGAAATGTCTAGATGAGAGTGCATGTACATTATCCACTTTTTCCCTAATGGTTTTATGCTGTGTGGGTCAAGTAGCACTGATTCTTTTTGTTGGATCATATACTCAGATTGAACCGTTTGCACACTGGCACCGCTATACATGTATGTTCTCTCTCTTCCACATTTTTCTCTTGAGGATTACAAAATTTGGGGCTTGAGCTAAGTTCTGAAAGACTGTTGTTTTCTTTTATTTATGATCCGTACCACTATATTATTATTATATTGGTATATGCTCAGAGAATATTTGGTGTATATCCATGCATTTTAATCATGAAATTGTTAAACTGTAGATTAATTTCAGGTGTGCTTTTGCAGGCTATCCTATTCTTCCTAGGTCCTAGGTAACACAACAAGACTCCATGCAATGGTGGCACTATGTTTTGATTTTTTAATTAGTTGTGTCTAAAACTAACCCTAACCCTAGCTAAAACAATGTTTAGGCGCTTAGAAAATGAAAAATATTTTTTCCTTAGGACTAAATCCATCTTTGCCTACATCATATTGTGGCTCATTCCAAGATACATATGTGTACCAAAATTTGCCTCATTTCGACAACCTTTTCTATTGTTTAAGCTATGACCTTGATAATCCCCCATCAGTTGGCCCCGTAGATAACTTTGTTGACCAACCCCATTGACGGCAAAACTGAGTAGTGCTAAGAAACTAGGGACATGCCCATAGAAAACTTGCAATAAAACAAATTGACCATGACAAAAAAAAATTGGGATAACATACAAACTTCTCATAGTAGTTCAGATTCAACAACAAAAAAATTACAAAGTTCAAATTCAACATCATTCAATGTTCAGATTAAAATCTTTCTCTTGATCCTGGTGTTTTCCGCTAGGTTCACCACCTTGTTATGAAAAGACGGGTTCCAATTTAATAGTTAACATTTTTTTGCACCCAACACAAACACCCAAAAACCCTTTCAACATGCTCTTATATGGGATCAACGCCCACTGCTAGCAGCGGCGCCGCCCACTGATGTCTACGGGTGCTTCTTGTAGACAGTGTTGGGCCTCCAAGAGCAGAGGTTTGTAGAACAGCAGCAAGTTTCCCTTAAGTGGATCACCCAAGGTTTATCGAACTCAGGGAGGAAGAGGTCAAAGATATCCCTCTCAAGCAACCCTGCAACCACAAAGCAAGAAGTCTCTTGTGTCCCCAACACACCTAATACACTTGTCAGATGTATAGGTGCACTAGTTCGGCGAAGAGAAGTGAAATACAGGTGGTATGAATGTATATGAGCAGTAGTAACGGCACCAGAAAATAGCTTGATGCTACAACTGGCGTGTGGTTGATGGTGGTAATATGTGAGCGATCTGAATACATGATAAAAACAGTAAACAAGCAGTGATAGCAGTATTTGGGAACAAGGCCTAGGGATTATACTTTCACTAGTGGACACTCTCAACATTGATCACATAATAAAACCACTCTACACTCTGTTGTTGGATGATGAACACCACTAGTTGTGTAGGATTGCACGAACCCTCAATGCCGGAGTTAACAAGCTCCACAATATTCGATATTCATGTTTAAATAACCTTACAGTGCACGATAGATCAACACAACTAAACCAAGTACTAACATAGCATGCACACTGTCACCATCACACTATGAAGGAGGCATAGATCACATCAATACTATCATAGCAATAGTTAACTTCATAATCTACAAGAGATCACAATCATAATCTACGCCAAGTACTACACGATGCACACACTGTCACCATTACACCGTGCAGGAGGAATAGAGTACTTTAATAACATCACTAGAGTAGCACATAGATGAATAGTGATACAAAACACATTGCAATCATAAAGGGATATAAATAAGCACTTCACTATGCTATTCATAACAGTGAATAAGTATTCTGTGAAATATAGCCTAAGAGACCCACACGGTGCACACACTATCACCTTTACACACGTGGGACAAGGAGTCTCCGGAGATCACATAAGTAAAATCCACTTGACTAGCATAATGACATCTAGATTACAAGCATCATCATATGAATCTCAATCATGTAAGGCAGCTCATGAGATTATTGTATTGAAGTACATAGGGAGAGAGATTAACCACATAACTACCGGTACAGCCCTTAGCCTCGATGGAGAACTACTCCCTCCTAATGGGAGACGGCAGTGTTGATGAAGATGGCGGTGGAGATGGCAGCGGTGTCGATGGAGAAGCCTTCCGGGGGCACTTCCCCGTCCCGGCGGCGTGCCGGAACAGAGACTCCTGTCCCCCAGATCTTGGCTTCGCGATGGCGGCGGCTCTGGAAGGTTTCTCGTACCGTGGCTTTTTCGTCTCGAAGATTTAGGTCAGGGACCTTTATATAGGCGAAGAGGCGGAGTCGGAGGGTCGATGAGGCGATGACACAATAGGGCGGCGCGGCCCACCCCCTGGCCACACCAGCCTACTGTCTGGTGGGCCTGTGGCCCCCCTCTGGCGGCTCTCGGGTGTTTTGAAAGATTCATCCAATTCTAAGACTCTGGGCGTTGATTTCGTTCAATTCCGAGAATATTTCCTTACTAGGATTTCTGAAACCAAAAACAGCAGAAAACAAGAACTGGCACTTCGGCATCTCGTCAATAGGTTAGTTCCGGAAAACACATAAAATCGTCATAAAGTATGTATAAAACATGTAGGTAATGTCATAAAACAAGCATGGAACATAAGAAATTATCGATACGTCGGAGACGTATCACCCACTCAGCTCCTTGCAGCACCGGTGGTCGCCGCTAGCAGCACCACCAGGTAGTAGCACTTGCTAGACCTCCCCCTTTTCCAAGAGCATGATAAGGAGTGAGTGCCCTCATCATCATTGTGGTGGCAATGGTTGTGTACAATGTCGGCGAGGGGAGGGTGTGGGGATCCAAGCTATGGTGGTGGGGGCAGTTGCAGAGGAATATAGAAACGGTACCTTGGAAAGTGCCCCCAAGCTGAGGTAACACGTGACGGAATGCCACGGCCGTGCGCACGAGACAAGCCGGGGTGGATGCTTCTTCTTCTTCCGCAACCGTCAGTCAGGAGTGAGTTCGTGCCGCCTTCCTTGTGTTCTGGGACATGTATTGTTACTGCGTGCGTGCATCGATCTCTGCCTATTCGTATCCCGTCTGCAGCCTGCAGATCCTGGGCGCTGATCAACTTGCAGTCGAGATGGCAGGGAAGCGAGTTCGCTGTTTCGTTTCTCTGAAAACCCCGGCACAAGGCCATCGGTTCAGGTCGTTAGCAGACAGCACAGCTGCCGGTTTTTCAGGTTTGCTTCACCTTATCCGCTCCAGTGATCTCCAATTCTCGATCGAGCTCATTGAAAACGAGGGGAGGAGCAACTGGGTGAAAGGGGAGACGTATGCTTGGGTTGCCAATGCTTTGGGCACATGGATGCATGAACGTAGTATATCTGTAGTGGGATGTTCCAACAATCCAAATGGCACGGCTAAACTTCCCTGTCATCATTTATACTGAGCAGGGACTATCGCGATCCCAAGTTTTCAAGTGGATGCTGAGACCCAGCCCCACCCGTCGAGCTTGAAAAGACACCTCAGACCGATCGCTTCACGCTTTCAGTGTCAGGTACACCACTGGGATAGACACCCCTTTTCTGGTGATCTTGGAGTTCAGCTGGGAATGGAGAACGAAATGACCCTTTTCAGAATCCTCACTTTCTTGGATTTTGTGAAGTAAAACGAGAAAAGTAAAGCATAGAAAGATGTGCAACGTTGATAATACCTCACTGGAATTTAAAATCTAATATAGTAGCAAGGTGGAGTTAATCCAATGCTAAGAAACACCTGGAAATCAGAAAGCGAATCATCCCCATCGGCCGGGCCCGGTTTAATTTAGGTGCTCCCCAATCTGTTTATTTGTCTGCTGGTAAGTTCTGATTTGTCAAGAGCGAATCATACCATAGGCATACCATCAGCCACACAAGGGCCTGTTTGTTACGCACATAGAACACCAAGATTTGTTACCAAGTTTCACAAGATTTTTCCATCCTTTGTCCATTATCCAAAATAGCAAAAGATTATTGGCACTAATTTGAGTGATTATCACAAGCTGCTCTAAACAGATCCACAATTTGAAAAAGCTAGTTCAGTTGCTAAATTCCACCATGGAGATTGGTTACATGGAATGCCCATGCGGAGTTGCTGCAACCAACCCTCCTGTTGTATGGTGGAACGTTGCTGAAATGACGACTACTGAGATACACTCTCACTGTCCCCTGCACAAAGTAAATACGATTCAGTAAATATATAGAACAATGTGATCATGAAATGAAAATTATACTGCTCGTTTCTGCCCGAAGGCTTTCACAGAACATAACGCTATATTGTTTTGGCAACATAATATACACAATGCGGGATTGGGAATGCATAATTATTTACTCTAGGAGCACCTGGGCACCAGGGAGGCCATGGCTATACTACATCACAAACCTACACAATTGACTAGCACCGTTCCCTTTTAATTGGCTCTGATTTAGGGAACGGAAGGAGTACTAAATAACATGTCTACCTTTAATCACTTCCATATTTTTCTTTGCAAAGTGCACATAAATATCACAAAGACAGAGTACCTTGAGTACTTCCTACTAAAATGGAATTCTATTTTTTGGGCTCCTTTTGGCTTGTGCTAATCACATAGATGTTATGCCTTTTTCACAATAGAAACAAGTCATTGTCTTAATGATCTTATGTTGGTATAACATCATCAATGAGTTCGTATATAAATTATCAGAATGCAGTAAAACGTGTCGTCAAAGTTTTTGATGACAAGATGCATCAAATAACCATGGTAACAGATCGCAAATGTAAGAAAAAAGATAATGCTACAGCACATTGTTATTGTAATATTAGTATCATACAGGATTCATGTAGTATTATCGCGGCCTATATTTGGATCTTTATCATTTGAGTTCATTCGGTAACTTCCACAAAGCTAAGCTCAAGTAGCTATATCCTCTAGAGTTACTACCTCAAGGAAATCCGTGGAATAACAATTCAAATTGTACTACCTATGACCAAACTGCTTGGTAAGGAACATCAGGGAAAGGTAGGAGAATGCTGCAGATTGGCATTGGAGCACTTAAGCCGGGGGGTTTTCAGTCAGTGCAGTTGATAGCTGAAACTTGTTCTGAGAAGTGACAACATCTTATGGCAGGAATTGGTTCTGAGAGGTATTGTTTAATACTTTGCATCAATTAAAACTAACCTCTTTGATTTCTTATTTTTACCAAGATTTTTATTGTTTGTTTGTTTGGTAGTAAATGATAGTAAATGAGAAATGGAAGTTTGCTAGAATTTAGACTATACATTCCCAGTGCAACTCACACGTTGTTGTTGTTGTTGTTGTTATTGTTATTGTTGGGCACAAGGAGATTGAGTGTAGTCATGTCATCAGGAAATAACATTTGACAAATCAGATATCTGTTACTTATATTTGACAATTGATATTGCACATTTAGTAGCAGTAGCTTTTTATAGCATTCAACATTACATTCCATCGAGCAGAAGCTTTTTATAGACTTGATCTAACAATTTCAGCGCGGCTATGTATGAGAGAAGATGCTGACCTACAGGGAGATCTTTAAAGAACACACCTATATGAGCAAGACACTGCTGGTCACAGTGCGTGAGATTTGGGTGAATCTATAAGAAGCTCATGAAAGGCTGAGGAGTGTGACTTATAAGCTCCACCCGAGAGGAAGCCTATGGCAGCCTAGTACAGGTGCCGACATTGAGTGAAACTTGCTGCAAAAGGCTGACAATTCAAGGCCTAGTCCATTGTTCAGTTGTAGTCAAACATAGCTCCTTATCTACGTGGATGTTCAACGTGACACTCACACGTTGATGCTACTGTTGTGCACAAGGAGATTCAGTATAGTCATGTCATCCGAAAATAACATTTGGTAATTCAGATTTGTGTTAGTGTATTGAGAGTTGATATTGTTCACTGATCATTAGCATTAGCATTTAACATTCTACATTAACATTGCACCTCATGCCCGGAAGCATTTTATAGAGCCGATCTAACACTTTCAGTTATATATCACAGGTTTGTATCATAAGCTCAACGAAGCACACACAAAAACAGAGGCTTAGCATAGAATAACTATGTTAAGTAAGAGAACGTCAATAGAGTTATTCTTGAATCAAGTAACATAGAACTTATAGATATATAGATTAACCCAACAATGAAGACGGTTGCAAACGATCTTTTGTTGATCGAAGTGATCAAACTAGTAATCCCATTACAAGATAATTATAATTTTTTGGGACACGGACTTCTCATTTTCTCTATCCCTGATATGCATCACATATGATGGTTGGTGATAGGAGGCCTACCAAGAAGACTGTCTGCAGATACAAAGGCGGAGCTGGGCCCCAGGCAAGACGGGCCATGGCCTGGGGCGTGGAAAAACTACCAGGCTAATATACTAGATCTTGGCCTGGGGCGCAGCCCAGCCCAGCCGAGTTCGGCCTGGCTTTGCATGTCGATTTGCCAACGCAAAACCAGCGACAGACGAGAAATCTCGTCTCTGGACACGCACGCACGAACAGACCGCCCGCCGCCGGCTCGCCCAGCGCCGGCTACCTCCCCGCCGCCTGCCGCTCACCTCCCAGCTCCCGTCTCCCGGCGCCTCATCACCACTCACCACCGTCGCCCATCTGCATAAGTTAGGTATTCCCCTTTCCGGCTTTCTCCCCCTTTGTTGCTCTGCCCTTTCCAAATCTTGTTTTCTTCTTGCAATTACATTGTTTAGATTTCCCCATTAGGTGCTATCTGGGTGCTATGCCGGTCTGCCCCTGAGATGTTTTAGATAATTTTGCTTCGATTTATGTTTGACAGGAGGAAAAGACGAACAAACGAAATAGAATTTATAACTTTTTCCAAGTGCAAACCACCAAATCCACAGAATCGGGCCCTTCAACTCGTCGAAGTGATAATATTCCGCGTCAACGTGTTACAGCTGGACTTAGGCCCGGTGATATTGAATCAGATCCTGGTTTGAGAATATCAATTGAGCATTTGGATCCGGATATGAGAGATATTGCTAGAAGGGAGTACATTAGTAGGAGGTCCATGCCAACCAACTGATCATACATATGAACGAAAGTGGGTAGGAAATGGCTTTCATATGTACTGATTGGCATTTTCATATTTGAAGGTTTAGCTTCTTCAACTAGTGAAGATGTAGTGATGGGAGGGTCAGAACAACCAGATCTTTGATTTGGTACCATCTTTTTTTATGTTTGCTATACATTGTCTTCTGTTATATCTTACGTTCTGAGTTGAAACACCATTGAATGAAGTGTTTTAATTTGTATTTGTTATCCAACTGAGCCTTGTATTCTCTTATGCCTTAGAACTGGCGTATTTTTCTTGAATTTTTTTGGGCCCTTGGTTTTTGGCCTGGGGCGTCAACAATTCCTGGTCTGTGCAGATATATAATCAGACTTAAGCCTAAGCAACTATGCTAAGTACTAAAAATCTTCTGGGTGTTCAATGGTACATATCCTCTGCAGCAGTCAACACATTTTGTTGCCTGTAAAATGGCTGAAGCTTTTCATCAAACATCTACAGTGCGCAACCTAACGCACAACCTTGTTGGCCAAACTAACATAATTTTACAAATTACAAGTAAAATCGTGGCAGCATTTCGTCGAACACTTGAACGGCAACCCACTAACAAGATCGATCAGACAGGGAAACGCGATAACTAGAAACAAGCGCATGAAGGTCTATACAATAAGGCGAAAGTGGGTGCGAGGGGATAGCACTGACCTGATCTTCTTGATGAGGATCTCGCGGAGCTTCTTGCCGAGCTCCTGGGAACGGACGCGCGCCATGAGCGCCTTGTGGGCGAGCACGCGCTTCTCCGAGTTCTTGACGTGGTGCTCCGTCCGGCGTTTGATGAGCCTCTCGATGCCGCTCGACCGCATCTTCCGCTCCATCACCTGGAGCGCGCGCTCCAGGTTGCCGTCCCGCACCTGTACCATGATGCCCCGCGACGGCTGCACCTGTCCGCTCCCCGCCACCGCTGCCGTCGGCGGCCAGAGCCCCCGCGCCGTCCGTGCTATTGCTTGCATCGCTTGTTCCCTCGCGCCGCCGCTGCCCGAACTGCCGCTGCCTGACGGGAGACCGCTAGCCGTCCCACAGAGAGGTGGGGCAGCGGAGGGATGGGTTGGCCCATGGGCCTTCTGAACTCCCATCAATTCACTTTTCACATGGGCCACTGAACCACACTTCAGGCCCAACACGGAATTTCTTCTCGACCATCTGAGCGGCAAACCCTATACACCGACCAGGTCGGTGCGTACCGCGCACCGCACACCCTGCGCGCGGTACGGGCCGGCCCAGTTAGGTGCGGGCTTCCTCTTTTTTACGTTTTTTTTCTTTTTTGTTTCTCCTTTTTCTGTTTCATTTTCCTGTTTTTGTTTAATGTTTTCTGTTTTATTTTCTTTTGTTCTTTTTTCTGTTTCGAAAATTATTAAATTTGAACAAATTTTATAATTTGAAAAAAATTATAATCTTGAAAGAATTTGGAAATTTTAAAAATTTATATTTGAACGAATTTTGCAATTTGAACAAATTTTTAATCTTTGAACGAATTTTGAAATTAGAACAAAATTTTAAATTTTGAACAATTTTTAAAATTTGAACAAAATTTTAATCTTGAACAATTTTTTTATCTTGAACGAATTTTGAATTTTGAACAAATTTTAAATTTTGAACAATTTTTGAAATTAATTAAAAAATCATTTTATAAAAATTGTTCAAATTTAAAAAAAGTTCAGTTACAAAAATTGTTCCAAGTTAAAAATGTTCAGAATTTAGAATTTTTATTTCTAAAAGTATTCACATTCTTAAAAAACAAAAAAGGAAAAAAAGAAACAAAAAGGAAAATCAGTTACCTGATGCTGTTGGGCCGCGGCCCAGGAAGCCACCTCACGCCTGTAGGGGGTGTGCGGTGCTGTGCGAGCACCGCACCGCTCGGTGAATAGCACCACCCCATCTGAGCCAGCCGCCCGGTCCGAGTCGACTATTTCGGGCCGCGGCCTATCAGGATTTTTTTTCTTATTTTTTGTGTTTCTTTTATGTTTATAGTTTTCTTCTTCTAAAAACTCATCATTTATTAAACAGATCGAGATTTTTTTTCAAAGTTGTAACAAGTTTTACATGTGAAAGATGTACAAAGAGAATACGAATTTGGTGAGAAACTATGAGTTGGAATTTTCGTAAAATCATAGATTGTGATATGAAGGATACACCTGAAATTTGTGAACCCAATTTCAGCTCGTAAATACCACCTGCAATACATAAGAGCTAAAGCAGTATAGGAAATAATAAATATATGATGTTTAAGCCAAAAGTAACAAGTATACTATCATAATTTACTCTTAGTTTTTTTTGCTACATGCACTAATTAAAAAAATCGGCCGAGATACCGATTTATCGGCCAATTTATCGTGAATCGGGTGGTAACCGACAAGATTTGTGCATATCGGCTAATTATCACCCGCACTGATTTGCAACCGATTTTCAGTCTGACGGCCGATATTTCGGCCGATTTTCGATGAAATTGCGCTGAAATTTTGTCTGACAGCCGATGTTTTCGTCATATAGTCTTGTAGAACTGTGCATTATCTCAAAATTTCCATTTTTATTGATTCATGCAAGGAATAAAGGAGATACTTCTATCCAATGCGCTAATGTTATTCTTACATAGCATATTATAGAAAATTCGGTGCCAAAAATTCGGATTTAGAAAAAAAAAATAAGCCGATAAATGACCGACCGATAAAATCGATTAATCGGTCGATAAGCGATTAATCTCTATTTTAAGGCTACAGACCATAACTATTTTTGTGGCGCTTGCTGAAACAAAATGTTTGATTGTGTTTTTGTGAAGTAGCATTCCATATTTGCCAAAACACACGGCATGACAATAAATAGAAAGTTTGGCATTTTTTCCTTGGATGACCATGCTATGACCGGTTTTGAAGGCAATTGGCTAAACTTTTTTATTTTTTGCCATGCGGTGCATTCTGACAATTGTGATACAAAATTATAATGGTAACTAGCAATGATACAATCGGGCGATGTATTTCGATAAATGCCAGAAAATAAAGGTGTTCAGTAGTTAATCTTCTCTTTACTTTTCTCCGAAGATGCTTATTGCAAGCTATAATATCAAAAATTACAATGAATTTGTTTTGATTGCTGTAGTATATACACAACGGTCCCTATACATAATGGACGTCCTGGTACTGGTAATCAATCGCCTCTGGCCTTCACCGTCACGGGGAGCCCGTCCGCCATCCGCAGCGTGATCGACGGCACCTGCCGCGGCCGGTACATGTCGTCCACCTCCAGCTTGAACTCCTCCAGCACGCACGCGACGATGGACTTCATCTGGATGTACGCCATCTCCTTGCCGAGGCAAATCCTCGGCCCCGCGTGGAACACCGAGAACTGGAATGGGCTCACAGGCCGGAACGTCCCCTCCGTCGGGTCCAGCCACCGTTCCGGCCGGTAAGCCCGCGCGTCCTCCCCCCACACGGACTCCATCCGTCCCATCGCGTACGAGTTGTACGTCACGAACCACCCTTCGCCCACCGCCGTGCCGTCGGGCAGCACGTCGGCGGCCTGCGCGTACACCCTGTTCACCGGCACCGGCGTGCACAGCCGCATCGACTCCGTGATTGCCGCGTGGAGGTAGTGCATCTCCCTCAGCTCGTCCAGACCGAAGCCGGCATTGCCCCGATCGCCCTGCGCACGGCGGGCGCGCACCGCGGCGACCTCGTCGCGGACGCGGCGCTCCACGTCCGGCCGCGAGGAAAGCTGCCAGAAGAACCATGTGAGCGCGGAGGACGTCGTCTCTCGCCCGGCGAGCAGGACACTGATCACCACGTCTCGGAGGACGGCATCGGTGCAGCTGTCGCCCTGGCTCGCCATGAACCGCGACAGGAGGTCGTGCTTCTCGCAGCCCGTGCCCATCTCCTGCCGTCGTGACCGGATGATGCGGTCGGCGTAGCCGTGCACCATGGCGACGGACTCGCGGAGCCGCCGCTCGGAGCCCAGGTTAAGCGCCCTCTTGATCTTCCAGAATCCTGGGACGGCGTACCGGAACCTGCCCGCGCTGAGGTTTGCCGCGTCACGGAACGCGTCGGCGAACCTGCCGCTCGCGGTGCTCTCGTCTTCCGGGGAAGCGTCGTCGCCAACCTCATCGTCATCAGGGAGCTGGTGCGGGTCGTGGTCGAAGGCGACGCGGCAGATGTTATCGAAGGCGAACCGCTCGAGGGTGTCCTGGAGGTCGATCGGCTGGCCGGAGCTCACCGCACGGCGCAGCAGCGGGATGAGCCTGCCGTGGAGCTCGCTGTGCACGCTCTGGGCCACGAAGGCGCGCAGCGAGCGCGTGCTGAACTCGTGGCTGGCCGCCTTCCGCTGCGCGCGCCACGCCTCGCCGTCGGCGTTCAAGATGCCCCGGCCGAGGAAGTCGTGGAGCGTGGACGAGAAGCTCGGGCCCTTGGGGTAGTTCTTGAAGTTGGCGCGCAGGATGTGCTCCACGTTCGCCGGGTTGGCGGTGATGACGCCCGGCGCGGCGCCCGGCCGGCGGAACACGAGCGTGCACGTGGGCTGGCGCGCGAGCACCTCGGTTATCCAGTCCATCACGCGGTGCCGGTTCGCCAGGAACTGCGGCAGGTGGCCGAGCAGCGGGTACGGCCGCAGGCCCGGCGTGTGCTGCGCCGCCACCTTGTTGTCGAGCCTCCGGGCACGAAGGACCAAGCCTGCACCGAGCAAGAAGAGCGGTAGCAGCAGCAGGAAAGGTGTCATCGGCATTGTTGCCAGCTGAGCTCTAGCGTCGTGTTAGACAATTTGGGGATAATAGTTGATCGCCATCGTTTGATTTGTAGTGTGTAGGTGAACGGGACGAAGATGAGTACTTCTGCTGCGGTGGAAGCACCCTAGCCACAGGTGATTTCAATTGCTGACCGAGCAAGTCCTGCCGGTTTGCCAAATGGAACGACTGGTCCTTTTTAAGCTTACTTTTCGTAAGTACGTTTTATTTTCTTCAGGACTATTAGTTGCGTTTGCAGTTTACTGACGAAACGGCAGCTCAACATTGACAAGTTCCCGCGGCTTTGACTGGATTATCTGTATGCGTCACATCAGCGCATTGACAGACCGATAGTTTTTCTTGCGAATTACAGACATCTTACAAGTATGTACATACACTCGCCATCTTTTCTTTTTTGCGGAAAAAAAAATGTATTAATCAAGTAATAGGAGTGTCATCCTGATTACAAACTAAATGAATCTCATCTGATCCAGAGCCGATCTAGACATTGGTGCAAGTTTGGACACGCCCAAACTTTTATTTTTTTTGAAAAGATGAAGGCCCTGAAGGACCTAGAGTCTGCATCCATCAGCGGTGGATGTACAAGTACAGAAAGGACCCCAAAAGAACATGATTAGCACATGAGCCCCTAGATTTTCCACACAACACCCTACAGGAAATCGCCAAACGCGATCGAGTACGTCTTCACCGCCGTCGGTTGTCGACTTCCTAGCGCGGCCACCCCCGCACCCACCGGGGACAAACCCACTTGGTGGAGCGGCAGCGCTCACCACCACGCCGAGATCCAATAAGATCCCCCAATGAAGAGGGAAGAAGAAGCTCAGGCCGTCGAGCCTGAGCGCAGCAGGACCACCCTCGCGGCCAAGAATAGCTCCGGCGCGCCATCGCCGTCGCTTGGGAACTGCTGCAAAGGGCGCAGGCCCTAGAAGCCCTCGGCGCCACCACCGAACCTCAGCCACCGCACGATCCTCGTCATCCTCTCCCTCGCCCCCTTGGCCGGCCAAGAGAGACGGAGAGCGCGCAGGTCGCAGATGTTGGTGATGACAACGCCAGGAGCGACGCTTCGATGGAGATGTCAACCAGGCTGAGCGCCCCCCATTCCCCTCGCCTCCACGGCAGACCAGAACAGGGGCAACCAGACCACGCGCCGAACTCCGTGGATGGATGTGGTTGCTGCCGAGCTGCTTCTCCTCGCCGCCACGGCCGGACAGAAGCATCTTCGCAGCACCACCTCCCTCCACCTCGAAACGCCTATGGACACCGAGCTTATTGACCAAGCCGCCAGGCTGAATCCCCCTCGAATCGGACTCCAACTGTTGGAGCTCTGCGAGGAACAAAGAGTCTAGCCATCCCCAGATGCAGCTCGGATACGCTGGGGCAAAGCTCGCAACAACCTTATTGACGGAGATCTCCGAGCTCACCACCTCCCTGCGCATCGCAGAGAAATATGAGCTCAGCACGCACCAGATCCAGTTGGGAAGATCAGGTACTTTCCCATACGCCACAGAGGAACAAAGCCTAAACCTAGTAAATACACTACTGCAGCCAGAACCTCGCCTCAGCCATCTCCGGGCGGCAGCACCGCCAGCGAAGACCTCAGTCCGGCCTGGGGCTCTCGAGAAAGCTCTCAGGAACTGTAGAGGAAGAGAGAGAAAGAGGTAAAATGAGCCCCCCGGACACGCCCAAACTGAGTTAGACTATGACTTACAACATTTAGTTCTCTACTGATGTGCACAACATTGCACTCTCTGGCACTACCGCAAAAGTATTTCATTGATCAACCCAGCATACGGAGATCTGTTCACTGTGTCCTCGTTGATCATTTGAACCGCTACAAGACAGTCGCTTTCCACAACAATAGGACAGTCTGACAACTGCATGGCCGAGGATACCCCCTCGGCACATGCCCTTAGCTCAGCTTCGAGCGAACTGTCACAAGAAACCAGGTGCTGGCAAGCAGTGAAAATGACAGCACCCTGGTCATCTCGGAGGATCATGCCAGCTCCTCCCGTGACGCCATTAGCCACCCAAGAGCCATCAACATTCAGTTTCGACCAACCTGGTCGATTCGTAGCTTTCTTCTTATCTGGCTTGAGGCACCATGCTAGTTTGAATCTTGGTATGCTAGAAGTGTCATTGTCCTCCTAACCATCCAACAATGTTGAGATTTCACTTCATTGATCAACCCAGTATACGGAGATCTATTCATTGTGTCCTCGTTGATCATTTGGACCGCTTCAAGACAGTCGCTTTCCACAACAATAGGATAGTCTTACAACTGCATGGCCAAGGATAAACCCTCGCGCGAGTTGTCAGCGGGGATTGAGGGAGACAATAAGATGTTTACGGCTTGGGGCTAGGGTTTCACCTCCCGCCGCTGCCGCCACCTCTCTTCCCCGCCGCCGCAGCCATCGGCTCCCACCTCCAGACGCAGCAGCCTTCTACCGAGCTCCTCCGCCAGCAGATCTACGCCGCCTGACCCATCTATCCCCTCTCGTCGCCGCCCGTCTCGACCCAGCGCCTCCTCCTCCCGTCTGCCCTCCCACTCCGCCGCCGCCAGAGGTCACGCTGGGCAAAGCCCGGGCGATGACGACGGCGGCGGGGTCTCTCCTGACGGGCGGTGTCCCTTTCCCCTTGTGGCGGTGTGGTACTTCACGGATCCGGCGGCGCGGCGCTGCGGGATCTCGCGGAAAAGGCGGCGCTCTGGCGGCTCAGGTGGGCGGGGCCTCTCCCCGACGGTGGTGTGCCTGCTCCGGCGATGTCGAGCTCCGGGTTCCCCATGGTTTTCGGTCTGGGGGCGGACCTGTGGAGTTGGCTCAGCTGCGGCAGGCGTGGTTGGCTACTGGCTGCTCGGCATCGTGGTGGTGATGGCAGCTATTCTTGGCAGCGGCGGGCTGGAACTCCACCTTCTAGTCCCGTCCAGCTGTAATGGTGGACCGGCGAGCAGCGCCTCCTCCGCCAACTTCCGTTCCTATGCGACTGATACGTCCAAAATGTATCTACTTTCCCGAACACTTTTGCTATTGTTTTGCCTCTAATTTTTGTATTTTGGATACAACTAACACGGACTAACACTATTTTCAGCAGAATTGCCCTGGTGTCTCGTTTTTGTGCAGAAACTCAACTTTCAGGAAAATCCCCGGGATTAATGTCAAAGGGCCTATTTTCCCAGAAAACTCACGGAGCCAGAAGACCAGAAGGAGGGGGGCCACGAGGCGCCAACCCCATAAGGCGGCGCGGTGGGCCCCTGGGCCGCGCCGCTCTATGGTGGCGACGCCTCGGGCGGCCCCAGGTGCTCCCCTCTGGACTACTTAAGGTCTTCGACCTAAAAACGCACGGGGGTTAGACGAAATCGCCAGAAGCCATCCAGAACACCGCCGCCATCGCGAAACTCCGTCTAGGGACCATAAACTCCGTTCTGGCACTCCGCCGGGACGGGGAATTGGAGGAGATCATCGCCATCATCACCACCGACGTCTCTCCATCGACCAGCCATGTTTCCCCCATCCATGTGTGAGTAATTCCCCCGCTGTAGGTTGAAGGGGATGGTAGGGATTGGATGAGATTGGTCATGTAATAGCATAAGATTGTTAGGGCATAGTGCCTAGTGTCCGTAATTGGTACTTTGATGATATTGTTGCAACTTGTTATGCTTAATGCTTGTCACTAGGGCCCGAGTGCCATGATCTCAGATCTGAACATGTTATTGTTTCATGATGATATTCATTGTTTTATGATCTTACCTGCAAGTTGTATACACATGTCGCTGTCCGGAACCCGAGGCCCCAAAGTGACAGAAATTGGGATAACCGGAGGGGAAGGCAGTGATGTGAGGATCACATGTGTTCACGGAGTGTTAATGCTTTGCTCCGGTGCTCTATTAAAAGGAGTACCTTAATTTCCAGTAGATTCCCTAGAGGCCTGGCTGCCACCGGCTGGTAGGACAAGAGATGTTGTGCAAGTTTCTCATTGCGAGCACGTACGACTAAATATGGAACACATGCCTATGGATTTTTTAGTACTTGGATACTGTTTTATTACTATCTGCAAATGCCCTACTTTGATTGTTACATGATTTCTCTCATCCATGCAATGCCCGTTCATCCATCCCTGTGCCTACAGTATTTTAATCCTGCTGTTTACTATAATCACTACTGTTGTCTTTGTTACACCGCTGCTGATATTTCACTACTGCTACTGCTATAAAACTGTTACTACTGATAAACTCTTGCGAGCAAGTTTATTTTCAGGTGCAGCTGAATTGACAACTCCGATGTTAAGGCTTACAAATATCCTTTGGCTCCCCTTGTGTCGAATCAATAAATTGGGTTTTACTTCCCGCGAAGACTGTTGCGATCCCCTATACTTGTGGGTCATCAGCGACTCTCGCCGGCGGACTGTCACAAGAAACCAGGTGCTGGCAAGCAGTGAAAATGACAGCACCCTGGTCATCTCGGAGGATCATGCCAGCTCCTCCTGTGGCGCCATTAGCCACCCAAGAGCCATCAACATTCAGTTTCGACCAACCTGGAGATGGCTTGGACCATTTAACTTGGATAGCTTGCTTTCGATCCGTAGCTTTCTAGCGCTCATTCTCCCCCTCCCAGGCTCTCACGCGTCTACAGTACCCTTGAGGGTTCCTCTCCTCTGGCCGGGCCGCCGACGACCACTC
The DNA here is from genome assembly GCF_019359855.2 of Lolium perenne. Classification (NCBI taxonomy): domain Eukaryota; kingdom Viridiplantae; phylum Streptophyta; class Magnoliopsida; order Poales; family Poaceae; genus Lolium; species Lolium perenne. The sequence goes on from NC_067247.2 coordinate 317,925,914, forward strand.
CGCCAGAATAGCTGGCCGGAGTGCGTCTCGATATGGCGCCGGAGTAGATTAGGGTTAGGATCTGTTGTTTCTTTGTGTTTCCCGGCCTCTGTCGGCGTTTTTGGGCGGTTTGCCCGTAGCTGGAGGCGGAGCCATGGATCTCGGCCACTGGATCTGTGGTGTTTATAGGGTTGTTGCGGCCTGGTCTTCTACTCCTGAGGCCGGAGGGAAGCGGGCTGGTGGCAATAACGCCTTCCCCAATAAATCGGTGGCTTCTGGATCCGTTCTTCCACGATCTCTCGGCGCTGGTGAAGCTCTCCTGTCCGGCCGTGTTGGCAAGGGGGAGGGCAGATCTGGTGCGGTGAAGAGGGTTTCCGTTCCTCTCCTTGTTGGCCATGGTGGTCTGAAGGAGTGGGGGCAAGATCCTTTGGTTTTGGATCTGGGAGGTGGTGGTCCTGGTCGTTGGAGCTGTTCGAGGTGGTCGAGGTCTTTGCTGCGTGCTTTCCCGGCCTGCCGTGGCGGCGAGGAGGAAAGGTGTGGCGGACCGGCTGCTCTCCAAGGTCAGCATCGACGGCACCTGCCTGTGTGGTGCTATGTGCATTTCGTCTTCGAGCTCAAACACGCGGATGGCTGGCTTGCCTCCGCGCTCTTCTGCCGGCATGGCGGCATCAAATCAATATCCTGTGTGGAGATACTTCCTCCAAGCGGCTGGAGCTCGACTCCAGGATTCCACCAAGTGGTTTGTCCCCGGTGGTTCTTTGGTGTCCAGCAGCGACGGAGCTTCGTCGGATTCGGGCGTTCGAGCTTCTGCGCCCAGCTCCTCGGCGGCGACGCCTTGAGGACGCCGGCGTCTGGTGGTGGCGGAGCACATGGACCTGATTGCATTTCTTCTTCCTGTTCTAGGGTGCTTCTTGTAACTTTAGAGGGCCTTTTTCAAATTTCAGGTTTCTCAGAGCGAGAGATGCCAAAGGGCCTCTTTGTAATTTGTACCCACCACGTGTGTGATGATGAATGAAATCCCACCTTTGTTCAAAAAAAAAAAAATCCGTAGCTTTCTTCTTCTCTGGCTTGAGGCGCCAGGCTAGTTTGAATCTTGGTGTACTAGAAGTGTCATTGTCCTCCTAACCATCTAACAATGTTGATTTTCAAAACCAGGTTTATGCTCCACCCAAACCCTTTGTGCATAGTTTTTAATAGATTTCCTAGTATCTTATATTCATAAATTACGTCATTATTTCATGTGCCACGTCATTATTTAGTGTAATGTTCTACTTTTTTCAGTTTTGGAGTAGGCGTGTGCTATCGTTTCCCATCGCATCTGTACTTCCAAGCAGTTTTTGTACTCTCTTCAACAAGTTTCAGCCCCAAAGGGCAGCAGCATTCCTTGTGTTAATGTTAAGCTTTGGCGCAGCAACACGCCTCGCCCATGGTTCTGAACATATACAATATTTGGCAAGGATAGAAACTATATTACACAAAACAATATATTGAAGTACTAAATTATTTTTGTAGAATAATCTGAAACTACAATACATAACTTTTACACTTGTGTCTATTGCTGGGAAATCTTCTTTGTTTTTATTCTCGTGGCTTTGGCTGGACAGCGTTGTTAAGAACGCTGCTTAATGCCAAAGCTAGCATTTCAGCACTGGTTCTGTTGGTGAGGTCCTACATAGGTGGTAGATGTTCCACGTTGGAGACAGTATGTCTAAAGCTTGTTTATATGCATTTCTCCGCACTAGGATTACTAGCTTGCAAATGCAAGTTCTTAATCTTCTGATACACATTTTACACAAAGATGCGACACATGGCATCGTCAATTTCTTATAAGGAAGAAAACTGAATTATAAGTTGCATATCTGGACAGAAATATGAAGCACGAATTTGCTTTAAATATTCAAAGAATTTCTAAATAACATGTATAGTATGTAAATTCATCCACGTCCAATATACCACCGTTTCATCTATAACTTCAATGATGCATCTCATTTTCCTCAGGAGTAACATTTGGCAATCCCATCGGTATTCCTAGAATGAAACACATTTGCAAATCAGAACCAAGAAAACAGAGCCTGTACTCAACCAACTGTCACAGGAATAGCAGACTTTTTGCAAGTTTATAAAGATATACTTCAAGTCTATTTCACTGAAAAATTCCAGGTCAATAAGAGTACATGCAATGTTGCAGTTGCAGGAAGTATTTTCCAACTTGAGTGACAGGAGGAATATTAAAGGCCCAATATAACAGTACAAATCTCAGGACAACCGTAGACAATAAGACAGGAATGGAAAAGAAAATAGCAGACATAAGGACTGAAGAAATATTATGCAAAACACACAGGCGGTTGTACTAACACCTCAACTTGCATTGGGGAGTGCACGTGCTAGTATGAAACCTTTAAGCAGTGGGTGTCCTTACCAAAGTAAAAGGATATATTCAGTCCCTGGCACTGAATTCAGATTGCAAGGCAAACCTTTTATCTTGAGTTGTACAACCTGAGAGAATGCGCAGCCAAAAGAACCATTGTCAGGAGTTACCTATATCTCAATATCATGATCTACCATAGCCTTTTCAAATAAGTCATTCTTCAATCATTTGGATTCTATTGAGCAAAACTCATATCAGATGACATGTCGATTTCAAGGTGTTCATGTGTGTCAGACTGACGACCAGAGAAATAGCAATCACAAGCTAAACTGATGCAGCCAAGAGAGAACAAAAAATCTTTCAGCACAACAAGGAGCACCACACTTGACAGGCCAACTTACATCGCACCACCAGCTGGGCACATCACAAACGTCATGCAGAACATAAGATTTTAGAGCCACAAACACAAGAGCCAAAACCATCAATAAGTTGCAATACGTATGATTGAACGCAAATAAAGTTTACCGGGAGTAAAATTCTAGAACTTGTTCCCCAACCTGCTCCCCAACCTGTCACTTGTCCATAGTCAATAAAGTTTACCGGGAGTAAAATTCTCTGAAGATAAGTCTGCAGAAATGATTTGTTTTGTGGGCAAGGTGTGAGCTAGGCTCCTAGTTCTCATCGAGGAACCAGCAATATCCTGAACTGATTAGAAGTAGATGAAATATGTGTCCATAATGCGGAATAATTACTGTATAGGCACCACTATTGGATCTGTAATAAGCACATGATGAAATCAAGTAAATGCCTCAATGATCTGTTCAAGTTTGATGTTTATGCCTCGAGTAAAATTGCTTTCGCTAACTCCATCCCTGAAATTAGCATGAGCTCAGATGGTGGTTAAGACATTATCAAATATCCATTTTCACTAAGAAAACAATATTTCCGTCCTTTGGCTGGAAAATTCACTGGTATTTGCAAATAGTAATTTCAGATCCGCACTGGTAATCCCTGATTTTAACGCCAAAAAATATGAAAGCACTGTAGAAACCATTCACAACAGTAGAAAATCTGTGACGTGGCATGGCTATGGTTTCAGTAAACTCTAGAAGCTTATATATAGGTAATTATGATACGACGTGCTCTCACATGCCGAATAAAACAACCGTCTATGTTATGTCCAGCCGAGAGCAGACAAAGGGAAATCATGACTACAGGTGTTGTCTTATCCCCAGATGGCAGCAAGCTCACTGTTTGTCTTCTATGTGTTACGGAGTATGTGTTTAGATGAAATGGCTTGTCTGACTGGTTATATTTGGTTTCAATGAATGGATAGGAACTCGGCCAAAAAACTCCGATAACCATAAGAAACAGAAGACAAAACACAGAACTAGATCAAAATCGTACCCGCAACTAAGTTTTGAGAAGGTATGAGTCTAACTAAATATGTACGCCTCACTGCTAACTATGTTTTCATGTTTCAAGCATCTCATTTTTATATCACTTGCAGAGAAACTTGGAAACTGGAGAAGCCAGACTGTGGGAAACTCAGCCATACGAAGAAGGGAACATGGTGTAAAACAGAGTCCCATGTTTATGTGAGCACTGATTTTGGTTATTCTTGTTTAATCTTTTATTGTGTCAATATTGATGCCATAGCTATAATTGTTCTTTTCGTTTTTAGGACAAAGCACATCGAGAGGTCCAAAACAAAGAAAATGAAACTCAAGGTCCACGCTCAAGTGAGCAGAGAAACAACATTTTCCAGAATGCATACAAAGACACTCTGCAATGCAAGTCATCGCAGCCTCATTGATACGGATACATGACAAACCTTGAACTAGATCTGAAAGGTATCAGATCCAGATTGAAGAGCAAACTCGTGCTACAGCAAAAACCCAGCAGCAAAACTCTGAGCTCAAATTCCAGTCTCGATCTTCACTCCTCTTCCAACAATCTTTCTTTTTCAGCACACTCTTTTTTTAACCTCTCATCAAGTTGTTCTCTCTTGGCACGCTCCAAGTTAACCTCTCATCAAGTTGTTTGCATGTTCAGCTTCTAGTTGATCTTGTAATTTGTTGACCTGCTGGCTGAGCTTAGAGTTTTGCTGTTGGGTTTGTGTTGTAGCATGAGCTTGCTCTTCAATCTGGATCTGAAACGAGGCTACGATGACTTGCATTGCAGAGTGTCTTTGCATGCAGTCTGAAAAATGTTGCTTCAAACAAGAATAACCAAAAGTTAGTGTACTCACATAAACACGGGACTCTGCGTTAGACCATGTTCCATTTTTTCATTTAGGTGAGTTTCCCACAGAGCAATACATAGTTAGCAGCAAGGCGTACATATTTAGTTAGACTTTAAAACTTAGTTGCAGGTACGATTTTGATCTAGTTTTTGCTTTGTCTTCTGTTTCTTATTGTTATCGGAGTTCTTTTGGGTGAGTTCCTATCCATTCATCGAAACCAAATATAACCCGTTAGACAAGCCATTTCATGTAAACACACAGCAGACAAACAGTGATCTTAGAGATAACCTGAAATTTTAAAATCTAAACACATGGAAGTTAAAATATAACCATGGCATGACGTGACTCTTTTGTGTCAAGACAAGCAGGGGGTGAACTTAAGATTGAGGGCCAAGAGGAGAGGAGCTCATGGCCCAAAATGATAGCCTTTAGGTAAACCAGCGAAATTAAAAACAAAACAAACTCTTACCCTCTCTTTGATTTTGTTCAGCTTGTGACAAACAAGGTTGCAGAAAACCCTTAGTACCAGAGCAAATGATGAGTTGAGGACCTCGTGAAGCAGCCACTCCATACTGCTGGACCTTGCTCCGGCTTTAAGTAATGATCCCTACTTTGAAAGATATTTCCAGGATGACTCACCGTCCTGCACAGAAACAGGGAACAAATGTTGACCTTGTGAAGAACCTGTATATTTCCACTTAAAAACAAGTGCATAGAAACGGTTACATTTGCGTGGATCTGTAAAAATATATCATATACACATAATGCACTGAAGAACCTGGTGAAGGTATTCTTCTAATTGATGTGACGTGCTTCCCTCTGCTCTCCAGATGTCTAGACTTGCTGTAAGAGCTTTGAAAAATAATAACATGGTGATCTCTCTGCTCTACAAACAACAGTAGATTGTGCAGTCTGCTCATGAAAATGTTACAGTACAAAAATAAATTCTCCAACGAAGGGTAGCCAATATTCTTCTCTTCTTCACATAATCTTCTACAAGAACTGGGAAAAGAACCACAAATTAACTCAATGTGACATCCCTTCAGGGGATCTCCTCAGTCCTAATATATGTGATGCTAGCTCCTCATCACCATGCTGCCTCAGTAACTGCACCAAACAATCAGCGCATGGAGATTTAATGAGTATTCCCCTATCGATGACCTTCCTCGCCAACGCCGACGCTTCAAGGACATGACCCTCCTCAGACAGCCCAAGCAACACACTAGCATAAACATCAGAGTCGCAGAGCACCCCATCGTCATCCATCAGTCTCAACCAATAGCAAGCATCCAGCCACCTTTTGCCCCTGCAGAGCTCCCTCACCATTGCGCTTCCCCCGAGCGGGCTCAGCTGCACCCCTTTCTTCATCATCCTCTGTGCGAGCCCTTCAGCTTCCCCTGCCATCCCAGCCCCGGACAAGGCAACCAGAAGGACATTATAGCACTGCCCGCTCGACAAAGCTCCGTCGACGACCAAACGCTCCACCACATCATACGCGCTGTCAAGCGAGCCATCCCCTCCGGCGGTGCAAAACCCATCGACCAGCGTCCGCACAAAAACGCGGTTCGGCATCACCCCTCTAGCCACCATCCTATCCAGCACGCTCAGAGCCTCCACCATTCTCCCCCTTTCGCAGAGGCATTTCACCAAACACGTGTAGGACACCACGTTGGGCGCACACCCGGCACCCAGCCCGCCGCCTTCCATCTCCTCGAGCAGCCCCATCGCGGCATCCACGTCTCCGAACGCGCGCATCCCGTCGAACAAAGCGGTGTAAACCACCACATTGGCCACGCACCCAAACTCGGGCATTTTGTCGATCAGGCAGCGGGCGCCTTCGAAGTCGCCCCCGTGTGCCAGCTTATGCACCGCGGTCACTATGAGGGGGACGGTCGGGTCGACGCCGGATGTGGACATGATGTCGAGAACGGCGGAGACGTCGCCGGGCGAGCCCGCGACGCGGAGGGCGGAGTGGAAGCAGGCCACGTCGGGCGAGATGGTGAAGGAGCGCATGTGGCGGAGGATGGCAAGGGAGACGGGGAAGAGGCCGGCATGGGCGGAGATGGCGAGGAGGAGGGCGTAGTGCGGGAGGGGCAGCGGGCGCTGGGAGGAGGAGAGGAGGAGGGGCACGGCGGAGGGGAGGTCCGGGAGCGAGGCGGCGACCGAGGAGAGGGTGTGCGGGGAGGGGAGCGGCGGGGAAGGGGGCAGACGCCAGAGGAGGAACCGGAGGGAGAGGAGCGGGGAGGGGAGTCGCGGGAGGAGATCGGGGAGCGTGTGGAGGGGGAACGCGTCCGACGGAGACGGGAAGGCGCGGGAGAGGGCGTGCGGGAGCGGCGTAGATGAAGCCTGCGGCGACCGGAGGACGGCGAGGAGGGTGGCGAGGTTGGTGTCCCGGCCGGTGGAGAGGCGGCGGAGGAGCGATAGGCGCGGCGGCATCTGGTTTTGGACGACGGAGGGAGTTTTTTTTTCTGGAGAAATCTAAAGGTATAAACGGTGCAACCTCACCGGGCACCCAGGTAAATTAGATTTGACTGACCGTACATTTTGCCTCTAGCAAATCTGAGCCGTCCATTTTTTTACCATGGCAGTATAAAAGGTACATCCAACAAAGGTAACCCTAGCGTGCAGCCCCCAATCCCTCACGTCCTTCTGCTCCCCAATACCCTCGCCCGGCGGCGCCGCTCCGCCTCCCTTGCCGCCACCCATCCCTCTCCTCTACCATTCCTGCCTAAGAATCCAGCCACCGGATCGAGCTTTGCGTCGTCGCCGTTCCCGGGAGCACCGTAGGCTCCGCCCGCACCGGGCACCATTGCTGCGCACCACGCCGCTGCGTCGCGAGAGACCGGTTGGAGCCGGCCGAGCGAGGCAGGCCGATCTTGCCGTGGGTCGGGTCGTCGGCGGGAGGAGCAGCTGCGGTGCATCCTCTCCTTCACATGCTCTGGTATTCCCCACTCACAGCTCTCCCCTTTGAACGCTATTGCATCTCTCTTGTATTCTCTCTTCCTCAAGTCTCTCTCCAACGCGCTCTGCAGGGAGATCACCAGGAGGGTTGCGACATCTCCATATCCGGAGGATAACAGTCTACCTCTCGCAGGTTGCTGTGCCTCTCCCTCCTCGAGGCTTCACCCCACTGTTTATCTTGTCATCTACCCTGCTGCTGCATCTATGGCCGCTCCTCTGCATCTCCTCTTGCCATAATCGACCTTGCCATCTGCAACCGTTTGAAGGTATATTAACTCTTTGTTTGCTTCCCCTGCCTCACACTGGACTACACCTGCAGAAATTGCTTTAATTATAAACTATGCAGATTCCATGTATATATATGCCTACAAGGTGTTCGACAATATTCCTAGCAGGTTGTTCTCATATTTTGTTTCTTATTCTTTTGATTTTTTTTGTTGAGAAGAGATAAAGAATCAAAACTGAGTTGTTTGGTAGACCAACTTAAGTACTGGTTAGCAAATCTATGGACCTATATTGTGCCTTTAATTTTAGTTGAGTAGAGTTACATCACTATATTGAGATATTTGTTGTATATGTTGTCTGACACACCTTGTACTTGCCTTGTCATCATTGGGGCTGCCTGGTGGAAGCAATGCCACCTCGTCGTCGCCATCAACGGTGTGGCTGCCAAAGCAGCGGAGGTCACGCCAATGGCGAGGCCGCCGCCGTGAGGTGTATAGTGAGGTGCTCGCCCTCCCAAAATTGCCTCATGTCGCATCGATCTCTACTGCCCCTCATCCACTGGCCGCTGCTTTGCTGCCGGCGAAGGGCGTCGACTTAACCCCCGCACACCTTCCACCTTAGCTAATCGGCGCCTTGTCCCCATTCTTTGAGAAATCATGGTCTTTTAGAAAAAACATGTGAACTCATATATTCATGCACTTACATTTTCTCAGTTTAACAAATACTAAAGACACTTTTGCCTAATGCTGGAATGGTATCACACATGTAGGGGAGTACCAATGACTTGTGCAAAATGAGTACAGAGTAATCAGCCATATATACGCGCTACACATGCTTTTATGTAAACCAGGGGCCTCCCTACATTGGTGATGCCATTCCCATATTCTCTCGTTTTTTCCTTTCAATTGCAACTTCAGTATTTATTTAACTGAGAATATACTAAGGTGAAGAGTGAACTGAATCATTTTGAATTTGCTGTCTTTTTTAGCAACTTACATGTTTTTTACTATTTTACTTCACCAGAAGTCATATATCAAGAAGTTACGGCTCATCAGCAAAGTAATGTATCCAAAGATTACCAGTTTATTGTGCTTTGAATTAATGCAGCTTCTGGCTAATTGTATCATATAGTCGATTTACATATTACTTGGTTGAGCTACACTTTTAGATTGTCGTTATTTAATCCATGTTAAGGTAAGGAAGTTTCTCCAGTGCTTCTTTCTTCTAACTGATATCTTCCGAACATTTAGCTACAGTTTAAGGCTATAAGTGCAGTTGATTTTAAGCTCATGATTGAAACCTTTTGCAGGACAATCATGTGTCCTTCTCGGGTCGGAGTTACATAGATTCAGAATTAAATATTCTTGGAGATACCAGAAACATTCGCGATTAATGGCACAGAGAATAGACAGAGATACTGAAGATCTACTGTAATAATATAAGGTAAACATGATTGGTGAATTACTCGTGCTACTTTTCTTAAATGACATGATACATCAATCTTAGATTATTGTCGCTGCATTACATGTAAGTCGCTTGCAATATTGTTTGATTTCTTCTTTCGTAACAGAAGTACAAGACCCTTTATAATATCTGCATGGCAATGAAATAATCAGGGTACTTTTATTCGAGTATGCTTGATCCGTGAACTCGTAGGTGAAATTTTGTTGTAAGATTGCCCAAAACTTTCTGCGCATAATCTGTGGCCATGCATATCTGGATAGATGCCCTCGCATATTGTTCTAGGTATCTAAATATTTGCTTGGTTTTGTTATTTGTTGTTTATAAAATCTTTTATCATGTGAACATTCGGCTTGAAACACATATCTCCATTCATTGAGAGCCCCATCAAGTACATTTTGATCTGTTCTAAATATGCTTTATGATTGTTCCTCTCAAATACTGTGAGAGCCCCATCATGATTCTGATCTACCTCTATTCTATCAAGATTCTGATCTACCTCCATTTTCTGGTCTTCTTTTGTAGTGGTTGAGCCCATCTGGAAAGGAGCAACTGAACTGATAATTTGCTTGGCTCGTGCAAGAATGCATAATGTGATTGTGGTGCAGTTCTCAGATGGCTATATGGATGCAGTTATAATAAGAGACTTTCCAAAGGCTGATCTCGTAGCTTTGCTACTCAAGGTGAGTGATGGGAGCTATGTGAAATCCACGTATGATACATATCTCAACGTTATTTATTTACTCAGTCTGCAAAAGTACATTAACGTTGAGTTTTCGAAAGAATGCTTTGGTCTGGTTGTCGCTTAGAATTGATCTGTACTGTATTATTATAAATCCACTGTATATAAATAGAATAATTTATAAAAAATTGTTTGTTGATCAATCTGTTGTCTTATTTGTTAACATCTTCAATTCAAATTTAGTTCAGATTTCTTAACACTGAGTGCTACTTCAAGACAAAATAGACGAATCCCCTAGCTGCCAAAGGCATAGTGTTCGGAGTTTCAAAAGAATATTGCTACTAGAATTTTCATTTTTACCGCAAGAGTATTGCTTATCCTTCATATTATTATCCGTACTTCCAAATGCAATGCTCATCTTCTTTCTTTGGTTAGTGGTTTTTGCTTTAATTTACGTTATTTTGCGTGTTTCTTTACATTGACGATTCATTTGTTGCATGAGCTAGGATGTTTCTCTACATTGATGATTCATCTACTAACCTAATAAGTAAAACATATTGATGAAATAGAAACATGATTTCATTTCTCTATCGAAATGTCTTGTTGTATATCGTGTTCTGCAAGTTTTTTATTTGCTATGAGGTTGCTGGATTTTTGCTTGATACAAAGTAAAATGCGTATTTCTCTATGAAACCCGTGTGTTATCAAGTACAAGAACATGCTATGTGATTGTTCATAAGAAAAAGTGTTTGTCCCAAGGAATAGTTTACAAAATAGTGGAGTAAGGTTCAGGATGTTAGCTCTTTTAAGTTAAGTTTTCCCTTGTCGACAAAGGATAGGCAATTAGTGATAGGGAGAGCTTCGTGTATGAAGCCACCAGATAGAAATCAGGTTGCGCCGTTGTACCCAACCGGTGGACGTATTTATATTTGAGCTTACTAATATCATTTGCTATTTATTGCATCAATCGCTGAAGGTTAGACATGTGTGCATACACTGCATTTGCAACTTGGATCCAGATAGGCTGGTTTGTACCTTTATATAGGTCTATATAGTGTCAACATTGCCTGCTGAAATGGGGTATTTTCATATATTCTTCTGTTTCTCTTTCAAACGATGCGAGCATAGTTTTATATGCTGAACTTTGTTTAGGAAAGATTTTTATTCACAAGGAGGTTTTTGTGATGGTTTGGAATTATCGTAGTGAAGGAACTAACTATCCTGAATTTTCTAATTTATGTAAACCTGATGTATGGAAGAGCAATGTGGTTTGCTCTAAACTTAGATTGCCATGACGTGTCTAATATATTTCTCGACATTGTTATATCCGTTATGGATCCGTTATGGATATAGAATTAGTAAATCAATTAAATTGGGTGGTTACTACCTAAATCAGCACAACCCCGTTGATACGGTTTGGAATAGTTTTCTTTGTAACTTTCAAAATATATGGTGTTTAGGCTTGAACATATAGATGCCTGCTTGGATGCAGTCTCTATCCCTTATGGATATAAAATTAGTAAATCAATTAAATTGGGTGGTTACCTACCTAAACCAGCATAGCCCCGTTGATACGGTTCGGAATAGGTTTCTTTGCAACTTTCAAGATATATGGTGTTTAGGCTTGAAAATATAGATATCTGCTTGGACAAACATTACTTTTGACAAGCAAAAGTACTCTTGGTGCCTCCTTCAGTTCTCTTGCTGTGTGGCCAAAGCAAGGCACCTAAATCTATTCTTTTCAATTTGTTTTTATGGTTCATGAGCGGTAATTTTTTGTCTTCTTTTTTCTTGGTGCCTCCTACACTTCTATACAATCGTGCACCTTCGATTTTCACTTCTTGCCATTTTACTTGACATGGTTGCTGCGTTCTTCACCTCTTCGTTGCAGGTCGTTGTCCCGTTTAAGGTTGCCGCTTGCTTGAAGGCTGTTGTTTTTCTCGGTAGATTTGGGATTCAACTCATTGCGAGGTAAGCTTTAGCATCTGAAAGGGATCTTTTGGGAATCATGTTCTGCTAGAAGATTTCAGTTTGCCAGTGCTGCAGTAGTTTGCAAGCAATCTTCTCATGTTGTATATCCTCTCCAAGCCACTATATGTTCATTAGATCGGTTATGCTTCACATTATACAGTTTGGCAGCATGATCATGTATCGTATGCAGTTTGATAAGCGTGTTAAATATTGCTGAAGTTGGTGTTGCTTTGTAACGGCTTTTCTCTACCATCACAGTTTGATTTCTGCAATTATTAAGAGGCTACCAGTCATCCTAATATTGCAGTGTGTGAGTTCTCCACTGTACAAGTTATGCTGTTTTTTCATGTGTATGCATGCATTGTAAGTAGTATGCAGGTAGAGGTACCGAGGTAATGAGGTATTTGGGGCTAATAAACAAATCATCACCTCTTCCTAGAATACTGCACTTTTCAAGTTGCTTATGTATGAGTTAATTTTATCTATCCAACGAAATATATTAGAGCAATTGATCTTCAAGGCTTTCTTAGTAGTTCAGCTTATTAACACTTGCGTTTTCTGTTTCATGTATGTCTGCCAGCTTCATACAGGTTGTAAGGATTTGTTTGACATGTTCTGGTCTTCAAAATATTATCCATGCACAATAGATATGACACAATAGATATATCCTCATATACACGAATGCATAACACACTGTGTCATATTTCTTCTGTCTGACCCAAAGTATTTTGAACTGGTAAGCTTCATGTAAGAAGATATAATCAGTTGATTTCTCTTCTAATAGATCCACATTATAAGTATGACAATGTTCACAAGTTGATGTCCCGCTGAAGTTGACCTATAACCATAGCCATAGTTCCTACTCTTAAATCATTGTGTATATTTCAGCGAAAAATCGCTTCTATTAGGTTCTATGTCGGCATTAAGTGTAGAAGATGTGTAGCTAGCTTTCCGGTCGGCGGGAATGCTGAAGATTGCTTACCCTTTTCTCTTTTTATTAAATGGATTCCATATATGCTTTGGCCTATCATCCCATCGGGTCATGATGGATTCATACTCATATGTTGTGGCGTGTAGACTGAAGCCCACAACACTTCTCATCCATGCCACCACGACTTGCTTTTTCCACCTGATATTTTGTCGTGGTTATACAAACTGTAAATCTGTGCGAATGTCACGGGATCGTGCGCCAAGGCGCACATCTAAATCTAGTAGGATATGATGGAGGGAGGCTGGTGTGGACTCTCCAAAAGCCTATTCATGGCTGGCGGCCCATGGTAGCCAAGTGGCCTAGGAGCATATTTTACCCAGATAAACAAACATTACGAGTCTTTACTATTATACTAGTACAAATGCCCGTGCGTTGCCACAAGTTATTAAATTGTATTTCTCAATGCACATATATAATTCTCAATTAAAACAAATCAAAGATATCATAATATACTACATCATGATAATACCGAATGCAATAACAAGACAACATTGTTAAGCTTCATTAGAATATTTTACCTTATCCCTGGTTGAGCCTGGATTTACCGAGGATGACCCTAAATACAGGTTCAGGCAAAGGCTTTACGGATGATGACCATGGTACATAAAGCTAACATTCCTCCGAAGCTATAGATTGTAATATATGCAAGACAATATTTCGTTTTTAGGAAATATTACGGTGGTACCAAAATCAATGAACAAATAAATCTACACTTCCAACCGTTGGCGGTGCAATCTTCTTTTTTCTTGAGAAGACATTTTTTAGTAGTTAGTTGTTGCCTACTTTCCATACCCCTTTAATAGTATCTTGTCTTGTATCAAAGGTAGATAGAATTCTACTACTCATAACAAGCGTCCAGGATGATGGTCAAATTTATGGATCGGAGGAGTGGGGTACTAATTTATGGATCGGAGGAGCGGGTTACTAATCGTTTCTCATACAGTTGCATTGTATCGAAGGAGCACTATGCTAGATTGCTACTACCTCTAGTTGAGTTTAATGGACGAGGAGTGTAGCATGATTGAACATGGACCTAGGAAATCTATTGCGACAATTAATCAAGACCGAAGGGAGTAGTCCGTATTGGGTATCTTCTTCCTGTGTTTGTCATCCTTGCATTTTGATATGTTTCTGAATCCTATAGTCCCGAGAGGCCTCAAACTATAAGGCTGATTTGTGAGACATGTCTACGTACTGAGTCCACAACAATGAAAAGACATAATTACAAACAGGGTGCAACACATGCATGAGATGCATTTGGCAGATCCTTCAGGGACATCCAATAAGATTTGAACGACACAAATATGCATTCAACCCATAAATGAATGAGCAGTGCAAAGTTCAAACCCTAGACACACGAGCAATCATACAATGAAAACCATTTCACTTACGAATGTGTTCCAGGTTTCAAGCAACTCATGAAACACAACAGGAGTACAGGAAATCCGGAATGAAAACCGTGTGAGAAAATATTCAAAGTCACATTAGATTCACACGCGTGAATTAACAGAGTGAACACACACAAGTTATTTCTTACGTAGCAGAGGTGGTACCAGTAGCCATGGTGGTAGTAGCAGTAGTATAAACTATGTGCAGAGGAAATGTTCAAGACCTCCTCCTCCTCCTCTTCACACACAGTTATTTCACCAGCTTTCTTACGTAGAAGTGGTAGTGCCAGCATCGATGGTGGTAGTACCAATAGTATCTACTATGTGCAGATGAAATGTTCAAGACCTCCTCCTCCCCCCCTTCTTTTGACTTGTCACCCGCGTTCTTGAGCTGCAATGGAAAGCATCATCATCATCACAATAGATCATATCATACCACATCAACATGACCATAAATTGGGCTAAACAGTGGATGAATAATGAATATGCTGTGAAGGTGGTTTGGGTGCTCACCAATCACCATGATGATGAGGATCCTGACAAGGACGGCGATGAAATCAGTGAAGAGGGTGAGCCCATGCTTGATGTAGTTCATGTCGCCGTGGTGCGCCCTCTAAATGATCTCTTGTGGGTTGTACACCATGGACCCCAGGAAGATCAACATGCCAAAGTAAACCTGCACGGCACATAAGAAGCTATGTGTCATTTTTCATTCAGCTAGAACCAAAGGGATGAATAGTGGTTTAGGTCGCAACGGTAACAATTTCGTGCTATGTACCTCACCTCAAACATGATCAGTTTATCGCTACAACACATATTAATGGAAATCCAGGGTGCATTGCCACTAAATATGCCATTGTAGGATATCAAAATGGCAATCATATGCCACTGTAAGATATCTAAATCCGGCACAATGTCAGATATGAGTTATAGCACTGCACTAACACAAATAAATGGCTAAAATTCGTCCATAATTCAAAGTGCTTTTCATCAAAGCTACCTACATCAAAGATAAAGGAACATCATCTGCATTACCAATAGTAGGCGGTTGTGCATTCAACGACTATAGGCTAGAATGAATGCGTAGGATACATTAGTTTGATAGTTATAATGGAAAATAGCTAAAGGTCCATATAAAAAACCAATTAATGATGTTGGTCATGTAGAAAATTAGCAAATCTTCCTGAAAGAGTACTACAGCTTGAGGAGAGAAATAAGTCAAAAATTAGCACTATATTTACTTATCTTACTACACCAGAATTCAGGCCATCACATTCCACATAACTGTCAGGAGAGATAAGGCAAAGACCGATAATTGCAGGTGGTAGAGAATTGGGATGGGGGATTTGACAATTTGCAACACTTTTCTTTGCAATTAGACCATTTCATGAAGATTTCTACATACAATTTGCCCTTTTCTTGTATTTGCAAAAATTATGTAACTTTGTTGGAGATTAGAATTTCTATCAGAGCAACAAATGATAGAATCAGATCACCAACACTAACTCGAGTGAGCAACAAATATTTTCCTTCTGGAAAATAAGCATTCTCAACATGGTTTTTTAAGGCGGTAAGGCGTTCTACCCCCCGCCCTGACACTTAAGTGCCTAAAGGGGACAAATTTCTGAGGCGCTACCATGATGCCTTATTGCCTAAGCGTTCTAAAAGGAAGACGCCTTAAAACCATGATTCTCAAAATGTATATAAATTATGCTCCAAATTCCCAAGGGAAAAATCCACAGAATAGGTACCCGCAATGAAGGATATGTTACCTTGATTCTTATAGTGCCAAGTAAGACAACCAAAAAAATCCCTATGTTGAGCACCCTTTTCAAGGAAATATGGAATAACATGAAGACTTTTTTAAACAAATATTTACAAAGTACTATTGCCATCTTGATCATCCCAATAAGCTCCAACCAGTCAATAAATTACTACACATGAAAGGCCATCTCTATATCATGAAGTGGTAGACTGGTCAATGTAAAGCAAAGAAACATAGTACATACCAGGCTTCTAGAACATGGATAGCTCAAAATCAGTGGCATGTCCTTGGTCGTGCCGGCAAACAAGAAGTTTCCTGCTGGAGGTCCCTGTGCATGACGACAAGCAAGTGACATCTCTCCACAGCCACAATAATTGTCTTAACGAGCTTCGCAGCAGCACACTTGGGTATAGTGCTCCTTGGTCACGATGAGGTCGAAGAGCTAGCCACCGCCTCAGATCTCCATGAAAATATGCATGAAGAGTGCATCCTCATAGCGGCGAGGATGCTCGGAGAGGTGGTGCATGATCTGGATCTCGCGTCACGGTGCCAAGTGTCCTTGTAGTCATCGCAACACATATGATTTTCTGTGTTAGAAAGAACTTAAATGTGTTAGAAATAAATGCAAAAGTTTGAGAGAGGACCTTGGAAAAAGAATAAATTAATTTTTCGATTAAGAGCCTAGCCTCCTTTCAACAATAAACATTCTTGGACATTCATGAAAAGGTACTCAATTCATCATATGCTTTAGAGCAACCCAAAGAATTATGTAGTTTAGTTTATGAAAATCTCTTTCTGTATCTTACTAAAGGATGTGAAATACTAAGAACAAAGTTGTCTTTGAAATATCTATATTAAGATGGGAATCTGAATACTTGCAAAATTTACTCCATGTATCACGTCAAAACATTGGTCAAATTATTGTTTTAACGAACTGCTTCCAAAATGTATACTTACAATTTATATAGTTATATAAAGCTTAGACCAACAGCTAAACCAAGCTAACATGAAGGAAGAAGCACAGATCACGCAGTCACAATGGTTCATTATACTATAAAAGTTGGAGTGTAAATACATATATTTGAACATGCACATTTTATTCTTAGAAGATGGAATTTAATTACCAGGGGATAAATCACTGTAGTGCATCTACAAACTACACATCATGGTAATACCATCGGTCTCATTTTCAATTAGGACCGGACCGAGCCTGTCCCAATCGTCGCTATGCTTGCTTAAAATTGAACATAACTCGAGAAATAACTTGTAAAAAGCTCTTTGCCTCCCTTTCTTTCTGCGTCTATCAATTAATAAAATTCTAAACCTTGGTTGAGATCAATAAATAACTAGGTAAAGAGCACTGTATCTCTCTTTTTTAATACCCAGGTTTATCATGTTTATATCTGCCAATGCAATATCATAGGTATTCTAAAGTTTATGCCATTAGTGAGATCATAAGTAATATATGTGCTAAATGATAACCTGGATATTTGTCTACTCGCATGTGAGACAACTATTGGATGATCATGACAAAATGCGATCAACGGTCTTAAAATCATGGAAAATCGGAAATTCAATTCGGCTCCCGGGTGCATATGCTCCCTCTATCAAAAAAATATATTTCGAAATGTCGAAAAATTTTGAAAAAAAATTCTACATGTACATCTCCACAATATACGTACGTTCGTCAAGTTTCGCGAGGAACCAATATGTTTTGTGGTCTGTATAAAAAAGAGAAAATTTATCTCCTGAAAAGCCTTATTTTCAGCATTGAATTTTGTCTTTTTTACATACGTCACACGACAAGTCGGATTTTTATGAAACAACTTTGTGAGCGTGTAGCACGTGAAGATGTACGTTCGAATTTTTCGTTTCAATTTTTTGAAATTTCAAAATGTATGTAACATGCATTTCAAAATAAAGGGAGCATATGCTCCCATGTGCCAAAACACCATTCCCAATGGAAAATAATAAAAATTGAGCTAATCAATACGATCCTCCTATATGATCATGATATTAAAGCACAGTTCATCTTCTGAAATACAAAAATTGAAGTATGTAACAAGGTTATTTCTTATAGCAAGCGATCAAACTATAGTATGGTCGTAAAATAACAACCGAATATTTTCAATCAACCTTCAGAGTTGCCATCTTATAATATGTAACAAGAGAATTTCCCAAAAAAATAGAAGTTAGAGAACTACCAATTGTTTTCTCATAGGTTTGTTACAAGATATATCTAACCAAAATGAAAGTAGCATTTTTATGACCTCGGGTTTGTCAGCTAGATATTGCATATATTAGTTCAAATTGCTTAGCATCCTTGATTATACCTGAATAATCCATACTTTGGTTAAAAGAAAGCAAACTTTGGTCTGCAGCAAATGAATAAAACAAAAGGCATCGGTTATGATGACCACCATGTTGTTATGCACCCAGAGTCCCACATACAATAATTGAATTTATGAAAGCATCAGATGAAATATAAATGCACATCTGAATTAAAGTAAAAGTTACTGATAAGATAAACTATTTAACTTCTTATCATCAATTCATAGCATGTAGTACAATTTAAAAAATTGACGGAAATGTCAATGGAAGCAACACTTCTACGTATTCACCCAGCTGTGAGTATTATACCAAAAAACTGATTCACATCCAATCTAGTAACCACTTTAGCTGAATCAACGAATGTATGTGCATATAGGTGAGAAGTGCTCACCTTTGTTAGTGAAAGAGAGCAACAATTGTGATTGTCCCCAAAAGAATCAACACTGAGACCTCAATGCTAAGTAGTACATGTGCTCTGAGAATAAACCGCACAAATGCAGTCGATTATAAATCACCTTGTTCACAGCAATGTATGGGGACTTGAGGATTGAGCTGCTCCCACGCGACGATGAAGGCCAGGAAGCCGACCTACCTGAACCCGGCGCTGATCCCGCCAAGCAGTTTGTCAAGTCTGCGACGACAGGCTCACCGACGGTTGTGGCCTGACAACAGACTCGCCGGCAGTTGTGACCCAAAATTTAGTGAAACCATGCTTCGATTTGCATCAGTGACCTAAAATTGACTGTGGAAAAAGGTATTACATGGTAAATACTCTGGTTGCTACAGATTTGCTAAAACACGAACGAAATTGATTTGCAATATGTGAGAATGAATTAGAAAGAGGGGCAAGGAGGAGGAGGGGGAGGTCGGATCTGGGCCTCCATGCCCAGATTGACTCCGTGCTGATCCTCTTTTTTTGAGGGTATGTGCAGGTCCTCTTTGTTACGATCTATGGAGGGCGTCGGGCGGTGGTGAACATGGACAAGAAGGGGGATTACCGACGGTCAAGGGGGAGGCGATGGCATCGGATCCATGCGGTAGAGACGGTGACGACCAAGGAGGCGTTGGAGGAGGAGGTGTGAGGGGCCCCGAATGTCGGGGAGAGGCCGATAGGGCCTCTCCTAGGTGTGGATGCTGGAGAGGCCGAGAGGAGAGGTCGCTGGATTCTTGGGGAGAGAGTATGGAGGCGGCGCTTCGCTCGGTGGTCGGGAGTCTGGCAACGAGGAGGCAAGACTGCAGGCACTTTTCCAGGGAGACGATAGCGGGAGGCGGCTTGGGCGAGGAGGCGAGACTGGCGGCGGAGGGTTGCTCGGTGCTAGGGTTGCGTGCTATGGGAGAGAGAGATGGGAGGCGGGGGCGCTGTGTGGGCGTGTGTGGGGTTGAATGCGGCGACGTTTGCGGGACGACGAAGCCACGGCCCACGACAACGTTTGCGGGAAGGACGACGCGGCCCAGGTGCGGAAGGGGAGTACGACGAGAGGACGACCAAAGGTTTGTCGTAGTGATACATTGGCAGAATAGTGTAGAAGATAGATGTAGATTCGAGTTGGTACGTTATCAACAATGTTTGATATCAAAGATTGGAGACATCTTGACCATCCAATCTTACTAAACATCTCCCGCTTACCATCCAGCCATCTGTGCGATCTACGACCTCGAAATCTCCTCAATGCGGATCACCTTCCAAATCAACACCAGGAGGAGTAAAATAGTCCTGCTAGGTAAGGAAGTGAATCGGTAATATTAATTGGGTGATGTCGTCGCCCCCTCCTCCCATCATTTTCATAGACTCAACTACGGTTGTTTTATCAGGAAATCAATTATGAATTTGTCATGAATCCTGGTTTCCATGGGTGTTTTTCTAGGAAAGTTATAATGGATTGAAAATGAGGCTCCCACGATTTCCAAATCAAAGCTATCGCGGGCCAGCAAAATCTCACTATAAAGCTAATCAGGCCATCAAATCTGGTCTTGCCAAAAACACCATGCAGCTTAAAGATAAAATCAAATCTCAGCCGGCTGCTCATCTCCATATCTTCCACCCCTTCGATCTCTTTGTCACGACATACAGTCGTAACTCTAGCTCGTCTTCTGAACCTTGCTCCGAATTTCCTTCTCTTCCTACCCCTTGATACGTCTCCAACGTATCTATAATTTCTGATGTTCCATGCTTGTTTTATGACAATACCTACATGTTTTGTTCACACTTTATGTCATATTTATGCGTTTTCCGGAACTAACCTATTGACGAGATGCCGAAAGGCCAGTTGCTGTTTTCTGCTGTTTTTGGTTTCAGAAATCCTAGTAAGGAAATATTTTCGGAATCGGACGAAATCAACACCGAAGATCTTAAAATTCCCGGAAGCTTCCAGAGCACCGGAGAAAGGCCAGAGGGGAGCCAGGGGGCCCCACCCCACAGGGCGGCGCGGCCAAGGGGGGCGCGCCCCCCTAGTGTCTGGGCCCCCTGTGGCCCCTCCGACTCCGCCTCTTCGCCTATTTAGTCGTCCCTGACCTAAAACCTCGATCTCGTTCGACGAAACCAGAGAAAACCATCCAGAGCCGCCGCCATCGCGAAACTCCAATTCGGGGGACAGAAGTCTCTGTTCCGGCACCCTGCCGGGACGGGGAATTGCCCCCGGAGTCATCTCCACCGCCGTCTCCACCGCCATCTTCACCGCCATCGCTGTCTCCATGATGAGGAGGGAGTAATTCACCCCCGGGGCTGAGGGCTCCACTGTAGCTATGTGGTTCATCTCTCTCTTTATGTGACCTAGTTGAATATCATCTATGTGCTACTCTAGTGATGTTATTAAAGTACTCTATTCCTCCTGCACGGTGTAATTGTGATAGTGTGTGCATCGTGTAGTACTTGGCGTGGGGTATGATTGTAATCTCTCGTAGATTATGAAGTTAACTATTGCTATGATAGTATTGATGTGATCTATGCCTCCTTCATAGTGTGATGGTGACAGTGTGCATGCTATGTTAGTTCTCGGTGTAATTGTGTCGATATGTCTTACACTCTAAGATTATTTAAATATGAACATTGAATATTGTGGAGCTTGTTAACTCCGGCATTGAGGGTTCGGGTAATCCTACACAGTTAGTGGTGTTCATCATCCAACAAGAGGGTGTAGAGTAGTCCTATTATGTGATCATTGTTGAGAGTGTCCACTAGTGAAAGCAGGATCCCTAGGTCTTGCTTCCAAGCATCGAATCTCCGTTTGTTTACTGTTTTGTTGCATGTTTACCCGCTGCCATATTTTATTCAGATTGTTATTACCACTCATACTCATCCATATTACTTGCATCTCACTATCTCTTCGCCGAACTAGTGCACCTATACACCTGACAAGTGTATTTGGTGTGTTGGGGACACAAGAGACTTCTTGTATCGTGATTGCAGGGTTGCTTGAGAGGGATATCTTTGACCTCTTCCTCCCTGAGTTCGATAAACCTTGGGTGATCCACTTAAGGGAAACTTGCTGTTGTTCTACAAACCTCTGCTCTTGGAGGCCCAACACTGTCTACAAGAATAGAAGCTCCCGTAGACATCAAGCACTTTTCTGGCGCCGTTGCCGGGGAGGAAAGGTAAAAGGCACTCATACTCCGGTTCCAGGTAACAGTACTTTTCTGGCGCCATTGTGTTTGTGCTCGAAGCTATTTCCTTTAGATCCTGCAATTGCATCTTTTTGTTTCTTGTTTACACTAGTTAGGCATAATGGACAACAATGAGCTTCTTATTCTATTTCCTGATTTAAGACATGGATGGTTTGATCCGAAAATTAAAAAACCCATGGAACATATTAGCATGAACACATTGAACACTATTGTTGCTAATGATATGGAAGAATCTAAGCTTGGGGAAGCTGGCTTTGATGAGCATGATATTTTTAGTCCCCCAAGCATTGAGGAGAAAATTTTCTTTGATGATACTTTGCCTCCTATTTATGATGATTATAATGATATTGGTCTTTTGGTGCCGCCTACTATGGAGAGTACATTTGATTATGATTACAATATGCCTCCTACACTTGATGAGAATAATAATGATAGCTACTTTGTTGAATTTGCTCCCACTACAACTAATAAAATTGATTATGCTTATGTGGAGAGTAATAATTTTATGCATGAGACTCATGATAAGAATGCTTTATGTGATAGTTATATTGTTGAATTTGCTCATGATGCTACTGGACATTATTATGAGAGAGTAAAATATGGTTGTAGAAATTTTCATGTTACTAAAACACCTCTCTATGTGCTGAAATTTTTGAAGCTACACTTGTTTTATCTTCCTATGCTTGTCACTTTGCTCTTCATGAACTTGTTTATTTACAAGATTCCTATGCATAGGAAGCATGTTAGACTTAAATGTATTTTGAATTTGCTTCTTGATGCTCTCTTTTGATTCAAATACTATTTCTTGCGAGTGCATCATTAAAATTGCTGACCCATCTTAATGGCTATAAAGAAAGAACTTCTTGGGAGATAACCCATGTGTTTATTTTACTACAGTAATTTTGTTTTATATTTGAGTCTTGGAAGTTGTTACTACTGTAGCAACCTCTCCTTATCTTAATTTTGTTGCATTGTTGTGCCAAGTAAAGTCTTTGATAGAAAGGTTGATACTAGATTTGGATTACTGCGCAGAAACAGATTTCTTGCAGTCACGAATCTGGGTCTAATTCTCTGTAGGTAACTCAGAAAATTATGCCAATTTACGTGAGTGATCCTCAGATATGTACGCAACTTTCATTAAATTTGAGCATTTTCATTTGAGCAAGTCTGGTGCCTCAATAAAATTCGTCTTTACGAACTGTTCTGTTTTGACAGATTCTGCCTTTTATTTCACATTGCCTGTTTTGCCATGCTTGCTGGATTTTTCGATTCCATTGACTTTCAGTAGCTTTGTGCAATATCCAGAAGTATAAATAATGATTGTGTCACCTCTGAATATGTAAATTTTGATTGTGCACTAACCCTCTAATGAGTTGTTTTGAGTTTGGTGTGGAGAAAGTTTTCAAGGATCAAGAGAGGAGAATGATACAACATGATCAAGGAGAGTGAAAGCTCTAAGCTTGGGGATGCCCCGGTGGTTCACCCCTGCATATATCAAGAAGACTCAAGCGTCTAAGCTTGGGGATGCCTTGGGCATCCCCTTCTTCATCGACAACATTATCAGGTTTCTCCCCTGAAACTATATTTTTATTCCATCACATCTTATGTACTTTACTTGGAGCGTCTGTTTGTTTTTGTTTTTGTTTTTGTTTAAATAAATGCTTGTGTGGGAGAGAGACACGCTCCGCTGGTTCATATGAACACATGTGTTCTTAGCTTTTAATGTTCATGGCGAAGGTTGAAACTGTTTCGTTAATTGTTATATGGTTGAAAACAGAAAATGCTACATGTAGTAATTGGTATGATGTCTTGGATAATTTGATACTTGGCAATTGTTGTGCTCATTTTTAAGCTCTTGCATCATATACTTTGCACCTATTAATGAAGAAATACATAGAGCATGCTAAAATTTGGTTTGCATAATTGGTCTCTCTAAGGTCTAGATAATTTCTAGTATTGGGTTGAACAACAAGGAAGACGGTGTAGAGTCTTATAATGTTTACAATATGTCTTTTATGTGAGTTTTGCTGCACCACTTCATCCTTGTGTTTGTTTCAAATAAACCTTGCTAGCCTAAACCTTGTATCGAGAGGGAATACTTCTCATGCATCCAAAATCCTTGAGCCAACCACTATGCCACTTGTGTCCACCATACCTACCTACTACATGGTATTTCTCCACCATTCCAAAGTAAATTGCTTGAGTGCTACCTTTAAAATTTCCTTTCTTCACCTTTACAATATATAGCTCATGGAACAAATAGTTTAAAAACTATTGTGGTATTGAATATGTACTTATGCACTTTATCTCTTATTAAATTGCTTGTTGTGCGATAACCATGTTCCTGGGGACGCCATCAACTACTCTTTGTTGAATATCATGTGAGTTGCTATGCATGTCCGTCTTGTCTGAAGTAAGGGCGATTTACCACTCATTTAATGGTTAGAGCATGCATATTGTTAGAGAAGAACATTGGGCCGCTAACTAAAGCCATGAATCATGGTGGAAGTTTCAATTTTGGACAAATATCCTCAATCTCATATGAGAACACTAATTGTTGCTACATGCTTATGCATTAAAGAGGAGTCCATTATCTGTTGTCTATGTTGTCCCGGTATGGATGTCTAAGTTGAGAATAATCAAAAGCGAGAAATCCAATGCGAGCTTTCTCCTTAGACCTTTGTACAAAGTGCATAGAGGTACCCCTTTGTGACACTTGGTTAAAACATGTGCATTGCGATGATAATCCCGGTAATCCAAGCTAATTAGGACAAGGTGCGGGCACTATTAGTATACTATGCATGAGGCTTGCAACTTGTAAGATATAATTTACATAACACATATGCTTTATTACTACCGTTGACAAAATTGTTTCTTGTTTTCAAAACCAAAGCTCTAGCACAAATATAGCAATCGATGCTTTCCTCTCTGAAGGACCTTTCTTTTACTTTTATTGTTGAGTCAGTTCACCTATCTCTCTCCACCTCAAGAAGCAAACACTTGTGTGAACTATGCATTGATTCCTACATACTTGCATATTGCACTTGTTATATTACTTTGCATTGACAACTATCCATGAGATATACATGTTACAAGTTGAAAGCAACCGCTGAAACTTCATCTTCCTTTATGTTGCTTCAATACCTTTACTTTGAATTATTGCTTTATGAGTTAACTCTTATGCAAGACTTATTGATGCTTGTCTTGAAGTACTATTCATGAAAAGTCTTTGCTTTATGATTCATTTGTTTACTCATGTCATTTACATTGTTTGGATCGCTGCATTCATCTCATATGCTTTACAATAGTATGATCAAGATTATGTTGGTAGCATGTCACCTCAGAAATTATCTTCTATCGTTTACCTACTCGAGGACGAGTAGGAACTAAGCTTGGGGATGCTGATACGTCTCCAACGTATCTATAATTTCTGATGTTCCATGCTTGTTTTATGACAATACCTACATGTTTTGTTCACACTTTATGTCATATTTATGCGTTTTCCGGAACTAACCTATTGACGAGATGCCGAAAGGCCAGTTGCTGTTTTCTGCTGTTTTTGGTTTCAGAAATCCTAGTAAGGAAATATTTTCGGAATCGGACGAAATCAACACCGAAGATCTTAAAATTCCCAGAAGCTTCCAGAGCACCGGAGAAAGGCCAGAGGGGAGCCAGGGGCCCCACCCCACAGGGCGGCGCGGCCAAGGGGGGGCGCGCCCCCCTAGTGTCTGGGCCCCCTGTGGCCCCTCCGACTTCGCCTCTTCGCCTATTTAGTCGTCCCTGACCTAAAACCTCGATCTCGTTCGACGAAACCAGAGAAAACCATCCAGAGCCGCCGCCATCGCGAAACTCCAATTCGGGGGACAGAAGTCTCTGTTCCGGCACCCTGTCGGAACGGGGAATTGCCCCCGGAGTCATCTCCACCGCCGTCTCCACCGCCATCTTCACCGCCATCGCTGTCTCCATGATGAGGAGGGAGTAATTCACCCCCGGGGCTGAGGGCTCCGCTGTAGCTATGTGGTTCATCTCTCTCTTTATGTGATCTAGTTGAATATCATCTATGTGCTACTCTAGTGATGTTATTAAAGTACTCTATTCCTCCTGCACGGTGTAATTGTGACAGTGTGTGCATCGTGTAGTACTTGGCGTGGGGTATGATTGTAATCTCTCGTAGATTATGAAGTTAACTATTGCTATGATAGTATTGATGTGATCTATGCCTCCTTCATAGTGTGATGGTGACAGTGTGCATGCTATGTTAGTTCTCGGTGTAATTGTGTCGATCTGTCTTACACTCTAAGGTTATTTAAATATGAACATTGAATATTGTGGAGCTTGTTAACTCCGACATTGAGGGTTCGTGTAATCCTACACAGTTAGTGGTGTTCATCATCCAACAAGAGGGTGTAGAGTAGTCCTATTATGTGATCATTGTTGAGAGTGTCCACTAGTGAAAGCAGGATCCCTAGGCCTTGCTTCCAAGCATCGAATCTCCGTTTGTTTACTGTTTTGTTGCATGTTTACCCGCTGCCATATTTTATTCAGATTGCTATTACCACTCATACTCATCCATATTACTTGCATCTCACTATCTCTTCGCCGAACTAGTGCACCTATACACCTGACAAGTGTATTTGGTGTGTTGGGGACACAAGAGACTTCTTGTATCGTGATTGCAGGGTTGCTTGAGAGGGATATCTTTGACCTCTTCCTCCCTGAGTTCGATAAACCTTGGGTGATCCACTTAAGGGAAACTTGCTGCTGTTCTACAAACCTCTGCTCTTGGAGGCCCAACACTGTCTACAAGAATAGAAGCTCCCGTAGACATCACCCCTCCCCATCTCGATCTCGATATATGCGTCACCATGGCGGTAGCACTAAGTCGGGACTCGTCGGTGGCCGGACCTAGCGCGACCATGACTCCATTTGGAGGGAAACGGAGGAGCCCTGAGGTAACCCATGCCCATAGCGACAGCGAAGGGGGGTGCGTATCCTGCTGAGCAATCATCGGCCCTTGACGTCCTCCTCCTCTAGCTGCCATAGCGGCCATGCCTGTCATCTCGACTCGCCCAA
The DNA here is from genome assembly GCF_019359855.2 of Lolium perenne. Lineage (NCBI taxonomy): Eukaryota > Viridiplantae > Streptophyta > Magnoliopsida > Poales > Poaceae > Lolium > Lolium perenne. Next base: position 317,952,975 of record NC_067247.2, read on the forward strand.
ACTCAGTCATCGCCGAGCTCGCCTCATGCCAACACAACTGTCTGCGGGCAACCGTCTCGACCCCTGCACCTCATCGCCTACAGATGGAACGTCTAGGACAAAGCGGCCACAACCACCGACCGGGATCCTCGCTTCTCTACGTTATTTCTGTATGACTAGCTGCAGAAGCATAACATTATTATGTAATAAATTTGTTGTGCAGTTGCATGAAGATCTTCTTTTGTGAGACAAGTTGCATGAAGATTTGTGGTTAAGAATTTGAGGTATGGTAGATATAATTCAGTTTTCATATAAAGCTATAATTCACATCCTTATGTTGCATGGAATAACTAATTCTGCTTCAGTTTTTAGTCTTGTTTCATAATCATTTTCTTAGAATTTGCTTCATCTAGAATTGGTTAGAAAATTTTGCGACAGTTTATTTTATTTTCTTTGGAGATTTTGTTAATTCGCGATTGCAGTGAAACAACATGCTTCAAGGTACTTTGCCCACTCCAGTAGCTTCACTATCTTTAGGTGACAAGATGTGTGATAGACATCAATACTGCAAAAATTTCCAATCTTATAAACCGAAGGCCTCAATACAAATCTCTCTAGGGGATTCGATGCAGATCATACAAATATGTCATCAGTTATTTTTAGGGTTCAATTTAACATGGTTTGTTATTCTCATACCAAGCTTCTATCCGTTATGCAAAATTTTGAAAATCATATCATGTCCATGAGGTATGTACTATGTTTAATATATGCTAACCAGTGCCTCAGTACTTTAAATTATTACATACTAGAGATATGCGTGTATGTTTACCGCTGAACATGATTAAATACCGCGAGATTTTTATCGTCAATGCTATCCAGAAAGTTCCCCTACTTTAGGTAATTGGACCTTGGTATTTATCACTTTGGATGAAGATATTTGTTTTTGAACAAAAGCTGTTGGATAACTGTTGGTGTATCTGTTGGTGTATCCGTTGGGCTGTCTTCTTGTTCTCTATTGTGGCCCATTTGGCCCAGCCCAGTCCTGACCTATATAAGGTGCTTCTATCTCTGTAACCCTAAGCTGAGAGAGTTCCTCCCTACAGCCTCCTTCTACCTCAGGTTAGGCCCTCACCTCTGCCCACATGGTATCAGAGCAAGGGGCAGTGAGGGCAACGACGGGAAGGACTGCCGATCTGGAAGCCTAGTCTGTTGTGGCAGCTAGGAGGAAGAGGAAGAGGAAGGGAGTAGGATGCTGCGGTGGCTGGGAGGAAGAGGAAGGGAGCAGGCTGCTGCGGTAGAAAGGAGGGGAAGATAGTGACAAGTAAGGAGACGAAGAGGCATCCTACGGGTAAGTCCTTTGGTGGTTCTGAGAGGTTAGTTTGGTGTCAAGCATGGGGGACAACAGGGATTTGGCCAAGGCTCTGGAGAAGCTGGCAGAACTTATCACTACCAAAGGAGATGGAGGAGGATCTGCTGGAGGGGGAGCAATCGTTTCCCATACCAACATCGGTCAAAAACTTGAGCTGCCGGTGAACGAAATCAAGTTGGAAGGAGTGGCCAACTATCTCCGGTGGTCAAGAAGGGCGCTGTTGATTTTGAACTCGAAGGGGCTGGATGAACGTGTGAGTGGTGAAGCTGCAGAACCAGTAGACAAGACCAGTCCGGAATGGAAACAGTGGAATGCCATAAATTCTCTGATTGTGACATGGTTGCTTAACTCTTTGGTTCCTAACATTGCTGCTTCTGTAGAGGCACTCACAAAAGCTTCAGAGGTATGGGACACCCTATCAAATCTTTATTCTGAAAAGGGGAACGTTATGTTGATTGCTGAGATTGAGGATAAAGTGCACGACTTGCAACAAGGAAACAAAACTGTGATGGCATATGTGGCTGAGTTGCAGCATCTTTGGGGAGATTTAGATCATGTTGATCCTCTGGAACTTGCCCATGGGGAATGTGTGAGTGCTGCTGCAAGCTGGATTGAACGTCGGCGAGTCATGAAGTTCTTGAAGGGTCTTAATCAAGATTTTGAGGGGAGAAGGGCTGCTTTACTGCATCAAACCACTACCCCTTCTCTCAAAGAAGCCATTGCAGCTATGTCCAGAGAGGAAGTGCGTCTGAATATGACAAAGGGAAGCGATTCTATCCCTCATCCGACCTTCTACACTACCGAGAGACAAGAGATGAGAGACTGCTATACTTGTGGGCAGAAGGGACACTTGAAGCATCAGTGTACCTCCTTTGCTACACCCAGTAGGGGGAGAGGAGGATACACACATGGCAGAGGAAGCTACAGAGGAAGAGGTGATGGCAGAGGTAGTAGACAGCCATATGGACAGCAGTATGGAAGAGGTGGTGGACAGCACTATGGCAGAAGTGGTGGACAACCATATAGACATCAGTATGGCAGGGGTGGAGGACAGCAGCACGCTATATCACCCAAGGCACATATGGCAGCAGCTTTAGAGTCAACTACCAGTACCTCTCAGGGACAATCAAAGGAAGAAGGACAAAATGAAGCAACCTTTGGGAACACTGTGTCTACAAAGATGAAGGTAATATTGATAGAGTTTCTATAGCCACTCATAATGCTAATTCAGATTGGATTCTTGATTCTGGAGCATCCAAACATGTTACTGGAAATATTAGTGAGTTTGACTCTTATACTCAGTATCCTCCCACACATAGAGGCACTATCCAAACAGAAGATGGCACAGCACAATCTATAAAAGGGGAGGGGTCGGTGCAATGTACACCCAACATAAAATTGTCATCAGTTCTACATGTTCCTGCTTTTCCAGTAAATCTCCTATCTCTAAGTGCCCTGATTGATCAGCAGGACTACCGTATAATAGTTGATAGATATATGTGTTTAATTCAGTAAAGGGAGAGCAGCAAGAAGATTGAGACTGCAACCAGGCATAGAGGTCTTTGGCACATAGATCGTGACAAGATGGGGCATGATGCTAGTTCTGTGCTTGCTGCGATTGTTGGAGGAAAGGAGAGTATGGCTCTAGTTCATCATTGTCGAATGGGCCACATGGCGTTTGATAAAAAAATTCGAGTCTTTCCTGATGTAATGAATGGAGTGGACAAAACCAAATTATGTTGTGATGCCTGCGAATATGCTAAGCATACGAGAACCTCTTATGTTAGTAGAGGAATCAGAAGTGTATCCCCATTTGTGTTAGTGCACTCTGATGTATGGACGTGTCCTGTTATGTCAGTAAGTGGCATGAAGTACTTTGTAACTTTTATTGACTGCTATTCCAGAATGACTTGGATTTATCTTATGCGTCACAAAGATGAAGTGTTCACTTGTTTCCAGAGTTTTTGTGCCTATGTGAAAAACCAATTCAATATTCAGGTGCAAGTGATCAAAACTGATAATGGTACTGAATATATCAACAAACATTTTGCTGCTTCCTTATCTTCGCAAGGTATACTGCACCAGACTTCATGTCCTGACACTCCTCCCCAGAATGGAGTTGCTGAGCGGAAGAATAGGCACATTCTTGAAGTGGCTCGATCTCTTATGTTTACCATGAATGTTCCCAAATTCTTATGGAGTGAGGCAGTTATGACTGCTACATATTTGATCAACAGAATGCCTTCAAAGATTCTAGGTATGCAGTCTCCTTGCCAACTCCTTCTAAATAACAATGACTTTGTTGTACCACCCAAACTCTTTGGCTGTACATGTTTTGTAAGGGATCACAGGCCATCTGTTGGCAAGCTAGATCATCGGGCTATCAAATATATCTTTATTGGCTATTCCTCCAGACAGAAGGGTTGCAAGTGTTGGAGTCCCACTGAGAGGAAGACATTTGTAAGCATGGATGTTACGTTTCGCGAGTCAGAACCATTTTATGACGGTGAGAGTGATCTTAGTGGCTTGTTCCAGGGGCTTGACCATCTTGGTGATGCTCAAGAGGGGGAGGAACAACAAGGTGGTGATCAAGAGCAGCAAGATGGTGACCAACAACAACATCAACAAATTCCTATTGTTGCGGAGATTCCTGCAATTCCTGGTACACCTACACCACCTAGACCTGTACCACCACAAAGATGGCTGCAGAATCCACTTGTGTACTCTAGAAGACAAGTACAAAGGGAACAAGTAGATGCACTGGAGGAGCAACAAGACCAGGGGCAGGGGGAGCAACCCATTGGACCAGAAAATCAAGGAAGCACAAGTGTAGATTCTACAGAGGAGAATCAATCTTAGACCGAGTCCAATAATAGCCTAGACTTGCCAATTGCAATAAGGAAAGGGATAAGAAAAGTTGGGCCCCCAAAGCGACTGAGTTATGATGACTATGACGTAGGAAATTATATTTCTTACGAGGCATTGTCACCCTCTTTTCGGGTTTTTGTTGCTTCACTGCAAACTGTATCTGTTCCCAAGTATTGGAAGGCAGCCAGGTTGGACCCGAGATGGTGCAATGCTATGATGGAAGAGTTAGAGGCCTTGAAGAAAAATAAAACATGGGAGTTGACAGATCTCCCTAAAGGAAAGAATACAATAGGCTATAAGTGGATCTATTCTGTAAAACAAAATGCAGAAGGAAAAGTGGAGAGATATAAGGCAAGACTTGTGGCAAGAGGATATAGTCAGACTTATGGCATTGACTATGATGAGACATTTGCACCAGTGGCAAAATGAGCACTGTCAGAATATTGATCTCTTGTGCAGCAAATTTCGGATGGCCCTTGCATCAACTTGATGTCAAAAATGCATTTCTGCATGGTGATCTTCAAGAGGAGGTGTATATGGAGATGCCACCAGGATTTGTCAGACCTGAAACTAAAGGGAAAGTATGTAGACTGAAGAAATCTCTATATGGTCTCAAACAATCTCCACGGGCCTGGTTTGACAGGTTCAGACAAGTGGTGTGTGGCATGGGATATGGTCAATGCAATGGAGACCATTCCTTATTTTACAGACATTGGGAGCAGAAAATCACTATCCTTGCTGTGTATGTTGATGATATTATCATCACGGGAGATGATGTTGTGGAAATCACAAAACTGAAAGGATGCTTGAGTCAGGCCTTTGAGGTGAAAGATTTGGGAAAACTTAGATACTTCCTTGGAATAGAAGTTGCAAGATCATCGAAAGGGATATCTCTATCTCAAAGAAAGTATACATTGGATCTCTTAGATGATATGGGCATGCTGGGGTGTCGAGTGGCTTCAACACCTATTGACCAGAACACTAAAATCACAGCAGAGTCTGGAGAACCCATAAACAAGGAGAAATATCAAAGACTTGTTGGAAGACTAATATACTTATGCCACACGAGACCAGATATATCATTTGCAGTGAGTGTAGTGAGTCGCTATATGCATGATCCGAGGGATGGACACTTGGAAGCAGCTCAAAGAATCTTGAGATACTTGAAGATATAAAAGGTGCTTCTATCTCTGTAACCCTAAGCTGAGAGAGTTCCTCCCTGCAGCCTCCTTCTACCTCAGGTTAGGCCCTCACCTCTGCCCACAAAAGCTTTAGGGAACGCCCGACCATAAATTATGAACAGGTTTGTCCGACAGCCTCGGTTTATTTCCTCTGGTTTCTCATAGGATGTGTCTCGTGTCCCGTGATTTTCCCAGTGGTGTCAGAAATCTCTAAGGCCAACATCATAAGTATCTTGTGGGGTTCTTGTTTCTGGCTTGATAAAAACAATCATAATAATATTCTAAACACTCTTGCTCCCGACCCTGTCGCCAATATCAGAAGAAGGTAGTCGAATTCCACTAAGTCCAAGATCACTGTTTAAAAAAATCGGCCGAGATGCCGATTTATCGTGAATCGGGTAGTAGATGATAAGATTTCAGCATATCGGCTGATTTATCGCCGATACCGATCTACGACCGACTTTTAGTAGCCGATATTTTGGCCGATTTTCAGTGAAATTTCACTTAAATTCATTATGGTCATCGATATTTCCGTCCTATAGTCTTGTAGAACTGTGCATTAGCTCAAATATTCCATTTTTATTGATTCAGATACAAGGAATGAAGGTATTATACTTTGGTTCAATGCTCCAATATTATTTTCACATAGCATATTATAGGAAATTTAGTGCCGAAAGTTAGGATTTACCAATAAAGTAAGCCGATAAATGGTCGACCGATAAAATCGATTAACCGGACGATAAACGATTAATCTCCATTTTGAGGTCGGCCGATATGTTAACGATTATAGATTTCTTGAACATTGTCCAAGATACCTTGCAGCAGAAAACGTGATTACGAGATATTAGGTGATCACACCATCCCTGCTCTTGGCCATTTATTATTATTATTAATTATTGGACTGTATCGGTTTACTCATTTACTATTAATTACTGAAAATCTGTAATGAGATAAGTTATAATTGCATATTTGAATGTTTCAGCATTTTGAATATATAGTTATCTATAGTATCTCCTATGTCGATCAATTCTTTTGCAGCTCTAGGACTCTCTTATAAATGTTCATCACAAATGTCGTATGTGTCAATTAGTCGATGGTGCCTGTAATTTTAATGAACTCATGATTCACATGAGCCCTCTTGTCTGACGACCAACCAATATGGCAACGTCGACGACCAACCAATATGGCATGTAGGCCTAAGGACAAAAAACCGCAATAACATCACACCAAATGCCAAGAAGAAAATCCAAACAACAACAATGGATCTAGCCCCAGACATAGGCGTACTACTACTATGGACAGAAGTAGCCTTGCCGTCTCTCTCGTCCCTACTCCGACTAGGCCGATAGAGAGGATGGGACGAGGAGGAGGGGAGCAGGTGACTCTAGAGGGTAAAATGAGTAGAGAGAGAAAGGGTGAGGAAAATAAGCGCCCTTCAGAGGTCGAGGGTTGAATGTTTGTTGCCATATATAACGAGAATTCGTGATAAAACAAGATTTTTAGACATAGTAAGACATCAGACGCGCATCGTTGTTGACAAACACACATATATTACATAATATAAAAACCCATCTAATCAATATTTTATTTATTATCCCGTAGCAACGCACGGGCATTCAACTAGTTTTTAATAAAGTATCAGTTCCACCCTAAAAAAAACTATTTGCTAGAAATATTCTTAGTTTGAAAATATTGCATTAAAATAGGCAATATGTAATCATGGGTGGGGTATATATGTATATAGTAGTCTTTGAGATTCTAGGTAGAATTTCCCAGCTAGGAATATTAGTGTTTTAAGGAGAAAACTCCACAAATGGCTTCAAGGGTGGAAAATACTTTCGAAGAATCCTTGGAATTATCAGAGAGAAGGAAACCAAAGTCAACATCAAACCTTGGAGAGGCGCGGCGGCATCTGGTTTGGACGACGCAGGGAGTTTTTTTTTCTGGAGAAATAGGATGATAGAGGGAGGCTGGTGTGGACTCTGGAGCTCGAAGGCTCCAAAAGCTTATTCATGGTCTGGCGGCCCATGATACCCAAGTGGCCTAGGAGCATATTTTACTTTGCCCATGATTTGCTTTAGAAATGGAGCTGAAACTGCATTAGAAGATCATAGCGATGGGATTATAAATTACCAAGAGAGCATCTAAAGATGGAAAACATAATACATCCCTAGATTGTTATGAAAATGATAGAAGATGTGGATTACAATCAAGTCATTCACCATCGTTCTTGTGCAAGACATCTGAGCACACCCACATGTTCCCGGGGACTTCAAATGAACACTATGGCATGTTCATACCAAATAGTAGTTTTACTATTCAACTGGATCATGTGGTTTTTTATATATGTCATATGTTAAGAACTATCCCAAGCGACCAAGTTACATTACATGCCCCTTGGATCAACCAAAGGGTGTGTTCACAAAAAAAGGATTTTTGGTGTAGTTAGAAAGTAATATTTGAGTTTGTTTGGTGTGGGGGGGGGGGGGGGGAGCTATTAGGGTTTAAAGGGGAAAACTCCATAGATGGCTTCAAGGCTGAAAAAGTAGCAGGTTAAAAAATCCTTCGAATTATCAAAGAGAAGACAACCAAAGTCAATATCAATCACCAAATAATTTAAATAAAAACTTGAAATAAGAGGGATTTTTTTAGTGCAAAAGAGGACACAAAAATCAAAACCTGATTTTTGGGCATTAGATTAACTCATGTGTAAGATGTTGCTTTCTTTCAGTTGAGGGATGATCCCTCTCAACTAAGTGATGACTAGCTAGTATCTCTCTGTCACATGTTTTCTAATATATTTTAGTTATCACATCAATTTAAGCATTAGTTGTTAGAGAATATATAAAGTGAATAATTACATAAAAAACTACTATTGACATGGAGTACATGGGAAAATATTTTTTCCCTATAGTTGGAGACGTTTGGTCTATGATGCCCGCTTCCTGCCTTTATCTTGTTTTCGAACCATATATGTTAGTTTTTTAAAAGGTCAAGACACACTCATTTCCAAAGCGTAAGTTCTATTTGTTTTGTCTTATGTGAAACTTTGCTTAAGTTTCGACAAGTTTATAGGGTAAGTATCAACATGTATGATACCAAATAAATGCATTAAAAACATAGTTCATAATGCATGTGTTGATATTGATTAGGAATTGTATCCATAACTTTTTTTCATGAACTTGATCAAACATTAATAAGTTTAATTTAAGACAAAATAAAGTTGACTTATATTATAGGAGGAAGGGGATAACTTTCATGACAAGTTCAATGGTCAACTTGCATATTATCATGTTTTTCCTAGACGCTAGAAAAAGGTGGTGGAATAAATCTGAAATGTCTATTGAGTTTGTTGTCCTCCAAACACTGAACGAGATAATATTTAGTCAAACTCGGCAACGATAATTTATAGTTTTGGACCAGCTTTGCAAATTCTAGTATATTTCCACAACTAAATCAACATATTTCATGGATTATCTTTATTTTGAATATCTATCACTAAAAGTGTAGTTCCACCGAACAAATATGAATGTGAATGTTGTTTTGTTTATAAATATTGTGGTTGGATTGTTGCCATATTTTAAATTTAAGACAAGGTTATCGAACAATGCATCTGATATTGGATAATTAGGGACATTTTACTAAATTGGAAAAAATATACAATTTTTTTGTATTATGTAGAGAAACATAATAAACAACCATCCCGTTTTATCGACGAGAAGGTCAACATTAATCTCCATCACTATGCTCACCATGGGCGGGCACACTTTGATTCATGGGTATTCAGCCAAATGCCCATTATTTTTAGCAAAAAGGATCATATACATATGTATGTACGTACATACGATAGATGTAGGCTGTGGCAGGGGCTCCGGTTTCTTGTCCAGGAGCATGTCTAGCACATATGCATCCAAGCAATTAACCAAACCAATTCCACAAATAGGGTCTATCCCATAGCATCTCCACCGAAACCACCAAACCATCTAGGCCAAGGCCCAAATGCAGCAGCAATTTAGTTCATTGATTCAATCCTTTGGCATTCTAGACTCCACCGATCCAGCGACCGAAGATGCTGAGTTCATGACTTAGTAGTCAGTAGCAAGAGAATTTGTGGTGGCTGCCAGGTGCCGGCGCTGTGACGCGATCGAGCAGGAGAACCTGGGGACGGGAGGCCGGAGCAGTAGGGGATTGTGGTGTGGGTTCTGTGAAACTGCAGAGTCGAGTCGCAAACACCCCTACGTTAATTTCTAAATTCTCACTGCTTATTTTTAGTTTGTAAACTAGTAAATCTTTAATCTAGATTAGTTATTCACTGATTGATCTTCCAATTTAGATTAGTTACCCTCACTGTAGTTTCTCTACTATTTTAAGATGATGTTGTTATGGAGATTCTTTTAACCTTCCTATTTAGCATCGAAATCATGTAATTTTCTATGTTGAGATGTTGGGGTCCTTGAATATTTCTATTTAGATCATGATTTATATGGAACAATGTTGCAATCATTGTGTTGTACTTTGTACTTTTGCAGTGAACAAACTTGAAACCTTCAGGCTGCATTGATTTTTTGTTTGATTTTGAAATACCCATTGCAAATATCTCATGCCCGCCCATGATGCTCACATTGGTTTTTAGCTTGTTTATCCAATATAAAATCGTATCAACTGTATTTTTCTATTACACTTAGAAAAGTAACCACATATAACTAGATCTAGGTACCAAAATCCGTATTTTTATTATACAGTTCTAACATCTAGCTTGCAAATATATCTCCACCAAATTTTAAACTAATTTTCAAATGAAAGTAACATCGGTCGTTTATTTTTTATACATTCCCTCTCGCAAGACATTTCATTAGATCGATTCCCAACTGAAAAAAATACAAGAATATGGTGTAACCCCATATTTTTAGCAATGTGTCACTTAGACCAGTAGTAGTGGATACTCGTGTGTTATGTCCATTTTAGTACCATCAAATATCTTGGCAGAGAATTCTAATGCACATGTTTTATCAAATATCTTAACAGAGATTTCTATAGTACACGGCTGTCAATCTTAGAGCTTGTAAAAATTCTAGAGGTTATAGTTTACCTTTGGAATCGCTCGTTTATTGGTTTTGTTTTCTTGGTCAAACATGTTTGCCTGGTTTTTATTTGGATTAAACAATTGATTGGCAGCTCGTGTGTGATATGTTGATTTCTAGAAGTTTTCTTCTGGAAGCTTAACAGCTATCATGGTATGTTTCAATGAGCAGCTCACATATCATCATTTCCGGGATGTTGAATCGGGTGGAAGCAACCTGAAATGTCCATTCATCTTGTTGTCCTCTTACAAATGAACGATACTATATTTACTCAAAATGACAGATCCTTTGTCAATCTTCCAATCGGGCACATCGAATTTGTTCAGTGATGTTATGCTTTCATAGTTTTAGACTAAACATCAAGGAACCACAAAAAAGTGGGAGGAGGATTTCAGAAATAAATATTCTTGGGATTTATTTTACTTACACATAAATTTTTGGGCAACATAGTACAATCCTAAAGCTTGAATATCAGTGCTATATGGAGGATTTCTGCCATTTGAATGCACAAGTTAGAGATATGAAGCGGTAAATGGCTCTGTGGGATATAAAAACACAGATGATTTGAGGATATCAAAGAAAAGAGACCAGCCAGGACTAGCCCTTGGTGGAATATTTTTATTATAGAAGAAGCCCACCCAGGTGAGATGCCAGAAATTCGATCCTGATAGGATTAGAATTTAGAACTCTGGTGAGCAGGGATGCACCATTGTGACCCAACCAGTGTACCACTAGGCCTCTGCCAAGTTCTCACCTGACTCAAGGACATTATTTCGTCGATGCCATGTACCTGCTATGAGAACTTCTCACCCACGAGGCATGATCACGATCATAACTGGCAAATAGCCAAATACGAGTAAACCAGTTGTAAACTAACATTAAAAGACCACTTTGTACCAAGCCGTTGATCCATTAAACAAGATATCAGATCCAAGAGAAAAGGCAGTCAAGAAATACAACATCTATACTTAAATTTCCTAAAGAGCTAACTGACTATGCAAAGACAGACGACAACAAAAGTTGTCCCACAGTCACCAGCCCAGTATCAAATTCTGCATTTACGATCTTCCTCTTTACGGCGATAAACACGAGGCCATGTCCCCCCTTTTACTTTATCCTGCTGTGCAAACTAATGGCATGTACACTTGTGTTGTTGCTAAACGACTGTGCTACGCTGTGTTGATCAGCAGAAGATTAGAACCAAATGTTCAACCTGGGAGCCCTGTGTATCACGAAGCATAGTTTACCATCCACTCGAGACTCTGCACGAAAAGATCGCATAGCACAACGGATGTTAGTTTTTTTTCGATAAAGGGAATATATTAATATCGAGGGATTTTAGTTGCTGTGGCACCACAAAGATTCAGCTACATCAATTTCTGTAAACGGTGAAGCGCACAATTCAGTAAATGGTGCAAATGCACATAATTTGAGTGAGGGAACAAACCATTAAACATTCAGGCAGATCGTCGTCCTTGTTCCTCATGTGAGTCTGCATTACGCGAATAGCGAGCGGTTAGGCGTGTTTCTGGTCTTTGCAAGGATCAGTACGTATTATCAGAATTCGGACGTGTAGCAGACACAAGGGAAATGTATAGCATCGGTGGAGGAGTTCAGTACATACCTCCATTACCTCCCTACAGGACAAGTCCTTGTTTGTGGCAAGGCAAGCAAGGGCTACCACCGATGCGGCCACGGTGGAGGGCCAGTAGGAGAGGTGCCTATGGTCCAGAAGGGAGAGAAAAGCCAGGTGTTTTGCCAGGTCCTTCACTTTGTCGTCTGCTTTTGCAGCCTTCAGATAGAACCTACAAAATTTGCAGAAGTGAACTGTTAGCTTCTCAGTTGCCCGAGAATGGCATAAGCAAGGATGGAGGAAGCTTGTCTTACCAGAGGAAATGGTGGACTGTTGTGACATAGCATTGGAAGTCGAGGACCTCCTGAACCAGCCACTCCATGGCGACGACCTCATTTCGGCTGTACATGTTGATTCCTACCGTGAAAGTGTTCTGCATGATGCTGAAAGAGATAACATTGTGAGATTCCTGGACAGAGACAATGATCAGGAAACAAATGTTGATCCCAGAGATAATAAACTCAATGATTCTGCAGTGCATTGTAAAGAGGTGGACTGCTAAAGAAGAATGGGTCATGCTATTCTGAGCTACTCTACTTTTTCTGCATAGTGCTGAGCGCCACATTTTTTTTTCTCCTTCAGACGTGGTCAAGAAGAAGAAAAGGTTCACTTGCATTCAAGCTAAAAAAAAGCTTCAACAAAAACCACAAAAATGATCTAACTTCTCCTGGAGAGTAATGTAAGCACGTTAAAACCAGAAATTGATTCAATAGGATTACTTGGGTAAAAGTAGATGGAACTCTTCAATCAGGTGGCTCTCACCAATCACTTGGGCTATTTTCTAAGTCACAACTCATCAACATTTCCTAATGTAAGTAGATAAATAACAAAATTTCAAGTACTAGCCATTATGTATGAGCTATTTTCTGGTCACATGGGATTCGTTAGATGGTAAACCAATGACAGTTATCAACAAGATAAAGGCATACCCTAAGTACTTGCTAAGGTCTATCACATGCCCAGTTACGTTATATTCTAATGATCTCTAGCAAACAGGAGAGAAAACGCATCATAGAAGAGGTTAAGTAGAATTTGACAATATTGTACTACAAACGTCTGAGGATAGAATAGGAAAGTACACAGAAAGTTTGATCTAGCGATCCATAACTTAGAGGATTCAAACGTTCAAACGAGGCCATCTCAAACCATATAACAAAAACCTGCAGTAGTACTCATACTGAAAGGAGGCATGAGAAAATATACCATTTACAAAATTTACTGAAACAGAATAAACTTCTAATACAAGGGGACTCAATACCTATTGTATGGTTGGTTCTCTTCGATGCGGGTAGCAAGAGTGACGCAGGCGATACCCAGCAACTGCAGATTCCTAGTGCCCTCTACGTATCCACGTGTCAAGAAGCGGTCCATCAGTCCAACTCCCATGAAACATGTCTCTGGCTGCAGCTCTCTCAAATCCACATACTACAAATTCATGCGAAACAGTTAGTATTGTTTTTTGCGAGTTGCAGTCGAAATTTTATTTGAAACGTTACAAGATTCTTTTCATTTTAACATCTATTTGCATATCTAAATCTTCAGGGGGAAAACATGGTGCATAGTCTGCTGACTGAATTCCCAGAAGTACTCTCTATTCTTAATGCAAATATCAAATGCGCACAGAAGCTTAGAATTGCATGGAAGGAACAAAAGGGGAATATACTGATAATGTACTCAACAGATGCATATCTAGATAGGTATGATGCAGGTATCCTAATTTCTACAATGTGCTTCCTAGACATGAAGGCCATACGACAATGAAGTCACAAATAGTTTACTGGGTAACTTTGCAGCATATCTGAATGAGATATTTATCCATTCCTTTTCAACCAGTGAATGTCAAAACAAACGCCATGCTGAAACATCCTCAAGATTAGTGACCAGACTCGTAATGCAAGTGCTTACATTGCTACAACAGTTTCAAAAACAATCTGGGGATCACTCTGCTCAACGAACAATATATGCTGAGCAATCTACTCAAGAGTTGCATATCTAGATAGTTATGATGCAGGCATCCTAATTGCTACAATGTGCCTCCTAGTAGACATGAATGCCATACGGCAATGAAATTGCAAATGGTTTACTGGATAGCTTTGCAGCATAACCGAACGAGATATTTTTCAAATTCTTTGCAAACACTAATGTGAAAATGTCAAAACAAACACCACGCCTAAACATCCTCAAAATTAATGACCAGAGTAATATTTTTCAAATTCTTTCAAACACTGAATGTGAAAAGGTCAAAACAAACACCATGCTTAAACATCCTCAAAATTAATGGCCAGAGTAAAGTCACCAAACTCGTAATATGCAAGTGCTCACATTGCTACAACAGTTTCGAAAAACAATATGGGGATCACTCTGCTCAACGAACAATGTATGCCGAGTTATCTACTCATAAGAATGTTGTAGTACGACAAAATCTTCGACAGTAAACAAGTTTCCCAGCAGAATTTAAGCAAGTACAATGCTAGATCTGCTGCCTGAACTCGCCCAACACAAAAATTACACCACAGATGAGCCTACTAATGCAGCCACACGGCTTCAGTGCTTTTAGAACAGATATCATTCAACAGCTGAATCGATATTGAATCTACAGTACTACTGCTACTACATGGATATTACCAGTACGATACCAACTCATGACTGATCCTGCAATGCGGCTTCCACCGCAAACTCAAATTGATCTAAAGTAGAATCGCGGTATAGATGTAGAATGCAGATCACAGGAGGAGTGGCATACGCTTACCTCCATGATCCAGTTCACCATGACAGCGCGCTGCATCAGGACGTCGCGGCCATGGTCGCCTGCCATGGAGCCGTACACCTCGCCGTAGTCGCACGCCATCACTCCGCGCCGTTCGCGCAGCCGGAACTGCTGGTAGCTCTCCTCGTCGTCCAGGTCCTCGAACCGCTTCCCCTGGCACAAACAAGGCACCTGATCGGGATCGAACACCGCACTGGCCCGATTTCCACCAAATTTGAGGGGAACTGTGCGGAACCGCTCACCTCTGGCATGGCGGCGTCGGGGACGGCGTGTGACTTGGGGTGCGGGCAGGGGATGAACTGCTGGGCGTAGTCGAGGAAGAAGGAGAAGGTGAGGGAGGGCGCGGCGTCGTCGTCGTCGTCCTCGTCGGCGTCGTCGTCGGAGGAGGAGTAAGGGGAGGTGAGGTCGATGAGGGGGGTGAGGGAGTCGAACGCGTCGCCGGGGCTGGGGGCGCTGAGGACCTCCTCCTCCGCGTCGGACTGCGTGAGCTCGCAGCAGGCCGAGGAGTAGTCCGTCGTGTCGGCGTCGTCGGCGAGGTGCTCGGGGCAGGCGAGGTCGGACTCGAGGACGGAGCCGAGGCAGGACGACTCGGAGGCCTCGACCTCCGCGGGCGCGGGGCGCGGCCTGGCGCCGCCGCCGATGATCTCGGAGCACTCGGAGGCCGCGGGGCGCGCCTCGGCCGCGTCCGCGTCCTGGCGCCGGGGCCTCTTGTCGGGGCGCTGCGCGTCGAGGGCGGTGGAGGAGGTGGTGGAGACGACCACGCTGCGGAAGGAGGAGGAGGCCGACGTGGAGGACTCCGCGGGCCGCTTCGCCCCCGCCGCCGCCGCCGCCGCCACGATCTGGGCCGGGAGCAGGGGAGCGGCCCCTCTCCGGCGGCGGTGGAGGTTGGAGCGCGGCCTCGTCGGCACCGGCGCGAGCATGGTGGGAGGCATGGCGTGGCGTGCGCGTGTGATCATGATGCGTGTGTCGCTACGGCTAGGTGAAGCGAGACCCGGGTGGGGAGGAAGGGGAATGAAGCGAGCCGGGCTCCTGCCGTGCCGAAGGAGGAGACTTCGATGACGTCACCTCTCGAAGCCCGACCAGTCCGTTTGAAATTTAAATTTAATGATGAGCTTGGTGGGGAAGGCACACCGGCTCCTAGCAGCGCCTGGTGCACATGCACCGCTCTCCAGTGGACCCCGCTCCCTGTGAGCACACGGTTCATGGTGTAGCCCGTGTGGGTCCCACGTTCTGGAAAAGAGAGAGACCCAGGATCTGCGAGAGGACCAGAAAAAATTGTTTAGCGCTCGATCAAGATATAGGGTGCAACATTTTTTTTTTTGAACAGGGGAAGGGACCCGAAGGTCCCAGGACTGGCATTAATAAACAAAATTATTACAATACTGCAGGAAAGACTAGAAAGAAAAGGAAATTACAACCATGTCCTTCCGATTTGCACAAAGGACCCTAGAATAAAATCCAAAACGCCATCGGGTCCTCATGCCCATCCCGACCTCGCCGGCGATGCAATTGCCACCATCGCCAGGCGCGTCCTTGCCGACAAATGGCAAGGTGAAGAGGGCCTCCCGCCGGAGGTTGAAGGAGGGGGCGAGGAACAGATCCGGCGAAGCTTGAAGGAGCCAGAGAAACAGCCGCGCCACCCAAGAAGCAAGCTGCAGGAGAGGTCGTCGCAGTAGCAGATGCAGAGATGAGGTCGCCAAAGCCAGTCAGAGAAGGAGCGAGGGAGATTTGCTGCTCCAGGATGCCCTTCCATCGATCTGCTAAGAACAACACCGACAAAGATCTCATCTTCGTTGCCGCCTCCATGGTGGCGATGAAGAAGAAGATCCAGGCCAGATCTGTCCAGATCGAAGGAGCTTTATTACTGGGGGGTGAGGAAGCGCCGCCGCCTTCCGCATCTGGCTCCTCCCATCGGAGCGCCGCGGACAGCAGCCACACCACCACCAGCCACCGGGAGCAGCTCGAGCTCCGGCGTGGCCATGCCCCCAAGGGCATATCGCCAGTCTCCACAGGGGTAACACTAAGAAAAACATTAGATCTAGACCTATACCTACACCTAGCTACTCCGGCGCCCTTCCCTGACCAGCTCCGGCCGGCTATTCCGGCGGAGGAGGCCCTGGAGCGGCCCGGCCACCGTCGGCTGACTCTCAAACCCTGTAGCAGCTAGAGAGGGGAGAAGGGGGGAAATGAGCGGTGGTATATAGGGTGCAACATGGAAAAGTCCCAGTTGAACTTAGGTGCACGTGAACCCAGGTGGGAAATGCATTTTCCAAATGTTAAAAAATTCTGAAATAAAAATAACGGGGTACGTATGCATGTTTCATGTGTGCATAGAAAGTTTTCGCGGAGAAACCAATTTTTATTTCAGAATCTAAAAAGGACAAAATACGTCACATATATACTGCTATATAGCCCTGCAAAATTTCACTTTTTTGCCGAGGCAAAATAAAAGGTTTTTTCATCACGAAACTCATGTCAAGGGCACATGTTTGAGATCATCTTTGCATTCATTTTGTGTTTCAATTTTTAAAACATGTTTTTACATCACAAACGCATTTTTGAAAAAGTGGGTTCACATGCACCCAGGTTCTGAAAAGCCAGTCTCGTGCAACATCACGAAATGTCTCTTTGGCACATGAGCTCCAGTGATCTCAGTATTTGAAAAATATATTTCTGTAATTCCAAAAAATCTGAAATTAAATGGGTACATATTTATAAATATTTTGAAGGTATTCTGTAAATTTCGGATGAAAATATCTTGTATTTTGAGTCATACGAAAAAGACAAATTTCTGACAAACATCTGAAGTTTCTATCCCTACAAATTTGTTATTTTTCCTGAGCTTAAAATACAAGGCAATTTCTACCAAAAATTTACACGAGTATTCAGAACATGTGTATGTATTTGTGGAATAAAATTTATGATTTTTTAAAACACATAAATACAATTTTTAAATATTACAAAAATCAGGAGAAGCAGAAATGCACTTTTGATCCAAGGTGTAGATGCTCCCTTTATTCAAAAAACAAATTTCAAAATTTCCGAAAATATGGGAACAAAATTGTGCTCATATATCTCCACATTCTACATGCGCACTTACAGTTTCATAACAAATTGACATTTTTCGTGGCCTGTGCAAAAAAGAAAAACAAATGCCTCTCAAAATGCTTTATTTTAGCACCAAATTTTTGTCTTTTTTGCACAAGACACATAACAATTTGGTTTTTCATGAAACAACTTTGTGAACACGTAAGATGTAGAGATGTATGCTCAACATTTTCTTTTCAAATATTTTGACATTATTTAATATGTTTAAAATGCATTTTAAATATAGGGAGCATACGCTCCCAGGAGCAAAAACACCATGTCCGTGCAGAAGTTATTCTTTTGCATATGCGCTAAAATGCCGCGCCAAAAACAACATTTTAACATAATTGCATACGTAATAGATCAAACACAATATATAAAAAACTGGAAATATAAATATATTGCAAAGTTCAACCCATATTTGGTACAACCAAATTTATTTAAAAACTAGACTACACTACTCGCAACCCCACACGAAGTCAGAGGAGCTCGGGGTTATCGACGACACTGACATAGGCATCCCCAATGGGTCTGTCAAAGATAGTACCCGGGATTTGCCGAAGGCCCACGACCCGAAGATTTATGAAGCCCGGAAGCCCAGCTAAGGAATAGTTTGGAAACATAGAATTGTAATAGGAATAATGGCTTGTAAATCTACGGGTTGAACTCAGAGAGTCTCCCGGAATATGTAACCGTGTGTAATACGAAACCCTCGGCTCCGCCTCCTATATAAGGGGGAGTCGAGGGGCGAAGAGGGGATCGATTTCATTGTCAACACAATCCTAGTTTCTTAATCGTCGAGTACTTTTCGACTGAAACCCTCGAGATCTACTTGCCCTCTACTTCCAACTAAACCCTAGTCTACAATCCGTAGGCATTGATAAGTTAATCCCTTGTCAGACACCGGAGCCGACGTCTAGTCGAAGGAGGAGGAAGAGTCGATGGTGATCGTCGATGGGTTGGCGCCATTCTTCTTCTCCTCCTTCCTCGCGGCCTTCTCCTCCTTCTTCCTCGTCGTCTGCTTCGCCCTCCTGGCCTCCCGGTCCGCCTTCTTCTCTGCCTTCTGTGCCACATTCACCTCTTCCTTCTAGGCGTAGAAGGCTTCCTCCGCGGCCACGTCCTCCGGGAAGCGCCGCGCCCACTCGAGGCGCATGCGTTCGTCCCGCTCGGCGATGATGAGGCACTGCTCGAGCTCGCGCTGGCGATGCCTCGCCTCGCGTGTGATGGCCGGCGGCGGCGACGCAAGGGTTCCTGCCTGCTGCCATGTCCAGACGTCGTTGAAGTTCATCGATCGGCAGGAGTGGCCGAGGCGCTAGGCGACCACGCTGTACGCGTGCGCCGCCTCGTGCACCGTCTTGAATGTCCCGAGCCCGATGCGCTCGTCACCGCTCCGGATCTCGGCGTAGAAGGTCCCGTTCGGACGTGTGCGGACGCCGCGGTAGCCTGGGCTCGAGCGGCGGCGGGGGCATCACGACAGCGTGGAGGCGGAGCGGCGCGCGAGCGAGCTGGAGGACAGCGGGAGTGACGCGCGGAGCGAGGTGGAGAGCGAAGCGACGCACGTATGAAAGTTCTGATGGTTTGTTGTGCGCGCGCCGCATTTTATATCGCACGTTGGAAGCGGCGCGACAACTTTGGCGCGTAGAATAGCGCGATAGCGCACATGGTAAAAGATTCTTTTCCCGCGCCGGTTTGGCGCCTCCGCTGGAGGAGCGCGGGAGTGTTCGCGCGTGCTAAATTTCGGTAAAACGCGATAGCGCGTCGTTTCGCACAACTGTTGGAGATGATCTTAGGATCTCGTGGAATGTCCGTCCTGGGATTACGAGCACATAGACACGCCAAGGGTCTCGCCTGCATGGCAAGACATGTCGCGGTGTCATTCTACGGTGGAAAAATCCCCGAAGTCAGAATCCCTGAAATTGGCACTCTGAACTCTATGATCCTGGTCTATTTAGAACCCTAAGTTAGATTAGGCTGAAAAATGCTGACGTGGCCGGGATTAGTGTTAGAGGAGGGCCAGGGAGATAGTCACTTAACGATTACATGTGGCTTGAACGAGCCTAGTGTTTCCTTGCGCGGGCGGCGGTGGAGGCAAAAGCAGAGCGCGACAATGGTGGTGGAGAATGTCGTTGGGAGCTTCTTCCGCGCCTAGCTTCCGTGCAGCTTTAGGTAGGAGAGGAACAGAAGGGAGGTCACTAATGATGTATCGCCAGAATCCGATGGCGTATGAGCCAGTGAAGCTCTGCAAGTGCAATCCGCCGATGAAGGCTCCTAGATGGATTCCATGGAGCATCCTGAACCGAGGAGGGATTACGCATGCGTCGATGCGTTGGTGAGTTATTCATTGTGTCCACCCCCATTTCCCCCTCATTTTCTCTGATTAATTCCATTTATATTGGCCAAATTGTGTAGAACAGCCATAGTTGTGGGTATGTTGAATGGCATGATCCGTCATTGCTAGAGTTCTAGAGTGAGCTGCTTGGTGACTTGTGTGATGAAGTGTGGAGGCTATGCACTGTGCAACATGCCGCTCCTCAGGCTGTTGAAGAGGCAAGAGATGCAGGAACAAAGCCCAGGCTTCAGGATCTGCAAGATCTGCTAAAAGAGAAGACCGAGGAGATAGCAGCTATCAACAGAAAATATAAAAAACAGATGTTAGCTTTTGTTGTATTTGTGTTTGGTTTACTGGTAGGGAAGATGTTCATGCAGTGAACAAGTGTCAATGTAGTAGTGTCATGTCTAGATGATGTTGTGACTGTAGTACTCCCATGTTTGTAAGCAATGCACTCCTGTTTCTTGGGTATTGGAGACAAGATGCTCTTATGTTGCTATTTGGGGGACGCGGCTGGAGATGCTCTTATGTTGCTATTTTCTTGGGTATTGAAGACAAATATTTCTTATATGGTACTCTCTCTGGTCTCTCTGGTCGGTCTGGCAAATGTTTCTTGGGTATTGGAGACAAGATGGACCTGTTGAGATTTCCGGTTTGGTACTGTTCTTAAAACTCACATTGAAGAAGTCATGGTTGGTTATATGTTATCTCAGCTATAATCTCTGAATTTATGAGGATGTAGTTTTATTTGCCTTTTCTTTGTTATATGGTGCACGGTGATTGCGGTGAAACAATTTACTACGTTTTTAGGTTTGTTGTGCAGTTAACTATTAAGATTACCTTGTCTACTTGGTGTTATTTTGATAACACAAAACAGAACACATATGGGACTAGGTTTCCCTTAGAAATGCTATGATTTTAGGACTGTTATTGATTTGAATGGATGATGAATTATGCTGCTATTTTCTTGGGTATTCGAGAAAAATATTTCTTATATGGTACTCTCTCGGTCTCTCTGGTCGGTCTGGCAAATATTACTATTATTTGGTTCAATGTTAGAGCCAAACTTTCAAAACTTTTACTACAAGTATCTTTACAAATATTTAGATTGGGTGGTTGCAAATCATGTTTGATTTTTTGTTGAAAGTACTTCCGCAACATATGACCTTTTGGATTTTCTACATATATTGAAATAAATCTGGAGTCAAAGTAAAATTCTACATATATCTTCACAATTTTTTTCTACATGTACATGCAATAAGTTATCTGATTACGAAAGAAGACCTATACTTTTTTAGATCTAGTAAGAAGCAGAGTTCTACTCCTGGCAACTAAGAGAATTACAAACTTAACCAGCTCCTCCTTCACCATGAAAAGGACTGAGGCGGCAAAAACACTCTGTACAATCTTTGTACCCATTCCTTTGTAAAATCCATGCAATCCCTCGTACCGAATCATCTTCAGTATCGCATCTATTGTACCTGTTAAATACAGATAGCCAGTCTTACATTACTCTCGAACTTAAATGAGACGATTAGATGCATATGACATGAAACAAAGAGGCAGACGATCATGCACTATTAGAGCACACCTGTTCAGAAAATCATTAAAAAAATGTACTACTTCTGTCCATAAAGGATGTCGAAAGTTTGTTTAAATTTAGATGTATCTAGACACTCTTTAGTGTACAGATACATCCGAATTTAGGTAAAATTTTGACATCCTTTTATGGACGGAGGGAGTAACATGTTTTGGTTTAAAAAGTTAAGACTTACCGGTGTATCTTGACGTGGCATTCCTGCCTATTTCTTGTTTTGCTTGCAACCTAGACTGCAAGGGATAAGATACATGATCAGAAAAGATTGAACAAAACTGATGTTAAAGTAAACCCTTTTTTGCACAGTACCCAGATTAGTCTGTGTAGTTGCATGCATGCCTGATTGTCTTTAGGTGTGCATTGGTGCAACTAGTCATTTATGATGCTATGCATCAGAGAGAAACCAGATAGTGAGCCTACTGAGGGGCTATTTGTGCAACACTGCACTGCAGGAGATAAAAGTACTACTCCCTCTGTACCGAATTATTAAACGTTCTGATTTTCTCTAGGTTACTAGAACGGTGAGCTATACAGTGTGCTAGAGCGTCTTATAATTCGTCACAGGGGAGTAGTGGAAGATATATTTTATGACATAGGTGGGTGAAACGGAGTACAGAAGTGGAAGAGGGACGACTTGCATCAGAGTCAATTGGCGAACTATAATCCAATTGTCTCTTCTGGGTAAGTTCACAAATACAATATGTTTCAGATTTTCCTAAACTTTCAAAATCAGCACGATTTTATACCACAATTCTGATTTATTCAAAAGGGTTTCAGATAAGTATGTGCAAAGTATGTGTCGGGTACACGCATTAGTGCTAAAACTTTGCAGGTGATAAGGTAATTAAAACTCAAAAGTAGTCTCTAAAATCAAATTTACCTTAACCACTAGCAATGGGTATGTCACAACAGTAGCTCCCAGTTTTGCCATTGCGCCTAATAAGAATACCTGCTCAAGAGAAAATACTGAGAATGAAACATAGAAATATATTTAGAAAAATCCATGTGGTTGTACTGTTATTTAGCTTTGGATCTAAAATACAAACAAACAAAAATCTGGGATATGAAACATGACTTACTGAAATAATTAATTGTCTAACTGCAATAACAGATACACAAATGTATCTGTACCCAAAAAGGGCCAACAAATATACAAATAATAAGAATCATTCCTCCCTGAATGTCACTGCACATGCTAAATTTTACAACATGCAGCATATAACTAACAAGAGTATCTAACATGTCCTAGCACTTTGTTTTCTTACACGGTAATGTGACTAAATGGTCTTGCTTTCTCAAATAATCACAATAAGTGTGTTGAAATACAATCATGTAATGGAATATGCTACAATTGCAGATACATGATCAGAGGTAATTCAAGTACTCCCTCCGGTCTGATTAAATCGACACGGAGTTCTGAAGAGATCGAGTACGGAGTGCGTTGCACCCATGTCAATGAAAACGGACCGTAGGTAGTAATAACCAATGAAGAATATTTATTACATGAAGCATCTTCTCTAGAATATTGATAAGAGAAATATAAACCTGCACTTGGTATGGATACGAGGTATAAAGAGTTTCTAGGAAGACATACACATGCAAATTTTAAACACACAAAAACATAGCTTCTACGAAGATAGTCTTTTGACAAATGTTCGCAAATACAGAGACATGAGCTATATACAAACAGTCCTTACCTCCATAGCAGTGATGTTCTTCTTGGGTAGTTGCTTTGCCCTCTTTGATCGAAGACGCTTTGAGAGTGTTTCAAATATCATAAACTGAATTGATGGATTACAAACCTGACAGTTTACATGGTTCAACATTTGGAGTTACATATATATGCACTACCTAGTAGTTCTGATGTTCTTGAAACATATAACTAACCATGATTAGTGTTGGAACAAGTCCTTTCCAGAATCCACGTATGCCGGATTCACGATAGACCTCCCGAACCTGCTTAACACTGATAGTAGTAAGTACGATCATGTCTGGTAACTTCATTTGAGAAATAGAAAGCTAATTAATTAGAAATACTGGACAGTGGACAGCGGAAACTGCAGTGTTCAGATGCGTCATCATTATTCATTATTGTTCGAACATATGCATGCAAGTTTCCGCAGATGATACTTATAATATAATGTGCAGTAATTAAACATGCAAATGTAAAGTGATCGAAGAATATATTCGAGCCTAATATTTGGTGGAGTGAATCAACATGCATGCTCGACCTATCTGGTGCTTCTAGGCTCTGTAGATAAATTGTATGCGACTTGGAGTTTAAAGGCGACAGCTCCAGCAAAAATATCATGAATATTCTCTTCAAAAAAGATATGTGAGCTGTGCCCTCACCCTCAGAAATGACATTTTTATTATCTATATTCAGCATTACAGGAATCAGATTCAAGAACTAGAGGAAAGGATGCTCACCGCTTGAATTGTGCCATATGGGTGAGGTTTTTCAGAATCAAGTTTAGCTAACCTATCCTTAAGAATTGAAACATCCACTGAATTAGCCCTAGATATTTCCTTCAGCAAAAGCTCCCTCTTGGACTCTATCATCTTCCTTTCTGCCTGTGTATGTGTCTGGAAAGTAGGGGGATAAAGTTATCTACTGATTTTCTGCAGTAAATTCATCCGATATAAAATAGTATTTCATATAGAATAGCATATAAGCGTATTGGAAATACTATGCACGATATTTTTTTGAGAAACCTTTGCACAGTTCTTCATGTTAGTGGTTGTATTGCTGGTACACACATGGTAATGACATACCTTATGCACTTCCAAGTAATTTCACAAAAGGATGACGACCATTGTGTTTAAGAGAACCAGCCACAAGGATTATTTGTCGACATCAAAGACAGAGGCAGTACGCTGTAGACATACTGAGAGCAAAGGCAACCGCAACACTGCCTGACTTCACTAGGATGTAACGGGAACTAATGCTAGCCCTCTATAAAGTCTCACTAATCCTGTTTCTAACCTAGTGCTCTTTCTGTAACTTTTTTCTTCAATGAAATTGCAATATTCCCATGCTGATGTTTCTTAATCGTGATATTATCAAAGGGAGATCATTTAACAGATAATACCTGCATACGTGTCACAAGAACCCATATTGGAATTGTAAGAAGAACATTGATCGACCTGAAACAAATAATGGTTTCTATGAGCATGCCTGAAGATCAATACCTCATGCAATTTAGTATTTTTTATTGACAGGGATGCTTCAGTTTGACCAATGAAACTAAAGATAGCTGCCAAGAACTGAAACAAGATGAACCAACATTTATGATTAATTTAAAGGTGGATAATCCAAACAGATATGACATGGATGAAAGGACTGGCGTGCTGGTAATGGAACTAGATGACTGCAATAGTTTGGGAGACAGAACCCCGTTATCCATATGGACTATTCCTATTATTTAGTAGCTTAAATGTTTATGTTGTTAGGTATAACTTTCCATAATATTTTCCCCTACAACTAATACACTAAATAAAAAAATCATTGAGACGTTGAATCTGTCAATAATTCACTGTTATATCCAATTAAACAGCTATGAAGGAGTTAGAAATGCAGAGATGATTGAGTTTGGTGAATTATGATCCACCAGAACAGAAACAGCTTGGCTGGAAGGACCACAAGCTTACAACTCGATGTGAATCATTGCTTCAGTCAGTCACAGCTGCCCATACATTATAATCAATTGATTCTTTATCATCTCTTATCCACTTTTGCAAATGATTTCAAGTTTCAACATTCCATGAACATGTTCATGTCATATTCAAAGCTTCCACAAGCACAATTATTTGGCACGAGTCTTTGTTGGATTATATTCGCGCTGCCGGAATGCCCTCTCAGACAAACAGCAATGGACAACTGGGCAGCCCATTCAGCAGTACTTGTTCGTTCTCATTTCAAAGAAAACAAGTGCTTGATGGGTTGAACTGCCGTGCAAGTACACAACTTACCCAGCAATAGCTGCAATAACAAGCCAAGAAAATATCCCAACGGTGCCATCCCCTAGGCCCTTCTTTCCCCGAGCAGCTGCCACATTTTCCACCTTGTTCTTGAGAAGCTGGTAGAAGTAGTAATAGATTCCCTGCAAACCAAAAAACATTAAACCGGACTATTTAGATTGAATTGCCCAAGTGCCAATGTACTGTGACAAACAACATCATCATAGATTCATAGGTCCATGATTCTTAGAGAATAAACGTCCAGCAGTTAGAGAAACAGAGCAAGCATGCAAAGCCAGTGGAGTTTTACCTGCGAGGCAGCCGTGCCAATAAGCGAGGGTTTGAGGCCGCTGTACAACCCGCCCCAGCCTTCCGTTTTCACCAGCTGCAGTTACTTTGGTTCCGCAATTAACCATAACCATTAGGGCATTAGCAGCTGCCTGCAACTAGGAACGAACCAGAAGCATACGAGGAACCACCTGGAGCATCTGGAAGAGGGTGGAAGCGTCACTGCCGGACTTCTTCTTCTTCGCTGTCCTCTCAGTCTGCTGCCTGGTGTTCACCTGTAATCAGGCAGCGTAGGGAGCAGCTGAGTGGAGGGGTTAGTGGGGAATTGGTTATATGGGAGGGGAGAGGTTCATACGGTCTGGAGGGGGTAGGTGATGATCTGGGCGATGATACCGGCGCCGGCGCCGGCCAGGCCGCTCACCACCGCGCTCGACATGCTCCAACCTAAACAATCGGGGTGGAATCAGCGCGCAGTACAGCTCAATTGAAGTAGAGTACATCAGATTGCTCTGAGCTAATCGGGAGAGTGTCCGAAACCGAAAAATCACCTTGCTAGTCCGCTGCTGCTTGTTCGGTGGAGCCAGCCGCCGGAGGCGTCCACCGCTGCGCCGAGCTGCCGCGGCTGCGCGAGGTGGGCTGCCGGTGCGCGTTGTGCGGAGCCCGGATGCGGACTGGGGGAGTGAGGTGGGGGAAGAGGAGGTCGAATTGGTTGCCACTGGCGGACGACGGCAGGAGGGTGTGTTCCGCGATTTTTCACATTTCGCTTTCTTTCGCGGGATTAGGGGTGTGCTCGGTTTCAGAACCGGAGATAATGGGGGGAGATTGAAAGTGGATGTAGCCCATGTATGGATGCAAATGGACACGGACGTCCGTGGAGCCTGTTTGTCCGTGTCCGTCAAAATAGCTAAACGGCCATACGGACAGGCCGTGTATTTGATACGGACTCTACGGATACCGTCCGCAGAGCCTGCCAGGCTCGGCTCTCCTGCAAAACAAAAACAAAAAATAGGAAGAGCTACTAGTATACGAACGAAAGACGAAACAGATCGAGGAAACAGAGTTCGCCATTGCTAGGCCGCTGATCTCCTTTGTGCCGCTGAGGAGCTCCTCGCAGGGTCTCAGAAGGTATCCGCCGCCGAGCGCCTGGCCTCCGGCCGCCGCCGGATTCCCTGCTCGTCGGCGTCATGCCCCTTTGACCCGAGCGCCCCCTCGCCTCGGTGGTGCTCCTCGCGCACGCCATGGCCGACCTGGCCTGGCACGCTCTCGCCCGCCGCCGCCGCGAGCGCTGCTACCTGCTCGACTACGCCTGCCACAAGCCCTCCGACGACCTGCTCGAGGAGTGCGCGACCCCCTACGACGCGCTCGACGAGATGGACGCCTTCTTCGACGACGCCGTCCGGGTCGTCCTCGCCAAGGCTGGCGTCTCCCCACGCGACGTCGACCTGCTAATCCTGCTCACCAACGACCTGGTCTTCAGGTCCCGGGCCAAGATGGAGCTCTGCTGCCTCGTGCGTGCGCACATAGGCGCCTACGACGACACGCACGCCGCCGCCGTCCACCGTGAGGACGCCGACGGCCACCTCGGCTCAGCCTCAGCAAGGACTTCCCCAAGGCCGCCGTGCGCGCGTTCGAGGGCCCCAAGATCAGCTTCAAGACTCGGGTCGACCACTTCTGCCTCCACCCCGGCGGGACGGCCGTCATCGATGCCGTCAGGAAGAACCTCGGCCTCTGTCCGTGTATAACCAGCGGAAGTCCACGGACAGGTGAACTAATTTACACGGACATCACGGACAGCTGAATAATTTTAAACGACTTGAGCAAATGACGCTACGGATATCACGGACGTGTCCGTCTACATACTGAAGCCCATGTGTGGTTTTGGTAATTAATGATAATCCCTATGGACTAATGTTTATATTGAGTTATATTTGTAGGAGTTGTCCATAGGCAATGCTTGAACCATATGTTGGCTTCAAGATTGTAATAAAAAGAAATTGATGAAAAATATCAAGTGTCAAGTATGTCTTGAAGGTGAAGTGAGCCCTCAAAGTTAACTTCAAGACATCAACATGATGAAGAAATGAAGTGCAAGTTCAAGATGAGCCACCTCAAAGAGATCATTTGCTTGAATCTTGACATCAATATGATGACCATGGATATGTGAAGATGCGCCGAAGAAAAATCTCTCCCATGGTGGATTATGGGGGAGCAATCCACAAGACTTCGTCATGCAAGCACTATCAAGAAAGGTGTTCCATCTTGTTACGGTCAAGATCGTCATCATCGAGCTCAAGAGGAATGCACAAGTTTAGTTGTCGTACTATCGAGATGGCTCTCGAGTGAGTAGCTCAATCGTATCCTTCAGAGAGCTCAAACCTTTGCATCCTTGCATCATCTTTCTTGGTTGTTATTTGGATCTTATCCATGAGATGTCTTAGAGCTTGTGCTTATTCTCATGACAAGCTCTAGTTCACCAAGAATGGTTTTTGGACGAGAAACTTGTTGCATTTTCGAGGTTGGAGGTTGTACCGGTTTGTCTTTTATAGATATGTTAAACCTTTTATTATTTTTTTCTATTCTCCCTGGCTGGACTATGATGGTTCACTGCATGATCTTGTAGAGCTTGTTACTAGCTTCGAAACGAGTCCATCAAAATCGTAGTCCGTATGCTCAAGTTATGCTCATTCTCGTTTTGTTGTTTTTGCTAGTTTTCAGAGGGGCGGATTATCCGCCCCGAAAAACTGCTAAGGACTTTTGGGCGTGAGCTCCTGTATTGGACCCGGATTTTTGGCCGGATATTTCATGCCGGGGGCCGGATAATCCGGTCTGGTAACCCCAACGGCCATATTTCGTTGGGGGCTATAAATAGCCTTCTTCTTCCCCAAAATCTGGTTGTTTCTCTCACTCTCTCTCCTTCATTGTTGACCTTGAGAAGCTTCATCTCCCTCTAATCCCTCCATGATTCTTGCACCTATTTGAGGGAAAAGAGAGAGGAGATCTAGATCTACATCTACATCTTGACAAATCAAATCTCTCTCTTTGTGAGGGGAATCCACTAGATCTAGATCTTGGAGAATTTTGGTGTTTTTCCTGTTATTTGTTCTTCCTCTCTTATTCCCCCAATAGCTTTTGTATCTTTGTTGGAATTTGAGAAAGAAGGACTTGAGCATCTTTGTCGTGTTCTTTGCCATTACATTTGATGCATCGGTTTGAATTCTCCACGGTGATTCGTGGAAGTGAAAGCAAGAAAGTTGTTACTCTTGGGTTCTTGGAACCCTAGACGGATTTGAGGCCGTTGTGGTGATTTCTTGGGAGCCTCTAACTGAGTTGTGGATGCGTGCCCCAAGCTTTGTGTAAGGTCCGGATTCCTCCTCGAAGGAAATCCCTTAGTGGAACCGGGACCTAGGCCTTTGTGGCGAGGGTCACCGGAGAATAAGGTGAGGCGCCTTCGTGGCGCTCGGTATGTGGTGTGACTACCGCATCTTGGGGTGAGGCCTTTGTGGCGTTGGTGTGCATCGAGCAACCACACCTCAAGGTGAGGCCATTTTGTGGCGTTCGGGAGCACTAAGCCACCGCACCTCTCCAACGGAGATTAGCACTCGCAAGAGTGTGAACTTCGGGACAAATCATCATCTCCCGCGTGCCTCGGTTATCTCTATACCTGAGCTCTTTACTTATGCACTTTACTTTGTGATAGCCATTGACACGCGTACATCACGCGACCGTTGGGAACCCCAAGTGGAAGGTGTGATGCGTACAGCAGTAAGTTTCCCTCAGTTAGAAACCAAGGTTTATCGAACCAGTAGGAGTCAAGAAGCACGTTGAAGGTTGATGGCGGCGAGATGTAGTGCGGAGCAACACCAGGGATTCTGGCGCCAACGTGGAACCTGCACAACACAACCAAAGTACTTTGCCCCAATGAAACAGTGAGGTTGTCAATCTCACCGGCTTGCTGTAACAAAGGATTAGATGTATAGTGTGGATGATGAGTGTTTGCAGAAAACAGTAGAACAAGTATTGCAGTAGATTGTATTCGATGTAAAAGAATGGACCGGGGTCCACAGTTCACTAGAGGTGTCTCTCCCATAAGATAAATAGCATGTTGGGTGAACAAATTACAGTTGGGCAATTGACAAATAAAGAGGGCATGACCATGCACATACATGATATGATGAGTATAGTGAGATTTAATTGGGCATTACGACAAAGTACATAGACCGCTATCCAGCATGCATCTATGCCTAAAAAGTCCACCTTCAGGTTATCATCCGAACCCCTTCCAGTATTAAGTTGCAAACAACAGACAATTGCATTAAGTATGGTGCGTAATATAATCAATAACTACATCCTCGGACATAGCATCGATGTTTTATCCCTAGTGGCAACAGCACATCCACAACCTTAGAACTTTCTGTCACTGTCCTAGATTTAATGGAGGCATGAACCCACTATCGAGCATAAATACTCCCTCTTGGAGTTACTAGCAAAAACTTGGCCAGAGCCTCTACTAATAACGGAGAGCATGTAAGATCATAAACAACACATAGATAATAGATTGATAATCAACATAACATAGTATTCTCTATCCATCGGATCCCAACAAACACAACATATAGCATTACAGATAGATGATCTTGATCATGTTAGGCAGCTCACAAGACCCGACAATGAAGCACAATTAGGAGAAGACGACCATCTAGCTACTGCTATGGACCCATAGTCCAGGGGTGAACTACTCACTCATCACTCCGGAGGCGACCATGGCGGTGAAGAGTCCTCCGGGAGATGATTCCCCTCTCCGGCAGGGTGCTGGAGGCGATCTCCTGAATCCCCCGAGATGGCATTGGCGGCGGCGGCGTCTCTGGAAGGTTTTCCGTATCGTGGCTCTCGGTACTGGGGGTTTCGCGACGAAGGCTTTAAGTATGCGGAGGAGATAGGTCAGGGGGCGTCACGGGGGCCCCACACGCTAGGGCCGCGCAGGCCCCTGATAACCCACAAGTATAGGGGATCGTGATAGTCTTCGAGGGAAGTAAAACCCAAATTTATTGATTCGACACAAGGGGAGGTAAAGAATACTTATAAGCCTTAACAACTGAGTTGTCAATTCAGCTGCACCTGGAAAAGCACTAGCAACAGGGGTGATGTGAAAGTAGCAGTAATATGAGAGCGAGTAATGAATAATAACACGTAAAGAATAGCAATATGAGAGCAATGGCACCAGAAGATAGTTGATACTACTTCCAATGACATGTAGAACAAGTATATTATGATGAAAGATGGACCGGGGTTCCCAGCGATCTACACTAGTGGTAACTCTCCAATAAGTGACAAGTGTTGGGTGAACAAATTACAGTTGGGCAATTGATAGGAATCAAAGCATTAAGATAGAACATCAGGCTTATTAATCATGTAGGCATGTTTTCCGTATATAGTCGTACGTGCTCGCAATGAGAAACTTGCACAACATCTTTTGTCCTACCAGCCGGTGGCAGCCGGGCCTCAAGGGAAACTACTGGATATTAAGGTACTCCTTTTAATAGAGTACCGGAGCAAAGCATTAACACTTGGTGAAAACATGTGATCCTCACATCACTACCATCCCCTCCGGTTGTCCCGATTCTTGTCACTTCGGGGCCTTTGGTTCCGGACAGTGACATGTGCATACAACTTGTAGATACAATCTAAGCAATAAGTCTAGAGCTTAAATCTAAGATCATGCCACTCGGGCCCTAGTGACAAGCATTAAGTATAACAAGATTGCAGCAACAATAACTTCACAAACTTTATAGATAGACTAATCATAATGTATCATCCATCGGATCCCAACAAACACAACACCGATTACATCAGATGAATCTCAATCATGTAAGGCAGCTCATGAGACCATTGTATTGAAGTACATGGGGAGAGTATACCGACATAGCTCTTGCTAGAACCCGTAGTCCATGGGGGAACTACTCACGGAGCATGGTGGAGGCGATGGCGTTGATGGAGATGGCTTCCGGGGCACTTCCCCGTCCGGCAGGTGCCGGGACGAGACTTGTCCCCCGAATTGGAGTTTCGCGATGGCGGCGGCGCCCCTGGAGTCTTTCTGGAGTTTCGTCAATTGGTACGGTGTTTTTAGGTCGAAAGGGCTTTTATAGGCGAAGAGGCGGCGCAGGGGGGCACCTGGGGGCGCCACACCCTAGGCCGGCGCGGCCGTGGTGCAGCCCGCGCCGCCCTGTGGGGTGGTGGCCCCCAGCCCCTCTCCGACTCTTCTTCGGTGTTCGGAGCCTTCCGGGAAAAATAGGAGGTTTGGCGTTGATTTCGTCCAATTCCGAGAATATTGCCCGAACAGCCTTTCTGGAACCAAAAACAGCAGAAAACAGGAACTGGCACTATGGCATCTTGTTAATAGGTTAGTTCCGGAAAACGCATAAAAACATTATAAAGTGCAAGCAAAACATGTAAGTATTGTCATAAAACAAGCATGGAACGACAGAAATTATGGATACGTCGGGGACGTATCAGCATCCCCAAGCTTAGTTCCTGCTCGTCCCGAGCAGGTAAACGATAAAAAGAATAATTTCTGTAGTGACATGCTACTTACATAACCTTGATCATACTATTACAAAGCATATGAAATGAATGAAGTGACTCAAGGCAATGATCTATAGTTGCTAACAAGTAGATAACATATAGCAAAACTTTTCATAAAGAGTACTTTCAAGACAAGCATCAAAAGATTGCACAAGAGTTAACTCATAAAGCAATAGATTCAAAGTAAAGGCATCGAAGCAACACAAAGGAAGATATAAGTTTCAGCGGTTGCTTTCAACTTTCAACATGCATATCTCATGGATAATTGTCAACACAAAGTAATATGATGAATGCAAATATGCAAGTATGTAAGAATCAATGCACAGTTAACACAAGTGTTTGCTTCTAAGGTGGAAGGAAGTAGGTGAATTGACTCAACATAAAAGTAAAAGAATGGCCCTTCAAAGAGGAAAGCATCGATTGCTATATTTGTGCTAGAGCTTTGGTTTTGAAAACATATAGAGAGCATAAAAGTAAAGTTTTGAGAGGTGTTTGTTGTTGTCAACGAATGGTAATGGGTACACTAACTACCTCGCCAACCGGACTTTCAAGAGCGGCTCCCATGAATTATTTTTATTTTTGGGTGGCACCCCTTCCAACCTTTCTTTCACAAACCATGGCTAACCGAATCCTCGGGTGCCTGCCAACAATCTCATACCATGAAGGAGTGCCTTTTTATTTTAGTTTTATTATGATGATGACACTCCCCCCAACCTTTGCTTACACAAGCCATGGCTAACCGAATCTTCGGGTGCCGTCCAACAATCACATACCATGGAGGAGTGTCTATTTAAGTTAATTAATTCGGGACTGGGAATCCCATTGCCAGCTCTTTTTGCAAAATTATTGGATAAGCGGATGTGCCACTAGTCCATGTGAGAGTCCGTCAAAAGTAAATGACAAGGTTGAAAGCTAAACACCACATACTTCCTCATGAGCTATAAAACATTAACACAAATTGAGAAGCATTTTGAATTGTTTAAAGGTAGCACTCAAGCAATTTACTTTGGAATGGCAGGAAATACCACATAGTAGGTAGGTATGGTGGACACAATTGGCATAGTGGTTGGCTCAAGGATTTTGGATGCATGAGAAGTAATCCCTCTCGATACAAGGCTTAGGCTAGCAAGGTTGTTTGAAGCAAACACAAGTATGAACCGTCTGACAAAGAAACTTACATAAGAACATATCGCAAGCATTATAATACTCTACACTGTCTTCCTTGTTGCTCAAACACTTTACCAGAAAATATCTAGACCTTAAGAGAGATCAATTATGCAAACCAATTTCAACAAGCTTTACGGTAGTTCTCCACTAATAGGTTTAAACTACATGCAAAAACTTATGATCTACTTGAGAGCTAAAAACAATTGCCAAGTGTCAAATTATCCACAACATATGAGGCATTTTCTTTTCCCAACCAAATAACCAAGAAGTATTGTAGCTTCCAACTTTTATCATTGAACATTAAAAGTAAAACGAAGAACAAGTGTTCATATGAAAAAGCGGAGCGTGTCTCTCTCCCAAACAAGGATTGCTAGGATCCGAATTTATTCAAACACAAACAAAAATAAAAGCACACAGACGCTCCAAGTAAAGCACATATGATGTGACCGAATAAAAATATAGTTTCAGGGGAGGAAACCTGATAAGTTGATGAAGAAGGGGATGCCTTGGGCATCCCCAAGCTTAGACGCTTGAGTCTTCTTGAAATATGCAGGGATGAACCACAGGGGCATCCTGATACGTCTCCGACGTATCGATAATTTCTTATGTTCCATGCCACATTATTGATGTTATCTACATGTTTTATGCACACTTTATGTCATATTCGTGCATTTTCTGGAACTAACCTATTAACAAGATGCCGAAGTGCCGATTCTGTCATTCTGTTTTTGGTTTCAGAAATCCTAGTAAGGAAATATTCTCGGAATTGGACGAAATCAACACCCAGGGGCCTATTATGCCACGAAGCTTCCAGAAGTTCGAAGACGAAACGAAGTGGGGCCACGGGGTGCCCAAACCCTAGGGCGGCGCGGCCCCCCCCTTGGCCGCGCCGGCCTATGGTGTGGGGCCCCTGTGCCCCCTCCTGACTTGCCCTTCCGCCTACTTAAAGCCTCCGTGACGAAACCCCCAGTACCGAGAGCCACGATACGGAAAACCTTCCAGAGACACCGCCAACACCGATCCCATCTCGGGGGATCCAGGAGATCGCCTCCGGCACCCTGCCGGAGAGAGGAATCATCTCCCGGAGGACTCTACGCCGCCATGGTCGCCTCCGGTGTGATGTGTGAGTAGTCTACCCCTGGACTATGGGTCCATAGCAGTAGCTAGATGGTTGTCTTCTCCCCATTGTGCTATCATTGTGCTGCCTAACATGATCAAGATCATCTATCTGTAATTCTATATGTTGCGTTTGTTGGGATCCGATGAATAGAGAATACTTGTTATGTTGATTATCAAAGCTATGTCTATGTGTTGTTTATGATCTTGCATGCTCTCCGTTATTAGTAGATGCTCTGGCCAAGTTGATGCTAGTAACTCCAAGAGGGAGTATTTATGCTCGATAGTGGGTTCATGTCTCCGTGAATCTGGAGGGGTGACAAGAACCTCTAAGGTTATGGATGTGCTGTTGCCACTAGGGATAAAACATTGGTGCTATGTTCAAGGATGTAGTCACTAGTTACATTACGCGCAATACTTAATGCAATTGTCTGTTGTTAGCAACTTAATACTGGAGGGGGTTCGGATGATAACTTTGAAGGTGGACTTTTTAGGCATAGATGCGGTTGGATGGCGGTCTATGTACTTTGTCGTAATGCCCAATTAAATCTCACTATACTCATCATGATATGTATGTGCATGGTCATGCCCTCTTTATTTGTCAATTGCCCAAGCGTAATTTGTTCACCCAACATGCTTGTTTGTCTTATGGGAGAGACACCTCTAGTGAACTGTGGACCCCGGTCCAATTCTCTTTACTGAAATACAATCTACTGCAATACTTGTTCTACTGTTTTCTGCAAACAATCATCTTCCACACAATACGGTTAATCCTTTGTTACAGCAAGCCGGTGAGATTGACAACCTCACTGTTTCGTTGGGGCAAAGTACTTTGGTTGTGTTGTGCAGGTTCCACGTTGGCGCCGGAATCCCTGGTGTTGCGCCGCACTACATCCCGCCGCCATCAACCTTCAACGTGCTTCTTGGCTCCTCCTGGTTCGATAAACCTTGGTTTCTTTCTGAGGGAAAACTTGCTGTTGTGCGCATCATACCTTCCTCTTGGGGTTCCCAACGAACGTGTGAGTTACACGCCATCAAGCTCTTTTTCGGCGCGCGTTGTCGGGAGATCAAGACACGGCTGCAAGGGGAGTCTCCACTTCTCAATCTCTTTACTTTGTTTTTGTCTTGCTTAGTTTTATTTACTACTTTGTTTGCTGCACTAAATCAAAATACAAAAAAATTAGTTGCTAGTTTTACTTTATTTGCTATCTAGTTTGCTATATCTAAAACATAAAAAAATTAGTTACTTGCATTTACTTTATCTAGTTTGCTTTATTTACTACTACTAAAATGAGTAATCCTGAAGTTGAAGTTCGTACGTTTAAGCAACGAGGGGGAGAATGTTTGAGAGATGCTTGGTATAGAATTAGTGATGCCCATAATAGATGCACTAAGAAACACTCCACCATTATTTTACTCAGGAATTTTTATGTTGGTATCTCTAGCTGGAATAGATATGTTCTTGATAGTCTCGCAAAAGGTGACTTCCTAAGTACTCCTGTATTAGAAGCTAGTTGCATTATTGAGAGTTTATTTGGAATACCCCCTGTTGATAAAGTTAAAACTGAAATCTCTCTTGAAGATGTTATGAAAAAATTGGAAACCATAGAGAAATTTTTTTCAAGTATTGAAGCTGAATTGGAAATGTTACTTGATAAAACTGATGAACTTGATAAATCCTTAGGAGGAATTGATGAAAGAATTAGTGTCCTAGGAACTTGTGTTGTCCATGATGATCAAATCAATAGGATTGATGAACTTGAAAAGGCTATGGGAACCTTGGGTTCAACATTTTCTTCTCTTAAATATAAGGAGAAAGCTTATGTGGGTAAGGAGCAAAAGTTTATGTATGTCTCTAAAGTGCCTAAACCAAGGAAGTATTATTATAGGACTAAAATTGACAAATCCCTTAGTACCACTGCGGATGGGGGAGCTCATAATAACGATACACCACTCTCCGATAATACTTGATACACACTTTCTGCGCCTAGCTGAAAGGCGTTAAAGAAAAGCGCTTATGGGAGACAACCCATGTTTTTACCTACAGTACTTTGTTTTTATTTTGTGTCTTGGAAGTTGTTTACTACTGTAGCAACCTCTCCTTATCTTAGTTTAGTGTTTTGTTGTGCCAAGTTAAGCCGTTGATAGAAAAGTAAGTACTAGATTTGGATTACTGCGCAGTTCCAGATTTCTTTGCTGTCACGAATCTGGGTCCACCTCCCTGTAGGTAGCTCAGAAAATTAAGCCAATTTACGTGCATGATCCTCAGATATGTACGCAACTTTCATTCAATTTGAGCATTTTCATTTGAGCAAGTCTGGTGCCATTTTAAAATTCGTCAATACGAACTGTTCTGTTTTGACAGATTCTGCCTTTTATTTCGCATTGCCTCTTTTGCTATGATGGATGAATTTCTTTGATCCACTAATGTCCAGTAGCATTATGCAATGTCCAGAAGTGTTAAGAATGATTGTGTCACCTCTGAATATGTTAATTTTTATTGTGCACTAACCCTCTAATAAGTTGTTTCGAGTTTGGTGTGGAGGAAGTTTTCAAGGATCAAGAGAGGAGTATGATGCAACATGATCAAGGAGAGTGAAAGCTCTAAGCTTGGGGATGCCCCGGTGGTTCACCCCTGCATATTCTAAGAAGACTCAAGCGTCTAAGCTTGGGGATGCCCAAGGCATCCCCTTCTTCATCGACAACATTATCAGGTTCCTCCCCTGAAACTATATTTTTATTCCATCACATCTTATGTGCTTTGCTTGGAGCGTCGGTTTGTTTTTGTTTTTTTGTTTTGTTTGAATAAAATGGATCCTAGTATTCACTTTATGGGAGAGAGACACGCTCCGCTGTAGCATATGGACAAGTATGTCCTTGGTTTCTACTCATAGTATTCATGGCGAAGTTTCTCCTTCGTTAAATTGTTATATGGTTGGAATTGGAAAATGATACATGTAGTAATTGCTATAAATGTCTTGGGTAATGTGATACTTGGCAATTGTTGTGCTCATGATTAAGCTCTTGCATCATATGCTTTGCACCTATTAATGAAGAAATACATAGAGCATGTTAAAATTTGGTTTGCATATTTGGTTTCTCTAAGGTCTAGATAATTTCTAGTATTGAGTTTGAACAACAAGGAAGACGGTGTAGAGTCTTATAATGTTTTCAATATGTCTTTTATGTGAGTTTTGCTGCACCGGTTCATCCTTGTGTTTGTTTCAAATAAGCCTTGCTAGCCTAAACCTTGTATCGAGAGGGAATACTTCTCATGCATCCAAAATACTTGAGCCAACCACTATGCCATTTGTGTCCACCATACCTACCTACTACATGGTATTTTCCGCCATTCCAAAGTAAATTGCTTGAGTGCTACCTTTAAAATTCCATCATTCACCTTTGCAATATATAGCTCATGGGACAAATAGCTTAAAAACTATTATGGTATTGAATATGTAATTATGCACTTTATCTCTTATTAAGTTGCTTGTTGTGCGATAACCATGTTCACTGGGGACGCCATCAACTATTCATTGTTGAATTTCATGTGAGTTGCTATGCATGTCCGTCTTATGTCCGAAGTAAGAGAGATCTACCACCTTATGGTTAAGCATGCATATTGTTAGAGAAGAGCATTGGGCCGCTAACTAAAGCCATGATCCATGGTGGAAGTTTCAGTTTTGGACATATATCCTCAATCTCAAATGAGAAAATTATTAATTGTTGTTACATGCTTATGCATAAAAGAGGAGTCCATTATCTGTTGTCTATGTTGTCCCGGTATGGATGTCTAAGTTGAGAATAATCAATAGCGAGAAATCCAAATGCGAGCTTTCTCCTTAGACCTTTGTACAGGCGGCATAGAGGTACCCCTTTGTGACACTTGGTCAAAACATGTGCATTGTGATGATCCGGTAGTCCAAGCTAATTAGGACAAGGTGTGGGCACTATTAGTACACTATGCATGAGGCTTGCAACTTGTAAGATATAATTTACATGATACATATGCTTTATTACTACCGTTGACAAAATTGTTTCATGTTTTCAAAATCAAAGCTCTAGCACAAATATAGCAATCGATGCTTTTCCTCTATGGAGGACAATTCTTTTACTTTCAATGTTGAGTCAGTTCACCTATTTCTCTCCACCTCAAGAAGCAAACACTTGTGTGAACTGTGTATTGATTCCTACATACTTGCTTATTGCACTTATTATATTACTCTATGTTGACAATATCCATGAGATATACATGTTACAAGTTGAAAGCAACCGCTGAAACTTAATCTTCTTTTGTGTTGCTTCAATGCCTTTACTTTGAATTATTGCTTTATGAGTTAACTCTTATGCAAGACTTATTGATGCTTGTCTTGAAGTGCTATTCATGAAAAGTCTTTGCTTTATGATTCACTTGTTTACTCATGTCATATACATTGTTTTGATCGCTGCATTCACTACATATGCTTTACAAATAGTATGATCAAGATTATGATGGCATGTCACTCCGTAAATTATCTCGTATTATCGTTTTACTGCTCGGGACGAGCAGAACTAAGCTTGGGGATGCTGATACGTCTCCGACGTATCGATAATTTCTTATGTTCCATGCCACATTATTGATGTTATCTACATGTTTTATGCACACTTTATGTCATATTCGTGCATTTTCTGGAACTAACCTATTAACAAGATGCCGAAGTGCCATTCTGTTTTCATTGTTTTTGGTTTCAGAAATCCTAGTAAGGAAATATTCTCGGAATTGGACGAAATCAACGCCTGTGGGCCTATTTTGCCACGAAGCTTCGAAGTCCGAAGACGAAACGAAGTGGGGCCACGGGGTGCCCAAACCCTAGGCGGCGCGCCCCCTTGGCCGCGCGGCCTATGGTGTGGGGCCCTGTGCCCCTCCCGACTTGCCCTTCCGCCTACTTAAAGCCTCCGTGACGAAACCCCCGATCGAGAGCCACGATACGGAAAACCTTCCAGAGACGCCGCCAACGCCGATCCCATCTCGGGGGATCCAGGAGATCGCCTTCGGCACCCTGCCGGAGAGAGGAATCATCTCCCGGAGGACTCTACGCCGCCATGGTCGCCTCCGGTGTGATGTGTGAGTAGTCTACCCCTGGACTATGGGTCCATAGCAGTAGCTAGATGGTTGTCTTCTCCCCATTGTGCTATCATTGTGCTGCCTAACATGATCAAGATCATCTATCTGTAATTCTATATGTTGCGTTTGTTGGGATCCGATGAATAGAGAATACTTGTTATGTTGATTATCAAAGCTATGTCTATGTGTTGTTTATGATCTTGCATGCTCTCCGTTATTAGTAGATGCTCTGGCCAAGTTGATGCTAGTAACTCCAAGAGGGAGTATTTATGCTCGATAGTGGGTTCATGTCTCCGTGAATCTGGAGGGGTGACAAGAACCTCTAAGGTTATGGATGTGCTGTTGCCACTAGGGATAAAACATTGGTGCTATGTTCAAGGATGTAGTCACTAGTTACATTACGCGCAATACTTAATGCAATTGTCTGTTGTTAGCAACTTAATACTGGAGGGGGTTCGGATGATAACCTGAAGGTGGACTTTTTAGGCATAGATGCAGTTGGATGGCGGTCTATGTACTTTGTCGTAATGCCCAATTAAATCTCACTATACTCATCATGATATGTATGTGCATGGTCATGCCCTCTTTATTTGTCAATTGCCCAACTGTAATTTGTTCACCCAACATGCTGTTTGTCTTATGGGAGAGACACCTCTAGTGAACTGTGGACCCCGGTCCAATTCTCTTTACTGAAATACAATCTACTGCAATACTTGTTCTACTGTTTTCTGCAAACAATCATCTTCCACACAATACGGTTAATCCTTTGTTACAGCAAGCCGGTGAGATTGACAACCTCACTGTTTCGTTGGGGCAAAGTACTTTGGTTGTGTTGTGCAGGTTCCACGTTGGCGCCGGAATCCCTGGTGTTGCGCCGCACTACATCCCGCCGACATCAACCTTCAACGTGCTTCTTGGCTCCTCCTGGTTCGATAAACCTTGGTTTCTTTCTGAGGGTAAACTTGCTGCTGTGCGCATCATACCTTCCTCTTGGGGTTCCCAACGAACGTGTGAGTTACACGCCATCACATCCCCAAGCTTAGACTTTTCACTCTTCTTGATCATATATCATCCTCCTCTCTTGACCCTTGAAAACTTCCTTCACAACAAACTTCTCATAAACTTCATTAGAGGGGTTAGTACTCAAAAAATTTGAATCCACCTTGGTCCTGTAGTGGCACATTGCAAGAACTCAATAAAACATTAGCTACAGCCCTCTACGTCTAGAAAACCTCGCTTAAAGTCCACAAGAGACAATGCAAAAAAACATAGACAGAATCTGCCAAAACAGAACAGCCAGTAAAGACGAATTTTAATAAAATACTTCCGTTGCTCAAATCAGAAAACTCAAAACTAATGAAAGTTGCATACATATCTGAGGAACACGCACGTAAATTGGCATATTTTTCTGATTTTTGTACAGAGAAAACAGCCCAGATTCGTGACAGATAGAAATCTGTTTCTGCGCAGAAATCCAAATCTAGTATCAACCTTCGATTAGAGGCTTCACTTGGCACAACAAAACACAAAACTAAGATAAGGAGAGGTTGCTACAGTAGTAAACAACTTCCAAGACACAAATATAAAACAAAGTACTGTAGCAAAATAACACATGGGTTATCTCCTAAGAAGTTCTTTCTTTATAGCCGTTAAGATGGGCTCAGCAGTTTTAATGATGCACTCGCAAGAAACAAGAGTAGAGGTAAAAGAGAGCATCAAAAAGCAAATCCAAAACACATTTAAGTCTAACATGCTTCCTATGTAAAGGAATCTTGTAAATAAACAAGTTCATGAAAAGCAAAGTAGCAAGCATAAGAAGATAAAACAAGAGTAACTTCAACAATTTCAGCATATAGAGAGGTGTATTAGTACCATGAGAATTTCTACAACCATATTTTCCTCTCTCATAATAATTTTCAGTAGCTTCATGAATAAACTCAACAATATAACTATCACATGCAGCATACTTTTCATGATTTCCAAACACAAATTTTTTATCAAGTTCAAGAATAGTGGAATTAAAACTTTCAAACTTACTTTTATTAATATTATAACAAGGTAGTTGATCAATCTCAAGAGATATGGGACACATAGATAAAGTTAAATCCTCTCCAATCCCATTTTCATTAGTAGTACAATTAATAGTATCAAGTAACATAGGACCATCATCTAGAGCTTTATCATAAACATTTGCTAAGCAAAATTCTTTAATACCATGCATTTCGACATCAGGCACAAACAAAGCATTATCATAAGATTTATCAAAGTAGCATGGATTATCATATATAACAGTAGCATAATTATTCTCACAAGTTTTACTCATAGGTACTATTTCAAGAGAATCCACAGGAACATAACATTTAACTTCTTTCGGTAAGCATGGAGGACAATCAAATAGTGTAAGAGATAAAGAGTTACTCTCATTAGAAGGTTGGCATGGGTAGCTAATCCATTCTTCCTCCTTTTGTTCGTCGCTCTCCTCTTCTTTTTCATCCAATGAGCCTTCAGGTTCATCAATTTCCTCCTCTTTTTCATACAATGAGCTTTCAGGTTCATCAGTTTCTTCTTCCACAGGTTCCTGCAAATTGTGAGTGCATTCTTGTGCATTAATGAGTCTCTCTTTATAATCAATGATATAAGGATTATTACCGAAGCATTCTATGCAACAATTAAGGATAGAAGAGACATAATCTTTAAGGTCCTTACAAACAACACAAGTTTCATAATTCTCAACCATGAAGGATTCGATCTCAGAGGCTCCCATAAACACGACAAATTGTTCTACCTCTTCGAACCCATAATGAATATAGCAATTCCGATTATAGTTCTTAATTAAAAATTCCTCACTAAAGCCACATTGAAATTTAAGATGTTTAGTATCCTGTTGAGAGCAACAGTTTATATCATGGTGTTTAAGCAAGATTTTAGCAATTGTATTCACTTTTTCCATCATAGCACTCATTACTTCACCAGCTCTTGATTTCCTATAATTATTATAACATTCTATAAGCTCCAAGTAGGTTGTTGGTTCTCCCATAACAGCAGTTTTTAATTTTTAGGTTTTTCAAATTTTTATGGTTTTTTGGGTATATGAGACAAATAAAATAAGACAAAAATAAACTAAGCAAAAGTAAACTACGTAAACTAATACTAGACAGAAATAAACTAAGCACAAATAAACTAGGCAAAAGTAAACTAAGCAAAACAAAATAAAATAAAACAGAGAGAGAGGTAGAGTGTACTCCCAGGTGAACTTATGAGTAGAGCTATGCCTCTCCGGCAACGGCGCCAGAAAATAGTCTTGATAACCCACAAGTATAGGGGATCGTGATAGTCTTCGAGGGAAGTAAAACCCAAATTTATTGATTCGACACAAGGGGAGGTAAAGAATACTTATAAGCCTTAACAACTGAGTTGTCAATTCAGCTGCACCTGGAAAAGCACTAGCAACAGGGGTGATGTGAAAGTAGCAGTAATATGAGAGCAGTAGTAACAAGAACA
The DNA here is from genome assembly GCF_019359855.2 of Lolium perenne. NCBI lineage: Eukaryota > Viridiplantae > Streptophyta > Magnoliopsida > Poales > Poaceae > Lolium > Lolium perenne. Next base: position 317,996,581 of record NC_067247.2, read on the forward strand.
CAAAGAGTAAAGAATAGCAATATGAGAGCAATGGCACCAGAAGATAGTTGATACTACTTCCAATGACATGTAGAACAAGTATATTATGATGAAAGATGGACCGGGGTTCCCAGCGATCTACACTAGTGGTAACTCTCCAATAAGTGACAAGTGTTGGGTGAACAAATTACAGTTGGGCAATTGATAGGAATCAAAGCATTAAGATAGAACATCAGGCTTATTAATCATGTAGGCATGTTTTCCGTATATAGTCGTACGTGCTCGCAATGAGAAACTTGCACAACATCTTTTGTCCTACCAGCCGGTGGCAGCCGGGCCTCAAGGGAAACTACTGGATATTAAGGTACTCCTTTTAATAGAGTACCGGAGCAAAGCATTAACACTTGGTGAAAACATGTGATCCTCACATCACTACCATCCCCTCCGGTTGTCCCGATTCTTGTCACTTCGGGGCCTTTGGTTCCGGACAGTGACATGTGCATACAACTTGTAGATACAATCTAAGCAATAAGTATAGAGCTTAAATCTAAGATCATGCCACTCGGGCCCTAGTGACAAGCATTAAGTATAACAAGATTGCAGCAACAATAACTTCACAAACTTTATAGATAGACTAATCATAATGTATCATCCATCGGATCCCAACAAACACAACACCGATTACATCAGATGAATCTCAATCATGTAAGGCAGCTCATGAGACCATTGTATTGAAGTACATGGGGGAGAGTATACCGACATAGCTACTGCTAGAACCCGTAGTCCATGGGGGAACTACTCACGGAGCATGGTGGAGGCGATGGCGTTGATGGAGATGGCTTCCGGGGGCACTTCCCCGTCCCGGCAGGGTGCCGGGACAGAGACTTCTGTCCCCCGAATTGGAGTTTCGCGATGACGGCGGCGCCCCTGGAGTCTTTCTGGAGTTTCGTCAATTGGTACGGTGTTTTTAGGTCGAAAGGGCTTTTATAGGCGAAGAGGCGGCGCAGGGGGGCACCTGGGGGCGCCACACCCTAGGACGGCGCGGCCAGGGTCTGGCCCGCGCCGCCATGTGGTGTGGTGGCCCCCTGGCCCCTCTCCGACTCTTCTTCGGTGTTCTGGAGCCTTCCGGGAAAAATAGGAGGTTTGGCGTTGATTTCGTCCAATTCCGAGAATATTGCCCGAACAGCCTTTCTGGAACCAAAAACAGCAGAAAACAGGAACTGGCACTATGGCATCTTGTTAATAGGTTAGTTCCGGAAAACGCATAAAAACATTATAAAGTGCAAGCAAAACATGTAAGTATTGTCATAAAACAAGCATGGAACGACAGAAATTATGGATACGTCGGGGACGTATCAGCCCCCCTGGGCCGCGCCGCCCTAGTGTGGCGGCGCCCCGTGGCCCCACTTCGTGACTCCTTCGGTCTTCTGGAAGCTTCGTGCGAAAATAGGCCCCTGGGCATTGATTTCGTCCAATTCCGAGAATATTTCCTTACTAGGATTTCTGAAACCAAAAACAGCAGAAAACAGCAACTGGCTCTTCGGCATCTTGTTAATAGGTTAGTGCCGGAAAATGCATAAATATGACATAAAGTATGCATAAAACATGTAGATATCATCAATAATGTGGCATGGAACATAAGAAATTATCGATACGTCGGAGACGTATCAGCATCCCCAAGCTTAGTTCCTGCTCGTCCCGAGCAGGTAAACGATAACAAAGATAATTTCTGGAGTGACATGCCATCATAACCTTGATCATACTATTGTAAGCACATGTAATGAATGCAGCGATCAAAACAATGGTAAATGACATGAGTAAACAAATGAATCATATAGCAAAGACTTTTCATGAATAGTACTTTCAAGACAAGCATCAATAAGTCTTGCATAAGAGTTAACTCATAAAGCAACAATTCAAAGTAAAGGCATTGAAGCAACACAAAGGAAGATTAAGTTTCAGCGGTTGCTTTCAACTTGTAACATGTATATCTCATGGATATTATCAACATAGAGTAATATAACAAGTGCAATATGCAAGTATGTAGGAATCAATGCACAGTTCACACAAGTGTTTGCTTCTTGAGATGGAGAGAAATAGGTGAACTGACTCAACATAAAAGTAAAAGAAAGGCCCTTCGCAGAGGGAAGCATTGATTGCTATATTTGTGCTAGAGCTTTGGTTTTGAAAACAAGAAACAATTTTGTCAACGGTAGTAATAAAGCATATGTATCATGTAAATTATATCCTACAAGTTGCAAGCCTCATGCATAGTATACTAATAGTGCCCGCACCTTGCCCTAATTAGCTCGGATTACCTGGATTATCACCGCAATACATATGTTTTAACCAAGTGTCACAAAGGGGTACCTCTATGTCACTTTGTACAAAGGTCTAAGGAGAAAGCTCGCATTGGATTTCTCGCTTTTGATTATTCTCAACTTAGACATCCATACCGGGACAACATAGATAACAGATAATGGACTCCTCTTTAATGCATAAGTATTCAACAATTATTAATTTTCTCATATGAGATTGAGGATATTTGTCCAAAACTGAAACTTCCACCATGGATCATGGCTTTAGTTAGCGGCCCAATGTTCTTCTCTAACAGTATGCATGCTCAAACCATTCAAGTGGTAAATCTCCCTTACTTCAGACAAGACGGACATGCATAGCAACTCACATGATATTCAACAAAGAGTAGTTGATGGCGTCCCCAGGAACATGGTTATCGCACATCAAGCAACTTAATAAGAGATAAAGTGCATAAGTACATATTCAATACCACAATAGTTTTTAGACTATTTGTCCCATGAGCTATATATTGCAAAGGTAAAGGATAGAAATTTAAAGGTAGAACTCAAGCAATTTACTTTGGAATGGCGGAGAAATACCATGTAGTAGGTAGGTATGGTGGACACAAATGGCATAGTGGTTGGCTCAAGGATTTTGGATGCATGAGAAGTATTCCCTCTCGATACAAGGTTTAGGCTAGCAAGGTTATTTGAAACAAACATAAGGATGAACCGGTGCAGCAAAACTCACATAAAAGACATATTGTAAACATTATAAGACTCTACACCGTCTTCCTTGCTGTTCAAACTCTTTACTAGAAATTATCTAGACCTTAGAGAGACCAATTATGCAAACCAAATTTTAGCAAGCTCTATGTATTTCTTCATTAATAGGTGCAAAGTATATGATGCAAGAGCTTAAACATGAGCAAAACAATTGCCAAGTATCAAATTATCCAAGATATTTTACCAATTACTACATGTAGCATTTCCCGTTTCCAACCATATAACAATTTAACGAAGAAGATTCAACCTTCGCCAAGAATACTATGAGTAAAGCCTATGGACATATTTGTCCATATGCAACAGCGGAGCATGTCTCTCTCCCACACAATGAATGCTAGGATCCATTTTATTCAAACAAAAACAAACCGACGCTCCAAGCAAAGTACATAAGATGTGATGGAATAAAAATATAGTTTCACTAGAGGAACCTGATAATGTTGTCGATGAAGAAGGGGATGCCTTGGGCATACCCAAGCTTAGATGCTTGAGTCTTCTTGAAATATGCAGGGGTGAACCACCGGGGCATCCCCAAGCTTAGAGCTTTCACTCTCGTTGATCATATTGTATCATCCTCCTCTCTTGATCCTTGAAAACTTCCCTCACACCAAACTCAAAACAACTCATTAGAGGGTTAGTTCACAATCAAAATTTACATGTTCAGAGGTGACATAATCATTCTTAATACTTATGGACATTGCACAAAGCTACTGAAAGTTAATGGAATCGAAAAATCCATCAAGCATAGCAAAACAGGCAATGCGAAATAAAAGGCAGAATCTGTCAAAACAGAACAGTTCGTAAAGACGAATTTAATTGAGGCACCATACTTGCTCAAATGAAAATGCTCAAACTGAATGAAAGTTGCGTACATATCTGAGGATCACTCACGTAAATTGGCATAATTTTCTGAGTTACCTACAGAGAATTAGGCCCAGATTCGTGACAGCAAAGAAATCTGTTTCTGCGCAGTAATCCAAATCTAGTATGAACCTTACTATCAACGACTTTACTTGGCACAACAATGCACAAAACTAAGATAAGGAGAGGTTGCTACAGTAGTAACAACTTCCAAGACTCAAATATAAAATAAAGGTGCAGTAGTAAAATCATGGGTTGTCTCCCATAAGCGCTTTTCTTTAACGCCTTTCAGCTAGGCGCAGAAAGTGTGTATCAAGTATTATCAAGAGATGATGCATCTACAGCGGGGTTTGGAGTTTTCTCAACCATGCATTGTATTTTGGATACTTAAGTTTCAGAGGCTCCCTTTTCATTAGTCTTGGGCTTGCTACTCTCATCAAACAAATTTTCAGGAACAAGCCAAGCATAATTATCATCTAGAGCTTCATGCATTGCTAGGAGCTTACAAGGTATTGGTGCTTTAATCTCCCCACCACCATTAACATTATTAGTGTACTTAATTCTATCCATATCCATCTTTTCAAGTATTTTTTTAAAATCGGTGAACATACCAAGCTTCTTATGCTTAATAAAAACTTTTCTAGCTTCTTTGGCTATATCCTCAAATTCTCGCACTAGGACTTTTAAAACAAAATCTCTCTTCTCTCCCCTCTCCATATCAGAAAGTGTAAGAAACACGTGTTATATCATGGGGTTGAGACTAATAAATCTAGCTTCCATCATGCGTACCAAACAAACATAGGCATCTTCATAAGTAGGGACAGCTTTTGCAAGGGGTATATCTTTAAGATCTTCATGCATACTAACATGGGTGAAAAATTCTTCTATATTATCTCTTCCAATTATAGACCCTTGTCTATCTTTTACAGTAAAATTAAAAGGAAACATGATGAAATAAGTAAAGCAAATGCAAGTAACTAATTTTTTTGTGTTTTTGATATAGCAAACAAGATAGCAAATAAAGTAAAGCTAGCAACTAATTTTTTTGTGTTTTGTTTTAGTGCAGCAAACAAAGTAGTAAATAAAAGTAAAGCAAGACAAAAACAAAGTAAAGAGATTGGAGGTGGAGACTCCCCTTGCAGCGTGTCTTGATCTCCCCGGCAACGGCGCCAGAAATTTAGCTTGACACGCGTACAACACGCGACCGTTGGGAACCCCAAGTGGAAGGTGTGATGCGTACAGCAGTAAGTTTCCCTCAGTTAGAAACCAAGGTTTATCGAACCAGTAGGAGTCAAGAAGCACGTTGAAGGTTGATGGCGGCGAGATGTAGTGCGGCGCAACACCAGAGATTCCGGCGCCAACGTGGAACCTGCACAACACAACCAAAGTACTTTGCCCCAACGATACAATGAGGTTGTCAATCTCACCGGCTTGCTGTAACAAAGGATTAGATGTATAGTGTGGATGATGATTGTTTGCAGAAAACAGTAGAACAAGTATTGCAGTAGATTGTATTCGATGTAAAAGAATGGACCGGGGTCCACAGTTCACTAGAGGTGTCTCTCCCATAAGATAAATAGCATGTTGGGTGAACAAATTACATTTGGGCAATTGACAAATAAAGAGGGCATGACCATGCACATACATGATATGATGAGTATAGTGAGATTTAATTGGGCATTACGACAAAGTACATAGACCGCTATCCAGCATGCATCTATGCCTAAAAAGTCAACCTTCAGGTTATCATCCGAACCCCTTCCAGTATTAAGTTGCAAACAACAGACAATTGCATTAAGTATGGTGCGTAATGTAATCAATAACTACATCCTCGGACATAGCATCGATGTTTTATCCCTAGTGGCAACAACACATCCACAACCTTAGAACTTTCTGTCACTGTCCCAGATTTAATGGAGGCATGAACCCACTATCGAGCATAAATACTCCCTCTTGGAGTTACTAGCAAAAACTTGGCCAGAGCCTCTACTAATAACGGAGAGCATGCAAGATCATAAACAACACATAGATAATAGATTGATAATCAACATAACATAGTATTCTCTATCCATCGGATCCCAACAAACACAACATATAGCATTACATATAGATGATCTTGATCATGTTAGGCAGCTCACAAGACCCGACAATGAAGCACAATTAGGAGAAGACGACCATCTAGCTACTGCTATGGACCCATAGTCCAGGGGTGAACTACTCACTCATCACTCCGGAGGCGACCATGGCGGTGAAGAGTCCTCCGGGAGATGATTCCCCTCTCCGGCAGGGTGCCGGAGGCGATCTCCTGAATCCCCCGAGATGGGATTGGCGGCGGCGTCTCTGGAAGGTTTTCCGTATCGTGGCTCTCGGTACTGGGGGTTTAGCGACGAAGGCTTTAAGTATGCGGAGGAGATAGGTCAGGGGGCATCACGGGGGCCCCACACGCTAGGGCCGCGCAGGCCCCCCCTGGGCCGCGCCGCCCTAGTGTGGCGGCGCCCCGTGGCCCCACTTCGTGACTCCTTCGGTCTTCTGGAAGCTTCGTGTGAAAATAGGCCCCTGGGCGTTGATTTCGTCCAATTCCGAGAATATTTCCTTTCTAGGATTTCTGAAACCAAAAACAGCAGAAGCAAAGAATCGGCTCTTCGGCATCTTGTTAATAGGTTAGTGCCGGAAAATGCATAAATATGACATAAAGTATGCATAAAACATGTAGATATCATCAATAATGTGGCATGGAACATAAGAAATTATCGATACGTCGGAGACGTATCAGCCATCGTGCTTGAAGTTATATATCTTGCTATCACATAGTTGCTTGTATTGCTTAGCATAAGTTGTTGGTGCACATAGGTGAACTATAGTATATAAGCTTTGGGCTTGATAAAGTAAACGCTAGTTTTATTCCGTATTTGTTAAGCCCCATCTCGTAAAAGTTTTAAACCGTCTATTCACCCCCTCTAGGCGACATTTGTGTCCTTTCACCGCCGCGTGCTGGGCCGTCGCCGCGTGCTGAGAGAGAGGCACACGAGAGAATGAGAGTGAAAGAAAGGGATGGTTAGCCTGAGCTTTTCTCTCTTTTTTTTTCGCTCGTACGCAGTCGTTCCTCTAGATTCGACCAAATCGGTCGAACGAGTCGGTTCCGATATTCGTTTCTGAGGAATCACTTGGTTCCGTTCCTTCTCTCCAACTGAACACAAGAACGAGGGCTGGGTGCGGAACCGTCCCATTCCATTCCACCAAATTCCAGAAGTGAACACACCCTAGAGGAGGAAAATCAGGGTGTAAGATCGATTTGGTGCAGTTGGGCTATCCTCTCGCCTTCGCCGTGGCATTCAAAGTCTACTTTCACATGACACCTCCCAACTTTCTATTATGAAACCTATGCATCTATTACATCTTCTAATTAAACCCTAAATTCTCAACCAGCCTATGGAATGGTTGAAAACAAATGGTGGCCTCTTTGATTCACATGATTTTGAAATAGAAGGAAATGTAGGATTATGTCATATCCATTCGAATTGTACATAATCTATGTTTGTTTGATTATTTATAAGAGATTGAATGGGATACATAACACCTATAAAATATGGTGCCATACAATCCTTAGAAAGAACTCATAATTCCACTCATACAATGGACATACTCCCTCCGATTCATATTAATTGACTTCAATATGGATGTATCTAGAATTAAAATGTGTCTAGATACATCCATATTAGAGTCAATTAATATGAACCGGAGGGAGTAGTAAAATTCCCAAGGAGTTCAACCCTAATAATTTTCTAGGGAAATCTTTTAAATCAAGGAGGTCCTTTTATTTTCTTTCATGAGTTGATCATCCTCTTTCCATAAAAAAAATCTCTCAATGTTGTTTTTCACCTATTGCAACCGTAAACTTGTTTCGTCTTTTTTGCATCGAACTTACCGTGATATATTGATATCTCTCACCATCTAACCTTTCACCACCAATGTACAAAGCCCTATAGGTTACTTCTCTTATTTTAGAGAAGACACATTGTTTTACTCTCACTAACCCTATATGAGTAGACACGAAAATAACCCTTAGAATTAGAAGGGACAATTGATATTGAATCAAGTGTTGATATTGAATCAAGTGTTGGTGATACACATCTCAAAAAAAAAAGTGTTGGTGATACACTTGGTCATCATCTTCTATGTACATTGGTCACCAAATGTAATGTGCGTTAAAAAAAATACACGGTGCTACCATTATATATTTTTCCAATATCTAAGACATATGATTTTTTTTTATCTAAATTAGACTTTGTATGTTTGAAAAAAAATTCAAAAAAATCAACAAACATGATGTCATTTGAATATTATTGTATGTTTGTCATAATTTCCAAAATATATCAATAATTATGTCGTTCATATATTATTATATCTATAAAAATGTTATGATTTTTTCATATTGTTTAGTGGTTATATTTCTCTCAATAAATCTAGTCAAACTTACAGAAGTTGACTTACAACAATGGTATGCAGCTTATATTTCAGGAAGAAGAGAGTATGGACTATTTTTTTGTGTGGAGAAATGAGAGTCAACTAGAACTTAGGTCAGTTTGGATTAAGGAATTTCGCACAAATGGATAGTAACAAGAATCATATGAATTTTTTTGTGATGGAAATTCCATTAAAAGTATATATGAATATAAAAATGAATTTGCTTTGGTATCTTTAAAATTTTGTGGAGCATCCAAGCAACTGCTTTTGCATATTCAGGTATTTTTATGTCAGAATGTCTAGTAAGTCGTATCATCTCGAATAAGAGGTATAATCAGAAGAATCATATGTCATTTCTATGGAATGACTCAGTTTCCAGAAAATTTATATGAATATTTTAAAGTTGCTTCATAGCATCTGCAATAATAAGATATAATTGCAAGAATCATATGACATTGAAGCAACTGCCTTTTCATATTTCGTCATTCTTATGTCTCGTTTCATAAGTCATGAAACATTCCAGTTGTACATTTTCATATTTATAATTTTGAACTTGTGTACTACAAAGAGATCCTTAGCTCCAGTTGACGTCTCCCCACTTGACTATTTGTGTCTAGAAGGAGGGGCAAATCGCAAAGAAGAGAGAAAAGGAGGAAACTCAAAAACTAAAACCCTAGCCTACCGGAGAGAGCGCCGAGACGCCGGCTAGTCGGAGAGCGTGAGGTGGCTGCCCGCCGCCAAAGATGTTCTCGCCGGCGATCAGGAAGCCCCACCTCGTCCACCGCAGGGAGAGAGAGGAGGCGACGCCTTCACCACCACCTCCTGCTCCCGCCCACTCCCCATCGCCTGGTGGATTTGCGCTCTCCAATCGCCCCGCCACCGGCACCCCGGCCCCATGGACCTCCTCCTCCCTCCTCGCCAGGTACCCCTTTCTTCCCACTTCTCGTTGATTTCACCAGAATCGCTGCATTTCGTAGGACTGTATCTAGTTGAGGCACCGAAAGCGAGCGGCGCGCAGGGACCCTTTTTGCCTTCCGCGCTGCTGTATAGGCTAGCTCGCGTACAGTTTGCCACAGATCACTAAGCTTGATGTTTATAAATTCTGTTTCTCTGTGCGTATTATCAGGATTTCGACATCCAAGCAAACAGACAGGGCTGGCGATTCTGACCAGATCCAACCAGTGCGTGTAGCAGAGTTCCCCCAAATCGTGAGGAATGCACAAGCCAGCCTTCTGCAGAAGAATTTTTCTGGTAACTGTTTTCTCTGGTGCGCCCTTAGCTATTTCTCCTGTACTAGTATACCATCCTGAACACCAGATGCCTTTTATCTATTCCTTGCAGGCAAAAACACGCTTGTAGGTGGCATTGACAAAGAAACATCGCTTGCATGGATGATATGTGGAAATGAGCTTTATATCTGGAGCTACTTGTCTTCTGTTTCCAAAGATTGTCTTGTACTCGATGTCCCGTCTTCTCTTATGGGAAACAAAGACACAGAGTCCCTCTGTGGTAATCAGTGGACGCTTTGCATCATGAGATGGGGTAGTAGTACTGCAACAAGGAAGAGTGAAGAAATGTTGCATCGAAGAAGTTCGACCGGTGTTATCCTCTGCAACAGAAGAACACAAGCTATTGCTTATTGGCCTGATATCTATGATGAAAGTAGCAAGAGTCCAGCTCTTAGTTTATTTGACCACAGTGTCACATCTCCAAGTGATGGTATATCTGCATGTTACAGGTTTAACTCGCTAATTGCAACTTCCATTCCAGGAGGCATTCGTGAATGTATTGCGATAGCTTCTGAGCCAACAGGCGCTTTATGGTTGTTTCAGTGTTCACCGGCAGGGATTCTTCGAAGAGAAGTTCATCGTGATACATTAGGAGATAATGGTACTGACCATCATCAGAGAAATGACGGTGGAAGATCCCTGGCTTGGCTACCAAGTGACATATCATCGGAGGCTGCTGACCGGAAATTCTTTTTGTTGACTAACCATGGGATACAATGTTGGAGCATCTCACTCTTGCATGGCAACAATGTAAAGAAATTATTATCTCAGGAAATTGTTGGTACTGATGGGGAGCTGGGCATAAAAAGGGACATAGCTGGTCAGAAGAACATTTGGCTTTTGGACATGCAGATAGATGAGCATGGGAAGGAGTTCAGCATTCTTGTCGCTACCTTGTGCAAAGATCGGGTTAGCGGGTCAAACTACACTCAGTATTCTCTTCTGACAATGCTGTACAAATCAAACCAAAAGTTCTCATCTGAAGATAATGTGGCTAAATGTGAAAGGTTTTTGGAGAAAAAAGCTCCTTCTCAGGTGATAATCCCTAAAGCTCGAGTGGAGGATGAAGATTTTTTGTTCTCCATGAGGCTTAAAAGTGGTGGTAAACCTTCTGGTTCAGTGATCATCCTATCAGGTGATGGAACAGCAACGGTGGCCATCTATTGGAGAGGTTCTACCCGACTCTATCAATTTGATCTGCCTTGGGATGCTGGAAAGGTTTTGGATGCTTCCATCATCCCATCTGCTGAGGACAGAGATGAAGGAGCTTGGGTTGTTCTGACAGAAAAGGCAGGAGTCTGGGCAATACCTGAAAAGGCTGTATTAGTTGGTGGGGTTGAGCCTCCAGAGCGCAGCTTATCACGAAAAGGTAGCTGTAATGAAGCGGTTGCTGAAGAGAAAAGGAGAAGTCAGGCATTCAGCGCCAGCGTTGTTCCCAGAAGAGTTAGCTCTGAGGCTTGGAGTTCTGGTGACCGGCAAAGGCCAGCATTCACTGGCATAGCCCAACAGGTTGTGGTTGATGAAGAGGCTGAGATGTTACTCAATCGATTGTTTCATGATTTTATTTTGTCTGGCGCAGTTCATGAGGCACTTCAAAAGCTTAGAGTCGCAGGAGCATTTGAGAAAGAGGGTGAGATGAATGTATTTGTTCGAGTAAGCAAATCCATTGTAAACACATTATCTAAGCACTGGACAACTACTAGAGAAGCTGAATTTCTTGCTTCAACAATTGTTTCATCCCTTTCCGAGAAGAGGCAAAAACATGAGAAGTTCCTTCAATTTCTTGTCGTGTCCAAGTGCCACGAAGAACTCTCGTCCAAACATAGTATGAAACCTATCTTGCCATTATTATGTTTTTATTTTAGACTTGTATTATCCCTGTCATGAACAATCATACCCTTGGTATATACTGTCAAAGTAGCATGAGTTTGTTGGAGTTAGGAACCTGCTGTAAATTATGTGAATTAATACTTCTTGTTTGATCTTACAAAGCTCATTACACTCACATTAATTATTCTTTCCTTTCTGCTATCTATGTTACACATTGTCAAAACTGATGATCACCTAGATTTTTTGTGATCTTTCTACTATGGTATGATCTGTCATCATTAGGCATCTGTCTTAGTCCACACACACCTTTTTTCCCTCTTAAAATTTATTGAATTGTAATAGTACTCATGCGATAGGGACGCAAGGAGTGCAAATTTGACTTATAGACATAAAGGGGAACTGATAAGCTCTATGAGTTAATTTTGCTACCAAGTAATTTTGTTATGCGTTTATTTCATAGGAGCTGCAATGCTAAGTGTCATGGAACATGGAGAAAAGCTCTCTGGGGTGATCCAGCTCAGAGAATTACAAAATGCGCTTATCCAGCAGCGCTCAAGCACACACTTATCACCTCAGTCCAAAACCCCAACTGCTGGTGCACTTTGGAATCTCATTCAGTTGGTTGGTGAGAAAGCTCGTCGGAACACTGTTCTATTAATGGATCGTGATAATGCTGAAGTGTTCTACAGTAGAGTTTCTGATATAGAGGATCTATTTTACTGTTTGTCGCATCAACTTCGGTATATTATAACCGGAGAAGAGCACCCATCTGTTCAGATGCAACATGCACTTGAGTTATCAAATGCTTGTGTCACTTTAGTTCAGGCAGCATTGTACTACAGAGAGGAGCACAAGGATTGGTATCCTTCTCCTGAAGGACTGATAACATGGAACAGTCAGCCTGTTGTGCGGTCTGGGATCTGGACTCTGGCATCATCTGTGATGGAGCTTTTGAGAGAGCCAGGAGCTGCAGATATGCCTATGAAATCTAATCTATGGTCTCAGCTGGAAGGACTCACAGATATGCTATTGGAGGGATATATGGGCCTGTTAACAGCCAAATTTGAACGTGGGGAGGAACATGGTGGGCTAGTCCAAGAATACTGTGAAAGGAGAGATGAGCTTCTTGGATCCCTTTATGACCTTGCAAAACAAATTATAGAGGCAAAATATCAGGTTTTTTCCAATCCATGCCACTATTTTCTTAATGTTTTTCTTCGCTACGTGTTCATATTTTACAAGTTTGTGCTGTTCCTGTATCTTCCTGTTATCTTATTTATTGTTATATTTGAAAGTTCATACTCAGTCCTTCATAACCTCAGAAAATGGTGTGGTTACTAAATAGTGTATAGCATATGCAAATGATGAAGCAATCTTTCAGTATGCTGTAGTAATTCTTCCATGTTATATGTATGCAGTAGTAATTCTAGAACAATTTGTACTCCGTATTTAGGTAGCAGCTCACCTTTCAGTACAGAATCTGTGATTTCCAATTTAGTCGATACTCAAATGAGATTTCAGTTTCTGCTGGAATGGAATGATATTTCAATTGACTTCTCCTAGACCGTAATGGAGATTGACTAGTGATCATAAGTTCATAACACAAGTATGCTTTGGTCATCTGCCAGGAATGTAAGTTTTTATGCATCCAAATAGTAGAAGATAGTCTGATGAAACTTGACATTAAGTAGCAACATCAGTTTCTGCTGGAGTGGAATGATATTTCAAATGAAAAGAAGCATGTCAAAGATCTATTTGGACAATTAGCAATTTAATGAAGTCAGCATGATTATGCATCCCTCTCTTGCTATAACAATATCTTGACATCAGGCATTCATACTTAACAAGTAACAGTGTGGCTGCTGTCAAATTTGGCTCTTTGCTATTAGTTGACCTTAATACGTGTACCTAATTTTTGTTCGTATCTAACAGGAGTCAAGAGAAGGCAATGACAATCTTGATCTGAAAGAATCTATATTTAGAGAGGTTACTTCTCCTATTTTGGCAACAGCTAAACGGCATGAAGGGTACCAAACGTTGTGGCAGATTTGCTATGATATCAGTGATACGGTTCTCCTCCGCAATCTTATGGTAAAATTGGACAATCATATCCCCAATTTTTCTCAGATAATCTTTCTTCTGCTTGAATTTTGTGTGCATTATGCAGGAAATACCATATTGAATTTTTGTAGTGACCTCTGTTATAGGGCACGGTTTTGATGTTGATCTTCTGTTGCAGCATGATAGTGTAGGACCTCATGGCGGATTCAGTTTCTACGTTTTTAAACAGCTAATCAACAATGGACAGCACGCTAAGTTGTTAAGGCTGGGTGAAGAATTCCAGGAAGAGCTAGCTAGTTTTCTGAAAGACCGGAAAGATCTATTGTGGCTTCACGAGATATTCTTAAATCAGTTCTCAACTGCTTCAGAGACTCTTCATACCTGTGCTCTACGTCTGAGTTCCGGGGAAGATGCTGACCTTACAAGCAACAGAAAGTCGATGTCCTTTGTTGAAAGAAGACGTCTTCTCTATCTCTCCAAAATTGCTGCAACAGCAGGTTAGCTGTTCCTTCTGTTATTCTTTCCGTCTATACCTCTGGCCAAGGCACTGCAAACAATGGAGTTTGAATACTTGGTCATGATTGATAAAAAGATGACACTCTCCAAATGTTATGTGGGTCTACAGAAACCTGGCTTCCATTATCCTTTTTATGATGGATAACAGTAGTCAAGTGCTATATTTGAGGAATACCATGATTCTCTCTGTCGTTGAAATGGTTTCACATGCTTAGGATTGCAAAGTAGGTGTCATGCTGCATTTTTTTTTTGATCTTGCTAGAACCATTATTTTATGATTCTACTGATTTGTTCACAGCATAGGAAATGTCATAGAAGATAATTTTAGTAAGGGAACAGAAATTTGCATCATTATTTTGTATCTATTCCTGTTTCGTTGATGACATGTATTATTATTTTTTCCTTGGTAAATGGACTCCTGACATATTGCAATTCTTAACAAGCAGGCAAGGATGTTGATTACGAAATGAAGGTTGCACGGATAGATGCTGATATCCGGATTCTAAAACTTCAGGTGAATTTTCTTAGACAGAAAAAGTATATAGGCCGAATTTCTGTTTTCTAATCAATTATTGCCTTGGGACTTTAATGTAAACAAGCCATGTTTCTTGCAATGTTCAAATGTCTCGTCGTTACATGTGATCCCATTGTTGGTATGGATAGGAGCTGAAAATCTACCCAGGCATTGATCTGCATCTGAGTCCTCATGTCTTTGTATGTTCCGTATTTAGATGCATGGCGTTGCTTCCAAGTTCAAACTTGTAGAAGTTACAGTGTTTTGTTTTATTTATCTTTAATGAAAGTATAATCAAGCTGTACAAAAGAGGGTAACTCTTGATGGGATGTGGGTGGATGTGTTGTCTTGTCTGAGGAAGCTGGGACAGATAGCTGACCAAATTGGTTTTACTTTTGTTGCTTTGCAGGAAGAGATTGTTCAGCATGATCCAGAATATGCACAGGGTAAATATACAGGCAAGCTTCTTCGTCCATCAGAACTGATCGAGATGTGCATGAAGGGAGATCGGGAGCTCTCTCTCAAAGCTTTTGAAGTGTTTGCCTGGACAAGCTCCTCATTCCGAAGCTCCAACAGAGGCCTGCTAGAGAACTGCTGGACGAACGCAGCCAACCAGGATGACTGGGTCCAGCTCTCACAGGCATCCATTTCGGAAGGGTGGAGCGACGAGGTCACCCAAGAATCTCTTCAAGGAACGGCCCTCTTCAACGCCTCTAGGCTGTGCTATAGCCAAGACGCGGTGGTGTTTGACGGCACATTTGAGGAGGTGCTGCCTGTGAGGAAAGAGGACGTGTACGCGAGAGGCGTGGAGAGCAAATGCTTCTCGGTGGAGGAAGTGCTGATGCAGCACGATGTTTTCCCGGATGCTGGTAAACTGATGATGACGGCAGTGGTAATGGGCAAGGAGCTATCGTACACTGAACCGGCAGATGAACCTGTGGAGATGGACTCGTGATAATGTCAGAGGTGAAGGAAGACTTGTAGGGTAGGTGTCCTGCATTTGTACTTTGTGATGGCTGTCCAGTACTCTAGTTTGATAACCACATTCAGAGTTATTTGGTTGGCCGGAGTATGAATTTTAATGTTGCCTTTTTTTTTAGCTGTCCAGTACTCTAGTTTGATAATTGTCAGCTCTTTGCCTTTTTTTTTTTAGCTGGAGCTGTGTTTTGAAAGTTGAAACATGCGTTTTCTTTTTTCCCCTGAGCGTAAAACAAGTTGGTGTTATGTTGCTTAAAATAAAAATCGTCGGAATGAAAAGTTCAAAAGGGAAAATCACTCTCACAGTTTCACTGTGTGCATCAATATATTTTCTTTTTTGGCAGTGGAGTGAGGGAGATCTACGGGTAGTTGTGGTGGAAGGAAGCCCACTTTGTTAGGCTTCTCATGGGCTTTATGTAAGTCTGGCCTTCAGCCCAACACGGGCACACGGCGGAAGCCTCAGCTCAGATCCCAGACGGTCATCACCAACTCAGGCGAGAGGACGGGAAGATCACAGCCGGATTAAGATCGCATAGTCGGCGGCGTTGCGCGCAGCGGCGAAGAGGCGGCCAGGATGGCGGCGACCCTGGCGCCGGGGGTGTCCCGGAAGCTGAAGAAGGTGCTCGAGACGCGGACGGACAGCCCAGATCTGCTGGCTTCGCTGGGGGCGCTCTCCACCTTCTACGTGCACAACACCCCGCAGGCGCGCCGCAACCTCAAGTCCTCCGTCGAGCACCGCTCGCTCGCCATCAACCGCCATTTCCTCGACGCCTCCCTCCCCGCTCAGAAGGTGCACGCTCCTACTCCTCAGTCCTCACATCGTCCGTCAGTCGTTTGGTTAAGTGATTGCTTGAGTTTCTTCTGTTTGCGTGCAGTCGTTGGATCGCGTCGAGGGGGAAGTGAACGCTCTGAGCGACTCCTGGAAGAAGTGAGTGTGCTGTCCATTCTGGCATTTGGGTCTTCTGCTCTGCCTGCCTGGAAATGGAACCGTGGCTTATTGTGTGATGCTTCTACACCATGTTGGGCTAAAACTTATGTTGATATATACTTCCTCCGTTCCTTTTTAATTGACTCAGATTTAGTACAAACTTGTACTAAATCCGAGTCAATTAAAATAGAACGGAGGGAGTAGGGAATTAGTACCTTGTACGACCGCATTATGTTTTGGCACAGTCCTTCCGAGTTTGGATGTAGAACCTGCAATTACCATCTCATCGTTGGTCCTAACTAGGACATCTGAGTAATCATAGATAGTGTTAACCTGTAAATACAAAGGGTTTCTACCTGGAGCCACCAATTTACCTTTAATTTCATTCTCTGCAATTGTGTTAGGATTGAGGAAGCATTGAGCAGTTGTAGCGCAAGCACGGGGGATATCATCAGTACAACGGAGAGGCTGCAGCAAGAACTTGAGGTTATCACTCAGCGCCAAGAAATTGTATCATGTTTCCTCCAGGACTACCAACTTTCGAACGAAGAGGTACTACCCCATACTTTAACAAAATCTGTTGTTTCAATGATTCTTTGGTTGCCGCTTTGTGATATCATTCTCATTTTGTGGCATGGTTATCTTGAGTATGTTCATTGACGGACTCTGATGTTTATAGATCCATGCACTCCGGGAAGAAGATATTGATGAGAAATTCTTCAAGGCACTGCTGCATGTCCAAGAAATCCATTCGAACTGCAAGGTTCTGCTGCGAACACACCACCAGGTATTTTTGCCTTTGTCCCTGAGGTTTTTTATTACCTTAGTTTTCTAGATCGCAACAACATTAACAGTTTCTCTTGCCGTAGCGGAAGCAGTTAGTAGGATATCTTAATTTGAACTTTTATTAGCTTCGAGTTTTCGGAACTATACATATCAGGCTCAAATTATGTATGTTTTGACTTGAAGGCTTAGCAAAAACTAGGTGCTTTGACACTGGGAACTTCTTGTAGCTGATTTGCTAGAGATATTTGTGTTAATATCCTTTTTGTTTTCTATCAATTCAGCGAGCTGGTTTGGAACTTATGGATATGATGTCTGTGTACCAAGAAGGAGCTTATGAAAGATTATGCAGGTACTGGTCGTCGTTCTATCATCATCTTGCCTTTTGCTGTTCCTTTTTTGGTTTCTGTTTCGTAATATGAGATATTTTTCAACTCCACCTGCTGTTACTCTAATGTTATGATACTTCAACATTTTCTGAGTTTTTTTTAGTTTGTAGTTCTTTATCTATGTTCTAATTTGACCTTACATATGTTACCAAATCTAGTGTTGGTGACATTTATCTATTACGCGTTTTCACTCACTAGGCACTACTTAGACAATGACTGAATACTTTAGTCAAGTTTGCTAGTATGCTCTTCTATATAACGTGATCAATTGACATTTAATGTTCAAGTGTTGTAACTCGATTTTCCTTGTCATCAGGTGGGTTCAAGTTGAGTGTAAAAAACTAGGTGATACTGATAATCCTGAAGTAAGTGAACTTTTGAGGAAGGCTGTTCGCTGCCTGAAGGAAAGACCCGTTCTATTTAAGTACTGTGCTGAAGAGGTAACTATATCTTTCACATAGTAAAGTTGCCAGTAATTCAAATGGTATCTGATAGTTGCGTTATCCACATCCATAGGTTGCCAATATGAGGCACCATGCCTTATTCAGGCGGTTTATAAGTGCTCTTACTAGAGGTGGACCTGGAGGGCTTCCAAGACCAATTGAAGTACATGCTCATGACCCTCTCCGTTATGTAGGCGATATGCTGGGCTGGCTGCATCAGGTGCTTCCTTGCTCTAGCCTTATCCATAGTATATGAACCAATATGCAATGAGCTAACCAGTGTTTGCTAAAATAATCCCTCCCAAATAACATGCATGCAGATGCACCGTTCATCTGTATCTTAAAGATGTTTCTGTAGCCTTTATGAACTTCTGTCTCTAATCTTTGAAGGCACTGGCATCTGAAAGAGAGCTTATAGCTGCGCTGCTTGATCCTGAGGCAATAAGTGACAGTGGTCCAGCCAATCGTCGTCATTCTGTACGAGAAGGTGATTCATCCAAAGGAGAATCTGATATCACTTCTGTTCTCGATAGAATATTTGAAGGGGCATGCCGACCGTTCAAAGTTCGAGTTGAGCAAGTTCTGCAGTCACAACCAAATCTGATAGTTTCTTACAAACTTAGTAATACCCTGGAATTCTATGGTTACACGGTGAGTCTCAAATTTCAATTCTGGATATTTTGTAAAGCAAAGATTTGTTCAGTTCAGACATAACCTTTTCTTTTATAGATATCAGAACTGCTGGGTGTAGACACGGCATTGTGCAATACAATATGGTCACTTAGAGATGCAACACAGCGGACATTCTTCAACATTCTGAAGAGTCGTGGAGAAAAGTTATTGCGATATCCTCCACTTGTTGCAGTTGACCTCTCTCCCCCACCAGCAGTGAGAGAGGGAATTTCTTTGTTGCTTGAGCTCATAAGCACATACAATAGCATGATGGTTTCTGCCTCTGGAAAAGGGTTAAACTTTGATCCTGTCATTTCTGCAATATTGGATCCTATAATTCAGGTGAGTTTTATGCGTTGATGTGCTTCGTAGTTTTTCCGGACATCTAAACGACATGCTCGAATAATACCTTAGATGTGCACTGTTAGGGGCGTTTTTTTTTAAAATTAGCAGCATTTCAGTGTCTGCATTCGCAGTCTAGTTATCTTCAGTTCAAGCAAGCTACCAATATTATACAGTTGCTTAATACCTTGTAAGCAAATATGCGTGTTAGTGTTATTTGGAAGCAATGTTGATGACAAACAGTGGCGTTGCACAGTCAAAAATGGTTTCATAAGAGAGTAGTGGGAGTTGGACATGATGGTTATCTATTTTATATGTATACTTTTAGGGGCTAATTCTTAAAAAAATTAGCATTTTGAAAATATGCGTGTTAGTGTTATTTGGAAGCAATGTTGATGACAAACAGTGCGTTGAACAGTCAAAAATGGTTTGATAAGAGAGTAACGGGAGTCGGACATGATGGTTATCTATTTTATATGTGTACTTTTAGGGGCCAATTCTTAAAATTATTAGCATGTCAGTGTCTTTCATTACTGTCTTGTTATCTCCAGTTCAAGCAAGCTATCACGATTGTACAGCTGCTTAATACCCCCAAAACAAATACGCGTTAGTGTCATTTGAAAGTAATGTTGTTGCCAAACAGTGCATTGGACAGTCAGAAACGGTTTGGAAAGTGAGTAACGGGAGTCGGACATGATGGTTTTGATTCTGGCTTGTTATGAGAATGATACTTATTACCATAATTGGTGTCGATAATCAATGCATTGTACAGATTAGCTCAGGATGATCACCACATTGTACAAATATTAGTCCCACTAAGCTACCCCAGAATGGTCCTATTTCATCTCATTGTAGAAGTTTTTGGTGCTGTTCCATGTGGATATTTTTGGGCAATCGTGTAGTATAATAAAGTAACACTAGATTCCGTACCTAACATAAAGTAGCAAGTTTCTACTTTTATTTGTTTAGCACTGGTATACATGATTTGCAGCAACTAATATATTAATATGTTTTAGCAGAGCCAATTAGATAACATTTGTTATCCCTAAACTCAGTGGTCCATACTTCTATTCATCTCATATACAATTAGTTTCATTATTACCTTTATTCTTATTACCACCGAATAATGTGATGTTATCTGCATCGTGGTCAATAGGGAGTCATTTACATGTGTACTGTTACTGCTAATGCTGACTTCCTGACCTGCTCTTCAGATGTGTGAGCAAGCTGCCGAGGCACAGAAGTCAAAAGGTGCACTCGCACGGCGTGGTAGAACTAGTTCTGATACTAGTGGAAATAAGAGAGATTCAATCTCAGTTGATGCTATTCTATCGAAGAATTTATCCACATCTGTCCTGGTTAGTAGCATATTTTTTCGTTTGCCAATGTTAATCACTTAAGACTTGTGGCCATTGTGGAGCAACCTTTAGACGCATGCTCTGGTCATGAACTAAACTAATAAGATAGACAACCTCCTTTTTCTAGTTCATCACTAGTTGCCACCCAGATCGCATAGTTAGAGAACCAATTCCTCCTTTTCAGTTTATAAGGCATATCTAGTTTGTCTTAAGTCAAACCCTTCTAAGTTTGACCAAGTTTATTTGAAAAAAATTCAGCATCTAGACTATCAAATAAATATACTACAAAA
This sequence comes from Lolium perenne, assembly GCF_019359855.2. Lineage (NCBI taxonomy): Eukaryota > Viridiplantae > Streptophyta > Magnoliopsida > Poales > Poaceae > Lolium > Lolium perenne. The sequence goes on from NC_067247.2 coordinate 318,017,358, forward strand.
ACATATTTCATGATAGATCTACTGATTTTGTTTTGGTATTTTAGATACTAATATTTTTTCTATGAATTTGGTCAAACTTAAAAGTGTTTAACTTAAGGCATGATTCCAATTTGCATTCCTTAATGCTAATTTTGTAGTCCCAGAATAAAAAAGAATTATGACTTTATGAGAAATGGCCGGTGTTGTGTATTTCTTGATTCACTTTGAATTCAGTTTTATCGAATAAGCCTTAAGTTAAACACTTTTTTGTGGATTTCTTGATTCACTTTGAGAAATAGCTGATGTTGTGGATTTCTTGATTCACTTTGAGTTCGGTTTTATCGAATAGCCTTTGACTGGGTAGACTTTGCTCGCTTTAGATGCGCAGATCAATTTGAGAAATAGCGGAATGTTCGGGATTTCATGATTCACTTTGAGTTCTGTTTATTGAATAACCTTTTGGGCAGTAAAATCAAATTAAAAAAATTGTGAGGTTGATGCTGCGGCCATAAACCTTTTTGCTTTAAACCTTTGACTGGGTAGATTTTGCTCACTTTAGAGGCGCAAATCAATTTGTAATATTTTTCCTTACATGATGATTATTCCCCCCTTTTCTCATTCATACCATGCCATGTACAGAGTGGTGAATCGTCATCCAAAGTCTACCTCATCAACTGCTTATCAGCTATTGAGGAACCATTGATGGGTCAGGAGGTTGCAACAAGCTATGTCAACAATCTCCGCTCCATGATTGGAACACATGTCCGAGCCCTAGCAGAAAAAGAAGCTGATAGCATTCTCACAAAATGCGGATTGTCGAGTAAGATGTCATACATAAAGAACTACAGCTCCATGGAAAGCAAGGATGATGCAAGACCTCTGGCAGATGTGGTGGAGACATCGCCACAGATGCTTCTGGAATGCTTGAAGGCATTCTATGGTCTTGTGACTGGAACAGAAGGTTCCTTGCCTGAGTTTGAGCAGCTGCAGGTTCCAAGGCTACGCTCAGATGCCTGCTACGGCCTGGCAAGAGCTCTAGCAGAAGCTTATGAGCTCATTTACAAGGCGGTGATGGATCCAAAGAACTGTTATCCTGACCCAAGATCATTGGTTAAGCATTCGCCCGAGCAGATAAGAACTATACTGGAAATCTGAGCTCCATACACACCATACCTTCCGATACAATGTAATGAGAGGAGAATCCGTGTTAAAGAATCGCTGTGATGTATATGTCCTGGTAAAAATCCGTGGTCACAATTTCTTGAAGAAATATTGAAGTGGTTACACCTTTACTGAACTGTTGTATGCTATTGGTGGTTTTGTATTCATTCTTTTTATTTATAAAACCACATGAATAATTGAGCTGAAGTGATGAGGTATAACTGCATCCAACTTGCCAACTAGAGTGAAGCAACTATCAGCTCAGACGCTCAAATCTGCAAATTGGTACTCCTGTAGAACACATCCGAGTGATTGCATCATCTCTGTTACTTTCAGTGCTACACACTAGCTGTTGATTTTGTCGGAACTTCGCACTGATTTGGCTGATTCACAAGCTGTAGCTGTTGACTGCGACGAGGAGAGCAACTCTGAAGTTTGGCGGGTGTGAAACTACTGGCAATCAAGTTCCAAGGCTGTTTCTCGGGGAATGGCTATAATATGTACCAGGGACAAGGTTATGCAGGTATGGTTGTGAAGATATTCAACTTCGTCGGCGTTGTACATTTGTTTTCCTCGTGTTCTGTTATGGAGTTTTCTCCTTTTGGTAGCTGAAAAGATGATAGTCAAGTCAATCAAGTTTAAAGTATGGAGTATACTGTAGCTTGAAGTAGCAGCATCAACCCATCAGTTGGCTCATCAGCAACGTAGACTAGGTTAGTTAACTTGGCACCCTACGGACCCCACGAGCAATTTCAATCGTATATCTAGATGCTTATGCTTTCTCCACCATCCAATCTTGCGTGATTAGTCCAATCCATGTAGGCGCTGGCGCCTTTAGCGGGTACTAAACTAGATCCATCCAAAGTCACTTGTTAATAGTATAAGGACATGAAGAAACCCGTTTTCCCTGGAAAGAAAAATGCCCAGTTGGTGCGTGCGTCTTGGTCTGGCCGTGGGTCGTCGTCTCCCTTGGAATATTTGTAGCCGGTTACGTGCTATGGCAGGCGGGTGGTGTCTGCAAGTGGCCGTGACGTGTGGAGGTTAGCCGTGGCTCTGACCGCGATGTACGGGCCTTGTGGGAACGGGTGTCCTTGAGCTGCCGGCAGACGACGACGGCGGCTCCACATTCCCATGAATAGACCTCCAGCGGATGAACTGATCCAGAGTGATTCCCTGGGCCAAGGCCTGTAGATGCGGCGGGGCCTATAGCTAGACGGATAGCGGTGACCGGAGCAGTAGGAGTTGTTGGTCGCTGGTCCGGTTTTAATGCGGGAATTCCTCGGCAATGGACAAGGACAGATGACACCTGCACGGACGCAACCACGCACGGCACCACCACAACCTCCTCCTTCCTCCAACTCCACCCGCGCCCGCGCGCGCGCCTTTCTTTCTTTCCTGCGCGCCGCAGCAGCCAGCAGCTTGCGTTGCTTGCTTGACTAGGAACCTGATCGAGATGGCTTGATCCCTCGGAAGCTAAGCCATGCACATGCGGCGCGCGGCGCCGCTTCTCCTGCCGCTGCTGGCGGCGGTGCTGCTGCGAGCGGTCGCCGGAGGCTGCGAGCGGAGCTGCGGCGGCATGGCGCTGCCGTACCCGTTCGGCTTCTCCAGCGGCTGCACGATACCGCTCCGCTGCGACGCCGCCACCGGCGCGGCGTGGCTCGGGGGCGCGCGCGAGCTGGGCATGCGCGTGCGCAACGTCACGGCACGCGCGCTCTTCCTCGAGCTGCTCCCGGACTGCTCCCGCCCGTTCAACGCGTCCGTCAACGCGCTCTTCTCCCACACCTACGCGCCCGCGTCCGGGAACACGCTCGTCGTCAGCTCCTGCCGCCCCGTCGACGCTGCTGCCAGCATCCAGAACTGCAGCGCCCAGCCGCCGGACCAGTACATGAACCGAACCTCCTCCCACTGCGCCGCCAACGAGCCCATCCGCTGCATCCTGCCACCACCGCGTCCTCCCGCTCCCGGCAACACCAGCGGCGGCGGGGGCCACCGGTTTCTGAGCAAGCGCGAGGTGCTCGGCTCGGGGTGCGCCGGGCTGGTGTCCGCGGTGAGCTACTCGGACGCGCAGGCGCAGGGCCCGTCGCTGCTGCTGGGCAAGCTGGAGCTGGACTGGTGGGTGCCGGGGCGCTGCCGCTGCGCTCACGGCGCCAACTGCACTCAGTTCATCGCCCCAACCACGGGGGAGCAGGCGTTCCGGTGCAGGTGCCCGGAGGGGCTCGAGGGGGACGGCTTCGTCGACGGCGCCGGTTGCAAAGCAGGTCAGTACTACTTACCACCGATTTGTATGTTCATTCGCTTTCCTGTTTCTTCGTCGGTTAGTTGTAGTTAGTCAAATTCTGCGAGCTAGACAAGCCATCAGCCCCATTACTCCCCTCCCATTCGTTGACCACGCATCGAATCAGCGGGCGTCAGCTGCGTACATTGAATTGGACTACTGGCAATGGCTATCATACTACTAGTAGGAGCACTGGCGGAGCTATGTAGGGGCCGAACCGGGCCACGGCCCGCCCAAGATTTTGGCAAAAACGAAATCAGCTACTATGCATCAGATGTACAGTCCAACTGTAGCCCACGAGAAGACCACCACAAGTCCAGAACGTGCACAATCTCTGCCTCGTTGACTCACGCAGTTACTCGAGCAACACCAGGAGCGACCGAGCGAGTCGTCCACGACAGGAGCAATGGAGGCGCCTCGGCGAACCTAGGTTTGAGAAATTAGAAGAGGACACCGGGGGGAGGAGGGGAGGCGGAGCAGGGCGGCACAGCAGCAGCAGCGCCGGACCGCCGCACGCACACGGTGTTCCTTCCAGGCGGTGCTGACCGGAGGGCCAGCAGGCAGCAGCCGGCGCTGCGACCACGTCCGAATCAAGCCAATGATCTTCCCCAACTTCTATGTATTGGTAGTTGGTACTTTTTTTTCTTTCCCAAATACGGTTGTTTGTTCTCTATAGTCTGTACTGGTATTTTAGACTAGATTGTAACGGCTGTACTCTGAATTTTATTTTCAGTTTTACAAATTTTAACAGTCACGTGGAAGGCAATTCAGAGAAGAATTGCAGATAAAGGATAATTATCTTGCCAATTTTAGTCAACATAGAGGGTGATATTTTAGAGACATACAGATGAAGATGTCAGTGCAGATTTTAGTGGCAACAAAGATCAGAAAGCTGACTTGTAGTATCAAGTATGTATGCCTGAACATCTCTAGTATAGCTTCTTAGGTAGCATCTTTTGGTATATGCTTATTTAGTTTATAGCAATATTATATATATGCACGTACCGGTTGATATGTAACCTATGCACTGATATTTAGTAAAGTCGTATGGTTTAGAATAAATTTTATGTGTATTTTTCTACCTTGGCCCGCCCATAATTTTGTTCGTAGCTCCGCCACTGAGTAGGAGTATCAATCTTGAAGACGAACACGAATTGGTCATCCCCAGCTTACGTGACCCACATGTTCAGTTAAGGCTCGAAAGGCTCTGCCCACTGACTTTTCTGGTATATAAATGCTTGCTCCGCCTACTTTCATTTTGTAGTAGTATTAGTACGTTTGAGACTGATAATACAGCACCACACTACTGAATTTCCGGGGAGATTCTGTACCTGCAGTTAGCAATGTGGTCCGAACTACGCAATTGGTATTGGTATAACTTTGGTGATCAGCAAGCAGTGACAGTCGAGAGGACCTTTGATCCTGGACTAAATTGTGGATCAGCGAAATGCCATCTGATACTTCTGATTTGTTGGTCATCGTGATAGTAAATGAGTAGCTCCTTGGTGGGTGCTTGGCCTTCGAAACTTTGATGAGCGTTGCCAACCTAGTTCCCCATTCGATTCCTTTTAATTCACTTGGATTTATTATAATTTTACACTAAATCTGAGTTTATTAAAAGAGATAGGAGGAAGTACAGTACTTGCTAAGGTAGTGCGTGTCTTCGCAGTACTTTCTCCAAAGAATTCACCAAATTGCCACTTAAATTATGCTCAAATATTCATCCGAAGAGTAGTTTCAGAGAAGAGTATTTGTGCTTTCGATAGTTTCAGCAAAGAGTTGTTGTATGTTCGCAATGCATGAAATGGAGATCTGTGATACCCATAGCCTGTAGGAACCATTGTAGTATACAGTAAATTACTGCTTTTCTAGATGAAGAATTCATCATTGCCACTTAAATTATGCTCAAATATGCATTGCTCAATATGTGAAGTGAACTAGGACAGATTGCTCCTCCTTTTCCCCCTTTCCTTCAATCTAACACGTATGTTCAATGCTTCAGTTTCCAAGTGCGACTCTTCCAAATTCTTATCAGCAGATTGTGGCAAGAAAGTCCTAGTCGCCCTTGTCATGGCAGGTAATTTGCTCATACATCCTTTTCTGGAAATACCCAAATAAGTTCCACTTTGTATTAGAAAAGAGGCATACCACCAAAAACTAACTAAGAACGAAGCAAAGTCAAACGAAGGGAAACAATCTAGGTTAGCCTAAGGCAACAGGGAACAGAAAATTGGAATTTTTATACATCCAACTTGCGGAAGCTACATAAATTTGGAGATACATCTCAGATGACGATTAAAAAAAAAAGTTTTCCCAAAGCGGTTGGATTGATTTTCCCCATTGCTTCTATATCCAAACAATTCCATCTGAAGAAATATCTCATCAATTCAAAAATTTGGCATTGCTGTAAGATCATACCATTTTCTCCTTTTGAAAAAAAATGTATTTTTGAAGTGCAAGTTACACTTTTCACTGAACTGCAGTAACACACACTTTTCACTAATTGCACATGCACTTTTTCACCGAGTTGCGAGTTGTACCTTTTTACCCAATTGCAAGTTACACTTTTTTTACTAAACTATAATTGGACTTTTCTGAGTCGATTGAGATTGAAGAAAATCTGAATCAACTGAAACTATAATTGGACATCTAAGTTGGACGGTTGGATTAAGTTTTCACATTGCTTCTATAATTGCAAACAGTACCATCTCCAAAACTATCTCACCAAATCGAAATACAGCATTCTATCCACTTGGCAAAGAACAATGTTATACATTCTACTCCTTCCTTTCCATAATCCTTTTTGTGAGGGAGTAACATCTAATTTACCTAGGTTTACAAAATATTAACAGAAAGCATGGTCAAAGGCTCGAAGCTACATTTAAAGACTGTAACCTCAAAATGCCGATAAGCTTAGTGAGTTTGACCAAATACATACAAGAAAACATAGATATTTATAAGATTCGATAAATACACTATGAAAATATAGCTAGTTCATGGTGGAACTGTTGATATTGACTTTACTAAATTTATATGATAAGTTTTTATAACGGGGGGAGTATATATAGTGAATAATAATAAAAAAAAGTGTACTGCTAGCACAGCAAAGTGATGAAAAAGAACAAAAAGTGTACTGCTAGCTAGGCCAGCAAATTAAGTGATGAAAAAGAATAAAAGTGCACAATGAAAGAAAATGAACAGATAAAAATAGATTTAAAGGAAGTCTTCAGCGTCATTGTTATACATCTGCTAAATTGACAATATTTCGCGGCCGGGCTGCAGGTGTAATCTTTGGAGCCTTGGTGATGGGCCTGACGTGCGTTGTGTGCCACCTGCTCAAGCGCCGGTCCGCGTCCATCCGCTCGCAGCAAAGCACGAAGCGGCTGCTGTCGGAGGCGGAATGCACGGTGCCGCTCTACTCGTACCGGGAGATCGAGCGCGCCACCAGCGGCTTCTCCGAGGACCACCGTCTCGGCACGGGCGCCTACGGCACGGTGTACGCGGGGCGCCTCAGCGACAACCGCCTGGTGGCCGTGAAGCGGATCAAGCAGCAGCGCGACAACTCCGATGGGCTGGACAGCGTGATGAACGAGGTGAAGCTGGTGTCGTCGGTGAGCCACCGCAACCTGGTTCGCCTCCTGGGGTGCTGCATCGAGCACGGGCAGCAGATCCTGGTTTACGAGTTCATGCCCAACGGCACGCTGGCGCAGCACCTGCAGCGGGAGCGCGGCCCCGCCGTGCCGTGGACTGTCCGGCTCCGCATGGCCGCCGAGACGGCCAAGGCCATCGCGTACCTGCACTCGGAGGTGCACCCGCCCATCTACCACCGCGACATCAAGTCCAGCAACATCCTGGTCGACCACGAGTACAACTCCAAGGTGGCTGACTTCGGGCTGTCGCGGATGGGCATGACCTCCGTCGACTCCTCGCACATCTCCACGGCGCCGCAGGGCACGCCGGGGTACGTCGACCCGCAGTACCACCAGAACTTCCACCTCTCCGACAAGAGCGACGTGTACAGCTTCGGCGTCGTGCTGGTGGAGATCATCACGGCCATGAAGGTGGTGGACTTCAGCCGGGGCCCCAGCGAGATCAACCTGGCGCAGCTCGCCGTGGAGAAGATCGGCAGGGGCTGCGTGGACGACATCATCGACCCGTACCTAGACCCGCACCGGGACGCGTGGACCCTCACGTCCATCCACAAGGTGGCGGAGCTGGCGTTCCGGTGCCTGGCGTTCCAGAGCGAGATACGGCCGTCGATGGCCGAGGTCGCCGACGAGCTGGAGCAGATACAGGTCAGCGGGTGGGCGCCGTCGACGGACGACGCCGCGTTCATGTCCACGACGTCGTCGCTCTGCTCGTCCGCGCCGTCGCGCGGCACGGACAAGCCGTTGGCGCCGGACAGAAGTAGGAGGGAGGCAGTAGCGTCATCACCGGTGAATGCGCTAGTAGCGCAGGAAACGGTGAAGGGTGCCGTGGCTTCTTCTCCGGTGTCCGTGCAGGAGAGGTGGTTCAGCGACAGAAGCTCCCCTTCCTCCAGTAGCTTGCTAGGGAATAATAGCTCCCTGCACTGAATTCAGGCCACGCGCCATTACATTGCTCCTCTTCTCATCGATCGTAGTTAGCTTAGAGACGTTAGATTCTCGGTCTCATCTTTGCCCCGCTCTTATTTTTCTTCTTCTTTTCTTCGTTGGTTCTACTCCACCCAATCTGTAAATGGAACTTGATGTGGGAGATCTTCTGTAACGAGATGATTAGAAACACTTCAAATCCTCGCGCTCCACTCGGACCTCCATCTGTTGACGTGTCACCGACTCAATCCAGTTCACGTGAAGGATTTTCTTCGGTTGAAATAAAGCAATATCGTTAGTGCTCCCTATGTTCCATAATTTTTGTCGTGATTTCAGTGGGTGCTACAAGGGGTACCCTGCTACAAAAGGGTATAGCGAGGCGATCCCCAGGTGGTGGCTAGGGTTCATGTGCCCTCCGCCGGACTTCTTCAATATGAGTTTTAGAGAACATTATTAAACTAAACATACTAAAGCAAAATTCTCAGCAAGTGCATTTCTCTGTAAAAGCATAAATGGAGATGTGGTTCCTATCGGTCAACCTCTCCCTCCCTTTCTGCCCTCTCCCTCCCTTTCTGCTCTCACATACACCAGTGGGTGCGTCCAGCCGAGCGATATGCAGAGGTTGATGAGTTGCGGCGCTACTAGGGCCGCTGCTGCCCTTTACGTGAGAATCGCTGGAGCGGCAGAAAGACGAGGCTGCCAGGGCTGGTTATTTACCATCCTCTTTTTCTTGCTCGCGTCGTGAGTGGGATTCAAGGTTCTGATCTAGGACTACTTCTTGTTGAGGTATGTTCGGATCTGATTTTATTTTTTTTGAACCTTGGTTATCATCTACGGAAGAAAATCATAAGAACAAGACATGTGAACGGGTTGGCAAAGTTTAGGGTCCATTTTGTACCAAATAAAACATTTAGGACGAAAAGTGAACTCTGCACAAAATTGAAGGATGAAAAATGGACTTTTGCCATCCGGACATTCTTAGTGTGTTATGAGGCATGCATGTTACATGTCATGTGCGTCCTTTAAGAAATGAAATTTGTTCCAAATGTGGATTTCGTAAGCTTTTCTCAACTCGGATAGGATGGTGAAATGGATTAGCAACCATCAACCCATTCTGGCATTCAGATAATTGTTTAAAAAGTATATTTCTTAGAAAAGTATTATCATAGTATTTATATGATTTCAACCCTTAGGTATTTTGGCTAACGATCATGTTGACTGACCTATTGACTCACATACTTCGTATTTATGCCCGTCTGTTGTGTAATCAACCAACTTTTTGGTGGTAATTATTGTCGTATCCTATTTTATAGTGATCAAATTTCTCCCTTTTACGATTTTACCACTATAACCTGTTGGATCCCTGGAATTGGAAAACATAGTAATAGAAAAAACACGAGATTGATCTAAGTACACTATATCTTGAACACTATATCTAGCTAAACTCGAACAAAGAAATTGATTGTTCTAGTAGTTTATTGATACTATTCACAATGAGGCTTCTTTTTGTGGGAAACAATGGGGTTTGTCTCTTCATCTATGGTAGTGAACCCACCCCCTCTGTTTCACATAAAAACTTATCTGATGTGACACATTTTAGTACTTCCTCTATCAAGTATGTGAGGTCTATTCGTAATTGAAGTCTAATTTAACATACTTTTGTTAACTGAATACGAGTGATATGCCATAAAGAATATGTCATTTGGAACTTTGTTCAAATACATACACGATGCTATATAAATCATATTATTTTATTAGTAAATTCATGATCAAAGTTAGACTAAATTTTTGAGGAGCCTTACATATTAGTTTGAGTATTCCCTCCATCCACAAATAGTTGTACTTCTAGATTTTTTTCATTAATTCATTTTTTTATGTTTGACTAACTTCGTAGAATAAAATAGCAATATTTACAACACCAAATTAATATCACAAGATGCATGTTGGAGTGTAGTGTCATAATATAATAATTTAATATTATATATTGCTATAATTTCACCTAGAAGTACACTTATTTGTGGACGAAGAAAGTTAGTTTGTTAGAGATGCTTAACAAATTTGGGTTCTAAAAGATAGAGACATATATGGGGATTTATCTAGCAGATTAAAAATCCTAGTTGTTGGTTCAGCTAAAACTACTACAAGGTGAGTATTAACGTCACAATGTATGCAATATTAGCATGGTAATTATGACTATGAAATTTCCAAAGAAAAAGGCATGGTCATACCTGTATCATGTGCACGTCAACATCGAGGTCTAGGTCATGCATGTCCCTGATGAATGCATGTCCCTGATGAGGATGATGGATCGGTAGGCGTAGCGGCGGACCTTGAGGGGGCGGTGGCTGGGCTTGTTGTGGGTGCAGTGAGGGTAGACCACCTCAGAGAAGTAGACGTAGATCAGACTCATTTCCCAGCGATGTTCCTTGCAGAGCCACCCGAACTTGGTATGCAGCAGCACGGACAACCATTTTGTGGTATCGTCCTCGTCAGTGGTGCTCACATGGACCATATCCTCCACCACGGTCTCCTCCCCCTTCAAGTATACAATAAATATGAGCACACGATTTCTAGGTTACCTTGCAATCCGTCTGAATATTTTCTTTAAAATATTATTTAAGATGGAGTAAATAAAATGATCAAATGTAGTATACTAAGATCATCAATTCATTTTTAGTTCATCTATAGATGTAATTTATTTGCTATATAATTGGTCAAAAATTATTAAACTTGACTTTCACCAAAACGAAAACACAAAGTAAACAATAAGATACATGGAGTAAGTAAAAAAAAAAAAGCATAGCTCTATAGGAGGAGAAGGTGTACTAGGCCCAAGCTAGGGCATGCTACCAGTTTTAGCCATGAGGCTAGGGCCAAAAGCCTTAAAGCCCCACACGCAATAAGTATATGCCTTCTTCTCGTCCAAAGATTGAATGTCAAACGGTTTCTAAGAACTTGCCTATATGGGGATGGTAACGAGTTTGCTGCCCACCAGGTAGTGCCTTCAATTCCCATCCCCCATTTAATAGTCGAGGAGACTTTTCCTCATCCCCATCCTCATAGGGTTCGGGCAGTGATCGGGCTCCCCATTAAGAAGTTAAATTCAAATTATCTTCTCATAATTTTAGGATCTTACATGTTTTTCAAATAAAAGTAAGAAACTTTATAATAAGTACCTGGTGAAATGACAACAAATTAGTATCATATGCTAAATATTATTAAAATATACTACACTAGACACAATTTTAGAACAAGTATAACGGGGGGGTATTGGGGAATGGAGATGGGGAGACCTTTTTAATCCCCATCCATGTTTTAGATAGCGGGGATCAAAGTTCTCCATACCGGTCCCCTAATAGATGAATTCTCCACGGGATTGCAGGAAACATGCCCCATTGGAATCCCTATGCCTATACATGCCAACATGCCTAATTCATAGATCATGTAAACCTTTCTTGCTCTCCCTCAAAACCCACAATGTACTAGAATCAAGAAGTATCAGACCCTTGTCCCAAGTCTGGTGCCTTTGCATTCTTAGTACTGACAAACATGGAGTATTTGGATAATTGATAACATATGACTATAGTTCAAGCCTTTTAATCAAAAGCATCGAGCAAGTATGACCTACTATTATCGAACCAGGAAGACGATACAAGCATATCTCAACAACCAAGTTTTCAGCGGGTACACATAATGCGCAAAAATCTCCAGACTATTATTTCAACCAAAACCCCAATTAATATCAATCGCTCTAAAATAATTTTTATGAAAACCGCAAAGTATGCCCAAATACCATATCTTGGAAACCGATCTAATTTTGTGTTGAACCAATTAAGTTGGTCTTCCCTATTTGTCCGCCTCCCTCCCGACCCTCTAATATCTTTCCCCTTCCTCACCCCCTCTCTAGCATGGTTACATGAGAGTTGGGTGCCTTCTAAGGACACAATATTGGGAGCATGGGAAAGCATATTGCACAACTTGGGTTCAATCTCTAGACAAGAACCATGACAAGGAGTCTAGGCATTGCTTGATTCAAAATATTGCTAACAGAATTATGCATGAACTCAAAAGTGCATAACATATAGTAACATAAATTGATGCCATAGAAATAATACATCGATTATAAAGGTATCAAAGTACTACGAGTGAAAAATGAACTAAAAAGTAACATGCACTCTATGTACCATGTTGCTAGGGCCAGAGGAGGAGCCGGTGGTAACCATGATGATGGGGATCTTTGCGGGAGCTTAACATCTACACTTTTGAAATCTTGGAGAAATAGCACACAGAGAAGCCAACGAATTATAAAAGAGGAGAGATGACCAAATTAACATGGAAACATGACATGATATGTGTTTTTAATTGTAATAATAGTTTTTTGTTGGTATAGTTTTCTCTATAGTATGACATCTGGATTCCACCAAACTTTGCTTGTAAAAATGAGCCATATGTGCAACAAATAAAATAATTTTCACATGCATATTAATTTTTTTAGGAAAGCATCACAAATCATATTTCATTTTAGAATCATTCCAAATGAAGCCATTTTTTATGACATTTAATTTGAAATTTTGTGTTATAGTCATGTGGAAAACCTGAATTAAATTTATTGCCATATCACACAACATCATTAGGGCTAAAACAACAAGCTAAGGTAAAATTCATATTTTCAACAAGCACTTGACAGTTGATACGTCCATTTTGCATCACTATTTTATATCATAATTTACTGTTATTCATTGATATATTTCATATTTAGAGATGATACTTATGTTATTTCACCTATTTTGCATGTTTCATGATTATTGGAGAATTACTCACCGGAGTCAGAATTCTGCTGGAAAAAGCACCGTCAGGATACAATATTTCTGAAGATCAACAATTGACGGAAAATATACCGAAGCTCCTATTTTTCCAGATGACGGAGCCAGCCAGAAGGGGAGGCCGAGGAGGGCCACCATGGGCCCTCCCCATAGGCCGGCACGGCCACCAGGGCTGGCGCGCCGCCATGTGGGGAGGGGTCCCACGACCCCCTCGGTTATCGCCCTTTCGCGTACTTCATCTCCCGAAAACCCTAATCTGCGGGGGATCATCAAGGATAGTCGCAGCCGCCTCTGCGGGGCGGAAAAACACCAGAGAGAAAAGAGCTCTCCGGCAGGCTGAAATCTGCCTGGGAAATTCCCTCCTGGAGGAGGAAATCGTCGCCATCATCACCGTCATCGAGCTGGACTTCATTGGGATCATCATCATCATCTCCACCACCGACACCGTCATCTCCACCGCTGCACCTCGTCTCCGCTGTAACATCTAGGGTTGAATCTTGATTATTTCATAGGGGAAACTCTCCCGGTGTTGATTACTCCTTGTTATTGATGCTATTGAGTGAAACCATTGAATTAAGGTTTATGTTCAGATTGTTATTCATCATCATATCACCTCTGATCATGTTCCATATGATGTCTTGTGAGTAGTTCGTTTAGTTCTTGAGGACATGGGTGAAGTCTAAATGTTAGTAGTGAAGTATGTTGAGTAATATTTAATGGTTTGATATTTAAGTTGTGGTGTTATTCTTCTAGTGGTGTCATGTGAAGGTTGACTACATGATACTTCACCTTTATGGGCCTAGGGGAATGCATCTTGTATTCGTTTGCTAATTGTGGGGTTGCCGGAGTGACAAAGAACTTTGAACCCCGTTGGTATATCGATGCATGAGGGATAGCAGGATCTCAGAGTTTAAGGTTGTGGTTAGATTTATCTTAATTACTTTCTTGTATTTGTGGATGCTTCCAAGGGGTTTAATCACAAGTATGTATTAGTCCTAGGAAGGGCGGTGCATTAGCATAGGTTCACCCACACAACACTTATCAAAACAATGAAAATTAATCAACTATATGAAGCGAAAGCACTAGACTAAATTCCCGTGTGTCCTCAAGAATGTTTGGTCATCATAAGTAAACAAACCGGCTTGTCCTTTGTGCTAAAAAGGATTGGGCCACTCGCAGCAATTATTATTCTCGCATTTTACTTACTTGTATTTCATTTATCTGCTATATCAAAACCTCCCGAAAACTTGTCCGTGAGCATTTACAGTGAATCCTTCATCGAAACTGCTTGTCAACACCTTCTGCTCCTCGTTGGGTTCAACACTCTTATTTATCGAAAGTACTACGATACACCCCCTATACTTGTGGGTCATCAAGACTATTTTCTGGCGCCGTTGCCGGGGAGTGAAGCTGTTATCACCAGAATTTGACCGAGTTAGAGGTGGGCCACGATCAAGATGGGCTTGAAGAATATACATGGAAGAATATACGTGAATCGGCCTTATATGCAAAGTTTGGGCTAGTTTGCCCGTGTATCTGTAACATAGTAGGATACGTGTCGGTTAGTTAGAGTTTGGCTCGTGCACGGTTGGGATTATTCCCACGTTAGAAAGTCTACGGACTATAAATATGTATCTAGGGTTTATGAAATAAACAACAATCACGTTCACCACAAACCAATCTAGGCGCATCGCCAACTCCCTTGTCTCGAGGGTTTCTTCCGGGTAAGCATCATGCTGCCTAGATCGCATCTTGCGATCTAGGCAGTACAAGTTTATTCGCTGTTCATGCGTTGCTCGTACTGAAGCCTTTTTGATGGCGAGCAACGTAGTTATCTTAGATGTGTTAGGGTTAGCATTGTTCATCGTATTATATGCTGTCGTCGTGCAACCCTGAGACATCTAGCTGACCTTACACCTATCTTAGGTGTAGGGGCGGCACCCCGCTTGATCATTATTTAGTAGATCCGATCCGTTATGATTGCTCCTTGTTCTTCAAGGATTAGTTTAATATCTGCATAGTTAGGCCTTACAAACGGATTGAAGGATCCAGTGGCGCGTAGGGTGTAGTTTGCTAGCCCTAGACAGGATGTTCCGGGGATCAACCTCGTGTTGGTTTTTAGGCCTTGTCTAGGGATGGTTTACGATCACCGTGCGTGGCTGCCAGGCTCAATCACGAGTAGGACGTTCCGATTATGTGGTGAAAACCCTAAATCGTAGTAGATCGTTTTAGCTTTATATTGATCAAGCAGGACCACCATATATTCGTGCACCTCGTGCGAATCATGGGTGGATCGGCTCTTTGAGCCGATTCACAGGACAACCTGAGAGCCGATCGAGGCTCGTATTTAATGTTTACGTGTATGCCATGCAGGAAACTAAGCGAGGCATCTCCATCACCTTCCTGACCAGGTATAGGTCAGGTGGCACGCCCTTGCACCAGCATCGGACGTGCGTGCCGAGTCTTTGCGGGCCATCGCTCGGAGGGACCAGGGCCAGCCGCAGTCCTGGGAGCCTCCCGGCTCTACTGTGTTGCCCGTCGCTGCTCGTCGGTGGGTTTCTGACCGCAACACATTCTGGCACGCCCGGTGGGACCGTCTTTGACATCAACCGCATCGCCATCTACATCTGAGATGGCGGACGGCACCCCAGTCACGTACGAGGATCTGACCGAGGAGCTCAAGAAGAAGTATGACGAGGTCAAAGCGATCCTCGAAGCCGACCTCATCGGCTCTTTTCACAGAACCCGCTCACACGGCATCAGGTGGAAAGGGTTCTCACCTGAAGGCGCGCTCGATGGGGTGGACCTGTCCGCCCCGTCAGAAGAACGCACCAGGTCCCTGCGTCAGGAGGTTAACTTCATGGTAGCTCATTCGCTACACCGCCATTCTGAGAGCCTGGTGAACACTTTGGAGCGTGTCGCTCTTC
Organism: Lolium perenne; assembly: GCF_019359855.2. Taxonomy (NCBI): domain Eukaryota; kingdom Viridiplantae; phylum Streptophyta; class Magnoliopsida; order Poales; family Poaceae; genus Lolium; species Lolium perenne. Next base: position 318,033,094 of record NC_067247.2, read on the forward strand.
GGGTGATCCAGGAAATCATGAGGCATCAGTACTCTCCGTCAGGACCAGCTCTCGGGACTTACCAAGGAGAGATGCCACTCCAGTCCCGTCCACCGCTGCCATTCGCGTTGGCAGCACCAGAAGTGCTGAGTTCACCGGCATACGTCGTCTACAAGATCGGTGGTGACCCTAGTGACTACCAGTTCTTGCATGAGGCGCCGAAGGAGATCCCTCACGGGTACACGTGCACATACGTGCCAGACTGCAGTAACTGGGCACTCACAAACCAGACTGCAACAGCAGGGAACTCTGGAACAACAGGAGGAACTTCGGGAACAGATCTTGAAAACCAGACCTGGCTAGCTAAGTATGCCACTCTGACAAACCTCCAGAGCTCAGCTCCTACAGTTGGCTCAGAGCTGGAAAAGCAAGCATGGCTGGCTAAGTATGCTACTCCGGTGAATCTTTAGAGTTCGACTCCTGCAGCCAGCACCGCGGATCAGATCAGTACCATCCTGAGAGACCAGTTCGGCATGGTGCCGAAAAGGAGGACAATCGGCTATTCCAAGCCGTACCCCAACGAGTACGAGTTGATCCCGCTACCACCCAAATATCGGCTCCCTGACTTCTCCAAGTTTAATGGATCAGATGGTTCCAGCTCCATCGAGCATGTGAGCCGATATTTGGCACAGCTGGGCACGATCTCAGCAGCAGATGAGCTGCGTGTGAGGTTCTTCGCACAGTCCCTCACAGGATCGGCTTTCGGGTGGTACACATCGCTGCCACCAGACTCAATCCGGACGTGGAAGCAGTTGGAAGAGCAGTTCCACATGCAGTATCACTCAGAGGCTTCCGAGGCCGGCATTGCCGATCTAGCACAAGTACGTCAGAAGCGTGGAGAAACTGTGGCAGAATACGTCCAGCGCTTCAGAACTGTTAGGAACCGATGTTATTCGGCTCGTGTGACTGAAAAAGAAGCAGTCGAGTTGGCAGTGGTGGGCCTTGCATCACCAATCAAGGATATGGCCTCCCAAGCAGACTACCCTTCACTGGCGCACATGGTTCAGAAATTGTCGTTATATGAACAGCGCCACCCAGACTTGTACCAGGACAAATTCAAGCGTGCGGTAGTCCTAGTTGAGGCGGATGAAGACGAAGGCTCTGCGGGAGATCAAGAGGTAGCAGTGGCTGAATGGACTCGGGGGGTAACCCCCGTGTCCTGCAAATGGGTTAAGCCACCAGGTCCGCCCAGAGGGTTTGATTTTGACGTAACTAAAACTGAGCAAATCTTCGACCTCTTACTTAAGGAAAAGCAACTGAAGATACCCGAAGGCCTCAAAATCCCCACGGTACAGGAGCTGAACGGAAAGCCATACTGCAAATGGCATAACTCGTTCTCCCATACCACCAACGACTGCAGGGTGTGGCGTCAGCAGATCCAAATGGCGATAGAACAAGGACGTCTAATTTTCAACCAGTACGCCATGAAAGTCGACACTCACCCCTTCCCCGCCGTTAACATGGTGGAGTGCACTTACCCTGGAGGGTGCCAGCCAAGATTCTCGTTCAACATCAACATGGTAGGACCTGGACACCACTCTAGTAAGGACGGAGACGAGGGCAGCTGCTCTCGTAGCAAGGACACAGAGGAAGCCGTTCCACGCGATCGGCTCCGTCACGATGGCAAGCGCTACATCACAGAGGGAGAAGTGAGGAACGTGAGATATCAACGACCTCTCTCTGATCACCTCCTCAACAAGTATGTGAGTCAATATGACCAACGCCGACGACCCAACGACGATGATGAAAGAGATCGTCTGGCTAGGGACGCCAGGAGACGTCGTCGGCATGATCGCGACGAGGAGAGATATGAGCGCCACGCCAAGGAAAGGTTAAGAGAGCAAGGCGACGAGGATAGGCACTGGGACTGCCCCTTCTTCGTATTAATCGCTGGGATTCAGGAATGAGCCGATTGCCTACAATCGGCAACTGCCCAGAATGTAGACAGAAGAGGAAGGATGCAGCTAACGTGTCCGTGTTCAAATGTCTAGGGCCTCTCCCACCTCGGAACAAGCACGCTGAGTCCCCTCGGGTGGAAGATCTCGAGGATTTGGAAGACGATGATGAAGAAGAAGAAGACAGGTACCACCGGCCAAGGTGGTGCCCTGATGGACTCAGCCGTTCCCAAAAGCGTAGGGTTCAGCGACTGCGTGGCTTGGAGGAAGCCGAAAGGTTATACCTGCACACGCTAAGGAAGGCGCGGCCTGATCTGGCCGCGAAAATTCAACAAACCCTGGATGAAGAGGGTCGACCACAAAAAATGGAGTGGCGCCCCAAGCAAAGGAAAGCCATCATCGGCTGGCACAAACATGGTGTTCATCCTTCCGACGGAGTTTAGTGCTCCAGGATTAGACGAGGCACCCGTGGCACAACTTGACTGCGGCCCACGGCCGGTTATCTTTGAGAAGCCACGAGAAAGAAGCTACAGACATCTGAAGGCCCTGTACTTGCGAGGTTATATCAATGGGCAGCCTGTCAACAAGATGCTGGTGGACACCGGAGCGGCAGTCAACATTATGCCATACTCCATGCTACGTCGGTTGGGACGCTCTAGCTCGGATCTGATCAAGACCAATGTGACACTGAGCGATTTCAACGGCCAAGCATCTGACGCACAAGGTGTTCTGAACGTGGATCTGACCGTAGGAAGGAAAACCATCCCTACGACGTTCTTTATTGTCGATAGCAAGAGCACCTATGCTGTCCTGCTGGGAAGAGATTGGATCCACGCCAACTGTTGCATTCCATCCACGATGCACCAATGCGTAATACAGTGGGATGGAGATGAGGTAGAGGTCGTCCATGCAGATGACTCAGCCGAGATTTCAACGGCTGGCATGAACGCTTGGGAGACAGCAGGCCAAGAGCCACTCTCAGGCATCAATTTGGACGACTGCGAGCGCATCGATGTGACAAAGGATGGGGTTAGGCTGGTCTTATCCACCGGCCTGACCGTATAGCAAGAACAAGCCTATGGACAAACGTGGCGAGGCCGCTCCTTGGGATCGGCCCCAAAGATCTATGAAGGGACATTGCAAAACCTTCATTGAGAGCTTCGATCAACGTGGAGGCCGATTCCAGCAATCGGCCAAAATTATCCTCACCACACATTCTGCCTGTGTTCAACGTCGATCTAATGGGCAGCGGTTTTACGTCGGCCGATGAGCTAAAAAATTAGCATTGGTCCTACTGGAGCCGACGTTCAAATACAGTGCCTTGGCTAACTACAGAGCCGATATCCGCAGTTACCTGGCAGATTCGGCTCGGGGGGCACCTAGTCAGACGAACAGGTGCAGATGAACATGTGTGCAGTGAAATATTGGGGGCCGATAGAAAAATCGGCCAGTAAAAAAACAAAGCCGATGCATGGACATCGACTTTAGAGCTAAGAAACAAAGCCGATGCACAGCCATCGACTCTAGTACAATTACACAAGATCTACCAGCTGCGTGTTCAAGACGCGGATTTCAACCAGGTCGGTTTTCAGTTCAGCCTCAAGGCCAACCTCCAACTTTTTACTCATTAGGCCGTCGGGGTTTCGTCTACAATATCGGCTTTCAACGGAAGAAGAGGCGATCGATGGGGGCAAGTTTGGCTAGCTCGGCATGGTGGCTGTCTCAGAAGTACCTGAGTTCAAAGCCCTTTGACTGATCTGTGCATCCTCACCGATATTCTCGCCTTGATCAAGGCTCGGGGGGCAGCTGGCCTGGTAGATGCTCTGTTTTAGAAGCCGATTGGGGTGTCATCGGCTGACCCTTCGTCGCAACCTTCTTCAAAATGGTGAGTTCTTGCAGAAGAGGATCACTGGACCTGGTGGGAGGAATTTGAGGGCTCTCTTCAAGACTCCACATTATCCACCAGATCTCAAAGTCATCAGTTGAAGAATTGTAGGATGGTTGTGAAGAACCGATGCGTTGCTATCGGCTCATTGAGCGTTGGCCAAGTGAACAATCGGCAAAGTCAGTATGAAGGGGAATCGGCTAAATTAGCTTAAAAGAAATCGGCAAAATCAAACTGGGGGAAATTCTTCATTGATAAATAGGATTTCTTACATAAAGAGCTGATTGCTCTCAAAAGGAAATACTAGGGGGTACATTGCCCCATCTACTACTGCTGATCCTATGCTAAGGGTCCTATCTACGGGCCGTTGCTGCCCTCGTCATCGCCGTCGTCGCCGCTGTCGGCGCTACTCCCGGCGGGCTCGTCGTCGCTGCTGCAGCGGCCACTGGCCGGGCCCTCGTTGTCCTCGTCCTCCTCGTCAGCGTCGTCGTCATCGCTGAGGTTCCCCGGCCAGGGGCAGAAGCGCTTGGCCGGCGGCTCGTCGGAGGAGGTGTCGTCCTCCTCCTCCTCCTTCTCCTCCTCCTCCTCCTCCTCGGGGGAGGTGAAGTCATCACAGGAGAAGCGATCGTCATCGCTCTCCTCCTCCATCTCCCCGTCGGCGAGGAAGCGGAGGTCACTTTCCCCGTCGGTCGAGGACTTGTCGTCCTCAGACCAGACGGAGAAATCGTGACTGGATTCCTCCCCGGCTTCGATGGCGCGGCGGATGTTGGCCGCGTGGGCCTCCTCCGGGTTCCACTCCGGCGTCGGCTCGCGGGAGGAGGAGGACTGGGCGGAAAAACCCGATGAGGCAGAGGAGGAAGAAGACATGGTGGCGCAGGAGGGCTTTTGGAGTACTAATGCGAAGGGGATGGAGAAGCAAACTGTTTGGAGCGGTTAAATAAAAGGGGATATAGTGGAAATTCAATGCCACAGCAGTTTCCGAGGAAGTGGTGCCCAACGAAAAAAAAAACTGCCAGGTCACGCGGAGAAGTGGAGAAGGCAAGGCATCATGATGAAGGATACTGCGACGATTCTGCCACGACATGACCCGACGAAGAAAAAGCAGAGTGATTTTGGAATTATCAATTCCAAAACCAGGGGGGCATGTGTTATCACCAGAATTTGACCGAGTTAGAGGTGGGCCGCGATCAAGATGGGCTTGAAGAATATACATGGAAGAATATACGTGAATCAGCCTTATATGCAAAGTTTGGGCTAGTTTGCCCGTGTATCTGTAACATAGTAGGATACGTGTCGGTTAGTTAGAGTTTGGCTCGTGCACGGTTGGGATTATTCCCACGTTAGAAAGTCTACGGACTATAAATATGTATCTAGGGTTTATGAAATAAACAACAGTCACGTTCACCACAAACCAATCTAGGCGCATCGCCAACTCCCTTGTCTCGAGGGTTTCTTCCGGGTAAGCATCATGCTGCCTAGATCGCATCTTGCGATCTAGGCAGTACAAGTTTATTCGCTGTTCATGCGTTGCTCGTACTGAAGCCTTTTTGATGGCGAGCAACGTAGTTATCTTAGATGTGTTAGGGTTAGCATTGTTCATCGTATTATATGCTGTCATCGTGCAACCCTGAGACATCTAGCCGCCCTTACACCTATCTTAGGTGTAGGGGCGGCACCCCGCTTGATCATTATTTAGTAGATCCGATCCGTTATGATTGCTCCTTGTTCTTCAAGGATTAGTTTAATATCTGCATAGTTAGGCCTTACAAACGGATTGAAGGATCCAGTGGCGCGTAGGGTGTAGTTTGCTAGCCCTAGACAGGATGTTCCGGGGATCAACCTCGTGTTGGTTTTTAGGCCTTGTCTAGGGACGGTTTACGATCACCGTGCGTGGCCGCCAGGCTCAATCACGAGTAGGACGTTCCGATTATGTGGTGAAAACCCTAAATCGTAGTAGATCGTTTTAGCTTTATATTGATCAAGCAGGACCACCATATATTCGTGCACCTCGTGCGAATCATGGGTGGATCGGCTCTTTGAGCCGATTCACAGGACAACCTGAGAGCCGATCGAGGCTCGTATTTAATGTTTACGTGTATGCCATGCAGGAAACTAAGCGAGGCATCTCCATCACCTTCCTGACCAGGTATAGGTCAGGTGGCACGCCCTTGCACCAGCATCGGACGTGCGTGCCGAGTCTTTGCGGGCCGTCGCTCGGAGGGACCAGGGCCAGCCGCAGTCCTGGGAGCCTCCCGGCTCTACTGTGTTGCCCGTCGCTGCTCGCCGGTGGGTTTCTGACCGCAACGCTATTGGTAAGTGGAATTGGTAAGGAAAACTTTTACTGTACGTGCTGTTTTTATTTCCGCCTGCTGCTATAACTCATTATTGAGAGATCTTCTCTAGAATTCCTATTTGGAAAATCTACTACTACTGCAAAGGTAGTGGATGAGGCGCCAGGTGAGAAAGAGATTCCATATAAAATACCTATGAAAATTATCGAACATGTTGTGGATAACCGCTATGAAGGGGTTGGAACTGTCCATCCTGGAGATCATTTACTATTTTTACATGAATTATGCGGGTTATTCAAGTGTGCAGGTATTTCTATGGATGAAGTTGGGAAGAAACTATTCTCTATGTCGATGTCTGGTAAAGCGGCGCATTGGTATAAACTGCTGAAGAATGGGCATTCTCTTGATTGGAAGGATATTGTGCCTCTATTTTATTCTAAATTCTATCATCCAAGTGAAATTCACAAAGACCGAAACCGCATATATAATTTCTGGCCTCATGATGGAGAGAGTATTGCCCAAGCATGGGGGAGATTGAAGTCTTTAATGCTCAAATGCCCCATTCATGAGCTTCCTGGTAATATAATCATTGATAATTTCTATGCAAGACTTTCTTTTCAAGATAAAACCTTGTTGGATACTGCTTGTTCTGGATCATTCACGCGCAACAAAGAAGAGTTTAAATGGGACCTTCTTGATCGGATTCAGGAGAATACTGAAGGATGGGAGAACGACAAAGGTAGAGAGTCGGGTATAAATTATGATTATGAATGCATTGAAACTTTTATGGATACTGATAAATTTCGAAATATGAGTGCTACTTATGGTCTTGACTCTCAAGTTGTTGCAAATTTTTATAAAGCTTTTGCCTCTCATTTTGAATTGCCTAGGAAGAGTTTTAATAAGTATCATGAACCTTACAAAGATAAAACTGATTCACCTATAGGTAAATGTATTGAAGTTAAAACTATTGATCACATTCTTCCTGAAGCTTATATTGAAAAAATTCCTTTTCCTGCTAAAATGAAGGAGTATTCTGTTATAACTAGTGTGGTTAACAAAAGTGCAAAGAAACCTATAGAACCTGAGGAACAAATAAATGTTGAACCTGCTGTTGCAATAGTTAAAGACCTTGTAACTGAAAATGTAGAAGATGGTCACATTATTTTCTGTGAAGATGCTTCTAATATTGTTTCACATCCTAGTAAGTCTAGGAAAGCCAGTGTTCCTATGCTCTCTGTTAGAATTGGTGATCATTGCTATTATGGTTTATGCGATATTGGTGAAAGTACTAGTGCCATTCCTTATGAGCTTTACAGAGAAATCATGCATGAAATTGGTTCTTGTGAACTTGAAGATATTGATGTGGTTATTCGGCTTGCTAATAGAGAAACTATCTCTCCTATTGGTATTGTTCGAGATGTGGAAGTTCTATGTGGTAAGATTAAATATCCTGCTGACTTTTTGGTACTTGGTTCTGCTGCTAGTAAGACTTGTCCTATCATTTTTGGTAGACCTTTTCTAAATACTTGTGGAGCTATTATAGATTGCAAGAAAGAGAAAATTGTGACTAAATTTGCTGGTGAATTTTATGAGTTTAATTTCTCTAAATTTTCCAAAGTTCCGTATGAAGCTGAATTGCCTAATGATGATTTTCGAGTTGAACAACTTGCATCTATTGCTCTTGCTCCTAATAATCCTTTGCAGCAACATTTGGAGGATCATGAGAGTGAAGTCTTTAGGGAAGAAAGGAATGAGCTTGATGAAATTTTCCTTCGTCAACCCATTCTTAAACATGACTTACCGGTTGAGGATCTAGGTACAACACCACCGCCAAAGGAAGATCCTATTTTTTATTTGAAACCGTTACCTGATAATCTTAAGTATGCTTATATAGATGATAAGAAAACATCTCCTGTTATTATTAGTGCTAAGCTTTCAGATTTTGAGGAAGAAAGATTATTGGAAATATTGAAGAAACACCGAGGAGCTATTGGCTACACTCTTGATGACTAGAAGGGGATTTCTCCCTCTATTTGCCAACATGCCATCAACATGGAAGATGATGCAAAGCCTGTTGTTGAACATCAGCGTCGTCTAATACCTAAGATGAAGGATGTGGTAAGGAATGAGGTATTAAAACTTCTTGAAGCTGGTATTATATATCCTATTGCTGATAGTAGATCAGTTAGCCCTGTGCATTGTGTTCCTAAGAAAGGAGGAATAACTGTTGTACCTAATGATAATGATGAGCTCATCCCTCAAAGAGTAGTTGTAGGATATATAATGTGCATTGATTTTAGAAAAGTTAACAAAGTTACTAAGAAAGATCATTACCCTTTACCTTTTATTGATCAAATGCTAGAAAGGTTATCTAAAAGGGATTTCTATTTTCGTGCCCCTGGTTCGTTAGTTGTACTCAGTTTTCCCCAGCCCCTTAGTTTTTCCTCAGTTTTCCCCTCCTCTAGTTTGAAACACGCACAAGTGCTGGAATGGCCGGTAGCCGTCAGTTCAGAGGCCTTGACCATTAGTCTGACCGGGTGGGGCTGCACAGGGGCAGCTCCTCCCTGACCGTCTCGTGTTGACGAGTCAGGTCAGGAGACACGTCGGAGCAACCATCCATCTATGGCTGACGTGTGGGCCGTTTTATTTCATGATTTTATACGCGGTGCTGCCAATGACAAATGGGGCCGCTCTATAGGGCTGCCGCAACGAATGACCAGTGGGTTCGTCTATTTATTTAGAGAAAATCATATATTGCCGCTCTGTGGGGCCTCCGCAGCCAATGACCAGTGGGGTCGTTTATTTTTCAGGAAAAGACATATATTGCCCCTCTCTGGGGCTGCCACAGCCAATGACCAGTGGGGTCGTCTATTTATTTAGAGAAAATCATATATTGCCGCTCTGTGGGGCCTCCGCAACCAATGACCAGTGGGGTCGTCTATTTTTCAGGAAAAGACATATATTGCCGCTCTGTGGGGCTGCGCCGCAGCCAATGACCAGTGGGGTCGTCTATTTATTTAGAGAATATCATAGAGCGAAGGAACAAGTTTGCTAATTAATTATTCTTAAGCTAGACCGATCATTAGTCACCGAAGAACCGCTGGCAGCTCGTTCCCCACCATCGGACGGAGCAGTCATCGCTGGCGCCTCGTCGCGCCGCCGGCTCTGTCCCCCGGCGGCGTCGAACGGACTGCGGCGCTGCACGTCAACCACGGCTCCATCACTTGTTTCGTCCGCACACATTGTACCCACCGCAGGAAAGTCCGCCGCAAGCAGATCCGCCGCCCACGACGACCGGGATTTGTTCCGCGCACCAATTGGTAGTATAGCTTGGTAAGACCTCCACTTCTTCCTCCCCCGCCCCTAATCGATTCGGTTCCCGTAATTTATTGGAGTTTGCAGGTACGAAATAGTCCTCAATGTCTGGTCGTAGTGGGTACACTGGCGAGGGTGGGGATTCGATCATGTCGTGGCCACGTTCTACTTCTCCTACCTCGTCGGAAGTGCAGGTATCTAGCTTCAGCTCTCTGTAGTACCGTTGAATTTGAAGTGCCGCCATGGCCTGTTGGAGTGATTTCAGTTGTTCTTTTTTCCATTATTGTTACAGTTAGCCAGGCAAGCCGATGATCCATGGTACATTGCATACCAAGATGAATCAACCCAGTGGTGTAGCCAGAGGATGGATTTGGAGGAGAAGGTGGCCAATTTAGGTGATGAATTGGCTCGTAAAAACCTGATGATATTCGAGCTGAAGCGTACTGTGGAGGAAGAAAAGAAGAATTCAGAGCTTATTCGCAAGGAGAAGTTGAGAGTTGAGACAGATCTTGCCGTATTTGATCAAGTGGTAGAAAATCTAGAACATGAACTTCAAGTGATGGGAGAGGAGAAAAGTAGATTCATCTGGGCAGTTTTATTAGGTGTCATCCCTATCCTAGCAGTTATGTGGTTCTGGTAGACGATTTAGTATAGAATTGTTATTCAGTAGATGGCTCTAACCACTGTATTTTGTTGTGGCTCTAAGCACTGTATTTTGGCGTACAATTTCCTAGTTGTGCTAAGTAATGCGCATGATAATTTTAGCATGCATGAACATTTTATAAAAGTGAAGGGATCCCAAAAGTGAAAGCATGTACCAGCCTCCCGGATCAAAAACATATCAATATCTTCCCAATCAAGTTGGGATAGAATTCAAATCATACATACGGATGTACATGGACACATCAAGAACGTGGAGAAGCTTTTTTTGAGATGGAGGTAGTAGTTCGAACAATTTTATCCCAATTGAAAATTGAAAAATACGAATTTATCATAATTTATCCCAATTTGCGGCGTCGAACACGACCGCGCAGCGATGGGCAAGAAAGGCCGGGACGACGGGCGGCTGAGGGGTTGTCGGCGATGGCTTCAATGTTCGTGGCATCGATGACCACTGTCGGAACCGCCGCTGTCTTGGTATACTTCATCAGCGACGGATCTGCGGAGGGCTGGATCGGTGGCTTTGCAGCGCGGTTGTAGACGATGGCTTCAATCGTCTTGGCATCGATTCGCACTCTCGGCGCCGTCAAAGCGATGTTGTAGGTGATGGATTCAATGTTCGTGGCATCGATGACCACTGTCGGCACGGCCGCCGTCTTGTTGTCCTTCATCAGCAACGGATCTGAGGAGGGCAACGGAAGTGAGACATCAACAGGCTCCGACATTGAATGCTAGATCTGCGCCGTCGAAGCGATGTTGGAGGCGATGGCTTCAATGTTCGTGGCATCGATGACCATTGTCGGCACGGCCGCTGTCTTGGTGTTCTTCATCATTCAACAGATCTGAGAAGAGAAAAGAGAGAGACATTTCAACTATTTCTGACGGTTAGATCCTCACCGGCACTCTTAGATCCACACAGCATGCACGGTTAGATCCGCGCCGCCGCACGCACGGTTAGATCCGCGCCGCCGCGACCGCCGGAGTAAGAGAGGAAATAGGAGAGAGGAAGATGCGACTGGAATATGCAACTACCAGGGTTGGTAGGTATGTGCTCTGCTCTTCTCTCCGTATGCGTCCATCGTGGTAGAGAGAGATATACAGGCCGTCCGATCATAAATGATCGAACGGTGCAAGCGTTCGTTGAGCTTTCAACCAACCAAGATCCGTGTGACATACATCTCGACCAATCAGAGATCAGCCAGTGAGTACAAGTTAGGAAAACTGAGTAGAACTAAGAGGGGGAAAAGTGAGGAAATGTTTATCGGAAGGGCAAAACTAAGTAGGACTGAGTAAAACAAGTGGGCCCGGAGGGGGAAAACTGAGTAACACTAAGTAAAACAGGGGCACCCAAATAATAAAGGGACTAAGGGAAATTGAAGCTTTTGGCATAAAAATTGTAAAATTGTGTTATTTGAACAATATATTACATTTTGGCCGACATTGTTTGCAATTCAAAGATACACAAGTGTGACGAATTTGGGCTCATTTGGACAAAGTTTGTAAGCATAGTGGGTATTTGGGAGGTGTATTGAGCAGAAAGCCCTGCATCTTCATAGCTAGTAGCTCAGGGACTAGGAAGTGATTTTTAAGCTTTTGGCATAAAAACTTCATATCTCTATATTTCCTTTTCCATTATTATTTGTCTAGGTTGTAGGTAACATAACAAGACTCCATGCAAAGGTTCCACCATGTTTTGAATTATTTTGAATTAAACCCTAAACCCTAAACCCTAAAACCCTAAAACCCTTAAACCCTAAAACCCTAAACCCTAGTGAAAATGATAAATGTGGCTTAAATGTGGCATACAAATTCAAATTGTTCAACACAAAGGCATCCCCAATACAAAGGGAACCCCAATACAAATTGATCAACACAAAGGGATCCCCAATGCAAAGGGAACCCCAATACAAATTGTTCATACAAATTCAAATTATTCAACACAAAGGCATCCCCAATACAAAGGGAACTCCAATACAAATTGTTCATACAAATTCAAATTAGTTGTTCAGAATAAAATCTTTCTCTTGCTCCTGGTGTGACTCGCTGGGGCCACCACCTTACTCCGGGTAACCCTACCAGGGATATTACCGGTGTCTACCTTCCTTTTGCCCTCTTTCTTATTCTTCTTCTTCTGCGAAGCTTGTGCTTTTTCTTCTGCCATCAACTCTTCGAAGTAAGCACTAGTCTTGGCCATACCACTTTCGAAGCAATCTCGACTATACTGTTCCCTCTCCTCTGGACTCATCGGTTGAAGCAGCTCTACATCCATCTGCTCCCTCTACTCTCGATCCATCGGTTCAAGCAGCTCTACATCCATCTGTTTCCTCTGCTCTCGATCCATAGGTTCAAGCAGCTCTACATCCATATGTTCCCTCTGCTCTCGATCCATCGGTTGAATCTCCTCATGTTCAATTGCTGCTTCAATCTCCTCTGCATTTGCTGCTTCAATCTCCTCATGTTGAACTGCTGCTTCAATCTCAAGTTGAATTGCTGCTTCATTCTCCTCTGCATTTGCTGCTCCCGCCTGATCTTCCATTCCAAAAGCTGGGTCAACTCCATTTTTACAAAGCCTAGCAATGTGTCTAGGGATTCCACAACGTTTGCACTTACGTTTTCGAATCGGTGCACCACCCTCTGCACTAGCTCTGATCCTATTCTTCCTCGGCCTACCTGCCGGTAGTCAATACTGGAGAGTACAGTTTGAAGCCTGGATCGACTTTCATCCATTGGTCTTTTCCCAACAAGGTAGGAACATTCATATCATATGCAGCCCTAAATTTGGCAACAGAGAAATACTCTGACACATACTGATCAACTTCACCATCTTCACCCCCTATAACACTCATGAAAAACAATGCGTGTATGCAGGGTATCCCACGGATCTGTCATCCCCTACAATGGCATGTTCTATCAACCAAACTCACTGGATACCTCCACTGCCTGTTTTTACTGTCAGTGTAGGTTACCTCAGCCTCCATTCCTTTTCTGACGCATTGCATCCTCAATTGTTTTGCCCTGTCATGCAAAGACTTAATCAAATATGGGAGCATGAGATGGCCAGCATATTTTGTGGATGCAATTCTTTGACGCAGATCGATCTTTATCATGATCATCTGCCTAATCTTATCAAATATTTGTCATAGCATAAGCCCTTTCAATGACTTGACCTTTGAATTGAAACTCTCCGCAAGGTTACTTGTTACATAGTCTACCTTGCAAATTTCATTGAATTGGCTTCTTGACCACACCCTACCATGATGTTCATCCAAGTACTCCTTCACCCCAGGTTTTTGTTTATACAACACATCCAAATGAAACAGATGCTTCCTAGAGCTGCATGTGTATGAAGCTGACCATAGGTTGTCAGTAAAAACTTTACCCTTGAATTTCTTTGTAAAATTATGTACCAAGTGTCGCATACATTCCCTATGCTCCACTCCAGGGAATACTGCTTCTACCGCACTCTCCAAACCTGTAATGTCCCAGGTTTAGAGACGATCGAGGGGTAGATTTTAGAAAGGGATGTGCATTGCATTGTAATTTACGGGGAAATTTCGCGCTTTTAAAACAAAACTACATCGAAGGGGGATAGGTTTCTCTCTCGACACCTTACAGGGTTAGGGTTTCGAGAGTGCGATGAACTTGTTCCTACTTATCTAAATTAGGGTTTTGAGAAGAGAGAAGTGATATTACATTGAAATCTTAAGTTGCATGATTGAATTATAAGTTAAGTTGTTTGAATGAATTCAAACCAAATTTGAATTTGAATTTCAAATTCAAACATCAAATGATTATCAAATAATTCAAATTAGAGATAATTTAACACACAATTATCATTAAGCAAGAATATAAATAATACAACAATTACATTGAGCTCAATAAGGAAAACTTGAGCTTTATTGATCATCACACACATAATACATTGTCTTTACAATATTCAGATTTGAATTATGGAATTACAACAAATTACAAGAATTGAATAAATAGAAAAAGAAAAAGGAAAATTACAAGTTATCTAAATGACCTAAACTACATTGTGAATTTCATGAATTCTTTGATCCTGATGATCTTGAATTCATCCTGATCAGCACTTGATACCTGCACACATACACAAACAATCAAGTATTAAGCCAAGTGGCAAAGCCACTTGGCAGGTTAGAAAATATATGGTGAAGAGTGGATATGAACAAGGTTCTGCCGAGCTGATCCATTCTCAGCCAAGACACAAGCCAGATACCAAGCATTTGCTCACACACACAGCCTAGCAGCTCACCAGGTCTTGTGCATGCTTAACAGCACACACAAACCCGAGGAGTCACCAACTTGGTGCCAGGCCAAGCTGTCGACCAAGAGAGCCAGCAAGGGTTCATATAAAACCTTTTCCACCGCCAGAACTAGCTGTTCATCGACAGCAGCTTCACTGGTAAGTCACCAGAAATCACAAACACTAGAACAGGAAGAACAGCATTGCTGTTCTAGCTATCCAAGATCACCACATAATCAAGCATCACAAGCTCACAAGGTGGAGCAGGGCAAGCAAACCAAAATCACCAGAAGAAATCCTCTACACCAACAACTCATCCTAGGAGCTGGAGTGAGGTATACCACACAAAAGCCTGAGCAAGATCATACCTTGCTCATACATAAGCATGCTTGCATCATAGGAGCACAGAAGGGTAGGAAAACCTGGATGTATCATCATTTGGTTACTAAACCAATTGGTGCCAGCAAGTACAACCAAGGCTAGAAGGAAATCAAACCAGGGAACACTGGTTGTGACAACACAGTGTCAAAACCAGAGAAATCCAGCATGGATTTACTCCTATGTAGCCATCCAGATTCACAAAGCACCTATTAGCCTAGCTAAACCATCAGATTGATAGGCAACATGTGCCTATCTTGTTTATCAACATCAAAGCTACTGGAAATTCACCAAGTGACTAGCCAGTGAGCATCTATCCATCACAGAAAGCCAACATAGGTGGGAGCTACCCTAACAGCAATGAATTACTGTCAGGGCTACCTCAACCACTTTACCAAATCCCACAGATAAGCTATGCACATATATCATTACCCAAAAGGGGTTCAAATGGAGCTAGGGTTCCCAATATCTTATTGTCATCCCTCTAGCTCTACTAAATCATCCCATATGATCATCACTGCAGGGCAGTTCACATCATTTATCTAACTAAGCAATCAGAACTACACAGATAAATGAAATAGTCAAGCTACTTATGCACAGAGTCTTGCTGATGATCCAAGGGATCATTACAAGCATCCACTGATGCTTGGACAAGCACCAGCATACACAGGCCAAGCCTGTGTGATACACACACAGCACTGAGTGGACCACAGTGAGGCACTGACAACAAAGAGCAGATTCTACAAGCAACTGGTGATCATATGACCACCAGAAGCTTGCAAGAGCATGCTACAGCATGCTAAACATCAAGTATAGCATCAACACATGGACAGACAATTGAATTGATCACAGCACTGAAACAATGGCATAGCAGATAATCAAATAAGCTTGATATAATATTATCTAGTAGCAGTTCATCAAGAGATAGAGCTGTGCAATCACAGCTATGCTCAATGGAGCAGTTCCATGAATTATACCACACAGGAAAGCACACCAGAAGCACTGACTCTTGCAAACTTGCAAGGATTGCATACTGCAATCAAGCCAGTGCAGCATATAGGAACACATTTGAGTATTTGGCTAGTACAGCATCCAGAATAGAAGCACAGGGAAGCAGCAGCCAAGCACATGCATGAATACAGAAGAAATGGCCACAACAGCAGCACACACATAAGCAGTAGAGCAATAGCAGCATAGCAACAGCATGCAATGCCAGCACAATCACAGCAGAAATGGCGTAAGGCCGCAGGAGCATAGCCGCAGCAGTACACGGCAAGCTTCTCTACAGGGAGAGCAGGCCAGTGGCCAAGCTAGACGAAGAAGAGGAGGAGAAGAAGAAGTAGAAGGGTAGGAGAAGAACATACCAGGGAGGAGATGGCCGACACGGTCATGGCGGCCATGGCGGCGCGCGCCAGAGCACGGCGGCACCAGGCCTGGCCAAGCCAAGCCCTGGCGACCACCACCGCACCCTAGCGCTGCACCACGCGCAGGGGAAGCGCCTGGAAGAAGGGCCACGGCCTCTCCAACGCACGGCGGCGGCGGACGCCGAAGGCCTGGCGCACTGGAGGGACGATGGCAAGCGAACAGCGACGCCAGCGATATATCGACGCGGACCATCTGGTTCGCCTTCGAAAGGCGGTCCAGATCCGCATCACCTCGTCGCCGGCGACGGCCTGAGGCGGCGGAGATAAAGCGGCGACGGCGGAGGCGATTTTGGTCGCGGGAGCCGAAGGGGATTAGGGTTAGAGAGCGAGGGAGGAAGAAGGCAGCCTTGGCCCGGGTCGGTTGGACCGAGCCCACTGGGCTGGTCCAACCTAACCAGCTCGGCCGCCTGACAGGTGGGCCCGAGGGGTATTTTGGACATTTCCAAAATACCCATTTAAGTGATTATTTCTAAGAATTTTATAAAATAGAATATAGCTCTAAAAAAATAATTAAAAATATGAAAATTGATCAGCATAAAATTCTCTATCTAAATAAAATATCAAAGAGAATTTTTGAAGACAATTAAGAATAAGTCTTAATTTGAGGATTTAAATAATGATTTAAATCACACATATTATTTTCAATAATGAAAATAAGTCCATTAATGCAATTGGACTTTAAAAACACCTTGACAATATTTCAAGGTTGTATTTACCCTAAATAGAGTATCTCCAAATCTATCTTAGTATTAACCTCTTACATGAAATAATAATGTCATCGGAAGGGGGAAACAAACCCTAAAACTGGAATCATGCATAATTGCTTCTTTAACCATTGCCCTTATCAGACAATGATGCTATTTTCAGAACCAGAGGACAAGGGTCAGTCCACACCATCCAACTGCAAAACTTTGCAGTGTTCAGGCAAGTTCATCACTTGCTCATGTCATTTGAGTATTTCTATCAAATTACTTGCAAAGTATTAAGGTTATCACTATTGCATAAAAACCAAAACCACTATTTTCATAACTATGAATATGACTATGTGGTGGGCAATGAAACCATGGATTGTGTTGATATGGTGGAGGTTCCATTGCAAGGGTTTATATCCATCTAGGATTAAACAACAAATGTCGCCAGTGATTCTTGTGCCGTAATACCCGTGTTAACCATAAGATCCGGAGTGGGACGGAGTAGTCAAAAGTGTTTCCACCTCTCGTTCATCAACGGATGCGCTTACCGTAGCAGTTGTATCTGGCGGAACAACCGGAGGGTGGGGATCCCATTCTAATTCCCCACGGTAAATGCTTTGCATACCGTAGCAGTTGTGTCTTGCGGAACAACCGGAGGGTGGGGATCCCATTCTAATTCCCCACGGTAATGCGGTCTATGATGGGTTGCAGCTACCGGCATAGGAGTGTATGGTAGAGCCCAGCACTGTCGTCGTGGTCGGGGTCCACCTTGAAATCTACAGGAATAATGGGACCGGCGTGGACCCAGGGTCGGGGCATGCAACAAAGGGTGGGTGTTCGAGGTAGCGGAGGAACATGATTGGCTAGACCTTATACCGGGCCTCACACCGAAGGAAGTGTGGACGGGAAAGCTGCCCGGTTGGCACCAAGGTTAAGATCTCTTATGGGTAAAGCAACACACCTCTGCAGAGTGTAAAGAAGCGTGACTGTCACTCCCTGTTACGGGATAAGGAGCTATGACAGCGCCGGAAAGGAGCTCCATGAAGTTCTAGTAAACCTGTGAAGGCTGACGGACATAGCTCTTTGGAATAAAAGCAATCTCTTCAAGAAATGTTTATCAAAACTTGCATTGGTATTAGACTTTCTGGTCTAATATCGTAGCTAGAGCATTAAACACCTCTTATCTATAATGAACTTGTTGAGTACGCTCGTACTCATACCACTCTTAAATCCCATGCTTAGATTGTCTGAATCGTCTGGAGGAGGACTACGACAACAATGAAGGAGCCGAGATCATCGGCTATGAAGAACCAGACCTCTCTGGAGGTATCGAAGGCGTAGACTACCTCATCGTCTACGGAACCGGGGAGGCTTCCGGAGGAGATCAAGCCTGAACATCTCGAGTAGTAGTAGTAGCCGAGCAGCCCGAACTCTTAGTATTTAGCTACTCGAGAAAATAAATGTATGACTTAATGAGACTCTTATATTGTAAGCTAAGTTGGGTTCGCCTCGAACCCAGGAGTATTCCTCTTAGGACCCAAGAGGAGCTCCGAGACAATATGTGTATCATGTTTGTAATATTAATGGAATGAGTTATGGACCTGCTATGTTCTGTTGTACTACTCTGAGGGATGTAATATTTGCGGAATGGTACTTCGTGAATGTTATATCAACGACTAGCATACTACAACATGCAGTGGTATGCAGGGTCACCACAGTTGGTATCAGAGCAAAAGCTTTGACCTTAGGTTGGAACCTAGTAAATGGGACCAAACATTAGGAGTCAAATAGGATTAGTAAAGAATTCTCTAAAAATATGGTGTATATTCAATTGAGAATACAACAATCATATCTTTTAGTGCGATAATTCTTTATTATCTCTAATATGATGCATTATTACTAATCTCATAATCTTTCTATTTCTACATCCAACATGGCAAGTTCACGTCCCGGACGAAACGTGAAAGTGATGGATTCCACACTGAGTGAATATGAAGGAGGACTTGCAGACATTCTACGAGCCATGTTACTTGAATTTGGGTGTGATCCCCAGATCCAAGTAAAGAAATACATGTACTACGATGGTACTGTATTGGCCAAGTGTAGGGTAGGACCGCGACTTCCCGAATCTTTGGGAATGAGCGTAGTAATGCCAGCAGGGGAAGCCAGAACTATCAACACAGCCTACCATATAGCCGTTATGAGAGCCATAACCGACATTCGGGAGCATAAGACAAAAGAGCTTATGGGTTCCGAATTCACCCACATTCCTCATAATCAGGAGGAAGAGGATCCCATGCTTAACCACTACAAATATGCAAAACGCAAACCAACAGCAGCTGCAAAATACATGGACAATAGTCGCAACTTCATATCATTGCTCTTTCAGTTGAACCATCATCTGACGGGAGCAATTGATACGATGCTAGAGGAGTTTACTGAACCCAAGGAGGAGATTAGGGGGAAAGAACCTATGGAGAATGTGGTGCACACACCATTTTACTCAGCTGGTGACTACATTAGTATTGATCCTCTTGAGCGTGAACCTACACCGGTTACACCTGGGAACTATCTGGGTAGTTCCTATGGGGGATATGAGGGCGGAGAGGAATCCGGAAACAATCAGCGTTCCGAGACTCCTATAGAAAATTCCACGGGTTGGCGTTGGGGATCTGATACGGGAACTCATAGTACTTCAGTGTATTATGACGGAGAGATGAATGATGACGCCACAACCCAGAACCAGAGTTATCCTAGTAATGAAGGAGTTGATGGAGGGTATCCGACACAGGTTGAGTCGGGTACGAGTGTTGGAAACACCTATGGTGGAGCTACAGGGGAGTACACCCGATGGGTGGACTATGATGCACTTAATGATCAGTTTGTGAACACTGATTTCTCCCTAGGATCATCATCGGATTCCGATTACCAGCCGACGGGGAGACCTTATGTTCCAGGGTCTATCAGGAGGATGACACGTTCGACCGGATGGAAGCCTGGGATGTACCGGGAGTGAAGATCGACTAGAGTCCACCAAGGAAGGCGGGACTACAATACACAAGTACCACGTGTATTGTAGTGTGTAATATTTGTAGAAATTTGTACATATACTTTAATAAGTGAGTTTTCATACTCACATCGACTGGAGTATTGTAATAAGACCACTTAAGTATGTATATACATGGTATATGTTTTGTATGATTTGGATTTGCTTCTTGATTTCCATTGCGTGACTAGTTCTGTGCACAATGTTGAGCTCAGAAACTTGCGCATGGAGTAATTATGAGTATCATCTTGTGTTGCAGAACTAGGGGGTTATGTCGGGAGCGTTAGGAGAGGAGACCGAAGCGCAGCGCATGGAGCGCAAAGCGAAACAAAAGGAAGAGGCTGATGAAGCAGCCAGGAATCAGTTTCCACCACCACCACCACCCATGACGCAGCAGAATTTTGTTCAGTACATGCAGCTGGTGGAGGAAAGACAACGTGTAACATTGGAGCAGCAGAACAAATTCTTCCAAGAACTGCTGCAACAAAACCGGGTAGAGAGACCCGAGAATCTGGGAGTCACCTTAGCAGACTTCCAGAACACCAAGCCTATATCTTTCGCATACGCGCCCGAGCCAATGGACGCGGAAGATTGGCTTATGGATACTGAGCGAAAGCTCAATACCGTTGGATGTAACGACCAAGAGAAGGTCCGTTATGCTACCCACCTGCTGTGTGGACCTGCCGCATCATGGTGGGACAATATAGTAGCCGTTTATCCGGCTGGAAAGGTCTTTACCTGGGAGGAATTCGCAAGGAAGTTCAGGGAATCCAATGTCCCTGAAAGTATTGTGGAACTGAAGCGCCGAGAATTTGAAAGTCTCGAGCAGAAGGACAAGGCAATCCTGACTTATGTCAGGGAATTCTCAAAGCTGTCCCGGTATGCGGTTGAAGAAGTCAACACCGAGGACAAGAAAAAGAAGAGGTTTCTGAGGGGGTTAAGTCCCTAGTTCAAAGTACAGCTCCGTATGATGAGAGCAACAAAGTTCCAAGAGTTGGTGGATGCAGCCATCACTCTGGAAGATGATTTTAAGCAACTGCAAGAGGAAAAGAGGAAAAAGGCCAAGTTTGAGCCTAAGAGGTTTGTTAGTAACAAGCCTAATACCAGCTTGAGTTTCAAGCCCAGATACAACAACAACAACAACAGCAACTACTACGGTAGTAGGAAGAACCAAGCATTCCAGTATGCAAATCAAATAGTTTGCAGAAGCTGTGGATTCACAGGGCATTTTGCCAAGGATTGCAAGAAGCCAAAGATCATATGCTTTGGTTGTCGCCAGGAGGGGCACATGCTGAAGGACTGCCCCAAGAGAAACACCGGAGGAGGTCAGTCTGGAGGAGGTGGAAGCCGAGGAGGAAACAGGAGGAAGCTGGAAGAATAAGAAGCCCGTCGGCACGCTGAACTGCACTAGTCTGGAGGAGGTGGTCAACTCCGATCAGGCGGTGATAGGTACGCTCCAGATACTCACTCATCCTGGCAAAGTACTTTTTGATACTGGTGCAACTACATCATTCATTTCTCAACAATTCATCATCAAACATGGGATTAGTTGCACTAAGTTAGATACACCCATAACCATACTTTCTGCGGGGGGAACGATAGTAGTAACCCATACCAAACAAAGACAAGTCATCATGATCAATAAGTGCGCTTTTGACGCGGACCTGTTCATTTTACCGATGAAGGACATTGATGTCATTCTTGGTATGAACTGGTTGGAAGCTAATGGAGCATTGATCGACTGTGTGAACAAGACGGTGTCTTTGAAAAGCCCCGATGGAAGTAGAATGATCTACCAAGGTGACAAACATACATAGATTGAAGTTGAGCTACAGCTGAACAACATGAAGGAAGTGAAATTGGAAGATATACCTGTAGTGAATGAATTCCATGATGTGTTTCCTGCGGAATTACCTGGTATGCCACCAGATAGGGAGATAGAATTCACTATCGACCTAATTCCAGGAACAGCTCCAATTGCTAAGGCACTATATAAGATGGGGCCCAAGGAGTTGAAAGAACTTAAGGAGCAACTGGATGACTTGGAACAAAAAGGATTCATACAAGAGAGTGTTTCACCATGGGGATCACCTGTGATCTTTGTGGATAAAAGAGATGGAGGAAGAAGGATGTGCGGAGACTACAGGAATCTGAACAACGTCACAATCAAGAACAAGTATCCACTTCCAAGAATACAAGATCTATTCGATCAAGTTAGAGGCGCGGGAGTCTTTTCCAAAATTGATCTAAGATCCGGTTATCACCAGATAAAGATCAAGAAGGAAGACGTTCCGAAAACTGCCTTTGTCTCAAGGTATGGACATCATGAATACCTTGTAGTGCCTTTTGGATTAACCAATGCCCCAGCAATATTCATGAATCTCATGAATAAGATTTTCATGCCATATCTAGACAAGTTTGTCATCGTATTCATCGATGATATCTTGATCTATTCCAAGAACAAGGCCGAACATGCTGAACATTTGAGGTTAGTGTTGCAAACACTAAGAGAACATCAACTCTATGCCAAATTCAGCAAGTGTGAATTTTGGCTAGATCAAGTGGAATTTCTTGGTCATGTGATTAGTAAAGATGGAATAGCTGTTAACCCGAGCAAGGTAGCAGCAGTTCTAGAATGGGAAGCACCCAAGACTGTCAAGGAAATCCGAGGATTCCTAGGAATGGCAGGATATTATCGGAGATTTATTGAAGGATTCTCCAAGATAGCAGGACCAATGACGAAGCTGTTAAGAAAGAACACACCATTTGTGTGGTCAGAGGAGTGTGAGAAGAGTTTTCAAACTCTGAAAGAGAAACTCACCACAGCACCGGTGTTAGCAGTTCCTCAAGTTGGCAAGGATTACACCGTGTACTGTGACGCATCCAAGCATGGATTGGGTTGCGTACTCATGCAAGATCGGAAAGTGATATCTTATGGATCGAGGCAACTCAGACCTGATGAAGTGAACTATCCAACACATGATTTAGAGTTAGCAGCAGTTGTATTTGCACGATACGATGCTAGAGGAGTTTACTGAACCCAAGGAGGAGATTAGGGGGAAAGAACCTATGGAGAATGTGGTGCACACACCAGTTTACTCAGCTGGTGACTACATTAGTATTGATCCTCTTGAGCGTGAACCTACACCGGTTACACCTGGGAACTATCTGGGTAGTTCCTATGGGGGATATGAGGGCGGAGAGGAATCCGGAAACAATCAGCGTTCCGAGACTCCTATAGAAAATTCCACGGGTTGGCGTTGGGGATCTGATACGGGAACTCATAGTACTTCAGTATATTATGACGGAGAGATGAATGATGACGCCACAACCCAGAACCAGAGTTATCCTAGTAATGAAGGAGTTGATGGAGGGTATCCGACACAGGTTGAGTCGGGTACAAGTGTTGGAAACACCTATGGTGGAGCTACAGGGGAGTACACCCGATGGGTGGACTATGATGCACTTAACGATCAGTTTGTGAACACTGATTTCTCCCTAGGATCATCATCGGATTCCGATTACCAGCCGACGGGGAGACCTTATGTTCCAGGGTCTATCAGGAGGACGACACGTTCGACCGGATGGAAGCCTGGGATGTACCGGGAGTGAAGATCGACTAGAGTCCACCAAGGAAGGCGGGACTACAATACACAAGTACCACGTGTATTGTAGTGTGTAATATTTGTAGAAATTTGTACATATACTTTAATAAGTGAGTTTGCATACTCACATCGACTGGAGTATTGTAATAAGACCACTTAAGTATGTATATACATGGTATATGTTTTGTATGATTTGGATTTGCTTCTTGATTTCCATTGCGTGACTAGTTCTGTGCACAATGTTGAGCTCAGAAAACTTGCGCATGGAGTAATTATGAGTATCATCTTGTGTTGCAGAACTAGGGGGTTATGTCGGGAGCGTTAGGAGAGGAGACCAAAGCGCAGCGCATGGAGCGCGAAGCGAAACAAAAGGAAGAGGCTGATGAAGCAGCCAGGAATCAGTTTCCACCACCACCACCACCCATGACGCAGCAGAATTTTGTTCAGTACATGCAGCTGGTGGAGGAAAGACAACGTGTAACATTGGAGCAGCAGAACAAATTCTTCCAAGAACTGCTGCAACAAAACAGGGTAGAGAGACCCGAGAATCCGGGAGTCACCTTAGCAGACTTCCAGAACACCAAGCCTATATCTTTCGCATACGCGCCCGAGCCAATGGACGTGAAAGATTGGCTTATGGATACTGAGCGAAAGCTCAATACCGTTGGATGTAACGACCAAGAGAAGGTCCGTTATGCTACCCACCTGCTGTGTGGACCTGCCGCATCATGGTGGGACAATATAGTAGCCGTTTATCTGGCTGGAAAGGTCTTTACCTGGGAGGAATTCGCAAGGAAGTTCAGGGAATCCAATGTCCCTGAAAGTATTGTGGAACTGAAGCGCCGAGAATTTGAAAGTCTCGAGCAGAAGGACAAGGCAATCCTGACTTATGTCAGGGAATTCTCAAAGCTGTCCCGGTATGCGGTTGAAGAAGTCAACACCGAGGACAAGAAAAAGAAGAGGTTTCCGAGGGGGTTAAGTCCCCAGTTCAAAGTACAGCTCCGTATGATGAGAGCAACAGAGTTCCAAGAGTTGGTGGATGCAGCCATCACTCTGGAAGATGATTTTAAGCAACTGCAAGAGGAAAAGAGGAAAAAGGCCAAGTTTGAGCCTAAGAGGTTTGTTATTAACAAGCCTAATACCAGCTCGAGTTTCAAGCCCAGATACAACAACAACAACAACAACAGCAACTACTACGGTAGTAGGAAGAACCAAGCATTCCAGTATGCAAATCAAATAGTTTGCAGAAGCTGTGGATTCACAGGGCATTTTGCCAAGGATTGCAAGAAGCCAAAGATCATATGCTTTGGTTGTCGCCAGGAGGGGCACATGCTGAAGGACTGCCCCAAGAGAAACACCGGAGGAGGTTAGTCTGGAGGAGGTGGAAGCCGAGGAGGAAACACCGGAGGGAACTGGAAGAATAAGAAGCCCTTCGGCAAGCTGAACTGCACTAGTCTGGAGGAGGTGGTCAACTCCGATCAGGCGGTGATAGGTACGCTCCAGATACTCACTCATCCTGGCAAAGTACTTTTTGATACTGGTGCAACTACATCATTCATTTCTCAACAATTCATCATCAAACATGGGATTAGTTGCACTAAGTTAGATACACCCATAACCATACTTTCTGCGGGGGGAACGATAGTAGTAACCCATACCAAACAAAGACAAGTCATCATGATCAATAAGTGCGCGTTTGACGTGGACCTGTTCATTTTACCGATGAAGGACATTGATGTCATTCTTGGTATGAACTGGTTGGAAGCTAATGGAGCATTGATCGACTGTGTGAACAAGACGGTGTCTTTGAAAAGCCCCGATGGAAGTAGAATGATCTACCAAGGCGACAAACATACACAGATTGAAGTTGAGCTACAAATTTGAACGACATGAAGGAAGTGAAATTGGAAGATATACCTGTAGTGAATGAATTCCATGATGTGTTTCCTGCGGAATTACCTGGTATGCCACCAGATAGGGAGATAGAATTCACTATCGACCTAATTCCAGGAACAGCTCCGATTGCTAAGGCACCATATAAGATGGGGCCCAAGGAGTTGAAAGAACTTAAGGAGCAACTGGATGACTTGGAACAAAAATGATTCATACAAGAGAGTGTTTCACCATGGGGATCACCTGTGATCTTCGTGGATAAAAGAGATGGAGGAAGAAGGATGTGCGGAGACTACAGGAATCTGAACAACGTCACAATCAAGAACAAGTATCCACTTCCAAGAATACAAGATCTATTCGATCAAGTTAGAGGCGCGGGAGTCTTTTCCAAAATTGATCTAAGATCCGGTTATCACCAGATAAAGATCAAGAAGGAAGACGTTCCGAAAACTGCCTTTGTCTCAAGGTATGGACATCATGAATACCTTGTAGTGCCTTTTGGATTAACCAATGCTGACAATATTCATGAATCTCATGAATAAGATTTTCATGCCATATCTAGACAAGTTTGTCATCGTATTCATCAATGATATCTTGATCTATTCCAAGAACAAGGCCGAACATGCTGAACATTTGAGGTTAGTGTTGCAAACACTAAGAGAACATCAACTCTATGCCAAATTCAGCAAGTGTGAATATTGGCTAGATCAAGTGGAATTTCTTGGTCATGTGATTAGTAAAGATGGAATAGCTGTTAACCCGAGCAAGGTAGCAGCAGTTCTAGAATGGGAAGCACCCAAGACTGTCAAGGAAATCCGAGGATTCCTAGGAATGGCAGGATATTATCGGAGATTTATTGAAGGATTCTCCAAGATAGCAGGACCAATGACGAAGCTGTTAAGAAAGAACACACCATTTGTGTGGTCAGAGGAGTGTGAGAAGAGTTTTCAAACTCTGAAAGAGAAACTCACCACAGCACCGGTGTTAGCAGTTCCTGAAGTTTTCAAGGATTACACCGTGTACTGTGACGCATCTAAGCATGGATTGGGTTGCGTACTCATGCAAGATCGGAAAGTGATATCTTATGGATCGAGGCAACTCAGACCTCATGAAGTGAACTATCCAACACATGATTTAGAGTTAGCAGCAGTTGTATTTGCACTCAAAACATGGAGACATTTTCTTTATGGAGCCAAGTGTGAGCTCTATACAGATCATAAGAGTCTCAAATATTTCTTCACTCAGAAGAAACTCAACATGAGGCAGAAAAGATGGCTAGAATTGATCAAGGATTATGATTTGACCATCAATTACACTCCAGGGAAGGCCAATGTTGTAGCAGATGCCTTGAGTAGGAAGAGCACCGGAGGAGTGGAACAAGAAATATCACCGGAGTTGAGGAAGGAAATAAGTCAAGTCCAAATACAACTTTGGGAGAAGGAAGCTCATGAAGGATTATCGGCTTTGCAAGTAGCCAATGAGTTGAATGTTAACTGAAGAATGAGATAATGATGGGTCAGCTGGACGATCCATTCATCGTGGAGGAGATGAGAAGAAGAGATGAAGGAAGACCATCAGAATTTCACCGCGGAGAATCTGGATCATTATGGTTCCAGAAGAGAATTTGTGTTCCGGATATTGCTGAACTCAAGGAAATAATACTCCGGGAAGCCCATCAAACACCATACTCCATTCATCCGGGTAGTACAAAGATGTACATGGATCTAAAGGAGTTATTCTGGTGGAATAATATGAAGAGAGAGATAGCACAATATGTGGCGGAATGCCATACCTGCCAGAGAGTGAAGGCTGAACACCAGAGTCCGGCAGGAAAGTTACAACCTTTACCTATTCCAGAATGGAAATGGGAGGAAATAGGGATGGATTTCATCACCGGACTACCCATGACTAATAAAAAGAAGGACATGATATGGGTAATTGTGGACCGGTTGACTAAGAGTGCACACTTCTTAGCGGTAAATCAGCAGGATAAAGGAGAGAAACTCATCGATCTTTACATCAAAGAGATCGTGAGTAAGCATGGAGTGCCTAAGAAGATCGTGTCGGATTGAGGATCTGTGTTCACGTCAGCATTTTGGAAGCAACTACATGAAGCTTTAGGATCCAAGTTGGACTATAGTACCGCCTATCATCCCCAGACAGGTGGACAAACCGAGAGAACCAACCAGATCTTAGAGGATATGCTTAGGGCTTGTGCCCTAGACTTCGGAGGATCATGGGAGGAGCACTTACCACTAGCAGAGTTCTCATACAATAATAGCTATCAAAGCAGCATCAAGATGGCACCATTTGAAGCTCTGTATGGAAGAAAGTGTAGATCACCGATATGCTGGTATGAAGCCGGAGCAAGCAAAGAGTTCAACCCTGATTATGTCAAGGAAAAGCAACAAATAATTGACATTATCAGAGATCGGCTCAAGATAGCCCAGCCGGCGTAAGAGTTATGCCGATCAAAAGAGGAGAACATGGGAGCCACGAGTTGGAGACATGGTATACCTTAAGGTGAGCCCGATGAAAGGACTTCAGAGGTTTGGAGTAAAAGGAAAGCTAAGCCCTAGGTACATCGGACCTTTCAAGATTTTGAGTCAAAACCGAGGGTTAGCCTTCGAATTGGAACTACCGGGAAGGTTATCCCAGGTTCACAACGTATTTCATGTGTCGCAACTCAGAAAATGTTTGAAGACCCCAGATGAACCAGTATCACATGAAGAGCTTGAGTTACAACCAGATTTGACATACATCGAGAAGCCAGCGAAGATTCTCGAGGAAAACTGGAAAACAACTCAGGAATCGAGCGATAAAGTACTGCAAGATACAATGGAAGCACCATCCCGAGAGGGAAGCCACCTGGGAAAAGGAGGAAGACCTGAGGAAAACATACCCCGAACTTTTCAGGTATTACAACCACAACTTCGGGACGAAGTTTTCTTTAAGGGGGAAAGGCTGTAATGTCCCAGGTTTAGAGACGATCGAGGGGTAGATTTTAGAAAGGGATGTGCATTCATTGTAATTTACGGGGAAATTTCGCGCTTTTAAAACAAAACTGCATCGAAGGGGGATAGGTTTCTCTCTCGACACCTTACAGGGTTAGGGTTTCGAGAGTGCGATGAACTTGTTCCTACTTATCTAAATTAGGGTTTTGAGAAGAGAGAAGTGATATTACATTGAAATCTTAAGTTGCATGATTGAATTATAAGTTAAGTTGTTTGAATGAATTCAAACCAAATTTGAATTTGAATTTCAAATTCAAACATCAAATGATTATCAAATAATTCAAATTAGAGATAATTTAACACACAATTATCATTAAGCAAGAATATAAATAATACAACAATTACATTGAGCTCAATAAGGAAAACTTGAGCTTTATTGATCATCACACACATAATACATTGTCTTTACAATATTCAGATTTGAATTATGGAATTACAACAAATTACAAGAATTGAATAAATAGAAAAAGAAAAAGGAAAATTACAAGTTATCTAAATGACCTAAACTACATTGTGATTTTCATGAATTCTTTGATCCTGATGATCTTGAATTCATCCTGATCAGCACTTGATACCTGCACACATACACAAACAATCAAGTATTAAGCCAAGTGGCAAAGCCACTTGGCAGATTAGCAAATATATGGTGAAGAGTGGATATGAACAAGGTTCTGCCGAGCTGATCCATTCTCAGCCAAGACACAAGCCAGATACCAAGCATTTGCTCACACACACAGCCTAGCAGCTCACCGGGTCTTGTGCATGCTCAACAGCGCACACAAACCCGAGGAGTCACCAACTTGGTGCCAGGCCAAGCTGTCGACCAAGAGAGCCAGCAAGGGTTCATATAAAACCTTTTCCACCGCCAGAACTAGCTGTTCATCGACAACAGCTTCACTGGTAAGTCACCAGAAATCACAAACACTAGAACAGGAAGAACAGCACTGCTGTTCTAGCTATCCAAGATCACCACAGAATCAAGCATCACAAGCTCACAAGGTGGAGCAGGGCAAGCAAACCAAAATCACCAGAAGAAATCCTCTACACCAACAACTCATCCTAGGAGCTGGAGTGAGGTATACCACACAAAAGCCTGAGCAAGATCATACCTTGCTCATACATAAGCATGCTTGCATCACAGGAGCACAGAAGGGTAGGAAAACCTGGATGTATCATCATTTGGTTACTAAACCAATTGGTGCTAGCAAGTACAACCAAGGCTAGAAGGAAATCAAACCAGGGAACACTGGTTGTGACAACACAGTGTCAAAACCAGAGAAATCCAGCATGGATTTACTCCTATGTAGCCATCCAGATTCACAAAGCACCTATTAGCCTAGCTAAACCATCAGATTGATAGGCAACATGTGCCTATCTTGTTTATCAACATCAAAGCTACTGGAAATTCACCAAGTGACTAGCCAGTGAGCATCTATCCATCACAGAAAGCCAACATAGGTGGGAGCTACCCTAACAGCAATGAATTACTGTCAGGGCTACCTCAACCACTTTACCAAATCCCACAGATAAGCTAAGCACATATATCATTACCCAAAAGGGGTTCAAATGGAGCTAGGGTTCCCAATATCTTATTGGCATCCCTCTAGCTCTACTAAATCATCCGATATGATCATCACTGCAGGGCAGTTCACATCATTTATCTAACTAAGCAATCAGAACTACACAGATAAATGAAATAGTCAAGCTACTTATGCACAGAGTCTTGCTGATGATCCAAGGGATCATTACAAGCATCCACTGATGCTTGGACAAGCACCAGCATACACAGGCCAAGCACATGTGATACACACACAACGAGTGGACCACGGTGAGGCACGACAACAAAGAGCAGATTCTACAAGCAGCGGTGATCATATGACCACCAGAAGCTTGCAAGAGCATGCTACAGCATGCTAAACATCAAGTATAGCATCAACACATGGCCAGACAATTGAATTGATCACAGCACTGAAACAATGGCATAGCAGATAATCAAATAAGCTTGATATAATATTATCTAGTAGCAGTTCATCAAGAGATAGAGCTGTGCAATCACAGCTATGCTCAATGGAGCAGTTCCGTGAATTATACCACACAGGAAAGCACACCAGAAGCACTGACTCTTGCAAACTTGCAAGGATTGCATACTGCAATCAAGCCAGTGCAGCATATAGGAACACATTTGAGTATTTGGCTAGTACAGCATCCAGAATAGAAGCACAGGGAAGCAGCAGCCAAGCACATGCATGAATACAGAAGAAATGGCCACAGCAGCAGCACACGCATAAGCAGTAGAGAAATAGCAGCATAGCAACAGCATGCAATGCCAGCACAATCACAGCAGAAATGGCGTAAGGCCGCAGGAGCATAGCCGCAGCAGTACACGGCAAGCTTCTCTACAGGGAGAGCAGGCCAGTGGCCAAGCTAGACGAAGAAGAGGAGGAGAAGAAGAAGTAGAAGGGTAGGAGAAGAACATACCAGGGAGGAGATGGCCGACACGGTCATGGCGGCCATGGCGGCGCGCGCCGGAGCACGGCGGCACCAGGCCTGGCCAAGCCAAGCCCTGGCGACCACCACCGCACCCTAGCGCTGAACCACGCGCAGGGGAAGAGCCTGGAAGAAGGGCCACGGCCTCTCCAACGCACGGCGGCGGCGGACGCCGAAGGCCTGGCGCACTGGAGGGACGATGGCGAGC
The DNA here is from genome assembly GCF_019359855.2 of Lolium perenne. Taxonomy (NCBI): domain Eukaryota; kingdom Viridiplantae; phylum Streptophyta; class Magnoliopsida; order Poales; family Poaceae; genus Lolium; species Lolium perenne. The sequence continues at coordinate 318,064,193 of NC_067247.2, forward strand.
GAACAGCGACGCCAGCGATAGATCGACGCGGACCATCTGGTTCGCCGTCGAAAGGCGGTCCAGATCCGCATCACCTCGTCGCCGGCGATGGCCTAAGGCGGCGGAGATAAAGCGGCGACGGCGGAGGCGATTTTGGTCGCGGGAGCCGAAGGGGATTAGGGTTAGAGAGCGATGGAGGAAGACGACGCGACTGGGTCAGTTGGACCGAGCCCACTGGGCTGGTCCAACCTAACCAGCTCGGCCGCCTGACAGGTGGGCCCGAGGGGTATTTTGGACATTTCCAAAATACCCATTTAAGTGAGTATTTCTAAGAATTTTATAAAATAGTATATAGCTCTAAAAAAATAATTAAAAATATGAAAATTGATCAGCATAAAATTCTCTATCTAAATAAAATATCAAAGAGAATTTTTGAAGACAATTAAGAATAAGTCTTAATTTGAGGATTTAAATAATGATTTAAATCACACATATTATTTTCAATAATGAAAATAAGTCCATTAATGCAATTGGACTTTAAAAACACCTTGACAATATTTCAAGGTTGTATTTACCCTAAATAGAGTATCTCCAAATCTATCTTAGTATTAACCTCTTACATGAAATAATAATGTCATCGGAAGGGGGAAACAAACCCTCAAACTGGAATCATGCATAATTGCTTCTTTAACCATTGCCCTTATCGGACAATGATGCTATTTTCAGAACCAGAGGACAAGGGTCAGTCCACACCATCCAACTACAAAACTTTGCAGTGTTCAGGCAAGTTCATCACTTGCTCATGTCATTTGAGTATTTCTATCAAATTACTTGCAAAGTATTATGGTTATCACTATTGCATAAAAACCAAAACCACTATTTTCATAACTATGAATATGACTATGTGGTGGGCAATGGAACCATGGATTGTGTTGATATGGTGGAGGTTCCATTGCAAGGGTTTATATCCATCTAGGATTAAACAACAAATGTCGCCAGTGATTCTTGTGCCGTAATACCCGTGTTAACCATAAGATCCGGAGTGGGACGGAGTAGTCAAAAGTGTTTCGACCTCTCGTTCATCAACGGATGCGCTTACCGTAGTAGTTGTATCTGGCAGAACAACCGGAGGGTGGGGATCCCATTCTAATTCCCCACGGTAAATGCTTTGCATACCGTAGCAGTTGTGTCTTGCGGAACAACCGGAGGGTGGGGATCCCATTCTAATTCCCCACGGTAATGCGGTCTATGATGGGTTGCAGCTACCGGCGTAGGAGTGTATGGTAGAGCCCAGCATTGTCGTCGTGGTCGGGGTCCACCTTGAAATCTACAGGAATAATGGGACCGGCGTGGACCCAGGGTCGGGGCATGCAACAAAGGGTGGGTGTTCGAGGTAGCAGAGGAACATGATTGGCTAGACCTTATACCGGGCCTCACACCGAAGGAAGTGTGGACGGGAAAGCTGCCCGGTTGGCACCAAGGTTAAGATCTCTTATGGGTAAAGCAACACACCTCTGCAGAGTGTAAAGAACTGTGACCTGTCACTCCCTGTTCCGGGATAAGGAACTACGAACGCGGCCGGAAAGGAGCTCCATGAAGTTCTAGTAAACCTGTGAAGGCTGACGGACATAGCTCTTTAGAATAAAAGCAATCTCTTGAAGAAATGTTTATCAAAACTTGCATTGGTATTAGACTTTCTGGTCTAATATCGTAGCTAGAGCATTAAACACCTCTTATCTATAATGAACTTGTTGAGTACGCTCGTACTCATACCACTCTTAAATCCCATGCTTAGATTATGCAGATAAATGCGGAGGAGGACTACGACAACAATGAAGGAGCCGAGATCATCGGCTATGAAGAACCAGACCTCTCTGGAGGTATCGAAGGCGTAGACTACCTCATCGTCTACGGAACCGGGGAGGCTTCCGGAGGAGATCAAGCCTGAACATCTCGAGTAGTAGTAGTAGCCGAGCAGCCCGAACTCTTAGTATTTAGCTGCTCGAGAAAATAAATGTATGACTTAATGAGACTCTTATATTGTAAGCTAAGTTGGGTTCGCCTCGAACCCAGGAGTATTCCTCTTAGGACCTAAGAGGATCTCCAAGACAATATGTGTATCATGTTTGTAATATTAATGGAATGAGTTATGGACCTGCTATGTTCTGTTGTACTACTCTGAGGGATGTAATATTTGCGGAATGGTACTTCGTGAATGTTATATCAACGACTAGCATACTACAATATGCAGTGGTATGCAGGGTCACCACAAAACCTTTGCAAGCGTCTGTGTGGATAACAAGTCCTGGTGGATGACCTATAAGGTCGCGCAAATTATGCAGAAACCAAGTCCAACTTTCCTCTGACTCAACCTCCAAAACTCCATAAGCAACAGGGAACATCCAATTATGTCCATCAACTGCAGTAGCATCAACTAGCTGTCCTTTAAACCTACCATGAAGAGCTGTTGCATCCACGGCCAAGTAAGGCCTGCAACCGTCCAAAAAGCCTTTCCAGCAAGCTTTGAAACAAACAAAAGCCCTTCTAAAACATTCCTTGTGCATTACCTTCCCGCTTTTCAATTTGTAGGGAACTGCATGCTTGTCTATCGCTACAACACTGCCTGGACTAGCCATCTCCACTTCAGCTTTGAAAGTGTAAAGCAACTGAAAGCTTTCATTCCATGGACCATTGATCTTGTCAAGAGCCATTTCCTTTGCATAGAACATCCTCATGTAAGGTACTTTCATTTTAAACTTCTCAACCACCTTTTTCTGGAGTGTTGTTGGACCAAGTGAAGGAGTTTCTCTCAGCCAATCTAGGATTATATCTACCAACCACCTAGTCTTCGCTAGCTTTGTTTTCATCTCTGGCTCCCCCCTAGAGGTGGACACCTATGGACCTCCTTATTCTTATTTATATGAAACATAATGATAAGGGATGTCAGTAATACATAACAAATTTTACACCATGATCTAAAATACACAACTGGTTGGCGTAGTACCTGAACCAAGCTGCTTCTGCGCATTGTGGATGCATGCAACCTCCACTTACACCTCCTGTATGGGCATGTAACTGTGAACCTACCTGGCTCACTTTTAATAACCTCATAATTATTCTTAGAGAGAATGCAATATGTAGTAATTGCATTACGGCAGTCCATCATCGATTGAAACATGGTGCCTTCTACAAGCTGAGGATTCTCCCTGTTCCACTCAATTGTTGGCAAGTCTTCACCTTCGTAATCGGCTAAAACGAGGCTGTCATTGTTCTCATTCTTCTCTTCATCATCAGTGTCATCAAATCTGGCACCAAAAGCAATATCTTCCATGTATTGATCCTCCATTGCCTGCTTACTGCATCGATCTACCAATTCAGGAAACATGAACTCATCCTCATAATCTTGAGGAGACTGATCCTCAATGTCTGCATCGTCCTCCACATCGACCGTACGAACGATCTGGCTACCACTAGCATTGGGGACAGATGGTGCTGCTGTGGACCTACAAGGAGCGCCGCGGCGCACACTATTAGCAGAGGCATCAGCAGTAGAGAGACATGATGCCCGACCACCTGATGATGCCCCAGCACCAGATGATGCCTGGCCCCTGTCCACATGGATGCGAATTTTACCGAACCGGCAAGAAGCATTCAAAGCAAAAAAGAATTCCCAGATCATCTTCGGAAATTAGTGGAACAAATCTTCGCTCCGGGCTGTTGAAATATTCGAAATGAACTGCATCGAAAGAGCTCCAGGTGTACTTATCGTAGATGTTAGCTTTGAAATCCCTCAACGAGATGGTGGTTGCAACCACTGCAGGGAAGTTAAACCCATTCTTATAGCGTTCAGAATCACGCGTAAAGCTAGAATCCAGCCTAACCACCAGCCGAAAAGCCAGTGCTGGATCCATCCTATTCGAAAAGCAACGCAGTTAGTTGAGCAACAACGATTGGTGCTCAAAAACTGCCTACTGTTAATTCACATAGGCAGAAGATGCTTACCCAGATGGAATCCATGCGTTAGATCCCTCCGATTCCCAATTTTCTCCACGGCTGACGGGATTAGGTGGCACACCAGACGGAAATACAAAGAGGACAGGGGTAGATCCAGATCTGGTGGAGGCGGAGCCCTCTCCGCCTCCTGGGGGTGGTGGTGGGGGCGGGGCCGGCTCGGCGGCGGGCGATGCCATAAGGTAGGTAGGCAGGACGGTGTGGCGGCGGAGGGGCAGTGTGTGAGCTCCTCCAGTCTCGGGCGGAGGGGAAATCTTTGGGTCAGCTCTTCCAGTCAACAGTCAACACATTTCGAAAGCAACGGTCAATTCAAAACCACCGTGGCTCCCTAGCCGTCATCGGTAACGGAAGGCCTCTGACCAGACGGTAACCCTCCCGTCCGAGCGTCTGCGAGGGGTTTCAAACTATAGGGAGGGGAAAACTGAGGAAAAGTTAAGAGGCTGGGGAAAACTGAGTACAACTAACGAACCAGGGGCACGAGAACAAAAAACCCTATCTAAAAATACTCATTTATGCTTTCTTGATGGTTATTCTGGGTTCTCACAAATTGCTGTTAGAGCTAAAGATCAAGAGAAAACCACTTTCACTTGTCCCTATGGAACTTATGCTTATAGGCGTATGCCTTTTGGTTTATGTAATGCTCCCGCTACTTTTCAAAGATGCATGTTTGCTTTTTTTCATGGCTTTTGTGAAAGGATTGTAGAGGTATTCATGGATGATTTTTCTGTGTATGGGAACTCTTTTGATAATTGTTTGTGAAACCTTGATAAAGTTTTGCAGAGATGTGAAGAAACTAACCTTGTTCTTAATTGGGAGAAATGCCACTTTATGGTTAATGAAGGAATTGTATTGGGACATAAAATTTCTGAGAGAGGTATTGAAGTTGATAGAGCTAAAGTTGAAGCAATTGAGAAGATGCCCTATCCTAGGGATGTTAAAGGTATTCGTAGTGTTCTTGGTCATGCTGGTTTTTATAGGAGATTTATTAAAGATTTCTCTAAAATTTCAAAGCCTCTTACTAATCTTCTTCAAAAAGATGTACCTTTTGTTTTTGATGATGATTGTAAGGAAGCTTTTGAAACTCTAAAGAAGGCCTTAACAACTGCTCCTGTAGTTGAACCTCCTGATTGGAATTTACCTTTTGAGATTATGTGTGATGCTAGTGATTTTGCTGTAGGTGTTGTTCTTGGACAGCAAGTAGATAAAAAGTTGAATGTTATTCATTATGCTAGTAAAACTCTTGATGCTGCTCAAAGAAATTATGCTACAACTGAAAAAGAATTATTAGCTATAGTTTTTGCTTGTGACAAGTTTAGACCTTATATTGTTGATTCAAAAGTCGCAATTCATACTGATCATGCTGCAATTAGGTACCTTATGGAAAAGAAAGATGCTAAGCCAAGGCTTATTAGATGGGTGCTTCTTTTGCAAGAATTTGATTTACATATTGTAGATAGGAAAGGTGCTGATAATCCAGTTGCTGATAATTTGTCTAGATTGGAAAATATTGCTTATGATCTTGTTCCTGTTAATGATAGTTTTCCAAATGAACAATTGGCTGCAATAACGGTGAGCTCGCGAGATAGCCCTTGGTATGCTGATTATGCTAACTTTATTGTTTCCAAGTACTTTCCTCCAACCTTTTCAGCTCAGCAAAGGAGGAAATTCTTTTATGACTTGAGGCATTATTTTTGGGATGACCCACACTTATATAAAGAAGGAGTGGATGGTGTTATGCGAAGATGTGTTCCCGAATATGAACAACAAGAGATATTGAGTAAGTGTCATGGTAGTGTTTATGGAGGACATCACGCCGGAGAGAGAACCGCACAAAAGGTTCTACAGTCAGGTTTTTATTGGCCAACTCTCTTTAAAGATGCAAGAAAGTTTATTTTATCTTGTGGTGAATGTCAAAGAGTTGGTAATATCTCTAGACGCAATGAAATGCCTATGAATTATACTCTTGTTATTGAACCATTTGATTGTTAGGGATTTGACTTCATGGGTCCTTTCCCTTCTTCAGAAGGTAACACTCATATACTTGTCGCTGTTGATTATGTTACTAAATGGGTGGAAGCCATACCCACAAAAAGTGCTGATGGTGAGACCTCTTTAAAAATGCTTTTAGATGTTATTTTTCCTAGGTTTGGAGTACCTAGATATCTTAGACTGATGGAGGTTCTCATTTTATTCATGGTGGTTTTAGAAAAAGTCTTGCTAAATATGGTATTAATCATAGAATTGCTTCAGCTTATCATCCTCAAACTAGTGGGCAAGTAGAATTATCAAATAGAGAAATTAAATCTATCTTGCAAAAGACTGTTAATAAATACAGGAAAAATTGGGCTAGTAAGTTGAAGGAAGCGTTATGGGCTTATAGAACTGCTTATAAAAATCCTATGGGTATGTCTCCTTATAAAATGGTTTATGGAAAAGCTTGTCATTTACCTTTAGAGCTAGAGCACAAAGCTTATTGGGCTGTAAGAGAACTTAATAAAGATTTTAAACTTGCCGGTAAGAAAAGGTTGTTACAATTGAGTTCTTTAGATGAGTGGAGAAGTGAAGCTTATGAAAATGCTAGACTTTTTAAGGAGAAAGTTAAGAAATGGCATGATAGAAGAATTATTAAAAGAGAATTTAATATTGGAGATAGAGTCCTATTGTATCGGTCTCGTCTCAGATTTTTTGCAGGGAAATTACTCTCAAAATGGGAAGGACCATATGTCATTGTGGAGGTGTATCGTTCAGGGGCAATAAAATTGCTTCGCTGAAAGGTGATGCCACACAAGTGGTGAATGGAAAAAGACTCAAACATTATATTTCTGGAGATTCTTATAATGAAGATGTTGATGTTATTCAAGTGGTGACTCCGGAAACTTTCATCAAAGATCAAATTGATAGTTCTGCAGAGTTCGACTTCGAATAGGTAACAATTTTGGTAGTAAAAAGTCTGCGTTTAACTTTCCGAACAATGTTTTTGCTATTTTTAGAAAATATGAAAAATTACGAGATCGAATCGGAGAGGAGGAGACGCACAAGGGCGCGCCCCCACGTGGTGGCGCGGGCCCCACCCTGGCCGCGCCGCCATATGGGGACGGCTCCTTGGAGTCCCTCTCCTACTCGGGTTCAATCTGGTCTTTCCTCTTGTCGTGAAATTTTTGCTATATAATCCCCCGGACCCCCTGAGGTCCGTATATCGTCTTCTCGTCGTGTTTTGTTTCGAGCTGTTTTCTGCCAGATATTGCTTTCAGATCTAGAGCCATCATGTCTTCGGCGGGAACTCCGAAGGACAACTTCTTTGAGAACGTCATCAACCCGTATATGAACGAGCTGAAGATGCATCTCAAGGAATTGCTGCTCGTAGATGGAGAGTTGCGGATAGAAGATATCCGGGGCCCTAAAGGAGAAGGAAGCTTGGAGGACAGGATGGAGAAGCTAGAACAAGAGGTCTTCACCTACAAGAAGATGGCTGAACGTGAAGTGGACATCTTCCACAAAATTGTGTCCAAACTTATTGATGAACACAAGAAGGAGACTACAAAGCTGTGGGACGATATCCTCTCGCTTCACAACACTACCAACAAACTCCAAGCGCAACTTTATGATGTTCAGAATCAAAACAGTGAGTATGAAAACATGTTTAAACACATAAGCTATGTTGCTAGTTTCAGGATTCCTGAGACCAAGACATCGTTTGTTGATGAAGAGCCTCTCCCTTGGAAGTCTGATGACGGGAAGAATTCACCATCATCACCGAAGGAGTAATTCATCATTGGTATTGGCACCCCCTTGGTTTGTTCCAAGCTTGGGGGGAGTGCCGCGGTATCACATCATCACTATCTTTTACCTTTTTACTGTCAAGTAGTGTCATATCATGAGTAGGGAAGTTATCATATAAGATGGTTGCAGTGTGGAAGTATCTCTCTTTTAGTTGGTTATCTATGTATCCCTTGGTGTGAGTTATCGTTATGGAATATTAATGAGAAGTTTTATCATTTACTTTTTGCACACCTTATTTTAGTTTGCAATTTTTGTTATATGATTAATCTTGTTGTTAGTATTGGTATCACTTTGGGAGCATCAAGTAAATCTATTTGGTTTTGGCAAACTTAGCATTGGTCAACAACAACAATACTTTGAAGCTTAAGTAGAAAAGAGAAAAATACATGTAGATATATTATTTCATTATCTTTCTTTCTTGTTAGCTAATGAGCTTAGTATTCTGAAGTTAAAATTGTTTGTTCTTACAAGGAAGATGCATGATTGTTTCTATCACATGTATATTTGTTTGTTTCCCTCAACTCTTATGCTTGCTAACCAACCTTGCTAGCCAAAGCCCTGTACTGAGAGGGAATGCTTCTCGTGCATCCAAAACCTTAAACCAAACCCATGCCATGTGTGTCCACCATAACTACCTACTATGTGGTATTTTGCGCCACTCCAAGTAAATATTTCATGTGCTACCTTTAAACAATTCAAAATTTATTATCTCTTATTTGTGTAAATGTTTTATAGCTCATGAGGAAGTATGTGGTGTTTTATCTTTCAATCTTGTTGGGCAGACTTTCACCAATGGACTAGTGGCTTCATCCGCTTATCCAATAATTTTGCAAAAAGAGCTGGCAACGGGGTTCCCAGCCCCAATTAATTAACTTTCATTAATAATTCTCTTCACATGTTTTGCCCTGATTTATCAGTAAGCAACTTAATTTTGCAAATAGACACTTGATACGCGTACAACACGCGTCCGTTGGGAACCCCAAGAGGAAGGTGTGACGCGTACATCAGTAAGTTTTCCCTCAGTAAGAAACCAAGGTTTATCGAACCAGTAGGAGCCAAGAAGCACGTTGAAGGTTGATGGCGGCGGAGTGTAGTGCAGCGCAACACCAGGGATTCCGGCGCCAACGTGGAACCTGCACAACACAACCAAGATACTTTGTCCCAACATAACAGTGAGGTTGTCAATCTCACCGGCTTGCTGTAACAAAGGATTAGATGTATAGTGTGGATGATGATATTTGCAGAAAACAGTAGAACGAGTATTGCAGTAGATTGTATTCGATGTAAAAGAATGGACCGGGGTCCACAGTTCACTAGAGGTGTCTCTCCCATAAGAATAAGCATGTTGGGTGAACAAATTACAGTTGGGCAATTGACAAATAAAGAGGGCATGACCATGCACATACATGTTATGATGAGTATTGTGAGATTTAATTGGGCATTACGACAAAGTACATAGACCGCTATCCAGCATGCATCTATGCTTAAAAAGTCCACCTTCAGGTTTTCATCCGAACCCCCTCCAGTATTAAGTTGCAAACAACAGACAATTGCATTAAGTATGGTGCGTAATGTAATCAACAAATATATCCTTAGACATAGCATTGATGTTTTATCCCTAGTGGCAACAGCACATCCACAACCTTAGAGGTTTCTGTCACTCCCCCAGATTTAATGGAGATATGAACCCACTATCGAGCATAAATACTCCCTCTTGGAGTTACAAGCAAAAACTTGGCCAGAGCCTCTACTAGCAACATAGAGCATGCAAGATCATAAACAACACATAGATAATAGAATGATAATCAACATAACATAGCATTCAATATTCATCGGATCCCAACAAACGCAACATGTAGCATTACAAATAGATGATCTTGATCATGTTAGGCAGCTCACAAGATCCGACAATGATAGCACAATTAGGAGAAGACGACCATCTAGCTACTGCTATGGACCCATAGTCCAGGGGTGAACTATTCACTCATCACTCCGGAGGCGACCATGGCGGTGAAGAGTCTTCCGGGAGATGATTCCCCTCTCCTGTAGGGTGCCGGAGGCGATCTCCTGAATCCCCCGAGATGGGATTGGCGGCGGCGGCGTCTCTGGAAGGTTTTCCGTATCGTGGCTCTCGGTACTGGAGTTATTCTTGACGAAGGGTTAAGTAGGCGGAAGGGTAGGTCAGGGGGCGCCACGAGGGGCCCACACCATAGGCCAGCGCGGCCAGGGCCTGGGCCGCGCCGCCCTGGTGTGTCGCTGCCTCGTCGCCCCACTTCGTTTCCTCTCCGGACTTCTGGAAGCTTCGTGGAAAAACAAGATCCTGGGCGTTGATTTCGTCCAATTCCTAGAATATTTCCTTACTAGGATTTCTGAAACCAAAAACAGCAGAAAACAGCAACTGGCTCTTCGGCATCTCGTTAATAGGTTAGTGCCGGAAAATGCATAAATATGACATAAAGTATGTATAAAACATGTAGGTATCATCAATAAAGTAGCATGGAACATAAGAAATTATCGATACGTTGGAGACGTATCAGCATCCCCAAGCTTAGTTCCTGCTCGTCCCGAGTAGGTAAACGATAACAAAGATAATTTCTGAAGTGACATGCCATCATAATCTTGATCAATACTATTATAAGCACATGTAATGAATGCAGTGATCAAAGCAATGTAAATGCAATGAGTAAACCATTGAATCATATAGCAAAGACTTTTCATGAATAGTACTTTCAAGACAAGCATCAATAAGTCTTGCATAAGAGTTAACTCATAAAGCAATAAATTCATAGTAGAAGTATTGAAGCAACACAAAGGAAGATTAAGTTTCAGCGGTTGCTTTCAACTTGTAACATGTATATCTCATGGATATTGTCAACATAAAGTAATATAATAAGTGCAATATGCAAGTATGTAGGAATCAATGCACAGTTCACACAAGTGTTTGCTTCTTGAGATGGAGAGAAATGGGTGAACTGACTCAACATAAAAGTAAAAGAAAGGCCCTTCACAGAGGGAAGCATCGATTGCTATATTTGTGCTAGAGCTTTTATTTTGAAAATAGGAAACAATTTTGTCCACGGTAGTAATAAAGCATCTGTGTTATGTAAATTATATCCTACAAGTTGCAAGCCTCATGCATAGTATACTAATAGTGCCCGCACCTTGTCCTAATTAGCTCGGATTACCTGGATTATCACCGCAATACATATGTTTTAACCAAGTATCACAAAGGGGTACCTCTATGCCGCCTGTACAAAGGTCTAAGGAGAAAGCTCGCATTGGATTTCTCGCTTTTGATTATTCTCAACTTAGACATCCATACCGGGACAACATAGACAACAGATAATGGAATCCTCTTTAATGCATAAGCATTTAGCAACAATTAATATTCTCATATGAGATTGAGGATATTTGTCCAAAACTGAAACTTCCACCATGGATCATGGCTTTAGTTAGCGGCCCAATGTTCTTCTCTAACAATATGCATGCTCAAACCATTCAACTCATGGTAAATCGCCCTTACTTCAGACAAGACGAACATGCATAGCAACTCACATGATATTCAACAAAGAGTAGTTGATGGCGTCCCCAGGAACATGGTTATCGCACAACAAGCAACTTATAAGAAATAAAATGCATAAGTACATATTCAATACCACAATAGTTTTTAGGCTATTTGTCCCATGAGCTATATATTGCAAAGATGAAGAATGGAAATTTTAAAGATAGCACTCAAGCAATTTACTTTGGAATGGCGGAGAAATACCATGTAGTAGGTAGGTATGGTGGACACAAGTGGCATAGTGTTTGGCTCAAGGATTTTGGATGCATGAGAAGTATTCCCTCTTGACACAAGGCTTAGGCTAGCAAGGTTATTTGAAACAAACACAAGTATGAACCGGTACAGCAAAACTCACATAAAAGACATATTGTAAGCATTATAAGACTCTACACCGTCTTCCTTGTTGTTCAACCCTTACTAGAAATTATCTAGACCTTAGAGAGACCAATCATGCAAACCAAATTTTAGCAAGCTCTATGTATTTCTTCATTAATAGGTGCAAAGTATATGATGCAAGAGCTTAAACATGAGCACAACAATTGTCAAGTATCACATTCTTCAAGACATTCTACCAATTACCACATGTAGCATTTCCCGTTTCCAACCATATAACAATTTAACGAAGCAGTTTCAACCTTCGCCATGAACATTATGAGTAAAGCCTAAGGACATATTTGTCCATATGCAACAGCGGAGCGTGTCTCTCTCCCACACAATGAATGCTAGGATCCAACTTTATTCAAACAAAACAAAAACAAAAACAAACAGACGCTCCAAGCAAAGTACATAAGATGTGATGGAATAAAAATATAGTTTCACTAGAGGAACCTGATAATGTTGTCGATGAAGAAGGGGATGCCTTGGGCATCCCCAAGCTTAGATGCTTGACTCTTCTTGAAATATGCAGGGGTGAACCACCGGGGCATCCCCAAGCTTAGAGATTTCACTCTCCTTGATCATATTGTATCATCTCCCTCTCTTGATCCTTGAAAACTTCCTCCACACCAAACTTAAAACAACTCATTAGAGGGTTAGTGCACAATCAAAATTCACATGTTCAGAGGTTACATAATCATTCTTAACACTTCTAGACATTGCACAAAGCTACTGAAAGTTAATGGAATAGAGAAATCCATCAAGCATAGCAAAACAGGCAATGCGAAATAAAAGGCAGAATCTGTAAAAACAGAACAGTCCGTAAAGACGAATTTCTAAGAGGCACCAGACTTGCTCAAATGAAAATTCTCAAATTGAATGAAAGTTGCGTACATATCTGAGGATCACTCACGTAAATTGGCAGAATTTTATGAGTTACCTACAGAGAATTAAGCCCAGATTCGTGACAGCAAGAAATCTGTTTCTGCGCAGTAATCCAAATCTAGTATGAACCTTACTATCAAAGACTTTACTTGGCACAACAATGCAACAAAACTAAGATAAGGAGAGGTTGATACAGTAGTAACAACTTCCAAGACTCAAATATAAAACAAAAGTGCAGAAGTAAAATCATGGGTTGTCTCCCATAAGCGCTTTTCTTTAACGCCTTTCAGCTAGGCGCAGAAAGTGTGTATCAAGTATTATCAAGAGACGAAGCATCAACATCATAATTTGTTCTAATGATAGAATCAAAAGGTAACTTCATTCTCTTTCTAGGGAAGTGTTCCATACCTTTCTTGAGAGGAAATTGATATTTAATATTACCTTCCTTCATATCAATAATAGCACCAACAGTTCGAAGAAAAGGTCTTCCCAATATAATGGGACAAGATGCATTGCATTCAATATCCAAGACAACAAAATCAACGGGGACAAGGTTATTGTTAACGGTAATGCAAACATTATCAACTCTCCCCAAAGGTTTCTTTTTAGAGTTATCAGCAAGATTAATATCCAAATAACAATTTTTCAATGGTGGCAAGTCAAGCATATTATAGATTTTTCTAGGCATACAGAAATACTTGCACCAAGATCACGTAAAGCATTACAATCAAAGTTATTTAGCTTCATCTTAATGATGGGCTCCCAATCATCCTCTAACTTCCTAGGAATAGAAGCTTCGCGTTCTAATTTCTCTTCTCTAGCTTTTATGAGAGCATTTGTAATATGTTTTGTAAAGGCCAAATTTATAGCACTAGCATTAGGACTCTTAGCAAGATTTTGTAAGAACTTTATAACTTCAGAGATGTGACAATCATCAAAATCTAAACCATTATGATCTAAAGCAATGGGATCATTATCCCCAACATTAGAAAAAATTTCAGCAGTTTTATCACAGGCAGTTTCAGCAGTTTTAGCAGTTTCAGGCAGTTTTTCACGCTTTGCATTAGAAGTGGAAACATTGCCAACACCAATTATTTTACCATTGATAGTAGGAGGTGCAGCAACATGTGGAGCATTAGCATTGCTAGTGGTGGTAATAGTCCAAACTTTAGCTATATTATCTTCTTTAGCATTTTCTTCTTTTTCCCACCTAGCACGCAATTCGGCCATCAATCTTATATTCTCATTAATTCTAACTTGGATGGCGTTTGCTGTAGAAAATGACTTAATATCATTATTTTCATTAGGCATAACTTTCGATTTCAAAAGATCAACATCAGCAGCAAGACTATCGACTTAAGAAGCAAGTATATCAATTTTCCCAAGCTTTTCTTCAACAGATTTGTTAAAAGCAGTTTGTGTACTAATAAATTCTTTAAGCATGGCTTTGTAACATCCCAAATTTCAATAAAAGAAGTTAGAAAAATTCCAGAGAGCAAAATTTCAAACCAACAAAAACTTTTTAAATTGCATATAGTGCCATGCATAGGACTTGTGCATTTGATTGATATGCCATGATGATTGTTACTATGTGTATAAGCTAAACCCTAAAACCCTAATGTGATCATGAGAAGATCACCAACCAAATAAATCAAAAAGAGAAAGAAATCAAATAAATGAAAAACCCTAAAACCCTCACATATGCCCTATGGCATTTTTATAAATTTTGACCCTAGACCAATTTGGTCTTCAACATTAGTTGAAGAATGTTACTAAACACTTATTACAACTTTTGGAATCAAAGAATCACAAATCAAATGGATTTCAAATACAAAACTTGCTCACATATGATAATGGTCAAATCTGCCAATTATAGTCTGATCACTGCTTTGAGCCCTTGCAATTCAAAAATTTCAAACTAAACCTTGGTAACTCTTTGCACCACCTCCAAGTCAACATCAAGGGGAACACTTTTTGTAAAGATCAACATGCCAAATTCTTTCTTGATCATTAGCTATGCTCAACCAAAGTTGCAACATTTTAATAGGTGCAACAATCTCACACTTAGCCAATTTTGCCAAACTTTGAATTTAATAATTCCACCACCACACTCCATCACCTCTGGTCATTTCTAACTCAATGAGACACTAACAATTCAAAACTTGTAACCATTTGAATTGAACAAAATTTGGACAAAATTCACAAATGGCATCTATGTAACTATTTGACACTATTTCAAATAGTGATCTAACCTAACCCTAACTACACCATTTGCACCCTACTGGTTCCCCTGCCCCCTCTAACCATAAATGCCAAATAGAAATCCTAAGAGAGAGGAGGAGCAAGGCTAGGACATGGCCATGCCGGCCATGTCGCCAACCCGACAACCTCCCCCTCTCTCCATTGCTCCCCAACATTGGCCCTAGTGTCCAGCAGCACCACCTCACATCTCTACCCCAGCTAGCATCGACCACCTCGCCGTAGACGCCGTGGACTCGCCGGAAAACGCGCACCCAGTGGTGGCCACACCATGCCGAGGACGTCGCGAGTGAGCGCCGCAGACGCGCCCTGGACACGCGCTGCCTGGCCACCTCGAGCACGCCCTGGACCACCTCGCCACGAGTTGAGCACCGCCGCACACATACGCAGCCGCCAGACATGCCCTCGACCACGACCCGTGACCGCCGGCGCCGGAGACGACGACATGCTTCCATGAACGCCGCGGCAGACGCGGAAGCGAGGCGACCAAACCAGCCACCCCCTACCCTAGCTATCGCCACCCAGAGGACCACCGTGATGCCACGAACCCACCTGCACCCTCGCCTAGCTCGATAGACCACCGGAGCAGCCGCGCCATGGTCGACCTCTTCACGGCCCCGCAGCACCCTCGCGTCCCTATAAAAGGAGACCTCCCTGCGTCAATCCAAGCACACCATCGCCTTCCCCTCTCCTCACTCGACCACCTGAGCCACTCCACTGCCTCGATTAGCCGCCGCCGCCGCTCAATTGCTACACCACTGCCCGTGACCGCCGCCGAAGCTCGCCGTCGATTGGAGCCGCCCCAGGACAAGCCGACGGTACCAGGAGCTTCGCCGTCGTCGACATCGTCCCCGAGCACACTGCCCACCCTAGCTGGAGCCACGGTGAGCTCTCCGACCCCCTAGTGCCGCCGCGCCAGTGAACCCCTCTCGCCGGCGACGACGATGAACGAGCGCCGTTGGATTAGATTCTAATCCAACGCCTCTGTTTAAAACGTACCGCTTCGGGTTTTATGAGCCACTGACGCTTGGACCCCACCCTGTCAGCGCGCCGCGCGTCTGTGGACCGTGGTGGGCTGGACTGGGCCGTTTTATTTCGAATCTGGCCCAGTTTCATTTCCATGACCCTATTAATTCAAATGACATTTAAACAATTCCAAATAATTTCAATACTGCCCAAACTTTGAAAATCAATAGATTCAAATTGGCTTAACCAAATTCAATGAATTTTATATGGTTGGAAAGCTAGTAAAAAGATCTAAAGAATGCCACTGGTCCCATGTCAAGGTGTGCTGTAGAATTAATCTGATAAAAAGAAGAAGGCAGGGACTTTTCCATATTCAAATAATTATTAAAAATCAACCAAAATAGATATTAAGTAAATTCCAACTCTAATAGCTCACATTTGACTTACACTAATTGTTTATGCAATAAAATGGTGTGGTCACTTTGCATGATCATGCCCTAGTTTAATTAATGGACAATATGGCTAGTTTATGTAGTTGATATTGTCCAAAACTATTAAGTAAATCATATGAAGTATTATACTTCATTTAAACCTTGTCTCAAATGAATTCATGTGACGTTTGGACCCCTGGCCAAACTCACTTATATGAATTACTTAGAGATTTAAATCATTTGTAGCATTACTAAATGGTATGAGGTGGTCTACCTCATTTAAATCATTTTCTCAAATGATAATGATGAATATTTGACTTAGGTCAATATAAGTTCATATATGATTGTTTGAGAAATTAAATCTTAAGAAGATTTCAATGAGAGGAAATTATTTCTCAAGAACCCTATGGAAACTATCATTTACATATTAAATAAAAGGAAGTGAATTCTCCTCAAGCAACACAACCCATGCACCCTAATTAGATTATTTGTGTGCATAGAATAGTTTGTGTGTTTGTATGTGATACATGGAATAGCCATTGAATTAGTGAGTAATTATACTCGTATTCAAATTTAGACGCTAGCACCGGAGAGTACACGGAAGAAGAAGGTTGCTACCAGGAGGAGGAGGAGAACTTTGAGAACTACCAAGGCAAGCTAATATTCTTGCAAAGTGCAAAGCCCTTTGGGGCAAGGCACCATGAATCTTACCTTTTCTTACATAAGCCTATCCCAAGTTTATACATTACAAGTTTTTACTTGTTTTCTCAAGAAGTTGCTTTAGGAAGTTTACTAGAGTAGTAAAGTTAGTCTTACTCAAGCAAAGCAAGATAGCACCCCTCATGTTTTAGAGCTAGTGCTAATGAATAAAACTTGACTACTCTAGATGGGAACAATGTGACTTGAAATAAATTTGAAACCTTGGAATGGTGAAGCATTCCATTGAATGATTTTTGAAGGTGAATATGACCAAGAGAAGATAGTGATTTTTGACAAACATGATATTGATTTGAATACGATACCTTTCCAAAAGTAAGTACCCCCACAATACCTGATTATGGGTAGGGCTTAACTGGAAGTTTATGCATCTTAGTATGGGTTCCCTATGAACACACATCATAGGGGTTATGCTTGAGGCTGCCTCCGTTGTTGAGAAAAGATGTGAATTGAGGTGAATTGTACGGCCAAGCCCTGTGCAGTTCCCAGGTTGACAGTTGGTCTTCACTGGGAGGCCAAGCTCATGGGGAGAGGT
This sequence comes from Lolium perenne, assembly GCF_019359855.2. Lineage (NCBI taxonomy): Eukaryota > Viridiplantae > Streptophyta > Magnoliopsida > Poales > Poaceae > Lolium > Lolium perenne. Next base: position 318,081,693 of record NC_067247.2, read on the forward strand.
GCTCATACTAGGATTTGTAAGTGAAAGGTTATGGTTGATGATCCGCGTACTGTGTTACGATGATTCAGGGTAATCCCGATGGATGAAATCAAATGTTGTGGCACAAGTGTGCAACCTCTGCAGAGTGTAAACCTATTCAAATAGCCGCGTCCATGGTTACAGACGGTTGGAAAGGCCATACAGTTTCCGATGTCATATCTTTGAAAATGATGTTGAAAGAAGATGGTGAAACGACTTGTGGTGAACTGAATTGAAATCACCACTTGAATGGTGGGAATGACACTAATGTTCCCACTTGAGTTAGTTAGCACTTGAATAAGCTTTTCTCAAATACTTGTGAACTAAAACTAGCTTTATGCAAATAAACTAGAGCTTAGCAAACATTATTAGAATTGTCTAGCACTTACATTAGTATTAGTTTGCGAGTACTTAAAGTACTCACGGCTTTGTCCCTAGCTATTCAAATGGCCAGAGTATGAAGATGAACAAGGAGATGACCAGCAGGACGCCTACGACAACTAGGAGTCTTCCGACGTCAAGCGTTGGCCTGTGGACTAGAGAGTCCTTGTATCTTACGCTTCCGCTATGAACTTATGTTTGTTCGTTGATCAATAGATCAACTATTCGTGTAATATGGATGATGTGATTCCAAGATGTAAGACATTATGGTTTGTAATAAATGATGACTGTGATACTTAACTATTATGCCTCGCAACAACAATATTCCTGGGATTGCGATGTATGACATAATAGGCATTCGGACTTAAAAATCCGGGTGTTGACAAGTTGGTATCAGAGCCATTGTTTGACCTTAGAAGACCTTAGTTAGAATGGGCGTTCTGAAAAACTTAACTTTGAAAACAAATGATGAATGTTTGTGAAAATCTACTTACACTCTTGTCTTTGAGACTTTGCCAAAATTTGATGAATCATGTTCTATCTTATTTGAATCTACTTAAAATTTTGCCACACTTTGCACTCTCTAACTTACTCATCCAATTCTCTTTCAGATGGAGCCGAATGAACCCATCAACACCAAGTTTTACCAGCTTGGGAATGGAGGGAGCTTGATCTTCGAGCACGACCTCAACGCCGTCTCTGACTTCCTTGGGCGCCCACACCCCGAGTTCCACGGGATTTAGCTGGACGACACGCCCGGAGGAGAGTTGCAGTGGGTGATCACTGCCGACTTGAGGGGCAAGATGGAGCCTCCCACCTCGGAGAGGATCCTCTTCTCCTTCCGCGAGAGCAACTGGCTCGACGGACTTGCACGTGGCCTTCAGGAGGCACTTGCGCGCCTCTGTGGACAGAATGTGGTGCGCATCCTCGCCTCTCGCTTCGCGCATCTCGTGAGGCGTGATGCCATGGGAGTGCCCATGGAGCTGCAGCCGCACCCGGAGTTGAGGCACCATGCTGAGCACCTGGACTTCATGCTCTACCAGACTCAGAAGGACCTCGACGCCACTCGCGCTTACGCGAACCAGACCCATGCTCACATCATCGAGCAGGGTGAGGCGATCAAGCTACTCAACAACGACCGCAAGAGCCCTCGCCAGCAGCGTGCCAAGAAGGACGCTACGATTGTGCGCCTTCGCGCCAAGATCGCGTCACTTGAGGCCACTGTCAAGGCCCAGGAGGATCAGCTCAGGGAGATGGAGGATGACGGCGGAAGTATCGACCTTCAGGGAGGAGGAGCCTTCCTGAGCGACGACGACGACTTTGAGGAGGACGAGTTCACCGAGGAGGAGGACTACGAGTTCCTGGAGGCAGGACCTGACGACTACGTCCCGATCGACATAGAGGATGAGGAGTAGTTGCACTAGTTCACTTATGTAGGTGTGAGTTGTATCCCGTCCTTTGTATCGTAGCATGAGAATGGTTCTTAAAACCATTGGAGTATGAGTGTGTTAGTTTGTACTATGTGTTGAATGAATGAATGAATGAATGTTATGTTTGTCATGAAAAGATTACAAATTTCAAATGTTTTCAAACTTAACCAAAATAAACCATAGAATGTTCCCTCTTATCTCATGATCTTCTATATCTCAGATGGCCCCTCCCAATCGCACCAACGACGCGATGATGCAACTGCTGCAAACCCTGCTTGCCGACAGGGAGACAGAAAGAGCCGAACGCCAAGCCAACCTCACTGCTTTGCAGAACATTGCCAATCAAGGCCATGAAAATCATGACCACCCTGGATCCAAGCTCAAGAACTTCCAGAACACCAACCCTCCGGTGTTTAGCTAGACCGAGGAACCCCTCGACGCCGACGATTGGCTCCAGACTATGGAGAACAACCTGGAAGTAGCCGGAGTGGAAGCCAACGAGAAAGTCTTGTTTGCCACCCACTATCTCGCTGGGCCAGCCCGCGCTTGGTGGACAAGCACCCGTGCCATGAACGGAGGACAGTTCATGACTTGGGAGGATTTCAAGCTAAAGTTCAGCAAGTACCATGTACCCCCGGGTCATATCAAAAAGATGAGGGATGAGTTCCGTGAACTGAAACAAGGTCGTATGACGGTGGTAGAATACCGCGACAAGTTTCTCACACTGTCAAGGTATACCCCTGATGAGACCGACACCGTTGAGAAGAGGAAGGAGAGATTCCTGAACGGACTGCATGATGAGATGCAAACTATCCTCGTCAACATCCCCTTCACCGACCTTGAAGCCCTTGTTGACTCCGCCATCCAGATGGAGGGCAAGCTGAACCAAGCCAACGAGAACCGCAAGCGCCGCATGGCGAATCAAAGTGGGTCTAGCCATACCCAGAAGTTTCGCCCCAGCTCAAGTGGAGGTTTCACTCCAAGAAACAACAAACCCCCGATGCAGAACTTGCGCCCCGGTTATCAGAACCGGAGTGGAGGGAACTCCAAGCCAGGAGGCTACAACAACAACAACTACAACCACGCTCCGCCCAGAGCCCCCAACAACAACAACAACAACAACACCAACACCGCTCCCAGAACCGGAAGCAACGCCGTCCCCGTTGCGACCAAGGACAAGGCCACCATCACTTGTTATGAGTGTGGTGTAGTGGGGCACTACTCCAACGAGTGTCCCAAGCGACTCGCCAAGCTCGCCGGCAACACCGCAGTACCTGCTCAGCAGCAACGCCGTGTCTCCACCGGCAAGAAGTTCGCCCCCAACAACCCCAATAACCGCAACGGCCGCCTTTACCACATGAATGCCGAAGAAGCCCAGGAAGCACCAGATGTTGTACTGGGTATGTTTTCTGTCAACCACATCCCTGCCAGAGTGTTGTTTGATTCTGGAGCATCTCATTCTTTTGTCACTGAAGACTTTGCATCAACAAGTAAAATTCAACCCCTCAGTTTGAAGCATGTTATGATAGTTCAAATTCCCGGATCAACCACCAAAGCTAGAAAATTTTGCAAAAATGTACCTATCAAAATCCATGATGTAGATTTCTATGCCAATCTAATCATTCTGGGAACCAAAGGTTTGGAAGTCGTACTAGGAATGGACTGGATGTCCAAGCACAATGGATTGATAGACGGTGCCAAGAAAGCGATAACCATGACTAGCAGCACCGGTATCGTAGTTGAACATATCTCTGAAAAACTACCCAGAAAATTCACCTGCAACCAAAGTGTATCCAAGCCAACTATGGATCAAATCAGGGTCGTTTGTCGCTACCCTGATGTCTTTCCGGATGATCTACCCGGTATGCCCCCGGATCGGGATATCGAGTTCATTATCGAGTTAATCCCCGGAACTGGACCCATAGCCCAGAGAGCCTACAGCATGAACGCAACAGAGCTTGTGGAGTGATACGTCTCCAACGTATCTATAATTTCTGATGTTCCATGCTTGTTTTATGACAATACCTACATGTTTTGCTTGCACTTTATATCATATTATGGCATTTATAGGACTAACCTATTAACAAGATGCCACAGTGCCAGTTTCTGTTTATTATGTCTGTTTATTGCAGAAAAGGCCCAAAAACCAAAGTGCTCGGAAAAATCCAGAAAAATTACAGAAATTCTATTTCGCTGGAAGACTCACGAAGCCAGAAGGGCAAGCCAGGGGGAGGCCCAGGGCCTCCTCACCATAGGTCGGCGCGGCCTGGAGGGTGGTCACCCCACCCTATGGTGTCGTCGCCTCGGGACTCTTCCGACTCCGACTCTTCGCCTATTTAAGCCGTCGTGACCTAAAACTTCGACACTGCTTGACGAAACTCCAGAAAGACTCCAGGGGCGCCGCCACATCGCGAAACTCCGATTCGGGGGACAGAAGTCTGTTCCGCACTCGCCGGGGACGGGGAATTGCCCTCGGAGCCATCTCCACCGCCGTCTCCACCGCCATCTTCACCGCCATCGCTGCCTCCATGATGAGGAGGGAGTAATTCACCCCCGGGGCTGAGGGCTCCGCTATAGCTATGTGGTTCATCTCTCTCTCTCTTTGTGATCAAGTTGAATATTATCTATGTGCTACTCTAGTGATGTTATTAAAGTAGTTTTATTCCTCCTGCACGGTGTAATGGTGACAGTGTGTGCAACCGTGTTAGTACTTGGCATAGGCTATGATTGTAATCTCTTGTAGATTATGAAGTTAACTATTGCTATGATAGTATTGATGTGATCTATGCCTCCTTCATAGTGTGATGGTGACAGTGTGCATGCTATGTTAGTTCTCGGTGTGATTGTGTTGATCTATCTTACACTCTAAGGTTATTTAAATATGAACACTGAATATTGTGGAGCTTGTTAACTCCGGCTTTGAGGGTTCGTGTAATCCTACACAGTTAGTGGTGTTCATCATCCAACAAGAGGGTGTAGAGTAGTCCTGTTATGTGATCGTTGTTGAGAGAGTCCACTAGTGAAAGTAGGATCCCTGGGCCTTGCTTCCAAGCATCGAATCTCCGTTTGTCTACTGTTTTGTTGAATGTTTGCTCGCTGCCATATTTCATTCAGATTGCTATTACCACTCACACTCATCCATATTACTTGTATCTCACTATCTCTTCGCCGAACTAGTGCACCTATTGTATTAGGTGTGTTGGGGACACAAGAGACTTCTTGCTTTGTGGTTGCAGGGTTGCTTGAGAGGGATATCTTTGACCTCTTCCTCCCTGAGATCGATAAACCTTGGGTGATCCACTTAAGGGAAACTTGCTGCTGTTCTACAAACCTCTGCTCTTGGAGGCCCAACACTGTCTACAAGAATAGAAGCTCCTGTAGACATCAAGCACTTTTCTGGCGCCGTTGCCGGGGAGGAAAGGTAAAAGGCACTCATACTTCGGTTCCAGGTAAAGTACTTTTCTGGCGCCATTGTGTTTGTGCTCGAAGCTATTTCCTTTAGATCCTGCAATTGCAACTTTTTGTTTCTTGTTTTACACTAGTTAGGCATAATGGAATATAACTATGAGCTTCCTAATTTATTTCCTAAGCTAAGACATGAATTGTGTGATGCGAAAATTAAAGAACCTATGGAACCTCATTTGCATGCTAGTAGCAATATTATTGGTATGAACGCAATCACTGCTAATGCTATGAATAAGTCTAAGCTTGGGGAAGCTAGTTTCTGTGATCTTTTTGGCTTCCCATCTTTAGGGGAGAAAATTTGTTCTGATAATGCTTTATCTCCCATATGCGATAACTCTGATAATGCTTGTGATACTTTAAATCCACCAACTGCAAGTACTGCTTTCAAAATACCTATGAAAATCGTTGAACGTGTTATTGATAACCGCTATGAAGGGGATGGAACTGTCCATCCTGGAGATCATTTACTGTTTTTGCATGAATTATGCGGGTTATTCAAGTGTGCAGGTATCTCTATGGATGAAGTAAGGAAGAAGTTATTCTCTTTTTCACTTTATGCAGTAAAGCGGCGCATTGGTATAAATTGTTGAAGAATAGTCATTCTCTTGGTTGGGAGGAAATTGCATCTCTCTTTTACTCTAAATTTTATCCTCCTTATGAAGTGCATATTGATAGGAATTATATTTATAACTTTTATCCTCGTGATGGAGAGAGTATTTCTCAAGCGTGGGGGAGATTAAAGTCACTAATGCTCAAATGTCCCATTCATGAGCTCCCCCGTAATGTTATTGTTAATAATTTTTATGCGAGGCTTTCAGGACAACACAAGGACTATCTGGATGCCTGTTCGGAGGGATCTTTCACAAGCAAGGAGGTTGAAGCTAGGTGGGATCTTCTCGATCGGATTGAGGAGAACGCTGAAGGATGGGAGAACGACAAAGGTAAAGAGTCAGGTATAAATTATGATTATGAATGCATTGAAGCTTTTATGGATACCGATAAATTTCGAAATATGAGTGCTACTTATGGTCTTGACTCTCAAGTTGCTACAAATCTTTATAAAGCCTTTGCTTCTCATTTTGAATTGCCTAAAAAGAATTTTGATAAGTATCATGAACCTTTTAAAGAGGCTTGCATGAAGAATGAAATTGTTGTTAATTATTGCAATAAGCATGCTCAAACTCCTAAGAATGCTATTTCCTATAAGCGTGTTAATTTTTGTGGAATACATAGACCTTGTGGAATTAATCAAATCAAAGATGAATATTGTATCCATCATGCTAATGAAAAAACTAGAAAGTGGCTTAGGGCTCTAGATGATCTTGGTAAAAAAGTTTGTGCCCTCTATCCTTTTATTTGTGAAGTTTGCCATGAAGTGGGTCATTTTAATTTTCAATGCTCCTCCAATGATAATTTGAACCCAATGAGTGCTGCAAATTTGTATTGTGATGATGAAATTACTCCTAATCAGCATGATGAACTTACTTTATTTTTGGGGTGTGAAGAATTGTCGAGAAAAATCTCTTTGTTACATATGAGTGATCTTGATATTGATGATGTCCTGCATGGGTGTTTTTCTTATTGCATTGATAATAGCCATACAAATACTTACATACAAAATATTTTAGAAGATGACACCTTACCAAAATATGATAGGACCGCTGTGTGTTTTCAACTAATTAATGAAAAGGAGGGATCCTCCCAAGTTTCTTCTATTGTTTCTGAAAGTAAATCAGGTTATGCGGACAAGCCACCCTTCAAGCCTCTTCCTCCTAAAGAAAGGAACGAGGAGAAGGAAGAGAAGAAGAAGAAGGGAACGAAGAAGAAGAAGAAGAAGAAGAAGAAGGAGAATAAAAAGAAAGAGGTAACAGCGTATCCCCGCGTGAATGAGATAACGCTAGGTAACCGTAAGTATGTTGCTCCTAATGATTATTGTGATAATGAATCTGAATACGATGATCTTCCTATGCCCTTTACATACATTAGCGATCATGATTTGAATGAGCACACTACTTTTGATATTACAAATCTCTGGGAAACTAATTCTGAAGATGAAAATAATTGCCATAGTGTCAGTGCTATCCATGCTTCCTCCCATAATGATATAGAAAGCTCTAACCTTGGGGAAGAGGTGTTTGAAAATCCTTTTGCTACTGGTCATTATGTTCTTGATACATCTCCTTCTAATAACAATGATGGTGTGGACACAGATAAACCGACTGTGAAAGATAACTATTCTATTTCTTATGATGACACTGTGCCTCCGATCTTTGATGATTATTATAAAGAATGCTATGATATAGGTTATAACTATCCTTATGAAACTTGTCATAGTCATGATTGGATTACCAAAAACAATTCCCTTAATATGCAACTTGTTTACCATGTTCAAATTCTTGATAATAATCTTGCTCCAGTTACTATTAGTGAGAAGAACTCTTCTTATGCCAAAATTAATGATACTTCTATGCATATGAACCATGATAAGAATGTTTTAAGTGATGGGTATATTGTGGATTTCATAAATAATGCTACTGAAAGTTATTATGAGAGAGGGAAACATGGTTATATGCATCTTAATAATATTAAGTTTCCCCTCTTTATGTTGAAAATCTTGAATTTACTCGTGTTCTATCCTCTTATGCTTGTCACTTTGTTCTTCATGAATTCATTTGTGTACAAGATTCCTTTGCATAGGAAGTGGGTTAGACTTAAATGTGTTTTGAATTGCCTCTTGATACTCTCTTTTTGCTTTAAATACTATTTCCTGCGAGTGGATCATTAAAACTGCTGAGCCCATCTTAATGGCTATAAAGAAAGAACTTCTTGGGAGATAACCCATGTGTTATTTTGCTACAGTACTTTGTTTTATATTTGTGTCTTGGAAGTTGTTTACTACTGTAGCAACCTCTCCTTATCTTAGTTTTGTGTTTTGTTGTGCCAAGTAAAGTCTTTGATAGCAAGGTTGATACTAGATTTGGATTACTGCGCAGAAACAGATTTCTTTGCTGTCACGAATCTGGGCAAAATTCTCTGTAGGTAACTCAGAAAATTATGCCAATTTACGTGAGTGATCCTCAGATATGTACGCAACTTTCATTCAATTTGAGCATTTTCATTTGAGCAAGTCTGGTGCCTCAATAAAATTCGTCTTTACGGACTGTTCTGTTTTGACAGATTCTGCCTTTTATTTCGCATTGCCTCTTTTGCTATGTGGGATGGATTTCTTTGTTCCATTGACTTCCAGTAGCTTTGGGCAATGTCCAGAAGTGTTAAGAATGATTGTGTCACCTCTGAACATGTGAATTTTTGATTATGCACTAACCCTCTAATGAGTTGTTTTGAGTTTGGTGTGAAGGAAGTTTTCAAGGGTCAAGAGAGGAGGATGATACAATGTGATCAAGAAGAGTGAAAAGTCTAAGCTTGGGGATGCCCCGGTGGTTCATCCCTGCATATTTCAAGAAGACTCAAGCATCTAAGCTTGGGGATGCCCAAGGCATCCCCTTCTTCATCGACAAATTATCAGGTTCCTTCTCTTGAAACTATATTTTTATTCGGTCACATCTTATGTACTTTACTTGGAGCGTCTGTATGTTTCTTGTTTTTGTTCTTGTTTGAATAAATGCTTGTGTGGGAGAGAGACACGCTCCGCTGGTTCGTATGAACACATGTGTTCTTAGCTTTTAATGTTCATGGCGAAGGTTGAAACGCTTCGTTAATTGTTATATGGTTGGAAACGAGAAAATGCTACATGTAGTAATTGGTATGATGTCTTGAATAACTTGATACTTGGCAATTGTTGTGCTCTTGTTTAAGCTCTTGCATCATATACTTTGCACCTATTAGTGAAGAAATACATAGAGCTTGTTAAAATTTGGTTTGCATGAGTGGTTTCTCTAGAGTCTAGATATTTTCTAGTGGGGTGTTTGAACAACAAGGAAGACGATGTATAGTCTTATAATACTTGTAATATGTCTTTTATGTAAGTTTTGATGTACTAGTTTATGCTTGTGTTTGCTTCAAACAACCTTGCTAGCCTAAGCCTTGTATCGAGAGGGAATACTTCTCATGCATCCAAAATACTTGAGCCAACCACTATGCCAGTTGTGTCCACCATACCTACCTACTACATGGTATTTCTCCGCCATTCCAAAGTAAATTGCTTGAAGTGCTACCTTTAAATTTCTATCCTCTACCTTTGCAATATATAGCTCATGGGACAAATAGCTTAAAAACTATTGTGGTATTGAATATATACTTATGCACTTTATCTCTTATTAAGTTGCTTGTTGTGCGATAACCATGTTCCTGGGGACGCCATCAACTACTCTTTGTTGAATATCATGTGAGTTGCTATGCATGTTCGTCTTGTCTGAAGTAAGGGCGATCTACCACCTTATGGTTAGAGCGTGCATATTGTTAGAGAAGAACATTGGGCCGCTAACTAAAGCCATGATCCATGGTGGAAGTTTCAGTTTTGGACATATATCCTCAATCTCATATGAGAAAATTAATTGTTGCTATATGCTTATGCATAAAAGAGGAGTCCATTATCTGTTGTCTATGTTGTCCCGGTATGGATGTCTAAGTTGAGAATAATCAATAGCGAGAAATCCAATGCGAGCTTTCTCCTTAGACCTTTGTACAGGCGGCATAGAGGTACCCCTTTGTGACACTTGGTTAAAACATGTGCATTGCGATAATTCCGGTAGTCCAAGCTAATTAGGACAAGGTGCGGGCACTATTAGTATACTATGCATGAGGCTTGCAACTTGTAAGATATAATTTACATGATACATATGCTTTATTACTACCGTTGACAAAATTGTTTCTTGTTTTCAAAATAAAAGCTCTAGCACAAATATAGCAATCAATGCTTCCCTCTGCGAAGGGCCTTTCTTCAACTTTTATGTTGAGTCAGTTTACCCATTTCTCTCTATCTTAGAAGCAAACACTTGTATTAACTGTGCATTGATTCTTACATACTTGCTTATTGCACTTGTTATATCGCTTTGCATTGACAACTATCCATAAGATATGCATGTTACAAGTTGAAAGCAACCGCTGAAACTTAATCTTCCATTGTGTTGCTTCAATGTCTTTACTAAGAATTTATTGCTTTATGAGTAACTCTTATGCAAGACTCATTGATGCTTGTCTTGAAAGTACTATTCATGAAAAGTCTTTGCTATATGATTAATTGTTTACTCATTGCATTAACATTGCTTCGAATCACTGCATTCATCTCATATGATTTACAATAGTATGATCAAGATTATGTTGGTAGCATGTCACTTCAGAAATTATCTTTTTATCGTTTACCTATTCGAGGACGAGTAGGAACTAAGCTTGGGGATGCTGATACGTCTCCAACGTATCTATAATTTCTGATGTTCCATGCTTGTTTTATGACAATACCTACATGTTTTGCTTGCACTTTATATCATATTATGGCATTTATAGGACTAACCTATTAACAAGATGCCACAGTGCCAGTTTCTGTTTATTATGTCTGTTTATTGCAGAAAAGGCCCAAAAACCAAAGTGCTCGGAAAAATCCAGAAAAATTACAGAAATTCTATTTCGCTGGAAGACTCACGGAGCCAGAAGGGCAAGCCAGGGGGAGGCCCAGGGCCTCCTCACCATAGGCCGGCGCGGCCTGGAGGGTGGTCATCCCACCCTATGGTGTCGTCGCCTCGGGACTCTTCCGACTCCGACTCTTCGCCTATTTAAGCCGTCGTGACCTAAAACTTCGACACCGCTTGACGAAACTCCAGAAAGACTCCAGGGGCGCCGCCACATCACGAAACTCCAATTCGGGGGACAGAAGTCTCTATTCCGGCACCCTGCCGGGACGGGGAATTGCCCCCGGAGCCATCTCCACCGCCGTCTCCACCGCCATCTTCACCGCCATCGCTGCCTCCATGATGAGGAGGGAGTAATTCACCCCCGGGGCTGAGGGCTCCGCTGTAGCTATGTGGTTCATCTCTCTCTCTTTGTGATCAAGTTGAATATTATCTATGTGCTACTCTAGTGATGTTATTAAAGTAGTTTTATTCCTCCTGCACGGTGTAATGGTGACAGTGTGTGCAACCGTGTTAGTACTTGGCATAGGCTATGATTGTAATCTCTTGTAGATTATGAAGTTAACTATTGCTATGATAGTATTGATGTGATCTATGCCTCCTTCATAGTGTGATGGTGACAGTGTGCATGCTATGTTAGTTCTCGGTGTGATTGTGTTGATCTATCTTACACTCTAAGGTTATTTAAATATGAACACTGAATATTGTGGAGCTTGTTAACTCCGGCTTTGAGGGTTCGTGTAATCCTACACAGTTAGTGGTGTTCATCATCCAACAAGAGGGTGTAGAGTAGTCCTGTTATGTGATCGTTGTTGAGAGAGTCCACTAGTGAAAGCAGGATCCCTGGGCCTTGCTTCCAAGCATCGAATCTCCGTTTGTCTACTGTTTTGTTGAATGTTTGCTCGCTGCCATATTTCATTCAGATTGCTATTACCACTCACACTCATCCATATTACTTGTATCTCACTATCTCTTCGCCGAACTAGTGCACCTATTGTATTAGGTGTGTTGGGGACACAAGAGACTTCTTGCTTTGTGGTTGCAGGGTTGCTTGAGAGGGATATCTTTGACCTCTTCCTCCCTGAGATCGATAAACCTTGGGTGATCCACTTAAGGGAAACTTGCTGCTGTTCTACTAACCTCTGCTCTTGGAGGCCCAACACTGTCTACAAGAATAGAAGCTCCCGTAGACATCATGGAGCTGAAGAAACAAATAGATGATATGTTAGCCAAAGGTCTGATTAGACCTAGTGCATCCCCCTGGAGATCACCAGTTTTGTTTGTGGACAAGAAGGATGGTGCAAATCGTTTATGTACGGACTATCGTAAGCTTAACGATGTCACCATCAAAAACAAATACCCCTTACCCAAGATAGAAGACTTGTTTGATCAACTCACCGGAGCCAGAGTTTTCTCCAAGATAGATCTTAGAACTGGATATCATCAGCTGAAAATCCGAGCCACCGACATCCCAAAAACTGCCTTCACCACCAGATATGGGTTGTATGAGTACAACGTCATGTCGTTTGGACTAACCAATGCCCCCGCTTATTTCATGAATCTCATGAATAAGATCTTCATGAACTTTTTGTACAAGTTTGTCGTTGTCTTCATCGATGACATCCTTGTGTACTCCAAGTCCGAAGAGGAACATGAACAACATTTGGAGACTGTCCTAGAAACCCTTAGGCATCACCAGTTGTATGCCAAATTCAGCAAGTGTGAGTTTTGGTTGGAAGAAGTTGGATTCCTGGGACACATCTTGTCCGCAGGAGGAATTGCCGTAGATCCCGCCAAAATCAAAACTGTTATGGAATGGCAAGCCCCAACCACCCAAACCGAGGTCCGCGCTTTTCTTGGATTAGCCGGATATTACCGCAGATTCGTAGAAGGCTTTTCGAGCATCGCTCGACCAATGACCCAACTGTTGAAGAAGGACAAAAAGTTCGAGTGGACCGATAAATGTGAAGAGAGCTTTCAACAGCTCAAGAGTAGACTGACAACAGCCCCAATCCTGATCATGCCAGACATCGCCAAGCCCTTTGACGTATATTGCGACGCCTCCAAGACTGGTCTTGGATGTGTGCTTATGCAAGAAGGCAAAGTTGTATCCTATCTTTCAAGACAACTCAAGCAACATGAACAGAACTACCCAACCCATGACCTCGAGCTTGCAGCCATGGTCCTAGCCTTGAAAGTTTGGCGTCATTACCTCATGGGTAATCGATGCAAGATCTACTCCGACCACAAGAGCCTGAAATATATCTTCACCCAGAAGGAACTGAACATGAGGCAACGCCGATGGATCGAATTGATCAAGGATTACGACATGGAGATTCACTACCACCCCGGCAAGGCCAATGTGGTAGCGGATGCTTTGAGTAGACTGCCGTGTCAGTTGAACTCCATGCTCGCAACCGAACAACCCAGCTTGCATCAAGAGTTTGAACAATTCAGACTTGAACTTGTTAGTGAAGGATTCCTAGCCAGCATAGAACTGCAACCCACCTTGGTTAGCCAGATCAAGGAAGCCCAGAAGGACAATGCTAGCATTGACGGAATCAAGAAATAGATGGCCGCAGGAAAAGCCCCGGGATTCACCGTAGATGAAGCCGGAGTTCTTTGGTACAAAGAACGCCTCTGCGTACCATCGGACTCAGACTTGAAGCAAGTCATCCTGCAAAAAGCCCATGACACTCTTTACTCAATCCACCCCGGAGGTACCAAGATGTACCAAGACCTGAAGGAGCAATTCTGGTGGCATGGAATGAAGAGAGAAATCGGCAGCTACATCGCCAAGTGTGACATCTGTCAAAGAGTCAAGGCAGAACATAACCGACCCGCCGGACTATTACAACCCCTCCAGATTCCAGAATGGAAATGGGACTCCGTAGGAATGGACTTTATCACCAGACTGCCCAAATCCAGCAAAGGCAATGATTCAATATGGGTAGTTGTCGATAGATTGACCAAAGTCGCCCATTTCATCGCCGTAAAGACCACATACCAAGGCCCAAAGTTAGCTGAAATGTACATTTCCCGAATAGTCACCCTGCACGGAACCCCGAAGTCGATATTGTCAGATAGAGGATCACAGTTCACCTCAAGATTCTGGCAGAAAGTGCATGAAGGACTAGGAACCCGTCTGAATTTCAGCACCGCCTATCACCCTCAGACCGACGGACAGACTGAGAGAGTCAACCAGATATTGGAGGACATGCTGAGAGCATGTGTACTGGAATATGGATCCAAGTGGGAAGACTGCTTACCTTACGCAGAATTCTCTTACAACAACAACTATCAAGCTAGCCTACAGATGGCCCCCTTTGAAGCCTTGTACGGAAGGAAATGCCGTACCCCCCTGAACTGGTCAGAAGTCGGAGAAAGCCAAGTCTTTGGCCCGGATGTTCTTCGTGAAGCTGAAGAGAAAGTACACAAGATTCGCGAGTACCTCAAGACGGCGCAATCAAGACAGAAGAGCTACGCCGACAAGAGACGTCGGGAGATGACCTTCGAGATCGGAGACTTTGTCTATCTCAGGGTATCCCCCTTGAAAGGAATGGAGAGATTCCAGCTAAAAGGAAAGCTCGCACCCCGATATGTCGGACCTTTCAAAGTCCTCAGCCGCCGAGGAGAAGTATCTTATCAACTGGAGCTACCTGAAGAGATGTCGGCTGTACACGACGTGTTTCATATCTCACTCCTCCGGAAGTGCCTTGAAGTCCCTGAGAAGACCGAAGTGTTCAAGAACATTGATCACCGATTGGTGGATATCAACAAGGACTTGACTTACCGCGAAGTGCCGATTTGCATCCTGGAGGAAGCTTATCGAACCACCCGCACCCGAAGCATCAAGTTTCTGAAGATACGATGGAGCAATCATACCGAGGATGAAGCCACATGGGAACGCGAAGACTTCATGAAGAAGGAGTACCCAGATCTCTTTAGTACCTAACTTTCTTTTCGATCTCGGGACGAGATCTTTTGTAAGGGGGAAGGGTTTGTAACATCCCAAATTTCAATAAAAGAAAGTTAGAAGAATTCCAGAGAGCAAAATTTCAAACCAACAAAAACTTTTTAAATTGCATATAGTGCCATGCATAGGACTTGTGCATTTGATTGATATGCCATGATGATTGTTACTATGTGCATAAGCTAAACCCTAAAACCCTAATGTGATCGTGAGAAGATCACCAACCAAATAAATCAAAAAGAGAAAGAAATCAAATAAATGAAAAACCCTAAAACCCTCACATGTGCCCTATGGCATTTTTATAAATTTTGACCCTAGACCAATTTGGTCTTCACCATTAGTTGAAGAATGTTACTAAACACTTATTACAACTTTTGGAATCAAAGAATCACAAATCAAATGGATTTCAAATACAAAACTTGCTCACATATGATAATGGTCAAATCTACCAATTATAGTCTGATCACTGCTTTGAGCCCTTGCAATTCAAAAATTTCAAACTAAACCTTGCTAACTCTTTGCACCACATCCAAGTCAACATCAAGGGGAACACTTTTTGTAAAGATCACCATGCCAAATTCTTTCTTGATCATTAGCTATGCTCAACCAAAGTTGCAACATTTTAATAGGTGCAACAATCTCACACTTAGCCAATTTTGCCAAACTTTGAATTTAACAATTCCACCACCACACTCCATCACCTCTGGTCATTTCTAACTCAATGAGACACTAACAATTCAAAACTTGTAACCATTTCAATTGAACCAAATTTGGACAAAATTCACAAATGGCATCTATGTAACTATTTGACACTATTTCAAATAGTGATCTAACCTAACCCTAACTACACCATTTGCACCCTACTGGTTCCCCTGCCCCCTCTAACCATAAATGCCAAATAGAAACCCTAAGAGAGAGGAGGAGCAAGGCTAGGACATGGCCATGCCGGCCATGTCGCCAACCCGACAACCTCCCCCTCTCTCCATTGCTCCCCAACCTTGGCCCTGGTGTCCAGCAGCACCACCTCACCTCTCTACCCCAGCTAGCATCGACCACCTCGCCGTAGACGCCGTGGACTCTCCGGAAAATGCGCGCCCAGTGGTGGCCACGCCATGCCGAGGACGTCGCGAGTGAGCGCCGCAGACGCGCCCTGGACACGCGCTGCTTGGCCACCTCGAGCACGCCCTGGACCACCTCGCCACGAGTTGAGCACCGCCGCACATGTACGCAGCCGCTAGACATGCCCTCGACCACGACCCATGACCGCCGGCGCCGGAGACGACGACATGCTTCCGTGAACGCCGCGGTAGACGCGGAAGCGAGGCGACCAAACCAGCCACCCCCTACCCTAGCTGTCGCCACCCAGAGGACCACCGTGACGCCACGAACCCACCTGCACCCTCGCCTAGCTCGATAGACCACCGGAGCAGCCGCGCCATGGTCGACCTCTTCACGGCCCCGCATCACCCTCGCGTCCCTATAAAAGGAGACCTCCCTGCGTCAATCCAAGCACACCATCGCCTTCCCCTTTCCTCACTCGACCACCTGAGCCACTCCACTGCCTCGATTAGCCGCTGCCGCCGCTCAATTGCTACACCACTGCCCGTGACCGCCGCCGAAGCTCGCCGTCGATTGGAGCCGCCCCAGGACAAGCCGACGGTACCAGGAGCTTCGCCGTCGTCGACATCGTCCCCGAGCACACTGCCCACCCTAGCTGGAGCCACGGTGAGCTCTCCGACCCCCTAGTGCCGGCGCGCCAGTGAACCCCTCTCGCCGGCGACGACGATGAACGAGCGCCGTTGGATTAGATTCTAATCCAACGCCTCTGTTTAAAACGTACCGCTTCGGGTTTTATGAGCCACTGACGCTTGGACCCCACCCTGTCAGCGCGCCGCGCGTCTGTGGACCGTGGTGGGCTAGACTGGGCCGTTTTATTTCGAATCTGGCCCAGTTTCATTTCCCGCCGGCCCTATTAATTCAAATGACATTTAAACAATTCCAAATAATTTCAATACTGCCCAAACTTTGAAAATCAATAGATTCAAATTGGCTTAACCAAATTCAATGAATTTTATATGGTTGGAAAGCTAGTAAAAAGATCTAAAGAATGCCACTGGTCCCATGTCAAGGTGTGCTGTAGAATTAATCTGATAAAAAGAAGAAGGCAGGGACTTTTCCATATTCAAATAATTATTAAAAATCAACCAAAATAGATATTAAGTAAATTCCAACTCTAATAGCTCACATTTGACTTACACTAATTGTTTATGCAATAAAATGGTGTGGTCACTTTGCATGATCATGCCCTAGTTTAATTAATGGACAATATGGCTAGTTTATGTAGTTGATATTGTCCAAAACTATTAAGTAAATCATATGAAGTATTATACTTCATTTAAACCCTGTCTCAAATGAATTCATGTGATGTTTGGACCCCTTGCCAAACTCACTTATATGAATTACTTAGAGATTTAAATCATTTGTAGCATTACTAAATGGTATGAGGTGGTCTACCTCATTTAAATCATTTTCTCAAATGATAATGATGAATATTTGACTTAGGTCAATATAAGTTCATATATGATTGTTTGAGAAATTAAATCTTAAGAAGATTTCAATGAGAGGAAATTATTTCTCAAGAACCCTATGGAAACTATCATTTACATATTAAATAAAAGGAAGTGAATTCTCCTCAAGCAACACAACCCATGCACCCTAATTAGATTATTTGTGTGCATAGAATAGTTTGTGTGTTTGTATGTGATACATGGAATAGCCATTGAATTAGTGAGTAATTATACTCGTATTCAAATTTAGACGCTAGCACCGGAGAGTACACGGAAGAAGAAGGTTGCTACCAGGAGGAGGAGGAGGAGGAGGAGAACTTTGAGAACTACCAAGGCAAGCTAATATTCTTGCAAAGTGCAAAGCCCTTTGGGGCAAGGCACCATGAATCTTACCTTTTCTTACATAAGCCTATCCCAAGTTTATACATTACAAGTTTTTACTTGTTTTCTCAAGAAGTTGCTTTTATAGTTAACTTTGGTCAAAGTAAGGAAGTTTACTAGAGTAGTAAAGTTAGTCTTACTCAAGCAAAGCAAGATAGCACCCCTCATGTTTTAGAGCTAGTGCTAATGAATAAAACTTGACTACTCTAGATGGGAACAATGTGACTTGAAATAAATTTGAAACCTTGGAATGGTGAAGCATTCCATTGAATGATTTTTGAAGGTGAATATGACCAAGAGAAGATAGTGATTTTTGACAAACATGATATTGGTTTGAATGCGATACCTTTCCAAAAGTAAGTACCCCCACAATACCTGATTATGGGTAGGGCTTAACTGGAAGTTTATGCATCTTAGTATAGGTTCCCTCTGAACACACATCATAGGGGTTATGCTTGAGGCTGCCTCCGTTGTTGAGAAAAGATGTGAATTGAGGTGAATTGTACGGCCAAGCCCTGTGCAGTTCCCAGGTTGACAGTTGGTCTTCACTGGGAGGCCAAGCTCATGGGGAGAGGTGCTCATACTAGGATTTGTAAGTGAAAGGTTATGGTTGATGATCCGCGTACTGTGTTACGATGATTCGGGGTAATCCCGACGGATGAAATCAAATGTTGTGGCACAAGTGTGCAACCTCTGCAGAGTGTAAACCTATTCGAATAGCCGCGTCCACGGTTACGGACGGTTGGAAAGGCCATACAGTTTCCGATGTCATATCTTTGAAAATGATGTTGAAAGAAGATGGTGAAACGACTTGTGGTGAACTGAATTGAAATCACCACTTGAATGGTGGGAATGACACTAATGTTCCCACTTGAGTTAGTTAGCACTTGAATAAGCTTTTCTCAAATACTTGTGAACTAAAACTGGCTTTATGCAAATAAACTAGAGCTTAGCAAACATTATGAGAATTGTCTAGCACTTACATTAGTATTAGTTTGCGAGTACTTAAAGTACTCACGGCTTTGTCCCTGGCTATTCAAATGGCCAGAGTATGAAGATGAACAAGGAGATGACCAGCAGGACGCCTACGACAACTAGGAGTCTTCCGACGTCAAGCGTTGGCCTGTGGACTAGAGAGTCCTTGTATCTTACGCTTCCGCTATGAACTTATGTTTGTTCGTTGATCAATAGATCAACTATTCGTGTAATATGGATGATGTGATTCCAAGATGTAAGACATTATGGTTTGTAATAAATGATGACTGTGATACTTAACTATTATGCCTCGCAACAACAATATTCCTGGGATTGTGATGTATGACATAATAGGCATTCGGACTTAAAAATCCGGGTGTTGACAGGCTTCAAGTCCAGGGGGTGTATTCCTATTATTGTTGTAAGAATTCCCATAAGAATTACCATAACCGTTACCATTATTATAAGGATATGGCCTATAGTTGTTACTAGAATTGTTTCGATAAGCATTGTTGTTGAAATTATTATTTTGAATGAAGTTCACATCAACATGTTCTTCTTGAGCAACCAATGAAGCTAACGGAACATTATTAGGATCAACATTAGTCCTACCATTCACAAGCATAGACATAATAGCATCAATCTTATCACTCAAGGAGGAGGTTTCTTCGACAGAATTTACCTTCTTACCTTGTGGAGCTCTTTCCGTGTGCCATTCAGAGTAATTAATCATCATATTATCAAGAAGCTTTATTGCGTCGCCTAGAGTGATGGACATAAAGGTACCTCCAGCAGCTGAATCCAATAGGTTCCGCGAAGAAAAATTCAGTCCTGCATAAAAGGTTTGGATGATCATCCAAGTAGTCAGTCCATGGGTTGGGCAATTTTTAACCAAAGATTTCATTCTTTCCCATGCTTGGGCAACATGCTCATTATCCAATTGTTTAAAATTCATTATGCTACTTCTCAAAGATATAATTTTAGCAGGAGGATAATATCTACCAATAAAAGCATCCTTTCATTTAGTCCATGAATCAATACTGTTCTTAGGCAGAGATAGCAACCAATCTTTAGCTCTTCCTCTTAATGAGAAAGGAAACAATTTTAATTTTATAATGTCACCATCTACATCCTTATACTTTTGCATTTCACATAATTCAACAAAATTATTAAGATGGGCAGCAGCATCATCAGAACTAACACCAGAAAATTGCTCTCTCATAACAAGATTTAGTAAAGTAGGTTTAATTTCAAAGAATTCTGCTGTAGTAGCAGGTGGAGCAATAGGTGTGCATAAGAAATCATTATTATTTGTGGTTGTGAAGTCACACAACTTAGTATTTTCAAGAGTACCCATTTTAGCAACAGTAAATAAAGCAAACTAGATAAAGTAAATGCAAGTAACTAATTTTATTGTGTTTTTAATATGGAGAACAAGACAGCAAATAAAGTAAAACTAGCAACTAACTTTTTTGTGTTTTGATTTAGTGCAGCAAACAAAATAGTAAATAAAACAAAGCAAGACAAAAACAAAGTAAAGAGATTGGAAGTGGAGACTCCCCTTGCAGCGTGTCTTGATCTCCCCGGCAACGGCGCCAGAAAATAGTCTTGATATGCGTACATCATGCGTCCGTTGGGAACCCCAAGAGGAAGGTGTGATGCGTACAGCAGCAAGTTTTTTCTCAGTAAGAAACCAAGGTTTATCGAACCAGTAGGAGCCAAGAAGCACGTTGAAGGTTGATGGCGGCGGAGTGTAGTGCGGCGCAACACCAGGGATTCCGGCGCCAACGTGAAACCTGCACAACACAACCAAGATACTTTGTCCCAACGTAACAGTGAGGTTGTCAATCTCACCAGCTTGCTGTAACAAAGGATTAGATGTATAGTATGGATGATGATGTTTGCAGAAAACAGTAGAACGAGTATTGCAGTAGATTGTATTCGATGTAAAAGAATGGACCGGGGTCCACAGTTCACTAGAGGTGTCTCTCCCATAAGAATAAGCATGTTGGGTGAACAAATTACAGTTGGGCAATTGACAAATAAAGAGGGCATGACCATGCACATACATGTTATGATGAGTATTGTGAGATTTAATTGGGCATTACGACAAAGTACATAGACCGCTATCCAGCATGCATCTATGCCTAAAAAGTCCACCTTCAGGTTATCATCCGAACCCCCTCCAGTATTAAGTTGCAAACAACAGACAATTGCATTAAGTATGGTGCGTAATGTAATCAACAAATATATCCTTAGACATAGCATTGATGTTTTATCCCTAGTGACAACAGCATATCCACAATCTTAGAGGTTTCTGTCACTCCCCCAGATTTAATGGAGACATGAACCCACTATCGAGCATAAATACTCCCTCTTGGAGTTACAAGCAAAAACTTGGCCAGAGCCTCTACTAGCAACGGAGAGCATGCAAGATCATAAACAACACGTAGATAATAGATTGATAATCAACATAACATAGCATTCAATATTCATCGAATCCCAACAAACGCAACATGTAGCATTACAAATAGATGATCTTGATCATGTTAGGAAGCTCACAAGATCCGACAATGATAGCACAATTAGAAGAAGAGACCATCTAGCTACTGCTATGGACCCATAGTCCAGGGGTGAACTACTCACTCGTCACTCCGGAGGCGACCATGGCGGTGAAGAGTCCTCCGGGAGATGATTCCCCTCTCCGGAAGGGTGCCGGAGGCGATCTCCTGAATCCCCCGAGATGGGATTGGCGGCGCGCGTCTTCCGGGAAGGTTTTCCGTATCGTGGCTCTCGGTACTGGAGTTATTCTCGACGAAGGCTTAAGTAGGCGGAAGGGTAGGTCAGGGGGCGCCACGAGGGGCCCACACCACAGGCCGGCGCGGCCAGGGCCTGGGCCGCGCCGCCCTGGTGTGTCGCTGCCTTGTTGCCCCACTTCGTTTCCTCTCCGGACTTCTGGAAGCTTCGTGGAAAAATAAGATCCTGGGCGTTGATTTCGTCCAATTCCGAGAATATTTCCTTACTAGGATTTCTGAAACCAAAAACAGCAATGACAGAATCGGCTCTTCGGCATCTCGTTAATAAGTTAGTGCCGGAAAATGCATAAATATGACATAAAGTATGTATAAAACATGTAGGTATCATCAATAAAGTAGCATGGAACATAAGAAATTATCGATACGTTGGAGACGTATCAACACTCCCCCATGGTATGTGAAATGTTGGAAGGCACCCGAGGATTCGGTTAGCCATGGCTTGTGAAAGCAAAGGTTGGGAGGAGTGTCATCCATAAATAAAACTAAAGTACATGTGTAAACAAAAGAGAAGAGGGATGATCTACCTTGCTGGTAGAGATAACGTCCTTCATGGGAGCCGCTCTTTGAAAGTCTGTTTGACGAGGGGGTTAGAGTGCCCACTACCATTCGTTCACAACAACAAACACCTCTCAAAACTTTATCTTTATGCTCTGTATATGATTTCAAAACGTGAAAAGGTCTAGCACATGATTTAATCCCTGCTTCCCTCTGCGAAGGGCCTATCTTTTACTTTTATGTTGAGTCAGTAAACCTATTTCCCTCTATCTCAAGCAAGCAATTGAGTTGTTGTGATCCAACCATTTATATTGTGATCTATCTAATCATGTATTTTATGCTTCCTTGTTTAGTACAAATTTTATCTGAATGAATATGAATTTGAAGGTTATCAATGATTATGAGGAGATTGTTATAATTGAGCATGTAAGATCTGCCATATAAGCTCTAATATAAAGGCTCTGCTCAAAAGATAAGTACAATCTGTTAATTGTTCTTTGACCAAGAACGAAGTTTGCCATCACCAATTATGATTTCCTATGCACCTTTATTTGTGATTTCCCTTTACTTGTCTCAAGTTGAGTTATATGAGGAAGTTGTTTACTAGAATGTCTTGTGTGAATTAATAAATGTGATGCTTCTTGTCCGTATTTTATTTATCGACTCTTCACTCCATAAACATGTGATCTTGTTTACTGAGTTCAGTTTCGCTTGGGGACAAGCGAGGTCTAAGCTTGGGGGGAGTTGATACGTCCATTTTGCATCACTATTTTATATCATAATTTACTGTTATTCATTGATATATTTCATATTTAGAGATGATACTTATGTTATTTCACGTATTTTGCATGTTTCATGATTATTGGAGAATTACTCACCGGAGTCAGAATTTTGCTGGAAAAAGCACCGTCAGGATACAATATTTCTGAAGATCAACAATTGACGGAAAATATACCGAAGCTCCTATTTTTCCAGATGACGGAGCCAACCAGAAGGGGAGGCCGAGGAGGGCCGCCATGGGCCCTCCCCATAGGCTGGCACGCCGCCATGTGGGGAGGGGGCCCACGACCCCCTCGACCATCACCCTTTCGCGTACTTCATCTCCCGAAAACACTAATCTGCGGGGGATCATCAAGGATAGTCGCAGCCGCCTCTGCGGGGCGGAAAAACACCAGAGAGAAAAGAGCTCTCCGGCAGGCTGAAATCTGCCGGGGAAATTCCCTCCCGGAGGGGGAAATCGTCGCCATCATCACCGTCATCGAGCTGGACTTCATTGGGATCATCATCATCATCTCCACCACCGACACTGTCATCTCCACCGCTGTAACATCTAGGGTTGAATCTTGATTATTTCATAGGGGAAACTCTCCCGGTGTTGATTACTCCTTGTTATTGATGCTATTGAGTGAAACCATTGAATTAAGATTTATGTTCAGATTGTTATTCATCATCATATCACCTCTGATCATGTTCCATATGATGTCTTGTGAGTAGTTCGTTTAGTTCTTGAGGACATGGGTGAAGTCTAAATGTTAGTAGTGAAGTATGTTGAGTAATATTTAATGGTTTGATATTTAAGTTGTGGTGTTATTCTTCTAGTGGTGTCATGTGAAGGTCGACTACATGATACTTCACCTTTATGGGCCTAGGGGAATGCATCTTGTATTCGTTTGCTAATTGTGGGGTTGCCAGAGTGACAGCAACCTGAACCCCCGTTGGTATATCGATGCATGAGGGATAGCAGGATCTCAGAGTTTAAGACTGTGGTTAGATTTATCTTAATTACTTTCTTGTATTTGCGGATGCTTGCAAGGGGTTTAATCACAAGTATGTATTAGCCCTAGGAAGGGCGGTGCATTAGCATAGGTTCACCCACACAACACTTATCAAAACAATGAAGATTAATCAACTATATGAAGCGAAAGCACTAAACTAAATTCCCGTGTGTCCTCAAGAACGTTTGGTCATCATAAGTAAACAAACCGGCTTGTCCTTTGTGCTAAAAAGGATTGGGCCACTCACAGCAATTATTATTCTCGCATTTTACTTACTTGTATTTCATTTATCTGCTATATCAAAACCTCCTGAAAACTTGTCCGTGAGCATTTACAGTGAATCCTTCATCGAAACTGCTTGTCAACACCTTCTGCTCCTCATTGGGTTCGAAACTCTTATTTATCGAAAGTACTACGATACACACCCTATACTTGTGGGTCATCAACAGTCAACTACCGGTAGTGGCTAATCAAGACCCGATGCAATATTTTGGTGACATATTTGAAATGAGGAATATTTGGATTGTTTTTACCATATGTCTAGGTATATACAAAATTTTGTATCAGAATTATAAGGACACCCAAGCAAAACCTAAATATATATTCGAGTTGTCAGCTGATACGTCTCAAACGTATCTATAATTTCTTATGTTCCATGCTACTTTTATGATGATACTCACATGTTTTATACACACTTTATGTCATTATTATGCATTTTCCGGCACTGACCTATTGACAAGATGCCGAAGAGCCAGTTGTTGTTTTCTGCTGTTTTTGGTTTCAGAAATCCTACAAAGGAAATATTCTCGGAATTGGACGAAATCAACGCCCAGGGTCTTATTTTTCCACGGAGCTTCCAGAAGACCGGAGGGGATACGAAGTGGGGCGACGAGGCGCCGCCACCATAGGGCCGCGCGGCCAAAGGGGGGCCCGCGCCGCCTTATGGTGTGGGCCCCTCGACAGCCCACCGACGCTGCCCTTCCGCCTACTTATAGCCTTCGTCGCGAAAACCCCTGTACCGAGAGCCACGATACGGAAAACCTTCCAGAGACGGCGCCGCTGCCAATCCCATCTCGGGGGATTCAGGAGATCGCCTCCGGCACCCTGCCGGAGAGAGGAATCATCTCCCGGAGGTCTCTTCATCACCATGATCGCCTCCGGACTGATGTGTGAGTAGTTCATCCTTGGACTATGGGTCCATAGCAGTAGCTAGATGGTTGTCTTCTCCTCATGTGCTATCATGTTAGATCTTGTGAGCTGCCTATCGCGATCAAGACCGTCTATTTGTAATGCTACATGTTGTGTTTGTTGGGATCCGATGAATATGGAATACTATGTCAAGTTGATTATCAATCTATCATATATGTGTTGTTTATGTTCTTTCATGCTCTCCGTTGCTAGTAGAGGCTCTGGCTAAGTTGATACTTGTGACTCCAAGAGGGAGTATTTATGCTCGATAGTGGGTTCATGCCCCCATTGAATCTGGGACAGTGACAGAAAGTTCTAAGGTTGTGGATGTGCTGTTGCCACTAGGGATAAAACATCAATGTTTTGTCTAAGGATATTTGTGTTGATTACATTACGCACCATACTTAATGCAATTGTCTGTTGTTTGCAACTTAATACTGGAAGGGGTGCGGATGCTAACCCGAAGGTGGACTTTTTAGGCATAGATGCATGCTGGATAGCGGTCTATGTACTTTGTCGTAATGCCCTGATTAAATCTCATAGTAGTCATCGTGATATGTATGTGCATTGTTATGCCCTCTCTATTTGTCAATTGCCCAACTATAATTTGTTCACCCAACATGCTATTTCTTATTGGAGAGACACCACTAGTGAACTGTGGACCCCGATCCATTCTTTTACATCTGAATACAATCTACTGCAAACATTGTTCTTTACTGTTCTTCGCAAACAAACATCATCTTCCACACTATACATTTAATCCTTTGTTTACAGCAAGCCGGTGAGATTGACAACCTCACTGTTACGTTGGGGCAAAGTACTTTGATTGTGTTGTGCAGGTTCCACGTTGGCGCCGGAATCCCTGGTGTTGCGCCGCACTACACTCCGTCACCAACAACCTTCACGTGCTCCTTGACTCCTACTGGTTCGATAACCTTGGTTTCTTACTGAGGGAAAACTTGCTGCTGTACGCATCACACCTTCCTCTTGGGGTTCCCAACGGACGTGTGCTTCACGCGTATCATCAGCCTTCCAACACTAGGTCTGATCTTAGTTGGTGTTGGCACTAGATTCACTAGAATACTAGTTCACTGGGACTCCAAGCGCAAATTAGTGATGTAGCAAGAGTGTTTCCCCCCAAGGATGACTCGAGAGTTTATATCGAACTCTTGTGCAAATCATAGAATTGCACTTCTTTTCATTCCTTGTAGTGACCTAGCATATCACTGCATGCTGTAGTACGCAAGTCGTTGACATAACACCAACGGAACATAGTTCCACTAGTATTACATCCATCGGAGTGGTACAACAGAAACATCGCGGGTCCAATGCATATCTATAGAATTACAACTCAAACTATTTACAAAAGATCTTCATAGCCTCCTAATTACAATGAGGTAAAACTGCAAATAAAACTCCGAAAGAAGAACTCGTAGACTAAATTTATCCCTAACTCTACCTATAGAGTTACTTGGTTTGCTACATATTCTATAACTAAACTATAGCTATTTAGGTTCTAGGATTAGGAAATTGGTTTCCTCCTACTCCTAGTCTAAGTTTCCACCATGGTGTATGTAGAAGTTGACTTCATTGACTCCGCTGACCGAGTCTTGCCTCTTGTAATAGTTGTCTCCTCCATCTTTGAGATCCATGGAGGATTCTCCTTCAGTGACTTCCAAACTAAGCAGGGGTTTTAAGAGGGAACAAGTGAGTATGAGCGTACTCAACAAGTTCAATATAATAGGAACATGTGTTTCCTGCACTAACTACAATCATGAACCAGAAAGTCATAGGCCAATGCAGGTTTTTGTAATCATTTTTTTAAAAGGTTTGTTTTATTCTAAAAAGCTATGCATGTCAGTCTTCACAGGTTGATCAGAACTTCATAGAGTTCCTTTCTTTCCGCATTCGTAGTTCCTTCCCAGAACAGAGAGTGACAAGACACAATTTAATATACTATGCACATGTGCGTTACTTTTCTCATAAGAAATTCTTATCCTTGTTACACAACCATGCACATTATTCCCGTCCATACTTTCTTGGTATGGAGTATAGTATAAGATCCAAGTCAATTATTGCCCTTCTCTATGACCCCGTATACCCACCCTTCTGTAAACCACTGGCTACCGACTGATTCTGTAATCAAGCCCTGATCCAGCACATTACAATCCATCATAGACATTAAAGACCAATCGTCCAAACGCCGCGACGAAGGCGTGTGATAGGGCTAGGTGGGGCAGCTGATGGATTCTTCTCAGGACTTGTCCTAGCAGACGTGGGCGAGGGCGATGTAGGATGCCCATCAGGAGGAGGCGAGGGCGGCCCATCAGGCGATGCAGCGCTAACGTGGGGTATCCACGACAATGCCAATTGATGATGGACTTGGGTTTAGGGAAAGAAACACGCTGGTTGATTCGTCGGCTAACAAACAAAGAAGGCAGGATTTACCAAGGTTTAAGACCCTGGAAGGTAATACCCTACTTCATGCTTGTATGATCTTGATTATTGATGAAAAATACAATGTCGCGGTGATGGATGTGGTGGTGTAGAGTTTAGAGTTCGGGAATCTAGAGCCCGACGGCTCCTCCTACCCTTTTATAATAGGCTAGATCTGAGGTACCGTGACCAGGTTAGTTACATGGTAGAGGTGAACCCTAGGGTTTCCTATCTTTGAGCTTGTCCTTGTTCTATACGACAGGAATCTGAGCCTTTAAAGCTTTGCAGCTAGGCTTTGCGGTCTCTAGTAGATCGTGAGGTGGGCCTCTAGTTATACCGCACCAAGTATACTATTGTGGATACCCGATAGGTCATATCCTTGTCAATAACCCCAAGTATTTTGTTGAGTAGTAAACTCAAGTAGAAACTCCAAGTCATATGTGATGGATCATGCAGTCGTAGTCGACAATCACACGAGGAGAAACCACTACTAAGAAGTGCATCCGTGTCTTGCGTGTTTTTAGATATTCAGTAGTTATAGAGATGCACCGAACTGAAACACGCGGGCCGTGCGCCACCACAATGCTCCTCCCTGTCATCGGTCGTAGCTAGCGATTAGTTATACAATTAGAAACGTACGGAGTACGTACGATTTCTCTGTCTATTCTTGCTCTGCTCTTCATACTCTTCTTCATTGGTTCCAGAGATTCTGTAAACGAGACTTGGTCTGCTCATACGTCAGTTGACGTGCTAATCAAATTCATGCGAAGACGGATCGAGATGGTTAATCTATTGACCAATTCTTCCAGACCCGATGAACTCCGGCTTCCCTGTAAATTGATGCTTTTGGACGCTTGCAGTACTTTTCGTGGCCAAGTTCGATCGACGGGGTCGACGATCAGCTCCTTTCTGGAAGACGGTAAAGCATGGGCCGGCGACGCGTACACACTGATATTTCCGCACAGATACCACCGTGCCTACGCGCGTCGTATCGTACGTATTCACCACCAGCATTGCGGTACAAGTCTACGACCCATGTACTCCACAGAAAAGAAAGTCAGAAATGTATATCCACAGAACTGTTTTCCTGGCGCGCCCATGCACGCTAGCTGTCCCGTGGAATGGAACAAACTGACGGTCCCGCGAAGATCGTACGCACTGACGTAGTGATGCAGCATAATTAGGAAGGCGCAGCTAGCCAGCTAGGCAGAGCATGGGTTTTGCATGTGAGTGCATCTTGTCATCCTTCTCTCTCATTTTGGACGGACGTAATGAAATAGTTTGCTAAAACAGTTTATACATGTAGAAGCAGACGTGTGGTGCTATAATTCAAAACGCTACATATGCACGCAGTATATCACGCCAAAAGAGGACATATAATTGGCCACGTGAGGCTGTTTTAAGAAGAGGACAAATATGATGACCCTGACATTTTCTATGCTGTCCCCCCATATCGTACTAAACGTGCTAAATGTAAAATAAGCGTTTAGATTTTTTGCAAAGTTAATTTTAGATTCATAATGTGTTGTTTATCAGAGGTCGATGTCGGTTTGGGCAGAAAGGTTTTTCCGACGCGGTAAAAAGAGACGGGAAGAAATTGCAAATATGTGTCAGGTTTCCGCTAGGGGACAGTCAGCAAAGATCCACTTTTGCCACGGTGCATGTATTTTAGGCCTCCTTTGATTCAAAGGACATGAAAAATATAGAAATATGTTGATAAAAAAATAGAAATAAGAAAACCATAGGATGAGGATGTCATGCTCAGTTCTCTTTGATTGTGTCAAAGGAATTTTTCCATGAGATGTGATCTCATGTTTTTTCTATATGATTTGTACTACAAGATTTTTATAGGATTATTTCCTATAGAGTATGTTAATTTCTATGAATTAAACAACTAGTGTACGTTAAAAATTTCATAGAATCTAAATTCTACACAATTTCTACACAAACCCTGTGGATCAAAGGAGCCCTAAGTGTGGCCAAGTAGGCGGTTTGCAAGTTTTTTTTTTTTTACACTCAAAGACATTGGTTACGGAGTGTTTGTTTGCCCATTTGCCGAGTACCGAGTGTCTTTCTTCGATAGTGGGCAAACATGTGTCTGCCGAGTGTCAAATTAATACAGGACAGAAATTCGTTTTCGGCCAGTGCATATATACAGTATATCACGCCAAAAAAGAGGACAGATATAATTGGCCTCGCATGCAGCGGCCGGTGCCGGATGTGTTTCCACGCACGCGCCTGCATTTTCCTCGTGGTGGCATGCACACGATCCATGACGACGCGGCGGTACGTTCCGCCGCGCTGGCCGATGAGCTATATCGATGTGGGCAAGAATGGTTGGTTTCAGTCGCGGTCTCGTGGTTCAGGGACGAAAGCGACCCACCCGACTAGAATCACAACATCGTGCACGTTTTCGTTTTCATCTTTTTCCCGATCTGTCGTGCAAATTTCGCCTGCCAGCAGGAAAAGGTCGAAACAACAAAGTCAAAACATAAAGGTGTGGGTACTTGGTGTAAAGGTAAAAGCACAGCCTCTAGAGTTTAGGTTATGATGCATTGCGGACGCTAAATCTGGATAGCAATGATCAATTGATCATGGAACACGACTCCACGTCAAAGCCATGAGTTTTTAAATAAAAAAGTTGAGGATGAGTTTTTCTAATGGTCGAGAAAAGTTGTAAGCCGAAAGGCAACGCCAATCATAATATGCACATCCGGTTTTATACCCTGGAAAAGACTGATCCCCAAGGCTGTGTTGGTAGCAAAGTAGTTTCGAAGTATTTCAAGAATATCATAGATTTCCAAAGAGCCAAAGTTTCACATATACTTGATGCGTTTGGATTTTAAAAAACAGCGGTACTATTAGTGTGTCTTTGCTACCGATTCATTTTCTTCCGGCTGAAAGGACTGCCTCCTAACTACTGCCGCTCCACCTCTCCCTCCTTAGATTTGGTTCCACCTGCTCAGGCTGGTCTTCCAGCGTTAGTAGGGTTGGGAAATCCGATTTATACATGTTTTTTTAATATTATTTTCAAGAAATTAGGTTTGGATTTATGTAGTTATTTTTTTGTGGCAACCGTCTCAATGATTTCATTTACAATAAGTGATATTTGGCCCTTCGTTCCATGACAAGATTTTCTTCCCAATGTCAATGATGGTGCTGGAAGACTTAAATTCTCTAGTTATGAGCCTTCAGTTTTTTACTTCATCATATTGATTTTGGATTTTTTTTTCTCAGGGCTGCAGCAAGGAGATTATCATCACAATATATGTCTCTGCTGATATGTAATCGACAAGGTTTTTCGGCTCCTTTTCTCTGGCATACTCGTGTTGGTGCTCTGACCAATGTTGTTTGACTACTTTAATGGTTGTACATGTGCTTTAGCCTTGACATTGCGGAGCAATTTAAAATTATATGAGAACCTTCGATTGTATATCCTTTTCTGGGGTTTCATATTCTCTTCAGCTGCTTTCAGAAAAGTGCAAGATTGTGTCATAGAACAAGGATTTTAAAGACCTCAAAATTTTTGCTCATTTCTTTAGAATTTATTTATAATCATTGGAGACAACCCATGTATCTCTACAATGCACTATTTGCTAGTACAAATTTATGTGGTATTGATGGCCAAAAAGAGTACTATTATTATTATAGCATGCCATGACTGTGGTATTTTTGTAGTATTAAAAAACTATCTAGGAAATTT
The DNA here is from genome assembly GCF_019359855.2 of Lolium perenne. NCBI lineage: Eukaryota > Viridiplantae > Streptophyta > Magnoliopsida > Poales > Poaceae > Lolium > Lolium perenne. The sequence goes on from NC_067247.2 coordinate 318,112,881, forward strand.
TTCGAAATGGTGAACACCGGAAAACAAACCACCTTGCTTGCTACCCTACGGTCATCACCGCCCCTTTTAAGGTATATTTACAGCTTGCAAAGTGTTCCTTGCAGTCTCTAATCCTCTAACTAAATCAACATATTGTTGGAGATAGTGCCCTAGAGGCAAATAATAAAGAGAGTTTATTATTATATCTCAATAGTTCATAATAAGTTTCGTGTCATGCTATAACTGTATCAATCGGAAACATTGGTACACTTTCAGTGTGTAAACAAATCAGGGTCCCTAGTGAGCATACATGTGAACTAGCTCATTATGGTCATTCGATGATCGAGGTTTCCCGGTCATGGAAATACATGTCATTTGACAATAGGATCATATCATTGGGTGAATGATATGATGGACATACCCGATATATAAATATTAACACGGTCAAATTCAACATTGCGATATTTACGAAAGCGTAGTGACCTAATCCTTAGACCATAAGATCATAGCTAATCACTATCGCCAGAGGCTTCTTTGATTGCATTAACCGTCACGCCGTAACAGGGTGATTATAGAGGTGTTGTTGGGTGTTTCAAAGGGATGGGTTGAGGCATATGTATCAACAGCGGGATTTGTTCATCCGCGTGATAGACATATTGACATAGGCATCCCCAATGGGCCTGCCGAAGATAGTACCCGGGGTTTACTGAAGGCCCACTACCCGAAGAATAAGAAGATTCGGAAGCCCAAGATATTATTAAGGAAAGCTAGAGTTGTAATAGGAAGCATTATTTGTAATCTTGCGGGATGAGTTAGAAACCGTCCCGGACTCTATAACTTGTACAACACGAATCCCTCGGCTCCGCCTCCTATATAAGGGGGAGTCGAGGGACAAAGAAAGCATCGAATCATTGTCTCTCAAACCCTAGTTTTCATAATCGTCTAGTACTTTTCGGCTGAAACCTTCGAGATCTACTTGCCCTCTACTTCCAACTAAACCCTAGTCTACAACCCGTAGGCATTGACAAGTTAATACCTTGTCAATTGGCGCCGTCTGTGGGAATTAGAGGCGTCAAAGATCTGATCTCGATGACACGTTCAAGATCGTCGACTTCATCAACTGCAAGCAACACAATGGATCGAGGTAAACAGATCGCTAATGGTCATGTTGATTTTGTTCCTCACCCGCCCTCCCGTTTGGATGCATATGCGTATCTGGAGGAGCCTATGGAGATGACGTTCGGAAGATTTCACTTTCGCGTCGAGAAAGAAGGAACGTATCGTGTCGAAATTCCGATTTCGTCGGGATCGTCGACGGTCGATTCCGATTTTTCAAGCTATACATCGTCAACCGAATCAGGAGAGGAAGAAACTTCATCGTCACGCTTCATCAGCACCAGGGCAAGAGAAAAACTTGCCAAGATCTTCAGCGACATGTCGTTTGAGTCATCTGCGGACTCCTATATAAGCGATGACTCAAGCAGTGTCGATAGCTACAACTTCATCGACAAATCTACTACAGTGGGCAAGGTCTTCGCCAATCTTAATGATGGTGTCACCAAACCCAGTATAGATCTGAAAACAAAGTATCATCAGATTTATGTCATCGGAGAGCCAAGTCATGATCAGGAGGAAACATCTGAGGCTTTCGACGATTTGGGAAATCCATACGTTGATCCTCTGATTTGCGACGAGGCCTAGGCAATAAATATATCGGGCCACAGCCGCGAGACAGAGTCCGACTCCCACAAGCAGCATGGGATAGAGCCGCAAGGGCTATGGATGGCTCAGAGCCAATGGCTACCACAGCCACGCCAGAAGAATTACAAGCATATCAATATAGGCTAGCACGAGCCGCAAGGGAATTGGAAAAACAGACAGCTGAGTTAAACAGAAGAAAAGAGGCAGCCTCTGCGTCAAGTAGGCGAAGGGCAGAACTGAGTCGACAATCTAAAACTTCGGGTGATAGCCACCGGGAGGCTCGGAACAGAGCAAGATCAAGGTTACAACACGTACCTGAAGGAGAAAGAGAGCACTTGGTTCAAAACCTCGACATGTCTTTTATGTCGATAGACACGAGAGGGAATATCATCCCCAAGACACCAGAAGCTGGGTATATGGCGACACAAGCTTTCATTCTTGCATCCAGGCCACCCCCAGGAGATCCAAGGGAAGCACTGTACAATATGACGATGGCAGGAGTTGGAGCCATGGGGACGGCGTTTGTGTCGACACCTCCCGAAGGAACAGCAAGGCAAAATAGTTCACGACCTGCGGCAGCAACAGCAGCAGCTCCCGAAGGACCAAGTGGAGCAAGGGACATGGCAGCACAAGCAAGGGTCGACAGAGCGCGACAAAGCAGAAGGGAACATCGGCAGTCCCCAGAGTTAAACGACGAGGATATGTGTGGCTTGCCGTGCTTCACGAGGAGAGTCCGAAAAACTCGAGTCCCTTCAGGATTCAAGTTACCTGATAACTTCAAGAAATTCGACGGCCTTCAAGATCCAGAGGATTGGCTGGTGGATTATCTCGAGACAGTGAAGCTCACAGGAGGAACCAGAGCAACAGCTATGCAAAGCATCCAGGTACATTTGAGTGGAGCCGCACGATCGTGGATAAAGAAACTTCCTCCAGGATCTATCGACAGCTGGGAAAGCTTCGAAGACGTGTTCGTCAAGAACTTCCGGTCCACGTGCAAGAAACCTGCGTCATTAGAGGAGTTGAGAGCGTGCCGACAAAAGCCAGACGAGCCAATGAGAAAATATATCCAAAGGTGGAACATCATCAAAAACTCGGTAGAAAATATATCTGACGAGAGAGCGATAGATGCGTTTGTCGCAGGAATCAGGCGTGGAGATTTTGTCGAGGATTTGGGGAGGACCAATCCAAAGACAGTATCTGCTTTAATGGAAATAGCAAACAGATGGGCAGATGGAGAAGATGCTGTTCACAACAAACGGCATAGGTCGCCAGAGGAAGACCGCGGTCGAAACTATCAACCAAGGCGACGATTTCCTCGGCAGTACCCGAGCTATGACGCTCCAGGTCAAATTTCGGCAGGCTTCCGAGCAAACACCGGAGGAAACAACAGAGATGATTATCAGAGAAGCAATGAGCAACGAGGCGACAATAGAGATGAATCTCGAAACAATAGGCAAAATAGTGGGCCAAGGTTCCAGAGGCCTTTCGTGTCTCCCGAAGAGATGATGAACGGGCCGTGTCAGATGCATTTTTTCCTCGACAGCAATGGAAAAAGACAGTCAGGACATCTGCAGAAAGATTGTCGCAATTTCCAGGCAATGTTAAGGTGGGCAGGGCATGCTAATGCCCAGGCAGCACAGAGAAATCCTCGAGAACCCAGGAGTGAGATTCACTTGCCACCTCCTCCCGTGATTACGGACGAAAATCGACATCAGCTCAGAATAGCGGCAGCACCTGCACCACCGCCTTATGTTGATCCTAATTCTAACGGAGCGGTCTCGATGATTCAGAAGGGAAGGCCATCCAATAGAGCTCAGAAAGTAATCTCGCGGCAGGTGTTCATGGCAGAGAAAATGCCTCCACCGACAGTCGAGTACCTTAATTGGTCAGGGCAAGACATTGGCTTCACCATAGCAGATCATCCACAACAAGTTCCTCGACCAAGGCAGTCAGCACTTATCCTACCAGCAGTCATCGCGGGGTTCGACGTCTCTCGCGTGTTCATAGATGGCGGCAGCTGCTTAAACCTTATGTATGCAGATACACTAAGAAAGATGAACATATCCCTAGCAAACCTGAAGCCAACAGACACGAGATTCCATGGTATCACACCGGAGAAGCCAAGTTATCCGCTGGGGAAGATCAATCTCGATGTTCAGTTTGGGACCCGAGAAAATTACAGAATCGAGAAGTTGGAGTTTGAAGTCGTAGATTTCCCGTCACAGTACCACGCTTTGTTGGGACGACCAGCATATGCTAGATTTATGGCGGTACCACACTACACATACTTGTTGTGGAGGATTGATACGTCTCTGACGTATCGATAATTTCTTATGTTCCATGCCACATTATTGATGATATCTACATGTTTTATGCACACTTTATGTCATAATTATGCGTTTTCTGGAACTAACCTATTAACAAGATGCCGAAGTGCCAGTTCCTGTTTTCTGCTGTTTTTGGTTTCAGAAATCCTAGTAACGAAATATTCTCGGAATCGGACGAAATCAACGCCCAGGTTCCTATTTTGCCCGGAAGCATCCAGAACACACGAGAGCCGCCAGAGAGGGGGCACAGGCCCACCAAACCCTAGGCCGGCGCGGCCAAGGGGGGGCCCGCGCCCCCCTATAGTGTCGGTGCCCCTTCGACCTTCTGACGCCGCCTCTTCGCCTATATAAAGCCCCTGGACCGAGAGCCACGAGACGGAAAAGCCACGGTACGAGAAACCTTCCAGAGCCGCCGCCATCGCGAAGCCAAGATCTGGGGGACAGGAGTCTCTGTTCCGGCACGCCGCCGGGACGGGGAAGTGCCCCCGGAAGGCTTCTCCATCGACACCACCGCCATCTTCATCACCGCTGCTGTCTCCCATGAGGAGGGAGTAGTTCTCCATCGAGGCTCGGGGCTGTACCGGTAGCTATGTGGTTAATCTCTCTCCTATGTACTTCAATACAATAATCTCATGAGCTGCCTTACATGATTGAGATTCATATGATGATGCTTGTAATCTAGATGTCGTTATGCTAGTCAAGTGAATTTTACTTATGTGATCTCCGGAGACTCCTTGTCCCACGTGTGTAAAGGTGACAGTATGTGCACCGTGTGGGTCTCTTAGGCTATATTTCACAGAATACTTATTCACTGTTATGAATGGCATAGTGAAGTGCTTATTTATATCTCTTTATGATTGCAATGTGTTTTGTATCACAATATATCTGCATGCTACTCTAGTGATGTTATTAAAGTAGTTTTATTCCTCCTGCACGGTGTAATGGTGACAGTGTGTGCATCCGTGTTAGTACTTGGCGTAGGCTATGATTATGATCTCTTGTAGATTATGAAGTTAACTATTGCTATGATGGTATTGATGTGATCTATTCCTCCTACATAGTGTGAAGGTGACAGTGTGCATGCTATGTTAGTACTTAGTTTAGTTGTGTTGATCTTTCATGCACTCTAAGGTTATTTAAATATGAACATTGAATTGTGGAGCTTGTTAACTCCGGCATTGAGGGTTCGTGTAATCCTACGCAATGGTGTTCATCATCCAACAAGAGTGTAGAGTATGCATTTATCTATTCTGTTATGTGATCAATGTTGAGAGTGTCCACTAGTGAAAGTCTAATCCCTAGGCCTTGTTCCTAAATATCGCTATCGCTGCTTGTTTCTTGTTTCTGCGTTACTACCGATGCGTTACTACGCTTGTTTATCGTCCCGAGCAAAGCACTTTTCCGGTGCCGTTGCTACTACTTATTTATACCACCTGTATTTCACTATCTCTTCGCCGACCTATTGCACCTATTAGGTGTGTTGGGGACACAAGAGACTTCTTGCTTTGTGGTTGCAGTGGGTTGCATGAGAGGGATATCTTTGACCTCTTCCTCCCTGAGTTCGATAAACCTTGGGTGATCCACTTAAGGGAAACTTGCTGCTGTTCTACAAACCTCTGCTCTTGGAGGCCCAACACTGTCTACAGGAAAAGGAGGGGGCGTAGACATCAAGCTATTTTCTGGCGCCGTTGCCGGGGAGGAAAGGTAAAAGGCACTCATACTCCGGTTCCAGGTAATAGTACTTTTCTGGCGCCATTGTGTGTGTGCTCGAAGCTATTTCCTTTAGATCCTGCAATTGCATCTTTTTGTTTCTTGTTTACACTAGTTAGGCATAATGGAAAACAACAAAAATATGAGAGATCTTTATGAACTTTATCTTGAATTAGGACATGATGTGTTTGAAGAGAGAATTAAAAAACCCATGGAACTTTATATGCATGCTAATGGGAATGTTATTAATATGAATGCTTTGAACACTATTGTTGCTAATGCTATGGAAAACTCTAAGCTTGGGGAAGCTGGCTTTGATGAGCATGATATTTTTAGTCCCCCAAGCATTGAGGAGAAAATTTACTTTGATGATACTTTGCCTCCTATTTATGATGATTATAATGATATTGGTCTTTTGCTGCCACCTGTTATGGAGGATAAATTTGATTATGATTACAATATACCTCCTATATTTGATGATGAGAATAATAATGATAGCTACTCTGTTGAATTTGCTCCCACTACAACTAATAAAATTGATTATGGTTATGTGGAGAGTAATAATTTTATGCATGAGACTCATGATAAGAATGCTTTATGTGATAGTTATATTGTTGAGTTTGCTCATGTTGCTACTGAAAGTTATTATGAGAGAGGAAAATATGGGTTTAGAAATTTTCATGTTACTAAAACACCTCTCTATGTGCTGAAATTTTTGAAGCTACACTTGTTTTATCTTCCTATGCTTGTCACTTTGATCTTCATGAACTTCTTTATTTACAAGATTCCTATGCATAGGAAGCATGTTAGACTTAAATGTGTTTTGAATTTGCCTCTTGATGCTTTCTTTTGCTTCAAATACTATTTCTTGCGAGTGCATCATTGAAACTGCTGAGCCCATCTTAATGGCTATAAAGAAAGAACTTCTTGGGAGATAACCCATGTGTTATTTTGCTACAGTACTTTGTTTTATATTTGTGTCTTGGAAGTTGTTTACTACTGTAGCAACCTCTCCTTATCTTAGTTTTGTGTTTTGCTGTGTCAAGTAAAGTCTTTGATAGCAAGGTTGATACTAGATTTGGATTACTGCGCAGAAACAGATTTCTTTGCTGTCACGAATCTGGGCAAAATTCTCTGTAAGTAACTCAGAAAATTATTCCAATTTACGTGAGTGATCCTCAGATATGTACGCAAGTTTCATTCAATTTGAGCATTTTCATTTGAGCAAGTCTGGTGCCCTTTTAAAATTCGTCTTTACGGACTGTTCTGTTTTGACAGATTCTGCCTTTTATTTCGCATTGCTTCTTTTGCTATGTGGGATGGATTTCTTTGTTCCATTGACTTCCAGTAGCTTTGAGCAATGTCCAGAAGTGTTAAGAATGATTGTGTCACCTCTGAACATGTGAATTTTTAATTATGCACTAACCCTCTAATGAGTTGTTTCGAGTTTGGTGTGGAGGAAGTTTTCAAGGGTCAAGAGAGGAGGATGATACAATATGATCAAGAAGAGTGAAAGCTCTAAGCTTGGGGATGCCCCGGTGGTTCATCCCTGCATATTTCAAGAAGACTCAAGCATCTAAGCTTGGGGATGCCAAGGCATCCCCTTCTTCATCGACAAATTATCAGGTTCCTTCTCTTGAAACTATATTTTTATTCCATCACATCTTATGTGCTTTTTTTGGAGCGTCGGTTTGTTTTTGTTTTTGTTTTGTTTGAATAAAATGGATCCTAGCATTCACTTTGTGGGAGAGAGACACGCTCCGCTGTAGCATATGGACAAGTATGTCCTTAGGCTCTACTCATAGTATTCATGGCGAAGTTTCTTCTTCGTTAAATTGTTATATGGTTGGAATTGGAAAATGATACATGTAGTAATTGCTAAAATGTCTTGGATAATGTGATACTTGGCAATTGTTGTGCTCATGTTTAAGCTCTTGCATCATATACTTTGCACCCATTAATGAAGAAATACATAGAGCATGCTAAAATTTGGTTTGCATAATTGGTCTCTCTAAGGTCTAGATAATTTCTAGTATTGAGTTTGAACAACAAGGAAGACGGTGTAGAGTCTTATAATGCTTTCAATATGTCTTTTATGTGAGTTTTTCTGCACCGCTTCATCCTTGTGTTTGTTTCAAATAGCCTTGCTAGCCTAAACCTTGTATCGAGAGGGAATACTTCTCATGCATCCAAATACTTGAGCCAACCACTATGCCATTTGTGTCCACCATACCTACCTACTACATGGTATTTCTCTGCCATTCCAAAGTAAATTGCTTGAGTGCTACCTTTAAACAATTCAAAATTTATCACCTCTGATTTGTGTCAATGTTTTATAGCTCATGAGGAAGTATGTGGTGTTTATCTTTCAATCTTGTTGGATAACTTTCACCAATGGACTAGTGGCTTCATCCGCTTATCCAATAATTTTGCAAAAAGAGCTGGCAATGGGATTCCCAGTCCCAAATTAATTAATAAAAATAGACACTCCTCCATGGTATGTGATTGTTGGACGGCACCCGAAGGATTCGGTTAGCCATGGCTTGAGAAAGCAAAGGTGGGGAGGAGTGTCATCATAATAAAACTAAAATAAAAAGGCACTCCTTCATGGTATGAGATTGTTGGCAGGCACCCGAAGGATTCGGTTAGCCATGGTTTGTGAAAGAAATGTTGGAAGGAGTGCCACACAAAAATAAAATAAAATGGGAGCCGCTCTTTGAAGGTTTGTCTGGCAAGGGGGTTAGAGTGCCCACTACCATTCGTTGACAACAACAAACACCTCTCAAAATTTTACTTTTATTGCTCTCTATATGTTTTCAAAATCAAAGCTCTAGCACAAATATAGCAATCGATGCTTTTCCTCTTTGAAGGACCATTCTTTTACTTTTATGTTGAGTCAGTTCACCTATCTCTCTCCACCTCAAGAAGCAAACACTTGTGTGAACTGTGCATTGATTCCTACATACTTGCATATTGCACTTGTTATATTGCTTTGCATTGACAACTATCCATGAGATATACATGTTACAAGTTGAAAGCAACCGCTGAAACTTAATCTTCCTATGTGTTGCTTCAATGCCTTTACTTTGAATTATTGCTTTATGAGTTAACTCTTATGCAAGACTTATTGATGCTTGTCTTGACGTACTATTCATGAAAAGTCTTTGCTATATGGTTCATTTGTTTACTCATGTCATTTACCATTGTTTTGGATTGCTGCATTCATTACATGTGTTTACAATAGTATGATCAAGGTTATGATGGCATGTCACTCCAGAAATTATCTTTGTTATCGTTTACCTGCTCGGGACGAGCAGAAACTAAGCTTGGGGATGCTGATACGTCTCCGACGTATCGATAATTTCTTATGTTCCATGCCACATTATTGATGATATCTACATGTTTTATGCACACTTTATGTCATAATTATGCGTTTTCTGGAACTAACCTATTAACAAGATGCCGAAGTGCCAGTTCCTGTTTTCTGCTGTTTTTGGTTTCAGAAATCCTAGTAACGAAATATTCTCGGAATCGGACGAAATCAACGCCCAGGTTCCTATTTTGCCCGGAAGCATCCAGAACACACGAGAGCCGCCAGAGAGGGGGCACAGGCCCACCAAACCCTAGGCCGGCGCGGCCAAGGGGGGCCCGCGCCCCCCTATAGTGTCGGCGCCCCTTCGACCTTCTGACGCCGCCTCTTCACCTATATAAAGCCCCTGGACCGAGAGCCAGGAGACGGAAAAGCCACGGTACGAGAAACCTTCCAAAGCCGCCGCCATCGCGAAGCCAAGATCTGGGGGACAGGAGTCTCTGTTCCGGCACGCCGCCGGGACGGGGAAGTGCCCCCGGAAGGCTTCTCCATCGACACCACCGCTATCTTCATCACCGCTGTTGTCTCCCATGAGGAGGGAGTAGTTCTCCATCGAGGCTCGGGGCTGTACCGGTAGCTATGTGGTTAATCTCTCTCCTATGTACTTCAATACAATAATCTCATGAGCTGCCTTACATGATTGAGATTCATATGATGATGCTTGTAATCTATATGTCATTATGCTAGTCAAGTGAATTTTACTTATGTGATCTCCGGAGACTCCTTGTCCCACGTGTGTAAAGGTGACAGTGTGTGCACCGTGTGGGTCTCTTAGGCTATATTTCACAGAATACTTATTCACTGTTATGAATGGCATAGTGAAGTGCTTATTTATATCTCTTTATGATTGCAATGTGTTTTGTATCACAATATATCTGCATGCTACTCTAGTGATGTTATTAAAGTAGTTTTATTCCTCCTGCATGGTGTAATGGTGACAGTGTGTGCATCCGTGTTAGTACTTGGCGTAGGCTATGATTATGATCTCTTGTAGATTATGAAGTTAACTATTGCTATGATGGTATTGATGTGATCTATTCCTCCTACATAGTGTGAAGGTGACAGTGTGCATGCTATGTTAGTACTTGGTTTAGTTGTGTTGATCTTTCATGCACTCTAAGGTTATTTAAATATGAACATTGAATTGTGGAGCTTGTTAACTCCGGCATTGAGGGTTCGTGTAATCCTACGCAATGGTGTTCATCATCCAACAAGAGTGTAGAGTATGCATTTATCTATTCTGTTATGTGATCAATGTTGAGAGTGTCCACTAGTGAAAGTCTAATCCCTAGGCCTTGTTCCTAAATACTGCTATCGCTGCTTGTTTACTGTTTTACTGCGTTACTACTGCTGCGTTACTACTGCTTGTTTACTGTCCTGAGCAAAGCACTTTTTTGGTGCCATTGCTACTACTTATTTATAACACCTGTATTTCACTATCTCTTCGCCGAACTAGTGCACCTATTAGGTGTGTTGGGGACACAAGAGACTTCTTGCTTTGTGGTTGCAGGGTTGCATGAGAGGGATATCTTTGACCTCTTCCTCCCTGAGTTCGATAAACCTTGGGTGATCCACTTAAGGGAAACTTGCTGCTGTTCTACAAACCTCTGCTCTTGGAGGCCTAACACTGTCTACAGGAAAAGGAGGGGGCGTAGACATCAAGCTATTTTTTGGCGCCGTTGCCGGGGAGGAAAGGTAAAAGGCACTCATACTCCGGTTCCAGGTAATAGTACTTTTCTGGCGCCATTGTGTGTGTGCTCGAAGCTATTTCCTTTAGATCCTGCAATTGCATCTTTTTGTTTCTTGTTTACACTAGTTAGGCATAATGGAAAACAACAAAAATATGAGAGATCTTTATGAACTTTATCTTGAATTAGGACATGATGTGTTTGAAGAGAGAATTAAAAAACCCATGGAACTTTATATGCATGCTAATGGGAATGTTATTAATATGAATGCTTTGAACACTATTGTTGCTAATGCTATGGAAAATTCTAAGCTTGGGGAAGCTGGCTTTGATGAGCATGATATTTTTAGTCCCCCAAGCATTGAGGAGAAAATTTACTTTGATGATACTTTGCCTCCTATTTATGATGATTATAATGATATTGGTCTTTTGCTGCCACCTGTTATGGAGGATAAATTTGATTATGATTACAATATACCTCCTATATTTGATGATGAGAATAATAATGATAGCTACTCTGTTGAATTTGCTCCCACTACAACTAATAAAATTGATTATGGTTATGTGGAGAGTAATAATTTTATGCATGAGACTCATGATAAGAATGCTTTATGTGATAGTTATATTGTTGAGTTTGCTCATGTTGCTACTGAAAGTTATTATGAGAGAGGAAAATATGGGTTTAGAAATTTTCATGTTACTAAAACACCTCTCTATGTGCTGAAATTTTTGAAGCTACACTTGTTTTATCTTCCTATGCTTGTCACTTTGATCTTCATGAACTTCTTTATTTACAAGATTCCTATGCATAGGAAGCATGTTAGACTTAAATGTGTTTTGAATTTGCCTCTTGATGCTCTCTTTTGCTTCAAATACTATTTCTTGCGAGTGCATCATTGAAACTGCTGAGCCCATCTTAATGGCTATAAAGAAAGAACTTCTTGGGAGATAACCCATGTGTTATTTTGCTACAGTACTTTGTTTTATATTTGTGTCTTGGAAGTTGTTTACTACTGTAGCAACCTCTCCTTATCTTAGTTTTGTGTTTTGCTGTGTCAAGTAAAGTCTTTGATAGCAAGGTTGATACTAGATTTGGATTACTGCGCAGAAACAGATTTCTTTGCTGTCACGAATCTGGGAAAAATTCTCTGTAGGTAGCTCAGAAAATTATGCCAATTTACGTGAGTGATCCTCAGATATGTATGCAACTTTCATTCAATTTGAGAATTTTCATTTGAGCAAGTATGGTGCCCTTTTAAAATTCGTCTTTACGGACTGTTCTGTTTTGACAGATTCTGCCTTTTATTTCGCATTGCTTCTTTTGCTATGTGGGATGGATTTCTTTGTTCCATTGACTTCCAGTAGCTTTGAGCAATGTCCAGAAGTGTTAAGAATGATTGTGTCACCTCTGAACATGTGAATTTTTAATTATGCACTAACCCTCTAATGAGTTGTTTCGAGTTTGGTGTGGAGGAAGTTTTCAAGGGTCAAGAGAGGAGGATGATACAATATGATCAAGAAGAGTGAAAGCTCTAAGCTTGGGGATGCCCCGGTGGTTCATCCCTGCATATTTCAAGAAGACTCAAGCATCTAAGCTTGGGGATGCCCAAGGCATCCCCTTCTTCATCGACAAATTATCAGGTTCCTTCTCTTGAAACTATATTTTTATTCCATCACATCTTATGTGCTTTTTTTGGAGCGTCGGTTTGTTTTTGTTTTTGTTTTGTTTGAATAAAATGGATCCTAGCATTCACTTTGTGGGAGAGAGACACGCTCCGCTGTAGCATATGGACAAGTATGTCCTTAGGCTCTACTCATAGTATTCATGGCGAAGTTTCTTCTTCGTTAAATTGTTATATGGTTGGAATTGGAAAATGATACATGTAGTAATTGCTAAAATGTCTTGGATAATGTGATACTTGGCAATTGTTGTGCTCATGTTTAAGCTCTTGCATCATATACTTTGCACCCATTAATGAAGAAATACATAGAGCATGCTAAAATTTGGTTTGCATAATTGGTCTCTCTAAGGTCTAGATAATTTCTAGTATTGAGTTTGAACAACAAGGAAGACGGTGTAGAGTCTTATAATGCTTTCAATATGTCTTTTATGTGAGTTTTGCTGCACCGCTTCATCCTTGTGTTTGTTTCAAATAGCCTTGCTAGCCTAAACCTTGTATCGAGAGGGAATACTTCTCATGCATCCAAATACTTGAGCCAACCACTATGCCATTTGTGTCCACCATACCTACCTACTATATGGTATTTCTCCGCCATTCCAAAGTAAATTGCTTGAGTGCTACCTTTAAACAATTCAAAATTTATCACCTCTGATTTGTGTCAATGTTTTATAGCTCATGAGGAAGTATGTGGTGTTTATCTTTCAATCTTGTTGGGCAACTTTCACCAATGGACTAGTGGCTTCATCCGCTTATCCAATAATTTTGCAAAAAGAGCTGGCAATGGGATTCCCAGTCCCAAATTAATTAATAAAAATAGACACTCCTCCATGGTATATGATTGTTGGACGGCACCCGAAGGATTCGGTTAGCCATGGCTTGAGAAAGCAAAGGTGGGGAGGAGTGTCATCATAATAAAACTAAAATAAAAAGGCAGTCCTTCATGGTATGAGATTGTTGGCAGGCACCCGAAGGATTCGGTTAGCCATGGTTTGTGAAAGAAAGGTTGGAAGGAGTGCCACACAAAAATAAAATAAAATGGGAGCCGCTCTTTGAAGGTTTGTCTGGCAAGGGGTTAGAGTGCCCACTACCATTCGTTGACAACAACAAACACCTCTCAAAATTTTACTTTTATTGCTCTCTATATGTTTTCAAAATCAAAGCTCTAGCACAAATATAGCAATCGATGCTTTTCCTCTTTGAAGGACCATTCTTTTACTTTTATGTTGAGTCAGTTCACCTATCTCTCTCCACCTCAAGAAGCAAACACTTGTGTGAACTTTGCATTGATTCCTACATACTTGCATATTGCACTTGTTATATTGCTTTGCATTGACAACTATCCATGAGATATACATGTTACAAGTTGAAAGCAACCGCTGAAACTTAATCTTCCTATGTGTTGCTTCAATGCCTTTACTTTGAATTATTGCTTTATGAGTTAACTCTTATGCAAGACTTATTGATGCTTGTCTTGACGTACTATTCATGAAAAGTCTTTGCTATATGGTTCATTTGTTTACTCATGTCGTTTACCATTGTTTTGGATTGCTGCATTCATTACATGTGTTTACAATAGTATGATCAAGGTTATGATGGCATGTCACTCCAGAAATTATCTTTGTTATCGTTTACCTGCTCGGGACGAGCAGAAACCAAGCTTGGGGATGCTGATACGTCTCCGACGTATCGATAATTTCTTATGTTCCATGCCACATTATTGATGATATCTACATATTTTATGCACACTTTATGTCATAATTATGCGTTTTCTGGAACTAACCTATTAACAAGATGCCGAAGTGCCAGTTCCTGTTTTCTGCTGTTTTTGGTTTCAGAAATCCTAGTAACGAAATATTCTCGGAATCGGACGAAATCAACGCCTAGGTTCCTATTTTGCCCGGAAGCATCCAGAACACACGAGAGCCGCTAGAGAGGGGGCACAGGCCCACCGAACCCTAGGCCGGCGCGGCCAAGGGGGGGCCCGCGCCCCCCTATAGTGTCGGCGCCCCTTCGACCTTCTGACGCCGCCTCTTCGCCTATATAAAGCCCCTGGACCGAGAGCCACGAGACGGAAAAGCCACGGTACGAGAAACCTTCCAGAGCCGCCGCCATCGCGAAGCCAAGATCTGGGGGACAGGAGTCTCTGTTCCGGCACGCCGCCGGGACGGGGAAGTGCCCCCGGAAGGCTTCTCCATCGACACCACCGCCATCTTCATCACCGCTGTTGTCTCCCATGAGGAGGGAGTAGTTCTCCATCGGGGCTCGGGGCTGTACCGGTAGCTATGTGGTTAATCTCTCTCCTATGTACTTCAATACAATAATCTCATGAGCTGCCTTACATGATTGAGATTCATATGATGATGCTTGTAATCTAGATGTCGTTATGCTAGTCAAGTGAATTTTACTTATGTGATCTCCGGAGACTCCTTGTCCCACGTGTGTAAAGGTGACAGTGTGTGCACCGTGTGGGTCTCTTAGGCTATATTTCACAGAATACTTATTCACTGTTATGAATGGCATAGTGAAGTGCTTATTTATATCTCTTTATGATTGCAATGTGTTTTGTATCACAATATATCTGCATGCTACTCTAGTGATGTTATTAAAGTAGTTTTATTCCTCCTGCACGGTGTAATGGTGACAGTGTGTGCATCCGTGTTAGTACTTGGCGTAGGCTATGATTATGATCTCTTGTAGATTATGAAGTTAACTATTGCTATGATGGTATTGATGTGATCTATTCCTCCTACATAGTGTGAAGGTGACAGTGTGCATGCTATGTTAGTACTTGGTTTAGTTGTGTTGATCTTTCATGCACTCTAAGGTTATTTAAATATGAACTTTGAATTGTGGAGCTTGTTAACTCCGGCATTGAGGGTTCGTGTAATCCTACGCAATGGTGTTCATCATCCAACAAGAGTGTAGAGTATGCATTTATCTATTCTGTTATGTGATCAATGTTGAGAGTGTCCACTAGTGAAAGTCTAATCCCTAGGCCTTGTTCCTAAATACTGCTATCGCTGCTTGTTTACTATTTCTTTGCGTTACTCTTTGCTGCGTTACTACGCTTGTTTCTTGTCCTGAGCAAAGCACTTTTCTGGTGCCGTTGCTACTACTTATTTATACCACCTGTATTTCACTATCTCTTCGCCGAACTAGTGCACCTATTAGGTGTGTTGGGGACACAAGAGACTTCTTGCTTTGTGGTTGCAGGGTTGCATGAGAGGGATATCTTTGACCTCTTCCTCCCTGAGTTCGATAAACCTTGGGTGATCCACTTAAGGGAAACTTGCTGCTGTTCTACAAACCTCTGCTCTTGGAGGCCCAACACTGTCTACAGGAAAAGGAGGGGGCGTAGACATCAAGGATGCATGGACCTAAGGGACCAATCACAGTCAAAGGAAGCTTTGCCCTAGCCGATAAATGTGATAAGGATTTTCATCGAATATCAAAAACTTTCGGGATGCAAGCTGAGTATTTGGCGTCAAGGCTTATGACTGACTACGACGTGCTGCCAGACGTTGGAAGGCCAAATAAAGAATCAAATTTCAACACTGAGAAAAATTCTAAGGAGGTGCAGATTCACCCGATAGACCCGAAAAAGACGATGTCCATCGCAAACGACATGAACCTCGCATAGGAAAGCGCGCTCGTCGAGTTCCTCCGTGAGAACTGGAAAATCTTCGCATGGTGTCCAGCTGACATGCCAGGAGTACCCAGGGAACTTGCCGAGCACCACCTAAACTTGGATCCATTAGCGAGACCAATCAAACAACCTTTGCGGCGTTTTTCGGAACCAAACCGCAAGGCTATGCTGTCAGAAATTGATCGACTAAGAGAAGCTGGTTTTATCAAGGAACTGCATACAGAGGCCACATGGGTAGCAAATCCAGTGTTGGTGCCGAAGAAAAACACTAAGGTCCTTCGCATGTACGTCGACTTTACGTGTCTCAATAAACATTGTCCAAAGGATCACTTTCCCCTCCCGAGGATCGACCAAATTATCGACTCCACGGCAGGATGTGAACGTCTTTCCTTCCTGGACGCATATTCTGGTTATAACCAGATCAGATTAAAAGAAGAAGATGAAGTAAAAAACAGCGTTCATCACACCTTACGGCGTGTTTTGCTATAGAACAATGCCCTTTGGTCTGAAAAACGCGGGAGTGTTTGGCGACACAGATTGGGAAAAATGTGCAAGTATACATCGACGATGTCGTCATAACGTCAAAAAAGGGGGCGACGCTGATCGAGGATCTCAAGGAAACCTTTGATAACCTTGACAAATTCTGCCTCAAGCTGAACCCGACGAAATGCTCCTTCGGCGTCCCAGCAGGAGAACTTCTTGGGTTTCTAGTTTCAACAAGAGGGATTGAAACAAATCCCGATAAAATACAAGCTATCGTAACAATGAGGAAGCCAACAAAGTTAAAATAAATACAACAATTAACTGGGCGAGTCGCAGCTTTAAGCAGATTCGTCGCCATGCAGGGAGAAAAAGCGTTACCGTTCTACGCTTTGATAAAGCAAGGGGAGAAATTCCAGTGGAACGAAGAAACCGATAGAGCTTTCGAGGATCTGAAACGCACAATCTCGACACCACCAATCTTGGTGGCGCCGAAGGAAAAGGAACCTCTCCTGCTGTACATTGCAGCCACACCCCAGGTGGTTAGCATGGTGCTAGTTGTCGAAAGAGAAGAAGAAGGGAAACTCCATGGAGTGCAAAGGCCGGTATATTTCATCAGTGAAGTTTTATCGCCTTCCAAACAGCGGTACCCGCAGTACCAGAAGCTAGCATATGGAGTAATTACAACGGCAAGAAAGTTGCGCCACTATTTTTCGGCACACCCGATAATAGTAGTCAATGAAGCACCTCTCTCAAATATACTGAACAATCCAGAAGCTACAGGGCGTGTCTCCCTTTGGGGAATAGAACTTTCCCCTCGGGACATCACGTATGAAAAAAGAAAGGCAATCAAGTCGCAAGTTTTGCCAGATTTCATTGCAGAGTGGACGGAGCTGCAAAACACAGGACCCCCAGATTTGTCGAGAGCTTGGACCATGAACTTTGATGGATCCAAGAGAGTAGAAGGAGCTGGCGCAGGAGTGATACTTATATCACCTGAAGGCGACAAGTTAAAGTATGTCCTACGGATGACTTTCCCAAACGCATCCAACAATGAAGCAGAATACGAAGCCCTCATACACGGGATGAAGATGGCGAAAGCTTGCAGTGCAACTCGACTAAAAATATTTGGCGACTCACAATTGGTGGCTCAGCAAGTTATGAACCAATGTGATGCAGTCAATGATAGCATGATAGCATATAAAGAGGTGTACAATGAGCTTGAGAAGCTGTTCGATGGATGCGAGGTAAATCACATCAGTAGGTTGAGCAATGATGAAGCCGACGTTCTCGCAAACATCGGGTCGCAGTGCCTTCCAATCCCGCCAGGTGTATTTTGGGAAGAGATAGCGGAGAGATCCACAAAGCTGAAGAAGGCACAGAAAAAAGCAAAGGAAGAAAAAACTTCGGCACCCCTTAAAGAAGCCACGGAGGACGAAGAGGACCAAGAGCTTGTGATGATGGTAGAAGTTCCTTGGATGCAAGCATACATATCGTATATCCTTCGGAAAGAAATACCCGACGATCCAGTTGAGGCAAGGCGAGTTATTCGACGGTCCAAAGCTTTCACAGTGGTCAAAGGGGAGTTATACAAGCGAAGTATTTCAGGCGTCCTGCAAAGGTGCGTCACACCCGAAGAAGGAAGGATAATCTTAAAAGATGTGCATGAAGGAATATGTGGTCACCACGCGAGCAGTCGAGCTATCGCAGCCAAGGTCTTTCGGGTAGGATTTTACTGGTTAACAGCAATCGAGGATGCCAAAGAAATAGTACGAACCTGCGACGCGTGCCAGAGATTTGCCGCAAAACCTCACCCTCCGGCGGCAGAACTGATGCCAATACCATTGTCATGGCCCTTTGCCCAATGGGGACTCGATATGGTGGGCAAATTATACAAAGCCTCGCCAGGAGGTTATGAGTACTTGTTGGTTGCTGTCGACAAATTCACCAAGTGGGTAGAAGCGAAGCCAATAAATTCGCCAGACGCAGCGTCGGCAATAAAGTTTGTGAAGGGCCTCGTTTTTCGGTTCGGAGTGCCTCATAGCATCGTCACAGACAACAGTACTAACTTTACGTCCAAGGAATTCAAGGAGTACTGCGCAGAAGTAGGCATTAAATTGCACTTTGCGTCAGTTGGGCACCCGCAAACCAATGGCCAAGTCGAGAAAGCCAATGGCATCATCTGCAACGGTATCAAAAAGCGCTTGCTAGGACCGCTTGAAAAGGCTCGACATACCTGGCCAGAAGAATTGCCAAGTGTTTTATGGAGCATCCGAACAACACCAAATACGGCGACACAAGAAACTCCGTTCTTCCTCGTCCACGGAGCTGAGGCAGTACTACCAATTGAGATAGAGCATGATTCTCCAAGAGTAACAGAATATGATGAGGAAACATCACGAAAAGCTCGGGAGGATGATATGAACGCACTCGATGAAGCTCGAGATGAAGTACTTTCACGAGTCACCAAATACCAGCAGGACCTCAAAAACTACCACAGTCGACGGTTAAGGCCAAGATCTTTTCAGGTCGGAGATTTGGTCTGACGGTTGAATCAAAAAAGTACTGAAAAGCTCGAATCGCCATGGCTAGGCCCTTACATCGTCACAGAAGTAATCGAAGGAGGTGCATACAGGATCAAGGACAAGAAGACAGGGGTTCCCGAGAAAAACCCCTGGAACGTGGCGCAGCTCAGGCGGTTCTATGCCTAGAGTCGAAATATAGTTCTCCTCTGTAAAATACAATGTACTGAAATGCCCGCGAGTTTTCAGACGCACTCTTTTCCTTTTCGGGGCACCGAGTGGGGCTGGAAAGGTTTTTAATGAGGCGGGCTCGCGGTGCTGCAATATAATAAAGATAGTGGAGATATACTTCTTATTCTTCGACACGCTCGGGGGCTCAACGCCTTCAAGTTACAAAATATATACAATATAGATAAACTAGACTTACCGAAATATTTCGCCTTGGTACAATAATACCTCGCCAAATAGAACATCGGAAGCTAACAACTATAAATACATCATACTCGTCAAAATCTTATTGCTTTGGTCTGAAAACCTCGCAACAAAAATATAGAACTTCGACACCAAGACACTCGGGGGCTCGTAACCCATCGATGGAAAAATAAATGTATCTTCTTACGACAAGAGGAAAAAATCTTTGAGATAGCAAAACAGTATAAACTCTAGCCAAAGGCTCGGGGGCTCGGCGATCAAAAATAGAAACAATACATATTTACAGAGTTGACAGCTTTACAATATAGATCATGTTCACAAATACACAAAGACGTATCAATGGTAGAACTACAGCAAGGAAAAGGGAAAAACCCTCAAGGGATACCTAGCACATGGTCTATGGTTATTCGCTCATTGGAAGGACGAGTACTATGCTCGGCATAGCTTCCCTTCACGAAGAACTCATCATCCATCCGAAGAAGTTCATCCATCATATCTTCGGCGACAGGAGTCACCAGATCATCAATCTTGCCCATATTTCTCTTCTTCTTCGACATTTTAGCCAGGCACGTGGGAACAATTTGATCCATGGGCAATTTTGGATAGCAAATTTTTATCATCATCATGGCAAATCTTGCGCCGGTAGAGAGTTGAGCCCGCACAAAGCCATGGATTCGAGGAGCATCTCGAAATTTTTCCATTAAAGCAGGAAGGGTTTCTGGCATCTTGTTCCGAGAGAACATGGTTCCATAAACTAAAAATAAAGTCTTCGTACAGAAGTCAAGGAAGTCACGGACCTGAGCCGCGCGATCTTGGATTCTGACAATTTGGCGGGTGCGCTCAGGAGTAACCCAAAAGTTAGATCCATGTTGTGCAGCCAGCCTAAGCAAAACATTGGCTCGAGCTTCAACACGTTGATCTTCGGCAGCAGTATCCAAAAATGAGCCTGGTACAGCAAATAAATTGTCAAGGAAGGAAAAAACAGCAAGAACAACATCCAACATGGTTATGAACAGGAAACATACCTGTCATGTCCAGGCTGGCGTCAGTCATTAGCTGAAGCATATAATTCTCGCGAGAAGAAGTTTCGGTAGCCTCAGCAATAGCAGCATCCTTTGCAGCAATGGCTTCTCTCGCCTGTTGAAGAGCAATTTTCTCTCTCTCAGATGCTTGTCGAGATTGTTCCATCATCGCAAGAGTTTGTTTCTTCATGGATTGGAGTTGTTGGCGAAGTTCTTGCAAATCTTGCGGCAAATGTTCACTTGAAAAATCTCCGATAAGGGTTTTCTTCGAGAATGAAGAAGCAGGCGAAGTATCGGCAGAGCAAGGATTGGTCGAGTAGTTATCAAATATTAACTGGAAAAGAAAGTCTCAGGATCAATGATAGTGCAAGGAAGAATTTCATTGATTTCCAGAAAATTTACATGGATATTACAGAAGGAGTTCTCCAAAAGGACTACTAAGGCAATTGTCGCCAAAGCTAGTATGGCGACAATAGCAAAAGAAAAAGAAAAAACAAAGAAAGAAAAAGAAGAGGCATTCAACTAGACCTCCGGCCTTGATGAGCTAGGAGTTGAAGATGGCTTGATCCCGGGATAGGCCAGGATTTTCTTCGTGTTGGGCTTGGCTGCCTTGATCAAAGATCGCCATTTTGTTTGCTCTATCTGTTCGGTGTCGCCAACTTTCATCCAGTCAACAGTTTGTTGGCTGTCCGCGACCAAGGCAAAAGTGCTTTCGACAGCAATCTTCATGTTCTCCTGGCGCATCTTCAGTCCAAGATCTTCTGGTGGATTGAAGTCCTTGGCAAGAGCAAGGAAAGTCTTGGGCTCCTCTTTCTTCGGGAAGAAGTAGGGGAACAGCCTTGATAATCCTGCGTCAGCATGCTCCATGACTTCGCGAACTTCGGTTCGATGAAACTCCAGGAAAGAGAGTGCGTCAAGGAGAGGATCATTGTCGGGATCTTCAAGCTCAAATTCTTGGTTTGTTTTACCTGCCGCATAAAATATATGTTGGTCGACAGCAAGCAAGGAAAAGCAAGTCTAAGAAAGATAGAAGGGATCGACAAAATTACCGAGGAAGCGCCGATTCTGCGTGTTCAAGCGCTTGATGATCGCCTTTTCACGAGTAGCCTGGGCGGCCTTGTGCTCATTCAAAGCAGTTTCGGCGTCATCAAGTCTTTTTTGCAGATCTTCGACACCAGCAGCTTTTGCCTTGGCTTTCTCAGCCTCTGCTTTAGCTTGGCTAGCGTCAAGTTCAGCTTTTTTGCGAGTCATTTCACTTTGCTCCAGTTTCTGAGCAAGAGTGTCGACAAGCTTGTTGGCTTCTGCAACTTTCTCTGCCAAAATAGTAAAGAATCGTCAAAATTGCGACAAAACAGGAGCAAGAAGTTATAAACAAGGGTCAATAAAAAGTTATTACCTTCAGTCTTGCTGGCATATTCACGGTACCCAATAAATTGGGCACCGATACGAACAAGCTCTTTGATCATAGGCTGTCAAAGAAGGACAAACAAAGAAAACATCGGTATGGGAAAAATATGAAGGCATAAAGAAGCAAACAGAGGAAATGTAGATAGTGACAAGCAAATTAAGAACTTACATCATCCAAGAGAGGATTGGAGGAGCTACCCAATTGGAGGGTAGGCTCCACGATCGTTTCCACCCTTGTCCTTTTTGGTGAAGGGACAAGAGAGATTGAAGGAGGAGTGGGAGCGCCAACATTTTGTTGAGGAGGCGAGGATTCCTCCCCTTCAACTGGCGTCTCTGAAACAATTAAAGTATGTGACGTACTCGTTCGAGCAGCCACATCAAGAGTTGGTATTTCTTCCTCATCATCACTGCGATTAAAAGTCGACAGCATAAAAAGCAAGATAGACAAAAATCTTCGAGTACAAAAGTAAGGAAAAATAAAGGTGACTTACGAGCTGATGAGGGATTCAAGATATGGATCATAAGTTGCCTTCTGACGTGAATGACCAACTTCTTCGGCTTTGGAGGTGCCGGAATCTTCGACATCATTCCTTTTCCTCTTGTTCCTTGGAGAAACAGCAGGAGGAGGAGATTGTGCCGATGCAGTGCCTTCGGAGGCAGCCTCCTTTTCAGAAGATCCCGCAGATTTTAGAGAATCCACGGGTTCATTCACAAAAGAGGGGGCATCTTGGTTGTCGTCGGTGACAACGGCCCTTTCCTCGACTTCTCCACCTTCAGGAAGGGGGGGAAGCGAAACAAGATTTGGATGGTTCTATACAAAAAACAGGGGAAGATGTCAAAAAAGGAGTTACAAAAAGATAGCAAGGCAATAACAAATCAATCGACAAAGGTTACCTTGGGAAGTGGATTGGTGGCGCTGTATGGTTTTACACGGCAAGAAGACGGGACAGGATCTTTTTTGCTAAGAGACGAGATTTTTCGGACAAGCTTCTCTAAGTCCTTGACCTCTAAATCCGCTGACAACCGATCTGCGTCCTTGTCGCCAGCATACTTCCAGAGAGGGTATTTGCGAGCCTGAAGAGGCTGCACTCTGGTCCTAAGGAAATACGCCATGATTTGGATACCTGACAACTCTTTGCCGCGGGTATTTTGCAACTCATGGATGCGAGTCATCAGGGCCTCTGTCGACATTTTTTCTTCTTCGGTAGCTTCTGCATCCCAGGAGCGGCGGCGAAGAATTTTCTTGGCGCCATCGAAAGGAGGGATGTTGTCTTCAGCACATCCATGGTTCTCTTCCTGATTGTACAACCACTTCTTGCGCCACCCTTGAACTGAGTCAGGGAGTTTGACGTCGAAGTAATCGACGGTGGGGCGAACGGAAATTACAATGCCGCCTATATTATAGGCGACATTTGGAGAGCCATTGCGGCGACAGAAGAAAATGCGCTTCCATAGCGCCCAGTTAGGCTGGACGCCAAGGAAGGCTTCGCAGAGGGTGATGAAAATAGAAATATGGAGGATGGAATTGGGTGTAAGGTGGTGAAGTTGCAGACCGTAAATAAAGAGCAATCCGCGGAGAAAAGGATGAATGGGGGCGGAAAGACCGCGGATGAGGTGGTCGACAAAACTTACCCGATACCCCATTGGAGGGGTTGGGTAGCTTTCTTCACTAGGGAAGCACAGCGCCTTGGGTTTCTTGCTGATCCCCAGCTTCTTCAAGAGATTGATGTCCTGGGTGGAAATCTTGGACCTTTCCCACTCCGCGGTTCCCAGATCCACGGCAGCCATTGATGATTCCGGCGTGCTGTGCTTGATCAACCGACGCGGTGGCATCAACAATGGCGCAGGAATGCAGCTTGGAAAAGATGAGCTTAGGGAGTTCTGGGGTGCAGGAGGAGATTTCGCAGAGGAGAGCAGGAGAACGGCGCGAGCGGAAGTGTTCGAGGAAGAAGAAGGAGATCTTATATAGAGGTGGGCGAAGCGGCGGACCGTTGGATGGACAAAGTGTGCGGCCGATGATAACCACATGGAAACAAGGGTAAAAAAGTATTTTAACATTGGAGAAGTTACGGTACGTGCACCAGGAAAAGCGGAGAACGTGTGTCCCCCACCTGCACGACGTGTCAAGACAATGGATAAATTGGGCCCGCAAGGCAGTGGGAGAGAACTTGTCGCGATTTTTTGGACTCACAAACGTACCTATCGTCAGCAATAACGTCACCTTAGCAGAAGGAAAAATTCGCCTCAACAGCTTCGTAAAAGGCGACATGGAAAAATATTGATGAGTCTTTGATCAAATACAAGTTTTTGATCAAATGCTCGGGGGCTACTTTGAAAAAATGAAAAGATCAAGAAAGACAAAATAGAAATGGCATGAGCCTATGATCAAATACGAATATTTGTTCATAGCCTCGGGGGCTACTCCCATCGGGAGCGCTGTTCGCGCACCCGAGAAATTTTAAAACTTCGGGAGATAAAGAAAATATAGCGGCATAAGGCGTGGAGCCTACAACCAAGCACAAGTCCTTGGCTGTAGCCTCGGGGGCTACTCCCATCGAGAACGCTGCTCGCGTACCCGATGAAATCATAAAAAGAAAGAAAGAAAGAAAGAGAAAAAGAAAGATAGCAGAGCAAAAGAGTATATTTCGAGTTAAAAATAACTCTGCATATACTCCCATCGGGAGGGCAATATAAGTCATCTTTGACTCAATAAAATGTGCCATTCCAACAGCCGAATAAGCACTCAACAATATATTCTCAGAACGCCAAAGTCGCGATCAATTTCTGAATGCCGCAAATTTGCGAAGGTAAGACCCCAGATCCGTTCTATGTGGCGTGGCGCCGTCTTTGACGTCGGTTTGCTACTTTTATCCGTATCAACAGATACGAAGAAAAATCCTAACGGACGCGTTAGGTACCCGATAAATTTGACTGGGACTCGACAGAATGGTAAGACCTTAAGCGGCACCTGTCGAAGTTTACACCAGTATCCCGAGATCATGTCCAGGGACGTGATCTTGAAGTAGGTTTTTGCGGATTGCCACTAGTGCAGTTAACTAGTACCTGATCCGTCAGATAAACTAGCCCCAACTACCATTATCCCTGTACAATATAGAAATTTATGTGAAGAAATATAGAAAAGTTTAAGTTGTCGAATAAAAATAAACAGTGGAGATTTTCCCCGACTCTACGATCCAAGCAAAATCTCGGGGGCTACTGACATAGGCATCCCCAATGGGCCTGCCGAAGATAGTACCCGGGGTTTACTGAAGGCCCACTACCCAAAGAATAAGAAGATTCGGAAGCCCAATATATTATTAAGGAAAGCTAGAGTTGTAATAGGAAGCATTATTTGTAATCTTGCGGGATGAGTTAGAAACCGTCCCGGACTCTGTAACTTGTACAACACGAATCCCTCGGCTCCGCCTCCTATATAAGGGGGAGTCGAGGGACAAAGAAAGCATCGAATCATTGTCTCTCAAACCCTAGTTTTCATAATCGTCGAGTACTTTTCGGCTGAAACCTTCGAGATCTACTTGCCCTCTACTTCCAACTAAACCCTAGTCTACAACCCGTAGGCATTGACAAGTTAATACCTTGTCACATATACTCTGGGCTCAATCTATGAGATTACAACCATAAAATTGCGCAACGTATGACTAGATCATGATGATGGAATTACACGGGAACGATTTGAATAGCCTTGATGGTAACGAGATCAAACTAGGTATAATGATTAAGATAATCATATCTCTTATAAGTGTCGGTATCGAAGTAACAAAGGGAATGAGACTCAATGTAATGGTTCAAATGACGATATTTTTCGTGAAATTTACGGGGTCATTATGGACATCCCGGTCCTGTTATTGGTCATTGACCGGAGATATGTCTCGGTCATGCCTTAGTATTCCCGAACCGTACGGTAACACATTTAAGGGTTAGCGATGATTAGAGATTGTTTTGGAAATTGGAATTTCTGGAGAAATAGAGAGAGATATCCAGAGAGGGTTCCAGGAAATCCGAAGGGTGTTCGGAGTGGTCCGAAAGGTGTCTCGGATCATTGGCAATTAAATATATGTATTATATATCACATAAGTGAATTAATATTTAATTATATGATTTATTTATTTAAATAAGGATTCCCATCATAATTGGGCCCCATCCAGATGGGGAACCCATTAAGGGGGGTGGCCGGCCACCCCATGGGCCAAGAGGGGAGGCCGATCGGGCCAAGGTGGAGGGCGGGTTGGCCATGGTTGCCGGCCGCACCGCCCCCTCCTTTATTCCCACATTGCTTAGCCACAACCTCCTCCCCTCCCCTTCCATCTATGCAGTGGAGGCACATGGAGAAAATGAGACACACACAAATCTCTCAAGGCTACCTTTCCTAGGGTGCATATCTCTTCCGTTTTTCGCCCGACTGCGGCTCCTCGAAGGGCTGTGCACGGAGGGAGTCAACTGCACCCAGTACGATGGAGCGCGGCTAGGATTCCGATCTAGAAGATCTACTTTCGTAATCTCAGCTGGATCAAGAGGTTCGGGAGTCGTTGCTAGCACCGTATGTGGCCTAACTTGCGGCACTCGACGTCGTATGATGAGGATTGAACATTGAGGTGGGCGACAAGTACGACTACATCAACCACGTTATAGCGGAACGTTAGCCGCTTTCGGTTCACGAGGGTACGTCACCGAAACCATCTCCGTTACAACATTACTCTTAGATAAATCTTGGCAATCGGAGTACACTAGTTAATTTTTTTTTGTTTACTCTACGAAACCCTACACATATTTGAAATTATGATTGCGGATGGTAATTAAACCATCATAAATTTCATATGCATTATTTCACAATTGCAAAAAACCTCAAAGGAGTTAGACGAAGCATGAGAATTTTTTTGTTACCTTCAAAATTTATCTTTCTAGGAAGTGGCTTACTTGGAGTGGTATTCATATCCTAAGCTTGATTGTGCATGCTAACTCTATCACTGATATTATATGTTAAGAAATCCATTTTGGGTTATAGGTGTAGATGCACCTATAGCCTAATTTTTTTTGTAAATGTCAAAAAATCTAGAAAAAATTCTAGGTGTATATTTAAACATTATGTGTTCACACACAAAGTCTCTCAAAAAATGGCATTTTATATAATATGTTAGAAAACATAATTTTCGGTGCTCTAAATAGTTTATCGTGAGATTTATTTGTCTTTTTGCACATCACACAAAAAAGTCTTTTCCCACATAATTTTGTATGCAAACATAGCATGCCTAGATCTACATCCCATTTTTTCAGAGATTCTTGGCATTTTTGAAGACATTTAGAATATTATTTTTCATAATGGGTGAATTTGGACCTATCAGCCAAAAAAACCACTTCCAAATATCTTTTGTATCTATGAAGAATTTTAAGAAAATAATTTTTTATTACGGATTCAATTGAAATTAATAGTCACTCTGTCCGGAAAAAGGATGTCGTAGCTATATCTAGATGCACATGTATATACAATAAAACATGTCTAAATACATGTATATCTAGATAAATCCATAACTTCATTTTCCAGAGGAAGGGAGTCTATTTAAAAAAGTACCATATCATTATGAAACAAGACAAATACGGTGAGAGGACATAGCACGAATCGTGAAGTACCAACAAGGTTGGATGCTTGGCCGGTAACTAGTGGCTCCCATAAAAATGCATTTTCGATCGGTTTCCGCGTTATTTGTGCACTGAGGTTCGAAGGAGATTGACTTAAAAAATACCTAGAGATCCAATGGGAGGAGAGCTATCATTAGTTTGTTTCAGTCCCACTTACATCTATGAGAACCAAGTATTGATTTTGCTAATTCTCTGTCGACTGACAATTAGAGAATT
Organism: Lolium perenne; assembly: GCF_019359855.2. NCBI lineage: Eukaryota > Viridiplantae > Streptophyta > Magnoliopsida > Poales > Poaceae > Lolium > Lolium perenne. The sequence continues at coordinate 318,140,717 of NC_067247.2, forward strand.
AGCTTAAATCTTGGATGACTTCTAAACCATAGGATTGCATTGAGATTGTGCTGGCATGAGTAGCGGTATGAATTTCAACTGGTATTGTTTAGGTTTAAATGGGGTTGCAACTTAGAAGAATATATAGACTGTTTGATTGCATCGTGATTTGTTGATACCGGGACTTGGCCCGATCTTTCACGGTGCATCTCCTTGATCCATAGGATCCGATAATTCTTCCAATCACGTGTGCGATACACGTAACCTGAAGATGGGGAACGCCAATCCGGTGAGCAACTCGATGAAAAACGCCGAACCTCAAGCAGAATAGACACGCCAAGAAGCTCGACTACCCTTGACAGATCAAGGACCTCTGAGAACACACAATCACTCTTGACAACTCAAGAACTCTCTTGTCTTTATTGGATAACCGGACGAACGTCCAAGACGCCGTCACGCACGCCGATCCCATAGGGACGGTGATAGTATGAACTCGAGGTTCTACATGATCTGAATCAAAAACTAGTCTCCCTAACCCTAACCGCGCCACCTCCTTATATGAGGGGGATGGTGCGGCCGGCCAACCCCTATTGGGCTGGGGCGCCCACTTATGGGCCTAACCCTAATTCGACTTGGACAGGCCCAAGTCAAATAGACACAACTAAAACCCTAATTTGGCCCACCACATGACCTGGCTACATTATTCTCTAATAACAATACTACGACACAAGAATGGTACAACCTTAGACTTATCATCATATCAACGGCTGTCCTAGTGTACTAGGCTGCCTGGATATCCTCATCATCCTTCCCTTCTTCAAGAAGCGTTGTCCCCAACGCGTGTGGGTCTGCTAGAGAAAGGGTGACATCAGATAAGTAACATCGCCGGTCTTCATCCTCAAGCCTCGCCAGTCTTCCACACCTCATCCTCCCTCTCGACTAGCTTGTCTTGACCTTGGCGCTCCTTTGGTATTCGACGCCATCAACCTGATTGAAGACACAAGCATCCTCCCAAATGCAACTGAAGCGCGCCATACATATCACCCAAAACAAACAGAACAAACTCCTGTCCGCCATGGATCCAAATAAGTTGAACACACCAAAGCACGCACTCTCTTGGATCACCAATGTCTTCCTCCCTTGAAGAAATTTTTTCATACACTCCACGACGAACAAGCAGCAGCGACAACATCAAAAAGAAGCAGCAGTTGTCGGCCTGGACGTCAATCCTGCTGGCCTGGTCGCTGGTTTGGCCGGACTGCACGCTGGAACGGCCGGCCAGGGGTCCGGTTCGACAGGCCTGGGCGCCAGTTCAGCCGGCCTGAGGCCCGGTTGACCGGCCTGGGCGCCGAGGGAACCGCCCCGATGTACAGTACATCTGACCCGGTTGGCATTAGTGCTGGCCCCGGTTTGCGCCGGCCTACCCGGCCTGGCAGCCGGTCCAACCGGCCTGGGCGCTGGAGCCGCCGGTCTAGTGGCGGGTCGGCCGGCCGTCTGACCGGCCCGGCCGGTTGTAGGGCCGGTCTGCCGGGTCGTGGCACCGGCCGCCAGACGGATCTGTTCTTCCTCCTCGCGATCTTTCCTGCCGCGGCAGAGAATTTCGGCGAAATCCTGTTGTGGCAGAGATTCTGCAGTGCTAATCCTTCCTCTCCATTGCCTCCGCCTCCTCCTCTGCATGAACGAAGGCTTCATCGATCTTCACCAACAGTATGGCGGCGACGTACCCAATGGTATCCACTCCAAATCGAGAAAAACAATGACGAACAGCAAACAAACCGCATTGTGATGAACCTAGCGCTCTGGTACCAAGATGATACGGAGACTTGGCCCGATCTTTCACGGTGCATCTCTTTGATCCATAGGATCCGATAATTTTTCCAATCACGTGTGCGATAGACGTAACCTGAAGATGGGGAACGCCAATCCGGCGAGCAACTCGACGAAGAACGCCAAACCTCAAGCAGAATAAACATGCCAAGAAGCTCGACTACCCTTGACAGATTCAAGGACCTCCGAGAACACACGATCACTCTTGACAACTCAAGAACTCTCTTGTCTTTATTGGATAACCGGACGAACGTCCAAGACGCCGTCACGCACGCCGATCCCATAGGGACAGTGATAGTATGAACTCGAGGTTCTACATGATCTGATTCAAAAACTAGTCTCCCTAACCCTAACCGCCCCACCTCCTTATATGAGGGGGATGGTGCGGCCGGCCAACCCCTATTGGGCTGGGGCGCCCACTTATGGGCCTAACCCTAATTCGACTTGGACAGGTCCAAGTCAAATAGACACAACTAAAACCCTAATTTGGCCCACCACATGACCTGGCTACATTATTCTCTAATAACAATACTACGATACAAGACTGGTACAACCTTAGACTTATCATCATATCAACGGCGCGCTGTCCTAGTGTACCAGGCTGCCTGGATATCCTCATCATTTGTGCTAGTTATGAGTTGTGACATGGGTTGCAACTGCCCAAGACCATTGGTTTGCTTCATAATTCGCTCTTCTCACGTGTTGCAACGTGAGTTGAAATTGAGATTCGATGACATCACCTGATAGAGAATTAGCTAAACTGCTAATTATCGTCTATGTGAGAATTAACTTACTACTTGGTCAAGTTTACAACCAACATATTTGCATCGCGATTCACGCGCTCCATGAGTTGCAAGTGAATTGCAACTAAGATTTTCAGTTACAAGTGAATTGCGGCTCAGATATCTTTGTTGTGAATGTGTTGCAATTGGGATTTTTCAGTTGCAAGTTGAGGTGCACTTAGATTTTCCAGTTACACATCGGACAAGTGAGTTGTAACCGAAAAAATTGGCCGGTTCACACAGGGTTGCTAGATGAGAACTATCTTAGCACCCAGTCGAGTCATACACTATAAAATTTGCAAAATGCCTCCAACCTTTATATTTACATTGTGATTCATGCTAATCATAAGTTGCAACATGAATGGTAACTAAAATTCGATGATTTCACTTGATTGAGAACCAATTTAATTCTCAGTCGACTGAAAATTAGTCACTTGGTTTTGCTAACTCCTAGTCAACTGAGAATTAACTTACTTCTTAGTCAAGTTCTACAAATTAAATTTTATCATATACAAACATCATGTGTGTACAAAGGGATTGGAAGTCTTGTTGTACCATGTAGATCAAGGTATTTGCATGGTTGCTGCTATCAACTAAGTTGAATATTCGTGACAGTGTCCAACATCAACACTGGAAGGTGACGGATGACACGCATTGTGAGCTCGGTCCAAATAGGGTTTATGAGGACCAGACACACTTGTTCTTTGAATGTAATTTCATCATCAGGATATGGAACTATCTTCAAATCTCGTGGGAGTCAAATGACAATATTCGGTCAGTGATCGTACACCTTGGTAGAATATTTGACTCATAATGAATTAATGGTAAAAAAATTTAGGCAAGAAAGGCCTTCTTTCGGCAAATGGAAGTGCAAATTTCTACATGATATTACTCTACTGCGCTATAGGGTAAAGGCCGGCTAAATATAAGGATTGTCTTTTAGATTGGGTCAACTCTCTTCCTTTAGGAGTTTGCTCTCTCCTTTTGTAAATAATTGTGTCGCTTTTGCCTCACAGTCCATGGTAAAAACAACAACTTAGTTCTCAGCCAACTTCTAAATCGTAGGATTGAATCGTGATGCATGCTAAAATAAGTGCAAAATGAGTTGCAAAGAAGAATTTTCTAGTTGCAAATGAGGCCGCAGAAAACTGTCTGAATTGTTGGATTGCCTCCTGATTCGTAAGTTTACAAAAGCTTACAAAAGCAGAATGCTGGCATGTGGAAAATAAAACATGCAGAAAATTTAAAAGGTTGATGTGTGTATTGGCGAAAAATCCGAATTTTTGCCATCCAGTTTGGAAATGTACACTTAATTAAAGATGCAAGACATGTGGCATCTCCGTTAGTTCGGCCAGCCGTCAACAACTTTTTTTTTTTTTGCCGAGTGTAGCAAAATACGCTGCAGGGTTTGCCGTGTTTTATGCCCTTTGCCGTGTATCTTGGATACTGCTTGGCAAAAGAATCTTCCTGTAAACGGAAATGCTGATAATAGACATCACCTTGCGGGTGGGTGAACGGTGCAACAGCCAATCTCGCTCGCCCAGTCCAGGACTCGTATCTTGGCCGGACCTCCACGGCTCCACGGCACGCGCACCACGACGCGAGCGGTCCTCCCTCCGTGTCTCCCCGCGGGCTATATGTACAACCCTAACGAGTAGACGCAGCTTGCCAACACAAACACACAGAGTCTCATAGCTCCCTCCAATCTTCTCGGTAGCCTCCAGACCAGCCTAGATCCGAGAGCTTGTGATCGATCGAACCCTTGCAAGCATGGCTTCCCCTTCCCGGGTGCCGAAGGAGGTGCCGGGCAGCTACGGCTTCCCGTACGTCTCGGCCATCCGCGACCGCCTGGACTTCTACTACAACCAGGGCCAGGACAAGTACTTCGAGTCGCGCGTCGAGAAGTACGGCTCCACCGTCGTCCGCATCAACGTGCCGCCGGGCCCCTTCATGGCGCGCGACCCTCGGGTCGTCGCCGTCCTCGACGCCAAGAGCTTCCCCGTCCTCTTCGACGTCACCAAGGTCGAGAAGAAGGACCTCTTCACCGGCACCTACATGCCCTCCACCTCCCTCACCGGCGGCTACCGCGTCTGCTCCTACCTCGACCCCTCCGAGCCCACCCACGCCAAGGTCAAGCAGATGCTCTTCTCCCTCCTCGCCTCCCGCAAGGACGCCTTCATCCCGACCTTCCGCACCCACTTCTCCTCCCTCCTCGCCACCGTCGAGTCCCAGCTCGTCCTCTCCGGCAAGTCCGACTTCAACGCGCTCAACGACGCCACCTCCTTCGAGTTCATTGGCGACGCCTACTTCGGCGTGCTCCCTTCGGCCTCGGAGCTAGGAACCACCGGCCCGACCAAGGCCGCCAAGTGGCTCATCTGGCAGCTCCACCCGCTCGTCACGCTCGGCCTCCCCAAGATCCTCGAGGAGCCGCTCCTGCACTCGTTCCACCTCCCTCCATTCCTTGTCAGCGGCGACTACAAGGCGCTCTACAAGTACTTCTCCGCCGCCGCCACCAAGGCTCTCGACACCGCCGAGACCCTCGGTCTCACACGTGAAGAGGCGTGCCACAACCTACTTTTCGCCACCGTGTTCAACAGCTACGGCGGCCTGAAAGTCCTGCTCCCGGGCATCCTGGCCCGCGTCGCGGGCGCCGGCGAGAAGTTCCACCAGCGGCTGGCCGCGGAGATACGCGGCGCCGTGGAGGACGCCGGCGGCAAGGTCACGATGGCGGCGCTGGAGAAGATGGAGCTCACCAAGTCGGCGGTGTGGGAGGCGCTGCGGCTGGACCCGCCCGTCAAGTTCCAGTACGGCCGCGCCAAGACCGATCTCGAAATCGAGAGCCACGACGCGGTGTTCGCCGTCAAGAAGGGGGAGATGCTCTTCGGCTACCAGCCGTGCGCCACAAAGGACCCCCGCGTGTTCGGCGCCACGGCGGCGGAGTTCGTCGGGGACAGGTTTGTCGGGGAGGAAGGGAGCAAGCTGCTGCAGTACGTGTACTGGTCCAACGGGAGGGAGACCGAGAGCCCCAGCGTGGGAAACAAGCAGTGCCCGGGGAAGAACCTCGTCGTGCTCGTCGGCAGGCTCCTTGTCGTCGAGCTCTTCCTCCGGTACGACACCTTCACCGCCGGCGTCGGCACCGACCTGCTCGGCACCAAGGTCGAGTTTTCCGCAGTCACCAAGGCCACTTCTGGTCCTGAGGCTGTATCAAACCAGCAGCACTAGTCGGGATCAAGATCAACGGCAGCAAGACGTACTTTCCCCAGTCATTGATCGATCCTCACCGTCATACATATCAGTGTTGCATGCATGCATGATGCATCTTAATTCCTTTCGGTTGCTTCCCAGCATGTTTATTCTTGTAATAAGGACTTTTCGGTAATAATAAGATTCTCCCTCAGGGTTGGAGGATAGACGACTATTGACTTGTTGATACAAAGTGAGTCAAACGTAAGTTATCTCTTTCACCAACATTTTTTTAGACAAAAGCTTCGAAATGAGCCCAGCTTTGACGCAAGGCTGCATTCGCAGCCACGTACTAATTTAACTACGAGTACTACGTACGTGATCCTATCATCAATCGACCTAAAAAGTTGCACAAAAGTGACTGACCAAAAGAACCTAGATCGGAAATAATCCAACCGTTTTAAGATCTCTTTGGGCAACTGGAAGAAGGAAATCATATACAATATACAGTACCATATTGCTTAGTACTTTTGGCAAGGAGATAGTGAGAAAAAGAAATATCGATTGACTAAATGGAATGTAGTTTGCCGTCCAAAAGACCAGGGAGGACTTGGGATTCATGTCTTTAGGTCAAGAACCGAGCCCTCCTTGGAAAATGGTTATTCAAGTTATTTCAGAAGAAGGTATATGGCAAACAATTCTCAAAAGAAAGTATGTAGGCTCGAAGGCCTTGTCCCAGGTCTTTTGAAAATCTGGTGACTCACACTTCTGGGCTGGACTTATGGCGACGAAGAAATTCTTCTTCCCATACACATCTTTCTCTATCAAGGATGGATCTCAGATACGTTTCTAGGAAGATAAGTGGTTAGGCAACACTACCCTTCGGGAACAATATCCAGCCTTATATAGTATTGTACGCCACAAGTCTGATACCATTGCAACGGTGATGCAAAATTCACCATTGGCGATGGCATTCAGACGTGGCCTAATAGGTCCAAGACTTGCATCTTGGAATATGTTACTTCAACGACTCGAGAGGGTCCAGTTGTCGCATGGGTCTGATGTGGTTCGATGGAATCTTAAAGAGAATGGTAAATTCTCTGTTGATTCTATGTATAATGCGTTGATTCAATCCGATACGCCAGTTGAAAATAACAAAAAAAATCTGGTCTATGAAGATTCCTATAAAGACGAAGGTCTTTGCCTGGTATCTTCGTAGAGGGGTCATTCTTACTAAGGATAATCTTGTGAAATGTAGTTGGCAAGGTAGTAAAAAGTGTGTTTTTTGTCTTCATGATGAGACAATCACCTTTTTTTTCCAATGTCAATTTGCGAGATCTATATGGTCAATAACCCAAATAGGTTCTACCGTGTACCCACCTTGGAGCGTTGCACATCTTTTTGGTAGCTGGCTCAATGGGGTGGAGCGTAGGTTCAAAACTTTTATTCGGGTGGGGGCGATCGCCATTATTTGGTCGCTATGGCTGTGTAGAAATGACAAGATTTTCCATGATATTAACTCTTCTTGTTTGAAGGTTATCTACCGGTCCACCGCTTTGCTCCGTTCGTGGTCTTTGCTTCAACGAGCAGAGAGTTGCGACCTCTTTATGGAGGTATCTACACGATTGGAGGATGTGGCGAAGGATATTTTGTTCCCAACATGGATGGCGGCGTAATCTACGAATAGAGCCTCCTGCACCTTAGGCGTGCGTCCTTATATTGTTATTTCAGCTATTGTAACAAGACTGGTAGTTTGGTGTGTGTGTGCGGCTGTGTGCATCATGTTATGCAGATGCTAGATGCTGGGTGTAATACTTTTTTAGAGTAATGAAAGCGTCCTTTATCGAAAAAAAAGTGACTGACCCACTTCGACGCTTGAAGCGTCATGCTGTCTTCGCAAAGCATGTCTCAGATTTATCTAAATATGAATGTGTTAACGTTGGAGGCGTTAAATTGATCTACCGAAAACAAGCAATCATAGCAAAACGACACCGAGATTTGGTAACGCAGTTCGACAAACGCCTACATCTGCGGGGCATGCTTTACGGGCGCTCCTTCCCAGGCACTATCACGGAACCGTCGATGACAAGTCCACCGAGGTGTATAGACACATCAGATCTACAACGCCACACCGGTCCAGCGCCCCTACCATGTGCACCGGACCGTCGCCGAAAATCAATCTTTTGTCTAACGTACAACTTGTGTTTAGTTTGACTCCAACACGCAACCTTCCAGATAATTACAAGTCTTATTGTAGCACTGCTCGTACACATGTTCGACATAAATTCAACATAATGTATTTTGACGTGATTTAGTGTATAGATAAATTTAAACTTGGAGAGATGTGAGACATCCTAATTTGGGCAGAGGATAATAAGACAAACAAAGTTTTATCTACATTTTCTAATGTCTTCTCTCTTCACTAGTGTAAAACCTTGTCGAAGTTTTATAAAGTAGACTAAATATGTTCCCGCGGAAAAAATAGACTAAATATGGACCAAAATAAGAAACCTACACACTAAAGCGCTTCTAGATATATGCATTTTAGAGAGAAAAAAAAATCCAGTGAACGGACAACTGTAATAAAAATCAATGTTCAGCTACTCCCTCTATTCACAATTATATCGCGTTCTGGATTTAGTCAAGGTTAAATTTTGTGAAGTTTGACCAAATATCTGAAAAATATTAACACCTACAATATACTTTTTTATAGTAGTACTCAACAAATTATAAATTTAACAGAACCCTGAATGTGAGGTAATTGTGATTGGAGTAAGTACAACATGAAAAATGAAGAAGCAAAATCTCCAACTTAGCAGCACCCGGCCTAGGCTGCACAGATATCGTCATAGTCAACACCTACTTATCCCTCTGTGGCAGTCATGCATACATCTTGGCTCTTGCTCGGTTGCTTCCCGGCCTGTATATATGTTGCCAACTTGCCCCTGAGTTTAGGTATGTATGTATCAGTGTATGGTTTACTTTTCCCAATCTTGCCCCGAGTTCTTCCTAGCAGTGTAGAAGGGATAGACCTTTTGCGACGGAGTTTACAGTGAGTCAGACGTCATCTCTTTGACAAGCATACACAACACAAAGGTTGCATCAAGCCATCAAGGGTTACCCATTATAGAAACCTAGGGTCGCACCGATCGACGCGAGAGAATCGAGGCCACATTCAGGTTTGACGCAAATGAAATAAAATTATACACTATATAAAAGACAATCAATTTACCATATCTCACATTGATTGGGGCACTGTTTATGGGCTATTTATCCTTTCCTTACCCCATTCATGGTGCAACACGTGGATCCTTTTTTCCCTTCTATTTGATTCAGTCGATTAGATTTCCTTTGTTTCTTTTTTTCTAGATGGAAAAGATTACCGGTTACCGGGGTTATAGCCTTTTGCCCACGAGCTCTTTCGGTCATTGTGCTGTTGCTGGGTGAGCGGTCAAAGCGGCGCGGAAATATCGAGAAGCTCCACATCTTTCGCTTGAGAAACAACCAAAAAAATAAAGATCCTCTCCCCTCCGGCCCTCCCCATCGTCTTCATCCTCCTCCCTGACCTCCCCTGCAACAGTCCCACGCGCCCATCTGCGTCTACCTCCACCCGTCATCTGGCGCCCTCCTCACTGGTGCCCAATGTGCGCGCCTCCACGAGGAGGTTCATCTCCGCGCTCCAGCCGGAGGAGCTCATGGTCCTTGACGCGGACGAAACGCGGAGGGGAGGCTGGAGAGGAGCGGGGCAAGGAAGCTGGGAGGCGTGGGCGAGGCTCCCAATCCTCCCATCCTCTCCTCATGTCTGGAAGATTCGATGGTGGCTGAGCCGTCCGGCAGGGAGAAGGGGCGGAGGGTATGGAGACCGCCTCGCCCACCTACGTGGATGGAGGCGGCAATCGGCGGGGCGGAGGCCGCGGCGTCCACCGGCGGAAGGGAGGTGGGCGGATACTGTCGGGGATTGGGGCGGATCTATTGACACAGACAACAAGATGGGTGCAGAGTCTGGTCCCCCTCGACTGTAAGCGGCTGTAAGCCACTGAATACCATGAGAAATTGAGAATCAAGTGATTGCTCTTCTTTTCTTTAAGATCAGAGATGCTTTCACCCAAAGGTATACATACGTACGTCTACTCTTTCTTGATGTGTTTGTAGTCCAGAAAAGTTGCGGTGTATTTGTCTACTTCCTAATTGCAATCGAATACCCTATGAGTACCATTGTAAAATTATTATGAGCAATACAAGGTTTAATCGGTAGCTGCCCCTAGCTAAGTACACATTATAACTGTCAATATCATTGCTCGCTTGATGATGTCTGCACTTTTTTTTCTATTTCGTTGATTTCATTTTTTTTTAGGACCTTGCTCATGTGGGTTCAATTTGAAATCATATTTGTAGGCTAGAAGTTATCGTTTTTATTCTAGCTCTATGAAAATTAGTTGCCTAAAACTGGAGGTGCACTAGATTTTACCATGTTTCTGCTAAGGCATCCTCTTTTAGCCCACAGTTGTATAATTAAAAGCTACATATTGACATCGAGAATCACGATATACAACATCGTTTCTGAATTTATACATCCATCTATAAGATGAACAGCAGAGGCTGTTCACTAGATACTAAGGCCATAATCATCAAAGTTAGTTTGTGTATGTATTATCTTATGATGCGCTGCGGGTAGAAGGTAAAGGAGCGGAAAATGATGTTTTATTCACTTTTTAGTGTTCGCAAAGAGTGAATTCAGGTACTTCTTACTGAAACTACTCACCCAAGAGGTATTACTTCTGTAAATTTAGGGTTGGTGCATGTGCTTGCTTGCCAGGATACTTTCTTCTTTCTCTGTCATATGCAGGTTGTCATGTACATCCTTTGTCTGATATGGGTTCTTCTACCTCTGTTTTTTCTCCGCACTCTTATATTCATTGTCAACCTGTTATTATGGTTGCCTCTGTTGGTTCTAGATTATGCCGCACACCTGATGGTATGTTTGTGCTGATGCTCCTCTTTTTTTATGTTTGTTACACTGTGTACTATGTAATCATATTCTCAAATAGAGTTGCTCTGATTAAAAACCAGTATGCATATATAGAATGCCTCATGTGTACATCATCATGGTACAAATAATGATCTGTAGATTCTTGCAAGCTTTGTCATTATTTGTCAAGCATAGATATTGTGAAATGCTATACTATGCTATCAGGACATGATTTCTTTGTATTCAGTGTTCAAGGGTATATGTTATATCTCTGCCTGGGTTTTTGACATGGTGCTGAGAGCGAACTCAAGCTAGTGATTGCATATGTGTCAACAAGGTGATGGACCACCTCTTGATTTAGTTAAGATATTTTTCTCCTTTTCCTGACTATAACTTTACTCGAAAATCCATTCAGGATGCTGTTGTTAACTCAAGGGAGCGCATGAAATTTCTCCAATGGATAAAACTATTGCTAAAGTTCTTAAGTATGGTTTACTTTTCTGCTGCAAAAACAATAACAATTGTGCTGATCTTACTTTCCTTCCCTGGATTATATCCAGACCAGCTTCAGTATAGGGAAAGAAAGCTTCCGTTTGATTTGTTCTGAATGCCTACACCGGTGAACATTTTGATTTGTCCCTTCAGAAAAAATTTCTATTTGGGAAAGTTTGTTGTTCCATTCTGTATCTCGAATTTCTCAACGGTGGTCATTGCATTTTCTGTTATAACAAGGTCTGCTATATACCAAAAGGAATCTTAGCCAAACATTCATGATGAACATATACAAAATTTTAAGGAACAATCTTTTTTCCAGTTATTACCTTTGTTGATTTGCAAGAACACAGTTCAAGATAGTTGAATCTGATTTGTGCACCGAAGTAAGAGTAATTTTCTGAAGTACTTCGATTTTTCTTGCATTATATTTACCTGAGTACTTTGTTTGAACAGTTTGAATGAATTGGTTCCTGGTGCACAGCTCCCCTCTCTGAGGAACTAGACGTTGACATTCATAGATGGAAGATGTCTGGGACCTTGAAGGTCTTCGTGGACACAGCCTCCAAGGGAGGCTGAAGGTGTGGATCAACCTGGCCGATGAGCTGTAGGTTGATGTGAATGGCGTTGGCGAGAAAGTTCCATTGTTTTCTTATCAGTGGTCATCTTTGAGATTTGTTCCTTGCATGTGCTATACAAATTATGCTCCTGGCTGGTGGTATACCGAAGTAATGCCTTTGTCGAATTTACAGAAGTGCTATTATAGCCCAGTTTGACCTAGAAACAACGGTGTTGCATGAATGCAATCTTTCCAATTCTATCTTAATGCCAATGTTCTGCATGAATGGTTTTTGTAAGTATCGGACATACCCTCCTTCTAATAACAGGGCTGGTACATGTTGAATTGAACCTGTAGGTTGGCTTGATTATGCTTTGAATGTTGGAAGAACATGTTTTGTGCCTGTATAGCCTTTTGGGAAAAAAATCTCTGAATAATTTCTCTTTAATTATTGGTTTCTACTTTTATTGCACATATGTGACCTTGAAGAACCTGAGGCCACAAATATATCTACTTTCAGACCATTTGGCAGATACATATACCAAAGAATGAGACCACTGAGCATTTTAAGAGCATAATCAATTATTCAGGTCAAAGCTTTCTTTTTGTGTCGTGTCCCTAGAGAAGCATAAGCATACCTCATGTTTTGAAGCAGCACTGTATAAACTTACAAAACACTACATTTACTTGGACGATTGAATCATAGCGTGAAGTGATTAGGACGGAATTACAACACTGTACTCTTTGTGCTAGAATTTCAGTCTTGCAACACACAATTTCTATAGACAGTTTTCTTCGTTTTATGAAATTTAGTATAATAACTCTATCATGAATTCTACAATTGGAAAGTGAGTCTGCCTTGGTGCATCAAAATGTCCACACTTGATACAGTTAGGCCAGCGTCCGCCCGTCTGCGATTCTTTGTGGCGCTTCATTCCATATAAATAGGTCTACATTTATATCCTATCCCAATACCTAACAATTGCACAACACATTTCCTTCTATGCATCAGAATCGTTTCACGGGCGCGGCGTGCCGCCGCGCCATAGCTTCCTAGTATGCATGTAAGAGCTAGAGAGGGAGGAACATGCATGCATGATCACGAATTCACGATGCGCATGCACGACACGCATGTAGATCGGTGACTGGCTGCAGCTTCTCGATCTCGTCCGTGGAGAACGTACGATCCACATGAATCGTTTGGTGGGATACGCGCAAATCAGGGGGTGGAACTGACTTACTATGTCTGGCCGGGGTTGGTGCGGCCGGCGTCGCTCGCTGTAGCCGCCACCAGCGCGCCACGCCCGGTGGACGGTATTACAATATTGTTGTGCCTGTCTATTCGTCTATATGGGTGGAAATTATTTTGATCTTCTAATAATGCGCGGTATCAACTACTTCCTCCAAACGAAAAGAATGTCACGGAAATGTATCTTTACCTACTAATAAAGGAAGTAATGTTTCTCCCCTCTTTTTTCATCCGTTTTAAAATTATCCCTATTTTTCAGTCGAATTACAGAAAATGCCACTGCTTATGTTAAGCTACCAGCGTACGTGGAAAAACCAGAACGCTATCCCTTTTTTACTTCGCTGGGAGTTCCCTCGTCCTTCATCGTACTGGGCCAACTTCTCTGTTGGACCTGCTTCCCAGCAAATTGCTGCACTGCTGGACCTGTGCGAAATAGGCGAAAAAATAAATTGCGATCGTGAGGAATCAAAGTGGACTGGTAACGTCGGTCAAAATTAGTCCCACCTTGGTTCCTTATAGGGACTTTTACCGATTCATATACCTCGCCAATTGGCAGGATTACCAGCAAGGTGTCCAAATTAACAAGCAGCACGTATGGCTAATTAACCTGCCATGAGCAAATATAATGAAAGGCATGACACGAGTTGGTCCATGAATGGATGGATATGGGATATGAACTACGCTGCTTGCAGACGGGAAGGAATTCGACCGACGAGGAGATGTGTAAGCCTCCACAGGCTGGGCCGCGTTTCGCTGCCGCCGCCGGAGAAGAGAGCATCTTCCAAATCGATGAATGAAAGACGAATGGAGCATGGCGGCGCAGGGGCTGTACACGGCTGTGGCGGCCTGGTACTTTGATGGACGGCGGAGCTGGAGTTGCTAGCGGCGGCGGGCGTGTGTGATTGGTGAACGAGGCCAGAACTAGGGGATAAGGTCGGGGGGCGTCGGAGCTACCGGCCTGTTCGGCTGGGCCGCTTGGCTGCGGGCACAACAGGTATGGCTGCATTTATTTCTTTTGTTTTTTTGTTTTTTGAGAAAAATAAAAGAGATAGAAAGAGAGACCTTGGGAGACACTAGACCACGGATTGCACAGTTCTATATTATGGTTCACAAATTATTCCATGGTCACAAATTATTCTTCTTCTTCACAATTGTATGGTTGTATGCACGCCCATAATTAACTATTCCCATAGTCACATATTATTTCAGTTACAACTTTGTGCGTTTTTATGACGCAAATTTATTTTCTCCTGTTGCAATGCACGAACATGTTTTTCACAAGTTGTACTTGCAAAATTTTGAATTTGTTGCATGTCAAAAGTTTTTTTTAATGGAGGATGAGACCTTCAGCCTCCACATCGAAGAGATACGAACCTCCTTTATGAATTTGTTGCAGATTATGGGTACTTAACAGTAGCCTATTACTTTTAGAGTACGTAGACACTTTGATATGATCATGAGGTGTAAAATACTTCCAATAGCCTTAATGTAATGTCGTGACTGTTAATGCTTTATTTTCATTGACATCGTTGCAATTTTCGCTATAAAATGATTTAAATTGTCAGCTGATTTGCACCATTACATGTTTAAAATTCATGTTCTATAATTTACATTTGATCGACGCGCAGATTAAAATATATGAATATTGTTCTATTGACTTAATTAATGTGTCACGGTAAAAACTCACAGTCTTCGTGCTTCCGCAGCAACGTGCGGGCATTGTACTAGTCTATATATAAATAGTGTGTCTCTCTCTTTCTCTATAGGCCCGTTTTTAAGAGTCTATGACAATCATCTAGGTATGATATACACAATGCTTTTGTGCGTGCCTCATGCTTGGGCTGTCAAGGATTCCTTAAATAAGGTGATAATGTGTGAGTATATATATGTGTTTTGTTTCCTAGTGCTAAGCTTTGGTCCTTAGTCTACGCCGGTAGACCCACTACCAATCTATCATTGCAACATAAGTCCACCAGAAATCTAGATATATGTAAGCCTTTTGCTAGTTCCAGATCAACTCGATAACCGTTAGATTGCATCGTGATTCATGCATATGAGAATTACACATGGATGTGTAATTGCACATGCATATGCAGTTGCATATTCTTTACCCCAGTTACACGCCATACACCGTGAAACCATGTTGACCAGGAATTATCGACCGGAAATTAGCCGCGTCCTATATGTAAACTATACCTCTTCGAGGTTTTACTCGTATGATTGATAATTGGTTGAGCGGTCTCCATCATAAGTTGATGTCTTTAGTTCTAGTTGGAGCAGTCGTTCTTTGTTGCACACAATGGCTGTGTAAAATAATGCCGCGTTTGATGATTGGAATACAAATCACATCTGCTTGTTCTATACTGAAATAGATACCATCCTGGTGATGCTACTGTGCAACTGTGTACACATTTGGGTGGATTCATCAGGCCTTTGTTTACCCGCGATGCATGGATGCAGGCCTAATTTTCGTACCAAGGCATCTTGAGTGTTATATATGCTTTTCCGAGTTTCTATCCTTTCAAAACTACGCACACCTTACATGGTTTGTACCCGATTTTTTCAGCTTGTACTTGGATGGTTGTGTCCATCTTCGATGCATAGGCGGGTGAATTAATCTCTTTTGTGGTTTTATGAGCTTGTTAATTTTGCAAAGAATCGATTGAATATGATTTGAGCCGAAAAACTTTACATATCTGATTAGTTAACAGTATAACTTGCCTACCTAGGAGCCTCAACAGCCATTTGGACTCATAGGCCGTCCCATCCGGAAATCGTACGGTGCTAAAGATGCTTCCGTTCCCGAATGCACCTTAGGCAGCATTTAGCGATTTTATTTCGTTAAACAAGCCTTCTTCCTTAGAGGGCTGCTACTCCCCTAATGGACCTACGCGTCACCAGATTATTTGGGCCGCTAATCTTTAAAACATCCCTATTTCTTGGGCCTCCTCTCTTCCTCTATCGGACACATGCATGAGCCGTTTCTGCCTCTTTTGTTCCCGTACCAGAGTACCAGACACAGCCAGGACAAAAAAAAATGGTCTTCATTCTCCTTCACGATATCTCCGCCTCCGGCTCCGCCGCTAGACCTCCGCTTGTGCCGCATGTCTAACTCCGCCTCTACCGCCGTATCTCAACCGCGTGAGTTCCAGCTAGCAATCCCGTCGTCACACCGAAGGTAGGTTAGGAGCTTCACCATTGTTGCCCTTTTTGGATCGCCGCCAGACCTCCGCCTGCGCCGCCAGTCTAACTCCGCCTCCGCGGGAGTCCCAGCTACCAATCCCGCCGTCACACGGACGGTAGGTTACGACTGGCGTTTTTTGGTTATATTTTCAGCCGGATTCAGAGAGCCTGACTGTTGTCTTCGTTCTTCTCCGGCACCGGCGACGGCGAAGTTTGTACTCCATGCATGCCTCGCAGTGGACTCCCTCGACATGGGCCTATGATTCGTACATACATCCGTTCGAAGATCAGGCCCATCATCGGAAGAACGATTCTGCTTCTAGCCCAGATTAGTGTATCTAACAGCGCCGCATAATGATGGATTGATGGTGGTAATTTCGACCCCTTCATCATCCCTGCAATTATATTCCGCCCGTTATTATGACGATTAATTGGAGCGTTACAATCACTTCTCCCCTCTCGTTGATATAAATAGGTGGAGGCAGCACTCTATCTTTCCTCAGTCCTTCCATCTCACATTCCACCCCTCATTTGTTGACTGGAGATGATATCTGCTTAGGTTTTTTCTTTCTGCTTGCGTGCAATTTTAGTTTTGTGCTGTAACTACATTCCGGCCAGAATTAGGTTGCAAAATGGCATATTGTTACTTGTTCCAGGGATTATTGTCTTTCTTTGATCCAAGGATTGTCGTCTTCATTTGTTCCAGACTTTTATTCACGGATTTCTGAAAACAGCTATATCACATTCATTTTCCAACATGGCTACTGGACAGGTAAGCTTACTGAAACATTGGATTGTACCACTGTTTATATATTCTTTGTTATATTTTCCTCCATTTGAATTATCACCTTTATACTGCATGGACCTACTTAGTTTTTTAGTTACAACAACTTTATGCATCTTGCTGCACCCTGCATACAACATTGTAGTCGGCAGAAAAGAAGCTGCAGAAAACTAGAGCAGCTTAATTTAGAAGTTAACTTGTTAAGAAAGTATCTTGCTTATTCAGATTTTCTTATTTTCCAAATTCCTATGCAGTTCACTGCTGAGGTAGCATCCATTTTTGTCGAAACTCGTGCTTGCATGTTAGCACTAAATTAGGATGCTCTTTCACAATTCTGTTGCATGGTGACAATGGTTAGTCTTTCACCTAATTGTCTATGACTAAGTGCTCTTGGTGTCAATTCTTAAAAGTTCTGAAATATTTATTCTGTACTTTGGATTACTCGTATTCCACATGTCTTCTATGGGTTCAGTGCCAGCGAATATACTTGGGAGCACTTTATGTCAATGGTTATGGAAAATCTGTATATAATGCCATACTGGTTTAGTGGTTGTGTTTCTTGTGAGATTTAGCTTGTTCAAATATACAGAAGATTTGGTAACACAAAAATTATTTACGTTGTTTTGTTAAGCCGGTGCAGGATCCATCAATGTCAACAAACGGTCTTATCTGGAAGATATCATTTAGACTGACATGTCTACGATTGATGTCATGGATTATTCAGTAGTTCAAAATTCCTCTTGTGAGATTTGTTTTGTTGGTATTCTAGAACTTTGTATCATTCTTATTTTCCCCTGAATTTATGGGCTTTAGACCTCCAGTGTTAGCGAATATTCTGCAGAGTATTTTCAGTGGTTACGAAAATCTGTAGATAATGGCCACCAGTTTTCAGTGGTCATGTGAAATCCATACTTAGTGCCCACCTTATTTAGCGAGAAGTGTACATGAATATTTCTGGCAAGACTTAGTTTTGAAATATACAGAAGATCTGGCAACACATAGTTTTTAGCGTTGCTTTGTTAACCTGGTATAGGAACATCAATGCCAGTGAACGGAGTTACCTGGAAACATGGATGATTCAATAACTCAATCAGAAAATTCCTCAATTTGTTTTGTTGGTCTCGCACACAATAAAACTTTACCTCGGATTTACTGTCAGACTGGCCTGGTAAAGCATCCAGAGAAGGCAAATAATATCTTTCAGGTATACACAAAGCCCAAGAATTAGTTATTACTATGATATTTATTTACCATAATATGGTTTCATAGGTACAGTAATGCTATGTGTATCTGAAGTGGTTAGTTATGGAGCATCCTTTTCTTGAAATAATATCCAACTTCTAAGGAAGAAAATTACATATACTGTGCTACCTAGAAATAACATTGTTTTTAGCCTGTAAGGTGACGTTGGACTGAAAATCCATGATTAGTATGTTCCTTCATGTGCTTATTGTATACCTTGAATTACGATATACTCACATTTGAAAAGGTGAAACCAAAGGCTATAATGGTGGCATGATCTAATACTAATATTTATCATTAATTTATCTTTTCCTGGTTCCTTCTTTCCAGGTCAATCTGGAGACTAAATTTACTTGCAGCTCAGGCATTGCAAGAACACCAACACATGAAGTTGCATCTACTGACGCAAACTTGCTAATTGTGGGAAGATCAAGGAGTACATATGGCATATAACAGTAAGCTCCTAAAACAAGCAAATAAAAAAGAAGAGGAAGCTACGTCTCTGTTATGTTGAAATCAACTCTTATGTTCTGACTTTTCTCAAAAAAAAAACTCTTATGTTCCGACTCTTAAAACCTCAAATGTGATTCTTGATATTCAATTCGTTTACCTATATTTTAGTTCATATTATTAATTTTGCTGGAACACTCAATGATACAATTGTGACCATTATAGGATCCCTCCGAGGTGCAAACTACTGCTGTGTGTATCCTCCGAACAACTGATCAGTGAGTGCTAGGCTGTCAGAAAGTAGTACTCAATTTCACAGTTGTGACCATTTTAGGAATCCATTTGAGGTGCAAACTACTGCTCCATGAATGTTACAAATAACTGATCAGTAACTGCCTAATGAATTTGGAAGCTCGTTTAGTGCTTTTTGCTGTCTTGCATCTGATCATAATGCTATGGCATATTCGGCGTTTGTAAAGATACATACTTTTTTTCCTTCTATTATCATGTGTGCTAAGTTCCATTTCTGTTGGTGTAACTATATGTTCGGATGGAGAATCCATTAAATGATGACGAAATGTTGGTACATTAATAAAATTTAAAACAAGCAGTTGTCCAGTTCATGATTTCTTTGTAAATACTTTTCTGGTCAGGCTTTAGGAGATATGTACATACCTCTGGACTTACTAATAATACTGTTGTAATATTGCTCAGCTAGACTAACAATGTCTTTTCATTTGAAATCAAGGCCTATGGTTACATCTCATGCCTAATCTTTCTATTTTCTTCAGTTCATTTGTATGCGCTTATTTGACATTTTTTATGCATGGAAAATATGGTTTAAGTGAATGACCTGTGTCACGATACATGTGTAATAAGACCACTCATGCTTATATATATATGTACAAATATGGTGTATTATGTTATCTTTGATGCACTGTTGAAAGTATTGTTTGGCAATGCAAGATGCTATGCAACAACAACATCATGTCTTATTTGCACTCTTCGTAAATTGCACAGAATTAGTATATTATGAGAAACATTATTTGGAAAAAAATGTTCTGTGGAGACCTAAGCACCTAATAAGTTCAATTAGCAGCATATTGTATTGAAAACCCCATTTTAATCAAGGCTTATATTATTATTTGTGTTTATCGTGCAGAAATACAAGATGCACCATCCAGTACGTATCTCGGCAAGATGCATCGTTCAGTAGTTAGACTGGGCTGTTGCTGAGAAATGAACCTAGATTCACGTTTTTCTTTTAAAGTCATGAACTTACTCCGTAATATTGGTCTGATCAGTTATTTATTTTCAATGTTCAGTACCTTGAAAAGACATGTCCTATCACCAATATAGCACGTTTAATTTGTTTCATATATTTTTATCTTCCTGATTTTACAAAATATACTTCTCTTATTTTCCATCACCATGGACGGGCGCGGCAACGCGCGTCTTTATGGTCTAGTATCATGTAAAATTACATGCTCTTGACAGTTTAACAAAAAAAACTGACATAGAATTTAATTTCTTCGTTTACATGGAATTGCATGCTTTAATTAACCGGTTCCAACCTTTCCATTAGCAACTGTTTTCGCATCCGGTTCACGTGGAGACGAAGAAGCATTGGTACGTTATCTTGAACCCACGGACCACATGTGGCTCCAGCAAAGCAACCCGCACCCATATCCATCTACACAGCGTGTTTGGCAACAGTGGGGAAGGGGATGTTAGAACTGGCCCGACACACCGTGTACTTTCCGGCGTGAGCGACGACGAACGACGATACCAGCGAGACGCACAACGTAGAGCAAAGGTACTAGATTACTTTACTAGCAGCTAACAGCTCACGTACTGATCACTGCACACTCACGTACCTAGCTAGCTTGGCTAGAGTGCTTTCCTAGCTAGTAGCTCACGTCTGAACTTGACGAATGCTGTCTCGTCGAAACACGCACACAAGACACGATTTTGGATTGCTAGAGGCCCGTGTCGAGCCTCTCGTAACACCTCTTGCTTTCTTTTCTTGGTACAGATTACAGGGGGTTACAGGTGTATATATAGTAGTCTTTGTGTAGCTAACCTAGTAGAATTAGGACTCCTAATCCTACTTAAACTGGACAACACAAGACCTACTCGTATACACGGACGTATACCACTCGTATACGACAATGCCGCACGATGCCGTATTGGCATCGACGTGCTTAATTCCAACAGGGGAATGGTAGTTTAGTCGTGGGAGTTAGCTGGGGGATTAGTCAGGGGAAATAGCTATTTAATCCCATTCCCTTATTTGGTGCCTGGTGAGAATTAGCTGTGAAATTTCAAAGGGAGTTCCTCGCCCTGTTTCATTCATGGGATTATTACGCATATATAAGGCCTAATTAAGCATAACGAAAGTTGCGTTGGTGTAAATTATTCTTTAATATGGTCATAGCTGATGTAGAATCATACACCTCATCTCAAGTTGCAAGCTAGCCAACACAGGGACTCGGCTGTCAAACAACACATGAACCGTAGCTCCACCAGTGGCCTGAATTGCAAAGAGGAAGCTGAAAAATTAATTTGTGCCACACTGTAAAAAGACATGTACTAATGAAATAAAAAAATTACACAGCGCGTCTGCCACACAAGCTCTCCTGTCCTATCAGCAAAGAAGGCCTACACAAGAACATCCTGATGGCTAGACCATCCATGTTGTTGGTGCTGAAGAAAACGATCAGCCCAGCCATTTTCACATAACGTGAAACAACAAAAGAAGAACAAGCATACCAGAGCAAAAGCAATGAAAATTAGAGACTGCTGGAGTTCAATGCATCCATTCATATAAAAATACACTACCTGGTAGTAGTTAACACAGATTCAGAGGAAAAAGCAAAAAAATAAAACAAGACGAGGAACAAATTATGGGATAGCATACATTATCCAGACGCAACGAAAATAGGAAGGGGCACAACTCTGGATCAATCTGTAAAGGAAAATGCTACAAGATTCAGAATTTAAATTCCACTTTTTACCCCCTAGTTTCGCATTTTTGACATAAATTGCCCCATTTAGCAAATTTTTATTCTAATTACCCCATTTAGCAAAAGTTGTTCCAATTTTTACCCCTTCTAAAATTTTGTGAGCATTTTCAGCGGTGTGTCCTTGTTGCCTCTGATATACATGGCAGCCGTGTTGGCGGTTCTTGTTCCTACGTTTTTTCCTTGCGGTTATTTTTTATTTTGGATCTTTGGGGGGGGGGGGGGGGTCCTTTTTACTCCCGCCTTGTTCGTTTTAAAAGGACTCAACGACGTAGTAGTCGACGACAACTGGGAGTCGTCGAGGAAATTCTTAAAGCCAAAGACAACAACCATTGTGAATGCCATCAATCTCGTGTCGTGGGATCAGAGTTGTTCTCAACGCCGGCAACATGTATTTGGCCAAAGTAACTACCACATTACTGCAGGCAGCAGCTAAGCACCAGTTTGCCTACATATCAAGATAAGAATATTGTATATTAGTCCCTCCAGACCCAGAAAAGAACCATAAGGGGTAAACGAAGAAGAAAATCTTCCTACATGGCCCACATGTGTACCTGACAGCTAAGACCTACCAGTTAAAATTGTCACTAAATTTTAGAAGGGGTAAAATTTGGCAAAACTTATGGTAAATGGGGTAATTAGGATGAAAATTTGCTAAATAGGGTAATTAGTGTCAAAAAAGTCAAACTAGAGGGTAAAACATGGAATTACTCTTTGTGAGCAGAGGCAGATAAGTTCTACTACATGGGAAGGAGAGGAAAAAGGCAGCTGATTTGCAATAATTTGCAGTATTTCAGATTGCAGGAGGAAGAACATGCCTACATCAGCTCTGCTCGCACCTGGTGTCGCCTCTGCAGATCAAGAGGCGGTTAGACCTTTTTTCGAGAATTACGCGGGGGGGGGGGGGGGGGGCCCCCACCGCTTGTTATTATTGCTCGAGAAGACTTGGCAGTCATACCATCCGTACAGAAAGTGAAATACAAAAAAATTACATAGTAGCGGACAGGAGGAAACTACGAAGGGTATCCAGCCGACCACGGTCATGAATCATGTATCTCCATCTCCAAGTAGCGAGATCGTTGCCAGCTCTGCGGAGCACATTGCAAACCGAGGATGTCTTGGTGATACGCGTACAACACGCGACCGTTGGGAACCCCAAGAGGAAGGTGTGATGCGTACAGCGGCAAGTTTTTCCTCAGTAAGAAACTAAGGTTTATCGAACCAGTAGGAGCCAAGAAGCACGTTGAAGGTTGATGGCGGCGAGATGTAGTGCGGCGCAACACCAGGGATTCCGGCGCCAACGTGGAACCTGCACAACACAACCAAAGTACTTTGCCCCAACGAAACAATGAGGTTGTCAATCTCACCGGCTTGCTGTAACAAAGGATTAGATGTATAGTGTGGATGATGATTGTTTGCAGAAAACAGTAGAACAAGTATTGCAGTAGATTGTATTCGATGTAAAAGAATAGACCGGGGTCCACAGTTCACTAGTGGTGTCTCTCCCATAAGATAAATAGCATGTTGGGTGAACAAATTACAGTTGGGCAATTGACAAATAGAGAGGGCATGACCATGCACATACATGATATGATGAGTATAGTGAGATTTAATTGGGCATTACGACAAAGTACATAGACCGCTATCCAGCATGCATCTATGCCTAAAAAGTCCACCTTCAGGTTATCATCCGAACCCCTTCCAGTATTAAGTTGCAAACAACAGACAATTGCATTAAGTATTGTGCGTAATGTAATCAATAACTACATCCTCGGACATAGCATCAATGTTTTATCCCTAGTGGCAACAACACATCCACAACCTTAGAACTTTCTCATCCTTGTCCCAGATTTAATGGAGGCATGAACCCACTATCGAGCATAAATACTCCCTCTTGGAGTTACTAGCAAAAACTTGGCCAGAGCCTCTACTAACAACGGAGAGCATGCAAGATCATAAACAACACATAGGTATAAATTGATAATCAACATAACATAGTATTCTCTATCCATCGGATCCCAACAAAAATAACATATAGCATTACAGATAGATGACCTTGATCATGTTAGGCAGCTCACAAGACCCGACAATGAAGCACATAAGGAGAAGACAACCATCTAGCTACTTCTATGGACCCATAGTCCAGGGGTGAACTACTCACTCATCACTCCGGAGGCGACCATGGCGGTGAAGAGTCCTCCGGGAGATGATTCCCCTCTCCGGCAGGGTGCCGGAGGCGATCTCCTGAATCCCCCGAGATGGGATTGGCGGCGGCGTCTCTGGAAGGTTTTCCGTATCGTGGCTCTCGGTACTGGGGGTTTCGCGACGAAGACAATATGTAGGCGGAAGGGCAGGTCAGGAGGCGTCACGGGGGCCCCTGATACGTCTCCGACGTATCGATAATTTCTTATGTTCCATGCCACATTATTGATGATATCTACATGTTTTATGCATACTTTATGTCATATTTATGCATTTTCCGGCACTAACCTATTAACGAGATGCCGAAGAGCCAGTTGCTGTTTTCTGCTGTTTTTGGTTTCAGAAATCCTAGTAAGGAAATATTCTCGGAATTGGACGAAATCAACGCCCAGGGACCTATTTTCACACGAAGCTTCCAGAAGACCGAAGAGGATACGAAGTGGGGCCACGAGGTGGCCAGACAGCAGGGCGGCGCGGCCTGGCCCTTGGCCGCACCGGCCTGTTGTGTGGGGCCCTTGTGTGGCCCCCTGACCTATCTCCTCCGCCTACTTAAAGCCTTCATCGCGAAACCCCCAGTACCGAGAGCCACGATACGGAAAACCTTCCAGAGACGCCGCCGCCGCCAATCCCATCTCGGGGGATTCGGGAGATCGCCTCCAGCACCCTGCCGGAGAGGGGAATCATCTCCCGGAGGACTCTTCACCGCCATGGTCGCCTCCGGAGTGATGTGTGAGTAGTTCACCCCTGGACTATGGGTCCATAGCAGTAGCTAGATGGTCGTCTTCTCCTAATTGTGCTTCATTGTCGGGTCTTGTGAGCTGCCTAACATGATCAAGATCATCTATCTGTAATGCTATATGTTGTGTTTGTTGGGATCCGATGGATAGAGAATACTATGCTATGTTGATTATCAATCTATTACCTATGTGTTGTTTACGATCTTGCATGCTCTCCGTTATTAGTAGGGGCTCTGGCCAAGTTTTTGCTAGTAACTCCAAGAGGGAGTATTTATGCTCGATAGTGGGTTCATGCCTCCATTAAATGCAGGACGATGTGAGAAAGTTCTAAGGTTGTGGATGTGCTGTTGCCACTAGGGATAAAACATCGATGCTATGTCCGAGGATGTAGTTATTGATTACATTACGCACCATACTTAATGCAATTGTCTGTTGTTTGCAACTTAATACTGGAAGGGGTTCGGATGATAACCTGAAGGTGGACTTTTTAGGCATAGATGCATGCTGGATAGCGGTCTATGTACTTTGTCGTAATGCCCAATTAAATCTCACTATACTCATCATAATATGTATGTGCATGGTCATGCCCTCTCTATTTGTCAATTGCCCAACTGTAATTTGTTCACCCAACATGCTATTTATCTTATGGGAGAGACACCACTAGTGAACTATGGACCCCGGTCCAATTCTTTACATCTGAAATACAATCTACTGCAATACTTGTTCTACTGTTCTCTGCAAACAATCATCATCCACACTATACATCTAATCCTTTGTTACAGCAAGCCGGTGAGATTGACAACCTCACTGTTTCGTTGGGGCAAAGTACTTGGTTTGTGTTGTGCAGGTTCCACGTTGGCGCCGGAATCCCTGGTGTTGCGCCGCACTACATCTCGCCGCCATCAACCTTCAACGTGCTTCTTGACTCCTACTGGTTCGATAAACCTTGGTTTCTAACTGAGGGAAACTTACTGTTGTACGCATCACACCTTCCACTTGGGGTTCCCAACGGTCGCGTGCTGTACGTGTGTCAAGCTAAATTTCTGGCGCCGTTGCCGGGGAGATCAAGACACGCTGCAAGGGGAGTCTCCACCTCCAATCTCTTTACTTTGTTTTTGTCTTGCTTTATTTTATTTACTACTTTGTTTCCTGCATTATATCAAAATACAAAAAAATTAGTTGCTAGCTTTACTTTATTTACTGTCTTGTTTGCATTCTATATCAAAAACACAAAAAAATTAGTTACATGCATTTACTTTATCTAGTTTGCTTTATTTACTATTGCTAAAATGGGTACTCCTGAAAATACTAAGTTGTGTGACTTCACAACCACAAATAATAATGATTTCTTATGCACACCTATTGCTCCACCTGCTACCACAGCAGAATTCTTTGAAATTAAACACCTTTCTTGAATCTTGTTATGCGAGAGCAATTTTCTGGTGTTAGTTCTGATGATGCTGCTGCCCATCTCAATAATTTTGTTGAATTATGTGAAATGCAAAAGTATAAGGATGTAGATGGTGACATTATAAAATTAAAATTGTTCTCTTTCTCATTAAGAGGAAGAGCTAAAGATTGGTTGCTATCTTTGCCTAAGAATAGTATTGATTCATGGACTAAATGCAAGGATGCTTTTATTGGTAGATATTATCCCCCTGCTAAAATTATATCTTTGAGAAGTAGCATAATGAATTTTAGAAAATTGGATAATGAGCATGTTGCACAAGCTTGGGAAAGAATGAAATCTTTGGTTAAAAATTTCCCAACCCATGGACTGACTACATGGATGATCATCCAAACCTTTTATGCAGGAGTGAATTTTTTTCGCGGAACTTATTGGATTCAGCTGCTGGAGGTACCTTTATGTCCATCACTCTTGGCGAAGCAACAAAGCTTCTTGATAATATGATGATTAATTACTCTGAATGGCACACGGAAAGAGCCCCACAAGGTAAGAAGGTAAATTCTGTCGAAGAAACCTCTTCCTTGAGTGATAAGATTGATGCTATTATGTCTATGCTTGTGAATGGTAGGACTAATGTTGATCCTAATAATGTTCCGTTAGCTTCATTGGTTGCTCAAGAAGAACATGTTGATGTAAATTTCATTAAAAATAATAATTTCAACAACAATGCTTACCGGAACAATTCTAGTAACAACTATAGGCCATATCCTTATAATAATGGCAACGGCTATGGTAATTCTTATGGGAATTCTTACAACAATAATAGGAACACACCCCCTGGACTTGAAGCCATTCTTAAAGAATTTATTAGTACACAAACTTCTTTTAACAAATCTGTTGAAGAAAAGCTTGGGAAAATTGATATACTTGCTTCTAAAGTCGATAGTCTTGCTGCTGATGTTGATCTTTTGAAATCGAAAGTTATGCCTAATGAAAATCATAATAATAATATTGTTACTACAGCAAATGCCATCCAAGTTAGAATTAATGAGAATATAAGATTGATGGCCGAATTGCGTGCTAGGTGGGAGAAAGAAGAAAATGCTAAAGAAGATAATATAGCTAAAGTTTGGACTATTACCACCACTAGTAATGCAAATGCTCCACATGTTGCTGCACCTCCTACTATTAATGGTAAAAGAATTGGTGTTGGCAATGTTTCCACTTCCAATGCAAAGCGCAAAAAACCGCCTAAAACTGCTAAAACTGCTGAAACTGCCTGTGATAAAAGCTGAAATTTTTTCCAACATTGGGGATAATGATCCCATTGCTTTAGATCATAATGGTTTGGATTTTGATGATTGCCATATCTCTGAAGTTATAAAGTTCTTACAAAAACTTACTAAGAGTCCTAATGCTAGTGCTATAAATTTGGCTTTCACAAAACATATTACAAATGCTCTCATAAAAGCTAGAGAAGAGAAATTAAATCGTGAAGCTTCTATTCCTAGGAAGCTAGCGGATGGTTGGGAGCCCATCATTAATATGAAGGTCAATGACTTTGATTGTAATGCTTTATGTGATCTTGGTGCAAGTATTTCCGTTATGCCTAAGAAAATCTATAATATGCTTGACTTGCCACCATTGAAAAATTGTTATTTGGATGTTAATCTTGCTGATAATTCTACAAATAAACCTTTGGGGAGAATTGATAATGTTCGCATTACCGTTAACAATAACCTTGTCCCCGTTGATTTTGTTGTCTTGAATATTGAATGCAATGCATCTTGTCCCATTATATTGGGAAGACCTTTTCTTCGAACTGTTGGTGCTATCATTGATATGAAGGAAGGTAATATTAGATATCAATTTCCTCTCAAGAAAGGTATGGAACACTTCCCTAGAAAGAGAATGAAGTTACCTTTTGATTCTATCATTAGAACAAATTATGATGTTGATGCTTTGTCTCTTGATAATACTTGATACACACTTTCTGCGCCTAGCTGAAAGGCGTTAAAGAAAAGCGCTTATGGGAGACAACCCATGATTTTACTACTGCACTTTAATTTTATATTTGAGTCTTGGAAGTTGTTACTACTGTAGCAACCTCTCCTTATCTTAGTTTTGTTGCATTGTTGTGCCAAGTAAAGTCTTTGATAGTAAGGTTCATACTAGATTTGGATTACTACGCAGAAACAGATTTCTTTTCTGTAACGAATCTGGTCCTAATTCTCGGTAGGTAACTCAGAAAATTATGCCAATTTACGTGAGTGATCCTCAGATATGTACGCAACTTTCATTCAATTTGAGCATTTTCATTTGAGCAAGTCTGGTGCCTCTTAGAAATTCGTCTTTACGAACTGTTCTGTTTTGACAGATTCTGTCTTTTATTTCGCATTGCCTGTTTTGCTATGCTTGATGGATTTTTCGATTCCATTAACTTTCAGTAGCTTTGTGCAATGTCCAGAAGTGTTAAGAATGATTATGTCACCTCTTAACATGTAAATTTTAATTGTGCACTAACCCTCTAATGAGTTGTTTTGAGTTTGGTGTGGAGGAAGTTTTCAAGGATCAAGAGAGGAGGATGATACAATATGATCAAGGAGAGTGAAAGCTCTAAGCTTGGGGATGCCCCGGTGGTTCACCCCTGCATATATCAAGAAGACTCAAGCTTCTAAGCTTGGGGATGCCCAAGGCATCCCCTTCTTCATCGACAACATTATCAGGTTCCTCTAGTGAAACTATATTTTTATTCCATCACATCTTATGTACTTTGCTTGTAGCGTCTGTATGTTTTTATTTTTGTTTTTGTTTGAATAAAATGGATCATAGCATTCATCGTGTGGGAGAGAGACACGCTCCACTGTTGCATATGGACAAATATGTCTTTAGGCTTTACTCATAATATTCATGGCGAAGGTTGAATCTTCTTCGTTAAATTGTTATATGGTTGGAAACGGAAAATGATACATGTAGTAATTGGTAAATTGTCTTGGATAATGTGATACTTGGCAATTTTTGTGCTCATGTTTAAGATCTTGCATCATATACTTTGCACCTATTAATTAAGAAATACATAGAGCTTGCTAAAATTTGGTTTGCATAATTGGTCTCTCTAAGGTCTAGATAATTTCTAGTAAGAGTTTGAACAACAAGGAAGACGGTGTAGAGTCTTATAATGTTTACAATATGTCTCTTATGTGAGTTTTGCTGCACCGGTTTATACTTGTGTTTGTTTCAAATGACCTTGCTAGCCTAAGCCTTGTATCGAGAGGGAATACTTCTCATGCATCCAAAATCCTTGAGCCAACCACTATGCCACTCGTGTCCACCATACCTACCTACTACATGGTATTTCTCCGCCATTCCAAAGTAAATTGCTTGAGTGCTACCTTTAAAATTTCTATCCTTTACCTTTTCAATATATAGCTCATGGGACAAATAGCCTAAAAACTATTGTGGTATTGAATATGTACTTATGCACTTTATCTCTTATTAAGTTGCTTGTTGTGCGATAACCATATTCCTGGGGACGCCATCAACTACTCTTTGTTGAATATCTTGTGAGTTGCTATGCATGTCGTCTTGTCTGAAGTAAGGGAGATTTACCACTAGAATGGTTAGAGCATGCATAATGTTAGAGAAGAACATTGGGCCGCTAACTAAAGCCATGATCCATGGTGGAAGTTTCAGTTTTGGACAAATATCCTCAATCTCATATGAGAAAATTAATAATTGTTGAATGCTTAAGCATTAAAGAGGAGTCCATTATCTGTTGTCTATGTTGTCCCGGTATGGATGTCTAAGTTGAGAATAATCAATAGCGAGAAATCCAATGCGAGCTTTCTCCTTAGACCTTTGTACAGGCGGCATAGAGGTACCCCTTTGTGACACTTGGTTAAAACATATGCATTGCGATGATAATCCAGGTAATCCGAGCTAATTAGGACAAGGTGCGGGCACTATTAATGCATGAGGCTTGCAACTTGTAGGATATAATTTACATAACACATATGCTTTATTACTACCGTTGACAAAATTGTTTCTTGTTTTCAAAACCAAAGCTCTAGCACAAATATAGCAATCAATGCTTCCCTCTGCGAAGGGCCCTTCTTTTACTTTTATGTTGAGTCAGTTCACCTATCTCTCTCCATCTCAAGAAGCAAACAGTTGTGTGAACTGTGCATTGATTCCTACATACTTGCATATTGCACTTGTTATATTACTCTATGTTGACAACTATCCATGAGATATACATGTTACAAGTTGAAAGCAACCGCTGAAACTTAATCTTCCTTTGTGTTGCTTCAATACCTTTACTTTGAATTATTGCTCTATGAGTTAACTCCTATGCAAGACCTATTGATGCTTGTCTTGAAAGTACTATTCATGAAAAGTCTTTGCTATATGATTCATTTGTTTACTCATGTCATTTACCATTGTTTTGATCGTTGCATTCATTACATATGCTTACAATAGTATGATCAAGGTTATGATGGCATGTCACTCCAGAAATTATCTTTGTTATCGTTTACCTGCTCGGGACGAGCAGGAACTAAGCTTGGGGATGCTGATACGTCTCCGACGTATCGATAATTTCTTATGTTCCATGCCACATTATTGATGATATCTACATGTTTTATGCATACTTTATGTCATATTTATGCATTTTCCGGCACTAACCTATTAACGAGATGCCGAAGAGCGATTCTTTGTTTCTGCTGTTTTTGGTTTCAGAAATCCTAGTAAGGAAATATTCTCAGAATTGGACGAAATCAACGCCCAGGGGCCTATTTTCACACGAAGCTTCCAGAAGACCGAAGAGGATACGAAGTGGGGCCACGAGGTGGCCAGACAGCAGGGCGGCGCGGCCTGGCCCTTGGCCGCGCCGGCCTGTTGTGTGGGGCCCTCGTGTGGCCCCCTGACCTATCTCCTCCGCCTACTTAAAGCCTTCGTCGCGAAACCCCCAGTACCGAGAGCCACGATACGGAAAACCTTCCAGAGACGCCGCCGCCGCCAATCCCATCTCGGGGGATTCAGGAGATCGCCTCCGGCACCCTGCCGGAGAGGGGAATCATCTCCCAGAGGACTCTTCACCGCCATGGTCGCCTCCGGAGTGATGTGTGAGTAGTTCACCCCTGGACTATGGGTCCATAGCAGTAGCTAGATGGTCGTCTTCTCCTAATTGTGCTTCATTGTCGGGTCTTGTGAGCTGCCTAACATGATCAAGATCATCTATCTGTAATGCTATATGTTGTGTTTGTTGGGATCCGATGGACAGAGAATACTATGCTATGTTGATTATCAATCTATTACCTATGTGTTGTTTATGATCTTGCATGCTCTCCGTTATTAGTAGGGGCTCTGGCCAAGTTTTTGCTAGTAACTCCAAGAGGGAGTATTTATGCTCGATAGTGGGTTCATGCCTCCATTAAATGCAGGACGATGTGAGGAAAGTTCTAAGGTTGTGGATGTGCTGTTGCCACTAGGGATAAAATATCGATGCTATGTCCGAGGATGTAGTTATTGATTACATTACGCACCATACTTAATGCAATTGTCTGTTGTTTGCAACTTAATACTGGAAGGGGTTCGGATGATAACCTGAAGGTGGACTTTTTAGGCATAGATGCATGCTGGATAGCGGTCTATGTACTTTGTCGTAATGCCCAATTAAATCTCACTATACTCATCATAATATGTATGTGCATGGTCATGCCCTCTCTATTTGTCAATTGCCCAACTGTAATTTGTTCACCCAACATGCTATTTATCTTATGGGAGAGACACCACTAGTGAACTGTGGACCCCGGTCCAATTCTTTACATCTGAAATACAATCTACTGCAATACTTGTTCTACTGTTCTCTGCAAACAATCATCATCCACACTATACATCTAATCCTTTGTTACAGCAAGCCGGTGAGATTGACAACCTCACTGTTTCGTTGGGGCAAAGTACTTGGTTTGTGTTGTGCAGGTTCCACGTTGGCGCCGGAATCCCTGGTGTTGTGCCGCACTACATCTCACCGCCATCAACCTTCAACGTGCTTTTTGACTCCTACTGGTTCGATAAACCTTGGTTTCTAACTGAGGGAAACTTACTGCTGTACGCATCACACCTTCCACTTGGGGTTCCCAACGGTCGCGTGTTGTACGCGTGTCAGCCCCACACGCTAGGGCCGCGTGGGCCCCCCTTGGGCCGCGCCGCCCTAGTGTGGCGGTGCCCCGTGGCCCCACTTCGTCTTCCCTTCGGTCTTCTGGAAGCTTCGTGTGAAAATAGGCCCCTGGGCGTTGATTTCGTCCAATTCCGAGAATATTTCCTTACTAGGATTTCTGAAACCAAAAACAGCAGAAAACAACAACTGGCTCTTCGGCATCTCGTTAATAGGTTAGTTCCAGAAAATGCATAAATATGACATAAAGTATGCATAAAACATGTAGGTATCATCAATAATGTGGCATGGAACAAAAGAAATTATCGATACGTCGGAGACGTATCAGCATCCCCAAACTTAGTTCCTGCTCGTCCCGAGCAGGTAAACGATAACAAAGATAATTTCTGGAGTGACATGCCATCATAACCTCGATCATACTATTGTAAGCATATGTAATGAATGCAACGATCAAAACAATGTAAATGACATGAGTAAACAAATGAATCATATAGCAAAGACTTTTCATGAATAGTACTTCAAGACAAGCATCAATAAGTCTTGCATAAGAGTTAACTCATAAAGCAATAAATCAAAGTAAAGGTATTGAAGCAACACAAAGGAAGATGAAGTTTCAGCGGTTGCTTTCAACTTGTAACATGTATATCTCATGGATAGTTGTCAATGTAAAGTAATATAACAAGTGCAATATGCAAGTATGTAGGAATCAATGCACAGTTCACACAAGTGTTTGCTTCTTTAGGTAGAGAGAAATAGGTGAACTGACTCAACATAAAAGTAAAAGAAAGGCCCTTCGCAGAGGGAAGCATTGATTGCTATATTTGTGCTAGAGCTTTGGTTTTGAAAACAAGAAACAATTTTGTCAACGGTAGTAATAAAGCATACGTGTTATGTAAATTATATCTTACAAGTTGCAAGCCTCATGCATAGTATACTAATAGTGCCCGCACCTTGTCCTAATTAGCTCGGATTACCGGGATTATCATTGCAATGCACATGTTTTAACCAAGTGTCACAAAGGGGTACCTCTATGCCGCATGTACAAAGGTCTAAGGAGAAAGCTCGCATTGGATTTCTCGCTTTTGATTATTCTCAACTTAGACATCCATACCGGGACAACATAGACAACAGATAATGGACTCCTCTTTAATGCATAAGCATGTAGCAACAATTAATGTTCTCATATGAGATTGAGGATATATGTCCAAAACTGAAACTTCCACCATGATTCATGGCTTTAGTTAGCGGCCCAATGTTCTTCTTTAACAATATGCATGCTCTAACCATTAAATAAGTGGTAAATCTCCCTTACTTCAGACAAGACGGACATGCATAGCAACTCACATGATATTCAACAAAGAGTAGTTGATGGCGTCCCCAGGAACATGGTTATCGCACAACAAGCAACTTAATAAGAGATAAAGTGCATAAGTACATATTCAATACCACAATAGTTTTTAGGCTATTTGTCCCATGAGCTATATATTGTAAAGGTAGAGGATAGAAATTTAAAGGTAGCACTCAAGCAATTTACTTTGGATTGGCGGAGAAATACCATGTAGTAGGTAGGTATGGTGGACACAAATGGCATAGTGGTTGGCTCAAGGATTTTGGATGCATGAGAAGTATTCCCTCTCGATACAAGGTTTAGGCTAGCAAGGCTATTTGAAACAAACACAAGGATGAACCGGTGCAGCGAAACTCACATAAAAGACATATTGTAAACATTATAAGACTCTACACCGTCTTCCTTGTTGTTCAAACTCAATACTAGAAATTATCTAGACTTTAGAGAGACCAATTATGCAAACCAAATTTAGCAAGCTCTGTGTATTTCTTAATTAATAGGTGCAAAGTATATGATGCAAGAGCTTAAACATGAGCACAACAATTGCCAAGTATCACATTATCCAAGACATTTTAGCAATTACTACATGTAGCATTTCCCGATTCCAACCATATAACAATTTAACGAAGAAGATTCAACCTTCGCCATGAATACTATGAGTAAAGCCTAAGGACATATTTGTCCATATGCAACAGCGGAGCGTGTCTCTCTCCCACACAAAGAATGCTAGGATCCATTTTATTCAAACAAAACAAAAAATAAAAACAAACCGACGCTCCAAGCAAAGCACATAAGATGTGACGGAATAAAAATATAGTTTCAGGGGAGGAACCTGATAATGTTGTCGATGAAGAAGGGGATGCCTTGGGCATCCCCAAGCTTAGACGCTTGAGTCTTCTTAAAATATGCAGGGGTGAACCACCGGGGCATCCCCAAGCTTAGAGCTTTCACTCTCCTTGATCATATTGTATCATCTCCCTCTCTTGATCCTTGAAAACTTCCTCCACACCAAACTCAAAACAACTCATTAGAGGGTTAGTGCACAATCAAAATTTACATGTTCAGAGGTGACATAATCATTCCTAACACTTCTGGACATTGCACAAAGCTACTGAAAGTTAATGGAATAGAAAAATCCATCAAGCATAGCAAAACAGGCAATGCGAAATAAAAGGCAGAATCTGTCAAAACAGAACAGTTCGTAAAGATGAATTTTATTGAGGCACCAGACTTGCTCAAATGAAAATGCTCAAATTGAATGAAAGTTGAGTACATATCTGAGGATCACTCACGTAAATTGGCATAATTTTCTGAGTTATCTACAGAGAATTAGGCCCAAATTCGTGACAGCAAAGAAATCTGTTTCTGCGCAGTAATCCAAATCTAGTATGAACCTTACTATCAACGACTTTACTTGGCACAACAATGCACAAAACTAAGATAAGGAGAGGTTGCTACAGTAGTAACAACTTCCAAGACTCAAATATAAAACAAAAGTGCAGTAGTAAAATAAACACATGGGTTATCTCCCAAGAAGTGCTTTCTTTATAGCCATTAAGATGGGCTCAGTAATTTCAATGATGCACTCACAAGAAATAAGAGTTGAAGCAAAAGAGAGCATCAAAAAGCAAATTCAAAACAAATTTAAGCCTAACCCACTTCCTATGAAAAGGAATCTTGTAAATAAACAAATTCATGAAGAACAAAGTGACAAGCATAGGAAGGCAACACAAGCTCAACTTCAAGATTCTCAACATAAAGAGGGGAAACTTAATATTATTAAGATGCATATAACCATGTTTCCCTCTCTCATAATAACTTTCAGTAACATCATGAACAAACTCAACAATATAAGTATCACATAAAGCATTCTTATCATGAGTTTCATGCATAAAATAATTACTACTCCCAACATAAGCATAGTCATTCTTATTAATTGTAGTGGGAGCAAATTCAACAAGGTAGCTATCATTATCACCATAATCATCAAATATAGGAGGCATTGTATAATCATAATTAATTTTCTCCTCAATAGTAGGTGGATGATAGTCATCATTGTAATCATCATACATAGGAGGTAAAGTATCATCAAAGTAAATTTTCTCCTCCATGCTTGGGGGACTAAAAATATCATGCTCATCAAAACCAGCTTCCCCAAGCTTAAATTCTTCCATAGCATTAGCAATAATAGTGTTCAAAGAGTTCATGCTAATAACATTGCTACAACTATTTTGCAGACAAAGTTCCATGGGTTTTTTTAATTTTCTCTTCAAACACCTCATGTCCTAACTCAAGATAAATACTATAAAGATCTCCAATATTTTTGTTGTTTTCCATTAAGCCTAACTAGTGAAATAAAAACATGCATGGAATTAAGTAAAGTAAAACAACTAACTAATTTTTTGTGTTTTTAATATGGCAAACAAGACAGTAAATAAAGTAAAACTAGCAACTAATTTTTGTGTGTTTTGTTTTAGTGCAGCAAACAAAGTACTAAATAAAATAAAGCAAGACAAAAACAAAGTAAAGAGATTGGGATGTGGAGACTCCCCTTGCAGCGTGTCTTGATCTCCCCGGCAACGGCGCTTAAAAAGATCTTGATACGCCAGACAAAGACGCGACCGTTGGGAACCCCAAGAGGAAGGTGTGATGCGTACAACGGCAAGTTTTCCCTCAGTAAGAAACCAAGGTTTATCGAACCAGTAGGAGCCAAGAAGCACGTTGAAGGTTGATGGCGGCGAGATGTAGTGCGGCGCAACATCAGGGATTCCGGCGCCAACGTGGAACCTGCACAACACAACCAAAGTACTTTGCCCCAATGAAACAGTGAGGTTGTCAATCTCACCGGCTTGCTGTAACAAAGGATTAGATGTATAGTGTGGATGATGATTGTTTGCAGAAAATAGTAGAACAAGTATTGCAGTAGATTGTATTCGATGTAAAAGAATGGACCGGGGTCCACAGTTCACTAGTGGTGTCTCTCCCATAAGATAAATAGCATGTTGGGTGAACAAATTACAGTTGGGCAATTGACAAATAGAGAGGGCATGACCATGCACATACATGATATGATGAGTATAGTGAGATTTAATTGGGCATTACGAAAAAGTACATAGACCGCTATCCAGCATGCATCTATGTCTAAAAAGTCCACCTTCAGGTTATCATCCGAACCCCTTCCAGTATTAAGTTGCAAACAACAGACAATTGCATTAAGTATGGTGCGTAATGTAATCAATAACTACATCCTCGGACATAGCATCAATGTTTTATCCCTAGTGGCAACAGCACATCCACAACCTTAGAACTTTCTGTCACTGTCCCAGATTTAATGGAGGCATGAACCCACTATCGAGCATAAATACTCCCTCTTGGAGTTACTAGCAAAAACTTGGCCAGAGCCTCTACTAACAACGGAGAGCATGCAAGATCATAAACAACACATAGGTATAAATTGATAATCAACATAACATAGTATTCTCTATCCATCGGATCCCAACAAACACAACATATAGCATTATAGATAGATGATCTTGATCATGTTAGGCAGCTCACAAGACCCGACAATGAGGCACATAAGGAGAAGACAACCATCTAGCTACTTCTATGGACCCATAGTCCAGGGGTGAACTACTCACTCATCACTCCGGAGGCGACCATGGCGGTGAAGAGTCCTCCGGGAGATGATTCCCCTCTCCGGCAGGGTGCCGGAGGCGATCTCCTGAATCCCCCGAGATGGGATTGGCGGCGGCGGCGTCTCTGGAAGGTTTTCCGTATCGTGGCTCTCGTCTTCGGGGTTTCGCGACGAAGACTATATGTAGGCGGAAGGGCAGGTCAGGAGGCGTCACGGGGGCCCCACATGCTAGGGCCGCGCGGGCCCCCCTTGGGCCGCGCCGCCCTAGTGTGGCGGCGCCCCATGGCCCCACTTCGTCTTCCCTTCGGTCTTCTGGAAGCTTCGTGTGAAAATAGGCCCTTGGGCGTTGATTTCGTCCAATTCCGAGAATATTTCCTTACTAGGATTTCTGAAACCAAAAACAGCAGAAAACAGCAACTGGCTCTTCGGCATCTCGTTAATAGGTTAGTTCCAGAAAATGCATAAATATGACATAAAGTATGCATAAAACATGTAGGTATCATCAATAATGTGGCATGGAACATAAGAAATTATCGATACGTCGGAGATGTATCACTTGGCGTTGAAGACGAGATCGTTCTGAGCCTTCCATATAGACCAGAGGATTGTCGCGACGTCGGCATGCCAGATGTGGGTAGCCGTCCCGGGGGGTGGTGGTAAATCCCAAAAGGAGAACCTGCCGGCAGGGACCAAGACACCCAACCGCGCCCACACCTCGGCGGCAAGCGAACAGTCGAAGAAGAGGTGCCTCCCCGTCTCGGTCGAGGGGAGGGCCGCACACACATTGGACGGGGCGCAGTTCTTGTAGAAGAGGTTGGATCGAGTGCTGAGCCTGTCAATGTCGGCGAGGTACGAGAAAAGCCGAACCTTGGCAGGCAAGAGGAGGCCCCAGGAGGTGCAGGCGGACACATCCTTGGCATGCCGGGGGGAGAGCATGCGGTAGGCCTCCCTGGAGCTGAACGGGGGAGCAGAGGGGGAGTCGATGCAGCGGAGATCCTGTCCATCACCAAGGGCGACAGAGCCCACGAGGGTCACAACGGCGCGAAGCTCCCGCTCGGCCGCACCACTCAGCCTAGGCTGGAGTGAGAATCCAGACGAGATGACCGTGGCCACCGAGGCATGAGGCCTGGTGACGTGCGAGAAGAGCGCGGGGTACTGGTCGGCAAGCATCATGCCAGGAAGCCACTTGTCGAGCCAGAAGGCCGTAGAGGTGCCACTCACCACAGAAACACGGGTGATGGCGTGGTACAGCGGGAGACATTCCCGCACGATTTTGTCGATGAAGGAGGGAGATGAAGTCACGTCGCCGAGATCCTGTCCAGAGTGCTGCCGGAACCAATCTTTCCAAGGTAGGGGGTTAGTTTGGTGGAGTTTATGGACAAAGTTAAGAAGAAGACACCTGTTCTGCTGGTGGAGGTCCTTAATGCCGAAGCCGCCCTCCTGATTAGACAACAAAACTTTATCCCAAGCAATTAGACAACGAGCCCCCGAGCAAGTATCCTTGCTAGTCCAGAAGCAAGCGCATCACCTTTTATCTATACTTTCGAGCACACCCTGTGGAAGCAAATACAAGCACATATAGTAGGTTGCAAGATTATTTAGCTCGGCATTACATAACACAAGGCGCCCACCCGAGGAGAGGAGGAGAGCACGCCATCCAGAGAGACGACGATCAAAGGAGAGGATAGGAGGAGCGTAGGCAGAGATGGGAAGTTTAGTAGGAGAAAGAGGCAGACCTAGGTAAGGCTGAGGGAAGGAGGAGATCGGGCACCCAAGAGTAGATGCAATGCAGGTTTCGTCGTCGGGGGGGGGGGGGACATGCATGGGGATGAAGCAAGATTTATGGAAGTTGATAGCTAACCCAGTTGCATCAGCGAAATCATCCAGAACCTCCTTGAGGCAGGACCCGGCTCCGGGAATCGCCTTACAAATAATGAGAGTATCGTCGGCATATTGCAGGACGAGGCACGGGGTAGTAGGGGAGAGAGGGTGAAAAAGCATGTTGTCAGAAAAAGCTTTGCGGATGAGGCGTTGAAGGCGGCGGTTAGACCTGGCGGATAAATGGGAGAAATAGGGATCACTAGTGGAAAACGGGGCAACATGCCCGGTTTGTTTGGGCCTTCAGTCCCGGTTTGCAAACCGGGACCAACAAGGCGGGACTAAAGGGTCCCCCCTTTAGTCCCGGTTCAAAGATGCACCAGGTCCAAAGGCATCGCCACGTTGTGCGGCCAGGGCGCTCGCGGTGGAGGGTCTTTGGTCCCGGTTCGTGGTACGAACCGGGCCTGTAGGTTCTCTGCCGCGGCAGAAAACTGCTATTTCTCTGCCGCGGCACAGGTTTAGGGTGGAGCAGCGTTTCTCTTCCGCGACAGAATTTCAGCAATGCATATATCATTCAAGAAACCACAAAATATTGTCGTAAATATATAGACATCGTCAACAGTACACGTCATGCATGCATATTTACAATATAAAGTCGGATCTCTTTACTAAATCTATTTTCCTTTACGAAATTGATCAAGATCTACGACCTTCCGATAGTGCTCTCCAGTTGGGGCAATGACCTCGGTAAGAAAGAATCCCGTAATTTCCTCTTGAATTGCTCGTATGCGATCCTCCGTTATGAGAGTGTCCCGCAGGCGTATCATCTATATTTAAAAAAGGAGATCAATATATATATATATATATATTTATATATTTATATTTATATATATATATATATGAATGGAACTCAATACATTTGATGGTACTAAGATTAATTGTGAAATATTGTTAACGTACACGAGTGTGGAGTATAGATTCATCCGCATTGATGCCAAATCAATGCACTTGTCTTCTTGGTGGTGGTATCTACCAGGGGTATTTAATTTATGCCTTGATGATATCCAAGGAGGCAATTTCTCATTTGTAAGGCTCGCATGCCTTTATTAGGCGAATAAATTGGTTTTTCTTAAATAAAACTTATAAAGTTGTTTTGTAGTATCTATAAGTCCCTAGTACCTTAAATATTAGCCCTTAGTTGAGTGGTTAGCTTCTGGATTGTTGCATGTTTGTTTTGTTGGTGCAATGTGTTGATTGTGTTCCTTTTTAATTCACGGCGGATTCGGGCATTGTCGAGTTTGAAGGAGAGGAAGAATTCGAAGAATTTGAAGAATTCTAGGGACAATTAGCCAACCAAGGCAAGCCAACTTTTGATCTCCATATGTTGTGCTACTTGTTGTTGTTATCCTCTTATCGTTGTCTCTTGATCCATCTTGTGTTAGTTTTACTTGTGTGTCTATACATGCTTGTCTTAAGTATGTTGAGTTTCTTGACACCCCAAATACCCCCCTAGTGGTATGATGGTTAGCATTATGCCTTTGTAGTATCGTTCTACTTATGATGACACTATGCATGCTTATCCAAAGTATGTATGACCCCCCCTTGACACCTCCGTTATCATCTCCTTAGTGGTATGATGGCTAGCATCATGCCCTTGTTGTAAGCTTAGTTCACCACCATAAAACCTTAGGTTGGGAAACCCCGATGTTTTATGTTTTAGAAAAGCTTTGGAAAACTTTGGGAAGATGAGGTCTTGCCCAAGTGTTGTTTCAAGAAAAAGGCCTTGATGTTTCAGAAAGTGGTAATTGGTTAATCGTTGACAAACAAAGGAAGTGTGGGTAAAATGCTTTTAAAAGAGTAATGCGTATAAGTTTTTGCCATCCCAACTTTTTATCGCGCAACCACACTACCCCGAGTTGGGACGGGGCTTAACTTGTGGTTTGTTCTTCTTAACATGGGACACCGCACAACTATATTAGGGTAAGGTTACCCCTGAATCCGGGTTGTCATTGGTGGAGACAATAGTATAACGGGATGCCTTCGGGGCTACCCGTCCGGACGACACTATAGGTCTCCCGACGTGGCGATGGAGTCACGCTCAAAGTGAGGTGAGCTGCCATGGTGCCGGGGAGGTACATACTCCATAGGGTAGGATCCCGTGCTAAGACGAATGGGCGAAAGGTTATGTCCGAGTTTTTGTCATGGCATAGTTGATATGCGGGGAAGTTTCCCACATGATAAACTCGCGGATCTTGTGGGGAAAGTGTGCAAACTCTGCAGAGTCAAATTATTCGAATAGCCGCGTCCGCGGTTATGGACGAGTTGAAATGGCCATACTTAACCGGGGCTATTTTGTTTTAGAAATGCTTTACAAAGAAAAAGAGGAAGTTGTTCTCGAAGTACCGGAAGGGTACGGGAAAGGTTGACGACCATATGGAGATGGTCGGGAAGGAAACAAAAAGGGCTACTCCCATCCTAGCGGTTTCATGTCGTAGAACTCTTTTGAAGTATCTTCTTCAACAAAGATATAGAGATGTCATAGGATATCTTTTGAAGTATCTTCTTCAACAAAGATATAGAGATGTTATAGGATATCTTTTGAAGTATCTTCTTCAACAAAGATATAGAGATGTCATAATACTCTTTTTAAGTATCTTCTTCAACAAATATATAGAGATGTCATAGAACCCCCTTGAAGTGTCCCCTTCACCCGAGAGGTAGGGATGCTACATCCACAAGAGAAACTGCTGCTCTTTCACATGCTATATCCACAAGAGCAATTGCTTCTCTTTCACATGCTACATCCACAAGAGAAACTGCTTCTCTTTACAAGCTATATCCACAAGAGAAACTAGTCTTTCTCTCTTGTCATCTTTAGTTAGCAGATGTTAGTACCTTCTTGATGGTTTGCGAGTACAATTCCAATGTACTCACGGCTTTGTCCATGGCTATTTACTTGGCCAGACTTGAAGGAATTCAACAAATGAAATAGGATATGGTGACGTCTATGCGAGCTAGGAACGTTCTCCCAGTCAGTTGCATGTAGGGTTATGGCAGATGACTTGGGCTCTACACTGTTGAAGTGATTCCGCTACTCTGGTGATTAAGTTAGGCCCTTCAAGGCTATTATGTAAATATTGTTCATGTGACCTTATTGTAATTTTCTTATTCCATTTTGTAATGGATGATGTAACTTTGATATCAGTTCGGTTATGTGTTCACAGCGCACTATCATGAGATCGTGAGCTGTATACATAACGGATATTTCGGACAGCTAGTGCGGGGTCCCCACACATGTTGTCTGTGTATATATAGGTTGTTCTCCTCGCATACGTTGTTGGGGCAAGCATATGTTGCTAAGTTTTTAGGTATTCGTTGCAAGTATTGTGCAACATTCGTTGCAACAAAAGCTAATAGAAGGAGAAGTCATTTGTTACCTGAAACTATCATGTGTTCTTTTCTGTATTGCTAGTTCCATATTTTCTACTTTTAGTCAAAGATGAGAACGAATAGAGAGAATGAAGAGAGAGAGAGAACACTAACAAGATGCATGCATGACTAACGCGTAAAGCAGGGCATGTAAGTACGTACGAGTTGACGGTGATGATCTACTCGGGGACCAGCGCAGGTTATATAGGCAGCCTTAGGACCGGACGTAACCTTGATGATAACCTTATGGTTCAAACGGCGCGACGATCTATACGATACCGCAGACAAAGTGGTTAGAGCTTGCTATTACTGCACCCATTTCAAAATAAGTATCGCAATTTTATTTAGATACAAACATTAATTTTGTTTTAATGTGTACATACAACTTTACGATATTTATTTTGACAAAGGGAACATTTGTTGCTTTTATCTTTGTTTTTTTAGAAACATAATACAAAGTAGACGCTCACATACATGCGTATACAGTCACCTTTATGAACACATATACGCACATCTTACCCCTATGAGCACCTTCGGAAGACTGAGCCAGCGGATCGAATCTTAAAATTGATGAATTCACCACATGCGCCTCATTATCGATGGTAACGTCGCCTCCCACTGAACGAACATTCCGCTTTTATGAGACACACAAATGTTAAATCTGTTATTTGAACTCTGGTGGGCTAGGGGTACAAAACCACCCTCCTAGGCACCTAACCCGAGGTTGGTTCTCCATCTTTGTTGTTATTGTTTTCTACTTCCTCCACAAATTTGTCTAAATTTAGATATCTAAATTTAGTGTATAGATATATCTATTTTTAGGCAACTTTACAGTATCCTTTTTAGGGCGGAGTAGGCATAAAAAGTTGCTTATTTTGGAACGGATCGAATATTTGTTGCTTTCATCTTTGCTGAATCATGTGTTTGATGTTTGCCCTATCGAATGAGAAGAAAAACCCAAACGAACATGATGTATTTTGACATAAAATAAGTGAGACGCCTAATGCATTGTAGATCTGGCCACGTTAACAAGTATACATAGTTTGACTGGCAAGTGAATCGAACTACTTGAGTCGAATGCTGCCTACAACTACATGCAAGGAATCTGACCTCGATTATCTCGCATCGATACATGCTAAGATGGGCGATTTGCACAAAAATAACCTAAAAGTGAAAGAAAAGCACAGACTGATCCTCCGGCGAAACTATTTTACTCATCTAACCCTTTTGTGTGGCGTCCCTCTCATGGGCGCCACATGGGTGGCGCCCCTGCTGCCGGCGCCACAAACCCATCCGACGTGGCCCGTCGACGCTAAGCTGGCGAGCCGATCCGAGGTGCCACACATGCACTTAAGTTTGGCCGTGCGCGCCCGCCCAGCCCGACCCAGTTTCTTTCTCCTCCCTCTGTTCTTCTTCACTGAGCAATAGGCGCCCGGTTCTCTCTCTCCCCCTACCAAATCCACCACCAAATCATCAGATCTGTCCGTGGAGATCGTTCCCAACTCGTTCCTTGAGGTAATCTCCTCCGTTCCCCTTCTTTTCATCCATTGATTTTGTGTATTTGGTTGAAT
Source organism: Lolium perenne (assembly GCF_019359855.2). NCBI lineage: Eukaryota > Viridiplantae > Streptophyta > Magnoliopsida > Poales > Poaceae > Lolium > Lolium perenne. The sequence goes on from NC_067247.2 coordinate 318,184,761, forward strand.
CTACATGTGAAATCCTAGATGTGGATTTGGTTGATTTGAGGGTGGAGATGGATTTGGTTGGATGTTAGGGTTGTTGAAGTAGGAGAAATGGTAGTGTGCTAGTTTGTATGGGTAGATTATGTTGATTATGGTAACTAATGAACACATGTGTGTATGTGTTGTTCCCATTATGCTAGGGGGATGGAAAGAATTGTTCATGTTCATCATGTGGACAAGGATGCTTTTTTGAAGGAAAACATAGAGCCGAACCCGGAAGAGGTTGACTTGGTGTTTGACGTTAGCCCTAGCTTTGCAGAGGTGGTAGCACAAGTGAGGGTTGAGTTGAATTGGAATGAGCCAAATGATGGTTTTGAGCTAGAGGGAAGGCATAATGTGGGGTTTGGAATGCACACCCGTTGGAAGACAATGTGTATCAACTCCGAGCAACGTTGGTCCGTTTACAAGGAGACGGTGGCCGGGTCACAAGATAAGGCTTTGGAGTTGTTTGCAACCAAGACGGTTGATGCTCGTATCGAGCTTGACCTTAATCGGCCCTCCTCCCCCGTTCGAGAGAGGAGTCCTCCACCCATGAGCCAAGAAGAGGCCACCCAATCTCCCATTGTCCAATCTCCCATTGCCCAACAACCTCCGTTGGATAATGAGTATGACGAGCATGACGATGGTGATGATGGTTTCGAGATGAATGGCAACAATATCGGTGATTTGGATAAATATTGGACGCAACAGGAGATGGACCACTCCATTCCTTATTCCCGATGCTATGCGTCGGACTCGGATGATGATGGACCCGAAGAGGAGGTTGACGAGGATGGCTTGACGGCTAAGGAAGCCGAAAGAGCCGAGATCTTCAAGAAGGTAACCGGACGGGATATCCAGGTACCATTGTTCCGTGATGTTAGTCTTGCGGATGGAGCCGTGGTTGATGGTGGCAAAAGTTTACTTCTTGGAGCTAGGCCACTATCCAAGAGAGATGTGGATGGTAGGACGGCTATGATCTCTAAAGGGCTCACGTTTGATACCTTCTTGGAATTGAAGATATGGTTGAAGGAGTTCTCCATTAAGCATCATCGCCCTTACCTCGTTGTTCACTCGGACTTGAAGAAGCGGTACACGCTAAAATGTGTGGATAAAAGGTGCCCATGGGTTGTCCGTGCAAGACCTTTCAAAAAGGGCCCTCTTGGCACATAACAAGTTGTGTAGCCACTCACATGTGCCGGGGGCCGAAGCTTGATGGCAAGGATGCGCAGCCAGACCACCGTCAACTCACATCCGAGTTCATTGCATACAAGCTCTCGGCGGAGATATCATCACTTCCTATCATGAGCATTAAGTCCGTGCAAGATACGGTCAAATCCCGGTTTGCCTACGACGTCAAGTACGGGAAGGCATGGAAGGCCAAACAAGCCGCATTTAAGATGTTGTACGGTGATTGGGAGGAAGCATACAACCGAGTCCCTAGGTTGTTGTTAGCGATGGCCGCAACTAACCCGGGCATGGTGCATGTGGTGGAGCCTTCCGCAACCAAAATGACATTGCATGATGGTAAAAGAGTGAGGGTATTTCACTGTGCATTTTGGTCATTCGAGCAATGCACGAGGGCATTCGAACATTGTAGGCCCGTCATAGCCGTGGATGGTACCTTCTTGACCGGGCAGTACAAGGGCACACTATTGGTGGCAATAGCAAGTGATGCGAGCAACCGTTTAGTACCACTGGCTTTTGCATTGGTAGAGATTGAGAACAATGATAACTGGGAATGGTTTTTCCATATATTGAGGAAGAGGGTCATACCACCCTCAAAGGAAGTGTGAGTCATCTCCGATCATCATCAAGGAATTCTTAATGCGGTGGAGCTTGCAATTCCCGGGCATGCTCCCTTGCATCACCGATGGTGCATGAGGCATTTTTGTGCAAACTTCTACCGGGCATGCAAGAGCAAAGAGTTGTCTGACCTTCTTCAAGATTGTTGCCTCGCTTACTCTGAGCGCCGCTTCGCAAACCTGTACAATGGCTTGCCACGCAGTGATGTCACTTTGGCTATGTTCTTGTTGTCGAACCATGATGTTGTGTGAACCTTGATCTTCTCGAAGCTTCATGTCGTTGAACCTTATTGTAATTGGAACCTTGATATCGTCGAACCTTTATGTTGTTTGAACCATTATGATGTGTCGTACATATTCAGTGCAATGTTGTACTCAAAAATGTTTGAATATGGTAGGATTTTTCATGGTTTTAACACAAGTCAATGTGTGGCGCCCTTCCCACTGGCGCCACAGTGCACTGTGTGGCGCCCCTCCCATCGGCGCCACACATGACAGCATGTATCAACTTTTGGGTCGAAAACATCCAGGGGCTCAGGACGATTAGTCCTTAGCCGTTTTGGCGAGGCTCTTTGTGTGGCGCCCGTGGCATCGGCGCCACACATGCCAACATATATCAACTTTTGTGTCGAAAACATCCAGGGGCTCCGGACGATTAGTCCTTAGCCGTTTTGACGAGGCTCTTCGTGTGGCGCCAGTGGCATCGGCGCCACACCTGTGGCGCCCGTGGCATCGGCGCCACACATAGAGCCTCGCCAAAACGGCTAAGTCCCAGACGATTTGTCTTGCAGTATGTCTTGGGCAATTACAAATGGATGTGTGGCGCCGATGGGAGGGGCGCCACACAGTGCAGTGTGGCGCCAGTGGGAAGGGCTCCACACATTGACTTGTGTTAAACCATGAAAAATCCTACCATATTCCAACAAAACTGCCATCATGTCAACAGCTATTTCATACACACATCATATCAATAGCAATTTCGTACACACATCATAGACATAACATCATCATACCTAACATCGTAGCACATAGTTTCATACAATTTAAGATAGAATTCAAACAACACGTAGCAATGAAGATAGAGTTCACAACACTCTAAGTTCTAACTATCGGTGTCCGAGCCGGCTTCGCCGGTGTGGTAATGCACGCGGCAGGCTGTGTCGTCGAACACCTTGACGATCATCTCGCCGTCCCCCTCGTAGAGGAAGGTGAGCTGGCAGCCGGGCTCGAGCGCGAGGTCACGGGTGAACTTGTCCCACCCCGTGTGCAGGTACATCTTGCCCTACCCGTCGAACAGGACCTCCATAGGCCAGCGGCAGAAGTTGCAGTTGGCCTCCCGTAGCTGCAACTGCGCCGGCTCGACGCCATCGACGAACTTGGCGAACTTTTCCGGTAGCCGCTTGATGCCGAGTGGGTCGTCGTCGATGCGGAGGAGGAACTCGAAGCAGCGTTTGTCATGCGAAGACGAGGAGGGTGCAGGTGACGGTGAGCGTGGAGCCGTTGCTGCTCCACCGCGGCGGCCCCTTCCCCGGCCCCGGGGGCGCCCAGGGCCGCGGCCTCGACCGCCTCGCCGGCCACCAGGACCGGCCATCCTACATGTTTACATGTTTGAACCATATTATGATCCATTCCACTAACAAATATGAGTTATTCCATCACAAATACTAGGCATATGTAACACATTTGAATGCATTTCCTAGGTAAATATTACACATTTCAACACATACATACATAGGGTTTCAACACATACATGTGAAATTTCATATCTAGGTTTCAACAAATGTATGATTCAAACACATGCATACATGAGGCTACCATCTTCAACACTAACACTACAATATAGAGTGCACAAAAAAAATTCCATGTCTAGGGTTCATGTACAAATCTAGCAAGATCTATGAAATTAGTGGATGAATGGAGAAGATTCGAAGGGGATTACCTTGAGAAATGGGCGGGGAACGATCTCCACGGACAGATCTGGTGATTTGGTGGTGGATTTGGTGGGGGAGAGAGGGGGAGAGAGAGAGCCGGCCGCCTCTGTGAGAGAGAAGAAGAACAGAGGGAGGAGAAAGAAGATGGGTCGGGCTGGGCGGGCGCGCGCGGCCAAACTTAAGTGCATGTGTGGCGCCCTTGCCACGGGCGCCACACTTTCAAAGTGTGGCGCCGGCGAGAGCGGCGCCACACATGCTGCCACGTCGGATCGGCTCGCCAGCTCAGCGTCGACGGGCCACGTCGGATGGGTTTGTGGCGGAGGGTCAATCTGTGCTTTTCTTTCACTTTTGGGTTATTTTTGTGCAAATCGCTGCTAAGATGCTACTTTAGATATGTAAAATGGGTAACTGGTAATGAAATCTTGCATTGCGTATCTACCATTTTTTTTTTTTTGACCTGGTCTACCATTTCTTCTTCTATCTATCCTTTCTGATATTTAGAGAGTCGTTGATTCGTGCACATGAAATTAAATTGCACATAGCTGTCCAATTGCATATGGTTACATAATTATACATTTTTTCAGTTACACGTGAATTACACATATAATTGGGTGATCCAGAATTAAGTTGGCAAACAGTCAACCCCTCCAACGTGAGCTGCGAGGGAGAATCTTATTACAGAAAAGTACATCTTATTTCTCAAAAAAAAAAGTACTCCCTCGCCCATAAATAGATATCAAAGATTTATCTAAATTCGAATGTATCTATACACTAAATTATGGCTAGATACATTCAAATTTAGACAAACTTTTAGCATATATTTATGGACAAAGATAGTACATCTTTATTAGAAAAGTAAACCATGCACGCAAGGCATGGTGTAAAACACGCATGCAGGAGCTCCCAACATGCATGCAGTGAAACCACCGAACAAGATGCATGCATGACAGATATGCATAGCACGTAATTTTGACAATTAAGGACGATCGATCGATGACTGCAACTGCAAGTGTTGCTGCCCTTGGCTCGACTAGTGCAGGTTTTAAGCAGCCTCAGGACCGGAGGTGGCCTTGGTAGCAGCAGTGAACTCAACCTTGGCGCCCAGAAGGTCCTTACCGATATCGGCGGTGAAGGTGTCGTACCGGAGGAAGAGCTCGACGAGCAGGAGCCTGCCGACGAGCACGACGAGGTTCTTCCCCGGGCACTGCTTGTTGCCCACGTCGGGGCTCTCGGTCTCCCTCCCGTTGGACCAGTACACGTACTGCAGCAGCTTGCTCTCTTCCTCCCCGACGAACCTGTCCCCGACGAACTCCGCCGCCGTGGCGCCGAACACGCGGGGGTCCTTTGTGGCGCACGGCTGGTAGCCGAAGAGCATCTCCCCCTTCTTGACGGCGAACACCGCGTCGTGGCTCTCGATGTTGAGGTCGGTCTTGGCGCGGCCGTACTGGTACTTGACGGGCGGGTCCAGCCGCAGCGCCTCCCACACAGCCGACTTGGTGAGCTCCATCTTCTCCAGCGCCGCCATCGTGACCTTTCCGCCGGCGTCCGCCACGGTGGCGCGTATCTCAGTAGCCAGCCTCTGGTGGAACTTTTCGCCGGCCCCAGCGACGCGCGCCAGGATGCCCGGGAGCAGCACCTTGAGGCCGGCGTAGCTGTTGAACACCGTCGCGAACAGCACGTTGTGGCACGCCTCTTCGCGATTCAGCCCGAGGCTCTCGGCGTTGTCGAGCGCGTTTGTGGCGGCGGCCAAGAAGTACTTGTAGAGCGCCTTGTAGTCGCGGCTGACGAGGAAGGGAGGGAGGTGGAACGTGTGCAGTGTTAGGAATAAGCACTCCGAGTCTGGCACGATGTCGTACGTCTCCGTATACGAGTATGTATACGTACATGTTCCGGGTAGGAACACTACGTGTGTTGCACGGTTCAGAGTATACATGATGTAACCGAGTAGTACTAGAGTTAGTCACCGACTAGGTTTGGTTTAGCTAGCTAGATGTGCTATTTATATGCTTGTAACCTGAACGTGTAAACCACCGTGAGTTGAGATTCAATACAAAGAAAAGGACCGAGACGGCCCTTTGGCTAAATTGTTTTGCTGCGTTACGTGAAGTAGCTAGTAGCTAGCTGATCTAAAGGAAGATCGAGCTAGCTAGGTTCAGCTTGGTGGAACGTGTGCATCGCGGCGGAAAGAAAGTATTCGCGTACGTGTGTGACATCTCGCCGGAAGCTCATCGTCAGCGTCGTCGGAAAGCACTCGACGGCAGGGGCTGTGTTTGGTATCAGATCGGCGAGAGTACTGCCGGGTCTGGGCCAACAATTGGTATCAGAGCCTCGTGGAGGATCTCCTAGTAACGGGAGGTCATGACGAAGGAAGTGGGCGAGTATTTAGGCGTTGCGGCGCCGGTGTCGACGCAGTATCCGCAGTACATCCGCGACAACTACACGGTGTGGGCGACCACGATGGAGTGGGCGCTCGAGTCCAACGAAATCTGGGAGGCTGTCGATCCCGGCGGCGACGAGTTCAAGAAGGGCGCGTCGAAGTACCGCAAGGACCGACATGCACTCACGGCCATCTGCTCGGTGATGCCGATGGACGTGAAGCAGCACCTAATCTCGAAGACATCTGCGAAGGAGGCGTGGGAGACGATCAAGACGCTGAATCTTGGTCATGCGCGTGTCCGCGAGGCGGCCCTACAAACCTTGCAGAAGAAGTACGAGAATCTGGAGATGGGAGAAGATGAGACGTTGGACGCCTTTGCTTCGAGGGTCGCTACATTGGTCAATGGGATTCGCGCGCTCGACGAGAAGCTCGAGGAGATCTCGATCGTAAGGCGTTTCCTTCGCGCGGTGCCGCCGCGTTACTTGTTCGTTGTTTCGGCGATCGAGCAGTGCGTTGATCTCAAGACTCTCACGATGGATGATCTAGTTGGACGGTTCAAGGCTCATGATGAGCGGATGAAGATCACCTACGGTGATACGGTACCGGAAGAGCACGTTATGCTAACCCGTGCCCAGTGGCAGGCGGTGGTCGCCAAAGAGAAGGGCGATAAGGCATATGACAATAGAAGTGATAAGGAAGCTTCTTTCCCAGCGAGAAAGTACATCGCAGGGGAGGACGAGGACGACGCTCCGCCGAGGAGGAAGTTTGACATAAAGAAAGTAAGATGTCATAACTGCGGCGAGCTCGGTCACTTCAAGGTTGATTGCCGGAAACCACCAAAGCCAAAGGAAAGGGCTCTCATCGCCCAGGAAGGAGATGATGGACCGATGATGCTGATGCTTGAAGTATGCGAGCAGAAGGACGAGGAGGAGCTACCTCCTCCATCACCGGCTACGGAGATTGTGATGGATCACGGTCTACTGTGTGTGGATCACGTGGAAAAGCTATGTGACGAAGGTGTCGTCGAGAAGCAACGGAGTTCCCCGTTTTCACGTGAAACCACGGATCAGGCAAGTGAAGCTTTGGAGCTCGTTCATGGCGATATATGCGGTCCAATTTCACCCGCAACCCCGTCCGGCAATGAGTACTTCATGCTTGTGGTGGATGATATCAGCCAATACATGTGGATTGTGTTGTTGAAGAGTAAAGATCTAGGTCTACAAGCATTCGAGAAGATCAAGGAAGCTGGAGAAATCGAAGCAAGGGAGAAGAGAAAGTCCCTACGCATAGACCGGGGTGGTAAATTGAAGCATACGGTGGTGGCCATGGCACGGAGCATGATGGAGAGCAAAGGCTTGCCGGAAAGTTACGGGGTGAGGCGGTCAACACGGCTGTCTACTTGCTGAACAGGGCGCCAACTAGGAGTATGGTTGGCGGGACTCCGTACGAAGCATGGTACGGACGCAAGCCCTCAGTTGATCATCTTAGCACCTTCGGGTGTGTGGCCCATGTCAAGACGGTGTCCAGCCATAAAAGGAATTTGGAGGATCGGAGTACTCCAATGATCATGACTGGCTATGAAAAAGGCTCGAAGGCATACCGTTTATGCAATCCCTCGACGAACAAGGTGATTGTCACGTGCGATGTAGTCTTCGAGGAAGACTTATCATGGATTTGGAACTCCACGGAGCCGGATGATACTTTTACTGTGGTTCATAGTGAAGTTGAGCATGCAGATGATCAACCTGGAAAAGACATGGACGAGTCGAGCGGTACATCGAGTTCATCTACGTCGGAACCTTATGACGCTGATGCAGAAGCTGAAAACTTGGGACGTCGTTTTGCATGTCCGGCGGGCGCTACGCTTGGTGATGCATCACTAGTCCCATGCAGCCCAGGGAGCGGCTTGGCATGGCTGCCAGGCTCACACGCGTGGGCAGGAGCTCTGCAAGGGAGCATATGCAGCAGCGCAGGAGGTGTTCGGGCTGGTAGTCCAAGCAGGCTAGGAGGGCCGGATGGAGCTCTGCCTGGAGGCCTTGATGCTCAGCCGAGCAATTCAGGTGGGCAGGTCAGGCCTGGAGAGGCTCTACCGCCAGGACATAGTCCAGAAAGAGTGTTGGGACGAGAACCAGAAGCTAGCGTTGAAAGCCACGCTTTGCCAGGAGCTACGTCGCCAGAAGAAACAACAAACGGGCAGGCCTCGTGCCCAGCAAGTAGGTCAGAAAGGAGCAGACTTTGCGCTGCACTAATAGAGTCAAAAGAGAGCAACGGTTCAGCTGATTTGGGTGGAGGTAGACCAGTTCAGGCTGCACTTGTTCCGCTGGAAGCAGATATTCCAGTAAGGAGGCACACACGTTACATGTGTCTAGAGCTGATGGAACTAGCTATGCACGAGCTAGCTTGTACGGGGGTGCATTATAGCCAAAACCATCGGCAAGAATCGCATCCATCAGGTAAGGAGCTAGCTATGCATGTTCCTTTGAATCTCGGGGAGGAAGTACTTCGACGAGATTACAAAGGTGAGTCGCGAAGAAGCGACGTGGGTCCTCAGCTAGCAAGTGAAGGATCCGCAAGTGAAGAAACAAGTGCGACGTCGGGCGCAGAAGAGTATGTCGTGCTATCTCTACTTACACTGGAGACGAGACGACTACGACCGACACGAGCACGCATGCGACGCGTGTTGAACTACTATTCGAAGAAGGAACTTCGGACGGTAAATAATCCGGTGAAGATGAAGCACACGAAGCAATGTTTGTTCATCAAGGAACCGGTGAAGACTGAAGACGCGGACAAGGACTGTCAGCGTGAAGCTCAGGAGAAGCCGGCGAAGGTAAAGTCGGTAACATGGGTGCCACGAGGAACGGCGAAAGCAATGCCGATGAAGACGCCTGCAAGAAACAGCTGGCGCATTTGGGACCCTGGTGGAAGTGAAGCACACGTCGTGCTTAGGGGGTGATTGTTAGGAATAAGCACTCCGAGTCCGGCACGATGTCGTACGTCTCCGTATACGAGTATGTATACGTACATGTTCCGGGTAGGAACACTACGTGTGTTGCACGGTTCAGAGTATACATGATGTAACCGAGTAGTACTAGAGTTAGTCACCGACTAGGTTTGGTTTAGCTAGCTAGATGTGCTATTTATATGCTTGTAACCTGAACGTGTAAACCACCGTGAGTTGAGATTCAATACAAAGAAAAGGACCGAGACGGCCCTTTGGCTAAATTGTTTTGCTGCGTTACGTGAAGTAGCTAGTAGCTAGCTGATCTAAAGGAAGATCGAGCTAGCTAGGTTCAGCTTGGTGGAACGTGTGCATCGCGGCGGAAAGAAAGTATTCGCGTACGTGTGTGACATCTCGCCGGAAGCTCATCGTCAGCGTCGTCGGAAAGCACTCGACGGCAGGGGCTGTGTTTGGTATCAGATCGGCGAGAGTACTGCCGGGTCTGGGCCAACATGCAGGAGCGGCTCCTCGAGGATCTTGGGGAAGCCGAGCGTGACGAGCGGGTGGAGCTGCCAGAGGAGCCACTTGGCGGCCTTGGCCAGGCCAGTGGTGCCGAGTTCGGAGGTCGAAGGGAGGACGCCGAAGTAGGCGTCCCCGATGAACTCGAAGGAGGTGGCATCGTTGAGCGCGTTGAAGTCGGACTTGCCGGAGAGCGCGAGCTGGGACTCGACGGCTGCGAAGAGGGAGGAGAAGTGGGTGCGGAAGGCCGGGATGAAGGCGTCCTTGCGGGAGGAGAGGAGGGAGAAGAGCATCTGCTTGACCTTGGCGTGGGTGGGCTCGGAGGGGTCGAGGTAGGAGCAGACGCGGTAGCCGCCGGTGAGGGAGGTGGAGGGCATGTAGGTGCCGGTGAAGAGGTCCTTCTTCTCGACCTTGGTGACGTCGAAGAGGACGGGGAAGCTCTTGGCGTCGAGGACGGCGACCACGCGCGGGTCAGGCGCCATGAAGGGGCCCGGCGGCACGTTGATGCGGACGACGGTGGAGCCGTACTTCTCCACGCGCGACTCGAAGTACTTGTCCTCGCCCTGGTTGTAGTAGAAGTCGAGGCGATCGCGGATTGCCGAGAGGTACGGGAGGCCGTAGCTGCCCGGCACCTCGCGCGGAATCATGGAACCCTCGCCGTTCTCCATGTCCGTGCCGTTCTGGCTCATCTTACGCTTGCTGCTTCAGATCGATCGATCACGAGTTTGCAAGCTTCGATCGCGAAATGGCAGGTGTAGCTAGTGGTGAAGATTGGAGGGTGGAGTCTTTGTGCGGGCGTTGGCGGTGTACATATAGCCCGCGGGGAGAGCTGGTAGCGCGCGCGCGGTCTCGTGTTTCGCGTTGGGAGCTAGGGCTGCTCACCGACAAGTTGGAAGAAAAATATTTGGACGTGCCAAGTTTCCGGGATCCACATCTGAAAAAAATAAGAAGTTTCCGCGATCCAAATTAAGCTACTGCACCGACGGTATCATCCGCATTTCCCGCGCGTCCGGCTTTCTTCGGAGTAGCAACGGGTGAAACACCTTCATCCGTTTCAAGGAATAAGGCGCACGCATTATTTCAAGATAAACTTTAACCATAAAAATTGAGTAACAAATTCTTGATTATATTATATGTAATTAGTATGGTTGGATTCGCATTAAAAAACACTTTTTAATGATATTAATTTTACACAAATAGTCTTTATCTATTTAAAGTAATTTTTGGTCAAACAAAAAACTCGTTGAACAAGGACGCCTTATTCCTTGAAACGGAGGTAGTATGATATACCCCACGAGGGCACCCAGGATAAGTATTTCAACACTACTGTCTACTAGTATGTACGTAGGTGGTAGGTGACAAGAGATTAACTTATCAATGCCTACGTATTGTAGACTAGGGTTTCGTTGGAAGTAGATGGCAAGTAGATCTCGAAGGTTTCAGCCGAAAAGTACTCGACGATTATGAAAACTAGGATTGCATGAAACAATGAATCGATCCTCTCTTTGTCCCTCGACTCCCCCTTATATAGGAGGCGGAGCCGAGGAATTCGTAATACACAAGTTACAGAGTCTGGGAGGGTTCCCAACCGTCCCGAGAGATTACAAGTAGTATTCCTAATACAACTCTAGCTTTCCTTAATAACAACTTGGGCTTCCGAATCTCTTTATTCTTCGAGCTGCTCTGTGACTATCTCCCGAAGTGCCAGATTGTCGACTTAAATCCGTCCTTCACCTGGTTGACGCAGAAGCCGCTTCCTGCCTTTTGTTCAGAGCAGCTGTCCGTTTTTCCAATTCTCTTCCGACGCGAGCGAGTCTATATTGATACGCTTGCAACTCTTCCGACGTTGCAGTTGTAGTCATTGGTTCTGTACCATCCATAGCTCTTGCGGCTCTATCCCACGCTTCTTGTGGAAGTTGAACCCTTAAACGCGGCGTAGACCCAACATATTTAGTGCCTAGACCGCGCCTAAGATCAGCGGGATCGACGTATGGATTTCCCAAATCGTCGAAAGCCTCTGATGTCTCCTCCTGATCACGACTTGGTTCTCCGATGGCATAGATCTGATGATATTTTGGATTTTGAACTTTGCTGGGTTTGATGACACCATCACAGAGATTGGTGAAGACCTTTCCAACAGTAGTGGATCTGTCGATGAAGTTGAAGCCGTCGATGTCGCTTGAGTCATCGCTTATATCAGAGTCCGCGGATGACTCGAAGGACACGTCGCTAAAGATCTTGGCGAGTTTTTCACTTGCCCTGGTGCCGATGAAGCGTGGCGATGAAGTCTCCTCGTCGCCTGACTCGATTGATGATGCTGAACTTGAAAAATCGGGATCGACCGCTGATAATCCCGACGAGATCGGAATTTCGAGACGATACGCTCCTTCTTTCTCGACGCGAAAGTGGAACCTTCCGAATGTCATCTCCATGGGCTCCTCCAGATACGTATATGCATCCAAACGGGAGGGCGGGTGAGGTACAAAATCAACTAGACCAGTTTCGATCTATTTACCTCTATCCATCGCGTTGCTTGCAGTTGACGAAGTCGACGAACTTGAACGTGCCATCGAGATCAGATCCTTGACACCTCTAATTCCCACAGACGGCGCCAATTGACAAGGGATTAACTTATCAATGCCTATGTATTGTAGACTAGGGTTTAGTTGGAAGTAGAGGGCAAGTAGATCTCGAAGGTTTCAGCCGAAAAGTACTCGACGATTATGAAAACTAGGGTTGCGTGAAACAATGAATCGATCCTCTCTTTGTCTCTCGACTCCCCCTTATATAGGAGGCGGAGCCGAGGGATTCGTAATACACAAGTTACAGAGTCCGGGAGGGTTTCCAACCCGTCCCGCGAGATTACAAGTAGTATTCCTAATACAACTCTAGCTTTCCTTAATAACAACTTGGGCTTCCGAATCTCTTTATTCTTCGAGTCGTGGGCTTCCAGTAAACCCCGGGTACCATCTTCGGCAGGCCCATTGGGGATGCCAATGTCAGTAGGTGACATCGCCGAGCCAAAATGATGAACATACCAATTTTATTCCCGCGGAACGAACATATCAAAAGCCGTCGGGATGGTGGATGACAATTATGAAGAAAAAAGGCCGTTCTCAGTCAGATGATGTTATTAAGTTTCAATTGCAATATGAGTTGTAACTCATGACAAGGACGAATCACGATGCAAATTAAATGGTGTAAAACTTGACTGCGCATGAACTTAGTTCCAAATCCCAAGAAAAAATGCCACATGTTAAAGTTGTAGGGCCCATAATCAAATTTTAGGGGGGCAAATTTGATGATTTTTTCTAAATTAATAATTGTTTATTAAATTTCACAAATAATACGCGAATCACATGAATTTCAAAATTCATGGGGCCTTCATACGTCCAAAACGTATCTACTTTCCCGAATACTTTTGCTATTGTTTCGCCTCTAATTTGTGTATTTTGGATACAACTAACACGGACTAACGCTGTTTTCAGCAGAATTGCCCTGGTGTCCTATTTTTGTGCAGAAACTCAACTATCAGGAAAATCCCCGAAAATAATCGCAATGGGCCTATTTTCATAGAAGATTGACGGAGCCAGAAGACGAGACGAAGTGGGGCCACGAGGCGCCCTCACCATAGGGCGGCGCGGCCAGCATGGGGCCCGTGCCGGCCTATGGGGTGGGGCCCTCGTGCCTCCCCGACGCTCCCCTCTGGACTACTTAAGGGTTTCGACCTAAAAACGCACGGGGATTAGACGAAATTGCCAGAAGACATCCAGAACTCCGCCGCCATCGCGAAACTCCGTCTCAAGACCAGAAACTCCGTTCTGGCACTCCGCCGGGACGGGGAATTGGAAGAGATCATCGCCATCATCAACACCGACGCCTCTCCATCAACCATCCATGCTTCCCCCATCCATGTGTGAGTAATTCCCCCGCTGTAGGCTGAAGGGGATGGTAGGGATTGGATGAGATTGGTCATGTAATAGCATAAGATTGTTAGGGCGTAGTGCCTAGTATCCGTTGTTGGTACTTTTATGATATTGTTGCAACTTGTTATGCTTAATGCTTGTCACTAGGTGTAAGGGTATTTTACCCTTATCCATTATTTTGGTAACAATGACACCGTGCTAGAGTATTTGGCCTAATACATGTCTATAAGGATAATCTCAGGTATTAGGCAAAGAGGCATAAATGGTGTATCAAAGGAACAAGAAGGCTGAAGGAGACCCCCCATTTCAACAACAATCAAAAAGGGGTCTACAGCAGGAATCCGGTCAGCAGCCCGGTCAGACCGGCCTCCCGACCGGCCGGCCCGGCGTGCCGACCGGTCAACCGGGCGCCAATCGGGCGCCAACCGTGCGCTGATCTGATCCGGTATGTTGCCCGCTCAGCCGGCCTACAGACCGGAGGGCCCGGCGTGACGACCGGTCGACCGGGCGCCAACCGGACGAGCTTCTGGACGTCGCAAAGTGACCCCGGTCGGGGTCCGGCCTGCCGACCGGTTTGGACCGGCTGGTCCGGTCCCTGGTCCGGTTCGACCGGGCTCTAAACCGGACGATCCGGTCTGTGGTCCGGTTGACCGGGTTTGTCGGGAGAAAGGATGATGTGGCAAGTGACCAACGGCCATATTTCGAAGAACACTATAAATAGCCCTTCTCCTACCTCTGAACAGTTAGGCACTACACTACAAGCTGTTCTTGAGCTCTCTCTCTCATACTCCATTGCTAGAAACACCAAAAGCCTCAGATCTCCCTCCTCCTCCACCCAAACTCAAATCCCTCTGGGGAAACGTTAGAGGAGGACCCGATCTACTATTCTACCAAGCCAAATCTCATTCCCCCTTGTATTCATCGAGAAGCTTGCTTCCTAGTGTTCCTTGGAAACCCTAGGTGGGCAAGAGTGGTCCGGAAGCATCCGGGCTGTGGATTCGCTCCGGGCAAGATTGTGAAGGTTTGGAGGCTACCTCAAAGTCTACCACAAGTGAGTGAGCTATTCCTTCGTGGGATAGGCTCCGGAGAATAGGGTGAGCCTTCGTGGCGTGGGGAATCCTTCGTGGGACCTCCACCCCTCCAAACGTGACGTACCTTCTTGCAAAGGAAGGGAACACGGGAATACATCCTCGTCTCCGCGTGCTATCGGTTATCTCTAACCGAACTCCTTACTTGTGATTTAACTGCCTGTGAGAGCCTTCGTGCTCGAGTTAGTTGTATCCTCATATAGGTTGTTTCACCTAGTTTGCATTAGGCTCATCTTTATATTCCGCAAAGCCTAATATTGCAAAGAAAGAATTAAAATCTGTAGAAACCTATTCACCCCCCTCTAGATTTACCATCTCTATACTTTCAATTGGTATCAGAGCCTGGACTCTTATTAAGGGCTTCACCGCCTTAAGAGTGAGATGGAAAAACTATTCGAGGGTCTAGATGAAGACTCTAACCTTTCGGTTAAAGAGATGAAATCTAGATTCTTGGCATATGATGCCGAGAAGAAGAAAAAGGAGGATGAACTACAAAGCCAAATGGCGGAGATGTCCGCCATGCTTAAGAACTTGACTAGTGGGCCTCCTAGTGGGGCTTCGGCCTCTCTAGGGAGCTTTCATGAAGTCAACCATGACTATCCCAAAAACACCTCACCCATGCCTCATATAAACCATAGTGGGAACGTTCCCCATTTTGATGGAACTCACTTTCCTTTTTGGAAATCTGCTATGGAATCTCATATTCGCAGCTGTAGTGTGGAGTTATGGGAGATCATTGTTCATGGATACTGAGTGCCACAAGATCCCATTCGGTTGACCTCCACCAAATTCTACAACTGTCAACTCAATGCCTCCGCACGTGACAAGATTAGGAGTGGCATCAGCCGCAAGCTCCTTGATCAAGTCAATGACATAGACTCCGCTAAAGAGTTGTGGGATCGAATCATAGTACTCCAAGAGGGAACCGATTTGATCCAATCAGCTCTTTATGAGACCGCAAAGCAAGAGGCTCATCAGTTCATGATTCGAGAAGGAGAATCCGTGGCCGATGCTTATGCAAGGCTTGGTGCTCTTAGAGTAAGGGTCAAGGGACTTGGTGTTGAGAAGTACAACGACGGCTTCGAGATGAATGAAGCATTCATAAAGTCCAAGGTCATTGCTATGATTGCTGTCAAGCAAGAAGACACCAACCTTGCACTCAACTTGCAAATCATGACCAAGAGCGCCGATCTCAACTCCGATGATCTAGTATCCTATGTGGCCGCCAATGAAAACATGGCCAAAACAGGAAAGAGGCTCATGGCAATGAACCGTGTTGATGAAGCCTCACACAACCATGAAGCGTCACACAACCTTGCTCTCAAAGCTAGAGCCGACCATGGAAGAGAAGAAGACTATGAAATTGAAGGAGATGAAGAGATGACTTCAACTAGTGACATTGCTACCGAGTTTGCCTTCTTTGCCAAGAAGTACAAGGCAAAGTTTCCAATGCTCCTCAATGACAACAAGAAGAAGAGAACTTGCTACAATTGTGATGAAGATAACCACTTTGCAAATGAGTGCCCTTATGAGAAAAGGGTAGACAAGCCAAAGTTCATCAAAGGGGTCAAGCCAAGATTGAAGCCAAACCCAATCAACGATCGATACAAGAAGAACAAGGGAAGAGCCTTTGTTGGAGCCGAGTACTTGTCCGATGAAGAAGAGGAAGATGAGGAGAAGGAGGCCGGAGTGGCCGGTTTGGCTTTCTCTAAGCCCGGGTCACTTTTCACATATGACTACTCCAAGGATTACTCCACGGAGAATGATGTTGGCTCTTCCTTCATGGCAAGAACAACTCAAGATGATGACTCCGATGACTCTACCTCCTCTACAATCGTTGGCTCTTGTCTTATGGCAAGGGAAACCAAGGGGTATTCCTCCGGTGGTCCAAAATGGGTGTTTGATAGTGGATGCACCAATCATATGACCGGAGGAAGAGGTGTGCTTGATCAATTCATTGAAGATATCAACAAGAAGTCAAGCATCACCTTTGGTGACAACTCAAAGGGAAAGGTACTTGGGTATGGCAAGGTGGCAATCTCTAAGGACTTGTGCCTTGAGACGGTCATGCTTGTTGAATCCCTTGGCTATAACTTACTTTCTATATATCATCTTGCCGATGCCGGTTACAATTCATATTTTACTAATTATTGTGTGAAAGTCTTTAGGAGTGACAATCTCAAATTGGTCCTTGTTGGATATGTGGAGAACAACCTTTACGTGGTTGACCTCTCGAAAGAGAGCTCCTCTCCCTCCACATGTCTAATGGCGGCCAAGCATGACGAAGGTTGGTTGTGGCATCGCCGCCTTGGTCATGTTAACATGAGAAATCTTAAACAACTCCTAAAGGGTGAGCACATTGTAGGACTAACCGGCATTTCTTTTGAGAAAGATCGTGTTTGTAGTGCATGTGTAGCCGGAAAGCAACTCAAGACGAAACATCCTATCAAGAGTATTGTCACCACATCTAGGCCTTTGGAGCTCCTTCATTTGGATCTCTTTGGGCCATCACATTATGATACTCTTGGTGGGAGCAAGTATGGACTTGTCATTGTTGATGATTACTCAAGATACTCTTGGGTCTTTCTCCTTAAGTCTAAGGACGAGACCCATAGAGAGTTCATCACCTTCGCCAAGAAAGCTCAACGTATGTATGAATCCGAGATCAAGGCGATTAGGACCGACAATGGCACCGAGTTCAAGAACTACACCATGCAAGAGTTTGTTGATGATGAGGGCATCAAGCATGAGTTTTCGGCGCCATACACCCCTCAACAAAATGGTGTTGTTGAAAGGAAGAACCGGACTATCATTGATATGGCAAGAACCATGTTGAGTGAATTCAACTCACCCCACAACTTTTGGGGAGAAGCCATCTCTATGGCCGTCCACTACTCCAACCGGCTCTTCCTCCGTCCCCTCCACAACAAAACTCCATACGAGCTTCTTACCGGTAACAAGCCTAATGTCATGTACATTCGTGTCTTTGGATGCAAATGCCTTGTTAAGAACAACAAAGGAAAGCTCGGTAAATTTGAAACTAGAACCATAGAGGGTATATTTGTTGGGTATGCGGAGAACTCTCACGCCTATAGATACTACAACCGGTCCACCGGGACTATTGAAGTATCTTGTGACGTGGTGTTCTTGGAGGATAATGGCTCCCAAGTGGAGCAAGTTGTTCCATGTGTTGTAGGTAATAATGATGATCCATCTAGTGCCATCAAGCATATGGGCATTGGACACATCCGGCCCATGGAAGTTCATAATGATGATCAAGATGATGGAGTAGAAGTATCAAGCTCGGCTCAAATGGAGCCTAGCTCAACTCAAGCCGAACCATCAAGTGCAACTCAAGAACCATTCTCCACTCAAGATGAGTCACATTCCGAAGAACAAGAAGAAAGCCCTCATACCACGGAGCAAGACCATGATGATGATCAAAAAACATCCTCAATTCATGATCAAGCTCAAGTGATCCCTCATGATCGAGTACTAGCAAGAGATGAATTCATCGATCATGAAGGAACCATTCGAAAGATCAAGGCCGCTACAAGGGCAAGTGACATGAAAGTAGATCAAGTCCTTGGTAGCATCTCAAGAGGAGTGGTAACTCGTAGACACCATGCATTACTTATCACTTATTGTCAACACCATGCTTTTGTGTCTAGTTTTGAACCACTCAAGGTACATGAAGCCTTGGTTGATCCGGATTGGGTAATTGCCATGCAAGAAGAATTGGAGTGTTTCACTCGTAATGAAGTATGGTCTCTAGTTGAGAGACCCAAGGATCATCGCATCAATGTTATTGGGACCAAATGGGTATTCAAGAACAAGCAAGATGAGAATGGCATTGTCATACGAAACAAAGCAAGGTTAGTGGCGCAAGGGTTTTCCCAAATAGAAGGTATGGATTTTGAGGATACCTTTGCGCCGGTAGCCCGTCTTGAAGCTATTCGTCTTTTGCTTGCATTTGCATCTTTCCACAATTTCAAACTATATCAAATGGATGTGAAAAGTGCATTTTTGAATGGTCCCCTAAAAGAAACCGCATATGTGGCTCAACCCCCGGGTTTCGAAGATCCATGCCGACCCAACCACATGTATTTACTCCATAAGGCACTCTACGCTCTCAAGCAAGCTCCACGTGCTTGGTATGAGTTCCTTAGGGATTTCTTACTACATGATGCGTTTTGCATGGGTACGGTCGATTCCACCCTTTTCACCAAGTGGGTTAAAGGGGGTGGCTTATTTATATGTCAAATATATGTTGATGATATTATCTTTGGTGGAACTAACCCCAATCATAACAAAGATTTTGAGCTATTGATGACTAGGAAATTTGAGATGTCCATGATGGGAGAGTTAAAGTTCTTCCTAGGCTTCCAAGTGAGGAAACTTGCAAAAGGCACCTTCATCTCTCAAGAAAAGTATGTGAAGGACATGCTCAAGAAATTCAACATGACCAATGCAAGCCCAATGAAGACACCCATGCCCGTAAAGGGGCAACTTGGCTCATGTGACGGTGAGAAGGATGTGGACATAAAGGTATACCGCTCCATGATAGGATCCTTGCTCTACCTTTGTGCCTCTAGGCCGGATATCATGCTAAGTGTAGGGATGTGTGCTCGTTTTCAATCCGCTCCCAAGGAGAGCCATTTAATGGCGGTCAAACGGATTCTAAGATACCTTGTTCTCACTCCTACTCTCGGGCTATGGTATCCAAAGGGGTCAACCTTTGAACTCATTGGCTATTCGGATTCCGATTGGGCCGGTGATAAGGTTGACCGGAAGTCTACCTCCGGGGCTTGCCAATTTATTGGCCGGTCATTGGTGAGTTGGTCATCCAAGAAACAAAACTCCACCGCTTTATCCACCGCCGAAGCCGAATACATATCCGCGACATCTTGTTGCACTCAATTGTTATGGATGAAGCAAACCTTGAAAGACTATGGTGTGTCTCTTGGTACGGTGCCTCTTCTTTGTGACAATGAAAGTGCAATTAAGATCGCCAATAACCCGGTTCAACATTGTCGCACCAAACATATTGACATTCGCCATCACTTCCTATGTGATCATGTTGCCAATAAGGATATTGATCTCACTCATGTGGGGACAACCTACCAATTGGCGGATATTTTCACTAAGCCTTTGGATGAAGCCCGGTTTGTTAACTTGAGAGGAGAACTTGGTATTCTTGATCCTAAAAACTTGGATTGACTAACTTCTTGCACTATATTCTTGCATTTATCGTGCTCTCTAGCTTAGAGGCATAGCACATATGGGGATAGTCATCTTACCATGTCTTGGTATGATGCATACCTATGTGTGCAACATAAATAGACCCAATGTCATTATATGGACCCAAGCATGTCTCTTCGAGGTCTCATGACATTTGCGCTTTCACATAGGGGGAGTAATCCCCCGCCCCTCATTGAGCCTCAATTCCAATTTGATTTGACTATATAAGGCTAAATGATCTTATTGCAAAAACTATTTCAAAATGTTTTATGGTTCTTGATATACTTCGAATCATGCCCATTGTTGCTATTTATATCTTGTTTGGATTTCACTCCAATGGGTATGCCTAGAGAACTTTGTGTTTCCAACCCCATGTCTATGCTCATCTCATCATCATCTATCTATCTATATGTACATGTCATCATCTGAGCATTTATACACATTTGCACAAAGAATAGGGGCAAAACGAGGCAAAATGAGACAAAACTAGGCAGAATGGCCCAGGCCGGTCTCTGGTCCGGTCGGACCGGCCTCTGGGCCGGACCAGCCGGCGCCAGGCCCGGTCGACCGGGCGCCCGACCGGCCGTGCGGCTGGTTATGTTTTGAGGAGGATACCCCTTGGGGTCTTCTTCCTCATTATTCCCCAAACTCCACAACCACCATTGCCGCCGCCCTCTTCTCCACCTCTCCCTAGGGTCTTCCGACCATTAGAACTCTCCCAAACTCCACCAAATCATAGATCGGGCCTCTTGGAACATCTCCACCAAAGGATTTAGTCCCTCTCAAGCTATTTTTGGAGATCGTGCGGATTTGGCTATCAAGGCCTACCTAGGTGTTCTTCTTGTTCTCTTGATCAAGGAGGACCATGTCTTCGGGTAATTTGTTCTCTCTTTCTCCCTTTTTCCTTGTCCTCATCACACATTGCACATCTTGAGAAGATTTGAGGAAATTTTAGGGTTAGGGTTAGGGTTTGTAAGTCCTCATGCCATTAGAGTGTCTCACAACACAATGCACATACCCCACTCTATTGCTATAGTCTATGTCCAAGTTTATGAGCTTTTGCATGATTTTGTGATGGAAATTCTGGGCAACATCTCACAAATCGACAGATCCGGTCGCCAGCCCGGTCAACCGGCCCCTCAACCGGCCGGCCCGGCGTGCCGCCCGGTCAACCGGATTGGCAGAAGCTCTCGTCCGTCTGCCCGCCTGTTCGACCGGCCTGTGCGCCGGATCGCCCTGCCCGCACAATCTCGTTGAAACACTTGGATATATGCTATGCTTTTTGGCTTCCCTACTTACTGATGACATGTACACTTACCCCACTGCTATCTTCGCTCTATTTTCTCATTCACAGATAGTTGGAGTGGAGAAGAACGTGGCAGTCTTGCCAAGAGAGGAAGGCCTGCAGCGCCTCCACCCCGCCGTACTAGTAGCCGCATGCCCTCTAAAGCACCTCAGACCACTGACACTGGCAGCTCTGCTAGAGGAAGAACCAAGACTGTTGGTGGTAAGAGGAAGGACAAGCATGTCGCCCAAGAGGATGAGGAAATAGTGCCATCCTTTAACATTGGAGACGCACATCGTGCTCATTGGCAGGATTTGAGGACTGAGAATCCGTATCGCTTTGAGCAACAGACTTACACTGGTGGGGACAAGTTTTTCTGGACCAAGAATCAAGCCCGTCTATGGGAAGACTTCTATGATACAAGAGAATGTATGAAGAATGGTGCGGTTGTGATGCCCAAGGCCATCAACCCTGAAGAGCTTGACTTGCATGCCGCCACAAAGTATCACTTTGTGGTTGATACATTGAAGGGTTTGGGACTATATGAACTTGTGTGCTTGAAGCCCGATGATGAACAAGCAGGAAGCCTCTATTGTCCTCTTCTAGTCCGTCAGTTCCACTGCACCGTCTTCTTCCATGATGATGAGGACCGCTCTATGACTTGGATGACTGGCAAGGAAAAGTACTCATGCACCTACACTCAGTTCTGTGAAGCCATGGGGTTTGGTGGTGGTCGTGCTCAAGGGTTCCGTATTCACACTCGGCCTAAGCTCACTAAAGGTGACATCTCATTTTGCTATCCACCGAACCCCACCACTGGGCCTCCCACTATCTCTGGGATGTACTACTCTTATCTTGTCCTTGCTAAGATGTTCCGTGAGAATCTCATCAGCAAGTGAGGAGATACCAGTGAAGTCAGGAGCTACCACCTGAACCTGATGTACTTTTGCCACCCTGACAGGCTAAGGAAGATTGATGGTTGTGATCTTATTCATTGTGAACTGAAGCGTTCAGTTATGGCCCGCATGACTCCGAATTATGCTTAGTATGTTCAGCGGCTCATCAACCACATAGTACCTCCTCCTCTCAACACACTTGATGAAAGAGTCATCATGGAACCATTCAAGTTCCCCTCTCAGGACGGTCGCCAGGACGTCCCCTCCATGATGCCCTCCTCTGAGCGCCGTTCCAAGGAACGCCATGATCCTGCAGCTAGCTCCAGCTCCTCTCGGCGCCCACAACGTGGTGTCTCTCGGTTCTTCTCCTCCATGTGGCAGATGTGCAAGAATACCAATGATGTTGCACATCAAAGTCTTGCTATGAACCAAGATACGAGGAGGCGCCAAAATGAGTTCATGGCTACAAGGAATGTCTCTGTTCCTCCTCCTGGTCCTGAGTTGGAGCCCGTTCATGCACCTAACTGGGAGATGCCTCGCATCTCTGATCAGATGTTCCAGAACTTTGATCCCACATGGTACTGTTTTGGTGGTCCTCCTCCTATGCCTGCACGTGCTCCTACTCCTGATGATGCTGAAGACACTACCGGTCACGAGGATGAGGGACAGGATGATGATCGCGAGGGCTCCTATTCCCCTTTACATGAGTTCTATTGATGGGTGCGCTAGTATCTCTCCCTTTTTCTTCCCCTTTTTGGTGTTCCGATGCCAAAGGGGGAGAAGAGTGTAGAGTCTACGATTCACGGGGTTCTTTGATTGTCACAAGCCATGGGCGTTGCTTTATTTGATTCTTATATGGCTTGTGCTTATTTGCTTTTATCTTCCCAAGAACCATTTGCTATTCGTGTATGGACATGTACCTTTATGCTTAAACTCTATTATGTGTGCTACTCTATGTTAGGATGATTATGTGTGCTATGCTATATATCTTGAAATGTACATCTCCATACCATGCTTGTTTCCTAAATATATTGGGGGAGCTTCTCATGTTCCACAAAAGTTGCACTTTGCATTCAAACGCAAATTCTCCAAGTGCACACTTTATGGGGGAGCCGTCTCAATATCTTATATGGAATCAAGGTTTAAAGCTCATCATAATATCTACATGTGACTCTAGCTCGGTTTGTCATCGTATACCAAAAAGGGGGAGATTGTAAGGGTATTTTACCCTTATCAATTATTTTGGTAACAATGACACCGTGCTAGAGTATTTGGCCTAATACATGTCTATAAGGATAATCTCAGGTATTAGGCAAAGAGGCATAAATGGTGTATCAAAGGAACAAGAAGGCTGAAGGAGACCCCCCCATTTCAACAACAATCAAAAAGGGGTCTACAGCAGGAATCCGGTCAGCAGCCCGGTCAGACCGGCCTCCCGACCGGCCAGGCCGGCGTGCCGACCGGTCAACCGGGCGCCAACCGGGCGCCAACCGTGCGCTGATCTGATCCGGTCTGCTGCCCGGTCAGCCGGCCTACAGACCGAAGGGCCCGGCGTGACGACCGGTCGACCGGGCGCCAACCGGGCGCCAACCGAACGAGCTCCTGGACGTCGCAAAGTGAGCCCGGTCGGGGTCCGGCCTGCCGACCGGTTTGGACCGGCTGGTCCGGTCCCTGGTCCGATTCGACCGGGCTCTAAACCGGATGATCCGGTCTGTGGTCCGGTTGACCGGGTTTGTCGGGAGAAAGGATGATGTGGCAAGTGACCAACGGCCATATTTCGAAGAACACTACAAATAGCCCTTCTCCTACCTCTGAACAGTTAGGCACTACACTACAAGCTGTTCTTGAGCTCTCTCTCTCATACTCCATTGCTAGAAACACCAAAAGCCTCAGATCTCCCTCCTCCTCCGCCCAAACTCAAATCCCTCCGGGGAAACGTTAGAGGAGGACCCGATCTACTGTTCTACCAAGCCAAATCTCATCCCCCCTTGTATTCATCGAGAAGCTTGCTTCCTAGGGTTTCTTGGCAAGAGTGGTCCGGAAGCATCCGGGCTGTGGATTCGCTCCGGGCAAGATTGTGAAGGTTTGGAGGCTACCTCAAAGTCCACCACAAGTGAGTGAGCTATTCCTTCGTGGGATAGGCTTCGGAGAATAGGGTGAGCCTTCGTGGCGTGGGGAATCCTTCGTGGGACCTCCACCCCTCCAAACGTGACGTACCTTCTTGCAAAGGAAGGGAACACGGGAATACATCCTCGTCTCCGCGTGCTATCGGTTATCTCTAACCCAACTCCTTACTTGTGATTTAACTGCCTGTGAGATCCTTCGTGCTCGAGTTAGTTGTATCCTCATATAGGTTGTTTCACCTAGTTTGCATTAGGCTCATCTTTATATTCCGCAAAGCCTAATATTGCAAAGAAAGAATTAAAATCTGTAGAAACCTATTCACCCCCCCCCCCCCTCTAGGTTTACCATCTCTATACTTTCACTAGGGCCCGAGTGCCATGATTTCAGATCTGAACATGTTATCAATTCATGATGATATTCATTGCTTTATGATCTTACCTGCAAGTTGTATACACATATTGTTGTCCGGAACCCGAGGCCCCAAAGTGAAAGAAATTGGGACAACCGGAGGGGAAGGCGGTGATATGAGGATCACATGTGTTCACGGAGTGTTAATGCTTTGCTCCGGTGCTCTATTAAAAGGAGTACCTTAATTACCAGTAGATTCCCTAGAGGCCCGGCTGCCACCGGCTGGTAGGACAAAATATGTTGTGCAAGTTTCTCATTGCGAGCACGTACAACTATACACGGAACACATGCCTATGGTTGTTTAGTACTTGGATACTGTTTTATTACTATCTGCAAATGCCCTACCTTGATTGTTACATGAGTACTCTCATCCATGCAGCGCCCGTTCATCCATCCATGTGCCTACAGTATTTTAATACTGATGTTTACTATAATCACTACTGCTGTCTTTATTACACTGCTGCTTATATTTCACTACTGCTACTGCTATAAAACTGTTGCTACTGGTAAACTCTTGCGAGCAAGTCTGTTTCCAGGTGCAGCTGAATTGACAACTCCGCTGTTAAGGCTTACAAATATTCTTTGTCCCCCCTTGTGTCGAATCAATAAATTGGGTTTTACTTCCCTCGAAGACTGTTGCGATCCCCTATACTTGTGGGTCATCCAGACTATTTTCTGGCGCCGTTGCCGGGGAGCATAGCTTTATTTGCAAGTTCACTTGGATTGATATTGTTCGCTGCAAATCCTCCATCATGGGTAGACCTCGCGATCCTAAAGTCGCCATATTACCATCCACTATAAGAAAAGGTACAACTCTGAGTACCTCTGCTACTCTTGATTCACCATCTGTGATAAGTCAACTTGTTTCACCACCACAAGCTTCACATGCTGGTACTTCCGCTGAATCTAAAAATTCCTCTTATAATTTTAATGATGCTTCTACTGTGCTTGATGATCATGGTTCATTAGGTTCTTTTCTAGATGCTACAATTGCTAGGTCTAGACAAATTGAAAATGCTGAAATTCCTAATGAAAATATTGTTACACCTGTTAATTCACCTGAGTCTGTTGAACACTCTAGTGATGATCTTGATGAAGATTATGTGGAACTTGATGATGATTTTATTGATAAATGCAATGCTACTACTGGTACAAGTAATATTAAAAAGCTTGTTGCACAACATACTGTTAGATATAAACTGTCTCCTGATCCTAAATTTGCCACATCTCCTATAAACATTAAGGATAAGGATTATGATTTTTCTCTTGATGTATCTCATATATCTATTGTTGAGAAAACACCTTTTTGTGGTACTGAAAAAGAAAGTGTTGTAGAACACATGAATGAGCTTTCTACTTTGAGTAGCTTGTTTTCTGCTGATATCAAGAAGCGTACTTATTTTGTTTCTAAAAAATTTCCTTTCTCAATAAAGGACGATGCTAAAACTTGGTATAATAGTTTGCCTCCTGATTCTATTGATAGTCCGAGTGGTTTGCTTGATGTTTTCTTTCAAAAATACTTTCCTTCTAGTGCTCAACATATTACTTTGCAGAGAATTTATAGTTTTGACCAGGAAGATGGAGAGAAATTGCCTGAAGCTTGGGCAAGGTTTTGTTCTCTTATCAGAGCTCGGCCTGGACATGATCTGGAAAAGCATGACTTACTTGATATATTTTATAGTGGACTAACCATTGAGTCAAGGGCATACCTGGATAGTTGTGCTGGTTGTGTTTTCAGGAAAAGAACTCCAGATGAAGCTGAAGAATTATTGGCTAGAATAGGCCGAAATCATGATGATTGGACTACACCTGAACCAACCCCAACGCCAATATTGAAGAAGAGGGGTATGATTAAATTAAGTGATGAAGATATGAGGGAAGCCAAGAAATCTCTTAAGGAGAAAGGTATTAAATCTGAAGATGTAAAGAATTTACCTCCCATAGAAGATTTATGTAAGATAACTCCCCCTTCATCCATGATTGAGGTACATTCTCTTCAACGCTTTAGTAGGGAACATATTTCTTATTCAAAACCTCCTGATCAATGTTTAGATGAGTTTGATAATTATATTTTTAAGCAAGATAATTTTAATATGAGAGTGGAGAATCATTTAATGGAAAATTCTCAAGCTATTAGTAAATTGCATGATATTGTGGAAAGAACCTCCAATGATGTTAAGATGCTTGTTAAACATTTTCATATGGTTCAAACTCAAATTGATCAACTCACTAAAGTGCAAAATGACTTATTAAAAAATAGTTCTAAAGAAAAACATGCTTATGAAGTAACAACTAGAGGCGGTGTTTCTACTCAGGATCCTCTATATCCTCAGGGGCATCTGATACGTCTCAAACGTATCTATAATTTCTTATGTTCCATGCTAGTTTTATGACAATACTCACATGTTTTATACACACTTTGCATCATTTATACGCATTTTCCGGCACTAACCTATTAACGAGATGCCGAAGAGCCAGTTCCTGTTTTGTGCTGTTTTTGGTTTCAGAAATCCTACACAGGAAATATTCTCGGAATTGGACGAAATCAACGCCCAGGGTCTTATTTTTCCACGGAGCTTCCAGAAGACCGAAGAGCATACGAAGTGGGGCCACGAGGCGGCCAAACCACAGGGCGGCGTGGCCAAGGAGGGGCCTGCGCCGGCCTGTGGTGTGGGCCCCTCGTCAGCCCTCCGACTCTGCCCTTCCGCCTACTTAAACTCTCCGTCGTGATAACCCTATTACCGAGAGCCACGATACGGAAAAAGTTCCAGAGACGCCTCCGCCACCAATCCCATCTCGGGGGATTCAGGAGATTGCCTCCGGCACCCTGCCGGAGAGGGGAATCATCACCCGGAGGACTCTACATCACCATGATCGCCTCCGGACTGATGTGTGAGAAGTTCATCCTTGGACTATGGGTCCATAGCAGTAGCTAGGTGGTTGTCTTCGGTCCCTTTCCTTGTTCAAAAAAAAGTAGATATGGAATATGGAATGGAGTTCGAAGTTTTGTTCGGAGTCTCGGATGGGATCCAGGACATCACGAGGAGTTCCGGAATGGTCCGGAAAATAAGATTCATATATAGGAAGTCATTTTATAAGTTTGAAAATGATCCGGTGCATTTATGGAAGGTTCTAGAAGGTTCTAGAAAAGTCCAGAAGAAATCACTATGGAAGGTGGAGTCGCATGGCCGGCCAGCCCTAAGGGGGAGGAGTCCCAGGTGGACTCCACCCATGGTGGCCGGCCACCCCCCTCAAGGAAGGGGTGGGACTCCCACCTTGAGTAGGAGTCCCACCTTGGGTAGGTTTCCCACCTTATGCCAAGTTTGTGTGTTGGGGTCTTATTTGAAGACTTGGACTACAACTCTTGGGGGTTCCACCTATATAATGAGGAGCAAGGGGAGGGGGCCGGCCACTCAAGCCTCCAACCTTGGCCGCCCCCCTAGTGGCCGGCGCCCAAGCCTCCCTCTCCCCAAACCCTAGCGCCCCTCCTCCACATACTACTCCCGCAGCGCATAGGCGAAGCCCTGCCAGAGTTCTCCACCACCACCGCCACCACGCCGTCATGCTACCGGGATTTCGAGGAGGATCTACTACTTCCGCTGCCCGCTGGAACGGGGAGAAGGACGTCTTCATCAACACCGAACGTGTGACCGAGTACGGAGGTGCTGCCCGATTGTGGCACCGTCAAGATCTTCTACGCGCTTTTGAAAGCGGCAAGTGATCATCTTCTGCAACAACGAGATCTAATCTCGTAGGCTTTGGAAATCTTCAAGGGTTAGTCTCGTAATCCCCTCGTTGCTACCATCTTCTAGATTGCATCTTGGCTTGGTTTTCGTTCTTGCGGTAGGAAATTTTTTATTTTCTATGCTACGAATCCCATCAGTTGCTAGCGAGTCCATCGGGGAGGCGATGGGATTGGGTCGCCCTAGTCTTGAACAACGACTCCCACCAGTGAGCCTAAAAAGGAATCTCTACATGTCTGAGTCGACATTCCATGACACTTTGTACATGTTTTGTTGGGCAATTGCCATAGTGTTTAGACCACTCTAAGGATGGCAATGGATATAGTATGGGCAGGGTAGAGCATTACCCCTATCTTCCCATTCCCATATAGTGAGTTGGTACAAACTTATACCCATACCCATACCGATGGGTATAAAACTACCCATACCTGTTGGGTACGCGACGAGTAGGTCGTACACAAGATATTCAAAATTTTACATTTATCAGTACCAAACTTGATAGAAAAATTAATTGTCTCAACTCAATAATAGGTAGTTAGATACATAACAATTATCAAAGTTTAGAAATTACATTATCATATTTTAACTCATAAGTCAACAAGAGTAGATATATCACATGAAAAATTGATAGTAAACGGGCACGGTATAGGTAAACCCGTGGGTGCAATGCTATAACCATTCCCAACCCATAACTTAACAGGTAGGGTATGGGTACTACCCGTGGGCATAAAAAGTGTGTCCATACCCTGTCCATGCGGGTACGGTATCGGCGGGTAAAATTGTCATCCTTAGACCACTCTATTTGAGAGCGTGGAATGAAAAAGACACAACTTGGATCTTGTCACATAATGCAATGAGAGAAATCCTGAGATGTTTGGAAGCATCTACTACATGTATTGTAATGGAATAATTCACTACTAGATATCCCCTTTTAGCCGAGGGTCCATTTACGGTTGGATATTGTAGTCACCCTCGGATACACTTGTATCTGACAGTTCATCGTCGGCCATCTCCCGTCGGCTATGCTCGGTCGGCAATTACCCTAGTAGCCGGTGGTACGTTTGGCTAATATCTTTTCCCGCGGTAATAAGCCGATGGTGAGCCGTCAGGTATGTTCTGGTCAATAGCCGATAGTTTCCCGTCGGGTATAATTTATCTGAGGGTTATTTCCTCCCGTCGATTTTTGTAATACTGGACGGTGCAATTTTCCCGTCGGAGTTAATTTAACCATGTGTACCAACAAATTGTAGGTACCAGGTCTATTTCAAAATTTCCAACCATGTAGATTAGGCCCATTTTGTTTTCCGATTCACTCTTCCTTTTTTCCATTCATGCTGTTATATTTCAGTTATGTTGCCTAAAATTTGTAAATCCATGTTGTTGTATTTGTATTTTTATTTATTATTGCACTTCGTGTCAACCAAACTTTCGTACACATTGGAGAATACAAAACATTGATATAAACAGCCAAATAAATTCAACGTCCTGAGATTTCACAAGATGCAATTAACAATTGCAAAAAATATGTGATCAAAGTTACAAGATCATATTGTATTTGGTGTGCTTTAAGCTTGATTTTCTATTGTTCGATACCCTACTCTTTAGCGGTCGACATACTACATGTGAAAAGTCATAAATTCCTATGTGATCATACAGTATATGATCGTCTAGAGTGAGTGCGCTACTCCAGCGAATGATGGTCGTCCATATGATTGCAAGCGTCCTCTCGCCGAAATTGATCACCGGAGTTTTGGGCTTTTTCTTGCCATGCATCAGCAAATCTGCAACGAACAAGTTCATTGCCAACCGTAAGATGATGTAGTGGATCATTTGCGGACTGTGAGATTAAACGCAGCATGAGTTTTGACCTACGTGAACTTCAAGATTATTTGATTGAATTATTTATTTGAATAATTTGATTTCTATGTATGGATTGGGTTGAACAATGTTAGTTATTTGATGAATAATTTCATTGGTTTACGTTTTGTTTGCAAATATGGTTTTATTGTTATAGAATATTTAAAAGAAAATATATAAATTCAATTGGGAGAATAATTCGGGAGTGTCGATGTGCATAGGCCCCCAATAGGGCTTTCGTGTGTGTCGGCGCCCCCAAAACAACTGTTCCGATGTTGTTGCAGGACGTAGCTTAGGCGGAGCCGGTGGAGATGCTCTCATGCACTTCCCTTTAATTTGGATCTTCTTTTCTTTCCCTCACAAAATTTGAGTTCTTCCAAAAAAGAGAGAGAGAGAGAGAGATTGAGGATTCCGGAACTGAAAAATGGTGCACATGCCGTTTTCTCGAAAAGAAAAATGTCACATGCCTCCGGGCGCTTCGTACAGGTTGGGCTAATGGTCCAGACCACCATATCCCGTCCGTGCTATAGGTGGGCTGTATTGCCTATCCATATTGGACTCCACACCGCTAAGTTGGCTACTGCGCGTTCTGGTCCACGGCCCATCCAAAGTTTTTTTTTGTATGCAATCAGCAGTTCAGAATTTGGATTTCCTCAACAAAAAGAAAGTTCAGAATTTGGTCTCTGCCCGACTGGAACGTACAGCGGTAGAGGGAAATTTCAATGCAACGAAAGGATTTATTCAGCTCCAGAGCAGCACATATTTCATGCACATTTTTCTCTATTTGAACTTCCAGATCTTTAGTCAGCTCACGATTTATCATAAAAGGATTTATTACACACAACACAAAATCCATTCCCCCCACCCCACAAAAAAAAACAATAATATATACACACACTCTTTTTTTCCACTGAGGAACATTAGAACAGCAAGTGATGGTGACGCGAGTGAATCGCCGACCAAGCAACAATGGTTCGACGGATCGTGGATGGAAATAGAATGGTGGTATATAGCGGAGAGCTGCATGCGCCTAAGCAGAAGGCTTCATCTCTTGCTTGATGGCGGCGACGAGCTGGTCGTAAGCTTCGCCCCACGCGTTCTTCATCTCCGGGCCCCACATGTCAGCGGGAACCGCCTCCTTGATCGTCTCCAGCAGAGCGAACCTTGTCACCTCAAAGTGGCCGTCGGCCACGCCGTACTTCAGGTGCGTGCCACCCAGCCTCTTCAGGGTGGTCTCCCTCACGGTGATCTTGCCGGCTTTCCGCAGCTGCGCAGCCGCCTCACACGTCTGCGCATACGCATTGGTCAGTTACAATTCCATCTGTGATCTATCCATGCATATATAGATCTTCAGAGGTCGTGTATTAGTGTATTACCATGACGAAGACGGAGACGGCGTGGGTCTTGAGCTTGGGGTTGGTTTCCAGCGGCACGTCGGAGTTGCGTAGGAACGGGAACATGTCCTTCGCCGACGGCGCAATCTCGAATATCCTGGAGGCACGTACGCAACATGTCAGTGAAAATTAAATCTGCAGAGGCAATGCTTATACCAGTAGTGTTCTAGCAACATAATTAGGGGAACGTACTTGAGGAAGAAGCGGAGCCCGAGGTTGGCAGAATCCTTCTTCATGATGGCCCATGACTTGAGCACCAGCGCCTCCTGCTCCTCGCTGAACACGACGGCTCCCTCCGCGGCAGACATGGTTTCCTTCCTGCTTAATTAATTTGGCTACTGTGGGTGACTGCAGATGATCAACAGCACTAAGCACTGAACAAATTGGTCAGCCAAGATCGATCAGGTGTTTGTCGTGATTTGATCCCAAACTGGAGCCGATGCTTATATAGGTCGAGATCGCCCCAAACTCGCGCGACCCTTGGAGCTCCCGATGAGGCATCGAAGCCAGGATGCATGAACGAACTGGGCACGTTATGCTGTTTCCGCTCAGCTCATCGTCGTCATCGATGACCCAAAATAAAGAATACCGGATAGGCGTGGAGATGGCGGACTGGTAGACAAGGCGGAAACTATGTGCCGCGGCAACACAAGCTGGTGGTTTCGCCTTTCGCTCGCCCTTCCCGTTCCCGACGCCGTGTGGCTACCTGGTCGCAAGTGGGTCAAATAACGTGGGCGTAAAGCAGCGGCTGGGATTCAAGAAAGGGTGCCCGTTTGTGTCCGCCAGAAGGCCAACACGGAGTTTTCCACAGTTATGGGTAGAAGGGAGAAAGGTTTGGCCTTTTTGGGCCCGGAATTGACGAACCTCAGTCGTCCAGTGAATGCGTAGCACTACACAAACAGACGGCCCTAACTTTTTTTCCATTTTTTTTACATGATTAGCCTATCTTTGAGGCCGTTTGCAGCCGACGAATGTTTATTCCTTCTAGTAACCACACGATGGCACAAAAAATGTTTTAACTCTCCTGTCCATGGAAAGTTCAATCTATTTTGGTCCTTCAAATCGTACTTTTTAGCAAATGGAAGGATCGTGAAATAGTTTGTTCAGACTGCATCATGCTACATGGTGGCTTTTTCGATAAAGGACATATATTAATATCAAGATGATATTAATTACATCGAAACTCTGCACTAACATGATGCCAAGAGACTACGGTCCCCTCACTGGGAGCGATGTTGAGAAGAAATAAGGAGCTACATTGGCTTAGATCAAGCATCAGCTGATACCACACTTCAATCAAACACTCACACCCAAACATCGAACACCCTTGGTGTTCACCAAAATAACACCTTCTTGAAGGATGCAACAATTGTACGACAAACAACATGGTGAAGGCTAAATATATCTTCTAACCATGGAGTTGAGCTCTAGAACTTCAAGACAATTCTTCAAGAAGCAGCAGATGACTGAGTCATACCCTTGGAAGATTCCTCAGCTCCTAGCAAAAAACTCTAAGGTCTTAATGAATGAGTTATACACTAGAGCCAATAATAGTAATAAGAGTTATTTCTTATCTATAACTTCATGTTTATTACTAAGTTTATCCTTTATGCTATAATTGTGGCATTCCTCGAATATGAGATTCTAAGAAAAGCTCACTAGCAGGTATAGAGAGATAAACAAGAAAGAAAATAGTTCCTAGTTATGCCTCCTCACACCTCCTAGCCGCCCCTCTCTACTCCCTCCCCCGCCACCCTATCTCTCGTCTCGAGCCCCCTCCCCCTCCTCACAGGTCGCCCGCGCGGCGACGGATCCGGAGGGCAACATCCCCAGCACAAGACATCCCTCCCGTAGCTCCCCTGGCCTCTGCCACCACTAGCGTAAGCGGTGGTGGCGGTGCCCGGTCGGTAAAGGAGGATGGATAGGAGGCGCATCGGGTGGATCCTCTCCACACGGAGGTGAAGCTCTGGTGGGTACGATGTGGTGGTGCTCTCATCGAAGGGCGCGAGCGATGGTTTGGCGACGGGATGCGGTCCTGGACCACGGATGTACGACATCATCGATGAACGGCCAGGCGAGCATGATCTAGGCACTGCGCTGGCTCGATCTGGGCCACACGGGCCCAATCTGGTTCACGCGGGTTGTGGTTGTTGCACGTACCTCGACAGCCCTAGTAGTGATGGTTGGATGTGTTGCAATGGTGGACGTCGTGTTACTCATATATCGCTGGTGCGCCTACCGTTTCCCTACTACGGTGGAGGTTCTGAACCTCCTTCATCATCATTGGGCGGTGGATGGCGGCGTGGGGACCTATTCTTCCATATCGAAGAATAAATGTGGTGGTCCTAGGATTACTCTAGCATCAAGAAGAAGATCTACTGTATGATTGTCCTCCTTGATCTAGTTGGAGTGTCAAGTCCTGGAAGGTTCCACATGCAAACTTCCTTGGGAGACTCATGCCTGGAGATTGTTGGATCGGATGGGATTCGGTCGTGCGTTCCTGTGTTTTATTCCAACAATTTGGTTTCAGGAGGGAGCGGCGGGAAGCTCTACTATATTTTGCCATCATGGACACAGTTTTTTTTGTTCCATGGTGAAGTCCGAGGTAGAGAATGGCATGGAAGCCGAGTTTTGAGGACTAGTGCCGGTGGTTCGAGGCTTTGCATCGAGATGAACTAGTTTGGTGTTTAGGGATTCATAGTAGCGACATGCAAGTTGGGACGTTAGCACATGAGAAGTTCAATGTCCTACCTTTTAGGATGAAAATCCAAGTTCTAGCCTTAACTGGTGGTTCCTGGCAATGGACTTGTTGAAGACATTGTTTTTTGAGAGCGGGTACTTTTTTCAGGGTGAAAACATAAGATCTATGATCGGGCGATGACAACGTTTGTGCACTGTTTCCTTCTTGGAGGGGTTGCTTTTGGAGAACTTAAACTTCAGGTATTGTCATGGTGTTGTTTTGTGTTGCTGCTATTGTAAGGACTGGAACACTATATACAACATGACTTTTTTTTAGTGTCTTCTTATTTTTCGGTTGTGTGCATCCGTACTACCATTAGGGTATTGCTTTGTTGCAGAGTCTAGGTACAATTGGTATCTTCGTGATTACATTTTAGTGAAAAAATTGCCTCTAATAAAATTAGCTCGTTTGTTGTGAGATGATCAACCTTTTCTGATCATGAGCATGGCTATGCTAACAACAATCAGGATAGATTATTTGTCTGAACAATCGCACCGAAGAGACATAAGTCACATATATTCTATGAGACATTCTGGTTAATAGCATATATCTTTAATTGTTAATTATGTATAGGTCCTTTGACCATAAAAATATTATGGTAAATCATATTGAAGGGTATGCTTTGATCTCATCCACACTCGTCGGTTAACTCTGACTATTGGGAAGGTTAAGACATAGGTATATTTGAAGGTGCGGGAAACCTAGTTCAAGACTGGGATTTGTTCCTCCTAACAAAGGATATATATGAAATGGGACCTCTAAGTATTTTCATGTTAAGTAACATATCTTCACATATACATTGTGATAGTGATCACATGCCATCATCAATATACACTAAACGAGAAAATTAGCATTGATATCGGATCAAGGATAATGGGCCTAATAATCAAGAGTTGATTACAGGAATACCAAAGTCTCGCCTCGGTTTATCAACATATTGTTTAACTATGGGAATGACATTTAACAACACGGAAGGTTAGTTAAATACTAAACTTCGAGTACGCAAAAGGACCTAGCATGGATGTCCGAATCCCGATGTTAGTTATTGATCTGAAGTTGTTCAGAGTCATGACTGCACTACATCGAACCTGACTGCACTACATCGAACCTATCGGTTCACACGCTTAAGGATGTACAATCTGTTGTGAGAGTTGTATTTATGGTATGTGGTTGAGAGAAGTTGTTCGGAATAATTCCGACATCATCTGGAATTGTTACAGGGATTTTATGACTAAGAGAGAAAGACTTCAGTCACTATGCGCATGTCATAAGTGATTTAGGGTAACATCAAAAGTGTTCCTAGGCTACTATATATATGGAATTATTCCCGGAATCACTTAGGTGATATTTCATATAGGGGGAACTTGTTTTGGTGAAATCTAAAAGTGTCGAATGGACACCAGAAGAAGAGAGGGAATAGTTTTGGTGGAGATTAATGGGAGGTGGCTGGCCAAGACCCCAAGGGCCACAGGAAGCCGGCCAGGCCGACCCAACTAGGCTAGCTAGCCAGGCCCCCGTGGCCCATCCGTCATCCCATCCCGTTGCTCCCTCTCGGGGGTGGGCCTTAATATTTGGGGGTGGCCAGACCACCTCCCGCCGAATCGAACTAAGGGAGGACGGTGGCCATCCCTAGGTGCCCTGCGGCGGCGGCTGCCTCCTTCCCAAGTTGGTGCCCCCTTCCACATATAAATAGAGGTGCCCCCTCCTCAATTGATGTGTAATTTTGTCGGAGTATTTTTACTAGCCCTTTGGTTGATCGTCTCTCTCTCTCCCTCTTCACATAGGCAGTAAGGCTTCACCTCTCTCGCCGCGGTAGCCTAGCCCTGGACGACGAATCCCTCGCTGATTGTACGTCTATACGTGTCGACTAAGCCGGAGGAATCATCCGTTCGATTCTTGGAGCAAGAAGGATATATGCACACGGCTGGGAAGTATCGCCTAGCTGCGACGATCGCCCGAATCATCATCGTCATCGAGCTTTTCCGTTTTACACGGTGAGTTGATGTCGATCGAATCTCGTTATTGCAACTACATATTATATATCTTGGGAATTCGTGTAGATGTAAAATTCTTTAAATACATGTACAATCCCCTTCACTAAATACCAAGCAACCGATGTAAACCAGAACGATCATTTTGCTTGCACGTATACCAACATCGATCTAAAATGGTAAGACTAGATCATTACCGACAGTTGTGTTGATGCCTACTTCAAACATGGTGACTAAGCTATCGCAAACGATGGTTCATCGCGAAATAATTACATCTCTCATAACACCATGGCGCACCTGCAACCACCAACTAGGGTGGAGGCCCTAGCTACAATGTCAGTGCCGACAGGCCGAAATTTGATGGAACAACACGAGACCCAATAATGGTCGTCGGAGCTTTATGGGCCATCCTCAACAATGGGCATTCACCGCAACGGTGCATAGGGGAGAAACCCCTCCGCCACCATCAGTCATGAAACCTTTGCCATGGCATCCTCCCACGGCGCCCAAGAGGATGGGAGGGGAGGAGGTGGCTAGGGTACTCTCTGCTTGTTTCTCTCCAAGTTTGCATTTCTCATCCAGAAAGTCATATGTTCCCGGTATAGGCAGGACCCGCAACCGTGTACAGTGTACCTAGTTGAAGATCATGTACATTTTGCGTGCTGAGTGCGCGCGTGCATGATGCATGGCCAACGGATAGAAATACAACACACCCATCCTCGTCTCGTCGTATCCATTCTCCTTCTGTACATAGAGCCAAACCACGCCTAGAAGATGAGAAAGTTGCAGCATGCAGGTCGCAGATCTGAATCTCCAGCTACAAATCTTGGACTCTTGCACGCAGCAAGCACTGAATCATCCCATACCATCATCATGCAACACGCCGGAGACGTCACTGCCTGCTGCACGCCGGGGACCCTACCAGCTCCCGCGCCAGCACGTATCTGAAGGCCATGTTGTGGGGCCTCCACTCCACGCCGCCGCCGCGCGGCCTCCCCTGCTGCCGCGCCGCCTGGAGGCTCTCCGGGAGGCAGGACTCCACCACGCGCAGCAGGTCCCCCGCGCCTAGCCCGGCATCCCTCGCGTAGGACTCAAGCACCTTCGGGAGGAGCACCCTGCGGCCCGACCCGCTCACGCCGACGTTGGCGCGGATGAACTCCTCCTTCGCCGCCTCCAGCTGCTGGAACACTCTCTTCGGGCTGTACAGACGCACCTGACGACGGCAGCGGAGGAGACAGATCATGACGATCCACCATCAGTTCGGTGTGCCAATATTGACAAAACAAATCGGAGGTAGAGATTTTGGACTGAATCGGCGCTTCGTGCTTACCACTGGATCTGAGTGGCTTCCGGAGGACAGCGCAAAGTGCACCAGCGGCTCAGGCCGATCGATGGCAAAGCCTTGCAGCTCATCCTTGTCTCTGGGCTTCCATCTCGGGTACAGAAGTAACCTTAACCACTGCAGAATTTGGAAGGGAATCAGCATGTGAAGTGAATGCCATATTTGCAATTCAAGCTGATATGCAGTAAAAGAATTGAGGAGAGGAGTTAGAATAATGAACCTGCCCGGAAGATTGTACTCGGCAGCACAAGATTTGGTACTCTATCAACTCCACGTTTATCTTCTGGCCACTGATGATATAGGATACCTGCAGTACAGAAGTGGTTGCAAGATCAAAATTTTGTGAGGGGATGAGTAGGTGCTGCTATATCTAAGCATGTTCTCAATCAATGTGGGCATGACCTTATTAAGCAACAATCTCTTGCTGTTACTCTGCGGGACCCCTTGTTCTATATGTGCCTGGAAAATAACAATGTTAGGACTGAAGTTCAACATTCCAGAATTTTGAGAAAGTATAGCGAGATATGTAAGTACACGCATGCCAAGAAACTAGATACATTACATGCATCATCATGGCATTGTGAACATTGATCCAGAAAGCAAGCTTTTCTTCATTTTTCATTCCACCGAGATCAACTGTTTCTAGCAGTTGTACAAGTGATCTGCAGAGTTGCACAATAGTCAGTCAAATGCACATAGCTGTATGGATCATTTGCTCGATATGGACTGGAACACAATAATATGGCATGAAAAATACTCACTTATATTTACACAACATCTCTTTCGTATCGGTAGACCTCTGAGACCCCTTGCAGAGAGCAGACACCTCAATTACAGAATCATACTGCTGACCAAGATCACCAGAACTGAATGAACTGTCCTGCCATGCCTCAATAAAGCTATCTTTCCTCAATCTTGGGCTCCATATATCGCCAGTAAATTTAGAAGAGATCCCGCTCGCCGATGAAAAGGACGAGCATGGTGAGGGGAGGAAGGCACGTTGAACGGCACTAACGTCTCTGAGCTTAATGTATATGGAAGCAATGCATTTGATCATGTCCTCAGATATCCTGTTAGGTGTCTGAGGAACATGATCTGCAATCCTGGTACCCAGGATATCTGCTAAGCTTACAAT
The DNA here is from genome assembly GCF_019359855.2 of Lolium perenne. Classification (NCBI taxonomy): domain Eukaryota; kingdom Viridiplantae; phylum Streptophyta; class Magnoliopsida; order Poales; family Poaceae; genus Lolium; species Lolium perenne. The sequence continues at coordinate 318,223,519 of NC_067247.2, forward strand.
ACTTGAATCCATGCACTTGCCCTCCTGGTCACGAAAAATATGTTAGTACAAAAATTTCTACAAGCCTACTGCAACCAAGACCATATAGCAAATGATGAGAGGTTCCAGACAACGTTGCATACCTCAACAAATGATAGAGGCGATGTATGACATGGTTTAAGAGCTCTAGCAAGATTGTTTGCTGAAGGAGATACTCTAGCGGAGCAAATGGAACGCGGAAGTAGTGAGGAATGGCTGCGCCCAATGATGGTCTTGCTGTCATTGTGCTGTGAAATGCCAGGCTCACTATTAAGTGTTGCCGTCGCCGACCTGCGTGCTTGGACCATGCGACTGGACTGAACCAATGGATGCTTCTTTGGGGTTGAGAAATCGAGTGCAGAAGTTTCTGATAGTGTTCCTGAAAATGACCTTGCTGATCGCTTGCTTCGTTCCGTGCCGCAAGCAGAAATTGTACTGCACAATTGCTGTTCAAAGGCCTGCCGGTAGAGTGTTAGGAGATGCTGCTCCAAGCATATGACTTCTAGCTCTAGTACCGCAATTTCCTGTATTAGCTTCTCAGTAGGCTGTCATGACATAAAAGACAGATAGCTGCTTTGAATCAACAATCCAAAAATATTTCCTTGCAAAACAATGTGCAGACAACAAAACTGGGAAGTATATGATGTGCTTAAACACTGAATTTTCTGCTTCTTCCAGTATCACTATATCATAAAAGATGAATTTTACCTTTGGAACACAGCAGTCTTTCGATAAATGGATGGCACAGGGCTTGTGACCTAATGCTTTCTCTAGAGCATGCCGCATGGCAAACTGATCATTTAGTCGCTTCTCAAGATGTTGGACCTGCAGAAATAACCTCATAAGTATCGCATACTAATTAAAATATCACCATATGTCAACAAGCATAATCAACTGAAGCAATTCTGAATACAGTACAACTGATTCTCTGATCTTATACTGTACTGGCACAACGAACTAGTGGGCAATAGTGTCTACCGTATCCTTAAATTACTCAAATTTAGAATGCATTCTTTAGGCGCTGCAAGACTGAATAGCTTTCGATGGAATACTGTACTAAGAATGCAAAAGTGATCAACATGGTCTGAATCTTAATATTTGCATAATTGGCAATGTTCCCTAATAAGAGAGACATACGCCAATGCAGCTTTTGCGCAATATCTATCTCTTACCTCTTGTACCAAAGTGCACGGAATCTCAGTGGTGCGGGATTGCCTTTTACTGGTGCTGTTCTGATCCCTCTGTTCCCCAGAAATCTTGCAAAGAACAGAAAAGGGTAAGGCGTGGAGAAATGTGAGAATATTCAGAGTAAATACACATGCATCTTAAGGCATCTAGCAAATACTGTAAGCAAGAGACAGAAAAAAAAATCTTATCCTTGACAGAACAAAGTGGTTCAGAAATTGAGAATTTCAACAAGAAGGAAAACACTGGTTGAAGAACTAGGGGGGATTTTATCTCTGTAACTGCCACTTTACCTGTTGATGCTGAGGATGGCACCTGGGAGATGGCAAATCCATGCCATCCATTCTGAGCGTTCTAATAGAACCGCTACCAACGCCACCAAGAAGTGCTTCTATCTAAAAAGATATGTTCATAAAATCTTTCCTGAGACCAATATATCCAAACTCCAAAGTCCAAACATGGTGTCGCAAGGAAACAAAAAAGCTTGTTGCAATTGCAAAATGGCACAGGGCGCTAACCTCTTTGAGCGGCGGTGACACATTACGGATTCGGAAGGATCCTGCAGGTCAGCAACTCTGCTGCAAGTCTGCGCCGCCGAGCTCAAGAAGAGCTCCTCCTCAGTGATCTCACAAGTACAACTGCATTCCAGGTTAGAGAAACTTAATGAAGAGAAACGGGAGAGACGCTATGAATGATGGGGAGGAGGAATCTCACCTCATACATAAACCATCCACAAGAAGCGGGACGCCGGAGCTGTTGCCGAGGGGCTGATCACCTAACGAACACCTTTGCGTTGGCCTGCTTGCAAATGGCACCCTTTCCTTGTCTCCGAGCTGCCGCCTCCGAGGTCGCTTTCCCCTGTGGTCTGTGGAGTGTGAGGAGCATATGAGGTCGAGGTTGAGGGCGATGGATGAACTCGAGGAGGTGGGATTGTACTGTACTGGAGGTACTGCCAGTGCTCCTATCATGCTGCCATCACGCCGGATCGGTCCTCCTCCTCTCCACTGTCCGGCTATTTCCGATACTTTGTTTATGGTGGCGGTATATGTTTATGTCTGGCCAGAAACTTACCAACTTCGCTTCTTTTTTATGCAGGTTTTTTGTAGAGGTGAGAGGTCAGAGTGGGCTCCACACACTCGCTCTATTCTATCCAGATCTGGAAGCATCCTTTTTTTATATCCCCGCACGCTGATTCACTTCGTACAAAGGTGCTCACCTTTTTACCCCCCTTGATACCTCAGACATTCAGATCAGATGATGATGGTGTCACTGGATCTTCAGTCACCTTAAGCATCTGCCACTAAGCTTTGGATTATTTGAGCTGCAGGGATACTTAACATGTGTTTTGCTTAACTCTTTGACATAAAAAGTATTTCTACCTCTCAGTAAAAATGACGATCTTGTGCACTATGCAAGTTTTACCAGTCTGAACGATAATGATGAGCTCAGATGCAGATAAACGGCGCAGCAAGTCAGCATGGAGGACAGTAAACATGCGTGGCTTTTCTTTGACCTCTGTGTGAAGACTAGGCTGCTCAGGTAATTGATTGGAAGTCGTCCTCTGTGTCCACGCATCAGACACGAGCAGAGAGCAAGGGCTGCATGAAGAGCGCAGAGCAAGAACACACAAGTCCAAAACCCCAAAGAAGCCGAAAAATGCTTTTAGCTCCCGAGCTCCAGTGCTCTCGCTATGTTAAAAAAAAAATTAAAAATATTTTTACAAGTTATAAAAATCATGAAAATAATTCTGAAGAATGTCATTGATACATCCCACAATCATGCAAAATCCCAATCCGAAATTCTTTTTATTTTGAGCTAGAGAAAAATGACAAAATCTGATATGTTTTTGAGATTTGAAAATGACTACTCAGATCTACAATTTTGTCATTTTTGTGTAGCTCAAAATATTAAGTATTTGAAATTGATGTTTTGCACGTTTGTGGGGTACACCTTTGACTATGTGTGGATTTTTTTGCAGAATTTTTTGAAACTCAAAAATATGATTTTTATTTTTTTCAAAAAACGAGATCACTGGTGCCCATGTGCACCAAATCTCTGCCCCCAAAGAAGCGGCCAAGAAAAATGGCCAGGCACACGTCCACTGTTGCGGTGAATCAGCCATCTTTTCGCCTCGAAAACGCCGCTCCTTTGCCTTGATGCGCTGCTGCTACTTTGACCTCCCAAGCAGCAACTTTGGCAGGTCATGTGACACCGTCATCACATGTATCTCGCCGTCTACCCGTACACCTGCACATCGGCACTAGCCGGTGCTCACAGGATATCCACGGCGCCGGGACCGTGTCCTGCTGGACAAATCTTACGCACACATAGGTCTCATTTAGGACCTCTTTGGTTAAAAAGAAAAGCGAGGAATAATAACATAGTAATAGGAAAAAATTATGATGACATCATTCTGCTAGGTTCACAAGAATTGAGCAAATGAAAAGCAGGAAATTTTCATGTAATCTTAGTTTCAAAAGGAAAACATAGGAATTTTACTATTTACTTGACCCTCTTTTTCAAATTTCTGAAGTACGAGACCAAGGTTTTTAGGGAGGTGATGAACAAGACAAGCAATAACAAAAAACGAAAAGAAAATCATAGTGAGAGACACAAAATTTAATGTGGAAAACCTCTCCCACACAGTGAGGAAAAAACCATGGGTACCAGCCAGCAAAACTTCTCTATATCGCAGAGTGTTTACAGAAGCCGTGAGTCATCGTATTAAGCGATGAACTCTAGCCAACAGCTTACAAGAAGTATAAATTGACGGTAATGATGATCCACTTCGGCCCAAGCCCCAATCAAAGTTGGAGATTATATTCTTCTTGCAAGAGATCTTGTGGAAAAAGTGTTGCTAAATTTCTCACTGCGTCCATTTCATATGCGACTGCAGGGCGAATGGAAACAAAATACTTTTTTCCTTGCTCTTGATAACTTTTTTTTCCCGTAGAACATACACCCATTTTTTATTTTTTTATTCCTTAGAATCTCACTTTTGTCTCTCTAGTGGTATAAACATCCACCTAATACCTTATATGCCTCTTCAGGAAAATGAATATCGTCAGAAAATATTTTGAGTTCTGCCTGTTGTAGATAGAAATTCCCTCATGATCTAATTCCGAGCAGTAGTAAATACCAGGACTTAGCTATATTTGATTGATCACAACTCAGGCAGCGGTGATGATCCTTGCTCCGCTCGTCAGAATTAACTTTCTTATGAATTTGGATCATAATATAAAAAACTTCACCTTGAGAAAAAATCCTTATTGTAGTATGAACTTCAAAAATTACCTCAACAACAAAGAAAACACTTGTTGGCGCTAACAACCACTTGGGCAAAACAGTTATACACCTCGAGCAAAGCTCAAACTTGGCCACAAGAACTGAGTATGTCATCATATCAGCATGATTATCATAAGTACTAATGTTGCATGCTTTCAGTTTACCTTGTGCAACGATGTGGTTAACATAATGGTACTTGACATCAATGTGCTTCGTCCTCTCATGCAACATTTGATCTTTAGTAAGGTAGATGGCACTTTAAGTGTCACAAAACAGATTAATACAAGAATCATCTCCACAAAGCTCAACATACAAACCTTTCAACCAAACAGACTCTTTGCAAGGTTCAACAATAGCCATGTATTATGCATTAATTGTAGATTGATCAGCAACAGGTTGTAACGTTGCCTTCCAGCTCATATCACATCCACCAACGGTGAACATCTAACCTGTGAGGGACCTCCTCTTATCCAAGTCGGCAGCAAAATCTAAATCCACATAGCCGAGTCCCTCACCGGTCTTGCCAAACTTCGAGCAAGATTTGGATGTGCCACGAAGGTACCTAAAAATCCATAGCTTTCCATTGTCTTTTACCAGGATTAGCCATGTATCGACTGACCAAATTTATAGAATATGATAAATTAGGACGAGAACAAACCATGGCATACATCAAGAAACCAACAACACTAGAATATGAAACTCGTGACATGTACTCAATATCTTCATCAGTACTAAGACACTGAAATAATGCTGACAACTTGAAGTTAGGAGCAATATGAGTACTAATAGACTTTACCACATGCATATTAAAGTGATGAAGAACTTTTTTAATACAATTTTGCTAACTAAGAAATGAAAACTATATTTTATGTCCCTTAAAATTTCCATACCTAGTATTTTCTTAGCAGCACCAAGATCCTTCATCTCAAACTCATTACTGAACTGAGACTTTAAAGTAGTGATATATTTCTTGCTCTTGGTAGCAATCAACATATCACTAACATATAACAACAAGTATATATGACATTCATTAATAAACTTGATGTAAACACGGTTATCATACCGAGATCTCTTAAAATCATCATGTGCAAACATAAATGAATCAAACTATTGTACCACTATTTTGGAGACTATTTCAGGCCATAAAGGAGCTTCTTTAATTTGCACACAAGATCCTCCTTACCAGGCACAACAAAACCTGCAGGTTGATCCACGTACATCTCCTCCTCCAATTCTTCATACAAAAAATCAGTCTTTACATCTAGTTGCTCAAGCTCAAGATCGTGCATAGCCACAATACCAAATAATGCACAAACAATACTATGTTTCATAATCGTAGAGAATACATCATTATAATCAATACCTAGAATCTAGCTGCAACCTGTTGTTACCAATTTTGCCTTAAACCAGGCTCATTTGGAGACACACCTTCATTTCTCTTGAATATCCACTTACATCGGACAACCTTGTTTTGTTTAGGCAATCGAACAACATCACATGTGTCATTTTTCTCAAGCGATTTTATCTCCTCTTGAATAGCAGCAATCCACTTCTCGTGGTCAACAGATGCAATGGCTTCTGTATATGTAGCAGGTTCAGAATTGTTGTTCCACCTGTTCACCACAACTCAAAGCATAATGAAAAAGATGAAGTAAACAAAGATGTGGACCTTTGTTACGCCTCGGTCTATCAGCGGCAATGGAATTATTTCTTTGCTGTAAAACAGATGATGAGTGTTGAACAATAGTGTTATCATTTTAACAACTTCATTTTCTTTCTCCTCCATCTTCTTCTCATCATCAGAAACAAAAAAAAAGCAATAGCATCAGAAACACTTGTAGATAGACTATCATTAAACATAACCATTTATTATAAACAACATTCATGCTCATCAAAAACTTCTTAATTTTAGGATTCTATAACTTTTATGCCTTAACTCCTAAATTATAACCAAGAAACACGCACTTAACAACCCTACACTCTAACTTTCTATTATCAACATGTGCATAAGAGTGTAACCACGATTTTCCACGTTAAATCTTGTGCTTCCCGATGTGATTTCCTTTTTGTTCTTCGTTATTTCTTGTCCTGTTTGTAACAGTAATAACATCTTGATTGTACTTTGTCATGTGGTTTTACTATTATTTGACCGTATTTATTAGGAATTCGGTATTTTTCCTATATTTTTTTAAACCTAACCCCTAAATTTTAGAGTTCATGTGTTCCATCGTCCTCTATTTTGCAGTTGCATTGGTAACTTATTTATGTGTTTTTCTGTTCTTGCGTTTTCATAATCAGTTCACATGTATTTTTGCACTAAAAAGTATGTAGATAAATCTGTGATAATTAATTTGGGACATAGGGAGTATTTACTAAATTATTGCACGCAGGCGCACAATTGTTTCTAACTCCATCTGTGAGAAACAGCATATGCAATTAGATAAAGGCACACACATGGTTGGATTGTGTCAATTGTTGCAAAGCTGCTTTAGCTTTGGGGCAAGTAGCATACATGACAAGCGCTACATGGAAATGCATATCGCCATATCGGTTGGATTCGGTAGATGCATGCCTAGTCCCATTCCTCACGTACCCTAACCGGCCGTCCGGGCCCCAAATGTCATGTAGCTCCTTGTCACGGGAATCCTAGTGCAGTTCAGCTGTGGATTTGATCACACTAGGGCAACCCCTGCCCGGCCCCCTCAACTGTTCCTGAAGCAGGACGGCAGCACGTTGCATGTGGCCGTGGTACGTACCATTATTTGTCCAGGCTTTCTTTCATTTTTGTCCTTGCACGGATTATTTTGCTGGACCAATCTTCTGCTGATCATGCCATAAATCTCCATAGGAAATGTACTTGCATCAGCATTGGCTATATTTATCACATTGCACGTTGGAGACTTCATGGCCAACGGAAAGGGTACATGTTGAAATTTGCTACTAGTAGTAAGTATTGCCCTCCTGGTTCTTTGCCTTCTTGCATGGAGAATGAAGCCCTCCTGAATGGTACAGTACTACCCACTTTTATGTCAAACTTGTCAAGGCTTTGTGCTTCCTTGTTTCAAAAGAAAAAAAAGGCTCCTGCTTCTTCTTAAGCTCAGGAAAAGAAGAAGGGAGGCACACGAGTTGCTGTATTCTTTTCCCCACTTCAGTTACAATGATCATCATCGTGACCAGTAAGCAAGATCCTCCACTTCCAAAATGATGCTGCAAATGACGACTCGGTGAGCCGTGCCAGTGATAACGACAAAATGACACCTCGGTTAAGCTAATTTTCTTCTGCATAATCAAATCCTAGTGGAGTGATTAAAGAAAACATCCCAGCGACAGACATGCCCGAGGTCTCATGTGCTGTTGGACCCTCTTCTACAGCGCTGATCCTATTGCTAGCGTCCATGTAGACAGCTACTGATAATGCTAAAGTAGTTACCGGAAAGAGTTGCTGCGATAAGATACCGCACAGACAGAGTTTTGGTGAGCATAGGAAACCATCTCCATCCAGTGGCATTTGATTACTGGAAGTGGAGCCTCAGTTCGAGATCCGGAAAAGATTCTTCTCATCGGTCTTCCAAGCTGTCAGTAAGAGAGACGCTAAACGCCTAAAACTTACCAGCTACTACGACCGTGGCGACGGCGTCTTGTTGCCAAGTCAATGGGCGTGTGGAGCTCGAGCATTTTTTTTCGAAATTTATCTTCAGCTACTACATGTAGGTAGCTAGAGAGTACAGGCGCTACGATGATGCTATAGGAAAACACGAGACAGGACAATATGGAGTGTTCTTTCACGCAGAAGATTCCCAGGTGCTGCGCAATGTACAAGCGCATCCTCAATTACCAACGTGCCATGTTGTTCTAGAAAGCTAGAGGCTACGTTTCAACGCATAATCCAGTTTCAACGCATTCTCCAAAGCTTGACTTGGGATGCATGTTTGTTCCTACTAGTAGCTAAAAGATGGCTCAACAGTGAGAAGAAACAAGATCACCTCTAAACAACCTGGAGTACATCAAACACCGGATTTGCATCTCGGGTTACAGCTCTCTACTCCCCAGGTCCCATCTCAAATATTTTGTTTGAACAAAACGGGCAATATTGCCTCATTTTCTTTAAAAAAGAGAGAGTTAGCCGGTTAATTAGCAGCAAACAGGGCTTACATTTTTATTTTTTTGAAATAGAGGCAAAAGTTGTGCCTCATTCATTAATTAAGAAAAGAGTACGCAATTTTTAGAAGAAACCCGGGCGAAAACCTACAACACAGCTAAGCCCACATACGCGCATCCATTTTTCAGCACAAGAGAACAGGTTTCTAGTGTCAAGTTAGAATGCAAATCAATCAGCCACAAGATGGCTTCGGATAAAAATGCTCCCTCTAGACCGAAACCATACTCAGTATTCAACTCAGAATAGAAAATATATAGCACTAGGATGTCATGCTAGTTTAGAGGGGTTCCCTTTGATTGTAGTTTAGAAATTTTCTATAAGTCAAACCTAATATTGTTTCCTTCAAATTTACACTACATGATTTCTATGGGACGAGTTTCTACAGAATATGATCCAATGAATGAAACAACTCAGGAAAAATCAATACATTCTCAACCCTACAAAAATCCTATGCAAATCCCATGAATCAAAGGGGCCATAGATAGTTCACGTCCCCTAAGAGCGTCAACCAGTTAATTCAGTATGTTCCCTACAATATATTTGCAATTTGCGGCATAAACATAGCACTCCCTCCGATCCATATCAAGTGTCAATGATTTGGTACAACTTAAATCAGAGACACTTATTATGGATCGAAGGGAGTAGAACATATCTAGAGTTCTCTTCCAAAATGTCCTCCACTTGCTTGCGGGGTAGATTTGGCATTATAGTTGCTGTGCACAATGGCATCAGATCGTATCATTGATATACAAGAGAACAGGTGAAAGTTGCTCTATTTGTAGGGATCATAGCCCCAGGGTGGAATTGCAGCGCAGGCACCCTAAGGCAACAAAAAAGAACAGAGGATTCCTTTATGTAGCTGAAGAAGCACAGGTCAGCTGTACAGTTGCGGCAGAATGTTCCGTCAGATATTGAAGCTTCAGATCTTGTCTGCCAGTTCAGCAGGCACGTTGAGATCAAAAAGAGCACCACCACCATGAGCATCTCTTCTTTCTCTCTTGTGAGATGGGCGCCCGCTGTTGTCAGAACTTGATCCGTGCAACTGAAGAATAGGTCGCTTTCCTGTCACAGATGAGCCTAAATATGCAACAGAAACCAGAAAAGGTTAAATTGGGTTAACCTCTGTATGGTGATCCTTATCATACTATCAATTTAAGGGCGTGATAAGAAGGAAATATGGCATATGAATACCTGATTCATTACTGTATAAACCAGGCTGAATCTTGTGTTCATCCTGACTATGCTTCATAGATTGTGAACTTTGTTCATCAGAGTCCAAACAAATATGCAGCTCCGAGGCTCTATCAAGACCCTTGGATTTGTACGGAGCAATATTATGAGGCGTGCGGAGAGGGTACAACAGATCATTCTCGATGCACTGATACCTGCAAAGCAATATAGTTAATACAATAATTTACAGACACACTGCTATTTTTTTTCAATGCAACTGAGGGGACTTCGCCGAGCAGAGTTCTTACATTTGCTTGCACAGCCTATCTACCACATTGGAAAGATTGATGACGTGCTTCATCGTATCCATAACCTCCTCATCACTGAAATTTTGAAAATCCTTCTCAAGGAAACCAGATAGTCTTTCAACGTTGAATTCTAATTGTTGTTGCTGATCCTCAAATAGGTTTTGCTTAAGCTCTCTTTCCTCAGTGGTCATCTCATCCTTGAAAATCTCATCACCAAACATGTAGAATGCAAAAGGATAAGAATATGAAAGAACACGCCTTGATCTGAAAAGCCTGTTCAGTCCATTTATCACCCAAGAGTAGTCCTTTATTTTGGATTCCTTATTTTCAGAAATGGATATCTTCCACTGGATGTCACGCTTAAGCTTTGCTTCCTGCTTAAGAGAATCAGTGTGAGCCTTGTATCTATTGTGGTAGTGCATATATCTATACAGGTCTCGCCTTGCTTGCTCTGTCTTCGTTGACTGATCTTCTGTGAATCGGCCACAGCTGTGGCCACTAATACTTGACCATGTATGATCTCTACCAGTAGCACCACCACATAACCAACTGCATCGAAAAACATCAAATCAAATCAGCAAAATAAAACTCAAACTTAATAAACAAGTGGAGAAGAAAACAAAATCTAGAAACACCAGAGAACATTTTTTATCACTGCAGCCTTTAACTTGTGGGACAACATAGATGACACACCAAATAACTTTAAATAATATTTATAACCTGCCAGGCACATAGTTATAGACGGCCTATTATATGTGATGACTCGTGATCTCTTGTACTAACACTATAATCTCTATATTTTCTATCAAGTAAACGCAAGAGTGCCCATAATAGCATGTTTGCAAAGAATACAACAATACACTCTGTTTCTTGGCACAATTTGCAGAGAACTGATTTTGCTATTATATCGATAATGCATAAGTCCATTAGGCACCTATCCTACATTACTATAATATACGTTTCCTCCATATTCACTCTTCCCATGTAGCAACAAGTGTCCCTAAAAAGTTCAAGTGGTGGTCTGTATGTAAGTATGGGATTGTAAATATCCAGCAAACTATGCCCTTCGAAAAAGAGCCATCAGCATCCAAGAGGCCACACTACATACTTCACCAGCATCCAAGGGAACGCTAGGTTCCTCGGCAAAGGCAACAATAGCCTCGCTGGGCAAGGTTATGAGTTTGGTAGCGAGCGGCTAACCAACTTTGCCAAACAAATTAGCCAGCATGGGCTAGAAAATCCTTACTGCGCTGGGATAGCCAATTCGGCTCTACTCTGACGGCAAGAAACAGAAAAAGTAGCGTTTGACTTCTGCCTTGCGAATGAACAAAGTAACTGTCCCTAGTATGTGCTCATTTGTGGCTGGCAATGCTAGGCATAGCTAATGAACCAAACAAGTAACCTTGCCTAGGTAGGCAATAGCCAAAACAAGCTCGTTAGCCCAGCCTAGCTAAGCGGGCTAATGATCCAAGTACACCACAAGTATGTAACTACCTACACTATGATCTCTTGTACTACACTATGATCCCTATATTTTCTATCAGGTACACGCAAGAGTGCCCATATTAGCACTAGCAGAGAGCATGTTTGCAAAGAATACAACAATACACTCTGTTTCTTGGCACAATTTGCAGAGAACTGATTTTGCTATTATACCGACAATGCATAAGTCCATTAGGCACCTATCCTACATTACTGTAATATACTTTCCTCCATATTCACTCTTCCCAAGTAGCAACAAGTGTCCCTAAAAAGTTCAAGTGGTGGTCTGCATGTAAGTATGGGATTGTAAATATCCAGCAAATTATGTCCTTCGAAAAAGAGCCATCAGCATCCAAGAGGCCACACTACATACTTCACCAGCATCCAAGGGAAAGCTAGGTTTCTCGGCAAAGGCAACAATAGCCTCGCTGGGCAAGGTTATGTGTTTGGTAGCGAGCGGCTAACCAACTTTGCCAAGCAAATTAGCCAGCATGGGCTAGAAAACCCTTGCCACGCCGGGATAGCCAATTCAGCTCTACTCCAACGGCAAGAAACAGAAAAGGCAGCGTTTGACTTCTGCCTTGCGAATGAACAAAGTAACTGTCCCTAGTATGTGCTCATTTGTGGCTGGCAATGCTAGGCATAGCTAATGAACCAAACAAGTAACCTTGCCTGGGTAGGCAATAGCCAAAACAAGCTCGTTAGCCTAGCCTAGCTAAGCGGGCTAATGATCCAAACACACCACAAGTATCTAACTACCTACACTATGATCTCTTGTACTACACACACTATGATCCCTATATTTTCTATCAGGTACACGCAAGAGTGCCCATATTAGCACTAGCAGAGAGCATGTTTGCAAAGAATACAACAATACACTCTGTTTCATGGCACAATTTGCAGAGAACTGATTTTGCTATTATACCGATAATGCACAAGTCCATTAGGCACTATCCTACATTACTGTAATATTACTTTCCTCCATATTCACTCTTCCCAAGTAGCAACAAGTGTCCCTAAAAAGTTCAAGTGGTGGTCTGCATGTAAGTATGGGATTGTAAATATCCAGCAAACTATGTCCTTCGAAAAAGAGCCATCAGCATCCAAGGGAACGCTAGGTTTCTCGGCAAAGGCAACAATAGCCTCACTGGGCAAGGTTATGTGTTTGGTAGCGAGCGGCTAACCAACTTTCCCAAGAAAATTAGCCAGCATATGATAGAAAATCCTTACCGCGCCGGGATAGCCAATTTGGCTCTACTCCGACGGCAGGAAACAGAAAAAGTAGTGTTTGACTTCTGCGTTGCGAATGAACAAAGTAACTGTCCCTAGTATGTGCTCATTTGTGGCTGGCAATGCTAGCCATAGCTAATAAACCAAACAAGTAACCTTGCCTGGGTAGGCAATAGCCAAAACAAGCTCGTTAGCCTAGCCTAGCTAAGCCACTAAGAAGTCAAACGGAAGTAAGAAAAATGTGGAACGTTGGTTTGTGTGAGTAAGTATTAAGTAAAATAGAACAAGGTATCAATATAACAATAGCGCATAAGTAGCTGACAATAAACAGTATTTGTATGTAAAACATAAATGTTGAAGCAGAATATGATATCTCACCAGAATGCCTGTCCACATATACATGCAACCAGGTTACAGCCACCATTCTTCTCCACGGGTTTGTGGCACTTGGGACAGGGCTTAGTATTTACAGTTATCCAGTTCACAGTCTCTGATTCATCACGACATTTCTTGATCCAGAGCTCCCACATAACGCAGGAACATGGTGAATGTGCCTCCGAGGAGCAATTAAAACAAAACTGGCGTCCACATGTACATTCTACCTCACAATGTATATCACCTTTGACGCGGATAGCATTTCCACAATGTGGTGTGCTAGGGCACCACTTGACAGTATCATTGTCCTCAATATAAGATTCCAGTAAAAACCTCTCAAAGCGCTCAGCAATATCTGGGCGCTTTGCACTAACTAGCTTCCGGACTAATGCTTCATCACAGATGGCATTGCATTTTGGAGCCATGCAATTGACACGCCGACTCTGCCCCTCGTTTATTTTCACAATGAAATATTCTGTCCAACCTGATGAAATGCACATGTTAGTGGCTATTCGGAATATATTTTGATATAGCAATGCTAGTTCACAGGGTGATTATTTGTTCCTTTTGGTGTATATGGTGGGAGTGGGGGTAGGGGGTATATAAAAATTTGTAATGTTGCTATGCTGATATACCCTTCAATGGCAAGATCCCGATTTTGTAGTGATAATATTACATGAAGGAACATAATGATAGTTTTTGCGATTATGAAGTGATATCCCCTGCCTCCCTAGGTTTGATTCTGTGCACAAAGTACAAATACAGATGCTCTACAGTAATAAACAGATTAATTAAGATGATAAGTTGCAGCATTTTGTCATTAACTAGAAGGGTAAGATATTTGCTGATTTGTCACTCCTAACACACAAATGTCAGACTGCTGATTATCACGGTTGTCAACATGTGGGTCATTCTCCCTGATAATGCATCATGCAATCGTTCTACCAGGAGTACTTAGACACCAAATTTTGTAGTGCTAAGATTACATGAAGGAATATAATGATTGCTGTTGCGACTATGAAGTGATATATCCCTGCTTGCGTAGATTACTTTTGTGCATGAAGTACAAATACAGATGCTCCCATGGTATAAAGTTTAAATGAAGATGATAAGATGAGCCATTTTGCTTGGTAAGTAAAATAGTAAGGCATTTGCTGATTTGTCACTCCTAGGTTGTCAGGCTGCTTATTAGCACAGTTGTTAATACGAAGGGCATTTTCCCCCAAATATGCATGATGCAGTCATTCTACCAGCATCTAAAAGCTTTAGGTAGCACATACGCAAAGCTTCATATACATAACAAGCACTTCCTTTGTTCTAAATGAGTAATACTCACAATCATTGCAGTAGTCGTGGCCGCAGTCCATATGGGAGGCGGCCGAGAGGGGCACGTCGTCGTAGCAAACATTGCAGGTGACCTCCACCGGAGAGGGCAACCCGGCATTACTAGCCGGTCGGAGAGAGATACCAGCCTCGGAGAAGAGCCTGTCCCTCCCCTTCTGATCGAGCAGCTCGAATATCCTCTCGACGTCCCAGCGGTAGTGGATGAGGAGCGTCCGGGCGTGGTGCTCCTTCAACCCTAGCAGCTCCATGACCTTCCTCAGATCCTCCCTCTGCAAACCGCAACAAAATCACAAAAGAAAGTGTCAGCACCAAGAAAACGGGCTTACCCCCCTGGAAACCGAATGGGAGGAGCCCTCAGGCCCCCGTAGTCACCTGCGCCGCCAAAAGGTATTCTTTGGTGATCACCTGCAAGCAGAAGCAAGGAAGGAATCCGTGAGGGAGAGAATCAATCAATCAATCAATCATTCGGGGGCGGGCAAGGGGGAGACGATCGGGGGCGTACGGAGGAGGCGGACCAATGGCAGTCCTCGAGGTGGCCGTCCTCGAGGACCTGGAGGACGGACTCCTCTAGGGCATCGTCCTCCTGATCGCTGAGGTAGCAGTCGTCGTCGTCGTCGTCCTGCTCGGGCTCCGGCGACGACGCCGGCGGGGATAATAGTTCCTCGGCGTCGCGGCCCATCGGCGCGGCGACCGATCAGATCAGCCGAATCGAACAACCGGCGGTGGAGGAGGAAAAATAGGGGTTTGCAGATTGGCGGACGGAGTCGGCGGGGAAGGAAGATTGTGGCCGGGAAGGGAAGGCGTGAAGGAGTCGGAGACGGGGACGGGGGCCGCCGCCGGAGAAGCTGGGAGGGAAGTGGAGGGGGAAGCTGAGGTGTGGCCGGAATTGGGGAAGGACTGCTGCCTTTCGGCTGCTGGTGCGGGCGGAGGGTGTAAGTGTAAAACTGGCACGCACCGTTTTGATTTTTTTAATGGAATCTGGCACTGGCAGACACCTATGCTCATCCTACGTCGGCCCAGGCGTCAGTTTGGGCCTGTCTAGCAGGCTGGGCTTGGAAGACAAGCTAACCCTTCCCAAACGTCCTTGCTTAGTGTTCTAGTTTGTGTGCCGTGCAGTTCTCTCCTAACCACTTTCCTGAACATAACACGCGACATAGTGCACAAAGTACTACAGTACTTTGGCCTATTTTTCACCTACTTATGGCTAAACAGCCCATAACCGACGTGACATCGTCTGATTCTTAGGTTGATGGTTGTGGCTTCTCCCTAAGTCATCGCCTATACCTCTTGTCCATCTGAATTCTGAACCATGCTACTGTAAATTGTTTGGCCTCTAGTCACAACTCGCAAGCAAGTTGTTTTATCCAGCTGGCAGCGATAGCTCTGCCAGCATCTTTTGATCTTAGTCCACATCACTTTCCGAAAAAAAAAAATCTTAGCCCACAGTGTTGGTTGAGGAATGCACTTATATTGTCCAAATGATCTAAATTCCTTTTGGGGCCATGGCTGCTCAAGGACACTAGGATTGAAATTTCGGCCCAGTCTGTAATCAAACATGGGCATAGTGACTACTGTCATAGGGTGCCCCTATACCCCGCTCGCGTGCGTGTGGGAGTAACGCACGCAAGGCTCCCCTCGCGCAACCCTATTGGGCTGGCACAAACGACCAAGCAATGGGTCCTCCGATAGGTTTTTCTATTTTCCTATTTATTTGAAACCTTATAGATTTTGGAAAAAAAAAGTTCATATCTCATAAAGGTCGAATTACAAAATTTTAAAATTTTAAAAATTGTTCAAAGTTAAAAATCGGTCACATTTTGAAAATATTCAAATTTGAATATTGTTCATATTTTGAAAAAATATGCAAAGTTTAAAATGGTCGAATTTGAAAATGTTTAAATTAAAAATGATCATATTTTAAAGAAAAAATCAATCAAAAAAGAAAAGGTGAAGAGGCAAAAAAAACAAAAGTCGTCGGAAAACCGATAGAACATGAAGAACCAAAAAAAAAGAAAAAAGAAAACAATAATATGGAAGTTCAAGAAACTACCTAAAATCAGAGAAGACCAAAGACACACGTGAAATGTGCCGCAACCTAGCTAGCTCACTATATTTGGGTCTTCCTCTTCATTTTCGCCGCCTTCGTAAAGTGGACCTCCAACCTCTCATCGACAAAATCGTCGGGAAGCTACCGGGCTGGATGGGGAAAAACCTGGCTCACCCAGGAATAGTCACACTCGCCAAATCAGTCCTCCCACAAACATTTACCACTCCAGTGTTATCCCCCTCGCCAAATGGGCTCGTGACAAGATTGCCGGAATTGCAAGCAATTTTGTTTGGTTAGTCGATGATGTTGACCATGCAAATGGTGGTCATACATTAGTCAATAGGAAGACGGTGTGTAGACCAAAGGATCTAGGTGGCATTGTTGGCATTCCTGGCCTAGAAAGATTAGGTCGGGCCCTCAGACTCCGATGGCCCTGGATGCAATGGACTCATCCACAACGTTCCTGGGAGGGATCAACTCTCCACTGTGACGATGTAGACATGGCGCTTTTCAGGGCTTCCACGAAGATTACCATTGGAAATGGCGATGGGGCCTCCTTCTGGCACGACAGCTGGTGTGATCGGGGGCCTTGCGGCTATGGGAGTTTGATCTATTTAGGGTCGCAACAATAAAAACCGCAGTGTTGCAAAGGAGTTGCAGGATGACAATTGGATTCGTTCCATCGCAAGACTAAACACGTTGGTCGAGATTGCGAAATATATTCTAGTCCAGGGCATTGCTTCAGTCGTTCATATTTCTCCTGACACTCCTGACATCATT
Source organism: Lolium perenne (assembly GCF_019359855.2). Classification (NCBI taxonomy): domain Eukaryota; kingdom Viridiplantae; phylum Streptophyta; class Magnoliopsida; order Poales; family Poaceae; genus Lolium; species Lolium perenne. Next base: position 318,240,902 of record NC_067247.2, read on the forward strand.
GCTTGGTCTTTCACCTTGTATGGAATATACAACGCTAGCTCAGCCTACCACGCCCAGTTCATTGGAAGCCACCCCAGATTCAACGCTTCAAAGATCTGGAACGCGCACACAGAGCCAAAATGCAAGCTATTCTCATGGCTTGCCCTGCATGGGAAGCTTCTCACCGCCGACATGCTCGCCGACATGCTCGCCGTCAGGGGATGGCCCCATGATCCCACTTTCCCTCTTTGCCTTGGTGCTCCGAAATGGCAAGACACTTCTGCAAAAACTACCCCTATACCTCGGCTATCTGGAACCTGGAGCAATCTTGGGACAATGGACAATCTGCCACCTGATACGTCTTAAACGTATCTATAATTTTTGATGCTACATGCTTGTTTTACACCAATTCATATGTGTTTTGTTTACACTTCGTTGCACTTTTACATGATTTCCGGCACTAACCTATTAACAAGATATCACAGTGTCAGTTCCCTGTTTTCTGTTTTTTTTGTATTTCAGAAGAGTTGTACATGAAATATTCTCGGAATTGGACGAAACAAAAGCCGAAGTTAATATTTTACCGAAACGGAGACGAAGTACGGAGGGGGGACAAAGAGGCGCCACAGGGCGGCCACACCTGCCCTTGGTGCGTCCTGGGCCTGGCCCGCGCCAAGGCATGGTGTGGGCCCCCCAGGCACCCCCACCGACCTGAATCCTCCGCATATTTATACATCTTCTCGGGAAGACCCTGGATACCTGAGCCTCCATCCACGAAAAGTTCCGTCGCGGCCGCCATCGCCGAACCCATCTCGGGGGGTTCTGAAGCTCTTCCCGGCACCCTTCCGGAAGGGGAAATCATCGCCGGAGGCATCTACATCGTCATGCCCACCTCCGAAGTGATGTGTGAGTAGTTCATCCCTGGACTATGGGTCCATAGCAGTAGCTAGATGGTTGTCTTATCCACCATGTGCTTCATGTATCGATCTTGTGAGCTGCCCTACATGATCAAGATCATCTTTATGTAATCCTCTATGTTTGGTTTGCTGGGATCCGATGAATGTTGAGTACTATGTTAAGATTGATTATATATTCATGTCATATATTATTTGTGATCTTGCATGCTCTCCGTTGCTAGTAGAAACTCTGGCCAAGTGGACACTTGTGACTCCAAGAGAGAGTATTTATGCTCGATAGTAGGTTCATGTCTCTAGTTTCCTGGAAGAGTGACTTTATAACTTCTAAGGTTGTAGATGTGTTGTTGCTACTAGGGATAACCCAACAATATTTTATCCGAGGGTAATTCTATTGATTACTTTACGCAAATTACTTAATGCAATAGTTTGTTGCTTGCAACTTTATACTGGAATGGGGTGCGTATGCTAACCTGAAGGTGGATTATTAGTCATAGACGCAGTTGAATTACGATCTATGTATTATGTTGTAATGCCCAATACCAAATTATCATAGTAATCATCTTATCATGTATCGATCGATATTCTGTCAATTGCCCAACTGTAATTTGTTTACCCAACATGCTATTTCTTTATGGAGAGACACCTCTAGTGAACTGTAGACCCCGGTCATATTTCCTTTACTGATAAATTCAACTACAATCCTGTTCTGTTTACTTTCTGCAAACATCTTCTTCCATTCGATACGTCTAATCCTTTGTGTTCAGCAAACCGGTGAGATTGACAACATCACTATAAGTTGGGGAAAAGTATTTGGGTTGTGTTATGTGCAGGTTTCATATTATTGCTGACGCTGATAGTGCGCACTGCCACTAGTCAGCCAACAACACCTTCAGAAGTCACGCCTTTCTCCTACTGGTCGATTAAACATTGGTTTCATACTGAGGGAAAACTTGCTGCTGTGCTCTTCACACATTTCTCTTGGGGTTCCCCAACAACGTGTCTGCGTACTACGAGTGCACGCCGGCAAGACTTTTTCTGGCGTCGTTGCTGTGGAGAAAGAGGATTTCTGCAAGGGGAGTCTCTCATCTCCAATCTCTTTACTTTGTTATAGTTTGCTTACTTTATTTTACTTTGTTTTGTTTGATTCATTATATCAAAAACACAAAAAATAGTTTCTGTTATAGCTGTTATTTTTGTTACTTAGTTTATTTTATGCTTACTTTTCATGTTGACGTTTCTTATTTTTATTTTCACTAGTTAGGCTTAATGGAAAACAACAATAAAATTAGAGAGTTGTATAGTATTTATCTCGAGTTAGGACATGAAGTGTTCAAAGATAAAATTTAAAAACCTATGAAACTTTATTTCCATGCTGATGGTAATGTTATTAGTACGAATTTTTTGAACACCATTGTTGCTAATGCTATGAAAAAAGTCTAAGTTTGGGGAAGGTAGTTTTCATGATCTTTTTACTTCCCCCGTTTTAGAGGAGAAAATTTGCTATGATGATTACAATGATGAATATGATATTTTCAGTCCACCTACTATTGAGGAGAAAATCAATTATGATTACAATATGTCTCCTATATCTGATGATTACGGTGATGAGAATAATAATAATAGCTATTTTGTTGAATTTGTTCCCACTACAATTAACAAGAATGACTATGCTTATGTGGGGAGTAGTAATTATTTTATGCATGTGGCTCATGATAAGAATGCTTTATGTGTTGGTTATATTGTTGAGTTTATTCATGATGCTACTGAAAGTTATTATGAGAGAGGAAAATATGGTTGTAGAAGCTTTCATGGTACTAAAACACCTCTCTATATGCTGAAAGTTTTGAAGTTACTCGTGTTTTATCTTCCTATGCTTGTCGCTTTGTTCTTTGTGGATTTATTTGTGTACAAGATTCCTAAGAATAGGAAGTGGGTTAGACTTAAATTTGTTTTGAATTTTCTTCTTGATGCTCTCTTTTGCTTCAATTCATATTTCTTACGTGAGCATCTTCTTAAACTATCAAGCCTAGTTAAAAAGCGTTAAAGAAAAAAAGCGTTTATGGGAGACAACCCATATTTTATTTATAGTAATTTTTCTTTTTATTGAGTCTTGGAAGTTATTACTACTGTAATAACCGCTCCTTATCATTTTTATTTCGTTTTTGTGCCAAGAATAGCCTCTAATAGGAAGAAAGTAATGTTTGAGGAAGTTGCTGTCCAGAAAATAGATTATGTGTTGTTACCATAAAAATTCTTAAAAATAGCCAGAGCGTAATTTTGAGCTGTAATTTTTTATGCATATTTCCCAGTTTATTATATAACTTTCGTTAGTTGACCACTTTTCGAAATAAGCAACAGAGAATTTTTGGAAATTTCGATCTTTACCTGCTGTTCTGTTTTGATAGATTTCTGCACTATTTGTATTCGCCTCTTAAATATCTTTCTTTTGGAGTTCTTTTGATCATAGAACTATTTGAAAGGTTGTTACAGTAGCTTACGCTTTAATATATGTTTGATACATGTTAGTACTGAACATAAGTGGATTTGTTTATTTTGATTATACTAATGCTGCTAATAAAGAATTGTGAGAAATTTTTGTATAAAGAAAGTTTTCAAGTGTAGGGAGAGAAGAATGATGTGATGAGATGAAGAATGGACAAAATCTCAAGCTTGGGGATTCCCCTAAACCCCAATAAATATATTCAAGAGGTACAAGCGTCAAGGCTTGGGGATGCCCAAGACATCCCCTCTTGATCAACAAAGCAACATGTCATCTCTCTATACACTATATTTTCATTGCTTCATACGCTATGTGTTGTTTTTGGATCGTATTTATTTTTGTTTTTTGTTTTGTTTTGTTTTGTTTGTTGTAGCATATGTTGGATCCAGACACATTTGTTTTGGAGAATGTTCCGCTCCTTTTTAATTGCATAGAACGCTCTAGTTTTTGTTGTTATTGTTCCGCGAGTGCTCTAGTTTTCTGGTACTGCGTTTAGCTCTTGTGCTTTCACTTGAATTTTGTTCAGAGCACGTTAGTATTATTTATTTATATATGATTAGCTCTATGGTCCATATTGTATTTCATCTCTGAGAGTTATTTCAAATAAGTTGATTGGTGTTGGATACGAGTAAAATGTTTCATGACTATAGTGATGCAAATGGAAGCTTGTCTAGACTGTGGCATAGACTTTGGCATGTCATGTTGGATATTATTCTTGTCATATGCTTAGTATTTATTATTTTAGCATGACTTGTTTCAAATGGATGAGAGTGCATAATGTGTCATTAAAAGAATCATGTCTTGTTTCTATCATAAATACATAGTATTGCGGTATTCTCCTTTGATGCTTTATTGGGTTGACTTGGCGCATGCTTATACCATATTATAACTATAACCAGTCAACTAAAGTCTCTATGATAATTTAGTTTTTGATTTGTAATATCACTTTGTGCTTTGCTTGATAATGTTTTGTCGCTATACATGATTATGGCCCGTATTGCTCTCTTAGTTGGTCGCTTCTAGTCTTTTTGCTAGCTTCACTTGTACTCAGTATGAGATCTACTCGTGCATCCAACCACCAAAAACGAAAGTTGCCAATTGTGTCCACCATATCTACCTATATGTGGTATTTCACCGCCACTCCAAAGTAAATTGCTTGTGTGCTACCTTTAAACCTTCAAAAATTATCACCTGTTATGTGTAAATTGTAGCTCATGAGAAAGTAGTCTAAAAACTATTGTGGCAAATATTATGTCCTATGCATTTTTAGTTCTTATTTGTTGCTTGTTGTGTAATAACCATGCTGTCATGGGGAAGACCATCAATATGCTTTTGTTGAATATCATGTGAATTACTATGCATGCTCATCTTGTTTGAAGTAATAGAGATTTACCATGAGTTGCAAAGATTTGAGTATGCATATTGTTAGAGAGGAACACTGGGCCGCCAACTAAAGCCATGTTCACATGGTGGAAGTTTCAGTTGGGCAAAAGTTGAAATATCTGTTGTCCTTGCTTTCCTGGTATGGATGTCCAAAAAAAGTTGAGATTCATCAAAATTGAGAAATTAAATGAGATCCATCTCCTAAGGACCTTTGTACAGGAGGCAAGGAAGTACCCCTTTGTTACACTTGGTTAAAACATATGTATGCGATGAAAATCCATGGAAGTCCAAGCTAATTATGACAAGGTGTGAGCGCTATTGGTATATTATGCATGAGGCAAGCAAACTTATAGGAAGTAATTAAGCATAAGTCATACTATTTATCACCACCGTTGACATAAGTAGCACCTCTCAAAATAAATACTTTAAAAACTCTTATTGCTTTCAAAATAAAAAGCTATATCACATGGGTAATCCATGCTTCCCTCTGCGAAGGGCATTTTTTTAACTTTCATGATGAGTCTCTGATGCGTGTAGTTGACACGTCCGTTGGGAACCCCAAGAGGAAGGTGTGATGCGCACAGCGGCAAGTTTCCCTCAGTAAGAAACCAAGGTTTAATCGAACCAATAGGAGTCAAGAAGCACGTTGAAGGTTGATGGCGGCGGGATGTAGTGCGGCGCAACACCAGAGATTCCGGCGCCAACGTGGAACCTGCACAACACAACCAAAGTACTTTGCCCCAACGAAACAGTGAGGTTGTCAATCTCACCGGCTTGCTGTAACAAAGGATTAATCGTATTGTGTGGAAGATGATTGTTTGCAGAAAACAGTAAAACAAGTATTGCAGTAGATTGTATGCGATGTGAAGAATAGGACCGGGGTCCACAGTTCACTAGAGGTGTCTCTCCCATAAGATAAACAGCATGTTGGGTGAACAAATTACAGTTGGGCAATTGACAAATAGAGAGGGCATGACCATGCACATACATATTATGATGAGTACTGTGAGATTTAATTGGGCATTACGACAAAGTACATAGACCGCTATCCAGCATGCATCTATGCCTAAAAAGTCCACCTTCAGGTTATCATCCGAACCCCCTCCAGTATTAAGTTGCTAACAACAGACAATTGCATTAAGTATTGCGCGTAATGTAATCAGTGACTACATCCTCGAACATAGCACCAATGTTTTATCCCTAGTGGCAACAGCACATCCATAATCTTAGAGGTTTCTCTCACTCCCCCAGATTCACGGAGACATGAACCCACTATCGAGCATAAATACTCCCTCTTGGAGTTACTAGCATCAACTTGGCCAGAGCATCTACTAATAACGGAGAGCATGCAGGATCATAAACAACACATAGACATAACTTTGATAATCAACATAACAAGTATTCTCTATTCATCGGATCCCAATAAACGCAACATATAGAATTACAGATAGATGATCTTGATCATGTTCGGCAGCTCACAAGACCCGACAATTAAGCACAATGGGGAGAAGACAACCATCTAGCTACTGCTATGGACCCATAGTCCAGGGGTGAACTACTCACTCATCACTCCGGAGGCGACCATGGCGGCGTAGAGTCCTCCGGGAGATGAATCCCCTCTCCGGCAGGGTGCCGGAGGCGATCTCCTGAATCCCCCGAGATGGGATTGGCGGCGGCGGCGTCTCTGGAAGGTTTTCCGTATCGTGGCTCTCGATGCGGGGTTTCGCGACGGAGGCTTTAAGTAGGCGGAAGGGCAGGTCAGGGGGCCACACGAGGGCCCCACACCACAGGTCGGCGCGGCCAAGGGCCAGGCCGCGCCGCCCTAGGGTTTGGCCGCCTCGTGGCCCCACTTCGTCTCCTCGTCGGTCTTCTGGAAGCTTCGTGGCAAAATAGGACCCTGGGCGTTGATTTCGTCCAATTCCGAGAATATTTCTTTACTAGGATTTCTGAAACCAAAAACAGCAGACAAAGAATCGGCACTTCGGCATCTTGTTAATAGGTTAGTTCCAGAAAATGCACGAATATGACATAAAGTGTGCATAAAACATGTAGATATCATCAATAATGTGGCATGGAACACAAGAAATTATCGATACGTCGGAGACGTATCAGCATCCCCAAGCTTAGTTCTCCTCGTCCCGAGCAGGTAAAACGATAACAAAGATAATTTCTGGAGTGACATGCCATCATAACCTTGATCATACTATTTGTAAACATATGTAATGAATGCAGCGATCAAAACAATGTATATGACATGAATAAACAAGTGAATCATAAAGCAAAGACTTTTCATGAATAGTACTTCAAGACAAGCATCAATAAGTCTTGCATAAGAGTTAACTCATAAAGCAATAAATCAAAGTAAAGGTATTGAAGCAACACAAAGGAAGATTAAGTTTCAGCGGTTGCTTTCAACTTATAACATGTATATCTCATGGATAATTGTCAACATAGAGTAATATAATAAGTGCAATATGCAAGTATGTAGGAATCAATGCACAGTTCACACAAGTGTTTGCTTCTTGAGGTGGAGAGAAATAGGTGAACTGACTCAACATAAAAGTAAAAAGAATGGTCCTTCATAGAGGAAAGCATCGATTGCTATATTTGTGCTAGAGCTTTTATTTTGAAAACATGAAACAATTTTGTCAACGGTAGTAATAAAGCATATGTATCATGTAAATTATATCTTACAAGTTGCAAGCCTCATGCATAGTATACTAATAGTGCCCGCACCTTGTCCTAATTAGCTTGGACTACCGGGATCATCGCAATGCACATGTTTTAACCAAGTGTCACAAAGGGGTACCTCCATGCCGCCTGTACAAAGGTCTAAGGAGAAAGCTCGCATTTTGGATTTCTCGCTTTTGATTATTCTCAACTTAGACATCCATACCGGGACAACATAGACAACAGATAATGGACTCCTCTTTAATGCACAAGCATGTGGCAACAATTATTATTCTCATATGAGAGTGAGGATATATGTCCAAAACTGAAACTTCCACCATGAATCATGGCTTTAGTTAGCGGCCCAATGTTCTTCTCTAACAATATGCATGCTCCAACCATTAAGGTGGTAGATCTCTCTTACTTCAGACAAGACGGACATGCATAGCAACTCACATGATATTCAACAAAGAATAGTTGATGACGTCCCCAGAAACATGGTTATCGCACAACAAGCAACTTAATAAGAGATAAAGTGCATAAGTACATATTCAATACCACAATAGTTTTTAAGCTATTTGTCCCATGAGCTATATATTGCAAAGGTGAATGATGGAATTTTAAAGGTAGCACTCAAGCAATTTACTTTGGAATGGCGAAGAAATACCATGTAGTAGGTAGGTATGGTGGACACAAATGGCATAGTGGTTGGCTCAAGTATTTTGGATGCATGAGAAGTAATCCCTCTCGATACAAGGTTTAGGCTAGCAAGGCTATTTGAAATAAACACAAGGATGAACCGGTGCAGCAAAACTCACATAAAAGACATATTGTAAACATTATAAGAATCTACACCGTCTTCCTTGTTGTTCAAAACTCAATACTAGAAATTATCTAGACTTTAGAGAGACCAATTATGCAAACCAAATTTTAGCATGCTCTATGTATTTCTTCATTAATGGGTGCAAAGTATATGATGCGAGAGCTTAAATATGAGCACAACAATTTCCAAGTATTAAATTATTCAAGAAATTTTAGAATTACTACATGTAGCATTTTCCAATTCCAACCATATAACAATTTAACGAAGAAGAAACTTCGCCATGAATACTATGAGTAAAGCCTAAGGACATACTTGTCCATATGCAACAGCGGAGCGTGTCTCTCTCCCATACAGTGAATGCTAGGATCCATTTTATTCAAACAAAACAAAAACAAAAACAAACCGACGCTCCAAGCAAAGCACATAAGATATGACGGAATAAAAATATAGTTTCAGGGGAGGAACCTGATAATGTTGTCGATGAAGAAGGGGATGCCTTGGGCATCCCCAAGCTTAGACGCTTGAGTCTTCTTAGAATATGCAGGGGTGAACCACCGGGGCATCCCCAAGCTTAGAGCTTTCACTCTCCTTGATCATGTTGTATCATCTCCCTCTCTTGATCCTTGAAAACTTCCTCCACACCAAACTTAGAACAACTCATTAGAGGGTTAGTGCACAATCAAAATATACATGTTCAGAGGTGACACAATCATTCTTAACACTTCTGGACATTGCATAAAGCTACTGGACATTAATGGATCAAAGAAATTCATCCAACATAGCAAAAGAGGCAATGCGAAATAAAAGGCAGAATCTGTCAAAACAGAACAGTTCGTATTGACGAATTTTACTGGGGCACCAGACTTGCTCAAATGAAAATGCTCAAATTGAATGAAAGTTGCGTACATATCTGAGGATTACTCACGTAAATTGGCATAATTTTCTGAGTTACCTACAGAGAAAACAGCCCAGATTCGTGACAGCAAAGAAATCTGTTTCTGCGCAGTAATCCAAATCTAGTATGAACTTTACTATCAACGACTTTACTTGGCACAACAAAACACTAAACTAAGATAAGGAGAGGTTGCTACAGTAGTAAACAACTTCCAAGACACAAAAATAAAAACCAAGTACTGTAGTAAAAACATGGGTTGTCTCCCATAAGCGCTTTTCTTTAACGCCTTTCAGCTAGGCGCAGAAAGTGTGTATCAAGTGTTATCAAGAGATGGTGCATCGTTATCATGAGCTCCCCCATCCGTAGTGGTACTAAGGGCTTTGTCAATTTTAGGCCTATAATAATACTTCTTTGGTTTAGGCACTTTAGAGACATATATAAACTTTTGCTCCTTACCCACATAAGCTTTCTCCTTATATTTAAGAGAAGAAAATGTTGAACCCAAGGTTCCCATAGCTTTTTCAAGTTCGTCAATCCTATTGCTTTGATCGTCATGGACAACACAAGTTCCTAGGACACTAATTCTTTCATCAATTCCTCCTAAGGATTTATCAAGTTCATCAGTTTTATCAAGTGACATTTCCAATTTAGCTTCAATACTTGGAAAAATTTTCTCTAAGGTTTCCAATTTTTTCATAACATCTTCAAGAGAGATTTCAGTTTTAACTTCATCAACAGGGGGTATTCCAAATAGACTCTCAATAATGCAGCTAGCTTCTAATGCAGGAGTACTTAGGAAGTTACCTTTCGCGAGACTATCAAGAACATACCTATTCCAGCTAGAGATACCAACATAAAAATTCCTGAGTAGGTGATGACCCACAAGTATAGGGGGTGTATCGTAGTATTTTCGATAAGTAAGAATGTCGATCCCAACGAGGAGCAGAAGGTGTTGACAAGCAGTTTCGATGAAGAATTCCCTGTAAATGCTCACAGACAAGTATTCGGGGGGTTTTGATGTAACAGTTGAATAAAGTACGAGTAAGTAAAGTGCGAGAGTAACAATTGCAGCGAGTGGCCCAATCCTTTTTAGCACAAAGGATAAGCCGGTTTGTTTACTTATAATGACCAAACGTTCTCGAGGACACACGGGATTTTAGTCTAGTGCTTTCGCTACATACGGCTAAATAATCTTCATTGTTATGATAAGTGTTGTGTGGGTGAACCTATGCTAATGTACCGCCCTTCCTAGGACTAATACATACTTGTGATTATACCCCTTGCAAGCATCCGCAACTACAAGAAAGTAATTAAGATAAATCTAACCACAGCCTTAAACTCTGAGATCCTGCGATCCCTCCTGCATCGATATACCAACGGGGGTTTAGGTTTCTGTCACTCCGGCAACCCCGCAATCGGCAAACGAGTACAAGATGCATTCCCCTAGGCCCATAAATGGTGAAGTGTCATGTAGTCGACGTTCACATGACACCACTAGAAGAATAACACCACAACTTAAATATCATACCATTGAATATTACTCAACCATAGTTCACTACTAACATTTAGACTTCACCCATGTCCTCAAGAACTAAACGAACTACTCACGAGACATCATATGGAACATGATCAGAGGTGATATGATGATGAATAACAATCTGAACATAAACTTGGTTCAATGGTTTCACTCAATAGCATCAACAACAAGTAGAGATCGATACCGGGAGAGTTTCCCCTATCAAACAATCAAGATCAAACCCAAATTGCTACGGCGGTGACGGTGTCCAGCGGTGGAGACGGCGGTGATGATGGTGGAGATGATGATGATGGTGATGGAGATGATGTCCAGCTCGATGACGGTGACGATGGCGTCGATTTCCCCCTCCGGGAGGGAATTTCCCCGACGGATTCGTGCCCGCCGGAGAGCTCTTTTCTCTCTGGTGTTCTCCGCCCCGCAGAGGCGGCTGTAACTCTTCGCGAGGTACCCTCTGTGGCTTAGGTTTTCGGGATGAAGGGTTTCGCGAAGAAAAGGAGGCGAAAGGGGCTGTGGGCCCCCCACACCACATGGTGGCGCGGCCAGGCCATGGGCCGCGCCGCCCTATGGTGTGGGCCCACCCTGGGTCCAGCTGGCTCCTCCTTCTGGCTTCCTTCGTCATCTTGAAAAATAGGATTTTTGGTATAATTTCCTTCCACAGTTGATCTTCCGAAATATTGCGTTCTGACGGTGCTTTTTCCAGCAGAATCCTGGCTCCGGTGCTTGATCCTCCAATAATGATGAAACATGCAAAATAGATGAAATAACATAAGTATCGTATCCAAATATGAAATATATCAATGAATAACAGCAAATTATGATACAAAATAGTGATGCAAATTGGACGTATCAACTCCCCCCAAGCTTAGACTTCGCTTGTCCCCAAGCGAAACTGAACTCAGTAAACAGGACCACATGTTTATGGAGTGAAGAGTCGATAAATAAAATACGGACAAGAAGCATCATATTCATTCACACAAGACATTATAGTAAACAACTTCCTCATATAACTCAACTTGAAACAAGTATAAGGTAATCACAAATAAAGGTGCATAAGAAATCATAGTTGGTGATGGCAAACTTCGTTCTTGGTCAGAGAACAATTAACAGATTATATTTATCTCATTGAGCAGCGCTCTCTTGTTAAAGTTTATAGGGCACAACTTGCATACTCAATCATAATGGTCTCCTCGTAATCATTGATAACTTGCAAAGTTATATTCATTCAGATAAAACTTGTACTAAACAAAGAAGAATAAAAGACATGATGAAGCAAATCACAATATAATGGTTTGATCACAACTACTCAAATGCTTGCTTGAGATGGAGGGAAATAGGTTTACTGACTCAACATAAAGTAAAAGACAGGCCCTTCGCAGAGGGAAGCAGGGATTAAATCATGTGCTAGAGCTTTTTCAGTTTTGCAATCATATAAAGAGAATAAAAGTAGCATTTTGAGAGGTGTTTGTTGTTGTCAACGACTGATAGCGGGTACTCTAACCCCCTTGCCAGACAACCTCCAAAGAGCGGCTCCCATATTATTTTCATTTTATGTGGCACTCCTTCCAACCTTTCTTTCACAAACCATGGCTAACCGAATCCTCGGGTGCCTGCCAACAATCTCATACCATGAAGTAGTGCCTTTTTATTTTAGTTTTATTATGATGATGACACTCCCCCCAACCTTTGCTTACACAAGCCATGGCTAACCGAATCCTTCGGGTGCCGTCCATCAATCACATACCATGGAGGAGTGTCTATTTAGTTTAATTAATTTGGGACTGGGAATCCCATTGCCAGCTCTTTTTGCAAAATTATTGGATAAGTGGATGAAGCCACTAGTCCATTGGTGAAAGTTGCCCAACAAGATTGAAAGATAAAACACCACATACTTCCTCATGAGCTATGAAACATTGACACAAATAAGAGATACTAAATTTTGAATTGTTTAAAGGTAGCACATGAAGTATTTACTTGGAATGGCGGAAAATACCATGTAGTAGGTAGGTATGGTGGACACAAATGACATAGGTTTGGGCTAAGGTTTGGATGCACGAGAAGTATTCCCTCTCAGTACAGGTTTTTGGCCAGCAAGGTTAATTAGCAAGCATAAGAGTTGAGGGAAACAAACAAATATACATGTGATAGAAACAATCATGCATCTTCCTTGTAAGCACCAACAATTTTAACTTCAGAATAATAAGCTATGAGCTAACAAGAAAGAAAGATATGAAACAACTACATGTATTTCTCTTTTCTACTTAAACCTCAAAGTGTTGTTGCTATTGACCAATGCTAAGTTTGCCAAAACCAAATAGATTTATTCAATGCTCCCAAAGTGATACCAATACTAACAACGAGGTAAATCATATAATAGAGATTGCAAACTAAAATAAGATGTGCAATATATAAATGATAAGACTTCTCATTAATATTCCATAACGATAACTCACACCAAGGGATACATAGACAACCAACTAAAGGAGAGATACTTCCAAACTGCAACCCATCTTATACGATAACTTCCCTACTCATGATATGACACTACTTGACAATAAAAAGTAAAAGATAGTGATGATGTGATACCGCGGCACTCCCCCAAGCTTGGAACAAACCAAGGGGATGCCAATACCGATGATGAATTACTCCTTTGGCGATGGTGGTGATGAACTCCCGTCATCAAACTTCCAAGGAAGAGGCTCTCCATCAAGAAACGACATCTTGGTCTCGGGAATCCTGAAACTAGCAGCACGGCTTATGTATTTAAACCTGTTTTCATACTCACAGTTCTGATTCTGAACGTCATAGAGTTGTGCTTGGAGCTTGTTGGTGGTGTCGTGAAGTGAGAGGATGTCGCTCCAAAGCTTTGCAGTTTCCTTCTCATGTTCAGCAATGAGTTCAGACACAATCCTGTGGAAGATATCCACCTCACGCTCAGCCATCTTCTTGTATTTGAAAACCTCTTGTTCTAGCTTCTCCATCCTGTCTTCCAAGCTTCCTTCCCCTTTAGGACCCTGGACATCCTTAACCTGCAGTTCTCCTTCAACAAGCAGCAACTCCTTGGGGTGCATCCTCAGCTCCTCCATGTACAAGTTGCCAACATCCTTGCAGGAGCTGTCCTTCGGAGTTTCCGACGAAGACATGATGGCTCTAGATCCGAAGCAAATCCTGGCAGAAACAGCTCAAAACAAAACACGTCGAGAAAACGACATACGGACCTCCAGGGGTCCGGGGGATTATATAGCAAAAAAATTCACGACACAAGGAAAGTACCAGATCGAACTAGAGTCGGAAAGGGGCGACGAGGCGGCCAAACCATAGGTCGGCGCGGGCCCAGGTCGGGCCGCGCCGGCCTATGGTGGCACCCCCTCGTGCGTCCTTTCCACTCCGTTTCGAACTCGTAATTTTTCATATTTTCCAAAAACAGCAAAAATATTGTTCGGAAAGTAAATTGCGTACTTTTCATTACCGATCTTTACCTATTCAAAGTCGAGTTAAGTGATTGTCAATTTGCCCTTTGATGAAAGCCTCCGGTGTTTCCACTTGAATAATATCAACATCAACATTATAAGAATCACCCGAGATATAATGCTTGAGTCTTTGTCCATTCACCACTTGCGTGGCATTGCCTTGGAGAGAGCTAATTTTAATTGCTCCTGAACGATACACCTCCTTGACAACATATGGTCCTTCCCATTTCGAGAGTAATTTCCCTACAAAGAATCTGAGACGAGACCGATACAATAGGACTTTATCCCCAATATTAAATTCTCTTTTGATAATCCTTCTATCATGCCATTTTTTAACTTTCTCTTTAAAGAGTTTAGCATTTTCATAAGCTTCACTTCTCCATTCATCTAGAGAACTTAATTGCAACAACCTCTTATCACCGGCAAGTTTAGGATCTTTATTTAATTCTCTAACAGCCCAATAAGCTTTGTGCTCTAGTTCTAAAGGTAAATGACAAGCTTTCCCATAAACCATTTTATAAGGTGACATTCCCATGGGATTTTTATAAGCAGTTCTATAAGCCCATAGTGCATCCTTCAATTTACTAGCCCAATTCTTTCTAGTTTTATTAACAGTCTTTCCCAAAATAGATTTAATCTCTCTATTTGATAATTCTACTTGACCACTAGTTTGAGGATGATAAGCGGAAGCAATTCTATGATTAATACCATACTTAGCAAGAGTTTTTCTAAAACCTCCATGAATAAAATGAGAACCTCCATCAGTCATAATATATCTAGGCACTCCAAATCTAGGAAAAATAATGTCTAAAAGCATTCTTAAAGAGGTCTCACCATCAGCACTTTTTGTAGGTATGGCTTCCACCCATTTAGTAACATAATCAACAGCAACAAGTATATGAGTGTTACCTTCTGAAGACGGAAAAGGTCCCATGAAGTCAAATCCCCAACAATCAAACGGTTCAATAACAAGAGTATAATTCATAGGCATTTCATTACGTCTGGAGATATTACCAACCCTTTGGCATTCATCACAAGATAAAATAAACTTTCTCGCATCCTTGAAGAGAGTTGGCCAATAAAAACCTGATTGTAGAACCTTTTGCGCGGTTCTTTCTCCGGCGTGATGTCCTCCATAAGCACTACCATGACATTTACTCAATATCTCTTGTTGTTCATATTCGGGAACACATCTTCGCATAATACCATCCACTCCTTCTTTGTATAAGTGTGGGTCATCCCAGAAATAATGCCTCAAGTCATAAAAGAATTTCCTCCTTTGCTGAGCTGAAAAGGTTGGAGGCAAGTACTTGGAAACAATAAAGTTAGCATAATCAGCATACCAAGAATTTGTCTCGCGAGCTCACCTTTATTACAGCCAATTGTTCATTTGGAAAACTATCATTAACAGGAACAGGATCATAAGCAATATTTTCCAATCTAGACAAATTATCAGCAACAGGATTATCAGCACCTTTCCTATCTACTATATGTAAATCAAATTCTTGCAAAAGAAGTACCCATCTAATAAGCCTTGGCTTAGCATCTTTCTTTGTCATAAGGTATCTAATTGCAGCATGATCAGTATGAATAGTAACTTTTGAATCAACAATATAAGATCTAAATTTATCGCAAGCAAAGACTACAACTAATAATTCTTTTTCAGTTGTAGCATAATTTCTTTGAGCAGCATCAAGAGTTTTACTAGCATAATGAATAACATTCAGTTTTTTATCTACTCGCTGTCCAAGAACAGCGCCTACAAAGAAAATCACTAGCATCACACATAATTTCAAATGGTAAGTTCCAATCGGGAGGTTCAACTATAGGAGCAGTTGTTAAAGCTTTCTTTAGAGTTTCAAAAGCTTCCTTACAATCATCATCAAAAACAAATGGTACATCTTTTTGAAGAAGATTAGTAAGAGGCTTTGAAATCTTGGAGAAATCTTTAATAAATCTCCTATAAAACCCAGCGTGACCAAGAACACTACGAATACCTTTAACATCCCTCGGATAGGGCATCTTCTCAATTGCTTCAACTTTAGCTCTATCAACTTCAATACCTCTCTCAGAAATTTTATGTCCCAATACAATTCCTTCATTAACCATAAAGTGGCATTTCTCCCAATTAAGAACAAGGTTAGTTTCTTCACATCTCTGCAAAACTTTATCAAGGTTTCGCAAGCAACTATCAAAAGAATTCCCATAGACGGAAAAATCATCCATGAATACTTCCACAATACTCTCACAAAAGCCATGAAAAATAGCAGACATGCATCTTTGAAAAGTAGCAGGAGCATTACATAAACCAAAAGGCATACGCCTATAAGCATAAGTTCCATAGGGACAAGTAAAAGTGGTTTTCTCTTGATCTTTAGTTTTAATGACAATTTGTGAAAACCAGAATAACCATCAAGGAAGCAAAAATGAGTATTTTTAGACAATCTTTCTAGCATTTGATCAATAAATGGTAAAGGGTAATGATCTTTCTTAGTAACTTTATTAACTTTTCGAAAATCAATGCACATTCTATACCCTACAACTACTCTTTGAGGGATGAGCTCATCATTATCATTAGGCACAATAGTCATTCCTCCTTTCTTGGGAACGCAATGCACAGGACTAACCCATCTACTATCAGCAATAGGATATATAATACCAGCTTCAAGAAGTCTTAATACCTCATTCCTTACCACTTCCTTCATCTTCGGAATTAGGCAGCTGATGTTCAACAACAGGCTTTGCATCATCT
The DNA here is from genome assembly GCF_019359855.2 of Lolium perenne. Classification (NCBI taxonomy): domain Eukaryota; kingdom Viridiplantae; phylum Streptophyta; class Magnoliopsida; order Poales; family Poaceae; genus Lolium; species Lolium perenne. Next base: position 318,257,825 of record NC_067247.2, read on the forward strand.
TCCATATTAATAGCATGTTGGCAAATAGAAGGAGAAATCCCTTTCAAATCATCAAGAGTATAGCCAATAGCTCCTCGGTGCTTCTTCAATATTTCCAATAACCTTTCTTTCTCAATCTCTGAAAGCTTAGAACTAATAATAACAGGATATATTTTCTTATCATCAATATGAGCATATTTAAGATTATCAGGCAAAGGCTTTAATTCAAAAACAGGATCTTCCTTTGGTGGCAGTGTTGTACCCAAATCTTCCACCGGTAAATCATGCTTAAGAATAGGTTGGCGAAGAAAAATTTCCTCACGCTCATCTCTTTCTTTCCTAAAAACTTCACTCTCGCTATCCTCCAAATGTTGCTGCAAAGGATTATTAGGAACAAGAACAATAGATGCACACTGCTCCATTTTAAAATCATCACTAGGCAAATCAGCTTTATAAGGGGTTTTGGTAAATTTAGAGAAGTTAAACTCATAAGATTCACCAGCAAATTTAGTCAAATTTTTCTCTTTCTTGCAATCTATAATAGCTCCACAAGTATTTAGAAAAGGTCTACCAAAAATAATAGGACAATAATCACTAGCAGCAGAACCAAGTACCAAAAAGTCAGCAGGATATTTAATCTTACCACATAGAACTTCCACATCTCGAACAATACCAATTGGAGAAATAGTTTCTCTATTAGCCAGCTGAATAACCACATCAATATCTTCAAGTTCACAAGAATCAATTTCGTGCATAATCTCCGTGTAAAGCTCATAAGGAATAGCACTAACACTTGCACCAATATCACATAATCCATAATAGCAATGATCACCAATTCTAACAGATAGCATAGGAACACTAGCTTGTTTGGGTTTATTAGGATGTGAAACAATATTAGAAGCATCTTCACAGAAAATAATATGACCATCCTCCACATTTTCAGTCACAAGATCTTTAACTATTGCAAAGAGGTTCAACTTTTATTTGTTCTTCGTGTTCTAAGGTGTTTCTTTTCACTTTTATGAACCGCACTATTTATAACAGAGTACTCCTTCATTTTAGCAGGGAAAGGAGTTTTTTCAATATAAGCTTCAGGAATAACATGATCAGCAGTTTCAACTACAACGCATTTATTAATAGATGAATCAATTTTATCTTTATACGGTTCATGATACTTATCAAAATTCTTCTTTGGCAATTCATAATGAGAGGCAAAAGCTTTATAAAGATTTGCAGCAACTTGAGAATCAAGACCATATATAGCACTCATATTACGAAATTTATCAGTATCCATAAAAGCTTCAATGCATTTATAATCATAAATTATACCTGATTCTCTATCCTTGTCGTTCTCCCAACCTTCAGTATTTTCTTGGATCCGATCAAGAAGGTCCCTTTTAAACTCTTCTTTGTTGCGTGTAAATGATCCAGAACAAGAAGTATCCAGCAAGGTCTTGTCTTGAAAAGAAAGTCTTACATAGAAATTATCAATAATAACATTACCAGGAAGCTCATGAATGGGGCATTTGAGCATTAAAGACTTCAATCTCCCCCAAGCTTGGGCAATACTCTCTCCATCATGAGGCCAAAAATTATATATGCGATTCCGATCCTTGTGAATTTCACTTGGAGGATAGAACTTAGAATAAAACCGGGGCACAATATCATTCCATTCAAGAGAATCCCCATTATCCAGTAATTTATACCAATGCGCCGCTTTACCAGACAGCGATAAAGAGAATAGTTTCTTCCTCACTTCATCCATACCAATACCTGCACACTTGAATAAACCGCATAATTCATGCAAGAACAATAAATGATCTCCAGGGTGGACAGTTCCATCCCCTTCATAGCGGTTATCCATAACACGTTCAATAATTTTCATAGGTATTTTATATGGTATCACTTCCTCACCTGGCGCCTCATCCACTACCATTGTAGTAGTAGTAGATTTCCCAAATAAAAATTGAAGAGAAGATCTCTCCATAATGACTTATAGCAGCAGGCAGAAATAAAATCAGCACAAACAGTAAAGATTTTCCTTACCAATTCCACTTACCAATAGCGCTTCACTCCCCGGCAACGGCGCCAGAAAATAGTCTTGATGACCCACAAGTATAGGGGGTGTATCGTAGTATTTTCGATAAGTAAGAATGTCGATCCCAACGAGGAGCAGAAGGTGTTGACAAGCAGTTTCGATGAAGAATTCCCTGTAAATGCTCACAGACAAGTATTCGGGGGGTTTTGATGTAACAGTTGAATAAAGTACGAGTAAGTAAAGTGCGAGAGTAACAATTGCAGCGAGTGGCCCAATCCTTTTTAGCACAAAGGACAAGCCGGTTTGTTTACTTATAATGACCAAACGTTCTCGAGGACACACGGGATTTTAGTCTAGTGCTTTCGCTACATACGGCTAAATAATCTTCATTGTTATGATAAGTGTTGTGTGGGTGAACCTATGCTAATGTACTGCCCTTCCTAGGACTAATACATACTTGTGATTATACCCCTTGCAAGCATCCGCAACTACAAGAAAGTAATTAAGATAAATCTAACCACAGCCTTAAACTCTGAGATCCTGCGATCCCTCCTGCATCGATATACCAACGGGGGTTTAGGTTTCTGTCACTCCGGCAACCCCGCAATCGGCAAACGAGTACAAGATGCATTCCCCTAGGCCCATAAATGGTGAAGTGTCATGTAGTCGACGTTCACATGACACCACTAGAAGAATAACACCACAACTTAAATATCATACCATTGAATATTACTCAATCATAGTTCACTACTAACATTTAGACTTCACCCATGTCCTCAAGAACTAAACGAACTACTCACGAGACATCATATGGAATATGATCAGAGGTGATATGATGATGAATAACAATCTGAACATAAACTTGGTTCAATGGTTTCACTCAATAGCATCAACAACAAGTAGAGATCGATACCGGGAGAGTTTCCCCTATCAAACAATCAAGATCAAACCCAAATTGCTACGGCGGTGACGGTGTCCAGCGGTGGAGACGGCGGTGATGATGGTGGAGATGATGATGATGGTGATGGAGATGATGTCCAGCTCGATGACGGTGACGATGGCGTCGATTTCCCCCTCCAGGAGGGAATTTCCCCGGCGGATTCCTGCCCGCCGGAGAGCTCTTTTCTCTCTGGTGTTCTCCGCCCCGCAGAGGCGGCTGTAACTCTTCGCGAGGTACCCTCTGTGGCTTAGGTTTTCGGGATGAAGGGTTTCGCGAAGAAAAGGAGGCGAAAGGGGCTGTGGGCCCCCCACACCACATGGTGGCGCGGCCAGGCCATGGGCCGCGCCGCCCTATGGTGTGGGCCCACCCTGGGTCCAGCTGGCTCCTCCTTCTGGCTTCCTTCGTCATCTTGAAAAATAGGATTTTTTGTATAATTCCTTCCACAGTTGATCTTCCGAAATATTGCGTTCTGACGGTGCTTTTTCCAGAAGAATCCTGGCTCCGGTGCTTGATCCTTCAATAATGATGAAACATGCAAAATAGATGAAATAACATAAGTATCGTATCCAAATATGAAATCATAAATACTTTTGTACACCCACGCATGGGTGTGGGTGTTTCCATCACCGTTCATTTATTCCTCGAGATTCGTGCCCACCATAGTATATAAAAAGATTCCTCTCTCTCCTCTTTTTATCCGAATCTCAAAGCACAATGGACGGTGACGGAAACACCCACACCCATGCGTGGGTGTACAAAATCCACTCTCATATGAAATATATCAATGAATAACAACAAATTATGATACAAAATAGTGATGCAAATTGGACGTATCAGTAGGATAGTGGTGGAGTGTTTCTTAATGCACCTATTATGGGCATCACTAATTCTGTACCAAGCATCTCTTAAACATTCTCCCCCTCGTTGCTTAAACGTACGAACTTCAACTTCAGGATTACTCATTTTAGCAGTAGTAAATAAAGCAAACTAGATAAAGTAAATGCAAGTAACTAATTGTTTTTGTGTTTTTGATATAGCAAACAAGATAGCAAATAAAGTAAAGCTAGCAACTAATTTTTTTGTGTTTTGATATAATGCAGCAAACAAAGTAGTAAATAAAACTAAGCAAGACGATAACAAAGTAAAGAGATTGGGAAGTGGAGACTCCCCTTGCAGCGTGTCTTGATCTCCCCGGCAACGGCGCCAGAAATTTGCTTGATGCGTGTAGTTGACACGTCCGTTGCGAACCCCAAGAGGAAGGTGTGATGCGCACAGCGGCAAGTTTCCCTCAGTAAGAAACCAAGGTTTAATCGAACCAGTAGGAGTCAAGAAGCACGTTGAAGGTTGATGGCAGCGGGATGTAGTGCGGCGCAACACCAGAGATTCCGGCGCCAACGTGGAACCTGCACAACACAACCAAAGTACTTTGCCCCAACGAAACAGTGAGGTTGTCAATCTCACCGGCTTGCTGTAACAAAGGATTAACCGTATTGTGTGGAAGATGATTGTTTGCGTAAAACTTGATAAAACAAGTATTGGCAAGTAGATTGTATGCGATGTAAAGTATAGGACCGGGGTCCACAGTTCACTAGAGGTGTCTCTCCCATAAGATAAACAGCATGTTGGGTGAACAAATTACAGTTGGGCAATTGACAAATAGAGAGGGCATGACCATGCACATACATATTATGATGAGTACTGTGAGATTTAATTGGGCATTACGACAAAGTACATAGACCGCTATCCAGCATGCATCTATGCCTAAAAAGTCCACCTTCAGGTTATCATCCGAACCCCCTCCAGTATTAAGTTGCTAACAACAGACAATTGCATTAAGTATTGCGCGTAATGTAATCAGTGACTACATCCTCGAACATAGCACCAATGTTTTATCCCTAGTGGCAACAACACATCCATAATCTTAGAGGTTTCTCTCACTCCCCCAGATTCACGGAGACATGAACCCACTATCGAGCATAAATACTCCCTCTTGGAGTTACTAGCATCAACTTGGCCAGAGCATCTACTAATAACGGAGAGCATGCAAGATCATAAACAACACATAGACATAACTTTGATAATCAACATAACAAGTATTCTCTATTCATCGGATCCCAACAAACGCAACATATAGAATTACAGATAGATGATCTTGATCATGTTCGGCAGCTCACAAGACCCGACAATTAAGCACAATGGGGAGAAGACAACCATCTAGCTACTGCTATGGACCCATAGTCCGGGGGTGAACTACTCACTCATCACTCCGGAGGCGACCATGGCGGCGTAGAGTCCTCCGGGAGATGAATCCCCTCTCCGGCAGGGTGCCGGAGGCGATCTCCTGAATCCCCCGAGATGGGATTGGCGGCGGCGGCGTCTCTGGAAGGTTTTCCGTATCGTGGCTCTCAGTGCATCGGGGGTTTCGCGACGGAGGCTTTAAGTAGGCGGAAGGGCAGGTCAGGGGGCCACACGAGGGCCCCACACCACAGGTCGGCGCGGCCAAGGGCCAGGCCGCGCCGCCCTAGGGTTTGGCCGCCTCGTGGCCCCACTTCGTCTCCTCTTCGGTCTTCTGGAAGCTTCGTGGCAAAATAGGACCCTGGGCGTTGATTTCGTCCAATTCCGAGAATATTTTTTTACTAGGATTTCTGAAACCAAAAACAGCAGAAAACAGCAACTGGCACTTCGGCATCTTGTTAATAGGTTAGTTCCAGAAAATGCACGAATATGACATAAAGTGTGCATAAAACATGTAGATATCATCAATAATGTGGCATGGAACACAAGAAATTATCGATACGTCGGAGACGTATCAGTCTCCACCTTCTACTTTATGCACCAATTAAGAGAGCATAGTTTTCATTCTTACTGCAATGTGTATAGTCCCAAAATTATTATTGATAGATTCATGATTGTGCTATTGTTTGCTCTCAAATTATTTGTATCTAGTCACCCTCTGAGCTTTGAAGGTGTCCTTGCATTTATGTTTTGCTATTACATAAGGACATGTTGTGTACTACTTTGTTATGTTTACTCTATGATCATGATCATAAACACACAATTGCTTTCAATGCACTATTATTCATGATCCTTTGTTTGAGTTACTCTTCATGTTATAACATAGTCGGTAAGTTCAATTGATTTATATCTATCATGCCTATATATGTTAGAGTACTTAGATCCCAGCTCACAATGCTTTACATGCTTGATCAAGATTGTGTTGGCTTCATGTCACCTCAAAAATTATTTTGTTATCACTTACCTACTCGAGGACGAGTAGGAGTTAAGCTTGGGGATGCTGATACGTCTCAAACGTATATATAATTTTTGATGTTCCATGCTTATTTTACACCAATTTATATGTGTTTTATTTACACTTCATTGCACTTTTACATGATTTCCGGCACTAACCTACTAACAAGATGCCACAATACCAGTTCCCTATTTTCTGCTGTTTTTGTATTTCAGAAAAGTTGTACATGAAATATTCTCGGAATTTGACGAAATAAAAGCAGAAGTCAATATTTTACCGAAACGAAGACGAAGTCCAGAGAGGGGACAAAGAGGCGCCACAGGGCGGCCACACCTGCCCTTGGAGCGGCCTGGGCCTAGCCCGCGCCAAGGCATGGTGTGGGCCCCCCAGGCATCCCACCGTCCTGAATCCTCCGCCTATGTATACATCTTCTCAGGATGACCCTGGATACGTGAGCCTCCATCCACGAAAAGTTCCTTCGCGACCGCCATTGCTGAACCCATATCGGGGGTTCTGAAGCTCTTCCCGGCACCCTGCTGGAGGGGGAATTCATCGCCGGAGACATCTACATCGCCATGCTCGCCTCCGAAGTGATGCGTGAGTAGTTCATCCATGGACTATGGGTCCATAGCAGTAGCTACATGGTTGTCTTCTCCACCATGTGCTTCATGTATCGATCTTGTGAGCTGCCCTACATGATCAAGATCATCTTTATGTAATCCTCTATGATTGGTTTGCTAGGATCCGATGAATGTTGAGTACTATGTTAAGATTGATTATATATTCATGTTATATGTTATTTGTGATCTTGCATGCTCTCAGTTGCTAGTAGAAACTCTGGCCAAGTGGATATTTATGATTCCAAGTGGGGGTATTTATGCTCGATAGTAGGTTCATGCCTCTAGTTTCCTGGGAGAGTGACTTTATAACTTCTAAGGTTGTAGATGTGTTGTTGCTACTAGGGATAACCCAACAATGTTTTATCCGAGGGTAATTCTATTATTTACTTTACACACATTCCTTAATGCGATAGCATGTTGCTTGCCACTTCTATGAACCATATCTACTCCGAAAGTGTTCAGTTAGGAGACTGTCTACTTAGCTTTAACCCCTAACTCTGAATATATGTACCCAAAACGAAGTGACAAGCCTTTGACAACAACAAAAAACCACATTGACAAAGCGTCACAATGATTTTACTTAAAAGTGCAACGCGACTTCTCTGAAATAAATAGAAAAGGTGTGTTTTTTTCCATCCAACTATAAATTATCTGTTGCATATTAGATTATTGAGCCGTCAGTAAAACAAATTTGACAATAAACTTGACAAGATACCCACAAGTCCGCTTCAAAGTGTTCTTGGCCCTCCCAGATGTGGTACTTAATGTCTCTGTCACATCACATACACATCATCTGAATCAATAAAATGGCAAAAACTCTAAGTTAAGTTTGAGAAAAATATATTTTGAGAAAGATAAATCAGAATGCAGCCATGTTGGAACATATATGGATAATTCATTTTTTGGAATCTTTATCTTTTAAAGGTCAAAACTCGTGGAAATGGTTGCATTTCTGGTTTAGAGTTAAAACACATCTAGAGCAATATCAAAATTGAAGTAAAGGATATGTACATTGAAAATTTAATGAGTTTGAAGTGTTGAATATCTTACTTTTACACACTTTTCATGTGTAGGAGATGATGCGGCATACACTTAGACACCCCATCAACTAAAACAAAATTAAATTGGTCAATGGCGTTTTGGAGATGCTCTAAAGAAGGTATATTAGATGGTGATTTATTTTATCCAGATTTAGAGTCTAAAGTGAGATATAATCGTCCAAATTCAGTAGTGGAAACTCACTTTACCTTGAAGAGGATACATAAAGAATATTAGACCAATGAGTTTGGCTAATGTTGGTGTACTTAGTTTGTTGTGGTTGTCTTTTAGCTTGTGATAAGGCAGATACTCATTTCATTTGGCAAACTTTTCGTTATCTATATAGTCATTGTCTCTTTCCCACTGTCATGGGGGAACAACTATTGTTGTCATCTATGAGCAATCCATGGTCATGTTTGATCATTGATTTGCCTCATTCCAACAATTATTGCAGCCTGGCATGATGTCATTGTGTCAGTGTCGTTCTTGTTCATCGATGAGTTGTCTTAAAAAAAATGTTCATGATTTTGTGTTTTCCTCCTGTTGCCGTTATTTTAGAGTATATTTACCTGGACTATTTTTTTTTCATATGCTATGAACCGGCTTTGCTAAACCTCTATGAATCTCTTGGCAGTTGGCATGGGATTGGTGGACATGCACGGTCTGAATCTCTAAAAGATCATTAGAAAATGGTTCGATTTCTTGATTATGATTGTCTCTCGGGAACTTGATAAGAGCGGAATGCCATGGTTTCCACGCATATGCACCTTCACTATCTAGTCAGTGTATAATGAGAGCAAAACAATTGTGCAACCTCATGCTAGGTCCTTTCTGTTTCTTTTGTAATTGAATCTGCCAAAGTAAATAAAACTCAAATCTTTTGCCGTGTCAACAACTTGTAGAAATGAGTTGCCAGAAATGTTCTTAGTTCCTTGTACTACCAAGATATGCGTCAAAACACATGATTAGACTGAATCAGTTGATGCATCTATTTTATGCTTTGGACAGAGGCCCAAGAGATGATATCATGCTTCTCGCCGGCTAGTGTACGATTGTACGAATCCCACTGTATCTGGTAAAAAAATCTCGCACTCATCGGGCGCATCGATAATTTGTGAGTTAGCGCGTAGCTTATTATTCCGGTTAACGTTTAGCATACTCCGTAGTATAATCTCTCTTTCTTTCTCCTGACAGCGATACCGCTGTAAGTACTTTCATCTGACAGGCATTTTCGCCCAATCTTCAGACGGCAGACCCGTTCCGTTGTTCCAACTGTAATCAATCACTCGATGAAAGCTACCTTCAGTTAACTAAGTGTTCACTGAAGAAGCTAGCACCTTCGGAACAAAGCCGCCAGAATTTTTCGTCGTCGTCCCAGCAATCAAACTCGCCGGTGTTTTAATATCTCTGCGATCAAATGATTCATAGCACAAACTAATCTGGTTTAATGCGGGCAGGAAGAAGAAACCGCATCTGCTTCGCGAATCAAAGGCGCGCGAGCCGCGACAAAAAATGGCCACCCGCGGTTGACTCGAACAATGGTGAAGCTGCCGCCGGGCTAAGCTGCACGATAGCCATTGTACTAAACCAAGCCCTCCGCCTGCATTTCGCCACACACGAACAGACACAGAGCGCGCGTGCCAAATGGAGCCCCGCCGTCTCCGCTTCCCTCTGCTCCTCCTCGTCGCCGTCGTCCTCGCGTGCCGCCGCTGCGGCGCGCAGGACGCCCCCAACGCCACCGTCCCGGCGCAGTTCGCATGCATGGTGCCCACGCCGTGCGACACGTACGTCGTGTACCGGACGCAGTCGCCGGGGTTCCTCACCCTCGGCGTCATCTCTGACCTCTTCGGCGTGAGCCGCGCGATGATCGTCAGCGCCAACAACCTGACCACCGAGGACGGGGTGCTGCTGCCGGGCCAGCCGCTGCTCCTGCCCGTCAAGTGCGGCTGCACCGGCAACTCCTCCTTCGCCAACATCACCTACCCCATCCAGTCCGGCGACACCTACTACGCGCTCGCGCTCACCGCCTTCGAGAACCTCACCAGCTACGGCCTCGTCCAGGAGCTCAACCCCGACGCGCCGGCCAACACGCTCGAGATCCATCAGGAGGTCACGCTGCCGCTCTTCTGCCGGTGCCCCACGCCGGCGGAGCGGGCAGACGGGGTGCTTAAACACATCACCTACCTGTGGCGGCCGTTGGAGGATGACATGGACGGGGTGAGCAAGCTGATGAACGCGTCCAGGCAGGCCATCGCCAAGGCGAACAACGTCACCACGGACTTCACCTCCAACGCGGCGATACCGATGCTGATCCCGGTGTCGCAGCGGCCGCAGTTTCCGCCCCTGCAGTATAGTGCTAGTACCGGACATTCTGGGGCTGGCAAGCGCAGCCCTGCCGGTGCCACCATCGCGGTCAGCGTCGCGGTGACTTTCGTCGCCTTCGCCGCCTTGTGCGTAGCGGTCTTCGCGTACCGGAGGTACCGCCGCGACAAGGCCACGGTGCACTTGGGGACCAGGTCCGCCCCGAACCCGAGGCTTTGTTGGAACCACAAAGACTTTCATAGCAGCAGCTCCATCGCTCGCATGATCAACAAAGGAGGGGACAAGCTGCTCACCAGCGTGTCCCAGTTCATCGACAAGCCTATCATCTTCGGGACGGAGGAGATCATGGAGGCGACGATGAACCTCGACGAACGGTGCAGGCTCGGCACCTCCTACTACCGCGCGAAGCTCGACGGGGAGGTGTTCGCGGTGAAGCCGGCGAAGGGCGACGTCTCGGCGGAGATGCGGATGACGCAGATGGTCAACCACGCCAGCCTCATCAAGCTGGCCGGCATATCCATGGGCGCGGACGGGGAGTACACCTTCCTCGTCTACGAGTTCGCCGAGAAGGGGTCGCTCGACAAGTGGCTGTACGAGAAGCCGCCGTCGTCGCTGTCGATGCCGTCGTCGTCGAGCCACGTGGACACGCTCCTGTGGAACCAGAGGCTGGGCATCGCGTTCGACGTCGCCAACGGGCTGCTCTACATGCACGAGCACACGCAGCCGAGCATGGTGCACGGCGACGTCCGCGCACGGAACATCCTCCTCACCGCGGACTTCAGGGCCAAGATATCCAACTTCTCGGTTGCCACGCCGGCGACGCTGGACGCCGCGGCGACGAGCAGCGACGTGTTCGCCTTCGGCCTGCTCGTCCTCGAGCTTCTCTCCGGCAGGAGGGCAATGGAGGCGCGCGTCGGCGCGGAGATCGGCATGCTGTGGCGGGACATCCGTGCGGTGCTGGAAGCCGGGGACAAGAGGGACGCGAAGCTGAGGAAGTGGATGGACCCGACCCTCGGCGGCGTGTACCACCTGGACGCGGCGCTCAGCTTGGCCGGCATGGCGCGGGCCTGCACGGAGGAGGACGCGTCGCGGCGGCCGAAGATGGCCGACGTCGTGTTCAGCCTCTCGATGCTGGTGCAGCCGCTGCCGGTGGGGGACGCGTTCGAGAAGCTATGGCAGCCCAGCTCGGATGAGAACATCGCGATCGTCAATGAAGTGGCGGCACGATAGGATCGACACGTGACAGAATTTACTGACTAATGTTGTGAGTTACTACTACTATGGTGCGTTCAGTATTTTTGGTACCTTCTATGAATGTGTACATGTTACCGTGTTGTACATTATGTTGATTCACTCTGTACTCCGCAGACCAAGTATTGACATTTTGTTGCAGCTTGCAACTGCGCTGGATAATACTCACTAGCATGAGACGTCCCTTGCGTTATGCGTTAGTCAGAGATTCGGATGGGAATGTGCCGTTTCTCGTGTTCAGATTAGAAGATTGCGACTCACCTAGTTACCCAACAATAGAAGACAAAATAGCCCTTTATGTGAGAATGATTCAAAGAGCTACGTGTAAGTGATGTATCCCGGCGAATAGACTTGTTCAACCTTGAAGCCCACTCCCGTGGAGGGAGAAAGCCAGATAAGACCTTGTTTGATTCGCAGGATTTTCAAAATGTAGAAATAGAAAAACGTAAGATTGGACTAACATGTCCTCTCCAACCTTATCGGATTATGAAACTACAGTATTTTGGATCCACGAGCGTTTGATTGCAAAAAAACAAAAAAAATGAAAAAGAGGTTGAGTGAAGGTAAATTATCCTCCAAAACATAGTGCAAATGAATCATTTATAGAAAATTTAAAGAATTGCAATCCTATGAATCGAACAACATTATGGATCCAAATCCTACAAACATATTCAGAGCCATCTTCAATACGGTGCATGACAACCACAATAGATAGCTGCTATTGGTGTCAGGCGCTCTTGAGGGGAGGGGCTGCCTCCAGCAGCGCCCGCGCCCTCCCAACGGACATCCCAGGTGTTGGATTGTTTTTGTTTTCTAAAAAAAATCACTCATTAGATCTTGGTGGTTCACTAAACCCACCCAGTGGATTTTATGTGGCCATAACCTATAACATGGCACACGGGCTACCTCCCATAGCCACAGAAAATCCTAGAAATGAAGTGGCACCATGATAGGATTAAAACTTAACAAAACATATCTACTAATGTTTTGAGTTACTACGGTGTTTCAATATCTTATGTTCACTATAAAGATACCCCGGGTGCAACAACTAGAATTTTTAAAAGAACTATCATATAAAAGAAAAGGTATAATATATAAAGATGGAGTTGCCTACATGAATATGCAGATTCCATAGGTTAAAGTAATTAAGAGGTTGAATTTATTTGACATGAAGTTGTTGTATATTTTATGATTAAAATTTGGTGAGATGAACACATGGATGAAAAATATAGATGACATGGATAGCTTGCATATCCAAATAGACTATCATTAATGAATACATTGAAACATGGCCTGCCCAATTGATTGATTAAAGAAATAGATGGCGTGGATAGATTGCATGAAAAGATAGATACACTTTCAAAGTGAAAAATCCACTGATGTATTAATAATCATCAAAGGTAGTACAAATAGCCTACAAAGTAATAAAAATTACAATGTGAAAAGTGAATATTTGAAACAAGAAATAGATTCAATTACAAATAGTATAGATTTATAAATATGTATTACTATGTTATACAGTATGTTGTTCCACTCCGTATTCTCATAGATCATGTTGACATTTCGCTACATAGTTGCTAGCATGAGACGTCCCATGTGTTATCCATTCAAGTCACGCATTCGGATGCCAATGTACCGTTTCTTTGTGTTCAGATTGAAAGGTTGTGTTCGCATGACAGAAGACAAAATAGCCCTTTATGTGATAATGATTCAGAGAAGAGAACATGCAAGTGACAATGTAACAATAGACTTGTTCAACCCTGATGCATGCGCGCTATAGAAGGGAGAGTCTGGTGAGTTTTTTATGGGAAATATATTGGAAAAACGTGCCCGCTAGAGTCCCACTTTGCGATTGGAAAATAAGTTGTGAGGGTCATGTTGTGGGTCCTAGCAACTTTGATATTATATTTTTGGATTTTGCATTCACCACTGGATCTAGATCCTACGGCACATGCGATGCGCGTGCGGGAGCTAGATTTCTAACATGCACACCTTGAGTGGGCTCTTTTTTATGGTGAGAGAGAGGCATTTTTTGCCGAAATGGAAGAGTGAGGGTAAAGAGTTACGTAGTGGGTTCCTCATATCAATGCCTTCGACGTGTCTACGCTAACATCCAAAGGAATGACCGATGGGCTAGGCCTGACGATGTCAAACCTTTCTATATCTTCATTGCCGTCGTGTTGCACCACCAGTTGTTGCAGTGCCACCTTGGCCCGTCCACTATCGTGGAAAAATCACGACAATAGTAATTGGGACAACATACAGAAAGGTGATTCCAGGTAGGTGATGAAGCCGAGGGAACGTGATTGACATACATGACATATCAAGGTTTAGGCCTCATGGTGGAGGTAAAACCCTACCCCTCTTTGGTTGTATTAGGCTAACACTCGGAAATTACAATGTGTATGTAGTCTATGGCTTGATTATATGTACCCTCGAGGGGTCTTTGTGTTTGATTTGTATAGGAAACCAACTAGGATTACAAGATGTGGAGTTGGTTTGGTAGACTAAAGAGTTCTAGCCTACAATGTATGTCATATCTTCTACTGCAAGTTTTATCACTAGTATAAAGTGACACTAAGAATATGCCTTATTAGAAACGGCAACAATAAGGCCCACATGAAACGTAATCGTGCTTGGACAACAAAGCGTACCCAAAATGGGTCACTGACGCGGAGTAAACATGGGCCACGACTTTCCACAAATATTCGTTACCCCTATGTTGCCAACGGGTATTTATCAAACACCATTTCCAATACAAGTCTCTCTAGAAATGGAGATACCAAATTATCCATTGCCGATTATTCCACTGTGTTTATATATAAGTTTATATATAACCATGTTGCCCTACGAAAAAACGTACCCCTTACTCAATCCACACTCTCTTCCTGCATCTGGACACATTGCAATGGCGGTGATCAAGATGACCTAGATGTCTCTTGTGCCATATTTTTGCAGGAGCGTGCGCACCCGTTGCTCCTCTCCTCTTTGGCCATATCTAATTTTGCTCGCTGGGAGCTAGGTTCCCTGGGAAGCGAGTATTTAGAAGAAGTCTTGCGGCGGTGGGTGCATTCGGTAGGCATCGCCGCATCAAGCACATTCGACTGGAATCTGGCGCATCCTTCCGAGACATCTGGATTCTTCTCTAGCATTAGGCATAGGATAACACTGATGACAATGGATCCTACGTCCCATGGCATGTCGATCTACGTGTGGCGCTGCCGATGATGAACCGACTAGACTAGTGGACAACAATGACCATGGCCATGAGTCCAGGCTACTCCAAGGTAATTTTTTGTTTATGACCATCCTTAATGCGAATGAAGTAGGGTTTCTGTGGGGACTTCGGACTAGCTGTCCGAAGTACCCATTATGTATACATTTCACGATCACATGGTCAGTGCGCCGTGAACACATAACCGAACTGATATCAAAATTACACCATCCATTACAAAGCGGAATGAGAAAATTACAATAAGGTCACATGACCAATACTTACATAATAGCCTTGAAGGGCCTAACTAAACATCAGAGTAGCAACATCACTTCAACAACGTGGAGCCCAAGTCATCTGCCATAACCCTACAGGCAACTGACTGGGAGAACGTTCCTATCTCGCATAGACGTTGTCCAATCCTTCTTCATTTGTCGAATTCCTCCAAGTCTGGCCAAGTAAATAGCCACGGACAAAGCCATGAGTACATTGGAATTGTACTCGCAAACCATCAAGAAGGTACTTTGCAAGAGTACAAGATAACAAGTGTTAATCTAAGATGACAAGAGGGAAAGACTAGTTTCTCTTGTGGATATAACATGTGGAAGAGAAATAGTTTCTCTTATGGATATAGCATGTGGAGAGAAATAGTTTCTCTTGTGGATATAGCATGTAAAGAGAAATTGTTTCTCTTGTGGATATAGAAGCCCAACATCACAGTTCAAGGGGCACTAAGAAGATCCTATGACACATCTATATTTTTGTTAAAGAAGATACTTCAAAAGATAAACTACGACATCTCTATATCTTTATTGAAGAAGATACTTCAGAAGAGTTCCTCTACATGAAACACTAGGAAGGGGGTAACCCAAAAAAATTTTCCTCGACCATCTCCATATGGTCGGCACAAGCTTTTCTGTACCCTTCCGGTACATCAAACACTTTCTCACTTTCTTTGTAAAGCATTTCTAAAACAAAACTCGACACAGCTCGGTAACGGCCATTCCAACTGTCCATGACCGCGGACGCGGCTATTCGAATAGATTTGACTCTGCAGAGTTTGTACTCTTTCCCCACAACTATCCGGGTACCTATCGTGTGGGCATCATCCCCGCATAACAACATATGGCACGACGGATACCCGAACATAACCTTTCGCCCATTCAACTTAGCACGGGATCCTACCCTATGGAGTATGTACCTCCCCGGCACCGTGGCAGCTCACCTCACTTTGAGCGTGACTCCACCGCCACGTCAGGAGACCCATAGTGTCTTCCGGACAGGTAGCCCCAAAGGCATCCCGTTATACTATTGTCTCCACCAACGACAAGCCGGACTCGGGGGTAACCTTACCCTTGTATAGTTGTGCGGTGTCCCATGCTAAGAAGAACAAACTATGAGCTAAGCGCCGTGCCCACATTGGGGTAGTGTGGTTGCACGGGTTGGTTGTTCCGGGCGAATACAAAGAAACGTGTGTCGTTTTTCTCAAAAATCCAAGTCACACACACATTCCTCTTTTCAACCATTTTTGCCAAGATCCTTTCCTTTCATAAACCATACATTCGGGTAAGGTCGACTCACCCAAGGTTTTCTTAAAAAATTTACAACAAGGTAAACCTTGAGGGGTTCCCAACCTAAAGTTTCATGATGGAACTAAGACTCCATATGGCCGTGATGATAGTCATCATGCCAATAATGAGTGGATATGGTGGAATCAAAATAGTCATACTTGCTTAAGGTAAGCATGTATGTTGACAACATAAGAGGAGAAATACTTTCAGATTTGTGGTGCTAACCCAACCAACACTAAATGAAGTAAGGGTGAACAACCATATTTTACATAGTTAAGGTAGGTAGGCATATTCATCTCAAAATGAGAGCACAACAAAAATTATGATGGGATTACCACTACACTAACAAGGGGTGTAGGGGTGAATTGGCAAGAAGGGTCACATGCTTAAGGTAAGCATGTAAATCAACAAGGTATGATGGCATAACCATGATCATCATGAATTCCAACAATTACTAAGATATGCATAAGGTATGACCAAGAGGATCATCATGCTTAAGACAAAGCATGCATTGACAAGATAAAGAGACTAGTACACATAAGATCAAGAGACAATAGTCACCACAAGATGACATCAATATGAGACACAATAATCAGAGATCAATAGATGGCTTGCCTTGGTTGGCTTATTTTTCCCTGGACTTCTTCAACTCCATCAAATAAGAATTCCAACAATATAAATAAATTCCTTGTTCGAACCACTTCTTCTTCTCCGGAATTGTTCGCATCTATCGTCGGAAAATATAAAAGGAACGCAATCAACACAATGCACCAACAAAACAATATTCAACAAAAAACAATCAATAGCGAACCACTTTACTAAGGGCTAACATACAAAAGACTTATAGAAACTACAAAACAACTTTTTAAAAAGCAAATTTATTTCACTTAATAAAAGCATGAGAGCCTCACCAATTAGCAATTGCATATCCGGTTATCACCATGGTATAAATAAATATCCCTTAGTAGATAACACCACAAAGAAGACAAGTGCAGGTTTGGCATAAAAAACATTCATATTTTTATTTTCAAACACTTTTGGAAAAGTAGAAATCAGTTTTCCTAATTTAATTTACTCACACAACACTACATCCAAAAATAGGAAGTAAACATTATGCCACACTATTTTGAATACTCAAACAAAACATTGAAACTAAGTTTAAGTTGCAGAGGTTTTATTTTGCAAGAATAAAACATGGGTTGACCATTTTTAAAAACAAAGGGGTGGTCAAAGATTTCAATTACCCAACAAGTTTTGATCAAACAAATCATGTGACACATACATATTACTAACAGTAACAAATATGCATGAACAAATATTAACAATATTTTTCCTAGATGGCCAGTGCTAATGCAAAACTAACCCAATTGGATTCACCCAAAAAGGTTAATCCTACAAATTTAGGAATTTGCTTGAATCTGACTGTACAGAAAATAAGATATGTATTCCAAAAATCGTAGAAAATTTTAAAATATGAGGTCAGTTGCATCTGAAAGGTATTGCAAATCTGGTTCTAATGCAATTGGTTTCACTCAAAAATTCATCTCCAAGCTCCTGGTGTAATTGGCCAAAGTCAGATCTGACCAAAACTTCATCTGTGTACCATTTAAATTTTAGGAGGTAATTTGAAGTGGAACCAACGGAAAAATGAAACTATGGCAGAGGGCTTTCATCCAAAGTTGAGTTTTCCCAAAAATATTTTGTAGAAAAGATTAAATCTAACAAACAGTGATTCTGCATGTTTTCAGAAGTTTGTTTACCAAGGCAGATTTAAAACAAATTTGGGTGTGATACCAGCGTGACGTTGTAGATCATTCCCGTAGTTACCCGTGGAACTTTGAATCACTCGATTCGGAGCTATACACGAGTTTTGGTGGATTTTACAAATTTGAACGGAATCTGAAACAGCAAGATTGCAGAAATTACTGAATGTATTTGGACGAACTTTGGTCAAAGACTTCAGATTTGAGGATGGGTGAAGCTTCTCCATGCTTGGTTCAAACATGCACTTGCATCAAGATCCAATCTTAGCAAGAGAGGAAAAGAAAAGGGGAGAAGAAATCATCTAGGGTTATGGGAAAAGAGAGAGAGAGATGCTCTCATGGTGACCAAGGGAGAGGAGGAGCTTGAGGGAGGAGGAGAGCTGCATCTTGGCTGGTTTTCCATGGCCATGGCCGGCCATAGAGGCTTGGGGGAGCAGCACCTCGTGGTGGAGTGGTAGGAAAAGAGTGTGAGGGAATGGAGGAAGGAGTGGGGAGTGGAAAATGAGAGCAAAGAAGAGGAGGGTGGCCGGCCAAGGGCCATTTATAGAGGGAGAGGGGGTTGGCTGCCTCCTCATTGATTGGCTAAGGTGGGTGGCTGCCCATTTATTTATTGGGTTAGGTGTGAGGCAATGCTTGTGGAAGAAGGAATTGAGTAGATGGAGAGATTATGCTTGTGCATGACAAGAGCTAGTCAGGATCGGCTCCTTTTGTGCCATGCAAAAATAAATCATCACAAGGGAGCTTCCACCATGTATGTTGATCAAGGTGGAGCTACATGATTCCTTGCCAAGATGGTGGCATAGATTATGCGTATGAAAATATAAAAGAGATAGAGATGGAGGAAGAGTGTGATGGTGATGGTGGTGTACAAGGTTTCATGTGCATGCCATTTTGGAGATGGCCACCACAAGATTTTGACTTTAACTACTCAAAACAAGATGAGACACATGGTACTCAAGTGCCTATGCAAGACACACGACACCACTTGTGTTATGAAAAGAAAATAGGTTCCAACAAGTGCTAAAGAGTCCAAGATTTAGAAGGGTAGTGATGGAAGTACAGATACAATACCAATGATGAATATGGTGACATAAATCATCAATTCAAGAGATCAAGGTGAGGATGGTAATGAGTAGAGGAGTGAGATGGGCATGATGAAATATAAGTTGTTCTTCGAATAAGAAGTCAATGGGAGTGGTTTGAATTACTCCCTGAGTCTGGGGTTATTTGAAGGGAGTTCATTTGAAAGTATCAAATGATCATCTATTTGATCAAGAATTGGAGGATGTAGGAATACTATATGGTAGATCAGAGATGTGCATAAGATGTGCAAGGGTTGCTGAAAGTTCAGAGATGGTAAACCTAGAGGGGGGTGAATAGGTTTCTACACATTTTAATTCTTTCTTTGCAATATTAGGCTTTGCAGAATATAAAGATGAGCCTAATGCAAACTAGGTGAAACAACCAATATGAGGATACAAGTAACTCAAGCACGAAGGCTCTCACAGGCAGTTATATCACAAGTAAGGAGTTCGGTTAGAGATAACCGATAGCATGCGGAGACGAGGATGTATTCCCGTGTTCCCTTCCTTTGCAAGAAGGTACGTCACGTTTGGAGGGGTGGAGGTCCCACGAAGGATTCCCCACGCCACGAAGGCTCACCCTATCCTTCGGAGCCTATCCCACAAAGGAATAGCTCACTCACTTGTGGTAGACTTTGAGGTAGCCTCCAAACCTTCACAATCTTGTCAGGAGCAAATCCACAGCCCGGATGCTTCCGGACCACTCTTGCCTACCTAGGGTTTCCAAGGAACCCTAGAGAGCAAGCTTCTTGATGAATACAAGGGGAATGAGATTTGGCTTGGTAGAACAGTAGATCGGGTCCTCCTCTAACGTTTCCCCGGAGGGATTTGAGTTTGGGTGGAGTAGGAAGGAGATCTGAGGCTTTTGGTGTTTCTAGCAATGGAGTATGAGAGAGAGAGAGCTCAAGAACAGCTTGTAGTGTAGTGCCTACCCCTTCAGAGGTAGGAGAAGGGGTATTTATAGTGTTTCTTGAATTCTGGCCGTTGCTCACATGCCACGTCAGCAGATTCCTCGAGAAACCCAGTCGACCAGATTTGGCGCCGGACGGGCCGGCGCACGGGCCGGTCAGACCGGGCCTATGACCGGACCGGCCGGTTTCAACCGGAGCTGGGACCGGGTCTTGACCGGAGCAACTTCTTCGCGTACTGGAACATGCCCGGTTGGCACAAGCGCCAGGCCTGGTTGGGCGCCGGGGCAGCCGGTCAGGCGTCCGGTCCGACCGGAGCTGTGACCGGAGCGGCCGGTCCAAACCGGGCTGGCGACCGGGCCCTGACCGTACCAGTGCCCAACCTTACTGGACACCACCCGGTTGGCACCAGTCCTAAGGCCAGTCGGCGCCGGGGTGGCCGGTGCCAGGGCCGGTCTGACCGGCCAGGCTCTGGAAAACCTTGTTGCTTTTTCATCGAAGTGGGGGGTCTCCCATTGCCTTCTTGTTCCATTGATACACCATTATACCTCTTTGGCTAATACCTGGGAATCATCTAGTAGACATGTATTAGTCCAAATACTCTAGCACGGTGTCATAGTTACCAAAATAATGGATAAGGGTAAAATACCCTTACAATCTCCCCCTTTTTGGTATACGGTGACAAACCGAGCTAGAGTCACATATAGATATTATGATAAGCTTTAAACCTTGATTCCATATGAGATATTAAGACAGCTCCCCCATAATGTGTGCACTTGGAGAATTTGTGTTTGAATGCAAAGTGCACCATTTGTGGAATATGAGAAGCTCCCCCAATATCTTTAGGAAACAATCATGGTATGGGCATGTGAATATCAAGATATATAAGCATAGAACATAGTCATCTCAACATAGAGATCTAAGCATATAAGTAGAGTCTAGGATTAGGGGGTCCTTGGTTGCACAAGTCATCATCAGCATCATCAGCATCATCATTCTCATCATCATCATCCTCCTCCTCATCATCATCAGCATCATCAGCATCCTCTTCATCATACTGGTCCTCGTCTTCATCAGCATTGTTTCTATGCCTAGGAGGAGGACCACCAAAAGTGTACATGGAGGGATCAAAGTTCTGAAGCATCTCATCGGTAATGGGAGGCATCTCCCAATTAGGAGCATGCACAAGCTCCATCTCAGGACCAGGAGGAGGAACATGGGCATTTCGTGCAGCCATGAACTTATTTTGGCGCCTCCTTGTCTCTTGGTTCAAAGCAAGACTCTGATGTGCAACATCATTGGTGTTTTTGCACATCTGCCATAAGCTGGAGAGGAACCGTGAGACACCATGTTGTGGGCGTCTAGAGGAGCTGGAGCTAGCAGGGTCATGACTTGCCTTAGACCGGCGCTCAGAAGGCATCATGGAAGGGACATCCGGTTTATCTCCTTGGATAGGTATCTTGACGGCTTCCATCTTGACCCGTTCACCGTGAGTATTGAGAGGTGTTGGCACAACCTTGTTGATGAGCACCTGAACGTACTGAGCATAGTTAGGAGTCATCCTTTCGCGAACAGAGCGCCTCAGTTCGCAATAGAGGAGATCGCAGCCATCAATGGTCTTCTGGCACTCAGAGTGGCAGTAGTACATCAAGTTCAGATGATATGCACGACATTCACTTGTATCTCCGGACTTGCTGATGAGATTCTCAAGGAATATCTTGGGAAGAACAAGGTAGGAGTAGTACATGTCGGAGATAGTGGGAGGGCCAGCTGTGGGTTCCGGAGGGTAGCAGAAGGCAATGTCCCCTTTTGTGAACGTGTTCTGAGAGTGGATCTTGAAACCACGAGCATGACCAGCACCAAACCCCATGGCTTCATAGAAGTCAAGATAGTTGCAAGTATATTTCCCTTGGCCTATCATCAAAGTCATAGTCCGAGCTGCGTCATCATGGAAAAACGCAGTGCAATGAAACTGCCTCACCAGGAGTGGACAATAGGACTCATCAGAAGGCGTCAAGCACATGAGATCAAACAGCCCCATCCGCTTCAAAGTCCGAACCACAAAGCTATACTTGGTGGCTTCATGCATTGTTAGAACATCCTTGATGACTTTGGGCATCACAATGGTGCCATTCTTCATGCACTCACGGGTGTTGTAGTACTCATCCCACAGAACTTGATGTGTCTTGGTCCAGAAAAACTTATCCCCATGAGTGTAAGTGCAGTCCACAAAGCGATATGGGTTGGCCTCTCGAAGTCTTCTCCATCCCCCAACATGTACTGTGCCAACATTAAATGTTGGTAGTTGCTCAGTAAGGTCATCCTCCTGGGCTGCCTGTTTGTCTTTCCTCCTAGGGGCAACTGTCTTGGTTCTTCCCTAAGTGGAGCTGCGAGTGGCAGTAGTCTGAGGTGCTTTAGAGGGTATGCGGCCGCTAGATCGGCAACTTGGAGGTTCCGCAGGCCTTCCTCTCTTGGCAGGAGTGCCACGGTCATCACCACTCCAATCATCTGTGAATCAGCAAAATAGAGCGAGGAGAGCAGTGGGGTAAGTGTACATGTCATCAGAAAATAGGGAGGCCAAAAAGCATAGCATATATTCAAGTGTTTCGATGAGATTATGCAAAGAACTGGGCGATCCGGCGCACAGGCCGGTCCAACCGGACGACAGACCGGACGATCCGGTTGCCCATCCGGTCGACCGGGCCACACGTAGGAACGGCTGGTTGAGAGGCCGGTTGACCGGGCCGTAGACCGGATTCTGTCGATTTGTGATGTTTGCCCAGAAATTCAACCACAAAATCATGCAAAAACTCATAGACTTGAACATATACTATAGCAATAGAGTGAGCAATGTGTATAGTGGTGTGAGACACTCTAATGGCATGAGGACTTACTAACCCTAACCCTAACCCTAATTTTTCTCAAATTTCCTCAAAATTGTGCAATGGGAGAGGAAAAGCGAGAGGGGGAGGGAATAGAAGGAAGATTTACCTGAAGACATCGTTCTCTTTGCTCAAGGAAACAAGGAGAACACTTGAAGAGGGCTTGAGGGAAAAATCCCCAAGATCTCCAAATGTGGCTTGAGGAAGACCAAATCCCTTGGTGAAGATGCTTGGGAGAACCCGATCTACGATTGGGTGAAGTTTGGAGAGAATCTAGTGGAGGGAAGGGCCTAGGACGTGGTGGAGATGGTGTAGGCGGTGGCCATGGAGGTTATGGAGGTGGGGGATAATGAGGAAGAAGATCCCCCAAGGGGTAACTTCCTCCCACTTAACCAGCCGCACGGCCGATCGGCCGTCCGTTTGACCGGGCCAGGCGCCGGATGGCCCGGCGCAGAGGCCGGTCCGACCGGGCCAGAGACCGGCCACAGTTATTTTTGCCCAGTTTTGTCCCGTTTTGCCTCGTTTTGCCCCTATTCTTTGTGTAGATGTGTATGAATGCTCAGATGATGACATGTACATATAGATAGATAAACGATGATGATATGAGCATAGACATGAGGTTGGAAACACAAAGTTCTCTAGGCATACCCATTGGAGTGAAAATCCAAACAAGATGTAAATAGCAACAATGGGCATGATTCGAAATATATATCAAGAATCATAAGTCTTTTTTAAGTGATTTTTGCAATAAGATCATTGAGCCTTATATAGTCAAATCAAGTTGCAATTGAGGATTAATGAGGGGCGGGGGATTCCTCCCCCTATGTGAAAGCACAAATGTCATGAGACCTCGAAGAGACATGCTTGGGTCCATATAATGACATTGGGTCTATTTATGTTGCACACATAGGTATGCATCATACCAAGACATGGTAAGATGACCATCCCTATATGTGTTGTGCCTCTAAGCTAGATAACAAGATAAATGCAAGAATATAGTGCAAGAAGTTATTCAATCTAAGTTTTTAGGATCAAGAATAACAAGTTCTCCTCTCAAGTTAACAAACCGGGCTTCATCCAAAGGCTTAGTGAAAAGAGATTTCTATTTTCGTGCCCTCGGTTCCTTAATTGTGCTCAGTTTTTCCCAGCTCCTTAGTTTTTCCTCAGTATTCCCCAAGTCCTTGTTTGAAACCCGCAGAAGCAGCTCAGACGGCAGGATTCCCGTTTATTTGGCCGTTCCGTGCTAACGTGTGGGGCCGCGTTGTGTGGGCCCGCGTCGCGTGGGGCTGGTAGAAAGGGACCGCGTGGGACAGAAAGAGATAGCGTTTGGTTGCCCATGAGCAGGAGCTGGGTTTTGTCTCTCTCGACCCAAATTGGCATTTTCCCTTTTAAGAGTACCTTTTCTGTCTCCTTCTCTCTGCCTTTTTTTCACCTAATTAGTATCAAATCTAGAGAAGCTTGGATTTCTGTCTTTCTTCAATTATTATTTAAGCCTTTTGGCCCTCGTTGTTTGCCCAATATGGCAGCAAATCTAGTAGGGAGCCCAATCTAGTACTCCATCTGGTCCATATGTATGTAGTTAAATCTAGAAGCAAATCTACAGGGAATGTACAATAAATTCACAAGGTCATATAGTAGAATCTTTACTATTAAATTATAATAGGTGACTGCCTAGTGTCACAAACGGACCAACAAATTATTTCTATAGGCCCAGCGCCCGCTCCGCTAAGCCTAAATTTCGACCTGGCCCAGAAAGCCACACGGCATTGCTCCACTATTAAAAACCCAATCGAATACGGAATCGTGCGCCTCGGGGATTCAGACAGTCGCGCTGCATTCATCTCGCATGTGCGCGCCGCTTGCCAACCTCGCCGCTTGATTGCTGCTGAGTAGAGCGGCTTGTTGTGCGGGGCCAGTACATTAACAGCGCACAAGAGTTGTTGCAGCTGGACGAGGAGGATTCGCAAGACTGCTGCTGGGGCCTCCAGTCCTACACCGTGTAGCTAAACCTGGGAACCTGATATGGTTTGGGAACTGCCCCATACCTCAACTGAACCCGCACGAGCAGATCGTGGCAACCAAAACCGTTTTAAACTCCATCAGCCCAACCAAAACCAAAAATGATTAGCATTTCCACCCAAACTGAACTGAACCTAGAGCCAAACTGTGAGTTGAAACCGTTTGGGAACCATTCGCTCAAATGGGGTTGTACAAATGCGTCCGCAACCACGCGGTGGAGCTTGCCAGCGCCCCTGCACCGTCACTGTCCGCAACCACGCGTTGGAGCCGACGGAGGCCACGCACAGGAACTTTGTCCCTGGCTCCCCGTCGTCGTCCTCCCTAGCCTTCGCAGCTCCCTCGCCGTCCGTCACCGTCACCACTCTGCCGACGCCCGAAGCTCCTTCCACCGTTCCGCCAAGGAAGAAGGCGTTCGCGGCCTTGGTGTCGTCATTCGCGGCCTCCTCGCAGGTGCGGTTGTCGCCGGCTCGGACAAAGAAGACGTCGTTGACCGCCTCGGGATCCTCGTCGGCTCTGACTGAAGAAGACGTTGTCGACCTTCTCTGGGTCCTCGCCGGTGCGGCCGTCCTCCACCTCGCCGCTCAAGCACTTGGCGGCGCGCGCCACCATCCTGGAGGAGAGGACGAGGCCGGTGCCTTTGGTGGCAGCTTGGAGAGCGGCCAGCACAGTCTTGGCCCTGTCACCAACGGGGCAGACCACGAGGAAGGAGGCGCCGCTCGTTGCGGCTGCCTTGAGCGCGGCGGCGGGAACGCCGGAGCCGGCGTGCGCTGCCGGAGGGGTGGGCGCCTTTGGGGCAGCCAGAGGAGGAACGGGCGTAAAGGTCCTGGTCTGGGCCGGGGAGAAGGACCTGGGGGTAGGGGAAGAGAAGAGAGCTGAGAGGCGGAGAAGGGATCCGGTTCAGCGGCGCGTCGCGCGGCACGCCGGCCGGGGATGGGCAGGCGAGGCGCGAGCGGCGGCGACCGCAGCGGCAGAGATTGGAAGGGATGTGGCTGTAGGCCTAGAACTGGTCTCCCCAACCGGGTAAGAACCATGGTTCTAACTGTCTGAAACCAGACCTGTTTGGGCCTGAACCAAACCAGCTAGATCGTTCTGCTGAGGTGGTAGACAAAATATTAAACTAGAGCCACGCCAACCTAACTAGAGCCATGCCAGCATGATCGAATTAAAATGCATGATTACAGGGAATTATGTGTATCAATTAGGTTGCATGATTCGTTGTACAAAGAAACATGTAAGGATTTTTTTCCTAGATATTTTATAGGGTAAATATACTTACCTCGTGACTGGAAGTGCTTGCATGTTTTGATTAATCAGATAAATTATGCACATACATCTTTTTTTTTTGTTAGTTTTCAATGCAAAATAAGAATATATATATATGGTTGAGGGGCAATATCCTACTCGGTCCGATCTATAATACTTATCACTAAATAGGATGTATCTAAACACATTTTTGTGTATCTATTCACTTCGTTTCAGCTACAAGTATTTTTTTGTTGGAACTTCAAAGTATTTAAGTTAATCAATATGGATTTATTTATTTATTTATTATTCCGTAGAAACGCATGACTCGTTTCAGCTACAAGTATTTTTTGTTGGAACTTGGAAGTAGTATTTAAGTTAATCAACACGGAATTATTTATTTATTTATTACTCCGTAGCAACGCACGGGTATTATGCTAGTATGGATAGATAATAGGGATCCCTCCCTAGATAATAAGCTGCTTTCAGTAGCCAAACATAGTAGGGTTCGAGGTTCTTCACAACACCATCATACTAACAACATAACATCGAGGGATCCCTAGCTAACAACAAAGGGATCCCAACAACAAAATGCAGGTGACAGCAGCAGCACACGTCCAGGACTCCGCCTACCCCATCTGCCTCTGCCTCCACTTGTTGCTCCCCTTGGGAGCCTTGGGCTTGAGCGGAGGCATGCGCCCGGCGGAGATCTCCACCCGCTGGATGCTGCGGAGGTGCATGCCGAGCGCCAAGTGCTTGGCGCGGAAGGAGTGGGGGTTCATCGACGCGCCGACCTTGGGGTTGGTGTTGCCGATGTTCTCGGCATGCGTGAGGAGGCAGTTGAAGTCAGTGCCGCCGAGCATCCTAGTGCAGAAGAGGCACCTGTAGACACCCTTGTCGATGGCGAAGTAGGAGACGTACTGGCCGACCTGCAGCCTCCGTAGCACCTGGCGAGTCTTGATGTCATGGTGCTCGTCGTCGCTGCCGACGTCGCTGCTAGACAGCTGATCCATATCAAACGGGAACTATTAGTGAATGAGTTGCAACGATGACTAACGTGCATGATAACAAAGTTAGGAGAAACAGAGGCAGCCTCAGTTAGAGTGGACACGATTATATGTCTACAGGGATGTAGTCAGCGAACCAAAGCTCATGCACAACAGATTTGTACACAGAAATGGTTCGCTGAACCCTCCCTGTAAAAATCTATGCCCACCGATTCATCATAGGCAAAGAAACAGATTCCAGATCTGAACTAACACATTCCAGATTATTTGCAAAATTAAATGGTTGATATCTTTTGATTCGTGCATAAAATAACTGATTGAGATCCTATAATTACTTGCATAAATTAACTGATTGAGATCCCATTATTACTTGCATAAATTAACCGAACGGCCGAACCCCAAATCTTAAACGAAATCAAGGAGGGATCAAAGCAAAATGGAATAAAATCGGCGCAAATATTAGCCCAATACTCATCCATCCACAAATCCATCTACACCAGCAAAAATAGGGTTCAAAAAGGAATGGGGAACAAAAAAGGAAGCAAACCGTAGTTACCTCGTTCCATGCGTCCTCCATGGAGGTGTCGTAGGGGTTCGGGGGCGGGACGTACGGCACATACTCGTAGGGGTCATATCCCGGCGGGATCTGACCGCGACCGGCGGCAGCAGCCTCCGATGCACCGGCGGAGGAGGCGGCGACGTCCGTTGAGGGGACGGCGGCGACATTCGTTAAGGGGACGGCGTCGAAGAGGGAGGCTTCGCGCTTGGAGCCGACGGCGCCGTGGACGATGGGATTGGCATTCTCCTTGTCCATCTCGCCGGCAGAGCAGAGGGAGAGGGAGAGGGTTTTTTGCTTTGGAGAAGATGATGGGACGTGAGAGAGGCCGCGTTGCGTGGGCGAGTGAGAGTGACAGAGATAGTGGGAGGAGGCGTCTATAAAGGCGAGGGGTGGTTAATGCGACCCGCGTCCTACGCGTCCACCGCTGCACGTCTGCACGTCTTGGACTTCTGCAATGCGACACGCGTCCACGATTGCACGTCTTCGATTTCTGCACCGCGACCCGCATCTACGCGTAAACAATTGCACGTCTTCCATTTCTGCACTACAACACGCGTCCTCGAGTCTAACCCTGGAAATTTAGATATACTCAGGTATAACCTCGAGTATTATACTAGTATTTTTTGTATGCTCAGTTTTCCCCTTGAGTGCTAATACTGGCTGGTGCAATATGCTCAGTTTTACCCTCAAGTAGCTGGTCAACAGACAGTCAACAAATGGGATTAACTAGTTAAATGAGTCATTTAATGTGCAAAAAATTCTGAAAAATAGTGGCACATACTCATGGAGTCTTTACCACAAATTTCCAGTTCTCAAAACATAGATAAGTCATAGATAAATCAAGTTTTACCACAAATTTCCACTTCTCAAAGGCCTTCTCAAATCACCTAGTAGCTATGAAGCTGCATGGTTTTCCACAATAAGCCCTTCCCAAAACAGCTTTCCCCAAAACATACTTTGTCTAAATGAGGCCACAATTCTCACACTCATGTATATTTGTATTGCAAATAGTTTGAGATAGGCCAAGATGGGTTTCATTGTACAAAACAACGCATTTTCCATTTTTTAAATCTCATATTTGAATCCCTTAGTCTGTTTATTACATAGGTGCCCTTGGTTTCTTGATACTACTCAGTTTTGCCCTCTCCCTCCACAAATTCTCTCACACGTGCAACATTGCCCTGATTGGTCTAGCCCATGTCACGCGGATCGTGCCCGCCGACCGTTGATCGTATGATCTAACGGGCAGGATAACCCCTCTCTCTCTCTCTGCCGGCGGTTACCTTCCACTCTCTAAGTATGCTAAAGGGCGGTTTTCTGTATTCATTTTCACGCGCTAAAAATTATAAACACTTTTAGGCATTACTTTTCACGAAAAAATGATAAACCATCACCGATTTGTTGTAGCCATTAATTTTCACGCAAAAAATGATAAACCATCACCGATTTGTTGTAGCCATTAATTTTCACGAAAAAAATGATAAACCATCACCGATTTGTTGTATCCATTAATTTTCACGAAAAAATGATAAATCATCACCGATTTGTTGTATCCATTACTTTTCACGCAAAAAATGATAAACCATCACCGATTTCTTGTAGCCATTACTATTCACGGTAAAAATGATAAACGAACCAATCTATCTATCTCTGTATTTGAAGTTTGGAAGGGTTCACCATCTACTTATGTTAACTTTCGAGGTTTTGACCTGAAAACAAATGGGTATTATAAAGGGAAATAAAAGTTCAAAAAATGTAAAAACAAAACAATCTACCTATCTTTGTATAGAAGATCGTCTGTATGATTTTTGAGGTCATTTAGAGAAGGTAGAAAAAATCCCTTTTGAGAAGGTCGAAAAAACCTAACTTGTTACAAAAGCTGGTTTCAGTGAGACCTAACCAAATTTGGCATACATTATGCCATATCTATAACAACAAGGAATATCTAAAAGGGAAAGTTTCACAAAATTTGAAATTTAGGGCGAAAATGATGCCATACATGATGCTGTTTTTCGAGGTTTTGACCTGAAAATCAATTGGGTATTATAAAGGGAAATAAAAAGTTCAAAAAATATAAAAACGAAACAATCTATCTATCTATGTATAGAAGATCAGCTGTATGAAATTTGAGGTCATTTAGAGAAGGTAGAATAAATCACCTTGTTAGAAAAGCTAGTTTCAGTGAGACGAAACGGCATGCGTTTAAGCAAAGTGATTTTTTCGAACATCTCCAAATGACCCCAAATTTGCCATACATGATGCCATACGTGTAACAACAAGGAACCCTATCTAAATAGTGTCAAAAAAGTTTGCCCAACGTATAGCTCTATCAAAAAGAACCTCACCATGGCGCTAGTATAATTTTGGGCTTAGTTACAAACTTTCGTTACCTGACCGTCAACACGAAACTTGTTTCAAATCACTTTTGGCGTACAAGAAACAAATCCCACCTTGATTCGAGCACCACAACCTCCAAACGATGCTGATGCCGATATTGGCATGGTCAGAATGGCTATGCTCGCCGCCACTGCTAGGTTACCGTCGGGATGCACCCTCAATCCCGTCCCCTCATTCGATCACTGACACACCAGAGATACCGCCGAGGCCAATGCCGAACGTACATGCTGATGCCAATGCCGAACATGCATGCACGCCGCTGTGGGAACGGCTACGCCGCCCCGCTATGCTGGACGCCACAGACCACCGCGAGGTCTTTCCCTTCGCCACCACACTCTTCTAGCACCCATCTATACACGCCAGAAAGAAGAGACACTAGTTTTCTCTACATTGCTCGCGTTCGTGTCGGACACGGTCAGTCAAAGTTTTGAGGTAGTCGTCGATGTCGTCGACCATTTCTTCTCTTCTTTGCATGGTTAAACGCGTCTAGTTCATATCTATCTAATGCGTCTGGTCTCGCCTCATGCAGTTCTTTGTGGACGTCGATCTCATCTCGCCACCCCGGATGCCACCTCCTCTGTGACATCGCTGTAGAGGTCCGTTTAAAAATCTATTCCTACTCGTGTATTGCCTCTTGTATCAGCGCCATGGCCCACTTGTCATTCGATATACCGAAGCCCCACTCGTGCGCGTTTTGGTCAGGGATACAGCGATGCTTACAGTCAAACAAAGATGGATGGTCTGACGTGTCTTTGCGGGCTCTACGTGGCCCCACTAGTCAGAAGATAACGGTCAACCGTCGGGCAACCGGCCGTTACAGCACCTGTGATGGTTTCAGACAAGGTCTTGGGGAAAACTGAGGAAAAACTAAGGAGCTGGGGAAAACTGAGCACAACTAAGGAACCGAGGGCACGGAAATAGAAATCCCTAGTGAAAATATCCGCCAATTGGTATGTTGTTCCCACATGAGTGAGATCAATGTCCCCATTGGCAACATGGTCACGTAGGAAGTGATGGCGAATGTAAATGTGTTTGGTGCGACAATGTTGAACCGGGTTATTGGCGATCTTTATTGCACTTTCATTGTCACATAGAAGAGGCACCGTACCAAGAGACACACAATAGTTTTTCAAGGTTTGCTTCATCCATAACAATTGAGTGCAACAAGATGCTGCGGATATATATTCGGCTTTGGCGGTGGGTAAAGCGGTGGAGTTTTGTTTCTTGGATGACCAACTCACCAATGACCGGCCAATAAATTGGCAAGCCCCGGAGGTAGACTTCCGGTCAACCTTATCACCGGCCCAATCGAAATCCGAGTAGCCAATGAGTTCAAAGGTTGACCTCTTTGGATACCATAGCCGAGAGTAGGAGTGAGAACAAGGTATCTTAAAATCCTTTTGACCGCCATCAAATAGCTCTCCTTAAGAGCGTATTGAAAACGAGCACACATCCCTACACTTAGCATGATATCCGGCCTAGAGGCACAAAGGTAGAGCAAGGATCCTATCATGGAGCGGTATACCTTTATATCCACATCCTTCTCACCGTCACATGAGCCAAGTTGCCCCTTTACGGGCATGGGTGTCTTCATTGGGCTTGCATTGGTCATGTTGAACTTCTTGAGCATGTCCTTCACATACTTTTCTTGAGAGATGAAGGTGCCTTTTGCAACTTGCCTCACTTGGAAGCATAGGAAGAACTTCAACTCTCCCATCATGGACATCTCAAATTTCCTAGTCATCAATAGCTCAAAAGCTTTGTTATGATTGGGGTTAGTTCCACCAAAGATAATATCATCAACATATATATGACATATAAATAAGCCACCCCTTTAACTCGTTTGGTGAAAAGGGTGGAATCGACCGTACCCATGCAAAACCCATCATGTAGTAAGAAATCCCTAAGGAACTCATACCAAGCACGTGGAGCTTGCTTGAGACCGTAGAGTGCCTTATGGAGTAAATACACGTGGTTGGGTCGGCGTGGGTCTTCGAAACCCGGGGGTTGAGCAACATACGCGGTTTCTTTTAGGGGACCATTCAAAAATGCACTTTTCACATCCATTTGATATAGTTTGAAATTGTGGAAAGATGCAAATGCAAGCAAAAGACGAATAGATTCAAGACGGGCTACCGGCGCAAAGGTATCCTCAAAATCCATACCTTCTATTTGGGCAAAACCTTGCGCCACTAACCTTGCTTTGTTTCGTATGACAATGACATTCTCATCTTGCTTGTTCTTGAATACCCATTTGGTCCCAATGACATTGATGCGATGATCCTTGGGTCTCTCAACTAGAGACCATACTTCATTACGAGTGAAACACTCCAATTCTTCTTGCATGGCAATTTCCCAATCCGGATCAACCAAGGCTTCATGTACCTTGAGTGGTTCAAAACTAGACACAAAAGCATGGTGTTGGCAATAAGTGATAAGTAATGAATGGTGTCTACGAGTTACCACTCCTTTTGAGATGCTACCAAGGACTTGATCTACTATGTCACTTGCCCTTGTAGCGGCCTTGATCTTCCGAATGGTTCCTTCATGATCAATGAACTCATATCTTGCTAGTACTTGATCATGAGGGACTGTTATCACCAGAATTTGACCAAGTCAGAGGTGGGCCGCGATCAAGATGGGCTTAAAGATTATATACGGAAGAAATACGTGAATCGGCCTGTTATGCAAAGTTTGGGCTAGTTGGCCCGTGTATCTGTAATATAGTAGGATACGTATCGATTAGCTAGAGTTTGTCTCGTGCACGGTGGGGATTATTCCCACGTTAGAAAGTCCCCTGGACTATAAATATGTATCTAGGGTTTATGGAATAAACAACAACCAACGTTCAACCACAAATCAATCTCGGCGCATCGCCAACTCCTTCGTCTCGAGGGTTTCTACCGGTAAGCATCATGCTGCCTAGATCGCATCTTGCGATCTAGGCAGCATAAGCTTATTTACGTTGTTCACGCGTTGCTCGTACTGAAGCCTTTTTGATGGCGAGCAACGTAGTTATCTTAGATATGTTAGGGTTAGCATTGTTCTTCGTATCATATGCTATCGTAGTGCAACCCTTGCATATCTAGCCGCCCTCACACCTATCTTAGGTGTGGGGGCGGCACCCCGCTTGATCTTTATTTAGTAGATCCGATCCGTTACGGTTGCTCCTTGTTCTTCAAGGATTAGTTTAATATCTGCAATAGTTAGGCCTTACAAAGGGTTGGAGGATCCAGCGGCACGTAGGGTGTCGTTTGCTAGTCCTAGACAGGATGTTCCGGGGATCAACCTCGTGTTGGTTTTTAGGCCTTGTCTAGGATCGGCTTACGATCACCGTGCGTGGCCGCGAGGCCCAATCGTGAGTAGGATGATCCGATTATGCGGTGAAAATCCTAAATCGTCGTAGATCGCATTAGCTTTATCTTGATCAAGCAGGACCACCATATATTCGTGCACCTTGTACGAATCATGGGTGGATCGGCTCCTTGAGCCGATTCACAGGATAACCTGAGAGCCGATCGAGGCTCGTATTTAATGTTTACGTGTATGCCATACAGGAAACTAAGCGAGGCATCTCCATCACCTTCCTGACCAGGTATAGGTCAGGTGGCACGCCCTTGCATCAGCATCGGACGTGTGTACCAGAGGCTTTGCGGGCCGTTGCTCGGAGGGACCAGGGCCAGCCGCAGCCCTAAGTTGTTCCCGGCTCTACTGTGTTGCCCGTCGCTGCTCGCCGGTGGGTTTTGACCGCAACACATTCTGGCACGCCCGGTGGGACAAGCTTCGTCATCAACCACGTCGCCATCTACATCTGAGATGGCGGACGGCACTCCAGTCACATACGAGGATCTGACTGACGAGCTCCAGAAGAAGTATGACGAGGTTAAAGCAATCCTCGAAGCCGACCTCATCGGCTCTTTTCACAGAACCCGTTCCCACGGCATCAGATGGAAAGGGTTCTCACCTGAAGGCGCGCTCGATGGAGTGGACCTGTCCGTCCCGTCAGAGGAACGCACCAGGGCCCTGCGTCAGGAGATTGGCTGTATGGTGACTCACTCGTTGCATCGCCATTCCGAGAGCCCGGTGAATACATTGGAGCGTGTCGCTTTTCGGATGATACAGGAAATCATGAGGCACCAGCGCTCTCCGTCAGGACTAGCTCTCGGGACCTACCAAGGAGAAGTGCCACTTCAGTCCCGTCCACCTTCGTCATTCGCATTGGCGACACCAGAAGTGCCTAATTCACCGGCATGCGCCGTTGACAGGGTTGAGGACATTTACTTTGGGAGGTGCCAGCCAGGATACTCGTTCAACATCAACATGGTAGAACTGGGGCACCGCCCTGACAAGGGTAGAGATGAGGGCAGCTGCTCTCATAGCGAAGATAAAGAGGAAGCTGTTCCACGCGATCGGCCCCGACACTGCCAAAAGATCCTGGTGTTGATCAAGATGGAGCCGATTCTAGCGATCGGCCCGTATTATCCGTACCACCTGCTCTCCCAGTATGTGGCGTCGACCTCACGGGTGACGGAAAACTAGGGTACGGGTTTACATCGGCTGATGAACTAGAGGAAGTCGACATCGGTCCTGGGGATAAGCCGCGACCGACTTTTATCAGCAAGAAGTTAGATCCGCAGCTCAGGGGGCAGATGATAGCTCTGTTAAAAGAATATCCAGATTGCTTTGCATGGGATTACACGGAGATGCCTAGTTTGGACAGGAGCATCATTGAACATCGGCTCCCCCTTAAGAAAGGATTTCGGCCGTTCCAACAACGAGCACGTCAGATGAGGGCCGAAATTCTGGAAGAAGTCAAGAAAGAGATCGAGAAGATGTTATCCGCCGGGTTCATCAGGCCATGCAGGTACGCTGAGTGGATCTCCAGTATCGTTCCTGTAGAGAAGAAGGACGGCCGATGGCGTGTGGCCATCGATTTCCGAGATCTCAACAGAGCCACTCCAAAGGACGAGTATCCGATGCCTGTGGCAGAAACATTGATCAATGCAGCTGCCGGCCACAAGGTGTTGAGCTTCATGGATGGCAACGCCGGCTATAACCAAATCTTCATGGCTCCGAAAGATATACACAAGACCGCATTCAGAGTACCAGGGGCGGTAGGCTTGTTTGAATATGTAGTCATGACCTTTGGGTTGAAGAATGCTGGTGCAACGTACCAACGAGCCATGAATTATATATTTCATGATCTGATCGGTAAGTTGGTGGAAATCTATATCGACGACGTGGTAGTCAAATCTGTCTCCATGGAGGGACACGTGGATGATTTATGGCGCGCCCTAGACCGAACTCGGAAGTTCGGACTGAGAATGAATCCGAAGAAGTGTGCTTTTGGTGTGACGGCTGGTCAGTTCCTAGGTTTTCTGGTTCATGAACGGGGAATTGAGATCGGCCTGAAAAGTCAAGAAGCGGTGCGCACCATGCAGCCGCCCACCACGAAGAAGGAGCTCCAATGTCTCATCGGCAAGATCAATTTTGTCCGACGATTCATCTCTAATCTGTCAGGACGAATCGAGCCGTTCATGGCGCTGGTTAAAACTAAATCTGATGACGAGTTTCACTGGGGGGCAGAACAGCAGCAGGCGTTTGATGAGATTAAGCGGTATCTGACGACGCCGCCTGTGCTAGTTCCGCCCCAGCAAGACAGGCCGTTCTACATCTACTTGTCAGTAGCTGACACGTCCATCGCTTCGGTAGTGGTGCAACTCTACGAGGGCGTTGAAAAGGTCGTTTTCTACCTCAGCAGAAGGATGTTGGACGCGGAGACAAGATATCCCGAGGTCGAGAAACTGTGCCTCTGCCTGTTCTTTACCTGCACCAAGCTTCATCACATCCTTTTGACGGCAGAGATCATCGTTATATGCAAGTCAGATGTTGTCAAGCACATGTTGTCGGCCCCTGTTTTGAAAGGCCGACTTGGCAAGTGGATGTTTGCGTTGTCAGAGTTCGATCTCCAGTATCAGCCTGCGAAAGCAGTCAAGGGACAAGCGTTGGCCGATCTTATAGCTGAACGGATCAGTACCAACATAGCAGCACTGTCTATACGTGCATGGGCTATGTTCTTCGATGGATCGGCTTGCGATGATGGTTGTGGCATCGGCATTCTGCTCGTGTCGCCTCGGGGGGCAGAATATTCCTTCTCCATCAGATTATCTACCCCTTGCACCAACAACGTAGCAGAATATGAGGCGGTACGTGTGGTGACCCGGCATACCACTGCATGGTGTAGTATGCAAGTCTGATATAACACCAATGAAACACCGTTCCACTAGTATTATATCGCTCAGAGTGGTACAACAGAAACATATGCGGGTCCAAGGCATGTCTATAGAATTACACATTGACTCTATTACATAAGATTAGCACAGCCTCCTACTTTACAATGAGGTAAATCTGCAAATAAACTCCAGAAGAACGACTCGTAGTCTAATTCTATCACGAACTCTATTTGTAGAGTATTTGACTAGCTATAGAGGCTAAGAATAGATTCTAGCTAAGTAGGAGCTAGGTTGAGGAAGCTAGTTCCCTTCTATGGCTAAACTAGGTTTTCTCCTTGATGTATGTGGTATCTGACTCCTCTGACAGGGTCTTGTCTCTTGAAGTAGTTGTTGACTCCTCGACCTTCGAGTTGCACTGTGGATCCTTCTTCGATGCCTCCATATCTAAGCAGGGGATTTAAGAGTGGGATGAGTACGAGCGTACTCAACAAGTTCATTATAGGAAAGAGGTGTTTAATGCACTAGCTACGGTATTAGACCAGAAAGTCTAATACCAATGCAAGTTTTCATAACCATTTCTTCAAAAGGTTGCTTTTATTCAGAAGAACTATGTCCGTCAGCCTTCACCGGTTTACTAGAACTTCATGGAGCTCCTTTCCGGCCGCGTTCGCAGTTCCATATCCCGGAACAGGGAGTGACAGGTCACGGTTCTTTACACTCTGCAGAGGTGTGTTGCTTTACCCATAAGAGATCTTAACCTTGGTGCCAACCGGGTGATCTTCCCGTCCACACTTCCTATGGTGTGAGGCCCGGTATAAGGTCTAGCCAATCATGTTCCTCCGCTACCTCGCACACCCACCCTTTTGTAAGAATGTCTTCCCCTATATCTATGGTGAGACCGACCCAGGCATTTGTTCTCCCCTATACCAGTTAAGGTAGACCGTTCCGAACAATTTTTATATGCCCTGCCCTATCAACCATAGATAGACCGTTCCGGACACCTTACAATCCATCATAGACCGCATTACCGTGGGGACTTAGAATGGGATCCCCACCCCACCGCTTGCCCAACCTGGGTCAAGTGTCTACGGTAAGCGCATCCGTTGATGTACGAGAGGTGGAAACACTTTTGACTACTCCGTCCCACTCCGGATCTTATGGTTAACACGGGTATTACGGCACAAGAATCACTGGCGACATTTGTTGTTTAATCCTAGATGGATATAAACCCGTGCAATGGAACCTCCACCATATCAACACAATCCATGGTTCCATTGCCCACCACATAGTCATATTCATAGTTATGAAAGTAGTGGTTTTGATTTTTATGCAATAGTGATAACCATAATACTTTGCAAGTAATTTGATAGAAATACACAAATGACATGAGCAAGTGATGAACTTGCCTTTCTTGACTGCAAGATTATGCAGGCAAGGTCTTCGATACGCAATAACTCCAAATTCTGAAATAGCATCATCGTCCGGTAAGGACGATGTTTAAAAGATTGGCAAGGATGCAATAATGCATAAGAATGAGATGCAATCGCTCTAAGCGTGACCTAACCCCGATGATTTAGGATTAGTGAGTTGTAATGATTAGTTCAGGGTGTGTTGCACTTTTAGAGTGATTCACAAACAAGGTTTTTATTCAGGGTGGTGTTGTTTTAGAATTATAAGCAGGTGGCAAAATGAATGGTAACAATCATACACAACCAGGAATAGTAGATGTATAATAAGTAAAGAGCAGTTGTCAATTTTAAGTCCTATAATACATGGTTGATGATTACTTATTATATAATTCAAAAGAATAACTTTTGAAGAACATGTTCTTAAATAAAGAACAAGTATGACAATTGGGTTTGTGGGGTTCTATGGTTTTCTATGGTTTTAATTGGTTTCTGGAGTAAGTAGTAGATGGATCACAACCTAGTTGGATTCATCAACACCTAGAGCTTGTAAGGTTGAATTAAGCCTGGGCATTCTAGGCAATTATTCATAAAAGGTTGCTATCAAGATTGGTTTATCTTATTGGTGATAGCTAGCTAGGGTTTATAGGTCCTTATAAGCAGGGTTGATGATGAATCTTTATTTTCTTCAAAAGAATAACTTTTGAAGAACATACTTCTTAAATAATAAGAAGTATATCAATTAGGTTGAGGTTGTTTGGGTTTGCTATTTAATTCCCTAAGTAAAGAATGGTTGGTTCCCAAATAGGAGGTTTGATAATTATCTATCACTAGTATAGTTTAGTGGAATATGATTAGGTAATGCTCAAGATTTGGTATAGTTGCTCCTGAGGTTCATCACATTAGTGTGATGCTAAGCATGGATGGTTAAGGATGATTGTGTTGGTAATAGGATCTAGGGTTTACACTTGGTTAACCCTACTTGATCATCTTGGTTTAAGTGTATGCATAAATGGAATACTACATGGCTAGTGATAGGGTTCTACATTTTATGTGGGCCTAGGTATGTATTTAGTTGCTACTATGGAGCTATGGATGAAAAGAAGATACCATGATCACATGCTCTAACCTAGGGTTTAGGTTAGAAGTAATTTAAGTTTTATATTGATTATTGGAGCTAGGGTTTGGTGCATAATTGAATTAGGGTTTTAGAGTTTCCCATGAAATGATAAGGTTGTCACATCATTTCATAATGAATTAGGGTTTGCTAATTACCCTATGGTTCTATGATTAATAACTTCATGGTAAAGTTGAAGTTATAAGTAACTTGGAAATAAAAATAATATTGAAATTGGCATTTTATTCTTTTTAAATAATTAATAATTAGGTAATTATTAATTAGGGTTTAAATCTCTCTAATAAAGATTTAACAAATAATAAATAAAGAAAATTAGATTTCATGTTTTTCTTTATTTATTTATTGGTTTTTTATTTAATTTGGATAGTTTTCCTAATTTCTGAATTTTAATTGTATTTAGAATTAATAAATAAGGCTTAATTAACAAATATTAAGTAATTGAATTTTTATGAAAAATATAATTTCCATTTTATATTTTTATTGGATAGATTTTTCTTTTATAAGAATTTTGATATCTTATTTATATTTTTCTGAGTTTTTATGAATTTTCTACAAATTTACAAAGTTTCAGTAATTAAATAGGATTTGAATTTAAACAGTGAATTACTAAATGCACCCGGGCTATTCTACTCTCTGTCACTGATAGGTGGGCCTTGGCCACGTCAACTGCCACGTTGGCGGTTGACTGGGTCAAAATCTACGACGTGGTAAAGGACATGGTGGCCGGCGGGCAGTTGTCGCCGGCGACGACGATTTCGGCCATGCCCAGACTAGCGATCGGTATCATTCGAACCAGCGCGGTGCAGGGAACTGACTGATGGTAGCGCCGCCTCCTAATGGTCGCCGGAGCAAGCTCGACGGAGAGACCCGAGCGGCGGCGCTCGCAGGTGACCGGTGCTACGGCGATGTTGGGCATGAACGAGAAGGCTAGGATGCGCAGGAAGGTCAGTGACTCACCCAGAACACGAAGGGCTTGTCGGAGAGGCGAGGGGAGGTCGCAATCGCCAGGATTGCTCGATGCCGTCGTCGGAGGAGACGACCTGGCACGGTCGATTGAAGACGCCTCAGCTTAATTCCTTGTACACGGTGACCAAGTCGAGGACGGTGATCACAGTGGTGGTCACGGCTTGGCCTAGGGAGGCCTCCATCGCCGGCGGTAATGGTGACCGGCGGAACCAGGTTTCGAGTATGGGGAAAAATTGGAGCAGAGAGGAAAAGAATTCGGGCCAGTGATCATCTCTCGGCTTTTATAGTGCGCAGGTCGAGCCTCGTCATGCCTTCGGACGCGGAGGAGCTGCCACGGCGAGGAGAAGCAGGGCACGGCGTCGTGGTGGCCTCCATGCGCCAGGAAGAGATGAGGACGAGCTCCTCTTTTTATTTGTTGCCGAAGGGGTACGTGGGCTGGCGTTGGGCTGCTGCTTGGGCCGCGTTGGTGGACTCTCTGGGCCGATTGTGGGCTGCTGCGCTACGATGAGGTCCGTAAGCCTCCTTTTCTCTATCTCTTTTATTTATTTACTGTTTTATTTCTTGTTTTGAATTCTGGTTTTGTAATTCTGTTTTGAATCCATATTTGAATTCATTTATATTTTGCAGGTTTTTCTAATCATTTTAACTTGGCAAATACCTCCTAAATAATAAATACAGTTTAAGATATACTATTTTGCTTATTAACAATTTGATAGTTTCAACATACATAATATTCTAATTATGTGTTTTAGCAAATACAAATTCTCTTTTCTTTGTATTGGTATTCCAAGTATTTATAATACTTGTAATACCTTTAATAGCAGGTTATATGTTGCTTTGTTTTATCTAGCAAGAATTAATTAATGCATTGTGGTCTTAATGCTTAATTTCCTATTTTTTTAAATAGGATTCCAAGGGTGTTATCTTATGTGTCCTAAATTTTATAATTTAAGGAGTTGTCTAATGGAATGATTTCAGGTGCTAAAATATGTCTAAGGTCTTGACCTCTTATTTGGGGAATGTTGTCACTTGCACATAATTTTTATGTGAGCACTTGCTTGGTAAGGTTTTGTAGTTTTTATTATAACCATGTTTCAAAGGTAGCACTAGGATTATATTTAAATAGCACCATGAAGTACTTAGAGTAGGTATTACTCTCCTCATAGTTGGTTCTTGGTTATTAAGTCAAATGGTTGACATGAATGGTTATTCACCTCACATGGGCTTTTAATTATGGAGCTTAGTATTAGATGTTGCTTATGTTTTATAATTGAAACATTGGATTTAATTAATAAACCATTAGGGTTCAATGCTAATTACTTATTGACACATGGGTTGAATCTCAATTATGACTTGGTTTATATTATGATCACCATAGTGATACCTAAACTAGGGTTGAGGTTTAACTCTAGGTTGTAGAGATGAGATGACACCATATTGCATGTGCTAGGTTTTAATCTCCTCTAACCAAGGTAATATGGTTTGTTGCTTCATATCTTATGTGCTTCTCTAATTACTAAAGATTTGAGAATTGGTTTTATCTTCTACCAATTAACTTCTATTATTATCCTCAATTTATCATTAAAGTATCTACATTGGTAATAATTATTTTTATAGTTAACTTTGGTCAATTGGATTGTTGGTTTCTCACTATATAAAGTATAGTGTTTAACTCTAAGGTGCTCTTGGGTTCCTTAATTTGGGAAATATAGATATGGTAGGATTCTAATTGTGATCACCTAGTGGTTCACAAGTAAAGGTTGGGATATAAGTCTAGGGTTGCTTACTAATGATCTCCCCATAATTTTATGTGGTGAATGATATCTACTTTTCCTATTAGGGTTTATCTTATCCTCACATATCTCAAGTACATGATCATGGTTAGACATGATCAACTTGTGCTTGATATTAATTCCTCAAGTTCTTAGATTTTATGATCATCACTCAATTTATAATGATCAAAGGTTGGCTTCCTAAGGGATCTTTCATTAAATAGGTTTCTCACTTCCATGCTCAAGTATTGTCTTGATCACCTAGGGTATAATACTTCTAATTTACCTTCTTGAATGGGACTACTATGGTTGTCTCAATTATCTTGAGTATAACACCATAAGTTGAGCTTTCTCATTTAAGAATGGTTATGTTAGGGTTTATGGTGTACTCCTAATATCTCCTTAGGTATCTATGCTAAGGTTTCATTTGTCTAGCTTAATTGGGTTAGTCTCTTCCTCACCTTATCAATTCAGGGTTATGGTATTATTCCATGTGATATTAGATTATCTCACCACTCCAAGGAAAAATGGTTTTCAACCTAATACTTTAATTCAATGATTGTCCTTGAGTCTTAAATAGGTAGAGCTAAGAGTGGTATGAATGGTCTCACTCATTTGGGAAGGACTTGAATGATACTCTAGGGTTCCTCTTGAAGATGATGATTTGAATACTTGGATGTATATCCAAGGTTTAGCTCAAGGTTTGTTATTACTTCTCTGATAATTATAATATAACTCTCACCTCTCTAGGTTTGATGTATAATAACTTGGAATAGAGAAGAATTATATTCCTTAGTTGGATCTCCTTGTCTTGCTTCCAAGATTAAAGTAGAATGGATATCATAAGGTTTATGA
Source organism: Lolium perenne (assembly GCF_019359855.2). NCBI lineage: Eukaryota > Viridiplantae > Streptophyta > Magnoliopsida > Poales > Poaceae > Lolium > Lolium perenne. The sequence continues at coordinate 318,300,277 of NC_067247.2, forward strand.
TAAGAGCATGGATTAGTTTAAGATATGGAGAAGATAGGTGAAGAATAGTTTCTCCATTTATTGTTACTTGATTTCCAATTAGATGTATGTTCATATGTTATGATAAGGATTACCTTATTATGATATGTTATGAGATCAAGCAATTGATCATTGATTCAAGTGTTGTTGTGTTGATTTTAATTCCATTTGATCTAACCCCTTAGATCAAATCATCTCTACCCAAAACAATGTTTTAACAAACTCACATTGAGGTTTATAGCGCTTGACTTGATGAGCTACTTCAATTCCACCAAGGTCAAGTGAAACTTCAGTTACTGTGACTGTTTTACTTTAAAGCGCGAAAATTCCCCAGATTTTCTATGCATGAATGCAATGCACACATCTGTTTCCTCTATTTTTGTAACCCCATTACCTGGGATATTACAGTCTCTACCCCTTAAACAAAACTTCGTCCTCGAAGTTTGATATCTCTCACGTTTCGGAGTGTGGATCTGACTTGTGCAGACTACATCTTTTCTCAAACTCCTTGGTGATCTCACTGGATATAATTGAATATATCTCTTGTCCAGACTCTCCCTGGAATCCATTAGGGTTTGTCTCTGAACCATGGTTCTAACTTTGATTCATGGATTTCTTCCAACTCTATAAGCTTGTTTCCTTTCTCATTGAATATTCAATGATTAGGACTTCTTCTGGTCCTGACAGTCTTAATTGAGGACTAATTGGATAACAATCTCCTATTTGATAAAATAGGTCTTTGTTTTCCCTTACTACCAAAAGTGCAGTAATGGTACTTGGTAAGGCACTTACCATGGAAATGGTTGTGATGGTTTATTTCCCTAGGGATGGATTAGACTCATTTAGTCCATCCAATCAAGGTTTATAATTGATACCTATAACTATTTTGGGTTATTTAGGTTCCATGAAAGGAATCATTCTATTAGTCTTTGATTTTGGTATGTTCAATCTTCTTCATTCTTTGACCATCTTGGGCTTTATTGGTCTACGGTATTTCCTTCGTCCAACTTCATTATACCTAGCTTACTTGAGTTTCCGTACTCCTGAGTAAATTTTACTCACTTTCTCAAGTTATGGTCCACTTCTTACTTCCTCGAGGTATGAACCTCGGCTTCTGGTCTGACATCCTTCTGAAAGTAATGTTCAACAATCTTATGAAAAATAGGATCGAACTTCCTCTCAGTTCAGACCTTCTGCTTCTATCTAATTTAAAATATTGAGTCATTGTACATCCAACTCAATCTTTACTCTACCCCTTAGGGTTTTCTTATGTTCTTTAACTCCTTTTTTTTCCAACCATTGGGCTTATGGCTAGAATATTGGTCTGGTTCTAGCTTCTGGTTTGTACTTCTTCTAAGGTCTTGCGAAGAATATTTGTGGTGTATCCACTCAATTGTGGACATCCAATGTGAATCCTTTGACTAAATGTTTATAGGTCATAATTATTTGACTGGTAAAATTTTATTTGTTCACAAATTTTTGTTACAAATAATTAAATCGTGGACTATTTGTAATACCAACTGATACCAGCTGTGGTTATTATACCAACTGTGGCTATTTGATATCTAAAAATGGATTCTATTATAGGTTCTGATCAACTGGACGAGACATCCTCTACTTTATCTCGCAGTATTGATCCTATACCAATTGTGGTCGTCTGATATCGACTATGGTCTTCTTATGTCTGCTATGATTCCATATATCACCTTCTTTCATTCAGGGTTTATTTTGCAGGAAAACCACTAGCTGACACTATGAATATAGTATTCTAAGTGATTTCCCATGCATTCCCTCTTCTATGTTGACTATGGATCTGCTTCAGCTTCACCATAATTACCATATTTCTTACCTTCATGCTTCTCATGTACTAAAGTACTCCTCTGTTGAGGTAAAGCATGAGTTTGGATTGATACTTCCTTCAGAGTTTTGTGGTTGCTTCCCACAACTTTACTCCTTTCTTCTGATGGACCTTCCTTATGTCTTCAAGATCTTCAGAATTCGTCACTTCCTCGCACGTTTACCATTACCCTCTAGATCTATAGCACCAAGTAAGAACTTGATATTGCAACATGCATTTGCATATCAAAGTCAAACTTCATGTATGGATCTAGTCAAACAATGAAAATTCAATAAAATCCAAGAAGATTCAGCTATGTGTTTATAGTACACACCATCATAAGCCTGATTGAAATAGTTGAGTAAGACATCTCTAAACATCAGGCTCTGATGTGTAGTATACAACACCACATAAGATAGGTTTATATCGTGATACTTAGCACGAATATATTGGATTCTATGATTTGTCTCAACTTTTACCTTAATTGCACAATTGCAATGAAATAAACTTGAAACCAAGTTGTCTAGGATAGTTAAGGTTAACCTAATTTTCTTTGGAAGTACTACTTAACTTTCATTTTATTGAGGACTATCTCACATGATATGTCTAGGTTCTATCATGTCTACTCTAAACACCTATTTATTAGGATATATCTCCTATACTTCTAAGTGTTTATACTATCATAAGACTATGGTTATGATGTGCCTGGCACCCTTCTTATTGTTTTGGAACACAATTCTTGCACTATTTGATTAGCACTTGACTTCTTATTGTTCTCCTCCTAAATGTTTATGATGTTCTATTCCATCACATATTGATTCTCAGGTGAATCATATATGATTACTATCACTACTCTGTAAGTAGACATGTTTTATTTCTATCTCTCTTACTTACCTCTCATGATTGACTCATCATGGTCTATACTACATCATATAACTCATAGTTATCACTTACTATCAATTGTTTCACATGACTAGATAATTTTAATTACTCATTACTTAACTTGGTCTACATTTTCTATTAGGATATCTTAATTATCTCTATCACTTGATAGTATTCCTATGGCAGGTCTGGATATCTCTTATTTATTCATGACAGGTGTTGGTACACATCTTCCAATAGGATATCTTCCTTATGGTTGAATCCTCTCTTTGGACTACCAGATATTGTATACCAACTGTAATCTACTCATTTATTGTTTAAGGACTTCATGGTGTACTACATGTTTGGGATTAGCTAACTAACTTTATTTTATCTTGGTAAGCTAGATAAGAAATGTTGACTCAAGTGTGTTAGGATTATTCTCAAGTGAATATCCATCTCAAGTCATAAAAAGTATTTGATTTACCTAGGACACTCCTATAGACACTACCAATCCTATAGGTCTCCTTTAAAGGGTTTTAATCCTAGGTCAAAGCATTTGCTCTGATACCAACTGTGGTGACCCGGCATACCACTGCATGGTGTAGTATGCAAGTCTGATATAACACCAATGAAACACCGTTCCACTAGTATTATATCGCTCAGAGTGGTACAACAGAAACATATGCGGGTCCAAGGCATGTCTATAGAATTACACATTGACTCTATTACATAAGATTAGCACAGCCTCCTACTTTACAATGAGGTAAATCTGCAAATAAACTCCAGAAGAACGACTCGTAGTCTAATTCTATCACGAACTCTATTTGTAGAGTATTTGACTAGCTATAGAGGCTAAGAATAGATTCTAGCTAAGTAGGAGCTAGGTTGAGGAAGCTAGTTCCCTTCTATGGCTAAACTAGGTTTTCTCCTTGATGTATGTGGTATCTGACTCCTCTGACAGGGTCTTGTCTCTTGAAGTAGTTGTTGACTCCTCGACCTTCGAGTTGCACTGTGGATCCTTCTTCGATGCCTCCATATCTAAGCAGGGGATTTAAGAGTGGGATGAGTACGAGCGTACTCAACAAGTTCATTATAGGAAAGAGGTGTTTAATGCACTAGCTACGGTATTAGACCAGAAAGTCTAATACCAATGCAAGTTTTCATAACCATTTCTTCAAAAGGTTGCTTTTATTCAGAAGAACTATGTCCGTCAGCCTTCACCGGTTTACTAGAACTTCATGGAGCTCCTTTCCGGCCGCGTTCGCAGTTCCATATCCCGAACAGGAGTGACAGGTCACGGTTCTTTACGCTCTGCAGAGGTGTGTTGCTTTACCCATAAGAGATCTTAACCTTGGTGCCAACCGGGTGATCTTCCCGTCCACACTTCCTATGGTGTGAGGCCCGGTATAAGGTCTAGCCAATCATGTTCCTCCGCTACCTCGCACACCCACCCTTTTGTAAGAATGTCTTCCCCTATATCTATGGTGAGACCGACCCAGGCATTTGTTCTCCCCTATACCAGTTAAGGTAGACCGTTCCGAACAATTTTTATATGCCCTGCCCTATCAACCATAGATAGACCGTTCCGGACACCTTACAATCCATCATAGACCGCATTACCGTGGGGACTTAGAATGGGATCCCCACCCCACCGCTTGCCCAACCTGGGTCAAGTGTCTACGGTAAGCGCATCCGTTGATGTACGAGAGGTGGAAACACTTTTGACTACTCCGTCCCACTCCGGATCTTATGGTTAACACGGGTATTACGGCACAAGAATCCTTTGGCGACATTTGTTGTTTAATCCTAGATGGATATAAACCCGTGCAATGGAACCTCCACCATATCAACACAATCCATGGTTCCATTGCCCACCACATAGTCATATTCATAGTTATGAAAGTAGTGGTTTTGATTTTTATGCAATAGTGATAACCATAATACTTTGCAAGTAATTTGATAGAAATACACAAATGACATGAGCAAGTGATGAACTTGCCTTTCTTGACTGCAAGATTATGCAGGCAAGGTCTTCGATACGCAATAACTCCAAATTCTGAAATAGCATCATCGTCCGATAAGGACGATGTTTAAAAGATTGGCAAGGATGCAATAATGCATAAGAATGAGATGCAATCGCTCTAAGCGTGACCTAACCCCGATGATTTAGGATTAGTGAGTTGTAATGATTAGTTCAGGGTGTGTTGCACTTTTAGAGTGATTCACAAACAAGGTTTTTATTCAGGGTGGTGTTGTTTTAGAATTATAAGCAGGTGGCAAAATGAATGGTAACAATCATACACAACCAGGAATAGTAGATGTATAATAAGTAAAGAGCAGTTGTCAATTTTAAGTCCTATAATACATGGTTGATGATTACTTATTATATAATTCAAAAGAATAACTTTTGAAGAACATGTTCTTAAATAAAGAACAAGTATGACAATTGGGTTTGTGGGGTTCTATGGTTTTCTATGGTTTTAATTGGTTTCTGGAGTAAGTAGTAGATGGATCACAACCTAGTTGGATTCATCAACACCTAGAGCTTGTAAGGTTGAATTAAGCCTGGGCATTCTAGGCAATTATTCATAAAAGGTTGCTATCAAGATTGGTTTATCTTATTGGTGATAGCTAGCTAGGGTTTATAGGTCCTTATAAGCAGGGTTGATGATGAATCTTTATTTTCTTCAAAAGAATAACTTTTGAAGAACATACTTCTTAAATAATAAGAAGTATATCAATTAGGTTGAGGTTGTTTGGGTTTGCTATTTAATTCCCTAAGTAAAGAATGGTTGGTTCCCAAATAGGAGGTTTGATAATTATCTATCACTAGTATAGTTTAGTGGAATATGATTAGGTAATGCTCAAGATTTGGTATAGTTGCTCCTGAGGTTCATCACATTAGTGTGATGCTAAGCATGGATGGTTAAGGATGATTGTGTTGGTAATAGGATCTAGGGTTTACACTTGGTTAACCCTACTTGATCATCTTGGTTTAAGTGTATGCATAAATGGAATACTACATGGCTAGTGATAGGGTTCTACATTTTATGTGGGCCTAGGTATGTATTTAGTTGCTACTATGGAGCTATGGATGAAAAGAAGATACCATGATCACATGCTCTAACCTAGGGTTTAGGTTAGAAGTAATTTAAGTTTTATATTGATTATTGGAGCTAGGGTTTGGTGCATAATTGAATTAGGGTTTTAGAGTTTCCCATGAAATGATAAGGTTGTCACATCATTTCATAATGAATTAGGGTTTGCTAATTACCCTATGGTTCTATGATTAATAACTTCATGGTAAAGTTGAAGTTATAAGTAACTTGGAAATAAAAATAATATTGAAATTGGCATTTTATTCTTTTTAAATAATTAATAATTAGGTAATTATTAATTAGGGTTTAAATCTCTCTAATAAAGATTTAACAAATAATAAATAAAGAAAATTAGATTTCATGTTTTTCTTTATTTATTTATTGGTTTTTTATTTAATTTGGATAGTTTTCCTAATTTCTGAATTTTAATTGTATTTAGAATTAATAAATAAGGCTTAATTAACAAATATTAAGTAATTGAATTTTTATGAAAAATATAATTTCCATTTTATATTTTTATTGGATAGATTTTTCTTTTATAAGAATTTTGATATCTTATTTATATTTTTCTGAGTTTTTATGAATTTTCTACAAATTTACAAAGTTTCAGTAATTAAATAGGATTTGAATTTAAACAGTGAATTACTAAATGCACCCGGGCTATTCTACTCTCATCGATAGGTGGGCCTTGGCCACGTCAACTGCCACGTTGGCGGTTGACTGGGTCAAAATCTACGACGTGGTAAAGGACATGGTGGCCGGCGGGCAGTTGTCGCCGGCGACGACGATTTCGGCCATGCCCAGACTAGCGATCGGTATCATTCGAACCAGCGCGGTGCAGGGAACTGACTGATGGTAGCGCCGCCTCCTAATGGTCGCCGGAGCAAGCTCGACGGAGAGACCCGAGCGGCGGCGCTCGCAGGTGACCGGTGCTACGGCGATGTTGGGCATGAACGAGAAGGCTAGGATGCGCAGGAAGGTCAGTGACTCACCCAGAACACGAAGGGCTTGTCGGAGAGGCGAGGGGAGGTCGCAATCGCCGGGATTGCTCGATGCCGTCGTCGGAGGAGACGACCTGGCACGGTCGATTGAAGACGCCTCAGCTTAATTCCTTGTACACGGTGACCAAGTCGAGGACGGTGATCACAGTGGTGGTCACGGCTTGGCCTAGGGAGGCCTCCATCGCCGGCGGTAATGGTGACCGGCGGAACCAGGTTTCGGGTATGGGGAAAAATTGGAGCAGAGAGGAAAAGAATTCGGGCCAGTGATCATCTCTCGGCTTTTATAGTGCGCAGGTCGAGCCTCGTCATGCCTTCGGACGCGGAGGAGCTGCCACGGCGAGGAGAAGCAGGGCACGGCGTCGTGGTGGCCTCCATGCGCCAGGAAGAGATGAGGACGAGCTCCTCTTTTTATTTGTTGCCGAAGGGGTACGTGGGCTGGCGTTGGGCTGCTGCTTGGGCCGCGTTGGTGGACTCCTGCTGGGCCAGTTGTGGGCTGCTGCGCTCTGATGAGGTCCAGGTAAGCCTCCTTTTCTCTATCTCTTTTATTTATTTACTGTTTTATTTCTTGTTTTGAATTCTGGTTTTGTAATTCTGTTTTGAATCCATATTTGAATTCATTTATATTTTGCAGGTTTTTCTAATCATTTTAACTTGGCAAATACCTCCTAAATAATAAATACAGTTTAAGATATACTATTTTGCTTATTAACAATTTGATAGTTTCAACATACATAATATTCTAATTATGTGTTTTAGCAAATACAAATTCTCTTTTCTTTGTATTGGTATTCCAAGTATTTATAATACTTGTAATACCTTTAATAGCAGGTTATATGTTGCTTTGTTTTATCTAGCAAGAATTAATTAATGCATTGTGGTCTTAATGCTTAATTTCCTATTTTTTTTAAATAGGATTCCAAGGGTGTTATCTTATGTGTCCTAAATTTTATAATTTAAGGAGTTGTCTAATGGAATGATTTCAGGTGCTAAAATATGTCTAAGGTCTTGACCTCTTATTTGGGGAATGTTGTCACTTGCACATAATTTTTATGTGAGCACTTGCTTGGTAAGGTTTTGTAGTTTTTATTATAACCATGTTTCAAAGGTAGCACTAGGATTATATTTAAATAGCACCATGAAGTACTTAGAGTAGGTATTACTCTCCTCATAGTTGGTTCTTGGTTATTAAGTCAAATGGTTGACATGAATGGTTATTCACCTCACATGGGCTTTTAATTATGGAGCTTAGTATTAGATGTTGCTTATGTTTTATAATTGAAACATTGGATTTAATTAATAAACCATTAGGGTTCAATGCTAATTACTTATTGACACATGGGTTGAATCTCAATTATGACTTGGTTTATATTATGATCACCATAGTGATACCTAAACTAGGGTTGAGGTTTAATTCTAGGTTGTAGAGATGAGATGACACCATATTGCATGTGCTAGGTTTTAATCTCCTCTAACCAAGGTAATATGGTTTGTTGCTTCATATCTTATGTGCTTCTCTAATTACTAAAGATTTGAGAATTGGTTTTATCTTCTACCAATTAACTTCTATTATTATCCTCAATTTATCATTAAAGTATCTACATTGGTAATAATTATTTTTATAGTTAACTTTGGTCAATTGGATTGTTGGTTTCTCACTATATAAAGTATAGTGTTTAACTCTAAGGTGCTCTTGGGTTCCTTAATTTGGGAAATATAGATATGGTAGGATTCTAATTGTGATCACCTAGTGGTTCACAAGTAAAGGTTGGGATATAAGTCTAGGGTTGCTTACTAATGATCTCCCCATAATTTTATGTGGTGAATGATATCTACTTTTCCTATTAGGGTTTATCTTATCCTCACATATCTCAAGTACATGATCATGGTTAGACATGATCAACTTGTGCTTGATATTAATTCCTCAAGTTCTTAGATTTTATGATCATCACTCAATTTATAATGATCAAAGGTTGGCTTCCTAAGGGATCTTTCATTAAATAGGTTTCTCACTTCCATGCTCAAGTATTGTCTTGATCACCTAGGGTATAATACTTCTAATTTACCTTCTTGAATGGGACTACTATGGTTGTCTCAATTATCTTGAGTATAACACCATAAGTTGAGCTTTCTCATTTAAGAATGGTTATGTTAGGGTTTATGGTGTACTCCTAATATCTCCTTAGGTATCTATGCTAAGGTTTCATTTGTCTAGCTTAATTGGGTTAGTCTCTTCCTCACCTTATCAATTCAGGGTTATGGTATTATTCCATGTGATATTAGATTATCTCACCACTCCAAGGAAAAATGGTTTTCAACCTAATACTTTAATTCAATGATTGTCCTTGAGTCTTAAATAGGTAGAGCTAAGAGTGGTATGAATGGTCTCACTCATTTGGGAAGGACTTGAATGATACTCTAGGGTTCCTCTTGAAGATGATGATTTGAATACTTGGATGTATATCCAAGGTTTAGCTCAAGGTTTGTTATTACTTCTCTGATAATTATAATATAACTCTCACCTCTCTAGGTTTGATGTATAATAACTTGGAATAGAGAAGAATTATATTCCTTAGTTGGATCTCCTTGTCTTGCTTCCAAGATTAAAGTAGAATGGATATCATAAGGTTTATGATAAGAGCATGGATTAGTTTAAGATATGGAGAAGATAGGTGAAGAATAGTTTCTCCATTTATTGTTACTTGATTTCCAATTAGATGTATGTTCATATGTTATGATAAGGATTACCTTATTATGATATGTTATGAGATCAAGCAATTGATCATTGATTCAAGTGTTGTTGTGTTGATTTTAATTCCATTTGATCTAACCCCTTAGATCAAATCATCTCTACCCAAAACAATGTTTTAACAAACTCACATTGAGGTTTATAGCGCTTGACTTGATGAGCTACTTCAATTCCACCAAGGTCAAGTGAAACTTCAGTTACTGTGACTGTTTTACTTTAAAGCGCGAAAATTCCCCAGATTTTCTATGCATGAATGCAATGCACACATCTGTTTCCTCTATTTTTGTAACCCCATTACCTGGGATATTACAGTACGTAAGGGGATGGAGTTGCTACTGGAAGCCGGGGCGGAGGCAGTAGAGTTTTTTGGAGACTCCAAGTTGGTGATTAACCAGCTCACGGATGAATATAAGTGCGAGAGTGAATCGCTTTTCCCATATTGGATGGAATGCCGTGAGTTGATGACACAGTTTCGGTACATCAACTTTAATTGGGTCCCAAGATCCCAAAACACCGAGGCCAACAATCTCGCACAAATGGCGTCAGGCTACATAGATATAGCTGACGGGTCGGAAGTTCAGGTACAATTCCTGGAACATGATGATTGGAGAGCCGAAATCTTCAATTACTTAAAAGATTCGGCTCGGGGGGCACCTAAACGGATAAGATACAAAGCCATGAAGTATGTCCTCATAGGAGACGACATGTTCTACAGGACGTTGGAAGGGTTGCTACTCAAGTGCCTGGGACCAACTGAGTCTAATCGGCTCTTGCATGAGGTGCATGAAGGCGCCTGTGGAACTCATCAGTCGGCTCATAAGATGAAGTGGCTAATCAGGCGATCAGGGTTTTATTGGCCCACCATGCTTGAAGATTGCTTCAATTACTACAAGGGGTGCCAAGCGTGCCAGATGTTCGGGAAGATTCAGATGGTACCAGCATCAGCGATGAACCCTATCATCAAGCCTTGGCCGTTCCGGGGGTGGGGCATGGATATGATCGGCAAAATCCATCCGGCGTCGAGTAAGAAACATGAATGGATTTTGGTTATCACAGATTACTTCACCAAGTGGGTGGAAGCCGTCCCTATGAAGAAGGTGAAATCAGAAGATGTGATCAAGTTTGTGAAAGAACACGTCATTCATAGGTTCGGGATTCCCCAAACTATCACGACCGATGGAGGTTCGGTCTTTGTTTCTAAAGAATTCAGGAAGTTCTGCGATGACATAGGGATTAAACTGATCCAATCATCTCCGTACTATGCTCAAGCTAATGGGCAAGCTGAAGCGTCCAATCAGAGCTTAATCAAGCTGATCAAGAGAAAGATTGACGAGAACCCTAGGGATTGGCATGAGAAGCTATCAGAAGCGTTATGGGCCTACCGCATGTCGTGCCATGGAGCCATAAAGACTTCGCCGTACCAGCTTGTCTATGGACAGGAGGCCGTATTACCTTGGGAAATTACGGCTGGATCAAGACGTGTCACATTTCAGAATGATCTGGCAGCTGAAGAATACGCAGCTTTGATGAGTGACACTATTGAGGACGCAACAGAACTTAGACTTTGGTCGTTGGAGAAGATTAAGGAGAACAAAGCCAGGGTAGCTCGTGCCTACAATAAGAAGGTTAGACCAAAGGAGTTTCAAGTTGGTGATCTAGTATGGGAAGCTGTGTTGCCGTTAGGAACCAGGGACAAGGCATATGGCAAATGGTCTCCTAATTGGCATGGTCCGTACAAAGTCGTCCAGGCCTTGAAGGGTAATGCATACATGTTGGAAGAATTGGACGGCGAGAAGTTCCCAGTAGCCGTCAATGGTCAACACCTCAAGAAGTATTTCCCAAGCATGTGGGATGATGGGCAGTAAGGTATGGAGGCCGATTTAAAATCGGCCAGCAAAAAAAAAAAAAAATCACAGCCGATGCGCAGGCATCGACTTGAGAAAACATACGGAGACAACAGTATGCAAATACAGCCGAGGCACAGGCATCGACTTCAGAATAACAAAGCCGATACGCTGATATCGACTCTAGAGGAATAAGCTCAGATTAGCAAGTTAACGGAATCGGTTCAGACCAGAAGTCATGATGTGTGAGACGAATCTCCTAGGGGGTTGCTGAGGAGTTCAATCTGATGGTTTGGACGAGAATTAGGCCTATTGAGGCCTGTTGGACCGCATGTTTAGGCAACAGCTTGGCCTCAGATCGCAATGCGAGCCGATGTCCTGCTATCGGCTCTCTGTACAGCGACTCCATTCGACGATCGGCAAAATTGACAAGGAAGCGAAATTAATTGAGGAATATTTTCTTCATTAATAGAGGGATTTCTTACAAAGAAAGAGCCGATTGCTCAGGGAAGAAGAGGACAAAAGCCAACTACTACTACTGGTCCCTAATCTAGGGGCCATTGCTGTCCTCGTCGTCGCTGCCTCCGGCGCAGCTGCTGATAGGCTCCTCATCGGAGCTTCCGTAGCCTTCTACGGGAGCCTCATCTTCCTCATCATCATCATCGCTGTCGTCGTCCCACCAGGTGCGGAGGCGCTTTGCTGGTGGGTAGCCTTCAAGGGAGTCGTTGTCGTCCTCCTTCGCCTCTTCCTCGGAGGAGGTGAAATCGTCCCAGGAGAAGCGGTCGTCCTCGCTCTCCGCCTCCTCTTCCCCTTCGACGAGGAATTGAAGGTCGCCCTCTCCGTCGGTCAGGGATTTGTCATCCTCAGACCAGATGGAGGAATCGTGTTCCTCCTTGTCCCACGTCGTTGGGGCGAGAATGTCATGCGCCGCCAACGAGCCCCACTCCGGCGTCGGCTCGCGAGATGAGGAAGAGTCAGAGAAGACCGACGAGGTGGAGGAGGAAGAAGAGGAAGACATGGCTATGGGAGATTGGGGGTTTTTTGTGTGCCGATGGCCAGAACAGAGCAAAGGGATGAAGTGGCAAACTGCTCAGAGCGGTTAAATAAAGGGGCTATAGTAGAAATTCAATGCCACAGCAGTTTCCGAGGAGGCGGTGCCCAAAGACAGCGGTCAAATCACGCGGAATAGTTGAGAAGGCAGAGCATCATGATGAAGAATGCTGCGACGGTTCTGCTCTGCCATGACATGACCCGACGAAGAAAAACAGAGTGATTTTGGAATTATTAATTCCAAAACTAGGGGGGCATGTGTTATCACCAGAATTTGACCAAGTCAGAGGTGGGCCGCGATCAAGATGGGCTTAAAGATTATATACGGAAGAAATACGTGAATCGGCCTGTTATGCAAAGTTTGGGCTAGTTGGCCCGTGTATCTGTAATATAGTAGGATACGTATCGATTAGCTAGAGTTTGTCTCGTGCACGGTGGGGATTATTCCCACGTTAGAAAGTCCCCTGGACTATAAATATGTATCTAGGGTTTATGGAATAAACAACAACCAACGTTCAACCACAAATCAATCTCGGCGCATCGCCAACTCCTTCGTCTCGAGGGTTTCTACCGGTAAGCATCATGCTGCCTAGATCGCATCTTGCGATCTAGGCAGCATAAGCTTATTTACGTTGTTCACGCGTTGCTCGTACTGAAGCCTTTTTGATGGCGAGCAACGTAGTTATCTTAGATATGTTAGGGTTAGCATTGTTCTTCGTATCATATGCTATCGTAGTGCAACCCTTGCATATCTAGCCGCCCTCACACCTATCTTAGGTGTGGGGGCGGCGGCACCCGCTTGATCTTTATTTAGTAGATCCGATCCGTTACGGTTGCTCCTTGTTCTTCAAGGATTAGTTTAATATCTGCAATAGTTAGGCCTTACAAAGGGTTGGAGGATCCAGCGGCACGTAGGGTGTCGTTTGCTAGTCCTAGACAGGATGTTCCGGGGATCAACCTCGTGTTGGTTTTTAGGCCTTGTCTAGGATCGGCTTACGATCACCGTGCGTGGCCGCGAGGCCCAATCGTGAGTAGGATGATCCGATTATGCGGTGAAAACCCTAAATCGTCGTAGATCGCATTAGCTTTATCTTGATCAAGCAGGACCACCATATATTCGTGCACCTTGTACGAATCATGGGTGGATCGGCTCCTTGAGCCGATTCACAGGATAACCTGAGAGCCGATCGAGGCTCGTATTTAATGTTTACGTGTATGCCATGCAGGAAACTAAGCGAGGCATCTCCATCACCTTCCTGACCAGGTATAGGTCAGGTGGCACGCCCTTGCATCAGCATCGGATGTGTGTACCAGAGGCTTTGCGGGCCGTCGCTCGGAGGGACCAGGGCCAGCCGCAGCCCTAAGTTGTTCCCGGCTCTACTGTGTTGCCCGTCGCTGCTCGCCGGTGGGTTTTGACCGCAACAGGGACCACTTAAGTTTTATCATGAGTTCAGGATGTCTCTTGATCATCATCATGGTCTTGCTCAGTGGAATGATGACTTTCTTCTTGTTCTTCGGAATGTGACTCATCTTGAGTGGAGGATGGTTCTTGAGTTGCACTTGATGGTTCGGCTTGGGTTGAGCTAGGCTCCACTTGATCTGTGCTTGATACTTCTACTTCATCACTTCGATCATCAGTATGAACTTCTTTGGGCCGGATGTGTCCAATGCCCATAAGCTTGATGGCATTAGAAGGATCATCATCATTACCTGCAACACATGGAACAACTTGCTCAACTTGGGAGCCATTATCCTCCAAGAATACCACGTCACAAGATACTTCAATAGCCCCAGTGGACTTGTTGTAGTATCTATAGGCGTGAGAGTTCTCCGCATAACCAACAAATGTGCCCTCAATGGTTCTAGTTTCAAATTTACCGATCTTCCCTTTGTTGTTCTTAACAAGACATTTACATCCAAAGACACGAATGTACATGACATTAGGCTTGTTACCTGTGAGAAGCTCGTATGGATTTTTGTTGTGGAGGGGGCGGAGGAAGAGCCGGTTGGAGTAGTGGACAGCTGTGGAGATGGCTTCTCCCCAAAAGTTGTGGGGTGAGTTGAATTCACTCAACATGGTTCTTGCCATCTCAATGATAGTCCGGTTCTTCCTTTCAACAACACCATTTTGTTGAGGAGTGTATGGCGCCGAGAACTCATGCTTGATGCCCTCATTATCAACAAACTCTTGCATGGTGTAGTTCTTGAACTCGGTGCCATTGTCGGTCCTAATCGTCTTGATCTCGGATTCATACATGCGTTGAGCTTTCTTGGCGAAGGTGATGAACTCTCTATAGGTCTCGTCCTTAGACTTAAGGAGAAAGACCCAAGAGTATCTTGAGTAATCATCAACAATGACAAGTCCATACTTGCTCCCACCAAGAGTATCATAATGTGATGGCCCAAAGAGATCCAAATGAAGGAGCTCTAAAGGCCTAGATGTGGTGACGATACTCTTGATAGGATGATTCTTCTTGAGTTGCTTTCCGGCTACACATGCACTGCAAACACGATCTTTCTCAAAAGAAATGCCGGTTAGTCCCACAATGTGCTCACCCTTTAGGAGTTGTTTGAGATTTCTCATGTTAACATGACCAAGGCGGCGATGCCACAGCCAACCTTCGTCATGTTTGGCCGCCATTAGACATGTGGAGGGAGAGAGGCTCTCTTTCGAGAGGTCAACCACATAAAGGTTGTTCTCCACGTATCCAACAAGGACCAATTTGAGATTGTCACTCCTAAAGACTTTCACACAATAATTTGTAAAATATGAATTGTAACCGGCATCCACAAGGTGATATATAGAAAGCAAATTATAGCCAAGGGATTCAACAAGCATGACCGTCTCAAGGCACAAGCCCTTAGAGATTGCCACCTTGCCATACCAAAGTACCTTTCCCTTTGAATTGTCACCAAAGGTGATGCTTGACTTCTTGTTTATATCTTCAATGAATTGGTCAAGCACACCTCTTCCTCCGGTCATATGATTGGTGCATCCACTATCAAACACCCATTTTGGACCACCGGAGGAATACCCCTACAAGATCAAGTAGAGGATTTAGGAACCCATTGATTAATGGGTTCCTTTGCAACGGCAACAATATCTTTTGGTACCCAAATTGAGTACCCTCTATAAGCATACCCACTACGAGGACCAACATAGTTAGCATAAACATCACCATAATAATCAACAAATAAAGCATAGTGATTGTTTGGCCCCGTGCGGTCACCACTAGTGGCTTTGCCCTTTAAGGCTTTGCCAACATTAGTGACCTTCTTGTTCTTTTCTTGAGCGGGCTTCTCCTTGTAGTTCTTCTTCTTGTGGGACTTAAGAACATATCCAAGTCCAAACTTTTGATTGTTTGACCTTTGCTTACTCAAGAGGTCATCCAATCCCATCTTGTTCTTGGCGGTGGTGAACTTTGCAAGTTCCTTTGTTAACCTAACATTTTCCTCAAGAATAGATGCTTGCTCACAAGAAGATTCATTAGGGTGATAGTCGAGACCATATTTGGTCACCAAGGATTCAAGATATGCATTGGTCTCAACATGCAAAGAGAGTTCCTCTTGTAAACGAACATGTTCCTCAACAAGTTTAGCATGCTCACTAGTAAAGGAGGTGGACGAACTAGCAACCTTTTCTACAACAATGGGATCCTTCATTGATCCAAGATCCTTCTTGTAGGTTTCTTGGAGTAGATCATGGTTCTCTCCAAGTCTCTTGAGCTCATCCTTAACAAGCTTGTTAGCTCTTTCAAGGTGTTCAAGATCCCTAGTGAGAGAAGCATGAGCAACTTCAAGCTCCTCCTTTGAGGCATTGAGCTCTTGGGTCAATGATTGAGCCCTTTCAATAGTTTCGAGGTCCTTAACTTTATCTAGTTCATAAGTTTCAATTTGTTGCTTAAGGCCTTGAGATATGCACCTTTCGGTTTTTAGCTCTTGTCTTAGGAGATTGAATCTCCGTTCCTTTTCATTCAAATGATATTCTAATTCCTCAATGTACTCATACTTTTCCTTGAGAGAGTCCATCAAGAAATCAAACTTGACAAGAGCTTCACCATGAAGGGTGCATCTAACATTGTAAAGTTCCTTAAGCACAATTAATTCTTCTTGATTTTTAGTTTCATCATCGAGAACACTAGATAGAGAAGGTGGGGGTTCCATTACCTTGGTTTCTCTTGCCATTAGGCAAGAGACAACGATTGTAGAGGAGGGAGAGTCATCAGAGTCATCATCTTGAGTTATTCTTGCCATGAAGGAAGAGCCAACATCATTCTCCGTGGAGTAATCCTTGGAGTAGTCATATGTGAAGTGTGACCCGGGCTTAGAGAAAGCCAAACCGGCCACTCCGGCCTCCTTCTCCTCATCTTCCTCCTCTTCATCGGACAAGTACTTGGCCCCAACAAAGGCTCTTCCCTTGTTCTTCTTGTATCGATCGTTGATTGGGTTTGGCTTCAATCTTGGCTTGACCCCTTTGATGAACTTTGGCTTGTCTACCCTTTTCTCATAAGGGCACTCATTTGAAAAGTGGCTATCTTCATCATAGTTGTAGCAAGTTCTGTTCTTCTTCTTGTCATTGAGGAGCGTTGGAAACTTTGCCTTGTACTTCTTGGCAAAGAAAGCAAAGTCGGTAGCAATGTCACTAGTTGAAGTCATCTCTTCATCTTCTTCAATTTCATAGTCTTCTTATCTTCCATGGTAAGCTCTAGCTTTGAGAGCAAGGTTGTGTGACGCTTCATGGTTGCGTGAGGCTTCATCAACACGGTTCATCGCCATGAGCCTTTTTCCTGTCTTGGCCATGTTTTCATTGGCGGCCACATAGGAGACTAGATCATCAGAGTTCAGATCAGCACTCTTGGTAATGATTTGCAAGTTGAGTGCAAGGTTGGTGTCTTCTTGCTTGACTGCAATTGTTGGGGGGATAACCCCCAGTATGCCAAAGGCATGCCAAACCGGGTGGTTTGAGCCATCAAGATACCGGTTTAATGCTCTTACCGGAAGCCTAGTAGGATCCGGGAAAGCAAAGCTAAGCCGGTATCCCCAAAGGGGTATGCCGGAACCCGGTACAGAAGATACCGGAAAGGAGAGCCCGTCGGCAGGACTGGTCAAAGATTCTCTTCAGAGCAAGAAGACAAGGATGAGCCAAGCAAAGTAACTTTATTCAGAGCCCTGGCGCCAAAGAGAGAGGTGACGGAGAAAGAAGCCGGAGTACGTCAGCTTCTATGATAAAAGAAGGCCCCGGTGTCATCTATGATTAAAGTAGCTTTGTACAGTAACTCTGTAAAGTAGTTTGTCCAGTCAAAGATGCCATTAGGGTTTCTTGCACTGTAAGCCACCCTCTCCCCTATATAGGGAGAGGGGGCAGCCTTCCTTGCGAGAAGTTACGAGACGCGTGTATGTATGAAGGCAGAGCCTGTAACCTGTGTAAATCTATGAACATGGTGATCTAGAGGGAGTTTTTCCTTGTGTCTTTCTTCTTCAACCTCTGGCCTTGGCCAAGTTCTTGAGGAAACCATCCGGAATCTCTTCCCACCTGATCGCAAACCCTCCCCCGAATCCTCTTGCGTCCATTCGGCCCCAATCTAAGCCATCCTATGGCATCTGCTCGTTCACCACGACGACAGTTGGCGCCCACCGTGGGGCATGAAGTGGCGCATGATGGAGTTCACATTCGGGCGGGCGTCCTCGAGATCTCCGGCGAGCGTACGGTGTCCGCGTTGGTGCAGCGCTTCTACGCCATGGACTTCATCAACGACAACGCGGGCTGCTTCGCCAACGGCGGCATTTTCCCCAAGAACGGCCGCATCATCGAGTTCGGCAGCCACCGCATCTACTTCGGCACCGTCCCCGTGCGCCAGCGCCTCTCGCCGGTGCTGGTGGCACCGGATCCGCCAAGATGGCTCTGTGCTGGCCGCGCCGCCGGCAGCGTCGAGGTAATGATGACCGGTGTGGCTGGTGCAGGAAAGGAGGTTGCGGCTGAAGGTGCCGGTCGCGCGGTTTCGACCCGTGCGGCTAAGCCACCGCTGGAGCGCGGCACAGGCGCAGCGGGAGCATCATCCGCGCCGCCGGAAACACCGCTCCAGGCGGCGATGAACGTCCTCGCCACCCCCATCGCGCAGAACATCGATCCGGCAGCGGCTCAGGCGGAGCTGGAGGCGCAGCGCCAGAAGATGCTGGAGAGCGGCAAGGACATCGTCAGGGCGCAGCGCGAGCTGAACCTAACCGTACGTGAGTATAACGCTGCCCATGGCTTTGCTTCTGTTAACGCGCATGCTGCCAGGATGCCGGAAAACCGGCTAAAGGCTCGCAACCTAGATCAAGATTTGCGCAAAGAGATTCTTACCGGTAAGAGCGCCTCTGCATCTGTTAGCATCGTGGAAAAGCCTAAGTATAGCAGCCCGGATAAAACTATAAAAGCTGCTAAGGCTGCAGTAGAGCTATGCGAGTCGCTTTCCGGAGAGGCTTTGGTAAAGCAGCAAGAGCGTGTTAGAGAGCTCTTTGGAAACCATAGAGCAGCAAAATGCTGAGCAGCTGGCTAAGCTGAACAAGGCCGCGGCCTCAAAATCCGCGCGTTCAACAAAGAATGCCGGTAGCAAGTCCCATGGGCAGGCTTCGTCCCCCCATCCGGATAGAAGGAGAGAAAAAGATGTGAATGCGCAGCGAAGATGATGTACGATCCGGTTCTTGCCGGAAAGCAACAAGCCGGGCAACATGATGCCGGTAGAAAAAGCCAAGGGGCAGAGCGAGGCTACGCCAGAGGCTATGCCGGAAACAATCATGCCGGTAGATATGAGACCGGGCAAAACTACCAAGCTGCAAGGGCAGCGTACGATGAGGAGGAGATAGATCCCCCAAGGTACCGGCAGGCGAGGGCCGCGGTACCGGAATGTTACGATGAAGCCGATTCTGCAAGACCGGCAGCATACCGGAACCCATTGGGAGAACGCCTGGGAGAGAGATACTTACCGGAACGGGATGCGAGGCACCGTCTGGATAGAGTGTACTTATCAGAAATGATCGAGGAGGAAGGTCCTCCAGGTCCGAAGTGCTTTGGCCCAAGGATCATGAAGGAAAAACCACCAGTTCGCAACTTTATGTTGCCCCGTGACACAAAGACGTACGACGGCACCACAAAGCCGGAAGATTGGCTCGCGGATTACGTGACCGCGGTATACGTTGCAGGCGGTGGAGGAACCGTAGCAGGAGGAGGAAACCGGCGTTGGGCCGTGAGGATCATACCATCGTTTTTGGTTGGACCGGCAAGAATTTGGCTAAACAACTTGCCGGCAGGAAGCATAAATGGCTGGCTGGATTTTGAGGAGGCCTTTGTGAGCAATTTCAGCAGCACTTATCAGAGGCCAAACAGGCCGCAGCAACTTGCTCTGTGCGTACAGCGCCCGAATGAAACAGACCGGGATTATCTGGCCCGGTGGAACACCACAAGGAACTCCTGTGAAGGGGTAATCGAGGCACAAGCCATTGCTTGGTTTAGCAGTGGATGCAGAAGAGGTTCACCGTTGTGGCAAAAGTTGCAGCGCAACATGCCGACAACGTTAGCGAGATGATACGTGTGGCTGACAGCTATGCGTTGGGAGACCCAACGCAGCCGTCAGTGCAACCGGAGCCGGAACAGCTGCGCCACGAACAACACCGGGACAACCGGAATAACAAAAGAAGAGAAGATTTTCCGGATCGAAGGTACGGTCCGCAGCAAGTTGCTGCTGTGCAGGAAAACTTTGAGGCCAGCGACAGCCAGAGGCAAAAAACCGGATCGCAGCCATGGGCGGGTCCTAAGAAGCAGTGGGTGGAAAAGAAACCCTGGGTCCAGAAAAGAAACTGGCAAGAACCCGCAAAATACACCATGGAAGCTGCCATGGACCAACCTTGCCGGTGGCACACACCGAATCCGGCACACCCGTCAAACCATCTGACGAAGGATTGTACCTGGACCAAGTACTTGATGCAGAAAGGAACAGTGAAAGATGCGCGGCCACCACAAGACATGCCGCAGCAGCAGCAACAGCTACCGCCACCACCACCACTTACCGGGGCAAACGCCTTACCAGTACAGCCAAACCGGCAGCAGTACCAGCAAGTTAACCGGGTGGAGCAAAATGATAACCAGCCACCTCAACCGGCACCGTTAGGCCGGAATGTTTACGAAGATCCGCATCTGTGCTGTGTTGTCTTTGTCACTGAGCCAACAGACCGGCAAAGTGTACACCGGCGCTCCATGGAGGTCAATGCTGTGATGCCGGCAGTTCCCAAGTACATGATGTGGTCCAATCAGGAAATTACCTGGTCATCCAAGGATCACCCTAAGATCATGCCGAATCCGGGTGGATATGCTCTTGTTGTGGACCCAATCATGAAAGGGCCGCAAACTCGAGTGAAGTTCAGCAAGGTGCTGATAGACAATGGCAGTAGCATCAACATCATGTACAAGCACACCATGCATACGCTGGGCATAACAGAAAACATGCTTCAGCCAACACGCACAACGTTCCACGGGATCGTTCCTGGCTTGTCCTGTGCCCCGATAGGAAAAGTTCGGGTGGACGTGGCATTTGGAGGACGTGACAATTGCCGGGTGGAAAATCTGGAATTTGAGGTGGTGGATCTAGACAGTCCCTACCATGCACTGCTGGGGAGACCGGCGTTGGCTGCTTTCATGGCCACAACTCATACGGCTTACCTCAAGATGAAGATGCCGGCACCTCGTGGACCAACGATCGTGGTGGGAAACTATAAGATCTCACTGAAATCGCATCGCCGGATCGAACCTAGCGGAATCGCTGGTGATCGCGGAGGAAAAGAAAAGAATGCAAACAGCTGTTGCGCTGGCTCGATCCTCACAAATGAGCTTAGCGGCAATGAGTGAAAACGATGGGTTCGCCGGCATTCAAGCCAACAAATGAAACAAAGGACATCGTGCTGGATCCGGCTTACCCAGAGCGCACCGTTCACATCGGTGCCGGCCTTGACCAAGCATAGGAAAGCGCGCTCGTCAGCTTCCTCCGTGAGAATCGGAATATCTTTGCCTGGTCAACTGATGATTTGGTAGGTGTTCCGAGGGAGCTGGCTGAGCACTCTCTAAACGTCCGGAAAGATGCCAAGCCGGTGCGGCAACCACTGCGCCGGTTCGCTGAAGACAGAAGAAAGATCATAGGAGAAGAGGTAACCAAGCTACTTGTTGCCGGATTCATTGTGGAAGTCACGCACACAGAGTGGCTGGCCAATCCGGTAATGGTTGAAAAGAAGAAAGATGAAAACCTGGAGGCAAAAGCTCCGAAGGTGTGGCGCATGTGCATCGACTACACCAACCTGAACAAGGCTTGCCCAAGAGATCCTTTTCCTTTGCCACGAATCGATCAAGTGATTGATTCAAGCTGCGAGTGTGAGTTGTTGTCCTTCCTGGATGCCTATTCCGGTTTCCACCAGATTCCCTTGAAAAAGGAAGATCAAATAAAAGC
This sequence comes from Lolium perenne, assembly GCF_019359855.2. Classification (NCBI taxonomy): domain Eukaryota; kingdom Viridiplantae; phylum Streptophyta; class Magnoliopsida; order Poales; family Poaceae; genus Lolium; species Lolium perenne. Next base: position 318,322,208 of record NC_067247.2, read on the forward strand.
TGCGTTCATTACCCCGCACGGGGCTTATTGCTATGTCACAATGCCTTTTGGTTTTGGCAACGCTGGTGCAACGTACCAGCGCTGTATGCAAAAATGCTTGTTTGATCAAATCGGAAAGAATGTGCAAGTCTATGTGGATGACATTGTGATAAAAACTAAGGTAAAGAACACCTTAATCGACGACATCCGGCAAACATTCGATAACCTAAGACGGTTCCGGATGAAACTCAATCCGACGAAATGCACCTTTGGTGTCCCCCGGCAAGTTGCTCGGTTTCCTGGTGTCAAGCCGGGGCATAGAGGTTAATCCGGTAAAGATCCGGGCAATAGAAAGAATGTCTATCCCTCGAGAGTTAAAAGATGTGCAGAAGTTTACCGGAAGCTTGGCATCGCTAAGCCGGTTTGTAAGCAGGTTGGGAGAAAAAGCTCTGCCACTCTATGCTCTCATGAAAAAATCAGACGCGTTCGTCTGGACCCCTCAGGCAGATGCAGCGTTTAGAGAGCTAAAAACAATGCTAGCCACAGCACCTATCTGGCTTCACCTCTAGAAAGGGAGCCTATCTTTGTTATACATAGCAGCAACAAACCGGGTTGTGAGTGTAGTGGTTGTAGTTGAAAGAGAAGAGGAAGAAAAAACCGTCCAGAGGCCGGTATACTACCTGAGCGAGGTGCTCTCCCTCTCAAAACAAAACTACCCTCACTTTCAGAAAATGACTTATGGCGTGTACATGGCTGCCACCAAGCTCAAGCACTACTTTGAGGAGCACCCCATGAAAGTGGTAAGCGAAGCACCAATCTCCGACATCATGTGCAACAAAGACGCCAGCGGCCGGATTGCAAAATGGGCAATCCAGATATCACCGTACGTGCCGGTGTATGAAAGAAGAGATGCCATAAAATCACAGGCTTTGGCTGATTTCCTTGTTGATTGGGCGGAGATGCAATACAAACCGCCAGATCAAAGGATAGAAATCTTGGAAGATGCACTTTGATGGATCCAAGCTCAAGGAGGGTCTAGGTGCCGGTGTGGTGCTTACTTCACCAAAAGGAGATCACCTCCGGTATGTTTTGCAAATGCATTTCAGGGCATCAAACAATGTCGCTGAATATGAGGCTTTGATCCATGGGCTTAAGGTCGCAAAAGAAATCGGTGCACACCGGATCATTTGCTATGGAGATTCAGACCTTGTGGTACAGCGGTGTTAGGAGATTGGGATGCAAAAGATGCCAACATGGCCTTGTACCGGTTTCACGTGCAAAAGATTGCCGGATTCTTCGAAGGGTGTGAGTTCCACCATGTGCCACGCGCAGAAAATGAAGCCGCGGATGCTTTGTCCAAGATGGGCTCATCTAGGCAAGAAATTCCTCCCGGAATAGCTTTGGCTCACCTAAGAGTGCCATCAATCAAACCGAGCCCGGAGTCAGAATCAATTTTTGTACCGGAGCCACACGTAGTACCCATGGATATCGATGAAGGGAACTCGGGACCGCTCCGGCAAGCTCGGGGACTGCTCCGTAGGCTCGGGGAGCTGTACCCATACCGGAAGAAATGATGCTGGTGGATAGCATGGAGATAGATGCACCGGTGTTTTTGGTTCAAGAGATACCGTCATGGGTTAAACCTATTAAGGAATTCCTGGTCAGCGGCACCTTGCCGGTGACGAAAATGAATCAAGGAGGATACAAAGAAGGTCCAAAGCTTACACATTCATCAACGGTGAGGTGTACAAGAGAAGCGTTACCGGTGTCCTTCAAAGATGTGTGGAACCGGAGGAAGGGAAAGAAATGCTTGAGGAAATTCACCAAGGAGAATGTGGGCATCACGCTTCATCAAGGGCGCTAGTAGCAAAGGTTTTCCGGCATGGGTTCTATTGGCCTTGCTTTGGAGAACGCTGAGGATTTGGTAAGAAAATGCAACGGCTGCCGAGGTACGCCAAGCAAAATCATACCCCGACATCCGGTTTAAAGACAATACCGTTAACATGGCCATTCGCCGTTTGGTGCCTTGACATGGTTGGCCCATTCAAAGCGCAAGAAGCGACATGACTCACATCTTGGTGATGGTGGATAAGTTCACCAAATGGCTAGAAGTAAAACCTATCGCAAAGTGTGATGGGCATACAGCGGTGAAATTCCTAAAAGATGTCATTTTGCGGTATGGGTACCCGCACGACATCATCAACGATAATGTAACCAACTTTGCTCAAGGTGACTTCAAAAGGTTACGTGAAGACAACAACATCCGGTTGGATTTGTGCTCAGTGGCACACCCACAAGGCAATGGCCAGGTGGAAAGAATGAATGCCTTGGTGCTTTCCGGTATCAAGCCTAGACTCATTGATGCGGTGGAAAAGTCACCGGGATGTTGGCTCGATGAGCTACCATCAGTACTGTGGAGTATAAGAACAACTCCAAACCGGTCTACCGGATACACTCCTTTCTTCATGGTTTATGGAGCAGAAGCGGTGATACCAACCGATATCATTCATGATTCACCAAGGGTACAGCTCTATACTGAGCAAGAGGTCAAAGAGGCCAGAGAAAATGATGTCGACTTGCTAGAGGAAGCAAGAGAGCTGGCTTTGGCAAGAACAGCCATTTACCAACCAAAACCTAAGACGCTATCATAACCGGAAGGTTAACCCAAGAGTTTTCCGGGAAGGAGATCTTGTACTTCGCCTGGTGCAGCGCACCGAAGGCCGGCATAAGCTCTTGCCACCATGGGAAGGTCCCTTCATTGTAAGCAAGGTGCTTCACAATGATGCATACTACTTGATCGATGCACAGGAGTGGAAGAAAGGAAAGGCGGACAGGTCCGGAGAGGAGAGCAAGCGTCCATGGAACGTAGCTCTGTTGCGTCCTTTCTACTCTTGAAGTGGTGATGTAAGAAGTTCCTTTTTGTACCTTATATGCAATGAATAAAAGATGCCGGAACCTTGAATGAATCTCGGGGACTACCCCAACCTAAGTTGCATGTAACTTGTCTATTTTTTCAGTTTACCGGTTGCTTATTGAATGTTTTTTCTTTCCGGTTTAGTAGTGTGCTAAATCCTACCGGAGTCTTCGACTCGCTGCTGTCCGCAAACCGGCTTCATGGCAAGCAAGATAAACCGGTAGGGGATAAGCACATGAACTGCGAAAAGGGAGAGCGAGGAAAGAACAATCCGGAAAATTTAACTAACCCCGGTTAAACCGGTTTTTTGCAAAATTTCAAAGTTATTTCTAAGTTCAAGAAGATGCTTGTTTGGTGAAAGAACCTTGTGCTCATACGCCAAAGAACGCCCAGAGAAGGCAGGCAGAGCCAAGGCAAAAGAACCAAGTATGCATCAAATTGGATGCGGGAACAATTTGGAACTCTTTGCAGTGCAGGATAAAATCAAAACCAAAAGCAAAATATGCTAAGGCAAACTCATAAATACTTAGCTACCGGTATAACTTACCGGCAGGAAATGTTGTACCACAACCACAGGCAAACTTAAGTTTTACATCATAAGCCCCGGCATACCGGGGCAGAATTTAACGAACATTGTTTCAAAGATAAGCAGGACCAACACATATAGCAGGCAAACACTTCAAAGAGAGTAATTACGCAGCCGGGGCTTCGGAGGAGCAGCGCCGGCATCAGCATCATCCAGGAGCTCTTCTTCGGCTTCATCCTCCTCCTCGTCGAGATAGTCCTTGACGCCAGGAGGGGGAGGGATGAAGGTGCGCGTGTCGGCGTACTCCGCGATGCGGTACGCGCGATCCTGCCGCTTGGCGGAGAGGATCGGGTCCAGATCCGTTTCTGCGTCTTCACGCACGCCGGTAAGGGCGTCCAAATCGAGCTCCGGGTACCAAGAGCAGGCGACGCGGAGGGCGGAGTCCGCTCCAGCGCGGGCAGCAGAGCACTGCCATTCGTGGATCCTCTTGCCGGCACCCTTGAGGCGATCGCTGATGAGGGAGAAGGTGTCCGGCACCTCCTCGCCAGGCCATAAAGTCCTGTATAGCTGGGTAGCTACATCAGGGATGTCCGAAAGATTGCGGTCTATGCAGCGCATATGGGACACCCGCGCGTTAAGCGCGACCAGATGGTCCTTGGGCGTCCATGGCACGGTAAGATCCGCTTGGCCTTTGTCCTTGCGTTGCGCATCGACCTTCTTGACAGCGTACCTCTGTGAGTCCGGAAAGAGGCCTAAGCAAAGAAAGAAAAAGGTTAAGGACAAGAATCCGGAAGAAAAAGAGACCGGAGAGAAAAGAATCCGGAAGAAAAAGAGACCGGAGAGAAAAGACTCCGGAAGAAAAGAGACCGGATGGAAAGATAACGGAAAGAGAATGGGGTCGAAGGAAAAAAGGCTCGTATGCAGTAGTCAAAGTGTAAAAGAAAAGAACTTACGGTGGGCGAGTGTGTCGGTCTGCAGGATCAACTGATCGCATTCCTTATGCTCCTCCTCCAGCCGCGCAGCCTTCTCCTCGGCACCCTTCCGGGACTTGGCCATCTCCTCCAGCTCTGCCCGCAACACCACAGTGGCATTGCAAGCATTCTCCAGAGCCTCGTCCAACTTGGCCGCTGCGGTCACTTCAGCGTCTTTGAGGGCCTTGGCGTGGTCAAGCCCCAGCTGAATCAGCTGAGACTTGAGCTCCTGGTAGCTGGTCTTGAGGGCGTTCAGCTCCTCCTGGTGCTGCCGGCTGAGCTGGTCTTTCTCCCCTGTAACCGGGAAAAAAGAGTGTTAACAAGGTTACACTAGTAAAAATGAAAAGAAACCAAGTTCAAAGGAGAAAGGAAAAAATAGTACGTTGGGCCGCGGCGAGCTGCTCCTTGAGAGCATCGATGGAAGCTTCCGGGATCACTGTTGAACAGAAATTGTCAATATCACAAGGAAAAAAGGTTTCCGGTAGCAAAGATGCCGGTGGAACAAAAAACTTACCTTGGCACTTATCATGTGCCTCAGCGAGCTCCCGGTGCTCCCATAAAAGCTCCTCGAAGAGGGCCTTCCGAGCGTCAGCGGTGACCTGTTCAAGAAAAAGAAGAAACAAGTTAAGTTTTGCGCTAAGAACAAAGTTCTTAACCCGAAACTCGAGGGATCGGCGAGTGCCGGTTTTGCGCGTTTTTAAAATAATTTTTGCGCTAAGAACAAATTTCATAACCCGAAACTCGGATCGGCAGTGCCGGTTTTGCGCGTTTCTAAGGTGAATTGCGTGTTAAGAAGAAGGTGTTTAACCCGAAACTCGGGATCGGTGCCGGTTTCACGCTAAAATCTTAAGTTAAGTTTTGCGCTAAGAGCTGCGCTCTCACCACAAAACTCGGGGACTGGGAAGATAGACAAGAGAGAAACCGGCAAAGATTGAAAGTTAGTAGAACATACCGTCAGATTGTTCGTGGAATCGTACCACGCGCTGTCAAGCTCTTTTACGGCGTTCCGGAGCTGCATGAAGTGCTCCTCAGAACACCGATCCCCGACAGGATCAGGTGCCGGCAGCCGATCCTTGCCCATTCCGCGGGTCGCCGGAGTGATGTCCGCGGCGTTCCACTTTTGAGCATAGGGCAGGAGGTGCCCCAGGTCCCGGCCTTGGCGCTGGAACTCCGTGATGCGGCCGAGGAGGCCGGTGGCCTTCATGCTGGCACCTTTGGCGGCCTTGGAGACGTGCAGCACCAAGGGCTGCTGGCCGCCCGAAGGGGCGCTGGAGGCCGTCGCCTTCCCCTTAATGAGCTTGGAAGGCTTGGGCGGCGGCGCGATAGAGGAGGCCCCGGAGGTCTTGGCCGGCGGCGCGCTAGGAGCGGCCTTGGAGGGCTGGGCGCGAGGAGCCTCTGGCGGAGGCATGAGGATGGTGCGTGGAGAAGGGGGAGCGCTAGGAGCGTCACCCGTGTTGGAACCTTCCGGCGCGGAAGATTCCGGCACGGAAGTTGTCTTTTCAAGGACGGGAGGAGCAGAAGGCTCCGCCCGCCCGGCAGCTTCTTCTTTTCCGGCGCCGATGTTGCTGGCGCCGGTGTCTTGGTGTTCCGGGAGGAAGGAAAGATCCTCCTCCGTGCGGTGATCTGACAATGAAGGGGCCGCACGCCCCGAATTTGTTGCGCCCCCCGAAAGGGAGGCAGAGGTGTTGCCGGCACCAGATGGTGCCGGGCTTGAGCGAGGAGGAGGGGTTGAGGTCCTTGCGGATCCCTCAGAGCCCGATGGCCTTGGGCCAAGCTTGAGAGCGGGGCTGAGAAAAAGAAAAGACAAATGGTTGAGAAAAAGCAACCGGAAAAAGAACTTAGCAAAAAAGAGGCAAGCCGGAAAATAAAATTACCGGAAGCGGTTGGCATCGCTTTGCGCCCGTAGCGGCGCACGCCCACTTCTTTCTCCCCACGGGCTCCGTCCGGAAGCGCTTGGAGGGAGGAGCATGGCTGGAGCCGGCGGTAGATGCCGGCTGCTTGTTCTTTTGGCCATGGGCCATGAGTTTGTCCACAAACTCGAGCCGGCCTCGGCGCGCAGGGCGGCACGCGCTCGTGGATCTATAAGTTGGATATGGCTAAGAAGCAATTCGCAAGAAAATAATAGTGGCAAAGTATAGGAAGCCGGAAAAGAAAGTACCTCGAGCACAACCAGGTCGTCGGGGTTTCCGGTTGGCTCCGGCGGGTCCCGGCCAAGGCGCGCAGCCGGAGTTTTCCCCATCTTCAGATCCTTCCAATAAATGTAGGGATCCGGGTCGAAGGAGTCAAAGGCGCGTTTCCGGAGAGTTCCTCGAGGCTCTGCCTGGATGAGAGGGAAGCGGTCCCTGGCCTGAAACAAGGTAAAAAAGAAGGTTAACAAAAGCAGGAACTTACCGGCAAAGACAACCCCAAATTGCACAATCTCTTACTTCTTGAGTAGGACGGTTAGAGGAACTGAGGGGAAGGAGGCCCCATTCCCACGCAAAAGGCATAGCAGTTTGACAGATCTGCCTAGCCTTGCGAACAACGTCTTTCTTGCTGAGAGCACGGCTTTGTGATCTTGGTAGGATCGCACAGGCCATACATCTCGCTCATCCTATGTGCGCGGCGCTTAAGAGGAAGCACCCGGCGCGATATGAAAGTCCGGATGATATCATCAGAACAGATGTTGGTCTCCTTCTTCAAAGAAGCCAAGAAGCGCACTACCCGGTTGGTTTCGGCGTGTTCAGTCCTCGGGTTGTAGCTCAGTTGGTTCTCTGGGGGCCCCTCTTGGTATGGAGGAAGATTGATGACAACGGCGCGGCCGGTGTTCTTCACATAGAAGAAAGTTCCTTGCCAGGCGCGGCAAGTCTCGAGGCCGCAAAACTTAAGAAAGGTGCTCCCCTGGCGGGAGCCGACGATGCAAGAGCCGCACTGCACGGGCGGCTTGGGCTTAGGGATTTCCTTGCCCTGGACGGAGTTGATCCGCAAGTTGAAGAAGCGGGCAAACGTCTCACGAGTGGGACGAATGCCGATGTAAGCCTCCATGAAGGTGGCATAGCAAGAAAGATAGAAAATGGCGTTGCCAGGAAGGTGGTGAGGTTGGAGTTCGTAAAAATCTAGAAAATCCCGGAAAAAAGTGGAGGCGGGAAGGCCGAAGCCACGCTCAAAGTGAGCAAGAAAAACAACGTACTCGTCGTCTTCGGGATCCGGTTCGATCTCGTCATCCGGAATCCGGCAGGCAACTCCTTCCGGAATCCTCCGAGACCGGTACAGCCAATCGATCTCAAACTCAGTAACGTTGGAGCCCATCCAGGCTCCGCGGGTGGTTGGGGAAGGCTCCTCGCCGGAAGATTGGCTGGAGCTGCTAGAGGCTTGGCCAGAGCTACTGGCCTCTTGGCTACCGGAAGCTTGGCTAAAGCTACCGGATTCTAGGTGGCCGCCGGACTCTTGGAGGCTACCGGATTCCTGCTGATTGCCGGAATCGGTCTCCATTGGATCTGACGCCGTGGATTCACCGGAAGAGGGTCTACGGCGCTTGAGAGAAAGGGAAGAAGAAGATGCGGAGGAAGATTCCTCGTCAGACATTGCGAGGGTAGGCGAAGAAACAGAAATCCCAAACTTGAACCACGCGTGAAGATCTACGAGTAAGAAGAAAACCAAAGAAAAAGAGCAGATAAGAACACCAAAGGCTCAAGATCTGGAAAGCCAGCGAACGGCGAGTGAACTGAAATTAGTACCAACCTTGGGCGGCGCGGTCGCTGAGGGAAGCGTTCGCTGGCGGTGAAGCGGGTCTGCGGTCGCCGGCGAGCTCCGTCGACGGCGAGGCGGAGAAGCTCGCGAAGAAGCGCAAATGCGGCGGGCGCGAGGAAGTTGCTGCCGAAGATCTCCGCACGGCGAAGTCCGGCGGAAGCGCGGCGTGAGTTCGTCGGGCGCTGGAGCTTGAACGAGCGACGGCGGACGGAGAACGGCGGTGGCGCAAAGGCGTGGAGCTCTGTGCGCGGAGGGGGAGAATGCGAAGAAGATGAAGAGGAACGGGCAGTTGTGTTTATAAAGGAGAGAGAAGGTGGGCATGGAACCGCTGGGCCGCGGCGGTTCGCCTCGTGGCCCGCGACGGTTCGCACCTTGGGCCGCCACGTGGCGAACGGATACACGTGAGAAAAAGGAGGCCACACGGAGGCGCACACAGGATCCCGAAGAAGTAGTGGGATCCGCAGCGGTGCATTAAATGCGCGCGCGGGAGTCGAAGCGATGTGACAACGGACACTGGCGCGTCGATTCTGAGGCGCATGTCTCTGACAGGCGCGGGGCTCGAAATATTCTCGACTTCGCCGAGGAAGGAGTAAAGACGCATGGTGCCGAAAAAAGAGATGCCGGAACGAGCCTTGCAGAGAGAAGAAAAGGAACAAGGGTAAAGGTGCCGGAACTAAGCTCAATACATGAGTGATTAAACCGGTATCTTAAAAAGATGAAAACCTGGCATGGTCTGTAGGATAGAATCCTCCAGGCTATACCAGCTTCGGGGACTAATGTTGGGGGGATAACCCCCAGTATGCCAAAGGCATGCCAAACCGGGTGGTTTGAGCCATCAAGATACCGGTTTAATGCTCTTACCGGAAGCCTAGTAGGATCCGGGAAAGCAAAGCTAAGCCGGTATCCCCAAAGGGGTATGCCGGAACCCGGTACAGAAGATACCGGAAAGGAGAGCCCGTCGGCAGGACTGGTCAAAGATTCTCTTCAGAGCAAGAAGACAAGGATGAGCCAAGCAAAGTAACTTTATTCAGAGCCCTGGCGCCAAAGAGAGAGGTGACGGAGAAAGAAGCCGGAGTACGTCAGCTTCTATGATAAAAGAAGGCCCCGGTGTCATCTATGATTAAAGTAGCTTTGTACAGTAACTCTGTAAAGTAGTTTGTCCAGTCAAAGATGCCATTAGGGTTTCTTGCACTGTAAGCCACCCTCTCCCCTATATAGGGAGAGGGGGCAGCCTTCCTTGCGAGGAGTTACGAGACGCGTGTATGTATGAAGGCAGAGCCTGTAACCTGTGTAAATCTATGAACATGGTGATCTAGAGGGAGTTTTTCCTTGTGTCTTTCTTCTTCAACCTCTGGCCTTGGCCAAGTTCTTGAGGAAACCATCCGGAATCTCTTCCCACCTGATCGCAAACCCTCCCCCGAATCCTCTTGCGTCCATTCGGCCCCAATCTAAGCCATCCTATGGCATCTGCTCGTTCACCACGACGACAGCAATCATAGCAATGACCTTGGACTTTATGAATGCTTCATTCATCTCGAAGCTGTCATTGTACTTCTCAACTCCAAGTCCCTTGACCCTCACTCTAAGAGCACCAAGCCTTGCATAGGCATCGGCCACGGACTCTCCTTCTCTTATCATGAACATGGTGGCCTCTTGCTTTGCGGACTCATAGAGAGCTGCTTGGATCAAATCGGTTCCCTCTTGGAGTACTACGATCCGATCCCACAACTCTTTAGCGGAGTCAATGTCGTTGACTTGATCAAGGAGCTTGCGGTTGATGCCACTCCTAATCTTGTCACGTGCGGAGGCATTGAGTTGACGGTTGTAGAATTCGATGGAGGTCAACCGAGCGGGGTCATGTGGCTCCCGGTATCCATGAACAATGATCTCCCATAATTCCACACTGCAGTTGCGAATATGAGATTCCATAGCAGATTTCCAAAAAGGAAAGTGAGTTCCATCAAAATGGGGAACATTCTCACTATGGTTTATATGAGGCATGGGTGAAGTGTTTTTGGGATAGTCATGGTTGACTTCATGGAAACTTCCTTGAGAGGCCGAAACCCCACTAGGAGTCCCACTAGTCAAGTTCTTAAGCATGGCAGTCATCTGTGCCATTTGGCTTTGTAGGTCATCCTCCTTTTTCTTCTTCTCGGCATCATATGCCAAGAATCTAGATTTCATCTCTTTAACCGAAAGGTTAGAGTCTTCATCTAGACCCTCGAATAGTTTATCCATCTCACTCTTAAGGGGGTGAAGCCCTTAATAAGAGTCCAGGCTCTGATACCAATTGAAAGTTCAGAGATGGTAAACCTAGAGGGGGGTGAATAGGTTTCTACAGATTTTAATTCGTTCTTTGCAATATTAGGCTTTGCAGAATATAAAGATGAGCCTAATGCAAACTAGGTGAAACAACCTATATGAGGATACAAGTAACTCAAGCACGAAGGCTCTCACAGGCAGTTATATCACAAGTAAGGAGTTCGATTAGAGATAATCGATAACACGCGAAGAAGAGGATGTATTCCCGTGTTCCCTTCCTTTGCAAGAAGGTGCATCACGTTTGGAGGGGTGGAGGTCCCACGAAGGATTCCCCACGCCACGAAGGCTCACCCAATTCTCCGGAGCCTATCCCACGAAGGAATAGCTCACTCACTTGTGGTAAACTTTGAGGTAGCCTCCAAACCTTCACAATCTTGTCAGGAGCAAATCCACAACCCGGATGCTTCCGGACCACTCTTGCCCACCTAGGGTTTCCAAGGAACCCTAGAGAGCAAGCTTCTTGATGAATACAAGGGGGATTGAGATTTGGCTTGGTAGAACAGTAGATCGGGTCCTCCTCTAACGTTTCCCCGGAGGGATTTGAGTTTGGGTGGAGGAGGAAGGAGATCTGAGGCTTTTGGTGTTTCTAGCAATGGAGTATGAGAGAGAGAGAGCTCAAGAACAGCTTGTAGTGTAGTGCCTACCCCTTCAGAGGTAGGAGAAGGGGTATTTATAGTGTTTCTTGAATTCTGGCTGTTGCTCACTTGCCACGTCAGCAGATTCCTCGAGAAACCCGGTCGACCGGATTTGGCGCTGGACGGGCCGGCGCACGGGACGGTCAGACCGGGCCTATGACCGGACCGGCCGGTTTCAACCGGAGCTGGGACCGGGTCTTGACCGGAGCAACTTCTTCGCGTACTGGAACATGCCTGGTTGGCACAAGCGCGAGGCCCGGTTGGGCGCCGGGGCAGCCGGTCAGGCGTCCGGTCCGACCAGGCCTGTGACTGGAGCGACCGGTCCAAACCGGGCTGGCGACTAGGCCCTGACCGGACCAGTGCCCAACCTTACTGGACACCACCCGGTTGGCACTAGTCCTGAGGCTGGTCGGCGCCAGGCTGGCCGGCGCCAGGGCTGGTCTGACCGGGCCAGGGACCGGCCAGGCTCTGGAAAACCTTGTTGCTTTTTCATCGAAGTGGGGGGTCTCCCATTGCCTTCTTGTTCCATTGATACACCATTATACCTCTTTGGCTAATAACTGGGAATCATCTAGTAGACATGTATTAGTCCAAATACTCTAGCATGGTGTCATAGTTACCAAAATATTGGATAAGGGTAAAATAGCCTTACAGTTGCCATTTGAAAATAGAATCCATTTGAAATGTATTTGAAACTCCTCAATTGTCTAGGGACAAATGGGAAGGAATTTAATTGAAATGGATTTTGAATAAAGTTGAGAGAGGTTAGGCAGAATATAGGATTCAATATGTTCTACTTACTTTATCAAGTAAGTTAGAGTTTTCTCACATTTAAAATAAGAAATAGAAAAACAAGTAATGTTATAAGTACCATAAACAAGCCTTTTGTTAAAAAGGAATGGAAAATAGAAAATAATGTTTTAGAAACCAATACTTGGTAGAAATGGGATGATAAACAAAACCCATTTCATTTTTTTGTTTTATTTGAAGAAACATTTTGAAAAGCTTTAATAAATCCAGAAACAGTTTTGGGGTTAACACTAGTGAAGAAAAAGGAATAGAGTTTTGGAACAACTTACTAAAAGAATTAAGAATAATTTGGAAATATGATCTCAAGGGTATATGATTACTACATTATGTAGCAACCATTCACACACTTGGTTTTGTGGAGATTAAAATTGTATAAAAACAAGAGGTAAAAGTGAAGGAAGTGATCTTAAGGTTAAACCTTGGATAGGGTACAAGATCAAGTGAATATAAGAGTTACAGGGGTAGAATGGGACATGCATGGTGTGGAAGTTGTAGAGGGTACTGCATAGATGAGATCTATGCATTGAGGTCACCAATAACAGTTGTGGGTGCTCAGAGATCAACTGTCAAAGTTGGAATCTTTTAAGCCTACCAAAACAGATTGTTGACTTGGCCTCAAAACCAATAAGGATAAGTGGGTAAGAGAGTGATCTGGTTAACGGCAAAGACATGGTTGGGGAGTTCTCATGATAAGGTAGGCCTAAGACCAAGTGAGGTACATTGGATGGATAAAGGATATCATAATCCAAAAGCTCCAAAAGTGAATCTGATAACAATTCTAGGACTTAGCCAAAAATTGTGATGTTTGAGGGTGTTTGACTAGGGTACAAGAGAACGATGTGGTAAGGGGTAGATGATCTCAAGTTTTGAATCAAGGATGATTAGAGCTAGCTTATACCACAAGGATGAATTCTAAGTAGGCACACTCATGTTGCCATGAGTAGAGAAGGTTTGATGTAGTAAGAAGGATAACAACTCTTCCTAAGTCACACATGTGTTTTATTAGGCGAGTTGTTTGTTTTGCCTCTAGAGGTGTTGTTCTTTGAGGTATCTCAAGACAAAACTCAACAAGCAATTCAACACAATACATCTACCAACAGACCAAGGCAATTCATCTTAACAAACAGACAGGGGCGGAGCCAGGATTGAGGCATAGGGGGGCGAAGCCGATGATGATCGTCCTTTAAGTATAGTACTATGAAAATTTTTAGTGTTAAAAAATAGCATAGTATCGTATATTTGGCTTATAATAGTGTAAACGTGTCATCCTTTATTTAGATATAACCAAACCAACATATTTTTTATCAACAAAAGCTAATTTTTGTATGTTTAAACATAGTTTTTTTGTGAATTGTTTAAACATAGTTCTGCTACCAAGGATTTTACCTATATTTGACATCAGGCCAGATTCAAGCTCGGTGCAACTGGCAGAAAGGCACAAAAAAGTATCATGTTGTAGGGGTCAGGGTCATGTAGTGAGTCGAATTCAGTAGTGAGTCAAATTTCTTTTATCAATATAGGTAAAATTCCTATAAAACGCGCCGAACAATTTGATAAACTCATTGGAGGTGACTTCACAAATATTCCCTTTTTCAATATACTAGGGGTCAGGGTCATGTAGTGAGTCAAATTCAGTCACCCCAGTAACTGAAAGATGCAAGTTATACTATATTATTGATCGACAATGAAACAACTTGTTAAAATACTAGGCTGCAATCAATCAATACAAATGAAAGTTTCTTGGTACCTTCAGGTTTGAATTTTGGAATTTGGAGGAACAAATAGAGGGATGGACTGTGATTACTCGATGGCACAGCACGGCACGTCGAAAATCTGCATCGCGGCAGGATCAACAGATGCATAAACAACATCCCCATTTAGCACGGCGACGACGCGGTGATGCCCTTGGCCCTTGCGGCGGCGTATGGCGACTGGCATAGCGGCAAGCAGCGGAGGCATGGATTCAGTTTTTATTTTGAGCAGTTTCTATCAATCTAGGTCACTGCAAATGATTCACCACAATGTCCCATGGGCTCTTGTTTGGGCTTTAGTTTAGTAGGTGCAGAAACTAACGATTAAGCTTGGGCCGATTACACATTCACACATGCTGCACATTCACGATCATTCACACGTATACATCTAGTATTATGTGCGTATGTTAGTATACATGTACGCAAAAAATGTTGAGGGGGGCCGACGGTTGGGGGGTCTAGCCCCTGCTCGCCCCTGGATCCGCCCCTGCAGACAAATCAAGGCAATTCATCTAATTAGTCTATAGAAAAAGTTTTTGTTCCCCCTATTTTTTCTATTCTGGACAACTATACAAGGCTCCAAAATTTGGGGTGTGACAACTCTTCCACCCTTAAAATAATCTCGTCCCGAGATTACTAAGCGTAGTACTAGAGGGGTTGTAAAGTTTAACTAAAGTTAGAATCCATTCTTCTGTAGATGTGTCGTCGTTGAGAGGGTCGCCACATCAGCTTCCGAGAGACATGGTAGATTCTGGCCGAGAGCAAGCTTCGTGAAGAGTTTGGTTACTCCACGCAGGTGTTTGATCTGTAGTTTCTTAACGATCCTAGCGGGGGTTCAAGAATCTGGGAGGGTTAGTGCACTCCAACGGTGCTCTAGCAGGGTTGAATTTTTTTTAGAGTTAGCTTAAAATTTTAGTGGAAGACGAAGTCTTCCACCCTTAAAATTGTTCATGGCGGGGGGGGGGGGGGGGGTTGAAAACTCTAATCTTCGGCCACGAGTCTTGTCGGGCGCTTTTTGGAAGAAGTCATTGATCTCCTGTCTTGAGTTGAGACACCTTCGGGGGGGGGGGGGCGATGTACAGTCCACAACTTCAAAGGAGAGTTAATGCATCCCAAGTTTCCAAAGGTGTTTTAGAAAGGTTGAAAATTTTAGGGTTAGCTCCAATTTTTAGTGGAAGACGAAGTCTTCCACCTTTAAGATTTTTCATCGGGCTATCGGAAAAACTCAGAGCTTCTGCCTTGTGGTCCTGTCTGGGGCTTCTGAAGAAGTCGTCGATTTTCCATATTCAGTTGAAGAATCTTCAGGGGAGACATGTAGACCATGAATTCAATAGGTACACACAGTGTTTACTAAACCATAGGACGCGCGGTAAGTTAGTAAGTTGATGAAACACTTGGTTGGTATCCATATGAAGCAGCAACAAAGGTCGTCGAAGACAATCTTCAGATTGCGGGTCGATGCTAACTTATACCAGTTAAGAAGTGAGCGGGTAAACTACACCTAATCTTGAGTCTTGAGGTATCTTCAGGAGCTTCACTTGACGAGGACCAGATGAACCATGTGATGTAGCTTGGCTTTGACACTATTATTCTCTCAGCTTGTTAGACGGTGTGTTAGAGGGTGGTTTCAAGAAGATATCCTCGAGGTTAGAGCGATTATACTCCAAGGTTAGACCAAGTTAGTATGTCTTCTCGCAGAGGTGCAGTCACTCAAGGTAGGGGCTTTTCTTTCTTGGTGTAGTAGAGATGCTTCAGCTGATCTTGAAGATAGTCGGCGTTGATAGGGGTTTGGGTTAGTTTTTCTGAGGGTCGAAAAACAACTGCTAACGGGGTTAGAGTTAGAGTCTTCCGTTAACCTATCCAACTAACTAGCAGTTAGCAATACATCGGCAAGGTAGGTGAGGGTGAAAACGTATTAGGGAGGCTTCATATGCTGGGTTGTCACACTAAGAGTGTTGTTCTGACCTAAAGACCAAGACAAACACACACACACACAACAAACAGATCAAAACACTCCAGGCAGCACACTTAGGGAACTAGAAGCAATCATCACACCAAACAAGGCACTATAAGTATCTAGGGATACCTAATATGTGGGGTAGCTCAATCGAAGCGATTGAGTTTGTAATATCCATCCTATAGGTTTGGTGTTGGTTACATCTGCTCCTGCCTTCATCTTGTTGACATCAACTTCAATAAGGATCTTTGTAGCAGTTGGTGGCGAAGCAGCCTGAGGTTGGGTCGTTGATGTTGAGGCGTAGGAGAAAACTGTGTCGAACTTCTACTTCTCGACAGCCCTGAAACATGAGGTCTTCAGACGGGTAGCTGTTGAGGTACTCCCAAATTCGAGATCTTCTCGTGACTGGCCTAAAAATTACTAGTCAAGAACTGATGACTTGATCCCAGACGACTGCAAAAGTGCAGGTCCACAGAGGAACAAGGTCAGCTCCTTGACAGACTTCGGTGACAACCAAAGACATGATCCTTTATCCCTTTATGTGCACGGCTAAGTCGGCCTCCAATCTTCAATAGCTGCGGTTGGAGATACATAAGACCTCCTAAAAGGTTGATCCATCTTCGGCTTCGAGTCTCCAGGTCCGAGTTGGGGACATCGTCCAATATGTAGGTTTGAAGTGGATGAGACAATAGAGTAAGAATTTTCAAACATTTTTATAAAGCGGAGAGACAAGAATTTAGGAGTTTTGAAGAAATAAGAGGAGTAGAAGCTATGCTTCCAACTAAAGAAAGAATTTGTTTCTTAAATAGTTTTTCCCAAGTACTTGTTTCCTAACTAACGTCCATGCTAACTAAGATCTCCTACAGTCAGGATAGCTCTGATACCAGCTCTGTGGGGACCCTGGACTAGCTTTCTGAAATACCCGTTATGTATACAGTTCACGATCCCATGATTAGTGCACCATGAACACATAACCGAACTGACATCAAAATTACACCATCCATTACAAAGCGGAATGAGAAAAATACAATAAGGTCACATGACCAATACTTACATAATAGCCTCGAAGGGCCTAACTAAACATCAGAGTAGCAACATCACTTCAACAGCGCAGAGCCCAAGTCATCATCCATAACCCTACAAGCGACTGACTGGGAGAACGTTCCTAGCTTGCATAGACGTCGTCCAATTCTTCTTCATTTTTCGAATTCCTCCAAGTCTGACCAAGTAAATAGCCAGGGACAAAGCCGTGAGTACATTGGAATTGTACTCGCAAACCATCAAGAAGGTACTTTGCAAGAGTGCAAGATAACAAGTGCTAATCTAAGATAACAAGAGGGAAATATTAGTTTGTATTGTGGATATAACATGTGGAAGAGAAATAGTTTTTCTTGTGGATATAGCATGTGGAGAGAAATAGTTTCTCTTGTGGATATAGCATGTGGAGAGAAATAGTTTCTCTTGTGGATATAGCATCCCAACATCACAGTTGAAGGGGGCACTAAGAAGATCCTATGACACCTCTATATCTTTGTTGAAGAAGATACTTCAAAAGATAAACTAGGACATCTCTATATCTTTATTGAAGAAGATACTTCAGAAGAGTTCCTCTACATGAAACACTAGGAAGGGGGTAACCCAATTTTGTTTTCTTCTCCTCGACAATCTCCATATGGTTGGCACAAGCTTTCCCGTACCCTTCCGGTACATAAAACACTTTCTCACTTTCTTTGTAAAGCATTTCTAAAACAAAACTCGACATAGCTCGGTAACGGCCATTCCAACTGTCCATGACCATGGACACGGCTATTCGAATAGATTTGACTCTGCAGAGTTTGCACACTTTCCCCACAGCTACCCGGATACCTATCGTGTGGGCATCATCCCCGCATAACAACATATGCCACGATGGATACCCGAACATAACCTTTCGTCCATTCGACTTAGCACGGGATCCTACCCTATGGAGTATGTACCTTCCCGGCACTGTGACAACTCACCTCACTTTGAGCGTGACTCCACCGCCATGTCAGGAGACCCATAGTGTCTTCCGGACGGGTAGCCCCGAAGGCATCCCGTTATACTATTGTCTCCACCAACGACAACCCGGACTCGGGGGTAACCTTACCCTTGTATAGTTGTGCGGTGTCTCATGCTAAGAAGAACAAACTACGAGCTAAGCCCCGTGCCCACGTTGGGGTAGTGTGGTTGCGTGGGTTGGTTGTTCGGGAAAAATACAAAGAAACGTATGTCGTTTTTCTCAAAAAACCCAAGTCACACACACACATTCCTCTTTTCAACCATTTTGCCAAGATCCTTTCCTTTCATAAACCATACACTCGGGTAAGGTCAACTCACCCAAGGTTTTCTTAAAACTTTTACAACAAGGTAAACCTTGAGGGGTTCCCAACCTATAGTTTCATGATGGAACTAAGACACCATATGGCTGTGATGATAGTCATTGATACGTCTCAAACGTATCTATAATTTCTTATGTTCCATGCTACTTTTATGATGATACTCACATGTTTTATACACACGTTATGTCATATTTATGCATTTTCTGGAACTAACCTATTAACAAGATGCCGAAGTGCCATTTCCTGTTTTCTGCTGTTTTTGGTTTCAGAAATCCTACAAAGGAAATATTCTCGGAATTGGACGAAATCAACGCCCAGTATCTTATTTTTCCTGGATGCTTCCAGAGCACCGAAGAGGGGCCAGAGGGGAGCCAGGGGGCCCCCACCCCACAAGGCGGCGCTGTAGGATAACGTTGCATAGAAAACAAAAAAATTCCTACCGCGAACACGCAATCCAAGCCAAGATGCAATCTAGAAGACGGTAGCAACGAGGGGTTTATCGAGTCTCACCCTTGAAGAGATTCCAAAGCCTACAAGAGGAGGCTCTTGTTGCTGCGGTAGACGTTCACTTGCCGCTTGCAAAAGTGCGTAGAAGATCTTGATCACGGTCGCTCCGGCGCCACGAACGGGCAGCACCTCCGTACTCGGTCACACGTTCGGTTGTTGATGAAGACGACGTCCACCTCCCGTTCCAGCGGGCAGCGGAAGTAGTAGCTCCTCTTGAATCTGACAGCACGACGGCGTGGTGTCGGTGGCGGTGGAGAACTCCGGCGGAGCTTCGCTAAAGCACGCGGGAGATATGGAGGAGAGGGGGGCGGCTAGGGTTTGGGAGGGGGTGGCCGGCCACTTCAAGGGGGGCGGCCAGCTTGTGGTCTTGGGATGGCCGGCCCCCTCCCCTTGGCCCTCATTATATAGGTGGAACACCCAAGAGTTGGTCTACATGTCTTCGAATAAGACCCCAAACCAAAACCTTCCATAACTCATGAAACCTACCCAAGCTAGGACTCCCACTAGAGGTGGGAGTTCCACCTTCCTTGGGAGGGGGCGGCCGGCCCCCCTTGGGGAGTCCACTTGGGACTCCTCCCCCTTAGGGTTGGCCGGCCATGGGAGGTGGAGTCCCACCGGGACTCCACCTTCCTTGGTGGTTTCTTCCGGACTTTTCTAGAACCTTCTAGAACCTTCCATAGAACCTTCCACTTCATTTTAGTTCACATAAAATGACATCCTATATATGAATCTTATTCTCCGGACCATTCCGGAACTTCTCGTGATGTCCGGGATCTCATCCGGGACTCCGAACAAATATTCGAACTCCATTCCATATTCAAGTTCTACCATTTCAACATCCAACTTTAAGTGTGTCACCCTACGGTTCGTGAACTATGCGGACATGGTTGAGTACTCACTCCTACCAATAACCAATAGCGGGATCTGGAGATCCATAATGGCTCCCACATATTCAACGATGACTTTAGTGATCGAATGAACCATTCACATACAATACCAATTCCCTTTGTCACGCGATATTTTACTTGTCCGAGGTTTGATCTTCGGTATCACTCTATACCTTGTTCAACCTCGTCTCCTGACAAGTACTCTTTACTCGTACCGTGGTATGTGGTATCTTATGAACTTATTCATATGCTTGCAAGACATTAGACGACATTCCACCGAGAGGGCCCAGAGTATATCTATCCGTCATCGGGATGGACAAATCCCACTGTTGATCCATATGCCTCAACTCATACTTTCTGGATACTTAATCCCACCTTTATAACCACCCATTTACGCTGTGGCGTTTGGTGTAATCAAAGTACCTTTCCGGTATAAGTGATTTATATGATCTCATGGTCATAAGGACTAGGTAACTATGTATCGAAAGCTTATAGCAAATAACTTAATGACGAGATCTTATGCTACGCTTAAATGGGTGTGTCCATTACATCATTCACACAATGACATAACCTTGTTATTAATAACATCCAATGTTCATGATTATGAAACTAATCATCCATTAATCAACAAGCTAGTTTAAGAGGCATACAAGGGACTTCTTGTTGTCTACATATCACGCATGTACTAATGTTTCAGTTAATACAATTATAGCATGATATATAAACATTTATCATAAACATAAAGATATAAATAATAACCACTTTATTATTGCCTCTAGGGCATATCTCCTTCAGTCTCCCACTTGCACTAGAGTCAATAATCTAGATTACATTGTAATATACCTAACACCCATGGCATTCTGGTGTTGGTCATGCTTTGCCCTAGGGAGAGCTTTAGTCAACGGATCTGCTACATTCAGATCAGTGTGTACTTTGCAAATCTTTACTTCTCCATCTTCGATGTACTCGCGAATCGAGTGGTAACGCAGCTTGATATGCTTCAGCCTCTTGTGTGACCTTGGCTCTTGTGCATTGGCGATGGCACCCATGTTATCACAGTAGATGATTAATGGGTCCAATGCACTAGGAACCACACCGAGCTCTACAATGAACCTCTTCATCCATACCGCTTCTGATGAAGCCTCTGAAGCCGCTATGTACTCTGATTCTGTTGAAGACTTCACCACCGTGCACTGCTTCGAGCTTGCCCAGCTTACTGCAGCACCATTCAATATAAACACGTACCCAGATTGTGACTTAGAGTCATCAGGATCAGTGTTCCAACTTGCATCGGTGTAACCACTTACAACGAGCTCTTGGTCACCTCCATAACAAAGAAACATATCCTTAGTTCTTTTCAAGTACTTCAGGATATTCTTGACCACTGTCCAGTGTTCCATTCCTAGATCACTTTGATATCTGCTAGTCAAACTAACAGCATGTGCTATATCTGGTCTAGTACATAGCATGGCATACATGATAGATCCTACTGCCGAGGCATAGGGGATTTTACTCATCCTTTCTCTTTCTTCTGCCGTAGCCGGTCCTTGAGTCTTACTCAAGACCTTGCCTGGTAACATAGGTAAGAACCCTTTCTTACTTTCGTCCATTCTAAACTTCTTTAGAATCTTGTCCAGATATGTACTCTGTGATAGCCCTATTAGGCGTCTTGATCTATCTCTATAAATTTTGATCCCTAATATATATGATGCTTCACCAAGGTCTTTCATTGAAAAACTATTATTCAAATAACCTTTTACACTGCTTAATAGTTCTATATCATTCCCAATCAATAATATGTCATCTACATATAATATCAGGAATGCTACAGAGCTCCCACTCACTTTCTTGTAAATACAGGCCTCTCCATGACACTGTATAAACCCGAAGTCTTTGATCACCTTATCAAAGCGTCGGTTCCAACTTCTTGATGCTTCCTTCAGTCCATAGATTGAACGCTGAAGTTTGCATACTTTGTCAGCATTTTTAGGATCGACAAAACCTTTGGGTTGTACCATATACAACTCTTCCTCAATGTCTCCATTAAGGAACGCCGTTTTGACATCCATCTGCCAAATCTCATAATCGAAAAATGCAGCTATTGCTAACAAAATCCTCACAGATTTTAGCTTCGCTACAGGTGAGAAAGTCTCATCGTAGTCAACTCCTTGAATTTGTCGGAAACCCTTTGCGACAAGTCGAGCTTTATAGACAGTAATATTACCATCATCATCTGTTTTTCTCTTGAAGATCCATTTATTCTCGACAGCCTTTCGGCTATCAGGTAAGTCTACCAAAGTCCATACTTTGTTATCATACATGGATCCCATTTCGGATTTCATGGCTTCTTGCCATTTGTTGGAATCTGGGCTCATCACCGCTTCTTCAGACGTTGCAGGGTCCTCATCATTGTTATCCACAATCATGACATTTAGACAAGGATCATACCAATCAGGAGTGGCACGCTCCCTTGTCGATCTGCGAGGTTCAGTAGTTTCCTCGTTCGAAGTTTCATGATCATTATCATTAGCTTCCTCTGTTGCCGGTGTAGGCGGTACAGGTACAACTTCCGTGCTTGCGCTACTGCGATCAACGAGTATAGATTCATCAATCTCATCGAGTTCTACTTTTCTTCCAGTCACTTCTTTAGTGAGAAATTCTTTCTCAAGAAAGGTTCCGTTCTTAGCAACAAAGATTTTGCCTTCGGATTTGTGATAGAAAGTGTACCCTATAGTTTCCTTAGGGTATCCTATGAAGACGCATTTCTCCGCTTTGGGTTCTAGCTTGTCCGGTTGTAACTTCTTTACATAGGCTTCGCAACCCCAAACTTTCAGGAATGACAGCTTAGGTTTCTTATTAAACCATAATTCATACGGTGTCGTTTCTACGGATTTTGATGGTGCTCTATTTAAAGTGAATGCGGCTGTCTCTAATGCATAACTCCAAAATGATAACGGCAAATCAGTAAGAGACATCATAGAAGGAACCATATCTAAGAGAGTTCGATTACAACGTTCGGACACACCGTTTCGTTGTGGTGTTCCCGGCGGTGTCAATTGTGAAAGTATTCCGCATTTCTTTAAATGCATGCCAAACTCATAACTCAGATATTCACCTCCACGATCAGATTGTAGAAATTTAATCTTCTTGTTACGTTGATTTTCTACTTCACTTTGGAATTCCTTAAACTTCTCGAAAGTTTCGGATTTATGTTTCATGAAATAGATATACCCATATCTACTCAGATCATCTGTGAAGGTTAGAACATAACGATAACCACCACGCGATGCTACGCTCATTGGTCCGCACACATCGGTATGTATGATTTCCAATAAGTCAGTAGCTCTCTCCATCATACCAGAAAATGGAGTCTTAGTCATTTTTCCCATTAGACATGCTTCGCATCTATCAAGTGACTCAAAGTCAAGTGATTCAAGTAATCCATCTTTATGGAGTTTCTTCATGCGTTTCACTCCAATATGAACAAGACGACAGTGCCACATATAAGTAGAATTATCACTTAATTTAATTCGCTTAGCATCAACGTTATGTATATGCGTATCACTACTATCGAGATCTAACAGAAATAAGCCATTCTTTTCTGGTGCTCGACCATAAAAGATATTATTCATAAAAATAGAACAACCTTTATTCTCAGACTTGAATGAATAACCGTCTTGCATTAAACAAGATCCAGATATAATGTTCATGCTCAACGCAGGTACAAAATAACAATTATTTAGGCTTAAAACTAATCCCGAAGGTAGATGTAGAGGAAGTGTCCCGACTGCGATCACATTGACCTTGGATCCGTTTCCAACACGCATCGTCACTTCATCTTTCAGTAGTCTCCGTTTATTCTTTAGTTCCTGTGTCGAGTTACAAATATGAGCAACCGAACCAGTATCAAATACCCAGGTACTAGAACAAGGACCAGTGAGATAAACATCTATAACATGTATATCAGATATACCTTCTTTCTTCTTCTTGACAAGGCCGCTCTTCAGATCAGCCAGATACTTGGAGCAATTACGCTTCCAGTGTCCCTTCTCCTTGCAGTAATAACACTCAGCATCAGGCTTAGGGTCGTTCTTAGGTTTCACAGGAGGCGTGGCAGCTTTCTTGCCACCCTTCTTGAATTTTCCCTTAGACTTGCCCTGTTTCTTGAAACTGGTGGTCTTGTTGACCATCAACACTTGGTGCTCTTTCTTGATCTCAATCTCAGCAGCTTTTAGCATGCCAAAGAGTTCAGGTAACTCCTTGTTCATGTTCTGCATATTGTAGTTCATCACAAAGTTCTTGTAACTTGGTGGCAGTGATTGAAGGACACGATTAATCCCCAGTCTGTTAGGAATCACTATTCCCAAGTCACTGAGTTTCTTCGCATGCCCGGTCATGGCGAGCATGTGCTCACTAACGGAGCTGCCTTCTTCCATCATGCAGCTGAAGAATTGTTTTGATGCTTCATAGCATTCCACGGCCGCATGAGTCTCAAAAATAGCTTTCAGCTCTTTCATCAACTCATGAGGATCGTGGTGCTCAAAACGTTTTTGAAGATCGGATTCCAGACTACACAGGATGGCACACTGAACTTGAGAGTATCGAATTTTCCGAGTCTCGTAAACAGCTTTTACTTCATTGGTTTCAGTTTCTGCAGGAGGGTCACCTAGCGGTGCATCAAACACATATTGCAGATTTCCGCCAGAGAGGAAGATCCTCACATGACGGAACCAGTCGGTGAAGTTGCTACCGTTGCTCTTAAGTTTTTCTTTCTCGAGGAACTGGTTAAAATTGATTGGGGACGCCATCTCTACAACATATATTTGCAAAAGTCTAGACTAAGTTTATGACAAATTGAGTTCAAATTTTAATTCAACATAATTAAAAATCTAGGTGAACTCCCACTCAAAACAATATCCCTCGCATTGTCTTAGTGATCACACGAACCAAATCCATCGCACCTATGTCCGATCATCACGAGACAAGGTGTGATTTCAATGGCGAACACTCAAAGTGTTCATCATATCAATCATATGATTCATGCTCTACCTTTCGGTATCACGTGTTCCGAGACCATGTCTGTACATGCTAGGCTCATCAAGGCCACCTTAGTATCCGCATGTGCAAAACTGTCTTGCACCCGTTGTATGAACTTGTTGATTCTAACACACCCGATCATCACGAGATGCTTCGAAAAGACAAGTCATGGTAACGGTGCTACTAAGGATGAACACTTTATTATCTTGAGATTTTAGTGAGGGATCATCTTATAATGCTACCGTCGCGATCTAAGCAAAATAAGATGCATAAAAGGATTAACATCACATGCAGTTCATATGTGATATGATATGGCCCTTTTGTCTTTGCGCCTTTGATCTTCATCTCCAAAGCACGGACATGATCTCCATCATCTTCGGGCATGATCTCCATCATCGTCGGCGTAGCGTCAAGGTCAATGGCGCCGTCTTCATGATTGTCCTCCATGTAGTAACTATTACAACTACTTTGAAATACTACTCAACATGAAATTTAAAGACAACCATAAGGCTCCTGCCGGTTGCCACAATACAATAATGATCATCTCATACATATTCATCATCACATTATGGCCATATCACATCACCAAACCCTGCAAAAACAAGTTAGATGTCTCTAATTTGGTTTGCATATTTTACGTGGTTTAGGGTTTTCGAGAGAGATCTAATCTACCTACGAACATGAACCACAACGTTGATACTAATGTTTTCAATAGAAGAGTAAATTGAATCTTCACTATAGTAGGAGAGACAGACACCCGCAAAGCCTCTTATGCAATACAAGTTGCATGTCGAACGAGGAACAAGTCTCATGAACACGGTCATGTAAAGTTAGTCCGAGCCGCTTCATCCCACTATGCCACAAAGATGCAAAGTACTCAAACTAAAGATAACAAGAGCATCAACGCCCACAAAACCATTGTGTTCTACTCGTGCAACCATCTATGCATAGACACGGCTCTGATACCACTGTAGGATAACGTTGCATAGAAAACAAAAAATTTCCTACCGCGAACACGCAATCCAAGCCAAGATGCAATCTAGAAGACGGTAGCAACGAGGGGTTTATCGAGTCTCACCCTTGAAGAGATTCCAAAGCCTACAAGAGGAGGCTCTTGTTGCTGCGGTAGACGTTCACTTGCCGCTTGCAAAAGCGCGTAGAAGATCTTGATCACGATCGCTCCGGCGCCACGAACGGGCAGCACCTCCGTACTCGGTCACACGTTCGGTTGTTGATGAAGACGACGTCCACCTCCCGTTCCAGCGGGCAGCGGAAGTAGTAGCTCCTCTTGAATCCGACATCACGACGGCGTGGTGTCGGTGGCGGTGGAGAACTCCGGTGGAGCTTCGCTAAAGCACGCGGGAGATATGGAGGAGAGGGGGCGGCTAGGGTTTGGGAGGGGGTGGCCGGCCACTTCAAGGGGGGCGGCCAGCTTGTGGTCTTGGGGTGGCCGGCCCCCTCCCCTTGGCCCTCATTATATAGGTGGAACACCCAAGAGTTGGTCTACAAGTCTTCGAATAAGACCCCAAACCAAAACCTTCCATAACTCATGAAACCTACCCAAGCTAGGACTCCCACTAGAGGTGGGAGTTCCACCTTTCTTGGGAGGGGGTGGCCGGCCCCCCTTGGGGAGTCCACTTGGGACTCCTCCCCCTTAGGGTTGGCCGGCCATGGGAGGTGGAGTCCCATCGGGACTCCACCTTCCTTGGTGGTTTCTTCCGGACTTTTCTAGAACCTTCCATAGAACCTTCCGCATCATTTTAGTTCACATAAAATGACATCCTATAAATGAATCTTATTCTCCGGACCATTCCGGAACTCCTCGTGATGTCCGGGATCTCATCCGGGACTCCGAACAAATATTCGAACTCCATTCCATATTCAAGTTCTACCATTTCAACATCCAACTTTAAGTGTGTCACCCTACGGTTCGTGAACTATGCGGACATGGTTGAGTACTCACTCCGACCAATAACCAATAGCGGGATCTGGAGATCCATAATGGCTCCCACATATTCAACGATGACTTTAGTGATCGAATGAACCATTCACATACAATACCAATTCCCTTTGTCACGCGATATTTTACTTGTCCGAGGTTTGATCTTCAGTATCACTCTATACCTTGTTCAACCTCGTCTCCTGACAAGTACTCTTTACTCGTACCGTGGTATGTGGTCTCGTATGAACTTATTCATATGCTTGCAAGACATTAGACGACATTCCACCGAGAGGGCCCAGAGTATATCTATCCGTCATCGGGATGGACAAATCCCACTGTTGATCCATATGCCTCAACTCATACTTTCCGGATACTTAATCCCACCTTTATAACCACCCATTTACGCAGTGGCGTTTGGTGTAATCAAAGTACCTTTCCGGTATAAGTGATTTATATGATCTCATGGTCATAAGGACTAGGTAACTATGTATCGAAAGCTTATAGCAAATAACTTAATGACGAGATCTTATGCTACGCTTAAATGGGTGTGTCCATTACATCATTCACACAATGACATAACCTTGTTATTAATAACATCCAATGTTCATGATTATGAAACTAATCATCCATTAATCAACAAGCTAGTTTAAGAGGCATACTAGGGACTTCTTGTTGTCTACATATCACACATGTACTACTGTTTCGGTTAATACAATTATAGCATGATATATAAACATTTATCATAAACATAAAGATATAAATAACAACCACTTTATTATTGCCTCTAGGGAATATCTCCTTCAGGCGCGGCCAAGGGGGGCGCCCCCCTACTGTGTGGGCCCCCCAGGACCCCTACGAGGCTGCCCTTCCGCCTACTTAAAGCCTCCGTCGCGAAAACCCTAAACAAAATAAGCCACGATACGAGAAAAGTTCCAGAGCCGCCGCCATCGTGAAGCCAAGATTCGGGGGACAGAAGTCTTTGTTCCGGCACGCCGCCGGGATGGGGAAGTGCCCCCGGAAGGCATCTCCATCGACACCACCGCCATCTTCATCGCCATCGCTGCTTCCATGATGAGGAGGGAGTAGTTCTCCCCCGAGGCTGAGGGCTCTACCGTAGCTATGTGGTTCATCTCTCTCTCTTTGTGATCTAGTTGAATATCATCTATGTGCTACTCTAGTGATGTTATTAAAGTAGTCTATTCCTCCTCCATGATGTAATGTTGACAGTGTGTGCATCATGTAGTACTTGGTATAAGCTATGATTGTGATCTCTTGTAGATTATGAAGTTAATTATTACTATGATAGTATTGATGTGATCTATTCCCCCCTTTCATAGCCTGACGGTGACGGTGTGCATGCTATGTTAGTACTCGGTCTAAATTGCAATGGTCTATCATGCACTCTAAGGTTACTTAAATATGAACTCCGGATGTTGTGGAGCTTGTTAACTCCGGCTTGAGGGAGCTCTTGTAGCCCTACACAATGAATGGTGTTTGTTATCCAACAAGAGAGTGTAGAGTAGTTTCAGTTATGTGATCAATGTTGAGAGTGTCCACTAGTGAAAGTAGGATCCCTAGGCCTTGTTTCCGAACATCGAATATCCGTTTATTTACTGTTCTACTGCATGTTTACTCGCTGCCATATTTATTTCAGATTGCTATTACCACTCATATCCATCCATATTACTTGTATTTCACTATCTCTTCGCCGAACTAGTGCACCTATACATCTAACAAGTGTATTAGGTGTGTTGGGGACACAAGAGACTTCTTGTATCGTGATTGCAGGGTTGCTTGAGAGGGATATCTTTGACCTCTTCCTCCCTGAGTTCGATAAACCTTGGGTGATTCACTTAGGGGAAAACTTGCTGCTGTTCTACAAACCTCTGCTCTTGGAGGCCCAACAACATCTCTGAGGAAAAGAAGCCAACAGTAGACAGCAAGCTATTTTCTGGCGCCGTTGCCGGGGAGGTAAGGTAAAAGGTATTCACATCCTCCGACTACTAAGCTATTTCCTAGCACTGTTGCCGGTGTGTGAGTGCTCAAAGCTATTTCCTTTAGATCCTGCAATTGCATCGTTTTGTTTCTTGTTCACTAGTTAGGCATAATGGAAAATAACAGTGAGCTTTTTAATTTATTTCCTGAGTTAAGACATAAATTGTGTGATGCGAAAATTAAAAAACCTATGGAACCTTATTTGCATGCTAGTAGCAATGTTATTAGTATGAACACCATTGTTGATAATGCTATGGAAGAATTTAAGCTTGGGGAAGCTGGTTTTGATGAGCATGATATTTTTAGTCCCCCAAGTTTTGAGGAGAAAATCTACTTTGATGATACTTTACCTCCTATATATGATGATTACAATGATGACTATCATCCACCTACTATTGGGGAGAAAATTAATTTTGATTATACTATGCTTCCTATATTTTATGATTATGGTGATAATGATAGCTACCTTGTTGAATTTGCTTCCACTACAATTAATAAGAATGACTATGCTTATGTTGGGAGTAGTAATTATTTTATGCATGAGACTCATGATAAGAATGCTTTATGTGATAGTTATACTGTTGAGTTTGTTCATGATGCTACTGAAAGTTATTATGAGAGAGGGAAACATGGTTATATGCATCTTAATAATATTAAGTTTCCCCTCTTTATGTTGAGAATCTTGAAGTTGTGCTTGTTTTATCTTCCTATGCTTGTCACTTTGTTCTTCATGAATTTATTTGTGTACAAGATTCCTATTCATAGGAAGTGGGTTAGACTTAAATGTGTTTCATACTTGCATTTTGATGCTCTCTTTTGCTTCAACTCTTATTTCTTGCGAGTGCATCATTAAAATTACTGAACCCATCTTAATGGCTATAAAGAAAGCACTTCTTGGAAGATAACCCATGTGTTTATTTTACTACAGCAATTTTGTTTTATATTTGAGTCTTAGAAGTTGTTACTACTGTAGAAACCTCTCATGATCTTTATTTTATTGCATTGTTGTGCCAAGTGAAGTCTTTGATAGTAAGGTTGATACTAGATTTGGATTACTGCGCAGAAACAGATTTCTTGCTGTCACGAATTTGGGCAGGGTTCTCTGTAGATAACTCAGAAACATCTGCCAATTTACGTGCGTGATCCTCAGATATGTACTCAACTTTCATTCAATTTGAGCATTTTCATCTGAGCAAGTTAAGTGCCTCTAAAAATTTTGGGTTGTATATTCCAATGATGAGCCTCCTCAAAACTGCTCTAGGTCTTCGTGAGCAACCAAGTTGGATGCACCCCCACTAGTTCCATTGGAGAGCTTTCATACACATATACCTCTATGTGCATCCGTTGCATGGCAATCACTACTCCTTGCATAGCTTCGATCATAAGACTTCCTCTTGTCTAATGATCACTGATAGCTTTGTAAGACTTTCTTCCATTTGGCCTTCCAACCCCCATTAACGTTCTTTATGCCATAACATCCTGGTGCTAATACCAAATGCTTGCGCTCACCGGTTGAGTAGACTTCGAAACAGTTGATTCATGAAGTTCATGTTTATGTTTACTTGACTGAATCCTTCTTATGTTGTGAAAATTTACTTGATGCTTGGAATGAAGGATAGAACTTCTACGCTGAATACTTAACACATCTTTAATGAACTTTGTACGGTTTCATGTCTTTAAAGCAATAGTTCATGAAAACTTCTAGCTTGTTTAACTCTTGCATTATCATCTCTTATATCAATATAGACATTTGCTTTGAGTGATTTGATCTCAGTTCATATGCTTTACATCATTATTGGATCAAGATTATGTTGGTAGCATGTCACTTCAGAAATTATCCTTTTTATCGTTTACCTACTCGAGGACGAGTAGGAACTAAGCTTGGGGATGCTGATACGTCCCCAACATATCGATAATTTCTTATGTTCCATGCTTGTTTTTTGACAATATCTACATGTTTTATACATACTTTATATCATATTTATGCATTTTCCGGAACTAACCTATTGTCGAGATGCCGAAGTGCCAGTTCCTGTTTTCTGCTGTTTTTGGTTTCAGAAATCCTAGTAAGGAAATATTCTCGGAATTGGATGAAATCAACGCCCAACATCTTATATTTCACGGAAGCTTCCAGAGAGCCAGAGAGGGACCAGAGGGGAGCCCTGGGGGCCCCACACGCCAGGTCGGCGCGGCCAGAGGGGGGGCCGCGCCACCCTATTGTGTGGTCCCACCAGGACCCCTCCGAAGCTGCCCTTCCGAGTCCTTAAGGACTCCATCGCGAAAACCCTAGAAGAATAATCCACGGTACGAGAAACCTTCCAGAGCCGCCGCCATCGCGAAGCCAAGATCTGGGGGACAGAAGTCTCTGTTCCGGCATGCCGCCGGGACGGGGAAGTGCCCCCGGAAGGCATCTCCATCGACACCACCGCCATCTTCATCACCGCTGCTGTCTCCCATGAGGAGGGAGTAGTTCTCCATCGAGGCTAAGGGCTGTACCGGTAGCTATGTGGTTCATATCTCTCTCCTATGTACTTCAATACAATGATCTCATGAGCTGCCTTACATGATTGAGATTCATATGATGAGCTTTGTATCACTATTAATCTATGTGCTACTCTAGTGATGTTATTAAAGTACTCTATTCCTCCTGCATGATGTACTGGTGACAGTGTGTGCATCATGTATTACTTGGCGTAGTTTATGATTGTGATCTCTTGTAGATTATGAAGTTAACTATTACTATGATGGTATTGATGTGATCTATTCCTCCTTTCATAGTATGATGGTGACAGTGTGCATGCTATGTTAGTACTCGGTATAATTGCGTTGGTCTATCATGAACTCTAAGGTTATTTAAATATGAACATCGAATGTTGTGGAGCTTGTTAACTCCGGCATTGAGGTGCTCTTGTAGCCCTACACAATTAGTGGTGTTCATCATCCAACAAGGGAGTGTAGAGTGGCTTTATTATGTGATCAATGTTGAGAGTGTCCACTAGTGAAAGTATGATCCCTAGGCCTTGTCTCCGAATAGAAAAGTCACACCACAAAGATTCCTATCTCCCACGTCAACTGCACGCCAGCAAGTATTTTCTGGTGCCATTGCCGGGGAGGTCATTGTTTATTTATTGTTCCACTGCATGTTTACTCGCTGCCATATTTATTTCAGATTGCTATTAACACTCATATTCATCCATATTATTTGCATCTCACTATCTCTTCGCCGAACTAGTGCACCTATACATCTGACAAGTGTATTAGGTGTGTTGGGGACACAAGAGACTTCTTGTATCGTGCATGCAGGGTTGCTTGAGAGGGATATCTTTGACCTCTTCCTCCCTGAGTTCGATAAACCTTGGGTAATCCACTTAAGGGAAAACTTGCTGCTGTTCTACAAACCTCTGCTCTTGGAGGCCCAACATTGTCTACAGGAAAAGAAGTGTGAGTAGACATCAAGCTATTTTCTGGCGCCGTTGCCGGGGAGGAAAGGTAAAAGGCACTCACACTCCGGTCCCAGGTAACTAAGTTATTTTCTGTTGCCGTTGTAAGTGCTCGAAGCTATTTCCTTTAGATCCTGCAATTAAATCTTTTTGTTTCTTGTTTATCACTAGTTTGTCATAATGGAAAGCAACTATGAGCTTTTTAATCTATTTCCTGAATTAAGACATAAATGGTGTGTTGCAAAAATTAAAATACCTATAGAACCTTATTTGCATGCTAGTAGCAATGATATTAGTATGAACGCTTTGAACACCATTGTTGCAAATGATATAGAAAGTTCTAAGCTTGGGGAAGCTGGTTTTGATGAGCTTGATATTTTTAGTACCCCAAGCATTGAGGAGAAAATTTTATTTGATGATACTTTGCCTCCTATTTATGATGATTATAATGATAGTAGTCTTTTGGTGCCACCTACTATGGAGAGTAAATTTTATTATGATTATACCATGCCTCCTACACTTGATGAGAATAATAATGATAGCTACTTTGTTGAATTTGCTCCCACTACAATTAATAAGAATGACTATGCTTATGTTGGGAGTAGTAATTATTTTATGCATGAGACTCATGATAAGAATGCTTTATGTGATAGTTATATTGTTGAGTTTGCTCATGATGCTACTGGATATTATTATGAGAGAGGAAAATATGGTTGTAGAAATTTTCATGTTACTAAAACACCTCTCTATGTGCTTAAAATCTTGAAGTTACACTTGTTTTATCTTTCTATGCTTGTTGCATTATGCTTCATGAATTTGTTTATTTACAAGATTCCTTTTCATAGGAAGTGGGTTAGGCTTAAATTTGTTTTGAATTTGCTTTTTGATGCTCTCTTTTTCTTCAACTCTTATTTCTTGCGAGTGCATCATTAAAATTACTGAGCCCATCTTAATGGCTATAAAGAAATCACTTCTTGGGAGATAACCCATGTGTTTATTTTACTACAGCAATTTTTGTTTTTTGAGTCTTGGAAGTTGTTACTACTGTAGCAACCTCTCCTTATCTTTTTTTTATTGCATTGTTGTGCCAAGTGAAGTCTTTGATAGTAAGGTTGATACTAGATTTGGATTACTGCGCAGAAACAGATTTCTGTCTGTCACGAATTTGGGCAGTGTTCTCTGTAGGTAACTCAGAAAAATCTGCCAATTTACGTGAGTGATCCTCAGATATGTACACAACTTTCATTCAATTTAAGCATTTTCATCTGAGCAAATCCAGTGCCTCTAAAAAATTCGTCTTTACGGACTGTTCTGTTTTGACAGATTCTGCCTTTTATTTCGCATTGCCCGTTTTGCTATGTTTGATGGATTTCTTTGTTCCATTAACTTCCAGAGGCTTTGGGCAATGTCCAGAAGTGTTAAGAATGATTGTGTCACCTCTGAACATGTGAATTTTTGATTATGCACTAACCCTCTAATGAGTTGTTTTGAGTTTGGTGTGGAGGAAGTTTTCAAAGGTCAAAAGAGGAGGATGATATAACATGATCAAGAAGAGTGAAAAGTCTAAGCTTGGGGATGCCCCCGTGGTTCATCCCTGCATATTTCAAGAAGACTCAAGCATCTAAGCTTGGGGATGCCCAAGGCATCCCCTTCTTCATCAACAATTTATCAGGTTTCTTCTATTGAAACTATATTTTTATTCCGTCACATCTTATGTGCTTTACTTGGAGCGTCTGTGTGTTTTGTTTCAGTTTTGTTATTTTCATTATCTGAATAAATGCTTGTGTGGGAGAGAGACACGCTCCGCTGGTTCTTATGAACACATGTGTTCTTAGCTTTTAATGTTCATGGCGAAGGTCGAAACTGCTTCGTTAATTGTTATATGGTTGGAAACAGAAAATGATACATGTGGTAGTGGTATAATGAAATACTTGCATAATCTTGTAGATCATTGAGCTTTGATAACTTGATTCTTTGCAAATGTTTTGAGGTATTTAGATGGTAAAGCTTGCTGGATGAATAAGTTAAAATTAGTAGTGGATTGTTGTCTTTAAGCTTGTGCCGTACTACAAACTCTATTTAAATAGTTGAAGGTGTAGTTGGACTTGATAGCTTTCCATGTCTGAGAGTTCATCATAATAACTAAGTTGTGCTGAAGGTCGAGGGAGCTAGCGGGGTACTTGTGCCACCGTGAACGGCCCTCCTTGGAGTAAATTTTAATCATGCTCTTAATGATGAACCTGCTAGTTGTTTGCAATAAGCTTGTGAGTTCTTTTTGACTAATGTTAAGCCATCCTAATTTGCTAGCCTCTTCGGTACTGTGCATTGCCTTTTGCTCACATTGAGAATTGTGCATACTTCGCCGGTACATCCAAACCCGTGGGAGGACTTTCTCTTGTCCTCCTACACATAAGCCATACATCTTCCTCAAAACAGCCACCATACCTACCTACCACAGCATTTCCATAGCTGTTCCGAGATATATTGCCATGCAACTTCCATTTTACATTACATGCCATGTTGTCATTTATCATTTACATATTGCTTTGCATGATTCTATACAGCTGATGTGTGGTTTACCTATGTTACGCTAGATCATTGCACATCCTGCTACACTGGCAGAGGCATACAGTTTCATACATCATGTTTTATTCATTATGAGTTATTTGTACCAAAAAGTGTGTTGTCATATTAGGATGTTGCCCCTAAAAGTGAAAAGAGCCATGGAGGCCATCAAAAATAGAAAAAGAAAAGAAAAAATAGAAAAAAAAACCAACAAAAAAAAGAATAAAGAAAAAAGGGGCAGCATTACTATCTTTTATCCACACTTGTGCTCATGTTTTAGCACCTGCACTATTCATAGTCATCATTTGTGCTCATGTTTAGCACCTACACTTCATATGAGAGAGTTTTCATGTTTTACTAGTATAACTATGTGGGGAATTTACACTATAGAACTTGGGTTGTATATTCCAATGATGAGCCTCCTCAAAAGTGCTCTAGGTCTTCGTGAGCAACCAAGTTGGATGCACCCCCACTAGTTCCATTGGAGAGCTTTCATACACATATAGCTCTATGTGCATCCATTGCATGGCAATCACTACTCCTTGCATAGCTTCGATCATAAGACTTCCTCTTGTCTAATGATCACCGATAGCTTTGTAAGACTTTCTTCCATTTGGCCTTCCAAACCCCCATTAACGTTCTTTATGCCATAACATCCTGGTGCTAATACCAAATGCTTGCGCTCACCGGTTGAGTAGACTTCGAAACAGTTGATTCATGACGTTCATGTTTATGTTTACTTGACTGAATCCTTCTTATGTTGTGAAAATTTACTTGATGCTTGGAATGAATGATAGAACTTCTACGCTGAATACTTAACACATCTTTAATGAACTTTGTATGGTTTCATGTCTTTAAAGCAATAGTTCATGAAAACTTCTAGCTTGTTTAACTCTTGCATTATCATCTCTTATATCAATATAGACATTTTCTTTGAGTGATTTGATCTCAGTTCATATGCTTTACATCATTATTGGATCAAGATTATGTTGGTAGCATGTCACTTCAAAAATTATCCTTTTTATCATTTACCTACTCGAGGACGAGTAGGAACTAAGCTTGGGGATGCTGATACGTCTCCAACATATCGATAATTTCTTATGTTCCATGCTTGTTTTATGGCAATATCTACATGTTTTATACATACTTTATGTCATATTTATGCATTTTCCGGAACTAACCTATTGACGAGATGTCGAAGTGCCAGTTCCTGTTTTCTGTTGTTTTTGGTTTCAGAAATCCTAGTAAGGAAATATTCTCGGAATTGGATGAAATCAACGCCCAACATCTTATATTTCACGGAAGCTTCCAGAGAGCCAGAGAGGGACCAGAGGGGAGCCCTGGGGGCCCCACATGCC
Source organism: Lolium perenne (assembly GCF_019359855.2). NCBI lineage: Eukaryota > Viridiplantae > Streptophyta > Magnoliopsida > Poales > Poaceae > Lolium > Lolium perenne. The sequence goes on from NC_067247.2 coordinate 318,357,893, forward strand.
AGGTCGGCGCGGCCAGAGGGGGGGCCGCGCCACCCTATTGTGTGGTCCCACCAGGACCCCTCTGAAGCTACCCTTCCGCCTACTTAAGGACTCCGTCGCGAAAACCCTAGAAGAATAAGCCACGGTACGAGAAACCTTCCAGAGCCGCCGCCATCGCGAAGCCAAGATCTGGGGGTGATACGCGTACAGCACGCGTCCGTTGGGAACTCCAAGAGGAAGGTGTGATGCGTACAGCAGCAAGTTTTTCCTCAGTAAGAAACCAAGGTTTATCGAACCAGTAGGAGCCAAGAAGCACGTTGAAGGTTGATGGCGGCGGAGTGTAGTGCGGCGCAACACCAGGGATTCCGGCGCCAACGTGGAACCTGCACAACACAACCAAGATACTTTGTCCCAACGTAACAGTGAGGTTGTCAATCTCACCGGCTTGCTGTAACAAAGGATTAGATGTATAGTGTGGATGATGATTGTTGCATAAAACAGTAGAACGAGTATTGCAGTTGATTGTATTCGATGTGAAAGAATGGACCGGGGTCCACAGTTCACTAGTGGTGTCTCTCCGATAAGAATAAGCATGTTGGGTGAACAAATTACAGTTGGGAAATTGACAAATAAAGAGGGCATGACCATGCACATACATGTTATGATGAGTATTGTGAGATTTAATTGGGCATTACGACAAAGTACATAGACCGCTATCCAGCATGCATCTATGCCTAAAAAGTCCACCTTCAGGTTATCATCCGAACCCCCTCCAGTATTAAGTTGCAAACAACAGACAATTGCATTAAGTATGGTGCGTAATGTAATCAACAAATATATCCTTGGACATAGCATTGATGTTTTATCCCTAGTGGCAACAGCACATCCACAACCTTAGAGGTTTCTGTCACTCCCCCAGATTTAATGGAGACATGAACCCACTATCGAGCATAAATACTCCCTCTTGGAGTTACAAGCAAGAACTTGGCCAGAGCCTCTACTAGCAACGGAGAGCATGCAAGATCATAAACAACACATAGATGATATTGATAATCAACATAACATAGCATTCACTTATTCATCAGATCCCAACAAACACAACATGTAGCATTACAGATAGATGATCTTGATCATGTTAGGCAGCTCACAAGATCCAACAATGATAGCACAATTAGGAGAAGACGACCATCTAGCTACTGCTATGGACCCATAGTCCAGGGGTGAACTACTCACTCATCACTCCGGAGGCGACCATGGCGGTAAAGAGTCCTCCGGGAGATGATTCCCCTCTCCGGCAGGGTGCCGGAGGCGATCTCCTGAATCCCCCGAGATGGGATTGGCGGCGGCGGCGTCTCTGGAAGGTTTTCCGTATCGTGGCTCTCGGTACTGGAGTTATTCTCGACGAAGGCTTAACTAGGCGGAAGGGTAGGTCAGAGGGCGCCACGAGGGGCCCACACCACAGGCCGGCGCGGCCAGGGCTTGGGCCGCGCCGCCCTGGTGTGGCGTCGCCTCGTCGCCCTACTTCGTGGAAAAATAAGATCCTGGGCGTTGATTTCGTCCAATTCCGAGAATATTTCCTTACTAGGATTTCTGAAACCAAAAACAGCAGAAAATAACAACTGGCTCTTCGGCATCTCGTTAATAGGTTAGTGCCGGAAAATGCATAAATATGACATAAAGTATGTATAAAACATGTAGATATCATCAATAAAGTAGCATGGAACATAAGAAATTATCGATACGTTGGAGACGTATCAGCATCACCAAGCTTAGTTCCTGCTCGTCCCGAGTAGGTAAACGGTAACAAAGATAATTTCTGAAGTGACATGCCATCATAATCTTGATCATACTATTGTAAGCACATGTAATGAATGCAGCGATTCGAAGCAATGGTAATGCAATGAGTAAACAATTGAATCGTATAGCAAAGACTTTTCATGAATAGTACTTTCAAGACAAGCATCAATAAGTCTTGCATAAGAGTTAACTCATAAAGCAATAAATTCATAGTAGAGGTATTGAAGCAACACAAAGGAAGATTAAGTTTCAGCGGTTGCTTTCAACTTGTAACATGTATATCTCATGGATATTGTCAATGTAAAGTAATATAACAAGTGCAATATGCAAGTATGTAGGAATCAATGCACAGTTCACACAAGTGTTTGTTTCTTGAGATGGGAGAGAAATAGGTGAACTGACTCAACATAAAAGTAGAAGAAAGGCCCTTCGCAGAGGGAAGCATTGATTGCTATATTTGTGCTAGAGCTTTGATTTTGAAAACAAGAAACAATTTTGTCAACGGTAGTAATAAAGCATATGTGTTATGTAAATTATATCCTACAAGTTGCAAGCCTCATGCATAGTATACCAATAGTGCCCGCACCTTGTCCTAATTAGCTCGGATTACCTAGATTATCACCGCAATACATATGTTTTAACCAAGTGCCACAAAGGGGTACCTCTATGCCGCCTGTACAAAGGTCTAAGGAGAAAGCTCGCATTGGATTTCTCGCTTTTGATTATTCTCAACTTAGACATCCATACCGGGACAACATAGACAACAGATAATGGACTCCTCTTTAATGCATAAGCATTCAACAACAATTAATTTTCTCATATGAGATTGAGGATATTTGTCCAAAACTGAAACTTCCACCATGGATCATGGCTTTAGTTAGCGGCCCAATGTTCTTCTCTAACAATATGCATGCTCAAACTATTCAACTCATGGTAAATCGCCCTTACTTCAGACAAGATGAACATGCATAGCAACTCACATGATATTCAACAAAGAGTAGTTGATGGCGTCCCCAGGAACATGGTTATCGCTCAACAAGCAACTTATAAGAAATAAAATGCATAAGTACATATTCAATACCACAATAGTTTTTAGGCTATTTGTCCCATGAGCTATATATTGCAAAGATAAAGGATAGAAATTTTAAAGGTAGCACTCAAGCAATTTACTTTTGAATGGCGGAGAAATACCATGTAGTAGGTAGGTATGGTGGACACAAGTGGCATAGTGTTTGGCTCAAGGATTTTGGATGCATGAGAAGTATTCCCTCTCGATACAAGGCTTAGGCTAGCAAGGTTATTTGAAACAAACACAAGTATGAGCCGGTACAGCAAAACTCACATAAAAGACATATTGTAAGCATTATAAGACTCTACACCGTCTTCCTTGTTGTTCAAACCCTTACTAGAAAATATCTAGACCTTAGAGAGACCAATTATGCAAACCAAATTTTAGCAAGCTCTATGTATTTCTTCATTAATAGGTGCAAAGTATATGATGCAAGAGCTTAAACATGAGCACAACAATTGCCAAGTATCAAATTATTCAAGACATTTTATCGATTACCACATGTAGCATTTCCCGTTTCCAACCATATAACAATTTAACGAAGCAATTTCAACCTTCGCCATGAACATTATGAGTAAAGCCTAAGGACATATTTGTCCATATGCAACAGTGGAGCGTGTCTCTCTCCCACACAATGAATGCTAGGATCCAACTTTATTCAAATAAAACAAAAACAAAAACAAACAGACGCTCCAAGCAAAGTACATAAGATATGATGGAATAAAAATATAGTTTCACTAGAGGAACCTGATAATGTTGTCGATGAAGAAGGGGATGCCTTGGGCATCCCCAAGCTTAGACGCTTGAGTCTTCTTGAAATATGCAGGGGTGAACCACCGGGGCATCCCCAAGCTTAGAGCTTTCACTCTCCTTGATCATATTGTATCATCCTCCTCTCTTGATCCTTGAAAACTTCCTCCACACCAAACTTAAAACAACTCATTAAGGGTTAGTGCACAATCAAAATTCACATGTTCAGAGGTGACATAATCATTCTTAACATTTCTGGACATTGCACAAAGCTACTAAAAGTTAATGGAATAGAAAAATCCATCAAGCATAGCAAAACAGGCAATGCGAAATAAAAGGCAGAATCTATCAAAACAGAACAGTCCGTAAAGACGAATTTCTAAGAGGCTCCAGACTTGCTCAAATGAAAATGCTCAAATTGAATGAAAGTTGCGTACATATCTGAGGATCACTCACGTAAATTAGCAGAATTTTCTGAGTTACCTACAGAGAATTCAGACCAGATTCGTGACAGCAAGAAATCTGTTTCTGCGTAGTAATCCAAATTTAATATGAACCTTACTATCAAAGACTTTACTTGGCACAACAATGCAACAAAACTAAGATAAGGAGAGGTTGCTACAGTAGTAACAACTTCCAAGACTCAAATACAAAATAAAAGTGCAGTAGTAAAATCATGGGTTGTCTCCCAAGAAGTGCTTTCTTTATAGCCATTAAGATGGGCTCAGTAATTTTAATGATGCACTCCCAAGAAATATGAGTTGAAGCAAAAGAGAGCATCAAAAAGCAAATTCAAAACACATTTAAGTCTAACCCACTTCGTATGAAAAGTAATATTGTAAATAAACAAGTTCATGAAGCATAATGCAACAAGCATAGAAAGACTAGACAAGCGCAACTTCAAGATTTTCAGCAAAAAGAGAGGTGTTTTAGTAACATGAAAGTTTCTACAACCATATTTTCCTCTCTCATAATAATGTCCAGTAGCATCATGAGCAAACTCAACAATATAACTATCAAATGAAACATTCTTATCATGAGTCTCATGCATAAAATTATTACTCTCCACATAAGCATAATCAATTTTATTAGTTGTAGTGGGACCAAATTCAACAAAGTAGCTATCATTATTATTCTCATCAAGTGTAGGAGGCATAGTATAATCATAATAAAATGTACTCTCCATAGTAGGTGGCACCAAAAGACCACTATCATTATAATCATCATAAATAGGAGGCAAAGTATCATCAAAGAAAATTTTCTCCTCAATGCTTGGGGGACTAAAAATATCATGCTCATCAAAACCAGCTTCCCCAAGCTTAGATTCTTCCATAGCTTTAGAAATAATAGTGTTTACACTAATAACATTGCTACTATCATGCAAATAAGGTTCAATAGGTTTTTTAATTTTCGCATCAACCAATCCATGTCTTAACTCAGGAAATAGCTTCAAAAGCTCACTGTTACTTTCCATTATGCTTAACTAGTGAAATAAAAACATGCATGATATTAAGTAAAGTAAAACAAGTAACTATTTTTTTTGTGTTTTCGATATAATGCAGCAAACAAAGTACTAAATAAAGCAAGACAAAAACAAAGTAAAGAGATTGGAGGTGGAGACTCCCCTTGCAGCGTGTCTTGATCTCCCCGGCAACGGCGCCAGAGAACGGTTGCTGGCGCAAAGTTGACGTGGGAGTTAGCGATCTCTGTGGTGTAACTTTTCTTCAGGTTCTGTGGCACCCCGGGGATCAGGGTTAGACAAATACCAGATCTTCGTCTGACATAAGCCTAACCTCGAGCTCGAGAGACTACAGTGAGGGAATCGGTAACACAACAGTGACTCTACGACTCAAAAGAATATATTACAACTCTTAGCAGAGTAAGATCCAAATTATTACACGCAGAGGTCACTGACCCAACATTCAACAAGCAACGGAAGCAAATTATGTTATTCTAAATAACAAGATAGCAAAGGGCTTAAGAAGCCATAACATAAAGCGACGTCCCAGCCCATAAGTCGCAGGCTGCTGCCTGGGAACTCCAAACTAACCATCGATGTTAACGTAGAAACCGCCTTCGGCTGCAGCAAGTTCATCTGAAACAAAAGCATGCAAAGCTGAGTACAGGGACTCAGCAAGACTTAGTACAACCTTTTAGCAAAGCGGGTATGCGGGCTTTCTAGTAGATCTTCTTTTGCGTAAAGCCAATTTTCCTTTGTAAGATGAGAGAGAAGAGAAGTTCGACTACTCAGAACCTTTGAAAGGGGATAAGAGAGCGACATCTCTTTCTCTATTGATCATCATATTGTATCCACCAATCTTCATCATCTCGAACCACTATCCTCGGATCACCCCCTCAACACCCGAAGAAGGTATCCGTAAGCACACATTGGTTGCCAAGTTTTACGATTAGATTCATGTTCTGTATGATCTCCACGTCCGTTCCCAAGTCGTCCATAACCGCGGACACGGCTTTTCGAAAAGATTTAACCCTACAGGGGTGCACAACTTTACCCACACGCGCCAACCGACTCTTAGTGCCAACGTTTAAGCTCTCTTCCTTGGAAAGCCGGCAGAGGGTGGTTGACCACGACCTTTACCTTGCTGTCACCGAGACCATGAGTCACGCGCTAAGGATTATTCCGCCGTAACGGGTCAAGTCCCGAAGTCGGTCCTTAACGATGTGAGCCGAGGTGGGTTTCCCCAGAGGCCGCAACCCCCAGCCACCACGACCACGCTTACCTGCCTGTTATGTACCTTTAACCCCCAAGCAAAATGCAATGCATATGACCAGGTAACGCGCAAACTATGTGACTCATGGAATCTACTAGGCAAGTTAGTGAGTCGAGAGGGTACCATAATAGGGCCTCGTGTGGTTGTACGCTCGGTCTTGGTTCAAGAGGCGAGAACTCGGTTCCTAGGGTTGGCAGAAACGAAACAACCCACCACATCCCAATGTGGCCTCTCGTCTGAGCCTTTAATCATGTCTATCATCATTTCTATACTTACCACGTCAACCTGTCATGCTAGATTCATTTCATTGTGAGGCTCCAGTCCGAAGACTGGAGTAGCAGCGTAACAAACTAAGCATGGCTAAGAATAAAGAGATAAAGGCTCTCGCGACGCACACATGCCAAACCTAGTTATGCTAGGAGCAGTGGATCAGGGTATCGAGGCTACAAAGGTCGGACATGCAACAGATAGGGTAACTCTATCTATCGATAAAAGACAGTTGAATCATATGCGATATGTAGGAACCACAGATAAAAGCAATTTGAAATCATAGATGAACCAGGTTAGGGCTTGCCTTGTCCCTCAGCGGATGAGTACTGTTCTTCGGTGGCGTTGACGTCGGACTCCGGCTCAGATCCTATCGCGAAGAACCAAATACCGGAAAGGGAAATACACATTCAAGACATGGCATAATGCAATGCGCATACAATATGAATGGTATGTCAGGTTAAAGGAATGGAGTAAACCCTATATGCATCATCAGGTTAAAGGGGTTCCGACATCGGACACCGCCATATGAGAGGGTTCGGTTAGGGTTTCACTACATTTTCAAGTTTAAATGTTGAAATGATGTATGAAATGCTCATAAACATGTAGGATTTCAAATTCTGAACAATTTGATATACTACACATCATTTTCTGAATTAAAAAATAAACAGAAAATAATAAAAGGGTCGGCTGACGTCATCATGACGTCAGCACGATGTCAGCCAGGCCATGGCCGGCCAGGTTGGCCACGGCCTCGACGAAGCGGGGCGCCAGGGGCCAAGCGGGTATGTTAGTACTCGGTATAATTGCGTTGGTCTATCATGCACTCTATCGATAAAAGACAGTGTGCATGCTATGTTAGTACTCGGTATAATTGCGTTGGTCTATCATGCACTCTAAGGTTATTTAAATATGAACATCGAATGTTGTGGAGCTTGTTAACTCCGGCATTGAGGTGCTCTTGTAGCCCTACACAATTAGTGGTGTTCATCATCCAACAAGAGAGTGTAGAGTGGTTTTATTATGTGATCAATGTTGAGAGTGTCCACTAGTGAAAGTATGATCCCTAGGCCTTGTCTCCGAATAGAAAAGTCACACCACAAAGATTCCTATCTCCCACGTCAACTGCACGCCAGCAAGTATTTTCTGGTGCCATTGCCGGGGAGGTCACTGTTTATTTACTGTTCCACTGCATGTTTACTCGCTGCCATATTTATTTCAGATTGCTATTACCACTCATATTCATCCATATTACTTGCATCTCACTATCTCTTCGCCGAACTAGTGCACCTATACATCTGACAAGTGTATTAGGTGTGTTGGGGACACAAGAGACTTCTTGTATCGTGATTGCAGGGTTGCTTGAGAGGGATATCTTTGACCTCTTTCTCCCTGAGTTCGATAAACCTTGGGTGATCCACTTAAGGGAAAACTTGTTGTTGTTCTACAAACCTCTGCTCTTGGAGGCCCAACACTGTCTACAGGAAAAGAAGTGTGAGTAGACATCAAGGCACCCGAGGATTCGGTTAGCCATGGCTTGTGAAAGAAAAGGTTGGAAGGAGTGTCACCCAAAAATAAAAATAATCATGGGAGCCGCTCTTTGAAAGTCTGTCTGGCAAGGGGGTTAGAGTGCCCACTACCATTCGTTGAAAACAACAAACACCTCTCAAAATTTTACTTTTATGCTCTCTATATGATTTCAAAACTTGAAAAGCTCTAGCACATGATTTATCCCTGCTTCCCTCTGCGAAGGGCCATTCTTTTACTTTTATGTTGAGTCAGTTTACCTACTTCTTTCTATCTTAGAAGCAAACACTTGTGTTAACTGTGCATAGATTCTTACATACTTGCTTATTTGCATTCATCATATTACTTTGTGTTGACAATTATCCATGAGATAAACATGTTGAAGTTGAAAGCAATCGCTGAAACTTATATCTTCATTTGTGTTGCTTCAAAACTTTCTACTAAGAATCTATTGCTTTATGAGTTAACTCCTATGCAAGTCTTATTGATGCTTGTCTTGAAAGTACTATTCATGAAAAGTCTTTGCTATATGATTCAGTTGTTTATTCATTGTCTTTACCATTGCTTCGAATCACTTCATTCACTACATATGCTTACAATAGCATGTCACTTCAGAACTTATCTTTGTTATCGTTTACCTACTCGAGGACGAGTAGGAACTAAGCTTGGGGATGCTTGATACGTCTCTAACGTATCTATAATTTCTTATGTTCCATGCTATTTTTATGATGATACTCACATGTTTTATACACACTTTATGTCATATTTATGCATTTTCCGGAACTAACCTATTAACAAGATGCCGAAGTGCCAGTTCATATTTTCTGCTGTTTTTGGTTTCAGAAATCCTACAAAGGAAATATTCTCGGAATTGGACGAAATCAACGCCCAGTATCTTATTTTTCCCGGAAGCTTCCAGAGCACCAAAGAGGGGCCAGAGGGGAGCCAGGGGGCCCCACCCCACAAGGCGGCGCAGCCAAGGGGGGGGGGCCCTACTGTGTGGGCCCCCCAGGACCCCTCCGAGGCTGCCCTTCCGCCTACTTAAAGCCTCCATCGCGAAAACCCTAAACAAAATAAGCCACGATACGAGAAAAGTTCCAGAGCCGCCGCCATAGCGAAGCCAAGATTCGGGGGACAGAAGTCTCTGTTCCGGCACGCCGCCGGGACGAGGAAGTGCCCCCGGAAGGCATCTCCATCGACACCATGTAGTACTCTAGTGATGTTATTAAAGTAGTCTATTCCTCCTCCATGATGTTATTAAAGTAGTCTATTCCTCCTCCATGATGTTATTAAAGTAGTCTATTCCTCCTCCATGATGTAATGTTGACAGTGTGTGCATCATGTAGTACTTGGTATAAGCTATGATTGTGATCTCTTGTAGATTATGAAGTTAATTATTACTATGATAGTATTGATGTGATCTATTCCCCCTTTCATAGCCTGACGGTGACGGTGTGCATGCTATGTTAGTACTCGGTCTAAATTGCAATGGTCTATCATGCACTCTAAGGTTACTTAAATATGAAATCCGGATGTTGTGGAGCTTGTTAACTCCGGCTTGAGGGAGCTCTTGTAGCCCTACACAATGAATGGTGTTTGTTATCCAACAAGAGAGTGTAGAGTAGTTTCAGTTATGTGATCAATGTTGAGAGTGTCCACTAGTGAAAGTAGGATCCCTAGGCCTTGTTTCTGAACATCGAATCTCCATTTACTTACTGTTCTACTGCATGTTTACTCGCTGCCACATTTATTTCAGATTGCTATTACCACTCATATCCATCAAGATTACTTTTATTTCACTATCTCTTCGCCGAACTAGTGCACCTATACATCTGACAAGTGTATTAGGTGTGTTGGGGACACAAGAGACTTCCTGTATCGTGATTGCAGGGTTGATTGAGAGGGATATCTTTGACTTCTTCCTCCCTGAGTTCGATAAACCTTGGGTGATTCACTTAAGGGAAAACTTGCTGCTGTTCTACAAACCTCTGCTCTTGGAGGCTCAACACTGTCTACAGGAAAAGAAGCCAATAGTAGACAACAGTCATCGTGCCAATAAGGAGTGGATAGGGTGGAATCAAAATAGTCATACTTGCTTAAGGTAAGCATGTATGTTGACAACATAAGAGGCGAAATACTTTAAGATTTGTGGTGCTAACCCAACCAACACTAAATTAAGTAAGGGTGAACATCCATATTTGACATAGTTAAGGTAGGTAGGCATACTCATCTCACAATGAGAGCACACCAAGAATTATGATGGGATTACCACTACACTAACAAGGGGTGTAGGGGTGAATTGGCAAGAAGGGTCACATGCTTAAGGTAAGCATGTAAATAAACAAGGTATGATGGCATAACCATGATCATCATGAATTCCAACAATTACTAAGATATGCATAAGGTATGACCAAGAGGATCATCATGCTTAAGACAAAGCATGCATTGACAAGATAAAGAGACTAGGACACATAAGATCAAGAGACAATAGTCACCACAAGGTGATATCAATATGAGACACAATAACCAGCGATCAATAGATGGCTTTTCTTGGTTGGCTTATTTGTCCTTGGACTTCTTCAACTCCATCAAATAAGAATTCCAACAATATAAATAAATTTCTTGTCCGAACCACTTCTTCTACTTCTTCTCCGGAATTGTTCGCATCTTTCGTCGGAAAATATAAAAGGAACACAATCAACACATTGCACCAACAAAACAATATTCAACAAAAAAACAATCAATAGCGAACCACTTTACTAAGGGATAACATACAAAAGACTTATAGAAACTACAAAACAACTTTTAAAAAAAGCAAATTTATTTCACTTAATAAAAGCATGAGAGCCTCACCAATTAGCAATTGCATATCCGGCTATCACCATGGTATAAATAAATATCCCCTAGTAGATAACACCACAAAGAAGACAAGTGCATTTGTTTGGCATCAAAAACATTCATATTTTATTTTCAAACACTTTTGGAAAAGTAGAAATCAGTTTTCCTAATTTAATTTGCTCACATAACACTACATCCAAATATAGGAAGTAAACATTATGCCACACTATTTTGAATACTCAAACAAAACACTGAAACTAAGTTTAAGTTGCAGAGGTTTTGTATATTGCAAGAATAAAACATGGGTTGACCATTTTTAAAAGCAAAGGGGTGGTCAAAGATTTCAATTACCCAACAAGTTTTGGTCCAACAAATCATGTGACACATACATATTACTAACAGTAACAAATATTCATGAACAGAGACTAACAATATTTTTCCTAGATGGTCAGTGCTAATACAAAACTAACCCAATTGGATTCACCCAAAAAGGTTAATCCTACAAATTTAGAAATTTGCTTGAATCTTACTGTACATAAAACAAGATCTGTATGCCAAAAATCGTAGAAAATTCCTAAAAATATGAGGTCACTTGCATCTGAAAGGTATTGAAAATATGGTTCTAATGCAACTGGTTTCACTCAAAAATTCGTCTCCAAGCTACTGGTGTAATTGGCCAATGTCAGATCTGACCAAAACTTCAACCGTGTACCACTTCAATTTAAGAGGGCATTTGAAGTGGAACCAACGGAAAAATGAAGCTATGGAATAGGGCTTTCACCCAAAGTTGAGTTTTCCCAAAAATGTTTTGTAGAAAAGATTAAATCTAACAAACAGTGATTCTGCATGTTTTCATAACTTTATTTACCAAGGCATATTGAAAAAGAATTTGGGTGCTAAACCAGCGCCAGGTTGTAGATCTTTCCCGTAGTTACCCGTGGAACTTTGAATCACTCGATTTGGAGCTATACACGAGTTTTGGTGGATTTTACAAGTTCGAACAGAATCTGAAACAACAAGATTGCAGAAATTACTGAATGTATTTGGACGAACTTTGGTCAAAGACTTCATATCTGAGGATGAGTGAAGCTTCTCCATGCTTGGTTCAAACATGCACCTGCATCAAGATCCAATCTTAGCAATAGAGGAAAAGAAAAGGGGAGAAGAAACCATCTAGGGTTAGGGAAAAAGAGAGAGAGATGCTCTCATGGTGACCAAGGGAGAGGAGGAGCTTGAGGGAGGAGGAGAGCTGCATCTTGGCTGGTTTTCCATGGCCATGGCCGGCCATAGAGCCTTGGGGGAGCAGAATCTCGTGGGGGAGAGATAGGAGAAGAGTGTGAGGGAGTCTAGGAAGGAGTGGGGAGTGGAAAATGAGAGAAAGAAGAGGAGGGTGGCCGGCCAAGGGCCATTTATAGAGGGAGAGGGGGTTAGCTGCCTCCTCATTGATTGGATAAGGTGGGTGGCTGCCCATTTATTAATTGGGTTAGGTGGGAGGCAAGGCTTGTGGAAGAAGGAAGTGAGTAGATGCAGAGATTATGCTTGTGCATGGCAAGAGCTAGTCAGGGCCGGCTCCTTTTGTGCCATGCAAAACTAAATCATCACAAGGGAGCTTCCACCATGTATGTTGATCAAGGTGGAGCCACATGATTCCTTGCCAAGATGGTGGCTTAGATGATGTGTATAAAAATATAAAATATATAGAGATGGAGGAAGAGTGTGATGGTGATGGTGGTGTACAAGGTTTCATGTGCATGCCATTTTGGAGATGGCCGCCACAAGATTTTGAGACTTGAACTACTCAAAACAAGATGAGACACATGGTACTCAAGTCCTATGCAAGACACACGACACCACTTGTGTTATGCAAAGAAAATAGGTTCCTACAAGTGATAAAGAGTCCAAGATTTAGAAGGGTAGTGATGGAAGTACAGATACAATACCAATGATGAATATGGTGACATAAATCATCAATTCAAGAGGTCAAGGTGAGGATGGTAATGTGTAGAGGAGTGAGATGGGCATGATGAAATATAAGTTGTTCTTCGAATAAGAAGTCAATTGGGAGTGGTTTGAATTACTCCCTGAGTCTAGGGTTATTTGAAGGGAGTTCATTTGAAAGTATCAAATGATCATCTATTTGATCAAGAATTGGAGGATGTAGGAATACTATGTGATGGATCAGAGATGTGCATAAGATCTGCAAGAGTTGCCATTTGAAAATAGAATCCATTTGAAGGTATTTGAAACTCCTCAATTGTCTAGGGACAAATGGGAAGGAATTTAATTGAAATGGATTTTGAATAAAGTTGAGAGAGGTTAGGCAGAATATAGGATTCAAAATGTTCTACTTACTTTATCAAGTAAGGTAGAGTTTTCTCAAATGTAAAATAAGAAAGAGAAAAACAAGTAATGGTATAAGTACCATAAACAAGCCTTTTGTTAAAAAGGAAAGGAAAATAAAAAAATAATGTTTTAGAAACCAACACTTGGTAGAAATGGGATGATAAACAAAACCCATTTAATTTCCTTGTTTTTTTTGAAGAAACATTTTGAAAAGCTTTAATAAATCCAGAAATAGTTTAGGGGTTAACACTAGTGAAGAAAAATGATTAGAGTTTTGGAACAACTTACTAAAAGAAGTAAGAATAATTTGGAAATATGATCTCAAGGGTATATGATTACTACATTATGTAGCAACCATTCACACACTTGGTTTTGTGGAGATTAAACTTGTATAAAAACAAGAGGTAAAAGTAAAGGAAGTGATCTTAAGGTTAAAATTGGATAGGGTACAAGATCAAGTGAATATAAGAGTTACAGGGGTAGAATGGGACATGCAGGACGTGGAAGTTGTAGAGGGTACTGCATAGATGAGATCTATGCATTGAGGTCACCAATAACAGTGGTGGGTGCTCAGAGATCAACTGTCAAAGTTGGAATCTTTTAAGCCTACCAAAACAGATTGTTGACTTGGCCTCAAAATCAACAAGGATAAGTGGGTAAGAGAGTGATCTGGTTCAAGGCAAAGACATGGTTGGGGAGTTCTCATGATAAGGTAGATCTAAGACCAAGTGAGGTACATTGGATGGATAAAGGATATCATAATCCAAAAGCTCCAAAAGTGAATCTGATAACAATTCTAGGACTTAGCCAAAAATTGTGATGTTTGAGGGTGTTTGACTAGGGTACAAGAGAACGATGTGGTAAGGGGTAGATGATCTCAAGTTTTGAATCAAGGATGATTAGAGCTAGATTATACCACAAGGATGAATTCTAAGAAGGCACACTCATGTTGCCATGAGTAGAGAAGGTTTGATGTAGTAAGAAGGGTAACAACTCTTCCTAAGTCACATATGTGTTTTATTAGGCGAGTTGTTTGTTTTGCCTCTAGAGGTGTTGTTCTTTGAGGTAGCTCAAGACAAAACTCAACAAGCAATTCAATACAATACATCTACCAACAGACCAAGGCAATTTATCTTAACAGATAGATCAAGGCAATTCATCTAATTAGTCTATAGAAAAAGTTTTTGTTCCCCCTAATTTTTTCATTCTGGACAACTATACAAGGCTGCAAAAGTTGGGGTGTGACAGTTTCTTCATAGAGAGGTTTATTGTTTTAATCTGGTATATTCTTCTTGGAGTACTGTGACTATTACCTTATGTGGTATATCGGTTTCGATTATGATTTTATTGTGGTATAATTGTGTAGATTTTTTAATTTTATTGTGGTTGTACTATTTAGATTACATATGGCATGTTCTTTTCATTCATGCTATTTTTCTTGAAGCCACGACCTAGTTTTGTTCACATTGCATAAAAAGACTAGGTGATGGTATTATATCATTTCCATCCAATGAATAAATTAAACTAATAATGCGTGGCTTATCAAGCCTTGAACACCATTTCAAATAGGCTTAGGTGACTTAATTGTTTCCATAACTTTCATGCAGTTATTTTGTGTACTTATGCTGAAGAGCAAATTGCACTCTTTAATTTTCATTTAAACAACTCCTCTCACATTTCACCATTACCATCCACCTTGCCAATTAGAATTTAGTGACACTGCATAAAAATTCCAGAACTGGTGTGGGCTCTCATGGCAAGAAATGTTGATGTCAAGACTCCCATGATAAAGTTGACTTGACATTTTCTTTCATTTCAAGGCAGACTGGATCTAGTGGGACTGACCTTTGCATGGTAGGTTCAGTGAAATTTGTTGATGTTGATATGTCAATATGCCATTGATGATATTATGCTAGAAATGTAATGATGGAATTGGTATATGTTATGAATGAAATGTTATCGGTATAGTATTTGTGTCGTTATCATTTTATTGTGTTCCTAAATATATATATATTGTAGTTATAGGCACTCGAAAAAACTTACAGTGCAAATGAGTGGACAAAGAACAATTGTTGTTGATGATACATTTGTTATGGGAACGAAAAATATTGGAATACATTTGATGATAAGGTCCTTCATTGGGAACGGACATAGATTGATAAGGTCCTTCATTGGAAACGGACATAGATTCTGTGGCCATAGAGCCCTTCAAGTCCACTACAAAGGACGAATAATTGATCATTTTTCGGTGCTGAAGCGGGTTTTGACCGTGTCCATAGAGTTTCTTTGTAGTAGTATTTGCTCGTCCTACATCTGACGGTTTCCTTAAGGATTCAGCTTTGGGACTTCCGGTTTGCCCCGCTTTGGAGATTTCGTCTTCTTCTAGCAGTCTTGGGCCGCCCAGTGTGTACGTTAGTGCATCCGCCCGTGGGCTACCTTGGTATGCTAGAACTTCTGCATGTTTTGTGCCTACGTATTAGGAATATCCCTCACACCCACCCTGCCCTGACCACCACCTTCATCGCCACGAGCCCTTCCTCCAAACATCCCTTCTCCGGAGAGCCTTTTTGGTAAAGTTAAGACACTTTTGGTGGGACGGAGGGGATACATGCCCTCAAAGCCACTTCTCATCTGCCAACCGAGTGGTCCCAACCCAATCTCTCACCTTAAGCTATTCTGTGTCACCACACAAAAGCTCAGCCAATTTAGTTACCTCACAAATATAAGAGAACTAAGTTCATTCTGATTCTTATTTACACACCACCGCTATAGAAACTTGCACATGTGATTGAGAATAAATCGGTTTATTTTTATAGTCACGTTGCTAAGCACAGAATGAACCAAATATGAAAGAAGAAAACATATATTTACAAGAGAAATACTCCATATTCTTGCCATAATGTAGTGCATATAAGATTTTTTGGAAGTCAAATGATATAAAGTTTGACCAAGCTTGTTAAGAAAAGTAGTTATATCGATAATATCAAATATATAAGAAATGAAAATATATGTCACGATGAATATAATGGTATTAATTTGGTATTTTAGTTGTTTATATTTCTTTTCCACATGACATCGTTTGACTTCTACAAAATTTTATGGGCGCGGCTAGAGATCAGGCGACTGAGATTTAATTAATCTCAGTCACCTCATCACCAGTCAGCAGTTTATCACCATCACCGAACATGTTTAGTTTTGGCAGTCAACATCTCGAGCTGCGTTCTTCATGGGCTGCGATATTTGCGTTCGTTCTTCATGGGCTGCGTTCTTCATGGATGGTGGGCTCTCATGATCGTATTGCCTAGGCCTACAAATAAAGCACCAGAGGCCACCCAAGCAACAACAAAAGACTTATTATGTGAGGTTTGTGATTTTCTTGTTACTTTAAAGTACGATTATATGAGAAGAAGACATACTCGTATTTTCACTAAATTAAATAGTTGTAAATCATGTGGAGAAAAATCTAAGTTGCAACTTAAGTGAAACTGCAAAAGGGTCACTTGCAGCCCACATACAATTAGAAAAATCCTAATTGCAACATACGTGTAACTGAAAAAATATCAGTTGCAACCCACATACGACAGAAAAATCTCGGTTGCAACGCACGTGCGACCAAAAAAATCGTGGTTGCACCCCACATGCAACTGGAAAAAACTCAGTTGCAACCGACATGTAACTTGAAAATCTCGGTTGTGACCCATGTAGAACTGGAAACATCTCAAGTTTAACAAATGTGCAACTACAAACATCTTAGTTATACCCCATATGCAACTAGGAAAATCTTAGTTACAACCCACGTGCAATTGGAGAAGTCTCGGTTACAACCCACGTGCGATTGGAAAAATTCTCAGTTGCAACCAGTATGGAACTAGAAAATGTCAGTCGCAACCCACATGCAACTAGGAAAATCTTAGTTGCAACTCACGTGTAATTGGAGAAGTCTCACTCACAACCCACATGCGATTGGAAAAATTCTCAGTTGCAACCAGTGTGAAACTAGAAAAAGGTCAGTCGCAACCCACATGCAACTAGAAAAAAATCAGTTGCAACCTACATGCAACTGAAAAAAATCTCGATGACAACCAATATCTAACTCCGTAGGCTAGCACGAATTACGATGCAATCCAACACTTAAGGATATTTTTTTAGTTGTGTCGTACAAAAAAGAAGAAACAAAGCCAAAAACAAAGTAAAAAAGCCCACACAAGAAATAAATCAAAAGGCCCACAGCGGGGCAGATGGAGCAGCCCACGACAAAAGAATCCAGCGTACACTCGCACGCGTAAGGAATGTGCTAGACTGCCAGCCAAAACGCGCCAGCCAAAATGGTAACAAGCTGCACAAATCTTAACGTCAAATCTAACCATTAATCAGGTGACTGAGACATAATAAAAACCAGACGCCTGATTTCTAGCAAATCCGAAATCTTATATACACTAAATTTTGGTAAGGAAGGAGTATGTAATTGTTTCTTAATTTTGTGTTCCGGAGTAGTTTTGTAATTATTCCCTAATTTTGTGTTTCTTAATTAGGAAGCACATAATTAGGAAAGAATTACATGCCCCTTCCTTGCATAAAAACAAGTAACCAAACTGAAACCGTAGATTATGTAACGGATGGTCCATAGATAGTTCGACACGGGATTAATGCATCGCAACGCCAAGCACGACCTTAAGTCTTTAGTTACCGCCTCCGTAAGCACGGCATGTGATCTATTGCGGATTTATCGCCCGAAGTAAAACGCCACTACTACCATATAGCACGACACCTGAAATAACGTCGCATCGACTAATCCAAGCCACTACACCTAAATTTTCGCGGAATGGCATGAATTGGACACGACATTGAGCGCTGGTCGTGCCTTCCTCCAATTTCTCAACGAACCCCGATATACCCTCCCGATCAAGTTCATACCTAATCTCTCCCCCACGTCCTCCACGCCTATATAAATCGCAAGTCAGAAAACTTGTTTGGCGAATTCCTCTTCTAGCTGCAACACGCCACCGCATATCATCCCAAGAGAGAAGAGACCATCCACAGCCAGCCCAAGGATCTCTTCTCCAAATCGCTCCCATGGAGGCTGCACGGATCCCAGCTTTTCTGCTCCTCCTCCTTGGTACGTTTGCATCTTTTCTGTTAGAACTTCTTTTGGTTGATTCAGCCATGGCGTGTGTGTGTGTACCGTGTTCTTATGTTAATATCTGCTCACTTGTGTGCAGCAGGAGTCATCTGGTCGCGTGCACAGCTCGGTGCCGAGGCAGCTGGCACCACGGTTTTCACGCTGCGCAACAACTGCACCCACGCGATCTGGCCGGCCACATTGTCCGGCAACAGCGCCGCCGCCATCGGGGGCGGCGGCTTCGAGCTCGCCGCCGGCGCCACCGTATCTTTCCCGGGCCCGACGGGCTGGTCCGGCCGCTTCTGGGCGCGCACGGGCTGCGTCGCCTCCGGCGCGTCGACCCTCGCCTGCGCCACGGGCGACTGCGGCGGCGCCGTCAGTTGCTCCCTCGGCGGGGCGCCGCCCGTGACGCTCGCCGAGTTCACCCTGGGAGGCGCCGACGGGAAGGACTTCTACGACGTGAGCCTGGTGGACGGGTACAACGTCGGCATCGGCGTGGTGGCGACGGGCGCCAAGGTGAACTCGTCGACGTGCGGCTACGCCGGGTGCGTGGCCGACGTGAACGCGCTGTGCCCCGCGGAGCTGCAGGTGACGGGGAAGGAAGGCGACCTGGAGGGGAAGACGGTGGCGTGCCGGAGCGCGTGCGAGGCGTTCGGGACGCCGGAGTACTGCTGCACGGGCGCGCACGGCGGGCCGGACAGCTGCGGCCCGACCAAGTACTCCAAGCTCTTCAAGGCGGCGTGCCCCGCGGCGTACAGCTACGCCTACGACGATGCCACCAGCACCTTCACCTGCGGCGCCGGAGCGCAATACCTCATTACATTCTGCCCAGCGCAGTAGTAGTAGAAGGATACCTTGCCGATCCGGCTTGTCCGGCCAGTATAGATCTCATTGAACTTTTGATTAGAAGTTTAGAACATTACTACTATACTGTTAACTTTTTATTAGAACATTACTAGTACTATACTGTTTTTGAACTTTTGATTAGAACATTGCCAGTTTTACAGAGAAGGATTACTATATCTGTTCATGTTATATTTGTTATGTATTCATAATATTAATTGGCCGCCCGGCGATCTCCCGGTCTCGACCGCATGGTCGACCTCTCGCCGCCTAGGCCGCACACTGAACTATCCTTCTCCCTCTGAGCTTCTTTAGCGTCGGCTCAAAGAGTCTAAGTGCCCTGCCCCGCCGGATCCACTCGATCACTCCCATTTGATTCAGCTATTCCTGGGGTTCCTTCAACCCCCCATCAATTTGGCTTCGTGCTTAGGATCATGTAATGCCAATCCAGGAACGTGTGTAAAAATAAATTCAGTCTGTACCAACATTATGGTGGTTGGTCGAACTTGTTTCTTGAATCAAGGTAAATGGCATGATTAAACAAAAGGACTAAATCTTTCCCTCAAAAAAAAGGTCTAAATCTAGAAACACTTATTATTGATAGTGAGATGCAGCTTCAGTATACCAAGCAGCTTCTAATTGCACTGTGTATTGAACAAAGCTGTGCTTGGGGAGCACACGAGGCTTCTGCAAGACTTGGTTTGAACAAAAATGTCAGGCTGATGTTAAATATTTTGAAGGAATTAGCAAAGTTTATCTGCTTATAGATGATGTAAATGTTTGACTAGTTCATCATCTTGATTGATCAATATTTGGAGAGAGTGGACTGTTAGCTGATTTTGTGTGCTTTACGTGATACTATCTACTTTTAGCGGAATATACTGTTATTAAAGCACACATTCTCTTTGGACTTATAACACGTTGTATCAATAAATACACGCTACTACACGGTTTGAAATTGATGTTTTTGACTTAAACATATAAAATGATATCCATTTGATTTATCTTGGCAAACAAAGTTAACTAGGGTTTTGCATTTAAATATAGTTCATTTATGTTATTATGTCCTTTTTATCCCCTTTCTACCTTTTCGGCCTCCTATATATGTGTATAATTATTTTTACTGATATATTATTGGGGGGAAATCTGTCTCCCATTGGGTGCACTCGCGGACAAGGAAGACCAACCGGTTCATTTGTGTCCTCCCCATGACCCAAATAATCAAAATTTGACGCTTTCTATCTCTTTCTATGTCTTATTTGGGTCATGGCACTGGATACAGCCTAACAACCCAATATAGTAACCTGAGCATATAATCGATTCAGATGCCGCTAGGCCACACCACCCGTAGTGTAATATCTCAGGTAATGGGGTTACAAAAATAGAGGAAACAGATGTGTGCATTGCATTCATGCATAGAAAATCCGGGGAATTTTCGCGCTTCAAAGTAAAACAGTCACAGTAACTGAAGTTTCACTTGACCTTGGTGGAATTGAAGTAGCTCAGCAAGGCAAGCGCTATAAACCTCAATGTGACTTGGTTAATACCTTGTTTTTGAATAGAGATAATTTGATCTAAGGAGTTAGATCAAATGGAATTAAAAATCAACACAAGAACTTATTAATCAAGGATCAACTACTTGATCTTATTAAAGATCACAACATGATATTACTTGCAATAACATATGAACATCCATTTAATTGGGAATCAAGTAACAATAATTGGAGAAACAAAGATTCATTTATCTTTTCCATGTCTTAAGAATAATCCATGATCCTACCATGAAAACCTCATGGTATTCATTCCACTTCAACATTGGAATGTATAACAAGGAGATCAACTCAAGAAGTATATATTCTTCTCTATTCCAAATGGCTTTACATCAAACCTAAAGAGGTGAGAGTCCTATTTTATTTAGGGAAGCAAGGACAAACCTTGAGGCAAACCTTGGATATAAATATCCATATGATCACAACATCATCTTCAAGAGGAACCCTAGGATATTATTCAAGACTTTCCCTAGAGAGAGAACCCATTTATATTAACCCTAGATATTGGTGACTACATCATTATCTTTGGAGAATAACCTTAGGTTAGAACTAAAGTCCTTCCCAAATGAGAGATCAACCATAACAATCCTAGTTGTACCTATTTAAGAATCAATGACACCATTGAACTAAAGTATTAGGAGGTAAAACATTTCATCTTAGAGTGGTGAGATAACCAAATATCAGATGGAATAAGACCATATCCCAAAGTTGATAAAATAAGGATAAGACTAATCCAACTAATCTAGACAATTGAATCCCTAGCCTAGATACCTAAGGAAACAATAAGAGTACACCATAAACCTAGAATAACTATCCCTATATGAGAGAGCTCAAGCTTTGGTGTTATACTCCAGATAGTTGAGGCAACACTTGAAATTGAAGGGAGAGAACTATCCATATAACCAGATGAATAAATCATCATTCCTTGAGTAGAACCCTAAGTAATTATCTCAGGCAATCTCCTGGGATATAAATTATTGAGACAACCATAACTATGTCCATTCAAGAAACTATAAAAGAAAGTCTATATTTAGTTGATCAAGACAACACTTGATCTTGGAAGAGAGAAACCTAATTTATGAGAGATACCTTAGAAAGTCAAACCTTGATCATTATAAATTGAATAATGATCATAAAACCTAAGGACTTGAGTTAGAAGACACTAATAACAAGTTGATCATGTCTAATCCATGATCATACCTTGGAGATAAATAATTATCAGTTAAACATTAGTGGGTTAAGCAGATATAACCCAGTACATAAATCATAGGGGAACTACTAGCAAACCCTAAACCCAAAACTCAATATGAGTTTGTGCATACTTGGGTGAGCACAACCATAAACTTAGTCCATAATGGAGATTCAACCCATGTGTCATTAGGTAAATATAATTAGAACCCCAAAAATTGCTCACAAATTAAATCTTATGCTTTCATCATTGAACATAAGAAACACTTGTTGCTAAATTCTATAATTAAAACCATGATGAGAGTAGTATCTATATTCCAAGGTGCTATTAAAATATGATAATAGTGCTAACCTTGAAATAGGATTATAATAAACCTTACAATATCTTAATAAAAAAGTGTTCACATAAAATCATATGCAAGGGACCAAATCCTCAAATGAGAGAGCAAGTCCTTAGAGATATGTTAGCACATGAAATCATGCCATCAAAACCACTCTCTTATTAGAAATCCATAAGTAAATATTACTTTGAAATTGTTTTCTGCAAGGTAATACTAAATAAAACTCTACATACCACTAAGAAAGAAAACTATCATTTAGGAAACAATTTGAATAATTCCAAAGATAATATTCAAATTCATGTCCATATGGAAATTTAATCCAAATATCAATACTAAATCATAAACCAATGTTATAGTAATATATTAACATTGCTAATACACCACTAAAGACTTTGTGGTACCCTGGACTAATCTTTGTATGAATTAAATGAGCAAGACCTGCAGAATAGAAAATAATTCAAACCTGAATTCAAAACAGAATTCAAAACAAGAAATTAAAATCAAAATACAAAACAGAAAAAAATAAGAGAAAGGTTTACCTGTCCAATGCGTAGCAGCTGGAGCAGGCCAACCCAACCCATGTGCAGCCCAACAACAGCCGAAGCAAGACCACAAGCCGGTCCAACCCGATAACGATTCAACATACGTGGGCATCGTCTTCAACCTCTGCACGCATGGTTGCCACCACGACGCCGTGCTCGATTTCGCTCGCCACCGTCCTTGACCATCCGCGGATGCGAGGACTGGAACTAAGGCCAAATCGATAATCTTTCGTGCTCATCCATATCCCGTTCTTGCCAAGATTCGCGCCAGCACCCGGCCGACATCGCCGTTTGCATCCCGGCCGCTGCCACCGGCGAGGTGGTGAACCAAGCCTCTTCGTGCCGTATAAAAACCCCTAGAGAACCGCCAAGAAACCCTAAACCTCCAGCACCCTCTCAAACTCTCTCAATCTCTGTGTAACTCCCGCAATCAACCAGTTCATGTCGCCGGAGTTCGTCACCGTGCCGTTGAGCGAGACCACCCCGGAGTCCGGCGAGGGGTCTGGGAGATGCACCGCGACGTGTAGAGCCCAGGGGATGGCGGAATCGAGAAGGGGAAGCCTCAGTCGCTGGAAAATCGACATTCCCTTTCACCGGTGTCTCACAGAAGTTGCAACATTGAGCTCGCCACCGTCCACAATCAACCTCAACGAGCAGTCCATCGTCTTCCGGGTGAGCATGCGCTTCTATTGATACCGTAATTGCATCATTCAGACATCCGTAGCTACATATAGCTAATTGACCGGAGTTCGCCACCGCGGAGACGCTCGCCGGTGTTGTCTCCGGTGACCATTGGCTGGGGGCGCCGCTATATTTCGGTTCCGCGTGTAGTGAGGGTCCGATTGCCGCCCTTCTGGGAGTCCCGCAAGCCCTACAGCGCCGCCAATGTCGACGGTCAACTCGCCGGTGTTTAACCGCCGATGGGGAGACTTTTCCCGTGGGAACCCTGGTCGATTTGACCTGGTCCGCGTCTCACCTGGCAGCTGATGTGGCCTAGGCCCACCAGTCAGCCACTGAGTGTAGACTAGTTCGGGTGTATCTAGTAATTGACTATTTAATTTAAATCCCAAAGTATCTGCAACTTAACATGAATTTGTAAAATTCATTTTAATGCTGAAAAATGAAAATAAGATATCAAAATTCGTATAAAAGAAATATCTATCCAATAAAAATATAATATGAAATTTTTATTTTTAATAAAAATTTAATTGTTTTATACTTAATAATTAAGTCTTTTCTTTTAAATCTAAATTCAATTATAATTCAATAATTAGAAAAAACTTCTAAAATAAATAAAAACCAGTAAGAAAATAAAGAAAACATTAAAACTAATTTTCTTTATTTGTTATTTTATTAAATTATTATCAGAAGGATTTAAACCCTAATTAATAATTATCTTAATTATTAATTATTTAAAAATAATAAAATGCCAAATTCAATATTATTCTTATTTCAAAGTTATTAATAACTTCAACTTTTCAAATGAAGTTATTAATCCAAGAACTAATTGACAATTAGGAAACCCTAAGTTCCATATTGAATTAAGAACACAAACCCATAATTTTATGTGGGATACTAAAACCCTAATGCCATTTAAAACCCTAGCTCCATTACTTCATATGAACCCTAAATCGTTCTCAAACCTAAACCTCCAAGTAACATGGGATCATGTTACTTCATTAGTAATCATAGATTCATCTTAAGCAACTCAATGCTTAAACAATCCACATAAAATATGGGAACCCTAACACTACTAATTAGCATCCCATGTGTTTATCTTAATCAAACCTAGATGATCAAATAGAACCAACCATAGTTCCTATCCTTAGAGGCAACAACCTTAATGATCCATATTTAGCATCACACCCCTTTGATGAACCATAATAGCAACCATGCCCATTAATTGTGCATCACACACCATACCCACTAAACTCTACTAGTGTTAGCTAATTATCAAACATCCTATTTAGGAACCAATCAATCTTTACTTAGGGAATTAAATAGCAAACCTAAACAACCTCAACCTAACTGATATACTTCTTAATACTTAAGAAGTATGTTCTTCAAAAGTTATTCTTTTGAAGTAAATAAAGAATCATCATCAACCCTGCTTATAAGAACCTAAAAACCCTAGCTAGCAATCACCAGCCAGATGAATCAACCTTAATAGCAACCATGTATAAATACTTGCTTAGGATGCCTAGGCTTAACTCAGCCTTACCAGCCCTAGGTATTGATGAATCCAACATTGTTGCGATCCATCTACTACTTACTCCAGATAACAATAGAACCATAGAAAACCATAGAACCTCACCAACCTAATTATCATACTTGTTCTTTATCAAAGAACATGTTCTTCAAAAGTTATTCTTTTGAAGTATATGATAATCAATCATTAACCATGCCATATAGTAATAAAACTAACCACTGTTCTTTACTTGTTAACATTATGCCAATTATCATTCTCTGTGTGCTCAGTTAATTACTATGCTTTATTATCTACCTGTTTATAATACCAAGTAATCACACCTGAATAAGAACCTTGTGTATGAATCACTCTAAAAAGTACAACACACCCTAAACCAATCCTTTCCACTCACTAATCCTAAATCATCGGGGTTAGGACACGCTTAGAGCGATTGCATCTCATACTTATGCATTATTGCATCCTTGCCAATCTTTTAAACATCGTCCTTACCGGACGATGATGCTATTTCAGAATTTGGAGTTATTGCATATCGAAGACCTTGCCTGCATAATCTTGCAGTCAAGAAAGGCAAGTTCATCACTTGCTCATGTCATTTGAGTATTTCTATCAAATTACTTGCAAAGTACTATGGTTATCACTATTGAATAAAAACCAAAACCACTACTTTCATAACTATGAATATGACTATGTGGTGGGCAATGGAACCATGGATTGTGTTGATATGGTGGAGGTTCCATTGCAAGGGTTTATATCCATCTAGGATTAAACAACAAATGTCGCCAGTGATTCTTGTGCCGTAATACCCGTGTTAACCATAAGATC
The DNA here is from genome assembly GCF_019359855.2 of Lolium perenne. NCBI lineage: Eukaryota > Viridiplantae > Streptophyta > Magnoliopsida > Poales > Poaceae > Lolium > Lolium perenne. The sequence goes on from NC_067247.2 coordinate 318,383,809, forward strand.
CGGAGTGGGACGGAATAGTCAAAAGTGTTTCCACCTCTCGTTCATCAACGGATGCGCTTTACCGTAGACACTTGTATCTGTCAGGGCAAACGGTAGGCTGGGGAAGCCTTAAGTCCCCACGGCATAGTCCGTAGACACTTGTCGCTAGAAGAACAAGCGGTAGGCTGGGGAAGCCTTAAGTCCCCACGGTATTGCGGTCTATGATGGGTTGCAGCTACCGGCGAAGGAGTTTGGTTCAATCCCAGACTGTCGTCGTGGTCGGGATCCACCCTGAAATCTATGGGAATAATGGGACCGGCGAGGACCCAGGGTCGGGGCATGCAACAAAGGGTGGGTGTTTGAGGTAGCGGAGGAACATGATTGGCTAGACCTTATACCGGGCCTCACACCAAAGGAAGTGTGGACGAGCCTGCAACTCGGTTGGCACCAAGGTTAAGATCTCTTATGGGTAAAGCAACACACCTCTGCAGAGTGTAAAGAACCGTGACCTGTCACTCCCTGTTCCGGGATATGGAACTGCGAACGCGGCCGGAAAGGAGCTCCATGAAGTTCTAGTAAACCGGTGAAGGCTGACGGACATAGTTCTTCTGAATAAAAGCAACCTTTTGAAGAAATGATTATGAAAACCTGCATTGGTATTAGACTTTCTGGTCTAATGCTGTAGCTAGTGCATTAAACACCTCTTTCCTATAATGAACTTGTTGAGTACGCTCGTACTCATCCCACTCTTAAATCCCCTGCTTAGATATGGACACTACAAGAAAAGTTGCCATGGCCGACGAAGTGGAAGTCGCGCCGTGGTTGCTGGTGTACCATGGCCGACGATTTTTGGTCCCTCCGTGGTGCATGTCAAAACTTTTTTTTTCTCGTTTTTGAGGCCACCTAGCCCGACGAAAGCGGCCAAAACGTCGCGTATGGTGGCCCGGGACGTGGTGCATCTCGAAATCTCGGGTTCGCCGGCCGAGTCAACGCAAATCCGCACCGCCGAGGGATGTAGGGCCCAGATGGCAGCCTCTCTGGCATTGTTTTTTTTCTAGATCGCGCCATCTCGTTCAACGTTCTCCGATCGAGCCGTTTACGATGCAGGATCATGGGTCCCGCATGTCATCCTCTATGAACCAAAATTCTTTCTATTCTTGGATTTTTTTTGACCCCCTGATTTCTGGCTACTTCCTTTTTCTTTTGATCCCTTGCCGCCTTGGAAACGTTGAGACCGCTGCTGCTAAATGGGACCCGCATGTCATCCTCTATGTGCAATCAACTTTCTTTTCTTGGAGTTTTTTTGGCACCTCAAATTTGGTCACTTGCCTTTTTCTTTCGATCCCCTGCCGCCTCTCAAACGGTGATACCGCTGCTGCTAACTGGGACCCGCATGTCATCCTCTATGTACTATAAAATTTTCTTTTCTTGAATTATTTTTGGCACCTCATATTTGGTCACTTACCTTTTTCTTTCGATCCCCTGCCGCCTCTCAAACGGTGATACCTCTGCTGCTAACTGGGACCCGCATGTCATCCTCTATGTACTATAAAACTTTCTTTTCTTGAATTATTTTTGGCACCTCATATTTGGTCACTTGCCTTTTTCTTTCGATCCCCTGCCGCCTCTCAAACGGTGATACTGCTGCTGCTAAATGGGACCCGCATGTCATCCTCTATGTACTATAAAACTTTCTTTTCTTGAATTATTTTTGGCTCCTCATATTTTTTCACTTGCCTTTTTCTTTTGATCCCCTGCCGCCTCTCAAACGGTGATACCGCTGCTGCTAAATGGGACCCGCATGTCATCCTCTATGTACTATAAAACTTTCTTTTCTTGGATTATTTTTGGCACCTCATATTCGTTCACTTGCCTTTTTCTTTCGATCCCCTGCCGCCTCTCAAACAGTGAGACCGCTGCAGCTAAATGGGACCCGCATGTCATCCTCTATGAGCAATCAACTTTCTTTTCTTGGAGTTTTTTTTGGCACCTCATATTTGGGCACTTGCCTTTTTCTTTCGATCTCATGCCATGTTTGAAACGTTGAGGAACCTGCAGGCTCATGGGACCCGCATGTCATCCTCTATGTACTATAAAAGTTCATTTTCTTGGTTTTTTTCACCCTCTGATTTTTGGCAATTTCTTTTTTCTTTTGAACCCCTGCCGCCTCTCAAACGGTGATACCGCTGCTGCTAAATGGGACCCACATGTCATCCTCTATGTACAATAAAGTTTCTTTTCTTGGATTATCTTTTGCTCCTGATATTTTGTCACTTGCCTTTTTCTTTCGATCTCATGCCGCCTTTGAAACGTTGAGTAAGCTGCTGGCTCATGGGTCCCGCATGTCATCCTCTACGAACAATAAAAGTTTCCTTTCTTGGAGTTATTTTTGACCCCTAATTTCTGGCTATTTGCCTTTTTCTTTTGATCTTCTGCCCCTTTGAAACGATGAGGACGCTATTGGCAGGTCGGTCCCACAAGTCATCCTCTATGAACAATAAAAGTTTCCTTTGATGGATTTTTTTTGAACCCCTAATTAATTTCTGGATATTTCCTTTTTTTTTCTTTGATCCCCTGCCGCCTTGGAATCGTTGAGGATGCTGCTGCCTCATGGGTCCCGCATGTCATCCTCTCAGAACGGTAAATGTTTCTTTTCTTCGATATTGTTTACCAAATGATTTTTGGCTTATTTTTTCTTTCGATATCCTGCCGCCTTTAAAATGTTGAGGACGCTGCTGGCTCACGGGTCCCACATGTCAGCCTCTATGAACAATAAACGTTGAGGATGTTGCTGCCTCATGGGTCCCGCATGTCATCCTCTCAGAACGAAAATGTTTCTTTTCTTGGATTTTTTACCAACAGATTTTTGGTTTATTTTTTCTTTCCATCCATGCCGCCTTTAAAACGATTTCTTTGGCTCATGGGTCCCCGATGTCAGCCTCCCCGTACAAGAAACATGTGATATCTTGATTATTTTGCAGACAATAAACAGTGTATTGCGCTCTGAGCTATTTCAACGGATAAATTAAATATTTATTTTTACATAAACAAATTTATATGTTGAATCTCCTTGTTTTTGTTTTTGCGAAGCATAGGACTTTCCTATTTTTTTTAGAAAAATCCGAACTATCCTGTTTTGGAGTGGGCTGAAATTGTACGAGTCAAAAGGCCCAACAGGATAGTTCGAATGCCCAGATGTCCACATGCAGCCCAATTGAAATCGTTCTTTTTTTGGAATTTTTTCACCCCTTGATTTCTGGCTACTTCATTTTTCTTTTGGTCCTGTGCCGCCTTGGAAACGTTGAGACCGCTGCTGCAAATTGGGACCCGCATGTCATCCTCTATGTACAGTAAAATTTCTTTTCTTAGATTATTTTTGGCTCCTGATATTTGGTCACTTGCCTTTTTCTTTCGATCCCGTGCAGCCTCTCAAACGGTGATACCGCTGCTGCTAAATGGGACCCGCATGTCATACTCTATGTACAATCAAGTTTCTTTTCTTGAATTATTTTTGGCTCCTGATATTTGGTCACTTGCCTTTTTCTTTCGATCTCATGCCACGTTTGAAACGTTGAAAAACCTGCTGGCTCATGGGACCCGCATGTCATCCTCTATGTACAATAAAACTTTCTTTTCTTCGATTTTTTTTGGCACCTCATATTTGGTCACTTGCCTTTTTCTTTCGATCCCCTGCCGCCTCTCAAACGGTGATACCGCTGCTGCTAAATGGGACCCGCATCTCATACTCTATGTACAATCAAGTTTCTTTTCTTGAATTATTTTTGGATCCTGATATTTGGTCACTTGCCTTTTTCTTTCGATCTCATGCCACGTTTGAAACGTTGAAAAACCTGCTGGCTCATGGGACCCGCATGTCATCCTCTATGTACTATAAAAGTTCATTTTCTTGGTTTTTTTTTCACCCTCTGATTTTCGGCTATTTCCTTTTTCTTTTGATCCCCTGCCGCCTTTGAAACGTTGAGGACTCTGCTGGCTCATCGATAAAACTTTCCTTTCTTGGAGTATTTTTTACCCAATAAAATATGGCTACTTTCTTTTTCTTTTGATCTCAAGCCGCATTTGAAACGTTGAGACCGCTGCTGCTAAATGGGACCCGCATGTCATCCTCTATGTACAATAAAGTTTTCTTTTCTTGGATTATCTTTGTCTCCTGATATTTTGTCACTTACCTTTTTCTTTCGATCTCATGCCGCCTTTGAAACGTTGAGTAAGCTGCTGGCTCATGGGTCCCGCATGTCATCCTCTACGAACAATAAAAGTTTCCTTTCTTGGAGTTATTTTTTAACCCTAATTTCTGGCTACTTTCTTTTTCTTTTGATCTCAAGCCGCATTTGAAACGTTGAGACCGCTGCTGCTAAATGGGTCCCGCATGTCATCCTCTATGAACAATAAACACTTCCTTTCTTGGAGTTATTTTGTACCCCTAATTTCTGGCTATTTGCCTTTTTCTTTTGATCCCCTGCCGCCTTTGAAACGTTGAAGACTTTGCTGGCTCATGGGTCCCACATGTCAGCCTCTATGAACAATAAACACTTCCTTTCTTGGAGTTATTTTGTACCCCTAATTTCTGGCTATTTGCCTTTTTTCTTTCGATCCCAGTCGCCTTCTAAACGTAGAGGACGCGGCTGGCTCGCGGGTCCCAGATGTCAGCCTCCATGGACAATAAACCTCTCCTTTGTTGGATTTATTTTTCACCCTAATATTTTGGCTATTTCCTTTTTCTTTTGATCCACTCCGCCTTGGAAACATTGAGTAAGCTGCGACACATGGGGCCCGCATGTCATCCTCTATGTACAATCAACTTGCAAGATCTTCGAGCGAAAGAGCTTGTATTAGTGGGACCCATATGTCAACCTCTATGTACAATAAAAGTTTCCTTTCTTGGATTATTTTTAGCTCCTGATATTCGGTCACTTTCCTTTTTCTTTCGATCTCAAGCCGCCTCTGAAACGTTGAGTAAGGTGCTGGCTCATGGGACCCACATGTCATCCTCTATGTACAATAAAGTTCCTTTTCTTGGATTTTTTTACCCCTGATTTTTGGTCACTTGCCTTGACGCTGCTGGCTCATGGGTCCCACATGTCAGCATCTATGAACAATAAACCTTTCCTTTGTTGGATTTATTGTTTACCCCTAATTTCTGGCTATTTGCCTTTTTCTTTTGATCCCCACCGGCCTTTGAAAACGTTGAGGAACCTGCTGGCTCATGGGACCCGCATGTCATCCTCTATGTACTATAAAATTTCTTTTCTTGGTTTTTTTTTCACCTCTGATTTTTGGCTATTTCCTTTTTCTTTTGATCCCCTGCCGCCTTGGAAACGTTGAGTAAGCTGCTGACTCATGGGACCCGCATGTCATCCTCTATGTACAATCAACTTTCTTTTTTGGAGTTTTTTACCCCTAATTTCTGGCTACTTTCTTTTTCTTTTGATCTCAAACCGCATTTGAAACGCTGAAACCGCTGTTGCAAAATGGGACCCGCATGTCATCCTCTATGTACAATAAGTTTCATTTCTTGGATTATTTTTGGCTCCTGATATTTGGTCACTTGCCTTTTTCTTCCGATCTCATGCCGCCTTTGAAACGTTGAGTAAGCTGCTGGCTCATGGGTCCCGCATGTCATCCTCTACGAACAATAAAAGTTTCATTTCTTGGAGTTATTTTTGACCCCTAATTTCTGGCTATTTCCTTTTTCTTTTGATCCACTGCCGCCTTTGAAACGGTGAGGATTCTGCAGACTAATACAAGCTTTTTCTCTCCAAGATCTTGCAAGTTGATAGATTAAATCATGGAATTATTAGGATATGTTTTAAATTTCAAATCCACTTTATGAATTATTAAAAATACCGTTATCCATGTGGGTATGGAGCGAACAAGGATTTTCATATTGGGCATGAGCAGTTTCAAAAATTGGAACCCAATAATTCAAAATAAATAAAAACAACTTTTATGTAGAATCTCCGCGTTTTTTTTTCTTTTGCCATTCATAGGATCTGTGTTTCATTAGAAAAGGGCCGAAATTGCATGAGCAGAAAGGCCCATTTGTAGTTATTGGGCTTCGACAGCCGGAGCAAGTAGGCCGAGAGCAATTACCATGTAGATGGCCGTTGGCAACCCAAAGTGAAATATTGGGCCCAACAGGGAAGGCTGAACAGTACTATTTTCTAATTGGAAGGTGGTACATGGCGTAATCCTGCCAAAAAAGATGGACACGGGTTGCTGAAATTTGCCCATCTGCGCCTAATATCGCCGCCGCAGCTCCGCTTCGCCGCCGCCGCCATGCCTCGTCTCGCGTCGAGCTCGCGAACTGCCGCGTCTCGGGCACGGGGTACCGCGGCGTCCGCGCGCCCCAAAGGTACGTATTACGCGGAGATACGTGACGGCGGCGAGCGCGTCGGCCTCGGCACCTACGAGACCGCGCACGAGGCCGCGCGCGCGTACGATGCCATGGCGTGCCGGCTCGGGCGCCCGCGATCGTCGATGAATTTCCATGACGCGTGGACGCACCAGCAGGCCGAGGATCTCGCGCCGCCGCCGTACATCGTTAGACAGGAGGAACAGCACCGCCGCCGCGAGACGGAGCGCCGTTTGCGCATCGCCGAGCGGGACAAGCGCGCGGCGCGCGAGTGGGCGGCCCGCTTCCCCGAGGACGTTGCCGCCGAGAACGAGCACTTCCGTAGACGGAGGGCGAAGAAGGCGACGAGGCGGGCAGCGAAGAAGGAGGACCGCGCACGACGGAGGGCGGAGAAGGTGACGAAGCGGGCCTTCATCGAAGCGCAGCTCGCCGGGCCGACCACCATTGGCGAGGACGACCCCCGTTGGATTGACCTCTTCTCGTCGGATCCGGTGTCGGGCACGACACCGGACTCGTCAGATGTCAAGTTTTAGTTTAGTTTTATCGCACTACTTTGTAAAAATATGAACTACGGAGTATCTATCAAGCTAATTTTATCCTATTTTATGTCTATTTCTAGTCTTTGTTTGATCTTCTGTTTTACTGCACTCTATTTTTCATTATATTCTGTTTTTGGCGCTGCATTTATAGCGCCTACGAAAATCTGCTGTTTCAGCCCTGCATTTGGCCGCCACAGTTTGCAGCTTCCGGTGAAGCTATTGCCGGCTCCATGCGCAGCATCAGCCATTCAGCCCACAGCGCCAAAATATAGAGCCACTGCTGGAGTTGCTGTAATATGTTTGTCAGCAGGAGCTTACCTAATTAGTTAAAAAAAAGATGTTCAGCGTGGGATTCGAAAAAAAGATCTTCATGTTTTTTTCCTAGCTATCCTAGTTCGGAATTTTTATTGTGTTGGCTAGTGCATGAAGCTTGACACCTGTATTATGTGATCCTGATATGAGGATAAGAACACCTTCAGCTTGCATTGCTAATGGTGTCTCTTTGCAGCGGTGGCGTACATTCAATGGAGACCGATGCAAGAGAGTTGGTACTTGGTGAGCCTGCACTTGACATCATCGTGCCACCTGAAGTAGGTGGTGTATTGGGATTAGACTGATAAGCATAGCACCTTGCAAAGAACAAGATGATGCTAGTGTTGGTTAACGTGATTTTACGCCAAAAGTCATGTATGCTCAACAGGTGCCGTACCTAGTTTGGATATTGTGTTGTTACCCTTTTGTGTTTTGGTGTTTGTCCAACAGAGAAAGCTACTCTTTTCCCATGTAAGTGTTATTATGTGAACAAAAGTTGTGTGTACATATATATCGGTCAGAGAACCAAGATTGCATATTCTTGCCTGGTTATAACACATAAGTCATAATAACAATTAAAGAGAAAAGGAACATTTGCCTTTGCAATGTGATTGTGCCAAGTAGATTAGACAACCAACCACAAACATTACAGGTCAACAGCCAAACGCATGCGAAAGTCCTAAGGTAAGCTCCATAATACATGTTGAAACCAAAAGCCTAGAAACCATAAGAAAGGTAGCTCCACATCACGGTTCCACGACAAGACATACTGATCATAAAACATATATCAAGTCGGGACAGCTGCACCAGGGTAAGCATCCATGGGGTCCGGCTCAAGAGCGAAGACTGTGTGAATGCCGCAAAATGTGGCTCTTGCCTCACCCCACCCATACATCTTATCATGGAACCTTACCAAATCAGCATGAATCATCTTGACATAAACATAGCTCCTCTCTCCATGCCGATGGGATTGAACAATGCGCCAGTTGCAGTGCTTCAGCTTGTCAAACAGTATGCAGGAGATGACGAAGCATGCTGGCTGGTCTTTTGTAGTGACAATGGCTTGGAGTAGCTGGTCTGTGAACCACCCAAGCTGGATCTTTAGAGCTTGAAGGACAGTCCGTGCTATATAAGCTACCGTTGCGACTTCAGCTCAGGTTCGAGGTGAATGACAGTGACATCTTGTCCTAGAGATGCGAGATCCTTCTTGATCAGATTCAGCGGAATCATCACCACTACTTACAGGTGCGTCGGGTTCTACGAAGGCACATCAGGTACATGCTCCAGTTCATAGGAGTCGGGTGGGACAGCACCGTTTGCTGAAATCTCTACAATACCAGCTCCGGGTAGACCACTAGTCTCTACAGAGGGTAAACCACCAATATCCACTTCGAGAGGATTCTCGTGGCACGACACCTTTCGCTAGAGGCTCTACCCTACCAGCTCCAGGTCCACCACCGGTCGATCTTGTGGGCATAGTCATGACGGGTTCTACCAATACAAAACCTCCTTCGGGTGCGGGATCATCGGTAGCAACTCCGGCATCAGCACCGATTAAATCGGTCTTGACAATAGGTAAACCGTTTTGCTCCCGATTCGAGAGAATTCCCGTGGCACGACACCGTTCACTAGAGGCTCTACACTAGCAGCTCCAGCTGCACCACCGATTTCTACAGCGGGGGTAAACCCAATCCACAACCTTCTTCATGTGGCACGATGATGCAGTGTATAGGCTCATCGGTACCAGGTCCATTGCATCGGTCTCCATAGACGGTAAACAAGGTGGTGTCGGAGGTTTAAAAGGCGGCATGCCATTTCACCTTTGTCATCGAGACAATATAGAGTTTTCTTCAACTCTATGTTTACGCAATAATAAGCACATGAACAGAAATTAGACCAGAGCATCTAGCCATCTAACGGGGGCAGCGGCAAAACAAGCGTCGGTCCATATGTTTACCTTGTCATCTGGGATATCAGAACACACAGATTTAGAAGTCATTTCACATAGCATCCGCTTTTTCGTTCCTTCCCCTACGTCCATCTGGAATAAGTAATACTATTGATCACATAAAACTAATTAATCAAATATATGCATATGTTGAGAAGTTTGCACGGCAAATTGTGGATTCTGCTTTTATCACCTACGAATCGTCTTTCTATATATTTACCTTGTTATACGGGATATCAGAAGTCACGAATGAGAAGTCATCTCACTAAGTATCGGTTTTTCGCTCTTTCCCCTCCATCCATCTGCAATAAGAAGTACTATTGATCACATAAAGCCAATTCATTGAATATATGCATATGTTGAGAAGTTTGCACAACAAATTGTGGATTCTACTTCCAATCACCAAGTAATCTCGTGAGAAATGCATGATCAAGATATGTTTCTCCCTCTTGATCGACATCCGCATCTCCATTAAGACTAATCATCGTGCGATGGTGCTAGCGCATACACTTCCAATCACCAGACAAGCAAAAAATTGTTGATTATAGTAATGCTTAATCAGCAGTGGCCATGGAACGACCACGAGATCGACCAAGCAAAAATAAATCATCAGCCTACTGACCACCAGGCAAAACAAACTAGGCCCATACATGGCCTCACAAATCATCATCAAACGTCGATCAAACTAGCAAGTTTGAACATGGATTACTAATTTATTTTTTGATAAAGTGAGTATATTAATATCGAAAGATATTGATTACACTGAGCCTCTGCAACAACGCAATACCTTACTGGTAGTACGGATGCACATGGATTCCTAATACTCCCTCTCGTTCGGTTTTAATTAGTCGACGCGAGAGAGAAGAAAATGAACTGTCGATGCTTTCAACTAGAGTCAATTAAATACGAACGGAAGAAGTACGTAGTAGTATTGACAAATATCCGGATCTAGTCTAAAAACAAATTGGCATGTAAATCCTAGTAGTCTACTAAACTAGGATCAATACCCTAGATTAGGGTTGCAAGCGGCGTCCGCGAATCGTCCCGCAAAGCAGAAAATTAGAGCAAATAGTGGTTGAGATTAGAGCAGATTTAAAGCACTCGCCTTTGAAACTAGCTAGCCCGCTACCCACCCCGCTTGACACCCTGCCGTAGATGTGAATCTACACCAAATATTCAAACAAGGATGAGCAACCGCCAATAAAATTTTATCCGCACATCATCATCTCTACCATACACAAGGGTATGGTGATTTCACATACAGCCATTGTTGCCGCGGGACGAGGATGAGTGATGCGCCGCGGAGAAGGTGCCTCACGCCTCTGTCGCCGCCGTCGTCGAAGAGGAAGTCGAAGCCGCGCGATTGTGGTCCGTCGCCGATATGGAGGTGGAGCTACTAGGGAAGAGATGGAGGTGGAGGTGGAGAGGGAGTGATGGTTTGTACTAGTGGCGGCCGGTGAGGTAGTTATAAATACAGCCTCTCTCTCTTTTTTGGCAAGGAATGCAGCTTCTCTTGGAAGGCAACGAGGCAACGCACTCCAGATTTCGTATATTACTATAATAATATGGGCGGAGAAATTTGGACGCATCTGTGTTGTCTTGTCAAATGAATCACCAGGATTTGCTTTTAGTACTCCAGATTTGGGCGACCCAAGGAAGTAGAGATAGTAATGTACGCCATCTAGCTGCACACTATCAAATCAAATAAATGGTCATGCCATTTACTTTTAAGATGGTGCAGCAGTTATTCTGACCAAAGAAACATGCACGTCTGCTGATTATTTCTGATGGGTATACATTTACCGTCCGATAGCAAAGATTGTTTGGCACATTGTTCTTATGGCTTTCAACATCACACCCCTTAATAATATTATTAATCAATGTTTGGGCAATCAATTGAGTGTGTTAATAAAAAATTAAAACCCACAAATCCAACTGTACTATTTTTAGGGCCATATGAAGGACAAGGAATGATTTTAAATGCCATATGGAGTACCTCCAACCATGTGAAATATGGTTACTGTCATGCAGAGTGATACCCATGGCTTCGCATTGGATCTGTATATTGTCCTACATACAGTCAACTATGAAGTACCACGATTTGGTTTTTGGGTGCAACCGCTAGAGAATGATGCACGGGTTTGTACAGCCATTACAATTCACATTAAGATTTTACGATAGGATGTTGATGTGTATATGTAAGAATCATACACTAGAATGTCTTCTATGTTTAGATGGTTGATCTACGTTTATACTTTCTGTGAACCATGAGGTTAAGACCTTTGTACTGTAATAAAGATTGCTAAATAACAGTATATATGTATGCCTCTAGGGACACTGAAACAGCCAAACAACCATGCATGTGCATAGACCGTATTTGATCAAATTAAAAGAAGCACCTCGGTTCATGCAAATAGCATCGATTAATCACCTAAGTCCATTAGCTATAAATAGTTAAATAGGAGTCAAGACCAACTGAGCTAGCTAGTAGTATGATCCTACTATTACATAAATATCCCTAACTACTGATTGTCTTTGTTCCGATCCAGTAGCGTTGGTGTAGCTTGGGATGAACCAAAACCCCGTATGCCAGTTGGCCTGGACCGCTGCTTGAGAAAGAGATGCTTTGGTGGTCTTCGCCATTTAGACTGAAGCGGAAAATTTCTTGATGTGATGTGTCAAACCGAGAGCCAATGGTCCGAGGCGTGGTGTAGATGCAGTTTCTTCTTGTCAAATATCCTGGGGGAAATGTTGCACCACCCACTGGCATGAAAATCGGATAGTTCAACCCAAGGAAAATAGAATAGTCTCCAAGATTAGTAACCCTTTCCCACGGGTTGGCTGGAAGTAACCGACTAGTGTCATTCGAGAATACAATGCAGGTATACCCCGAATAGCTGTGAACAGCGCGACCGCAATGGACGAAGGGTACTATCATAATAATACATTGGAGCACCGTCGGCGTCAAAATCCATTACGCCACGTGCATAGACCAGGAGAAGTCTAGAACGATCTTGAGATCTTGCCGACCACCACGTACGACTATTAGAGTCAAAATCATCATAGCCATCAAATCCAGCCGTCCGCGGAATGAATGGAGCAGGGAGCACTATAGGACCTTGAAAAAGGAAAGAGCACGTCACATGAAAATATATTTCATGATTTATCTACTAGTGATATTGATTTGATATTGGGATGCCAATACTAGTACTTTAAAAAATAATGGTCGAACATAAGATGGTTTGAAATATATTTCGAACATCTTGGTAAAACTTCATATGGATTAAAAACATGTTCCCCAAAATATTGGTCCAAATTTTAGATGGTTTGAATATAGTACTCCTTATTCTCTAGAACCGGGGGAATATAAACAAATGAAAGTCTTTATCAATATTGCATGGCAGCTTTATTGATTCTACTTCTACTCCACCTTAAATTTTCTAGGGAGTAATAATAAAGAAACTTAATTACTAGGGGGCCTTTTTCCTAAGGAACAACATGCACATTAGACCATACTAAAATTCCTATAGATGTTAAATTCTAAATATGTCCATACCACAAGAGGGTTATGGTGTGCGCCTATGGAATTCCTTTAAGCCAAAAGATGCCAAGACAGTTCAACAAATAAGAGGTGATATAAGTTACGTATATAAAAAAGATAGGGAGGAAATGTTACCAAATTGATTAGGATCCCATGCATAAACATTTCCAAGCTCGATGTAACGGCGAACACAAGTCCGTTATGTATAATTGCATCACGATATGGCGCCGCATCGAAACTGGTTTTCAAGAAATATCCATGTACGAGGATATTCGCCATGGAGGTAGGCAATTGCAAAGTCGAAGATTGCGACAAGGGAGAAATCTTTATACCCCCTAGCAGCTGTAGGAACTTGGCAAATAGCTATCTTCTGCAATTGAATAGCAGAACGCTGATACTCGAATATAAGTGGATTGCGTGTGGTTTCCAACTTCTTCCTCAAAGATGGAAGCTTAATCTTGCGATGAGTGTAGACATTGAGGAGGTTCCACTTGCCTTCGGGGCCAACCATGGCGATCCAATCTCCATTGGCGCCTGCCCGCTCCTCATCCTTACCGTGTGGCATTAGGCCATCATAGGAGAACCTGTCCAGCGGCAGTAGTTTGCACTTGCTGTGCACCGGCAAATCCTCCTTGAACACCCATGGTTTATCCGCCGGGTCACAACAGAGAACACACGGAAGGCCAAACGGCTGAGAAGCAGCGAGTGGCACCGTATTTGGCTGACTGAAGAATACTTTTGGAGGAACCGACTAGGGACGCGGCGGTGATGGCGTCGCACCGGGCCGATGAGCACTTCAAGGGGGCCTTCCGTAAACACCTTGTGAAACAGCCCAGATCCACAGACCCTGCTCGATTTCGCCATCGCAATGAGGCAGGTGGTACAATGGGGTTGGTATTTTCTTGGGAGATCTATTGATTCGAACTTTGGGAGAGAGATGGCGATCAATGGCGGCAGGTGGGGGTTTGAGTTGGAGAACAGAGGCTCTCAAAGCCCAGCCTTTGCTGGATAGGATGCGAAAGCGCCATGGCGGAGACGCAGCGCGTGCTATGGAAGCTGGGCGGAGTGGGGATAGACGACGGAGGTGAACCGAGATGCTACTCCTGCCTACTGCAGTTTCGAGGAGAGTGTGAATGTGTTCAAAAAAAGAGGAGAGTGTGACTGTGACCCGACACCCGAGTAGGAGCAGACGGACTATAGGAGTAGCCCCATCATTACAGAACATTAATCGTGCTTCCTACAATAAATAAGTGAAACATCCCAGGCTTGTGTTGTCTAATCAAATCGATGGCCATGTCAGTATTATGGTGAACAAATAAAATAAATACACACCAACCTTGTTCTTTTTGCAACGTACACCAACCTAGCAAGGCATCAACCTTCTCGCCATCAACTACGACTCCGTGGCTACTCCATGCTAGTATCGGCCACTAATTCAAATTTCAACTGAAGGCGTGCTATTTTATGGTCCTGAAAATTGCCAAAAAAAAATACAACCCAAAAGTGCAACAGATCCATGTTAAGGGGGTACACCCTACGCAATATACATTAAGAAACTTTGAAACTTCAGCGACCTTGTAAGAATGCCCATGACAGTGCAGTTTTGCCAAATTAGGAAGAGACGAAATATGAATTCAACCAAAGAAATCTAAACGAATCCTTAGACAATAGCATAGTTAACACGTTCAGAAAAAAATGATGACTCCAAAAGAACAACATTAGCAAGAAATACTCCATTTTAGTTTGAATTTGCAGTCACATACATATACTAGTAGTACTGCCAAAATACTATAATACTCCGAGCTGCAGTCTAGCACTCCAACTAGCTAGCTAATAGTTCTGGAGTAGTAGTACTACTATACAAGTCCAAAATACATCCGAACGAACCCTACTTCGAACTAAACTACTCCCTCCGATCTTCGAGTAACTACATTGCAGTATGACTAAACGAAGATTATTGTATAACCTTCTTGTTGATGCAAACGCAGATAGGCAACACACGCTGCCCTCCATTACGCCGCGTAACGGGCGGCACCGCCAGGAAAGAAGTGAGCTGCTGCAACATGATCGAGCTAGGCGTCGGGGAGCTCGTCGGCTCGATTACCGCCATCAAGGTGTCCGTCGAGAGGTCACTGGTCCCAGCCGTCGCCGGCGCCGGCGGACCAATCACCAGCAGCTGCGCCTTGTACATCGGAAACAAGCACGCGGCCGACCTGATGCACACACAGGACACAATGGTGGTCGGGCCGAGCGCGCCAACGGTGATGGCGAATACGCTACCGTCTTCTTCCCCACTGCCGATGAACAGGTGTCCCCGCGGTTGTACCGGAACACGAACTATGCACCAGGCGGGTATGCCATACTGGAACGTAAACACTGGGATGGAGTGGGATGCTTGGAGGTGTACCAGGAGCTCCCGCGGCGGGCCGGTGAAGCTGCAGCCGGTATTGATGGCCTCTGTGCAGCCGCACGGACCATGCGGGCACGCGATATAGTGCTTGTAGGACTCCGTGGAGGCGACCAAGCTCTGGCAGCCGACGCACTTGACCATTGCCCCAGATCGATTCGACGGCGGCAATCTTGCCCCAGATCGATTCGACGGCAGCAACCTCGCCGGCTGCTCGCACTTCTTGCACGGGTTCGGCGCAAGCTCGCCGTTGCAGCGCCGACAGCCCATATGACCGCCCTTGCACTGCACGGAACAACGTACGTGGCATCAGTTGTCATTGACATTTCTCACAGGTGAACCTAAGAATGAAATCGGAAGGGAGCGACCTTGGATATGGGGGGTTTGAAGGGCAGCAGGCAGAGGGGGCACAAGAAGAGGGCCTCCTCCATCTTCAGAGAAGAGTGATCGGGGAAACGAGAACGGGATGGGTTCTTTTTTTTATACATGCCTTGGAGTGGAGTATGGATACTACTACTTATAGGAAGAACTTCCTTGCTAAGAAACGGCGTCGGCCGTACGCAACCATAGATGCACCAGCGGCTCTGCAGTTTGTCAAAATAAAAGGACAGAGCTGCAGTGACTTGAAGTCTCCAAATCTCATTGTGACTTGGTGCCACCATCTACCAACCATTTGAGATCCAACGTTCCAAACTATCTCTTATTTCGAACCTAAAAACAAAAATTATGAAAAAAATCCAGTAAAATGTAGATGCCTTGTTCTAAAATCTGTGAATATTTCATCCCACTCGGACGATTAGTTTGTGATTAAAGAGCTTTTTACGTATACGAGCACTAGTTTAAACTAAATACTCCCTCTGATTCATATTAATTGACTTCAATATGGATGTATCTAGAACTAAAATGTGTCTAGTACATCCATATTAGAGTCAATTAATATGAACCGGAGGGAGTATATATTTGCTCACAAACCTTTGATTCAAATCGAATGAAACTTCACCAAAATATAAATCGAAATATGCACGATTAACTGGAAGTTCTTGAAATATTTCTGAGCAATTATAATAATTATTTAGTTTAAATTCTAAGTCGATCGCATACATTGGATCTGAGATGGATGGTGGATGGTGGCACCAAGTCACTGTGAGACTTGGAAGTATCAAGTCGATGAAGCTCTATCCCAAAATAAAAGCTTCGTGAAGGGGGCAGTTTGGTTCGAAAAAGAAGACAGTGCCAAGCAGTTGTCAAACAATACCCATATAATCAAATGTACTCCCTCTGATTCAAATGAATTGACTCAACTTTGTCTAGATATATGGATGTATCAAGTCACTGAAGCTAAAATAAAAGCTTCATGAAGGGGGAAGTTTGGTTCGAAAAAAAATACAGTGCCAAGCAGCTGTCAAATAGTACCATAACGTCAAATGTACTCCCTCCGATTCAAACGAAATGACTCAACTTTGTATTTTGTATGTTAAAGGTTTTTCGTAAAACTTGGCCAATCTTAACATAGTTTGCCTTTCTAAAAAAAGATATAAGCCCTAAGGCTCCTTTGATTCATAGGATGGGAAAACCATAGAAATATGAAAAACATAGGATTGAGATTTAATGGCTAGTTGAATCATATAGGAAGATGAGTTGTGTTTGATTGTGCCAAAGGAAATTTTCCATGAGGTATGACCTAATGTTTTATTCTTATAGGATTTGCACTGCAAGATTCCTATAGGATATGTTCCTATGAATCAAACAACTAGTGTGGGGAAAATTCACATGTGATCTAAATCCTACATAATTCCTATACAAATCATATATATGAATTTTAGTTGTTAGGTCACTTAAAATGACTTCACTTGAAGGGTTACTTTTTTGTTTTTTCTGAATTAGTAGTGATGCCTAACCATATATATACCTAAACCAAGAGAATCAGCATAAACTTATGTATATTAATAGTAAGCGCATATATGAATGTTTTTTATCTACAAACCCAGGGTCATATATATGTACATAGAAACATGCATATATGCTAGTTTTTGTACCTTGGTGTGTTCCTCTTTTGGGCTATCTCTTTTTTGTTCACCGGTTCACAACCAACGCCCTAGATTAATTTGGCACTTAGAAAATAACATTTTGTTTTTGGCGCACTAACACAAATAGTAGTAGCACGGTCAACACTGTAGAGAAGTACAAAATAAATGTGTGTGGGTAATAATAAAATCCTTAATATGCCTTGAAAACCCACACGTACGCTCTTTCTAGGACAGAGGCGGTATGAGGTAATGCACCCACGCGTGTCATCTGCCCGTTCGTGCTATGTCTCCCAAATCTTGAAATATCGTCGGTTATCCATTTCACGTCCACACTTCTCCCTCTCTCCACGGACTAGGAAAAAACCCTCTCTTCACTTCCCCTTCCCATTCCACCGATGGAGAGCCCAACCGACGCCGTCAACGCAGCGAAAGCGAAAGCCGCGCGGCTGGCCTTAGCCGCGAGAGGAGGCGTCCGGAGCCGCGACCGCAGCACGCATGGCCGCAACGGCGGCGATCATCGCCGCAGCGGATGCCAAAGACGAAGCGGAGGCCATTGCCGAAGGTCGGGCCATCGGTCGCTCATCGGCATCTGATGCTGTTGGTAGATGGGTCCACTCTCTTGGGAAGCATCCCCTAGATGACGAGGACGAGGTTGAACTCATCTTTGAACCGCCGCCACCGACCTTCGACGAGAATATCGTCGACGAGGGGAGGAAGTATGTTCCGATTCACCTCTCTCCCTTATTCAACATAGCCACTGTATCGATTTGCGCTATGGTCTCTCCCTCTTTTTTTGCGCTATAGCGTTTTGAATTAGCGTCGAGAATCTTTTTAGATTCATATTCAGTATTAGTTGCAAGCTGCTACATATTTGCTTCACATCCGATTCACCTCTCTCCCTTATTCAACATAGCCTGTATCGATTTGCTCTATGGTCTCTCCCTCTTTTTTTGCGCTATAGGGTTTTGAATTAGCGTCGTAATCTTTTTAGATTCATATTCATTATTAGTTGCAACTGCTACATATTTGCTTCACTGTTTATTTGGCATGTATCAGGTTGCTACTGATGAGGTTGACAGCGATGTCGAGTCGCGTCATAGGAAGGCCAGGGCCACTCTCAACAAGCTTAAGGCGGGGAAGTTCAACAAGTATTGGAGTGAACCCTGGACTGGTGCCAGGAACAGCTGCCCCTTACGCACAAAGAGCATAAAGGTTGACTTTCGAAGCGTCTGCCGGCATGCCGAAGCCGGAGGGTCCGGCTGTCTCAAAGTTGGGGAAACTGTTAACCGATCCGGCTTCATAGCCAACCACATGGCCTATGGGCTATTCCTAAGGAAGAAATTGAACCAAGCTATCGAGACCGGTCGTGTGCCTCCTCCCAACCCCAAGCCACCAAAGATTAAAGGTATGGGCAGCAAGAAGCAGAAGAAGCGGGACCGGGAGGAGGCGACAGGAAGAAGATGGTAAATATACTCCGTAACTGTTGTGCATGTTTGTCTCTCCTACTACTTCAAAAGCAGCATCTTTTGTTGAACTCTGTTTATGTTTGCTGCTCAGCAGCGTTTGTGGTGAACCTATTAGCTTAATTAGGGGTTGTTGAACTATGTCTGTGTTGAACCTTGCTTAATTAGGTTGTGTTGAACTCTGTTTGTGTTGGCGTGGGAAGGGGGGCATGATGCTACCCTGAATTTGCGGGACCCCCAAAAAACTTGCAAATACGAGTGATGCATCCAAAAGGAACAAACTTTTACATGGTAGACCCCAGTCTGAAAGCAAGAAATGCGATCGGGTCCTTAACAGCCACCGCCCGGATTGATCGGGTATTTTGCCTGCCTACCGCATGTGACTTGTGCTCACTGAAGTTTGGGACCTCACGCATGGGCACCACACGTAAGTGACAGACCTGTTGGTGTAAAAAGGGTGATTATTATACTGCATTAGTACAAAGTTTCCTATGGATTCAAGGGTTGGAAAGCCAAGTTAACTCATTTTCATGACTAAGAAGGAGCCAGGCTTACTTTTTCATTTTCATGTTTTAACTTGTTTAAATCTTGGTTAAACAAAGGATTTGACCAGGATTCAAATGGGCATAAAAATTCAAAAAAGAAATCAAAAAAAAAACCAAAGCACATAAGCTTCTTATGTCATATAGTAAGCATTACAGTTGATCAACGAGTCTAGACATATTCAAACCAGAAAAATCATGTATATACCCCCTAACCCTAAACTCTGTCTTATGAAGTCAAGCATGAAGAAAAGTGGTTTTGGGTTTCAAACATTGGAAATTGAAAAAACTCCCAAAAGCTTCATTTTGGAGTGACTAAGAAGAATCCAGGCTTACATTTTCATTTTCATGTTTTAAACTGGTTTAAATCTTGGTCAAACCTAGGATTTGACCAAGATTCAAATGGACATAACAAATTCAAAAAAAATCAAAACCAAACACACAGTCTTTTGATGTCATATAGTAAGCATTCAAGTTGATAAACAAAGTCTAGACATATTTAAACAAGAAAAATCATGTATATACTTGGCCCCTAACCCTAAACTCTGTCTTATGAAGTCAAGCATTAAGAGAAGTGGTTTTGGGTTTCAAACATGGAAATTTAAAAAACCTCCCAAAAGCTTCATTTTGGAGTGACTAAGAAGAATCCAGGCTTACTTTTCATTTTCATGTTTTAAACTGGTTTAAATCTTGGTCAAACCTAGGATTTGACCAAGATTCAAATGGGCATAACAAATTCAAAAAAAACTAAACACATAGTCTTTTGATGTCACATAATAAGCATTCAAGTTGATAAACAAGGTCTAGACATATTCAAACCAGAAAAATCATGTATCTACCCCCTACCCCTAAACTTTGTCTTATGAAGTAAAGCACGGAGAGATATCATTTTGGGTTTCGAACATGGAAAATTAAAAAAAAACCTCGCAAAAGCTTCATTTTGGAGTGAATAATAAGAAGGATCCAAACTTACTTTTCATTTTCATGTTTTAAACTTGTTTAAATATTGGTCAAACCTGCTAGGATTTGACCAAGATTCAAATGGGCATAACAATTCAAAAAAAAAATTAAACCGAAAACCACTTCTCTTCGTGCTTGACTTCATTAGACAGAGTTTAGGGTTTGGGGTATATACATGATTTTTAATGTTTAAATATGTCTAGACTCCGTTGATCAACATGAATGCTTACTATAACTTAAGAAGCTTATGTGCTTTGGTTTTTCATTTTTTGAATTCTTTATTGAATTTTTATGCCCATTTGAATCTTGGTCAAATCCTAGGTTTGACCAAGAATTAAACAAGTCAGTAACATGAAAATGAAAAAGTAAGCATGGATCCTTCTTATTCACTCAAAAAATGAAGCTTTTGGGAGGGTTTTTGAATTTTCCATGTTTGAAACCCAAAACCATTCCTCTTGTATGCTTGACTTCATATATATGACAGAGTTTAGCCTTAGGGGGTATATACATGATTTTTCTAGTTTGAATATGTCTATACCTTGTTTATCAACTTGAATGCTTACTATAAACCAAAAATTCATGTATCTACCCCTAACCCTAAACTATGCATGAAGAGAAGTGGTTTTGGGTTTCAAACCTGGATATTTCAAAAAACCTCCCAAAAGCTTCATTTTGGAGTGAATAAGAAGGATCAAGGCTTAATTTTTCATTTTCATGTTTTAATCTTGTTTAAATCTTGCTCAAACCTAGGATTTGACCAAGATTCAAATGGGCATAATTTAAAAAAATGAAAAATCTAGGCACATAGTCTTCTTATGTCATATAGTAAGCATTCAATTAAGTTGATAAACAAGCTCTAGACATATTCAAACCAGAAAAATCATGATGTATCTACCCCCTATATATCCCTAAACCCTGACTTATGAAGTCAAGCATGAAGAGAAGTGGTTTTTGGTTTCAATCATGGAAATTTCAAAAACCCTCCCAAGAGCTTCATTTTGGAGTGACTAATTAAGAAGCATACATGATTACCTTTTCATATTCATGTTTTAAACTTGTTCAAATCTAGGTCAACAAACCTAGGATTTGACGAAGAATCAAATGGGTATAAAAAAATTAAAAATAAGCTCTAGACAAGCTCAAGTTGGAAAACAAGTTCTAGACATATTCAAACCAGAAAAATCATGTATCTACCCCCTATATATCCCTAAACCCTGACTTATGAAGTCAAGCATGAAGAGAAGTGGTTTTTGGTTTCAATCATGGAAATTTCAAAAACCCTCCCAAGAGCTTCATTTTGGAGTGGCTAAGAAGGATAGATGCTTAATTTTTCATATTTATGTTTTAAACTAGTTTAAATCATGGTCAAACCTAGGATTTGACCAAGATTCAAATGGACATAAAAATTCAAAATAAATGAAAATAAATGAAAAACCAAGGCACGTAGTCTTCTTATGTCATATAGTAAGCATTCAATTAAGTTGATAAACAAGGTCTAGACATATTCAAACCAGAAACATCATGTATCTAGCTACCCCTAGCCCTAAACTCTGTCTTATGAAGTCAAGCATGCATGAAGAGAAGTCATGGTTTTTGGTTTCAAACATGGAAATTTCAAAAACCCTACCAAGATCTACATTTTGGAGTGACTAAGAAGGATATATGCTTCATTTTTCATATTCATGTTTTATTAAACTTGTTTAAATCATGGTTAAACCTAGGATTTGACCAAGATTCAAATGGGCATAAAAATTCAGAAAAAACAAAAAATGAAAATCAAGGCACATAGTCTTCT
This sequence comes from Lolium perenne, assembly GCF_019359855.2. Classification (NCBI taxonomy): domain Eukaryota; kingdom Viridiplantae; phylum Streptophyta; class Magnoliopsida; order Poales; family Poaceae; genus Lolium; species Lolium perenne. The sequence goes on from NC_067247.2 coordinate 318,405,698, forward strand.
TATGTCACATAGTAAGCATTCAATTAAGTTGATAAACAAGGTCTAGAGATATATTCAAACCAGAGAAATCATGTATCTACCCCCTAACCCTAAACTCTATCTCATGAAGTCAAGCATGAAGATATGTGGTTTTTGGTTTCAAACATGGAAATTTCAAAAACCCTCCCAAGAGCTTCATTTTGGAGTGACTAAGAAGGATATATGCTTAATTTTTTATATTCATGTTTTCAACTTGTTTAAATCATGGTCAAACCTAGGATTTGGCCAAGATTCAAATGGGCATAATTTAAAAAAATGGAAAATCAAGGCACATAGTCTTCTTATGTCACATAGTAAGCATTCAATTAAGTTGATAAACAAGGTCTAGACATATTCAAACCAGAGAAATCATGTATCTACCCCCTAACCCTAAACTCTGTCTCATGAAGTCAAGCATGAAGATATGTGGTTTTTGGTTTCAAACATGGAAATTTCAAAAACCCTCCCAAGAGCTTCATTTTGGAGTGACTAAGAAGGACATATGCTTAATTTTTCATATTCGTGTTTTCAACTTGTTTAAATCATGGTCAAACTTAGGATTTGACCAAGATTCAAATGGGCATAAATTAAAAAAAACAATAAAATGAAAAACCAATGCACATAGTCGATCTTCTTATGTCATATATATAGTAAGCATTCAATTAAGTTGATAACAAGGTCTAGACATATTCAAACCAGAAAAATCATGTATCTACCCCCTAACCCTAAACTTTGTCTTATGAAGTCAAGCATGAAGAGAAGTGGTTTTTGGTTTCAAGCATGGAAATTTCAAAAACCTCCCCAAACTTCATTTTAGAGTGACTAAGAAGGATACAAGCTTCCCTTTTCATTTTCATGTTTTAAACTTGTTTAAATTATCTTGGTCCGCCCATGCTATAGTCTGGATCCGCCCATGCTATAGTTTGAGGCCATTTGGATGACGTCGAAAAAATTCTTTGATTAGAAATGGGGTTGTTCGAACCCCGTAGTTGGATTTTTTTGAACCTTGATCTGTAGTACTGGGCAAAACCCTAGTTTAACCTATTTAATTATAGATTCGTAGGTCGATTTTTCTACGTACCTTTTTATTATTACTCTACTATGCAGCACATATGTGTTTGCCCGTCGAGTGAAACTCGGAGGAAGAGGGATCACTCGGAAGGAGAGAAGAAGGAGGGAGAGCATTATGGTGTCTCCCCTTTTTTAGGTGATGATGTTGACTGTTGTGCAGGGTTTGTCAGTGAGCAGGAGGTGCGAGCGAGCGAGCGAGTCGAGCGAGGCTGAGAATGAGAGAGATTTGTTTTTTTTGTGAGAGGGACAACCGAAGGATCCTGAAGGACCCAGAGACTTCCAATACGCATCCTGATGCGTCTTCTCTTGAAAAAGAAAATGGCTGGGAGTTTGCGTACCTATTGCACGTGACTTGTGCTCACTGAAGTGTGGGACCTCACGCATGGGCACCACACGTAAGTGACAGACCTGTTGGTGTAAAAACTCGGTTGATTATTATAGTGCATTAGAACAAAGTTTCCTATGGATTCAAGGGTAGGAAATCCAAGTTAACTCATTTACATGACATTATTTTTTCCATGAAGCAAAGTTAACACATCTATCAATTGGTACATTTTGGAGTGACTAAGAAGGATCCATGCTTACCTTTTCGTTTTCACGTGTTAAACTTGTTTAAATCTTGGTCAAACCTAGGATTTGACAGAGATTCAAATGGGCGGAAAATTCAAAAAAAAAACAGAAAAATGAAAAACCAAAGCACATACGTAGTTTTCTTATGTCATATAGTAAGCATTCAAGTTGATAAACAAGGTCTAGACATATTCAAAACATACAAATCATGTATGTACCCCTAACCCTAAACTATGTCTTATGAAGTCAAGCATGAAGAGAAGTGGTTTTGGGTTTCAAACATGGAAATTTCAAAAACCTCCCAAAAACTTCATTTAGAGTGACTAAGAAGGATAAATGCTTCCCTTTTCATTTTCATGTTTTAAACTTGTTTAAATCTTGGTAAAACCTAGGATCTGACCAAGATTCAAATGGGCATCAAAAATAAAAAAATCAGAAAAATGAAAAACCAAAGCACATAGTCTTCTTATGTCATATAGTAAGCATTAAAGTTGATAAACAAGGTCTAGACGTATTCAAACCAGAAAAAATCATGTATCTACCCCTAACCCTAAACTCTGTCTTATGAAGTCAAGCATGAAGAGAAGTTGTTTTGGGTTTCAAACATGGAAATTTCAAAAACCCTCTCAAAGAGCTTCATTTTGGAGTGACTAAGAAGGATCCATAGGAAACTATGTACTAATACAGTATAATGATCACCCGAGTTATTAGAGCAACAAGTCTGTCACTTACGTGTGGTTCCCATGTGTGAGGTCCCACACTTCAGTGAGCACAAGTCACGTAGTCTTCTTATGTCATATAGTAAGCATTCAATTAAGTTGATAAACAAGGTCTAGACATATCAAACCAGAAAAATCATGTATCTACCCCCTATATATCCCTAAACCCTGACTTATGAAGTCAAGCATGAAGAGAAGAAGTGGTTTTTGGTTTCAAACATGGAAATTTCAAAAACCCTCCCAAGAGCTTCATTTTGGAGTGACTAGTTAAGACGCATACATGCTTACTTTTTCATATTCATGTTTTAAACTTGTTCAAATCTTGGTCAACAAACCTAGCTACGATTTGACGAAGATTCAAATGGGTATAAAAAATTAAAACCAAGGTCTGCTCATGTCATATAGTAAGCATTCAATTAAATTGATAAACAAGGTCTAGACATATTCAAACTAGTAGGAAAATCATGTATCTAACCCCTAACCCTAAACTATGTCTTATGAAGTCAAGCATGCATGAAGAAAAGTGGTTTTTGGTTTTCAAGCATGGAAATTTCAAAAACCCTCCCAAGAGCTACATATTGGAGTGACTAAGAAGGATAGATGCTTAATTTTTCATATTCATGTTTTAAACTTGATTAAATCATGGTCAAACCTAGAATTTGACCAAGATTCAAATGGGCATAAAAATTCAAAAAAAAATGAAAAACCAATGCACATAGTCATCTTATGTCATCTAGTAAGCATTCAATTAAGTTGATAAACAATGTCTAGACATATTCAAACCAGAAAATTCATGTATCAAGCTACCCCTAACCCCAAACTCTGTCTTATGAAGTCAAGCATGAAGAGAAGTACGTGGTTTTTTGGTTTCAAACATGGAAATTTCAAAAACCCTCTCAAGAGCTTCATTTTGGAGTGACTACGAATGATACATGCTTAATTTTTCATATTCATGTTTTAAACTTGTTTAAATCATGGTCAAATTAACCTAGGATTTGGCCAAGATTCAAATGGGCAAAATTAAAAAAAAAATCAAGGCACATAGTCTTCTCATGTCATATAGTAAGCATCATTCAATTAAGTTGATAAACAAGGTCTAGACATATTCAAACGAGAGAAATCATGTATCTACCCCCTAACACTAAACTCTGTCTCATGAAGTCAAGCGCATGCATGAAGATATGTGGTTTTTGGTTTCAAACATGGAAATTTCAAAAACCCTCCCAAGAGCTTCATTTCGAAGTGATTAATTAAGAAGCATACATGCATGCTTACTTTTTCATATTCATGTTTTAAACTTATATTCAAATCTTGGTGAAACCTAGGATTTGACCAAGATTCAAATGGGTATAAAAATTAAAAAAAAACAAAAAAGGTCTTCTTATGTTATATAGTAGGCATTCAATTAAGTTGATAAACAAGGTCTAGACATATTCAAACAAGAAAAATCAAGCATGTATCTACCCCTAACCCTAAACTCTGTTTCATGAAGTCAAGCATGAAGATATGTGGTTTTTGGTTTCGAACATGGAAATTCAAAAACCATCCCAAGAGCTTCATTTTGAAGTGATTAATTATGAAGCATACATGCATGCTTACTTTTTCATATTCATGTTTTAAACTTATTCAAATCTTGGTGAAACCTAGGATTTGACCAAGATTCAAATCCGTATAAAAATTAAAAAACAAAATAAAAAACAAGGTCTTCTTATGTTATATAGTAAGCATTCAATTAAGTTGATAAATAAGGTCTAGACATATTCAAACCAGAAAAATCATGTATCTACCCCTAACCCTAAACTTTGTCTTATGAAGTCAAGCATGAAGAGAAGTGGTTTTTGGTTTCAAGCATGGAAATTTCAAAAACCTCCCCAAACTTCATTTTAGAGTGACTAAGAAGGATACAAGCTTCCCTTTTCATTTTCATGTTTTAAACTTGTTTAAATTATCTTGGTCCGCCCATGCTATAGTCTGGATCCGCCCATGCTATAGTTTGAGGCCATTTGGATGACGTCGAAAAAATTCTTTGATTAGAAATGGGGTTGTTCGAACCCCGTAGTTGGATTTTTTTGAACCTTGATCTGTAGTACTGGGCAAAACCCTAGTTTAACCTATTTAATTATAGATTCGTAGGTCGATTTTTCTACGTACCTTTTTATTATTACTCTACTATGCAGCACATATGTGTTTGCCCATCGAGTGAAACTCGGAGGAAGGGGGATCACTCGGAAGGAGAGAAGAAGGAGGGAGAGCATTATGGTGTCTCCCCTTTTTCGGGTGATGATGTTGACTGTTGTGCAGGGTTTGTCAGTGAGCAGGAGGTGCGAGCGAGCGAGCGAGCGAGTCGAGCGAGGCCGAGAATGAGAGAGATTTGTTTTTTTTTGTGAGAGGGACAACCGAAGGATCCTGAAGGACCCAGAGACTTCCAATACGCATCCTGATGCGTCTTCTCTTGACAAAGAAAATGGCTGGGAGTTTGCGTACCTATTGCACGTGACTTGAGCTCAGCGAAGTGTGGGACCTCACGCATGGGCACCACACGTAAGTGACAGACCTGTTGGTGTAAAAACTCGGTTGATTATTATAGTGCATTAGAACAAAGTTTCCTATGGATTCAAGGGTAGGAAATCCAAGTTAACTCATTTACATGAAATTATTTTTTCCATGAAGCAAAGTTAACACATCTATCAATTGGTACATTTTGGAGTGACTAAGAAGGATCCATACTTACCTTTTCGTTTTCACGTGTTAAACTTGTTTAAATCTTGGTCAAACCTAGGATTTGACAGAGATTCAAATGGGCGGAAAATTAAAAAAAAAACAGAAAAATGAAAAACCAAAGCACATACGTAGTTTTCTTATGTCATATAGTAAGCATTCAAGTTGATAAACAAGGTCTAGACATATTCAAAACATACAAATCATGTATGTACCCCTAACCCTAAACTATGTCTTATGAAGTCAAGCATGAAGAGAAGTGGTTTTGGGTTTCAAACATGGAAATTTCAAAAACCTCCCAAAAACTTCATTTAGAGTGACTAAGAAGGATAAATGCTTCCCTTTTCATTTTCATGTTTTAAACTTGTTTAAATCTTGGTAAAACCTAGGATCTGACCAAGATTCAAATGGGCATCAAAAATAAAAAAAATCAGAAAAATGAAAAACCAAAGCACATAGTCTTCTTATGTCATATAGTAAGCATTAAAGTTGATAAACAAGGTCTAGACGTATTCAAACCAGACAAATCATGTATCTACCCCTAACCCTAAACTCTGTCTTATGAAGTCAAGCATGAAGAGAAGTTGTTTTGGGTTTCAAACATGGAAATTTCAAAAACCCTCTCAAAGAGCTTCATTTTGGAGTGACTAAGAAGGATCCATAGGAAACTATGTACTAATACAGTATAATGATCACCCGAGTTATTAGAGCAACAAGTCTGTCACTTACGTGTGGTTCCCATGTGTGAGGTCCCACACTTCAGTGAGCACAAGTCACGTAGTCTTCTTATGTCATATAGTAAGCATTCAATTAAGTTGATAAACAAGGTCTAGACATATCAAACCAGAAAAATCATGTATCTACCCCTATATATCCCTAAACCCTGACTTATGAAGTCAAGCATGAAGAGAAGAAGTGGTTTTTGGTTTCAAACATGGAAATTTCAAAAACCCTCCCAAGAGCTTCATTTTGGAGTGACTAGTTAAGACGCATACATGCTTACTTTTTCATATTCATGTTTTAAACTTGTTCAAATCTTGGTCAACAAACCTAGCTATGATTTGACGAAGATTCAAATGGGTATAAAAAATTAAAACCAAGGTCTGCTCATGTCATATAGTAAGCATTCAATTAAATTGATAAACAAGGTCTAGACATATTCAAACTAGTAGGAAAATCATGTATCTAACCCCTAACCCTAAACTATGTCTTATGAAGTCAAGCATGCATGAAGAAAAGTGGTTTTTGGTTTTCAAGCATGGAAATTTCAAAAACCCTCCCAAGAGCTACATATTGGAGTGACTAAGAAGGATAGATGCTTAATTTTTCATATTCATGTTTTAAACTTGATTAAATCATGGTCAAACCTAGAATTTGACCAAGATTCAAATGGGCATAAAAATTCAAAAAAAAATGAAAAACTAATGCACATAGTCATCTTATGTCATCTAGTAAGCATTCAATTAAGTTGATAAACAATGTCTAGAAATATTCAAACCAGAAAATTCATGTATCAAGCTACCCCTAACCCCAAACACTGTCTTATGAAGTCAAGCATGAAGAGAAGTACGTGGTTTTTTGGTTTCAAACATGGAAATTTCAAAAACCCTCTCAAGAGCTTCATTTTGGAGTGACTATGAATGATACATGCTTAATTTTTCATATTCATGTTTTAAACTTGTTTAAATCATGGTCAAATTAACCTAGGATTTGGCCAAGATTCAAATGGGCAAAATTAAAAAAAAAAATCAAGTCACATAGTCTTCTCATGTCATATAGTAAGCATCATTCAATTAAGTTGATAAACAAGGTCTAGACATATTCAAACCAGAGAAATCATGTATCTACCCCCTAACACTAAACTCTGTCTCATGAAGTCAAGCGCATGCATGAAGATATGTGGTTTTTGGTTTCAAACATGGAAATTTCAAAAACCCTCCCAAGAGCTTCATTTCGAAGTGATTAATTAAGAAGCATACATGCATGCTTACTTTTTCATATTCATGTTTTAAACTTATATTCAAATCTTGGTGAAACCTAGGATTTGACCAAGATTCAAATGGGTATAAAAATTAAAAAAAAACAAAAAAGGTCTTCTTATGTTATATAGTAGGCATTCAATTAAGTTGATAAACAAGGTCTAGACATATTCAAACAAGAAAAATCAAGCATGTATCTACCCCTAACCCTAAACTCTGTTTCATGAAGTCAAGCATGAAGATATGTGGTTTTTGGTTTCGAACATGGAAATTCAAAAACCCTCCCAAGAGCTTCATTTTGAAGTGATTAATTATGAAGCATACATGCATGCTTACTTTTTCATATTCATGTTTTAAACTTATTCAAATCTTGGTGAAACCTAGGATTTGACCAAGATTCAAATCCGTATAAAAATTAAAAAACAAAATAAAAAAACAAGGTCTTCTTATGTTATATAGTAAGCATTCAATTAAGTTGATAAATAAGGTCTAGACATATTCAAACCAGAAAAATCATGTATCTACCCCTAACCCTAAACTTTGTCTTATGAAGTCAAGCATGAAGAGAAGTGGTTTTTGGTTTCAAGCATGGAAATTTCAAAAACCTCCCCAAACTTCATTTTAGAGTGACTAAGAAGGATACAAGCTTCCCTTTTCATTTTCATGTTTTAAACTTGTTTAAATTATCTTGGTCCGCCCATGCTATAGTCTGGATCCGCCCATGCTATAGTTTGAGGCCATTTGGATGACATCGAAAAAATTCTTTGATTAGAAATGGGGTTGTTCGAACCCCGTAGTTGGATTTTTTTGAACCTTGATCTGTAATCTTGGGCAAAACCCTAGTTTAACCTATTTAATTATAGATTCGTAGGTTGATTTTTCTACGTACCTTTTTATTATTACTCTACTATGCAGCACATATGTGTTTGCCGTCGAGTGAAACTCGGAGGAAGAGGGATCACTCGGAAGGAGAGAAGAAGGAGGGAGAGCATTATGGTGTCTCCCCTTTTCGGGTGATGATGTTGGACTGTTGTGCAGGGTTTGTCAGTGAGCAGGAGGTGCGAGCGAGCGAGCGAGCGAGCGAGTCGAGCGAGGCCGAGAATGAGAGAGATTTGTTTTTTTTTGTGAGAGGGACAACCGAAGGATCCCGAAGGACCCAGAGACTTCCAATACGCATCCTGATGCGTCTTCTCTTGACAAAGAAAATGGCTGGGAGTTTGCGTACCTATTGCACGTGACTTGTGCTCACTGAAGTGTGGGACCTCACGCATGGGCACCACACGTAAGTGACAGACCTGTTGGTGTAAAAACTCGGTTGATTATTATAGTGCATTAGAACAAAGTTTCCTATGGATTCAAGGGTAGGAAATCCAAGTTAACTCATTTACATGACATTATTTTTTCCATGAAGCAAAGTTAACACATCTATCAATTGGTACATTTTGGAGTGACTAAGAAGGATCCATGCTTACCTTTTCGTTTTCACGTGTTAAACTTGTTTAAATCTTGGTCAAACCTAGGATTTGACAGAGATTCAAATGGGCGGAAAATTCAAAAAAACAGAAAAATGAAAAACCAAAGCACATACGTAGTTTTCTTATGTCATATAGTAAGCATTCAAGTTGATAAACAAGGTCTAGACATATTCAAAACATACAAATCATGTATGTACCCCTAACCCTAAACTATGTCTTATGAAGTCAAGCATGAAGAGAAGTGGTTTTGGGTTTCAAACATGGAAATTTCAAAAACCTCCCAAAAACTTCATTTAGAGTGACTAAGAAGGATAAATGCTTCCCTTTTCATTTTCATGTTTTAAACTTGTTTAAATCTTGGTAAAACCTAGGATCTGACCAAGATTCAAATGGGCATCAAAAATAAAAAAAATCAGAAAAATAAAAAACCAAAGCACATAGTCTTCTTATGTCATATAGTAAGCATTAAAGTTGATAAACAAGGTCTAGACGTATTCAAACCAGACAAATCATGTATCTACCCCTAACCCTAAACTCTGTCTTATGAAGTCAAGCATGAAGAGAAGTTGTTTTGGGTTTCAAACATGGAAATTTCAAAAACCCTCTCAAAGAGCTTCATTTTGGAGTGACTAAGAAGGATCCATAGGAAACTATGTACTAATACGTATAATGATCACCCGAGTTATTAGAGCAACAAGTCTGTCACTTACGTGTGGTTCCCATGTGTGAGGTCCCACACTTCAGTGAGCACAAGTCACGTAGTCTTCTTATGTCATATAGTAAGCATTCAATTAAGTTGATAAACAAGGTCTAGACATATCAAACCAGAAAAATCATGTATCTACCCCCTATATATCCCTAAACCCTGACTTATGAAGTCAGGCATGAAGAGAAGAAGTGGTTTTTGGTTTCAAACATGGAAATTTCAAAAACCCTCCCAAGAGCTTCATTTTGGAGTGACTAGTTAAGACGCATACATGCTTACTTTTTCATATTCATGTTTTAAACTTGTTCAAATCTTGGTCAACAAACCTAGCTACGATTTGACGAAGATTCAAATGGGTATAAAAAATTAAAACCAAGGTCTGCTCATGTCATATAGTAAGCATTCAATTAAATTGATAAACAAGGTCTAGACATATTCAAACTAGTAGGAAAATCATGTATCTACCCCCTAACCCTAAACTATGTCTTATGAAGTCAAGCATGCATGAAGAAAAGTGGTTTTTGGTTTTCAAGCATGGAAATTTCAAAAACCCTCCCAAGAGCTACATATTGGAGTGACTAAGAAGGATAGATGCTTAATTTTTCATATTCATGTTTTAAACTTGATTAAATCATGGTCAAACCTAGGATTTGACCAAGATTCAAATGGGCATAAAAATTCAAAAAAAAATGAAAAACCAATGCACATAGTCATCTTATGTCATCTAGTAAGCATTCAATTAAGTTGATAAACAATGTCTAGACATATTCAAACCAGAAAATTCATGTATCAAGCTACCCCTAACCCCAAACTCTGTCTTATGAAGTCAAGCATGAAGAGAAGTACGTGGTTTTTTGGTTTCAAACATGGAAATTTCAAAAACCCTCTCAAGAGCTTCATTTTGGAGTGACTACGAATGATACATGCTTAATTTTTCATATTCATGTTTTAAACTTGTTTAAATCATGGTCAAACCTAGGATTTGGCCAAGATTCAAATGTGCAAAATTTTAAAAAAAAACAAGGCACATAGTCTTCTCATGTCATATAGTAAGCATCATTCAATTAAGTTGATAAACAAGGTCTAGACATATTCAAATGAGAGAAATCATGTATCTACCCCTAACACTAAACTCTGTCTCATGAAGTCAAGCGCATGCATGAAGATATGTGGTTTTTGGTTTCAAACATGGAAATTTCAAAAAACCCTCCCAAGAGCTTCATTTCGAAGTGATTAATTAAGAAGCATACATGCATGCTTACTTTTTCATATTCATGTTTTAAACTTATATTCAAATCTTGGTGAAACCTAGGATTTGACCAAGATTCAAATGGGTATAAAAATTAAAAAAAAAACAAAAAAGGTCTTCTTATGTTATATAGTAGGCATTCAATTAAGTTGATAAACAAGGTCTAGACATATTCAAACAAGAAAAATCAAGCATGTATCTACCCCTAACCCTAAACTCTGTTTCATGAAGTCAAGCATGAAGATATGTGGTTTTTGGTTTCGAACATGGAAATTCAAAAACCCTCCCAAGAGCTTCATTTTGAAGTGATTAATTATGAAGCATACATGCATGCTTACTTTTTCATATTCATGTTTTAAACTTATTCAAATCCTGGTGAAACCTAGGATTTGACCAAGATTCAAATCCGTATAAAAATTAAAAAACAAAATAAAAAAAAACAAGGTCTTCTTATGTTATATAGTAAGCATTCAATTAAGTTGATAAATAAGGTATAGACATATTCAAACCAGAAAAATCATGTATTTACCCCTAACCCTAAACTTTGTCTTATGAAGTCAAGCATGAAGAGAAGTGGTTTTTGGTTTCAAGCATGGAAATTTCAAAAACCTCCCCAAACTTCATTTTAGAGTGACTAAGAAGGATACAAGCTTCCCTTTTCATTTTCATGTTTTAAACTTGTTTAAATTATCTTGGTCCGCCCATGCTATAGTCTGGATCCGCCCATGCTATAGTTTGAGGCCATTTGGATGACGTCGAAAAAATTCTTTGATTAGAAATGGGGTTGTTCGAACCCCGTAGTTGGATTTTTTTGAACCTTGATCTGTAGTACTGGGCAAAACCCTAGTTTAACCTATTTAATTATAGATTCGTAGGTCGATTTTTCTACGTACCTTTTTATTATTACTCTACTATGCAGCACATATGTGTTTGCCCGTCGAGTGAAACTCGGAGGAAGAGGGATCACTCGGAAGGAGAGAAGAAGGAGGGAGAGCATTATGGTGTCTCCCCTTTTTTGGGTGATGATGTTGACTGTTGTGCAGGGTTTGTCAGTGAGCAGGAGGTGCGAGCGAGCGAGCGAGCGAGCGAGCGAGCGAGTCGAGCGAGGCCGAGAATGAGAGAGATTTGTTTTTTTTGTGAGAGGGACAACCGAAGGATCCTGAAGGACCCAGAGACTTCCAATACGCATCCTGATGCGTCTTCTCTTGACAAAGAAAATGGCTGGGAGTTTGCGTACCTATTGCACGTGACTTGTGCTCACTGAAGTGTGGGACCTTGATACGTCTCCGACGTATCGATAATTTCTTATGTTCCATGCCACATTATTGATGTTATCTACATGTTTTATGCACACTTTATGTCATATTCGTGCATTTTCTGGAACTAACCTATTAACAAGATGCCGAAGTGCCAGTTGCTGTTTTCTGCTGTTTTTGGTTTCAGAAATCCTAGTAAGGAAATATTCTCGGAATTGGACGAAATCAAAGCCCAGGGGCCTATTTTCTCACGAAGCTTCCAGAAGTCCGAAGGAGAGACGAAGAGGGGCCACGGAGGGGCCACACCCTAGGGCGGCGCGGCCCCCCTTGGCCGCGCGGCCACGTGGTGTGGGGCCCCGTGCCGCCTCTTGACCTGCCCTTTCGCCTATAAAAAGTCTCCGTGACGCGAACCCGAGTACCGAGAACCCCGAGACGGACAACCTTCCAGAGACGCCGCCGCCGCCGATCCCATCTCGGGGGATCCAGGAGATCGCCTCCGGCACCCTGCCGGAGAGGGGAATCATCTCCCGGAGGACTCTACGCCGCCATGGTCGCCTCCGGTGTGATGTGTGAGTAGTCTACCCCTGGACTATGGGTCCATAGCAGTAGCTAGATGGTTGTCTTCTCCCCATTGTGCTATCATTGTCGGATCTTGTGAGCTGCCTAACATGATCAAGATTATCTATCTGTAATTCTATATGTTGCGTTTGTTGGGATCCGATGAATAGAGAATACTTGTTATGTTGATTATCAAAGCTATGCTTATGTGTTGTTTATGATCTTGCATGCTCTCCGTTATTAGTAGATGCTCTGGCCAAGTTGATGCTAGTAACTCCAAGAGGGAGTATTTATGCTCGATAGTGGGTTCATGCCTCTGTGAATCTGGAGGAGTGACAAGAACCACTAAGGTTATGGATGTGCTGTTGCCACTAGGGATAAAACATTAGTGCTATGTTCAAGGATGTAGTCACTAGTTACATTACGCGCAATACTTAATGCAATTGTCTGTTGTTAGCAACTTAATACCGGAGGGGGTTCGGATGATAACCCGAAGGTGGACTTTTTAGGCATAGATGCAGTTGGATGACGGTCTATGTACTTTGTCGTAATGCCCAATTAAATCTCACTATACTCATCATGATATGTATGTGCATGGTCATGCTCTCTTTATTTGTCAATTGCCCAACTGTAATTTGTTCACCCAACATGCTGTTCGTCTTATGGGAGAGACACCTCTAGTGAACTGTGGACCCCGGTCCAATTCTCTTTACTGAAATACAATCTACTGCAATACTGTTCTACTGTTTTCTGCAAACAATCATCTTCCACACAATACGGTTAATCCTTTGTTACAGCAAGCCGGTGAGATTGACAACCTCACTGTTTCGTTGGGGCAAAGTACTTTGGTTGTGTTGTGCAGGTTCCACGTTGGCGCCGGAATCTCTGGTGTTGCGCCGCACTACATCCCGCCGCCATCAACCTTCAACGTGCTTCTTGGCTCCTCCTGGTTCGATAAACCTTGGTTTCTTTCTGAGGGAAAACTTGCTGCTGTGCGCATCATACCTTCCTCTTGGGGTTGCCCAACGAACGTGTGAAATACACGCCATCAAGCATATTTTCTGGCGCCGTTGCCGGGGAGATCAAGACACGCTGCAAGGGGAGTCTCCACTTCTCAATCTCTTTACTTTGTTTTTGTCTTGCTTAGTTTTATTTACTACTCTGTTTGCTGCACTAAATCAAAATACAAAAAAATTAGTTGCTAGTTTTACTTTACTTGTTATCTTGTTTGCTATATCAAAAACACAAAAAAAAATAGTTTACTTGCATTTACTTTATCTAGTTTGCTTTATTTACTGTTGCTAAAATGGCCAACGCTGAAAACACTAAGTTGTGTGACTTCACAACCACAAATAATAATGATTTCTTATGCACACCTATTGCTCCACCTGCTACTACAGCAGAATTCTTTGAAATTAAACCTGCTTTACTGAATCTTGTTATGCGAGAGCAATTTTCTGGTGTTAGTTCTGATGATGCTGCTGCCCATCTTAATAATTTTGTTGAACTATGTGAAATGCAAAAATATAAAGATGTAGATGGTGATATTATTAAACTAAGATTGTTCCCTTTCTCATTAAGAGGAAGAGCTAAAGATTGGTTGCTATCTCTGCCTAAGAATAGTATTGATTCATGGACTAAATGCAAGGATGCTTTTATTGGTAGATATTATCCCCCTGCTAAAATTATATCTTTGAGGAGTAGCATAATGAATTTTAAACAATTAGATACTGAACATGTTGCTCAAGCTTGGGAAAGAATGAAATCTCTGGTTAAAAATTGCCCAACCCATGGACTGACTACTTGGATGATCATCCAAACCTTCTATGCAGGACTAAATTTTTCTTCGCGGAATTTATTGGATTCAGCTGCTGGAGGTACCTTTATGTCCATCACTCTTGGTGAAGCAACAAAGCTTCTTGATAATATGATGATCAACTACTCTGAATGGCACACGGAAAGAGCTCCACAAGGTAAGAAGGTAAATTCTGTCGAAGAAACCTCTTCCTTGAGTGATAAGATCGATGCTATTATGTCTATGCTTGTGAATGATAGGACTAATATTGATCCTAATAATGTTCCATTAGCTTCATTGGTTGCACAAGAAGAACATGTTGATGTAAACTTCATTAAAAATAATAATTTCAACAACAATGCTTACCGGAACAATTCTAGTAACAACTATAGGCCATATCCTTATAATAATGGCAACGGCTATGGTAATTCTTATGGGAATTCTTACAACAATAATAGGAGTTCACCCCTGGACTTGAAGCCATGCTTAAGGAATTTATTAGTACACAAACTGCTTTTAACAAATCTGTTGAAGAAAAGCTTGGGAAAATTGATATACTTGCTTCTAAAGTTGATAGTCTTGTCACTGATGTTGATCTTTTGAAATCGAAAGTTATGACTAATGAGAATCATCATAATAAAATTACTACTACAGCAAATGCCATTCAAGTTAGAATTAATGAGAATATAAGATTAATGGCTGAACTGCGTGCTAGGTGGGATAGAGAAGAAAATGAAAAACTAGCTAAAGAGAAGAATATAGCTAAAGTTTGGACTATTACCACCATTAGTAATGCTAATGCTACACATGTTGCTGCACCTCCTACTCATACTAATAAAAGAATTGGTGTTAGCAATGTTTCCACTTCGAATGCAAAGCGCGAAAAACTGCCTGAAACTGCTAAAATCATTAAATCGCTCGTGATAAAGCTGCTGAAATTTTTTCCAACATTGGGGATGATGATCCCATTGCTTTAGATTATAATGGTTTGAATTTTGATGATTGCCACATCTCTGAAGTTATAAAGTTCTTGCAAAAACTTGCTAAAAGTCCTAATGCTAGTGCTATAAATTTGGCTTTCACGCATCATATTACAAATGCTCTCATAAAAGCTAGAGAAGAGAAACTAGAGCGTGAAGCCTCTACTCCTAAAAAGTTAGAGGATGGTTGGGAGCCCATCATTAAGATGAAGATTAAAGATTTTGATTGTAATGCTTTATGTGATCTTGGTGCAAGTATCTCTGTTATGCCTAAGAAAATTTATAATATGCTTGACTTGCCACCGCTGAAAAATTGTTATTTGGATGTTAATCTTGCTGATCATTCTACAAAGAAACCTTTGGGTAAAGTTGATAATGTTCGCATTACCATTAACAATAACCTGGTTCCTGTTGATTTTGTTGTCTTGGATATTGAATACAATGCATCTTGCCCCGTTATATTGGGAAGACCTTTTCTTCGAACTGTTGGTGCTATCCTTGATATGAAGGAAGGTAATATAAAATATCAATTTCCTCTCAAGAAAGGTATGGAACACTTCCCTAGAAAGAGAATGAAGGTACCTTTTGATTCTATCATGAGAACAAATTATGATGTTGACACTTCATCTCTTGATAATACTTGATACACACTTTCTGCGCCTAGCTGAAAGGCGTTAAAGAAAAGCGCTTATGGGAGACAACCCATGTTTTTACCTACAGTACTTTGTTTTTATTTTGTGTCTTGGAAGTTGTTTACTACTGTAGCAACCTCTCCTTATCTTAGTTTTGTGTTTTGTTGTGCCAAGTTAAGCCGTTGATAGAAAAGTAAGTACTAGATTTGGATTACTGCACAGTTCCAGATTTCTTTGCTGTCACGAATCTGGGTCCACCTCCCTGTAGGTAACTCAGAAAATTAAGCCAATTTACGTGCATGATCCTCAGATATGTACGCAACTTTCATTCAATTTGAGAATTTTCATTTGAGCAAGTCTGGTGCCATTTTAAAATTCGTCAATACGAACTGTTCTGTTTTGACAGATTCTGCCTTTTATTTCGCATTGCCTCTTTCGCTATGTTGGATGAATTTCTTTGATCCACTAATATCCAGTAGCATTATGCAATGTCCAGAAGTGTTAAGAATGATTGTGTCACCTCTGAATATGTCAATTTATAATGTGCACTAACCCTCTAATGAGTTGTTTCGAGTTTGGTGTGGAGGAAGTTTTCAAGGATCAAGAGAGGAGTATGATGCAACATGATCAAGGAGAGTGAAAGCTCTAAGCTTGGGGATGCACCCGGTGGTTCACCCCTGCATATATCAAGAAGACTCAAGCGTCTAAGCTTGGGGATGCCCAAGGCATCCCCTTCTTCATCGACAACATTATCAGGTTCCTCACTGAAACTATATTTTTATTCCATCACATCTTATGTGCTTTTTCTTGGAGCGTCGGTTTGTTTTTGTTTTTTGTTTTGTTTGAATAAAATGGATCCTAGCATTCACTTTATGGGAGAGAGACACGCTCCGCTGTAGCATATGGACAAGTATGTCCTTGGTTTCTACTCATAGTATTCATGGCGAAGTTTCTCCTTCGTTAAATTGTTATATGGTTGGAATTGGAAAATGATACATGTAGTAATTGCTATAAATGTCTTGGGTAATGTGATACTTGGCAATTGTTGTGCTCATGATTAAGCTCTTGCATCATATGCTTTGCACCCATTAATGAAGAAATACATAGAGCATGCTAAAATTTGGTTTGCATATTTGGTTTCTCTAAGGTCTAGATAATTTCTAGTATTGAGTTTGAACAACAAGGAAGACGGTGTAGAGTCTTATAATGTTTTCAATATGTCTTTTATGTGAGTTTTGCTGCACCGGTTCATCCTTGTGTTTGTTTCAAATAAGCCTTGCTAGCCTAAACCTTGTATCGAGAGGGAATACTTCTCATGCATCCAAAATACTTGAGCCAACCACTATGCCATTTGTGTCCACCATACCTACCTACTACATGGTATTTTCCGCCATTCCAAAGTAAATTGCTTGAGTGCTACCTTTAAAATTCCATCATTCACCTTTGCAATATATAGCTCATGGGACAGATAGCTTTAAACTATTGTGGTATTGAATATGTAATTATGCACTTTATCTCTTATTAAGTTGCTTGTTGTGCGATAACCATGTTTATCGGGGACGCCATCAACTACTCTTTGTTGAATTTCATGTGAGTTGCTATGCATGTTCGTCTTGTCTGAAGTAAGAGAGATCTACCACCATATGGTTAAGCATGCATATGTTAGAGAAGAACATCGGGCCGCTTAACTAAAGCCATGTTCCATGGTGGAAGTTTCAGTTTTGGACAACAATCCTCAAATCTCAAATGAGAAAATTATTAATTGTTGTTATATGCTTATGCATAAAAGAGGAGTCCATTATCTGTTGTCTATGTTGTCCCGGTATGGATGTCTAAGTTGAAGAATAATCAATAGCGAGAAATCCAATGCGAGCTTTCTCCTTAGACCTTTGTACGGGCGGCATAGAGGTACCCCTTTGTGACACTTGGTAAAAACAATGCATTGTGATGATCCGGTAGTCCAAGCTAATTAGGACAAGGTGCGGGCACTATTAGTATACTATGCATGAGGCTTGCAACTTGTAAGATATAATTTACATGATACATATGCTTTATTACTACCGTTGACAAAATTGTTTCATGTTTTCAAAATCAAAGCTCTAGCACAAATATAGCAATCGATGCTTTTCCTCTATGGAGGACCATTCTTTTACTTTCAATGTTGAGTCAGTTCACCTATTTCTCTCCACCTCAAGAAGCAAACACTTGTGTGAACTATGCATTGATTCCTACATACTTGCTTATTGCACTTATTATATTACTCTATGTTGACAATATCCATGAGATATACATGTTACAAGTTGAAAGCAACCGCTGAAACTTAATCTTCTTTTGTGTTGCTTCAATACCTTTACTTTGAATTATTGCTTTATGAGTTAACTCTTATGCAAGACTTATTGATGCTTGTCTTGAAGTGCTATTCATGAAAAGTCTTTGCTTTATGATTCACTTGTTTACTCATGTCATATACATTGTTTTGATCGCTGCATTCACTACATATGCTTTACAAATAGTATGATCAAGATTATGATGGCATGTCACTCAGAAATTATCTCGTGTTATCGTTTTACCTGCTCGGACGAGCAGAACTAAGCTTGGGGATGCTGATACGTCTCCGACGTATCGATAATTTCTTATGTTCCATGCCACATTATTGATGTTATCTACATGTTTTATGCACACTTTATGTCATATTCGTGCATTTTCTGGAACTAACCTATTAACAAGATGCCGAAGTGCCAGTTGCTGTTTTCTGCTGTTTTTGGTTTCAGAAATCCTAGTAAGGAAATATTCTCGGAATTGGACGAAATCAAAGCCAAGGGCCTATTTTCTCACGAAGCTTCCAGAAGTCCGAAGGAGAGACGAAGAGGGGCCACGGAGGGGCCACACCCTAGGGCGGCGCGGCCCCCCCCTTGGCCGCGCGGCCCTGTGGTGTGGGGCCCCCGTGCCGCCTCTTGACCTGCCCTTTCGCCTATAAAAAGTCTCCGTGACGAAACCCCCAGTACCGAGAACCACGATAAGGAAAACCTTCCAGAGACGCCGCCGCCGCCGATCCCATCTCGGGGGATCCAAGAGATCGCCTCCGGCACCCTGCCGGAGAGGGGAATCATCTCCCGGAGGACTCTACGCCGCCATGGTCGCCTCCGGTGTGATGTGTGAGTAGTCTACCCCTGGACTATGGGTCCATAGCAGTAGCTAGATGGTTGTCTTCTCCCCATTGTGCTATCATTGTCGGATCTTGTGAGCTGCCTAACATGATCAAGATTATCTATCTGTAATTCTATATGTTGCGTTTGTTGGGATCCGATGAATAGAGAATACTTGTTATGTTGATTATCAAAGCTATGCTTATGTGTTGTTTATGATCTTGCATGCTCTCCGTTATTAGTAGATGCTCTGGCCAAGTTGATGCTAGTAACTCCAAGAGGGAGTATTTATGCTCGATAGTGGGTTCATGCCTCTGTGAATCTGGAGGAGTGACAAGAACCACTAAGGTTATGGATGTGCTGTTGCCACTAGGGATAAAACATTAGTGCTATGTTCAAAGATGTAGTCACTAGTTACATTACGCGCAATACTTAATGCAATTGTCTGTTGTTAGCAACTTAATACTGGAGGGGGTTCGGATGATAACCTGAAGGTGGACTTTTTAGGCATAGATGCAGTTGGATGACGGTCTATGTACTTTGTCGTAATGCCCAATTAAATCTCACTATACTCATCATGATATGTATGTGCATGGTCATGCTCTCTTTATTTGTCAATTGCCCAACTGTAATTTGTTCACCCAACATGCTGTTCGTCTTATGGGAGAGACACCTCTAGTGAACTGTGGACCCCGGTCGAATTCTCTTTACTGAAATACAATCTACTGCAATACTGTTCTACTGTTTTCTGCAAACAATCATCTTCCACACAATACGGTTAATCCTTTGTTACAGCAAGCCGGTGAGATTGACAACCTCACTGTTTCGTTGGGGCAAAGTACTTTGGTTGTGTTGTGCAGGTTCCACGTTGGCGCCGGAATCTCTGGTGTTGCGCCGCACTACATCCCGCCGCCATCAACCTTCAACGTGCTTCTTGGCTCCTCCTGGTTCGATAAACCTTGGTTTCTTTCTGAGGGAAAACTTGCTGCTGTGCGCATCATACCTTCCTCTTGGGGTTGCCCAACGAACGTGTGAAATACACGCCATCAGACCTCACACATGGGCACCACACGTAAGTGACAGACCTGTTGGTGTAAAAACTCGGTTGATTATTATAGTGCATTAGAACAAAGTTTCCTATGGATTCAAGGGTAGGAAATCCAAGTTAACTCATTTACATGACATTATTTTTTCCATGAAGCAAAGTTAACACATCTATCAATTGGTACATTTTGGAGTGACTAAGAAGGATCCATGCTTACCTTTTCGTTTTCACGTGTTAAACTTGTTTAAATCTTGGTCAAACCTAGGATTTGACAGAGATTCAAATGGGCGGAAAATTCAAAAAAAAAACAGAAAAATGAAAAACCAAAGCACATACGTAGTTTTCTTATGTCATATAGTAAGCATTCAAGTTGATAAACAAGGTCTAGACATATTCAAAACATACAAATCATGTATGTACCCCTAACCCTAAACTATGTCTTATGAAGTCAAGCATGAAGAGAAGTGGTTTTGGGTTTCAAACATGGAAAATTCAAAAACCTCCCAAAAACTTCATTTAGAGTGACTAAGAAGGATAAATGCTTCCCTTTTCATTTTCATGTTTTAAACTTGTTTAAATCTTGGTAAAACCTAGGATCTGACCAAGATTCAAATGGGCATCAAAAATAAAAAAAATCAGAAAAATGAAAAACCAAAGCACATAGTCTTCTTATGTCATATAGTAAGCATTAAAGTTGATAAACAAGGTCTAGACGTATTCAAACCAGACAAATCATGTATCTACCCCTAACCCTAAACTCTGTCTTATGAAGTCAAGCATGAAGAGAAGTTGTTTTGGGTTTCAAACATGGAAATTTCAAAAACCCTCTCAAAGAGCTTCATTTTGGAGTGACTAAGAAGGATCCATAGGAAACTATGTACTAATACAGTATAATGATCACCCGAGTTATTAGAGCAACAAGTCTGTCACTTACGTGTGGTTCCCATGCGTGAGGTCCCACACTTCAGTGAGCACAAGTCACGTAGTCTTCTTATGTCATATAGTAAGCATTCAATTAAGTTGATAAACAAGGTCTAGACATATCAAACCAGAAAAATCATGTATCTACCCCCTATATATCCCTAAACCCTGACTTATGAAGTCAAGCATGAAGAGAAGAAGTGGTTTTTGGTTTCAAACATGGAAATTTCAAAAACCCTCCCCAAGAGCTTCATTTTGGAGTGACTAGTTAAGACGCATACATGCTTACTTTTTCATATTCATGTTTTAAACTTGTTCAAATCTTGGTCAACAAACCTAGCTACGATTTGACGAAGATTCAAATGGGTATAAAAAAATTAAAACCAAGGTCTGCTCATGTCATATAGTAAGCATTCAATTAAATTGATAAACAAGGTCTAGACATATTCAAACTAGTAGGAAAATCATGTATCTACCCCCTAACCCTAAACTATGTCTTATGAAGTCAAGCATGCATGAAGAAAAGTGGTTTTTGGTTTTCAAGCATGGAAATTTCAAAAACCCTCCCAAGAGCTACATATTGGAGTGACTAAGAAGGATAGATGCTTAATTTTTCATATTCATGTTTTAAACTTGATTAAATCATGGTCAAACCTAGGATTTGACCAAGATTCAAATGGGCATAAAAATTCAAAAAAATGAAAAACCAATGCACATAGTAATCTTATGTCATCTAGTAAGCATTCAATTAAGTTGATAAACAAGGTCTAGACATATTCAAACAAGAAAATTCATGTATCAAGCTACCCCTATCCCCAAACTCTGTCTTATATATGAAGTCAAGCATGAAGAGAAGTACGCGGTTTTTTGGTTTCAAACATGGAAATTTCAAAACCCCTCTCAAGAGCTTCATTTTGGAGTGACTACGAAGGATACATACTTAATTTTTCATATTCATGTTTTAAACTTGTTTAAATCATGGTCAAACCTAGGATTTGGCCAAGATTCAAATGGGCAAAATTTAAAAAAAATGAAAAATCAAGGCACATAGTCTTCTTATGTCATATAGTAAGCATTCAATTAAGTTGATAAACAAGGTCTAGACATATTCAAACGAGAGAAATCATGTATCTACCCCCTAACACTAAACTCTGTCTCATGAAGTCAAGCGCATGCATGAAGATATGTGGTTTTTGGTTTCAAACATGGAAATTTCAAAAACCCTCCCAAGATCTTCATTTCGAAGTGATTAATTAAGAAGCATACATGCATGGTTACTTTTTCATAGTCATGTTTTAAACTTATTCAAATCTTGGTGAAACCTAGGATTTGACCAAGATTCAAATGGGTATAAAAATTCAAAAAAAAACAAAAAAGGTCTTCTTATGTTATATAGTAGGCATTCAATTAAGTTGATAAACAAGGTCTAGACATATTCAAACCAGAAAAATCATGCATGTATCTACCCCTAACCCTAAACTCTGTTTCATGAAGTCAAGCATGAAGATATGTGGTTTTTTATTTCGAACATGGAAATTCAAAAACCCTCCCAAGAGCTTCATTTTGAAGTGACTAAGAAGCATACATGCTTACTTTTTCATATTCATGTTTTTAACTTATTCAAATCTTGGTGGAACCAAGGATTTGACCAAGATTCAAATGGGTATAAAAATTCAAAAAAAAACAAGGTCTTCTTATGTTATATAGTAAGCATTCAATTATTTTGATAAACAAGGTCTACACATATTCAAACCAGGAAATTATGTATCTACCCCCTAACCCTAAACTCTGTCTTATGAAGTCAAGCATGCATGAAGAGAAGTGGTTTTTGGTTTCAAGCATGGAAATTTCAAAAACCCTCCCAAGAGCTTCATTTTGGAGTGACTAAGAAGCATACGTACGTGCTTACTTTTTCATATTCATGTTTTAAACTTGTTCAAATCTTGGTCAAACCTATGATTTGACCAAGATTCAAATGGGTATAAAAAATGAAAACCAAGGTCTTCTTATGTCATATAGTAAGCATTCAATTAAGTTGATAAATAAGGTCTAGACATATTCAAACCAGAAAAATCATGTATCAAGCTACCCCTAACCCCTAATTAACTCTGTCTTATGAAGTCAAGCATGAAGATAAGTATGTGGTTTTTTGTTTAAAACATGGAAATTTCAAAAACCCTCTCAAGATCGAGCTTCATTTTGGAGTGACTACGAAGGATACATGCTTACTTTTTCATATTCATGTTTTAAACTTGTTTAAATCATGGTCAAACCTAGGATTTGACAAAGATTCAAATGGGCATAATTTAAAAAAAACAAAAAATGAAAAACCAAGGCACATAGTCTTCTTATGTTATATTGTAAGCATTCAATTAAGTTGATAAACAAGGTCTAGACATATTCAAACCAGAGAAATCATGTATCTACCCCCTAACCTAAACTCTGTCTCATGAAGTCAAGCATGATGATATGTGGTTTTTTGGTTTCAAACATGGAAATATCAAAAACCCTCCCAAGAGCTTCATTTTGAAGTGATTAATTATGAAGCATACATGCATGCTTACTTTTTCATATTCATGTTTTAAACTTATTCAAATCTTGGTGAAACCTAGGATTTGACCAAGATTCAAATCCGTATAAAAATTAAAAAACAAAATAAAAAAAACAAGGTCTTCTTATGTTATATAGTAAGCATTCAATTAAGTTGATAAATAAGGTCTAGACATATTCAAACCAGAAAAATCATGTATCTACCCCTAACCCTAAACTTTGTCTTATGAAGTCAAGCATGAAGAGAAGTACGCAGTTTTTTGGTTTCAAACATGGAAATTTCAAAAACCCTCTCAAGAGCTTCCATTTTGGAGTGACTACGAAGGATACATGCTTAATTTTTCATATTCATGTTTTAAACTTGTTTAAATCATGGTCAAACCTAGGATTTGGCCAAGATTCAAATGGGCAAATTTTTTTAAAAAAATCAAGGCACATAGTCTTCTTATGTCATATAGTAAGCATTCAATTAAGTTGATAAACAAGGTCTAGACATATTCAAACGAGAGAAATCATGTATCTACCCCCTAACCCTAAACTCTGTCTTATGAAGTCAAGCATGCATGAAGAGAAGTGGTTTTTGGTTTCAAGCATGGAAATTTCAAAAACCCTCCCAAGAGCTTCATTTTGGAGTGACTAAGAAGCATACGTACGTGCTTACTTTTTCATATTCATGTTTTAAACTTGTTCAAATCTTGGTCAAACCTATGATTTGACCAAGATTCAAATGGGTATAAAAAATGAAAACCAAGGTCTTCTTATGTCATATAGTAAGCATTCAATTAAGTTGATAAATAAGGTCTAGACATATTCAAACCAGAAAAATCATGTATCAAGCTACCCCTAATTAACTCTGTCTTATGAAGTCAAGCATGAAGATAAGTATGTGGTTTTTTGGTTTCAAACATGGAAATTTCAAAAACCCTCTCAAGATCGAGCTTCATTTTGGAGTGACTACGAAGGATACATGCTTACTTTTTCATATTCATGTTTTAAACTTGTTTAAATCATGGTCAAACCTAGGATTTGACCAAGATTCAAATGGGAATAATTTTAAAAAAACAAAAAATGAAAAACCAAGGCACATAGTCTTCTTATGTTATATTGTAAGCATTCAATTAAGTTGATAAACAAGGTCTAGACATATTCAAACCAGAGAAATCATGTATCTACCCCCTAACCTAAACTCTGTCTCATGAAGTCAAGCATGATGATATGTGGTTTTTGGTTTCAAACATGGAAATTTCAAAAACCCTCCCAAGAGCTTCATTTTGAAGTGATTAATTATGAAGCATACATGCATGCTTACTTTTTCATATTCATGTTTTAAACTTATTCAAATCTTGGTGAAACCTAGGATTTGACCAAGATTCAAATCCGTATAAAAATTAAAAAACAAAATAAAAAAACAAGGTCTTCTTATGTTATATAGTAAGCATTCAATTAAGTTGATAAATAAGGTCTAGACATATTCAAACCAGAAAAATCATGTATCTACCCCTAACCCTAAGCATGTATCTCGTTGTTTGCGCTATGATACAATATCTACCTATGTTACACTAATCTCCTCTCTCCTACTTAATTAGCTGCCACATCAGCAGTTTTGTGGGACCAATGTGTATGATACTAGCTATGATACTAGCACTATCATGTGGGTACCTAAATCTCGAGTCAAAGTTTGACACGAGACCGATGTGGACTTTATTAATGGTGGAAGGGAGTAACAATCATAAGCACATTATTATTATTGATTGAACAACATTTTATTTGATGTACCATAGGAAGTTTAGAAACTCCTAGCCCCTGGAGGTGGCGTTTTGGCACACACGTGCATATGCACCGATTATTGGAAATAATAAAAAAACATTTATATAAATGTTAAAAAAATCTGATATAATTTTTTTGGTATACATTGTGACACCCTATGTTCGTTCATAAGTTTTCGTGGAAAAACAACATTTTGTGTGGTGTGTACAAAAAAGGCAAAAAATGTACGTAGTCGTGTTCTGACATCAAAATTTGTCTTTTTTTACAGGAGCCACATATTTTTTTAAAAAACTTATGTACCAACATAAAATGTCTAGATATACATGTAAAATTTCAGTTTAGAATTTTTGGACACTTTGAAATGTGGATTCACATAATGGATTCCTCTACCTCGACCCCCTTGGATTACTGAACAGACTTACAGTATTACTAGTAGGGCCTACTATTTATTATTAGCACCTACTGCAGGCAAAATTTAATCTCATCGAGCGGTAAAATTCCCCGCCAACGCCCAAATATCTCGCGCCGCAAAGTTTCAGATCTGCGAATATTTTTTTCCCTCAAAAGAAGGACTGCGAAATTCCCTTTTTCTCCTCTATCGCCCAGCTTCGCCCTAGTTTCGCCCGCAAGCCCTCAGAGAAACCGCTCCTCTTACCTACCTCCCACCTTCACGGCCGCCGCACCGGAAAATCACCGCCGCACTTCGCCGTTCAAGCTGCCACGGCTTCAAACCTCGAGGCTGCCCTATCCGCTTGATCCGCACCTACTCCGGCGTCCACCGCACCGTATCTCGTTCGCCGACTCTATCAACCACCGCACCTGACCAGCTTCGCCGACACCGATGTCCCCGTGCACTGCACATCATCTGCTTCACCGACCTTCTACTTCGGCCGGCGCGCTGAACACTTCATCGACCGCCCAGCATGTCCTTCTCCGACCCCCCAAGATCTGCTTCCCCGGCACCCACCGCAATAGCAGTCCCCTCGCCGACCTCCACGTCACCCGTAAGAACGCGGAACACGTCTAAACGCCGCCCAGAAATAGGTAACCAGACATCCCTGCGCGTTTTGTTCTGTTAGGAGTATTGCAGCTGACTGTATTTCTGAATTCGTGCTAGTATATTTTTAACTTACAAGTGCTTTCGTTTGTAACCACCTCATCCTTTAGATTTAAACACGACGCATAAGTATTTTTTTTCCGTGACCTAACCCACCCATTTGCTGAAACTCTACATGGTATCAGAGCCTAGGTTTCCTTCCTGCTAGTGCTAGCCGCCCCAAACAGTACCATACAAGTTCTTCCTTTGACCACAAAAACCACCGTTGAGATGTACAAATCCAGGCGGCGGGAGGCCGCATCAGGTGCTCTGCGTGGGTTGCGGCTATCACACACAGCGATGCGAGTTGTGTGAGATCGGCGGCTGCTCGCGCGGGGACAAAGAAGAGGGTCAAGATCGTTTTGGTTTAGAAAGGAGAGAAGAGGAAGTGAATCCGTGGCAGAGAGATCTGGATCCGTGCGAGGGGGAGATGTTGGAGGCGTGCGGAGTGGGCCGAGCCTTTGAGCGCAGGGCGGAGCCGGAGGTTGGTGCTGGACATTGACCAGCGCGAGCCGGTCGATGTGGCCAGGTGCGGTCTGCCAGGTTGGCCAGGGCGCGCAGACGAGGCGCCATCCGAGTGGAAGTGAGGAGAAAATGGAGATGTGAGGCTGTGAGGATATGTTGTGATGGAGTTGATGAGGCTGCGATTGAGTCGTGATGGAGTTGATGAGGCTGCGGTTTAGTGGTGATGGTGATGGTTGTGGATATGTCCAGGGGAAAGGCATGCGTGCCTGAGGTGAGACTGGTTGAGGCCTGACCGGGGGATAGGCATGGGTGCTTGAGGAGTGGATGGTTGAGGCAGGAGTTGGCTGGGGGTTTGTGGGAGAGACGGAAGAGGTCAGTGGCCGGGCAGAGTGGAGAAGAGAGGCTGAGGACATTGAGGCGAGTGTGGATGGTTCTGCGGAACTTGTGTGGTGAGGCAGCCGGGGTTGTTGAGGATGTGTATGGTTAGGAGTTGTGCGTATCCCAGATGGTTGAAGCTGGATGTCTTCGCTGCTGATGAAGAGATGAATCGAGATGACAAGATGATGGAAAGTGCAATGCTGTCATGTATCCTAGGAGTTATGCTGAAAGTTCATTACTCGTAGTTGTCATATGTGTCATGTTGTTGCAAGATGGCCATGGTTGTTTACCCATGATCATCTTGAGGGGGTGTGTTGGACCATGAGCGAGTTTAGTAGTAGCGCTGTAGTAATATTGTATCCAGTGTGAGGCCCATAGAGGCCCATGTCCAGTGGTATTGTAACCCTAAGTCAGATGATATAAATACAGAGTGTCGTGGTCTGAGTGACCTAACCCACCCATTCGCTGAAACTCTACAAAATATGAGCCACCAATCATGAGCCGTTGAATGCTCTACATGTCCACGATTGACAACAACAACAACACCACCAACAACAAAGCTTTATTCCCAAACAAGTTGGGGTAGGCTATACAAGTTCACCATTGACACGATTACAATTTCTCACTATTTGGCCGTAGGCTACTGCTCTAGTTACATCATGTTTGATATCTTTCTGCGATCCTGTATTACATGTTTATGCACGTCATAATGTTTCTACTACTGTTTGGTGTCAATTTAATTATAGCAAATCCTTGACTCGTAACTGTTTGTTGTTATTACACGTGCAGCAGGCACATCTTACACTCAGAAACGTAGAGTAAAGCTCGCCTATAATCATGTAAGTACCTGCTGTTTTTTGTATATTGCTTAATGCAAACTTCTATATCTTGGATCCTGTTTCTGTTTACAATTGGCCTCTCCTTCATGCAGAGGAGAAACAGTGTGGCACCGAGTTCTTACGCCCAAGTACACGATGAGGTCTCGTGTGACTCAAAAAAAAGCTCACGTAAGTTCCCTGTTTTTTTTTGGAATGTTAATTTACCTCCTGTGCGTAGTTCAATTGCATCATTTTCTGTATGTTGCACTACCTAAGTTGCCTAATGGAATCTAATAAAATATAAACAATGACCATATGGAACATTGCACACTGCCTTTGACCCATCTGGCATCCGGCATGCCTGGGTATAAGTTACATGATTTGGCTATGTTAAACAAGTCCTAAAATTCTATTATGTTAATTTTTTGCCTGTTGCTTCATTGAGTTTGCCTGTTGTTCCATGGCTAGTGCATGAAGTTTGATAGAAATGATCCTAGCTGAAATGATGCACTTCGTGTTTTTTTATTGCTTTATTCCTAACCTAGCTTCCTATTCTACTTGAAACATGATTGCTTTATTCCTAACCTAGCTTCCTATTCTACTTGAAATATGATTGCTTTATTCCTAACCTAGCTTCCTATTCTACTTGAAACATTGTGAAAAAATAGTTATATTACTTGTTTAAATGTCTAGCTTTGTTTTTCTGAGTCCCATTGACATGATGTGGTATATCCATATTCAAATGATCTGGCTGTTTATATAATACGCTCCATGTTCAATTGCTTCATTCATTTTCTAGTAATCTACTAGTAAGTAGCACGTGCTTTGCACGTCACGACATATATAATTTTAAAATATATTTCCATATTTTATTTGATGTTGATAATTATTATTTTTTGCTAAATTTAGTCACAAAGCCTAAAGTTTGGCTTTTGAAAAACTAATACACCCTAAAAGAAGTAATGGAAGGAGTAATATGTGAATTCATTACAATTAAGTTTTTTAGTCAGTATGAAATAGAACTATACCCTAATACGAAAGTGACAAAACTTTTTCATGGACACCCCATTAGGATTATGTATATTTTTGTGATTAGAGTCGAAAATTTTTAAGGATCTATCTTACCTTTTGCGGCATGCATATTACACGACAAGACTATCTAATTTATATATTTCTACCATATTTTTTGAAATTTAAAATACATTATCCAATATCTATGTATAAATTTACTACCTCAATACTTTTTATGTGACCCACACATGGCCACCGTTAGATTTTATATCAAAACTGGGTTGTCATGGGGAAAAAAGTTAGACCTTAATATGAGTAAATACGAAATATTAGTACTAAATTAATATATAATATTTTATCAGCCTTGGTTGGTGGACCAATGAACTTCGTATCTTCGAGCTTGAAGATGGTTCTTGTAACATAGTAATTGCTATTTGTTTTCCTAGCACAGAATTATATATCAATATCTTCACATAACCATGTACGATGAAGATGATATTTTTCATAACACAGTGCCAATGTAGACGATGGCTTGTGCTTCTATAAACTCCCAAAATAAAAATGTTTTCTTGAGTAAAACAAAAGAACGGCTGAGATTAAATGATACATGTTTGGTATTAGGGGTGAGATAGCTGAGATTAAATGATACCATGATACCCTTTCGGGGGATTACACTATTTTAAATTTTGAGGGTATATGAAAGCTAAGGCCCTGTTTGTTTGGGCTTCTGCTTCTGCTTTTAGAGCTTTTGAGGTCCAAAAGTAGCAGCCCAAACAAACACCAACAATTAGAAAAGCGCTTTGAAGAAGCGCTGTGCCTAAATGAACTAGCAATCCAGAAGTTGGGCGAGACCTGCTTCCCGAGCTTCTTCTGCTCCAGAGCGGCGGTGGACCAAAATGCCCCTAACACTTGCTGCTAACAACGAAAAAACTGCCCTCACGTACAACTCTGGCCCGCCCCTTCCAATCGTTCCCCGCCCGAGAGCCCAGTGCCCATTTTCCCCTTCTTCCTGTCCCGTTCAATGAAAGGATAGGGTTAGGGTTTCCTGCCCGGCCGCCGTCGTCGTTCTGGCCGGCATCGTCGCCAGTATCCGCCGCCGCCGTCCCAGTAGTCCGTCCCCACTTGCAAGCTCGTCGGGAACGCCAGAGAGCATGGTGTAGGAGCTCCTGCAGCAGGGGCGCCTCCGCCGCGATAGCATGCGTGGCCCCATGGTCAGCCTCGAGGCCGCGGGCCAGGTCGACCGCCTCCTCTGCGCGCGTAGGCGGACAAGAAGGGAAGCGCGGCCTAGGAGGAGGACGCTGAGCAGGGAGGCGCGACCTAGGAGGAGGAATCTGAGCACGGCCACCGGCGACAGGAGGTGCTCGAGGCGTCGCGGGGTCACAATTTCTCATTCAGCAGACCGCCTGGAGCTGCTCTTCCATCGGTTGGTCCATCTTCACTCCGGCGCGAGGCTCTTCACTACCCGCTCGGCTGCTGCAGGAAAGTCTTCCTCCACAGTTCCGTCCAATCCACAGTATTGAAGTATTGATGTACAGAGTAATTGGTAGTTTGGTACAGAGCACGGTGTTCATGCGATGCAATTTTATTTTCCTCTCTGTACTGTATATGGTAGCTACCAGTTTCACATGACGGTGAAGATGAGAAGGATTTGACAATCCTATTCATATATATTTTATTTTGGATGTCATCGTTTACTTCAAGCAATCAAGGCAATACTTCTGCAAAAATCCTTTTGTGCGCTATTTTGCAAATCTTACTTTTCAATATACAGTAGCATATTTTAGAGCTTAGAGCCTACCCATTTAAAGCAACCTCGCTGATTAACAATCGACTGATTAATTCCTAAAATTAAGGTGATCGATCAATTAACGGTTAGTGAGATGTCTTGTGATATTGTTTACACTTTTTTTAAAGCCGTAAAAACTTTAACTTAGAAGCCAAAAGCTATATTTAATTCTAAACAACACTCCAAAATATTCCGATACAAAAAGTGTTCAAAATTATTTTAGCAAAAAAGAAAGATAAATTGAAGTATTTTGGGGTTATTAAACATGATAATTATGTAATGAAACTATTATAAATAGCAAATTCGTTTCAAATCTGCATATATTCAACATCTTCAGCACTCAGGGCATTTCAGACATTTCACTCCTAAACCAACAGCAGCAGCCATAAAAAGCACTTCAACCAGACATCAAATCTCTGCTTCCAACAGCTGCTTCTCACAGCTGCTTTTTCACAGCCCACCAGCTACAGCTGCTTCTCAAAAGCTGCAGCCCAAACAAACATACCCTAAATCCTTAGATTTTGTTGGCAAGTGAATGTTGTCATTGGCCCTGTTATGGATTTTGCATTTCTATTGCCACTACTTGTACTGACATCTCGCTTCATTCTTGTTTAATTCGGTCCCGTTGGTACTCGAACCCGGGTGGGCTGGCTGTGCACTCGCAAGCCTTGCCACTGAGCTAGCACTCAGTTCTCAGATTAAGCAATGCCTCGTTATGCTTAATTTAAATGTTATGGCACTTCATAAGCGCCATACAATTAATTGTTGCATTGACCTTCTACGTTGTCGAAGGCACTATCTGAGCATGCTTAAATCAATCATACATTATTTTCCTAATTGTATCCAATCCAACATGCACATGTTTTGACTGTATTTGGCTATTTGCTAGATTTCTTAAATGCGGTGACACAGCTTCGTTATTGGGCACATGATGTCTAGTTGCTTGGTTCATTGTATACATCATCGCCATGATCTAGTTTGGTTTGTTCTAAGAGGCATGTGGCTTAACTGGTTTCTTTGTTATATCTGCCCATGGTTCTTTCAAAATTATGTCAACTTGATCTTTGTTTGTTTGCCGTGTATTGTATTGCATTTTAACTTGTTTTGTCTTAGTTTCAGCCTGCAAACAAAGCTGTAATGTCAGTAGGGACAACCCATTTATCAAGTGTTGCGGTCATTTCACAGAGCAACAGTGACAGTGGCACGTGCTCTCATTGGTCCACTGAGTCCAGTACACCAACCGTTCCAGAAGAAATAGATGTACGAGGCTCTATTTTGGATTGCTTGCTATGTTATATCAGCTCAATGATGCTCTTGAAATTGGAGGTCTTTTATTGCATCATATGATGTTGTAACTTGTTTTATCTAAATTTCAGGCTTCAAATAAAGCTACAAAGCCAGAAGCAAGGGCCAATGCCTCAAGTATTGATGTTTCACAAAGCAGCAGTGAGAGTGCATATTGCTCGCATAGGCCCATGGTATCTATTGCTCAACTTAATCCGGCACAAAGAGATTTGGGGGATGCACTCCAAGAGGCAGTTGATATATTTGGGC
The DNA here is from genome assembly GCF_019359855.2 of Lolium perenne. NCBI lineage: Eukaryota > Viridiplantae > Streptophyta > Magnoliopsida > Poales > Poaceae > Lolium > Lolium perenne. Next base: position 318,437,961 of record NC_067247.2, read on the forward strand.
GGGAAAACAAAGATGCTGATGAAATAATTGCCAACACACGCCAAGAGATACATGAATTGAAAAATAGGCAAACTTTGACAGAAAATGTTCTAAAGAATCTCCTATGCACTTGTCATGGTAAGCCAGTTGTGATGTGTCTGGGAATTGAAGGTGTCTAAATAAACTTTGATTACATTGTTCGATCAAGTGGATTTCTTGATGCCAATCTTGTAATTAATTACTGCTCAAAATTTCGTTCAAAATTTCCTGGTCTGTAATAATTGCAAATTTTGTTGTTGTACTAAAATTAGATATGTTCCATGTGGCTGCTGTATTTTGTGTGAAATAATATAATGATGTGTACTTCAATTAAACCATAAATCGACTGCATGCTGAAAATTTGAATCTGAGCGCACGTGTGAACTGTTTTCTGCTCGTAATGCAATAAAGGCTGTTTCTTCGAAGACTATGAACATGGTAGCCCATTAATAATACCTTAATAATTATGCCTGCTAGCAAGATAGACGGTCCTTATTATAGTCAGGCATGCCAACTTGTATGATTAAAAGTAGTTCGTACACATTAAATCTACCATCTGCATTTTTCTTTGTAATAACTTTTCTTTTTACACAACTCAAAACTTGTCATGCTAATATGAAATTCGAGATGGCAAAACATGGGAAAGATAAAGATATCTCTTTCCTGCGAAATGCTGGGTTTTGAAGCCCAAGTCCAAGTCTTTCTCTGCTCAAGTTTTGGAGGAATAACTCCAAGTAGAACGAGTTGCAACAGCTATGCTAAGAACAAAAGTTAACATGTTGAGATCGAGATTAGAAGCATGTGATGCCTTATTGCACGAGGCCAATCAAGTTCGTTATAATCTTCCAAAGACTTAGAAAATGCCATAGATAATTGGATATGAACACTACATAGTGAGTACATTGGTCTTGTGAAATGTTTCCTTAGAATAAGGCACCGTTCCTACTATTGTTGGTGGATGCATTTATCTGCGGTTGGGATCAACTTGGTAGTTGTTCCTGTGGATGTTATATAAATTAATCGCATAGCCTTTTTCAATCAGTTCGAACTTAAATGGTATCATAGCCTTGGTCTCAAGTTTGAATTGTCGAACGCGTGGTTTAATTTAATCTCAGTCGAAGGCAAAATCTCCCACCAATCCTGAAATATTTCAAACGCATTTTTGATTGGGATTAAGAAGATAGGGACATAGATCCAGTGCCCCCACGTTCACAGGGCACATCAAACTTGAGATTAAATTATGCGTTCTAGTTCTATACAAAACCCAGTAGGAGGTTGAGCGGCAGCGGCTAGGGTTTAGTGTGGGAGGAGATTATATGCGTACGCTCCTGTTTATATAGGTCGGAGGCACGCGACGGCCGCTGCACGCGTGGCATCGCCATTCGCAGAGGTAGGTGACGACGCGTGCCACCCGAGGCATCGCCATTTTACGCGACCGCAGACTGCCGAAGCGGCGCCGCTGAGAAGACGCATCGACGCTGGGTCACTGCCAAGCGGGCCCGATGAAACGTTCTCCAGACGCGAGCGGACACTTTACGCGTCCACGCAGCGTCCGCGCGACGGATCCGAGACACATATTTGGGCATGTTTGCGTCGCTGCGAACGGCCCAGTCACTATGCGTCGTCCCGCTGGAGTTTGTACCAGATACATTTTTGGCCCGGACAGATGCACTCGGAACCGAAATCATCTTCTGTTCCCTTCTCTATTTCTTCAGGTTCGGGAGAACACAGCAGCTCTTCAGCTCAGCAGAAATTAATCGGGTCACGCTGTTGCTTTCCTTGCCGTTGGATTGAAACGAATGGTGGATGGGAAGCCTCAGGTCACGTTGTGCCCTGTGAACGTGGGGGCACTAGATCTCTGTCCAGAAGATAGATCATGATCATGGTAGTGACCTATATTCAACGTGATGATGATTTGATTTTGCACTCGGCCTTGAACAGAGGTACTAGTACGGTGTCACAATTTTTTATCATTATACTTGGACGGTGGCCAAATTCAAAATCTCATAGCGGCAAAACTTGCCACCCACAAAATACAAAAATTTCACACGCTTCCAAATTCCTATTCTACCCCTGTGGAGATGGCAGCAAAGTCGGTTGGTGGGGGGGTCTGCCCGTCATTTTTTGGATCACCACCTCCCTAGCCCAGGAAACCCTCCAAAAAAAAATACATTTCCTTCAGACCACCCACCGGAACTTCCCAAGTCCCTCTCTCCCACCTCCACGACCACCGCACCGGAACATCCCCGCCGGACTTCCCTGGCCTACCCGAGCCCTCGCGATCCTCGTCATCCGGCTGCCTGCCGGAGCCGCTTCATCGACGCCGTCATCAACCGGACCAGATCATCCCCGCCGAACCTCGAAACCATATGCTCATCCAGCAGTCTACCGCAGTCGCTTCAGCTGCGGTATCGTCCACCCCACCGGAGCCGCTTCGCCGGATCCGTCGTCCACCGCATCGTATCTTGCTCACCGACACCGCTGTGCATGAACCGGATCTGCTTCACCGGCGCCGTGCATGATCTAAACTCTTAATCTTGGGGGAACCTGTTTGTGCTAACGACGCGCCGTTACGTTTTTGCAGATGAGATGAGTAACCATGAAGTGTAATGGCCGTCTCTCCAACCCCAAATAGCACATGTAGCGTACTTCATCACCGGATCTATCAACCCCAGGAAGATCTGCTGTGACTCCCACAGAGTGCTTCTCCTAATGTAAGTCCCTTGTTTTAGCGCCATGTTCTGGGTTCAGATGCTTGTTTGTCTGAAGCTCTTTTAGTTCATTCCTAGCTATGACCGTGACACCTTGCTATTTTCTACTTCATTGCTAACTTTAAGCGATTGAACATTTTGGTTTGCATTCCCTGCTCTGTAGATGTAGCCATCATAACTTCTATCTTGCTCAGTCGTTGTTACAAAAATTATAGGTATTATAGTAACATCCTGCTATTATTTAGTTCATGGCCAATTTTAAGTAATTGCACATGTTGGTTCGCATTCCCTGCTCTATAGCTTTTGGCATCGTAACTTCTATATTTGGTTTACATTCCCTGCTCTCTAGATCTAGCCATCATAACTTTATCTTGCTCAGTCGTTGTTACAAAAATTATGGCCTGCTACTATGTTGTTTGTGCCAATTTTTTACTCCATGAACATGTTCGATTGCATTCCCTGTACTACGGTGATGCCATTTTTTGTATCTAGTTCATTGTAAGCTAACAAAGTAAGGACTTAGTTTGGCATGCTATCACTCGCTATCTAGCCTTGTAGTACAAATAAACTTGTCATACTACTAGATAATAATTTTGCGTGCCATCTTGTTCTTCAAAAGCTGCATTATTGACTTGTTTCTCTGACTTGGCATGACGCTCACATATGGAAAGCTGAACATATTGGTTTGCATTCCCTCTTATACAAGTTCACAGGTGATCCCACTATATTCTGTATCTGGTCCATCCTAAGCTCCAGCATTAACTATCCTCTATGTGTTGCTCATTACAAGTTTATATCCCGAAACATCTTGATTTGCATCCCCTTCACTATAAGTTCAGGAGTATTATTTAGTTCACGGCCAAAATGAAGTAATTGCACTTGGCACATGTTGGTTCACATTCCCTCCTCTTTAGCTTTTGCCATCGTAATTTCTATTTTTGGTTTACATTCCCTGCTCTGTAGATGTAGCCATCATAACTTCATCTTGCTCAGTCGTTGTTACAAAATTTATGGCCTGCTACTATGTTGTTCATGCCAATTTTGTACTCCCTGAACATGTTCGTTTGCATGGGACTCGACAGTAGTAAGTCTCTTTGTTTCATTCTAACATGCTCTGTTATATTGGCTGTTGGTATGCGGCATGCACTCTTTGTTTGCTTATTGTGCGCACTACAATGATCTTGTTATAACGACGAAATGATGAGTTCCAAATTCTCTGGCAAACAATATTGTAGTGTCTTTGCCTTTCCATTGTTGCTGTCTTAACTTGTAATGTCTTTGTTTCGGATATAGGTGCTGCATGGACAACTTAAAAGATTGCCGGATCCCTTCATTGTATTGCTAGGTTTAATTACCATTCAATTTCTCTGGGTTCTGTAATATTTTTTCAATGCCTTGCAGCTGATGTAATATTTAGTTAGTTTTTATAGTTCTTTCGCGCATTTTTTCTTTGGTCCTTGTGGTAAGTGAGGCTATCCGACAGAAATCAATGCTGCGTAAATATTCTCAATATCTAAATCACGAATTCCCATCCCTTAAACGGCCCAATTAAGCGAAATCACATATGTGCCGGCCCGCAAAATCCTAAAGCGCCTATTACGCCGGCATATAAACAGCAACTAAACGGGCTGGCCCAATTACTTATTGGGCCAGCCCACTTGATTTACTGTGCACCCCACACTTTTATTGGGCCGGCCCACTTGCTTTAAGGTGGACCCCACCCACTATTGGGCCGGCCCACTAACTAGTTGGGTCAGCCCAATTGCTTTTGTGGTGGCCCCCACATACTAAATGGGCCGGCCCTTTAAGACGAAAGTGGGACCCACCTGTGTTTTTGGCCCGGCCCACTATCTTGTTGGGCCGGCCCACTTGCTATATGGTGGACCCCACATACTAAATGGGCCGGCCCTTTAACTGGAAAGTGGGACCCACCTGTGTTTTTGGCCCGGCCCACTAGCGTGTTGGGCCGGCCCACTTGCTATATGGTGGACCCCACATACTAAATGGGCCGGCCCTTTAACAGGAAAGTGGGACCCACCAGTGCTTTGGCCCGGCCCACTATCTTGTTGGGCCGGCCCACTTGCTATATGGTGGACCCCACATACTAAATGGGCCAGCCCTTTAACTGGAAAGTGGGACCCACCTGTGTTTTTGGCCCGGCCCACTATCTTGTTGGGCCGGCCCACTATCTTGTTGGGCCGGCCCACTTGCTATATGGTGGACCCCACATACTAAATGGGCTGGCCCTTTAACAGGAAAGTGGGACCCACCGGTGCTTTTGGCCCGGCCCACTGGCTTGTTGGGCCAGCCCATTTGATCTAATGTGGACCCCACGTACTAAATGGGCCGGCCCGATAGCAGGAAAGTGGGACCCACATGCTAATTGGGCCGGCCCAATAACTTCTTGGGCCGGCCCAATTGCTTTAATGTGGACCCCACTTTGTAAATGGGCCGGCCCGATACCAGGAAAGTGGGTCCCACATGTCTTGTGGGCCGGCCCTTTTGCCTGTTGACCGGTCAAACGAGTGCATTCGGCCCGGCCCACATACTTAGTGGGCCGGCCCATTAAAGTTTTGACCAGTCAACCTTAGAGGTTAGGCCCGGCCCACGTAACTAATTGACCAGCCCAGCTATATAGTTGACCGGTCAAACTAAGTCAGCTGGCCCGGCCCGCAAACTTAATGGGCCGGCCCGCTTAAGACGTGGCAGGCCTCGTGTGGGCCTACCATCTACCACGGGGTTTCAGCCGGTTAATGCCGTTAACTGCCAGTTAACGGCGTCTGCCACGTGTCAGTTTGCATGACGTCAGCAGTCAACGGGCTCCCGGAAACACTTGGGCAACGGTCCGATTTTCCGTGGCGGAAGGGCGCCCAAGCGCGACGGACCGAAAAAATCGTCGTAGGACTTTGCCTGACGCAGTTTCCACAACAGAACCCATATCGTCGGGTTAGGCCCATAGGCGACGAAAAATACCCCTTAGCGGACGATTTTGAGATGTTGTCTATCAGAACTTTTCTTGTAGTGGGAGGCATCGAAGGAGGATCTACAGTGCAACTCGAAGGCCGAGGAGTCAACAACTACTTCACGAGACAGGACCCTGTCAGAGGAGTCAGATACCACATCCAACAAGGAGAAAACCTAGTTTAGCCATAGAAGGGAACTAGCTTCCTAAACACTAGCTCCTATTTAGCCTAGAGTCTATTCTTAGCCTCTGTAGTTAGTGAAATAATCTACAAATAGAGTTCGTGATAAGACTAGACTACGAGTCGTTCTTCTGGAGTTTATTTGCAGTTTTACCTCATTGTAAAGTAGGAGGCTGTGATGATCTTATGTAACAGAGTCGATGTTGTAATTCTATAGACATGCCTTGGACCCGCATATGTTTCTGTTGTACCACTCTGAGCGATATAATACCCGTGGAACTGTGTTTCACTGGTGTTATATAAGACTTGCATACTACACCATGCAGTGGTATGCCGGGTCACTACAGTTGGTATCAGAGCAAATGCTTTGACCCTAGGATTAAAACCCTTTAAATGAGACCTATAGGATTGGTAGTGTCTATAGGAAGTTGTCTTAGTAAACCAAATATTTTTATGACTTGAGATGGGTATTCACTTGAGCATAATCCTAACACACTTGAGTCAACATTTCTTACCTATCTTTACTAAGTAAAGTTAGCTAATCCCAAACATATAGCCCACTATTAAGTCCTTCAACCAATAGATGAGTAGATCATAATTGGTATACAATACATGGTAGTCCAAAGAGAGGATACAACCATAAGGAAGATATCCTATTGGAAGATGTGTACCAACACTTGTCAATGAACAAATAAGAGTTATCCAAAACTGTAATAAGAGTTATATCAAGTAATAAAGATAATTAAGATATCCTAATAGAAGATGTAGACCCAGATAAGTAATGAGAAAGTAAAAATTATCTAGACATGTGAAACAATTGATAGTAAGTGATAATTATGAGTTATATGAGGTAGTATAGACCATGATGAGTCAATCGTGGGAGGTAAGGAAGAAAGATAGGAATAAAATATGCCTACTTACATGGTAGAGATAGAAATCATATATGATTCACCTGAGAATCGTTATGTGATGGACTAGAACTTCATAAATACTTAGAAGAAGTACCATAAGAAGTCAGGTGTTCAACAATAGTGCAAGAATTGTGTTCCCAAAACCATGGGAAGTGTGCCAAGCACATCATGACCATAGTCTCATGATAAGTACAAACACTTGGAAGTATAGGAGCTATATTGCAATAGTTATGTATTTAGAGTAGTGATGTTAGAATCTAGATATACCATATGAAGTAGTCCTCAACATAATGGAAGCTAAGTTAGTACTTCCAAAGAAAATTAGGTTAACCTTAACCATCCCAAACCACTTTGTTTCAAGTTTATCACATTGCAAATGTGCAATTACGGTTGTTGAGATAAATAGTAGAAATCCCCATATTCGTGCTAAGTATCACGATATAAACCTATCTTATGTGGTGTTATATACTACACATCAGAGCCTGATGTTTAGAGATGTCTTACTCAATAATCATATTCAGGCTTATGATGATGTGTATTATAAGCACAAAGCTGAATCTTCTTGAATTTTATTGGATTTTCATTGTTTGACTAGATCCATACATGAAGTTTGACTTTGATATGCAAATGCATGTTGCAATATCAAGTTCTTACTTGATGCTATAGATCTAGAGGGTAATGGTAAACGTGTGAGGAAGCGACGAATTCTGGAAGATTCCGAAGACAATATGAAGGTTCATCAGAGAAAGGAAGCAAAATTGTGGGAAGCAACCACAATACTCCGAAGGAAGTGACAATCAACATTCATGCTTTACCTCCACAGAGGAGTACTTTAGTACATAAGAAGCATGAAGGTGAGAAATCTGGTGATTATGGTGAAGCTCAAGCAGATCCATAGTCAACATAGAAGAGGGAATGCATGGGAAATCACTTCGAATACTATAATCATAGTGTCAGCTAGTGGTTCTCTTGCAAAATAAACCCTGAACGAAGGAAGATGACCTATGAAACCGTAGCAGATATAAGAAGACCATAATTGGTATCAGAAGACCACAGTTGTGGTATAGGATCAATACTGCGAGATAGAGTAGAAGATGTCTCGTCCAGTTGATCAGAACCTATAATAGAATTCATTTTTAGATAACAAATAGCCACAATTGGTATCAAGTAGTCCACCATTGGATCATTTGTACTAAGAAGTTGTGAACAAATAAAATTTTGTCAGCCAAATAACTATGATCTATAATCATTTAGTCGAAGGATTCACATTGGATGTCCACAATTGAGTAGATACACCACAAGGATTCTTCACGAGACCTTAGAAGAATATAAACCATAAGTTACACCTAGACCAATATTCTAACCATCAATTCAATGGTTGGAAAAAAAGGAGTTGAAGACTATAAGAAAACTCTAAGGGGTAGAGTAAATATTGAGTCGGCTGTATAATAACTCAATATTTTGAGCAAGATAGTTGATGAAGGTCTGAACTGAGAGGAAGTTCGATCTTATTTTCATAAGATTGTTGAACACTACTTTCAGAAGGATGTCAGACCAGAAGCCGAGATTTATACCTCGAGGAAGCAAGAAGTGGACTATAACTTGAGAGAGTGAGTAGTATTTACTCAGAAGTACGAAAGCTCAAGTAAGTCAAGCATAAAGAAGTTGGACGAAGAAAATATCATAGACCAAATACAGCTCAAGAAGGCCAAAGACTGAAGTAGATTGACCATACCAAAACTAAAGTCTATTTGAAAGATTCCTTTCATGGAACCTAAATAATGCAAAATAGTTATAGGTATCAACTATAAACCATGATTGGATGGACTACATGAATCTAATCCATTCTTAGGAAAATAAACCATCACGACCATTCCATGCTAAGTACCTTACTAAGTACCATTATTGCAGTTTTGGTAGTAAGGGAAAAACAAAGACCTATTTTATCAAATAGGAGAATGTTATCCAATTAGTCCTCAATTAAGACTGTCAGGACAAGAAGAAGTCCCAATCATTGAATATTCAATGAGAAAGGAAACAAGAAAATGATATTGAAAGAAATCATGGAATTGAAGTAAGGAGCCATGGTTCAGAGACAAACCATAATGGATTTCAGGAAGAATCTGGACAAGGGATATATTCAATTATATCCAGTAAGATCAATACGGAGTCCGAGAAAAGTCGTAGCCTGCACAAGTCAGATCCACACTCCGGAAACATGAGAGAGTTCAAACTTCGAGGATGAAGTTTAGTTTAAGGGGTAGAGACTGTAATATCCCAGGTAATGGGGTTACAAAAATAGAGGAAACAGATGTGTGCATTGCATTCATGCATAGAAAATCTGGGGAATTTTCGCGCTTCAAAGTAAAACAGTCACAGTAACTGAAGTTTCACTTGACCTTGGTGGAATTGAAGTAGCTCAGCAAGGCAAGCGCTATAAACCTCAATGTGACTTGGTTAATACCTTGTTTTTGAATAGAGATAATTTGATCTAAGGGGTTAGATCAAATGGAATTAAAAATCAACACAAGAACTTATTAATCAAGGATCAACTACTTGATCTTATTAAAGATCACAACATGATATTACTTGCAATAACATATGAACATCCATTTAATTGGGAATCAAGTAACAATAATTGGAGAAACAAAGATTCATTTATCTTTTCCATGTCTTAAGAATAATCCATGATCCTACCATGAAAACCTCATGGTATTCATTCCACTTCAACATTGGAATGTATAACAAGGAGATCAACTCAAGAAGTATATATTCTTCTCTATTCCAAATGGCTTTACATCAAACCTAAAGAGGTGAGAGTCCTATTTTATTTAGGGAAGCAAGGACAAACCTTGAGGCAAACCTTGGATATAAATATCCATATGATCACAACATCATCTTCAAGAGGAACCCTAGGATATTATTCAAGACTTTCCCTAGAGAGAGAACCCATTTATGTTAACCCTAGATATTGGTGACTACATCATTATCTTTGGAGAATAACCTTAGGTTAGAACTAAAGTCCTTCCCAAATGAGAGATCATCCATAACAATCCTAGTTGTACCTATTTAAGAATCAAGGACACCATTGAACTAAAGTATTAGGAGGTAAAACATTTCATCTTAGAGTGGTGAGATAACCAAATATCAGATGGAATAAGACCATATCCCAAAGTTGATAAAATAAGGATAAGACTAATCCAACTAAGCTAGACAATTGAATCCCTAGCCTAGATACCTAAGGAAATAATAAGAGTACACCATAAAACTAGAATAACTATCCCTATATGAGAGAGCTCAAGCTTTGGTGTTATACTCCAGATAGTTGAGGCAACACTTGAAATTGAAGGGAGAGAACTATCCATATAACCAGATGAATAAATCATCATTCCTTGAGTAGAACCCTAAGTAATTATCTCAGGCAATCTCCTGGGATATAAATTATTGAGACAACCATAACTATGTCCATTCAAGAAACTATAAAAGACAGTCTATATTTAGTTGATCAAGACAACACTTGATCTTGGAAGAGAGAAACCTAGTTTATGAGAGATACCTTAGAAAGTCAAACCTTGATCATTATAAATTGAATAATGATCATAAAACCTAAGGACTTGAGTTAGAAGACATTAATAACAAGTTGATCATGTCTAATCCATGATCATACCTTGGAGATAAATAATTATCAGTTAAACATTAGTGGGTTAAGCAGATATAACCCAGTACATAAAATCATAGGGGAAGTACTAGCAAACCATAAACCCAAAACTCAATATGAGTTTGTGCATACTTGGGTGAGCACAACCATAAACTTAGTCCATAATGGAGATTCAACCCATGTGTCATTAGGTAAATATAATTAGAACCCCAAAAATTGCTCACAAATTAAATCTTATGCTTTCATCATTGAACATAAGAAACACCTGTTGCTAAATTCTATAATTAAAACCATGATGAGAGTAGTATCTATATTCCAAGGTGCTATTAAAATATGATAATAGTGCTAACCTTGAAATAGGATTATAATAAACCTTACAATATCTTAATAAAAAAGTGTTCACATAAAATCATATGCAAGGGACCAAATCCTCAAATGAGAGAGCAAGTCCTTAGAGATATGTTAGCACATGAAATCATGCCATCAAAACCACTCTCTTATTAGAAATCCATAAGTAAATATTACTTTGAAATTGTTTTCTGCAAGGTAATACTAAATAAAACTCTACATACCACTAAGAAAGAAAACTATCATTTAGGAAACAATTTGAATAATTCCAAAGATAATATTCAAATTCATGTCCATATGGAAATTTAATCCAAATATCAATACTAAATCATAAACCAATGTTATAGTAATATATTAACATTGCTAATACACCACTAAAGACTTTGTGGTACCCTGGACTAATCTTTGTATGAATTAAATGAGCAAGACCTGCAGAATAGAAAATAATTCAAACCTGAATTCAAAACAGAATTCAAAACAAGAAATTAAAATCAAAATACAAAACAGAAAAAAATAAGAGAAAGGTTTACCTGTCCAATGCGTAGCAGCTGGAGCAGGCCAACCCAACCCATGTGCAGCCCAACAACAGCCGAAGCAAGACCACAAGCCGGTCCAACCCGATAACGATTCAACATACGTGGGCATCGTCTTCAACCTCTGCACGCATGGTTGCCACCACGACGCTGTGCTCGATTTCGCTCGCCACCGTCCTTGACCATCCGCGGATGCGAGGACTGGAACTAAGGCCAAATCAATAATCTTTCGTGCTCATCCATATCCCGTTCTTGCCAAGATTCGCGCCAGCACCCGGCCGACATCGCCGTTTGCATCCCGGCCGCTGCCACCGGCGAGGTGGTGAACCAAGCCTCTTCGTGCCGTATAAAAACCCCTAGAGAACCGCCAAGAAACCCTAAACCTCCAGCACCCTCTCAAACTCTCTCAATCTCTGTGTAACTCCCGCAATCAACCAGTTCATGTCGCCGGAGTTCGTCACCGTGCCGTTGAGCGAGACCACCCCGGAGTCCGGCGAGGGGTCTGGGAGATGCACCGCGACGTGTAGAGCCCAGGGGATGGCGGAATCGAGAAGGGGAAGCCTCAGTCGCTGGAAAATCGCCATTCCCTTTCACCGGTGTCTCACAGAAGTTGCAACATTGAGCTCGCCACCGTCCACAATCAACCTCAACGAGCAGTCCGTCGTCTTCCGGGTGAGCATGCGCTTCTATTGATACCGTAATTGCATCATTCAGACGTCCGTAGCTACATATAGCTAATTGACCGGAGTTCGCCACCGCGGAGACGCTCGCCGGTGTTGTCTCCGGTGACCATTGGCTGGGGGCGCCGCTATATTTCGGTTCCGCGTGTAGTGAGGGTCCGATTGCCGCCCTTCTGGGAGTCCCGCAAGCCCTACAGCGCCGCCAATGTCGACGGTCAACTCGCCGGCGTTTAACCGCCGATGGGGAGACTTTTCCCGTGGGAACCCTGGTCGATTTGACCTGGTCCGCGTCTCACACCGGGCACCGATGTGGCCTAGGCCCACCAGTCAGCCACTGAGTGTAGACTAGTTCGGGTGTATCTAGTAATTGACTATTTAATTTAAATCCCAAAGTATCTGCAACTTAACATGAATTTGTAAAATTCATTTTAATGCTGAAAAATGAAAATAAGATATCAAAATTCGTATAAAAGAAATATCTATCCAATAAAAATATAATATGAAATTTTTATTTTTAATAAAAATTTAATTGTTTTATACTTAATAATTAAGTCTTTTCTTTTAAATCTAAATTCAATTATAATTCAATAATTAGAAAAAACTTCTAAAATAAATAAAAACCAGTAAGAAAATAAAGAAAACATTAAAACTAATTTTCTTTATTTGTTATTTTATTAAATTATTATCAGAAGGATTTAAACCCTAATTAATAATTATCTTAATTATTAATTATTTAAAAATAATAAAATGCCAAATTCAATATTATTCTTATTTCAAAGTTATTAATAACTTCAACTTTTCAAATGAAGTTATTAATCCAAGAACTAATTGACAATTAGGAAACCCTAAGTTCCATATTGAATTAAGAACACAAACCCATAATTTTATGTGGGATACTAAAACCCTAATGCCATTTAAAACCCTAGCTCCATTACTTCATATGAACCCTAAATCGTTCTCAAACCTAAACCTCCAAGTAACATGGGATCATGTTACTTCATTAGTAATCATAGATTCATCTTAAGCAACTCAATGCTTAAACAATCCACATAAAATATGGGAACCCTAACACTACTAATTAGCATCCCATGTGTTTATCTTAATCAAACCTAGATGATCAAATAGAACCAACCATAGTTCCTATCCTTAGAGGCAACAACCTTAATGATCCATATTTAGCATCACACCCCTGTGATGAACCATAATAGCAACCATGCCCATTAATTGTGCATCACACACCATACCCACTAAACTCTACTAGTGTTAGCTAATTATCAAACATCCTATTTAGGAACCAATCAATCTTTACTTAGGGAATTAAATAGCAAACCTAAACAACCTCAACCTAACTGATATACTTCTTAATACTTAAGAAGTATGTTCTTCAAAAGTTATTCTTTTGAAGTAAATAAAGAATCATCATCAACCCTGCTTATAAGAACCTAAAAACCCTATCTAGCAATCACCAGCCAGATGAATCAACCTTAATAGCAACCATGTATAAATACTTGCTTAGGATGCCTAGGCTTAACTCAGCCTTACCAGCCCTAGGTATTGATGAATCCAACATTGTTGCGATCCATCTACTACTTACTCCAGACAACAATAGAACCATAGAAAACCATAGAACCTCACCAACCTAATTATCATACTTGTTCTTTATCAAAGAACATGTTCTTCAAAAGTTATTCTTTTGAAGTATATGATAATCAATCATTAACCATGCCATATAGTAATAAAACTAACCACTGTTCTTTACTTGTTAACATTATGCCAATTATCATTCTCTGTGTGCTCAATTAATTACTATGCTTTATTATCTACCTGTTTATAATACCAAGTAATCACACCTGAATAAGAACCTTGTGTATGAATCACTCTAAAAAGTACAACACACCCTAAACCAATCCTTACCACTCACTAATCCTAAATCATCGGGGTTAGGACACGCTTAGAGCGATTGCATCTCATACTTATGCATTATTGCATCCTTGCCAATCTTTTAAACATCGTCCTTACCGGACGATGATGCTATTTCAGAATTTGGAGTTATTGCGTATCGAAGACCTTGCCTGCATAATCTTGCAGTCAAGAAAGGCAAGTTCATCACTTGCTCATGTCATTTGAGTATTTCTATCAAATTACTTGCAAAGTACTATGGTTATCACTATTGCATAAAAACCAAAACCACTACTTTCATAACTATGAATATGACTATGTGGTGGGCAATGGAACCATGGATTGTGTTGATATGGTGGAGGTTCCATTGCAAGGGTTTATATCCATCTAGGATTAAACAACAAATGTCGCCAGTGATTCTTGTGCCGTAATACCCGTGTTAACCATAAGATCCAGAGTGGGACGGAGTAGTCAAAAGTGTTTCCACCTCTCGTTCATCAACGGATGCGCTTTACCGTAGACACTTGTATCTGTCAGGGCAAGCGGTAGGCTGGGGAAGCCTTAAGTCCCCACGGCATAGTCCGTAGACACTTGTCGCTCGAAGAACAAGCGGTAGGCTGGGGAAGCCTTAAGTCCCCACGGTATTGCGGTCTATGATGGGTTGCAGCTACCGGCGAAGGAGTTTGGTTCAATCCCAGACTGTCGTCGTGGTCGGGGTCCACCCTGAAATCTATGGGAATAATGGGACCGGCGAGGACCCAGGGTCGGGGCATGCAACAAAGGGTGGGTGTTCGAGGTAGCGGAGGAACATGATTGGCTAGACCTTATACCGGGCCTCACACCAAAGGAAGTGTGGACGAGCCTGCAACTCGGTTGGCACCAAGGTTAAGATCTCTTATGGGTAAAGCAACACACCTCTGCAGAGTGTAAAGAACCGTGACCTGTCACTCCCTGTTCCGGGATATGGAACTGCGAACGCGGCCGGAAAGGAGCTCCATGAAGTTCTAGTAAACCGGTAAAGGCTGACGGACATAGTTCTTCTGAATAAACGCAACCTTTTGAATAAATGATTATGAAAACCTGCATTGGTATTAGACTTTCTGGTCTAATGCTGTAGCTAGTGCATTAAACACCTCTTTCCTATAATGAACTTGTTGAGTACGCTCGTACTCATCCCACTCCCCTGCTTAGATATGGAGGCATCGAAGGAGGATCTACAGTGCAACTCGAAGGCCGAGGAGTCAACAACTACTTCACGAGACAGGACCCTGTCAGAGGAGTCAGATACCACATCCAACAAGGAGAAAACCTAGTTTAGCCATAGAAGGGGAACTAGCTTCCTAAACACTAGCTCCTATTTAGCCTAGAGTCTATTCTTAGCCTCTGTAGTTAGTGAAATAATCTACAAATAGAGTTCATGATAAGACTAGACTACGAGTCGTTCTTCTGGAGTTTATTTGCAGTTTTACCTCATTGTAAAGTAGGAGGCTGTGACGATCTTATGTAACAGAGTCGATGTTGTAATTCTATAGACATGACTTGGACCCGCATATGTTTCTGTTGTACCACTCTGAGCGATATAATACCCGTGGAACTGTGTTTCACTGGTGTTATATCAGACTTGCATACTACACCATGCAGTGGTATGCCGGGTCACTACACGTAGTTTGGGGAGGGCCAGGTCAACGGGACCCACTTAGTCGTGGCATGCCAAAATAACGGCGCACATGGTTGCACTTTTTAGGTGGTGTACCCGTATTTCACCATGCCACCGGTATTTTGGCCAATTACCGGTGGCGTGTCACTTTTGAAGCGTGCCACCACTAATGTAGGGCGTGCTTGGTAGTCCGCAACACCTCTATCCATGTCTCAGGGAGACGAAATTGGCCTCTTCGGTAGGCTAGGATCCCTCCACATTGTGTCCAACACATGTTTTAAAGCACCTCTAGGCCTGCCCCTAGAGGAACTATCAGATCGGCAGTTTAGTGGAGCCTAGCCCATTAGAGGGCACAAACCGCAGCCACGCAAGTGGGAGACGCCAATAACTCTGCTTGTGCACCACTCCACTCTCACCACCTCTCTGTATCTCTCTTCCACTTACCTCTCTCACGTCCCATCAATCGTCGACCAGGTCTGGGTCACCTCCTTCGTCCTCTCCGCCGCGTGGTACCACGACCAAGCTACCCCCCCCCCCCCCCCCCGGCGGGCCACAAGATACTCTTGGATGGTCTGCAAGATCAAAGCCGGCGGCACCGATTAGCACGCTCGTTGTGGTGGTGTTAAATCGAATGTCCCAATTCGCAACCCGCTCTACGCGACCACGAGAGTGGTCGTGGCGTCCATGGAGGCGGTGGGGGACTGGGGGATTCAATTGCCAGGCTACCAATGGGGCACTAAGCATTTCAAAGCAATTCTTCGTCTCACTCCATCGAGATCTTCTCGATGAGTCACCATGAATTTAATTTTTTGAAAAACGTGCACAAAGCAAATCAAATTGACAACGATATCAAATTGACAAGGACAGCAAAGCATCACTCCCAAAAAAAAATGACAGCAAAGCATCACACAACCGACGGGCTTTCAGAATCACACAAGGGCCCAAAAAGACATGTAACACAATGTGCGAAGAGTCGCTTAATAAAACAGAAAACAGACAATACCATCATCGCCAATTCGCGACGATAAGAAAACAAATCCAACGGTTTTAACCAAATCGACCGGGTCAAGAAATTCTCACTGTACTTAAAAAAAATCTCATTGGAAATTAATAGAACTCTTATTCAGGTCACTCACAGTTGGGTCCCCCGTATAGTAGGCCCCACGTGTTATGACTCAAATGCAGGGAGGGACGTCACTACGGGTCCCTCTTCCCTGCTGACACAGAACATGTACGTTCGATCTATTTTCACGATAAAATGGTGAACTTTACAAATTAGAAAATACCCCCTGAAAAGAAAAGAGGCCCCGTGTCCCGATTAAGGTTTATTCTAACTATTGGTCTACTTTCTCTATTCACAGTTACCTCACATTCTTTTTTTTGCGGGTATAGTTCTTTTTGCGGGTTGAAGTTAAATTTATAAAGTTTGACCAAGAATAGAAGAAAACAACAACACTCATAATACCAAATGTATATAATTTAAAAATACAATTTATGAAGATTCAAACACAATAGATGTTAATATTTTTTTAAACATATTTGGTTAAATTTCACAAAGTTTAACTATGACTAAACCAGAACACGAGGTAATAATTATAAACAAAGCGAGTATACCTAGGCATCATTCGGGCCAGGCCGGGCCAAAGAAAGCCCAATGCTAAAAAACTAGGCTAGGCCTAGCCCAGCCTGGCCAAAAAAGCCCCCAAAGCCCGTTAGGCCGGGCTGCCTATCTATTTCATAGATTTAAATTAGGCACGGTCCGACCATCGGGCAAACATTTTCCGACCCATGCCCGAGAATTTCGAGGTGGGCTCCCATGCCCAGGTATATGAGGGAGTACCAGTCTCACATCCGAGACACGGGGCATGAGATGTTCAAAACATCTACATAGACGCATATAAATTTGAGAGGACTTAGATTTAGCGAATTGTATTCTTCTTGTGTGGGGTTTTCTATGGGAAAACCTCAAAACCACCTCTTCTTGTTGAACGCTAGGTGTTGCATAGTTTTATCTTTTCATTTCAAACGTGCACGTTCACGTTTAGAACACCGACCGTTTGATCTATTTTTCACGATAAAATGGTGAAATTCACAAATTAAACTCAAAACATCGGTGAATTTAACCGTGCCATGGACCCCGAATCCTGATAAAGCCCCGGACTCTAAAATCTACAAGGGGTCTCCAAGAAGAAGGATGCTACTGATCTACGTGCGTCTTATTAATTTAAAGTCGGGCACTAGATGCCTTTTATCTAAAAAAACGTGCTTAAACGGTACACACGTCGGCATCACACTCGCTCTGCCCCGCAGGAACGGACCGTTCAGCTTGCTTGAGAGCGTTGTAGCGGGCGACGTCGAACCGGCGGTCCCGCATGAGGCGGCGCTGCCTGGACGCGAAGCGGCTCCGGTAGAAGCCCTCGAAGGACGGCTCCGTGGCCGTGCGCATGAAGAAGGTGTAGCCGGACATGAAGTAGATGGAGGTGACGTAGAAGCAGATGGGCTCCATGACGTCCCACGACAGCTCCCAGAAGGTGAGCCGCATGAAGCCCAGCGTCTGCGCCGCCAGCAGGCCCAGCCCGCACCACAGCTCCCGCCGCACCTGCGCCGCCGCCGTCGCGTCGATGGCCGCCTTCTGCTCCTCCATCACCTCCAGCTCCCGCATGCGCGCCTCGTCGTCCGCCAGGGCGGCCACCGCGCGCGCCGGCGCCGGCAGTATGCTCCCGATCGCCTTGGCCACCATGTCGGGGCGGAGGAAGACGGCGTCGGCGAGGACGATGACGACGCCGGACTCGTCCAGCGTCCTGGCCAGCCTGCGCCCTCCCTCCACGCCGCCGGCAATGTCGACGCAGAGCGCGGCGTATTCCGACACGGACACGACGCTCTGAGCGTTGCCCCTCAGCGTGGCGCGCGCCACCTCCATCTCCGCCGCCCTCGCCACCTTCCTCGCCTCCTGCAGCGTCACGCCCGCCTCCGCAGGTACCCGCGTTACTGCGGTAGGCGGCGTGAGTCCGTCGACGAGGCGGTTGAACAGCTGGTCGCCGACGGGGAAGGCAGGGAAGCAGTGGTGCGGGAGCGGGACGGACACGGTGGAGTAGCGGGCGGTGGTCGGGCGGGGCCGCAGGAATGCGAGCGTCGGGCAATCTTCCACCGCCGGCAACGCCCGTCGCGCCGGTATGATGGGAGGTGGAGTCTTCGGCACGGCCGCGGTGGCCGCGGTCTTGCCTGCCCATAGGCTCCGTGCTATAGTTCTGCGGAACGCCATTTTCTTGGCTGTCAGGCTCGAGTTTTCCGGACCTTGTGGTGCGTGACGGAGACGAGAGATGTTTGATGGATGAATCGAAACCTGCAGGGAACGGGGCTGGTATTTATACTGGGTTAGTGTGACGCGGCGGACAGGAGCGCGTTACCGGATTGAATGTGTTGACGCTGACGTGACTCATCGATCCAATTAGTTAAACGTAGAATTTACAGGCCATACCAGAGAGCTAGCTAGACCTGTCGTTAATTCACATGGAGTACTGACTAATTCAGATGTCGATGACACGTACGTGCTGGAAGTTCGTAGGTCGGGTGACTTGGTCAGGTCGCACAAAGATTGTCACTGACTAAATAGTAGATGTCGATGACACGTACAGGTTGGAAGACAATTGTGGTTACAAAATGGGTAAAAAATATTGATTTTGATCCTCATAATTGTGGTTACAAAATGGAAAAAAAACTTTATTTTGATCCTAATTAATTTTTTGTGTGTGTGTAGATCACATCGGAGCATACAAACTTTTGCAAGCACATGCTAGACATGTGTATGTAGTGTACTTGTGTATTTCCTTTTCAGTTTTTCTTGACTTTTAAGAATGCAGTTTTCACTTTTTTAAAACGAGCTTGAGGGAGCTCAGGAGCTAAAGGGAATTTTAGATTTTTGCACAGCTTTTGTAGATAATCTAGCCAGCTCGGTACACATATCAGACATGGAAATTGAAGGAAACCAACCCTTTTCAACTTACTTCTTATCTATTTCGCAAAATAATTCTTATCTTATTCACACAAAAAATATTGCTTCGCTTGATGTAAGTTAATATTACATTAACTTACTGAAATAGGAAAGCGAGGTATTTTAATTAGTACATACATGAAATTACTTTATTGGAAAAAATACGCCAAATATAATACTTTGAGATGGGAAATAGGAAGGGGGGGGGGGGGGGGGGGCACACGGGCTGGTTGTAGGGGTGGTGGTACTGGGCGGCACAAAAATAATTTACACCTCTAACTTCCACGAACACATGGATTTATTAGCCCTATTGGGCGCGTTTGGTAGCCTGCAGATGACTTTTTTTTTGCATGAGCTGGGTCTTCGAATGGGCCGTTTGGATGCCTGCAGGTCGCCACGTTCTTGCAGGAACCGAGTTTTAAAGCATCCCCGGGATAGGCCTTGGAGGAACGCCCAGAATGGCAGTTTCTCCGGGGCCAGACCCGTTGCGGCCAGAAGGCTGCACGCGTGGAGAAGGGAGGCGGAAACGCCACGTCCCTTCGGGAACACGCGCCATAATTAGGCTCACCGCTCCCTCTCCTTCCTCTCACTCGCGACCTCCCCCAAACTGTCACATCACGCATCACTTCCCCTCTCGCCGACCGATCCGCCACACCGCCGCACGGAGGTGCACCGGTACCGGAGGAGGAGACGTCGGCGAGTAGCACCGGGACATCGGTCGCAACCTGCTCTGCAGTCCTCATCGGCATCTCGACTTCGCCCGTGACCTCGAGCTCGTCATCGGCCGGAACAATGGCGGTAACGACCTCTCCTTCTTACCTTCGTACTCGTTCTGCCAGAACATGCCATTCTCGGGCATTTGCGACGACATGCACATTAGATCTGCTAGGTTTTCCATTAGGATAGCGTTCGGATTGATGTTTGCAAGGTGTTCGTCCCCACTGCTTGATGTTCTTGTCTAGTTCTTTCTGTTCACGGTCTCGATTTGCTTAGATCTATTACTCTAATATCGGATGGCGGCAGATCCTTCCTAGATCGGATTGTGGATTGCTGAAACTGCCAGATCTTACTGTGCATGCAAAGAGGGAAAGGGTTTTTTGTGCTGGGGTTTAGCATGTTCACATTGCTGTGGGGAATGAGTCGCGCTAGTTTGTTGTAGATCGTGTTGTTTCTAATTGAACTAGGCCGATGATTGTAACCGGGAATCATAGTGTGAGGAGATGATTGATCAGAACCTATGGCATGACTGAACATCACCAATGCCATTGGTTCTGCTCAAACATCTCCTTCATATGTGCTCATTGTATGAGGCATATGCTACCTTCTTTCCATGTTTGTACTTCTTGAGTTGTGCAATGGCCAATAATTTAACTATGGCACAATAGAAGGCATGATGCTGCCATCAAACTTAGTCATGTGTGCCATATTTCTTGCACACTAGACTTAGTTTGCGGATAGTCCCTTTGTCTGTCGTGTGATCCAATTTATGAGGCCTCATTTTGTTTGTCTAGTGCATTGGCCAATGATTCAACAATGGCACACTGGAAGGCAAGGTGTTGCCCTCAAAATTAGTCGTGTGTGTGTGATTACTTGCACATTAGACTTAGTTTGAGGGCAGTCCCTTGAGCTGCCGTGTGATCCAATGTATGAGGCATCACATGTTTTCAATGTTCGTTTTCATCTATATACTTGTGAGCAGGCACACCTCTAATGGCATGTGTTCTTGTGGCGGACTAAGAAGCTCAAGCTTGGGTCACCTGAGACCCCCAAGGAGGGACCATCGAAGAAGCGAAGGGCGGCTAATGTCGATCACTTCCAGCCGGACGTAGGGCCGGACCAGTTCTTGCGCATCATCTTCAGGCCCACCTTCAGCCGTCTCCGGGTCCCTCAAGATTTTGTCAGGTGGTTCGGAGAAATTCCTTCGAACATCATCGTCACTACCAACACTGTCTGCAACTAGAGGATGACTACGGTGAGAGAAGGCGATGACGCATACATCGACCAGGGGTGGGACGGGCTTCGCCGTCGCTCATCAGCTGCAGATAGGCCAGTTCCTCATCTTCAAGAAGGTGTCCACCTTCGAGTACAATGTGGTCATCTTCGACCACACCCTGCACTGAGGTGATGACTAGGTGCAGTTACCATGGCGACGCCACCAGGTGTGTCGTCTTCCAAAGTCTGTCTGAAGCTTACCTGGTTCTGTGTTGGTGCTACCATGTCTGTGTCTCGTTTCTATTCATGTCGTGTGTTGAACTATAATCGTCTCTGTTGTGTCATGAACTATGATCGTCGTGTGTCGTGAACTATGACCGCGTTTGAACTATGATCAGTGCTAAGTTTGTGTGAACTGTGATTGTGTTCTTGCTTGTGTCGTTGATCGCTGGTAACCTCACCGCTGAAGGGAAGAGGTAAGCAGAAGCAGATTCTGGGTTGCAACCAAACAACAGGGGCGCTGATCTGGGCTGCTACAAGGGCTGAAATCCGACCTACCAAACGGGCAAATCCCAAATCTCCACGGAGCCGAAAAAACTCTATGCAAGCCACCAAAAAATGTTGCTTATGTGGCCCATGGCCCGTCTGCGACGCACACGGGACTTCTTCCCACTGCGCCAGTGGTGCAGGAATCTGATGTAGGCTACCAAACACGCCCATTGTGACCCATGGAGGACACAACATAGTATGGAAGACAAGCCTGTGAGCTTTGGTGAAGAGTTTGCAGTCGCGATTCTATAGTACATTTATTACGACTTTGCGATCTAAATTGATTGAACATATTTTAAGATTCAAGTTAGTAGACTCCATAATTTAATATTCCACTAGTTATCCTACTATGATTTGTGATCTTGTAGAAGGTTTGATCTGATCCATAATTGTGATTCTGGCTACCTTGGTTTGTAGTGGGATTTCTCATATCTAGAAGATGAGCCCCAGAGAATTTTCCCTTCTTGCCATTCTATTGCAAGTTGGTTTTCAATGTCGCAAGGTACTCTTTTAGTCTATTTTCCCTAATGGAGGTTTTATTGCCCAAACACTGCAGACTCTATGTTGCGCTATGATATTTTCAACGGTATTCTCAAACAGAATCTCTATATTGGTGGGCAAGCTAGAGTGTTTCACTAAAGCCAACATTGTTTTGCTGTGCTCTTTTTTACCTGAATGTGATGGTGTGTTTCACAAGAGTCTTTAAGGGCATGTACAATGGAGACGCTAAGCACATGCGCTAGCGTGTTAATCCTGGTAGTTATGGACAAATCCCTTCCTATCCTTGGAATAGAGCTTGCGTTGACGCTTAACCATGCGTCGGGCGTTCCAAGCCTTTCCCCCGTATCCAACCTATCGGCAGGCCCGATCTATGTGCTAACGAATTTGTTTTGGCGCCTCAGTTAGCGACCAGCGCTGTAGGAACAGATGCTTGCCTCTATATTTACAATAATTGATTGTTTTTTGTCTGCACAAGCGCCTTGGCAAGAGCCTGCCATTGTACATGCCCTAATATAACAATGTTGTGGTGCTCTCTTTCTGTGTTGCGGTCGGTAACTTAGTGGGTTACATAGAAACCTCGTTCTGTTGCGGTATCTACAACCCTCATTCCCACACGTTCGAGTTTGGAGTTTCTATTTAAACATAGGTCACAGACAACTATTTCAAAGAAAAAAATTCAGGAGCAAAACTTATGCCCCGTACTGAGACTGTATCCGTGGACTTGTGCTGTGTGCACAATATATAGGAAGCCACGTGTGACGTGTGCGCAACCGAAGTGCTTCCCTTGCCTAACATAAAGAATGGAAGGGCGTGTTTCATGTTTATCCTTGATGCGAAACCTGGAGGAGATGTACATAAGCGGGAGTTTATTTTAGATGAATTGCTATTATATGTCCAGGAGTTGTGTTCCGAACTAGCCATCCTCATCGCCTTACCAATTTTTCCTCTCGTCTATAAGAAAGTCATACAACTTGCTGGATTGGTAATATGGTCAGCGCACAGATATTGGATAGGCATCCCAGTATTATTTTACGCTATTTTCCTCTAAATCTCAACAACTATGCAGATACAGATATACTGTATTTTTTTTTTCATTCTAACGGGTGAAACGTGGAAGCAAAAGGAGAAGTGTAGTTATTATTTCCTTGTAACCAGATCAGGCTGAGTACGTAAGCTGGTGCTTGGAAGGTCGCAGGTGCAACTCTCCCAGCTAGCGAGCTAGATAATGACGATCGATGTGTGGCGCCCTTGATCATCATCAATCAATAGGATAATAATTGGAGGCTGATCTGCCTGCTCATTTTATCGATTCCATCAACATTACCAGGCACAATGGAGTAGCACTATAACATGGGAATCCACCTTCAAAACCTCACCAACCGATATAACTTGACACCATATACAAATTAGCGCCAATTGGTCTACTGTCTTTATTCGATCACGCTAATAGCATGTCTAGCTATTGCCTCTTTTTTTAAGGGCCAGCCGTTTGTTTCTTTATTATGAGTTAAAAGCAAAAGAAAATGGCTAGCTCGATTTTCTAACCCTTCACAGTACCAGGGATCATCTTAATCTCACTTTTCTTGCATGGGATCATCTTAATCTCTTGAAGCATCATAAAATGTATATTTATAGCCTCTTTTGCTGCTGTTGAGGTGAAAAGGCATTGCACAGTGACAGTTTTTTTTGCTAGTCAAGCTATAACCATAAAGTATAACTTTGTAAAACGGTAGCACATCTTACATTTTGACCTTGTAAAGCGAACGCAAATGACCTCTCCAGTTTTGTAGGGTGATTTTGCCATATAGACATTAGATTTGGAGCTGATGTGGTGGATAATTTATTTCTCTCTTTATTCATTGGCTGTCATGGTTTGCGAATAACTTGTTTATCTCTTTATTCTCGGGCTAATGTATATGGCATGAATAGGGTTGGCTATGCAGAAAATACATTTGCCTTTTTCATTGGTCTAAAGCCCGCGCCTTTGTAGCTTGAACCACACACATTTTGGTGTGCTCTTCGGTTAGATGGGGATGTTTCTTCAAGGCGCACCGTTGACACTGGAATGACTCAATATAAGAATAGCCTTTACAAGGCGTTCACTAAAAGCAGTCTGTGCGAGCCGTTTTTTCAACCACCTCGAAAAGAGACCTTTCTAAGGTGCTCCCTAGACCACAACCGTCTCAGTTAGGTATATATGGTGAACAATGGAAAACCTTGAAAAGAGATCTTCCCGATGTGCTCTGTAGACCGCAACCGTCTCCGCTAGGTATGATGCACAAGGAATATCATATCTCTTGCACATATTTCGTATATATGTAGTTGTTGTGGAAACAATGACATAGTATGGGCATATCTTCACAGGTAGTAGTGACATAATATGAGTAGATGGCGTATACGACGGCTTTATAGGGAATGTCATCAGACATAAGTAAGTGTTGATGCAACAATGTTATTTTTAATATGTTATGCTACTCAGTTAAGAAAAAAAACTTCAATTGGTCTACAAGTCATCTACAATATATAATAGATGTTTGATGTCACGAAGCTCGAAGGTGGATGAGCATGCGGACTACAGTTGGTGTCACCAATCGGGTAGTGCATGAGGCATGGCATGCACGGGGCGCTGGTGAGAGAGTGCATATATACTTTGTGGGAAGGAAGCTTTAGCTAGGAATTTTGCATGTGGCAACATAATGTTTAAGTATGTACAAAAGAGAGAACTTTGCAAGACGGTCAAGGTGAAAAAACTTGCCCAGAGTTCCTATACACCCGGCGCAGCTATTTCTTTCCCAATTATCTTCCAACTAATGGAGATGGCCGCTCAAATTTGACCTTCCAAGGGTACCAAGGATCATCTTAATCCCCCTTTTCTTGTATTGGATCAACTTAATTCTAGAAGCATCATAAAATGTATAAACATATAGCCTCTTTTGCTGCTGTAGAAGCGAAAAGGCATTGAAATGACATTTTTTTTGCAATGGAAAATGGCCCTAAAAGGTATGATACATAGTTAAACTATAAACATAAATGGCACATCTCACAATTTGACCTTGTAAAGGCAATGCAAATGACCTCTCCGGTTTTGTAGGGTGATTTTTCCATAATGACATTAGATGTGGAGCTGATGTGGTGGCTAATTTATTTCTTTCTTTATTCTTTCGCTATCATAGTTTGCGAATAACTTATTTCTCTCTTTATTCTCGGGCTACTATGGCATTAATGGGGTTGGATATGCATGAAATATATTTTCCTTTTCCATTGGTGTAAAGCCCGCACCATTGTATATAGTAGCTTAAACCACATGCATTTTGGTGGCCTCAACGGTTAGATGGGGAAGCTCCTTCAAGGCTCCCGGTTGACGGTGGAATGGGTATAGTAAGATTAGCCTTTTCGAGGCGTTCACTAAAAGTTCATGCAAGGCGGGTTTTCAACCACCACGAAAAAACACCTTTCCGAGGTGTTATCTCAACCGCAAGCCGTCTCCGTTTATGATGCATGATGCGTGCAGTTGACACACGTCCGTTGGGAACCCCAAGAGGAAGGTGTGATGCAGACAGTAGCAAGTTTTCCCTCAGAAAGAAACCAAGGTTTATCGAACCAGTAGGAGTCAAGAAGCACGTTGAAGGTTGATGGCGGCGAAGTATAGTGCGGCGCAACACCAGGGATTCCGGCGCCAACGTGGAACCTGCACAACACAACCAAAGTACTTTGCCCCAACGTAACAATGAGGTTGTCAATCTCACCGGCTTGCTGTGAACAAAGGATTAACCGTATTGTGTGGAAGATGATTGTTTGCGAAGAACAGTAAAGAACAAGTATTGCAGTAGATTGTATTTCAGATGTAAAGAATAGACCGGGGTCCACAGTTCACTAGCGGTGTCTCTCCCATAAGATAAATAGCATGTTGGGTGAACAAATTACAGTTGGGCAATTGATAAATAAAGAAGGCATAACAATGCACATACAAATATCATGATGAGTACTATGAGATTTAATCAGGGCATTACGACAAAATACATAGACCGCCATCCAGCATGCATCTATGCCTAAAAAGTCCACTTTCAGGTTATCATCCGAACCCCTTCCGGTATTAAGTTGCAAGCAACAGACAATTGCATTAAGTATGGTGCGTAATGTAATCAACACAAATATCCTTAGACAAAGCATCGATGTTTTATCCCTAGTGGCAACAGCACATCCACAACCTTAGAACTTTCTGTCACTGTCCCAGATTTAATGGAGGCATGAACCCACTATCGAGCATAAATACTCCCTCTTGGAGTCACAAGTATCAACTTGGCCAGAGCCTCTACTAGCAACGGAGAGCATGCAAGAACATAAACAACATATATGATAGATTGATAATCAACTTGACATAGTATTCAATATTCATCGGATCCCAACAAACACAACATGTAGGATTACAAAGAAACGATCTTGATCATGATAGGCAGCTCACAAGATCGAGCATGATAGCACAATTAGGAGAAGACGACCATCTAGCTACTGCTATGGACCCATGGTCCAGGGGTGAACTACTCACACATCAATCCGGAGGCGATCATGGCGATGAAGAGTCCTCCGGGAGATGATTCCCCTCTCCGGCAGGGTGCCGGAGGCGATCTCTGAATCCCCGAGATGGGATTGGCGGCGGCTGCGTCTCTGGAAGGTTTTCCGTATCGTGGCTCTCGGTACTGGGGGTTTCGCGACGAAGACTTTAAGTAGGCGGAAGGGCAGGTCAGGGGGCCACACGAGGGCCCCACACAACAGGCCGGCGCGGCCAAGGCCCAGGTCGCGCCGCCCTAGCGTGTGGCCGCCTCGTGGCCCCACTTCTTATCCTCTTCGGTCTTATGGAAGCTTCGTGCGAAAATAGGACCCTGGGCGTTGATTTCGTCCAATTCCGAGAATATTTCCTTACTAGGATTTCTGAAACCAAAAACAGCAGAAAACAGCAACTGGCTCTTCGGCATCTCGTCAATAGGTTAGTGCCGGAAAATGCATAATAATGACATATAATGTGTATAAAACATGTGAGTATCATCATAAAAGTAGCATGGAACATAAGAAATTATAGATACGTTTGGAACGTATCAAGCATCCCCAAGCTTAGTTCCTACTCGCCCTCGAGTAGGTAAACGATAACAAAGATAATTTCTGAAGTGACATGCTATCATAATCTTGATCAATACTATTGTAAAGCACATGAGATGAATGCAGCGATTCGAAGCAATGATGAAGATAATGAGTAAACAAATGAATCATATAACAAAGACTTTTCATGAATAATACTTTCAAGACAAGCATCAATAAGTCTTGCATAAGAGTTAACTCATAAGCAATAAATTCTTAATAAAGGCATTGAAGCAACACAAAGGAAGATATAAGTTTCAGCGGTTGCTTTCAACTTCAACATGTATATCTCATGGATAGTTGTCAACATAAAGCAATATAACAAGTGCAATAGGTAAACATGTAAGAATCAATGCACACAGTTGACACAAGTGTTTGCTTCTAAGATAGAAAGAATAGGTAAACTGACTCAACAATAAAGTAAAAGAAAGGCCCTTCGCAGAGGGAAGCATTGATTACTATTTTTGTGCTAGAGCTTTTATTTTGAAAACAAGAAACAATTTTGTCAACGGTAGTAATAAAGCATATGAGTTATGTATAAGACATCTTATAAGTTGCAAGCCTCATGCATAGTATATTAATAGTGCTCGCACCTTGTCCTAATTAGTTTGGGTTAACACGGATTATCATTGCATAACATATGTTTCAACCAAGTGTTACAAAGGGGTACCTCTATGACGCCTGTACAAGGGTCTAAGGAGAAAGTTCGCATTGGATTTCTCGCTTTTGATCATTCTTCAACTTAGACACCCATACCGGGACAACATAGACAACAGATAATGGACTCCTCTTTTAATGCTTAAGCATTCAACAACAGATAATATTCTCATAAGAGATTGAGGTTTTATGTCCAAACTGAAACTTCCACCATGAATCATGGCTTTAGTTAGCGGCCCAATGTTCTTCTCTAACAATATGCATACTCAAACCATTTGATTGTGAAAACCGCCCTTACTTCAGACAAGACGAACATGCATAGCAACTCACATGATATTCAACAAAGGTAAAAGTTGATGGCGTCCCCAGAAAACATGGTTACCGCTCAACAAGCAACTTACTAAGAAATAAGACACATAAGTACATATTCTTCACCACAATAGTTTTTAAGCTATTTTGTCCCATGAGCTATGTATTGTAAAATTAAAGAATGGAATTTTAAAGGTAGCACTCAAGTAATGTACTTTGGAATGGCGGAGAAATACCATGTGGTAGGTAGGTATGGTGGACACAAATGGCATGGTTATTGGCTCAAGGATTTGGATGCACGAGAAGAATCCCTCTCAATACAAGGCTATGCTAGCAAGGTTGTTTGAAGCAAACTCAAGTATAAAACGGTGCAGCAAGACTCACATATAAACATATTGTAAGCATTATAAGACTTTACATCGTCTCCTTGTTGTTCAAACACCTCAACCAGAAAATATCTAGACTTAGAGAGAACAATCATGCAAACCAAATTTTAACAAGCTCTATGTAGTTATTCATTAATAGGTGCAAAGTACATGATGCAAGAGTTTAAACATGATCTATATGAGCACAACAATTGCCAAGTATCACATTATTCAAGACATTATACCAATTACCACATGCGGCATTTTCCGTTTCCAACCATATATCAATGAATGAGGTAGTTCAACTTTCGCAATGAACATTAAAGATAAAGCTAAGAACAAATGTGTTTATACGAAACAGCGGAGCGTAATATCTCCAATATAAAGAATGCTAGGATCCGACTTTATTCAAACAAAACAAAAAACAAACAGACGCTCCAAGTAAAGCACATAAGATGTGACTGAATAAAAATATAGTTTCATTAGAGGAACCTGATAATGTTGTCGATGAAGAAGGGGATGCCTTGGGCATCCCCAAGCTTAGACGCTTGAGTCTTCTTGAAATATGCAGGGATGAACCACGGGGGCATCCCCAAGCTTAGACTTTTCACTCTTCTTGATCATATTATATCATACTCCTCTCTTGACCCTTGAAAACTTCCTCCACACCAAACTCGAAACAAACTCATTAGAGGGTTAGTGCATATTTGAAAATTCATACATTCAGAGGTGACATAATCATTCTTAACACTTCTGGACATTGCACAAAGCTACTGAAAGTTAATGGAACAAAGAAATCCATCAAACATAGCAAAACAGGCAATGCGAAATAAAAGGCAGAATCTATCAAAACAGAACAGTCCGTAAAAACGAATTTTACAGGGGCACTTAACTTGCTCAGATGAAAATGCTCAAATTGAATGAAAGTTGCGTACATATCTAAAAGGATCACGCACGTAAATTTGCAGATTTTTCTGAGTTACCTACAGAGAATTCTGCCCAGATTCGTGACAGCAAGAAATCTGTTTCTACGCAGTAATCCAAATCTAGTATTGACTTTACTATCAAAGACTTTACTTGGTACAACAATGCAATAAAATAAAGATAAGGAGAGGTTGCTACAGTAGTAAACAACTTCCAAGACTCAAATATAAAACAAAGTACTGTAATAAAAACATGGGTTGTCTCCCATAAGCGCTTTTCTTTAACGCCTTTCAGCTAGGCGCAGAAAGTGTGTATCAAGTAACATCAAGAGACGAAGCATCAACAGCATAACTTGTTCTAATAATAGAATCATAAGGTAACTTAATTCTCTTTCTAGGGAAGTGTTCCATACCTTTCTTGAGAGGAAATTGATATTTAATATTACCTTCCTTCATATCAATGGTGGCACCAACAGTTCGAAGAAAAGGTCTTCCCAATATAATGGGACAAGATGCATTGCATTCAATATCCAAGACAACAAAATCAACGGGGACAAGGTTATTGTTAACCATAATACGAACATTATCAATCCTCCCCAAAGGTTTCTTTTTAGCATTATCAGCGAGATTAACATCCAAATAACAATTTTTCAATGGTGGCAAATCAAGCATATCATAGACTTTCTTAGGCATAACAGAAATACTTGCACCAAGATCACATAAAGCATTACAATCAAAATCATTGACCCTCATCTTAATGATGGGCTCCCAACCATCTTCTAACTTCCTAGGAATAGAAGTTTCAAGTTTTAGTTTCTCTTCTCTAGCTTTTATGAGAGCATTTGTAATATGTTTTGTAAAGGCTAAATTTATAGCACTAGCATTGGGACTTCTAGCAAGTTTTTGTAAGAACTTTATAACTTCAGAGATGGTACAATCATCAAAATCTAAATCATTATGAGCTACAGCAATGGGATCATTGTCCCCAATGTTGGAAAAAAATTCAGCAGTTTTATCACAAGCAGTTTCAGCAGTTTTAGCAATTTCAGACAGTTTTGTACGCTTTGCACTAGGAGTAGATACATTGCCAACACCAATTATTTTACCATTGATAGTAGGAGGTGTAGCAACATGTGAATCATTATCATTACTAGTGGTGGTAATAGTCCAAACTTTAGCTACATTATTCTCTTTAGCTAGTTTTTCATTTTCTTCTCTATCCCACCTAGCACGCAATTCAGCCATTAATCTTATATTCTCATTAATTCTAACTTGGATGGCATTTGCTGTAGTAGCAAACTTATTATCAATGTCCTTATTAGGCATAACTTTCAATTTTAAAAGATCAACATCATAGGCAAGTCTATCAACCTTAGAAGCAAGAATATCAATTTTATCAAGCTTTTCCTCAACAGATTTGTTAAAAGCAGTTTGTGTACTAATAAATTCTTTAAGCATGGCTTCAAGACCAGGGGGTACACTCCTATTATTGTTGTAAGAATTCCCATAAGAATTCCCATAAGAATTACCATAACCATTACCATTAGCAGAAGGATATGGCCTATAGTTGTTACCAGAATTGTTCCTATAAGCATTGTTGTTGAAATTATTATTTTTAATGAAGTTCACATCAACATTCTCTTCTTGAGCAACCAATGAAGCTAAAGGAACATTATTTGGATCAACATTAGATCTACCATTCACAAGCATAGACATAATCACATCAATCTTATCACTCAAGGAGGAGGTTTCTTCAACAGAATTTACCTTCTTACCTTGTGGAGCTAGCTCTTTCCGTGTGCCATTCAGAGTAATTTATCATCATATCATCAAGAAGCTTTGTCGCCGCCCCCAAAGTGATGGACATAAAGGTACCTCCAGCAGCTGAATCCAATAGGTTCCGCGAAGAAAAATTCAATCCTGCATAGAAGGTTTGGATGATCATCCAAGTAGTCAGTCCATGGGTTGGGCAATTCTTTACCAAAGATTTCATTCTCTCCCATGCTTGAGCAACATGTTCATTATCCAATTGCTTAAAATTCATTATGCTACTTCTTAAAGATATAATTTTAGCAGGAGGATAATATCTACCAATAAAAGCATCCTTACATTTGGTCCATGAATCAATACTATTCTTAGGCAAAGATAGCAACCAATCTTTAGCTCTTCCTCTTAATGAGAAAGGAAACAATTTCAATTTTATAATATCACCATCTACATCCTTATACTTTTGCATCTCACAAAGTTCAACAAAATTATTAAGATGGGCAGCAGCATCATCAGAACTAACACCAGAAAATTGCTCTCTCATAACAAGATTCAGTAAAGCAGGTTTAATTTCAAAGAATTCTGCTGTAGTAGCAGGTGGAGCAATAGGTGTGCATAGGAAATCATTATTATTAGTGTTTGTGAAGTCACACAACTTAGTATTTTCAGGGGTATTCATTTTAGCAGTAGTAAATAAAGCAAACTAGATAAAGTAAATGCAAGTAACTAATTTTTGTGTGTTTTTAATATAGAGAACAAGACAGTAAATAAAGTAAAGCTAGCAACTAATTTTTTTGTGTTTTGTTTAAGTGCAGCAAACAAAGTAGTAAATAAAGTAAAGTAAAGCAAGACAAAAACAAAGTAAAGAGATTGGAAGTGGAGACTCCCTTTGCAGCGTGTCTTGATCTCCCCGGCAACGGCGCCAGAAAAAGAGCTTGATGCGTGCAGTTGACACACGTCCGTTGGGAACCCCAAGAGGAAGGTGTGATGCAGACAGTAGCAAGTTTTCCCTCAGAAAGAAACCAAGGTTTATCGAACCAGTAGGAGTCAAGAAGCACGTTGAAGGTTGATGGCGGCGAAGTATAGTGCGGCGCAACACCAGGGATTCCGGCGCCAACGTGGAACCTGCACAACACAACCAAAGTACTTTGCCCCAACGTAACAATGAGGTTGTCAATCTCACCGGCTTGCTGTGAACAAAGGATTAACCGTATTGTGTGGAAGATGATTGTTTGCGAAGAACAGTAAAGAACAAGTATTGCAGTAGATTGTATTTCAGATGTAATGAATAGACCGGGGTCCACAGTTCACTAGCGGTGTCTCTCCCATAAGATAAATAGCATGTTGGGTGAACAAATTATAGTTGGGCAATTGACAAATAAAGAAGGCATAACAATGCACATACAAATATCATGATGAGTACTATGAGATTTAATCAGGGCATTACGACAAAGTACATAGACCGCCATCCAGCATGCATCTATGCCTAAAAAGTCCACTTTCAGGTTATCATCCGAACCCCTTCCGGTATTAAGTTGCAAGCAACAGACAATTGCATTAAGTATGGTGCGTAATGTAATCAACACAAATATCCTTAGACAAAGCATCGATGTTTTATCCCTAGTGGCAACAGCACATCCACAACCTTAGAACTTTCTGTCCTTTGTCCCATTTAATGGAGGCATGAACCCACTATCGAGCATAAATACTCCCTCTTGGAGTCACAAGTATCAACTTGGCCAGAGCCTCTACTAGCAACGGAGAGCATGCAAGAACATAAACAACATATATGATAGATTGATAATCAACTTGACATAGTATTCAATATTCATCGGATCCCAACAAACACAACATGTAGGATTACAAAGAAACGATCTTGATCATGATAGGCAGCTCACAAGATCGAGCATGATAGCACAATTAGGAGAAGACGACCATCTAGCTACTGCTATGGACCCATGGTCCAGGGGTGAACTACTCACACATCAATCCAGAGGCGATCATGGCGATGAAGAGTCCTCCGGGAGATGATTCCCCTCTTCGGCAGGGTGCCGGAGGCGATCTCCTGAATCCCCCGAGATGGGATTGGCGGCGGCTGCGTCTTTGGAAGGTTTTCCGTATCGTGGCTCTCGGTACTGGGGGTTTCGTGACGAAGACTTTAAGTAGGCGGAAGGGCAGGTCAGGGGGCCACACGAGGGCCCCACACAACAGGCCGGCGCGGCCAAGGCCCAGGCCGCGCCGCCCTAGCGTGTGGCCGCCTCGTGGCCCCACTTCTTATCCTCTTTGGTCTTCTGGAAGCTTCGTGCGAAAATAGGACCCTGGACGTTGATTTCGTCCAATTCCGAGAATATTTCCTTACTAGGATTTCTGAAACCAAAAACAGCAGAAAACAACAACTGGCTCTTCGGCATCTCGTCAATAGTTTAGTGCCGGAAAATGCATAATAATGACATATAATGTGTATAAAACATGTGAGTATCATCATAAAAGTAGCATGGAACATAAGAAATTATAGATACGTTTGGGACATATCAATGCACAACTACTTTTATCCAAGACTAACCTAGAGAGGACCGTGATACGTCTCCGACGTATCGATAATTTCTTATGTTCCATGCCACATTATTGATGTTATCTACATGTTTTATGCACACTTTATGTCATATTCGTGCATTTTCTGGAACTAACCTATTAACAAGATGCCGAAGTGCCAGTTGCTGTTTTCTACTGTTTTTGGTTTCAGAAATCCTAGTAAGGAAATATTCTCGGAATTGGACGAAATCAAAGCCCAGGGGCCTATTTTCTCACGAAGCTTCCAGAAGTCCGAAGGAGAGACGAAGAGGGGCCACGGAGGGCCACACCCTAGGCGGCGCGGCCCCCTTGGCCGCGCGGCCCCGTGGTGTGGGGCCCCGTGCCGCCTCTTGACCTGCCCTTCCGCCTATAAAAAGTCTCCGTGACGAAACCCCCGCACCGAGAACCACGATACGGAAAACCTTCCCGGAGACGCCGCCACCGCCGATCCCATCTCGGGGGATCCAGGAGATCGCCTCCGGCACCCTGCCGGAGAGGGGAATCATCTCCCGGAGGACTCTACGCCGCCATGGTCGCCTCCGGTGTGATGTGTGAGTAGTCTACCCCTGGACTATGGGTCCATAGCAGTAGCTAGATGGTTGTCTTCTCCCCATTGTGCTATCATTGTCGGATCTTGTGAGCTGCCTAACATGATCAAGATCATCTATCTGTAATTCTATATGTTGCGTTTGTTGGGATCCGATGAATAGAGAATACTTGTTATGTTGATTATCAAAGTTATGCTATGTGTTGTTTATGATCTTGCATGCTCTCCGTTACTAGTAGATGCTCTGGCCAAGTAGATGCTTGTAACTCCAAGAGGGAGTACTTATGCTCGATAGTGGGTTCATGCCTGCATTGACACCTGGGACAGTGACAGAAAGTTCTAAGGTTGTGTTGTGCTGTTGCCACTAGGGATAAAACATTAGTGCTATGTTCAAGGATGTAGTCACTAGTTACATTACGCACCATACTTAATGCAATTGTCTGTTGTTTGCAACTTAATACTTGGAGGGGGTTCGGATGATAACTCGAAGGTGGACTTTTTAGGCATAGATGCAGTTGGATGACGGTCTATGTACTTTGTCGTAATGCCCAATTAAATCTCACTATACTCATCATGATATGTATGTGCATGGTCATGCTCTCTTTATTTGTCAATTGCCCAACTGTAATTTGTTCACCCAACATGCTGTTCGTCTTATGGGAGAGACACCTCTAGTGAACCGTGGACCCCGGTCCAATTCTCTTTATCGAAATACACCCATCGCAATACTTGTTCTCTTGTTTTCTGCAAACAATCATCTTCCACACAATACGGTTAACTCTTTGTTACAGCAAGCGGTGAGATTGACAACCTCACTGTTTCGTTGGGGCAAAGTACTTTGGTTGTGTTGTGCAGTTCCACGTTGGCGCCGGAATCACCGGTGTTGCGCCGCACTACATCTCGCCGCCATCAACCTTCAACGTGCTTCTTGACTCCTACTGGTCCGATTAAACCTTGGTTTCTTACTGAGGGAAACTTGCCGCTGTGCGCATCACACCTTCCTCTTGGGGTTCCCAACGGACGTGCCAACCACACGCATCAAGCAAATTTCTCGGGCGCCGTTGTCGGGAGATCAAGACACGCTGCGAGGAGTCTCCACTTCTCAATCTCTTTACTTTGTTTTTGTCTTGCTTAGTTTTATTTACTACTTTGTTTGCTGCACTAAATCAAAATACAAAAAAATTAGTTGCTAGTTTTACTTTATTTGCTATCTTGTTTGCTATATCTAAAACACAAAAAAATTAGTTTACTTGCATTTACTTTATCTAGTTTGTTTTATTTACTGTTGCTAAAATGGCCAACGCTGAAAACACTAAGTTGTGTGACTTCACAACCACAAATAATAATGATTTCTTATGCACACCTATTGCTCCACCTGCTACTACAGCAGAATTCTTTGAAATTAAACCTGCTTTATCAATCTTGTTATGCGAGAGCAATTTTCTGGTGTTAGTTACGATGATGCTGCTGCCCATCTTAATAATTTTGTTGAACTATGTGAAATGCAAAAATATAAAGATGTAGATGGTGATATTATTAAACTAAAATTGTTCCCTTTCTCATTAAGAGGAAGAGCTAAAGATTGGTTGCTATCTCTGCCTAAGAATAGTATTGATTCATGGACTAAATGCAAGGATGCTTTTATTGGTAGATATTATCCCCCTGCTAAAATTATATCTTTGAGGAGTAGCATAATGAATTTTAAACAATTAGATACTAAACATGTTGCTCAAGCTTGGGAAAGAATGAAATCTTTGGTTAAAAATTGCCCAACCCATGGACTGACTACTTGGATGATCATCCAAACCTTCTATGCAGGACTAAATTTTTCTTCGCGGAATTTATTGGATTCAGCTGCTGGAGGTACCTTTATGTCCATCACTCTTGGTGAAGCAACAAAGCTTCTTGATAATATGATGATCAATTACTCTGAATGGCACACGGAAAGAGCTCCACAAGGTAAGAAGGTAAATTCTGTCGAAGAAACCTCTTCCTTGAGTGATAAGATTGATGCTATTATGTCTATGCTTGTGAATGATAGGACTAATATTGATCCTAATAATGTTCCATTAGCTTCATTGGTTGCACAAGAAGAACATGTTGATGTAAACTTCATTAAAAATAATAATTTCAACAACAATGCTTACCGGAACAATTCTAGTAACAACTATAGACCATATCCTTATAAAAATGGCAACGGCTATGGTAATTCTTATGGGAATTCTTACAACAATAATAGGAGTTCACCCCCTGGACTTGAAGCCATGCTTAAAGAATTTATTAGTACACAAACTGCTTTTAACAAATCTGTTGAAGAAAAGCTTGGGAAAATTGATATACTTGCTTCTAAAGTCGATAGTCTTGCTGCTGATGTTGATCTTTTAAAATCAAAAGTTTTGCCTAATGAGAATCATCATAATAAAATTGTTACTACAGCAAATACCATTCAAGTTAGAATTAATGAGAATATAAGATTAATGGCTGAACTGCGTGCTAGGTGGGATAGAGAAGAAAATGAAAAACTAGCTAAAGAAAAGAATATAGCTAAAGTTTGGACTATTACCACCACTAGTAATGCTAATGCTACACATGTTGCTGCACCTCCTACTCATACTAATAAAAGAATTGGTGTTAGCAATGTTTCCACTTCTAATGCAAAGCGAAAAACTGCACTGAAATCGCTAAAGCTCATTAAACTACCTTTGATAAAGTTTGCTGAAATTTTTTCCAACATTGGGGATGATGATCCCATTGCTTTAGATTATAATGGTTTGAATTTTGATGATTGCCACATCTCTGAAGTTATAAAGTTCTTGCAAAAACTTGCTAAAAGTCCTAATGCTAGTGCTATAAATTTGGCTTTTACACATCATATTACAAATGCTCTTATAAAAGCTAGAGAAGAGAAACTAGAGCGCGAAGCCTCTATTCCTAAAAAGCTAGAGGATGGTTGGGAGCCCATCATTAAGATGAAGGTTAAAGATTTTGATTGTAATGCTTTATGTGATCTTGGTGCAAGTATTTCTGTTATGCCTAAGAAAATTTATAATATGCTTGACTTGCCACCGCTGAAAAATTGTTATTTGGATGTTAATCTTGCTGATCATTCTACAAAGAAACCTTTGGGTAAAGTTGATAATGTTCGCATTACCGTTAACAATAACCTTGTTCCCGTTGATTTTGTTGTCTTGGATATTGAATGCAATGCATCTTGTCCCATTATATTGGGAAGACCTTTTCTTCGAACTGTTGGTGCTGTTATTGATATGAAGGAAGGTAATATAAAATATCAATTTCCTCTCAAGAAAGGTATGGAACACTTCCCTAGAAAGAGAATGAAGGTACCTTTTGATTCCATTATGAGAACAAATTATGATGTTGACACTTCGTCTCTTGATAATACTTGATACACACTTTCTGCGCCTAGCTGAAAGGCGTTAAAGAAAAGCGCTTATGGGAGACAACCCATGTTTTTACCTACAGTACTTTGTTTTTATTTTGTGTCTTGGAAGTTGTTTACTACTGTAGCAACCTCGCCTTATCTTAGTTTTGTGTTTTGTTGTGCCAAGTTAAGCCGTTGATAGAAAAGTAAGTACTAGATTTGGATTACTGCACAGTTCCAGATTTCTTTGCTGTCACGAATCTGAGTCCACCTCCCTGTAGGTAGCTCAGAAAATTAAGCCAATTTACGTGCATGATCCTCAGATATGTACGCAACTTTCATTCAATTTGAGCATTTTCATTTGAGCAAGTCTGGTGCCATTTTAAAATTCGTCAATACGAACTGTTCTGTTTTGACAGATTCTGCCTTTATTTCGCATTGCCTCTTTCGCTATGTTGGATGAATTTCTTTGATCCATTAATGTCCAGTAGCATTATGCAATGTCCAGAAGTGTTAAGAATGATTGTGTCACCTCTGAATATGTCAATTTATATTGTGCACTAACCCTCTAATGAGTTGTTTCGAGTTTGGTGTGGAGGAAGTTTTCAAGGATCAAGAGAGGAGTATGATGCAACATGATCAAGGAGAGTGAAAGCTCTAAGCTTGGGGATGCACCCGGTGGTTCACTCCTGCATATTCTAAGAAGACTCAAGCGTCTAAGCTTGGGGATGCCCAAGGCATCCCCTTCTTCATCGACAACATTATCAGGTTCCTCCCCTGAAACTATATTTTTATTCCATCACATCTTATGTGCTTTTTCTTGGAGCGTCGGTTTGTTTTTATTTTTGTTTTGTTTGAATAAAATGGATCCTAGCATTCACTTTATGGGAGAGAGACACGCTCCGCTGTAGCATATGGACAAGTATGTCCTTGGTTTCTACTCATAGTATTCATGGCGAAGTTTCTCCTTCGTTAAATTGTTATATGGTTGGAATTGGAAAATGATACATGTAGTAATTGCTATAAATGTCTTGGGTAATGTGATACTTGGCAATTGTTGTGCTCATGTTTAAGCTCTTGCATCATATGCTTTGCACCCATTAATGAAGAAATACATAGAGCATGCTAAAATTTGGTTTGCATATTTGGTTTCTCTAAGGTCTAGATAATTTCTAGTATTGAGTTTGAACAACAAGGAAGACGGTGTAGAGTCTTATAATGTTTTCAATATGTCTTTTATGTGAGTTTTGCTGCACCGGTTCATCCTTGTGTTTGTTTCAAATAAGCCTTGCTAGCCTAAACCTTGTATCGGGAGGGAATACTTCTCATGCATCCAAATACTTGAGCCAACCACTATGCCATTTGTGTCCACCATACCTACCTACTACATGGTATTTTCCGCCATTCCAAAGTAAATTGCTTGAGTGCTACCTTTAAAATTCCATCATTCACCTTTGCAATATATAGCTCATGGGACAAATAGCTTAAAAACTATTGTGGTATTGAATATGTAATTATGCACTTTATCTCTTATTAAGTTGCTTGTTGTGCGATAACCATGTTCACTGGGGACGCCATCAACTTTTCATTGTTGAATTTCATGTGAGTTGCTATGCATGTCCGTCTTGTCTGAAGTAAGAGAGATCTACCACCATATGGTTAAGCATGCATATGTTAGAGAAGAACATTGGGCCGCTAACTAAAGCCATGCTCCATGGTGGAAGTTTCAGTTTTGGACAACAATCCTCAAATCTCAAATGAGAAAATTATTAATTGTTGGTATATGCTTATGCATAAAAGAGGAGTCCATTATCTGTTGTCTATGTTGTCCCGGTATGGATGTCTAAGTTGAAGAATAATCAATAGCGAGAAATCCAATGCGAGCTTTCTCCTTAGACCTTTGTACAGGCGGCATAGAGGTACCCCTTTGTGACACTTGGTAAAAACAATGCATTGTGATGATCCGGTAGTCCAAGCTAATTAGGACAAGGTGCAGGCACTATTAGTACACTATGCATGAGGCTTGCAACTTATAAGATATAATTTACATGATGCATATGCTTTATTACTACCGTTGACAAAATTGTTTCATGTTTTCAAAATCAAAGCTCTAGCACAAATATAGCAATCGATGCTTTTCCTCTATGGAGGACCATTCTTTTACTTTCAATGTTGAGTCAGTTCACCTATTTCTCTCCACCTCAAGAAGCAAACACTTGTGTGAACTGTGCATTGATTCCTACATACTTGCTTATTGCACTTATTATATTACTCTATGTTGACAATATCCATGAGATATACATGTTACAAGTTGAAAGCAACCGCTGAAACTTAATCTTCTTTTGTGTTGCTTCAATGCCTTTACTTTGAATTATTGCTTTATGAGTTAACTCTTATGCAAGACTTATTGATGCTTGTCTTGAAGTGCTATTCATGAAAAGTCTTTGCTATATGATTCACTTGTTTACTCATGTCATATACATTGTTTCGATCGCTGCATTCACTACATATGCTTTACAAATAGTATGATCAAGATTATGATGGCATGTCACTCCAGAAATTATCTGTGTTATCGTTTTACCTGCTCGGGACGAGCAGAACTAAGCTTGGGGATGCTGATACGTCTCCGACGTATCGATAATTTCTTATGTTCCATGCCACATTATTGATGTTATCTACATGTTTTATGCGCACTTTATGTCATATTCGTGCATTTTCTGGAACTAACCTATTAACAAGATGCCGAAGTGCCAGTTGCTGTTTTCTGCTGTTTTTGGTTTCAGAAATCCTAGTAAGGAAATATTCTCGGAATTGGACGAAATCAAAGCCTAGGTGCCTATTTTCTCACGAAGCTTCCAGAAGTCCGAAGGAGAGACGAAGAGGGGCCACGGAGGGGCCACACCCTAGGGCGGCGCGGCCCCCCCCTTGGCCGCGCGGCCCTGTGTTGTGGGGCCCCCGTGCCGCCTCTTGACCTGCCCTTCCGCCTATAAAAAGTCTCCGTGACGAAACCCCCGATCGAGAACCACGATACGGAAAACCTTCCGAGACGCCGCCGCCGCCGATCCCATCTCGGGGATCCAGGAGATCGCCTCCGGCACCCTGCCGGAGAGGGGAATCATCTCCCGGAGGACTCTACGCCGCCATGGTCGCCTCCGGTGTGATGTGTGAGTAGTCTACCCCTGGACTATGGGTCCATAGCAGTAGCTAGATGGTTGTCTTCTCCCCATTGTGCTATCATTGTCGGATCTTGTGAGCTGCCTAACATGATCAAGATCATCTATCTGTAATTCTATATGTTGCGTTTGTTGGGATCCGATGAATAGAGAATACTTGTTATGTTGATTATCAAAGTTATGCTATGTGTTTTTTATGATCTTGCATGCTCTCCGTTACTAGTAGATGCTCTGGCCAAGTAGATGCTTGTAACTCCAAGAGGGAGTACTTATGCTCGATAGTGGGTTCATGCCTGCATTGACACCTGGGACGATGTAAAGTTCTAAGGTTGTGTTGTGCTGTTGCCACTAGGGATAAAACATTAGTGCTATGTTCAAGGATGTAGTCACTAGTTACATTACGCACCATACTTA
Organism: Lolium perenne; assembly: GCF_019359855.2. Classification (NCBI taxonomy): domain Eukaryota; kingdom Viridiplantae; phylum Streptophyta; class Magnoliopsida; order Poales; family Poaceae; genus Lolium; species Lolium perenne. The sequence goes on from NC_067247.2 coordinate 318,479,733, forward strand.
ATGCAATTGTCTGTTGTTTGCAACTTAATACTGGAGGGGGTTCGGATGATAACCTGAAGGTGGACTTTTTAGGCATAGATGCAGTTGGATGACGGTCTATGTACTTTGTCGTAATGCCCAATTAAATCTCACTATACTCATCATGATATGTATGTGCATGGTCATGCTCTCTTTATTTGTCAATTGCCCAACTGTAATTTGTTCACCCAACATGCTGTTCGTCTTATGGGAGAGACACCTCTAGTGAACTGTGGACCCCGGTCCAATTCTCTTTACTGAAATACAATCTACTGCAATACTTGTTCTACTGTTTTCTGCAAACAATCATCTTCCACACAATACGGTTAACTCTTTGTTACAGCAAGCCGGTGAGATTGACAACCTCACTGTTTCGTTGGGGCAAAGTACTTTGGTTGTGTTGTGCAGGTTCCACGTTGGCGCCGGAATCACTGGTGTTGCGCCGCACTACATCTCGCCGCCATCAACCTTCAACGTGCTTCTTGACTCCTACTGGTCCGATTAAACCTTGGTTTCTTACTGAGGGAAACTTGCCGCTGTGCGCATCACACCTTCCTCTTGGGGTTCCCAACGGACGTGCCAACCACACGCATCAGACCGTTCCGCAATTGCTTAATGTGTGTGGCTATCTCAAAGAGATCTCGTGCAGATGTGGTTTTTTCTATGTTAACCACTTCAGATGTATTTTAAAAAAGTAGTGAGGAGTGACGTTCTTTCTATTGCCATGTCTCTTGCACGCAATTCATATTTGTAGATTTTGAGGAAACAACGACATAGTATGGGTATCTGTTCACGTGTGGAAGAGACATAATATGGGCAGAGGGCATGCACGATAACCTTATAGCGAAGGTCTCCGTGCAATGATAAGTACTGAAGAAACATTGTTTTCTGAATAGGTTCCGTCACTCACTTAAGAAAAAAAATTCTAGTTCCCTAGAAACCTTTGGGTTAGAGGTCCAACAAGTTACCTACAAGATATCTTAGATGCGAAATGTCAGACAACTCGAATGTGGATGTGGGTAGTGAAAGGGATATGGCCCCCGGTGGGACACTGTTTAGGTAGGTTTATTGCATGGAGTGACATAATGTTTTACTATATATAAAAGGGTAGACTTGTCGAAGCGGTCAAGCCGAACTAACATGCCTTAGAATTCCAATAAACTCGAGGAGGCTATTTTTTTCAATTTTCTCCCAAGTACCAAATATGGTCGCTCAAATTTGACCGTTTTGGATAGTTTCATTTCTAAGACGACGTGATTAGCCATATATGTTATTGACCCTGGCCCAAGCCGAACCTCCGCAAATTGCATTTTTTTAGCTTGGCTGGACTAAACCTCCTCGAATGGTCCATTCTCGGAGTTCTTTAGTAATTGACACATTGAGACATATGCCAACCATCATAGAGGGATATTGCTCATTGCTTATTGTCTCTGAGGATATGGATGCCGAAACAATAGATCCCAAGCGCTTGGGGGGGGGGGGGGGGGGAGGTGGTTAGAATTTCCGACAATCATGGTAATCGGAAATTACGGGTCGGTTTTGGATGAGATTTTCAGACATAATTTGGATTTCATACTTGCAAACATTCCATTATTCAAAATTCAATTTTGGGAGGAAGATTAATCGAAAGTGCGGGATAGAGAAGTTTGAATGTGGGGGACTTTAGAGAAACACATAGGATTCATGTTGTACTTGTAACTATCTAGCAGATTTTTTTGCCTAGCAAAGTCATTTACCCCATGAGGGAGGGAGGGAGGGGGAAAGGTCCGTATTTTCATCGCGAACCAAATCCATGTTGACTCCATCACTTCGAGTTTGATTGAGCGATCTAGAAGAATCACCCATTTATATAAGGGAATTAGAGCCATTAATTATGCATGCGATGCAAGAAGTGCAAGTGCATGAGATAAACATAAGGTTGTGAGACTTGCTTCGGTGCTCGCCCCCCCCCCCAAATTTTTTTGAAGGGTAAGTTTTCCCCGGTGTCTTCTTGTTTTAGCCCGTAATAACCCATATCAATCCCTATATAAATATACTAGGTGTACTTAATAATTCTACGAGTCGATGTGGGCGACGGGATATTTTATCCACGGAAGTTTCAGTTTTCAGCGCACACCGTTGTCTATGCGTCTGACTACTGAACAATATAGACTTAAATGGACCGTACGAGGTACTGTAGGGCTTGTATTTATGTCTTTTTATTTATTTTTAATTAGTGTGCCTCTTGTTACGAAGAAGTATGAAGATATCTTGGCCATATATGTGATTCAGTTCACCAAAGTTTGAACCAAGGGGGATACCGAAGCAAAAGTGAGTTTGTTAACGGTCTAGCTAGATTTAGCTCAAGTGGCTACGGAACTAGGAAGATGTGTGATGTGTGGTGTTTGCGATCCTAGACCAGGAGTGTAATCCCTCTCATTATCTAATAGGAAAAGGTGGTGTTTTTTTTTTTTTTTTTGACTCAGGAAAAGGTGGTGTTGTTTCTACGGAACTGAAGCTTGAGATCATGTTGAACTAGAAGAAACTGAAGACAAAGCAAGCTCCGGATGGCAGTGCCTGAAAATGAGATGATTTTTTTTTTTTGCGGGCAAAATTAAGATGGATTTTTTTCAATTGATTCCATCTAACCTTGTTGGGTAGTCGTCAAGCTTGCCAAAGCAGCAACAGTTCTCCTAGTGGCAAAACCGTCATACAAAATGTTCGGAAGCACTTATTTACACTTCTTTCGAAAGCTTGGGGCCTTATTCGGACCATGAATCATCCGTCATGAGTTAATATGGACTTCTGCTTCAGAAATTCAATTCGGCACATGGGTGCATATTCCCCTGCCACCGAAAAAACATTTTGATATGTTAAAAGAATTCAAACTAAATTTTCTCGCTTACGTATCGACATTTTACGTGCGCACATCAAGTTTTGCGAAAAAATGACATTTTTTGTGACTTAAAATAACGAACAAAACGTCTCATACACAACCTTTGTTTACAGAAATTTTTGTCTTTTTTATATATGAGACTCAGAATGTCGGTTTTCTGTGGAACCACTTTGTGAACGTGTAGTATTTTGAGAGGTACCCACTAAATTTTGTGTTTAAATTTTTCAACATTTTAAAAGTGTATTTAAAACGAAGTTTGAAAATCATGAGCATATGCTCCCGGGTGCCAAAACACCACTCCCCCCTTCTGCTTTTTGAAGGCCACAACATTCTGGAATAGATTTTTTTCTTCGAAATGGAACATTCTAGAATAGATATAATTTCTATTTGTTACACCATGCATATATTTGTGATGCAGGTTGTAGATTTGTTTTGGGAGCCCTCTACATACAATCTCTGCATTAATCCTGCTGTTGACAAATGTAAAGCTGGAACGATGGCAAGTGGAAGCAGATGCGTGCACACATCATGAAATTGTCGTAAGAAAACACCCATCCTTTAGAGTGGAAGCATAGGCAGCCAGCACCGCGCCGGACACTGAGTTAGGCAGGCCAATGGGATGGTTGATGATGTTTAGGAATCTCCCTCCCGAGGTGACATCGCTTCCACAGCCCTCGGAACATATCTTCCAGCGCTGATGCCGATCCCACTGACAAGTGACAAGCTAGTGACAACATGCGTGTAGGCAAGCAGGCATGCAGGCAAGCAGGCAAGAACTGTTCGTTTATTCCTGGCTGCTACCTCCATATATTGTTCCATCACAATTCCACAGGTAGTACCTGTATCAGAACACCATTTACGCACGCATGATACGCATCAATGCATATCCTCTCAATTCTCAAAGAAACATCTCGCTGTCCACCTAGATTAGATCAATTTGCCATAGCAAGTAGAAGCTGGAATACACATATCGTGTCATACTACTTTGCTTAACTCATGGAGAATCCCACCCGCAAAAATATACATCCCAAAATTTCTGGTAATTCATCGCTAGAACGAGCCGTGTCACGCTGCAATTGCGCCGAAAGACGGTTCTTTTTCACTCGCATTTCCCCCAGAGAAGGAGTAATTGATCTCGAATGTGGAATCCACAAAGCGTGGACCCGTGGAGAGCGAGAGAGCTAGTGGGATCTTTGAGCCACTAGCAGTAAAGTTGGAGCCGTTAAAACATCGAACAAGTGCGACGGGACACACTTGCGCTCCGGCTGTGTGCTTTTGGTTCCTTCTTCTTGTACCCCTTGAGGATCTACGAGGCCACCACCGTGCATGCCGGTGCCGGTGCCGGTGCTTATTCGATACCCGGACTCGCACTGGGTCACCTTGCGTTCACGTAGTCAGAACTCAGTCACCAGACAGAACCTTAACTTGAGCCACGAGTTCGGGGGTGGATACTGTGGAGTGTGGAGGGAATAAGCGGCCTTTCATGCATGGTCAGCTGTCCTCCAGGTTGCAGCCATGGAGGCTTGTAGCACGTTCAGGATTTGGGAAGTCAACATCATCTCAGGAATAAACAAATTGAATCTCAACATGGCACTATCAGAGAGAGGCTTAATGCTCAATCCTTTCGTATTGAGAAAATGATAATGCAAGGCTAGCTAGCCTAGCATCCTAATTCCTAAGGCTGTGTCTGTGGTGCGCGAAATATCATGATTAGGAAATGAATTCTTTCGTGACATTCATTTGAAATTTACTCTCTATATATTCGTGTGAAGTCCCTATGCTGTGAAGATTGGCTAAATTCTTTTGTTAGACCGGAGCAAAAGCTTTGGCATGATACAAATGAGATTCACTCATCGCATTTGATAACAGTCAGGTCTCTTATGTTTTACGTACTGCCGTTATGACATGCAAACCACACTAGCTACCAGCCTACTGATTAGCCAGCTCTGAAAGGCGTAAATTTCCCTTTCCTGAGAGTGAAACTAATTGGTTTGAGTGATGTCTTTGTGGGATGTGCCGTGGTCGTGCTCGGAGACCTTAGTGATCTGCTGCATAGTCAAAAGCTTGTTGAATGATGCTTGGTCTACTATTTTTATGAACTTCAACTTTTCCTCAGATTTTTCCCGGCTGTGCTTGATTGGCCTGTCTGAAAGTCGAAAGGTACAGGACTGTGAAATACAGTATTAATTGGTAACGATGGCCAGATTAGCTATGAAGAAAAGGCGGCCTCAAACCCATCTAGGGTTTCATTCTCCTTGCCGGCAAGGTGGCGATGCCGGTGGTTCAATCGGCCTCCCGTGGCCTTGGGGCATTTAAGGTGTAACAGACCACAGCCCCTCTCAGGTGAGGAGTTTCTATTCGGTTTGCAGAATCTTTTTGTAGTGTTTCTTTCGGGAAGAGGCGGTGGCCACATCCTGTAGTTAGAATAAGGTCTTTTCAGCCCTATCTTCGCTTCGATGGCGCGTGAAGTCATGTGCTCGGTGGATCTCCGGGACCCGATCGGTTTTCATATTCGTTGGTGTGTTTTCATGTCAGTCTCTTCGGTCTACTATTGCCATCACTGGCGTTGCTGTTGGTGCATTGGTTCTTTGGGGCGTTAGCACGACGACTTTTCGTTTGTCTACTATAACAAGATCTACTACAACAAGCTTTGCTTGGCTTCAGTGATGGAGGGGCGAGGACGGCGGTACGCTTTCGGCTCGTGCTAGTGTCTGTACTCTGTAGTCGTCGCTAGGTGATCCAAATATATATTTGCAATTTTTATTAATTTTGGGCTATTTGTACTACGGTTGATGATTATTAATAGACCGGTGGAATTTTTGCAAAGAAAAAGCTAGAGCTATGAAGAGTATCGGTATCTCACGCAAAATAAAATCTATCTATGAAGAATATCAACCCATTTCTATTGTTTTGGCAAAAGATCCATAAGCAACTAATTGCACCGGTGCTCTAAGATAAGCAGGAATTGTTTGCAGGATAGAATAAAGCGCTTGGCTAAAGCGCTTGGCTATATGGCTACAAAACATGATTCGGCACTCATCAAGTGTTTATATCTTGAGGATAAATGCGTGGCAGGCAAAAACCCAGCTGAATCTAACATCAAATATTCTAGTACGTGAATCTCACGTGAATGCGTGATGCATCACTCGTCGGTAAGTAGAATCATTCGTACTCCACGTATCTGGAAATTAAGCTTGTTGAGCAGATACGTAAACCGGGGCAGATGGTGTGACAGCGTCCAAGGATTCGCGTGGCTGGCTAGTTGCCACGAATATGTGGGATTCGTACTAGTTTTGTCTAGTTCAGATACAGTTGTAGTGGTGCTACGCAGATATGTATGTTGAACAGAGAAGAACAAACCATCCTGTAATCGAGGCCTATGGATATGGTGGTTAGGCATCTGGTAACTACTATATGTATGTATTATGCAGAGTAAGGCGAAAGGGATACGTGTTTATGGCCACAACCACGCATTGACAGGACGAGTCCTTGCTCCTTCAGTGTCAAGCAGCACTACCGATATGCTTTGCATGCGAGATTCTAGGCTTTTGCTGATGTCAGTATTTTTATTCTGATTCAAGGGAATCAGGTACTATTGATCATTCTAGTCTGCAACATGTTCAGATCAGGCCGTATCTAATGTTCACACAATTCGGCTTCTAGGTGCATATGCTACCCCTACAAAAAAAAAAAAAATTAAGTGTTGAAATTTTTCGACAAGAAATTCTATGTGTACATCTCCACAATATATGTGAGTTTGTCAAGTTTCGCGAAAAAATGATAATTTTTTGTAGTGTATGTAAAAAAAAGAGAAAAATTATCTTGTGAAAAGCCTTATTTTGAACACTGAATTTTGTCTTTATTTCACACACCACACGATAAACCATTTATTTCATGAAGCAACTTTGTGAGCGTGCAGCACGTGAAGATGTCCGTGCGATTTTTTTGCTTCAATTCTTTCGATATCTCAAAATATGTCTACGATGTATTTTAAAATAAAGGGAGCAGATGCTTCCATGTGCCAAAACATCACTCCCCACACTATTAGAGTACCAAAATAAATCTTGGTAATGCTTTCTTTGTTGTATCTCTGATCGGTTCATAATTTTTGTAAAGGAAGGTTATACATTTGGCTTCTGCATCATAGCATGCACACAGTCATGATTTTATTAAATATGGTCAGGACAATGAGACCAAAACCTAGTTTCAAATGTGTAACTTGTAGCTTAACAAAAATTCGAAATCAATCCCATAGTAGTATAGTACACCTCGTCTGAACTTCATCAAATTTCACACCATGAAAACGTTGAAACTTAGTTGAGTTCATCAAAAATTTCATACATAAACAATTGTTTCATATCTGAAACTTGAGTAAACTAGCTTAAACTTGATGAAAGCCATATTAAGTGGACTACAGTTTGATATTCATAAAATAGATGTGAGGATATTGAGTTGACTTTAAGAAAATAGATGCAACTAGAGTATCCAAATAACTAGAGTACAGGCTCTTGTGGAAACCTAGTCCTTTTTCGATAAAGGGCGCTTTATTACTCAATGTATCAAGCATTACACTCAGCCTCTGCATAGCTAAGATGCACACAGCCGTTTATGAATCAAACATCCAAACAAAAACTAATACATAAAGGATAGAGGAAAAAAGCCAACTAATCGATAGCTCCATTGGCTTCTATCCTACGGCTATGCTGCCACCCATGTTGGGTAATAAAATCCTTGGTCATATTCTCCAATCGTGTAGACACCTCCATAAATAGGTCTCGGTTATCGAAGCGTTGAAGTGGTGACCATGAACAAAGCATAGGTGTACATCTATAGATAACCTGCATGATAGAAAAAAATTGTCATTAAAAACCTTATCATTTCTACACAGCCAAAGCAACCATATAACTGCAATCTCTCCCACTCGGATAATTATTTTATACCTTGAGTCCATGGTTATACTACGGGGTGGATACTGGGTAGAACCTATCTGAATGATTGACCATATAGATCTAGCAACCCGATAATTGAAGAAAAGGTGTTTTATTGTCTCATCTTCGTGACAGAATATACATTTCTTGCAACCTTACCGGTTGCGTTTTACAAGGTTATCTTTAGTAATAATCACACCTCGACGAAGATACCATGCGAAGACCTTCGTTTTTAATGGTAACTTCATCTTCCAGATGGATTTATTATTTAAAATCGGTTGGGTAGGAATGCAAAGGGCTTTATACATTGAGGCTACCGAGAATACACCATTCTTGGTAAAACTCCAACGGAATTCATCAGACCCCGTAGATAACTGTATTGAATCTAACCGCTGAAGCAGTTCGTTCCAAGAGTCAAGGCGGGGACCAATAAGATCACGTCTGAACATTACCGAGGGTGGAGAATATTCCATCACCTTCTGCAAGGTATCCCCTTTATAATGAACAATATTGTATAAGGCTGGATACTGTTCGCGAAGAGTGGTTGTTCCCAACCATTGATCCTCCCAAAAACGTGTATTCGCCCCATTCCTAATGGAGAAGGAGCCAAGCGGAAAAAAAGTATTTCTTTGTTGCCATCATGCCAGCTTAGAACTGTGAATCTCTCGGTTTCCAAATAACCTGGGATATCGCCTTTGAGCCTACATACTTCTTCCGCAATAGCTGTTGCCATACACCGTCTTCCGTTAATAACTGGGCCAGCCATTTTCCTAGAAATGCCCTGTTCTTAACTTCTAGATCATGGACCCCAAGTCCACCTTGATCTTTTGGACGGCATACAACACTCCATTTTGTCAACCGATATTTTTCTTTTCACTATCCCCTTGCCAAAAGAATCTTAATCGGAAATAATCCAATCTATGTAAGACTCCTTTGGGTAACTGAAAGAAAGAAATCGTATACAGTACTGATACGTCTCAAACGTATCTATAATTTCTTATGTTCCTTGCTACTTTTATGATGATACTCACATGTTTTATACACACTTTATGTCATATTTATGCATTTTCCGGCACTAACCTATTGACAAGATACCGAAGAGCTAGTTGTTGTTTTCTGCTGTTTTTGGTTTCAGAAATCCTACAAAGAAAATATTCTCGGAATTGGACGAAATAAACGTCCACGGTCTTATTTTTCCACGAAGCTTCCAGAAGACCGAAAGGATTACGAAGTGGGGCGACAAGGCGCCGCCACACTAGGGCCACGCGGCCCAAGGGGGCCCGCACCGCCCTAGCGTGTGGCCCCCTCGTCAGCCCTCCGACTCTGCCCTTCCGCCTACTTAAAGCCTTCGTCGCGAATACCCCAGTACCGAGAGCCACGATACGGAAAACCTTCCAGAGACGCCGCCGCCGCCAATCCCATCTCGGGGGATTCAGGAGATCGCCTCCGGCACCCTGCCGGAGAGGGGAATCATCTCCCGAAGGACTCTTCATCACCATGATCGCCTCCGGATTGATGTGTGAGTAGTTCACCCTTGGACTATGGGTCCATAGCAGTAGCTAGATGGTCGTCTTCTCCTCATGTGCTATCATTGTTCGATCTTGTGAGCTGCCTAACATGATCAAGATCATCTATTTGTAATGCTACATGTTGTGTTTGTTGGGATCCGATGAATATGGAATACTATGTTATGTTGATTATCAATCTATCATATATGTGTTGTTTAAGATCTTGCATGCTCTCCGTTGCTAGTAGAGGCTCTGGCCAAGTTGATACTTGTAACTCCAAGAGGGAGTATTTATGCTCGATAGTGGGTTCAGGCCTCCATTTAATCTGGGACAGTGACAGAAAGTTCTAAGGTTGTGGATGTGCTATTGCTACTAGGGATAAAACATCAATGCTTTGTCTAAGGATATTTGTGTTGATTACATTACGCATCATACTTAATGCAATTGTCTGTTGTTTGCAACTTAATACTGGAAGGGGTGCGGATGCTAACCTGAAGGTGGACTTTTTAGGCATAGATGCATGCTGGATAGCGGTCTATGTACTTTGTCGTAATGCTCAATTGAATTTCACACTACTCGTCATGATATGTATGTGCATTGTTATGCCCTCTTTATTTGTCAATTGCCCAACTGTAATTTGTTCACCCAACATGCTATTTCTTATTGGAGAGACACCACTAGTGAACTGTGGACCCCGGTCCATTCTTTTACATCGAATACAATCTACTGCAAACATTGTTCTTTATTGTTCTTCGCAAACAAACATCATCTTCCACACGATACATCTAATCCTTTGTTTACAGCAAGCCGGTGAGATTGACAACCTCACTGTTACGTTGGGGCAAAGTACTTTGATTGTGTTGTGTAGGTTCCACGTTGGCGCCGGAATCCCTGGTGTTGCGCCGCACTACACTCCGCCACCAACAACCTTCACGTGCTCCTTGACTCCTACTGGTTCGATAACCTTGGTTTCTTACTGAGGGAAAACTTGCTGCTGTACGCATCACACCTTCCTCTTGGGGTTCCCAACGGACGTGTGCTTTACGCGTATCAAGTACCATATTTGTAAGCACTGAATTTATGAGGACTAATCTTCCCCCAAGGGATAGGAGCTTTCCTTTCCAACTAGTAAGACGTTTCTGAAGTCGTTCTTCGACGATTTTCCATTCGGCCAGGGTTAGTCTCCGATGGTGAATCGGAATACCAAGATAGCTAATTGCAAAACAACCAAGCCCACAGCCGAATAGCTCGGTATAAATATTGGCATCATATATGGCCTCGCCAAAACAAAACAACTCACTTTTATGAAAGTTGATCTTAAGACCTGACAATTGCTCGAATGCTGAAAGAATTAACTTCAGATTACTTGCCTTTGCCAAATCATGATCCATAAATAGGATTGTATCGTCAGCATACTGAAGAATTGATAAGCCCCCATCAACTAAATGGGGGACCACACCTTCAATTTGGCCATCGAACTTAGCGCGTTCAATTATAATTGGAAGCATATCCGCCACAATGTTAAAGAGCATAGGGGACAAAGGATCACCTTGCCCGAGTCCTTTTTTTGTCTGGAAGTAATTGCCAATGTCATCATTGACCTTTATGGCAACACTTCCACCAAAAATGACATTATTAATTAGAGCACACCACTCATCAGAAAATCCTTTCATACGAAGTGTTTGTTGAAGAAAGGACCATTTAACTTTATCATAGGTTTTTTCAAAGCTGATTTTGAGTACGACCCCATTCAACTTTTTGCGGTGCATCTCATGAACTGTTTCATGCAAAGTGAAAACTCCATCTAGGATGTATCTGCCTTGCATGAAAGCTGTCTGAGAAGGACGCACTACATGATCTGCCACGGAATTCAGCCGAATAGTAGCAACTTTTGTGAAAATTTTGAAACAAACATTTAAAAGACGTATGGGTCTGAATTGTTGGATCCATTCCGCATCAGTAACTTTCGGTAAGAGAATGATTTCACAAAAATTGATACGAAATAGATCCAAATGTCCCTCATGAAGCTCCGTAAATAATTCCAATAAATCAGTTTTCACAATATCCTAGAAAGACTGATAGAATTCAACAGAAAAACCATCCGGGCCTGGTGCCTTGTTATGCCCCATCAGGAACCCTACTCCTATAGGGATATATGATATGTTTGACGTCATGTCTGTCTTATTAATAGGTTCCGCCTTTTCAATCGATGAGAAGCTCCGGTAATAGTAAAATGCATATGATGACACTATCGATCTTAAAGGTAAACCAACATAGTCTTAATAGGAATTGCATGGGTGGAGTCTGCAATGTTTCCTACCTTATGATGGTATCTCTCTCTCTAGACCCTTGATATGTCTCCGACATATCGATAATTTCTTATGTTCCATGCCACATTATTGATGATATCTACATGTTTTATGCATACTTTATGTCATATTTATGCATTTTCTGGAACTAACCTATTAACAAGATGCCAAAGAGCCAGTTGCTATTTTCTGCTGTTTTTGGTTTCAGAAATCCTAGTAAGGAAATATTCTCGGAATTGGACGAAATCAACGCCCAGGGGCCTATTTTCACACGAAGCTTCCAGAAGACCGGAGAGTCAACGAAGTGGGGCCACGAGGTGGCCAGGAGGTAGGGCGGCGCGGCCCAGGTCTTGGCCGCGCCGACCTGTCTCCTGGGCCCCTCGTGTGGCCCCCTGACCTGCCCTTCCGCCTACAAATATCCTTCGTCGCGAAACCCCCAGTACCGAGAGCCACGATACGGAAAACCTTCCAGAGACGCCGCCGCCGCCAATCCCATCTCGGGGGATTCAGGAGATCACCTCCGGCACCCTGCCGGAGAGGAGATTCATCTCCCGGAGGACTCTACACCGCCATGGTCGCCTCCGGAGTGATGAGTGAGTAGTCTACCCCTGGACTATGGGTCCATAGCAGTAGCTAGATGGTTGTCTTCTCCTCATTGTGCTTAATTGTCGGATCTTGTGAGCTGCTGAACATGATCAAGGTCATCTATCTGTAATGCTATATGTTGTGTTTGTTGGGATCCGATGAATAGAGAATACCATGTTATGTTGATTATCAATTTATATCTATGTGTTGTTTATGATCTTGCATGCTCTCCGTTACTAGTAGATGCTCTGGCCAAGTTGATGCTTGTAACTCCAAGAGGGACTATTTATGCTCGATAGTGGGTTCATGTCTCCGTGAATCTGGGGGAGTGACAAGAACCCCTAAGGTTATGGATGTGCTGTTGCCACTAGGGATAAAACATTGATGCTATGTCCGAGGATGTAGTTATTGATTACATTACGTGCAATACTTAATGCAATTGTCTGTTGTTAGCAACTTAATACTGGAAGGGGTTCGGATGATAACCTGAAGGTGGACTTTTTAGACATAGATGCATGCTGGATAGCGGTCTATGTACTTTGTCGTAATGCCCAATTAAATCTCACTATACTCATCATAATATGTATGTGCATGGTCATGCCCTCTCTATTTGTCAATTGCCCAACTGTAATTTGTTCACCCAACATGCTATTTATCTTATGGGAGAGACACCACTAGTGAACTGTGGACCCCGGTCCATTCTTTACATCTGAAATACAATCTACTGCAATTGTTCTACTGTTCTCTGCAAATAATCATCATCCACACTATACATCTAATCCTTTGTTACAGCAAGCCGGTGAGATTGACAACCTCACTGTTTCGTTGGGGCAAAGTACTTGGTTTGTGTTGTGCAGGTTCCACGTTGGCGCCGGAATCCCTGGTGTTGCGCCGCACTACATCTCGCCGCCATCAACCTTCAACGTGCTTCTTGGCTCCTACTGGTTCGATTAAACCTTGGTTTCATACTGAGGGAAAACTTGCCGCTGTACGCATCACACCTTCCTCTTGGGGTTCCCAACGGTCGCGTGCTGTACGCGTATCAAGACTGTTTTCTGGCGCCGTTGCCGGGGATCTGAAGAAAAGTTACATCACAAAGATCTCTGACTCCCACGTCAACTACACGCCAGCAACTATTTTCTGGCGCCGTTGCCGGGGAGATCAAGACACGCTGCAAGGGGAGTCTCCACATCGCAATCTCTTTACTTTGTTTTTGTCTTGCATTATTTTATTTACTACTTTGTTTGCTGCACTAAATCAAAACACAAAAAAATTAGTTGCTAGTTTTACTTTATTTGCTATCTTGTTTGCCATATTAAAAACACAAAAAAAAATTAGTTACTTGTTTTACTTTACTTAATTCCATGCATGTTTTTATTTCACTAGTTAGGCTTAATGGAAAACAACAAAAATATTAGAGATCTTTATAGTATTTATCTTGAGTTAGGACATGAGGTGTTTGAAGAGAAAATTAAAAAACCTACGGAACTTTATATGCGTGATAATGGCAATGTTATTAGTATGAATGCTTTGAACATTATTATTGCTAATGCTATGGAAGAATTTAAGCTTGGGGAAGCTGGTTTTGATGATCATGATATTTTTAGTCCCCCAAGCATGGAGGAGAAAATTTACTTTGATGATACTTTGCCTCCCATTTATGATGATAGTGGTATCTTGGTGCCACCTAATATGGAGGATAAAGTTTATTATGATTACAATATGCCTCCTACATTTGATGATTATGGTGATGATAATAAAAATGATAGCTACGTTGTTGAATTTGCTCCCACTACAATTAATAAGAATGACTATGCTTATGTTGGGAGTAGTAATAATTTTATGCATGAGACTCATGATAAGAATGCTTTATGTGATAGTTATATTGTTGAGTTTGCTCATGATGCTACTGGACATTATTATGAGAGAGGAAATTATGGTTGTAGAAATTTTCATGTTACTAAAACACCTCTCTTTTTGCCGAAAATCTTGAAGCTGCACTTGTTTTATCTTTCTATGCTTGTTGCATTATGCTTCATGAATTTGTTTATTTACAAGATTCCTATGCATAGGAAGTGGGTTAGACTTAAATGTGTTTTGAATTTGCTTCTTGATGCTCTCTTTTGCTTCAACTCTTATTTCTCGCGAGTGCATCATTAAAATTGCTGAGCCCATCTTAATGGCTATAAAGAAAGAACTTCTTGGGAGATAACCCATGTGTTTATTTTACTACAGTACCTTTATTTTATATTTGAGTCTTGGAAGTTGTTGCTACTGTAGCAACCTCTCCTTATCTTAGTTTTGTGCATTGTTGTGCCAAGTAAAGTTGTTGATAGTAAGGTTCATACTAGATTTGGATTACTGCGCAGAAACATATTTCTTTGCTGTCACGAATCTGGGCAAAATTCTCTGTAGGTAACTCAGAAAATTATGCAATTTACGTGAGTGATCCTCAGATATGTACGCAACTTTCATTCAATTTGAGCATTTTCATTTGAGCAAGTCTGGTGCCTCAATAAAATTCGTCTTTACGAACTGTTCTGTTTTGACAGATTCTGCCTTTTTATTTCGCATTGCCTGTTTTGATATGTTCGATGGATATTTCGATTCCATTGACTTTCAGTAGCTTTGTGCAATGTCCAGAAGTGTTAAGAATGATTATGTCACCTCTGAACATGTATAATTTGATTGTGCACTAACTCTCTAATGAGTTGTTTTGAGTTTGGTGTGGAGGAAGTTTTCAAGGATCAAGAGAGGGAGATGATACAACATGATCAAGGAGAGTGAAAGCTCTAAGCTTGGGGATGCCCCGGTGGTTCACCCCTGCATATATCAAGAAGACTCAAGCGTCTAAGCTTGGGGATGCCCAAGGCATCCCCTTCTTCATCGATAACATTATCAGGTTCCTCCCCTGAAACTATATTTTTATTCCGTCACATCTTATGTGCTTTGCTTGGAGCGTCGGTTTGTTTTTGTTTTTGATTTGTTTGAATAAAATGGATCCTAGCATTCATTGTGTGGGAGAGAGACACGCTCCGCTGTTGCATATGGACAAATATGTCCTTAGGCTTTACTCATAATATTCATGGCGAAGTTTCTTCTTCGTTAAATTGTTATATGGTTGGAATTGGAAAATGTTACATGTAGTAATTGCTATAATGTTTTGGATAATGTGATACTTGGCAATTGTTGTGCTCATGTTTAAGCTCTTGCATCATATACTTTGCACTTATTAATGAAGAAATACATAGAGCATGCTAAAATTTGGTTTGCATATTTGGTCTCTCTAAGGTCTAGATAATTTCTAGTATTGAGTTTGAACAACAAGGAAGACGGTGTAGAGTCTTATAATGTTTACAATATGTCTTTTATGTGAGTTTTGCAGCACCGCTTCATCCTTGTGTTTGTTTCAAATAAACCTTGCTAGCCTAAACCTTGTATCGAGAGGGAATACTTCTCATGCATCCAAAATACTTGAGCCAACCACTATGCCATTTGTGTCCACCATACCTACCTACTACATGGTATTTCTCCGCCATTCCAAAGTAAATTGCTTGAGTGCTACCTTTAAATTTCTATCCTCTACCTTTGCAATATATAGCTCATGGGACAAATAGCTTAAAAACTATTGTGGTATTAAATATGTACTTATGCACTTTATCTCTTATTAAGTTGCTTGTTGTGCGATAACCATGTTCCTGGGGACGCCATCAACTACTCTTTGTTGAATATCATGTGAGTTGCTATGCATGTCCGTCTTGTCTGAAGTAAGGGTGATTTACCACCTTTAATGGTTAGAGCATGCATATTGTTAGAGAAGAACATTGGGCCGCTAACTAAAGCCATGAATCATGGTGGAAGTTTCAGTTTTGGACATATATCCTCAATCTCATATGAGAAAATTAATTGTTGCTACATGCTTATGCATTAAAGAGGAGTCCATTATCTGTTGTCTATGTTGTCCCGGTATGGATGTCTAAGTTGAGAATAATCAATAGCGAGAAATCCAATGCGAGCTTTCTCCTTAGACCTTTGTACAGGCGGCATAGAGGTACCCCTTTGTGACACTTGGTTAAAACATGTGCATTGCGATAATCCCGGTAATCCAAGCTAATTAGGACAAGGTGCGGGCACTATTAGTATACTATGCATGAGGCTTGCAACTTGTAAGATATAATTTACATAACACATATGGTTTATTACTACCGTTGACAAAATTGTTTCTTGTTTTCAAAACCAAAGCTCTAGCACAAATATAGCAATCGATGCTTTCCTCTTTGAAGGACCTTTCTTTTTTACTTTTATTGTTGAGTCAGTTCACCTATCTCTCTCCACCTCAAGAAGCAAACACTTGTGTGAACTGTGCATTGATTCCTACATACTTGCATATTGCACTTGTTATATTACTTTACATTGACAATATCTATGAGATATACATGTTATAAGTTGAAAGCAACCGCTGAAACTTCATCTTCCTTTGTGTTGCTTCAATACCTCTACTTTGAATTATTGCTTTATGAGTTAACTCTTATGCAAGACTTATTGATGCTTGTCTTGAAGTACTATTCATGAAAAGTCTTTGCCATATGATTCAGTTGTTTACTCATGTCATTTACATTGTTTTGATCGCTGCATTCATTACATATGCTTACAATAGTATGATCAAGGTTATGATGGCATGTCACTCCAGAAATTATCTTTGTTATCGTTTACCTGCTCGGGACGAGCAGAAACTAAGCTTGGGGATGCTGATACGTCTCCGACGTATCGATAATTTCTTATGTTCCATGCCACATTATTGATGATATCTACATGTTTTATGCATACTTTATGTCATATTTATGCATTTTCTGGAACTAACCTATTAACGAGATGCCGAAGAGCCAGTTGCTGTTTTCTGCTATTTTTGGTTTCAGAAATCCTAGTAAGGAAATATTCTCGGAATTGGACGAAATCAACGCCCAGGGGCCTATTTTCACACGAAGCTTCCAGAATACCGGAGAGTCAACGAAGTGGGGCCACGAGGTGGCCAGGAGGTAGGGCGGCGCGGCCCAGGTCTTGGCCGCGCCGACCTGTCTCCTGGGCCCCTCGTGTGGCCCCCTGACCTGCCCTTCCACCTACAAATAGCCTTCGTCGCGAAACCCCCAGTACCGAGAGCCACGATACGGAAAACCTTCCAGAGACGCCGCCGCCGCCAATCCCATCTCGGGGGATTCAGGAGATCGCCTCCGGCACCCTGCCGGAGAGGGGATTCATCTCCCGGAGGACTCTACACCGCCATGGTCGCCTCCGGAGTGATGAGTGAGTAGTCTACCCCTGGACTATGGGTCCATAGCAGTAGCTAGATGGTTGTCTTCTCCTCATTGTGCTTAATTGTCGGATCTTGTGAGCTGCCTAACATGATCAAGATCATCTATCTGTAATGCTATATGTTGTGTTTGTTGGGATCCGATGAATAGAGAATATCATGTTATGTTGATTATCAATTTATATCTATGTGTTGTTTATGATCTTGCATGCTCACCATTACTAGTAGATGCTCTGGCCAAGTTGATGCTTGTAACTCTAGTTCTGCTCGTCCCGAGCAGGTAAAACGATAACACAGATAATTTCTGGAGTGACATGCCATCATAACCTTGATCATACTATTTGTAAAGCATATGTAGTGAATGCAGCGATCAAAACAATGTATATGACATGAGTAAACAAGTGAATCATATAGCAAAGACTTTTCATGAATAGCACTTCAAGACAAGCATCAATAAGTCTTGCATAAGAGTTAACTCATAAAGCAATAATTCAAAGTAAAGGCATTGAAGCAACACAAAGGAAGATTAAGTTTCAGCGGTTGCTTTCAACTTGTAACATGTATATCTCATGGATAATTGTCAACATAGAGTAATATAATAAGTGCAATAAGCAAATATGTAGGAATCAATGCACAGTTCACACAAGTGTTTGCTTCTTGAGGTGGAGAGAAATAGGTGAACTGACTCAACAATAAAAGAATGGTCCTTCAAAGAGGAAAGCATCGATTGCTATATTTGTGCTAGAGCTTTTATTTTGAAAACATAAAGAGAGCATAAAAATAAAGTTTTGAGAGGTGTATGTTGTTGTCAACGAATGGTAGCGGGTACTCTAACCCCCTTGCCAGACAAACCTTCAAAGAGCGGCTCCCATTTTATTTTATTTTGGGTGGCACTCCTTCCAACCTTTCTTTCACAAACCATGGCTAACCGAATCCTCGGGTGCCTGCCAACAATCTCATACCATGAAGGAGTGCCTTTTTATTTTAGTTTTATTATGATGACACTCCTCCCAACCTTTGCTTACACAAGCCATGGCTAGCCGAATCCTTCGGGTGCCGTCCAACAATCACATACCATGGAGGAGTGTCTATTTTTGTTAATTAATTTGGGACTGGGAATCCCATTGCCAGCTCTTTTTGCAAAATTATTGGATAAGCGGATGAAGCCACTAGTCCATTGGTGAAAGTTGCCCAACAAGATTGAAAGATAAACACCACATACTTCCTCATGAGCTATAAAACATTGACACAAATCAGAGGTGATAAATTTTGAATTGTTTAATGGTAGCACTCAAGCAATTTACTTTGGAATGGCGGAAAATACCATGTAGTAGGTAGGTATGGTGGACACAAATGGCATAGTGGTTGGCTCAAGTATTTTGGATGCATGAGAAGTATTCCCTCTCGATACAAGGTTTAGGCTAGCAAGGCTTATTTGAAACAAACACAAGGATGAACCGGTGCAGCAAAACTCACATAAAAGACATATTGAAAACATTATAAGACTCTACACCGTCTTCCTTGTTGTTCAAACTCAATACTAGAAATTATCTAGACCTTAGAGAAACCAAATATGCAAACCAAATTTTAGCATGCTCTATGTATTTCTTCATTAATGGGTGCAAAGCATATGATGCAAGAGCTTAAACATGAGCACAAAAATTGCCAAGTATCACATTACCCAAGACATTTATAGCAATTACTACATGTATCATTTTCCAATTCCAACCATATAACAATTTAACGAAGAAGAAACTTCGCCATGAATACTATGAGTAGAAGCTAAGGACATACTTGTCCATATGCTACAGCGGAGCGTGTCTCTCTCCCATAAAGTGAATGCTAGGATCCATTTTATTCAAACAAAACAAAAAACAAAAACAAACCGACGCTCCAAGAAAAGCACATAAGATGTGATGGAATAAAAATATAGTTTCAGGGGAGGAACCTGATAATGTTGTCGATGAAGAAGGGGATGCCTTGGGCATCCCCAAGCTTAGACGCTTGAGTCTTCTTAGAATATGCAGGGGTGAACCACCGGGGCATCCCCAAGCTTAGAGCTTTCACTCTCCTTGATCATGTTGCATCATACTCCTCTCTTGATCCTTGAAAACTTCCTCCACACCAAACTTAGAAAAACTCATTAGAGGGTTAGTGACAATAAAAATTAACATATTCAGAGGTGACACAATCATTCTTAACACTTCTGGACATTGCATAAAGCTACTGGATATTAATGGATCAAAAAAATTCATCCAACATAGCAAAAGAGGCAATGCGAAATAAAAGGCAGAATCTGTCAAAACAGAACAGTTCGTATTGACGAATTTTATTAGGCCACCAGACTTGCTCAAATGAAAATGCTCAAATTGAATGAAAGTTGCATACATATCTGAGGATCATGCACGTAAATTGGCTTAATTTTCTGAGCTACCTACAGGGAGGTATACCCAGATTCGTGACAGCAAGGAAATCTGGAACTGCGCAGTAATCCAAATCTAGTACTTACTTTACTATCAAAGGCTTTACTTGGCACACCAAAACACTAAACTAAGATAAGGAGAGGTTGCTACAGTAGTAAACAACTTCCAAGACACAAAATAAAAACAAAGTACTGTAGATAAAAACATGGGTTGTCTCCCATAAGCGCTTTTCTTTAACGCCTTTCAGCTAGGCGCAGAAAGTGTGTATCAAGTATTATCAAGAGACGAAGTGTCAACCTTACCTTGGGCTTTACCCTTACCTTTCTTATTGTTTTTCTTTCCCTTTGATTTAGGAAATATATGATTTCCCCCCGGTATAGAGGTGAATTTCAGAGTGCCTTCTCCCACATCAATGACTGCTCCCAATAGTTTCAGCAGGGATCTTCCGAGTGTGATTTTTCCTGTCCCTACATTTTCAATAACAAGATAATCAATGGATATTGTTCTTCCAAGAATGGTTGTACACACACCTGCAGCTATTCCCTTAGGAATTATAACAGAGTGATCAATGAAAGTTATTTCTTCTCCTCCTTCCTCGACTCCCCAAAGTTTCAAAGATTTATAAATGCTCTCAGGCATAAGGCAAAATTCAGACATAATATCACAGTAGGCATGAAGAGTTCGATCACTGATAACAATTTTAACAGTAGGATCCCACAATGAAAGTTTAGAGTTCACTAAAACTTGTTCAAGACGATTACGAACATGGCAATAGTTATCATCCAAGCGAGATGTACTTATCTCGAGATTGTTTAATCTATTATATATGCTAGTGAGGGCTGAATCAAAGTTATTAGCTGAATCATGTGATGCAACCAACTTATTTATGGCATTAAAAGCTTGATCTCCATTGTAATGAAGGAAATCTCCTCCCACTAAAGTATCCAAAGCATATCTATAGCGAACCATAAGACCAAAATAAAAATTACTAAGGAGCAAACTTAGAGTCATTTGAGGTTCAGTTTTACGATAAGAAGTAAAAATTCTAGACCAAGCATCCTTAAAACTCTCCTCATCCCCTTGTTTAAAAGTGAAGACTAATTCTTCAGGCGAAGAAGTAACAGGTTCAGAGCTAGACATGGTAACAAAAGTAACTAATTTTTTTGTATTTTTAATATAGAGTGCAAGACAATAAATAAAGCACACTAGATAAAGTAAATGCGAGTAACTAATTTTTGTGTGTTTTTGATATAGCAAACAAGATAGCAAATAAAGTAAAACTAGCAACTAATTTTTTTTGTATTTTGATTTAGTGCAGCAAACAAAGTAGTAAATAAAACTAAGCAAGACAAAAACAAAGTAAAGAGATTGAGAAGTGGAGACTCCCCTTGCAGCGTGTCTTGATCTCCCCGGCAACGGCGCCAGAAAAAGAGCTTGATGGCGTGTAACTCACACGTTCGTTGGGAACCCCAAGAGGAAGGTATGATGCGCACAGCAGCAAGTTTTCCCTCAGAAAGAAACCAAGGTTTATCGAACCAGGAGGAGCCAAGAAGCACGTTGAAGGTTGATGGCGGCGGGATGTAGTGCGGCGCAACACCAGGGATTCCGGCGCCAACGTGGAACCTGCACAACACAACCAAAGTACTTTGCCCCAACGAAACAGTGAGGTTGTCAATCTCACCGGCTTGCTGTAACAAAGGATTAACCGTATTGTGTGGAAGATGATTGTTTGCAGAAAACAGTAGAACAAGTATTGCAGTAGATTGTATTTCAGTATAGAGAATTGGATCGGGGTCCACAGTTCACTAGAGGTGTCTCTCCCATAAAATAAACAACATGTTGGGTGAACAAATTACAGTTGGGCAATTGACAAATAAAGAGGGCATGACCATGCACATACATATCATGATGAGTATAGTGAGATTTAATTGGGCATTACGACAAAGTACATAGACCGCCATCCAACTGCATCTATGCCTAAAAAGTCCACCTTCAGGTTATCATCCGAACCCCCTCCAGTATTAAGTTGCAAAGCAACAGACAATTGCATTAAGTATGGTGCGTAATGTAATCAACAACTACATCCTTAGATATAGCATCAATGTTTTATCCCTAGTGGCAACAGCACAACACAACCTTAGAACTTTCTGTCATCGTCCTGTGTCAATGCAGGCATGAACCCACTACCGAGCATAAATACTCCCTCTTGGAGTTACAAGCATCTACTTGGCCAGAGCATCTACTAGTAACGGAGAGCATGCAAGATCATAAACAACACATAGATATAACTTTGATAATCAACATAACAAGTATTCTCTATTCATCGGATCCCAACAAACGCAACATATAGAATTACAGATAGATGATCTTGATCATGTTAGGCAGCTCACAAGATCCGACAATGATAGCACAATGGGGAGAAGACAACCATCTAGCTACTGCTATGGACCCATAGTCCAGGGGTAGACTACTCACACATCACTCCGGAGGCGACCATGGCGGCGTAGAGTCCTCCGGGAGATGAATCCCCTCTCCGGCAGGGTGCCGGAGGCGATCTCCTGGATCCCCCGAGATGGGATCGGCGGCGGCGGCGTCTCTGGAAGGTTTTCCGTATCGTGGCTCTCGGTACTGGGGGTTTCACGACGGAGGCTTTAAGTAGGCGGAAGGGCAGGTCAGGAGGCGGCACGAGGGCCCCACACCACAGGGCCGCGCGGCCAAGGGGGGGGGCCGCGCCGCCCTAGGGTGTGGCCCCCTCGTGGCCCCTCTTCGTCTCCTCTTCGGACTTCTGGAAGCTTCGTGGCAAAATAGGATCCTGGGCATTGATTTCGTCCAATTCCGAGAATATTTCGTTACTAGGATTTCTGAAACTAAAAACAGCAGAAAACAGCAACTGGCACTTCGGCATCTTGTTAATAGGTTAGTTCCAGAAAATGCACGAATATGACATAAAGTGTGCATAAAACATGTAGATAACATCAATAATGTGGCATGGAACATAAGAAATTATCGATACGTCGGAGACGTATCAAACTCCTAGAGGGAGTATTTATGCTCGATAGTGGGTTCATGTCTCCGTGAATCTGGGGGAGTGACAAGAACCCGTAAGGTTATGGATGTGTTGTTGCCACTAGGGATAAAACATTGATGCTATGTCCGAGGATGTAGTTATTGATTACATTACGCGCAATACTTAATGCAATTGTCTGTTGTTAGCAACTTAATACTGGAAGGGGTTCGGATGATAACCTGAAGGTGGACTTTTTAGGCATAGATGCATGCTGGATAGCGGTCTATGTACTTTGTCGTAATGCCCAATTAAATCTCACTATACTCATCATAATATGTATGTGCATGGTCATGCCCTCTCTATTTGTCAATTGCCCAACTGTAATTTGTTCACCCAACATGCTATTTATCTTATGGGAGAGACACCACTAGTGAACTGTGGACCCCGGTCCATTCTTTACATCTGAAATACAATCTACTGCAATTGTTCAACTGTTCTCTGCAAACAATCATCATCCACACTATACATCTAATCCTTTGTTACAGCAAGCCGGTGAGATTGACAACCTCACTGTTTCGTTGGGGCAAAGTACTTGGTTTGTGTTGTGCAGGTTCCACGTTGGCGCCGGAATCCCTGGTGTTGCGCCGCACTACATCTCGCCGCCATCAACCTTCAACGTGCTTCTTGGCTCCTACTGGTTCGATTAAACCTTGGTTTCATACTGAGGGAAAACTTGCCGCTGTACGCATCACACCTTCCTCTTGGGGTTCCCAACGGTCGCGTGCTGTACGCGTATCAAGACTGTTTTCTGGCGCCGTTGCCGGGGATCTGAAGAAAAGTTACATCACAAAGATCTCTGACTCCCACGTCAACTACACGCCAGCAACCCTCCCTCCCCTCTCGCTCTTGTTGATGCATTATTTATCACTAGGTAATACCCAACGTGTTGCCGTAATTGACAAGGTATTAACTTGTCAATGCCTATGGATTGTAGACTAGGGTTTAGTTGGAAGTAGAGGGCAAGTAGATCTCGAAGGTTCAGCCGGAAAAGTACTCGCCTACTAGAAAACTAGGGTTGTGTTGACAATGAAATCAATCCTCTCTTTGTCCTTCGACTCCCCCTTATATAGGAGGCGGAGCCGAATGTTTCGTGATGTACAAGTTACAGACACCGGGAGACTCTTTGAGTTTGTCCCGTAATAGTTACAAGTCATTATTCCTAATACAACTCTATCTTTCCAAGCTATCTCTTCAATTGGGCTTCCGGGCTTCATAAACTTCGGGTCGTGGGCCTTCAGTAAACCCCGAGTACCATCTTCGGCAGGCCCATTGGAGATGCCTATGTCAGTAGCCCCCGAGATTTTGCTTGAATCGAAGAATCAGGGAAAATCTCCATCTTTACAATTATCATATGATTTCTTTGAGCCAGTAAATAGCTTTTATAAAATAATCGTATATTGTACAGGGATAACGATAATTGGGGCTGGTTCATCTGACGGATCAGGCACCAGTTAACTGCTCTTATGGCAATCCCGCAAAAACCTACTTCGAGATCACGTCCCTGGACATGATCTCGGGATACTAGCGTAATTCGACATGTGCCGCTTAAGGTCTTACCAGATGCCGAATTCCAGTCATGTTTTATCGGGTACCTAACGCGTCCGTTAGGATTTTTCTTCGTATCTTCTGATACAGAAAAAGTAGCAAAACGCCGTCAGAGGCGGTGCCACGCCGCGCAGGACGGATCCTGGGGACTTACCTTCGCAAAGTATTGCGACATTCAGAGATTTAATTCGCAACTAAGGCGCTCTGAGAATATATTGTCGAGTGCCTTTTTCGGCTGATGGAATAGCACATTTATTCGAGTCAACGGATGACTCATATATTTTTATCTTGTCCTCCTGATGGGAGTATATGAAGACTTATTTTATAACTCGGGATATGCTCACTATGACTTCTTTAATTTCATCGGGAACGCGAACAACATTACCGATGGGAGTAGCCCCCGAAGCTACAGCCAAGTGCTTGTACTTGGTTGTAGGCTCACCTTTTTAACACCTTTGTCGCTATATTGTCACCTCTTTTAATTCTCCCATCTCTATCGGGTGCACGACCAGCGCTCCCGATGGGAGTAGCCCCCGAGCATATGAACAAATACTTGTATTTGATCATAGGCTCCCGCCTTTTCTTTCTTGCAATACTCGATATTTCCTTCTTTAAAAAGTAGCCCCCGAGCATTTGCTCAAAAACTTGTATTTGATCAAAGGCTCCTGAAGTTATCATTAATCCTTCTCTGTCGCCAATCCTCAGAACATCATAGTCAAAGTTTTTATTTTGGAATGACATCAGTGCTGACGATAGCGACGATTACTGTATTGGGAAAACGTGAGTCCTGTCCTGTCACTGACCTGTAGGGCCGAAAGTATGGGGTTTTTGACACATTACGCAAGTGGGGGACACACGTCCGCCGCTTTTCCTAGCACGCGCGCTGTAACGCCTGTCCAGTTCCATCAAAGTAAAATTATGCTTTTACCCTTGGAACCACGTGTAGAGCATCAAGTCCATCCTCACACCATCCAACGGTGCGGCGTTTTGCTTGGCTTACTATAAATAATCGTCTTCTTCCTCCTTCTATCCCCTTCGCTGCGTCGTGCTCAAATCCTTTCTGCCAAGAACCTCCACTACAACCAAGAGCTCCTGCTCTCCTCCACATCCTTACTCTTTCCGACGCCATGTTGATGCCACCGCGTGTGAGACTCACAAGACACAGCACCCCCGAAGCAATCATGGCGGCGCAAGATCTAGGGGCTTCCGAGTGGGAGAGATCTAAGATCTCAAATCAGGACGTCAACCTGATGAAGAAGCTCGGCCTGACGAAGAAGAAGGAGGCGCTGATCTTCCCCAGCGAGGAGAGCTATCCGTCGCCCCCATCGAATATCGGGTTAGCTTTGTTGACCACCTCATTCGCGGCCTCTCTGCTCCTATCCATGATTTTCTTCGTGGATTGCTCTTTGTGTACCGGTTGCAGCTACATCAGCTGACTCCAAATTCCATCCTTCACGTTTCTATCTTTACCACTCTTTGTGAATGCTTCCTCGGGACCCAACCGAATTGGGCCCTGTGGAAGCGCATTTTCTGCCTTCGCCGCAATGGCTCCCACAACATTGCCTACAACATAGGTGGTGTTGTTATTTGTGTCTGCCCTGACGTCGAGTATTTCGACGCCAAATTCCCCGACTCCGTCAGGGGTGGCACAAAAGATGGCTATACGTCCACGAGGAGTGTTTCGACTCGCTGGAGTACAACATCGCCCCCTTTGACGGTAGCGCAAAAATTCTTCGCCGCCGATCATGGGACGCAGAGGCCACTGAAGAAGAAAAAACGGCGATAGAGGCGCTGATGAAGCGTATCCGTGAGCTGCAGAATACCCGAGGCAAAGAGTTGTCGGGTATCCAAATCACCGCCTATTTCCTTAGGATTAGGGTGCAGCCTCTACAGGCTCGCAAAAACCCTATGTGGCTGTATGCTGGCGAGAAGGATGTCAACCGCCTCTCCAAAGATCTCTCTGTGAAAGACTTGGAGAAGCTTGTTCGTCGTGTTACATCGTTGAGCAAAAAGGATCCAGTGCCAACCTCCTGCCGCGTGGAGCCATATTGTGGTGCCCACGCTCTTCCCCAAGTAAGTAACCTGCCTCTCGAGTTTTGTATTTCCTACATCGTTTATCTTGCTTTCTCGACTTGGATTGAAACTTTGACTCCTATCTAGTTATTGTACTGTTGACCTCCATCCTCAACTTTCTCTTGCTATGGTTTTTCCTTTTACAGAACCACCAGGTCACTTCCTCTTTGCCTCCCTTACCTGAAGGTGGGGAAGTCGATGATCGAGACATCGTTGCCGATGATGCCCCGGGTACTTCTCACCCTGAGAGTGAAACCGCTGGATCTCACAAATATGCGGGTTTCTCTGAAAGAGAAACTGAATCGGAGGCCACCGAGTCAGCGCATTCTCTCCCTTCCGCTGTTTCCCCCAAGAACAAGAGGAAGAGGGATGATGTCGAAGATTCCGGCACCTCCAAAGCCGGCGAATCACCTGCCGAAGAAACTGCTCCTGAGGAGGAGGAACACGCCTTCAATCCTTACGAGGAGGCCCTCATTAGCTCGTCAGCTGCCCTGCCTCCTTTTTTTCTTTTTTGCATACTTGTGCATTTTCTCATACTATTTTTGTGGATAGTGACGAAGAAGAAGGACCCATCGCCAATGTGACCGCTCCCACGAGCACGTCGCAAACTTTGGTTCTTTCGGAAACTCGTCGTGCTGCGGAGGAAACTTCCCCTCCTCAACCAAATTTGGAAATGTCGACTCCTGCTACCAGCCCCCGAGCCCCTTCACCGAAGAGAGCGAGGGTTGAACTTGGCAAAGATACGAGCCTCGTAGCTGGGAGCTCGACGACTCCTTCTTTGGATGACGTAAGTATTTTTACAACTATTTTATCAACTGCCGAATTTTTCTCCGTTTTTGTTTCTATTTTGAAACTTCTCTCTTTTTTGTTCTTCGACATCCTCTTATGAAGCGGTTCATCAGTCTTGGTACTCAATTTATTGGGTACCGAGATGCTGTCGAAAATCTGAAAGGTTGGCCTTCCTGTTATTTTTATTTTTTTCACGCAATGATCCTTCTTGTTATCACACTTCTACCATGTTCCCTTTGCCAGAGGCTCTCGCCAAAGCCAACAAGCAAGCCGATGACCTCGCCAGTAAGCTTGAGAAGAGTGAAAAAGCTCGCGAGAAGGCCGAGCAAGATGCTGCCTCTGTTGGAGATCTTCGGGAAAGACTTCATCAAGCTGAAACTGCCTTGAGCGAGAATATATCTCAACAAACTGCGCGCGAAGAAAACGTCATTGGCCGCCTGGAGTCACAGAATCGGAGCTTTGTCAGTAAGTTAACTAATCCCTTTCTTAGGATTCCTTCCAAGAGTGGTTCTTCCGTTATATGCCGATCACTCGAAATTTGCTTCAGCAGGATAAATGGTTCAAGACTTTGAACTCGTAAGGCTTGAAGGGGATCGTCTTCTCAACGCCTTTTCTCTCCTTGAGATTCATGGGGACCTGACGCGCCGCAGTATTACAGATGCACGAACTGCCTTCACACGCCTTTTTCCCTATTTCTTCCCGAAGAAAAACGCGCCTGAGCCCTTTGCTGATTTTGCGAAGTCTTATGTTACCGAAGAAGATATTGGGCTAGCTTTTCGGCAAGAGAACCTGAAGATTGGTATCGAGGGCACCATAGCTTTGGTTGCCGAGAGCCAACAAAGCATCGACTGGGCGAAAGCTGGCGAGACGAAGAAAATCGGTAAGGAGAGGTGGCAAACTTTGATCAAGGCAGCCAAGCCGCATTCGAAGAAGATCCTCTCCTTCCTCGGATACAAGCCAACTACTCCTTCTAGTTCTGCTAAGCCGGAGATCAAGTAGACCATCTTGTCTTTATTTTTTTATTTTTTTCTGCCTCTTTTGATGTTGTCGTCTTAGCACTGTCTTGCGACAGCTTGCCATTTCAATAGGAACCTTTTCCTTGTAATGAACGTGTAAATATCCGAATGATCAATGAAATGCTATTTTGCGAAGTGATTGATTCAAAAAAATTATTTCCAGTTGGTTTTTGACAAATATACCGCGATGCCTCGTTCCTCGGATGCTCTGCCCGCTTCCTCCTACTCGAGAAAAACTTTCGCTGATGATTTCGTCAAAGACTCATCAAATGCTGATCCGGTACAAGATTTGATTGAACTTCGACAGCAACTCCAGTCGATGAAGAAGCAAGCACTCGTGGTAATGGAACAATCTCGAAAATCGTCGGAGAGGGAGAAAATCGCTCTTCAATAGGCCCAGGAAGCCTTAGCTTTAAAGGAGGCTGCGGTTACCGAAGCTGCACAAGCTACTTCGCGAGAAAATTATATGCTTCAATTGATGACTGACGCTAGCCTGAATATGGCAGGTATGCTTCGTAAGTTTAAACTTGTCCACTTTATTTTCCTTACTTTCCATGTCTCACTGATCCTTCCGCTGAATAGGTTCCTTTCTGGATGTTGATGCCGACAAATCGTCAGATTTCAAGATCGCGCAAGTCATGTCCGTGATTTTCTTGATTTCTGCACAAGGACACTTGCCCTGGTTTACAACACCATGTTTCCTCGCAACTCTCCGCCGAATACTCTTCCTAACCTGATGAACAAACTCCGAGGTGCTCCTCGAATCCATGAGTTTGTGAAGGCCCAATTGACTGCTGGAGCAAGGTTTGCCATGGTCATGTTGCAGGCCTGCTATCCGAAGTTGGATATGACCAAAATTGTTGAAAGGTGTCAAGCCAAACTTACGAGAAGGAGGAGGAATATCGACAACATCAACGATGCTGTAACCCCTGTAGCTGATGAAATGATGGATGAATTACTTCGACTGGATGCTGAATTCTCCGTGAAAGGTAGTTATGCTGAGCATATGACTGGTGCTGCTGCCAATGAGAGAGTAAACATAGACGACCTAATAGGTGATGACTAAAATTTTCCTCCTCCCTTGTCGAATTTTTTTTGATAGTGAAAATCTGTGTATTGTAAACACTATGTATATTGTAAAACAACTTATACGTTTTTTTTCATCAAGCCCCCGAGCTTTTTTGTTGGCCAATGTTTTTAGCTTTATTGTTTTGCGAGGTGTTTCGAACCAAGGCAAATAGCTTTGTAGACTGTATATTGCGGAGATTTATGTATATATATTGTTATTGCGGGTTGCGAGCCCCCGAGCCTGTCGATGAAAAAGATGTATATCACCAGTATTTTTATTATATTGCAGCACCGCGAGTCCGCCTCATTAAAAACCTTCCAGCCCCACTCGGTGCCCTGAAAGGAAAAGAGTGCGTCTAAAAACTCGCGGGCGTTTCAGTATAATGTATGTTTACATGTATGTTTCTATATTGACTTCTACGCGTAGAAGCGTCGAAGTTGCGCCATGTTCCATGGATTCTTCTCTGGGACTCCTGTCTTCTTGTATTTTATCCTGTATGCTCCTCCCGTGATTACTTCTGTGACGATGTATGGACCGACCCATGGAGACTCGAACTTTTCATGGCTGTCCTGGGAGAGCCGAAGAACTAAATCTCCTACTTGAAAAGATATTGGTCGCAAGCGTCGACTGTGGTAATTTTTTAAATCTTGCTGGTACTTGGTGACTCTTGACAGCACCTCATCCCTGGCTTCATCAAGTGCATCGACATCATCTTCTAGCGCCTTTCTCGAGGTTTCTTCATCATACTCCGCCACTGTCTGGGAGTTGTGCTCTATTTCTATCGGGAGCACTGCCTCGGCTCCATGGACCAGGAAAAACGGGGTTTGTTGTGTTGTTGTGTTGGGTGTTGTTCGTATGCTCCATAAGACACTTGGCAACTCTTCTGGCCAAGTATGTCGAGCTTTCTACAGAGGTGTGATCAATCGTTTCTTGATACCATTGCATATGATACCGTTTGCTTTCTCGACTTGACCATTGGTTTGCGGATGTGCTACTGACGCAAAGTGTAGTTTGATGCCTACCTCTGCGCAGTATGCTTTGAACTCCTTAGAAGTAAAATTGCTCCCGTTGTCTGTGACAATGCCATTGGGAACGCCGAATCGAAAGACAATGCCTTTGATAAAACTGACCACTGACGCTGCGTCTGGCGAGTTTATCGGTTTTTCCTCAATCCACTTGGTAAACTTGTCGACAACCACCAGCATATACTCATAACCTCCTGGCCACGCCTTATGTAGCTTTCCCACCATATCAAGGCCCCACTGAGCAAAAGGCCATGACAAGGGTATTGGCATTAGTTCTGCTACCGGAGAATGAGGTTTTGTCGCAAATCTCTGACACGCGTCGCAAGTACGTACTACGTCCTTTGCATCTTCTATTGCTGTCATCCAGTAGAATCCTGCCCTGAAAACTTTGGCTGCTATAGCTCGACTGCTTGCATGATGTCCACACACCCCCTCGTGTACATCCTTCAGAATAAGCCTTCCTTTTTCGGGTGTGACACATCTCTATAGTACTCCCGAAATACTTCATTTGTATAGCTCTCCTTTGATCACAGTAAAGGCTTTAGAATGTCTGATAACTCGTCTTGCTTCGACTGGATCTTCGGGTAGTTCTTTCCTTAAGATATATGCTACGTAAGCCTGCATCCAAGGAATTTGTACCATCATTATTACGTGCGGTTCCTCCTGATCTTCCGATGTGTTTGCTTCTGCTGCTGTTGGAGCCCCCGAGGCTTTTTCAACCTTCTCCTTCTTCTTCTGTTGTTTCTTCGCCTTGGTTGATCTTTCAGTTATCTCTTCCCAGAATACGCCAGGTGGTATTGATAAACACTGCGTCCCGATGTTTGCAAGAACATCGGCTTCATCATTGCTAAGACTGCTAATATGATTTACTTCGCACCCGTTGAACAACTTCTCGGGTTCACTATATACTTCCTTGTATGATATCATACTATCATTGACTGCGTCACATTGATTCATCACCTGTTGAGCCACCAGCTGTGAATCACCAAAGATTTTTAATCGTGTTGCTCCACAGGCTTTCGCCATCTTCATCCCGTGTATAAGTGCTTCGTACTCCGCCTCGTTATTAGATGCATTTGGAAACGTCATCCGTAGCACGTATTTTAGCTTGTCGCCTTGAGGTGATACTAGTATTACGCCAGCTCCAGCTCCTTCTAATCTCTTGGACCCATCGAAGTTCATAGTTCAAGTTCTCGATAAATCTGGAGGTCCCGTATTTTGCAGCTCCATCCACTCTGCGACGAAGTCTGGTAAAATCTGTGACGTTATTGCTTTTCTCTTCTCATACGTGATGTCCCGAGGGGAAAGCTCTATTTCCCAAAGGGAGACACGACCCGTAGCTTCCAGGTTGTTTAATATATTGGACAAAGGTGCCTCATTGACTACTATTATCGGATGCGCCGAAAAGTAGTATCGTAGTTTTCTTGCTGTTGTGAACGCGCCATATGCTAACTTCTGGTATTGCGGGTACCGCTACTTTGAAGGCGATAAACTTCACTGATGAAGTATACCGGCCGCTGTACTCCATGGAGTTTTCCTTCTTCTTCTCTTTCGACCACAAGTATTGTGCTAACCACTTGAGGCGTGGCTGCGATGTATAGTAGGAGAGGTTCCTTTTCCTTACACGCCACCAAGATTGGCGGTGTCGAGATTATGCGCTTGAGGTTTTCAAAAGCTCTGTCTGCTTCTTCGTTCCACTCAAACTTTTCTCCTTGTTTGATCAAAGCATAGAACGACAACGCCTTTTCTCCCAGCCTGGCGATGAATCTGCTTAAAGTTGCGACTGGCCCAGTCAGCTGTTGTATTTCCTTCAACTTTGTTGGTTTCCGCATCGTCACGATGGCTTGGATTTTCTCTGGATTGGCCTCGATTCCTCTTGCTGAAACCAGAAAACCGAGAAGTTCCCCTGCAGGAACTCCAAAGGAGCACTTCGTCGGGTTCAGCTTGAGGCAGAACTTGTCGAGGTTGTCAAACGTTTCCTTCAGATCCACGATCAAAGTTGACCCCTTCTTTGTTGTTATGATGACATCGTCGATATAGACTTGTACGTTCTTGCCAATCTGTGTGGCAAGACATTTCTGCATCATCCGTTGATATGTTGCTCCCGTGTTTTTTAACCCGAAGGGCATTGTTCTGTAGCAGAACACGCCATAAGGTGTGATAAAAGCTGTTTTGACCTCATCCTCCTCTTTTAATCTGATCTGGTTATAACCAGAGTATGCGTTCAGGAAGGAAAGATGTTCGAAACCTGCCGTGTAGTCGATAATTTGATCGATCCTTGGGAGGGAAAAGTGATCCTTTGGACAATGTTTATTGAGACACGTGAAGTCGACGCACATGCGAAGGACCTCTGTGTTTTTCTTCGGGACCAGCACTGGGTTAGCTACCCGCGTGGCCTCTGTATGTAATTCTTTGATAAAACTAGCTTCTCTTAGTCGATTGATTTTTGACAGCATAGCTTTGCGGTTTGGTTCCGAAAAACGCCGCAAAGGTTGTTTGATTAGTTTCGCCATTGGATCCAAGTTAAGGGGGTGCTCGGCAAGTTCCCTGGGTACTCCTGGCATGTCAGCTGGACACCATGCGAAGATTTCCCAATGCTCACGGAGGAACTCGACGAGCACGCTTTCCTATGCGAGGTCCATGTTTGTTGCAATAGATATCGTTTTCTTGGGATCTGTCGGGTGAATTTGCACTTCTTTGGAATCTTTGGTAGTGTCAAAGGTGGGCTCCTTGAGCGGCCTCCCTATGTCTGGCAACACATCATAATCAGTTGTTAGCCTTGACGCCATATATTCTGCTTGCATCCCGAAAGTTTCTGACAGTCGATGAAAATCCTTGTCGCACTTATCAGCTAGCGCGAAACTGCCTTTTACTGTGATTGGTCCTTTGGGTCCAGGGAGTCTCCACAACAAGTATGTGTAATGTGGTACCGCCATAAACCTAGCATAGGATGGTCGTCCCAACAAAGCGTGATACTGTGATGGGAAATCCACGACTTCAAACTCCAACCTCTCTCTCCTGTAATTTTCTCGGGTTCCAAACTGATCGTCTTTGATAGACCTAGCATAGGATGGTCGTCCCAACAAAGCGTGATACTGTGATACTGTGCTTGAAGTTGCGCTTGTCTTGTTTTCCTATGCTTATTGCATTATGCTTACATGACTTGTTTATTTACAAGATTCTTTTTCATAGGAAGTGGGTTAGACTTAAAAGTGTTTCTTATTTGCTTTTGATGCTCTCTTTTGCTTCAACTCTTATTTCTTGCGAGAGCATCATTACAATTACTGAGCCCATCTTAATGGCTATAAAGAAAACACTTCTTGGGAGATAACCCATGTTTTTATTTTGCTACTGTTTGTTGTGTCTTGGAAGTAGTTACTACTGTAGCAACCTCTTCTTCTCATGTTTATTTCATTTTTGTGCCAAGTAAAGTCTTTGATAGAAAGTTGATAGTAGATTTGGATTTCTGCGCAGGAACAGATTTTTAGCTATCACGAATTTGAGTTGTTCTCTCTGCAGAAAAATCGTAAAATCTTGAAAAAATTCATGAGTAATCCTCAGATATGTACGCAACTTTAATTCAACTGGAGCTTTTCCATCTGAGCATGTTAAGTGCCTCGAAAAAAATCGTCTTTACGGACTGTTCTGTTTTGACAGATTCTGCCTTTTATTTCGTATTGCCTCTTTTACTGTGTTTGAGTGGATTTCTTTGCTCCATTAAATTTTTGTAACCTTGGGTAATGTCCAGAAGTGTTGGGAATGATTGTGTCCTTGCTGAACATGTGAATTTTTGATTATGCACTAACCCTCTAATAAGATTGCTTTGAGTTTGGTGTGAAGGAAGTTTTCAAGAATCAAGAGAGGAGGATGATATAATATAATCAAGAAGAGTGAAAAGTCTAAGCTTGGGGATGCCCCCGTGGTTCATCCCTGCATATTTCGAGAAGACTCAAGCGTCTAAGCTTGGGGATGCCCAAGGCATCCCCTTCTTCATCAACAACTTATCAGGTCACGTCTAGTGAAACTATATTTTAATTCCGTCACATCTTATGCACTTTACTTGGAGCGTCCGTGTGCTTTTATTTTCGTTTTGTTATTTTAGTTTTGTTATTTTAGTTTTCTGAATAAATTCGGATCCTAACATGTTTGTGTGGGAGAGAGACACGCTCCGCTTTTTCATTTAAACACTTGTGTTCTTCGTTTTATTTTTCATGTTCATGGCAAAAGCTGAAAGTCGCTGCACTTATTGCTATTTGGTGGGAAACAGAAAATGCTGCATGTGGTAGTTGGTATATTGTCTTGAATAATTTGATACTTGGCAATTGTTTTGAGCTCTCAAGTAGATCATGTTTAAGCTCTTGCATCATGTAGTTTAAGCCTATTAGTGGAGAACTACCGTAGAGCTTGCTGAAATTTGGTTTGCATGATTAGTCTCTCTAAGGTCTAGATATTTTCTGGTAAAAGTGTTTGAGCAACAAGGAAGACAGTGTAGAGTCTTATAATGCTTGCAATATGTTCTTATGTAAGTTTTGTTGTACCGGTTTATACTTGTGTTTGCTTCAAACAACCTTGCTAGCCAAAGCCTTGTACTGAGAGGGAATGCTTCTCGTGCATCCAAAACCTTGAGCCAAAACCTATGCCACTTGTGTCCACCATAACTACCTACTATGTGGTATTTTTCTGTCATTCCAAGTAAATACTTACCTTTAAACAATTCAAAACTTTATTACTCCTTATTTGTGTCAATGTTTTATAGCTCATGAGGAAGTATGTGGTGTTTTATCTTTCAATCTTGTTGGGCAGACTTTCACCAATGGACTAGTGGCACATCCTCTTATCCAATAATTTTGCAAAAAAAGTTGGCAACGGGGTTCCCAGCCCCAATTAATTAACTTTCATTAATAATTCTCTTCACATGTTTTGCCCTGATTTATCAGTAAGCAACTTAATTTTGCAATAGACACTGCTTCATGGTATGTGAAATATTGGAAGGCACCCGAGGATTCGGTTAGCCATGGCTTGTGAAAGCAAAAGGTTGGGATGAGTGTCATTTATAAATAAAACTAAAATACATGTGTAAACAAAAGAGAAGAGGGATGATCTACCTTGCTGGTAGAGATAACGTCCTTCATGGGAGCCGCTCTTTGAAAGTCTGTTTGACAAGGGGGTTAGAGTGCCCACTACCATTCGTTGACAACAACAAACACCTCTCAAAACTTTATTTTTATGCGCTCTTTATGATTTCAAAACTTGAAAAGCTCTAGCACATGATTTAATCCCTGCTTCCCTCTACGAAGGGCCTTTCTTTTACTTTATGTTGACTCAGTTTACCTACTTCTTTCTATCTTAGAAGCAAACACTTGTGTCAACTGTGTGCATTGATTTTTACATGCTTGCTTATTGCACTCATTATATTACTTTGTGTTGACAATTATCCATAAGATATACATGTTAAAAGTTGAAAGCAATTGCTAAAACTTAAATCTTCCTTTGTGTTGCTTCAAGACCTTCTATTAAGAATCTATTGCTTTATGAGTTAACTCTTATGCAAGACTGTTTGATGCTTGTCTTGAAAGTACTATTCATGAAAAGTTTTTGCTATATGATTCAGTTGTTTAGTCATTATCTTTTTGTTAGCAAACTATAGACCATTGCTTTGAGTCACTTCATTCATCTCATATGCTTTACAATAGTATTGATCAAGATTATGTTGGTAGCATGTCACTTCAGAAATTATTCTTTTTATCGTTTACCTACTTGAGGGCGAGTAGGAACTAAGCTTGGGGATGCTTGATACATTTCC
Organism: Lolium perenne; assembly: GCF_019359855.2. NCBI lineage: Eukaryota > Viridiplantae > Streptophyta > Magnoliopsida > Poales > Poaceae > Lolium > Lolium perenne. The sequence continues at coordinate 318,516,074 of NC_067247.2, forward strand.
AACGTATCTATAATTTCTTATGTTCCATGCTAGTTTTATGCCAATACCTACATATTTTATTCACACTTTATAATGTTTTATGCATTTTCTGGGACTAACCTATTAACAAGATGCCACAATGCCAATTTCTGTTTATTATGTCTGTTTATTGCAGAAAAGGCCCAAAAACCAAAGTGCTCGGAAAAATCCAGAAAAATCATAGAAATTCTATTTCGCCAGAAGACCCACGGAGCCGGAAGGGCTAGGCCAGAGGATGCCCACGGCCTCCTCCCCACCAGCTGGCGCGGCCAGGAGGGGGGCGGCGCCGCCCTATGGGGTGGGCCCCTCGGGCACCCCCTTGCGCCGCCGTTTCGCCTATATTAAGCTTCGTCCCCGAAAACCCTATTACGATCGACGATTTCTCCAGAAGAGTTCCGTAGCTCCGCCGCCACCAAAAACCCTAATTCGGGGGACAAAAGTCTCTGTTTCGGCACCCTGCCGGGACGGGGAATTGCCCCCCGGAGCCATCTCCATCGACTCTATCTCCATCTTCATCGCCGTTGCTGTCTCCCATGATGAGGAGGGAGTAGTTCTCCCCCGAGGCTGAGGGCTCTACCGGTAGCTATGTGGTTCATCTCTCTCCCATTGTGTGATCTTTATGTGATCATGAGCTTTGTAATCTAGTTGAATATGTAGATGTTGCTCTTGTCTATTATGCACTCTAGAGGTTACTTTAATATGAACTCCGGAGTTACTCTCCACGGTGTGATGGTGACAGTGTGCGCATCGTGTGTGATTCCTTTATGACGTTGTGGAGCTTGTTTACTCCGGCTTGAGGTGTGCTTTTGCAGCCCTACACAATGAATGGTGTTTGTTATCCAACAAGAGAGTGTTTGAGAGTAGCATTTATTTATTCAGTTATGTGATCATTGTTGAGAGTGTCCACTAGTGAAAGTATGATCCCTAGGCCTTGTTTCTAAGCATTGAAACACCATTTCCAACAAGTTCTGCTACATGTTCGCTTGCTGCCATTTTTATTTCAGATTGCAATTACTACTTATAATCATCCATATTACTTGTATTTCACTATCTCTTCCCCGAACTAGTGCACCTATACATCTGACAAGTGTATTAGGTGTGTTGGAGACACAAGAGACTTCTTGTATCTTAATTGCAGGATTGCTTGAGAGGGATATCTTTGACCTCTACCTCCCTGAGTTCGATAAACCTTGGGTGATTCACTTAAGGAAAACTTGCTGTTGTTCTACAAACCTCTGCTCTTGGAGGCCCAACACTGTCTACAGGAATAGAAGCGTGCGTAGACATCACCGGGACCTCCTTCCGGTGACCCTCCAGCGACCACCTCCTCAACCTCAATGGAAACCACCTCCTCAAGCTCGCCAGTGACCTCCCGTCCGGTGACCCACCTCCTCAACCCTCGTTGGCCACTGGGAAGAACGTGAAGAACACATCACGACCACACCTAGATCTAGATTCGTCTATTTTGTTTTTGAATTTTGTAAAATATACCGCAGGCTCACTAGTCGAGTTACTGAAGGCGGACTAGGACATGCACTGGCGATAAATCGAGATACTGCTGGCGGACCAGGATGTGCGACAGCGGTAAGGCGATACCACCGGCATGTTCCCGCCAACGTGTGTACCGGCGGTAGCCTATTTCCTAGTAGTGCCGTTTGGTCTTTGTACAAATATTTATCCATATTCATCTTCTTTTCATCTTCTAACCCTAACATCTCATATCCTGTTGTCGCTTCTCAATCCTTTCCTGTGTTCCTTGGGTCCGTCGTATCCTTTCTAAGGAAAAATGTAATAACCTTCACCATCTCGCTGACCCGCTCACTTATCTAACCAATCATATCGATGTCTATGTTGTCTTAGCTGGCACAACCATGAAAACTCTCTTCTACTCCTCCGGCTTTGAGCCCTCCAATCTCTCCTCCACTACCGACGATGTTGCTCTATGGTATCAACATCCCTTCTTGCTTAATTATTGCCACTATAGTTGCCACGTCTCTGTGGCAAGAAGTAAACGAATCTCAAAAGAACCAGGAAGGCGAAATAATATCATACTTGAAGAAAATACACGCCTCATCAGCCACACGCAGTCATTTTTCTTAATTCCTAGGCCTTGTTTCTACTATTGATGATGGGGTCTATCCCTCGAGTTGGTTTGTACTTTGTGTGCTAAACTTTGGTTGAATGGAAGTATTTTGTCCTGTTGTTCTAGGTGCATTTCCATCGATGATTAAGACATGATTTAGATTATTTAATTTTCCGCATGATCTCACACTCTGCATGCATGTTCTTCTTCCAAGGTTGATTCTCCATCATTCAAGGATGATCTTGGAATCAAACATGTTTTCCTTGAATATGAAGACAACAATGTTTTTTTCCGTCATCTCATTGAGTGTGCTAATTTTCATACAATTATTATCAAAGTGTTGATACAACATATGATGCACACATTTGTGCATTCCTTTGTGAACCAACAAACTAGCGGATGTTGTCAGCTTCCTTCGTGGAGAGCTAGCTCATTACCTATGTTTGATCAATTCGCCCGCTGATCGATTCAACATGTTGTGAAATTGAATTGCAAAAAATACTTTGCAACTGAGACATCTGAATACAATGTTCATAAGACAGAACGAAGTTAAAGAGAAAGCATCTGATTATAATTTATAAATCGTTCGGTACTTCCGACAGTTCACATCACCAGGAGCGAAAAAAATGAGGACTTCATTTGCACAAAATTGACATGAATTATGTACTAAGTCTAGAGATAGACAGTTCACCGATTAACCTGTTATAAAAAAAAATTTGAGGTGAAACGGTGAGCTTTATATATCAGTGCAATCAACAGATCGAGTACAAGTCCTTCCTTACAAGCTCTCCGATCATGATCGGTATGTCAGTTCTCAAGACACGATCGCCAGAGGTTCTGGCAGTTTTAGCGAGGGCATCATCAACACGGTTGCATGCTCTCTTCGTTGGCTTGATGTTGTACTCATGTACGCCCTTTAGCATCAGTTTAGCATCCTCATAGACAGTCCAGAGGTTTGATCTGTCTTGCTCTTTTGACTTCAGCGCTACAGAAACCGAGGAGCAGTCCACTTCTACTTCTAGCTTCAGCTGCTGTAGGTGTGCAATAAGCTGGATGCCCATGAGGGTCGCTCTCGCCTCTGCTTCTTCGGCGTCATGACAGTGGGGCAAAAAGGAACAGCCAGCCGCCACAATGTTGCCATTGTGATCCCTTGCGATGGCGCCAGCACCTCCGGTTCTCGATTTGCAGTCGAAGGAGCCGTCAGTATTCAATTTGATCCAGCCTTGAGCGGGGGCAGTCCAAGAGGGTGTAGGTCTGCAGTCCTCACGAGTCGGGATCTCTTGGATGGTTTGTTGTTTTCCTTTCAAATCACCCGGATTTTTCCTTAGGTCGTGCAGATAGGAGTGAAGGAACATAACTGACCCAGTAACAGAGGCCTTTCCATCGCTGTGAATGACATCATTTCGAAGGTGCCAGGCGCGCCAAAGCATCAGAAGGATTCTTGCCCTCATGAGGTCGTCCGATTGATCTAGGATGATCTGCAGCCAGTCTGCTCCTTTATATGCAAAAATACATTCTGATGGGAGATCCCAGGATTTCCTTAGCTCGTGGCGAAGGGCTTTAGCTTTGGTGCAGGTGATAGTGGCGTGGAAGGCATCTTCGTCCCCGTTGCCGCAGATCGAGCAGCGACTGTCCACTTCCAGTGTTCTTCTCCACTTGTTCTTCTTCGTGTCGAGTGTGTCAGTAGCCACTCTCCACCCAAAAATGCGGATCTTGGGAGGAACATTGCTCTTCCAAATTGTGTTCCATATTATTCTATTCCCATTAGGTGCACCACTGGAGCTAGTATTGTCATGCTTCTGGGTCTTCAGGTCGTTGGCGAGGCGGTATGCGCTTTTGACCGTGAATAGCCCGTTCTTTTCGCAGTTCCAGGCCACGCAGTCCACTTTACTACTCTCTGGTATTTTGATTTGGCAAATAGCAGCAACATCATGCTCGTAGAAAAGCTCTCGAAGGAGTTCCATGTTCCAGGAGTTTGTGCCCAGAGTCATTAGCTGATTAACCCATCGTCTCCTAGAGTTTTTCTTCAGTTTCTCAATTCTGGTTCCACTACTTCTAGGAATCCATGAGTCTCTGAGGATGTGTGTGCATCTGCCATCCCCAATGTGGTTGATGATGCCCTCTTTTAGAAGTTCAATGCCATGATCAGTGCCTTTCCAAGCAGGGGATGGGTTAGAGGCAAACACTATGTCGAGGATGTTTCCATGAGGGAAATATTTCGCTTTGAGCACCCTGGCACAAAAGCTTGACGGCCGTTGAATTAAACGCCAAGTTTGCCTCGCAAGAAGAACTTGGTTTAGAAGACTGATATCCCTAAAACCAATCCCTCCCTTCCCCTTTGGTAGGATCATGTTCTCCTAGGCCATCCAATGCACCTTCCTATGTCCATCCTCGTCACCCCACCAGAAATCTCGGATTAATATTTCATATTGCTCACAAAAGCCCATTGACATTTTAAAAACCCACATGACGTAACCTGAGAGAGCTTGTGCCACCGACTTGATGAGTTCATCTTTTGCCCCATGGGACATGAATTTCTCAGCCCAATTTGTCAGCCTTTTGGTGAACCTATTCATGATAGGTTGGAAGTGCTCACTTTTCATTCGACCCTCAGGGGTCGACAGCCCCAGATATTTTTCTTCGAAAGTTGAACTACTTACTTTCAGAACTGCTTTAACAACATCCCGAGTAGCTGAAGGGAAGTCCTGGCTGAACAACACTGAACATTTTCTCTGGCTTAGAAGCTGACATGTACCATCTTGGAACATGGTAAGGGCCCTATCCACGGTCGTAGCCTCCTCTTTGGTAGCTTTGAAGAAAAGGAGGCAGTCATCGGTGAAGAGTAGATTTGAAATGCCATGTGCATTTCTTGCCACTTTGAGTGGTGTGATGTTCCCATTCTCAGTTTCTATCCTAAGAATGGTGGATAGAGCCTCTCCCACGAAGAGGAAGAGGGTATGGGCTGAGGGGGTCCCCCTGTCTTAGGACTCGAGTTGGGGTGAAGTAGTCCAGGGTGGTGCCATTGATCCTCACACCAAATCTCACAGATCGGACATAGCTCATAACCCAGTTTGTCCAAGTCTCACAGAAGCCAAGCTTGAGTAGTTCCTTTTCAAGGAAGGACCAATCCACCCTATCGTAGGCTTTGGAGAGGTCCATCTTGTAAGCACAATGAGTATTTTTATGGTTCTTGTTGTGTTGGATTTTGTGAAAGCCTTCGAAAGAAATAATCGTGTTGTCAGTGATCATTCTTCCAGGCACGAAGGCGCTTTGAGTTTCAGAAATGATATCATCAAGGAGTGGTCTAAGACGGTTAACCAAGCATTTGGAAATAACTTTGTAGATCACATTGCATAGACTTATCGGTCTGAAATCAGCGAGTTGCTCAAGGGTGTTTCCTTTGGGAATCAGGACGATGATAGTGTCATTAATGCCCTCAGGTATGTGGCCGGTCCTGAAGAAATCTCTAACCGCCTGGATCACATCCCCTTTCATGACGCCCCAGTTTCTTTGGAAGAAGCGGGCTGGAAGGCCGTCCGGCCCAGGTGCTTTAATAGGACCTATCTGGAACAAGGCGTCCCCCACTTCTTCCTTAGAGAAGTCTTTGCAAAGCTCCTTGTTGATCTCTTCCGAAATAGGACTGTGCATCAGATTGACCAGCTCATCGGTGTTGACAAGTTTGTCCTTCGAGTAGAGGTCCCGAAAGAAATTAGTGGCCATGTCGGCTATCTCGTTAGGATCATCAGTCCAAGTACCATTTGATCCCTTGAGTTTTTTTTATTCTATTCTTTGTTTGCCTCCAGGTGGCCTGCCTGTGGAAATACTTTGTATTTCTATCGCCTTCTTTCAGCCATTTCACACGCGAGCGTTGTCTCCACATCATCTCTTCCCGATGCAGAATCTCTTCAAGTTCGGTGTTGGTTCTGCGGATAGAGTCATCACGCCAATGTGACCTTGGTTTTTTCCATAGTGAGCTGAGCTTACTTCTTAGTTTCTTGGCTTGTTTTGTGACGTTGCCAAACTTCTTTACACTCCATGTCTTCAGGTGGCTGCGGGTGCTGGTCAGCTTATTGCTCAAATCTTTAAGTGAGGAGCTGGGCGGGTTGCCATTCCACGCTTCCTCGATCACAACAAACAAAGTTGGATCTCTCTCCCACATGTATTCATACCTCTTCTTGGCAGTTGTTTTTCATATTCGAGTAGAAGTGGAAGGTGATCTAACCGGCTGGAGAAAATGTGAGTTACTTTTGCATCCGGGAACAGACGAGACCAACAATCCGAGGCAACAACCCTATCTAGCCGCGCCTTAACATTCTTCTTGTCTTTCTGCTTGTTGTTGAAAGTCCAGAGAGGACCAGTGTATCCCAGATCATGAACATTGCAGAAAGCTAACACATTTCTGAAATCTGCTATTCTTCTCTCAGACCTCTTCGGTGCTCATCTTGCCACATGGTTTCATTGAAATCCCCGATCCACATCCAAGGGTGATTAGCATCAAGTTTGTTATAATATTATTACTTCCGCTCTTGAAATCTATACCTAATAATAAAGGAGCTAAAGTTTCTGCCAAAAAGTTTCGTCAAAGCTTTTTTAGACCGTTTTACCCTTCCACCAAAATAGATATTACCCCTCTACCACCCGTAAGTGAAAAACGGTTCAGAAAAACAACAGCCGATTGTCCGTCGGGCGTTCTTGGCGGACGTTCTTGCAGTTGAACCCAAGTTTGGTTTGTTTTAACGTCAAAAAAAAAAGTTTGGTTTGTTTCGTCCGTCCCTTTCCGCGGAGAGCACGTCCTGAATTGAGTTCGTACCGAACACGATTACTAGATTTTCGTTTAACCTCTTGCCCTCTCTCCAAGTAAATCCGGTCATATACGTGGCCCGTCTCCTCTCCCCGCGATTTCCATAAAAATCATAGTGAAGAAATTCTGGATCAAGAAGGAGATCTCTAGGTCGATCCCGGAGATTGTCGGCGTCCTCTCCCCGATTCCTCAATCAAGCGGGGCTGGGAGGCAGGTATGGACGGGGAGACGAGGAGATGAGTACCGGAGGCAGGCGTGGACGGAGCTGAGCAGCAAGGAGCAGCGTGGACGGGGATTGCAGCATGGATGAGGAGATGGGCACGGGCCGCGGCGGCGCCGGCGAGGCCCTGCGGGTCGCTGGCCAGGATGCCAACGGGTAGGTTCTGACTTCCCTCAGGCCTTGTTCGTTTCGTCCCAACCCGGCCGGGATTGGGTTGAAATCCGCGTGGGTTGGCAGGGAGTTGACTCGCTGGGGTTTAGAGCGTCTCCACTCGTTTGCCCTCCCCACGCCGAAATCCGGGGAAATTTACGTCCGGATTGGACGTAAATTTGGCGTGGGGAGGAGTAGTTTCCCAGCCGCGTGCTCAGGCGAAGAGGGCGATCTAAATTTGAAAAACGGAAACTTGACAAACCACGGCTTAAAACGATCAAATTTAGACTAAATTTAATGATATTTACTATATAGAGGCCGAAGTTCATACATAGAGGCCGAATTCGACTATATTTCGAATTCGGCTAGGGGAATACAACTGTAAATATTAAAACACGGCGCTCTATGTGCCGAAATGGCGGTAGAACACCGTGTAGTCGCCGCCGTCACCGCCATCGTCGTCAGAGCCGTCGTCGTCAAACTGCGGCGGCGCGGCCTGGCTGCTGCCCTGGCCGGCGTCTCCCCACCGGCCGCTGATGCGAGGTGGGGACGGCGATGGCTTGTACCATTCATCGTCGGAGGCTTCGAGGTCGACGACGGGGACGGCGACGCCGGATGGAGGTGTCGCAGGCCGGCGGTAGCGAGCGACGTCCTCGCGCAGGGTGTTGTCGGCGGTTGGAGCGGAGGCGCGGGCGGCGAGTTGACGCGCGGCGGCCAGATCCAGCAGCCGCTGCTGCTGCTCCGCCTCCTCCCAGTCGCGCCTCGACCACTCCAGCGCGGCGTCCTCGGGGAGGGCGTTGTCGGCGGGCACCAGGTCCTTGAGCGACCTGGCGATCGCCTCCGCCACGGCGGCATCCTCCTCGGCGAGCTTGTTTGCGGCGTCGTTGATGGCGGCCGCGGCGGCCTCCTTCTTCGACGACTTCCTCTTCCGCCCGCGCTGCGGAGAGGAAGGCTGGTCGCGGATGACGAGGGCGCCGCTGCTGCGCCCTCTGGTCGTCGGTGGCGACGCCGGTTCCTTCTTGACGGTCGAAGGAGACGGCCACTCCTTCTTGACGGTGGCCGGCGTCGACCCGCCTGACCTGGACGCCGACCGCGAGCCAGACGAGGAGGAGGATGGGTCCATCCTCCTCGGCATCCAGGAACTACCGTGCCGGCGCGACACGGTAGCCACCTCCGGCGGCGGCATCCCCAGGACGGGGGAGTTCCCGGCCTCGATGTGCGCGAGCACATTTGCGAGGTTGCGGCCACGCGCGCTCCACCATCGGCGGCGGCCGGCGGCGTTGTTCCTTGCCGGAGGAGGAGGAGGGCCGCCGTACACCGCGAGTTCGTGTTCATACCTTCGCCGGAAGAACGCGATCCACGATTCGTAGTTCTCGGGGAAGAATCATGGATCCGCGCGCTGCTCGTCACTGAGAGTGACGAGCACTTCGTCGATCGCCGCTTCGAGTGTGCCCCCACCCATTAGCGGCGGCGGGATTGGCACGCCGCCTGCGCTCAGCCTCCATCCTCCCGGCGTGCGGAAGTCCGGCGGTGCCGGGTAGCCCGCAGCGTGGAGGAGCCGTCCCTCCCATTGGTGGAGAGAGCGGCGGCCGAAGCCGTTGTTGGCCGCACCGTCGTTCGCCATTGCTGGTTCGTCCGAGTTGGGGAAAGATTTGGGGGAAGGTGGGCGAGGTGAATGCGGGGCAGACGCGGTAGTTCGGCGATAAATAGAGGTAGGCGCGCGTGAAACCGAGGCGACGACATTAACTCGCTGCGTGGAAGCTACGCGGCCGGCGAATGCTGACCGGCGGCAGGCTTTTACAGCGCGCGGAAGACGATGCGATGAGGATGACGATTGGTCTCTCTCGCCGACAAGTTGGGGCCACCAGACACGCGGGAAGTTTCCTTGACGTTTCGCGCGCTTTCGTTTCGTCCAGAGTCCCCGAGCGCTCCCTGATACGTCCAAAACATATCTACTTTCCCGAACACTTTTGCTATTGTTTTGCCTCTAATTTGTGTATTTTGGATACAACTAACACGGACTAACGCTGTTTTTAGCAGAATTGCCCTGGTGTCTCGTTTTTGTGCAGAAATTCAACTTTCAGGAAAATCCCCGGAATTAATGTCAAAGGGCTTATTTTCCCAGAAGATTCACGGAGCCAGAAGGGCAGGCCAGGGGGAGGCCCACGGCCTCCACACCATGGGCCAGCGTGGCCTAGGAGGGGGGCACACCGCCCTATGGTGAGGCCGCCTCGGCCAGCCTCCGACGCCCCCCTCTGGGCTATTTAAGGGTTTCGATCTAAAAACGCGAGACGGGAAGTCGAAATCGCCAGAAGACATCCAGAACACCGCCGCCATCGCGAAACTCCGTCTCGGGACCAGAAACTCCGTTCTGGCACTCCGCCGGGACGGGGAATTGGAGGAGATCATCGCCATCATCACCACCGACGCCTCTCTATCGACCAGCCATGTTTCCCCCATCCATGTGTGAGTAATTCCCCCGCTGTAGGCTGAAGGGGATGGTAGGGATTGGATGAGATTGGTCATGTAATAGCATAAGATTGTTAGGGCATAGTGCCTAGTTTCCATAATTGGTACTTTGATGATATTGTTGCAACTTGTTATGCTTAATGCTTGTCACTAGGGCCCGAGTGCCACGATCTCAGATCTGAACATGTTATTGTTCCATGATGATATTCATTGTTTTATGATCTTACCTGCAAGTTGTATACACATGTCGTTGTCCGGAACCCGAGGCCCCAAAGTGACAGAAATTGGGACAACCGGAGGGGAAGGCGGTGATGTGAGGATCACATGTGTTCACGGAGTGTTAATGCTTTGCTCCGGTGCTCTATTAAAAGGAGTACCTTAATTTCCAGTAGATTCCCTAGAGGCCCGGCTACCACCGGCTGGTAGGACAAAAGATGTTGTGCAAGTTTCTCATTGCGAGCATGTACGACTAAATATGGAACACATGCCTATGGATTGTTTAGTATTTGGATACTGTTTTATTACTATCTGCAAATGCCCTACTTTGATTGTTACATGAGTTTCTCTCATCCATGCAATGCCTGTTCATCCATCCCTGTGCCTACAGTATTTTAATCCTGTTGTTTACTATAATCACTACTGCTATTTTTGTTACACTGCTGCTGATATTTCACCACTGCTACTGCTATAAAACTGTTACTACTGATAAACTCTTGCGAGCAAGTCTGTTTCCAGGTGCAGCTGAATTGACAACTCCGTTGTTAAGGCTTTCAAGTATTTTTTGGCTCCCCTTGTGTCGAATCAATAAATTGGGTTTTACTTCCCTCGAAGACTGTTGCGATCCCCTATACTTGTGGGTCATCACGACTATTTTCTGGCGCCGTTGCCGGGGAGCATAGCTTAATTTGGAAGTTCACTTGGATTGATATTGTTCGCTACAAATTCTCCATCATGGGTAAATCTCGCGATCCTAAAGTCGCCATATTACCATCCACTACAAGAAAAGGTACAACTCTGAGTACCTCTACTGCTCTTGATTCACCATCTGTGATAAGTCAATTTGTTTCACCACCCCAAGCTTCACATGCTGGTACTTTTGCTGAATCTGAAAACTCTTATAATTTTGATGATGCTTCTGCTGTGCTTGATGATAGTGGTTCATTGGGATCTTTTCTAGATGCTACAATTGCTAGGTCTAGACAAATTGAAAATACTGAAACTCCTAATGAAAATACTGCTACACCTGTTAATTCACCTGAGTCTGTTGAATACTCTAGTGATGATCCTGATGAAGATTATGTGGAACTTTATGATGATTTCATTGTTAAATGCAATGCTACTACTGATGCAAGTAAAATTAAAAAGCTTCTTGCACAACACACTGTTAGATATAAGCTGTCTCCTGATCCTAAATTTGCCACATCTCCTATAAATATTAAGGATAAGGATTATGATTTTCCTCTTGATCTATCTCATATAGCTATTGTTGAGAAAACACCCTTTTGTGGTACAAAAAGAAAGTGCTGTAGAACACATGAATGAACTTTCTACTTTGAGTAGCTTGTTTTCTGATGATATCAAGAAGCGTACTTATTTTGTTCCTAAATTTTTTCCTTTCTCATTAAAGGATGATGCTAAAACTTGGTATAATAGTTTGCCTCCTGGTTCTATTGATAGTCCAAGTGGTTTGCTTGATGTTTTCTTTCGGAAATATTTTCCTGCTAGTGCTCAACATATTGCTTTGCAGAAAATTTACAGTTTTGACCAGGAAGATGGAGAGAAATTGCCTGAAGCTTGGGCAAGATTTTGTTCTCTTATCAGAGCTCGACATGGACATGATTTGGAAAAGCATGATTTACTTGATATATTTTATAGTGGACTAACAATTGAGTCTAGAGCATACTTGGATAGTTGTGCTGGTTGTGTTTTCAGGAAAAGAACTCCAGACGAAGTTGAAGAATCATTGGCTAAAATAGGCCGGAATCATGATGATTGGACTACACCTGAACCAGCCCCGACACCGATATTGAAGAAGAGGGGTTTGATTAAATTAAATGATGAAGATATGAGGGAAGCCAAGAAATCTCTTAAGGAGAAAGGTATTAAATCTGAAGATGTGAAGAACTTACCTCCCATTGAAGATTTATGTAAGATAATTCCCCCTTCATCCATGATTGAGGTAAATTCTCTTCAACGCTTTATTAGGGAAGATATTCCGTATTCAAAACCTCCTGCTCAATGCTTAGATGAGTTTGATAATTATATTGTTAAGCAAGATAATTTTAATATGAGAGTAGAGAATCATTTAATGGAAAATTCTCAAGCTATTAGTAATTTGCATGATATTGTGGAGAGAACCTCCAATGACGTTAAGATGCTTGTTAAACATTTTCATATGATTCAAACTCAAATTGATCAACTCACTAAAGTGCAAAATGATTTGTTAAAAAATAGTTCTAAAGAAAAACATGCTTATGAAGTAACAACTAGAGGTGGTGTTTCTACTCAGGATCCTCTATATCCTAAGGGGCATCCCAAAAGAGTTGAACAAGATTCTCAACGAATTGAACCTAGTGCTCCTTCTAAGAAAAAGAAGAAGAAACATAAAAATGTTGTAGAATCCTCTGAGCCTGTTAATGATCCTAATAGTATTTCTATTTCCGATGCTGAAACTGAAAGTGGTAATGAACATGATAAAGATAATGATAAGAATGATGCTTCTGATAAAGAAGAGGTTGAAGAGGAACCTGAAAAGCATGCTAAAAATAAAAAGTATACTAAAGAAGATTTTATTGCTAAGAAACATGGTAATGAAAGGGAACCATGGGTTCAAAAATAAATGCCTTTTCCCTCTAAGAAACTAAAATCAAAGGAAGAAGAACACTATAATAAATTTTGCGATTGGATGAAACCTTTACTCTTGCAAATCCCTTTGACTGATGCTATTAAATTGCCTCCTTATTCAAAGTATATGAAAGATATTGTCTCTAACAAAAGGGAAATTCCTAATGAGGAGATTTCCACTATGCTTGCTAATTACTCTTTCAATGGCAAAGTCCCAAAGAAGCTGGGCGACCCAGGTATACCGACTATTCCTTGTTCCATCAAGAATAATTATGTTAGAACTGCTCTACGTGATTTGGGAGCAGGTGTTAGTGTTATGCCTTTTTCTCTTTACAAGAGACTTTATTTAGATAAGTTGATACCGACTGATATATCTTTGCAAATGGCTGATAAATCTACTGCTATTCCTGTTGGTATATGTGAGGATGTTCCTGTTCAAGTTACTAATAACTGCTTGATATTAACTGATTTTGTTGTGTTGGAAATGCCTGAAGATGATAATATGTCTATTATTCTTGGGAGACCTTTTCTTAACACCGCAGGGGCTGTTATTGATTGCAATAAAGGAAAAGTTACTTTCAATGTTGATGACAAGGAGCATACCGTTTAGTATGTGGAGTTAACACAATTTCTAATGTGAGAACTATCAAAGTGGGAGTTATTGATTGTCCTATATATGAGCCTAAAGAAGGATATCAAAATATTATGATTGGATCCATATCAATACAATTCAAGGTAACATGATTGATTTGAGGTTTATTTCTTCTTATGCTATGTAAAATTTATTTGGTGGCAAGACTTGATCAACCTTGTTAACAAATTCATTTTATATGCATAGAGGAACTAAACAACATCTCTTTCTTTCCTCCACTTGTTCTACTTGCTGTAGCACTTTTTGTTTTGCAAAGTTTTTTAGTTAATTAGAGATTTCAAAATCTTTTTCTGCCTAGTAATAATAATTTTAACACCCAGAAATGTGCATTTTTGAAAGTTTTCAAAAATTCACAAAAATTATACCGTTGGTCTTATTTTTCGAAGAGGCATCTGGGAGCACCTGGGGATGACCAGTGGGGCACCCCAGGGCTGCACCCCACCAGCCGGCGCGGCCAAGGAGGGGGGCGCGCCACCCTGTGGTGTGGGCCCCTCCTTGCCCCACTTACTCATCTCTTCCTCCCATCTCACTCTCTCTCCCGAAAAAACTCGTACCAGCTTTCTCTCACTCGCGTTTTTGCTCAAGAGCTCAGGATTTCTCGATCTCTTTGCTCAGCCCAGATTTCTGTCTGAAATTTGGCACACTTGCTCTCCGGTATATGACTCCTCCGATTATCCAAGTAGAATTTTGTTTGGTTGAGTATATCTTGAATATTTTGCTGCTGTAGGTAACATGTTTAGTGAGCTTGCATGCTTGTTCTAAGTTGTAAAAACTAGTTTTGATGCATGCTTAGTACTCTACCAAGTTCATATAGTAGTTTCCCTCAATTATATGTCACCAAATCAAATTTTATAATGTTTGTTAAAAAATTTCAGAAAAGGAAGATGGATAATTATAACTTTGGAGAAGTGTTTGAAAGAGAGACGACAAGCACGGGGAGGCCCTGAAGGGCATCCACTCGGATTAGACGATCCTATAATGAGGATGTCATCGCACCGAGCTTCAAAGCCGAAGAGGATAATGGAGTCCCTAACGCTTCATCTTTTCCATGTTATAACTTTTTGAGTAATGCAGGGTTGCTGGATGATTTCTTGGTCCTCATCGGTAATGTGGGCTTAACCACCTATATGGAAGATGAGAGGAATCAATACTACATGCTAACTAAAATCTTTGTTGAGAGCTTTTAGTTCAACAACAAGCACTATCAACCATCAATTGCATTCAGGATTTATGGTAATCCTATTACTATGAAGTTGAAGGATTTTTGTACTGCATTGGATATTGCCCCTGTAGGTACAGCGAAGAAGATCGAGAATAATCCCAAGGCTTTGCTGGAGCTCTATCGAGAAGTCGCCAATGATGATAGTCGCACCATTCAGCGCGGCAAGATAAGAAAGATTCAACTCCCTACCATTAGATATTTCGCTTACTATCTTGCTACTAGCAATCTTGGTAGGGAGAACACTAGCAATATTTCTAGTTATCATCTTGCTTTCCTAGTTGCTGCACTTACTGGAGAGACACCTTATCATTTTGGTGCTCTTGTTGCTCGTCGTTTGTCCAATAAGGGGCCTATTTTTGGAGAAATTGTTGCCTCACGCATTTTGGCATATCTAGATCTTCCTCTTGACCCTACTGATGTGAAATTAACTCCTATAAGGCTTGATATTGCTTCTATGAAGAGTCACCAATTTGTTACAACTGACTCTAGTTTAGATTATATTGTCTATAGAATGTTGTTTACTGACGGGGATGAGAGGGAAATCTCTTTGCTGCAGCCAGATTTGTTCAGTATTCACAGGAAACCGTGGTCGCGCTCTAAGGAGGAGGTGGATGAGCAGCTGAGGATACATGGGTTCCACCAGCAGCATGACTCCGAGGACGCCGAGCCCTACCACGGCTACACCGTCACGTATCCTGGTGCGTCTTCCAGCACATACCCAGAACAGGACCCATCTTCGTCATACTACGGAGGTGCTATTTCATGGGCACCATGGGATTGATCTCCACTTAGGCCAAAAGCCTAAGTTTGGGGGGAGGTATACCGACATCACTCATTCTTTGCATATTATAGTTGCTGGATACTTTTACATACTTGTTTAGCTTCTTAAAGTGGTTTTCTAATAAGAGGGAGATGATATTTGGGGAAGTGCTGCCTGAAAACAGATTCTGGACTGATACCAAAAAAATTCTCAAAAACAGCCAGAATGTTATTTTGCGAAGCCAATTTTTGTGCATGTTCCCCAGGTTTTTATCTAATTTTCATTAGTTTAACACTTTTCGATATGAGCAGCGGAAGAATTTCTTAAAAATCGATTACTGTACTGCTGTCAAGTTTAACGAATTCCTGCTGCTTTGTGTTTATGTGACTCTTCTAGTTTCCATTTTCTTGTTTTTGCTTTGTTTCTTTCCTAAAACACAAAAAGACCAAAAATATTTCTGTTGTTTCTCTTCACCATTTGTTTATTTTGGTTTCTTGCTTTTATTTTGCTTTGTTTGGTATCGTTGGTTTGCTATAAGAAAATCCAAAAAGATTTTGCTTTGTTTGCTTGTTTCCTTTTGTTCTTGTTTCCAATTCGAAAACACCAAAAATATTTGCTGTTCTTCTTTGGTTTTGTAAAGTTCATTATGGAGTTCAATGGTCTTCGGTGGCTGGAGCGTGGTTTTCATTCCATATTATTCAAGCTACACAAGTGAAAGGCAATAATGACGATCTACGACAATTCGACTGTGGTGAGAGGCTGGTATGAACTCTATTTGTTTTCATTTTTGTAAATATACTCATCCATGTGAGCATGCTTGGTTGGTTCATGTGAGGTATATGTCATTTAAGAAAGTCTAGTAGTTCATGATCTCTCATGTTTAGCGCCAGTTTATTAATATGAGTAGCATGTCATAGATGTCTGCTTGCATTGTTTTATTCATAAATAGGTATGACATTATGGTATCCTCCTCTGAATAATTCACTTGAATCGACTTGGCACATGCTCACGCATGCATATGACTGAACAAAATTCAATTAAGCCTCGATGATTTACTTTGCCTCAGAGTTCTTGTATCACTTTTATGCATCCGTTAATTTATTTT
Organism: Lolium perenne; assembly: GCF_019359855.2. Taxonomy (NCBI): domain Eukaryota; kingdom Viridiplantae; phylum Streptophyta; class Magnoliopsida; order Poales; family Poaceae; genus Lolium; species Lolium perenne. The sequence goes on from NC_067247.2 coordinate 318,532,398, forward strand.
GCCGCAAGCATGATTATGACAGTTACTGCTCTCTTGATTGTCGCTCCCCAGTCTATTGCTAGCCTTCACTTGTACTGAGCGGGAATGTTGCTCGTGCTTCCAAACCCCTAAAAACCAAGTTATTCTAAAGTGTCCACCATAAATACCTATGCATGGCACTCATGCGCTACCTTTAAAACTTCAAAATGCTTCTCAATTTGTGTCAATGTTTTATAGCTCATGAGGAAGTATGTGGTGTTTATCTTTCAACCTTGTCATTTACTTTTGACAGACTTTCATAATGGACTAGTGGCACATCCGCTTATCCAATAATTTTGCAAAAAGAGCTGGCAACGGGGTTCCCAGCCCCAATTAATCAAACTTCATTAATAATTCTCTTCACATGTTTTGCCCTGATTCATCAGTAAGCAACTTAATTTTGCAAATAGACACTCCTCCATGGTATGAGAATGTTGGAAGGCACCCGAGGATTCGGTTAGCCATGGCTTGTGTAAGCAAAGGTTGGGGGGAATGTCACCCATAATAAAACTAAAGTACGTGTGTAAACAAAAGAGAAGAGGGATGATCTACCTTGCTGGTAGAGATAACGTCCTTCATGGGAGCCGCTCTTGAAAGTCTGGTTGACGAGGTAGTTGGAGTACCCATTACCATTCGTTGACAACAACAAACACCTCTCAAATTAATTTTACTCTTATTTTAAAAATGAAAAGCTCTAGCGCATGTTAATCCCTGCTTCCCTCTGCGAAGGGTCAATCTTTTACTTTTACATTGAATCACCATCCTTTCTTTGAGCACTTTCTTGAGAGCACAACTGTCATTCTTAGTATAATATGCTTGTCCCAAAAAGTGATTAACTGTGGTATAACTTTGATCCTTTTATCTTTGACAATCTCTACTTCTAGTCTTTCCATGAACTTCGAAGGTGCCCGAGCATTTATGTTTTGCTGTACAAATACGGGCAAGCGAGATACCACTTTATCATATCCTTTTATGAACATTGCAATCCTGCTGATAGACATGATTCATGATGCTTATTATTAATTTGTTGGTACCTTTTCCATGATTGACATAGCTATTAGATGACTTTATTGCATGTATCTTATTATGAATTGCCTAAGTACTTGTCCATATCATGAGAATATTTACATCATATGAACAAATGTGTTCGTGAAAGTTCTTTTATCGCACTCAGTTGTTAACTGAATTGCTTGAGGACAAGCAATAAGCTAAGCTTGGGGGGAGTTGATACGTCCAAAACGTATCTACTTTCCCGAACACTTTTGCTATTGTTTTGCCTCTAATTTGTGTATTTTGGATACAACTAACACGGGCTAACGCTGTTTTCAGCAGAATTGCCCTGGTGTCTCGTTTTTGTGCAGAAATTCAACTTTCAGGAAAATCCCCGAAATTAATGTCAAAGGGCTTATTTTCCTAGAATATTCACGGAGCCAGAAGGGCAGGCCAGGGGAGGCCCACGGCCTCCACACCATGGGCCGGCGCGGCCTAGGAGGGGGGCGCGCCGCCCTATGGTGAGGCCGCCTCGGCCAGCCTCCGACGCCCTCCTCTGGACTATTTAAGGGTTTCGATCTAAAAACGCGAGACGGGAAGTCGAAATCGCCAGAAGACATCCAGAACACCGCCGCCATCGCGAAACTCCATCTCGGGACCAGAAACTCTGTTCTGGCACTCCGCCGGGACGGGGAATTGGAGGAGATCATCGCCATCATCACCACCGACGCCTCTCCAGCGACCAGCCATGTTTCCCCCATCCATGTGTGAGTAATTCCCCCGCTGTAGGCTGAAGGGGATGGTAGGGATTGGATGAGATTGGTCATGTAATAGCATAAGATTGTTAGGGCATAGTGCCTAGTGTCCGTAGTTGGTACTTTGATGATATTGTTGCAACTTGTTATGCTTAATGCTTGTCACTAGGGCCCGAGTGCCATGATCTCAGATCTGAACATGTTATTGTTTCATGATGATATTCATTGTTTTATGATCTTACCTGCAAGTTGTATACACATGTCGCTGTCCGGAACCCGAGGCCCCAAAGTGACAGAAATTGGGATAACCGAAGAAGAAGGCGGTGATGTGAGGATCACATGTGTTCACGGAGTGTTAATGCTTTGCTCCGGTGCTCTATTAAAAGGAGTACCTTAATTTCCAGTAGATTCCCTAGAGGCCCGGCTGCCACCGGCTGGTAGGACAAAAGATGTTGTGCAAGTTTCTCATTGCGAGCACGTACGACTAAATATGGAACACATGCCTATGGATTGTTTAGTATTTGGATACTGTTTTATTACTATCTGCAAATGCCCTACTTTGATTGTTACATGAGTTACTTTCATCCATGCAACGCCCGTTCATCCATCCCTGTGCCTACAGTATTTTAATCCAGATGTTTACTATAATCACTACTGCTGTCTTTGTTACACTGCTGCTGATATTTCACCACTACTACTGCTATAAAACTGTTACTACTGATAAACTCTTGCGAGCAAGTCTGTTTCCAGGTGCAGCTGAATTGACAACTCCGCTGTTAAGGCTTTCAAGTATTCTTTGGCTCCCCTTGTGTCGAATCAATAAATTGAGTTTTACTTCCCTCGAAGACTGTTGCGATCCCCTATACTTGTGGGTCATCACTCTCCGGGGGGCCGGGGATGGCGTGGGCTCGCCGGATGAATTTAGGCCCAAATCCGGACGAAATCGAGGAACCGGGGACGCGACTGGACCGAATAACGCCGTCCGGATTGGAAAAACGTCGCTCGGGGGCCTAGTCGGGGAGACGAGTGGAGATGCTCTTAATCCCCGCACTCTTGTATGACGTGTTCGGTTAAACCCTTTCGGTATTCCACCCCACCTTATTTCCGTCCAATCCCCTCCATTTGGCCGGGAAATAAACACACGACCCTCAGCTCGTGGAACACATCCCCGAATCGGTACCACTTTATCGTCTCTCTCGCCCTGATCTATCTCTCTCCGGCGATCTGCAAGGGCCGGCGGCGCGGGCTGACGGACGGCAGCGCGTAGCCAATTGAGCAGATCAGGGCGTGCTTCTCCCTCCCTCTCCCCTCTCCAACCGGCGGCAAAGCGACCAACCGAGCGGCGCAAGGTAAACCCGGAGACCCCAATTCCGTCCGTGCCCAGCGATGCCCTGAGACGTCATCTCGGCACCCTCTCCACTTCCGGCTGCTTCGCACTGGTACGCAGATACTCTTCCTCCTCCGCCGCCGCCCACAATTCCTAGGGCTTGGCATGTTTGGTAACAATTTCTAGGGTTCTTAGCATGCTCGGTAGTGCCAGTTCTTTGTTCCATGGAGTGCTTGTTTCCATGGCCTTGGCTGCATCCATTGATTGGTACTATGTAGCTGTTTGTTTCCTCTTCGTGGAGTGTTTCTTTCCATGGGCTTGGTTGTATCCATCGATTGGAGAGGGAGGAAAACTACATGGATATTAGGAATTATAATAGTCCGTTCTAGCTGATAAAACTGGGACAGGCCATCAGTCTCATGCATGTGGTTGACCAAGTTTCTTGTGCTTTTGGGTAGCTCCAAGTCTGATGCGTAGCTGCTTTGTGAGGTTTTGCTTATAAAGGTTGCTACGCCTAGTAAGTTGTGGCTAACTAAATCCTCGAGCTTTACAAATAAGTTAACTGCAAATTCATTTCTTTTCAACAAACTAGCTGAAGACACATACAATTGCTCTTTTCTAGAAAATAACAAGAAAAATGTTTTAGTTCTGCTTATAGTGTAATCGAGCTGCTAGTTGATTGTATCTCAGTTTTACCATTTGTAGAAGAGGGCATGCTGGTGTTTGTTTCTGATTTGGAAACTGAACGTAATGCACATTTATTTTGTCGGGAATATTCAGTTTCATCAGATAAACCTGTTGTATTGTCTAGTGCTAGTTTAGAGTGTTGTTTTATTTGTGCAAATAAGTGAACTTGCTGTGAGCTTGTTCACGCCTTGGATTCAGTTTAGTTGTAGAAGACTAGGTCAGGTCAATCCTTTGACCACGTCGTAGGATGGCACGAGAGAACAGATCAAGGTGTCAGAATAGGAGCGACAGGGGACTTTGGGATGACACTGTCCACTACCATTTTGTGTCCTAGTTTCTAGGATCTCGTCTTTTGTCGTTCTGTAACAGGAGTATAAATAACAGGGAAAGAGAAAAACGGGGATGTTAAACACCTCACCAAAATACTCTTGTGTCATTGTGTATTTGTGATATGATGGTTTTAGCGAGGTTTGCAACTACATATTTGGTTCACTTCTTCATCAGAGAGAGGTCATGTACACAACTCGATTATTTGTTTTCATATTCTTGGTTTTTCATTGATCTCTGTGTTGGGTTGTGAGCTTTGTTCTGTTCTATATTTCACCAAGTCGACTTGTAGTTAGCCCTCTGGCGTTGTAGACTTGTAGTTTATGTCTATGTTAACGGAAACAAATGCAACCCTGTAACTTGAAAACGACTTGCTTGTGGAGTAGAAGGCCGCTATAGCCAGTGCTCTCCTCCTCTTCGATTGTAGTGATTGTTTTGTACAAGTATGAGTGGGTGACCTTGTTTGCCTCTAACCTTATTTTACGTAGCATTTTTTCAAAAACGTGTAGGATCAGTATCTGCCACGTTACATACAGGCCTATTGCTGATATTATAACTATCTTGTTAGCAAGCTAGGGACTTTTTCCGTTTGTATGTCACTGTTTGTGTATAATGGCTAGCATTTCTATTACACAGTATACTTACTACTGTTGTTTACCAATAGCAGATGAAATTTCCATGTAGAAACTGATCAAACAATTTTTTCTGTCAATGGCAGCTGAAGATAATGTCATGTTCGCTTCAAATGATGAAGCACTTTTTTCTTTCAATGGCACAAGATTCAGTTCAAATTTTCATTCACGATTGACTGCGCAAGAGGATCTCCAGGTTGTGAGGCTCCCTTAAGCATGTTGAGCATCTCAATCACGAGACGATGAAGATCCCGATCAGCAAGATCACGTCCAGGAGGCGATGATGATCATGTTCAGGAGGCGATGATGAAGATCGCCTGAGTTGCGAGCAGCAGGTTGGAGGCGATGAGGATCTTGACCTTCTGCTCTCGACGGCGGGGCGGGACGGGACGGCTGAGCAGCGGTCAGGTGGGGCTAGCAGTAGTACCATGTTCCATGTTTGCCCGTCGCCAGCTACGAGAAATTGAACAGAACATGCAATTGTATAGTACACGTGCGTGTGTGTGATGATGACGTGTTCGAATTTACAGTATTTTAAGAAAAATAGAAGTGTAATTTTGTACGTCGATGAATTTATCGGAAAGCACAACATTAATTCATGCCTAGTGTGCAGTGTCTACTTTTTCCTTTGAAACCAACCGTACAAGTGGAACTACAGCAGGGATTAACCGAATGGCAGAAAAAGTAGGAAGATTTTGTGGAAGGGATCAGTGGGGGTATTGGTGGCTGGTGCGGGTTCACCCAATTCCTCGAGCGACTCAATCCACCGGGGAATTCACCCCCATGCAACCGAACGAGGCCTCAAGCTGCAAGGGGAAAGATAACTCAGAGGAGGAGGAGGCGTGGATGCGTCTTCGCGATACATTCCGCACCGTCGCTTCGGAGAAGCCGTGGTAGTCAGGCCTGACCGTTGCTTCCTTGTTGGGCTCTGCGGCGGGGAGAGAGTAGCAGGAGCACGAGAGAGATCATGCGTTGTTGCACAAAGTAGGAGGGGCGGCGCAACACGATGCTTGTGGCTTGTCCCATGGCAGCGCTAGCACAACGTACGGCCCTTGACTGGAGAGGTGCCATGTTGGGGAGGCGATTGGGCAGGGACGGCTGAGGAGGAGGGTCAGTGGAATCCGTAGCAAGGCGTGGTGATCTTTGACTAGCTTCGATGCAATCCCTTCAGTCGAAATACCAATCTCTTCTCCAGCCTGGCAACCAATTTGGTAATTCATTTAGGCTTCGTTTGGATGTTTGTATTCAGAGGCTTGGCATTATATTGGGTTGAATGTCCAATACACAAGATATTGATATTGAGAGTGAATACCAATATTTCCGTTTGGATATTTACATATTCGGAACCTAGACTTGATATTGAGGTTGAATGCAAAATGTTGTTTGGATGGTCAAAATGAGGAATTGCAATTATATAAGACTTCGATCATTATAATCTTGTTCAAAACTTAGTTACCCTCTCTGTAGTAAACTGGAACCATGTTGGAAAGGATCGGTAATTTTAACAAGTATTTCTTTGCGACAACAAGAAGTAACTATTCAGACTTGTATCCTGACCGTGGACGTCGTCTTGTATCCGCACCGCGGCCTCTTTATCTGACTCCCAGAGTTCTGTTTGTACAGCGTGCGCACAAACCACGGAGGCTCGACCGGATACGTGTGCAGCAACGGCGTGATGCACGGCAGTGCCACACGGCGCCAATGCACTATTGGGCTCTCAAGGGCCCCGAGCCAGACCAAAACGATGATTTATAATTTTTTTAACCCAATTTAAGATAGAAAAAGGAAGACGTTAATCAAAAGATACTGATTATGAAAAAACGATAGACCGACACGGCGGCCCCTCCTAATCAGAATTTTTTAGATGGGGCCTATTGTCCAAATCGGTGATGTCCATGTAGTTCCAATACCAAGAGCAAAGACAATTAGTTGCAGACATTTCGAACAATGATATCAAGCGTGAGCGTGATTAAATTCAGATGAAATAGTTTGGCATGCATGAATATGTATATGAGTTTCCGCCATCATTTGAATTCCACAATACAAAATACCAATTATTTATCTAAATACGTGTGTTGGACTCATAGTCAATCGTAGCAACGCACGGGTATTGTCCTAGTTATTATAAAAGGTTAGCAGTTGGTGTTTTCATGGGTATGTTTTCTAGTTTATAAATAATAAAAATAAATAGCTGTACACACCATATCGGTGTGCATGTGTGCAGATTGCACTAAATATCTTCTACTTCAAGCTAATTATCTTCTACTACAAGCTAATTAAATAATGAGAGTGCTAACCCACATGTTCCATGTGGTGCCCGTTGTTCTCAGAAACACGGTTATAAACCGCCAGAAACTTTCTTAGCCAAGCCGTGTGGTACTAATTATTCATTGATTAAATCGAACCTTTTGGCTTAGCAAGCCGGGCTTTAGCCCAAGCCCCTGTAATATGGAAAGATTAAAATTGTGAACATCAGCTTGGCGAAGGCACACCTGATAGCCAGCCACAGGCCACAGGCCACAGCCCACAGCCCAAGAGATCGGCCTACATTAGCTCACGTGACATCTGTAAGTTTTGCACGCGAATCGATCGCCAGACCTAGTTACATAGAACACTTTCACGAAAGGAACAAGCTTGCGTCTAGATACATTGATAGAAATAGAAATAGTAGACTGTACAAGCGCAAGACTATATCGACATGCCCGTCATTCAAGATAAGATATGGCTGATAGCCGATAGATAAACATTACAACTGAGACCACCAAACAAATCCTGGCCTAGATGCCATCCATGAAAGCACACGAAACGGGTGCCCCGCCACACGAGGAAGACTCTAATCTGCAGAGCGGGGCAGAGTTAAGCCACTTTGGGCGCGTTTGTTATGCTGTGCGGCCCTCGCATTGGTTCAGCAAAAATCGATCCGTTTGGTTGCATGTAAGTTCTCCACGTTATGGCCAACCGGCTCTCAAAGCACTCCTAGGATAGGCTCTGGAGAAACGGCCGAATCAGCAGTTTCCAGCGGGTCTATCCCATTGTCGTGCCATTTTGCACGGCCTCGTGCAACGGTTGCACGCGTGGAGAAGCGTGGGAGACACCGCGTTCTTGGCCCTCGCTCCCACTTCCAGTCACCAGTTCCCTCCTTCTCTCTCCCCATTCACTCCTCTCACTAACACTCACAGCCATGTCGCAGCAACCGCCGCCCATGCCTTCCTCGCCTCCTTCGCCTCCTTCCGCTCCAGCATCGATGGATCCTACCGTCCGGTCGACGGTAACGAGGTCGAACAAGGCGCTCATGCGCATCGTCCGCGAGTATTCGACGGCAGATCGATGTCGGTCGTGTACCGGTGCTGAATCGGCCGTCACCGTTCGCGAGTACGAGGCCGGCCGGCATCGCAACTCGCAGCGCGGCCGTAGCGACTCTTCAAGCCGCCGGGTTTCCACCGGCGGATCCCTCGACTTTGGGGGTTTTGACCCCTGCCCCCTAGGGTTTCCGTCGGCGAGGGCGGTGGCAATGGCGGCAGGTGCACCGGGCTCCAGCAGGGAGACGGAGCCCCCGCCGGGGTTCGCGTCGACCCTGATGGACGTGTCGATGCCATGGGGCATGCGGCGTCCGGCTGCTTTGAATGGCGCATCGCGTCGCCGCCGTTCGGCCGACCACATGCTCGTCGGTAGCCGACAGCTGCATCGGCGCTCCACTTCTCGACCACGGCACCGGTGCCCTACCAGACGACCTACGCTCCTGCTCCGCCTCGTCCTCCACCCAGATTTGGAGTGCGACCTCCTCGAGGACCTGCCGGCGTCTGTGTGTCCTCCTACTCTGACTGGGATGATGTCACTCCACCCCATCGTAAGTACTCTCACACGCTCCCTCATCTGATAGATGCTAGTGTCGATCGATTCGATTACATTGCAGATCAGATAGTTTTCTGATTTATGTGAATGTAGCTACGATTGATGTCAATGTGCGCTGCATGTCCTGGCCATGCCAAGCTCAAGCTCCATCAAGGACTTGACATTGTCTTGTCCATGACATTGCTTGACATTGCCAAGCTCCATGGACTTGACATTGTCTTGTCCACGACATTGCTTGACATTGCCAAGCTCCATGATAGACTTGACAATGTCAAGTCCATGACAGTGCTTGACAATGGCATGCACTACATCGTGGACATGTCATTGGCATGCCCTATGATGGAGCTTCATATTGCCATTTCCATTGGCATTGGCATGCCCTTTGATGGAGCTCCATCATGTACATTGACATTGGCATGACGATCTTATTGTGATTGTCATGGCCATCATGGAGTTGATCTGCAGAACTGGCTAACACTTTACATTGACATTGCATCTACAAAACTGGCTCTTCCTGGAAACCTTCCCTGAAGGGTCCATACTGGACGCAAGGGACATGGCCGTCCAGGTGCAGCTTCGTGACCCCAATGAAGGGTTCATGCAAGCGCACTGGCAGATCACCGCGCCAAGGGTTCACGCGGGCCGTCCTGCTAACCTGGGGCACGCTCCTAGGCAGCGGGTGCTAGCGTTCTTCGTGCAGGTGGAGAGCCCGTACGTCCTTGCCCTCGCCGTGCCGCCCTACATGGAGCAGCTCCTGATCACCAACTACAAGATGAAGAACAATGACCCGCCAGTGAAGGTGTGCTTGTACATGGGCGAGCGCTACGAGTGGAAGGTGCAGCTCCAGTGGATGGGCCAGCGCGTCGGCTTCATCAAGTCCTAGAGCGAGTTCGCCGCCATGCTTTTCCTCCGCGTCGGCGATACGATCGTCTTCACCCCTAAGGATGACAGCTTCAAGGTTGACGTCTTCAGGAAGGAGACTTCGTGCTCCAGCATCTTCAACTGCAAGAGGCATCGCGAGGGCCCTTATGTTGATCTGCGCCGTTAAGGTGCAGGTGCTTGATCCCTGTCTCTGTTGCTGTCTGATCATTGTCGCTAATAGTTGTGCTTGCCTCTATGAGGCGGTGAAACACTTGCTTTTGTGCATATCACTAGTAGGAAACCCCTTATAGGTGGAGCTTAGTTCTGTGGCGCACCATTAAAAATGCGCCACAGAAAGTTATTTTGTGGCGCACCAGGCAAGCTGCGCCACCGAAATAGCTTAATTTTGTGGCACACCAGGGAACCGTGCGCCACAAAAACTTAGTGGGGCCCACACCCTGTCACCACCAATTATTAGTGTAGGTATTTCTGTGGCGCACATGGCGTGATGCGCCACAGAAACAGTTGTTTCTGTGGCGCACGTGCTTCGGTGCGCCACAGAAGTAGTTGATTCTGTGGCGCACTTGTTCTGGTGCGCCACAGAACTAAGGGAACTTATATCATCGCCGTGCCCTCCCCCACGCCTGTTCACCTCCGCGCGCCTCTCCCCACTCCTCCGATCCGTACCGCCGCGCGCCGCCATGGTCGTCGCCGTCGCCGCCGCCTTCCTCCGCGAGGGCCGCATGCCGCCACGCTCCTCCCATCCCCGCCACCTGCAGCACAAGCTGCCGCTACGGCGAGGAGGGGCCGCCGTGAGGAGGGGCCGTCGTCGCGTCAAGGTGGAGGAGCTGCCGCGTCCTCCTCCTCCTCCACCCCTGCCGTCATCTTCAACCTCCTCCTCCACCACCGTCGTCGGTGATCTCTCTACCCTCCCCTCCCCTCCCTCTTAATTTCTCTCCCGCGCGCGCACAAGGTGCTCGATGAAATGCTGCTGCCGGTGTGCTGCTGTACGTTGCTGTTGATGTGCTGTTGTTGTTGATGTGCTGCTGCTGTTGCTGTGTTGTGCTTGCTGCTGTTGGCTCATTGCTGTTGCCTTTTACTTAATGTCCGAAGCTATTGCTCACCATGTATGATGCTGTTTCTTTGCTGTCAGAAGCTATGTCTCTGTAGCTTCTCACCATGTATTGGATGAACTCCTTAATTATGCAGTAATGATTCCTTTGATGTGTTATTGAAGCTTGGATGGAAGCCAACTAGAGTTGGGTACCCTAGCTTTGTTTTGAACTCAACTGAGTAATGATAAATTTCTATTTCTTGTTGGCTTGGATGAATTTGTTGTGCTCAGTGAGGTTAAATGTTAATCTTGATGGCTCATTAGTTTTCTGGACCCCAAGTTTTTTGGACCCCTGATCATTTACTTGATGGATTCTTGTGAGCTTATGGTATGCTTATAATGCTCTGATTAGTGGGGATGCTTACTGGATCATGTGCATATAGTTCATATAGTTCCCTAAAAATAAAGAATGCTCCTTGGCCAGATGCTTGATGTCTTAGCTCAGCCAATGATGCAAAGGCTGAGGCAAAAATTTGGATAAGAACAGATACTAAAATGTGTGATTTAAATGGAATTCTTATGATGGTATACTAAAATAGAGATATTCACATTAGGGAATCATGTAAATGAATGCCACTGTGGTATCCTTTGAAGAAAATGGGATGTTTCTGATGGTTTAAGAGACTAGGTGATGCTAGGTTATTAAGTTGGCTGTCAAGGTTGGTTTTATCTGGTTAAGTTGGATAGGCTATGTGTTCTTGCTTACTTATGCATATCCATCTCTACTGGATTGACTAGCTCAGGCTTGGCCTCTCTCTTGCCATCATCACTTGGTTACTACCAAGTGATGAATAATACCTTATGGTACCCCAGCTTTGTTTTGAACTCAACTGAGTAATGATAAATTTCTATTTCTTGTTGGCTTTGATGAAAATAGAGATATCCACAGTAGGGGATCATGTAAATGAATGCCACTGTGGTATCCTTTGAGGAAAATGGACTATTTCTGATGGTTTTAAAAGGCTAGGTGGTGCTAGGTGATTAAGTTGGCTACCAAGACTTGTCTCATATGGTTAGTTGGGATATGCTATGTGTTGTTGCTTGTTTAGTCATATCTATCACTTACTAGATTTACCGGTTCTTGATTGGCCTCTCTTTTGCCAGCATCACTTGGTCTATATACCAAGTGATGAATAATCCCTTTGGAGCATCTGCTCCATGCATGCTATGTGTGTTTGAGCATCTTGACTTATGTCACCATGGTTGCTGGTTTGTTGGTGTTTTTGTACTTGCCGATGATTAGATGGTTGGTCGATCACTCGTACACTCGGGGGTGGAGCAAGTGAGCATGGTGTGATGGCACAAATATCAATATCTTGTGCATCCTACCTGGCCTCACTTACTCCATCCCTGGATGTTAATATTTGTTTTGACCAACAAAGTATGAGGCATTCCATTTAGTTCATACTAGCTACTTCTTAATTGCATTGGCCTTTATTCCATTTTAGTGTCGATGATTAAATTGTTTGGTCACTTGTACACTCTGGGGTGGGGCCAGTGAGCCTGGTGCGATGGCACAAATATCAACCTCTTGTGCATCCTACCTGGCCTCGCTGACCCCATCCCTGAATGTTAATATTTCTTTCGACCAACAAAGTATGAGGCATATGATATCTAGTTGAGATACCACTTGGCTCTTTCTTCCATTTTAGTGCCGATGATTAGAATGTTTGGTCACCTATACGCCACAATATACTTTGTAGACGGGCCCCCCTTTCCCCGGCCGCCGTTCCGTGAACGAGTCCTTGATGAGACAACAACGCCGACCTGCCTCTCCGGCGCAGAACCACGCCAGTCCCAGCCGCCTCCCTTGTGGCAGCATCTCCGGCGCTCGACGCTTTTCTCCCGGGCCGGACTACGATGGGACACACCGAGGGAATAATGATAATAGCCATCACCACTATCGTCAAACTCCACAGGTGTAGAGTACTTTGCAGCTGATGCCACTTTTCTTCTCTCGCCGTCCAGTACGTGAACGAGTCCTTGATGCAAAGACGGTGCCGGCCTCCCTAGCATCATGCCGACCCTTGTTGCCGCGCTTCAGGCCGTGTCTCGCGCCCTGCACTCTTCGCCTTCTTGCCCGGTGAACGAATAGACTAATCGTTGGAATAAGGAAGCCGATGACGGTCGATCGCAATCTAATCTTGCAATCGGCCATCATCGGTTTCCTTATTCCAACGATCAGTCTATTGGTTCACCGGGCAAGAAGGCGAACAGTGCAGGGCGCGGGACACACGGCCTGAAGCGCGGCAACACGGGCCGGCATAATGCTGGGCAGGCCGGCGCAGTCTTTGCATCAAGGACTCGTTCACTGGACGGCGAGGGAAGAAAAATGGCATCTGCCGCAACCGCTATGCACTGTGGAGTCCGACGATAGTGGTGATGGAGATTATCATTATTCCCCCGGTGAGTCCAATCGTGGTTCGGCCATGGAGAAGAGCGCAGAGACACGGCCACAAGGGAGGAGGCTGGGACTGCCGTGGTTCTGCGCCGGAGAGGCAGATCGGTGTTGTTGTGTCGTCAAAGACCCGTTCACGGAACGGCGGCTAGGGAAAGGGGGCCCTTCTGCAAAGTATATTGCGGTGTATACTGCAACTATGGTTTCTGAACATAGTATTTGTGTTGACCAACAATGTATGAGGCACTTATTCCATTTTGTCATTCCATTTGCTTTGGTATTTTCAAAATGCCGATGATTAAAATGTTTGGTCACCGTATACTTGAGGGTGGCGTAAGTGAGCCTGGTAAGATAGCACAAATATCAATCTCTTGTGCATCGGACTTGGTCTCACTTACGCCATCCCTGAATGTTAATATTTGTGTTGACCAACAATGTATGAGGCACTTATTCCATTTTGTCATTCCATTTGCTTTGGTATTTTCAAAATGCCGATGATTAAAATGTTTGGTCACCGTACACTTGGGGGTGGCGTAAGTGAGCCTGGTAAGATAGCACAAATATCAATCTCTTGTGCATCGGACTTGGTCTCACTTACACCATCCCTGAATGTTAATATTTGTGTTGACCAACAATGTATGAGGCATTTATTCCATTTCTCTTGTGCATCGGACTTGTTGGTCTCACTTTCTTCCATTTTAATCATAGTAGGAACTGGATGAAGACCCCGATGTAAGCGAGCCTGGTGGGTAGAGAGGAGGGAGCAAAGGAGGAACCGGATGAAGACTACTTTGTATCTCGAAATTGTGAAATTTGTATGAATTAAGACTTGTATGCAAAACATTTGACACTTGCCACTATATATGTAACTCGATCGGGCTATAAGTACTGTGATGATGATGTATAATGTTGCTATGTTATATGTGTCAATATTATATTTGTCTATCTGTCTATATTATACCTGTATACTGTGTACAAAACCTGTATAAAACCTGTATAATACACCAGGGAGCACAAAATCGAGTATACCTGTACATTGTTCTGTGGTGCACCAAAATAGAATTTAGTGGCGCACCTTTTTCTGTGGCGCAGCACGTCCATATGCGCCACAGAACAACTTAATTCTGTGGCGCATGGTCAGGTGCGCCACAGAAACCCTATTTTTGTGGCGAAGTTTCTGTGGCGCACCGCCCGTGCGCCACAGAATCAAAGTTTCGTGCGCCACTGATGAGGCTTTTCCTACTAGTGTATGTGATTGTTATGTTGGCCTGTAGAGGCTGCTAAACATTGATTTTGGACCTAGGTAGTCTACCCAAGGTTTAAGTAGGCATCTTACCACTCTGACGCAAGGATTAGGTACTAAGTATTATGTTCATTCTATATCTAAATGTGTGCTCTGCTTATGATCGTGTTTGAGCTCTTTTGTGCACCGTTATGTGATGGTAAGGTCACCATATTTGAATGTGGTGAGGAGAAACTTGGCAGGGTGTCCAAAATGGGAACCAAATACATGTGATGTGGCTGAACAGAGATGGAACATTGTATCCAGGCATCCAAACAACCTACACTTTTGTTCAGGCCGATACAACACATGCTGCCAAATGTTGGGCCAAATGTGGCCCATGGCCCGTTCGCGACGCATAGGGACGCCTGTCTCGTTGCGTCAGTGGTGACCGAATTCAGCCCAGCCTACCAAACACGTCTTTTGGGTTTGGAGAAGACATGTTCTGGAAGCTGCGACTACCGCACACCACTCCATCCTTTCCCTTTGCAACAGACGCTAGCAGCGGCCAGGCAGCACCGGTCGAGTGAAATCATGCAACCATAAAACCACATGATAGGATCATCCGAGGTACGCAACCCTTGCTAAAAGGGTACCACGATGTCCGACCTCCTAGGATCTGCTCACAAGAGTCAAAGCATGCACGACTCGGACACATGCACGCACTCACGCAGCTAGCAGCATGCAGCTGACAACCTGGCTGACTAACTGATTCAGTCGGTCATGACTCAGCGGATCAGCTGGACCTCCCACGAGACTAATCACAATGCATAGTGGAGTATCATATAGAAGTATCATGCGTATAATATTACTACATGTTACTATCTTCACAATGCATGGTATCATATACTAGTATCATAGTCTCTTTATATTAATTGATTTGTAGAATCTCAATGCAAATATATGTACAAGATTTACTTGACATTAATTTTTTCTAGTAGTATGTGCTATGGATACGGTATCTACCTATGATACTAGTATCCTCTCTTTCATCCTTAATTGCACTGCCACATCAGCATTTTGCATGCATGAAATGCATGATACTACCTACGAGACTCTCATTGTGGAT
The DNA here is from genome assembly GCF_019359855.2 of Lolium perenne. NCBI lineage: Eukaryota > Viridiplantae > Streptophyta > Magnoliopsida > Poales > Poaceae > Lolium > Lolium perenne. The sequence continues at coordinate 318,547,710 of NC_067247.2, forward strand.
AGTCTAAGAGATCAGCAGCACCGCGTCAAAGTATGATCAAGCATGCCATCAAATTGGGAGTGTGTCGATGAAGATCCAGTGGCGCCCAAAATGAGGTAGAACTAGGGCAGCACTCTGTGAAGAAGAAGGTGGTGACGCTGAAGACCTCTAGGGAAGCAACGCAAGGAGGAGGAGGGTGTGGTGGTGGCGCCGATGGCTAGGGTGGCGGGTAGGGGGTGGAAGCGGCGATGGGCAGGGTTTGGAGGGGCGCGCACGGCTTCTTGATGTTTCGCCTCCTCTCCTCTCCCTACCGATATAAAGGGGCCGAGTTGGCCAAGGGAGGAGGAGTACAAACCGTGGACTCCTCTACCAAGCAGACTTAAGGGGAAGTTGGAGTCCAAGTGGACTACTCTTTCCCTAGCCGACTTGAGGGGAGGAGTCGCAATCCATGTGGACTCCTCCGTTCCCCTTGTTTGGCTACCATAGGAGGGCTCATGCAGACATGCCCATGGTGCCCCTATGGAACCTTCCGAAACATTTCGCAAGTTTTTCGAGCCTTCCTAGACCTTCCATGATGTTACTATAGTATTCTGGAACGTTCCAAAAATGCCTAAAACCATTTTGAACAATATCGGTCGTATTTCAGACACCTATGGAACATTTCAATACTTTAGGAACAAATTTCGAAGCCAATTCATACTTATTCTTCATTCGCCCCTATGGGTTCAGATATGAGTTGATATGTCTAGATCACCTTTGACAACAATGATTGATGTCGAGCGCTTTATAACCGCATCTATCCCCACACATAACACGAAGATCTTCGTCATGTGAACATGTCCTATTATATATATATATACACACACATCGTACCTTCTCAGAACTTTACATTGCCTGATGTGAAAATTAGGTTATCCTCGTTACATAGCATGTAATCTTTTACATATTCCGCATCATCGATGTTCTTCTCACGTAAGAAATTAGTCACATATCTGGCCAGACGATGATGGATAACATGATACATGATCAGGCACCCAAGAAAGTATCTCTCCATCGGAGTAGCAAGTCCCATATATAACTACATTATGCAGAACTACGACCACTAGTGGAAAGCAGGGATTTAATCCCGGTTCGTAAAACCGGGACTGGATATTCGGGATTAAAGGCCTCGACCTTTAGTCCCGGTTCAAATATACATCGGGCCTAAAGGGTCCTCCACGTGGTGCGGCCAGGGGGCTCGTGGTGGAGGAGGTCTCTGTCGCGGCAGAGGCGGCAAAGAAACTAGCTGTTTCTCTGCCACGGCAGAGTTTCAGGGTTTTATGTTATTCATTCAATTCTACAATGCATACATCATTCAAGAAACCAGAAACATCGTCATGAATATCTAGACATCATCATGAAATATAGTACACGTAATGCATGTTTACAATATAAAGTCGAGCCTCTTTACAATATATATCTCATATCCATGAGGTCAAATATGTACTCCCGATGGTATTCTCCAGCTGAAGCTATGACCTCCCTAGTTAAGAATCCCGCGAATTACTCTTGGATTGCTCGGATGCGATCCACCGTTAGAAGAGAGTCCCACACACGTTCCATAAAAAAAAATTAAAAAGGAGATCAATATATATGAATGGAACTCAATACAATTGATGGTAATAAAATAAGATTGTGAAATATTATTCACGTACTTTAAGGGAATGTATAGTCATCTCCGACTCCCGGTGACAGGCCATCTCACGAATGAACTCGCAGACGTAGTATCCACATAAGTTATTCTCAGGTTCCTGCTTCAAACACTTCACGAAAAAATAGTTCGATCAAAAATAAGAAATCATGGTATTGAAACAAAATATCAAAGAGATTCGCGGACATAGCTATAGTACTATTTACAGGGCGATCTTGAAATGTAAGCTCCGGTTTCCATCGACCCGGAGCAGTGTTGATGAACCATTTCGAAGCGCTGAACGGGAAAGGAAAAAATGAGTATATGAGTTATTAATTACTTGATATCAGGAAATGAGGACAGAAGATGTCCATACAGGGAGATATTAATTGAAACTACCTCTGGAGCATGGCAGCCATGTTCTCCCATTGTCGATGCTCTTTACGTTTTGAGTCCATGACAAGTACTACTCCTTTCTGAAGCTGAATGATTAGGATAATATAGTGGAATCTGCGCACGCGCATAACTCAGAGGATTAGTTAAGACTTAACATGAGTAAGCGAAATCGGATATGTATAAGACAATAACACTCACTTGAAGTTGCAAGGGAATAATATTTCCTCTTTATGTTGTTGCTTCTGTAAAAACCTTATCATGTTATCCTCTGTGTCCTTGGGGAATTGGTTTACCGTAACTTCATGAACGATGCTTGGGTCAATGAACCCAATGTCATAGAGTCCACCTAGTTTGCACTCAAGCATCTTCATTCTCCATATTATATAGCGTATAAAAGAATACAACAAGGCTAATAGTTAGTGCAATAAACGAGCTAAGCTAGAGACTTAATTACAAAAATAAATCACTTATAGACAGTAGCAAATAATGAGAGCTTTGTCGAGGGGGGCTTGATTGAATAACTGAAATAGTTCTTCAAAATCAATCTTTAGCTCCTCGTTTCCCCGGAAGTAATGCTCATATCTATTTCCCACTATTAGTACGATCTTTGAGTCCGTAAAGGCTTGCAGGTACCATTCATGCAACTTTCGCATCTAAGTCCCTAGACGCGGGAGCTGGCCAGGTCTGACAAGAGGCTGTCCGTATGTGTATGTGTATTTGACTTCAGCCATGCGAAAGTAACCTTCATACTGAACCACTGCTCGAAGCTCTCTAGCCATCCGTTCGATCATCGATGTCGTCTCCGAATCATCATAGGAGTGCACGACCAAGTGGGGTAGCGATTGATTTTCCTGTTGTCCAAGCTGGGCAATTGTTCTCCCTTTTTTTGCTCTAGAGAACTGTCCAAGAGAGCGGTCATAATCACTTGCGACCTCAGCTTGCTTTGCTATCGTCTCGATAAAGTGCCTCACTGTATTCAGTGGTATATACAGCTTTGGCGGAGGCTTTTTCGATGCAAAATGCGCCTTCATCTGGGCCTTTACGATTTCGTCGTATTGCTCATTAGTCCTCTCATATGGTAACAACTCAGGAGTCTTAGACCTCTCATATGGATCCCATCATTCATGTTTACTTTGGAGTGAGACACGTTCCACCGCTTTGCATATTTACTTTGGGGTGAGACACGCTCTGCTGTTTTGTTGTTTATTTTGGAGTGAGACACGCTCCACTATTATGCATTTTGCGTTGGAGAGAGACACGCTCCACTTTTACATTTATTTGAGTTTCAATAGCTCTCTGGACATTTACTTGTTTTTCATATATGAGAGTTGTTTGGTTTCATTTGGTTGGCGTTGGAAGCATGAATTTTTTTATGTGTATGTGATGCAAATGGAAGCATTTTTAGACTGTGGCATAGTTATTTTTGCATATCTTGCTAGATGTTATTCTCATGATGAGCTTGTTAATTATGTTTTCATTATGATTAGTCTCAAATACTGAGAGTGTTTAGTGTGTCATTGAAGGTTTCATGCATTGTTTTTAGCATACAATTGAAAAGCATAATATTGGGGTATATATTCTCCTGCGAATGTTTTTATTTGGGTCGACTTGGAACATGTTTTGCAACATGTTTTGACTACATTCCAGTCAATTCTTGCCTCTATGGCCATTTAGTTGCAACTTGTGTATCACTTTATGCTTTGATAAATATATTTTGTTGATGTGCATGATTATGGCCATTATGCTCTCTTAGTTGGTCGCACCCAGTCTTTTTCTAGTCTTCATTTGTGTGAGTATTTTATTCATGCATCCAACCACCAAAAACCAAATATGCCAAAGTGTCCACCATATCTACCTATATGTGGTATTTCATTGCTATTACATAGTAGTTTGCTCGTGTGCTACCTTTAAAACATTCAAACCGTTCCTCGTTTTGTGACATTGTTTTTAGCTCATGAAGAAGTAAATTAAAATTGTGGTTGTCGTCTTCCATACTAGTTAAGTAACTCAAAGACTCGCGAGCTTCATCTTGCTTGTCACATAAGAAAGTATATAAAAAAAGAGAAGAGCTGGTTTGACCACAACTTCCAATCGGGGAAGAAAATAGGAAAATTATAAGAAAAGGCACTCCTCTATGGTTTGTGATTGGTTGGTCAGCACCCGAGGATTTGGTGAGCCATGGTATGTGTAAGCAAAGGTTGGGAGGAGTGTCACAATTTTATAAGTACTATAAATGAAAAGAGGTTTCGCCCAAATATTTCGGAACCGCTCTCAAACTTGCTTAGTATGGAAGATGACAATATCTTTTTTTTACTACTCGTTAACATGAACAACCACCTCTCAAAAGTGCATTTTATACTCTTGTTGTTAAAATAAAAAGCTCTAGCACATGAGTTATCTTACTTTCCTCTCAAAGGGAGACCTTCTTTTACTTTTATGTTGAGTCTCCACCTTCTAGTTTATGCACCACTTATGAGAGCATAATTGTCATTCTTAGTTTTATGTGCATGGTCCCAAGATTTTATTGATTGATTCATAATTATGGTATTGCTTGTTGAAACTTTTTTGTTTCTAGTCATCCTTATAATCTTTTAAAGGTGTCCAAGCATGTTTTGCTTCCACTTATGGGACAAGCTGAGTACCACTTTATTATGTATCTATGTTATGCTCTTGACAATCACTTTGCTTTCCATGCACGTTATACATTTTCTTTTGTTTGATTACTATTCAATTTTTAGCATGGTTATTAAGTTTCATTGTTTGATTATATCTATCATGCTTATGTTAGGATTCTATGATTCCAGCTATGTTTGCTTTTACACTTAGATTGATCAAAGTAGTGTGACAGCATGTCACCTAAAAAATTATTTGTTTGTTATCACTTACCTACTCGAGGACGAGCAGGAGTTAAGCTTGGGGATGTTGATACGTCCCAAATGTATCTATAATTTTTGATGCTCCATGCTTGTTTTGTTAAAATTCTTATATGTTTTATGTGCACTTTCCCACACTTTTTAGCATTTTCTGGGACTAACCTATTAACGCAGTGCAGTGTGTCAGTTCCTGTTTTCTGCTGTTTTTGTGTGTCAAAAAAGTAGTACATGAAAGTTTCTCGGAATTGGACAAAACAAAAACCCAGAGTCTTATTTTTCCGGGACGAAGACGGAGCCAAAAGGACACGCGCATGAGAGCTGCCACGTGGTGATACGTCCAAAACGTATCTACTTTCCCGAACACTTTTACTATTGTTTTGCCTCTAATTTGTGTATTTTGGATACAACTAACACGGACTAACGTTGTTTTCAGCAGAATTGCTCTGGTGTCTCGTTTTTTGCAGAAATCCAACTTTCAGGAAAATCCCCGGAATTTATGTCGAAGGTCTTATTTTTCCAGAAGAATTACGGAGCCAGAAGGGCAAGCCAGGTGGAGGCCCGAGGCCCCCACACACTAGGCCGGCGCGGCCCAGGAGGGGGGCGCGCCGCCCTAGCGTGTGGCCCCCTCGGCTGGCCTCCGATGCCCTCCTCTGGACTACTTAAGGGTTTCCATCTAAAAACACGAAAAAAGAAGTCAAGATGCAATCTAGAAGACGGTAGCAACGAGGGGATTATCCAAGCCAAGATTTTCCTACCGCGAACACGCAATCCAAGCCAAGATGCAATCTAGAAGACGGTAGCAACGAGGGGATTATCGAGTCTCACCCTTGAAGAGATTCCAAAGCCTACAAGACGAGGCTCTTGTTGCTGCGGTAGACGTTCACTTGCCGCTTGCAAAAGCGCGTAGAAGATCTTGATCACGGCGCCACAAACGGGCAGCACCTCCGTACTCGGTCACACGTTCGGTTGTTGATGAAGACGACGTCCACCTCCCCGTTCCAGCGGGCAGCGGAAGTAGTAGCTCCTCTTGAATTCGACAGCACGACGGCGTGGTGTAGATGGTGGTGGAAAAATCCGGCGGAGCTTCGCTAAGCGTGCGGGAAGTGGAGGAGCGGGGCGGCTAGGGTTTGGGGAGAGGGGGGCGCCGGCCACTAAGGGGTGCGGCCACGTTGGTGGTTGTTGGGGTGGCCGGGCCCCTCCCCTTGGCCCCTCATTATATAGGTGGAAGCCCCAAGTGTTGGACTACAAGTCTCCGAATAAGACCCGAACCCAAAACCTTCCATGTGATAGGGAAACCTACCCAAGGTGGGAATCCCACTTGGGGTGGGATTCCCCCCTTCCATGTGGGGGGGTGGCCGGCCCCCATAGGGGGAGTCCACTTGGGACTCCTCCCCCTCTAGGGTTGGCCGGCCATGGAGGTGGAGTCCCTCCGGGACTCAGCCTTCCTTAGTGGTTTCTTCCGGACTTTTCTAGAACCTTTCGGATTATTTTAAATCTCATAAAATGAGTTCCTATATATGAATCTTATTCTCCGGACCATTCCGGAACTCCTCGTGATGTTCGGGATCTCATCCGGGACTCCGAACAAATATTCGAACTCCATTCCATATTCAAGTTCTACCATTTCAACATCCAACTTTAAGTGTGTCACCCTACGGTTCGCGAACTATGCGGACATGGTTGAGTACTCACTCCGACCAATAACCAATAGCGGGATCTGGAGATCCATAATGGCTCCCACATATTCAACGATGACTTTAGTGATCGAATGAACCATTCACATACGATATCAATTCCCTTTGTCACGCGATATTTTACTTGTCCGAGGTTTGATCATCGGTATCACTCTATACCTTGTTCAACCTCGTCTCCTGACAAGTACTCTTTACTCGTACCGTGGTATGTGGTCTCTTATGAACTTATTCATATGCTTGCAAGACATTAGATGACATTCCACCGAGAGGGCCTGACACACGTACAGCACGCGACCGTTGGGAACCCCAAGTGGAAGGTGTGATGCGTACAGCAGTAAGTTTCCCTCAGTTAGAAACCAAGGTTTATCGAACCAGTAGGAGTCAAGAAGCACGTTGAAGGTTGATGGCGGCGAGATGTAGTGCGGCGCAACACCAGTGATTCCGGCGCCAACGTGGAACCTGCACAGCACAACCAAGATACTTTGCCCCAACGAAACAGTGAGGTTGTCAATCTCACCGGCTTGCTGAAACAAAGGATTAGATGTATAGTGTGGATGATGATTGTTTGCAGAGAACAGTAGAACAAGTATTGCAGTAGATTGTATTTCAGATGTAAAGAATTGGACCGGGGTCCACAGTTCACTAGAGGTGTCTCTCCCATAAGATAAATAGCATGTTGGGTGAACAAATTACAGTTGGGCAATTGACAAATAGAGAGGGCATGACCATGCACATACATATTATGATGAGTATAGTGAGATTTAATTGGGCATTACGACAAAGTACATAGACAGCTATCCAGCATGCATCTATGCCTAAAAAGTCCACCTTCAGGTTATCATCCGAACCCCTTCCAGTATTAAGTTGCTAACAACAGACAATTGCATTAAGTATGGTGCGTAATGTAATCAATAACTACATCCTCGGACATAGCATCAATGTTTTATCCCTAGTGGCAACAGTACATCCATAACCTTAGAGGTTTCTGTCACTCCCCCAGATTCACGAATACATGAACCCACTATCGAGCATAAATACTCCCTCTTGGAGTTAAGAGTAAAAACTTGGCCAGAGCCTCTACTAATAACGGAGAGCATGCAAGATCATAAACAACGCATAGACATGAATTGATAATCAACATAACATGGTATTCTCTATTCATCGGATCCCAACAAACACAACATATAGCATTACAGATAGATGATCTTGATCATGTTCGGCAGCTCACAAGACCCGACAATGAAGCACAATGAGGAGAAGACAACCATCTAGCTACTGCTATGGACCCATAGTCCAGGGGTAGACTACTCACTCATCACTCCGGAGGCGACCATGGCGGTGAAGAGTCCTCCGAGAGATGAATCCCCTCTCCGGCAGGGTGCCAGAGGCGATCTCCTGAATCCCCCGAGATGGGATTGGCGGCGGCGGCGTCTCTGGAAGGTTTTCCGTATCGTGGCTCTCGGTACTGGGGGTTTCGCGACGAAGGCTATTTGTAGGCGGAAGGGCAGGTCAAGGGGCGTCACGAGGGGCCCAGGAGACAGGTCGGCGCGGCCAAGACCTGGGCCGCGCCGCCCTACCTCCTGGCCACCTCGTGGCCCCACTTCGTTGACTCTCCGGTCTTCTGGAAGCTTCGTGTGAAAATAGGCCCCTGGGCGTTGATTTCGTCCAATTCCGAGAATATTTCCTTACTAGGATTTCTGAAACCAAAAACAGCAGAAAACAACAACTGGCACTTCGGCATCTCGTTAATAGGTTAGTGCCGGAAAATGCATAAATATGACATAAAGTATGCATAAAACATGTAGATATCATCAATAATGTGGCATGGAACATAAGAAATTATCGATACATCGGAGACGTATCAGCATCCCCAAGCTTAGTTTCTGCTCGTCCCGAGCAGGTAAACGATAACAAAGATAATTTCTGGAGTGACATGCCATCATAATATTGATCATACTATTGTAAGCATATGTAATGAATGCAACGATCAAAACAATGTAAATGACATGAGTAAACAAATGAATCATATAGCAAAGACTTTTCATGAATAGTACTTCAAGACAAGCATCAATAAGTCTTGCATAAGAGTTAACTCATAAAGCAATAATTTAAAGTAAAGACATTGAAGCAACACAAAGGAAGATGAAGTTTCAGCGGTTGCTTTCAACTTATAACATGTATATCTCATGGATAGTTGTCAATGTAAAGTAATATAACAAGTGCAATATGCAAGTATGTAGGAATCAATGCACAGTTCACACAAGTGTTTGCTTCTTGAGGTAGAGAGAAATAGGTGAACTGACTCAACAATAAAAGTAGAAGAATGGTCCTTCAAAGAGGAAAGCATCGATTGCTATATTTGTGCTAGAGCTTTGGTTTTGAAAACAAGAAACAATTTTGTCAACGGTAGTAATAAAGCATATGTGTCATGTAAATTATATCTTACAAGTTGCAAGCCTCATGCATAGTATACTAATAGTGCCCGCACCTTGTCCTAATTAGCTTGGATTACCGGGATTATCGCAATGCACATGTTTTAACCAAGTGTCACAAAGGGGTACCTCTATGCCGCCTGTACAAAGGTCTAAGGAGAAAGCTCGCATTGGATTTCTCGCTATTGATTATTCTCAACTTAGACATCCATACCGGGACAACATAGACAACTGATAATGGACTCCTCTTTTATGCATAAGCATTCAACAACAATTAATTTTCTCATATGAGATTGAGGATATTTGTCCAAAACTGAAACTTCCACCATGGATCATGGCTTTAGTTAGCGGCCCAATGTTCTTCTCTAACAATATGCATGCTCTAACCATTAGGTGGTAAACCTCCCTTACTTCACACAAGACGAACATGCATAGCAACTCACATGATATTCAACAAAGAGTAGTTGATGGCGTCCCCAGGAACATGGTTATTGCACAACAAGCAACTTAATAAGAGATAAAGTGCATAAGTACATATTCAATACCACAATAGTTTTTAAGCTATTTGTCCCATGAGCTATATATTGCAAAGGTAAAGGATAGAAATTTTAAAGGTAGCACTCAAGCAATTTACTTTGGAATGGCGGAGAAATACCATGTAGTAGGTAGGTATGGTGGACACAAATGGCATAGTGGTTGGCTCAAGTATTTTGGATGCATGAGAAGTATTCCCTCTCGATACAAGGTTTAGGATAGCAAGGCTATTTGAAACAAACACAAGGATGAACCGGTGCAGCAAAACTCACATAAAAGACATATTGTAAACATTATAAGACTCTACACCGTCTTCCTTGTTGTTCAAACTCAATACTAGAAATTATCTAGACTTTAGAGAGACCAAATATGCAAACCAAATTTTAGCATGCTCTATGTATTTCTTCATTAATAGGTGCAAAGTATATGATGCAAGAGCTTAAACATGAGCACAACAATTGCCAAGTATCACATTATCCAAGACATTATAGCAATTACTACATGTATCATTTTCCAATTCCAACCATATAACAATTTAACGAAGAAGAAACTTCGCCATGAATATTATGAGTAAAGCCTAAGGACATATTTGTCCATATGCAACAGCGGAGCGTGTCTCTCTCCCACAAAATGAATGCTAGGATCCATTTTATTCAAACAAAACAAAAACAAAAACAAACCGACGCTCCAAACAAAGCACATAAGATGTGACGGAATAAAAATATAGTTTCAGGGGAGGAACCTGATAATGTTGTCGATGAAGAAGGGGATGCCTAAGGCATCCCCAAGCTTAGACGCTTGAGTCTTCTTGATATATGCAGGGGTGAACCACCGGGGCATTCCCAAGCTTAGAGCTTTCACTCTCCTTGATCATGTTGTATCATCTCCCTCTCTTGATCCTTGAAAACTTCCTCCACACCAAACTCAAAACAACTCATTAGAGGGTTAGTGCACAATCAAAATATACATGTTCAGAGGTGACATAATCATTCTTAACACTTCTGGACATTGCACAAAGCTACTGAAAGTCAATGGAATCGAAAAATCCATCGAACATATCAAAACAGGCAATGCGAAATAAAAGGCATAATCTGTCAAAACAGAACAGTTCGTAAAGACGAATTTTATTGAGGCACCAGACTTGCTCAAATGAAAATGCTCAAATTGAATGAAAGTTGCGTACATATCTGAGGATCACTCACGTAAATTGGCATAATTTTCTGAGTTACCTACAGAGAATTTTGCCCAGATTCGTGACAGCAAAGAAATCTGTTTCTGCGCAGTAATCCAAATCTAGTATGAACCTTACTATCAACGACTTTACTTGGCACAACAATGCACAAAACTAAGATAAGGAGAGGTTGCTACAGTAGTAAAAAACTTCCAAGACACAAATATAAAATAAAGGTACTGTAGTAAAAATATGGGTTGTCTCCCATAAGCGCTTTTCTTTAACGCCTTTCAGCTAGGCGCAGAAAGTGTATATCAAGTATTATCAAGAGACGAAGTATCAACATCATAATTTGTTATAATAATAGAATCAAAAGGTAACTTCATTCTCTTTCTAGGGAAGTGTTCCATACCTTTCTTGAGAGGAAATTGATATTTAATATTACCTTCCTTCATATCAATGATAGCACCAACAGTTCGAAGAAAAGGTCTTCCCAATATAATGGGGCAAGATGCATTGCATTCAATATCCAAGACAACAAAATCAACGGGGACAAGATTATTGTTAACGGTAATGCGAACATTATCAACTTTCCCCAAAGGTTTCTTTGTAGAATGATCAGCAAGATTAACATCCAAATAACAATTTTTCAGCGGTGGCAAGTCAAGCATATTATAAATTTTCTTAGGCATAACAGAAATACTTGCACCAAGATCACATAAAGCATTACAATCAAAATCATTTACCTTCATCTTAATGATGGGCTCCCAACCATCCTCTAGCTTTCTAGGAATAGAAGCTTCGCGTTCTAATTTCTCTTCTCTAGCTTTTATGAGAGCATTTGTAATATGTTTCGTGAAAGCCAAATTTATAGCACTAGCGTTAGGACTCTTAGCAAGTTTTTGTAAGAACTTTATAACTTCAGAGATGTGGAAATCATCAAAATTCAAACCATTATAATCTAAAGCAATGGGATCATCATCCCCAATGTTGGAAAAAATTTCAGCAGTTTTATTACAGGCAGTTTCAGCAGTTTTAGCAGTTTCGGACAGTTTCTCGCGCTTTGCATTTGAAGTGGAAACATTGCTAACACCAATTCTTTTATTATTAATAGTAGGAGGTGCAGCAACTTGTGGAGCATTAGCATTGCTAGTGGTGGTAATAGTCCAAACTTTAGCTATATTATCTTCTTTTTCATTTTCTTCTCTTTCCCACCTAGCACGCAATTCGGCCATCAATCTTATATTCTCATTAATTCTAACTTGGATGGCATTTGCTGTAGTAATAATTTTATGATTATGATTTTCATTAGGCATAACTTTCGATTTCAAAAGATCAACATCAGCAGCAAGACTATCGACTTTAGAAGCAAGTATATCAATTTTCCCAAGCTTTTCTTCAACAGATTTGTTAAAAACAGTTTGCGTACTAATCAATTCTTTAAGCATAGCTTCAAGTCCAGGGGGTGTGTTCCTATTATTGTTGTAAGAATTCCCATAAGAATTACCATAGCCGTTGCCATTATTATAAGGATATGGCCTATAGTTGTTACTAGAATTGTTCCGGTAAGCATTGTTGTTGAAATTATTACTTTTAATGAAGTTTACATCAACATGTTCTTCTTGGGCAACCAATGAAGCTAACGGAACATTATTAGGATCAATATTTGTCCTATCATTCACAAGCATAGACATAATAGCATCAATCTTATCACTCAAGGAAGAGGTTTCTTCGACAGAATTTACCTTCTTACCTTGTGGAGCTCTTTCCGTGTGCCATTCAGAGTAATTGATCATCATATTATCAAGAAGCTTTGTTGCTTCACCAAGAGTGATGGACATAAAGGTACCTCCAGCAGCTGAATCCAATAGGTTCCGCGAAGAAAATTCAGTCCTGCATAAAAGGTTTGGATGATCATCCAAGTACTCAGTCCATGGGTTGGGCAATTTTTAACCAAAGATTTCATTCTTCCCCATGCTTGTGCAACATGCTCATTATCCAGTTGTTTAAAATTCATTATGCTACTCCTCAAAGATATAATTTTAGCAGGGGGATAATATCTACCAATAAAAGCATCCTTGCATTTAGTCCATGAATCAATACTATTCTTAGGCAGAAATAGCAACCAATCTTTAGCTCTTCCTCTTAATGAGAAAGGGAACAATTTTAATTTTATTATGTCACCATCTACATCCTTATACTTTTGCATTTCACAAAGTTCAACAAAATTATTGAGATGGGCAGCAGCATCATCAGAACTAACACCAGAAAATTGCTCTCGCATAACAAGATTCAGTAAAGCAGGTTTAATTTCAAAGAATTCTGCTGTAGTGGCAGGTGGAGCAATAGGTGTGCATAAGAAATCATTATTATTTGTGGTTGTGAAGTCACACAACTTAGTATTTTCAGGAGTACCCATTTTAGCAATAGTAAATAAAGCAAACTAGATAAAGTAAATGCAAGTAACTAATTTTTTTGTGTTTTTGATATAGCAAACAAGATAGCAAATAAAGTAAAACTAGCAACTAATTTTTTTGTATTTTGATTTAGTGCAGCAAACAAAGTAGTAAATAAAATAAAGCAAGACAAAAACAAAGTAAAGAGATTGGGATGTGGAGACTCCCCTTGCAGCGTGTCTTGATCTCCCCGGCAACGGCGCCGAAATTTAGCTTGACACGCGTACAACACGCGACCGTTGGGAACCCCAAGTGGAAGGTGTGATGCGTACAGCAGTAAGTTTCCCTCAGTTAGAAACCAAGGTTTATCGAACCAGTAGGAGTCAAGAAGCACGTTGAAGGTTGATGGCGGCGAGATGTAGTGCGGCGCAACACCAGCGATTCCGGCGCCAACGTGGAACCTGCACAGCACAACCAAGATACTTTGCCCCAATGAAACAGTGAGGTTGTCAATCTCACCGGCTTGCTGTAACAAAGGATTAGATGTGTAGTGTGGATGATGATTGTTTGCAGAGAACAGTAGAACAAGTATTGCAGTAGATTGTATTTCAGATGTAAAGAATTGGACCGGGGTCCACAGTTCACTAGAGGTGTCTCTCCCATAAGATAAATAGCATGTTGGGTGAACAAATTACAGTTGGGCAATTGACAAATAGAGAGGGCATGACCATGCACATACATATTATGATGAGTATAGTGAGATTTAATTGGGCATTACGACAAAGTACATAGACCGCTATCCAGCATGCATCTATGCCTAAAAAGTCCACCTTCAGGTTATCATCCGAACCCCTTCCAGTATTAAGTTGCTAACAACAGACAATTGCATTAAGTATGGTGCGTAATGTAATCAATAACTACATCCTCGGACATAGCATCAATGTTTTATCCCTAGTGGCAATAGTACATCCATAACCTTAGAGGTTCTGTCACTCCCAGATTCACGGAGACATGAACCCACTATCGAGCATAAATACTCCCTCTTGGAGTTAAGAGTAAAAACTTGGCCAGAGCCTCTACTAATAACGGAGAGCATGCAAGATCATAAACAACGCATAGACATGAATTGATAATCAACATAACATGGTATTCTCTATTCATCGGATCCCAACAAACACAACATATAGCATTACAGATAGATGATCTTGATCATGTTCGGCAGCTCACAAGACCCGACAATGAAGCATAATGAGGAGAAGACAACCATCTAGCTACTGCTATGGACCCATAGTCCAGGGGTAGACTACTCACTCATCACTCCGGAGGCGACCATGGCGGTGAAGAGTCCTCCGGGAGATGAATCCCCACTCCGGCAGGGTGCCGGAGGAGATCTCCTGAATCCCCCGAGATGGGATTGGCGGCGGCGGCGTCTCTGGAAGGTTTTCCGTATCGTGGCTCTCGGTACTGGGGGTTGATACGTCTCCGACGTATCGATAATTTCTTGTGTTCCATGCCACATTATTGATGATATCTACATGTTTTATGCACACTTTATGTCATATTCGTGCATTTTCTGGAACTAACCTATTAACAAGATGCCGAAGTGCCGATTCTTGTCTGCTGTTTTTGGTTTCAGAAATCCTAGTAACGAAATATTCTCGGAATTGGACGAAATCAACGCCCAGGGTCCTATTTTGCCACGAAGCTTCCAGAAGACTGAAGAGGAGACGAAGTGGGGCCACGAGGCAGCCAAACCCTAGGGCGGCGCGACCCCTGCCCTGGCCGCGCGGCCCTATGGTGTGGGCCCCTCGTGCGGCCTCTTGACCTGCCCTTCCGCCTACTTAAAGCCTCCGTCGCGAAACCCCCAGTACCGAGAGCCACGATACAGAAAACCTTACTGAGACGCCGCCGCCGCCAATCCCATCTCGGGGGATTCAGGAGATCGCCTCCGGCACCCTGCCGGAGAGGGGATTCATCTCCCGGAGGACTCTACGCCGCCATGGTCGCCTCCGGAGTGATGTGTGAGTAGTCTACCCCTGGACTATGGGTCCATAGCAGTAGCTAGATGGTTGTCTTCTCCCCATTATGCTTAATTGTCAGGTCTTGTGAGCTGCCTAACATGATCAAGATCATCTATCTGTAATTCTATATGTTGCGTTTGTTGGGATCCGATGAATAGAGAATACTTGTTATGTTGATTATCAAAGTTATGTCTATGTGTTGTTTATGATCTTGCATGCTCTCCGTTATTAGTAGATGCTCTGGCCAAGTTGATGCTAGTAACTCCAAGAGGGAGTATTTATGCTCGATAGTGGGTTCATGTCTCCGTGAATCTGGAGGGGTGACAAGAACCTCTAAGGTTATGGATGTGCTGTTGCCACTAGGGATAAAACATTGGTGCTATGTTTGAGGATGTAGTTACTGATTACATTACGCGCAATACTTAATGCAATTGTCTGTTGTTAGCAACTTAATACTGGAGGGGGTTCGGATGATAACCTGAAGGTGGACTTTTTAGGCATAGATGCATGCTGGATAGCGGTCTATGTACTTTGTCGTAATGCCCAATTAAATCTCACAATACTCATCATAATATGTATGTGCATGGTCATGCCCTCTCTATTTGTCAATTGCCCAACTGTAATTTGTTCACCCAACATGCTGTTTATCTTATGGGAGAGACACCTCTAGTGAACTGTGGACCCGGTCCAATTCTCTATCTTGAAATACAATCTACTGCACATCGTTTTACTGTTTTCGCAAACAATCATCTTCCACACAATACGGTTAATCCTTTGTTACAGCAAGCCGGTGAGATTGACAACCTCACTGCTTTCGTTGGGGCAAAGTACTTTGGTTGTGTTGTGCAGGTTCCACGTTGGCGCCGAATCTTCCGGTGTTGCGCCGCACTACATCCCGCCGCCATCAACCTTCAACGTGCTTCTTGACTCCTACTGGTTCGATTAAACCTTGGTTTCTTACTGAGGGAAACTTGCCGTTGTGCGCATCACACCTTCCTCTTGGGGTTCCCAACGGACGTGTCAACCACACGCATCAAGCAAATTTCTGGCGCCGTTGCC
The DNA here is from genome assembly GCF_019359855.2 of Lolium perenne. Taxonomy (NCBI): domain Eukaryota; kingdom Viridiplantae; phylum Streptophyta; class Magnoliopsida; order Poales; family Poaceae; genus Lolium; species Lolium perenne. The sequence goes on from NC_067247.2 coordinate 318,563,934, forward strand.
GGGGAGATCAAGACACGCTGCAAGGGGAGTCTCCACTTCCCAATCTCTTTACTTTGTTTTTGTCTTGCTTAGTTTTATTTACTACTTTGTTTGCTGCACTAAACCAAAATACAAAAAAAATAGTTGCTAGTTTTACATTATTTGCTATCTTGTTTACTATATCAAAAACACAAAAAAATTAGTTACTCGCATTTACTTTATTATTATGTCTAGTCCCGTAGTTGTTACTCTATCACCTGAGGAATCAATCTTCACTTTTAAACAAGGAGGTGAAGAGAATTTTAAAGAAGCATGGTCTAGAATTTTTGATTCTTATAGTAAAACTGAACCTAAAATGACCTTGAGTTTGCTTCTTAGTAATTTCTATTTTGGGCTTATTCTTCGCTATAGATATGCCTTAGATGCTGTAGTGGGAGGAGATTTCCTTCATTGTGATGGGGTTCAAGCTTTTAATGCTATAAGGAAATTGATTACATCATTTAGCTCCGATAATAATTTTGATCCATCTCATGCTAGCATGCATAATAGATTAAACACTATTGAAACAAATATATCCTGTTTAAAAGAAGTGTATAACCAAATTCGAGAATACTATGATTATGTTCCATTAAGTTTCGAACCTTCAATGTGGGTGCCTACCGTTAAAGCTACTATTGGTAGTGAAACTTTTCTTGCTCGTTGTGATATTATGTCTGAGTTTTGCCTTATGCCTGAAAGTATTTATGAATCTTTGACACTTTGGAAACTTCTTGAAGGGGAGAAGAAATAACTCTTACGGATAACTCTGTTGTAATACCTAAGGGTATAGCTAAAGGTGTTTTCACAACCTTTCTTGGAAGGACGGTATCCACTGATTATCTCGTTATTGAATGTGTAGGGGCAGGACAAATTACGCTTGGAAGATCCCTGCTGAAACTCATGGGAGCAGTCATAGATGTTGGGAAAGGCACTCTAAATTTTACCTCTAAACCTGGATGCGGTCATGTATTCCCTAGACCAAAGAGTAGGAATAAGAGTAAGAAAGGTAAGAGCAACACCCCTGGTAAGAAAGCCAATGCACCATCTCTTGATAATACTTGATACACACTTTCTGCGCCTAGCTGAAAGGCGTTAAAGAAAAGCGCTTATAGGAGACAACCCATGTTTTTACTACAGTACTTTGTTTTTATTTTGTGTCTTAGAAGTTGTTTACTACTGTAGCAACCTCTCCTTATCTTAGTTTAGTGTTTTATTGTGCCAAGTAAAGTCTTTGATAGTAAAGTTCATACTAGATTTGGATTACTGCGCAGAAACAGATTTCTTTGCTGTCACGAATCTGGGCACAATTCTCTGTAGGTAACTCAGAAAATTATGCCAATTTACGTGAGTGATCCTCAGATATGTACGCAACTTTCATTCAATTTGAGCATTTTCATTTGAGCAAGTCTGGTGCCTCGATAAAATTCTTCAATACGAACTGTTCTGTTTTGACAGATTCTGCCTTTTATTTCGCATTGCCTCTTTTGCTATGTTGGATGAATTTCTTTGATCCATTAATGTCCAGTAGCTTTATGCAGTGTCCAGAAGTGTTAAGAATGATTGTGTCACCTCTGAACATGTTAATTTTGATTGTGCACTAACCCTCTAATGAGTTGTTCTAAGTTTGGTGTGGAGGAAGTTTTCAAGGATCAAGAGAGGGAGATGATACAACATGATCAAGGAGAGTGAAAGCTCTAAGCTTGGGGATGCCCCGGTGGTTCACCCCTGCATATTCTAAGAAGACTCAAGCGTCTAAGCTTGGGGATGCCCAAGGCATCCCCTTCTTCATCGACAACATTATCAGGTTCCTCCCCTGAAACTATATTTTTATTCCATCACATCTTATGTGCTTTTCTTGGAGCGTCGGTTTGTTTTTGTTTTTTGTTTTGTTTGAATAAAATGGATCCTAGCATTCACTTTATGGGAGAGAGACACGCTCCACTGTAGCATATGGACAAGTATGTCCTTAGGCTCTACTCATAGTATTCATGGCGAAGTTTCTTCTTCGTTAAATTGTTATATGGTTGGAATTGGAAAATGATACATGTAGTAAATTGCTAAAATGTCTTGGATAATGTGATACTTGGCAATTGTTGTGCTCATGTTTAAGCTCTTGCATCATATACTTTGCACCCATTAATGAAGAAATACATAGAGCATGCTAAAATTTGGTTTGCATATTTGGTCTCTCTAAGGTCTAGATAATCTCTAGTATTGAGTTTGAACAACAAGGAAGACGGTGTAGAGTCTTATAATGTTTACAATATGTCTTTTATGTGAGCTTTGCTGTACCGGTTCATCCTTGTGTTTGTTTCAAATAACCTTGCTAGCCTAAACCTTGTATCGAGAGGGAATACTTCTCATGCATCCAAAATCCTTGAGCCAACCACTATGCCATTTGTGTCCACCATACCTACCTACTACATGGTATTTCTCCGCCATTCCAAAGTAAATTGCTTGAGTGCTACCTTTAAAATTCCATCATTCACCTTTACAATATATAGCTCATGGGACAAATAGCTTAAAAACTATTGTCATATTGAATATGTACTTATGCACTTTATCTCTTATTAAGTTGCTTGTTGTGCGATAACCATGTTTCTGGGGACGCCATCAACTATTCTTTGTTGAATATCATGTGAGTTGCTATGCATGTTCGTCTTGTCTGAAGTAAGAGAGATCTACCACCTTATGGTTAAGCATGCATATTGTTAGAGAAGAACATTGGGCCGCTAACTAAAGCCATGATCCATGGTGGAAGTTTCAGTTTTGGACATATATCCTCAATCTCATATGAGAAAATTATTAATTGTTGTTACATGCTTATGCATAAAAGAGGAGTCCATTATCTGTTGTCTATGTTGTCCCGGTATGGATGTCTAAGTTGAGAATAATCAATAGCGAGAAATCCAATGCGAGCTTTCTCCTTAGACCTTTGTACAGGCGGCATAGAGGTACCCCTTTGTGACACTTGGTTAAAACATGTGCATTGCGATGATCCGGTAGTCCAAGCTAATTAGGACAAGGTGCGGGCACTATTAGTATACTATGCATGAGGCTTGCAACTTGTAAGATATAATTTACATGATACATATGCTTTATTACTACCGTTGACAAAATTGTTTCATGTTTTCAAAATCAAAGCTCTAGCACAAATATAGCAATCGATGCTTTTCCTCTATGGAGGACCATTCTTTTACTTTTATTGTTGAGTCAGTTCACCTATTTCTCTCCACCTCAAGAAGCAAACACTTGTGTGAACTGTGCATTGATTCCTACATACTTGCATATTGCACTTATTATATTACTCTATGTTGACAATATCCATGAGATATACATGTTACAAGTTGAAAGCAACCGCTGAAACTTAATCTTCCTTTGTGTTGCTTCAATGCTTTTACTTTGAATTATTGCTTTATGAGTTAACTCTTATGCAAGACTTATTGATGCTTGTCTTGAAGTACTATTCATGAAAAGTCTTTGCTTTATGATTCACTTGTTTACTCATGTCATATACATTGTTTTGATCGCTGCATTCACTACATATGCTTTACAAATAGTATGATCAAGGTTATGATGGCATGTCACTCCAGAAATTATCTTTGTTATCGTTTTACTCGCTTCGGGACGAGCAGAACTAAGCTTGGGGATGCTGATACGTCTCCGACGTATCGATAATTTCTTATGTTCCATGCCACATTATTGATGTTATCTACATGTTTTATGCACACTTTATGTCATATTCGTGCATTTTCTGGAACTAACCTATTAACAAGATGCCGAAGTGCCGATTCTTTGTCTGCTGTTTTTGGTTTTAGAAATCCTAGTAACGAAATATTCTCGGAATTGGACGAAATCAACGCCCAGGGTCCTATTTTGCCACGAAGCTTCCAGAAGACCGAAGAGGAGACGAAGTGGGGCCACGAGGTGGCCAAACCCTAGGGCGGCGCGGCCACCCCCTTGGCCGCGCGGCCCTGTGGTGTGGGGCCCTCGTGCCGCCTCCTGACCTGCCCTTCCGCCTACTTAAAGCCCCCGTTGCGAAACCCCCAGTACCGAGAGCCACGATACGGAAAACCTTCCAGAGACGCCGCCGCCGCCGATCCCATCTCGGGGGATCCAGGAGATCGCCTCCGGCACCCTGCCGGAGAGGGGAATCATCTCCCGGAGGACTCTACGCCGCCATGGTCGCCTCCGGAGTGATGTGTGAGTAGTCTACCCCTGGACTATGGGTCCATAGCAGTAGCTAGATGGTTGTCTTCTCCCCATTGTGCTTAATTGTCAGATCTTGTGAGCTGCCTAACATGATCAAGATCATCTATCTGTAATTCTATATGTTGCGTTTGTTGGGATCCGATGAATAGAGAATACTTGTTATGTTGATTACCAAAGTTATGTCTATGTGTTGTTTATGATCTTGCATGCTCTCCGTTACTAGTAGATGCTCTGGCCAAGTAGATGCTTGTGACTCCAAGAGGGAGTATTTATGCTCGATAGTGGGTTCATGCCTCCATTGATAGCTGGGACAGTGACAGAAAGTTCTAAGGTTGTGGATGTGCTGTTGCCACTAGGGATAAAATATTAGTGCTATGTTCAAGGATGTAGTTACTGATTACATTACGCGCAATACTTAATGCAATTGTCTGTTGTTAGCAACTTAATACTGGAGGGGGTTCGGATGATAATCTGAAGGTGGACTTTTTAGGCATAGATGCATGCTGGATGGCGGTATATGTACTTTGTCGTAATGCCCAATTAAATCTCACTATACTCATCATAATATGTATGTGCATGGTCATGCCCTCTTTATTTGTCAATTGCCCAACTGTAATTTGTTCACCCAACATGCTGTTTATCTTATGGGAGAGACACCTCTAGTGAACTGTGGACCCCGGTCCAATTCTCTATACTGAAATACAATCTACTGCAATACTTGTTCTACTGTTTTCTGCAAACAATCATCTTCCACACAATACGGTTAATCCTTTGTTACAGCAAGCCGGTGAGATTGACAACCTCACTGTTTCGTTGGGGCAAAGTACTTTGGTTGTGTTCTGCAGGTTCCACGTTGGCGCCGGAATCCCTGGTGTTGCGCCGCACTACATCCCGCCGCCATCAACCTTCAACGTGCTTCTTGACTCCTACTGGTTCGATTAAACCTTGGTTTCTTACTGAGGGAAACTTGCCGCTGTGCGCATCACACCTTCCTCTTGGGGTTCCCAACGGACGTGTCAACTACACGCATCAAGCAAATTTCTGGCGCCGTTGCCGGGGAGATCAAGACACGCTGCAAGGGGAGTCTCCACTTCTCAATCTCTTTACTTTGTTTTTGTCTTGCTTAGTTTTATTTACTACTTTGTTTGCTGCACTAAATCAAAATACAAAAAAATTAGTTGCTAGTTTTACTTTATTTGTTATCTTGTTTGCTATATCAAAAACACAAAAAAATTAGTTACTTGCATTTACTTTATCTAGTTTGCTTTATTTACTGTTGCTAAAATGGCCAACCCTGAAAATACTAAGTTGTGTGACTTCACAACCACAAATAATAATGATTTCTTATGCACACCTATTGCTCCACCTGCTACTACAGCAGAATTCTTTGAAATTAAACCTGCTTTACTAAATCTTGTTATGCGAGAGCAATTTTCTGGTGTTAGTTCTGATGATGCTGCTGCCCATCTTAATAATTTTGTTGAACTATGTGAAATGCAAAAATATAAAGATGCAGATGGTGACATTATTAAACTAAAATTGTTCCCTTTCTCATTAAGAGGAAGAGCTAAAGATTGGTTGCTATCTCTGCCTAAGAATAGTATTGATTCATGGACTAAATGCAAGGATGCTTTTATTGGTAGATATTATCCCCCTGCTAAAATTATATCTCTGAGGAGTAGCATAATGAATTTTAAACAATTAGATACTGAACATGTTGCTCAAGCTTGGGAAAGAATGAAATCTCTGGTTAAAAATTGCCCAACCCATGGACTGACTACTTGGATGATCATCCAAACCTTTTATGCAGGACTGAATTTTTCTTCGCGGAACCTATTGGATTCAGCTGCTGGAGGTACCTTTATGTCTATCACTCTTGGTGAAGCAACAAAGCTTCTTGATAATATGATGATCAACTACTCTGAATGGCACACAGAAAGAGCTCCACAAGGTAAGAGGGTAAATTCTGTCGAAGAAACCTCTTCCTTGAGTGATAAGATTGATGCTATTATGTCTATGCTTGTGAATGATAGGACTAATGTTGATCCTAATAATGTTCCATTAGCTTCATTGGTTGCACAAGAAGAACATGTTGATGTAAACTTCATTAAAAATAATAATTTCAACAACAATGCTTACCGGAACAATTCTAGTAATAACTATAGGCCATATCCTTATAATAATGGTAACGGTTATGCTAATTCTTATGGGAATTCTTACAACAATAATAGGAGTACACCCCCTGGACTTGAAGCCATGCTTAAAGAATTTATTAGTACACATGAAAATCATCATAATAAAATTGTTACTACAGCAAATGCCATCCAAGTTAGAATTAATGAGAATATAAGATTGATGGCTGAATTCGTGCTAGGTGGGATAGAGAAGAAAATGAAAAACTAGCTAAAGAAGATAATATAGCTAAAGTTTGGACTATTACCACCACAAGTAATGTTGATTCTTCACATGTTGCTGCACCTCCTACTATTAATAATAAAAGAATTGGTGTTAGCAATGTTTCCACTTCTAATGCGAAGCGCGAGAAACTACCTGAAACTGCTAAAACTGCTGAAACTGCCTGCGATAAAGCTGCTGAAATTTTTTCCAACATTGGGGATAATGATCCCATTGCTTTAGATTATAATGATTTGAATTTTGATGATTGCCACATCTCTGAAGTTATAAAGTTCTTGCAAAAACTTTCTAAAAGTCGTAATGCTAGTGCTATAAATTTGGCTTTCACGCAACATATTACAAATGCTCTCATAAAAGCTAGAGAAGAGAAACTAGAGCGCGAAGCCTCTATTCCTAAAAAGATAGAGGATGGTTGGGAGCCCATCATTAAGATGAAGGTTAAAGATTTTGATTGTAATGCTTTATGTGATCTTGATGCAAGTATTTCTGTTATGCCTAAGAAAATCTATAATATGCTTGACTTGCCACCGCTGAAAAATTGTTATTTGGATGTTAATCTTGCTGATCATTCTACAAAGAAACCTTTGGGGAAAGTTGATAATGTTCGCATTACCGTTAACAATAACCTTGTCCCCGTTGATTTTGTTGTCTTGGATATTGAATGCAATGCATCTTGTCCCATTATATTGGGAAGACCTCTTCTTCGAACTGTTGGTGCTATCATTGATATGAAGGAAGGTAATATAAAATATCAATTTCCTCTCAAGAAAGGTATGGAACACTTCCCTAGAAAGAGAATGAAGTTACCTTTTGATTCTATTATTAGAACAAATTATGATGTTGCTACTTCGTCTCTTGATAATACTTGATACACACTTTCTGCGCCTAGCTGAAAGGCGTTAAAGAAAAGCGCTTATGGGAGACAACCCATGTTTTTACCTACAGTACTTTGTTTTTATTTTGTGTCTTGGAAGTTGTTTACTACTGTAGCAACCTCTTCTTATCTTAGTTTAGTGTTTTGTTGTGCCAAGTAAAGTCGTTGATAGTAAAGTTCATACTAGATTTGGATTACTGCGCAGAAACAGATTTCTTTGCTGTCACGAATCTGGGCTGTTTTCTCTGTAGGTAGCTCAGAAAATTATGTCAATTTACGTGAGTGATCCTCAGATATGTACGCAACTTTCTTTCAATTTGAGCATTTTCATTTGAGCAAGTATGGTGCCTCGATAAAATTCGTCAATACGAACTGTTCTGTTTTGACAGATTCTGCCTTTTATTTCGCATTGCCTCTTTTGCTATGTTGGATGAATTTCTTTGATCCATTAATGTCCAGTAGCTTTATGCAATGTCCAGAAGTGTTAAGAATGATTGTGTCACCTCTGAACATGTTAATTTTTATTGTCGCTAACCCTCTAATGAGTTGTTCTAAGTTTGGTGTGGAGGAAGTTTTCAAGGATCAAGAGAGGAGTATGATGCAACATGATCAAGGAGAGTGAAAGCTCTAAGCTTGGGGATGCCCCGGTGGTTCACCCCTGCATATTCTAAGAAGACTCAAGCGTCTAAGCTTGGGGATGCCCAAGGCATCCCCTTCTTCATCGACAACATTATCAGGTTCCTCCCCTGAAACTATATTTTTATTTCATCACATCTTATGTGCTTTGCTTGGAGCGTCGGTTTGTTTTTGTTTTTTTTTTTGTTTGAATAAAATGGATCCTAGCATTCACTTTGTGGGAGAGAGACACGCTCCGCTGTAGCATATGGACAAGTATGTCCTTAGTTTCTACTCATAGTATTCATGGCGAAGTTTCTTCTTCGTTAAATTGTTATATGGTTGGAATTGGAAAATGATACATGTAGTAATTGCTAAAAATGTCTTGGGTAATGTGATACTTGGCAATTGTTGTGCTCATGTTTAAGCTCTTGCATCATATGCTTTGCACCCATTAATGAAGAAATACATAGAGCATGCTAAAATTTGGTTTGCATATTTGGTTTCTCTAAGGTCTAGATAATTTCTAGTATTGAGTTTGAACAACAAGGAAGACGGTGTAGAGTCTTATAATGTTTTCAATATGTCTTTTATGTGAGTTTTGCTGCACCGGTTCATCCTTGTGTTTGTTTCAAATAGCCTTGCTAGCCTAAACCTTGTATCGAGAGGGAATACTTCTCATGCATCCAAAATCCTTGAGCCAACCACTATGCCATTTGTGTCCACCATACCTACCTACTACATGGTATTTTCCGCCATTCCAAAGTAAATTGCTTGAGTGCTACCTTTAAAATTCCATCATTCACCTTTGCAATATATAGCTCATGGGACAAATAGCTTAAAAACTACTGTGGTATTGAATATGTACTTATGCACTTTATCTCTTATTAAGTTGCTTGTTGTGCGATAACCATGTTCACTGGGGACGCCATCAACTACTCTTTGTTGAATTTCATGTGAGTTGCTATGCATGTTCGTCTTGTCTGAAGTAAGAGAGATCTACCACCTTATGATTAAGCATGCATATTGTTAGAGAAGAACATTGGGCCGCTAACTAAAGCCATGATCCATGGTGGAAGTTTCAGTTTTGGACATACATCCTCAATCTCATATGAGAAAATTATTAATTGTTGTTACATGCTTATGCATAAAAGAGGAGTCCATTATCTGTTGTCTATGTTGTCCCGGTATGGATGTCTAAGTTGAGAATAATCAATAGCGAGAAATCCAATGCGAGCTTTCTCCTTAGACCTTTGTACAGGCGGCATAGAGGTACCCTTTGTGACACTTGGTTAAAACATGTGCATTGTGATGATCCGGTAGTCCAAGCTAATTAGGACAAGGTGCGGGCACTATTAGTATACTATGCATGAGGCTTGCAACTTGTAAGATATAATTTACATGATACATATGCTTTATTACTACCATTGACAAAATTGTTTCATGTTTTCAAAATCAAAGCTCTAGCACAAATATAGCAATCGATGCTTTTCCTCTATGGAGGACCATTCTTTTACTTTCATTGTTGAGTCAGTTCACCTATTTCTCTCCACCTCAAGAAGCAAACACTTGTGTGAACTGTGCATTGATTCCTACATACTTGCTTATTGCACTTATTATATTACTCTATGTTGACAATATCCATGAGATATACATGTTACAAGTTGAAAGCAACCGCTGAAACTTAATCTTCCATTGTGTTGCTTCAATGCCTTTACTTTGATTTATTGCTTTATGAGTTAACTCTTATGCAAGACTTATTGATGCTTGTCTTGAAGTGCTATTCATGAAAAGTCTTTGCTTTATGATTCACTTGTTTACTCATGTCATATACATTGTTTTGATCGCTGCATTCACTACATATGCTTTACAAATAGTATGATCAAGGTTATGATGGCATGTCACTCCAGAAATTATCTGTGTTATCGTTTTACCTGCTCGGGACGAGCAGAACTAAGCTTGGGGATGCTGATACGTCCCCGACGTATCGATAATTTCTTATGTTCCATGCCACATTATTGATGTTATCTACATGTTTTATGCACACTTTATGTCATATTCGTGCATTTTCTGGAACTAACCTATTAACAAGATGCCGAAGTGCCGATTCTTTGTTTTCTGCTGTTTTTGGTTTCAGAAATCCTAGTAACGAAATATTCTCGGAATTGGACGAAATCAACGCCCGGGGTCCTATTTTGCCACGAAGCTTCGAGAAGCCCGACGAGGAGACGAAGTGGGGCCACGAGGTGGCCACACCAGCGCGCGGCGCGCCCCCCCCCTGGGCCGCGCGGCCCTGTGGTGTGGGGCCCTCGTGCCGCCTCCTGACCTGCCCTTCCGCCTACTTAAAGCCTCCGTTGCGAAACCCCCAGTACTGAGAGCCACGATACGGAAAACCTTCCAGAGACGCCGCCGCCACCGATCCCATCTCGGGGGATCCAGGAGATCGCCTCCGGCACCCTGCCGGAGAGGGGAATCATCTCCCGGAGGACTCTACGCCGCCATGGTCGCCTCCGGAGTGATGTGTGAGTAGTCTACCCCTGGACTATGGGTCCATAGCAGTAGCTAGATGGTTGTCTTCTCCCCATTGTGCTTAATTGTCGGATCTTGTGAGCTGCCTAACATGATCAAGATCATCTATCTGTAATTCTATATGTTGCGTTTGTTGGGATCCGATGAATAGAGAATACTTGTTATGTTGATTATCAAAGTTATGTCTATGTGTTGTTTATGATCTTGCATGCTCTCCGTTACTAGTAGATGCTCTGGCCAAGTAGATGCTTGTGACTCCAAGAGGGAGTATTTATGCTCGATAGTGGGTTCATGCCTCCATTGATATCTCGGGACAAGGATGAGAAAGTTCTAAGGTTGTGGATGTCTTGTTGCCACTAGGGATAAAACATTAGTGCTATGTTCAAGGATGTAGTTACTGATTACATTACGCGCAATACTTAATGCAATTGTCTCGTTGTTAGCAACTTAATACGGAGGGGTTCGATGATAACTTGAAGGTGGACTTTTTAGGCATAGATGCATGCTGGATGGCGGTCTATGTACTTTATCGTAATGCCCAATTAAATCTCACTATACTCATCATAATATGTATGTGCATGGTCATGCCCTCTTTATTTGTCAATTGCCCAACTGTAATTTGTTCACCCAACATGCTGTTTATCTTATGGGAGAGACACCTCTAGTGAACTGTGGACCCCGGTCCAATTCTCTATACTGAAATACAATCTACTGCAATACTTGTTCTACTGTTTTCTGCAAACAATCATCTTCCACACAATACGGTTAATCCTTTGTTACAGCAAGCCGGTGAGATTGACAACCTCACTGTTTCGTTGGGGCAAAGTACTTTGGTTGTGTTGTGCAGGTTCCACGTTGGCGCCGGAATCCCTGGTGTTGCGCCGCACTACATCCCGCCGCCATCAACCTTCAACGTGCTTCTTGACTCCTACTGGTTCGATTAAACCTTGGTTTCTTACTGAGGGAAACTTGCCGCTGTGCGCATCACACCTTCCTCTTGGGGTTCCCAACGGACGTGTCAACTACACGCATCAAAGTTGTATACACATGTCGCTGTCCGGAACCCGAGGCCCCGAAGTGACAGAAATCGGGACAACCGGAGGGGATGGAGGTGATGTGAGGATCACATGTGTTCACGGAGTGTTAATGCTTTGCTCCGGTACTCTATTAAAAGGAGTACCTTAATATCCAGTAGATTCCCTAGAGGCCCGGCTGCCACCGGCCGGTAGGACAAAAAATGTTGTGCAAGTTTCTCATTGCGAGGACAAAAGATGTTAAGGCTTTCAAGTATTCTTTGTCTCCCCTTGTGTCGAATCAATAAATTGGGTTTTACTTCCCGCGAAGACTGTTGCGATCCCCTATACTTGTGGGTTATCAAGACTATTTTCTGGCGCCGTTGCCGGGGAGCATAGCTTTATTTGGAAGTTCGCTTGGATTGATATTGTTCGCTGCAAATTCTCCATCATGGGTAAATCTCGCGATCCTAAAGTCGCCATATTACCATTGATGTCTACTTCCCCCTCCTTTCCTGTAGACAGTGTTGGGCCTCCAAGAGCAGAGGTTTGTAGAACAGCAGCAAGTTTTCCCTTAAGTGGATACCCAAGGTTTATCGAACTCAGGGAGGAAGAGGTCAAAGATATCCCTCTCATGCAACCCTGCAACCACAAAGCAAGAAGTCTCTTGTGTCCCCAACACACCTAATAGGTGCACTAGTTCGGCGAAGAGATAGTGAAATACAGGTGGTATGAATAAGTATGAGCAGTAGCAACGGTGCCAGAAAATAGCTTGCTGGCGTGTAGTTGATGGTGGTGGTATTGCAGCAGTAGTAACGCAGTAAAACAGTAAACAAGCAGTAGTAACGCAGCAGTATTTAGGAACAAGGCCTAGGGATTAGACTTTCACTAGTGGACACTCTCAACATTGATCACATAACAGAATAGATAAATGCAAGTTGTTCCATGATGTTAAATGCAAGTTGTGTGAGTAATTCCCCCGCTGTAGGCTGAAGGGGATGGTAGGGATTGGATGAGATTGGTCATGTAATAGCATAAGATTGTTAGGGCATAGTGCCTAGTTTCCATAATTGGTACTTTGATGATATTGTTGCAACTTGTTATGCTTAATGCTTGTCACTAGGGCCCGAGTGCCACGATCTCAGATCTGAACATGTTATTGTTCCATGATGATATTCATTGTTTTATGATCTTACCTGCAAGTTGTATACACATGTCGTTGTCCGGAACCCGAGGCCCCAAAGTGACAGAAATTGGGACAACCGGAGGGGAAGGCGGTGATGTGAGGATCACATGTGTTCACGGAGTGTTAATGCTTTGCTCCGGTGCTCTATTAAAAGGAGTACCTTAATTTCCAGTAGATTCCCTAGAGGCCCGGCTACCACCGGCTGGTAGGACAAAAGATGTTGTGCAAGTTTCTCATTGCGAGCACGTACGACTAAATATGGAACACATGCCTATGGATTGTTTAGTATTTGGATACTGTTTTATTACTATCTGCAAATGCCCTACTTTGATTGTTACATGAGTTTCTCTCATCCATGCAATGCCTGTTCATCCATCCCTGTGCCTACAGTATTTTAATCCTGTTGTTTACTATAATCACTACTGCTATTTTTGTTACACTGCTGCTGATATTTCACCACTGCTACTGCTATAAAACTGTTACTACTGATAAACTCTTGCGAGCAAGTCTGTTTCCAGGTGCAGCTGAATTGACAACTCCGTTGTTAAGGCTTTCAAGTATTTTTTGGCTCCCCTTGTGTCGAATCAATAAATTGGGTTTTACTTCCCTCGAAGACTGTTGCGATCCCCTATACTTGTGGGTCATCACGACTATTTTCTGGCGCCGTTGCCGGGGAGCATAGCTTAATTTGGAAGTTCACTTGGATTGATATTGTTCGCTACAAATTCTCCATCATGGGTAAATCTCGCGATCCTAAAGTCGCCATATTACCATCCACTACAAGAAAAGGTACAACTCTGAGTACCTCTACTGCTCTTGATTCACCATCTGTGATAAGTCAATTTGTTTCACCACCCCAAGCTTCACATGCTGGTACTTTTGCTGAATCTGAAAACTCTTATAATTTTGATGATGCTTCTGCTGTGCTTGATGATAGTGGTTCATTGGGATCTTTTCTAGATGCTACAATTGCTAGGTCTAGACAAATTGAAAATACTGAAACTCCTAATGAAAATACTGCTACACCTGTTAATTCACCTGAGTCTGTTGAATACTCTAGTGATGATCCTGATGAAGATTATGTGGAACTTTATGATGATTTCATTGTTAAATGCAATGCTACTACTGATGCAAGTAAAATTAAAAAGCTTCTTGCACAACACACTGTTAGATATAAGCTGTCTCCTGATCCTAAATTTGCCACATCTCCGATAAATATTAAGGATAAGGATTATGATTTTCCTCTTGATCTATCTCATATAGCTATTGTTGAGAAAACACCCTTTTGTGGTACAAAAAGAAAGTGCTGTAGAACACATGAATGAACTTTCTACTTTGAGTAGCTTGTTTTCTGATGATATCAAGAAGCGTACTTATTTTGTTCCTAAATTTTTTCCTTTCTCATTAAAGGATGATGCTAAAACTTGGTATAATAGTTTGCCTCCTGGTTCTATTGATAGTCCAAGTGGTTTGCTTGATGTTTTCTTTCGGAAATATTTTCCTGCTAGTGCTCAACATATTGCTTTGCAGAAAATTTACAGTTTTGACCAGGAAGATGGAGAGAAATTGCCTGAAGCTTGGGCAAGATTTTGTTCTCTTATCAGAGCTCGACATGGACATGATTTGGAAAAGCATGATTTACTTGATATATTTTATAGTGGACTAACAATTGAGTCTAGAGCATACTTGGATAGTTGTGCTGGTTGTGTTTTCAGGAAAAGAACTCCAGACGAAGTTGAAGAATCATTGGCTAAAATAGGCCGGAATCATGATGATTGGACTACACCTGAACCAGCCCCGACACCGATATTGAAGAAGAGGGGTTTGATTAAATTAAATGATGAAGATATGAGGGAAGCCAAGAAATCTCTTAAGGAGAAAGGTATTAAATCTGAAGATGTGAAGAACTTACCTCCCATTGAAGATTTATGTAAGATAATTCCCCCTTCATCCATGATTGAGGTAAATTCTCTTCAACGCTTTATTAGGGAAGATATTCCGTATTCAAAACCTCCTGCTCAATGCTTAGATGAGTTTGATAATTATATTGTTAAGCAAGATAATTTTAATATGAGAGTAGAGAATCATTTAATGGAAAATTCTCAAGCTATTAGTAATTTGCATGATATTGTGGAGAGAACCTCCAATGACGTTAAGATGCTTGTTAAACATTTTCATATGATTCAAACTCAAATTGATCAACTCACTAAAGTGCAAAATGATTTGTTAAAAAATAGTTCTAAAGAAAAACATGCTTATGAAGTAACAACTAGAGGTGGTGTTTCTACTCAGGATCCTCTATATCCTAAGGGGCATCCCAAAAGAGTTGAACAAGATTCTCAACGAATTGAACCTAGTGCTCCTTCTAAGAAAAAGAAGAAGAAACATAAAAATGTTGTAGAATCCTCTGAGCCTGTTAATGATCCTAATAGTATTTCTATTTCCGATGCTGAAACTGAAAGTGGTAATGAACATGATAAAGATAATGATAAGAATGATGCTTCTGATAAAGAAGAGGTTGAAGAGGAACCTGAAAAGCATGCTAAAAATAAAAAGTATACTAAAGAAGATTTTATTGCTAAGAAACATGGTAATGAAAGGGAACCATGGGTTCAAAAACAAATGCCTTTTCCCTCTAAGAAACTAAAATCAAAGGAAGAAGAACACTATAATAAATTTTGCGATTGGATGAAACCTTTACTCTTGCAAATCCCTTTGACTGATGCTATTAAATTGCCTCCTTATTCAAAGTATATGAAAGATATTGTCTCTAACAAAAGGGAAATTCCTAATGAGGAGATTTCCACTATGCTTGCTAATTACTCTTTCAATGGCAAAGTCCCAAAGAAGCTGGGCGACCCAGGTATACCGACTATTCCTTGTTCCATCAAGAATAATTATGTTAGAACTGCTCTACGTGATTTGGGAGCAGGTGTTAGTGTTATGCCTTTTTCTCTTTACAAGAGACTTTATTTAGATAAGTTGATACCGACTGATATATCTTTGCAAATGGCTGATAAATCTACTGCTATTCCTGTTGGTATATGTGAGGATGTTCATGTTCAAGTTACTAATAACTGCTTGATATTAACTGATTTTGTTGTGTTGGAAATGCCTGAAGATGATAATATGTCTATTATTCTTGGGAGACCTTTTCTTAACACCGCAGGGGCTGTTATTGATTGCAATAAAGGAAAAGTTACTTTCAATGTTGATGACAAGGAGCATACCGTTTAGTATGTGGAGTTAACACAATTTCTAATGTGAGAACTATCAAAGTGGGAGTTATTGATTGTCCTATATATGAGCCTAAAGAAGGATATCAAAATATTATGATTGGATCCATATCAATACAATTCAAGGTAACATGATTGATTTGAGGTTTATTTCTTCTTATGCTATGTAAAATTTATTTGGTGGCAAGACTTGATCAACCTTGTTAACAAATTCATTTTATATGCATAGAGGAACTAAACAACATCTCTTTCTTTCCTCCACTTGTTCTACTTGCTGTAGCACTTTTTGTTTTGCAAAGTTTTTTAGTTAATTAGAGATTTCAAAATCTTTTTCTGCCTAGTAATAATAATTTTAACACCCAGAAATGTGCATTTTTGAAAGTTTTCAAAAATTCACAAAAATTATACCGTTGGTCTTATTTTTCGAAGAGGCATCTGGGAGCACCTGGGGATGACCAGTGGGGCACCCCAGGGCTGCACCCCACCAGCCGGCGCGGCCAAGGAGGGGGGCGCGCCACCCTGTGGTGTGGGCCCCTCCTTGCCCCACTTACTCATCTCTTCCTCCCATCTCACTCTCTCTCCCGAAAAAACTCGTACCAGCTTTCTCTCACTCGCGTTTTTGCTCAAGAGCTCAGGATTTCTCGATCTCTTTGCTCAGCCCAGATTTCTGTCTGAAATTTGGCACACTTGCTCTCCGGTATATGACTCCTCCGATTATCCAAGTAGAATTTTGTTTGGTTGAGTATATCTTGAATATTTTGCTGCTGTAGGTAACATGTTTAGTGAGCTTGCATGCTTGTTCTAAGTTGTAAAAACTAGTTTTGATGCATGCTTAGTACTCTACCAAGTTCCTATAGTAGTTTTCCTCAATTATATGTCACCAAATCAAATTTTATAATGTTTGTTAAAAAATTTCAGAAAAGGAAGATGGATAATTATAACTTTGGAGAAGTGTTTGAAAGAGAGACGACAAGCACGGGGAGGCCCTGAAGGGCATCCACTCGGATTAGACGATCCTATAATGAGGATGTCATCGCACCGAGCTTCAAAGCCGAAGAGGATAATGGAGTCCCTAACGCTTCATCTTTTCCATGTTATAACTTTTTGAGTAATGCAGGGTTGCTGGATGATTTCTTGGTCCTCATCGGTAATGTGGGCTTAACCACCTATATGGAAGATGAGAGGAATCAATACTACATGCTAACTAAAATCTTTGTTGAGAGCTTTTAGTTCAACAACAAGCACTATCAACCATCAATTGCATTCAGGATTTATGGTAATCCTATTACTATGAAGTTGAAGGATTTTTGTACTGCATTGGATATTGCCCCTGTAGGTACAGCGAAGAAGATCGAGAATAATCCCAAGGCTTTGCTGGAGCTCTATCGAGAAGTCGCCAATGATGATAGTCGCACCATTCAGCGCGGCAAGATAAGAAACATTCAACTCCCTGCCATTAGATATTTCGCTTACTATCTTGCTACTAGCAATCTTGGTAGGGAGAACACTAGCAATATTTCTAGTTATCATCTTGCTTTCCTAGTTGCTGCACTTACAGGAGAGACACCTTATCATTTTGGTGCTCTTGTTGCTCGTCGTTTGTCCAATAAGGGGCCTATTTTTGGAGAAATTGTTGCCTCACGCATTTTGGCATATCTAGATCTTCCTCTTGACCCTACTGATGTGAAATTAACTCCTATAAGGCTTGATATTGCTTCTATGAAGAGTCACCAATTTGTTACAACTGACTCTAGTTTAGATTATATTGTCTATAGAATGTTGTTTACTGACGGGGATGAGAGGGAAATCTCTTTGCTGCAGCCAGATTTGTTCAGTATTCACAGGAAACCGTGGTCGCGCTCTAAGGAGGAGGTGGATGAGCAGCTGAGGATACATGGGTTCCACCAGCAGCATGACTCCGAGGAAGCCCAGCCCTACCACGGCTACACCGTCACGTATCCTGGTGCGTCTTCCAGCACATACCCAGAACAGGACCCATCTTCGTCATACTACGGAGGTGCTATTTCATGGGCACCATGGGATTGATCTCCACTTAGGCCAAAAGCCTAAGTTTGGGGGGAGGTATACCGACATCACTCATTCTTTGCATATTATAGTTGCTGGATACTTTTACATACTTGTTTAGCTTCTTAAAGTGGTTTTCTAATAAGAGGGAGATGATATTTGGGGAAGTGCTGCCTGAAAACAGATTCTGGACTGATACCAAAAAAATTCTCAAAAACAGCCAGAATGTTATTTTGCGAAGCCAATTTTTGTGCATGTTCCCCAGGTTTTTATCTAATTTTCATTAGTTTAACACTTTTCGATATGAGCAGCGGAAGAATTTCTTAAAAATCGATTACTGTACTGCTGTCAAGTTTAACGAATTCCTGCTGCTTTGTGTTTATGTGACTCTTCTAGTTTCCATTTTCTTGTTTTTGCTTTGTTTCTTTCCTAAAACACAAAAAGACCAAAAATATTTCTGTTGTTTCTCTTCACCATTTGTTTATTTTGGTTTCTTGCTTTTATTTTGCTTTGTTTGGTATCGTTGGTTTGCTATAAGAAAATCCAAAAAGATTTTGCTTTGTTTGCTTGTTTCCTTTTGTTCTTGTTTCCAATTCGAAAACACCAAAAATATTTGCTGTTCTTCTTTGGTTTTGTAAAGTTCATTATGGAGTTCAATGGTCTTCGGTGGCTGGAGCGTGGTTTTCATTCCATATTATTCAAGCTACACAAGTGAAAGGCAATAATGACGATCTACGACAATTCGACTGTGGTGAGAGGCTGGTATGAACTCTATTTGCTTTCATTTTTGTAAATATACTCATCCATGTGAGCATGCTTGGTTGGTTCATGTGAGGTATATGTCATTTAAGAAAGTCTAGTAGTTCATGATCTCTCATGTTTAGCGCCAGTTTATTAATATGAGTAGCATGTCATAGATGTCTGCTTGCATTGTTTTATTCATAAATAGGTATGACATTATGGTATCCTCCTCTGAATAATTCACTTGAATCGACTTGGCACATGCTCACGCATGCATATGACTGAACAAAATTCAATTAAGCCTCGATGATTTACTTTGCCTCAGTAGTTCTTGTATCACTTTTATGCATCCGTTAATTTATTTTGCCGCAAGCATGATTATGACAGTTACTGCTCTCTTGATTGTCGCTCCCCAGTCTATTGCTAGCCTTCACTTGTACTGAGCGGGAATGTTGCTCGTGCTTCCAAACCCCTAAAAACCAAGTTATTCTAAAGTGTCCACCATAAATACCTATGCATGGCACTCATGCGCTACCTTTAAAACTTCAAAATGCTTCTCAATTTGTGTCAATGTTTTATAGCTCATGAGGAAGTATGTGGTGTTTATCTTTCAACCTTGTCATTTACTTTTGACAGACTTTCATAATGGACTAGTGGCACATCCGCTTATCCAATAATTTTGCAAAAAGAGCTGGCAACGGGGTTCCCAGCCCCAATTAATCAAACTTCATTAATAATTCTCTTCACATGTTTTGCCCTGATTCATCAGTAAGCAACTTAATTTTGCAAATAGACACTCCTCCATGGTATGAGAATGTTGGAAGGCACCCGAGGATTCGGTTAGCCATGGCTTGTGTAAGCAAAGGTTGGGGGGAATGTCACCCATAATAAAACTAAAGTACGTGTGTAAACAAAAGAGAAGAGGGATGATCTACCTTGCTGGTAGAGATAACGTCCTTCATGGGAGCCGCTCTTGAAAGTCTGGTTGACGAGGTAGTTGGAGTACCCATTACCATTCGTTGACAACAACAAACACCTCTCAAATTAATTTTACTCTTATTTTAAAAATGAAAAGCTCTAGCGCATGTTAATCCCTGCTTCCCTCTGCGAAGGGTCAATCTTTTACTTTTACATTGAATCACCATCCTTTCTTTGAGCACTTTCTTGAGAGCACAACTGTCATTCTTAGTATAATATGCTTGTCCCAAAAAGTGATTAACTGTGGTATAACTTTGATCCTTTTATCTTTGACAATCTCTACTTCTAGTCTTTCCATGAACTTCGAAGGTGCCTGAGCATTTATGTTTTGCTGTACAAATACGGGCAAGCGAGATACCACTTTATCATATCCTTTTATGAACATTGCAATCCTGCTGATAGACATGATTCATGATGCTTATTATTAATTTGTTGGTACCTTTTCCATGATTGACATAGCTATTAGATGACTTTATTGCATGTATCTTATTATGAATTGCCTAAGTACTTGTCCATATCATGAGAATATTTACATCATATGAACAAATGTGTTCGTGAAAGTTCTTTTATCGCACTCAGTTGTTAACTGAATTGCTTGAGGACAAGCAATAAGCTAAGCTTGGGGGGAGTTGATACGTCCAAAACGTATCTACTTTCCCGAACACTTTTGCTATTGTTTTGCCTCTAATTTGTGTATTTTGGATACAACTAACACGGGCTAACGCTGTTTTCAGCAGAATTGCCCTGGTGTCTCGTTTTTGTGCAGAAATTCAACTTTCAGGAAAATCCCCGAAATTAATGTCAAAGGGCTTATTTTCCTAGAATATTCACGGAGCCAGAAGGGCAGGCCAGGGGAGGCCCACGGCCTCCACACCATGGGCCGGCGCGGCCTAGGAGGGGGGCGCGCCGCCCTATGGTGAGGCCGCCTCGGCCAGCCTCCGACGCCCTCCTCTGGACTATTTAAGGGTTTCGATCTAAAAACGCGAGACGGGAAGTCGAAATCGCCAGAAGACATCCAGAACACCGCCGCCATCGCGAAACTCCATCTCGGGACCAGAAACTCTGTTCTGGCACTCCGCCGGGACGGGGAATTGGAGGAGATCATCGCCATCATCACCACCGACGCCTCTCCAGCGACCAGCCATGTTTCCCCCATCCATGTGTGAGTAATTCCCCCGCTGTAGGCTGAAGGGGATGGTAGGGATTGGATGAGATTGGTCATGTAATAGCATAAGATTGTTAGGGCATAGTGCCTAGTGTCCGTAGTTGGTACTTTGATGATATTGTTGCAACTTGTTATGCTTAATGCTTGTCACTAGGGCCCGAGTGCCATGATCTCAGATCTGAACATGTTATTGTTTCATGATGATATTCATTGTTTTATGATCTTACCTGCAAGTTGTATACACATGTCGCTGTCCGGAACCCGAGGCCCCAAAGTGACAGAAATTGGGATAACCGAAGAAGAAGGCGGTGATGTGAGGATCACATGTGTTCACGGAGTGTTAATGCTTTGCTCCGGTGATCTATTAAAAGGAGTACCTTAATTTCCAGTAGATTCCCTAGAGGCCCGGCTGCCACCGGCTGGTAGGACAAAAGATGTTGTGCAAGTTTCTCATTGCGAGCACGTACGACTAAATATGGAACACATGCCTATGGATTGTTTAGTATTTGGATACTGTTTTATTACTATCTGCAAATGCCCTACTTTGATTGTTACATGAGTTACTTTCATCCATGCAACGCCCGTTCATCCATCCCTGTGCCTACAGTATTTTAATCCAGCTGTTTACTATAATCACTACTGCTGTCTTTGTTACACTGCTGCTGATATTTCACCACTGCTACTGCTATAAAACTGTTACTACTGATAAACTCTTGCGAGCAAGTCTGTTTCCAGGTGCAGCTGAATTGACAACTCCGCTGTTAAGGCTTTCAAGTATTCTTTGGCTCCCCTTGTGTCGAATCAATAAATTGAGTTTTACTTCCCTCGAAGACTGTTGCGATCCCCTATACTTGTGGGTCATCACTCTCCGGGGGGCCGGGGATGGCGTGGGCTCGCCGGATGAATTTAGGCCCAAATCCGGACGAAATCGAGGAACCGGGGACGCGACTGGACCGAATAACGCCGTCCGGATTGGAAAAACGTCGCTCGGGGGCCTAGTCGGGGAGACGAGTGGAGATGCTCTTAATCCCCGCACTCTTGTATGACGTGTTCGGTTAAACCCTTTCGGTATTCCACCCCACCTTATTTCCGTCCAATCCCCTCCATTTGGCCGGGAAATAAACACACGACCCTCAGCTCGTGGAACACATCCCCGAATCGGTACCACTTTATCGTCTCTCTCGCCCTGATCTATCTCTCTCCGGCGATCTGCAAGGGCCGGCGGCGCGGGCTGACGGACGGCAGCGCGTAGCCAATTGAGCAGATCAGGGCGTGCTTCTCCCTCCCTCTCCCCTCTCCAACCGGCGGCAAAGCGACCAACCGAGCGGCGCAAGGTAAACCCGGAGACCCCAATTCCGTCCGTGCCCAGCGATGCCCTGAGACGTCATCTCGGCACCCTCTCCACTTCCGGCTGCTTCGCACTGGTACGCAGATACTCTTCCTCCTCCGCCGCCGCCCACAATTCCTAGGGCTTGGCATGTTTGGTAACAATTTCTAGGGTTCTTAGCATGCTCGGTAGTGCCAGTTCTTTGTTCCATGGAGTGCTTGTTTCCATGGCCTTGGCTGCATCCATTGATTGGTACTATGTAGCTGTTTGTTTCCTCTTCGTGGAGTGTTTCTTTCCATGGGCTTGGTTGTATCCATCGATTGGAGAGGGAGGAAAACTACATGGATATTAGGAATTATAATAGTCCGTTCTAGCTGATAAAACTGGGACAGGCCATCAGTCTCATGCATGTGGTTGACCAAGTTTCTTGTGCTTTTGGGTAGCTCCAAGTCTGATGCGTAGCTGCTTTGTGAGGTTTTGCTTATAAAGGTTGCTACGCCTAGTAAGTTGTGGCTAACTAAATCCTCGAGCTTTACAAATAAGTTAACTGCAAATTCATTTCTTTTCAACAAACTAGCTGAAGACACATACAATTGCTCTTTTCTAGAAAATAACAAGAAAAATGTTTTAGTTCTGCTTATAGTGTAATCGAGCTGCTAGTTGATTGTATCTCAGTTTTACCATTTGTAGAAGAGGGCATGCTGGTGTTTGTTTCTGATTTGGAAACTGAACGTAATGCACATTTATTTTGTCGGGAATATTCAGTTTCATCAGATAAACCTGTTGTATTGTCTAGTGCTAGTTTAGAGTGTTGTTTTATTTGTGCAAATAAGTGAACTTGCTGTGAGCTTGTTCACGCCTTGGATTCAGTTTAGTTGTAGAAGACTAGGTCAGGTCAATCCTTTGACCACGTCGTAGGATGGCACGAGAGAACAGATCAAGGTGTCAGAATAGGAGCGACAGGGGACTTTGGGATGACACTGTCCACTACCATTTTGTGTCCTAGTTTCTAGGATCTCGTCTTTTGTCGTTCTGTAACAGGAGTATAAATAACAGGGAAAGAGAAAAACGGGGATGTTAAACACCTCACCAAAATACTCTTGTGTCATTGTGTATTTGTGATATGATGGTTTTAGCGAGGTTTGCAACTACATATTTGGTTCACTTCTTCATCAGAGAGAGGTCATGTACACAACTCGATTATTTGTTTTCATATTCTTGGTTTTTCATTGATCTCTGTGTTGGGTTGTGAGCTTTGTTCTGTTCTATATTTCACCAAGTCGACTTGTAGTTAGCCCTCTGGCGTTGTAGACTTGTAGTTTATGTCTATGTTAACGGAAACAAATGCAACCCTGTAACTTGAAAACGACTTGCTTGTGGAGTAGAAGGCCGCTATAGCCAGTGCTCTCCTCCTCTTCGATTGTAGTGATTGTTTTGTACAAGTATGAGTGGGTGACCTTGTTTGCCTCTAACCTTATTTTACGTAGCATTTTTTCAAAAACGTGTAGGATCAGTATCTGCCACGTTACATACAGGCCTATTGCTGATATTATAACTATCTTGTTAGCAAGCTAGGGACTTTTTCCGTTTGTATGTCACTGTTTGTGTATAATGGCTAGCATTTCTATTACACAGTATACTTACTACTGTTGTTTACCAATAGCAGATGAAATTTCCATGTAGAAACTGATCAAACAATTTTTTCTGTCAATGGCAGCTGAAGATAATGTCATGTTCGCTTCAAATGATGAAGCACTTTTTTCTTTCAATGGCACAAGATTCAGTTCAAATTTTCATTCACGATTGACTGCGCAAGAGGATCTCCAGGTTGTGAGGCTCCCTTAAGCATGTTGAGCATCTCAATCACGCGACGATGAAGATCCCGATCAGCAAGATCACGTCCAGGAGGCGATGATGATCATGTTCAGGAGGCGATGATGAAGATCGCCTGAGTTGCGAGCAGCAGGTTGGAGGCGATGAGGATCTTGACCTTCTGCTCTCGACGGCGGGGCGGGACGGGACGGCTGAGCAGCGGTCAGGTGGGGCTAGCAGTAGTACCATGTTCCGTGTTTGCCCGTCGCCAGCTACGAGAAATTGAACAGAACATGCAATTGTATAGTACACGTGCGTGTGTGTGATGATGACGTGTTCGAATTTACAGTATTTTAAGAAAAATAGAAGTGTAATTTTGTACGTCGATGAATTTATCGGAAAGCACAACATTAATTCATGCCTAGTGTGCAGTGTCTACTTTTTCCTTTGAAACCAACCGTACAAGTGGAACTACAGCAGGGATTAACCGAATGGCAGAAAAAGTAGGAAGATTTTGTGGAAGGGATCAGTGGGGCTATTGGTGGCTGGTGCGGGTTCACCCAATTCCTCGAGCGACTCAATCCACCGGGGAATTCACCCCCATGCAACCGAACGAGGCCTCAAGCTGCAAGGGGAAAGATAACTCAGAGGAGGAGGAGGCGTGGATGCGTCTTCGCGATACATTCCGCACCGTCGCTTCGGAGAAGCCGTGGTAGTCAGGCCTGACCGTTGCTGCCTTGTTGGGCTCTGCGGCGGGGAGAGAGTAGCAGGAGCACGAGAGAGATCATGCGTTGTTGCACAAAGTAGGAGGGGCGGCGCAACACGATGCTTGTGGCTTGTCCCATGGCAGCGCTAGCACAACGTACGGCCCTTGACTGGAGAGGTGCCATGTTGGGGAGGCGATTGGGCAGGGACGGCTGAGGAGGAGGGGTCAGTGGAATCCGTAGCAAGGCGTGGTGATCTTTGACTAGCTTCGATGCAATCCCTTCAGTCGAAATACCAATCTCTTCTCCAGCCTGGCAACCAATTTGGTAATTCATTTAGGCTTCGTTTGGATGTTTGTATTCAGAGGCTTGGCATTATATTGGGTTGAATGTCCAATACACAAGATATTGATATTGAGAGTGAATACCAATATTTCCGTTTGGATATTTACATATTCGGAACCTAGACTTGATATTGAGGTTGAATGCAAAATGTTGTTTGGATGGTCAAAATGAGGAATTGCAATTATATAAGACTTCGATCATTATAATCTTGTTCAAAACTTAGTTACCCTCTCTGTAGTAAACTGGAACCATGTTGGAAAGGATCGGTAATTTTAACAAGTATTTCTTTGCGACAACAAGAAGTAACTATTCAGACTTGTATCCTGACCGTGGACGTCGTCTTGTATCCGCACCGCGGCCTCTTTATCTGACTCCCAGAGTTCTGTTTGTACAGCGTGCGCACAAACCACGGAGGCTCGACCGGATACGTGTGCAGCAACGGCGTGATGCACGGCAGTGCCACACGGCGCCAATGCACTATTGGGCTCTCAAGGGCCCCGAGCCAGACCAAAACGATGATTTATAATTTTTTTAACCCAATTTAAGATAGAAAAAGGAAGACGTTAATCAAAAGATACTGATTATGAAAAAACGATAGACCGACACGGCGGCCCCTCCTAATCAGAATTTTTTAGATGGGGCCTATTGTCCAAATCGGTGATGTCCATGTAGTTCCAATACCAAGAGCAAAGACAATTAGTTGCAGACATTTCGAACAATGATATCAAGCGTGAGCGTGATTAAATTCAGATGAAATAGTTTGGCATGCATGAATATGTATATGAGTTTCCGCCATCATTTGAATTCCACAATACAAAATACCAATTATTTATCTAAATACGTGTGTTGGACTCATAGTCAATCGTAGCAACGCACGGGTATTGTCCTAGTTATTATAAAAGGTTAGCAGTTGGTGTTTTCATGGGTATGTTTTCTAGTTTATAAATAATAAAAATAAATAGCTGTACACACCATATCGGTGTGCATGTGTGCAGATTGCACTAAATATCTTCTACTTCAAGCTAATTATCTTCTACTACAAGCTAATTAAATAATGAGAGTGCTAACCCACATGTTCCATGTGGTGCCCGTTGTTCTCAGAAACACGGTTATAAACCGCCAGAAACTTTCTTAGCCAAGCCGTGTGGTACTAATTATTCATTGATTAAATCGAACCTTTTGGCTTAGCAAGCCGGGCTTTAGCCCAAGCCCCTGTAATATGGAAAGATTAAAATTGTGAACATCAGCTTGGCGAAGGCACACCTGATAGCCAGCCACAGGCCACAGGCCACAGCCCACAGCCCAAGAGATCGGCCTACATTAGCTCACGTGACATCTGTAAGTTTTGCACGCGAATCGATCGCCAGACCTAGTTACATAGAACACTTTCACGAAAGGAACAAGCTTGCGTCTAGATACATTGATAGAAATAGAAATAGTAGACTGTACAAGCGCAAGACTATATCGACATGCCCGTCATTCAAGATAAGATATGGCTGATAGCCGATAGATAAACATTACAACTGAGACCACCAAACAAATCCTGGCCTAGATGCCATCCATGAAAGCACACGAAACGGGTGCCCCGCCACACGAGGAAGACTCTAATCTGCAGAGCGGGGCAGAGTTAAGCCACTTTGGGCGCGTTTGTTATGCTGTGCGGCCCTCGCATCGGTTCAGCAAAAATCGATCCGTTTGGTTGCATGTAAGTTCTCCACGTTATGGCCAACCGGCTCTCAAAGCACTCCTAGGATAGGCTCTGGAGAAACGGCCGAATCAGCAGTTTCCAGCGGGTCTATCCCATTGTCGTGCCATTTTGCACGGCCTCGTGCAACGGTTGCACGCGTGGAGAAGCGTGGGAGACACCGCGTTCTTGGCCCTCGCTCCCACTTCCAGTCACCAGTTCCCTCCTTCTCTCTCCCCATTCACTCCTCTCACTAACACTCACAGCCATGTCGCAGCAACCGCCGCCCATGCCTTCCTCGCCTCCTTCGCCTCCTTCCGCTCCAGCATCGATGGATCCTACCGTCCGGTCGACGGTAACGAGGTCGAACAAGGCGCTCATGCGCATCGTCCGCGAGTATTCGACGGCAGATCGATGTCGGTCGTGTACCGGTGCTGAATCGGCCGTCACCGTTCGCGAGTACGAGGCCGGCCGGCATCGCAACTCGCAGCGCGGCCGTAGCGACTCTTCAAGCCGCCGGGTTTCCACCGGCGGATCCCTCGACTTTGGGGGTTTTGACCCCTGCCCCCTAGGGTTTCCGTCGGCGAGGGCGGTGGCAATGGCGGCAGGTGCACCGGGCTCCAGCAGGGAGACGGAGCCCCCGCCGGGGTTCGCGTCGACCCTGATGGACGTGTCGATGCCATGGGGCATGCGGCGTCCGGCTGCTTTGAATGGCGCATCGCGTCGCCGCCGTTCGGCCGACCACATGCTCGTCGGTAGCCGACAGCTGCATCGGCGCTCCACTTCTCGACCACGGCACCGGTGCCCTACTGCACGACCTACGCTCCTGCTCCGCCTCGTCCTCCACCCAGATTTGGAGTGCGACCTCCTCGAGGACCTGCCGGCGTCTGTGTGTCCTCCTACTCTGACTGGGATGATGTCACTCCACCCCATCGTAAGTACTCTCACACGCTCCCTCATCTGATAGATGCTAGTGTCGATCGATTCGATTACATTGCAGATCAGATAGTTTTCTGATTTATGTGAATGTAGCTACGATTGATGTCAATGTGCGCTGCATGTCCTGGCCATGCCAAGCTCAAGCTCCATCAAGGACTTGACATTGTCTTGTCCATGACATTGCTTGACATTGCCAAGCTCCATGGACTTGACATTGTCTTGTCCACGACATTGCTTGACATTGCCAAGCTCCATGATAGACTTGACAATGTCAAGTCCATGACAGTGCTTGACAATGGCATGCACTACATCGTGGACATGTCATTGGCATGCCCTATGATGGAGCTTCATATTGCCATTTCCATTGGCATTGGCATGCCCTTTGATGGAGCTCCATCATGTACATTGACATTGGCATGACGATCTTATTGTGATTGTCATGGCCATCATGGAGTTGATCTGCAGAACTGGCTAACACTTTACATTGACATTGCATCTACAAAACTGGCTCTTCCTGGAAACCTTCCCTGAAGGGTCCATACTGGACGCAAGGGACATGGCCGTCCAGGTGCAGCTTCGTGACCCCAATGAAGGGTTCATGCAAGCGCACTGGCAGATCACCGCGCCAAGGGTTCACGCGGGCCGTCCTGCTAACCTGGGGCACGCTCCTAGGCAGCGGGTGCTAGCGTTCTTCGTGCAGGTGGAGAGCCCGTACGTCCTTGCCCTCGCCGTGCCGCCCTACATGGAGCAGCTCCTGATCACCAACTACAAGATGAAGAACAATGACCCGCCAGTGAAGGTGTGCTTGTACATGGGCGAGCGCTACGAGTGGAAGGTGCAGCTCCAGTGGATGGGCCAGCGCGTCGGCTTCATCAAGTCCTAGAGCGAGTTCGCCGCCATGCTTTTCCTCCGCGTCGGCGATACGATCGTCTTCACCCCTAAGGATGACAGCTTCAAGGTTGACGTCTTCAGGAAGGAGACTTCGTGCTCCAGCATCTTCAACTGCAAGAGGCATCGCGAGGGCCCTTATGTTGATCTGCGCCGTTAAGGTGCAGGTGCTTGATCCCTGTCTCTGTTGCTGTCTGATCATTGTCGCTAATAGTTGTGCTTGCCTCTATGAGGCGGTGAAACACTTGCTTTTGTGCATATCACTAGTAGGAAACCCCTTATAGGTGGAGCTTAGTTCTGTGGCGCACCATTAAAAATGCGCCACAGAAAGTTATTTTGTGGCGCACCAGGCAAGCTGCGCCACCGAAATAGCTTAATTTTGTGGCACACCAGGGAACCGTGCGCCACAAAAACTTAGTGGGGCCCACACCCTGTCACCACCAATTATTAGTGTAGGTATTTCTGTGGCGCACATGGCGTGATGCGCCACAGAAACAGTTGTTTCTGTGGCGCACGTGCTTCGGTGCGCCACAGAAGTAGTTGATTCTGTGGCGCACTTGTTCTGGTGCGCCACAGAACTAAGGGAACTTATATCATCGCCGTGCCCTCCCCCACGCCTGTTCACCTCCGCGCGCCTCTCCCCACTCCTCCGATCCGTACCGCCGCGCGCCGCCATGGTCGTCGCCGTCGCCGCCGCCTTCCTCCGCGAGGGCCGCATGCCGCCACGCTCCTCCCATCCCCGCCACCTGCAGCACAAGCTGCCGCTACGGCGAGGAGGGGCCGCCGTGAGGAGGGGCCGTCGTCGCGTCAAGGTGGAGGAGCTGCCGCGTCCTCCTCCTCCTCCACCCCTGCCGTCATCTTCAACCTCCTCCTCCACCACCGTCGTCGGTGATCTCTCTACCCTCCCCTCCCCTCCCTCTTAATTTCTCTCCCGCGCGCGCACAAGGTGCTCGATGAAATGCTGCTGCCGGTGTGCTGCTGTACGTTGCTGTTGATGTGTTGTTGTTGTTGATGTGCTGCTGCTGTTGTTGTGTTGTGCTTGCTGCTGTTGGCTCATTGCTGTTGCCTTTTACTTAATGTCCGAAGCTATTGCTCACCATGTATGCTGCTGTTGCTGTGCTGTCCGAAGCTATGTCTCTGTAGCTTCTCACCATGTATTGGATGAACTCCTTAATTATGCAGTAATGATTCCTTTGATGTGTTATTGAAGCTTGGATGGAAGCCAACTAGAGTTGGGTACCCTAGCTTTGTTTTGAACTCAACTGAGTAATGATAAATTTCTATTTCTTGTTGGCTTGGATGAATTTGTTGTGCTCAGTGAGGTTAAATGTTAATCTTGATGGCTCATTAGTTTTCTGGACCCCAAGTTTTTTGGACCCCTGATCATTTACTTGATGGATTCTTGTGAGCTTATGGTATGCTTATAATGCTCTGATTAGTGGGGATGCTTACTGGATCATGTGCATATAGTTCATATAGTTCCCTAAAAATAAAGAATGCTCCTTGGCCAGATGCTTGATGTCTTAGCTCAGCCAATGATGCAAAGGCTGAGGCAAAAATTTGGATAAGAACAGATACTAAAATGTGTGATTTAAATGGAATTCTTATGATGGTATACTAAAATAGAGATATTCACATTAGGGAATCATGTAAATGAATGCCACTGTGGTATCCTTTGAAGAAAATGGGATGTTTCTGATGGTTTAAGAGACTAGGTGATGCTAGGTTATTAAGTTGGCTGTCAAGGTTGGTTTTATCTGGTTAAGTTGGATAGGCTATGTGTTCTTGCTTACTTATGCATATCCATCTCTACTGGATTGACTAGCTCAGGCTTGGCCTCTCTCTTGCCATCATCACTTGGTTACTACCAAGTGATGAATAATACCTTATGGTACCCCAGCTTTGTTTTGAACTCAACTGAGTAATGATAAATTTCTATTTCTTGTTGGCTTTGATGAAAATAGAGATATCCACAGTAGGGGATCATGTAAATGAATGCCACTGTGGTATCCTTTGAGGAAAATGGACTATTTCTGATGGTTTTAAAAGGCTAGGTGGTGCTAGGTGATTAAGTTGGCTACCAAGACTTGTCTCATATGGTTAGTTGGGATATGCTATGTGTTGTTGCTTGTTTAGTCATATCTATCACTTACTGGATTTACCGGTTCTTGATTGGCCTCTCTTTTGCCAGCATCACTTGGTCTATATACCAAGTGATGAATAATCCCTTTGGAGCATCTGCTCCATGCATGCTATGTGTGTTTGAGCATCTTGACTTATGTCACCATGGTTGCTGGTTTGTTGGTGTTTTTGTACTTGCCGATGATTAGATGGTTGGTCGATCACTCGTACACTCGGGGCTGGAGCAAGTGAGCATGGTGTGATGGCACAAATATCAATATCTTGTGCATCCTACCTGGCCTCACTTACTCCATCCCTGGATGTTAATATTTGTTTTGACCAACAAAGTATGAGGCATTCCATTTAGTTCATACTAGCTACTTCTTAATTGCATTGGCCTTTATTCCATTTTAGTGTCGATGATTAAATTGTTTGGTCACTTGTACACTCTGGGGTGGGGCCAGTGAGCCTGGTGCGATGGCACAAATATCAACCTCTTGTGCATCCTACCTGGCCTCGCTGACCCCATCCCTGAATGTTAATATTTCTTTCGACCAACAAAGTATGAGGCATATGATATCTAGTTGAGATACCACTTGGCTCTTTCTTCCATTTTAGTGCCGATGATTAGAATGTTTGGTCACCTATACGCCACAATATACTTTGTAGACGGGCCCCCCTTTCCCCGGCCACCGTTCCGTGAACGAGTCCTTGATGAGACAACAACGCCGACCTGCCTCTCCGGCGCAGAACCACGCCAGTCCCAGCCGCCTCCCTTGTGGCAGCATCTCCTGCGCTCGACGCTTTTCTCCATGGCCGGACTACGATTGGACACACCGAGGGAATAATGATAATAGCCATCACCACTATCGTCAAACTCCACAGGTGTAGAGTACTTTGCAGCTGATGCCACTTTTCTTCTCTCGCCGTCCAGTACGTGAACGAGTCCTTGATGCAAAGACGGTGCCGGCCTCCCTAGCATCATGCCGACCCTTGTTGCCGCGCTTCAGGCCGTGTCTCGCGCCCTGCACTCTTCGCCTTCTTGCCCGGTGAACGAATAGACTAATCGTTGGAATAAGGAAGCCGATGACGGTCGATCGCAATCTAATCTTGCAATCGGCCATCATCGGTTTCCTTATTCCAACGATCAGTCTATTGGTTCACCGGGCAAGAAGGCGAACAGTGCAGGGCGCGGGACACACGGCCTGAAGCGCGGCAACACGGGCCGGCATAATGCTGGGCAGGCCGGCACGGTCTTTGCATCAAGGACTCGTTCACTGGACGGCGAGGGAAGAAAAATGGCATCTGCCGCAAACTGCTATGCACCTGTGGAGTCTGACGATAGTGGTGATGGAGATTATCATTATTCCCCCGGTGAGTCCAATCGTGGTTCGGCCATGGAGAAGAGCGCAGGAGACACGGCCACAAGGGAGGAGGCTGGGACTGCCGTGGTTCTGCGCCGGAGAGGCAGATCGGTGTTGTTGTGTCGTCAAAGACCCGTTCACGGAACGGCGGCTAGGGAAAGGGGGCCCTTCTGCAAAGTATATTGCGGTGTATACTGCAACTATGGTTTCTGAACATAGTATTTGTGTTGACCAACAATGTATGAGGCACTTATTCCATTTTGTCATTCCATTTGCTTTGGTATTTTCAAAATGCCGATGATTAAAATGTTTGGTCACCGTATACTTGAGGGTGGCGTAAGTGAGCCTGGTAAGATAGCACAAATATCAATCTCTTGTGCATCGGACTTGGTCTCACTTACGCCATCCCTGAATGTTAATATTTGTGTTGACCAACAATGTATGAGGCACTTATTCCATTTTGTCATTCCATTTGCTTTGGTATTTTCAAAATGCCGATGATTAAAATGTTTGGTCACCGTACACTTGGGGGTGGCGTAAGTGAGCCTGGTAAGATAGCACAAATATCAATCTCTTGTGCATCGGACTTGGTCTCACTTACACCATCCCTGAATGTTAATATTTGTGTTGACCAACAATGTATGAGGCATTTATTCCATTTCTCTTGTGCATCGGACTTGTTGGTCTCACTTTCTTCCATTTTAATCATAGTAGGAACTGGATGAAGACCCCGATGTAAGCGAGCCTGGTGGGTAGAGAGGAGGGAGCAAAGGAGGAACCGGATGAAGACTACTTTGTATCTCGAAATTGTGAAATTTGTATGAATTAAGAGTTGTATGCAAAACATTTGACACTTGCCACTATATATGTAACTCGATCGGGCTATAAGTACTGTGATGATGATGTATAATGTTGCTATGTTATATGTGTCAATATTATATTTGTCTATCTGTCTATATTATACCTGTATACTGTGTACAAAACCTGTATAAAACCTGTATAATACACCAGGGAGCACAAAATCGAGTATACCTGTACATTGTTCTGTGGCGCACCAAAATAGAATTTAGTGGCGCACCTTTTTCTGTGGCGCAGCACGTCCATATGCGCCACAGAACAACTTAATTCTGTGGCGCATGGTCAGGTGCGCCACAGAAACCCTATTTTTGTGGCGAAGTTTCTGTGGCGCACCGCCCGTGCGCCACAGAATCAAAGTTTCGTGCGCCACTGATGAGGCTTTTCCTACTAGTGTATGTGATTGTTATGTTGGCCTGTAGAGGCTGCTAAACATTGCTTTTGGACCTAGGTAGTCTACCCAAGGTTTAAGTAGGCATCTTACCACTCTGACGCAAGGATTAGGTACTAAGTATTATGTTCATTCTATATCTAAATGTGTGCTCTGCTTATGATCGTGTTTGAGCTCTTTTGTGCACCGTTATGTGATGGTAAGGTCACCATATTTGAATGTGGTGAGGAGAAACTTGGCAGGGTGTCCAAAATGGGAACCAAATACATGTGATGTGGCTGAACAGAGATGGAACATTGTATCCAGGCATCCAAACAACCTACACTTTTGTTCAGGCCGATACAACACATGCTGCCAAATGTTGGGCCAAATGTGGCCCATGGCCCGTTCGCGACGCATAGGGACGCCTGTCTCGTTGCGTCAGTGGTGACCGAATTCAGCCCAGCCTACCAAACATGTCTTTTGGGTTTGGAGAAGACATGTTCTGGAAGCTGCGACTACCGCACACCACTCCATCCTTTCCCTTTGCAACAGACGCTAGCAGCGGCCAGGCAGCACCGGTCGAGTGAAATCATGCAACCATAAAACCACATGATAGGATCATCCGAGGTACGCAACCCTTGCTAAAAGGGTACCACGATGTCCGACCTCCTAGGATCTGCTCACAAGAGTCAAAGCATGCACGACTCGGACACATGCACGCACTCACGCAGCCTAGCAAAGATGCAAACTGACAACCTGGCTGACTAACTGATTCAGTCGGTCATGACTCAGCGGATCAGCTGGACCTCCCACGAGACTAATCACAAGGCATAGTGGAGTATCATATAGAAGTATCATGCGTATAATATTACTACATGTTACTATCTTCACAATGCATGGTATCATATACTAGTATCATAGTCTCTTTATATTAATTGATTTGTAGAATCTCAATGCAAATATATGTACAAGATTTACTTGACATTAATTTTTTCTAGTAGTATGTGCTATGGATACGGTATCTACCTATGATACTAGTATCCTCTCTTTCATCCTTAATTGCACTGCCACATCAGCATTTTGCATGCATGAAATGCATGATACTACCTACGAGACTCTCATTGTGGATAGTCTAAGAGATCAGCAGCACCGCGTCAAAGTATGATCAAGCATGCCATCAAATTGGGAGTGTGTCGATGAAGATCCAGTGGCGCCCAAAATGAGGTAGAACTAGGGCAGCACTCTGTGAAGAAGAAGGTGGTGACGCTGAAGACCTCTAGGGAAGCAACGCAAGGAGGAGGAGGGTGTGGTGGTGGCGCCGATGGCTAGGGTGGCGGGTAGGGGGTGGAAGCGGCGATGGGCAGGGTTTGGAGGGGCGCGCACGGCTTCTTGATGTTTCGCCTCCTCTCCTCTCCCTACCCATATAAAGGGGCCGAGTTGGCCAAGGGAGGAGGAGTACAAACCGTGGACTCCTCTACCAAGCAGACTTAAGGGGAAGTTGGAGTCCAAGTGGACTACTCTTTCCCTAGCCGACTTGAGGGGAGGAGTCGCAATCCATGTGGACTCCTCCGTTCCCCTTGTTTGGCTACCATAGGAGGGCCCATGCAGACATGCCCATGGTGCCCCTATGGAACCTTCCGAAACATTTCGCAAGTTTTTCGAGCCTTCCTAGACCTTCCATGATGTTACTATAGTATTCTGGAACGTTCCAAAAATGCCTAAAACCATTTTGAACAATATCTGTCGTATTTCAGACACCTATGGAACATTTCAATACTTTAGGAACAAATTTCGAAGCCAATTCATACTTATTCTTCATTCGCCCCTATGGGTTCAGATATGAGTTGATATGTCTAGATCACCTTTGACAACAATGATTGATGTCGAGCGCTTTATAACCGCATCTATCCCCACACATAACACGAAGATCTTCGTCGTGTGAACATGTCCTATTATATATATATATACACACACATCGTACCTTCTCAGAACTTTACATTGCCTGATGTGAAAATTAGGTTATCCTCGTTACATAGCATGTAATCTTTTACATATTCCGCATCATCGATGTTCTTCTCACGTAAGAAATTAGTCACATATCCGGCCAGACGATGATGGATAACATGATACATGATCAGGCACCCAAGAAAGTATCTCTCCATCGGAGTAGCAAGTCCCATATATAACTACATTATGCAGAACTACGACCACTAGTGGAAAGCAGGGATTTAATCCCGGTTCGTAAAACCGGGACTGGATATTCGGGATTAAAGGCCTCGACCTTTAGTCCCGGTTCAAATATACATCGGGCCTAAAGGGTCCTCCACGTGGTGCGGCCAGGGGGCTCGTGGTGGAGGAGGTCTCTGTCGCGGCAGAGGCGGCAAAGAAACTAGCTGTTTCTCTGCCACGGCAGAGTTTCAGGGTTTTATGTTATTCATTCAATTCTACAATGCATACATCATTCAAGAAACCAGAAACATCGTCATGAATATCTAGACATCATCATGAAATATAGTACACGTAATGCATGTTTACAATATAAAGTCGAGCCTCTTTACAATATATATCTCATATCCATGAGGTCAAATATGTACTCCCGATGGTATTCTCCAGCTGGAGCTATGACCTCCCTAACTAAGAATCCCGCGAATTACTCTTGGATTGCTCGGATGCGATCCACCGTTAGAAGAGAGTCCCACACACGTTCCATAAAAAAAAATTAAAAAGGAGATCAATATATATGAATGGAACTCAATACAATTGATGGTAATAAAATAAGATTGTGAAATATTATTCACGTACTTTAAGGGAATGTATAGTCATCTCCGACTCCCGGTGACAGGCCATCTCACGAATGAACTCGCAGACGTAGTATCCACATAAGTTATTCTCAGGTTCCTGCTTCAAACACTTCACGAAAAAATAGTTCGATCAAAAATAAGAAATCATGGTATTGAAACAAAATATCAAAGAGATTCGCGGACATAGCTATAGTACTATTTACAGGGCGATCTTGAAATGTAAGCTCCGGTTTCCATCGACCCGGAGCAGTGTTGATGAACCATTTCGAAGCGCTGAACGGGAAAGGAAAAAATGAGTATATGAGTTATTAATTACTTGATATCAGGAAATGAGGACAGAAGATGTCCATACAGGGAGATATTAATTGAAACTACCTCTGGAGCATGGCAGCCATGTTCTCCCATTGTCGATGCTCTTTACGTTTTGAGTCCATGACAAGTACTACTCCTTTCTGAAGCTGAATGATTAGGATAATATAGTGGAATCTGCGCACGCGCATAACTAAGAGGATTAGTTAAGACTTAACATGAGTAAGCGAAATCGGATATGTATAAGACAATAACACTCACTTGAAGTTGCAAGGGAATAATATTTCCTCTTTATGTTGTTGCTTCTGTAAAAACCTTATCATGTTATCCTCTGTGTCCTTGGGGAATTGGTTTACCGTAACTTCATGAACGATGCTTGGGTCAATGAACCCAATGTCATAGAGTCCACCTAGTTTGCACTCAAGCATCTTCATTCTCCATATTATATAGCGTATAAAAGAATACAACAAGGCTAATAGTTAGTGCAATAAACGAGCTAAGCTAGAGACTTAATTACAAAAATAAATCACTTATAGACAGTAGCAAATAATGAGAGCTTTGTCGAGGGGGGCTTGATTGAATAACTGAAATAGTTCTTCAAAATCAATCTTTAGCTCCTCGTTTCCCCGGAAGTAATGCTCATATCTATTTCCCACTATTAGTACGATCTTTGAGTCCGTAAAGGCTTGCAGGTACCATTCATGCAACTTTCGCATCTAAGTCCCTAGACGCGGGAGCTGGCCAGGTCTGACAAGAGGCTGTCCGTATGTGTATGTGTATTTGACTTCAGCCATGCGAAAGTAACCTTCATACTGAACCACTGCTCGAAGCTCTCTAGCCATCCGTTCGATCATCGATGTCGTCTCCGAATCATCATAGGAGTGCACGACCAAGTGGGGTAGCGATTGATTTTCCTGTTGTCCAAGCTGGGCAATTGTTCTCCCTTTTTTTGCTCTAGAGAACTGTCCAAGAGAGCGGTCATAATCACTTGCAACCTCAGCTTGCTTTGCTATCATCTCGATAAAGTGCCTCACTGTATTCAGTGGTATATACAGCTTTGGCGGAGGCTTTTTCGATGCAAAATGCGCCTTCATCTGGGCCTTTACGATTTCGTCGTATTGCTCATTAGTCCTCTCATATGGTAACAACTCAGGAGTCTTAGACCTCTCATATGGATCCCATCATTCATGTTTACTTTGGAGTGAGACACGTTCCACCGCTTTGCATATTTACTTTGGGGTGAGACACGCTCTGCTGTTTTGTTGTTTATTTTGGAGTGAGACACGCTCCACTGTTATGCATTTTGCGTTGGAGAGAGACACGCTCCACTTTTACATTTATTTGAGTTTCAATAGCTCTCTGGACATTTACTTGTTTTTCATATATGAGAGTTGTTTGGTTTCATTTGGTTGGCGTTGGAAGCATGAATTTTTTTATGTGTATGTGATGCAAATGGAAGCATTTTTAGACTGTGGCATAGTTATTTTTGCATATCTTGCTAGATGTTATTCTCATGATGAGCTTGTTAATTATGTTTTCATTATGATTAGTCTCAAATACTGAGAGTGTTTAGTGTGTCATTGAAGGTTTCATGCATTGTTTTTAGCATACAATTGAAAAGCATAATATTGGGGTATATATTCTCCTGCGAATGTTTTTATTTGGGTCGACTTGGAACATGTTTTGCAACATGTTTTGACTACATTCCAGTCAATTCTTGCCTCTATGGCCATTTAGTTGCAACTTGTGTATCACTTTATGTTTTGATAAATATATTTTGTTGATGTGCATGATTATGGCCATTATGCTCTCTTAGTTGGTCGCACCCAGTCTTTTTCTAGTCTTCATTTGTGTGAGTATTTTATTCATGCATCCAACCACCAAAAACCAAATATGCCAAAGTGTCCACCATATCTACCTATATGTGGTATTTCATTGCTATTGCATAGTAGTTTGCTCGTGTGCTACCTTTAAAACATTCAAACCGTTCCTCGTTTTGTGACATTGTTTTTAGCTCATGAAGAAGTAAATTAAAATTGTGGTTGTCGTCTTCCATACTAGTTAAGTAACTCAAAGACTCGCGAGCTTCATCTTGCTTGTCACATAAGAAAGTATATAAAAAAAGAGAAGAGCTGGTTTGACCACAACTTCCAATCGGGGAAGAAAATAGGAAAATTATAAGAAAAGGCACTCCTCTATGGTTTGTGATTGGTTGGTCAGCACCCGAGGATTTGGTGAGCCATGGTATGTGTAAGCAAAGGTTGGGAGGAGTGTCACAATTTTATAAGTACTATAAATGAAAAGAGGTTTCGCCCAAATATTTCGGAACCGCTCTCAAACTTGCTTAGTATGGAAGATGACAATATCTTTTTTTACTACTCGTTAACATGAACAACCACCTCTCAAAAGTGCATTTTATACTCTTGTTGTTAAAATAAAAAGCTCTAGCACATGAGTTATCTTACTTTCCTCTCAAAGGGAGACCTTCTTTTACTTTTATGTTGAGTCTCCACCTTCTAGTTTATGCACCACTTATGAGAGCATAATTGTCATTCTTAGTTTTATGTGCATGGTCCCAAGATTTTATTGATTGATTCATAATTATGGTATTGCTTGTTGAAACTTTTTTGTTTCTAGTCATCCTTATAATCTTTTAAAGGTGTCCAAGCATGTTTTGCTTCCACTTATGGGACAAGCTGAGTACCACTTTATTATGTATCTATGTTATGCTCTTGACAATCACTTTGCTTTCCATGCACGTTATACATTTTCTTTTGTTTGATTACTATTCAATTTTTAGCATGGTTATTAAGTTTCATTGTTTGATTATATCTATCATGCTTATGTTAGGATTCTATGATTCCAGCTATGTTTGCTTTTACACTTAGATTGATCAAAGTAGTGTGACAGCATGTCACCTAAAAAATTATTTGTTTGTTATCACTTACCTACTCGAGGACGAGCAGGAGTTAAGCTTGGGGATGTTGATACGTCCCAAATGTATCTATAATTTTTGATGCTCCATGCTTGTTTTGTTAAAATTCTTATATGTTTTATGTGCACTTTCCCACACTTTTTAGCATTTTCTGGGACTAACCTATTAACGCAGTGCCGCAGTGTTAGTTCCTGTTTTCTGCTGTTTTTGTGTGTCAAAAAAGTAGTACATGAAAGTTTCTCGGAATTGGACAAAACAAAAACCCAGAGTCTTATTTTTCCGGGACGAAGACGGAGCCAAAAGGACACGCGCATGAGAGCTGCCACGTGGTGATACGTCCAAAACGTATCTACTTTCCCGAACACTTTTACTATTGTTTTGCCTCTAATTTGTGTATTTTGGATACAACTAACACGGACTAACGCTGTTTTCAGCAGAATTGCTCTGGTGTCTCGTTTTTTGCAGAAATCCAACTTTCAGGAAAATCCCCGGAATTTATGTCGAAGGTCTTATTTTTCCAGAAGAATTACGGAGCCAGAAGGGCAAGCCAGATGGAGGCCCGAGGCCCCCACACACTAGGCCGGCGCGGCCCAGGAGGGGGGCGCGCCGCCCTAGCGTGTGGCCCCCTCGGCTGGCCTCCGATGCCCTCCTCTGGACTACTTAAGGGTTTCCATCTAAAAACACGAAAAAAGAAGTCAAGATGCAATCTAGAAGACGGTAGCAACGAGGGGATTATCCAAGCCAAGATTTTCCTACCGCGAACACGCAATCCAAGCCAAGATGCAATCTAGAAGACGGTAGCAACGAGGGGATTATCGAGTCTCACCCTTGAAGAGATTCCAAAGCCTACAAGATGAGGCTCTTGTTGCTGCGGTAGACGTTCACTTGCCGCTTGCAAAAGCGCGTAGAAGATCTTGATCACGGCGCCACAAACGGGCAGCACCTCCGTACTCGGTCACACGTTCGGTTGTTGATGAAGACGACGTCCACCTCCCCGTTCCAGCGGGCAGCGGAAGTAGTAGCTCCTCTTGAATCCGACAGCACGACGGCGTGGTGTAGATGGTGGTGGAAAAATCCGGCGGAGCTTCGCTAAGCGTGCGGGAAGTGGAGGAGCGGGGCGGCTAGGGTTTGGGGAGAGGGGGGCGCCGGCCACTAAGGGGTGCGGCCACGTTGGTGGTTGTTGGGCTGGCCGGGCCCCTCCCCTTGGCCCCTCATTATATAGGTGGAAGCCCCAAGTGTTGGACTACAAGTCTCCGAATAAGACCCGAACCCAAAACCTTCCATGTGATAGGGAAACCTACCCAAGGTGGGAATCCCACTTGGGGTGGGATTCCCCCCTTCCATGTGGGGGGGTGGCCGGCCCCCATAGGGGGAGTCCACTTGGGACTCCTCCCCCTCTAGGGTTGGCCGGCCATGGAGGTGGAGTCCCTCCGGGACTCAGCCTTCCTTAGTGGTTTCTTCCGGACTTTTCTAGAACCTTCCGAATTATTTTAAATCTCATAAAATGAGTTCCTATATATGAATCTTATTCTCCGGACCATTCCGGAACTCCTCGTGATGTTCGGGATCTCATCCGGGACTCCGAACAAATATTCGAACTCCATTCCATATTCAAGTTCTACCATTTCAACATCCAACTTTAAGTGTGTCACCCTACGGTTCGCGAACTATGCGGACATGGTTGAGTACTCACTCCGACCAATAACCAATAGCGGGATCTGGAGATCCATAATGGCTCCCACATATTCAACGATGACTTTAGTGATCGAATGAACCATTCACATACGATATCAATTCCCTTTGTCACGCGATATTTTACTTGTCCGAGGTTTGATCATCGGTATCACTCTATACCTTGTTCAACCTCGTCTCCTGACAAGTACTCTTTACTCGTACCGTGGTATGTGGTCTCTTATGAACTTATTCATATGCTTGCAAGACATTAGACGACATTCCACCGAGAGGGCCTGACACACGTACAGCACGCGACCGTTGGGAACCCCAAGTGGAAGGTGTGATGCGTACAGCAGTAAGTTTCCCTCAGTTAGAAACCAAGGTTTATCGAACCAGTAGGAGTCAAGAAGCACGTTGAAGGTTGATGGCGGCGAGATGTAGTGCGGCGCAACACCAGCGATTCCGGCGCCAACATGGAACCTGTACAGCACAACCAAGATACTTTGCCCCAACGAAACAGTGAGGTTGTCAATCTCACCGGCTTGCTGAAACAAAGGATTAGATGTATAGTGTGGATGATGATTGTTTGCAGAGAACAGTAGAACAAGTATTGCAGTAGATTGTATTTCAGATGTAAAGAATTGGACCGGGGTCCACAGTTCACTAGAGGTGTCTCTCCCATAAGATAAATAGCATGTTGGGTGAACAAATTACAGTTGGGCAATTGACAAATAGAGAGGGCATGACCATGCACATACATATTATGATGAGTATAGTGAGATTTAATTGGGCATTACGACAAAGTACATAGACAGCTATCCAGCATGCATCTATGCCGAAAAAGTCCACCTTCAGGTTATCATCCGAACCCCTTCCAGTATTAAGTTGCTAACAACAGACAATTGCATTAAGTATGGTGCGTAATGTAATCAATAACTACATCCTCGGACATAGCATCAATGTTTTATCCCTAGTGGCAACAGTACATCCATAACCTTAGAGGTTTCTGTCACTCCCCCAGATTCACGAATACATGAACCCACTATCGAGCATAAATACTCCCTCTTGGAGTTAAGAGTAAAAACTTGGCCAGAGCCTCTACTAATAACGGAGAGCATGCAAGATCATAAACAACGCATAGACATGAATTGATAATCAACATAACATGGTATTCTCTATTCATCGGATCCCAACAAACACAACATATAGCATTACAGATAGATGATCTTGATCATGTTCGGCAGCTCACAAGACCCGACAATGAAGCACAATGAGGAGAAGACAACCATCTAGCTACTGCTATGGACCCATAGTCCAGGGGTAGACTACTCACTCATCACTCCGGAGGCGACCATGGCGGTGAAGAGTCCTCCGAGAGATGAATCCCCTCTCCGGCAGGGTGCCAGAGGCGATCTCCTGAATCCCCCGAGATGGGATTGGCGGCGGCGGCGTCTCTGGAAGGTTTTCCGTATCGTGGCTCTCGGTACTGGGGGTTTCGCGACGAAGGCTATTTGTAGGCGGAAGGGCAGGTCAAGGGGCGTCACGAGGGGCCCAGGAGATAGGTCGGCGCGGCCAAGACCTGGGTCGCGCCGCCCTACCTCCTGGCCACCTCGTGGCCCCACTTCGTTGACTCTCCGGTCTTCTGGAAGCTTCGTGTGAAAATAGGCCCCTGGGCGTTGATTTCGTCCAATTCCGAGAATATTTCCTTACTAGGATTTCTGAAACCAAAAACAGCAGAAAACAACAACTGGCACTTCGGCATCTCGTTAATAGGTTAGTGCCGGAAAATGCATAAATATGACATAAAGTATGCATAAAACATGTAGATATCATCAATAATGTGGCATGGAACATAAGAAATTATCGATACATCGGAGACGTATCAGCATCCCCAAGCTTAGTTTCTGCTCGTCCCGAGCAGGTAAACGATAACAAAGATAATTTCTGGAGTGACATGCCATCATAATATTGATCATACTATTGTAAGCATATGTAATGAATGCAACGATCAAAACAATGTAAATGACATGAGTAAACAAATGAATCATATAGCAAAGACTTTTCATGAATAGTACTTCAAGACAAGCATCAATAAGTCTTGCATAAGAGTTAACTCATAAAGCAATAATTTAAAGTAAAGACATTGAAGCAACACAAAGGAAGATGAAGTTTCAGCGGTTGCTTTCAACTTATAACATGTATATCTCATGGATAGTTGTCAATGTAAAGTAATATAACAAGTGCAATATGCAAGTATGTAGGAATCAATGCACAGTTCACACAAGTGTTTGCTTCTTGAGGTAGAGAGAAATAGGTGAACTGACTCAACAATAAAAGTAGAAGAATGGTCCTTCAAAGAGGAAAGCATCGATTGCTATATTTGTGCTAGAGCTTTGGTTTTGAAAACAAGAAACAATTTTGTCAACGGTAGTAATAAAGCATATGTGTCATGTAAATTATATCTTACAAGTTGCAAGCCTCATGCATAGTATACTAATAGTGCCCGCACCTTGTCCTAATTAGCTTGGATTACCGGGATTATCGCAATGCACATGTTTTAACCAAGTGTCACAAAGGGGTACCTCTATGCCGCCTGTACAAAGGTCTAAGGAGAAAGCTCGCATTGGATTTCTCGCTATTGATTATTCTCAACTTAGACATCCATACCGGGACAACATAGACAACTGATAATGGACTCCTCTTTTATGCATAAGCATTCAACAACAATTAATTTTCTCATATGAGATTGAGGATATTTGTCCAAAACTGAAACTTCCACCATGGATCATGGCTTTAGTTAGCGGCCCAATGTTCTTCTCTAACAATATGCATGCTCTAACCATTAGGTGGTAAACCTCCCTTACTTCACACAAGACGAACATGCATAGCAACTCACATGATATTCAACAAAGAGTAGTTGATGGCGTCCCCAGGAACATGGTTATTGCACAACAAGCAACTTAATAAGAGATAAAGTGCATAAGTACATATTCAATACCACAATAGTTTTTAAGCTATTTGTCCCATGAGCTATATATTGCAAAGGTAAAGGATAGAAATTTTAAAGGTAGCACTCAAGCAATTTACTTTGGAATGGCGGAGAAATACCAT
Source organism: Lolium perenne (assembly GCF_019359855.2). NCBI lineage: Eukaryota > Viridiplantae > Streptophyta > Magnoliopsida > Poales > Poaceae > Lolium > Lolium perenne. The sequence goes on from NC_067247.2 coordinate 318,608,183, forward strand.
GTAGTAGGTAGGTATGGTGGACACAAATGGCATAGTGGTTGGCTCAAGTATTTTGGATGCATGAGAAGTATTCCCTCTCGATACAAGGTTTAGGCTAGCAAGGCTATTTGAAACAAACACAAGGATGAACCGGTGCAGCAAAACTCACATAAAAGACATATTGTAAACATTATAAGACTCTACACCGTCTTCCTTGTTGTTCAAACTCAATACTAGAAATTATCTAGACTTTAGAGAGACCAAATATGCAAACCAAATTTTAGCATGCTCTATGTATTTCTTCATTAATAGGTGCAAAGTATATGATGCAAGAGCTTAAACATGAGCACAACAATTGCCAAGTATCACATTATCCAAGACATTATAGCAATTACTACATGTATCATTTTCCAATTCCAACCATATAACAATTTAACGAAGAAGAAACTTCGCCATGAATATTATGAGTAAAGCCTAAGGACATATTTGTCCATATGCAACAGCGGAGCGTGTCTCTCTCCCACAAAATGAATGCTAGGATCCATTTTATTCAAACAAAACAAAAACAAAAACAAACCGACGCTCCAAACAAAGCACATAAGATGTGACGGAATAAAAATATAGTTTCAGGGGAGGAACCTGATAATGTTGTCGATGAAGAAGGGGATGCCTAAGGCATCCCCAAGCTTAGACGCTTGAGTCTTCTTGATATATGCAGGGGTGAACCACCGGGGCATTCCCAAGCTTAGAGCTTTCACTCTCCTTGATCATGTTGTATCATCTCCCTCTCTTGATCCTTGAAAACTTCCTCCACACCAAACTCAAAACAACTCATTAGAGGGTTAGTGCACAATCAAAATATACATGTTCAGAGGTGACATAATCATTCTTAACACTTCTGGACATTGCACAAAGCTACTGAAAGTCAATGGAATCGAAAAATCCATCGAACATATCAAAACAGGCAATGCGAAATAAAAGGCATAATCTGTCAAAACAGAATAGTTCGTAAAGATGAATTTTATTGAGGCACCAGACTTGCTCAAATGAAAATGCTCAAATTGAATGAAAGTTGCGTACATATCTGAGGATCACTCATGTAAATTGGCATAATTTTCTGAGTTACCTACAGAGAATTTTGCCCAGATTCGTGACAGCAAATAAATCTGTTTCTGCGCAGTAATCCAAATCTAGTATGAACCTTACTATCAACGACTTTACTTGGCACAACAATGCACAAAACTAAGATAAGGAGAGGTTGCTACAGTAGTAAAAAACTTCCAAGACACAAATATAAAATAAAGGTACTGTAGTAAAAACATGGGTTGTCTCCCATAAGCGCTTTTCTTTAACGCCTTTCAGCTAGGCGCAGAAAGTGTATATCAAGTATTATCAAGAGACGAAGTATCAACATCATAATTTGTTATAATAATAGAATCAAAAGGTAACTTCATTCTCTTTCTAGGGAAGTGTTCCATACCTTTCTTGAGAGGAAATTGATATTTAATATTACCTTCCTTCATATCAATGATAGCACCAACAGTTCGAAGAAAAGGTCTTCCCAATATAATGGGGCAAGATGCATTGCATTCAATATCCAAGACAACAAAATCAACGGGGACAAGATTATTGTTAACGGTAATGCGAACATTATCAACTTTCCCCAAAGGTTTCTTTGTAGAATGATCAGCAAGATTAACATCCAAATAACAATTTTTCAGCGGTGGCAAGTCAAGCATATTATAAATTTTCTTAGGCATAACAGAAATACTTGCACCAAGATCACATAAAGCATTACAATCAAAATCATTTACCTTCATCTTAATGATGGGCTCCCAACCATCCTCTAGCTTTCTAGGAATAGAAGCTTCGCGTTCTAATTTCTCTTCTCTAGCTTTTATGAGAGCATTTGTAATATGTTTCGTGAAAGCCAAATTTATAGCACTAGCGTTAGGACTCTTAGCAAGTTTTTGTAAGAACTTTATAACTTCAGAGATGTGGAAATCATCAAAATTCAAACCATTATAATCTAAAGCAATGGGATCATCATCCCCAATGTTGGAAAAAATTTCAGCAGTTTTATTACAGGCAGTTTCAGCAGTTTTAGCAGTTTCGGACAGTTTCTCGCGCTTTGCATTTGAAGTGGAAACATTGCTAACACCAATTCTTTTATTATTAATAGTAGGAGGTGCAGCAACTTGTGGAGCATTAGCATTGCTAGTGGTGGTAATAGTCCAAACTTTAGCTATATTATCTTCTTTTTCATTTTCTTCTCTTTCCCACCTAGCACGCAATTCGGCCATCAATCTTATATTCTCATTAATTCTAACTTGGATGGCATTTGCTGTAGTAATAATTTTATTATTATGATTTTCATTAGGCATAACTTTCGATTTCAAAAGATCAACATCAGCAGCAAGACTATCGACTTTAGAAGCAAGTATATCAATTTTCCCAAGCTTTTCTTCAACAGATTTGTTAAAAACAGTTTGCGTACTAATCAATTCTTTAAGCATGGCTTCAAGTCCAGGGGGTGTGTTCCTATTATTGTTGTAAGAATTCCCATAAGAATTACCATAGCCGTTGCCATTATTATAAGGATATGGCCTATAGTTGTTACTAGAATTGTTCCGGTAAGCATTGTTGTTGAAATTATTACTTTTAATGAAGTTTACATCAACATGTTCTTCTTGGGCAACCAATGAAGCTAACGGAACATTATTAGGATCAATATTTGTCCTATCATTCACAAGCATAGACATAATAGCATCAATCTTATCACTCAAGGAAGAGGTTTCTTCGACAGAATTTACCTTCTTACCTTGTGGAGCTCTTTCCGTGTGCCATTCAGAGTAATTGATCATCATATTATCAAGAAGCTTTGTTGCTTCACCAAGAGTGATGGACATAAAGGTACCTCCAGCAGCTGAATCCAATAGGTTCCGCGAAGAAAATTCAGTCCTGCATAAAAGGTTTGGATGATCATCCAAGTACTCAGTCCATGGGTTGGGCAATTTTTAACCAAAGATTTCATTCTTCCCCATGCTTGTGCAACATGCTCATTATCCAGTTGTTTAAAATTCATTATGCTACTCCTCAAAGATATAATTTTAGCAGGGGGATAATATCTACCAATAAAAGCATCCTTGCATTTAGTCCATGAATCAATACTATTCTTAGGCAGAAATAGCAACCAATCTTTAGCTCTTCCTCTTAATGAGAAAGGGAACAATTTTAATTTTATTATGTCACCATCTACATCCTTATACTTTTGCATTTCACAAAGTTCAACAAAATTATTGAGATGGGCAGCAGCATCATCAGAACTAACACCAGAAAATTGCTCTCGCATAACAAGATTCAGTAAAGCAGGTTTAATTTCAAAGAATTCTGCTGTAGTGGCAGGTGGAGCAATAGGTGTGCATAAGAAATCATTATTATTTGTGGTTGTGAAGTCACACAACTTAGTATTTTCAGGAGTACCCATTTTAGCAATAGTAAATAAAGCAAACTAGATAAAGTAAATGCAAGTAACTAATTTTTTGTTGTGTTTTTGATATAGCAAACAAGATAGCAAATAAGATAAAACTAGCAACTAATTTTTTTGTATTTTGATTTAGTGCAGCAAACAAAGTAGTAAATAAAATAAAGCAAGACAAAAACAAAGTAAAGAGATTGGGATGTGGAGACTCCCCTTGCAGCGTGTCTTGATCTCCCCGGCAACGGCGCCAGAAATTTAGCTTGACACGCGTACAGCACGCGACCGTTGGGAACCCCAAGTGGAAGGTGTGATGCGTACAGCAGTAAGTTTCCCTCAGTTAGAAACCAAGGTTTATCGAACCAGTAGGAGTCAAGAAGCACGTTGAAGGTTGATGGCGGCGAGATGTAGTGCGGCGCAACACCAGCGATTCCGGCGCCAACGTGGAACCTGCACAGCACAACCAAGATACTTTGCCCCAATGAAACAGTGAGGTTGTCAATCTCACCGGCTTGCTGTAACAAAGGATTAGATGTGTAGTGTGGATGATGATTGTTTGCAGAGAACAGTAGAACAAGTATTGCAGTAGATTGTATTTCAGATGTAAAGAATTGGACCGGGGTCCACAGTTCACTAGAGGTGTCTCTCCCATAAGATAAATAGCATGTTGGGTGAACAAATTACAGTTGGGCAATTGACAAATAGAGAGGGCATGACCATGCACATACATATTATGATGAGTATAGTGAGATTTAATTGGGCATTACGACAAAGTACATAGACCGCTATCCAGCATGCATCTATGCCTAAAAAGTCCACCTTCAGGTTATCATCCGAACCCCTTCCAGTATTAAGTTGCTAACAACAGACAATTGCATTAAGTATGGTGCGTAATGTAATCAATAACTACATCCTCGGACATAGCATCAATGTTTTATCCCTAGTGGCAATAGTACATCCATAACCTTAGAGGTTTCTGTCACTCCCCCAGATTCACGGAGACATGAACCCACTATCGAGCATAAATACTCCCTCTTGGAGTTAAGAGTAAAAACTTGGCCAGAGCCTCTACTAATAACGGAGAGCATGCAAGATCATAAACAACGCATAGACATGAATTGATAATCAACATAACATGGTATTCTCTATTCATCGGATCCCAACAAATACAACATATAGCATTACAGATAGATGATCTTGATCATGTTCGGCAGCTCACAAGACCCGACAATGAAGCATAATGAGGAGAAGACAACCATCTAGCTACTGCTATGGACCCATAGTCCAGGGGTAGACTACTCACTCATCACTCCGGAGGCGACCATGGCGGTGAAGAGTCCTCCGGGAGATGAATCCCCACTCCGGCAGGGTGCCGGAGGAGATCTCCTGAATCCCCCGAGATGGGATTGGCGGCGGCGGCGTCTCTGGAAGGTTTTCCGTATCGTGGCTCTCGGTACTGGGGGTTGATACGTCTCCGACGTATCGATAATTTCTTGTGTTCCATGCCACATTATTGATGATATCTACATGTTTTATGCACACTTTATGTCATATTCGTGCATTTTCTGGAACTAACCTATTAACAAGATGCCGAAGTGCCGCTTCTTGTTCTGCTGTTTTTGGTTTCAGAAATCCTAGTAACGAAATATTCTCGGAATTGGACGAAATCAACGCCCAGGGTCCTATTTTGCCACGAAGCTTCCAGAAGACTGAAGAGGAGACGAAGTGGGGCCACGAGGCAGCCAAACCCTAGGGCGGCGCGACCCCTGCCCTGGCTGCGCGGCCCTATGGTGTGGGCCCCTCGTGCGGCCTCTTGACCTGCCCTTCCGCCTACTTAAAGCCTCCGTCGCGAAACCCCCAGTACCGAGAGCCACGATACAGAAAACCTTACTGAGACGCCTCCGCCGCCAATCCCATCTCGGGGGATTCAGGAGATCGCCTCCGGCACCCTGCCGGAGAGGGGATTCATCTCCCGGAGGACTCTACGCCGCCATGGTCGCCTCCGGAGTGATGTGTGAGTAGTCTACCCCTGGACTATGGGTCCATAGCAGTAGCTAGATGGTTGTCTTCTCCCCATTATGCTTAATTGTCGGGTCTTGTGAGCTGCCTAACATGATCAAGATCATCTATCTGTAATTCTATATGTTGCGTTTGTTGGGATCCGATGAATAGAGAATACTTGTTATGTTGATTATCAAAGTTATGTCTATGTGTTGTTTATGATCTTGCATGCTCTCCGTTATTAGTAGATGCTCTGGCCAAGTTGATGCTAGTAACTCCAAGAGGGAGTATTTATGCTCGATAGTGGGTTCATGTCTCCGTGAATCTGGAGGGGTGACAAGAACCTCTAAGGTTATGGATGTGCTGTTGCCACTAGGGATAAAACATTGGTGCTATGTTTGAGGATGTAGTTACTGATTACATTACGCGCAATACTTAATGCAATTGTCTGTTGTTAGCAACTTAATACTGGAGGGGGTTCGGATGATAACCTGAAGGTGGACTTTTTAGGCATAGATGCATGCTGGATAGCGGTCTATGTACTTTGTCGTAATGCCCAATTAAATCTCACAATACTCATCATAATATGTATGTGCATGGTCATGCCCTCTCTATTTGTCAATTGCCCAACTGTAATTTGTTCACCCAACATGCTGTTTATCTTATGGGAGAGACACCTCTAGTGAACTGTGGACCCCGGTCCAATTCTCTATACTGAAATACAATCTACTGCAATACTGTTTTACTGTTTTCTGCAAACAATCATCTTCCACACAATACGGTTAATCCTTTGTTACAGCAAGCCGGTGAGATTGACAACCTCACTGTTTCGTTGGGGCAAAGTACTTTGGTTGTGTTGTGCAGGTTCCACGTTGGCGCCGGAATCTCTGGTGTTGCGCCGCACTACATCCCGCCGCCATCAACCTTCAACGTGCTTCTTGACTCCTACTGGTTCGATTAAACCTTGGTTTCTTATCGAGGAAACTTGCCGTTGTGCGCATCACACCTTCCTCTTGGGGTTCCCAACGGACGTGTCAACCACACGCATCAAGCAAATTTCTGGCGCCGTTGCCGGGGAGATCAAGACACGCTGCAAGGGGAGTCTCCACTTCCCAATCTCTTTACTTTGTTTTTGTCTTGCTTAGTTTTATTTACTACTTTGTTTGCTGCACTAAACCAAAATACAAAAAAAATAGTTGCTAGTTTTACATTATTTGCTATCTTGTTTACTATATCAAAAACACAAAAAAATTAGTTACTCGCATTTACTTTATTATTATGTCTAGTCCCGTAGTTGTTACTCTATCACCTGAGGAATCAATCTTCACTTTTAAACAAGGAGGTGAAGAGAATTTTAAAGAAGCATGGTCTAGAATTTTTGATTCTTATAGTAAAACTGAACCTAAAATGACCTTGAGTTTGCTTCTTAGTAATTTCTATTTTGGGCTTATTCTTCGCTATAGATATGCCTTAGATGCTGTAGTGGGAGGAGATTTCCTTCATTGTGATGGGGTTCAAGCTTTTAATGCTATAAGGAAATTGATTACATCATTTAGCTCCGATAATAATTTTGATCCATCTCATGCTAGCATGCATAATAGATTAAACACTATTGAAACAAATATATCCTGTTTAAAAGAAGTGTATAACCAAATTCGAGAATACTATGATTATGTTCCATTAAGTTTCGAACCTTCAATGTGGGTGCCTACCGTTAAAGCTACTATTGGTGGTGAAACTTTTCTTGCTCGTTGTGATATTATGTCTGAGTTTTGCCTTATGCCTGAAAGTATTTATGAATCTTTGACACTTTGGAAACTTACTGAAGGGGGAGAAGAAATAACTCTTACGGATAACTCTGTTGTAATACCTAAGGGTATAGCTAAAGGTGTTTTCACAACCTTTCTTGGAAGGACGGTATCCACTGATTATCTCGTTATTGAATGTGTAGGGGCAGGACAAATTACGCTTGGAAGATCCCTGCTGAAACTCATGGGAGCAATCATAGATGTTGGGAAAGGCACTCTAAATTTTACCTCTACACCTGGATGCGGTCATGTATTCCCTAGACCAAAGAGTAGGAATAAGAGTAAGAAAGGTAAGAGCAACACCCCTGGTAAGAAAGCCAATGCACCATCTCTTGATAATACTTGATACACACTTTCTGCGCCTAGCTGAAAGGCGTTAAAGAAAAGCGCTTATAGGAGACAACCCATGTTTTTACTACAGTACTTTGTTTTTATTTTGTGTCTTAGAAGTTGTTTACTACTGTAGCAACCTCTCCTTATCTTAGTTTAGTGTTTTATTGTGCCAAGTAAAGTCTTTGATAGTAAAGTTCATACTAGATTTGGATTACTGCGCAGAAACAGATTTCTTTGCTGTCACGAATCTGGGCAAAATTCTCTGTAGGTAACTCAGAAAATTATGCCAATTTACGTGAGTGATCCTCAGATATGTACGCAACTTTCATTCAATTTGAGCATTTTCATTTGAGCAAGTCTGGTGCCTCGATAAAATTCTTCAATACGAACTGTTCTGTTTTGACAGATTCTGCCTTTTATTTCGCATTGCCTCTTTTGCTATGTTGGATGAATTTCTTAGATCCATTAATGTCCAGTAGCTTTATGCAGTGTCCAGAAGTGTTAAGAATGATTGTGTCACCTCTGAACATGTTAATTTTTATTGTCCACTAACCCTCTAATGAGTTGTTCTAAGTTTGGTGTGGAGGAAGTTTTCAAGGATCAAGAGAGGGAGATGATACAACATGATCAAGGAGAGTGAAAGCTCTAAGCTTGGGGATGCCCCGGTGGTTCACCCCTGCATATTCTAAGAAGACTCAAGCGTCTAAGCTTGGGGATGCCCAAGGCATCCCCTTCTTCATCGACAACATTATCAGGTTCCTCCCCTGAAACTATATTTTTATTCCATCACATCTTATGTGCTTTTCTTGGAGCGTCGGTTTGTTTTTGTTTTTTGTTTTGTTTGAATAAAATGGATCCTAGCATTCACTTTATGGGAGAGAGACACACTCCACTGTAGCATATGGACAAGTATGTCCTTAGGCTCTACTCATAGTATTCATGGCGAAGTTTCTTCTTCGTTAAATTGTTATATGGTTGGAATTGGAAAATGATACATGTAGTAAATTGCTAAAATGTCTTGGATAATGTGATACTTGGCAATTGTTGTGCTCATGTTTAAGCTCTTGCATCATATACTTTGCACCCATTAATGAAGAAATACATAGAGCATGCTAAAATTTGGTTTGCATATTTGGTCTCTCTGGGGTCTAGATAATCTCTAGTATTGACTTTGAACAACAAGGAAGACGGTGTAGAGTCTTATAATGTTTACAATATGTCTTTTATGTGAGCTTTGCTGCACCGGTTCATCCTTGTGTTTGTTTCAAATAACCTTGCTAGCCTAAACCTTGTATCGAGAGGGAATACTTCTCATGCATCCAAAATCCTTGAGCCAACCACTATGCCATTTGTGTCCACCATACCTACCTACTACATGGTATTTCTCCGCCATTCCAAAGTAAATTGCTTGAGTGCTACCTTTAAAATTCCATCATTCACCTTTACAATATATAGCTCATGGGACAAATAGCTTAAAAACTATTGTGGTATTGAATATGTACTTATGCACTTTATCTCTTATTAAGTTGCTTGTTGTGCGATAACCATGTTTCTGGGGACGCCATCAACTATTCTTTGTTGAATATCATGTGAGTTGCTATGCATGTTCGTCTTGTCTGAAGTAAGAGAGATCTACCACCTTATGGTTAAGCATGCATATTGTTAGAGAAGAACATTGGGCCGCTAACTAAAGCCATGATCCATGGTGGAAGTTTCAGTTTTGGACATATATCCTCAATCTCATATGAGAAAATTATTAATTGTTGTTACATGCTTATGCATAAAAGAGGAGTCCATTATCTGTTGTCTATGTTGTCCCGGTATGGATGTCTAAGTTGAGAATAATCAATAGCGAGAAATCCAATGCGAGCTTTCTCCTTAGACCTTTGTACAAAGTGGCATAGAGGTACCCCTTTGTGACACTTGGTTAAAACATGTGCATTGCGATGATCCGGTAGTCCAAGCTAATTAGGACAAGGTGCGGGCACTATTAGTATACTATGCATGAGGCTTGCAACTTGTAAGATATAATTTACATGATACATATGCTTTATTACTACCGTTGACAAAATTGTTTCATGTTTTCAAAATCAAAGCTCTAGCACAAATATAGCAATCGATGCTTTTCCTCTATGGAGGACCATTCTTTTACTTTTATTGTTGAGTCAGTTCACCTATTTCTCTCCACCTCAAGAAGCAAACACTTGTGTGAACTGTGCATTGATTCCTACATACTTGCATATTGCACTTATTATATTACTCTATGTTGACAATATCCATGAGATATACATGTTACAAGTTGAAAGCAACCGCTGAAACTTAATCTTCCTTTGTGTTGCTTCAATGCTTTTACTTTGAATTATTGCTTTATGAGTTAACTCTTATGCAAGACTTATTGATGCTTGTCTTGAAGTACTATTCATGAAAAGTCTTTGCTTTATGATTCACTTGTTTACTCATGTCATATACATTGTTTTGATCGCTGCATTCACTACATATGCTTTACAAATAGTATGATCAAGGTTATGATGGCATGTCACTCCAGAAATTATCTTTGTTATCGTTTTACCTGCTCGGGACGAGCAGAACTAAGCTTGGGGATGCTGATACGTCTCCGACGTATCGATAATTTCTTATGTTCCATGCCACATTATTGATGTTATCTACATGTTTTATGCACACTTTATGTCATATTCGTGCATTTTCTGGAACTAACCTATTAACAAGATGCCGAAGTGCCGATTCTTTGTTTTCTGCTGTTTTTGGTTTTAGAAATCCTAGTAACGAAATATTCTCGGAATTGGACGAAATCAACGCCCAGGGTCCTATTTTGCCACGAAGCTTCCAGAAGACCGAAGAGGAGACGAAGTGGGGCCACGAGGTGGCCAAACCCTAGGGCGGCGCGGCCACCCCCTTGGCCGCGCGGCCCTGTGGTGTGGGGCCCTCGTGCCACCTCCTGACCTGCCCTTCCGCCTACTTAAAGCCCCCGTTGCGAAACCCCCAGTACCGAGAGCCACGATACGGAAAACCTTCCAGAGACGCCGCCGCCGATCCCATCTCGGGGGATCCAGGAGATCGCCTCCGGCACCCTGCCGGAGAGGGGAATCATCTCCCGGAGGACTCTACGCCGCCATGGTCACCTCCGGAGTGATGTGTGAGTAGTCTACCCCTGGACTATGGGTCCATAGCAGTAGCTAGATGGTTGTCTTCTCCCCATTGTGCTTAATTGTCAGATCTTGTGAGCTGCCTAACATGATCAAGATCATCTATCTGTAATTCTATATGTTGCGTTTGTTGGGATCCGATGAATAGAGAATACTTGTTATGTTGATTATCAAAGTTATGTCTATGTGTTGTTTATGATCTTGCATGCTCTCCGTTACTAGTAGATGCTCTGGCCAAGTAGATGCTTGTGACTCCAAGAGGGAGTATTTATGCTCGATAGTGGGTTCATGCCTCCATTGATAGCTGGGACAAAGGATGAAAGTTCTAAGGTTGTGGATGTGCTGTTGCCACTAGGGATAAAATATTAGTGCTATGTTCAAGGATGTAGTTACTGATTACATTACGCGCAATACTTAATGCAATTGTCTGTTGTTAGCAACTTAATACTGGAGGGGGTTCGGATGATAATCTGAAGGTGGACTTTTTAGGCATAGATGCATGCTGGATGGCGGTATATGTACTTTGTCGTAATGCCCAATTAAATCTCACTATACTCATCATAATATGTATGTGCATGGTCATGCCCTCTTTATTTGTCAATTGCCCAACTGTAATTTGTTCACCCAACATGCTGTTTATCTTATGGGAGAGACACCTCTAGTGAACTGTGGACCCCGGTCCAATTCTCTATCTTGAAATACAATCGCAATACTTGTTCTACTGTTTTCTGCAAACAATCATCTTCCACACAATACGGTTAATCCTTTGTTACAGCAAGCCGGTGAGATTGACAACCTCACTGTTTCGTTGGGGCAAAGTACTTTGGTTGTGTTCTGCAGGTTCCACGTTGGCGCCGGAATCCCTGGTGTTGCGCCGCACTACATCCCGCCGCCATCAACCTTCAACGTGCTTCTTGACTCCTACTGGTTCGATTAAACCTTGGTTTCTTACTGAGGGAAACTTGCCGTTGTGCGCATCACACCTTCCTCTTGGGGTTCCCAACGGACGTGTCAACTACACGCATCAAGCAAATTTCTGGCGCCGTTGCCGGGGAGATCAAGACACGCTGCAAGGGGAGTCTCCACTTCTCAATCTCTTTACTTTGTTTTTGTCTTGCTTAGTTTTATTTACTACTTTGTTTGCTGCACTAAATCAAAATACAAAAAAATTAGTTGCTAGTTTTACTTTATTTGTTATCTTGTTTGCTATATCAAAAACACAAAAAATTAGTTACTTGCATTTACTTTATCTAGTTTGCTTTATTTACTGTTGCTAAAATGGCCAACCCTGAAAATACTAAGTTGTGTGACTTCACAACCACAAATAATAATGATTTCTTATGCACACCTATTGCTCCACCTGCTACTACAGCAGAATTCTTTGAAATTAAACCTGCTTTACTAAATCTTGTTATGCGAGAGCAATTTTCTGGTGTTAGTTCTAATGATGCTGCTGCCCATCTTAATAATTTTGTTGAACTATGTGAAATGCAAAAATATAAAGATGCAGATGGTGACATTATTAAACTAAAATTGTTCCCTTTCTCATTAAGAGGAAGAGCTAAAGATTGGTTGCTATCTCTGCCTAAGAATAGTATTGATTCATGGACTAAATGCAAGGATGCTTTTATTGGTAGATATTATCCCCCTGCTAAAATTATATCTCTGAGGAGTAGCATAATGAATTTTAAACAATTAGATACTGAACATGTTGCTCAAGCTTGGGAAAGAATGAAATCTCTGGTTAAAAATTGCCCAACCCATGGACTGACTACTTGGATGATCATCCAAACCTTTTATGCAGGACTGAATTTTTCTTCGCGGAACCTATTGGATTCAGCTGCTGGAGGTACCTTTATGTCCATCACTCTTGGTGAAGCAACAAAGCTTCTTGATAATATGATGATCAACTACTCTGAATGGCACACGGAAAGAGCTCCACAAGGTAAGAGGGTAAATTCTGTCGAAGAAACCTCTTCCTTGAGTGATAAGATTGATGCTATTATGTCTATGCTTGTGAATGATAGGACTAATGTTGATCCTAATAATGTTCCATTAGCTTCATTGGTTGCACAAGAAGAACATGTTGATGTAAACTTCATTAAAAATAATAATTTCAACAACAATGCTTACCGGAACAATTCTAGTAATAACTATAGGCCATATCCTTATAATAATGGTAACGGTTATGCTAATTCTTATGGGAATTCTTACAACAATAATAGGAGTACACCCCCTGGACTTGAAGCCATGCTTAAAGAATTTATTAGTACACATGAAAATCATCATAATAAAATTGTTACTACAGCAAATGCCATCCAAGTTAGAATTAATGAGAATATAAGATTGATGGCTGAATTGCGTGCTAGGTGGGATAGAGAAGAAAATGAAAAACTAGCTAAAGAAGATAATATAGCTAAAGTTTGGACTATTACCACCACAAGTAATGTTGATTCTTCACATGTTGCTGCACCTCCTACTATTAATAATAAAAGAATTGGTGTTAGCAATGTTTCCACTTCTAATGCGAAGCGCGAGAAACTACCTGAAACTGCTAAAATCATTAAATCGCTCGCGATAAAGCTGCTGAAATTTTTTCCAACATTGGGGATAATGATCCCATTGCTTTAGATTATAATGATTTGAATTTTGATGATTGCCACATCTCTGAAGTTATAAAGTTCTTGCAAAAACTTTCTAAAAGTCCTAATGCTAGTGCTATAAATTTGGCTTTCACGCAACATATTACAAATGCTCTCATAAAAGCTAGAGAAGAGAAACTAGAGCGCGAAGCCTCTATTCCTAAAAAGATAGAGGATGGTTGGGAGCCCATCATTAAGATGAAGGTTAAAGATTTTGATTGTAATGCTTTATGTGATCTTGATGCAAGTATTTCTGTTATGCCTAAGAAAATCTATAATATGCTTGACTTGCCACCGCTGAAAAATTGTTATTTGGATGTTAATCTTGCTGATCATTCTACAAAGAAACCTTTGGGGAAAGTTGATAATGTTCGCATTACCGTTAACAATAACCTTGTCCCCGTTGATTTTGTTGTCTTGGATATTGAATGCAATGCATCTTGTCCCATTATATTGGGAAGACCTCTTCTTCGAACTGTTGGTGCTATCATTGATATGAAGGAAGGTAATATAAAATATCAATTTCCTCTCAAGAAAGGTATGGAACACTTCCCTAGAAAGAGAATGAAGTTACCTTTTGATTCTATTATTAGAACAAATTATGATGTTGCTACTTGCCTCTTGATAATACTTGATACACACTTTCTGCGCTCTAGCTGAAAGGCGTTAAAGAAAAGCGCTTATGGGAGACAACCCATGTTTTTACCTACAGTACTTTGTTTTTATTTTGTGTCTTGGAAGTTGTTTACTACTGTAGCAACCTCTTCTTATCTTAGTTTAGTGTTTTGTTGTGCCAAGTAAAGTCGTTGATAGTAAAGTTCATACTAGATTTGGATTACTGCGCAGAAACAGATTTCTTTGCTGTCACGAATCTGGGCTGTTTTCTCTGTAGGTAGCTCAGAAAATTATGTCAATTTACGTGAGTGATCCTCAGATATGTACGCAACTTTCATTCAATTTGAGCATTTTCATTTGAGCAAGTATGGTGCCTCGATAAAATTCGTCAATACGAACTGTTCTGTTTTGACAGATTCTGCCTTTTATTTCGCATTGCCTCTTTTGCTATGTTGGATGAATTTCTTTGATCCATTAATGTCCAGTAGCTTTATGCAATGTCCAGAAGTGTTAAGAATGATTGTGTCACCTCTGAACATGTTAATTTTTATTGTCGCTAACCCTCTAATGAGTTGTTCTAAGTTTGGTGTGGAGGAAGTTTTCAAGGATCAAGAGAGGAGTATGATGCAACATGATCAAGGAGAGTGAAAGCTCTAAGCTTGGGGATGCCCCGGTGGTTCACCCCTGCATATTCTAAGAAGACTCAAGCGTCTAAGCTTGGGGATGCCCAAGGCATCCCCTTCTTCATCGACAACATTATCAGGTTCCTCCCCTGAAACTATATTTTTATTCCATCACATCTTATGTGCTTTGCTTGGAGCGTCGGTTTGTTTTTGTTTCTTTTTTGTTTGAATAAAATGGATCCTAGCATTCACTTTGTGGGAGAGAGACACGCTCCGCTGTAGCATATGGACAAGTATGTCCTTAGTTTCTACTCATAGTATTCATGGCGAAGTTTCTTCTTCGTTAAATTGTTATATGGTTGGAATTGGAAAATGATACATGTAGTAATTGCTAAAAATGTCTTGGGTAATGTTATACTTGGCAATTGTTGTGCTCATGTTTAAGCTCTTGCATCATATGCTTTGCACCCATTAATGAAGAAATACATAGAGCATGCTAAAATTTGGTTTGCATATTTGGTTTCTCTAAGGTCTAGATAATTTCTAGTATTGAGTTTGAACAACAAGGA
The DNA here is from genome assembly GCF_019359855.2 of Lolium perenne. Taxonomy (NCBI): domain Eukaryota; kingdom Viridiplantae; phylum Streptophyta; class Magnoliopsida; order Poales; family Poaceae; genus Lolium; species Lolium perenne. The sequence goes on from NC_067247.2 coordinate 318,623,395, forward strand.
AGACGGTGTAGAGTCTTATAATGTTTTCAATATGTCTTTTATGTGAGTTTTGCTGCACCGGTTCATCCTTGTGTTTGTTTCAAATAGCCTTGCTAGCCTAAACCTTGTATCGAGAGGGAATACTTCTCATGCATCCAAAATCCTTGAGCCAACCACTATGCCATTTGTGTCCACCATACCTACCTACTACATGGTATTTTCCGCCATTCCAAAGTAAATTGCTTGAGTGCTACCTTTAAAATTCCATCATTCACCTTTGCAATATATAGCTCATGGGACAAATAGCTTTAAAACTACTGTGGTATTGAATATGTACTTATGCACTTTATCTCTTATTAAGTTGCTTGTTGTGCGATAACCATGTTCACTGGGGACGCCATCAACTACTCTTTGTTGAATTTCATGTGAGTTGCTATGCATGTTCGTCTTGTCTGAAGTAAGAGAGATCTACCACCTTATGATTAAGCATGCATATTGTTAGAGAAGAACATTGGGCCGCTAACTAAAGCCATGATCCATGGTGGAAGTTTCAGTTTTGGACATACATCCTCAATCTCATATGAGAAAATTATTAATTGTTGTTACATGCTTATGCATAAAAGAGGAGTCCATTATCTGTTGTCTATGTTGTCCCGGTATGGATGTCTAAGTTGAGAATAATCAATAGCGAGAAATCCAATGCGAGCTTTCTCCTTAGACCTTTGTACAGGCGGCATAGAGGTACCCCTTTGTGACACTTGGTTAAAACATGTGCATTGTGATGATCCGGTAGTCCAAGCTAATTAGGACAAGGTGCGGGCACTATTAGTATACTATGCATGAGGCTTGCAACTTGTAAGATATAATTTACATGATACATATGCTTTATTACTACCATTGACAAAATTGTTTCATGTTTTCAAAATCAAAGCTCTAGCACAAATATAGCAATCGATGCTTTTCCTCTATGGAGGACCATTCTTTTACTTTCATTGTTGAGTCAGTTCACCTATTTCTCTCCACCTCAAGAAGCAAACACTTGTGTGAACTGTGCATTGATTCCTACATACTTGCTTATTGCACTTATTATATTACTCTATGTTGACAATATCCATGAGATATACATGTTACAAGTTGAAAGCAACCGCTGAAACTTAATCTTCCATTGTGTTGCTTCAATGACTTTACTTTGATTTATTGCTTTATGAGTTAACTCTTATGCAAGACTTATTGATGCTTGTCTTGAAGTGCTATTCATGAAAAGTCTTTGCTTTATGATTCACTTGTTTACTCATGTCATATACATTGTTTTGATCGCTGCATTCACTACATATGCTTTACAAATAGTATGATCAAGGTTATGATGGCATGTCACTCCAGAAATTATCTGTGTTATCGTTTTACCTGCTCGGGACGAGCAGAACTAAGCTTGGGGATGCTGATACGTCTCCGACGTATCGATAATTTCTTATGTGCCATGCCACATTATTGATGTTATCTACATGTTTTATGCACACTTTATGTCATATTCGTGCATTTTCTGGAACTAACCTATTAACAAGATGCCGAAGTGCCAGTTGCTGTTTTCTGCTGTTTTTGGTTTCAGAAATCCTAGTAACGAAATATTCTCGGAATTGGACGAAATCAACGCCCAGGGTCCTATTTTGCCACGAAGCTTCCAGAAGACCGAAGAGGAGACGAAGTGGGGCCACGAGGTGGCCACACCCTAGGGCGGCGCGGCCCCCCCCCTTGGCCGCGCGGCCCTGTGGTGTGGGGCCCTCGTGCCGCCTCCTGACCTGCCCTTCCGCCTACTTAAAGCCTCCGTTGCGAAACCCCCAGTACTGAGAGCCACGATACGGAAAACCTTCCAGAGACGCCGCCACCACCGATCCCATCTCGGGGGATCCAGGAGATCGCCTCCGGCACCCTGCCGGAGAGGGGAATCATCTCCCGGAGGACCCTACGCCGCCATGGTCGCCTCCGGAGTGATGTGTGAGTAGTCTACCCCTGGACTATGGGTCCATAGCAGTAGCTAGATGGTTGTCTTCTCCCCATTGTGCTTAATTGTCGGATCTTGTGAGCTGCCTAACATGATCAAGATCATCTATCTGTAATTCTATATGTTGCGTTTGTTGGGATCCGATGAATAGAGAATACTTGTTATGTTGATTATCAAAGTTATGTCTATGTGTTGTTTATGATCTTGCATGCTCTCCGTTACTAGTAGATGCTCTGGCCAAGTAGATGCTTGTGACTCCAAGAGGGAGTATTTATGCTCGATAGTGGGTTCATGCCTCCATTGATATCTCGGGACAAGGACAGAAAGTTCTAAGGTTGTGGATGTGCTGTTGCCACTAGGGATAAAACATTAGTGGTCTGTTCAAGGAGGTAGTTACTGAGTACATTACGCGCACTACTGATTGCAATTGTCTGTTGTTAGCAACTTAATACTGGAGGGGGTTCGGATGATAACCTGAAGGTGGACTTTTTAGGCATAGATGCATGCTGGATGGCGGTCTATGTACTTTATCGTAATGCCCAATTAAATCTCACTATACTCATCATAATATGTATGTGCATGGTCATGCCCTCTTTATTTGTCAATTGCCCAACTGTAATTTGTTCACCCAACATGCTGTTTATCTTATGGGAGAGACACCTCTAGTGAACTGTGGACCCCGGTCCAATTCTCTATACTGAAATACAATCTACTGCAATACTTGTTCTACTGTTTTCTGCAAACAATCATCTTCCACACAATACGGTTAATCCTTTGTTACAGCAAGCCGGTGAGATTGACAACCTCACTGTTTCGTTGGGGCAAAGTACTTTGGTTGTGTTGTGCAGGTTCCACGTTGGCGCCGGAATCCCTGGTGTTGCGCCGCACTACATCCCGCCGCCATCAACCTTCAACGTGCTTCTTGACTCCTACTGGTTCGATTAAACCTTGGTTTCTTACTGAGGGAAACTTGCCGCTGTGCGCATCACACCTTCCTCTTGGGGTTCCCAACGGACGTGTCAACTACACGCATCAAAGTTGTATACACATGTCGCTGTCCGGAACCCGAGGCCCCGAAGTGACAGAAATCGGGACAACCGGAGGGGATGGAGGTGATGTGAGGATCACATGTGTTCACGGAGTGTTAATGCTTTGCTCCGGTACTCTATTAAAAGGAGTACCTTAATATCCAGTAGATTCCCTAGAGGCCCGGCTGCCACCGGCCGGTAGGACAAAAGATGTTGTGCAAGTTTCTCATTGCGAGGACAAAAGATGTTAAGGCTTTCAAGTATTCTTTGTCTCCCCTTGTGTCGAATCAATAAATTGGGTTTTACTTCCCGCGAAGACTGTTGCGATCCCCTATACTTGTGGGTTATCAAGACTATTTTCTGGCGCCGTTGCCGGGGAGCATAGCTTTATTTGGAAGTTCGCTTGGATTGATATTGTTCGCTGCAAATTCTCCATCATGGGTAAATCTCGCGATCCTAAAGTCGCCATATTACCATTGATGTCTACTTCCCCCTCCTTTCCTGTAGACAGTGTTGGGCCTCCAAGAGCAGAGGTTTGTAGAACAGCAGCAAGTTTTCCCTTAAGTGGATACCCAAGGTTTATCGAACTCAGGGAGGAAGAGGTCAAAGATATCCCTCTCATGCAACCCTGCAACCACAAAGCAAGAAGTCTCTTGTGTCCCCAACACACCTAATAGGTGCACTAGTTCGGCGAAGAGATAGTGAAATACAGGTGGTATGAATAAGTATGAGCAGTAGCAACGGTGCCAGAAAATAGCTTGCTGGCGTGTAGTTGATGGTGGTGGTATTGCAGCAGTAGTAACGCAGTAAAACAGTAAACAAGCAGTAGTAACGCAGCAGTATTTAGGAACAAGGCCTAGGGATTAGACTTTCACTAGTGGACACTCTCAACATTGATCACATAACAGAATAGATAAATGCATACTCTACACTTTTGTTGGATGATGAACGCATTGCGTAGGATTACACGAACCCTCAATGCCGGAGTTAACAAGCTCCACAATTTGTTCATATTTAAGTAACCTTATAGTGTAAGATAGATCAATACAACTAAACCAAGTACTAACATAGCATGCACACTGTCACCTTCATGCATATGTAGGAGGAATAGATCACATCAATATTATCATAGCAATAGTTAACTTCATAATCTACAGGAGATCATGATCATAGCATAAACCAAGTACTAACACGGTGCACACACTGTCACCTTTACACACGTGCGGGAGGAATAGAACTACTTTAATAACTTTGCTAGAGTAGCACATAGATAAATTGTGATACAAACTCATATGAATCTCAATCATGTAAAGCAGCTCATGAGATTATTGTATTGAGGTACATAGGAGAGAGATGAACCACATAGCTACCGGTACAGCCCCGAGCCTCGATGGAGAACTACTCCCTCCTCATGGGAGCAGCAGCGGTGATGAAGATGGCGGTGGAGATGGCAGCGGTGTCGATGGAGAAGCCTTCCGGGGGCACTTCCCCGCTCCGGCAGCGTGCCGGAACAGAGACTCCTGTCCCCCAGATCTTGGCGTCGCGATGGCGGCGGCTCTGGAAGGTTTCTGTGGGTTTCGTCGAACCTATCAGGGTTTTCGATCCAGGGGCTTTATATAGGCGAAGAGGCGGCGCAGGAGGGTCGAAGGGGCGACGACACCATAGGGCGGCGCGGCCAGGGCCTGGGCCGCGCCGGCCTATGGTCTGGGGGCCCAGTGCCCCCCCTCTGGTCCTTCCCGGGTGTTCTGGATGCTTCCGGTGAAAATAGGAACTTGTGCGTTGATTTCGTCCGATTCCGAGAATATTTCGTTACTAGGATTTCTGAAACCAAAAACAGCAGAAAACAGGAACTGGCACTTCGGCATCTTGTTAATAGGTTAGTTCCAGAAAATGCACGAATATGACATAAAGTGTGCATAAAACATGTAGATAACATCAATAATGTGGCATGGAACATAAGAAATTAGCGATACGTCGGAGACGTATCAGCATCCCCAAGCTTAGTTCTGCTCGTCCCGAGCAGGTAAAACGATAACACAGATAATTTCTGGAGTGACATGCCATCATAAACTTGATCATACTATTTGTAAAGCATATGTAGTGAATGCAGCGATCAAAACAATGTATATGACATGAGTAAACAAGTGAATCATATAGCAAAGACTTTTCATGAATAGCACTTCAAGACAAGCATCAATAAGTCTTGCATAAGAGTTAACTCATAAAGCAATAATTCAAAGTAAAGGCATTGAAGCAACACAAAAGAAGATTAAGTTTCAGCAGTTGCTTTCAACTCATAACATGTATATCTCATGGATATTGTCAACATAGAGTAATATAATAAGTGCAATATGCAAATATGTAGGAATCAATGCACAGTTTACACAAGTGTTTGCTTCTTGAGGTGGAGAGAAATAGGTGAACTGACTCAACATTGAAAGTAAAAGAATGGTCCTCCATAGAGGAAAAGCATCGATTGCTATATTTGTGCTAGAGCTTTGATTTTGAAAACATGAAACAATTTTGTCAACGGTAGTAATAAAGCATATGCATCATGTAAATTATATCTTATAAGTTGCAAGCCTCATGCATAGTGTACTAATAGTGCCCGCACCTTGTCCTAATTAGCTTGGACTACCGGATCATCACAATGCACATGTTTTTACCAAGTGTCACAAAGGGGTACCTCTATGCCGCCTGTACAAAGGTCTAAGGAGAAAGCTCGCATTGGATTTCTCGCTATTGATTATTCTTCAACTTAGACATCCATACCGGGACAACATAGACAACAGATAATGGACTCCTCTTTTATGCATAAGCATGTAACAACAATTAATAATTTTCTCATTTGAGATTGAGGATATATGTCCAAAACTGAAACTTCCACCATGGATCATGGCTTTAGTTAGCGGCCCAATGTTCTTCTCTAACATTATGCATGCTTAACCATAAGGTGGTAGATCTCTCTTACTTCAGACAAGACGGACATGCATAGCAACTCACATGAAATTCAACAATGAGTAGTTGATGGCGTCCCCAGTGAACATGGTTATCGCACAACAAGCAACTTAATAAGAGATAAAGTGCATAATTACATATTCAATGCCACAATAGTTTTTAAGCTATTTGTCCCATGAGCTATATATTGCAAAGGTGAATGATGGAATTTTAAAGGTAGCACTCAAGCAATTTACTTTGGAATGGCGGAAAATACCATGTAGTAGGTAGGTATGGTGGACACAAATGGCATAGTGGTTGGCTCAAGTATTTTGGATGCATGAGAAGTATTCCCTCTCGATACAAGGTTTAGGCTAGCAAGGCTTTTTTGAAACAAACACAAGGATGAACCGGTGCAGCAAAACTCACATAAAAGACATATTGAAAACATTATAAGACTCTACACCGTCTTCCTTGTTGTTCAAACTCAATACTAGAAATTATCTAGACCTTAGAGAAACCAAATATGCAAACCAAATTTTAGCATGCTCTATGTATTTCTTCATTAATGGGTGCAAAGCATATGATGCAAGAGCTTAATCATGAACACAACAATTGCCAAGTATCACATTACCCAAGACATTTATAGCAATTACTACATGTATCATTTTCCAATTCCAACCATATAACAATTTAACGAAGGAGAAACTTCGCCATGAATACTATGAGTAGAAACCAAGGACATACTTGTCCATATGCTACAGCGGAGCGTGTCTCTCTCCCATAAAGTGAATGCTAGGATCCATTTTATTCAAACAAAAACAAAAACAAAAACAAACCGACGCTCCAAGAAAAAGCACATAAGATGTGATGGAATAAAAATATAGTTTCAGGGGAGGAACCTGATAATATTGTCGATGAAGAAGGGGATGCCTTGGGCATCCCCAAGCTTAGATGCTTGAGTCTTCTTAGAATATGCAGGGGTGAACCACCGGGGCATCCCCAAGCTTAGAGCTTTCACTCTCCTTGATCATGTTGCATCATACTCCTCTCTTGATCCTTGAAAACTTCCTCCACACCAAACTCGAAACAACTCATTAGAGGGTTAGTGCACAATAAAAATTAACATATTCAGAGGTGACACAATCATTCTTAACACTTCTGTACATTGCATAAAGCTACTGGACATTAATGGATCAAAGAAATTCATCCAACATAGCAAAAGAGGCAATGCGAAATAAAAGGCAGAATCTGTCAAAACAGAACAGTTCGTATTGACGAATTTTAAAATGGTACCAGACTTGCTCAAATGAAAATGCCCAAATTGAATGAAAGTTGCGTACATATCTGAGGATCATGCACGTAAATTGGCTTAATTTTCTGAGTTACCTACAGGGAGGTGGACCCAGATTCGTGACAGCAAAGAAATCTGGAACTGCGCAGTAATCCAAATCTAGTACTTACTTTTCTATCAAAGACTTTACTTGGCACAACAAAACACAAAACTAAGATAAGGAGAGGTTGGTACAGTAGTAAACAACTTCCAAGACACAAATTTAAGACAAAGTACTGTAGCAAAATAACACATGGGTTATCTCCCAAGAAGTTCTTTTCTTTATAGCCATTAAGATGGGCTCAGCAGTTTTAATGATGCACTCGCAAGAAATAGTATTTGAAGAAAAAGAGAGCATCAAGAGGCAAATTCAAAACACATTTAAGTCTAACATGCTTCCTATGCATGGGAATCTTGTAAATAAACAAGTTCATGAAGAGCAAAGTAACAAGCATAGGAAGATAAAACAAGCATAGCTTCAAAAATTTCAGCACATAGAGAGGTGTTTTAGTTACATGAAAATTTCTACAACCATATTTTCCTCTCTCATAATAACTTTCAGTAGCAACATGAGCAAACTCAACAATATAACTATCACATAAAGCATTCTTATCATGAATCTCATGCATAAAATTATTACTCTCCACATAAGCACAGTTATTCTTATTAATTGTAGTAGGAGCAAATTCAACAAAGTAGCTATCATTATTATTCTCATCATCAAATATAGGAGGCATATTGTAATCATAATCAAATTTATCCTCCATAACAGGTGGTACCAAAAGACTACTATCATTATAATTATCATAAATAGGAGGCAAAGTATCATCAAAGAAAATTTTCTCCTCAATTCTTGGTGGACTAAAAAGATCATGCCCATCAAAACCAGCTTCCCCAAGCTTAGAATTTTCCATATCATTAGCAACAATGGTATTCAAAGTGTTCATACTAACATGTTCCATGGGTTTTTTAATTTTCGGATCAAACCATCCATGTCTTAAATCAGGAAATAGAGTAAAAAGCTCATTGTTGTCCATTATGCCAAACTAGTGTAAACAAGAAACAAAAAGATGCAATTGCAGGATCTAAAGGAAATAGCTTCGAGTACTTACGGTGCCGGGAAAATAGCTTAGTAGCCGAGGTCCGGAGTGTGAGTACCTTTTACCTTTCCTCCCCGGCAACGGCGCCAGAAAATAGCTTGATGTCTACTTCCCCCTCCTTTCCTGTAGACAGTGTTGGGCCTCCAAGAGCAGAGGTTTGTAGAACAGCAGCAAGTTTTCCCTTAAGTGGATACCCAAGGTTTATCGAACTCAGGGAGGAAGAGGTCAAAGATATCCCTCTCATGCAACCCTGCAACCACAAAGCAAGAAGTCTCTTGTGTCCCCAACACACCTAATAGGTGCACTAGTTCGGCGAAGAGATAGTGAAATACAGGTGGTATGAATAAGTATGAGCAGTAGCAACGGTGCCAGAAAATAGCTTGCTGGCGTGTAGTTGATGGTGGTGGTATTGCAGCAGTAGTAACGCAAAGAAACAAGAAACAAGCAGTAGTAACGCAGCAGTATTTAGGAACAAGGCCTAGGGATTAGACTTTCACTAGTGGACACTCTCAACATTGATCACATAACAGAATAGATAAATGCATACTCTACACTTTTGTTGGATGATGAACGCATTGCGTAGGATTACACGAACCCTCAATGCTGGAGTTAACAAGCTCCACAATTTGTTCATATTTAAGTAACCTTATAGTGTAAGATAGATCAATACAACTAAACCAAGTACTAACATAGCATGCACACTGTCACCTTCATGCATATGTAGGAGGAATAGATCACATCAATATTATCATAGCAATAGTTAACTTCATAATCTACAGGAGATCATGATCATAGCATAAACCAAGTACTAACACGGTGCACACACTGTCACCTTTACACACGTGCAGGAGGAATAGAACTACTTTAATAACTTTGCTAGAGTAGCACATAGATAAATTGTGATACAAACTCATATGAATCTCAATCATGTAAAGCAGCTCATGAGATTATTGTATTGAGGTACATAGGAGAGAGATGAACCACATAGCTACCGGTACAGCCCCGAGCCTCGATGGAGAACTACTCCGCACTTCCCCGCTCCGGCAGCGTGCCGGAACAGTGACTCCTGTCCCCCAGATCTTGGCGTCGCGATGGCGGCGGCTCTGGAAGGTTTCTGTGGGTTTCGTCGAACCTATCAGGGTTTTCGATCCAGGGGCTTTATATAGGCGAAGAGGCGGCGCAGGAGGGTCGAAGGGGCGACGACACCATAGGGCGGCGCGGCCAGGGCCTGGGCCACGCCGGCCTATGGTCTGGGGGCCCAGTGCCCCCCCTCTGGTCCTTCCCGGGTGTTCTGGATGCTTCCGGTGAAAATAGGAACTTGGGCGTTGATTTCGTCCGATTCCGAGAATATTTCGTTACTAGGATTTCTGAAACCAAAAATAGCAGAAAACAGGAACTGGCACTTCGGCATCTTGTTAATAGGTTAGTTCCAGAAAATGCACGAATATGACATAAAGTGTGCATAAAACATGTAGATAACATCAATAATGTGGCATGGAACATAAGAAATTATCGATACGTCGGAGACGTATCAACCATCCACTACAAGAAAAGGTACAACTCTGAGTACCTCTGCTACTCTTGATTCACCATCTGTGATAAGTCAACTTGTTTCACCGCCGCAAGCTTCCCTTGCTGGTACTTCTGCTGAATCTGAAAACTCTCGTAATATTGATAATACTTCTGTTGCGCTTGATGATAGTGGTTCATTGGGATCCTTTCTAGATGCTACAATTGCTAGGTCTAGACAAATTGAAAATACTGAAACTCCTAATGCTGCTACACCTGTTAATTCACCTGAGTCTGTTGATTACTCTAGTGATGATCCTGATGAGGATTACGTGGAGCTTAATGATGATTTTATTGATAAATGCAATGCTATTACTGATGCAAGAAAAATTAAAAAGTTTCTCGCACAACATACTGTTAGATATAAACTGTCTCCTGATCCTAAATTTGCCACATCTCCTATAAACATTAAGGATGAAGATTATGATTTTTCTCTTGATCTATCTCATATAGCTATTGTAGAGAAAGCCCCCTTTTGTGGTACTGAAAAAGAAAGTGTTGTAGAACATATGAATGAACTTTCTTCTATGAGTAGCTTGTTTTCTGATGATGTCAAGATGCGTACTTATTTTGCTGCTAATTTTTTTCCTTTCTCATTAAAGGATGATGCTAAAACTTGGTATAATAATTTACCTCCTGGTTCTATTAAAAGTACAGGTGATTTGCTTAATGTTTTCTTTCGGAAATACTTTCCTGCTAGTGCTCAACATGCTGCTGTACAGAAAATTTATAGCTTTGACCAGGAAGATGGAGAGAAATTGCCTGAAGCATGGGCAAGATTTTGCTCTCTTATCAGAGCTCGACCTGGACATGATTTAGAAAAGCATGATTTACTTGATATATTCTATAGTGGACCTGAAGAATTATTGGCTAAAATAGGCCGGAATCATGATGATTGGACGACACCTGAACCAACTCCAACGCCAATATTGAAGAAGAGGGGTTTGATTAAATTGAATGATGAAGATATGAGGGAAGCCAAGAATTCTCTTAAGGAGAAAGGTATTAAATCTGAAGATGTGAAGAACTTACCTCCCATAGAAGATTTATGCGAGATAATTCCCCCTTCATCCATGATTGAGGTAAACTCCCTTCAACGCTTTACTAGGGAAGATATTCCTTATTCAAAACCTCCTGCTCAATGCTTAGATGAGTTTGATAATTATATTGTTAAGCAAGAAAATTTTAATATGAGAGTAGAGAATCATTTAATAGAAAATTCTCAAGCTATTAGCAATTTGCATGATATTGTGGAGAGAACCTCCAATGATGTTAAGATGCTTGTTAAACATTTTCAAATGGTGCAAACTCAAATTGATCAACTCACTAAAGTGCAAAATGACTTGTTAAAAATAATTCTAAAGAGAAACATGCTTATGAAGTAACAACTAGAGGCGGTGTTTCTACTCAGGATCCTCTATATCCTGAAGGGCATCCCAAGAGAGTTGAACAAGATTCTCAACGAATTGAACCTAGTGCTCCTTCTAAGAAAAAGAAAAAGAAACATAAAAATGTTGTAGAATCCTCTGAACCTGTTAATGATCCTAATAGCATTTCTATTTCTGATGCTGAAACCGAAAGTGGTAATGAACATGATAATGATAATGATAAGAATGATGCTTCTGATAAAGAAGAGGTTGAAGATGAACCTGAAAAGCATGCTAAAAATAAAAAGTATACTAAAGAAGATTTTACTGCTAAGAAACATGGTAATGAAAGGGAACCTTGGGTCCAAAAGCAAATGCCTTTTCCTGCTAAGAAACTAAAATCAAAGGAAGAAGAACACTATAATAAATTTTGTGATTGGATGAAACCTTTATTCTTGCAAATCCCTTTGACTGATGCTATTAAATTGCCTCCTTATTCAAAGTATATGAAAGATATTGTCTCTAACAAAAGGAAAATTCCTAATGAGGAGATTTCCACTATGCTCGTTAATTACTCTTTCAATGGCAAAGTTCCAAAGAAGTTGGGCGATCCAGGTATACCTACTATTCCTTGTTCTATTAAAAATAATTATGTTAGAACTGCTTTATGTGATTTGGGAGCGGGTGTTAGTGTTATGCCCTTTTCTCTTTACAAGAGACTTTATTTAGATAAGTTGATACTGACCGATATATCTTTGCAAATGGCTGATAAATCTACTGCTATTCCTGTTGGTATATGTGAGGATGTTCCTGTTCAAGTTACTAATAACTGCTTGATATTAACTGATTTTGTTGTGTTGGAAATGCCTGAAGATGATAATATGTCTATTATTCTTGGGAGACCTTTTCTTAACGCCGCAGGGGCTGTTATTGATTGCAATAAAGGAAAAGTTACTTTCAATGTTGATGACAAGGAGCATACCGTCTATTTCCCCAAGAGGATTGATAAAGTATGTGGAGTTAATACTATTTCTAATGTGAGAACTATCAAAGTTGGAACTATTGATTGTCCTATATATGAGCCTAAAGAAAGATATCAAAATCTCATGATTGGATCCATATCAATACAATTCAAGGTAACATGATTGATTTGAGGTTTATTTCTTCTTATGCTATGTAAAATTTATTTGGTGGCAAGACTTGATCAACCTTGTTAACAAATACTTTTTATACGCATAGAGGAGCTAAACAACATTTCTTTCTTCCTCCACTTGTTTTACTCGCTGTAGCAATACCTTTGTATCTTTACTTTATTGCATTATTGTGCCAAGTAAAGTCTCTAATAGGGAGTTGATGCCAGATTTGGATTTCTGCGCAGAAACAGATTTTTAGCTGTCACGAATTTGATTTTTTCTCTCTGTAGGAGAATCTAAAAATTCTGTAAAAATTCACGTGTGATCCGCAGATATGTACGCAACTTTCATTAGTTTTGAGTTTTCTGATTTGAATAACGGAAGTACCTCGAAAAAATTCGTCTTTACTGGCTGTCCTGTTTTGGCAGATTCTGTCTCTGTTTTTTTGCATTGTCTCTTGTGAACTTTAAGTAAGGCTTTCTAGACGGGGAGAGCTGTAGCTAATGTTTTATTGAGTTCTTGCAATGTGTCACTACAGGACTAAAGTGGATTAAAGTTTTTGAGTACTAACCCCTCTAATGAAGTTTATGAGAAGTTTGGTGTGGCAGAAGTTTTCAAGGGTCAAGAGAGAAGGGTGATATAATGTGATCAAGAAGAGTCAAAAGCCTAAACTTGGGGGGAGGTATACCGGAATCACTCATTCTTTGCATATTATGGTTGCTGGATACTTGTATATACTTGTTTAGTTCCTTTAAGTGGTTTTCTAATAAGAGGGAGATGATATTTGGGAAAGTGCTGCCTGAAAACAGATTCTGGACTGTTACTAAAAAAAATTCTTAAAAATAGCCAGAACGTTATTTTTGGAAGCCAATTTTTTTGCATGTTCCCCAGGTTGTTCTAACTTTCATTAGTTGAACACTTTTCGATTTGAGCAGCGGAAGAATTTCTTAAAAATCGATTACTGTACTGCTGTCAAGTTTGACGAATTCCTGCTGCTTTGTGTCTATGTGATTCTTCTAGTTTTCATTTTCTTGTTCTTGCTTTGTTTCCTTCCTAAAACACAAAAAGACCAAAAATATTTCTGTTGTTTCTCTTCACCACTTGTTTATTTTGGTTTCTTGCTTTTATTTTGCTTTATTTGCTATCGTTGGTTTGCTATAAGAAAATCCAAAAAGATTTTGCTTTGTTTGCTTGTTTCCTTTTGTTCTTGTTTCCAATTCGAAAACACCAAAAATATTTGCTGTTCTTCTTTGGTTTTGTAAAGTTCATTATGAGTTCAATGGTCTTCGGTGGCTGGAGCATGGTTTTCATTTCATATTATCCAAGCTACACAAGTGAAAGGCAATAATGACGATCTACGACAATTCGACTGTGGTGAGAGGCTGGTATGAACTCTATTTGTTTCATTTTTGTACATATACTCATCCATGTGAGCATGCTTAGTTGGTTCATGTGAGGTATATGTCATTTAGGAAAGTCTAGTAGTTCATGATCTCTCATGTTTAGCTCCAATTTATTAATATGAGTAGCATGTCATGGATGTTTGCTTGCATTGTTTTATTCATAAATAGGTATGACATTGTGGTATCCTCCTCTGAATAATTCATTTGAATCGACTTGGCACATGCTCACGCATGCATATGACTGAACAAAAGTCAATTGAGCCTCGATGATTTACTTTGATTCAGAGTTCTTGTATCACTTTTATGCCTCCGTTAATTTATTTTGCCGCAAGCATGATTATGACAGTGACTGCTCTCTTGATTTGTCGATCCCCAGTCTATTGCTAGCCTTCACTTGTACTGAGCGGGAACGCTGCTCGTGCTTCCAAACCCATGAAAACCAAGTTATTCCAAAGTGTCCACCATAAATACCTATGCATGGCATTTCAAACCATTCCAAGTAAATTCTCATGCGCTACCTTTAAACCTTCAAAATGCTTCTCAATTTGTGTTAATGTTTTATAGCTCATGAGGAAGTATGTGGTGTTTATCTTTCAACATTGTCGTTTACTTTTGACATACTTTCATAATAAGAGCTGGCAACGGGGTGCCCAGCCCCAACTAATAACTTCATTAATAATTCTCTTCACATGTTTTGCCCTGATTCATCAGTAAGCAACTTAATTTTGCAAATAGACACTCCTCCATGGTATGTGATTGATGGAAGGCACCCGAGGATTCGGTTTGCCATGGCTTGTGTAAGCAAAGGTTGGGGGGAGTGTCACTCATAATAAAAACTAAAGTACATGTGTAAACAAAAGAGAAGAGGGATGATCTACCTTGCTGGTAGAAATAACGTCCTTCATGGGAGCCGCTCTTGAAAGTCTGGTTGGCGAGGTAGTTGGTGTACCCATTACCATTCGTTGACAACAACAAACACCTCTCAAAATAATTTTACTCCTGTTTTAAAATGAAAAGCTCTAGCGCATGTTAATCCCTGCTTCCCTCTGCGAAGGGTCAGTCTTTTACTTTCATGTTGTGTCACCATCCTTTCTTTGAGCACTTTCTTGAGAGCACAACTGTCATTCTTAGTATAATATGCTTGTCCCAAAATATGATTGACTGTGGTATAACTTTGATGCTTTTATCTTTGACAATCTCTATTTCTAGTCTTTCTATGAACCTCAGAGGTGCCTGAGCATTTATGTTTTGCTGATCGAATACGGGCAAGCGAGATACCACTTTATCATACCCTTTTATGAACATTGCAATCCTGCTGATAGACATGATTCATGATGCTTATTATTAATTTGTTGGTACCTTTCCATGATTGACATAGCTATTGGATGATCTTATTTGCATGTATCTTATTATGAATTGCCTGAGTACTTGTCCATATCATGAGAATATTTACATCATATGAACAAATGTGTTCGTGAAAGTTCTTTTATCGCACTCAGTTGTTAACTGAATTGCTTGAGGACAAGCAATAAGCTAAGCTTGGGGGAGTTGATACGTCCAAAACGTATTTACTTTCCCGAACACTTTTGCTATTGTTTTGCCTCTAATTTGTGTATTTTGGATACAACTAACACGGACTAACGCTGTTTTCAGCAGAATTGCTCTGGTGTCTCATTTTTGTGCAGAAATCCAACTTTCAGGAAAATCCCCGGAATTTATGTCGAAGGTCTTATTTTTCCAGAAGAATTACGGAGCCAGAAGGGCAAGCCAGGTGGAGGCCTGAGGCCCCCACACACTAGGCCAGCGCGGCCCAGGAGGGGGGCGCGCCGCCCTAGCGTGTGGCCCCCTCGGCTGGCCTCCGACGCCCTCCTCTGGACTACTTAAGGGTTTCGATCTAAAAACACGAAAAAAGAAGTCGAAGTCACCAGAAACCTCCCAATACGCCGCCACCATCGCGAAACTCCATCTCGGGACCAGAAACTCCGTTCTGGCACTCCGCCGGGACGGGGGATTGGAGGAGATCATCGCCATCATCACCACCGACGCCTCTCCATCGACCAGCAATGTTTCCCCCATCCATGTGTGAGTAATTCCCCCGCTGTAGGCTGAAGGGGATGGTAGGGACTGGATGAGATTGGTCATGTAATAGCATAAGATTGTTAGGGCATAGTGCCTAGTATCCGTAATTGGTACTTTGATGATATTGTTGCAACTTGTTATGCTTAATGCTTGTCACTAGGGCCCGAGTGCCATGATCTCAGATCTGAACATGTTATTGTTTCATCATGATATGCATTGTTTTATGATCTTACCTGCAAGTTGTATACACATGTCGTTGTCCGGAACCCGAGGCCCCGAAGTGACAGAAATCGGGACAGCCGGAGGGGATCGCGGTGATGTGAGGATCACATGTGTTCACGGAGTGTTAATGCTTTGCTCCGGTACTCTATTAAAAGGAGTACCTTAATATCCAGTAGATTCCCTAGAGGCCCGGCTGCCACCGGCTGGTAGGACAAAAGATGTTGTGCAAGTTTCTCATTGCGAGCACGTACGACTATATACGGAACACATGCCTATGGATTGCTTAGTACTTGGACACCGTTTTATTATTATCTGCAAATGCCCTGCTTTGATTGTTACATGAGTTTCTCTCATCCATGCAACGCCCGTCATCCATCCCTGTGCCTACAGTATTTTAATCCTGCTGTTTACTATAATCACTACTGCTGTCTTTGTTACTTCATTCTTTGTTATTTCACTACTGCTACCGCTATAAAACTGTTACTACTGATAAACTCTTGCGAGCAAGTCTGTTTCCAGGTGCAGCTGAATTGACAACTCCGCTGTTAAGGCTTTCAAGTATTCTTTGTCTCCCCTTGTGTCGAATCAATAAATTGGGTTTTACTTCCCGCGAAGACTGTTGCGATTCCCTATACTTGTGGGTTATCACGTGGCAGTACATAGGGCAGGCGCGACCCCACCCTTGGTCGCGCCTGGCCCATGTACTGGCGCCTCGTCGACTCGTTTGCTCCGCCCTTCCGCCTATTTATTCCTCATACCGGGAAAACCCCAGGGACCGGAGCCTCCATCCACGAAAAGTTCCGACGCCGCCGTCAACCGAAACCCTAGTTCGGGAGGGTTCTGCAGTCCATCCCGGCATCCTGCCGGAGAGGGAAATCACCGTCGGAGGCCTCTACATCGCCATGTCTTCATCCGAGGTGATGCGTGAGTAGTTCTCCACGGGACCATGGGTCCATAGCAGTAGCTAGATGGTTGTCATCTCCTTGTTGTGCTTCATGTATAGATCTTGTGAGCTGCCTAACATGATCAAGATCATCTATTTGTAATTGCTACATGTTGGTTTGATGTGGATCCGATTTATAGAGAGATTGCTTTGGTTGATATTATGTATTATGTTATTATGATCTTGCATGCTCTCCGTTTCTAGTAGATGCTCTGGCCAAGTAGATGCTAGCGACTCCAAGAGGGAGTATTTATGCTCGATAGTGGGTTCATGCCTCTATTTAACCATGGGAAGTGACCTTGTTCTCTACGGCTGTTGATGTGTTGTTGCTACTAGGGAGAAAACAACGGTGTTCTATTCAAGGTTAGTTTCATCGTTTACTTTACACACATTGCTTAAAGCGATAGTCTGTTGCTTGCAACTTAATACTGGAGGGTGTCGCGGATCCAATCCTGAAGGTGGATTATTAGTCATAGATGTAGTTGGATTACGGTCTATGTATATTGTTGCAAGGCCCGTATACTTTCATAACATGTATTCTGCACCAACCATTAGCGTAGAATCTCTCTTTGTCAATTGCCCATCTGTAATTTGTTTACCCAGCATATTTATTTATTGGGGAGGCGCCTCTAGTGAACTGTGGACCCCAGTTCTTCTTCTTTTACTTGCAATCTTCTACAACATTTTTCATGTTCTGTTCTCTACAAACAATTCTTCTTCCACACGGTTCGTTTAATCCTTTGTTTTTAGCAAAACCAGTGAGCTTGACAACCTCGCTGAAAGTTGGGGATAAAGTACTTGGTTGTTTGTGTGCAGATCTCCATGTTGCTGCTGACGCCGGCAGTGCGCCTTGCCACGAGTTGGTTCGCAACACCTCGGGAGAGAAAGTTTTTCTCCTACTGGTCGATAAACCTTGGTTTCTACCGAGGGAAAACTTTCTGTTGTGCTCATCATACCTTCCTCTTGGGGTTCCACTCAACATTGCGCATAAATTCTCCTTCATCAACTCCGCGCTTAGCAGTGGGCATTGCCGAGGAGCCCCCTCGTCAGCCATCACGAGAGAGCTCGAGAGAGCCACCATCTTCTTCATCCACACTGTCGAAAAAGAGGCTAACACCTCCCCTTCGTCGCTCCACCTTGTACATGTGTGAACTAGTAGATGCACCCACATGCAATGCTCTAGGCGGCGGAGTAACCAGAGTCGGAGAAGTACCAAGCCAGCGGAGGAGCAAGCTCGCCGGAGTTCATGTCTTCACTGACAAGAACACAAAGGAGTAGTCAGAGACGAGCACAAGGACTGTACATCCCCGAATGACGCGCTACTGACTTTCCAAACCGGCGCGTCTAGCATAAGAAATGTGACCTCTCACCCGAGCCGGATCATCGGCATCGTCATGCCGGAGCCGGTGGAAAAAGTTTTTGTTGGTCTTCATGTTGTGAACAAGACACCCAAAAGTGGTATCAGAGCTTCAGATTCTGGTTTTTGGCCCAGTTCGTGCGCATGTGATGCATGAGGCGGATATATTGGTTAAATCTTCCGATTTTTGTTTGCCTTTTTTAAATCTGGTGATTATCTTGGTTTAAGATGGATCTTGTGTGTGTTGATCAAGTCTTATAGAGATACAATTGGCAAGTAGTTGCTTACTCGGAATTCAAGCCGGCTACCTACTTTTTATGGTTTTTGTTGGGTTGGCCTACCTACTTTTTATGGGTTTTTGCTGAGCCAGCCTGCTAAATGCCGGGTTGGCCATCCTAAAATCAGATCTATAACGGCATGAATTTCCTTCCCTGATGCTCACTCATCTGTCAGGGCCTGAAGTGGAGTTTTGCTTATGGCCTATTCCTCTATCTGAAGCTGTTGTTTATCCTGGCGCGTGCTGCGGGCTCTTGTGTGGCTGTGGCCTTTTCGCTTTGCTAGCTCCCTCCTATTATTGGTCCTGTAAAATAATATGTCTAGTTCCTTTCGGTTGATCCAGTTTAAACTCTAGCATTAGGACGACATTTTTCTTTTGCTGTTTGTGTTTTACGTTTGTACTTAACTGAACATGGTTTCGTTATCTTCCCTGGTAATGAAATTCGATCCTTTGTTAGATCGCTTGGAAAAAAACTATCAGGATAGGAAAATTCGTGATATAACTTTAGGTCACGCGATACCGAAAACGACTACCGTTTCATATCAAATGGCTCTTTAGCCATGAAAAACATCCCTTTAACCACAAATTTCTGTTGTGGCTAATAAAAAGAAAAAGGGGAAATTGGCTAGGGGACGCTGTTATATTCAGTTCTTTAGCTAAACACGTCACTAAAACGTGTCTTTGCCCAATACCATTATAATTCGGTGAAATATCTGCCAAAACACATTGTTTAGCCCAAAACGGAAAGCTAAATTTAGTTATACATTTGCTAAAACATATCAAACATATCTTGTGTCGATTTTTTTTTCTCTAACTGAATTTTCTGCACCAATAGAGGTTGTACGTATCAATATCTTGTTTTGCCTAGCACAAGGATAGGACGCACCGCCCGAGAGGATGCGCCAGCCAAGTTTCTCGTCAGGGAGCTGCTAGCTGTTATAAACGAGATGCACAATAAACGAAGAACGAAAAATAAAACACTGCAGGGGACACGAGATTTTAATGTGGAAAATCCTTGCAACACACAAGGGAAAAACCACGGACGTCAGCCAGCAAAACTTCACTATTTCGGTGGTGTTTACAAACGCCTGTCTCACTCCGCCGGCGACGGGCCTCGCTTCGCTCGTCAGAAGTTAGCCTCTTCTTGAAATTTGGATCACAATATAACACTAGCGATGAGTAAAAAGTAGGATCAACATTCGTATTGTCATCTGCGTTCACTGCAAGTACACTACGAGCTCTGATTTGTGCTGCCTAATATCATCCATGCAAAAAGCATCTTAAGAACAAATCAGACTTTGCACAGCACGGGCGCTGCACCTGGCCGGCAACTCTTGACGGGGGTAACAAGGAGGAAGGGGCGGACGAGGAGGCGGCCTTGCCGGCGGAGATAGCCGGCGTTGGGGACCGCGGTGGCAGGGCGGCCAGCCCGATGGAGTAGGGCACCTGCTAGGGTTCATCCTGTTCGTGTTGTTCATCCCCTTCGTGGTTACTAGGATAAGAAAACGGTTGGGATAGAAATAATACTGGGCGTATTTCAAGGATACTGCTGAGGATCCTCCGGAGATAAGAATTGTTCCAGCCTCCTGCTTCCCTCAGCGCCACGTGTCCACTTTTAGCCAAAAATCCTGATGTTGCTTCGTCGCAGCAAAAAAGACCCCGCTTTTGCTTCATTGAAGCAAAAAACGGTTCGATTAAAAATAGAAGAGTTGCGAGTTGTTCAGACTTTGTTTCGTGATAGCAAAAAAAGTTCCGCTTTTACTTCATTGAAGTAAATGATCCGTCGGACGTGGATCTCGCCGGATACATCGTTGGAATCCTTGTAGCAACAAAAATGTACTAAAGTAGCAAAAAATTTATACTATTGTAGCATCGTTAAATACTAGTCGCCGGTGCACCAGCCGACATCATCCCAACTCCGGCTGGCAGCACCTTACTTGCTGCTTGCAGCATCGTCACTGATTGTTTGTAGCATCACCATGGGCAGTTGGCAGCATTACCATTTGTCCTTTGCAGCACCTCCGCCACACGATGGTAGCATTATCGTGGGTTGTTGGCAGTATTACCGTTTGTCTTTTGCAGCACCTCCTCCAAAAGATGGTAGCAACACCGAACGCAGGTGGTAGCATTGACGTCGCCCTTAGCCGCAATTTTGACCTTGGCTCGCAGCACCTGCTCTCAGCAGTGGTAGCACCACCCAAGGCTCCTGGAAGCACAACTCGACGTTGCTCGCGGCATTGTCGTCACCCATGGTACGTCCCCGGTCCACCGCTGCCCGAACCTTGTAACATCGGCTACTACCGCTCGATGCAGCGTCGAACTGCTATTGCAGCATAGTCGGCATGAATTACCAGGTGCGACACCGCATCCTTTGTAGCATGCAAATCCCGTTCAGCCTATAGCACACACCGATGCATGATGAGTGACCCCGTCGTCCTCAATGCCAGTCTCTTCCAGGACCATCACTGGCACCGAGCACATCGAGTGGACCGAGCCCTGTCCTCGACCACTGCAAAAAGGTACACCACCGGCCCCGCCGATCTCGTCTGGCCATGGGATAGGGAACCCGTCCCTGCTATGGCTCGTGGTTTTTGGGGCGGCCGGCGGCAAGATGAAAGGGCAGAGTAGGTCTGCGGCAAGATCAAAGGGCAGAGCAAGCAGGGAAGTTTGCAGCATCCTACGAGCCGAGATGGCGTCGACCTTGCAGCCAGGGCGGCGGAAGGTGGACTCGGCTGCAAGGAGTGCCCCAGCGGCCTTCTTCCGCCGCACGCGCAGCTCAACCGCCACCTCCAACCTCCACCAGGTGCGGGATCCTCACCTTGACTGCCACATCCGATGTCGCCGCCCACGGCGAGCAGGACCGACGAGATCGAAGCCCGAATTCCGGACGACCGTCGTGCCCGTAGCGCACAACGGAGCACAGCGCGGCGGCGTGGGAATCTACGCGTGAGGGGCCGAGGCGACGTTGTGCAGCCAACAAGGAGGCGCGAGGTGCCGCCGGCCGTTCGGGATGTCGCCAACCACGACGAGCAGGAGCGACAAGATCGAGGCCTCCACATGGAAACTGCGACGGCGCGGGAGGTGGAGGTGCGGGGTGTCGCTGGTAACCGTCGTCGCTACCCACGGCGTGCAGGAGCGACGAGATCGAGTCCTCCCCATGGAAACTGCGTCGCGATGGGAGCATGGCCCGGCGGCGCGGGACGGAGCACAGCACGGCGGCTCTGCAGCGCGCGATGGAGCACGGACCGGCGGCACGAACGGAGCATGGCACGGTAGCGCGGGAGTCTGCGCGTGAGGGATCGAGTAGAGAGAGACACGGGAGAAAGGGGAAAATATTCAGTGAAGGAGACGATGCGGAAAAAAATGAGTCTAAACGTGGTGGGGTCACCTATTCGTTGTCTCCCACCCGGAGGGATGCGTGGCGAGCGCTCGGGCCGGAGGCTGCCAGCGTAGGATCCTCCGAAGGTTTTAAAGTGTTTTCCATTTTCCAAAGGGCAAGATTGTACTTCTGGCTGAGATAAGTCAAAACTTTCCATTTTTGGTAATAAAGTGTGTTTTGGCAATTATACCACAAATTATAATGATACTGGGCAAATATATGTTTTTATAGTTTGTTTTGGCAAAGGACCGAAAATAACGGTATCCTCTGGCCAATTTTTTCCCAATGAAAAAATAGTGAGGGAAGGTTTTTTTTTCGAGGGTACGCCAAAGGCGTACCAGATCTTTATAGAAGAGAGCAAAAGTTTTTACAAGAACCGACGTTGAGATGCGAGCATCACAGCCGGCAACTCCACACACGCACACCCTAGCCTACTCTCGCGGCATCCAGTCCCCAACTCCTCTCCTCGCAAGCTTCCACAGCGCGAACTCGTCTTTGATCCTGATCACAAGCTGCTGCACATTACATTGCTGTCTCACATTGTTGAACGCTCTCGCATTACGCTGCTTCCAAAGCATCCATGCGGTAAGCATGACCAGCGAGTCGAAGCCTCTTCTGTCCTTCTTATGCACTAGCTGTCTCGCCGCATCCCACCAATCCTCCAGAGTACTTTCAGTGTTCGGCTCTACCAAGTTAAGCCCTGCCGCTGTCAGGCATTCAAACCAGGTTTGCCTCGCGAATGGGCAACGCATCAGGATGTGATCGACAGTGTCCTGATCCTGCAGGCAAGTGAAGCACACCGAAGTGTCGTCCTGTAACCCATGTCTCTGGCGCCTGTCCGCAGTCCACAGGCGATATTTCAGCGCCAACCAGCAGAAGATCTTGCACTTGGTCGGCGCGATCGAGTTCCAAATCGGCTTATGCATCCTGAACTCCAAGCCTCCCTGGACACAGCATACTGTAAGTATCCTTAGCTGAATAAACACCCTTGCTCGCCCCGGTCCAAGTAAAGGCATCCTCCTCCTGCGGCCTTCTCGGCACCAGCTCAATCTCCTCCCATAAAATGATGCATTGTTCCCAGGCTTGTAACGATAGATCCGCGCCGAAATCCGTCAACCACGCATTATCAATGAGAGCGTCCGACACCCGTCGGCAGTTTCTCCTTCTGGGCAGCACCGCGGCTGTGACCAGCGGCGCAATGTCCTCCGCGCAACGCCCCCTGATCCATCTGTCCTGCCAGAACAGGACATTCGCTCCCGATCCAACCGAGATCCTTGCTAAGCTTCTGAACACCTCCGTAGCTCCCTTGTCCAACGTGAGCTTTAACCCCTGCCACGGCCTGCTTGGGTCAGTCCTCTGCAGCCACTCCCATCGAGCTCTCAGTGCCAGCCCCTGCAGCTTCAGATTTTTAACGCCGAGGCCACCAAGGCGAACCGGCTTACAAACGCTCTCCCAAGCTACCAGACAGCGTCCACCTGTGTTATGCTTGCGACCAACCCAAAAGAAGCTTCTGATATGCTTAACCACTTCATCGATCAGCCAATCCGGGGGATTGTGCACTAGCACATGGTGTATCGGTCTCGCCATCATGACAGTTTTGATGAGCGTGAGCCTCCCCGCCCGATCAATCATGCCTCTCTGCCATGCGGGGATGATTCTGACCACCGCATCTATCATCGGCTGCCATTGCGCCCGCGTTAGCGGCCTAAGCGCCAGTTGTAGTCCCAAGTACTTGATTGGAAACTCCACGCATTGGCATCCCAACACCTCTTGGGTTAGCACTTTCTCCTCCTCCACTCCTCTGATCAGCGTCGCCGTAGTCTTAGTGTAATTCGCCTGCAGCCCTGATGCCTCTCCGAATATGCACAGCAGCTCCCTAACCGCCTGAAGTTCATGTCTGAGGGGACGGAAGAACAACACGACGTCGTCGGCATAGATAGAGATCCTTTGCATCGCCGAGACCCTGGCCAAATCACTGAACAGGCCATTTCCCACCGCCTTCTCCATCAAGGCAGTCAAAATTTGCATCCCTAGCACAAATAGCATTGGCGACGTGGGGTTGCCTTGCCTCAAGCCTCGTGTGTGCTGGATCCTCCTCCCTGGAACTCCATTGACAATCACCCTGGTATTGGCAGTATATAGGAGTAGAGCAATCCATTTGGTGAAGAGCTGCCCAAAACCCATGGCCTGAAGCACCTCCTGCAGGAATCCCCACGACATAGTGTCAAAAGCCCGCGTGAGGTCGAGCTTAAGCAGCACACTTGTCTGTCTCCGCTGGTTGATCTTCCTTGCAACCTGTCTAACCAACAGGAAATTATCGTGCAGACAACGCCCTCTCACAAACGCAGATTGGTTGGCACTGACCAACTCGCCCAATCTGCTCCTAAGCCGGTTCGCCACAAGCTTGGAGAACAGCTTGCCAAAGCTGTGAACCAAGCTAATAGGCCTATAGTCTCCAATCTCCATGGCGTCTTGCTTCTTGGGGATTAGCGTAATAAGCGCCCTATTTAGCCTCGCAAAGCCCCTGCCATCTCCAACCCCCAGTTTCCAAATACATGCCATGATATCTGGCTTAATCACGCTCCACGCACGCTGGTAGAAAGCACCAATGAAACCGTCCGGCCCTGGGGCACGGTCCCCAGGCATCTCCTTGATCGTCTCCCAAACCTCTTTTTCGGTGAACAAGTTCTCCAATTCGCTGAGATCAAGTTGTTGGATTCCGATCGCATGCAAGTCAATCGAGAAAGGTCTGTTCCTCATCGCGCCAAGCAGATTCTCATACGCTCCCGCGAATGCCTCAACCTTCCTATCTTGATCTGTTATCGTTTCCTCCCCGACACGGATCGCCGGGATGTAATTTTTGCACCGTCGGCCATTCGCAACTGCGTGGAATAGCCTTGTATTAGCATCCCCATCCTTCAGCCATCTGATACGCGATCGCTGCCTCGCCATAGTGCGCTCCAACGAGGCCAAACCAAGCACCGTATGCTTTAGATTCCTGCGCAGCCAGAGCTCACCCTGCGATAGCGCTCTCTCCTCCTGCGCTACGTCTAGCCGTAGAATGATGGTGTTCGCCATAGCCAGTTTGAGCTTCAGATTACCAATCTTCTTCTGCCCCCAAGCTTGCAGAGCCTCCGCAGCATTCCTAAACAGGGCATCCAACCTCCTGAAGGGATCAACGATTTGCTGGTCGCAGACCCAAGCCTCCTTCACGGCATCATCAAACCCTTCCAGTTTGAGCCAGAACAGCTCAAAACGGAATCTCCTTTTGGGCCTGAAAGCCGCGCTCAGCGAGATATGTAACGGTGCATGGTCTGATAAGGACGAAGACAGGGCCTGCATAAGCACATCCGGGTATTGCAAATCCCAGTCTATCGACACCAGAGCTCTGTCAATCCGAGTCATCGTAGGCGCCGCTCTCTCATTGCTCCAAGTAAACTTCCTCCCGTGCATATACAGGTCACGCAGCTCCAGCTCCTGCGCGAAGCGACGGAATCTGGCCATCATAGCCCTGTCCAAGTTATCGTTATTCTTCTCCGAAGCATACATGATTAAGTTGAAATCCCCTAACACCATCCAGGGACCCGGACAAAGGGATCTGCGCTCCGTAAGCTCGGCCAAGAAGTTAATCTTGGCATCCTCTCGCTGTGGCCCGTAAACTGTGGTAATCCACCATCTAGCATTGTCTTTCGTTTTTATCTCCCCAGTAATCGCATAAGAGTCGAAACTGAAGCTGTTAATCTCCAGAACAGACGTGTCCCAAGCCAACAAAATTCCTCCCCGGGTCTCCACCGCGGGAAGGTACACAAAACCATCAAAAGCAGGACCCAAACATTGCAGCACAATGAATTCGTCAATCACGTCTAGTTTTGTTTCCTGGAAACACACCACGTTTACATTAAGAGATGCAACGAACTCTCGCACCGCATGTCGCTTAGCCAAATCATTTAGGCCTCGGACGTTACAGTCCAAAATCTCTGGGCTTACATCCATAGATACCCAAGAAGCACTCCACTCCTAAGGACGCATCAGTGCGCCATTGCCTCCGCAGGCCCTCCCTGGACCTCCTGTCCATTCACCGGCATCGTCTTGCCAAATAGAGCTGCCATAACTCTGAGCTGTTGATCACAAACTGGTGAGTCGAACATCCTTTTGAACGCCAGTAGTTCCTCGTCCGTAGCCGCTAGATCAAAGGCAGTAAAGCCCAGGGCTTTGAGGAGCACCGTTTCCGCCACCGATGCCTTCCTCGTGGGCTTAGCCGACGCAGGCACCGGCGTTGCCGTCGTAGCCGAGGAAGATCTCCTAGTCACCCGCCGCGGAGTGAAGGGTTCAGCATCCGCCCTCAATTTGTTCGCCGATTCCACCTCACGTAACAGCGGCGGCGCCAAGGTTCTCAGAATATGAGCACAGAACGCTTTAATCCGCAGCAACTCCTCGCCTCCATCCGAGCCCAGCATGTCCACTATCTGGGCCTCTTCATGGACCTGGGCCTGGGTGAGGCCCACGTCCCCCTGTTGGTCCTCCACCTCAGGCTCAAAGCCAGGCCTTGCACCCCCTCCTGCTCCTATGCACTGTTCGCTGTTCCCGCCATCAGACACCTCGTGGCTTGACAGATCCTTCTTCAGCGATCCCGATGACGCCTCCTGCTCCAACTGGGGTCCCAGCTCCGCTTCCACTGGACTCGATAGAGCCGTCCTGTCTCTGGTGTTGTCGCTATCCACACTTTCCGAAAGGGGGACGGAAAAGTAGGCGTCCGGGTCCATACCGCCAGAGATATCCTCGGGTTCCTCTCCACTAGACAGCAGATCCGACGCGTCCATCCATCGCACCGCAGCCTCTCTGTCCTCCTCTGAAGCTGTTCCTCCCTCTGTAGCCACCGACAAACTCTGCATGGTTGTCTCCGGGATTTGCTCGTTGGCAGGTGCTCCACCCTCTCCAACGGCAATATCAGAAGAGCTCAACAGCACCTTTTGACTCTGCTTTTTGACCCAGGTCTGTCTCCCACGACTTTGAGGGAAGGTTTTTGGTAACACGTCCCTTTGCATGCGAGATGCGACAGCTTTAACAATCCCGCACGCTTTGTTTTTCCCGGAAGCGTGTATGTCACTTCGGATCCGTGACACGGGCCGGGCGGGCCCCCGTCCTGAACGAGACGAGATCTACCAAATCTAGGACGAGGGAGAAAGCGATGGATAGTCGGCACGAGACGACCTGCCCGGATCGTTCACGCCGCACCCGGTCGCACGCGTCGCATAGCATGGCGCCGGCAGCAACAATTAAGACCATATTCAGTCGCGTCCCCTAAACCGTTAAACAACGCTGGATTAAACGTTTGGAAGACGTGCTTTATTCGTGTCATGTTTGGAGTGCACGAAAATAAAGTTTTTATTTAAATTTGATTATATATTACAAAATTTGAATGAAAACGGCTAGATTTCATCTAAACCTTAGCCTATTGACCGCCCGACGGTGCGTTCGACGGTCATGCCCCGACGTCGCCTCCCCTCCGTCGCAGCTCCTGTTGCGCGCGCCGTCTCTCCATGCGTAGGGCGGTGGCCAAACGCCGCTGCTCTAGCAGCGCGTCGTCGCCTGCCCTCCCCTGCTGCGCCGCCTGGAGGGACAGCTCGACGGTGCGGCGAATCTGTGCCTCTTCCCTGATGCTGCTGTTCGCGCTCCATCGCCTCCCGCCACCGGCGCTCCATCGCCTCCCGCCGTTCACGGTAGTGCGCCTCCCGCTCCTCGCGTTGGCGTTGGCGTTCATCAGCCCACCGCTGGCCAATCTCCTCTGTCAGGCGCCGCCGCGCCTCTTCTGCCGTGACGGCGTCGAACGCCGCAATGGTGTTCGCCAACACCTCCTCCTCCCACACCGCGTTCTCGTCAGCTGCGGGGTCTCCCACTGCTGCTGCCGCCGCCTCACGCTGCTGACGGGCCCGCTGCTCGATTGCCTCCTGTCGCTGCCGCCGCCCTTCACGCCAAATCTCCGCCCCGCGCCTCCGCCGCTCTTCCAGGGCGGCGGCGGAGATGTCGAACTGCGAATCCGGTGGTGGAGGTGGTGGTGGAGGAGACGGCGGTGGAGGGAACTGGCCATCGCCGGGCGGTTCATCATTGCGCAGTGGTGGTGGAGGAGACGGCAGTGGAGCGACGAGGGCTTGTGGCGGAGAAAGGGTGCCGGAGGCTGTGGTGGTTGCCATTGAGTCGGGATGGGCTTTTATAGACACCGGCCTCGGGAAGAAAGCGCGGGAAGAGGCGAGAAGCGGCGGGAAGAAAGCGCGGGAACGCGCGGTGGCGTGCGAACGCCGGTGATGCGTGGAGGCTGCGCAGCACCGACGAGACGTCTCGCCTGCCCTCCGTCGCCATTAAGGCAAAGCTGCGACGCTTTAGTCGTGTGTTACTGCGCGCGAATAACTTCCACCGCGAGTAGGCGACGGTTAGGTCTAATATGTCGCTGACGCGTCGGTCCCGCCACTCCCCACTTCCCTTTTCGTTATGTCCGGCGTGTCCGGAGCGTCCCCTATGGACGGCCTAAACATGTTTAGGGGATACGGCTAAAAATGTTTTTTTATGCGGCACACCCTAAATCTCTTTGGGGAATAGTTTGGGGACGCGAGTAGAGATGCTCAAAGAACGCACAGCCTGCTAAATCTGGGGTGAAGGGAACGCACCGAGGCGGGCGCGCGCGACCACCTCGCCGAGATCGACGGGCCGACGCAACCCAAGCGCCCCGACGCGATACAACCAACCAACCAGCGCCCTCGTCCTCCTCGTCGCCGAGCTAGCGTGCGGCGAATATTCCAACGGGGCGGCATCCGGCATAGCACCAGCCCGGGCCCGGCCCTCTTTCTCCCGGTCTTCTTTCTTCCCTTCGGCGACGACGATGGCGATGGCGGCGGTGGAGGAGGCGGAGGTGGAGGGCCCGATGCTGGGGGAAGAGGAGGAGGAAGAAAAGAAGGGGAAGCAGGGCAAGAAGGGGAGGCGCTACGGCCTCGTCGAGTACCGGGCGCTGCCGGCCTACATGCGGGACAACGAGTACATCCTGCGCCACTACCGCTGCGAGTGGCCGCTACCGCAGGTGCTCCTCTCCGCCTTCTCCATCCACAACGAGACACTCAACGTCTGGACGTAAGTAATTGTAATTCAACCTAGAATTGCTTCCATCCGATTGCTTTTTTTCCTTGATTCTTCCATCCGATTGCTTTTTTTTCCTGTCATGCGTGATTATGCCGTAGTTAGATTCCAAGTAAATTTTACAATCAATCCCCTAGAGACGTAGCCCTGATGACAATTGTTTTATCTGTAGCCCCAACCTAGAAACATTGCGCGTTTCAATGTATCAATTGATCTGCAGGTGAGATACGAATTGCTAGGAAACAAGAAAAGAGAGGCGGCTTGCTAGGAACCAAGAATTGTCCCGATTGCAATGCACTCATTTGATTTCAGCTCACTGAATCTTACCTTGAAAGTTAAATTAATTTTGATGGAAGAAAAGGCTTGAGCAAGTTCAGCACTGAAAATGCATCGAGTGGCAGCACAACTCTCAACTTTTTTAATTGGCAGCAACTCTCAACTTATTTTGTGATTGGTATCAACTCTGAATTGAAAGCATTTATTCATGTCAGGTAAGAGTCGAAGACCGCCAATTAACTAACAAGTGCCCTTTCGATGGATCATACGTTGAACTGAACCATGAACTTCAAATGCGTCTTTCCTTGTCTCTGTTGCGTATTAATCTGTCGAATTGATAGCGTTCATTTGAGGAAATTGCACTCAACACCAACTGTTGGGGAAGATTTTGCACAGAACCACAATAATGGTTTCTTGTTGCACAAAACACCACATTTTGTTGTAATGAATTGCATAGAACACAAAACAGGTGATTAACACAAAAGACCTACAATTAGGCATCGGGCCCACTGTGAGGAGCAACGTGGCGTTCACAGTGGCCGTTGGTGTTCTTTGATCGAGCCACCTCAAGGCCACTATGCACTCCATCTCCGATGGGAGCGTTGCCATGTAGGTGAAGCTCGATGAGTAGGTTGCAGAGGCTCCAGATGAAGGGCATTGCCGGCAAGGTCGAGCTCCGAGGGCAGTGGCACGTTGACGAGCCTGAGTAGGGAGGCGTCGGAGAGGGAGTTAGTCATGAGGTAGATCGACTCGAGGGTGTGGAGTACGTGCAACAGTCTTAGTGGCAGCAATGGCGTATACGCTCAACGCCAACGTCGACGAGGAGTAGTGGGCGCCTGGGCGGAGAGCACAGCAGTCGCCGCTACCTACAGGTCAGGAGAAGTACCGTCGGGGTCAATGGCCTCTGCGCGTTCCGCACCATGGCCGTTGTCGATGGCGCATGTTTCACCGCACTAGCCGATCGGCCGAGGACCATTGTCGTCGGCACCGCCGCGCCGTGAGAATGCAGACCGGCGTTGTAGGTCTGATGAGATCCCGCCCCGCCCAGCCCGACGTACACTGAGTATGAGCTTCGCCCCCAACCTCTGCTGGAGGACGCAAATCGGCCACACGCCCTCTAAGAGTGGATCCAAATTGAGTAAATGGCTATCAACGCTGTTAATCATCTGTTATGTGTTCTGTGCAACTGATTACAACAAAATGTGGTGTTTTGTGCAACAACAAACCATTGTTGTGGTTTTGTGCAAAATCTTCCCCAATAGTTGGTGTTGCCTGCAATTTCCTCCGTTCATTTCGCCAAGGCCCCTTATGTGCATTGTGTACTGTAGTTATTGACATAAGAATTCCAGGAAATTATGGCTGCCAAACTTCTGTCTGGTTATTATTTAACAGAGTATGAATTTTGTAGAGTTTTTCCGATCTAATAAAGCACGTTTTCTGTGTGTATTTCAGGCACTTGATAGGATTCTTCATCTTCCTTGCTTTGACCATATACACCGCAACAAAAGTTCCAAGTGTAGATCTTCAGAGCCTCCAGCATTTACCGGAAATGCTGAGGAATGCTGATCTTCATAAGATTCAGGCAGAGCTTGCGGCATGCCTTCCTTCACTACCTAACTTTTCTGATTTACAAAAGATGACGGGTGACTTGAGGACCTCATGGAATTCTATTGACGTGCTGCCGTCAGTATCTCGCTGGCGTCTCTTGGAGTTACTCTCGAGTTGCTTGCCGCACAGATTTACCCATTCCAATGAAACTAATCTTTCAGTTCTTGTAAGTTGCCAGCAAAACATCTATTTTGTTTCATTCTTCACTCATCACCACTAGTACTTTATGCTGGGTTCCAGAGACACAGTGTTAACCTGCTGACAACATCTAATAGCAAATTCTTATCAGAGCTGTACTATTAAATCAAAGCCATTTAGTTTTGTATTTTATTCTAGGTATGCCCAATCTGGCTGATTGTGTCTGACTTTTGAGTTTTGACCAAATTAAGACAGTTTAAGCTGACATTGAACAAGATTAGACTTGTAGATGTTATCAGTAAAAAGAATCTTAAATTCTGCTAGTTAGTAGTAGTAGGTTACTGGAAAAGAAGTTGCATCAAGAAATTTGCCTGTTCACGAAACTAAGAACCTTTATTTAGTATACATCGTTTGCCCATCTCAAAACTTACTGTATTTTAGATGCAAGCCACTGTTGTTGGTACTTGGTACACATACAGAGAACAAATAAAAAAAAATTACTTATATCATCAGGGCGTTATGGCTTCATGTAAGAACATACCAATGGCCTTTTTATGTATATTTCACTGAAATCCATCCAATCCTCATTAGATTCTATGCATATTGTGTTTTGCAATGCATGACTTATATATACCAGTTGTTTTTAACTGATGTGCTGATAACTTGTGACATAACAAGCATCGATTTTCATCTGTGCAGGAAAACATGAAGGATGATGTAGCAAATTTGCTTGCACCACACTTTATTAGGCCAATCTCTAGGTGGCCGTTCTTTGCATTCTTGGGAGGAGCCATGTTTTGCCTTCTTGCCAGCAGCACATGCCACCTTCTCTCATGTCACTCTCGCCGCCTTGCATATGTTATGCTCCGGCTTGATTATGCAGGCATTGCTGCTCTTATCGCCACATCCTTCTACCCTCCAGTATACTACTCTTTCATGTGCCATCCTTTCTTTTGCAACCTTTACCTCAGTTGCATAACTATTTTAGGAGTAGCCACTATTGCCTTCTCCCTGCTCCCAGTCTTCCAGAACCCCGAGTTCCGAGTCATACGAGCTTGTCTCTTCTTTGGCATGGGAGCATCGGGTGTCATCCCTGTTTTTCACAAGTTGATCCTCTTCTGGGATCAACCGGAGGCGTTGCACACTACCGGATATGAAATTTTGATGGGCCTTTTCTATGGGATTGGAGCATTGGTGTATGCAACTCGGGTGCCTGAGCGCTGGATGCCTGGGAAGTTTGACATTGCCGGGCACAGCCACCAGCTCTTCCATGTCTTGGTAGTTGCTGGAGCATACACTCACTACAATGCAGGGCTGCTGTACCTTCAGTGGAGAGATCAGCGAGGCTGCTAAAAGTTCTTCCGCTACAAGTCAATGGATAGATTTGTTGTTTGTGTGCTGTGTCTCAGTAGCCAATAGAGGGCTGCTGAATTTGGGCAGAGGAACATATATGCTGGTCAATTGTAAATTGTATAGTATACCAAGAATAGACAACTGATACCAGGAGGTGATTATATTCAGCAACCTTTATTGAAGATTGGTGCTTACGATATTGTCTTATGCTGTTCAATGACGATGTGATAAAGAAGCCTTGTAGCAATTGATTGCAGTTTCTTTTTTTTTTTTTTTTTTTTTTTGCGAAACACAGTACAATCAAAGACGCTCATACATACGCGCACACACTCACCCCTATGAACGCACACACGCACACCCTACCCCTATGAGCACCTCCAAGAGACTGCGTTGAAGAACTGATCCGGCGGGTCTTGAGATTGACGAAGTCACCACAGGCGCCTCGCTGTCGACGGGAACGTCGCCTCCCACTGAAGAATATTCCGCCTTTTGCACATCACACATCAAGACGATGTTGTATCATAAACCTGACACCCAGTAAAAGCATGGCGAAGGATTGCGCGCCTGCCTGCTGGACATCAGTCAGTGTGATGGTATTTGGAAGGCTGAGATCCTTGAAACCCATAGATTTTGTTTTTATTTTGCTGGGACAGCCGGTGCACTCATAGATAGTGTACATGGCAGAATTTTTAGCAGAAACCTGGCACCCAGAGAAACATTTCCAAGTGTCTGCCTGCTGGCCTGTCATCGATGTGAAATTTGACAGGCCGAGATCGATCATCGATGGCACCGGTTGGTTCGTTTTTTCTTCTGGTAGGACAGACAACACTACTGCTATTTTCCGTGGCACATGCCTCTGTCGCAAAATATCACTCACATGGATCTTCCTCGGCTCGTCGCCGTGGCCGTGCTCCTGGGCGCCCTGCGGCAGCTCCGTTGCCACTTCGCCGGCGACGCCAAGAGCCTGCACCCGGTCGTGCTCGTGCCCGGCTACGCGGCGAACCAGCTCCAGGCGCAGCTGACATCGGCGTACGAGCCGCCGACGCTTGTCTGCGGCGCGCGGAAGGGGAAAGGGTGGTTCCGGCTGTGGCCGATCAACCACACGGCCATGGACGACCCGCACCAGGCCACGTGCTTCACGGACCAGATGAGCGTCGTCTACGACGCCGTCGCCGACGACTACGGCAACGCCGCCGGCGTCGTGACACGGGTCCCGTTCTTCGCCTCCACGCGCGGCTTAATTGGGTGAGTCTGTCCGTCCACCACCGTGCACCTGTACACTTCCAAACCCACTCGATCGTTTCAGCTGCTGCTTCCTAGCTACGGAGTAGGATAATTTGGTGAGAATT
This sequence comes from Lolium perenne, assembly GCF_019359855.2. Classification (NCBI taxonomy): domain Eukaryota; kingdom Viridiplantae; phylum Streptophyta; class Magnoliopsida; order Poales; family Poaceae; genus Lolium; species Lolium perenne. The sequence goes on from NC_067247.2 coordinate 318,657,349, forward strand.
GCTGGAGCTGGACTGACATGATTGGAGCATCAAATCTGTGCCAATGACAGGTGGGACCCGCTGGTGCGGCAGCTGGAAGCCGTAGGCTACCGCGACGGCGAGAGCCTGTTCGGCGCGCCGTACGACTTCCGCTACTCCGTCGCGCCGCGCGGCCACCGGTCAGCGGAGGGCGCCCGCTACTTCGCCGCCCTCGCGCGCCTCATCGAAATGGCGAGCTCGCTCAACGAGAACCTGCCGGTCGTCCTCGTCCCGCATAGCTTCGGTTGCGCGCTCGTGTACCAGTTCCTCCTCGGCCGGCCGCTCGCCTGGCGCCGGCGATACGTCAAGCGCGTCGTCTTCGTCGCTGCCGCGCTCGGCGGCTTCGCGGAGGGGATGGACATCCTCGCCGCAGGCATGGACCTCGGCCTGCCGAACCTCGCGCGGCCGTCCAGGATCCGCCTGGGGCGGAGCCAGCAGAGCGCGCTCTGGCGCCTGCCCACGCCGATGGTGTTCGGTGACCGGCCGCTGGTGGTGGCCAACAACGTGACCTACACGGCATATAACATCGTCGGCTTCCTCAATGCCATCGGCTTCCCGGAGGGAGTCCGGCCATACGTGACGCGGGTGCTGCCGATGTGGGAGGCGCTCCCGGCGCCGATGGTGCCGGTGACCAGCATCATCGGAGTCGGCGTCAGCACGCCGGAGACATTCGTGTATGGGGAAGACGGGTTCGTGGGCGCCCCAGAGGTAGTGTACGGGGACGGCGATGGCGACATAAACATGGTGAGCCTGGAGGCAATCGAGAAGGAGTGGTCTGGGGTGGAGGGCCAGGTTTTGAAGGTGCTCAGGTTGCCCGGTGTTCATCACAGTGACTTCTTCAGCGTTGGTTTCGCTCTCAAGAAAGTGCTTGATGAAATACTCAACGCCGGTAGAACTGCAAAACTCTATCCGAAGATTGAAGTGCAGACCAATATGCAGGTCCCGGTTGGAGAGAAGAGATTGAGAGTGCAAGTTCTTTAATGCTTTGAGCGATGTTACTTGTGGAAATTTGTCACCGCTGAAGCTGTGACACCTTAGAGCATCCACAATCTATAGCCAAAAGTGGTTCCAAATTATCCTTTTGGTTTTTGGAACTAGTTCCTTACATTGTGAGCGTGGTTCTAAAATGATGAAAAGAGGGAACCGGAGCATCTACTTGCTCCGATGCCAAATTGAGATGAGGGATTAAAATATAGTTGTTTGCATGTTGGCTGTATACGTGTTGAGAAATGTGAGGATGAGAGGTAGTATAGGAGAGAGATTGATGATATTTTAGTTTACTTCTTCCCTGTAGTGGGACCCATCTTAAAAATATTTGGGAACCATCAAGTTGTGGCAAATCTAGCAATTTGGCATTCACGCTATATAACTATAGCGTGTCAGATTTGGCAACACATGGCGGAGAACCGGGCGGCACGCTGGGCGGGCCGGGTGGGTCGGCCGGGGGCCGGCTTGATCGGCGGCAGTCGGGCCGCAGACCGGGCGGAGAACCGGCGGCGCGCCGGGTTGGCGGTCGGAAAACCGGCGAACCGGCGCTGGGCGGCCGGTCGGCGGGTGGGAGGAACTCCGCCGTCGTGCGCGGCAGACGCCGTTGCCGCCGCCGAGAAGGCGGACGCGGCGGACCGAAGCACCGTGCGACGCATCGGTCGGCGGGTAGCGTGTAGACGGCCGCCGCACGCATGCACGTGCGCGGGTGAGCATGGGCCCAGGGACCGCAGCGACGACGGCGGCGAGGCGGCGCGGCGGCCGAGGAGGCGGCCGAGGGAGACGCCGCGCGGCGACGGGGCGCCGGAGGCACCTCGGGCATCGCGGGCGATGAGGGCGCCGGTGACGCCTCGGGCGACGGGGGCGCCGGGGGCGCCGAGGGCGACAGAGACGCCGAGGGACCAGGCGGGGCCGGCGCAGAGGGGGCCAGCGGGCGCCGGGGGCGTCGTCGGAGGTGGCGCCAAGAGTCCCTGCTGAAACGGAAAAACCAACTCGTCAAAGTACACGTGCCGGGAAGTGAGTACACGATGAGAGACCGGGTCGTAACAGCGGTAGCCCTTGGTGTTGGCGGGGTAGCCGAGAAACACACAATGGAGAGAGTGCGGCGCAAGCTTATGCGCGGCGGTGGCAGCGGTATTACGATAACACCTGCAGCCGAAGATGCGAAGGTCGTCATAGACGGGCGGCACACCGTAGAGGAGGTGATGCGGCGTGTAGGACCAACGCACACGACACGGGCGGATGTTGATGAGGAGAGTCGCCGTGGCGAGGGCATCCGGCCAGAATCGCGGGGGCATGGAGGCGTGGAACAGAAGGGTGCGGACGCAGTCGTTGAGGGTACGAAGCATCCGTTCGACACGGCCGTTCTGTGAAGAAGTGTATGGACACGTGAGGCGAAAGACGGCGCCGTGGGTTGCGAGAAGTGAGCGAATGGTGATGTTGTCGAACTCCTTGCCGTTGTCGGCTTGTAAGGCGTGGATGGGGCGACCGAACTGAGTGGAGACGAAGGCGAAGAAGGCGGTGAGGGTGGCGGCAACATCTGATTTACGGCGAAGGGGAAAAGTCCATACAAAATGCGAGTAATCATCAAGAATCACAAGATAATAATTATAACCAGAATTACTCGGAACCGGCGAGGTCCAAACATCACTATGAATAAGTTGAAACGGAAAAGACGCGATTGTGGAGGATGAACTAAATGGAAGGCGAACATGTTTGCCTAGACGACATGCTTCACAAGAGTGGGCATCCATTTTATTACAAGTAAAGGAGAAGCCTTGCATTATTTGACGCAGAGTGGCGGAGCTAGGATGGCCAAGACGGGCGTGCCAAAGATCGACACCGGCGGAGAGGACGAGTGGGCGGCCGGTGGTGGTGGAGGCCGCGCCAACGGGGTAGAGATCGTCGGGGCTGTCATATCGGTGGAGGAGCATCCGGGTACGACCATCCTTGACATAGAAACCAAAAGCGTCAAATTCCACAGGCACAGGGTTATCACGACAGAAAGACTTAACGGGAAAAACATTTTTTATCAAGTCAGGAGAAACAACAACGTTATGAAGAGAGAGAGGAGTGGAAGTGGAAGAAAAAGAGACAGAACCAGTGTGAGTAATACGAAGAGCATGACCGTTGCCAATGCGAGAGGAAGTGGAAGTGGGTGTAGAAAATGAGAGGTTACCGGGGTGCGCAGCCATATGCGCGGAAGCACCGGTGTCCATGAACCAGTCGCCACCGCCACCATACGCCCCAGCGGAGGGGGCGCTCTGGAGGGCGGTCAGGAGCGCAGGATCCCACGGGGTCGCGCCCGGGGGGGCGGCGTAGGCCGGGGCAGGCTGGGGCGCCGCGTAGAACGCCTGGTGGGTGGCTGGACGCAGCCCCATAATGCCCGGGTAGGGGGCGCGCGGCACGGGCATGGAGTAGGCGTGAACAACCCCGGTCCACGGGTTGTGACCGACAGTCCATGGCGGAGGGGCGGTGTACTGCAGAGGACGAGGCGCGGGGGCGGTGGCATTGGCGCCACCGTTGCCACCGCCGTTGCCACCGCCACGGCGACGACGGTCGCGGTGGCTACCGCCAGAAGGAGCCGGCTGCCCGGTCCAGGGGCCGGTCTGGCCGGCCTGGGCGCCATCGTGGCCAGTCCAGGGGCCGGTCTGGCCGGTCCACGGTCCGGTCTGACCGGGAGGCTGGCCGGCGGCGGGGAAACCCGGCGGCGGACCCATGGGACGAGGCGCAGGGGCGCGGGAGTCTGGGCAACACGGGAGAAGCCAGCGACGAAGGCGGTGGGGGCCGACCGAGCCCGGAGATGCTTGAGGCGGCGCTCCTCGAGGCGCAGGTAGGCCACGGCCTGCTCGAAGTTGGGCGTGGTGAGGAGCGTGAGGTTGGAGGCGGCATTGCTGAGATCCTCGCCGAGACCCGCCGACAGGGTGGAGAGCATGATCTTGTCATCGATCGGGAACTCCAAGTCACGGAGCTCATCAGAGAGACTCTTCAGCTTGAGGGCGTACTCGTCGAGAGAGAGGTCGTTCTGGTGGGTGCCGAAGAACTCCTACTGGAGGAAGGTGACTCGCTGGATTTTGTTGTCGGTGAAGAGGCCGGTGATCTTAGCCCAGACCGTGTGGGCGGAGTCGCCGTCACGGACGACGGTGCGAAAGATGTCGTTGGAGACGGTCTCGTAGAACTAGCGGTTGATGGTGGCGTCGATGGCGAGCCACTCGGGGTCGTGCGGCATGGCGAGGAGGTCGATAGTGACGTCGACGTGATCGAGGATATCATACTCGCGGAAGAGCAGCCCGAAGTACGTCTTCCACGGGAAGAAGTTGGCACCGGTGGTGGAGAGCTTCACCGGCACGCGCTCGGCAATGGGGATGTCGCGGATGACGGCGACGGAGGGGCCGGCGAAGGGGTTGCTGCTGCCGGAGCCGGAGGAGTTGAAACTGGAGCCGGAGGAGTCGAAGCGTTCCATGGTGGAAGCGGTGGTGGTGGTAGGGGCGGAAGCGGCTACGGCTAGGATTGGGGTGGGGAGAGGCGGCGGTGGAAGATGGGGGGCCGGCGGCGCCCGGGGGTGGAGAGGGGCGGCTGCTAGGGTTGGGAGCGGCGGCGCCCAAGGGGAGAGGAGGGCGGCGGCTAGGTCAGGACCCGAAGGGTCTCTGATACCATGTAGAAGAGTTATTGGAGATTGCACAACACCAATAGGGCCGACTGCTCATGTATATATAGGCGGACACATGTACAATTACAGGTACAACCCTGAGAAAACACGGGAACCTATGCCTATACATTATGTTACTCAACACATACATTGTGGATGCCCTTAGGCATGAGTTGGCGTCAGGCACAAAGTGTGTGTGTGCGCGCGCACCTGACGGGGGTGGGCCTTGGTGCCTGGCTGTGTCTGCGAGGAGTTGGGGTGGAGTTTATAACCACCCGAATGTACTCAAGTCTAACTTGTTGTGACTTTGGAATAGAAAACCCAAATTCTCCCGTCTCTTGTTCATCGTCCTCTATTATTCTTCTCTTCCAAGTCCGGCATACATCAGAGTCTCACACCGGCAATCACACCAGCAAGGGGGCGTGACATTTGGTATCAGATTTGGGTTTCGTTTCCACGGGTCTAGGGTTCAGTGGGATTCCCCAATTTTCCGACCTTGAGCTGTAGAATCCCGGCAAACAGCAGAGGTTGAGTGCTTGATACCCTCGATCTGCGCTCGATTCTCGTCAGTCTGGTAGCTGGTTTACTCGGTTCGGAGAGGAGTCACCACGGTGCCACCCAAGCCATCTCTGCAGACCCAATACGTGCTCGACGCGATGGGCGAGGCCGCAGCAACCACCGCTGCATCTCTCACCGAGATCCGGGCGGGGCTCGACCTTCCTCATGGCCGGGTCACGTGCATCGACACCACGCAGCAACAACTCATCGCCCAGATCGACCTCATCGGCGCTGCGGTGCAGGACGGTGCCAAGCTGCACGCGGGCGCCGCGCGCCAGTTCGCGTTGCTCGACGCGCGCCTCGCGAAATCAACCAAGGGATGGAGCGTCTCAGGGCGCGATCTCCACCTCCAGAAGAAGACGACTCGGGCCCGGACGAGCGCAGGGCCACGGGCACGGGCACGTCCACTCAATGCGCGTGACTTGGACGGGCGACACTCCAGGCGTGTCCACGGCAAAAAACTTAGGCGCGGCCAGCGGTGCCATGATGGGCTCACCGCGAGGCACCAGTGATGGTGGTGGACTGATGGGCGGCCGTGGCGCTAGTGGCGGTGGTACTGGTGGCGTTGGCGGTGGTAGAACCGGATCAGGCATTGACAACACTAAGCACCAGTTCAAGATGCCATTTCCTCGCTTCAGCGGCGACAAACCTCGCATTTGGAAGGGCAAGTGCTTGGATTACTTCAGGCTCTTCAATGTTCATGCTTCGCTGTGGTTAGTGTCCTGCACCTTGCACATGGAAGGTAATGCAGCTTTGTGGTTGAAGGCATATCGTCTTAGGCATGAGGTGAATTCGTGGCCGGAGTCATGCGAACAGTTGAGGAGAAATTTGGTACTGATGACTATGATGACCCACAAGTATAGGGGGTGTATCGTAGTACTTTCGATAAATAAGAGTGTTGAACCCAACGAGGAGAAGAAGGTATTGACAAGCAGTTTCGATGAAGGATTCACTGTAAATGCTCACAAACAAGTATTCAGGGGGTTTTGATATAGCAGATAAATAAAGTACAAGTAAGTAAAGTGCGAGAGTAATAATTGCAGCGAGTGGCCGAATCCTTTTTACCTTGGTTCAATAGTTTCACTCAATAGCATCAATAACAAGGAGTAATCAATACCAGGAGAGCTTCCCCTATCAACCAATCAAGATTCAACCCTAGATGTTACAGCGGTGACGAGGTGCAGCGGTGGAGATGACGGTGACGGTGGTGGAGATGATGGTGATGATGATCCCAATGAAGTCCAGCTCGATGGCGGTGACGAGGGCGTCGATTTCCCCCTCCGGGAGGGAATTTCCCCGGCAGATTTCAGCCTGCCGGAGAGCTCTTTTCTCTCTGGTGTTTTCCGCCCCGCAGAGGCGACTGTGTCTCCTCACGATTATTCCCATCACCTTAGGTTTTCGGGTAGATGAAGTACGCGAAGGAGAGGCGGCTGAAGGGGGTTGTGGGCCCCCTCCCCACAAGGTGGCGCGGCCAGGCCAGGGCCCGCGCCGGCCTATGGGGGGCCCATGGGGGGCCTCCTCGGCTCCTCCTTTTGGCTAGCTCAATCTTCTGGAAAAATAAGATCTTCGGTGTAATTTCCGTCAATTGTTGATCTCCAGAAATATTGCATTCTGACGGTGCTTTTTCCAGCAGAATCCTGACTCCGGTGGATGATCCTCCAATAATCATGAAACATGCAAAATAGATGAAATAACATAAGTATCACCTCTAAATATGAAATATATCAATGAATAACAGTAAATTAAGATATAAAATAGTGATGCAAAATGGACGTATCAACTCCCCCCAAGCTTAGACTTCGCTTGTCCCCAAGCGAAACTGAACTCAGTAAACAAGACCACATGTTTATGGAGTGAAGAGTCGATAAATACAAGAAGCATCATATTAATTCACACAAGACATTCTAGTGAACAACTTCCTCATATAATTCAACTTGAAACAAGTAAAAGGAAATCACAAATAAAGGTACATAGGAAATCATAATTGGTGATGGCAAACTTCGTTCTTGGTCAAAGAACAGTTAACACATTGTACTTATCTATCGAGCAGCGCTCTTATATTAAAGCTTATAGCAAAACTTGCATAATCAATCATAATAATCTCCTTATAATCACTGATAACCTTCAAAGCTATATTCATTCGGATAAAACTTGTACTAAACAAGGAAGAATAAAAGGCATGATTAAGTAGATCACAGTATAAATGGTATGATCACAACAACTCAATTGCTTGCTTAAGATAGAGGGAAATAGGTTTACTGACTCAACATAAAGTAAAAGATAGGCCCTTCGCAGAGGGAAGCAGGGATTAAATCATGTGCTAGAGCTTTTTCAGTTTTGAAATCATATAGAGAGCATAAAAGTAAAGTTTGAGAGGTGTTTGTTGTTGTCAACGAATGGTAATGGGTACTCTAACCCCCTTGCCAAACAGACTTCCAAAGAGCAAACCTATTTATACCTGGTCAAAACCCACCGGCGAGCAGCGACGGGCAACACAGTAGAGCCGGGAACAACTTAGGGCTGCGGCTGGCCCTGGTCCCTCCGAGCGACGGCCCGCAAAGCCTCTGGTACACACGTCCGATGCTGGTGCAAGGGCGTGCCACCTGACCTATACCTGGTCAGGAAGGTGATGGAGATGCCTCGCTTAGTTTCCTGCATGGCATACACGTAAACATTAAATACGAGCCTCGATCGGCTCTCAGGTTATCCTGTGAATCGGCTCAGGGAGCCGATCCACCCATGATTCGTACGAGGTGCACGAATATATGGTGGTCCTGCTTGATCAAGATAAAGCTAAAGCGATCTACGACGATTTAGGGTTTTCACCGCGTAATCGGATCATCCTACTCACGATTGGGCCTCGCGGTCACGTATGGAGATCGTAAGCCGGTCCTAGACAAGGCCTAAAAACCAACACGAGGTTGATCCTCGGAACATCCTGTCTAGGGCTAGCAAACGACACCCTACGCGTCGCTGGATCCTCCAACCCTTTGTAAGGCCTAACTGTTGCAGATATTAAACTAATCCTTGAAGAACAAGGAGCAACCGTAACGGATCGGATCTACTAAATAATGATCAAGCGGGGTGCCGCCCCTACACCTAAGATAGGTGTAAGGGTGGCTAGATGTATAAGGGTTGCACTACGATAGCATATGATACGAAGAACAATGCTAACCCTGACACATCTAAGATAACTACGTTGCTCGCCATCAAAAAGGCTTCAGTACGAGCAACGCATGAACAACAAAGAAGCTTGTGCTGCCTAGATCGCAAGATGCGATCTAGGCAGCATGATGCTTACCGGTAGAAACCCTCGAGACGAAGGAGTTGGCGATGCGCCGAGATTGATTTGTGGTTGAACGTTGGTTGTTGTTTATTTCATAAACCCTAGATACATATTTATAGTCCAGGGGACTTTCTAATTTAGGCGTGCACCTAACCGTGCACGGGTCAAACTCTATCTTCTAATCTAAGATGCGATCTACTATATTACAGATACAAGGGCAAACTAGCCCAAACTTTGCATATAAGGCCGATTCACGTATTTCTTCCGTATATAATCTTCAAGTCCATCTTGATCGCGGCCCACCTCTGACTCGGTCAAATTCTGGTGATAACACATGCCCCCCTGGTTTTGGAATTGATAATTCCAAAATCACTCTGCTTTTTCTTCGTTGGGTCATGTCGTGGCAGAACCGTCGCAGTATCCTTCATCATGATGCCTTGCCTTCTCAACTTCTCCGCGTGACCTGGCAGTTTTTTTTTTCTTTTAGGCACCACTTCCTCGGAAACTGCTGTGGCATTGAATTTCCACTATATCCCCTTTTATTTAACCGCTCCGAACAGTTTACTTCCGCATCCCCTTCGCATTAGCACTCCAAAAGCCCTCCTGCGCCACCATGTCTTCTTCCTCCTCTGCTCCATCGGATCTTTCCACCCAGTCCTCTTCTTCCCGCGAGCCGACGCCGGAGCCGAACCCGGCGGAAGTCCACGCAGCCAATACCCGCCGCGCCATCGAGGCCGGGGAGGAGCCCAGCCATGACTTCTCCGTCTGGTCTGAGGACGACAAGTCCTTGACCGACGGGGAAAGCGACCTCCGCTTCCTTGCCGACGGGGAAACGGAGGAGGAGAGCGATGACGATCGCTTCTCCTGCGACGACTTCACCTCTCCCGAGGAGGAAGAGGAGGAGAAGGAGGAGGAGGAGGAGGACGACACCTCCTCCGATGAGCCGCCGGCCAAACGGTTCTGCCCCTGGCCGGGGAACCTCAGCGACTTCGACAGCGACGACGATGACGCTGTCGAGGAGGATGAGGACAATGAGGGCCCGGCCGGCGGCCACTGGAGCAGCGACGACGAGCCCGCCGGGAGTAGCGCCGACAGCGGCGACGACGGCGACGACGAGGGCAGCGACGGCCCGTAGATAGGACCTTTAGCATAGGATCAGTAGTAGTAGATGGGGCAATGTATCCCCTAGTACTTCCTTTTGAGAGCAATCAGCTCTTTATGTAAGAAATCTTGCTTATCAATGAAGAACTTCTCCCAATTTGATTTTGTCGATTTCCTTTCAGCTTAATTTAGCCGATTTCCTCTCATACTGATTTTGCCGATTTGTCCCCTTAGCCAATGCGTAATGAGCCGATAGCAACGCATCGGTCCTTTAAAATCCATCCTTCAATTCTTCGACTGATGACCTTGAGATCTGGTGGATAATGTGAAGTGTTCAGGAGAGGCTTTAAACTCTTCCAACCAGACCCAACGATCTTCTTCTGCATGAACTCACCATTTTTGAAGGAGGTTGTAATGAAGGATCAGCCGATGACGCCTCAATCGGCTTTTAAAATAGAGCACCTACCGGGCCAGCTGCCCCCCGAGCCTCAGCCAATGCTACCTCCCCCTCTGTTGAAAGCCGATATTGTAGACGAAACACTACAGTACTGTTGCAATCGGCTCATTGCAGCTGAGGAAGCTCTCATTGTTTGTCCCCTTGAGGAAACAGAGGGCCTCGCAGATGAACTGGACTTGGTCGAAATCCGGTAGACCTTGTATAATTGCACTAGAGTCGATGGCTGCGCATCGGCTTCGTTTCTTAGTTCTAAAGTCGATGCCCTTGCATCGGCTGTATGTCATGAAATTTTTTTTTACTGGCCGATTTTTTCCTATCGGCCCCCAATATTTCACTGCACACATGTTCACCTGCACATGTTCACATGTTCATCTGGTTTAGGTGCCCCCCGAGCCGAATCTGTCAGGGAACGGCAGATATCGGCTCTGTAATTTGTACGTCGGCTCCAGTAGGATCAATGTTGAACACAAGCAGAACATGTGGTGAAGATAATTTTGGCCGATTGCTGGAATCGGCCTCCATATTGATCGAAGTGTTCAATGAAGGCGTTGTGCTTTTCCTTCATATACCTTTGGGATCGGCCTCGCCACATTTGCTCATCGTTTTGCTCTTGCTACACGGTCAGGCCAGTGGATAAGACCAGCCTAACCCTGCCCTTCGTCACGTCGATGCGCTCGCAGTCGTCCAAATTGATACCTGAGAGTGGCTCTTGGCCTGCTGCTTCCCACGCATTCATGCCAGCCGTTGAAATTTCGGCTGAGTCATCGGCCTGGACAACCTCTACCTCATCTCCATCCCACTGTATTATGCATTGGTGCATCATGGAGGGAATGCAACAGTTGGCGTGGATCCAATCTCTTCCTAGCAGAACAGCATAGGTGCTCTTGCTATCGACGATGAAGAACGTCGTAGGGATAGTTTTCCTTCCTACGGTCAGATCCACGTTCAGAACACCTTGTGCGTCAGACGCTTGGCCGTTGAAATCGCTCAATGTTACGTTGGTCTTGATTAGATCCGAGCTAGAGCGTCCCAACCGACGTAGCATAGAGTATGGCATAATGTTGACTGCCGCTTCGGTATCCACCAGCATCTTATTGACAGGCCTCCCATCGATATAACCTCGCAAGTACAGGGCCTTCAGATGTCTGTAGCTTCTTTCTCGTGGCTTCTCAAAGATAACCGGCCGTGGGCCGCAGTCAAGTTGTGCCACAGGTGCCTCGTCTAATCCTGGAGCACTGAACTCCGAAGGAAGGATGAACACCATGTTTGTACCAGCCGATGTTTCATCATCGGCCTTCCTTTGCTTGGGGCGCCACTCCAATTTCCGTGGTCGACCCTCTTCATCCAGGGTTCGCTGAATTTTCACGGCCAGATCAGGCCGCGCCTTTCTTAGCGTGTGCAGGTATTACCTTTCGGCTTCCTCCAAGCCGCGCAATCGCTGAACCCTGCGCTTTTGGGAACGGCTGAGTCCATCAGGGCACCACCTTGGACGGTGGTACCTGTCTTCTTCTTCTTCTCCCTCGTCTTCCGAATCCTCGAGATCTTCCATCCGAGGCGACTCAGCGCGTTTGCTTTGTGGTGGGAGAGGCCCTAGACGTTTGAACACGGACACGTTGGCTGCCTCCTTCTTCTTCTGGTTGCATTCTGGGCAATTGCCGATTGTAGGCAATCGGCTCATTCCTGAATCCCAGCAGTGTCTGAAGAAGGGGCAGTCCCAGTGCCTAACTTCGTCGTCCTGCTCCCTCGACTTTTCCTTGGCACGGCGCTCGTACTCCTCCTCATCGCGATCATGCCGACGATGTCTCCTGGCGTCCCTAGCCAGACGGTCTCTATCATCATCGTCGCTGGATCGTCGGCGTTGGCTATATTGACTCACATACTTATTGAGGAGGTGATCAGAGAGGGGTCGCTGATATCTTATGTTCTTTACTTCTCCCTCTGTGACGTAGCGCTTGCCATCATGACGGAGCCGATCGCGTGGAGCGGCCTCCTCTGTGTCCCTGCTACGAGAGCAGCTGCCCTCGTCTCCATCCTTGCCAGAGTGGTGCCCAGGTCCTACCATGTTGATACTGAACGAGGATCCTGGCTGGCAACCTTCAGGGTAAGTGCACTCCACCATGTTAACGGCGGGAAGGGGTGAGTGTCGACCTTCATGGCGTACTGGTTGAAAATCAGACGTCCTTGTTCTATCGCCATTTGGATCTGCTGACGCCACACCCTGCAGTCGTTGGTGGCATGGGAGAGCGAGTTATGCCATTTGCAGTATGGCTTTCCGTTCAGCTCCTGTACCGTGGGGAATTTGAGGCCTTCGGGTATCTTCAACTACTTTTCCTTAAGTAGGAGGTCAAAGATTTGCTCCGTTTTAGTCACGTCAAAATCAAACCCTCTGGGCGGGCCTGGTGGCTTTACCCATTTGCAGGACACGGGGGTTGCCCCCCGAGTCCATTCAGCCACGGCTACCTCTTGATCTCCCGCAGAAACTTCGTCTTCCTCTGCCTCGACCAGGACTACTGCACGCTTGAATTTGTCCTGGTACAAGTCCGGGTGGCGCTGTTCATATGTTGACAGTTTCTGAACCATGTGCGCCAGTGAAGGATAGTCTGCTTGGGAGGCCATGTCCTTGATTTGTGAGGCAAGGCCCACCACTGCCAACTCGACTGCTTCCTTTTCAGTCACATGAGCCGAATAACATCGGTTCCTCAGATTTCTGAAGCGCTGGATGTATTCTGCCACAGTTTCTCCACGCTTCTGACGTATCTGTGCCAGATCGGCAAGGCCAGACTCGGAAGCTTCTGAGTGAAACTGCATGTGGAACTGTTCTTCCAACTGCTTCCAAGTCCGGATCGAGTCTGGTGGCAACGAAGTGTACCACCCGAAAGCCGATCCCGTGAGGGACTGTGCGAAGAACCTCACGCGTAGTGGATCCGACGCTGAGGCCATTCCTAGCTGTGCCAAATATCGGCTCACATGCTCGATGGAGCTGGAACCATCTGATCCACTGAACTTGGAGAAGTCAGGGAACGATACTTGGGTGGTAGCGGGACCAACTCGTATTCATCGGGGTACGGCTTGGAATATCCGATTGTCCTCCTTTTCGGCACCATGCCGAACTGGTCCCTCAGGATCATACTGATCTGGTCCGCGGTGCTGGCTGCAGGAGTCAAACTCTGAAGATTCGCCGGGGTGGCGTACTTAGCCAGCCATACTTGCTTTTCCAGCTCTGAGCCAACTGCAGGAGCTGAGCTCTGGAGGTTCGTCGGGGTGGCATATTTAGCTAGCCACATCTGCTTCTCAAGATCTGTCGCTGACGTTCCTCCTGCTTTCCCAGAAGTCCCTGCTGTCGCGGCCGGGTTTGTGAGCGCCCAGTTACCGCAGTCTGGCACGTATGTGCACATGTACCCGTGAGGGATCTCCTTAGGCGCCTCATGCAAGAACTGGCAGTCACTAGGGTCACCACCGATCTTGTAGACGACGTATGCCGGTGAATTCGGCACTTCTGGTGCTGCCAACGCGAATGGTAGCGGTGGACGGGACTGGAGTGGCATCTCTCCTTGGTAAGTCCCGAGAGCTGGTCCTGACGGAGAGTACTGATGCCATGGGAACCCTTTCCATGGCATCAGTACTGCCAACGCGAATGGCAGCGGTGGACGGGACTGGAGTGGCATCTCTCCTTGGTAAGTCCATGGCATCAGTAGACCAACTCGATGGAGCTGGAACCATCTGATCCACTGAACTTGGAGAAGTCAGGGAACGATACTTGGGTGGTAGCGGGACCAACTCGTATTCATCGGGGTACGGCTTGGAATGACGGAGAGTCCTCCTTTTCGGCACCATGCCGAACTGGTCCCTCAGGATCATACTGATCTGGTCCGCGGTGCTGGCTGCAGGAGTCAAACTCTGAAGATTCGCCGGGGTGGCGTACTTAGCCAGCCATACTTGCTTTTCCAGCTCTGAGCCAACTGCAGGAGCTGAGCTCTGGAGGTTCGTCGGGGTGGCATATTTAGCTAGCCACGTCTGCTTCTCAAGATCTGTCGCTGACGTTCCTCCTGCTTTCCCAGAAGTCCCTGCTGTCGCGGCCGGGTTTGTGAGCGCCCAGTTACCGCAGTCTGGCACGTATGTGCACATGTACCCGTGAGGGATCTCCTTAGGCGCCTCATGCAAGAACTGGCAGTCACTAGGGTCACCACCGATCTTGTAGACGACGTATGCCGGTGAATTCGGCACTTCTGGTGCTGCCAACGCGAATGGCAGCGGTGGACGGGACTGGAGCGCGCCTTCAGGTGAGAACCCTTTCCACCTGATGCCATGGGAACGGGTTCTGTGAAAAGAGCCGATGAGGTCGGCTTCGAGGATTGCTTTGACCTCGTCATACTTCTTCTTGAGCTCGTCGGTCAGATCCTCGTACGTGACTGGAGTGCCGTCCGCCATCTCAGATGTAGATGGCGATGTGGTTGATGACGAAGCTTGTCCCACCGGGCGTGCCAGAATGTGTTGCGGTCAAAACCCACCGGCGAGCAGCGACGGGCAACACAGTAGAGCCGGGAACAACTTAGGGCTGCGGCTGGCCCTGGTCCCTCCGAGCGACGGCCCGCAAAGCCTTTGGTACACACGTCCGATGCTGGTGCAAGGGCGTGCCACCTGACCTATACCTGGTCAGGAAGGTGATGGAGATGCCTCGCTTAGTTTCCTGCATGGCATACACGTAAACATTAAATACGAGCCTCGATCGGCTCTCAGGTTATCCTGTGAATCGGCTCAGGGAGCCGATCCACCCATGATTCGTACGAGGTGCAGGAATATATGGTGGTCCTGCTTGATCAAGATAAAGCTAAAGCGATCTACGATGATTTAGGGTTTTCACCGCGTAATCGGATCATCCTACTCACGATTGGGCCTCGCGGTCACGTACGGTGATCGTAAGCCGGTCCTAGACAAGGCCTAAAAACCAACACGAGGTTGATCCTCGGAACATCCTGTCTAGGGCTAGCAAACGACACCCTACGCGTCGCTGGATCCTCCAACCCTTTGTAAGGCCTAACTATTGCAGATATTAAACTAATCCTTGAAGAACAAGGAGCAACCGTAACGGGTCGGATCTACTAAATAATGATCAAGCGGGGTGCCGCCCCTACACCTAAGATAGGTGTAAGGGCGGCTAGATGTATAAGGGTTGCACTACGACAGCATATGATACGAAGAACAATGCTAACCCTGACACATCTAAGATAACTACGTTGCTCGCCATCAAAAAGGCTTCAGTACGAGCAACGCATGAACAACAAAGAAGCTTGTGCTGCCTAGATCGCAAGATGCGATCTAGGCAGCATGATGCTTACCGGTAGAAACCCTCGAGACGAAGGAGTTGGCGATGCGCCGAGATTGATTTGTGGTTGAACGTTGGTTGTTGTTTATTTCATAAACCCTAGATACATATTTATAGTCCAGGGGACTTTCTAATTTAGGCGTGCACCTAACCGTGCACGGGTCAAACTCTATCTTCTAATCTAAGATGCGATCTACTATATTACAGATACAAGGGCAAACTAGCCCAAACTTTGCATATAAGGCCGATTCACGTATTTCTTCCGTATATAATCTTCAAGTCCATCTTGATCGCGGCCCACCTCTGACTCGGTCAAATTCTGGTGATAACAGGCTCCCATGAAGGACGTTATCTCTACCAGCAAGGTAGATCATCCCTCTTCTCTTTTGTTTACACATGTACTTTAGATTATTTAAGGATGACACTCCTCCCAACCTTTGCTTTCTCAAGCCATGGCTAACCGAATCCTCGGGTGCCTTCCAACATTTTACATACCATGGAGGAGTGTCTATTGCAAAATTAAGTTGCTTACTGATGAATCAGAGCAAAACATGTGAAGAGAATTATTAATGAGAGTTAATTAATTGGGGCTGGGAACCCCGTTGCCAGCTCTTTTTGCGGAATTGTAGGATAAGTGGATGAAGCCACTAGTCCATTGGTGAAAGTCCGCCCAACAAGATTGAAAGATAAAACACCACATACTTCCTCATGAGCTATAAAACATTAACACAAATAAGAGGTAATAACTTCTGAATTGTTTAAAGGTAGCACACGAAGTATTTACTTGGAATGGCAGGGAAATACCACATAGTAGGTAGTTATGGTGGACATTGATGGCATAGGTTTGGTTAAAGGGTTTGGATGCACGAGAAGCATTCCCTCTCAGTACAGGTCTTTGGCTAGCAAGGTTGATTAGCAAGCATAAGAGTTGAGGGAAACAAACAAATATACATGTGATAGAAACAATCATGCATCTTCCTCATAAGCACAAACAATTTTAACTTCAGAATACTAAGCTAAGAGCTAACAAGAAAGAAAGATAATGTAATAACATATCTACATGTATTTCCTCTTTTCTACTTAAACTCAAAGTGTTGTTGCTATTGACCAATGCTAAGTTTGCCAAAACCAAATAGATTTACTCAATGCTCCCAAAGTGATACCAATACTAACAACAAGATCAATCATATAATAGAGATTACAAACTAAAATAAGATGTGCAATGTGTAATTGATAAAACTTCTCATTAATATTCCATAACGATAACTCACACCAAGGGATACATAGATAACCAACTAAAAGAGAGATACTTCCATACTGCAACACATCTTATATGATAACTTCCCTACTCATGATATGACACTACTTGACAGTAAAAAGGTAAAAGATAGTGATGATGTGATACCGCGGCACTCCCCCCAAGCTTGGAACAAACCAAGGGGGTGCCAATACCAATGATGAATTACTCCTTCGGCGGTGGTGAATTCTTCCCATCATCAGACTTCCAAGGAAGAGGCTCTCCATCAACAAACGACATCTTGGTCTCGGGAATCCTGAAACTAGCAGCATAGCTTATGTGTTTGAACCTGTTTTCATACTCACAGTTCTGATTCTGAACATCATAGAGTTGAGCTTGGAGTTTGTTGGTAGTGTCGTGAAGCGAAAGGATATCGTCCCACAGCTTTGCAGTCTCCTTCTTGTGTCCATCAATAAGTTCAGACACAATTTTGTGAAAGATGTCCACTTCACGCTCAGCCATCTTCTTGTAGTTGAAAACCTCTTGTTCTAATTTCTCCATCCTGTCCTCCAAACTTCCTTCTCCTTTAGGACCCCGGACATCTTCAATCTTCAATTCTCCATCTACGAGCAGCAATTCCTTGGGGTGCATCTTCAGCTCGTTCATGTACGGGTTGACGACATCCTCAAAGAAGCTGTCCTTCGGAGTTCCTGATGAAGACATGCTGGCTCTAGATCTGAAGCAGATCCTGGCAGGAAACAACTCGAAACAAAACACGATGAGAAAACGATATACGGACCTCCAGGGGTCCGGGGGATTATATAGCAGAAATTTTCACGACAAAAGGAAAGTACCAGGTCGAACCAGAGTCGGAGAGGGACATGATATGTCTCCGACGTATCGATAATTTCTTATGTTCCATGCTACATTATTGATGATATCTACATGTTTTATGCATACTTTATGTCATATTTATGCGTTTTCCGGAACTAACCCATTGACGAGATGCCGAAGGACCAGTTCCTGTTTTCTGCTGTTTTTGGTTTCAGAAATCCTAGTAAGGAAATATTCTCGGAATCGGACGAAATCAACGCCCAGCATCTTAGGATTGACGAAACTCCAGAAAGACTCCAGGGACGCCGCCGCCATCGCGAAACTCCAATTCGGGGGACAGAAGTCTCTGTTCTGGCACCCTGCCGGGACCGGGAATTGCCCCCGGAGTCATCTCCACCGCCATCTCCACCGCCATCACTGTCTCCATGATGAGGAGGGAGTAATTCACCCCCGGGCTGAGGGCTCCGATGTAGCTATGTGGTTCATCTCTCTCTTTATGTGATCTAGTTGAATATCATCTATGTGCTACTCTAGTGATGTTATTAAAGTAGTCTATTCTTCCTCCACGGTGTAATGGTGACAGTGTGTGCATCGTGTAGTACTTGGCGTAGGTTATGATTGTAATCTCTTGTAGATTATGAAGTTAATTATTGCTATGATAGTATTGATGTGATCTATGCCTCCTTCATAGTGTGATGGTGAGAGTGTGCATGCTATATTAGTACTTGGTGTAATTGCAATGATCTATCATGCACTCTAAGGTTATTTAAATATGAATATCGAATATTGTGGAGCTTGTTAACTCCGCATTGAGGGTTCGTGTAATCCTACACAATTAGTGGTGTTCATCATCCAACAAAAGAGTGTAGAGTGGTTCTATTATGTGATCATTGTTGAGAGTGTCCACTAGTGAAAGCAGGATCCCTAGGCCTTGCTTCCAAGCATCGAATCTCCGTTTGTTTACTGTTTTGTTGCATGTTTACTCGCTTCCATATTTTATTCAGATTGCCGTTACTACTGCTTATATTCATTCATACCACCTGTATTTCACTATCTCTTCGCCGAACTAGTGCACCTATACATCTGACAAGTGTATTAGGTGTGTTGGGGACACAAGAGACTTCTTGTATTGTGGTTGCAGGGTTGCTTGAGAGGGATATCTTTGACCTCTTCCTCCCTGAGTTCGATAAACCTTGGATGATCCACTTAAGGGAAAACTTGCTGCTGTTCTACAAACCTCTGCTCTTGGAGGCCCAACACTGTCTACAGGAAAAGAAGCATGAGTAGACATCAAGCATATTTTCTGGCGCCGTTGCCGGGGAGGAAAGGTAAAAGGTACTCACACTCCGGATCTCGGCTACTAAGCTATTTTCCGGCGCCTTTGTAAGTGCTTGAAGCTATTTCCTTTAGATCCTGCAATTGCATCTTTTTGTTTCTTGTTTTACACTAGTTAGGCATAATGGAATACAACTATGAGCTTTTTAATTTATTTCCTAAGTTAAGACATGAATTGTGTGATGCGAAAATTAAAGAACCTATGGAGCCTCAATTGCATGCTAGTAGCAATGTTATTAGTATGAACGCAATCACTGCTAATGCTATGGATAAGTCTAAGCTTGGGGAAGCTAGTTTTTATGATCTTTTTAGCTTCCCATCTTTAGGGGAGAAAATTTGCTCTGATAATATTTTATCTCCCATATGCGATAACTTTAATGATGCTTGTGATATTTTAAATCCACCTACTGCTTTCGAGATACCCATGAAAATTATTGAACGTGTTATAGATAACCGTTATGAAGGGGATGGAACTGTCCATCCTGGAGATCATTTACTGTTTTTGCATGAATTATGCGGGTTATTCAAGTGTGCAGGTATCTCTATGGATGAAGTGAGGAAGAAGCTATTCTCTATTTCGCTGTCTGGTAAAGCGGCGCATTGGTATAAATTGCTGAAGAATAGTCATTCTCTTGGTTGGGAGGAAATTGTATCTCTCTTTTATTCTAAATTTTATCCTCTTCGTGAAGTGCATATTGATAGGAATTACCTTTATAACTTTTATCCTCATGATGGAGAGAGTATTTCCAAAGCATGGGGGATATTGAAGTCACTAATGCTCAAATGTCCCATTCATGAGCTTCCCCGTAATGTTATTATTAATAATTTTTATGCGAGGCTTTCAGGACATCACAAGGACTATCTAGATGCCTGTTCGGAGGGATCTTTCACAAGCAAAGAGGTTGAAGCTAGGTGGTATCTTCTTGATCGGATTGAGGAGAACGCTGAAGGATGGGAGAACAACAAAGGTAAAGAGTCAGGTATAAATTATGATTATGAATGCATTGAAGCCTTTATGGATACTAATAAATTTCGAAATATGAGCGCTACTTATGGTCTTGACTCTCAAGTTGCTGCAAATCTTTATAAAGCCTTTGCTTCTCATTTTGAATTGCCTAAGAAGAATTTTGATAAGTATCACAAACCTTTTAAATAGGCTTGCATGATGAATGAAATTGTTGTTAATGATTGCAATAAACATGCTCAAACTCCTAAGACTGCTATTTCCTATAAGCATGTTAATTTTTGTGGAATGCATAGACCTTGTGGAATTAATCAAATCGAAGATGAATATTGTATCCATCATATTAATGAAAAAACTAGAAAGTGGTTTAGGGCTCTAGATGATCTTGGTAAAAAAGTGTGTGCCCTCTATCCTTTTATTTGTGAACTTTGCCATGGAGTGGGTCATTTTAATTTTCAATGCTCCTCCAATGATAATTTGAACCCCATGAGTGCTACAAATTGGTATTGTGATGATGAAATTACTCCTAATCAGCATGATGAACTTACTTTATTTTTGTGGTGTGAAGAGTTATCAAGAAAAATCTCTTTGTTGTTACATATGAGTGATCTTGATATTGATGATGTCCTGCATGGGTGTTTTTCTTATTGCATTGATAATAGCCATACAAATACTTACATACAAAATATTTTAGAAGATGACACCTTGCCAAAATATGATAGGACCGCTGTGTGTTTTGAACTAATTAATGAAAAGGAGGAATCCTCCCAAGTTTCTTCTATTGTTTCTGAAAGTAAATCAGGTTATGCGGACAAGCCACCCTTCAAGCCTCTTCCTCCTAAATAAGGGAACGAGGAGAAGGAAGAGAAGAAGAAGAAGAAGGTAACGAAGAAGAAGAAGGAGAATAAAGAGAAAGAGGTAACGATATATCCCCGCGTGAATGAGATAACGCTAGGTAACCGTAAGTATGTTGCTCCTAATGATTATTATGATAATGAATCTGAATACAATGATCTTCCTATGCCCTTTACATACATTAGTGATCATGATTTGAAAGAGCACACTACTTTTGATATTGCAAATCTCTGGGAAACTAATTCTGAAAATGATGATGATAATAATTGCTATAGTATCAGTGTTATCCATGCTTCCTCCCATAATGATATAGAAAGCTCTAAGATTGGGGAAGGGGTGTTTGAAAATCCTTTTGCTACTGATCATTATGTGTTTGATACATCTCCTTCTAGTAACAATGATGGTATGGTCACAGATGAACCTACTGTGAAAGATAACTATTCTATTTCTTATGATGACACTATGCCTCCAATCTTTGATGATTATTATAAAGAATGCTATGATATAGGTTATAACTATCCTTATGAAACTTGTCATAGTTATGATTGGATTGCCAAAAACAATTCCCTTAATATGCAACTTGTTTACCATGTTCAAATTCTTGATAATAATCTTGCTCCAATTACTATTAATGAGAAGAACTCTTCTTATGCCAAAATTAATGATACTTCTATGCATATGAACCATGATAAGAATGTTTTAAGTGACGGGTATATTGTGGATTTCATCAATGATGCTACTGAAAGTTATTATGAGAGAGGGAAACATGGTTATATGCATTTTAATAATATCAAGTTTCCCCTCTCTATGTTGAGAATCTTGAAGTTACTCGTGTTTTATCTTCCTATGCTTGTCACTTTGTTCTTCATGAATTCATTTGTGTACAAGATTTCTTTGCATAGGAAGTGGGTTAGACTTAAATGTTTTTTGAGTTTGCTTCTTTATGCTCTCTTTTGCTTCAACTCTTATTTCTTGGGAGTGCATCATTGAAATTACTGAGCCCATCTTAATGGCTATAAAGAAAGCACTTCTTGGGAGATAACCCATGTGTTTATTTTACTACAGCAACTTTGTTTTATATTTGTGTCTTGGAAGTTTTTATAACTGTAGCAACATCTCCTTATCTTAATTTTGTTGTATTGTTGTGCCAAGTAAAGTCTTTGATAGTAAGGTTGATACTAGATTTGGATTACTGCGCAGAAAAAGATTTCTGTCTGTCACGAATTTGGGTTGAATTTTCTATAGGTAACTCAGAAAATTCTGCCAATTTACGTGAGTGATCCTCAGATATGTACGCAACTTTCATTAAATTTGAGCATTTTCATTTGAGCAAGTCTGGTGCCTCTATAAAATTCGTCTTTACGGACTGTTCTGTTTTGACAGATTCTGCCTTTTATTTCGCATTGCCTCTTTTGCTATGTTGGATGGATTTCTTTGTTCCATTAACTTCCAGTAGCTTTGAGCAATGTCCAGAAGTGTTAAGAATGATTGTGTCACCTCTGAACACGTGAATTTTGATTATGCACTAACCCTCTAATGAGTTGCTTTGAGTTTGGTGTGGAGGAAGTTTTCAAGGGTCAAGAGAGGAGGATGATACAATATGATCAAGAAGAGTGAAAGCTCTAAGCTTGGGGATGCCCCGGTGGTTCATCCCTGCATATTTCAAGAATACTCAAGCATCTAAGCTTGGGGATGCCCAAGGCATCCCCTTCTTCATCGACAACATTATCAGGTTCCTCTAGTGAAACTATATTTTTATTCCGTCACATCTTATGTGCTTTACTTGGAGCGTCTGTTTGTTTTTGTTTTTGTTTTGGTTGAATAAAGTTGGATCCTAGCATCCTTGTGTGGGAGAGAGACACGCTTCGCTGGTTCATATGAACACATGTGTTCTTAGCTTCTAATGTTCATGGCGAAGGTTGAAACTGCTTCGTTAATTGTTATATGGTTGGAAACGGGAAATGCTATATGTAGTAATTGGTATGATGTCTTGAATAACTAGATACTTGGCAATTGTTGTGCTCATGATTAAGCTCTTGCATCATATACTTTGCACCTATTAATGAAGAACTACATAGAGCTGGTTAAAATTTGGTTTGCATGATTGGTCTCTCTAGAGTCTAGATATTTTCTAGTAAGGGTTTGAACAACAAGGAAGACGGTCTAAAGTCTTATAATGCTTACAATATGTCTTTTATGTGAGTTTTGTTGTACCGGTTCATACTTGTGTTTGCTTCAAACAACCTTGCTAGCCTAAGCCTTGTATTGAGAGGGAATACTTCTCGTGCATCCAAATCCTTGAGTCAAACACTATGCTATTTGTGTCCACCATACCTACCTACTACATGGTATTTCTCCGCCATTCCAAAGTAAATTGCTTAAGTGCTGCCTTTAAATTTCCATTCTTTGTCTTTGCAATATATAGCTCATGGGATAAATAGCCTAAAAACTATTGTGGTATTGAATATGCACTTATGTATCTTATTTCTTATTAAGTTGCTTGTTGAGCGATAACCATGTTCCTGGGGACGCCATCAACACTTTGTTGAATATCATGTGAGTTGCTATGCATGTTCGTCTTGTCTGAAGTAAGGGCGATTACCATGAGTTGAATGGTTTGAGCATGCATATTGTTAGAGAAGAACATTGGGCCGCTAACTAAAGCCATGATCCATGGTGGAAGTTTCAGTTTTGGACAAATATCCTCAATCTCATATGAGAAAATTAATTGTTGTTGAATGCTTATGCATAAAAGAGGAGTCCGTTATCTGTTGTCTATGTTGTCCCAGTATGGATGTCTAAGTTGAGAATAATCAATAGCGAGAAATCCGATGCGAGTTTTCTCCTTAGACCTTTGTACAGGCGGCATAGAGGTACCCCTTTGTGACACTTGGTTAAAACATATGCATTGCAATGATAATCCAGGTAATCCGAGCTAATTAGGACAAGGTGCGGGCACTATTAGTATACTATGCATGAGGCTTGCAACTTGTAGGATATAATTTACATAACACATATGCTTTATTACTACCGTTGACAAAATCTTTCTATTCTTAATAGTTGATCCCATTTTCCTGCACATGCAAGGTATCCACATCATCGGTATCTACAACCAATCCTAGACTGCCACATCATCAGTCTTGCCAATAAATTTTGTGAGACCATGTCATCAATTATTTTCTTTTTTTCTCTGAAGAGTGTTACATCTGTTCCTGCTCTTCTTTGTAGTATCTTTTATCTCTAAATAGGAGACCCCCACTACATAATTTTGCAGCCCCGTGGTGCGTCCACGTCATCTTTAATATTCTCACGCGTTGCGCTTATTTACGTCGCTGGTCGTTCTTTCCCTCTTTCTAAGAGCATCTCCACTCGTCCCCCCGAACAGGCCCCCGGCGAGCGTTTTTTCCATCCGGACGGCGAAATTCGGCCCAGTCGCGCCCCCGGTTCCTCGTTTTCGTCCGGATTTGGGCCTAAATTCATCCGGCGATCCCACGCCCCCCCCGGCCCCCCGGGGAGCGCTCGGGGACTCCGGACGAAACGAAAGCGCGCGAAACGGCGAGGAAACTTCCCGCGCGTCTGGTGGCCCCAACTTGTCGGCGAGAGAAACCGATCGTCGTCCTCATCGCATCGTCTTCCGCGCGCTGTAAAAGCCTGCCGCCGGTCTGCATTCGCCGGCCACGCGGCGAGTTAATGTCGTCGTCTTCCGCGCGCTGTAAAAGCCTGCCGCCGGCATGCATTCGCCGGCCACGCGGCGAGTAATGTCTTCGTCTTCCGCGCACGCATCGTCTTCCGCGCGCACTAAAGGCTGCCGCCGGTCAGCTCGCCGCGATCCACGCGGCATTTAATCCCCGCGCCAGCCACGCCTATATACGCCGGTCCGCTCGCCGCGAGGCGTACCCCGTGCTCCACTCTCCCTCCATTCTCCCTCTACTCTCAAGATGGCGTTCTACGACGACGACGGCGCAGCCAACAACGGCTTCGCCCGCCGGTCTCTCCACGCGTGGGAGGGGCACCTCCTCCACCAGGCGGGGTACCCCTGCCCGCCGGACACGAGGCCTCCCGGAGGCGGCTGGCGGCTAAGTGCTGGCGGCGTTCCAATCCCGCCGCCGCCGCGGGGCCATGCCCTCGACGTCGCCATCGAGGAGGCGAGGATGACGATGACCGACGAGGAGCGCGCCGACCCGCGCCACCACCCCGACAACTACACGCGGTGGAACTCCTACTTCCTCCAGCGGTGGGAGCGGGAGCTGGCGGCCTACGACGGCCCGCCGCCTCCGCCTGCGCGCAACAACGCCGCGGGCCGCCGACGGTGGTGGGGCGCGCCGGGCCGGACACTCGAGGCCGTCATCGAGCACATCGAGGGCGGCAACTCCCCGGTGCTCACGATGCCCCCTCTATCGGCATCGAGGGCATCGGCGAGCCGCCGTCGGGGAAGCGTCTGGCAGCCACGGCGCATGGCTGCCAGCTCGTCGTCTTCCGGATCGGCGTCAAGGTCATCCTTGGCGCCGGTGAAGAGGGAGGAGGCGACGTCGCCTTCGACGCCGGTGCGCGTCAAGAAGGAGCCGGCGTCTCCGCCGGCGACCAGAGGGCGCAGCAGCGGCGCCCTCGTCATCCGAGAACAGCCTTCCGCGCCGCAGAGCGGCCGGAAGAAGACGAAGAAAGAGGCCGCCGCAAGCCGGCCTCGCCGAGGAGGAGGCGAAGCGCGCGGAGGAGGCCGCGATGGCGGAGGCGATCGCCAGGTCGCTTGCCGACATGGAGGAGGAGAAGCGCGCGGACGACGCCGCATCGGGATCGGGCGGCGCGATCGGCAGCGCCGGGAGGCGGAGCAGCAGCGGCGGCTGCCGGACCTGGCCGCCGCACGCCAACTCGCCGCCCGCGCCGCTCCAACCGCCAACGACGATGTCGCGCGGTACCGCCGTCTGCGACACCTCCATCCGGCGTCGTTGTCCCCGTCGTCGACCTCGAGTCCTCCGACGACGACCGGTACAAGCCATCCCCGGGGTGGGGAGACGCCGGCCAGCGGCAGCGACAGCCGCGCAGCCGAAGGTGCCGAAGGTCGAGGACGACGGCTCCGACGACGGCGGCGACGACTACACGGTGTTCTACCGCCGTATGGGCATGTAGAGCGCCGTGTTTTAAAATTAGCGTTTGAATTCCCCTAGCCGAATTCGAAATATAGTCGAATTCGGCCTCTATGTATGAACTCCGCCCGTTTTAGTCTAAATATCATTAAATTTAGTCTATATTCACCCGAATTTTAGCCGAAGTTTGTCAAGTTTCCGTTTTTTAAATTCGCATCGTCGACTTCGCCTGGGCACGCGGCTGGGAAACTAGCGCTCCCCACGCCAAAACTTCATCCAATCCGGACGAAAATTTCGCCGGATTTGGGCGTGGGGAGCGCCAACGAGTGGGGATGCTCTAATTTTCTCTATGGGCTCGGCGTTGCTTCCTCTTACGTGGCCTGGCCTGGATGTCTCTAATTGGGCTGGGCGAAACGACCGTATGTGGGCTGAACGATTCCCTGGTGCGCTCGCTCGCCATTCATCGATCTGACGGCTCGACTGTGCGCTCGCTTTGTCGCTCGCCCTTCTTCCTGGCCCGTTCGTGTTCCTGTTCTCCGGCGCTGTGACCTACGACGCCACAAATTCTTCCGTTGCGAACTATGCTCTTCTCTCCACAAATGCTTGTGAAACTGCGGCATAATGCCTATCATTTACCATTTTACCGGCCATGATTGCCCTACAATTACACAAGAAACATCTAGGTTCAACTGCGCCGCCACCATGTATAAAAAGCTTCCCCTGTTGCCATCATGCCATGGATATCCAGCACGCACGAATACTCGCGTTCATATCTGGCACGTGTCTCCACTCTGGTAGTTGTCCCCTCCGGATTATGCTTCTCTCTTTCTATTTTATCCCCTCACTCGTGTTAATCAATCTGTTAGGTTGATCTCCTGCTCTGAAATTGCTCGACGCTTTGGTTTTGCCTCCCCTGATCTGGTTGGATTTTCGTTTGGATTATGCGTTCTGCTCAGTGAAGTGTCTCTCCCACGGGTTTTGATTGGATCATCGCTATATGGTGTCGTATACACGTATTCAACCCTTTAGGACTGATGGAAATTAGATTTGCTTGCAGGTTGCAGCTTGGTAGCGTTTGGATGAGTGCATGGATATCTTAATGCTAGGATTGGGGTTGCAGGGGCTCTCAAAATAAAGCATTCGCTTTGCAGGTGGAAGGTCACTAACTGGGATTCATGTAAACAAATTTGAAGTTGGCTGACTGCGCATATCGTTCTTTAATTTGATGGTAAATAAACTAGCTAGCCACATCACCATATTGTGCATGTGATTTACTGTTCTTTGTTTTTGTTGTACTACGTACTTGGTCTTAAAGCATTTTAAGTTACTGAGGACTTTCATCTGTATTATCAGGCTTTATGTTGTAGGCCTGGAGCTATCTTCGTACCATTTGTTAGTAGTTTTGTAAAATGAGGAAGCTATATTTTTAAAATATATTAAGCATGTAAGTCACAGGGCACTCGACCAATTGTATTTCATATGTTTACTGGATATGCTCTATCTTGCTTGGTAATTAGAAGTTGCCAATCTTTTGGATAGACATCATTTGTATCGAACGCTCCTTTAATTATTCGTCTTGCAGTTTCACACTATATATACCCATCCATGTGTGTCACAAACTTGGGTAACCCGAGCGAAATTTCTTCGACGATCGGTCATGTGGTCCAGTCCTCTGCGTATCTAAATCTTCATGAATTAAAAGGAAATCACATTCCATTTTACTACCGGTGGCTGTATGGTCACTCATCAATCAAAGCGTTATATGAATGCTGGATATTTACATATGACTGACTGGAACTACCGATGCAGATTCCAGAAACTGCCGTTTACACGTTACAAATATGCAAGTTTGTGTCACATGTCCTTTCAGTTTGTTTTATGCCTCGACTCCCTATTGTATGTATGCACCTTCGTTTTCAGCTAGTGGCTTCTAATCTCTCTCAACTTCTTCCTGTTTATGTGCATATTATGTGTTAAATATATCAGAAATGATGTGGCAACTATGTATTGTGAACCCTCTTCCCATCTGCTCTACTTTCAAATTTGGGTCATGTCACTTTAATCTTTATAGTTAGACATTTATGGAGGTTTCTCGAGAGAAGGTGATCTCTATTTATACGTGATTCAGTTTTTCGGTAATAATTCGTTTTTCTATCTACAACAACGTTTACAACATATCTTAGTTGGGAGATTTCCTTTTTAGTGAATATTTTCTATTTCCTTTGTTGTACATACATCCTCAAAATATTTAGCATATAAGTCGCAGCAACGCGCGAGGAATCATCTAGTTGTTTCTTGTTTTCAAAACCAAAGCTCTAGCACAAATATAGCAATCGATGCTTCCCTCTGCGAAGGGCCATTCTTTTATCTTTATGTTGAGTCAGTTCACCTATTTCTCTCCATCTCAAGAAGCAAACACTTGTGTGAACTGTGCATTGATTCCTACATACTTGCATATTACACTTGTTATATTGCTTTGCATTGACAACTATCCATGAGATATACATGTTATAAGTTGAAAGCAACCGCTGAAACTTAATCTTCCTTTGTGTTGCTTCAATACCTCTACTTTGAACTATTGCTTTATGAGTTAACTCTTATGCAAGATTTATTGATGCTTGTCTTGAAAGTACTATTCATGAAAAGTCTTTGCTTTATGATTCAGTTGTTTACTCATGTCATTTACCATTGTCTTGGATCGCTGCATTCATTACATATGCTTACAATAGTATGATCAAGGTTATGATGGCATGTCACTCCAGAAATTATCTTTGTTATCGTTTACCTGCTCGGGACGAGCAGAAACTAAGCTTGGGGATGCTGATACGTCTCCGACGTATCGATAATTTCTTATGTTCCATGCCACATTATTGATGATATCTACATGTTTTATGCATACTTTATGTCATATTTATGCGTTTTCCGGAACTAACCTATTGACGAGATGCCGAATGACCAGTTCCTGTTTTCTGCTGTTTTTGGTTTCAGAAATCCTAGTAAGGAAATATTCTTGGAATCGGACAAAATCAACGCCCAGCATCTTAGGATTGACGAAACTCCAGAAAGACTCCAGGGACGCCGCCGCCATCGCGAAACTCCAATTCGGGGGACAGAAGTCTCTGTTCCGGCACCCTGCCGGGACGGGGAATTGCCCCCGGAGTCATCTCCACCGCCATCTCCATCGCCATCACTGTCTCCATGATGAGGAGGGAGTAATTCACCCCCGGGGCTGAGGGCTCCGATGTAGCTATGTGGTTCATCTCTCTCTTTATGTGATCTAGTTGAATATCATCTATGTGCTACTCTAGTGATGTTATTAAAGTAGTATATTCCTCCTCCACGGTGTAATGGTGACAGTGTGTGCATCGTGTAGTACTTGGCGTAGGTTATGATTGTAATCTCTTGTAGATTATGAAGTTAATTATTGCTATGATAGTATTGATGTGATCTATGCCTCCTTCATAGTGTGATGGTGACAGTGTGCATGCTATATTAGTACTTGGTGTAATTGCAATGATCTATCGTGCACTCTAAGGTTATTTAAATATGAATATCGAATATTGTGGAGCTTGTTAACTCCGGCATTGAGGGTTCGTGTAATCCTACACAATTAGTGGTGTTCATCATCCAACAAAAGAGTGTAGAGTGGTTCTATTATGTGATCATTGTTGAGAGTGTACACTAGTGAAAGCAGGATCCCTAGGCCTTGCTTCCAAGCATCGAATCTCCGTTTGTTTACTGTTTTGTTGCATGTTTACTCGCTTCCATATTTTATTCAGATTGCCGTTACTACTGCTTATATTCATTCATACCACCTGTATTTCACTATCTCTTCGCCGAACTAGTGCACCTATACATCTGACAAGTGTATTAGGTGTGTTGGGGACACAAGAGACTTCTTGTATTGTGGTTGCAGGGTTGCTTGAGAGGGATATCTTTGACCTCTTCCTCCCTGAGTTCGATAAACCTTGGGTGATCCACTTAAGGGAAAACTTGCTGCTGTTCTACAAACCTCTGCTCTTGGAGGCCCAACACTGTCTACAGGAAAAGAAGCGTGAGTAGACATCAGGACACCGAGGGGCCGTCCTCATAGGGCGGCGCGGCCAGGCTGGGGCCCGCGCCGGCCTATGGGGGCACGCCCTCGTACGTCTCCTCCACTCCGTTTTGATCTCGTAATTTTTCATATTTTCCAAAAATAGCAAAAACATTGTTCGGAAAGTTAAACGCGGACTTTTTATTACCAGTACTGTTACCTATTCAAAGTCGAACTCTGCAGAACTGTCAATTTGACCTTTGATGAAAGCTTCCGGAGTCACCACTCGAATAACATCAACATCTTCATTATAAGAATCACCAGAGATATAATGCTTGAGTCTTTGTCCATTCACCACTTGTGTGGCATCACCTTGCAGAGAACTAATTTTAATTACCTCTGAACGATACACCTCCACAATGACATATGGTCCTTCCCATTTTGAGAGTAATTTCCCTGCAAAAAATCTGAGACGAGACCGATACAATAGGACTTTATCCCCAACATTAAATTCTCTTTTGATAATTCTTCTATCATGCCATTTCTTAACTTTCTCTTTGAAGAGTTTAGCATTTTCATAAGCTTCACTTCTCCATTCATCTAGAGAACTCAATTGTAGCAATCTCTTCTTACCAGCAAGTTTAGGATCTTTATTTAGTTCTCTCACAGCCCAATAAGCTTTGTGCTCTAGTTCTAAAGGTAAATGACAAGCTTTCCCATAAACCATTTTATAAGGTGACATACCCATGGGATTTTTATAAGCAGTTCTATAAGCCTATAGTGTTTCCTTCAATTTACTAGCCCAGTTCTTTCTATATTTATTAACAGTCTTTTGCAAGATAGATTTAATCTCTCTATTTGATAATTCTACTTGCCCACTAGTTTGAGGTTGATAAGCGGAAGCAATCCTATGATTAATACCATATTTAGCAAGAGTTTTTCTAAAACCACCATGAATAAAATGAGAACCTCCATCAGTCATAAGATATCTAGGAACTCCAAATCTAGGAAAAATAATATCTAAAAGCATTCTTAAAGAGGTCTCACCATCAGCACTTTTCGTGGGTATGGCTTCCACCCATTTAGTAACATAATCAACAGCAACAAGTATATGAGTGTTACCTTCTGAAGAAGGGAAAGGACCCATGAAGTCAAATCCCCAACAATCGAATGGTTCAATAACAAGAGTATAATTCATAGGCATTTCATTGCGTCTGGAGATATTACCAACCCTTTGACATTCATTACAAGATAAAATAAATTTTCTTGCATCTTTGAAGAGAGTTGGCCAATAGAAACATGATTGTAGAACCTTTTGCGCGGTTCTATCTCCGGCGTGATGTCCTCCATAAGCACTACCATGACACTTACTCAATATCTCTTGTTGTTCATATTCGGGAACACATCTTCGCAGAATACCATCCACTCCTTCTTTATATAAGTGTGGGTCATCCCAAAAATAATGCCTCAAGTCATAAAAGAATTTCCTCCTTTGCTGAGCTGAAAAGGTTGGAGGCAAGTACTTGGAAACAATAAAGTTAGCATAATCAGCGTACCAAGGACTATCTCGCGAGCTCACCTTTATTACGGCCAATTGTTCATTTGGAAAACTATCATTAACAGGAACAGGATCATAAGCAATATTTTCCAATCTAGACAAATTATCAGCAACAGGATTATCAGGACCTTTCCTATCTATAATATGTAAATCAAATTCTTGCAAAAGAAGCACCCATCTAATAAGCCTTGGCTTAGCATCTTTATTTTCCATAAGGTACCTAATTGCAGCATGATCAGTATGGATTGTAACTTTTGAATCAACAATATAGGATATAAACTTGTCACAAGCAAAGACTACAGCTAATAACTCTTTTTCAGTTGTAGCATAATTTCTTTGAGCAGCATCAAGAGTTTTACTAG
Source organism: Lolium perenne (assembly GCF_019359855.2). Lineage (NCBI taxonomy): Eukaryota > Viridiplantae > Streptophyta > Magnoliopsida > Poales > Poaceae > Lolium > Lolium perenne. The sequence continues at coordinate 318,688,984 of NC_067247.2, forward strand.
CATTATGAATAACATTCAATTTTTTATCTACTCGCTGTCCAAGAACAGCACCTACAGCAAAATCACTAGCATCACACATAATTTCAAAAGGTAAGGTCCAATCAGGAGGTTCAACTACAGGAGCAGTTGTTAAGGCTTTCTTTAGAGTTTCAAAAGCTTCCTTACAATCATCATCAAAAACAAAAGGTACATCTTTTTGAAGAAGATTAGTAAGAGGCTTTGAAATCTTGGAGAAATCTTTAATAAATCTCCTATAAAACCCAGCATGACCAAGAACACTACGAATACCTTTAACATCCCTAGGATAGGGCATCTTCTCAATTGCTTCAACTTTAGCTCTATCAACTTCAATACCTCTCTCGGAAATTTTATGTCCCAATACAATTCCTTCATTAACCATAAAGTGGCATTTCTCCCAATTAAGAACAAGGTTAGTTTCTTCACATCTCCGCAAAACTTTATCAAGGTTTCGCAAGCAATTATCAAAAGAATTTCCATAGACAGAAAAATCATCTATGAATACCTCTACAATATTCTCACAAAAGCCATGAAAAATAGCAGACATGCATCTTTGAAAAGTAGCAGGAGCATTACATAAACCAAAAGGCATACGTCTATAATCATAAGTTCCATAGGGACAAGTGAAAGTGGTTTTCTCTTGATCTTTAGTTTTAACAGCAATTTGTGAAAACCCAGAATAACCATCAAGAAAGAAAAAATGAGTATTTTTAGACTACATTTCTAACATTTGATCAATAAAAGGTAAAGGGTAATGATCTTTCTTAGTAACTTTATTAACTTTTCGATAATCAATGCACATTCTATACCCTACAACCACTCTTTGAGGGATGAGCTCATCATTATCATTAGGTACACCATTTATTCCTCTTTTCTTAGGAACACAATGCATAGGACTAACCCATCTACTATCAGCAATAGGATATATAATAACAGCTTCAAGAAGTTTTAATACCTCATTCCTTACCACATCCTTCATTTTAGGAATTAGACGACGCTGATGTTCAACAACAGGCTTTGCATCATCTTCCATGTTCATGGCATGTTGGCAAATAGAGGGAGAAATCCCCTTCAAGTCATCAAGAGTGTAGCCAATAGCTCCTCGGTGTTTCTTCAATATTTCCAATAACCTTTCTTCCTCAAAATCTGAAAGCTTAGCACTAATAATAACAAGATATATTTTCTTATCATTAATATAAGCATACTTAAGATTATCAGGCAACGGTTTTAAATCAAAAACAGGATCTTCCTTTGGTGGTGGTGTTGTACCTAGATCTTCAACCGGCAAGTCATGTTTAAGAATAGGTTGACGAAGGAAAATTTCACCAAGCTCATTCCTTTCTTCCCTAAAGACTTCACTCTCACTATCCTCCAAATGTTGCTGCAAAGGATCATTAGGAGCAAGAGCAATAGATGCACACTGTTCAACTCTAAAATCATTATTAGGCAATTCAGCTTTATAAGGAACTTTGGCAAATTTAGAGAAATTAAATTCATAAGATTCACCAGAAAATTTAGTTACAATTTTCTCCTTCTTGCAATCTATAACAGCTCCACAAGTATTTAGAAAAGGTCTACCAAAAATGAGAGGACAAGACTTACTAGCAGCAAAACCAAGTACCAAAAAGTCAGCAGGATATTTAATCTTACCACATAGAACTTCCACATCTCGAACAATACCAATAGGAGAGATAGTTTCTCTATTAGCTAGCCGAATAACCACATCAATATCTTAAAGTTCACAAGAACCAATTTCATGCATGATTTCAGTATTAAGCTCATAAGGAATGGCACTAATACTTGCACCAATGTCGCACATATAAACCATAATAACAATGATCACCAATTCTAACAGAGAGCATAGGAACACTGGCTTTCCTAGACTTGTTAGGATGCGAAACAATATAAGAAGCATCTTCAATATGACCATCTTCTACATTTTCAGTCACAAGATCTTTAACAATTGCAATAGCAGGTTCAACCTTTATTTGCTCTTCAAGTTCTATAGGTTTCTTTGCACTTTTATTAACCGCACTAGTTATAATAGAATACTCCTTCATTTTAATGGGGAAATTAGTTTTTTCAATATAAGCTTCAGGAAGAATATGATCAACAGTTTCAATTACAACACATTTATTTATAGATGAATCAGTTTTATCTTTGTACGGTTCATGATACTTATCAAAATTCTTCCTAGGCAATTCAAAATGAGAGGCAAAAGCTTTATAAAAATTTACAACAACTTGAGGGTCAAGGCCATAAGTAGCACTCATATTACGAAATTTATCAGTATCCATAAAAATTTCAATGCATTTGTAATCATAATTTATACCTGACTCTCTATCTTTGTCGTTCTCCCATCCTTCAGTATTCTTCTGAATCCGATCAAGAAGGTCCCTTTTAAACTCTTCTTTGTTGCGTGTAAATGATCCAGAACAAGTAGTATCCAGCAAGGTTTTATCTTGAAAAGAAAGTTTTGCATAGAAATTATCAATGATGATATTACCAGGAAGCTCATAAATGGGGCATTTGAGCATTAAAGACTTCAATCTCCCCCATGCTTGGGCAATACTCTCTCCATCATGAGGCCAGAACTTATATATGCGGTTCCGGTCTTTGTGAATTTCACTTGGAGGATAGAATTTAGAATAAAATAAAGGCACAATATCCTCCCAATCAAGAGAATCCCTATTCTTCAGCAATTTATACCAATGTGCTGCTTTACCAGACAGCGATATAGAGAATAGTTTCTTCCTAACTTCATCCATAGCAATACCTGCACATTTGAATAACCCGCATAATTCATGTAAAAACAGTAAATGATCTCCAGGATGGACAGTTACATCCCCTTCATAGCGGTTATCCACAACACGTTCAATAATTTTCATAGGTATTTTGTATGGAACCTCTTTCTCACCTGGCGCCTCATCCACTACCTTTGCAGTAGTAGTAGATTTTCCAAATAGAAATTCAAGGGAAGATCTCTCCATAATGAATTATAGCAGCAGGCAGAAATAAAATCAGCACGTACAGTAAAGGTTTTCCTTAGCAATTCCACTTACCAATAGCGCTTCACTCCCCGGCAACGGCGCCAGAAAATAGTCTTGATGACCCACAAGTATAGGGGGTGTATCGTAGTACTTTCGATAAATAAGAGTGTCGAACCCAACGAGGAGCAGAAGGTGTTGACAAGCAGTTTCGATGAAGGATTCACTGTAAATGCTCACAAACAAGTATTCAGGGGGTTTTGATATAGCAGATAAATAAAGTACAAGTAAGTAAAGTGCGAGAGTAATAATTGCAGCGAGTGGCTCAATCCTTTTTAGCACAAAGGACAAGCCAGTTTGTCTACTTATAATGACCAAACGTTCTTGAGGACACACGGGAATTTAGTCTAGTGCTTTCGCTTCATATAGTTGATTAATCTTCATTGTTTTGATAAGTGTTGTGTGGGTGAACCTATGCTAATGCACCGCCCTTCCTAGGACTAATACAAACTTGTGATTATACCCCTTGCAAGCATCCGCAAATACAAGAAAGTAATTAAGATAAATCTAACTACAGCCTTAAACTCTGAGATCCTGCTATCCCTCCTGCATCGATATACCAACGGGGGTTCAGGTTGCTGTCACTCCGGCAACCCCACAATTAGCAAACGAATACAAGATGTATTCCCCTAGGCCCATAAAGGTGAAGTATCATGTAGTCGACGTTCACATGACACCACTAGAAGAATAACACCACAACTTAAATATCAAACCATTGAATATTACTCAACATAGTTCACTACTAACATTTAGACTTCACCCATGTCCTCAAGAACTAAACGAACTACTCACGAGACATGATATGGAACATGATCAGAGGTGATATGATGATGAATAACAATCTGAACATAAACCTTGGTTAAATAGTTTCACTCAATATCATCAATAACAAGGAGTAATCAATACCGGGAGAGTTTCCCCTATCAAACAATCAAGATTCAACCCTAGATGTTACAGCGGTGACGAGGTGCAGCGGTGGAGATGACGGTGACAGTGGTGGAGATGATGGTGATGATGATCCCAATGAAGTCCAGCTCGATGGCGGTGATGATGGTGTCGATTTCCCCCTCCGGGAGGGAATTTCCCTGGAAGATTTCAGCCTGCCGGAGGGCTCTTTTCTCTCTGGTGTTTTCCGCCCCGCAGAGGCGGCTGTGTCTCCTCGCGATTATTCCCAGCACCTTAGGTTTTCGGGTAGATGAAGTACGCGAAGGAGAGGCGGCCGAAGGGGGCTGTGGGCCCCCTCCCCACAAGGCGGCGCGGCCAGGCCAGGGCCCGCGCCGGCCTATGGGGGGCCATGGTGGCCCTCCTCGGCTCCTCCTTTTGGCTAGCTCAATCTTCTGGAAAAATAAGATCTTCGGTGTAATTTCCGTCAATTGTTGATCTCCAGAAATATTGCATTCTGACGGTGCTTTTTTCCAGCAGAATCCTGACTCCGGTGGATGATCCTCCAATAATCATGAAACATGCAAAATAGATGAAATAACATAAGTATCACCTCTAAATATGAAATATATCAATGAATAACAGTAAATTATGATATAAAATAGTGATGCAAAATGGACGTATCAGACTACCGCAAATACCTGAAGCAGTTGCTAGCGCTGAAACAGCGGGGACAGTCGAGGAGTATCAGCTGCAATTTGAAGAATTATCTTACCAGATTTGCATTCAGAATCCTCACTACGACAAGCAATTCTATGTATCTTATTTCATTCGAGGACTGAAAGCTGAGATTCTAAGTGTGGTTGTAAGGGTATTTTACCCTTATCCATTATTTTGGTAACAATGACACCGTGCTAGAGTATTTGGCCTAATACATGTTTGTAAGGATAATCCCAGGTATTAGCAAAGAGGCAGAAATGGTGTATCAAAGGAACAAGAAGGCTAAAGGAGACCCCCCACTTCGACAACAATCAAAAAGGGGTCTACAACATCCAGCCAGTCAGAGGCCCGGTTGGACCGGCCCATGCGCCGGCCGGTTCCGGTCTGCCGCTCGGTTGACCGGGCGCACGGCCGGGCGCTCCGGCGCCAACCGGCCCCTGCGCTCATGCCATCCGAGAGGCTTACTGGAAGGCACTTCAGCGCCCCCGGTCTCGGTCCGGTCTGCCGCCCGGTTTCGACCGGCGGGTCCGGTCCCTGGCCCGGTCGGACCGGATGCACGACCGGGTGCACCGGCGCCAACCGAGCTCTGCGCTGATGCCAATCGGAAGGAGTGCTGCGCGACACTTCGACGCTCTGGTTTCAGTCCAGTCTGCCGCCCGGTTTGGACCGACGGATCTGGTCCCTGGCCCGGTCGGACCGGGCCCTGCGCCGGACACTCCGGTCTGTGGCCCGGTTGACCGGGAATCTCGGGAGAATGCTGAGTTGGCAAGTTGACAACGGCCATATTTCAAGTGACACTATATATACCCCTCCTCCTACCTCTGAAGGGGTAGGCACTACACTATAAGATGTTCTTGAGCTCTCTCTCTCTCTCTCGTACTCCATTGCTAGAAACACCAAAAACCTCAGATCTCCCTCCTCCTCCACCCAAACTCAAATCCCTTCGGGGAAACGATAGAGGAGGACCCGATCTACTGTTCTACCAAGCCAAATCTCATTCCCCCTTGTATTCATCAAGAAGCTTGCTCTCTAGGGTTCCTTGGAAACCCTAGGTGGGCAAGAGTGGTTTGGAAGCATCCGAGCTGTGGATTTGCTCCTGACAAGATTGTGAAGGTTTGGAGGCTACCTCAAAATCTACCACAAGTGAGAGAGCTATTCCTTCGTGGGATAGGCTCCGGAGAATAGGGTGAGCCTTCGTGGCGTGGGGAATCCTTCGTGGGACCTCCACCCCTCCAAACGTGACGTACCTTCTTGCAAAGGAAGGGAACACTGGAATACATCCTCGTCTCCGCGTGCTATCGGTTATCTCTAACTGAACTCCTTACTTGTGATATAACTGCCTGTGAGAGCCTTCGTGCTTGAGTTACTTGTATCCTCATATAGGTTGTTTCACCTAGTTTGCATTAGGCTCATCTTTATATTCCGCAAAGCCTAATATTGGAAAGAAAGAATTAAAATCTGTAGAAACCTATTCACCCCCCTCTAGGTTTACCATCTCTGAACTTTTAGTGGTTGAATCTCAAGTGCCAACAACAGTGGAAGGAGCTATACTACTGGCCTTGGTGCAACATACTGGCCTTGGTGCAACATGAAGTGCTTGAGGAGGCAAAGCCATGGGCACAACGCCATGTTGCACCTGCTCGTGCAGAGTACCATGCTCCAAAAGTTGATACACACAAAACCTACACTAAAATTGGGCAGTGGTGATTTCTGGAAGGACAGGCAACTGCGAGATTACCGGCGCAGCAACAACCTCTATTTCAAATGCGGTGAAAAATACGATCCAACCCATGTCTGTGCTAAGAAGGTTGCTGCAGAATTGAATGCCATGTCAACTGAAGAAGCTGTGGAACTCTTATCTGATGAGGTTCTGAATTTGATGGAAGCACATGACCTCGCAGAGGCACAACAACTTAGTCTGTCCATCAACGCATTGGCAGGTATGGACAATGGTGATACAATCAGGCTCAGGGTACTGGTGGGGAATCAAGTAATGCTCATTCTTGTAGATTCTGGTAGCACTGGAAGTTTTTCGAATGAAACAATGTTGGCCAGATTAAGTTGTACTACACTCAAGACTCATCCAGTGTCAGTTAAATTGGCAAACAATGAAACTCTACAGTGTGATCAAGTGGTGCCTGACTTAGCATGGTGGATTCAGGGAGAAACTTTTAACACCTCCATGCGAGTGCTTCCATTGGAAGCATATGATGCAATTCTTGGCACGGATTGGCTCAAGAAACATGGTCCTGTAAAAGGAGATTGGGTAGCAAAAACTCTTAGAGTGACTAATGCTGGTAAGCGTGTTACCCTCCAAGGCGTGCAACGGTCAGATCCTACTAATATCAGAGAGCTCCCAATTGAGCGGTTCGCCAAGTGGTCAAAGGGCAACGAAATCTAGGCAATAGCTGTGGTTCAAACCGACACCTCTCTATAGAGGCCCCTGAAACTAAAGTTGTCCAAGCCATATTAGAAGAATTCAGTGATGTGTTCGCTGAGCCCACTTCGTTACCTCCTTAAAGAGTGTATGAACATGCAATTGCACTGAAAGCTGATGCAACTCCATTCAACATGAGGCCTTACCGATACTCACCTGAACACAAGACCGAGATTGAGAAACAGATAAAGAAGATGCTCCATGCGGGCATCAGTTGCTCCATGTCACCATTTGCATCTCCGGTCTTACTAATCAAAAAGAAATACGGCACATGACGCTTTTGCATAGATTACCGCCGCCTCAACGAACTAACGATCAAGTATGTTATTCTGATGCCAATTATCGATGAACTTCTTGACGGGTTGGCAGGTGCGAGGATCTTCTCCAAGTTAGACTTGCGCGCCGGCTATCACCAAATCAGAATGCGGCCAGAAGATGAGATGAAAACAGCTTTTAAAACTCATCAAGGTCACTATCAGTTCAAGGTGATGCCGTTTGGGCTCTGCAACGCGCCAGCGACATTTCAATGTGTTATGAATATGATGCTCGAGCCGTGCCTTCGCAAATCAGTACTGGTGTTTATGGACGATAAACTTGTATACAGCAAGTCATCAGAAGAACACCTGACGCATCTGACTGAAGTACTTCACTTCCTACGGCAACAAAAATTGTTTGTCAAACGAAGTAAGTGTTCTTTCGCTTGTGACAACCTTGAATACCTCGGGCATATTATCTCAGCGGTAGGAGTGGCAACTGACCCACGTAAGACACAGGCGATGACTAATTGGCCTATTCCAACCACTGTCACAGAACTTCGTGGATTTTTGGGGTTAACTGGCTATTACAGAAAATTTGTACGCAATTATAGAATCATTGCGAAGCCTCTGACCAGTCTGTTAAAGAAGAAGAGCTTTGTTTGGTATGAACAAGCGACTGATTCGTTCAATGCTCTGAAAGCCGCTATGGTATCTACACCGATCTTGCGGCTACCAGATTTTGAAAAACAATTTGTTGTTGAGACGGACGCTTGCGACTCCGGCATTGGAGCGGTCTTAATGCAAGAGCAGTATCCGGTTGCATTTATGAGCAAGGCGCTGGGACAAGCACACATAGCCCTCTCAATCTATGAGAAAGAATTTCTAGCTTTGTTGATGGCTGTAGACCGTTGGAGACCCTATCTTCAGAGAGGAGATTTCATTATAAAAAACAGACCATCACAGCCTATGCTATCTTGATGATCAGAAATTGCAATCACCTTTACAGCATAAAGCAATGGTCAAGCTTATGGGATTGCAATTCAAGATCTCTTATCGAAAGGGAGCAGATAATCAGGCTGCAGATGCTCTGTCTAAAGTCCAGCATATCATGGCCATTCAGATCTGCTCTGAGATACAACCACTCTGGCTGCAGGAAGTTGTCAATTCATACACTACTGATGCAGAAGCTCAGAAGCGCCTCAGGGCCCTTGCTATATCCAGCCCTGACGAGCATGGATATGAGCTATACCAAGGCATCATCAAGTTCCGAGGCAGAGTGTACATAGGGGCAAATTCAACACTGCAAATGAAAATCATTGCATCTTTACACACTAGTGCTATGGGGGGGGGGGGGGGGGGGCACACAGGGACACAGGCTACATATCAACGAATTAAAAGGTTGTTTTCCTGGTCAGGACTCAAGATGCAAGTGACATCATTTGTGCAACAATCCAATGTCTGTCAGCATGCGAAGCATCTTAACACACCTCCAGTTGGATTATTGGAGCCTCTGCCTATACCAACTGGTGCATGGAGAGACATCTCCATGGATTTCGTGGAAGGCCTCCCAACATCGGAAGGTTTTAATGTGATCATGGTGATTGTGGATCGGTACACAAAATATACACATTTTGTGCCGCTCAAGCACCCATATACAACTCCTACTGTGGCTCGGCAGTTTGTTGACTCAGTGGTCAAGTTACATGGAATGCCTCACACAATTGTCTCAGATCGTGATAAAATCTTCACAAGCACATTTTGGAAGCTACTGTTTCAGAAACTGGGAACTAAGTTGAACTGCACAACAGCCTATCACCCTCAATGTGACGGCGAGACTGAGAGGGTCAATCAATGCTTGGAAATGTTTTTGAGGTGCATGACTCAGGACCAACCAAAACAATGGCGTCGCTGCCTTCCTCTCGCGGAATTTTGGTACAACTCCACCTCCCATTCATCACTCGGTTGTTCGCCTTTCAAAACCCTCTATGGTCACGATCCCAATTTTGGTGCAATGCCTGACCTTGACCATGAGCAGTCTCTTGTGTCTGACGTGCTAGCAGAACATGCACTTCAGACCGCCTTGCTCATCAAGAACCTCGAGCGTGCGCAAACTCGTATGAAACATTTTGCAGATAAGTATCGAGTGGAGAAAGAATTCCAGGTGGGAGAGAAGGTGTTGCTGAAGCTACAACTAGGGACGGAGCCAGGAATACAAGACAAGGGGGACTAAATGTACATCACATAAGTTGGAGGGGGGCATATAGGTAAAATTTGCTAAATTTAGGGGAAAATCTAAAAAAAAAATAAAGGGTTTTTTCAGGAAAAAATAATCATAGGGGGGGGGGGGGGGGGGGCATGGCCCCAGCCTGCCCCCCACTGGCTCCGTCCCTGGCTACAACCATACGCTCAAGCCTCGGTGGTAAATCGCCCATACCCTAAACTAGCTTACAAGTATTTTGGCCCGTATGAAATTCTGGAGCGGGTGGGGAAAGCAACATATCGACTGGAGCTGCCGGCTAATAGTCAGGTCCACAATGTTTTTCATATTTCACAGCTGAAGGACTTTCGCCCAGAATTATAGTCCGATGTTTCTGGAGTTGCCGAAGTGCCCAACTCTAGATGCTCTTGATACAGAACCAGAAACGGTGCTTGAGTGCAGACACTAGTAGAAAAACGGTCATCTATACCGGTTCCAGAGGGCCATTCGTACCGGTTTTGCAACCGGTACAAATTATTCGGCACTAAAGCCCCCCCCCCTTTCGTACCGGTTGCTTACGAACCGGTATAAAACGGGCCTCCACGTGGGCCACCAGGAGAGCTCAGGGCTGAGGATCTTTGGTACCGGTTGGTAATACGAACCGGAACCAAAGGTTCCCCTCGCAGTGGAATTTTCCCAAATCTCTGCCGCGGCAGAGAATTGGCTTTTTAGGGTTTTGGAGAGGTTTAGGGATATCGGTTTGATTCATATCGCGTCGATGCACCAGAAACGCGTTTGGGTTTAGGTAGTACATGAAGATCAAGATGATGCATAGCAAGTTGGTGCATATAATATAACACACATGTTATTGCATGAGATCGCAAATTAAGTAGCACTATGCATGAAGATCGATCTTCATGCATAGTGGTGCTCTCCGAGGCGTACTCTATATATGTCTATTACATGTAGCATAGTGGTACTCTTCGAGTCAACGATATATGTAACATGTACATCTTCATTCATTGTGGTGCTCTGCGAGTGGTGGTATGACGTCCCGAAGGAAAAATCCCGCCAATTCCTCGCCTATTGCTATGAAGCGGTCATCGATTGAGAGCTTGTTCCGCTTTCTTGCCAACTATAAAAGAATAAGATACAAATGAATACATGAAACAACTATTACTGAAACTCGGCACAACTTATGATAACAAAACAAATTTGTGAAGATTGTTTTTGTACCTCTTTATTTCTCTCATTATTCGTTCTCTCGTTGACAATTCTGCGGATGAACTCGCAAACGAAGAATCCACAGAGATCGGTCCCCGGAGGTTGTTGCGGGCATTTCTTTACAAGAATATAATTCAATCAAACAATAGTCAAGTATGATAATTGAAAGGTGTGTGGACCTAGGTAGTACTACTTACTTTCGCACGCCATCGCAGCTTCGGTGGCCATTCACGGGACGTATCTTCCTTGATGAAAGTTTGCCATACGCTGCTCGACAAAAGAAAATGCATAAAAGAGTCATCAATTAGTTCAAAGCAGGAAATTAACGAAACAAACCGATAAGAATTCAAATTACCTTACGAGCATTAAAAAACAAGACACGTATAGATCCTTTTCTTTGGTTAGTGAGTCCAAGACTTCAACTTCTCCAATTTCCAAATTGATGACGAGAAGAATAAAGTGAAACCTACGCACGTTTCAATATGTAGTCATTAGTTAAAATTTTGACATACGGTGAGCAAAATATAATGTGTTATAAGACAGTAAGACTCACTCGAAGTTGTAAGGCCAAAGTATTAGCTTTTTGTCACGTTGTCGCTTCAAAAACCTTAGCAAAGTCTGCGGTGTATCCTTGTTATAGAGGGGATCATCTATGGTTTTGACATGCATTGTGTTCGGGTCAATGAACCCAATGTCAGTGATATCGTCCCTTTTGCATTCGAGCATCTTTGATCTGCATAATATAGCGCACAAAAGATTATAATCTGCAGACAATGAACGACTTCTCAAATTAAATAAATAAATCACTTACGAGACAATAGCAATCGATGATTGATTTGTCGAGGGCCCGGAGATTGTATAATCGAAAGAGTTCGGCGAAGTCAACGTTCACACAAGTACTCCTGGAAGTAGTGCTCTTCCCTAACTCGCACCATGATAGTCTCGATCCCTTCCTTTGAGGCCTTAAGGTACCACGAATGCAAGTTACGCATACATGTTGGTACCTTCCTGAGATTCTCGACCAAATCTTTCCCTTGAACAAAGCGATATGCCTTTCGTTCAGCTAAGGCGTAATCAGTTGCGTCTTGTCGAGAACTTTGAACGGTCTTCCCGTCAAACACCTTGAGAGGGGCGACCGATTGAACGGGTTGTTGTCCGAGCTGGTAGACACTGTGTATCCCTTTTATCTCCCTGATACCCGATTTAACGGGTTTTGTCGCCTCGATCATCTTGTCATACGACCTTTCAATAGAACGCGCATAGTCGGATGGCGGCGATGGTACAGGGTCATATAGATTGTCAACGGTACGCACAACTTTCTCCCGATCTAGTGTCTTCTCGAAAGGTATCTCTGGCACTTTCGGTGCAAAAATTTCTTCACCTCGGCCTTAACGGCCTCCGCGTTTTCCTCCGGAGTTTTTCCCAAGGTAACTTCTCGGGAGGCGGCGAGTTGTTTCTCCTTTCTAGCTTTCTTCCTAGGCGGCGTACCGTTCCGCTTAACGGACGCTGTCTTACGCGGAGGATCTCGAGATGGTGGACTCACGCTGGGGTCCCTCTCGGTAGGTGTGGACTTGGCTGCTCACCAGGACTGCCACCAGGGGAGGAGTCGATGGCATTTGCTGCTCATGTGTAGGAGTCGGTGGCCTTTGCAAAAGGACGACGTACTTCTTCGGCCATAGGGCGAAACCGTGCTTGACATCGCCCGGTGTCCTCTCATCTTCACCTCTAGGAATATCAAGCTCCACTTTTTCAAACCCCGAAACAACTTCATCCACCCCGACACGAACACAACCAGGTGGAATGGGCATATGATGGTGCATTGCTCCATCTTCACTTGGGTACACATAGCCGACCGCCACCTTAACCGTACGCGGTCCCGATTAACATATGTAGCTCGCAATCTGTCTTCTCCGTGACATAATCCACGGGGTAGCTTCCTCCACATCCGTCAAGATGCGAGGAACCGACAACCGCTTCTTCGCTGAGATGGGGCAGCATCGGCTTGTGGATCCCGTAGAAACAGCCGCTGATCAGGTGCCCTCTCGATTTCTCTCAAGAGCCTCCACCCTAGATAACAACTCCGTTACAATGTCGGCGTCCTTCTTCTTCTTTCGCGAACGGCTTCTATAAGTGTCGGCGCTGTCCGGCCACGCTTCCTTCATGGTGAGACCTGGGCGAGCTCGTACCCGTCCAACATGTTCGGGGTTCCCCAGAGCGAGTGTCAGCTCGTCATTCTCTCGATCGGGAATGTACTCTCCCTTTCTGACCTTTTCAATTGCATCTACAAGCTTCGGTACAATTGCCTCAATTTTTTCCTTCCATTTTCCCTTCGCAACGATCAACCCTGTCTTTGGGTCCAACCCTGCCCCATGAGCGAACAACCAGAACTTGGACCGTTCGGGCAGTCCATGTACGTGGAGTGATTCCATGATCCATCAGTTTATTCTCAAACGCTGTCCACTTCGGAATGGCACTCTTGTAGCCACCTGACCCCAAATGATGCGGAAGTTTCTTCTTTGCAGCATTTTCGGTATTTTTCTTCGATCGGGACACAAACTTAGACGATTTCTTATACTCCTTAAATGCGGCCCAGTTGATCTTTTATCTTCACTAGATTTTCGGTATTATCATCGAATCTGGATCTTCATTCTTATATTTGTCCCATAAATTTTTCTTGAAGCTACGGAATTGTATGGCCATCTTCTTCCATGGCCCGTCCTTGACTTGATCCTTCTGGCCTGCCGTCCTGTCTTCCGGTCGGCTGAACTTTGTCGATAGCGTTTCCCAAAGAAATTTTTTCATGTCGTTGACATAAGTAGCACCACTCTCCGGGTTCTTCGGCTTATGCCACTCTTGAAGGCTGATCGGTACATGGTCCCTAACAATAACTCCGGATTGACTTGTAAATTTGCGGCAAAACTCCTTGGGCTCCACTGGTTCACCATTAGCCTTGAATGCCGTGAGGCTAACCTGCCCTCGCCCTTTAGCACCCGCGTCGGGCCTCGTTTTGTTCTAACAGACTTGCTCGATGATCCGAAGGCTAAAAGAAAAAATTATTCGTTAATAAGTGCAATACAAATAAATGAATGCATCTAGGGATGAACACAGACTAATTGATACATAGATATACACCTCGCCGGAGTTTGTGATGGACACTTCATTGTCTTTTCTAACTTGTTCAGACTCAAGTCCCTCGCCAAAATCATTCAGAAAGTCGGCGTACTCGTTGTCATCTCCATCGTCGGGTTCCGGACCACGGGCACTCTCATAGATCAATCGCTGCACCGCTTCTTCCCCCTCCTCATCTCGGACGAAGGTGCCGTCCTCCATACCTCAATGTCACTGCAAAATTAAGAAAGCAATTGTATTTCATTCATCATGTAATGATCATATAACAGATTGCTAGATGGATAACAATTGAAATGAAGAAAGCAAAAAAACCCTAACCACGGACTCGGCACCGCTACAGACCCTAACCCTAACACTCGGCGCTCGTCCTCTCGCTCTTCTCTCTATGTCGCGGCGTATGCAGTGCATCTGCTCGGCGAAATGCCATTGTCACCAACTCACTCGCCGTCTCGGATGCCAGAGCGCGCGCGCGGCGTGGGATAAAAGCAACGGAACAAGGGATGGTCCAACCAGAGCTGCCATCTCGCCTAAATAAAACACTCCCCCACACTTCACCACACTTCGTGGCGCTCTTCGCCGTCCCGCTCCTCTCCTTCCACTTCATCTCCACCAACGACTCCCGGCCTTGGCGTAGGCGTCTGCTAGCGCGGTGGCGACGAAGACGGAGGAGACGGCCGAGGACCCTCCTCCCCTCGTTCTTCTCTCTATTTCTCGACCCTAACACTCGGCGCCCCTCATGCTCAACGTCTACCCCTACTACGACTACAAGCGCTCCAACGGTGTAATCCCGCTCGACTACGCGCTCTTCCGCCCGCTCCCTCCCAACAAGGAGGTCGTCGACGCGTCCGCCAACGTCCCCGTCATGGTCACCAAGACCGGCTGGCCGCACAAGGGAGACGCGTCCGCCGAGCCCGACGCCAACACCGGCAACGTCGACACCTACAACAGCGACCTCATCCGCCGACGGCAAGAAGACGACGAGGCGTTTGCCGCGCGTCTCATCCGCATCTACGGCCGCGCGGACGATGTCATCGACGATGGCCATGTCCACCTCCTTGAGGACAAACGTCGAGTCTTTGGAGCAGCACTGGATGTCGCAGGCGGCCACGAGCTCCACGCCGGCGCCCACGCAGGCGTCATGCACGGCCGAGCTCGATCCCGCGCAGAAGTGGGGGCCGGCCGCGGAGAGCACGGCGGCGCGCGCCGCCGGGAGGCGGTCCAGGAGGGACATGGCGAGCGGGATCTCCGCGAAGGCCTCCGGCCCATTCAATGCCGTCCTCGCCCTCGTCGCTGCATTCCGTCGAGCACCTGGTGTGCGGCGTCGAGCGGTGGTGGGCGGCAGCGTGTGGCGCGGACGACCGGCCTCCGGCGGTCTCGGGTGGCGCGCGCGGCGTTGCGCGTAGCGCGCGCGGCTGCGCGTAGCGGCGGCGCATCGGCGGCCGGCGACGGTGCCGGAGAAGGGGAGGGAGGCGATGGTCGGGCCGGGCGGCGCACGTACTGCAGACGGCGCGGAAAGGAGCGGCGCCGTGGATGAAGGTGATGGCGACGGTGACGGCCTGCTGCGGCGTGGCGCGGTCGACGGCGACAGCGTGGACGACGGCGACGGCGAGCTAGCGGCCGGAGCTTCGTCTTCGCGCGCGTCGTCTGCGGGAAAGTGTGGAAATTTGGGGATTTTTGCTCGCGGCCAAGTGAAATCGAGCCGAACCCCCCTTTGGTACCGGTTGGTACCACCAACCGGTACGAAAGACCTTTCGTACCGGTTGGTGGTACCAACCGGTATCAAAGGGTTTTTTTTGTTTTTCTTTTTTCTTTACTGTTTTCTTTTTCTTTTGCTGTTTCTTTTTCTTTTCTGTTTCTTTTCTTTTCTTTTCTTTTCCTGTTTCGTTTTCTTTTATTTTCTTTTTCTTTTTTGTTTCTTTTTCTTTTCTTTTCTATTTCTTTTCTATTTATTTTTTCTATTGCTTTTCTATTGCTTTTCTTTTCTTTTCTATTTATTTTTTCTATTGCTTATCTTTTTCTTTTCTTTTCTATTTATTTTTTGTATTTCTTTTCCTTTTCATTTCTGTTTCTTATCTATTTCTTTTCTTTACTCCCGCCACGACGCCATCCGCGGGGGAAAGTTTCCCGCCCCGATGTCGCGCGGGAAACTTTCCCGCCATAATGTCGCGCGTGGGAGAAAAAAGGCGAGAAAGAAAGGGCGGGAATAAAATTTTATTACGATTGAACTCGAATTAAAATACATAGTTTAACTGAAAATTAAAGATACATGGCCAAATTCTACTGTTGGAGTCATTCAGTCATACTCGTGCCTAGCCCTGTAGTAGTCGCCACTGTAGTCGTCATAGTCGCCGTCATCATCGTCGCTGGCATCGGGGTCGCGGTACTCTCCGGTCGGCGGGTGAGCACGCGTGGGCTGGGACTGAGGGTAGCGCAGGCGGGGGCCACGGTAGGCCATGACGCCCTGGAGAGTCCGTCTCCTCTAACAAATGTTGGGGAAAGGGTTGGGAAATCTCCCGTGGCGGAACTTGTCGAAGATGCCCTTGGTGCACACGCCCTATGGCATCTTCGGAAGTTCCGCCTCGGAATTTTTTTCCTGCAAGCCCGTGGAAGACTCCATCTCCTCTAACAATGTTGCGGAAAGGGTTGGGAAATCTCCCGTGGCGGAACTTCTCGAATATGCCCTTGGTGCACATGCCCTATATATGGCATATTCGGAAGTTCCGCCTCGGAATTTTTTTCCTGCAAGCCCGTGGAAGACTCCATCTCCTCTAACAATGTTGCGGAAAGGGTTGGGAAATCTCCCGTGGCGGAACTTCTCGAATATGCCCTTGGTGCACATGCCCTATATATGGCATATTCGGAAGTTCCGCCTCGGAAAAATTTCCCTGCAAGCCCGCGTGACTTAACTAGTAAAACAAGCCAACCATCTCCATTGTTAATATCTTACATACAGTAACATCATTACACAAAAGTGATTTCCATATTGAGATACACAAGTTATGATCCCTATATGTAGCTAGCTAGTCTTCTGAGTTTTCTTCGCTCGTTTCCCTTTCTTCTTACTGCGACGCAACCATGGACAATCTTCATTGTTTAAGATGATGCTTGGGTCAATTTTTACCTTGAAGGGTGGAATATCGTCAAACTTATTATAATCTTATGACATTTCTGTCTTGTCCTCTACTCCCACGATGTTTCTTTTTCTGAAAGAACTATGTGCCGCTTTGGCTCATCGTATGATGTGTCCTCTTGCCTTTCTTTCCTTTTTTTCGGTTTGCTAGACATATCCTTCACATAAAAAACCTGAGCCACTTCACTGGCTAGGACGAATGGTTCGGTGTCGTACCCAAGATTCTTGAAATCCACTTGTAGTCATTCCGCATCGCTGGTCTACCTGTACCCGTCTTTCAGGTTGAACCATTTACACGGAACAAAGGGACCTTGAAATTAGGTCCATAGTCAAGTTCCCATATCTCCTCTATGTACCCATAATATGTGACCTTGTTCCCATTGCCATCTTACGCATCAAAGCGGACACCACTGTTTTGGTTGGTGCTCTTTTTGTCTTGGGCGAAAGTGTAAAATGTGTTCCCATTAATCTCGTACCCTTGAAAAGTCGATATAGTAGAAGATGGTTGCTTGGCCAACAAGTACAGCTGCTCGTCATCGGTGACATTCATGAGACGTGTTTGCAACCAACCGCCGAAAGTCTTCATGTGTTCTCCATCAATCCAATCTTCACGTTGCTCCGGGTATTTAGAGCGTAAGATCTCCTTGTGTTCCTCTTTGTACGGAGCCACCAAGATGGAATTAAGTAGAACCGTGTAGTGTGCTTGAGTGAAAGAATGTCCGTCCATACACGTTGCTGATTTCTTTCCTAGCGTGCCTTTTCCACGCAGATCTCCCCTCATAGCGCGATTCAGAACACCGATCGGCTTAAGGTCGAGAATAAAGTCAACACAAAACTCAATGACCTCCTCTGTTCCATAGCCCTTGGAGATGCTTCCTTCGGCCTAGCACGGTTATGAACGTACTTCTTTAAGACTCCCATGAATCTCTCAAAGGGGAACATGTTGTGTAGAAATACGGGACCGAGAACGCCAATCTCTTCGACCAGGTGAACTAGGAGATGTGTCATAATATTGAAGAAGGATGGTGGGAACACCAACTCGAAGCTGACTAGACATTGGACCACATCCTTCAGTAAATTTTGTAGAGTAAGTGGATTGATCACCTTCTCGAGAAATTGCATTGAGGAACGCACATAGCTTCACAATGGGTACTCGAACATTTTCCGGCGAAGCCCCCTCAATGCAACCGGAAGTAATTGTGTCATAATCACGTGGCAGTCATGAGACTTTAGGTTTTGAAACTTTTTCTCCGACATGTTTATTATTCCCTTTATATTCGACGAGAAGCGAGACGGGACCTTGATGCTACTCGGGACTTCAAAAAGATCTCCTTCTTCTCTTTGGTAAGAGCATAGCTGGCGGGACCTTGATACTTCTCTGGATTCAGGTTGTTTCCTTCGTGGATACTTTGCTGGTCTGCCGTGCATCCGGTGTATCTTTTGTCTTCCCATACACGCCCAAGAAGTTTAGCAGGTTCACGCAAAGATTTTTCGTCACGTGCATCACGTCGATTGCAGAGTGAACCTCTAAGAATTTCCGTAGGGTAGCTCCCAAAATATCGACTTCTTCTTCCACATGGGTACGTGTCCGTCAACATCATGCGGAACAGATTGTCCGCCGGGACCCTTTCCAAAGATCACTTCTAAATCCTTGACCATATCATATATAACTTCCCCATTAGGGCGGGTAGGCTTGGTTCGGTTATCTGCCTCACCTCCGAAATGCTTTCCTCTCTTTCTTACGTGATGTTGTTTTGGAAGAAATCGACGATGCCCCGGTACACATTCTTGTTTCCCAAATAAATACTATCAGTCTCACCTAAACAGTGTGTGCATGCATTGTATCCCTTGTTTGACTGCCACTGAAATGTTACCAAGAGCAGGCCAATCATTGATGGTTACAAATAACAACGCTCGTAGGTTAAATTCCTTTTGTTCGTGCTCATCCCACACGGGTACACCTTCGTCACGCCACAACTCTAAAAGTTCTTCAACCAATGGCCTCGGGTACACATCAATGTCGTTGCCGGGTTGCTTCGGGCCCTGGATGAGCACTCGGCATCATAATGAACTTCCGCTTCATGCACAACCAAGGAGGAAGGTTATAGATACATAGAGTCACCGGCCAGGTGCTATGGACTGGAGCTCTGCTCCCGAAAGGATTAAAGCCATACGTACTTAGACCAAATCTTAAGTTCCTTGCGTCATCGAAAATGACTTGAACTCTCTGTCGATTTTTCTCCACCGCGACCCGTCGGCGGGGTGTCTCAGCATCACATCTTTCTTACGGTCCTCTTTGTGCCATCGCAACAACTTGGCATGCTCTTTGTTCCGGAACAAACGTTTCAACCGTGGTATTATAGGAGCATACCACATCACCTTCGCAGAACCCTCTTCACGGGGGTGGACTCACCCTCAACATCGCCGGGGTCATCTCGCCTGATCTTATACCTCAATGCACTACATACCGGGCATGCATTCAAATTCTCGTACTCCCGCGGTAGAGGATGCAGTCATTGATGCATGCATGTATCTTTTGCACCTCTAATCCTAGAGGGCGAGACAACCTTCTTTGCTTCGTACGTGCTAGAGGGCAACACGTTCTCCCCTGGAAGCATCTTCTTTATTATTTTCAGCAACTTTTCAAATCCCTTGTCGAAGTACCATTCTCCGCCTTCCATCGCAGCAATTCCAGCGTGGTACCCAGCTTTTTCTGACCATTTTCGCAATTTGGGTACAACAGTTTGTTGTGATCCTCTAACATTTTCTCCAACTTCAACCTCTCCTTTTCATTTCCGCAGTTCATCTTCGCATCAAGAATGGCCCGACCCAAATCGTCATCCGGGTCATCAAAAATCGGCTCATCGAAAATGAGCTCTTCTTCGACTTCATCTTCCCCCATTCTACTACCACCGTCTTCAGTGAATAAGCTGGGATAGTTGTCACTATCCTCTTCTTCTTCGTTGTCTTCCAATATAACTCCTCTTTCTCCGTGCTTGGTCCAACAATTATAGCTGGGCATGAAACCATTCTCCAGCAGGTGGACGTGAAGGGTCTTCGAGGTAGAGTAATCCTTCATATTCTTACAGGAACTACATGGACAATACATGAAACCATTCGACTGCCTGTTTGCCTCAGCCACGTTGAGAAAATAATGCATGCCAGTAATGAACTCGGGATGGCACCGGTCACCGTACATCCATTGTCGACTCATCTGCATTTTATATGTATATCAAAAATCATTAAGTACACAACATCATGGATATATGAGTGACCAACTTAATTAATATTCAAGTTCATCACATAAAACTAAGTTATTTTTATAAAAAAGAAGAGGGGCTCACCGAGGTGGTACCGTGCCGGCTAGGGGACGACGCTAGCGATCGACGGCGGTGAGGACGGGGATGATACTAATTAAAACCTACAAAACATACCATAATTTCAGCTCAAATTGCATATAAAAAAATAAAATCACTAACTTAGGCATTTCATCGAACACCTTGATTGCACTACAAAAATAGTACGAGTTAAAACTACCAAAGAACTGAGCTAAATTAGGAACGCCGGAAGGAAGGATGATATTGCTAACCCTTGGATAGATGTATGCCGTTAATCTTGTTAAAATGGTGGAGAAAAATGAAGATTATTGGAGTGTGAGAGGTGCAAAATATTTGGAAATGTGAGAGGAGGAGAAGGAGAATGAGATGTGCAGGGGGTCGGGCGCGCGGCTGCGTGTTCATATAGGGCACAGACCCTTTAGTACCGGTTCCTTACCCGAACCGGTACTAAAGGTGAAACCCTGGCCCCACCACCGCCTGGAATCTGGGCTCAAACCCTTTAATACCGGTTCGTGTTACCAACCGGTATTAAAGGTCCATAACGAACCGGTATTGATGTCCCACGCACGGAACCGGTATTAATGCCGCCTTTAGTACCGGTTCGTAAGGGAACCGGTACTAAAGACTTAGATGGATGAGAGGTTTTCTACTAGTGAGATTAGTCAAGAAAGGTAATTCTGTTGTTCCTCAGGTGCTCATAAAGTGGACTGGTTTGCCAGCTGATAGGGCGACTTGGGAGGATTGGGAAGTTCTGAAGACACGCTTTCCATCTGTTCTTGCTTGGGGACAAGCAAGTGCTTCTCCGGGGGGGCATTGTCATGACGGAAGCTGTGACACCTTAGGCATGAGTTGGCGTCAGGCACAAAGTGTGTGTGTGTGCGCCTGACGGGGGTGGGCCTTGGTGCCAGGCTGTGTGTGTGAGGAGTTGGGGTGGAGTTTATAACCACCCGAATGTACTCAAGTCTACCATGTTGTGACTTTGGAATAGAAAACCCAAATTCTCCTGTCTCTTGTTCGTCGTCCTCTATTATTTTTCTCTTCCAAGTCCGGCATACATCGGAGTCTCACGCCGGCAATCACACCGGCAAGGGGGCGTGACAAAATTATTGGGTTTTTCCAAAACTAACTAGGTAACAAAATCAAAAACATATATAGGAGATAAGTCGAGGATTATTTCCTTGATGAGAAAACAGCTGCTCATGTATTAAATCATGAGCTATATACACTACAGCATGCCATACATATTCTGAGGATGGCGCTCATATTTTCCTAAATTGCAAGTTTACTGAACAGAGATGGCGAGCACTGATGGTTGAGGATGTCCAGCTGAAATTGCTTCCTTGTTCAGAACAAGACATGCTACAGAAAATATTGTTTTTGCCTCTGCGGTGACAATTCATGGGTGTGACTAGCATGAATCATGATGTAAATCAAACGGTTTAGATAATTTTTAGTTGCAATGGTACTTTCAACTAAAAAAATCTTAGTTACAACTCTGCTTGCAACTGAAAAAAATTCCAATTGCAATCCAACTTGCATCTCATATGAAGAAAATCAGTAGTTTGTGGTGTGTGTTTGTATCTCCCAGCCCCCCTTAGTGTTTGTATTGTTCGTTCCCCCCCCCCCCCCCCCCCCCTTCGTGGTTTGTGTGTTTCTCACCGAATGCATTTCCCCAGCGACTTGGGTGAGAGGCGGGAGCAGGATCCAAGAGATGGGACAACTAGAGACCAGCCCATCGTAAGTTATATCTAAGGTTTCAAGTACGATCCTACTTAAATCTCCCTTCTAAAATTTTGAACTTAAAATGACAAAATGAATCGTACTTAGTGGGATCTCACTTACATCTCTAGTTTTAATTGTCTTGCTTCGGATCACCAGTAGTATAGCTAGGTATGGACGGCCTGGCCCGGTGCAAAAAAATTGTGCCAAGCCTGACCCAACCATGCCTCTAGGCTGGTTCTGGGTTTGATTATTTGGCCCAATAATTAGGTCGGGCATGCATTTTATATGAACTAGGTGTTATCCCGCGCGTTGCTGCGGCAATGAAAGATGATTTCCATATACAAAAAATAGTAATGTCAATTATGAAAAAAATCATTTGTGCAAGAGCTTGCTAACGATTCGTAATAGATAGAATCTCTTTGTTTTGCTAAAGATTAATGCAAAGAAACGTAATGTCTATTAGTGCAAGCGATTTTTTTAAGTAAGGCAGTGCAAGCTAAGTTTAATCGGCTCCAGTGCACATTAATGCATTTATAAAAATGAAAGTTGATAGGCCACATGTAAATTACATTCTGAGATCATCCTGCATGGTTTTTTATAGGTCAAATAGAAATGACCATTCTTAACTGAAATTAAGCAAAGTTAAAAGGTGTCACATGGATTGGGAAAAAGATAATGATAACAGATAACTTCATACTCTTTTCATTGAACTGCAGTTTGCCTTGTCAGTATACTGGACCAACAGAGGGATGGCATTGGCACTGCTCTTCCTAGTCCTGCACTCTTAAGTCCTTCTAAATGATTGCTATCCTAGGAATACCACTAAATCTTATGAAAATTTACAATAATGTTGCAGGATGTAGCATCAGGTAGCTCTTTATTTCATTAGAACACACTAAGATATTTCATGCAGTATCTGGTTGCCGGTTTCAGAACTTCGACTCCTAGACTAAACAACTTCTACAACTCTTCTTATTCCTCCATAATTAATACAGTAATGGTAAGGACATGGTTGGCTTAATGACTTGGTTGCCGCCTTGGCTTCCAGGACCATCCATCTGATCTGCGTCTTTGCTCATCTATAAGAAGCTCTTTCTGCCTATTTTCTTCTCATCTTGCTCCCCATGTCATTGTTCCTCTTGGGCGCCAGACAGTTTATTTTCTGAGCTACATGAGAACACGAAGGAAATTGCTTCGGAAGAGAGTTAAGCGTACGCCTGTGGCTTACCAACAAAATTAGTGACGTGGATGCTTTGCATGTCAAGCTTGCAATCATTAAATGACTATAGTGGGGATCAACTTTATAGATATTATAGATTAGTCAAGAGACCCGACCAGCTTTTCGTATGTCCGGCCCAGTCTAAGTAGGTGAATGGACCTAGAGTTTATGCCTCTTGCTTTGATTGGCCTGCCCCACCTAAGAAATGCACACGCCCTACTGATCTCGGAGCATCTCTAGTTGTATCCTCCAAATCACTCTCGAAAGGAATTTGAAATGCGCCAGACATTTGACGGTCTCTAGTTGCGCATCCCAAAAACCTTTTTATTCGGCACTGTTCAATATGTTGTTCGGCGCTTTGCGCCCATCCTAACTACACGCAACCAAAAACCGCGTCGCAAGTGGTG
Organism: Lolium perenne; assembly: GCF_019359855.2. NCBI lineage: Eukaryota > Viridiplantae > Streptophyta > Magnoliopsida > Poales > Poaceae > Lolium > Lolium perenne. Next base: position 318,712,711 of record NC_067247.2, read on the forward strand.
GGCCAGTCTCGTCAGCCACACAGGGTTGCAGCGTACCCGTGTCCTACCTCTGGCCAACACAAATTAATTTCCACGCAGCGATGTTGCATTTCCCCCAAACGCGCGGGGAGACGTCTCGTCTCGCCTTGTCCCACATGCCGACATTAATGTGTGCCACCGCCCCTCACCTGCCTCCAGCATATAAAATAGGGTGCTTTCCTGTTGCCCATCACACACAACCCTACAGCCGCGCATCCGCAACCCTAGCCGCCACCACCCACCTTTCTCCACACACGCTCCATCACGGGTTCAAATGGTTGCGGTCGAGGACGCGGCCGCTGCGGTCATGGGCGGGGCAGGGGCAGTCGTGCGGCACGCTCGCCGTCGCCTGAGGAAGAGGAGATGGAGTGCCCCCACGACAAGTACTGTGAGTTCGCCTTCTTCATCGCCGGCCGAGGTGACCTCGCGGGACGAAAACTGCAGCTTCTGCTGGTGGGCCATGGAGGTCTTGTTTGATGGGGAAAGCAACATGTACCTCCACACCGGCAGGAATAAGTTCACCCGCGCCCACGACATCGATATTGGCTGCTTGGTGAACTTTTTCTACGAAGGTGACAACGAGATGAGCGTCAAGGTGTTTGACAACGAGTCTTTCCGTATCCACTACCACGATAATGACTCTGGCGGCAACAACGATGACGACGGCAACGAAGAAGATGAGGGCTAGTAGGACGTCTAGTATAGGTTTTTATGCCCTCCCTTGGTGTTTTCCATGGTTTCTGGATGTTCTTAGTTGGCCATTTCAATATTTTTTTTATGTAAAAGTGGATGTTCTTAGTTGGCCATTTCAATTTTTTTTTATGTAAAAGCATTTTCAAAATTATGAGTAAAGCTTTAACTTTAAATAAAAAATAGTTTAGGGTTCGCATTTGGGGACGTGGCTGGAGAGGTACACCTCCAATCTGGACACCTGGAGCGGCGTTCCCCAAACGACCAATCCAGCGCTTTTGGCAGCGGTTTGGGGACACGACTAGAGATGCTCTCACGCTCCTTGGCTCGTAGAATTTGTTAATGCATTAACGGCAGATGGTTTTTACAATGCGAATAAGGGCTGCTTTGATTCATAGGATTTGCATAAAAATTATGTTGGCTTAAGATTCGATGAGAATTTTTTCTACACTAGTTATTTGATTAATAGAAACATATTTTATAGGAATTAACTTTATAGAAATCTTGTAATGCAAATCCTATAAGAAAAAAATTAGATCATACCTCATAAAAATATTTTAATATAATAAAAAATTACTCATTTTGTCATAAGATTCAACTAGATATGCCATTTCAATCTAATGCTTTATTTATTTCTATGATTTTTCATCCTATGATTTAAAGGAGCCCTAAAACTTGTGCACATGAACAATGTCTCGTACCTGAACACGCAAAGGCAGATGATAAAAGCATCGAATCGGGCACGCAGACGAGTGTCAAGACAACGAAAAAGCAAATTAAGAGCATCAAGACTTCAAGAGGAAGACACGTCGAAACGAGAACCAGAAGTCGAAGTATGAATTTATTTCGGCTCTGCCGCTCGCTTCATCGGGTCAAGCATCGCATCGCATCGCCTGCACACACGAGCGCCGGGGTCAGCCTGCCGTCAGCTCGTCCCATTCTGGTCGTTTACTTTGCCAAAGTGCAGCGCCCAGTGCAGGCAAGCCCCTCGCCAGCGTTAGTCAACTCAAGCACTCAACATTTGTCCCTCGCCATGCACGCATGGATCTGTAGTTCTGTACGTGTGGTGTGGCGTGCGCTGCACTCGCTCAGTGGCGTATACGCAAGAAGAGCAGCACAAGCGTGACGACACGCTCTATCCGCCAGATAGCTCTGTACGGCTCGCTTTAGGGATGTAAACGGATCGGATTGAATTGGATATTTCTATTATCATATTCTTTACCATAATTTTATAATGGATTTAGATTGGAGCGGATAATGATTGCATGTGGATTATATCGAATTACGGATATGGAGCGGATTTGAACCGGACTCGGATCGAAAACGGATTATTAAGCAAATATACACATAAAAATAAAAGTACGCCTTTTTTATGTAAAATATGTTGTAATTATAGTTTATAGCTAAATGTACACACATGTTCGTACAACAAAGTAAATTGCGTGCTAATAGCATACAATATTTTAGCCGATGAACTAACTATATTATCTAAATATTTATGGTTGGGCCAATTTTTTCAAATTATCTTCATTGAGGATCTCGATAATCCGCAGATAATGGCGGATAATCCGTATCCATTTGATAGTATCAATACCATATCCTCTACCATATCCGTCGGATATCCGCTTGAACACTATCCGCATCCGCATCCATATCCGGCGGATTTCCAAAAATGCATACCATGTCCTAAAAACGGATACGGATTTGGATTCGGAGCGGAAAATGTCCGTACCATTTACACCCCTAGTTAGCTTGGCTTCCTATGCTGGCGATTTATATGTACGTTTACTTGAAGCAAATCTAATACGTTATTTTTTTTATAATCAATACCATATATATTTATACTAGCAAATAATAATACATGGTAGAGATACATTAGATGTCTTACAAAATATAGTCTAAAAGGAGATTAGATTTTTGAGACATTCAAACTCTTTCATTATTTATGATACAATCTTGTACTTTTTTGAAGGCATCTAAACGTAAAAATCAAACCATAAACATGTAAATACTTATAAAGGTTTTTCCATAATTTTAATTTAAGTTGTAATATCAAGGCTACGTACACGCACACAATCATTAAAGTAGTCAATACACATTGGCAAAAATAACAGCACCAGTATGTTAGGGAAAAGCAATCAAACAACTTAATCAAAGTTGCTGGCAGCCGAGAGTACGAATAACCATTGTCTAGGATGTAATAGATGGGAAAAATATTGCAAGGACAGTCCTCTTGGCTGCAACCATGAGAAAAGATCAAAATACGATCTGGCCAAGCAAAACCTGAAGTACCATACCTAGAGAAATTTAATTTTCTAGCACCATCATGGACATCGAAAAGGAAATCTCATCATCGAATAAAGGACCGAAGATAACTTATTGTCGACACTACAATCTCCATAGAGTTGGAGGCAAAAAAAATGCTATTAAAACTCTAATCTATTAAAAGAGGCTACTTTTATTAAAACTCCACGCATAAATCGGAGTTTCTCACCCCTCTCAACACTAGCATAGCCCACCGAAGAAGCGCCAGCCCCTTCTTATTAATAATTGAATATAAAAAAAATATTGTACACTGCAATGGAATTAAGAAAACCTCGGCAGCTGAGCGGAGCGAGTAGGAGCATTACTAATAAACTCGAGGATAGTCGTCCCCATGATGACATGAAATTAACTAGTACTACTTCCTCTGCTTCGTAAATAAATTATAGTTTCCATTTCGTGTACATTTTTGTCCATCGTGGATAGGATTTGAGGGCCAATTTGTCTAATGTCCGGCGACGACCACCCCCAACCTCAACCACGCCTTGCACGCCAAATTTGCCCCCCTTTATTTTTTCACCCATTCTCTTCTATTTCTTGCCCATTTCTCATAAAAATCCCTCAAATTCACAATATCAAACATAGTTCAACATAAATAGCAAAAATAGAAATTCAAATACCCGACATCGGTCATAGTACTAAATGAGAAACTCAAAAATGACAAGAAATACTACATAGAACACCGATATGAATTGACCAATCTTGTCGATTGATGATCGCTTGCCTCTTCTTCAAAAACCATGCCCTTGTCTCGTCCCCCATGAGGCTAAGATCAACAATCATCACTTGTGTCTCCCCCATGATCATATTGAGACCAACTTCTTTCTTCCTTGAAGTTGCATCCAACTTGGCGCTGGCGGCAAGCTCGGCGTCGATGCAAAGCTTCTCGGTTGAGTGGTCGCATCTTGACAGTACTTCTCTTGAAGGATATCCATGAAACCATTGAAGCGCTCATCTTTCTCCGGTTCTCAATTTCATCTCTCTTTACACTTCATCTCTCTTTGACGGATATCATTTATTTCAATGATTTTTGCAAAGCGATGGTGGATATCTCACGGCTTCAAGTCTTTCTTGGAAACCTTCTTTCCCTCGGGCTTGTTCCATGTTCTTCAACGTCAATGTTAGATAGTTGTCCACCCATTTTCTTTCCACTCTTTGTTTGTTTCTTGAGAGATGCCACAAAGTCAATCCACTTCAGCGCATGGTGGAGCTTGAGCCATGCATGATCCAAGTTGAAACTCTGGCCCTCATTTCACCTCTCTTTCCACTTGAGCTCTCTTTGACTGATATTATTTCTTTCATTGATTCTTGCAAACCGATGATGGATACCTCACGCTTCAAGTTTCTTAGAAAGCTTCTTTCCCCTAGGATTGTTTCATCTTCAACATCAATGTCAAAATGTTGTTCAGTCCTCTTCTTTCCACTCTTTGTTTGTTTCTTGAGAGATGCCACAATGTCAATCCACTTCAGAGCATGGTGAAGCTTCAGCCATGCATGATCCAAGTTGAAGCCTTGCCCTCATTTCACCTCTCTTTCCACTTGAGCTCTCTTTTATGGATATCATTTATTTCAATGATTCTTGCAAAGCGATGGTGGATGCATCATGCTTCAATTATTCATTGGAAAGCTTCTTCCCCATGCCAACTGAAGTGGATCCCCAAAAATCCACTTGCTTCACCTTATTCAACATCAATGCCAGATTCCTCTCTGCTCCTTTTGTTTCTTTAGAGATGACACAAGATCAATCCACTTGGGAGCTTGGTGTAGCTTGATCCATGCGTGAACTAAGTTGAAACTCTTGCCCTCATTTCACCTCTCTTTCCACTTGAGCTCTCTTTGATGGATATCATTCCTTTCAATTATTTTTGCAAAGCTATGGTGTATATGCCTCACCACCTAAGTCTTCCTTAGATATCATGTTTCTTTAGGGCCAATCCGAGCGTATCCCCAAACCCACCACTTTGCTTCACCTTCTTCAATATCAATGTTGGATTGATCTCGTCTACTTTTCTTTCCACTCTTGGCTTGTTTCTTGAGAGATGCCACAAGGTCAATCCACTTGGGAGTTTGGTGAAGCTTGAGCCATGCATGAACCAAGGTGAAGCTCCATCCCTCATTTTGGCTCGGAATGCATCCAGAACTTGCCGTACTTAGGCAACAACACCAAAACCGCTCATTGTTTGCCCTTGATACATCATATGTGCTGGTGTACTTGTTGTAGTCTGCCATTATGGTACCCATCGATGTATCACTTGAAATCTTGTATGGCACATAGTTCTTGTACTCATGGAAATGTCCATGAGCACAGTTGCAATATGCTAATACCTTTTGCTTCATTCCACATGTTGGTTCTTGTCCAATAGTTTGCCATGGCTCACATAAGAGCGCATCTTCCTTGTTGGTGAATGACCCAGACCTCTTGGCACGATGTCATGCTTTCGAGTTCACTTGCTCAAGCTCAACTTCAAACAAACCCTCTCACGCGCCATCAAGATCACTTTGATCGCCACCTTACCCACCTTCTTGCTCACCACCTTCCCCACCACTTTTCCTATCACGAATGTCATCGCCATTCCCACCTTGCATACCTCTCATACCTTGCACACCACCTTGCATATCATGCACAAAACCTTGCATTCCTTGCTTATTACCTTTTCCATCTTTTTTGATCATTTCTTTCACGATTTCCTCGTTGTAGTATGCCGAGTTCGCGACCCTCAATTCATCAAACACATGACGTGCATCTTGCGCAGTGACCATCGTCGACAGTCATCGAAGATGCTCCAACATCAGCGCATGCCACGCACAATGGCCAATGGGCACCTCCAACATCCCCAGGGAGTCACCAGGTGCGTAGTCAAAATTAAGGTCAATATTTGGCGGCGCCGACTCGCTGCACAACAACCACCAGCTCAGTGGTGGCACAAAGCCCAAAATGTAGGCATACATTGACGACCGCGACACAAGCGGCATAGACATGCTTAGTACCTGAGGTTTAGCTCGCGATAGCCGAGCCTTGCGCGTCATGGCCTCGGAGAGTGTGCTGCATACAAACACAACTAATTTTGGGTCGCGGTCTGCGTGGTGTAGCACACTGCAGTCTCCTTCTCGGCGCTGGCAGCTTGAGCAGCAATGGCGGCGACCAATTTCTTCTCCTTCTCCTTTTGGCACCGGTTTTGGCGCTTGATTCTTTGGGGGAGCGTTTCTTTCTTCGTTGGCACCACTGGGCGCGGGGAGCTAAGAAGGGTTCCATGGGACGGCCGACAACGAACTGGTTTGGGGTAGAAGGCCCATGCAGCGTCCACACGGACCACTTTGGACAAATGGGATGGATTATGGAGATGCTCTTGCATGATAATCCTGGGGAAAATCCGAACATCTAGGTTTGACACCAAAACATTGGACGAAATAGAGGAACAATGGTAGTATTGAGACCAAAACAAGCAGGAAATTAATTCTAGTCCGCTTAGTTGTTAGCCTCCAGGCGACGACGCTTCGATGTTGGTGCATGCAAGTCATTTGGCACCGACGTTGAGTCATGTTGCTCATCCTCTGATCCAGCTTTAACTGCAGTAATATCCAAAGTCAACACTGTTAGTGTGTTACACAACTTAACGAGTAGAATCTTTCATCACACTATAGCTAGATAAGTTATGTGCGTGTACCTGAAAGCTCGACTATTTCCAGACCAGTCACCGTGTGAAGCAACCCCTTCTGCAGTTGGCCACGGTACATGATCTCCATTGACACCAGGTCGAGGCCAACGATATAGCCATCATACCGCTTCCCAATCGGAAGGAAGAAGTTGACCAGTTTAGGCTGCCAGGGATCCACGCTCGGATACTCCGGCGCAACCTTGGGTAGCCCACTTTCAGAATACCCCGTCTTCTCCCAGAGATCCGGTAACCTCATCTGGTAATCCTGCATCCACTCCCCGCCTCTCCAGCTCCATGCGTTGACGCTGTCCTCAGAAACATGGACGCACCGGAGCTCTCCGGCGCTTACCCCGACGCATCGGTCCTGCCTTAGGTGATACTCGCGCTCGTCGCGGTCCGGCTGGAGGGGCGGTGGAAGAGGGATGAAGCCGGGAACAGCGCTAGATTGATCGTGCTTCTGGTCCATGTCGTAGGAGACGATTCCGCAGTGCAGATCCACCCACCAGAATGTCGTGCCGTCAGCGAGCACCATGTCGATGTCCCAGCTCCAGCAGGGGGGATAGACACGGTCCTGCTGCTCCACTCGTTCGTCGACGTCGAGTAGATGCACACGTACGGCGCTTCCGTCGGATCCTTGGCCAAGGACGACCCGCCTTCCTTGAGCACGGCCACCGTGTATTCATGCGGACGCCGCTGCAGAATCCCAAGATTGATTTCATGGGGGCCGGGCATCGGAGGAAGACGAAACATGCCGTCAACCGTAAGCAGGTAGTAGTCGTGACGGAAACGGGGGAGGGTTCCGCTATCGGTACCGGTGTGCATCACGATGACGTCGCGGCACGACGCCACCGCCTCCACGGAGATCCGCCTCCTGACGCCGTCAAAATATACGACGCTGATGGGGGCGTCGTCGTCGTCGTCGCGCAGCGCGTCGTCGATCCAGATGTGCAGCGTGGACAAAGCAGGCGGTGGATGGGCACGTAGCGAGACCTGGAACGCTATGCCGCAACCCGTCTCGGCGCCGATCCATCTGTGGTTGCTGGCGTTGGATTGCACCGGTGATTTGTCTTGGTAGACGAGGCCGTCGAGGAAGAGCTGATTTGATCTGCTCTGCTGCAATTCGACAAAAGTTAGCTACAGAAACCGATTCAAAAGTTAGCCAAGTCGGCACGAACGTACCTGCAAAGGCATGAGAGAAGAAGGACGTGCAGCGTCTTTATCCATATAGATCTACTCGTGGTGATCAAACAAACCTACAAATAAAATATCTGAAATTAGCGTGAGAGATCTGGAGATCCAAACAAACACAGAGGGCGGCGATCCAAGTGAGTAAATATGACGACTAGAGGCGTAGGTGTTTATACGGGTCGGGAGTTCCTTTAGATCAACTCTAACGGACTATGTAAACATGCCAACTGTAAAATCGTAGTACATGCGACTGAAAACGAGATTTGCACGTTTCAATTCGTTGGCGTAGATCCGAGACGGTAATCTGGAACAGAGTTTTTGAAAATTTGCACTCGTGGCATAATTCAACGAAGAACAGGAGTTGGATCATACATAATTTAGAGACATAACAGCGATCCAAAAGCTGCGGATGCATAAATTATATGTCATAAAAATAATATCATATATTGAATTCTCATTCAAAAGACGTTTTATTGGTATAATTTTGGTGACAAACTCCTTTTGTTTCAATGGGTAAGGCTTATACTGTTTTTTAAAGTCTAGCAAAGTAAAGTTTGACTAAACATCTTAGAAAAAGCTATCACCAAATATGATATTCCATAGATATCGTATGAAAATATATTTCATTATGTATCTAATGGTATTAATTTTATATTTTGCATGTTAGCTATTTTTGTTGTATAAACTTAGTTAAACTTTAGGGTGTCTGACTTTCCAAATAATATAAGCCATATTTGTTGAAACGGAGGTAGGCCACGCCATCCAACAATATTTCCAGACCATCCATATAAAAAAAATAGGTATGTCTCGTTATTTGATAGGAGAATATTTTTGTACTTAAATGCATGAGTGTGGGTGTTTCCCTCACCGTCAATTATCCATGTGTCATGTGTGCAAGTACAAAGTCCACTCTCTGTTTGACATACTAGACTCAATTAACTTAGTCATATTTCAGCATAGATTTTTTTTAAAAAAAACTGCCAATCAAACTGAGGTTCACTTCAATTCAGATGAGCCATTCAACATGGCATGACTACAGAAAGTTAAAGCTGTTCAAAATTTGTTTCGGAAGGCCGGAGGTGATTAAAAGTGTGGTTAAGGTCTATTTAGATCAAAGAAGTCTCGAAATTTGAAACCAACATGGTCTTCATCTGACCCGCTGGTGCCAGTATTGTTCCCTCTTCCGAACACTGGGACATTGATCGCACATGGAGGCCCCGCCATTAGCGAAGCAGGTGCAGGGCGCGGGAGCAGAGCAGGACGGGGTCCGCGATCGAGTCCCAAACGGAACGGGGCTGCAGGATACATAATGGAGCGCCCGTCCCATATTCATTCATCACCAGGTAAAGAAGAGCGTCAGTACTGTACGTAGGGGAGACCACTCAACAGCCGCACATTCTCGGCATAGTGGCGCACGCAGCAGCACTAGTAGGGCAGCCGCGATCGATATAAAGAGATCCGTCAAACTCAAACCCCGTTCGTTCGTTGCCAGTGCGCTGGCTCGCGAGCGTATAAAGGCGGTCCGTGCAACGTGCATGCACGATATGGATCGACGGACGACGATTGACCAGGCTACAACCCAAAATCTCTCGAACCGTATCGATCAGCAGCAGAACGCTTCTTTTTTTAAAGGCAAGGATCGTAGGCTCGTAGCGGTGATCGTGGCCGATGCGCACAGTGACTCCACGGACAGACACGTCAATCAATGAGGCCGATGCATGCAGCTGATGGACACATTCATGCACATCCGTGGTCCAGGCTCTGGTTGGGCGACTGTGTGACCGTGTCATCTCGCCTTCTCGTCACCTCGCCCACATGGCTTGCTCACTCGACCACGCCCCATGGCCATGGCGAGACAACCTTTCTCTCCTTCCCCTCCTGCAAGGCATCCTCAGGTGCATGATCCAAACGCATCGACGCGGTCCGTTTTGGTCCGCGGCGTGAACACACCGAGTCGGTCCATTTCGCGGGCATGATGACACACAAAAAAAAAAACACGCGAAGCAAACTAGCAAACACACCGACCTGCGTGAACCAACTTATTGCCGGTCTAAATTTAAGCTACAAATGTATTTCCGCGAACATGCCGTGGACGGTGGACCGCCCGCCTCGAAGCACTCCAACGGCTGCTCACCTTCTGTGTCAGCAATATTGGAAGGGCGGCTGCCTGGACTGTAGCGCCGTCATCAATGTTACAACCGCTTGAGTCTTCCACCGACATCAATGACACGACCACTTGACTCTTGCGCCGGTATTGATAATGGGTGCCCGCGAGTATGTCGTTGAGTCTCCAAATTACCCACACTTGCGCACTCTGTTGGCACTACGAGCCGCACTTATCCCCCAAAGCACATACAATAGAAGCACTTGTCAGTTGTGGTCGTGGAAGAAGAGTGGTCAGAATGACCACGAGGACGGATCATTGTCAGGACATTGTCATCACAGGCCATGTAACCGCGTCCACATCATTGTTGATGTGCCCCAAATTCTGTAGGAGACCAACACACCGACCCATACACCAACAACAAACTTCCTAGAGGTTGGCACCAAAACTAGGCAAGTATCCCAGTATCGCCTGTGCCACAGGAATGGGCGACGCGACTCCAAGAGACCCAATGACGGCGGGACCTCCTTTCCCTCCTCCCCCCAGATCTACGGCATGACCTACAGTACGACTCCAACTCGAAGTTATGGAACATATTCCTTGAGGAGAGCACGACACATGGCGCCGCACCGCTTTCCTAGGCAACATCGTCAAGGAGCACGACGAGGGCGGCGATAATGTACCGGAAAGGAGGACCTCATCGACAATGTGGACTATGAGATCCTCCTCGCATACGAGCATGAGTTGGCGGCGTCAAACAGGAGGAATTCCCCTGCACTTGCCCAATCTGGACAACAACAGTGAAGCCCTCAGGTTGACATCCAGCGGTTCAAGTTGGGCGGCCATGCCAAATGGGACGACCTACCCATGGCCCTGCGCGAGCCACATTGGCGCATGGGGTGGTCTGCCACGCCACCTGCGCCAGGTGGCCCGATGTCACCATGGGCGATGTGGCCTGCACCTACTCATACGCCTGGATGGCAAGTCATGCCCCATTGCCTGAACCTTATGCGCCGTAGCCGTAGGCAGCAATGAATTGGCGTCCAGCGTCAAGGACGTCTACACTACCATGGTCGTGGTTCGCTGTTGGTGTTTATCGAAATCGACGACGAAGAGGACAACTCCAACACAAATTGTGTTCCTGTGTTACAAGGGTTTTATTTTACTTTTTTTGACACAAAAATTATAGGGTAAAAAATGTTTTATTTCTTTTTCGCCCTTTGTAAAGTGTGTTCTGCATATGAAATATTATCAAGAAAATAATATGACAGGCTGCTAGGATCAATGTCCGACTCAAATGGACCAAGTGAAGACACGGCAAATATTCTATGCAAGTATCAAAACGGTGATAGTTTTTGAAGATACTACCTGTTGGCACGGGCTGGCAAAAGGAGTAAATTACATAAATTTATCATAATTATTAAGGTAGTGGTTTCAGGTTAGTACCATTTCTGGTATTTTTTACTAAAAACTACCACTTCGAGAACATGGCGTTACAAATAGAACTAATTCTCGATTAATCGTCTTTTAACAGCTTTCCTGACTGATAGGACCCGTTTGCCCGGCTGAGTTGGTAGCACATGCGATGGCTAGACGTGGGGCCCACCTTACACACCACTTCCCCATGGAGCAGCCTGGCGCGACGCGATGTGGGCCAAGCATGTCCACGTCCAGCTCCCCATCGTCCCCGACCACACTGTGGCCCTCCTGCACCGTTGCCATCTCCTGCGACACCTCGTCCTCCAACAACTCCTCCGCACACACCACCCCTCCGGCTCCGGCTGTAACACCCCCGATCAATGGGGATTCCCCCGACCGACGTGCCATAGTGACATGTGCCTCTCTCATGTTCATCAACTCACAAAGCCTCATTGGCGATGGTACTCTTTTAGACCTTTGCGGTGGTGGAGGCTCGACGTCTCTTCATGTGTCTGTCTCAGCGGCGCTGGTGTTAGGCGGCGGCTGCTGCAGGAAATTCTAGAGATTGTTTTGTATTTGTCGATCTTTTATAAATTTAACTGCAAATTTAGGATAACCATTTTATCTCGGCCTGTCTTTTAATTTTCACATATGTTGCTTTATGTAACTTGATTTTCGATTAACGAAATATATAGCTGCTCTCAAAAAAAAGAAAAAAATATGACAGGCTGCTAGGTGCAATGCCCGACTCAAATGGACCAAAGGAAGACACGGCCAAATAAATTTTCCATCCAAGGATCGAAACCGTGAAGATACTACTGCCTGTTGGCACGGGCTGGCAAAAGCGACAAGGTTGCGCGCGCGTGTGTGGGCGTGGGTGTGCGGTTAGTGAGTGCGCGACATGGAGGCGTCAGGGCATCTCCAATGCGGAGACCCAAAAACGGAGATCACTTTCGTTTGTTTGGGTAAAAACGCGTCCCAACACGCAGACCCAAATGCAAAACGGACGGCCAATAAAGTCCGGGGCGATCCAAACCCGACTTAAATTTGGGCGGACTTTGCGTATGTGTTATCACCAGAATTTGACCGGATCAGAGGTGGGCCGCGATCAAGATTGGGCTTGAAGAATATACATGGAAGAAATACGTGAACCGGCCTTGTACACGAAGTTTGGGCTAGTTTGCCCTTGTATCTGTAAATATAGTAAGATACGTGTCGGTTAGATAGAATTTGGCTCGTGCACGGTTGGGATTATTCCCACGTTAGAAAGTCTACGGACTATAAATATGTATCTAGGGTTATTGAGAAAAACAACAATCACGTTCATCACAAACCAATCTAGGCGCATCGCCAACCCCTTTGTTTCGAGGGTTTCTTCCGGATAAGCATCATGCTGCCTAGATCGCATCTTGCGATCTAGGCAGTACACGTTTATTCGTTGTTCATGCGTTGCTCGTGCTGAAGCCTTGTTGATGGCGAGCAACGTAGTTATCATAGATGTGTTAGGGTTAGCATTGTTTCATCGTGTCACATGCTTTCGTCCATGCAACCCTTAGACGTCTAGCCGCCCTTACACCTATCTTAGGTGTAAGGGCGGCACCTTGCTTGATCATTATTTAGTAGATCCGATCTGTTATGATTGCTCCTTGTTCTTCAAGGATTAGTTTAATATCTGCATAGTTAGGCCTTGCAAACGGGTTGAAGGATCCAGTGGCACGTAGGGTGTAGTTTGCTAGCCCTAGATAAGATGTTCCGGGGATCAACTTCATGTTGGTTTTTAGGCCTTGTCTAGGGTTGGTTTATTATCGCCGTGCGTGGCTGCCAGGCTCAATCACGCGTAGGATGTTCCGATTATGCGGTGAAAACCCTAAATCGTCGTAGGTCGTTTTAGCTATATATCAATCAAGCAGGACCACCATGTGATCGTAGACCTCATACGAACCATGGGTGGATCGGCTCCTTGAGCCGATTCACAGGACAACCTGAGAGCCGATCGAGGATCGTATTTAATGTTTACGTGTATGCCATGCAGGAAACTAAGCGAAGCAAATCCATCACCTTCCTGATCAGGTATAGATCAGGTGGCACGCCCTTGCACCAGCATCGGACGTGCGTGCCGAGGCTTTGCGGGCCGTCGCTCGAGGGACCAGGGCCAGCCGCAGCTCTGAGTTGTTCCCGGCTCTTCGTGTTGCCAGCCGTTGCTCGCCGGTGGGTTTCGGAAGCCAACACATTCTGGCACGCCTGGTGGGACCGTCTTCGACATCAACTGCACCGCCATCTACATCTGAGATGGCGGAAGGCACTCCAGTCACGTACGAGGATCTGACCGAGGAGCTCAAGAAGAAGTATGACGAGGTCAAAGCTATCCTCGAAGCCGACCTCATCGGCTTTTTCCAGAGGACCCGCTCACACGGCATCAGGTGGAAAGGGTTCTCGCCTGAAGGCGCGCTCGATGGAGTGGACCTGTCTACCCCTTCAGAAGAATGCACCAGGTCTCTGCGTCAGGAGATTAATTTCATGGTAGCGCATTCGCTACACCGCCATTCTGAGAACCTGGTGAACACTTTGGAGCGTGTCGCCCTTCGGGTGATCCAGGAAATCATGAGGCATCAGTACTCTCCGTCAGGACCTGCTCTAGGGACTCACCAAGGAGAGATACCACTCCAGTCCCGACCACCGCTGCCGTTCGCGTTGGCAGCACCAGAGGTGCCGAGTTCACCGGCATTCGTCGTCCACAAGATCGGTGGTGACCCTAGTGATTACCAGTTCTTGTATGAGGCGCCCAAGGAGATCCCTCACGGGTACACGTGCACATACGTGCCAGACTGCAGTACCTGGGCACTCACGAACCAGACTACAACAGCAGGGACTTCCGGAACAGCAGGAGGAGCTTCTGGATCAGATCTTGAGAAGCAGACGTGGCTAGCAAAGTATGCCACCCCAACAAACCTCCAAGGCTCAACTCCTGCAGCTAGCTCGGAGCTTGAGAAGCAAGCGTGGCTGGCTAAGTACGCCACTCCAGCGAATCTTCAGAGCTCGACTCCTGCAGCCAGCACCGCGGATCAGATCAATACCATCTTGAGAAACCAGTTCGGCATGGTGCCGAAAAGGAGGGCAATCGGCTATTCCAAGCCGTACCCCAACGAGTACGATTTGATCCCACTACCACCCAAATATCGGCTCCCTGAATTCTCCAAATTTCGTGGGTCAGATGGCTCCAGTTCAATCGAGCATGTGAGCCAATATTTGGCGCAGCTGGGCACGATCTCAGCATCAGATGAACTACGTGTGAGGTTCTTCGCACAGTCCCTCACAGGATCGGCTTTCGGGTGGTACACGTCGCTGCCACCAGACTCAATCCGGACTTGGAAGCAGTTGGAAGAACAGTTCCACATGCAGTATCATTCAGAGGCTTCCGAGGCTGGCATTGCCGATCTAGCACAAGTACGTCAGAAGCGCAGAGAAACAGTGTCAGAGTACATCCAGCGCTTCAGGACCGTTAGGAACCGATGCTATTCGGCTCGTTTGACTGAAAAAGAAGCAGTCGAGTTGGCGGTAGTGGGTCTCGCATCGCCGATCAAGGATATGGCTTCCCAAGCAGACTACCCTTCGCTGGCGCATATGGTTCAGAAACTGTCATTATATGAACAGCGCCACCTAGACTTGTACCAGGACAAATTCAAGCGTGCGGTAGTCCTGGTTGAGGCAGATGAAGATGAAGGCTCTGCGGGAGATCAAGAGGTAGCAGTGGCTGAATGGACTCGGGGGGCAAGCCCCGTGTCCTGCAAGTGGGTTAAGCCACAAGGTCCTCCAAAAGGGTTCGACTTCGACGTGACCAAAGCTGAGCAAATCTTCGACCTCTTACTCAAGGAGAAGCAGCTAAAGTTACCCGAAGGCCTCAAAACCCCCACGGCACAGGAGTTGAACGGAAAGCCATACTGCAAATGGCATAACACGTTCACCCATACCACCAACGACTGCAGGGTGTGGCGTCAGCAGATTCAAATGGCGATAGAACAAGGGCGTCTAATCTTTAGCCAGTACGCCATGAAAGTCGACACGCACCCCTTCCCCGCCGTTAACATGGTGGAGTGCACTTACCCTGGGAGGTGCTAGCCAGGTTTCTCGTTCAACATTAACATGGTAGGGCCTGGGCACCACTCTGGTAAGGACAGAGATGAGGGCAGCCGCTCTCGTAGCAAGGACAAGGAGGAAGCCGTTCCGCGCGATCGGCTCCGACACGATGGCAAGCGCTACATCACAGAGGGAGAAGTGAAGAATGTGCGATATCAACGACCTCTCTCTGATCATCTCCTCAACAAATATGTGAGTCAGTACGACCAACGCCGACGACACGACGACGGTGACGAAAGAGATCGTCTGGCTAGCAGGGACGCCAGGAGACATCGTCGGCATGATCGAGACGAGGAGAGATATGAGCGCCATGCCAAGGACAAGACAAGAGAGCAAGACGACGTGGACAAGCACTGGGACTGTCCCTTCTTCAAACACTGCTGGGATTCAGGAATGAGCCGATTGCCTACAATCGGCAGCTGCCCAGAATGTAGACAGAAAAAGAAGAGCACATGAGACGTGTCAGTGTTCAAGCGTCTAGGACCTCTCCCATCTCGGAACAAGCAAGCTGAGTCCTCTCGGGTGGAAGATCTCGAGGAGTTAGAAGATGACGATGAAGAAGAAGAAGAAGATAAATACCACCGGCCAAGGTGGTGCCCTGATGGACTCAGCCGTTCCCAAAAGCGTAGGGTTCAGCGACTACGTGGCTTGGAGGAAGCCGAAAGATTATACCTGCACACGTTAAGGAAGGCGCGGCCCGATCTGGCCGTGAAAACTCAACGAACCCTGGACGAAGAGGGTCGACCACAAAAAATGGAGTGGCGCCCCAAGCAAAGGAAAGCCGATGATGAGACATCGGCTGGTACAAACATGGTGTTCATCCTTCCAGCAGAGTTTTGTGCTCCTGGAATAGACGAAGCACCTGTGGCACAACTTGACTGCGGCCCACGGCCAGTCATCTTCGAGAAGCCACGAGAAAGAAGCTACAGGCACCTGAAGGCCCTGTACTTACGAGGTTACATCAATGGGCAGCCTGTCAACAAGATGCTGGTGGACACCGGAGCGGCAGTCAACATCATGCCATACTCCATGCTACGACGGTTGGGACGCTCTAGCTCGGATCTGATCAAGACCAACGTTACACTGAGCGATTTCAACGGCCAAGCATCCGAAGCACAAGGTGTTCTGAACGTGGATCTGACCGTAGGGAGGAAAACCATCCCTACAACATTCTTCATCGTCGATAGCAATAGCACTTATGTTGTCCTGCTAGGGAGAGATTGGATCCACGCCAACTGTTGCATTCCATCCACGATGCACCAATGTCTAATACAGTGGGATGGAGATGAAGTAGAGGTCGTCTACGCAGATGATTCAGCCGAGATTTCAACGGCTGGCATGAACGTTTGGGAGACGGCAGGCCAAGAGCCACTCTCAGGCATCACTTTGGACGACTGCGAGCGCATCGACGTGACAAAAAACGGGGTGAGGCTGGTCTTATCCACCGGCCTGACCGTGTAACAAGAGCAAAAGCTATGGACGTACGTGGCAAGGCCGATCCTTGTGATCGGCCCCAAAAAATAAAAAGTGATAATCTTGTCTCAAGCATGTCACGTAGTCATAGTAAAGCAAGACCACGATGTAAGCCTTCATTGAGCAATGCAATCAAAATGGGGGTCGATTCCAGCAATCGGCCCATAATATCCTTACCACACGTTTTCCCTGTGATCAGTGTCGATCTAACAGGTGACGGAAAACTAGGGTATGGGTGTACATCGGCTTGTGAGCTCGAAAAAATCGGCATTGGTCATGTCTGCAGAGCCGATGTTCAGGTATAGTTCTTTGGATAACTGCAGAGCCGATATCTGCAGTAACCTGACAGATTCGGCTCGGGGGGCACCTAATCAGAGGAACATATGCGATACATGAGCAGTCAAATGCGAGGGGCCGATAGAAAAATCGGCCAGTAAAAAAAAATTTACATGCAAGTCATAGCCGATGCACGGACATCGACTTCAGAATAATAAAAAAGCCGATGCATTGCCATCGACTCTAGACAGAACAAGCTCAATTGAGCAAGTTAACAGATCAGTTTCAAGCCAGAGCCCATGGCATTTGAGATGATTCTCTCGTTGGATTTGCTGAATCTGTGCGTTTGAAATTTGAGGATGGCGTGGACACGGATGAGGTCTGTTTGACCGTGCGAATAGGCAACTGTTGGCCTCAAATCGTGTTTCGGGTGCAAGCCGATGCCCTGTCATCGGCTCTTTATGCAGCAACTTCGTTTGACAATCGGCAAAATTAACAAGAAAGCAAAGTTAATGGGGAAATATTTTCTTCATTAATAAGAGGATTTCTTACAAGGAAAGAGCCGATTGCTCAAGGGAGGAAGAACAAAAGAAAGGCCTATTGGCCAATCTGCTACTACTACTAGACCTATACTAGTAGACCCTACTCTACGGGCCGTTGCTGCCCTCGTCGTCGGAGCTCTCGTCGGTGCTGCTGCCGGCGAGCTCCTCGTCACTGCTCCCATAGCCCTCTATGGGAGCCTCCTCCTCCTCCTCGTCGTCGTCATCATCCGATCCGGCGCGGAAGCGCTTCGCCGGCGGATAGTCCTCGAGGGAGTCGTCGTCGTCTTCTTCTTCCTCCTCCTCGGAGGAAGTGTAGCCGTCCCAGGAGAACGAGTCGTCCTCGCTCGTCGCTTCCAGCTCCCCATCGGCGAGGAACTGAAGGTCGTCGTCGCCACTGGTCAAGGACTTGTCGTCCTCGGACCAGACGTAGGGCTCATGGTCCTCCTTGTCCCACTCTGATGCGGCGAGGATGTCGTGCGCCGCCAGCGAGCCCCACTCCGGCGTCGGCTCACGAGATGAGGAAGAGTCGGAGAAGAGATCCGACAAGGTGGAGGAGGACGAAGAGGAGAAGGACTGGGAAGAAAGATCCGACGAGGCGGAGGAGGAAGAAGAGGAAGACATGGATACAAGAGATGGGGAATTTTTTGGGTGTCGATGGCCAAAACAGAGCAAGGGGATGAAGAGGCGAACTGTTCGGCGCGGTTAAATAAAAGGGGATATAGTGGAGATTTAATGCCATTACAGTTTCCGAGGAAGTGATGCTAAGGCTATCAAGTCTTGCAGAAGAGTTGAGAAGGCAAGGCATCATGATGAAGAATACTGCGACGGTTCTGCTCTGCCACGACATGATCCGACGAAGAAAAAGCAGAGTGATTTTGGAATTATCAATTCCAAAACCAGGGGGGCATGTGTTATCACCAGAATTTGACCGGATCAGAGGTGGGCCGCGATCAAGATTGGGCTTGAAGAATATACATGGAAGAAATACGTGAACCGGCCTTGTACACGAAGTTTGGGCTAGTTTGCCCTTGTATCTGTAAATATAGTAGGATACGTGTCGGTTAGATAGAATTTGGCTCGTGCACGGTTGGGATTATTCCCACGTTAGAAAGTCTACGGACTATAAATATGTATCTAGGGTTATTGAGAAAAACAACAATCACGTTCATCACAAACCAATCTAGGCGCATCGCCAACCCCTTTGTTTCGAGGGTTTCTTCCGGGTAAGCATCATGCTGCCTAGATCGCATCTTTCGATCTAGGCAGTACACGTTTATTCGTTGTTCATGCGTTGCTCGTGCTGAAGCCCTGTTGATGGCGAGCAACGTAGTTATCATAGATGTGTTAGGGTTAGCATTGTTTCATCGTGTCACATGCTTTCGTCCATGCAACCCTTAGACGTCTAGCCGCCCTTACACCTATCTTAGGTGTAAGGGCGGCACCTTGCTTGATCATTATTTAGTAGATCCGATCAGTTATGATTGCTCCTTGTTCTTCAAGGATTAGTTTAATATCTGCATAGTTAGGCCTTGCAATCGGGTTGAAGGATCCAGTGGCACGTAGGGTGTAGTTTGCTAGCCCTAGATAAGATGTTCCGGGGATCAACTTCATGTTGGTTTTTAGGCCTTGTCTAGGGTTGGTTTATTATCGCCGTGCGTGGCTGCCAGGCTCAATCACGCGTAGGATGTTCCGATTATGCGGTGAAAACCCTAAATCATCGTAGGTCGTTTTAGCTATATATCGATCAAGCAGGACCACCATGTGATCGTAGACCTCATACGAACCATGGGTGGATCGGCTCCTTGAGCCGATTCACAGGACAACCTGAGAGCCGATCGAGGCTCGTATTTAATGTTTACGTGTATGCCATGCAGGAAACTAAGCGAAGCAAATCCATCACCTTCCTGATCAGGTATAGATCAGGTGGCACGCCCTTGCACCAGCATCGGACGTGCGTGCCGAGGCTTTGCGGGCCGTCGCTCGAGGGACCAGGGCCAGCCGCAGCTCTGAGTTGTTCCCGGCTCTTCGTGTTGCCAGCCGTTGCTCGCCGGTGGGTTTCGGACGCCAACAGTATGTCCGGCTCGCTCGGGAAGGCTCCGGACATCCGTTCTTATCCCCCTGACCCCACATCTTCTCTCTCCCGTGTCTTCTTTTTCCCATGGATATGGCCGGAATAGCTGCCGGAGTTTGGCTGGCCTGGCCAACTGCCGCCGCCGCCCACACATGGAGCACCCTGGCGCCGAGTCCTCCTTTTTTTTCATCCCTACCAGAAGTTGCCGCTGCCAAAACGAGCTCCGGCGACAAAGCTCGTCGACGGCGACGCGCAGAGCGACGGCTAAGGGCGCGTGCACGGGCGCCGGCCGCTCGCCACGCCGGCGCAAGCACGGTCGCCGCCGCGCGAGCCACAGGCGGGGGCGGAGCTCGCCGGGCGTGCCTCGCCACAACGCGTTGCACGCCACGACCGAACCCAAGACGGCGGCGCGCCGCTCTGCCCTGGACGCCCGCGCCATGGCCGGAGGCGCCGCTCCGCCCAGCTGCCCATGACGCCCGCTGCAGGGCCGGGACGGGACCTGCAAGGACGAGGCGGCCGCGAACACATCGTCCGCGGCGACGCGCCCGCGGCGGCGAACGAGACCGCGCCCGCGGAGACGGGCAGCGCGCGGCGACGGGGCAGCGCCCGCAGCGACGGGGCCGCGGCGGCGAATGGGGCCGCGCCCGCGGCGGGTGAACGACGAGGGCGACGTCGGATGCGCGACACCGGCTGCGCCTCGGCACGACGCCGCCCCGTCCGCTGCGAGCTCGGCCGCGAAGCCGCCCCATCCGCTGCGCCTCGGCACGACGCCGGCTGCCCGCGCGTCGCCATCCACGACGCCGGCCGCCCCGCGCTCACCTCCCCTGAGCCACGCAGGGGCTCGCGCGCCTCGCCATGGCCGCGCCGTCGCCGGGCTCGCCGCGCCGTGCAGGGGCTCGCGTCGGGCTCGCCGCGCAGCGCCGTCGCCGGCCTCGCCACGCCGCGCTGGGCTCGCGCCGGGCTCGCCCGCCCGGCTGCGTCGTCGCCGGCGTCGCCACGCACGCGCGCTGTCGCCGGCCTCGCCCGCCACGCAGGGGCTCGCGCCGCGCAGCGCCGTCACCGGCCCCGCTGCCCCGCCGCCGCCCACGACCCCCTGCCCCGCTCGCCCGCGCCCGTGGCCGTGGAGCCACGCGCTCGCCGCGCCCGTGGCCGTGGAGCCGGCCGCCCGCGCTGCAGCTCCGCTAGCCCCGCTGCAGCTCGTCCGCGCGCCGCACCTCGACGCCGGCCGCGCCTCGTCTGGACGCCGGCCGCACGCTGCGCCTGTGCCTGGACGCCGTTCGCGTCTGGATTGTCCATGTCGCTGATGGGCAGGTGCAACTAGTACTACGCGCGCATATGGGTCGGCTGCACGGTTGGGGAATAAAAACGGGACACGGACATTCTAGCTATCCGCGTATCCGTGGGGCGATCCATCCGGATAAAATTCGGTTGGAGATGCCCTCAGAGCATCCCCACTCGTTTGGGCTCCCCACGCCCAAATCCGGGTGAATTTAGCGCCGGATGGATGTAGTTTTTGGCCTGGGAAGGCCCATTTTTCCAGCCGCGAGCCCATGGACGCGCACCCACCGCGTGCAAAGCGACGGCGCAGTCACCGGGAAGGGCAATCGTCGGAGTTCCCTCGACGCATTGAACCGTCGCGAAGTGGACTGGAGAGCCGGAACGACTCGTCGGGAACGGTCGAAGTGGCCTCGATGCGAGAACCGCCGTAATGGAGCACGAACTCCGCGGAAGAGCAACCGGCGCTCTCTGTCGTCGAGAGACCTACATATACGGTTTTCGACGGGCGACGCCATTCATCTGTTCTCTCGTCACCATCCTCCGTCAACCATGAGCGATATCTCTTGGCCATCGGACACCGACAGCGAGGGGAAGCCGCCTGGATGGCGCCATTGGTGGGAACCAGCTGCATCGTCCAGCAGCGACGATTCCCCCCCGCCGGCCAGCGAGGACGAGTGGGACGACGAGGAGGAGGACGAAGAGGCCGTGGAGCAGGCCGAGGAGCAGGCCGAGGAAGAGGCCGAGGAAGAGGAGGAGGAGCAGGAGGAGGAGGACGAAGAAGCTGATGAGGACGACGACGAGGACTCAACTTCCTCCGACGAGGAGGTGGCGAGCCGGAAGCGTCGCCGCGACGACGATGAGGCGGGGCCTTCTAAGAAGAAGAAGAAGTAGTTT
Organism: Lolium perenne; assembly: GCF_019359855.2. NCBI lineage: Eukaryota > Viridiplantae > Streptophyta > Magnoliopsida > Poales > Poaceae > Lolium > Lolium perenne. The sequence continues at coordinate 318,734,776 of NC_067247.2, forward strand.
AGTTTTAAAGTTTTTATATGTAATTTTTATGTTTATTCGAATTATATTCGAAATATATATATATAATCTATCTATGTTGCACCACTTGAGAGTTCAAAGCTTTCGTTCGACGAGGGTATTGCCGTAGATCGGGAAGACGAGGGTTTTGCCGTAGATCGGGAAGACGAGGGTTTTGCCGTAGATCGGAGGCCATTGTCGCCGACAAGTTGGGGCCACGCGCGCTTTCGTTTCGTCCGGAGTCCCCGAGCGCTCCCCGGGGGGCCGGGGATGTCGTGGGATCGCCGGATGGATTTAGGCCCAAATCCGGACGAAAACGAGGAACCGGGGGCGCGACTGGGCCGAATTACGCCGTCCAGATGGAAAAAACGCTCGCCGGGGGCCTGTTCGGGGGGACGAGTGGAGATGCTCTCACGTCGTGGATCTTGGAAAGCAGCACTGCGATGGCGACAGCAGCTTCCTTCCTTCCTTCTCCTTCTCCCCAACCTCCCCGGTCAAATGGCAACTCCAAACTGGGCCAACACTGTGTACTCTACCACGCTACGCTGCCTCCCTCCTCCAGCCGCAGCGAGACAGCAACGCCTCCGCAGTCCGTAGTCTGCGCCTGTGCTTTGGCCACATAAAGCAAAAGCCTGCACGAAGTAATGTAAAACCCCTCTCTCGGTGATCAATCATTATGGGTGAAAACCCTCTCCGATCTGATCAATCATGCCTAGCTATGCCCTATGTGTTGAAGATGGCTTTATTTGTCCTTGCTGACCGGGAGGACGACGAGAGAAGAGGCGAAATGCTGCTGCGGCCATCTCCCATCTGGATCGAGGATGCCCTGACCCTGATGTGAAACGCAAAACTGACTTTGTCAGGATGGATACGGACGGAATGCATGCATGCAGGAACCTGCTATCATCGAGGAGCAACCCTTCTGATATGGGGTGGCCCGATCTTCTCAGTAAGCAACGGTGGTGATGATGATCACGGGGTGATGGCAGCGGAGGAACACGACGATATAATGGAAGATAACTTGTATGACGCAACGAGATCTCTCGATTGGTCCCTGTCGCCAATGCAACAGCTCTCAACCCTGCAAGATATTCGCAACTCCACACACTTGCGCACGTAGCCGCCGACCACGAAGCGGTAAGTTGCAACCGTCTAATTCCTAATGGAACAACAGATCACACAAGACTTTTTCAGGATCTACACAATATCAAGCAATATGGTGTAGGGATTCAATAGTTTTGCTAGGGCAAACAACTAAGAACTAGGGTTTATCTTAACCGTGGTCTAAAGCAGCTAGGGGGCGTCCTGGGCACTTATATAGGCGTCCGGGACGAGTTATGGTCGAAAAGATACAAAAATAACCGACCCAGAATAGATCTGGTCGAGACAGACTCAGACGAATCCGGTCTGGAATCCGGTCAACCGGACCAGGGACCGGGTCGGCCAGTCTGGCATCCGGTCAACCGGGTGGCAACCGGGAAGTTGCGAGGTTTTCCGGTTGGCGCCCGGTCAACCGGGCCAGGGACCGGGCTGGCCGGTCTGGTGGCCGGTCTAACCGGGTGCTGGACCGGCCTGGACGTCTTCTTCTCCTCTCGCGCATGCCTCCCGCTCCTCCCTCGCGCGTCCATGAGATATCTTCATGTCCAGCTCCATGTCCAGCTTCACGTCCATCTTGACGTCCGTCTTCATGTCCAGCTGCTCTTCTCCTCCTCGTACGATGCTCGTCTCCTCTTGATACATGATGATACATAAGTAATAGGACTTAGGCAGTATAAAGTTCTCATCAATCAAAGTACCGTTTAGAAACAAGTTCACCTGTTGTTTAAGTAGCTTCGCACGAGCCCTTGTAATTGGTCCAATCCGAACTTCATTGGACTTGAGCTTCACAGCAGGTTCATCTTCATTTATCAGTGACGGGGGTAATGGTGTAGTAGGGATGTCCTCATCATCTCCCCCCTTCAAAAAGCGTCGACCCCGACGCTCCAAGGTCTTCTCCGTCATATGGTGTCAAATCAGCAACATTGAAAGAATTACTGACACCAAACTCATCAACTGGAAGATCTATCGAGTATGCATTATCATTGATCTTGGCAAGCACTTTGTAAGGACCAGCACCACGAGGCTTCAACTTAGACTTCCGCAGCTTCGGGAACCTATCCTTGCGAAAATGTACCCAGACCATATCACCAGGCTTGAACAACATCTCTTTGCGCTTCTTATTCATCCTTGTAGCATTGCTCTTGCCTTTCTTCTCGATCAACTCTTTAGTCTTCACATGGATTTTTCGCACAAAATCTGCCCTCTTGGATGCCTCCATATTAACTCTCTCATGTATGGGCAAAGGCAACAAGTCAAGTGGAGTAATGGGTTTAAAACCATACACCACCTCAAAAGGACATAGCTCCGTGGTAGAATGTACCGCCCTGTTGTAAGCAAATTCTACATGCGGCAAACACTCTTCCCACTCCTTCAGGTTCTTCTTGATCATGGATCTCAACAGTTGTGACAAGGTTCGATTCACCACCTCAGTTTGACCATCTGTTTGGGGATGACAAGTAGTACTGAACAGCAGCTTTGTCCCAAGCTTTCCCCAAAGTGTCTTCCAGAAGTAGCTCATGAACTTCACATCACGATCAGAAATAATAGTCTTCGGGACTCCATGTAGTCGAACAATCTCCCTGAAAAACAGGTTAGCAATATGCGACGCATCGTCGCTTTTGTGGCAGGCAATAAAGTGTGACATTTTAGAAAATCTGTCCACTACCACAAATATAGAATCATGGCCTCTTTTAGTACGCGGCAAACCCAACACAAAATCCATACTAATATCTTCCCAAGGTGTAGTAGGTGCCGGTAATGGAGTATACAAACCGTGAGGCTTCAGCTTAGACTTGGACTTGTTGCAAGTAATGCACCTCTTCACATACCTGTCCACATCCCGCCTCATCTTTGGCCAATAAAAGTGATCAGCGAGCATGAGTAGCGTCTTCTCACGCCCAAAGTGACCCATCAAACCTCCAGCATGTGATTCCTGCAACAAGAGCAAACGCACAGATGATTCTGGAACACATAGTTTGTTAGCTCGAAACAAGAACCCATTATGTATGTGATATTTTTCCCATGCTTGACCAAGAGCACATAAGCGATATGGTTCAGCAAAATCATGATCCGTAGCATACAAATCACATAGCACTTCTAATCCAGGAATTTTAACATCAAGTTGAGTTAATAGCATATTCTTCCTAGATAGAGCATCAGCAACAATATTATCTTTTCCCTTCTTATGCTTAATAATGTATGGAAAAGACTCAATGAACTCAACCCACTTAGCAAGACGCCTATGCAAAGTAGATTGGGCTTTCAGATATTTCAAAGCTTCATGATCAGAATGTATGATAAATTCTTTTGGCCACAAATAATGTTACCAAACCTCAAGAACTCTAATTAAAGCATACAATTCTTTATCATATATTGGATAGTTCAACTTAGCACCAGAAAGTTTCTCAGAAAAATATGCAATTGGGCGACCCTCTTGCATCAACACACCACCAATTCCAATACCACTAGCATCACATTCAATCTCAAATTGCTTATTGAAATCAGGAAGTGCAAGCAACGGTGCAGAAGTTAACAATCGTTTCAGTTCATCAAAAGCATGATCTTTGGCAATGCCCCACTCAAATGCAACACCCTTTTTAGTCAATTCATTCAAAGGTGCAGCAATAGTAGAAAAATTGGGCACAAAATGGCGATAAAACCCAGCTAGACCATGAAAACTTCTAACTTGACTCACATTCATGGGAGTAGGCCAATTTTGAATAGCTTCAATTTTAGACACATCTACTTCTACTCCATGCTTAGAGACAACATAACCCAGAAATATGACCTTATCTTTGCAAAATGTGCACTTCTCAAGATTACCATAGAGTTTACTATCACGCAACACTTGCAAAACATGTCGAATATGTATAATATGATCAGATTCATTGCGGCTGTAAATTAATATGTCATCAAAATACACAACCACAAACTTGCCAATAAATTCTCGCAAAACATGGTTCATCAGTCTCATGAAAGTACTAGGTGCATTAGTCAAACCAAAAGGCATTACTAACCACTCATATAAACCAAATTTTGTTTTAAAGGCGGTTTTCCACTCATCCCCTTCTTTCATCCTAATTTGATGATAACCACTACGCAAATCAATTTTAGAGAACACAGCAGCACCACTCAATTCATCTAGCATATCCTCTAAACGGGGAATAGGGTGACGATATCGAATAGTGATATTGTTTATAGCTCTACAATCTACGCACATACACCATGTACCATCTTTCTTAGGAACAAGAATAACAGGAATAGCACAAGGACTAAGGCTTATGCGGATATAACCTTTGTCGAGTAGCGCTTGTACTTGCTTCTGTATCTCCTTCTTCTCTTCAGGGTTCGTTCTATATGGTGCCCGATTGGGTAGCGAAGCTCCGGGAATCAAGTCGATTTGATGCTCAATACCTCGCAATGGTGGAAGTCCTGCGGGTACCTCACCCGGAAACACATCGCCAAATTCCTGCAAAACATTAGAAACACCAAGAGGAAGAGGGGTCATGTCGTTAGAAACCAAAACCGTACCCCTGTACAAGAGCACAAGAGGCATGGCTGTAGGATCCTCACTAACTTCTCTCATGTCTTCTTTGGTGCCTAATGAGACTAAGAAATTCACTCTCTCACTTTTCATTATATCACTCACAACATTACAATTCTCTCGCCTATCTAAAGAAACATCCTCCAAGTTGACTTCAACCTTCTGACGAGACTCATTGACAATTTGCTGTGGTGTCATAGGCTGTAAATTAATTTTCTTGCCCTTGAACTCCAAGTGATATGTATTGGCACGGCCATTGTGTTGCACAGAACGGTCATAGAGCCAAGGCCGACCCAATAGGAGGTGACACACCATCATAGGAACAACATCAAAATCAATGCAATCCTTATACGGTCCAATAGCAAACTCAATACGCACCATGTGGTTTACCTTCATCTCACCATTGTCGCTCAACCACTGAATATAGTATGGATGCGGGTGCGGTAGATACTTCAACTTCAGCTTGGTGCACAACTCCTTGCTTGCTAAATTGCGGCAACTCCCGCCATCAATAATGACCTTGCAAGCCTTATCAGGACCAACTAAAGCCTTTGTTTGGAACAAATTGCAGCGCTGAGTAGATGCACTAGGCAACACATTAAGAGCACGCTGCGACACAACAATGGTGCGAGCATCAGACGGATATGCATCTTCACCATCAGTGTCATAGTCATCATCTTCTGGAGCATTAGGATCAACATCATCTCCAGTCTCATATTCATTGTCCTCATTGATAACCATGACTTTGCGGTTAGGACAATCTCTCTTGAAGTGACCTTTGCCACCACATGTATGACAAAGCATGTCACGGTTACGGGCAGTAGACACATTAGAATCACTCGTACTTGCAGCAGATTCGGACTTCTTTGTGTTAGACACATTAGAGACCGACTTAATAGGCGGAGGGGCGGAGCGCGTCGAAGGCGCCGACGCCATAGATGGGGCCGCGCGAGGTGTGAGACGCCCAGCTCCTGTAGCTCGACCTTTGATCTTTGCTTCGTCAGCCAACTGCGATTCAGCTTCTCTGGCATGATGTAACAATTGATTCATATTGGTGTAGCTGTAGTGACAAACAATGCCTTTGATATCATACTTCAAACCATTGAGGAAACGCTGCATTGTCATCTCGAGAGACTCACGGACACGGCCACGCTGCATAAGCATCTCCAGCTCCATGTAGTATTCATCCACAGTCTTCACACCTTGTCTCAATAGAGTCAGCTTATCATATATATTCTGCAAGTAATTTGTAGGCACAAAGCGAGAAGTCATCGCCTCCTTCATGGCACGCCATGTGCGTATAGGCTGCTCACGATCCTCTTCCCGGTTACGAACAAAAGCTTCCCACCAACGCAAAGCATAGCCATCAAATTCGGAAGAAGCAAGCTTGATCTTCCGATCGTCGGTATAATGTGGATGTAAGCTCCACAACTTCTCAATCTTGAGCTCCCAAGTGAGGTATTCTTCAACATCAGCTCCTCCTTCAAACTTGGGTATAGTAAACTTGGGCTTACCCAAACCATCTTCCTCATCTTGTCCACGACCATTGCGGCCAAGTGGAACCCAATCACGAGCACGATTACCACGTGGCGCATCATGAGCATTGTGCGCGTCATCTTGAAGCTCAGGATCATCGTCATCGTCTTGTTGTTGTTGCGCTGTCAAATTTTCAACAGCTAAGCGCAAATCAGCAAGATTGCGTTGTACATCCGTCATTTGATCTTGCATTGTAGTGACGGTCACATGAGTAGCATCCAGCTTTTGGGAAATCTCATCAATCTTCCCATTAAGCACCTTGTCCTGAGCGCGGAATTCACGTCGCATCTCATTACGAAGAGCCTCATACTCCCTCCATGTGATAATATTTGCAGCACTCTTGTTTTCCTGGTTAACAATTCTATGATCACTAGCAGACATCGTTAGTAGATTAGTGCACTAAATCAAAAAAAAAATATGGTGGTACTCTCACCACTCACTCAAAACTGATAAGAAAAGGAGATCTTACCGTTCCAAAGTAAATTAGTGTTGTTTACCACTTGTAGTAACAACTAGTGCATGGATGTAGCGAAGCAAATATCAAGGGTATAAGAACAAATCACACGACAAAGCAGGGTATATGTGGGGCTGTAGGTAGGCTACCTATTTGCACTAATAACAAGCTCTAGCGCTGACCGTAGACAACCAATGATACTCACACAAGGCGATATAATGGGGCAATGCAACTATATGTGGAAAAGGTTGCAATGCACACGAGAGACGCTAGCACAGCTCAACGAGACAGGCACAAGATTACTCAACGACCGGTGCAGTAAAGTAAACTTAGGCCTTCACTTGAATCAACTAGCACTTCACTTTTCTTTTTGGATTTTCTATTTGTATAACACACGCAGCGATGTAGCTCTTTTTGCGTCTTTTCAATTTTCGCTTTTTTTTCATTTTCTGACACAACTCCTTGATAACACGGCCAACAGCAATATGCAAAGCACCGATAACCTAACGAGCAGCCTGTCGAGCGGTAAAACTAGTCTCTTCTGGGGGAAGTTCCTAGTCACTTTATATCGAAAGGCTGTGTCTATGGTTGGGAACAAGCACACTGTACGCTATGTGGACTCGGAGTAACAAAAACTGACACTAGACGACAAAGTAACACAAGATGATAGAGTAAACTCAAACCCTAAAATACTAGATGGAAAGAAAAGAGACGCAAAAACAACTACGAAAAGCAACTAAAACTTGAAATTAGTGCAATCTAAGGCTATATGGCAAACCCTAACCCTAACTTTTTATGGCTTTTTCTGGATAGGAAAACACTCACAACTCAACTATGGGGTGGATTGTGGATGGCTTACCGAGGAAAACTGGAAATCTGATACCAAGATGATAAGGGGTGGCCCGATCTTCTCAGTAAGCAACGGTGGTGATGATGATCACGGGGTGATGGCAGCGGAGGAACACGACGATGTAGTTGAAGATAGCTTGTATGACGCAACGAGATCTCTCGATTGGTCCATGTCGTCAATGCAACAGCTCTCAACCCTGCAAGATATTCGCAACTCCACACACTTGCGCACGTAGCCGCCGACCACGAAGCGGTAAGTTGCAACCGTCTAATTCCCAATGGAACAACAGATCACACAAGACTTTTTCAGGATCTACACAATATCAAGCAATATGGTGTAGGGATTCAATAGTTTTGCTAGGGCAAACAACTAAGAACTAGGGTTTATCTTAAACGTGGTCTAAAGCAGCTAGGGGGGCGTCCTGGGCACTTATATAGGCGTCCGGGACGAGTTCTGGTCGAAAAGATACAAAAATAACCGACCCAGAATAGATCTGGTCGAGACAGACTCGGACGAATCCGGTCTGGAATCCGGTCAACCGGACCAGGGACCGGGTCGGCCGGTCTGGCGTCCGGTCAACCGGGTGGCAACCGGGAAGTTGCGAGGTTTTCCGGTTGCGCCCGGTCAACCGGGCCAGGGACCGGGCTGGCCGGTCTGGCGGCCGGTCTAACCGGGTGTTGGACCGGCCTGGACGTCTTCTCCTCTCGCGCATGCCTCCCGCTCCTCCCTCGCGCGTCCATGAGATATCTTCATGTCCAGCTCCAAGTCCAGCTTCACGTCCATCTTGACGTCCGTCTTCATGTCCAGTTGCTCTTCTCCTCCTCGTACGATGCTCGTCTCCTCTTGATACCTGATGATACATAAGTAGTAGGACTTAGGCAGTATAAAGTTCTCATCAATCAAAGTACCGTTTAGAAACAAGTTCACATGTTGTTTAAGTAGCTTTGCACGAGCCCTTGTAATTGGTCCAATCCGAACTTCATTGGACTTGAGCTTCACAGCAGGTTCATCTTCATTTATCAGTGACGCAGGTAATGGTGTAGTAGGGATGTCCTCATCACCTTCCCTCTATGGAATTTAGGGCATCTCCAGCGAGACATTTTAATGTCCGTGAGCGTCCGTTTGAGCCGCGCTGCGGACACAAAAATAACCATTTTTGTCCGCGTCTGTTTGCGTCTGGGGTCTGCTCCAGCGGGGCGACACATTTTTTTCCTTCTTTCCCTCTTCTCCATTTAAACATAGTTTCAAATATAACATTTTGAAACATGATTTTACACAAACTAACACATAGTTTGGAACATGGTTTACACAAACTAACACATAGTTTGAACCATGGTTGACACAAATATAAAATTTTAAAAAATAGAAGCCAGTTGTTTTGATTTCCCTATGTTCGCTGCCAAGAAAGAACATTCAAGGGCACCCAATCACCGAAACTGGAAAATCCAGCGGGAGGAGATGGTGCCCTTGTTGGTTCTACCGATGAAGCGAACATGCAGAAACCTCGACTACTGGCTTCGTCTGGCCCGTAGCCAGATTCGCTGCAAAGAAAGAACACTCAACGTTCTAACTATCGGTGTCGGAGCCGGAGTCGTCGGTGTGGTAGTGCCTGCGGCAGGCTGTGTCGTCGAACACCTTGACGATCATCTCGCCGTCCCCCTCGTAGAGGAAGGTGAGCTGGCAGCCGGGCTCGAGGTCGAGGTCACGGGCGAACTTGTCCCACCCCGTGTGCAGGTACATCTTGCCCTGCCCGTCGAACAGGACCTCCACGGTCCAGCGGCAGAAATTGTAGCTGGCTTCCCGTAGCTGCAACTGCGCCGGCTCGACGCTGTCGACGAACTTGTCCGGTAGCCGCTTGATGGCGAGTGGGTCATCGTCGATGCAGAGGAGGAACTCGAAGCAGCGCTCGTCCTGCGAGGACGAGGAGGCGCAGGCGACGGTGGGCGTGGGGCCGTAGCTGCTCCACCACGGCGGCCCCTGCCCCGGCCACGGGGGCGCCCAGGGCCGCGGCCTCGACCGCCTCGCCGGCCACCAGGACCGGTCATGGACTTCCTCGCGGGCTTGGCTGCGTCGCAGGAACACCTAGGCGGCGCTACGCTCGAGCTTTGTGGCGGCTAGGGTTTCTTTGGAGGAGTGGATGAGGAAGAAGAACGCGCGCTCCCTTTATATAGGCCGGCGGCATGCGGTGGCCGCGGGACGCGTGGCGTCGCCATTAACGTGGTTGGCGGAGGTGGGCGGCCGCTCGGCAGCCGAGGCATCGTCCACATTAACGTGGCGCAGAGTGCCGAAGCGATGCAGCTTTGCAGTCGCTGGCGCGTTTGAGAAGACGCATCGACGCATGGTCGATGCCAAGCGGGCCTGCCCAAACGTCCGCCAGACCCGAGCGGACGTTTCCGGACGTCCGCAGAGACGCATCCGAGGCGCATATTTGGGCCAGGTTTGCATCTCCGCGGACGGCCCGATCACTTTGTGTCGCCCCGCTGGAACAGGCCCGAACGCATTTCCGGTCAGGGCAGCGACCGTTTTCGACGCGTCACTGGAGATGCCCTCTTGCTCAAATGTCGCAGGTAAATGGGGAGGAAGCATGCAGGTTAACGGAGCTGGATTATCACAATTCCACTGGATAAGAAGTTAAGAACATCTTCACCGTCAGCCCCAAATACGCGTCGGTAGGTGCGCCAGCATTGCCGTATGGGGGCGCCCATCCTCTATTTGGGGATGCTGCTCCCACACCCGCCCCCCATACGCCAGGTCTGATAGATTTTGAAATTTCAAATGACATTTAAAAACCGAAATTCATATAAAATTTATACAAAAGTAACTTTGTGTCGCCCCGCTGGAACAGGCCCGAACGCATTTCCGGTCAGGGCAGCGACCGTTTTCGACGCGTCACTGGAGATGCCCTCTTGCTCAAATGTCGCAGGGAAATGGGGAGGAAGCATGCAGGTTAACGGAGCTGGATTATCACAATTCCACTGGATAAGAAGTTAAGAACATCTTCACCGTCAGCCCCAAATACGCGTCGGTAGGTGCGCCAGCATTGCCGTATGGGGGCGCCCATCCTCTATTTGGGGATGCTGCTCCCACACCCGCCCCCCATACGCCAGGTCTGATAGATTTTGAAATTTCAAATGACATTTAAAAACCGAAATTCATATAAAATTTATACAAAAGTAACTCGAATTTAAATATAACTAAAACTTAAACTTAATCTTGATCTACTGGCCGTTGGTTGGGGCGCTCGATGGCTCTGCCTCGTCGTCGTTCTTCGCCTTTGCCACCTACGTCCGTGCCCGCTTCTCGTCCCTTGCTTCACACATCTGGCGGTGGAGCATGGCGACCGTGTTGGAGATATGCCCAAGAGGCAATAATAAATGGTTATTATATATCTTTGTGTTTATGATAATATTTACATACCATGCTATAATTGTATTAACCGAAACATTGATACATGTGTGTTATGTGAACAACAAGGAGTCCCTAGTAAGTCTCTTGTATAACTAGCTTGTTGATTAATAGATGATCATGGTTTCGTGATCATGAACATTGGATGTTATTAATAACAAGGTTATGTCATTATATGAATGATGTAATGGACACACCCAATAAAGCGTAGCATATGATCACGTCATTAAGTTATTTGCTATAAGCTTTCGATACATAGTTACCTAGTCCTTATGACCATGAGATCATGTAAATCACTTATACCAGAAAGGTACTTTGATTACATCAAACGCCACTGCGTAAATGGGTGGTTATAAAGATGGGATTAAGTATCCGGAAAGTATGAGTTGAGGCATATGGATCAACAGTGGGATTTTTCCATCCCGATGACGGATAGATATACTCTGGGCCCTCTCGGTGGAATGTCGTCTAATGTCTTGCAAGCATATGAATAAGTTCATAAGAGACCACATACCACGGTACGAGTAAAGAGTACTTGTCAGGAGACGAGGTTGAACAAGGTATAGAGTGATACCGATGATCAAACCTCGGACAAGTAAAATATCGCGTGACAAAGGGAATTGGTATCGTATGTGAATGGTTCATTCGATCACTAAAGTCATCGTTGAATATGTGGGAGCCATTATGGATCTCCAGATCCCGCTAATGGTTATTGGTCGGAGAGAGTACTCAACCATGTCCACATAGTTCGCGAACCGTAGGGTGACACACTTAAGGTTTGATGTTGAAATAGTAGAACTTGAATATGGAATGGAGTTCGAAGTTTTGTTCGAATTCCCGGATGTGATCCCGGACATCACGAGGAGTTCCGGAATGGTCCGGAGAATAAGATTCATATATAGGAAGTCATTTTATAAGTTTTAAAATGATCCGGTGATTTTGCAGAAGGTTCTAGAAGGTTCTAGAAAAGTCCGGAAGGAATCACTAAGGAAGGAGGAGTCCCGGAGGGACTCCACCTCCCCATGGCCGGCCAACCCTAGAGGGTGGAGTCCAAGGTGGACTCCACCAAAGGGGGCCGGCCAACCCCCCACATGGAAGGAGGGAATCCCACCTCAAGTGGGATTCCCACCTTGGGTAGGTTTCCCTACTACATGGAAGGTTCTTGTGTTGGGGTCTTATTCGAAGACTTGTAGTCCAACACTTGGGGATCCACCTATATAATGAGGGGCATAGGGGAGGGGGCCGGCCACCACAATCACCCCACCTTGGCCGCACCCAAGGAGGCCGGCCACCCCCTCTCCCAAACCCTAGCCGCCCCCTCTCTCCTCCACCTCTCCCGCACGCTTAGCGAAGCTCCGCCGGAGAACTCCACCGCCACCGCCACCACGCCGTCGTGCTGCCGGATTCAAGGAGGAGCTACTACTTCTGCTGCCCGCTGGAATGGGGAGAACAACGTCGTCTTCATCAACACCGAACGTGTGACCGAGTACGGAGGTGCTGCCCGATTGTGGCATCGTGATCAAGATCTTCTACGCGCTTTTGCAAGCGGCAAGTGATCGTCTACCGCAGCAATAAGAGCCTACTCTTATAGGCTTTGGAAATCTTCAAGGGTTAGTCTCGTTCATCCCCTCGTTGCTCCCATCTTCTAGATTGCATCTTGGCTTGGATTGCGTTCTCGCGGTAGGAAATTTTTTGTTTTCTATGCAACGAATCCCTACAGTGGTATCAGAGCCGTGTCTATGCATAGATGGTTGCACGAGTAGAACACAATGGTTTTGTGGGCGTTGATGCTCTTGTTATCTTTATTTTGAGTACTTTGCATCTTTGTGGCATAGTGGGATGAAGCGGCTCGGACTAACTTTACATGACCGCGTTCATGAGACTTGTTCCTCGTTCGACATGCAACTTGTATTGCATAAGAGGTTTTGCGTGTGTCTGTCTCTCCTACTATAGTGAATATTCAATTTACTCTTCTATTGACAACACTAGTATCACCGTTGTGGTTCATGTTCGTAGGAAGATTAGATCTCTATCGAAAACCCTAAACCACGTAAAATATGCAAACCAAATTAGAGACGTCTAACTTGTTTTTGCAGGGTTTGGTGATGTGATATGGCCATAATGTGATGATGAATATGTATGAGATGATCATTATTGTATTGTGGCAACCGGCAGGAGCCTTATGGTTGTCTTTAAATTTCATGTTGAGTAGTATTTCAAAGTAGTTGTAATAGTTGCTACATGAGATGAACAACCATGAAGACGGTGCCATGGACCTTGATGCTACGCTGACGATGATGGAGATCATGCCCGAAGATGATGGAGATCATGTCCGTGCTTTGGAGATGAAGATCAAAGGCGCAAACACAAAAGGGCCATATCATATCACATATGAACTGCATGTGATGTTAATCCTTTATGCATCTTATTTTGCTTAGAACGCGACGGTAGCATTATAAGATGATCCCTCACATTAATATCAAGATAATAAAGTGTTCTCCCCTCGTATGCACCGTTGTACAGTTCGTCGTTTCGAAGCATCTCGTGATGATCGGATGTGATAGACTCAACGTTCACATACAACGGGTGTAAGCCATGTTGCACACGCGGAATACTTGGGTTTGCTTGACGAGCCTAGCATGTACAGACATGGCCTCGGGACAACGGAAACCGAAAGGTTGAACACGAGTCATATGGATGATATGATCAACATGTTGATGTTCACCATTGAAGCTACATCATCTCACGTGATGATCGGTTTTTGGTGTAGTGGATTTGGATCGTGTACCACTTAACAACTATGAGGGATGTTATATTAAGTGGGAGTTCATTAGTAATTAGATTAAAACATGAACTAATTATCATAAACATAGTCTGAGTAGTATTTTGAATTAATTTTGTAGTATTGGCATCTGTTTTTTTCTCCCATGCGCTAGTCTTGTTATTGAGATAGAAATACTGTTAAAATCTGACAAGAAACTTTACGGACTGGTACCGTATTGTTAATGAATCAAGAAATGATTAAGTCCTATTGCAAACTTTTAGTAAACCTCACATTGTTGATTCAAAGAGCTATGGTTTCAATTAGTACATAAAGTTATCTTGTCTCCGTGAAACTTGAAGTTCAAATCTGTTTGAAAAGTAAGGAGCTGAAAATTTAGTTTTCAGAAATAATCAAGGTATGAGATATATGTGATATCTAAAACCTTATTGCAAGATGATAGAATATAAATTTGGTGAGACTACATAAACTCATAAGTTTTATGGGAATGTATGAAGGTTGAAGACGCTAGGCGTCACAATCCTCCAACTATTGGGGCACTAATAATATTCGCATATCCATGAAGTTATCATCCTTAGTATGCACCGTTGCTAAGACTCGTCGTATCGAAGCATCACGTGATGATCGGGTGTGATAGATTCTATGTGTACATACAACGGGTGCAAGCCAGATTTGCACATGCGAATACCAAGGTTAAAACTTTACCAGCCTAGCATGTACAGACATGGTCTCGGAAAGTCGTCATGATATGATGGATAAAATTATGAGTGAAATTGTTCATCATATTACAAAGTTACTAATAGTGAAATCTGAAACACTTGTCATATGATGATCAACTTAAAGTAAGAACCTCAAGGTTATTGGTATTTGACCAACAAACCTAGAAGTTAATAATGTTAAAGTGTTTTTCTTAATAATGAGGAAAGCTAAAAGAGAAATTGCAAAAGATATTTTGGCAAAAAGAAAAGAAAAGACTAGAAAGTCTAGCTCAGGTGTATATAAATGATATACATGTTATGGTTGTATTCCTAGTTAAGTCACACTATGAAATTCTTGGGTATTTGTACCATATTGGTTGGTATGAAGTGTCATACAAAACAACGCAATACAAGAATACAATGGCCTAAGTGACTGACAAGGAATATGATAGGAATGCACATCTGGAACAAAAACAAAGTGTTATTATGTTCGTCGTTGGTATTCTATCTAGCCCTTAGAATTTATAATAAAGAACTTAATAATTGTTATTTTGCTCTAGTCAGATGAAAACAATGAGTTGTTCAAATTATGACATTACTCCATGTACGATGGATAAGTTATTATAAATCTTAATGGTGAAACACACATAACACTGACGCTAAAATGCCATAAGGCAAATGATTTGAATTCCACTTATTTGTGGAACCGCTATTAAGGTCATGTTAGAAAGGAACGCATGAAGGAACTCCATGCAAATGGATTTTTGGAGTCATTTGACTTTTGAATCATTTGGCGCTTGCAAATCTTTTCTAAAGAAAATGACTGAGATACTGTTCATAGGCCAAGAGTTGAACGGGCAACTAACTTAGTGAAAACATACATGATGATATATGTGGTTCACTGGGCATAGTTGTGTGCGGGAGATTCTTCTACTTCATGAAAACTTCCAACAATAAATTGAGTATATATATGTGGATATATTCGATAAGGAAGAAGTTTGAAACATTTGAATAGATTCAAATAAATTTCAGCATGAAGTGGAAATCATCGTAATAGAAAAATCAAATATCTATGATTGGATCATTGGGAAAATATTTGAATTACAAGTTTTAGCGAACATCTAAGAGAGTCATGAAATTGTTCTACAACTCACATTTCTTGGAGTATCATAATGATGATATAGTATCCGAGAGATGTATCCAAACCTTGTTGGATCAATGATGAGATAAAATATTGATGCCATTATATTTTTTGTAGATTATGCTTTAGTGACTACCGCTTTTACACTTAATAGAGCATGATCATGATCCGTTGAAATGACACCATACGTGTTATGGCATGGGTATGAATGTCTTTGTTGGTTATCCCAGAGAATTGATTGGGAATTCTTCCCACTATGTAGACAAAGACAAAAGTGTTTGTCAATGTTTCTTATTTCCAAGAAATTGTTTCTAGCGAAGTATTTGAGTGGGAGGACAATAGAACTTGATAAGGTTTATGAACCTGAGCATAATGATCAGAGTAGTGCAGCATCGGAATTGGTTCCGGAAGCGGCCACGACGATCATGGCTCCCATGACTACAAAGAGTTTTAGCCATGGAGATCGAAGTACATATTGAACTTTGTAGGTACGGTTTACTTTGTGATCAAATAAATGATTTGTAGACGAAGGATTGATTTTGAACAATGATAAACCAACTACAAACAAAGAAGTTATGATGGACCCTGACTCTTTAAAATGGCTATACGCCATGAAATCCAAGATAGATGAATACTTATTAAAAGTAAATGGATCTATAAAATTGATGAAGCTTGACTTGTCGAAAAGTTGTTTACGACAAAGTTCAAAGAGTTGAATACAATAATATTAGATCTTCTGTAGCAATGCTTATAGTCTATATGGATTATTCTAGTAATCACTACATATTTCTTTTATGAGATATGCTAGTAGGATGGCAAAATACACTACTTAACAGAAGTGTGTATTAAAGGTGTATACAAGATACACCAAATTGTTTTGCTAGTCCGTGGAATACTAGATAGGTATACGAACTTCAATTGGATGAAGTGAGTATTACGGAGTTGGAATCTTCACCGGATGAAATAGTCAAAGAGTTTTTGATTTCATTAGAGACGATGAAGAGGCTTGCATTTGCAAGAAATTAAGTGGGAGCGCTGAGACATATTTATAATACTTATGTAGATGACATATAGTTGGTTATAAATGATGTAATTATATACTTGATTAAAAGGTTTCATTGAAAATTAACTTCTATGAAAGGATATGGACTGAAATATATTTAGTGTCAAGATCTATGAAGATAGATTGAAACACATAATAAGTTTAAGTCAAAGTACATAGAATGGATATTGAAGTAGTTCAATATAGAAATATTAAGAAAATGTTCTTGTCATGTGAAGGTTTAACAAGACTTGAGTGTATCTGACACTCAATGAGTAAAAACACATGAGTGATTATAGATCACGAATAATATGTACACAATCCGATGTCCTATGCTCTAAAAGTGTTATGAGCATGTACCAGAATGATTCATGTGATGATCATTGAAAAACAGTAAGAATATTCTTGAGTACTTAAGAAGAACCAAGGATATATATATATATAGTTTTGTATGGAGAAATGACAAACAAATCGATGTAAGGTGTTGCACCGATATTTGTTTTTGTCACATATGAAAATAAAATTTCGATCTCAAATTAGACTAAGTGTTGTTTAAAAGGTAGCACAATGAGCTAGAAGTTGTCTATGCTAGATTTAGAAGAGTTCTAAATATTGTGACGGATTCTACAAAGGAAGGCAGAGTATGTCATTGTTTTGACAATGACAAAGGATGTTAAGTCAAGAGGTTCTTTGAGAACTTGGTGTAGTTCCGACAAAGTCAGAACTTTGAAGCTATATTGTGTGTGATAATATTAGTGACATATTTCAGACCGCGGAATTAAGGTTCCACCAGAAGACCAAACATATTTAATGCCGACTCATTTGGAAATGAGTGATGCATTGAGACGCAAATGAATTACAAAATACATACGTTTCTGAGCGTGTCAGATCCGTTGACTAAAACTTCTCCCGTGAGCAATACATGATAAAGCACAGGAAGGCCAAGGTGTTATATCTTTACAAATGTAAACTAGATTATTGACTCTAGTGCAAGTGGGAGACTGTTGGAGATATGCCCAAGAGGCAATAATAAATGGTTATTATATATCTTTGTGTTTATGATAATGTTTACATACCATGCTATAATTGTATTAACCGAAACATTGATACATGTGTGTTATGTGAACAACAAGGAGTCCCTAGTAAGCCTCTTGTATAACTAGCTTGTTGATTAATAGATGATCATGGTTTCGTGATCATGAACATTGGATGTTATTAATAACAAGGTTATGTCATTATATGAATGATGTAATGGACACACCCAATTAAGCGTAGCATAAGATCACGTCATTAAGTTATTTGCTATAAGCTTTCGATACATAGTTACCTAGTCCTTATGACCATGAGATCATATAAATCACTTATACCGGAAAGGTACTTTGATTACATCAAACGCCACTGCGTAAATGGGTGGTTATAAAGATGGGATTAAGTATCCGGAAAGTATGAGTTGAGGCATATGGATCAACAGTGGGATTTGTCCATCCCGATGACGGATAGATATACTCTGGGCCCTCTCGGTGGAATGTCGTCTAATGTCTTGCAAGCATATGAATAAGTTCATAAGAGACCACATACCACGGTACGAGTAAAGAGTACTTGTCAGGAGACGAGGTTGAACAAGGTATAGAGTGATACCGATGATCAAACCTCGGACAAGTAAAATATCGCGTGACAAAGGGAATTGGTATCGTATGTGAATGGTTCATTCGATCACTAAAGTCATCGTTGAATATGTGGGAGCCATTATGGATCTCCAGATCCCGCTATTGGTTATTGGTCGGAAAGAGTACTCAACCATGTCCACATAGTTCGCGAACCGTAGGGTGACACACTTAAGGTTTGATGTTGAAATAGTAGAACTTGAATATGGAATGGAGTTCGAAGTTTTGTTCGAAGTCCCGTATGTGATCCCGGACATCACGAGGAGTTCCGGAATGGTCCGAAGAATAAGATTCATATATAGGAAGTCATTTTATAAGTTTTAAAATGATCCGGTGATTTTGCGGAAGGTTCTAGAAGGTTCTAGAAAAGTCCGGAAGGAATCACTAAGGAAGGAGGAGTCCCGGAGGGACTCCACCTCCCCATGGCCGGCCAACCCTAGAGGGTGGAGTCCAAGGTGGACTCCACCAAAGGGGGCCGGCCAACCCCCACATGGAAGGAGGGAATCCCACCTCAAGTGGGATTCCCACCTTGGGTAGGTTTCCCTACTACATGGAAGGTTCTTGTGTTGTGGTCTTATTCGAAGACTTGTAGTCCAACACTTGGGGATCCACCTATATAATGAGGGACATAGGGGAGGGGGCCGGCCACCACAACCACCCCACCTTGGCCGCACCCAAGGAGGCCGGCCACCCCCTCTCCCAAACCCTAGCCGCCCCTCTCTCCTCCACCTCTCCCGCACGCTTAGCGAAGCTCCGCCGGAGAACTCCACCGCCACCGCCACCACGCCGTCATGCTGCCGGATTCAAGGAGGAGCTACTACTTCCGCTGCCCGCTGGAACGGGGAGAAGGACGTCGTCTTCATCAACACCGAACGTGTGACCGAGTACGGAGGTGCTGCCCGATTGTGGCACCGTGATCAAGATCTTCTACACGCTTTTGCAAGCGGCAAGTGATCGTCTACCGCAGCAATAAGAGCCTACTCTTATAGGCTTTGGAAATCTTCAAGGGTTAGTCTCGTTCATCCCCTCATTTCTCCCATCTTCTAGATTGCATCTTGGCTTGGATTGCGTTCTCGCGGTAGGAAATTTTTTGTTTTCTATGCAACGAATCCCTACAGGCCGGCGTCGCAGGAGCTTGTCGGCGGCGCTGTCCCCGCGCTTCCAACCTTTTTCGAGAAGCTTCTGTCGAGGGTGAACGCCTCGTAGTGGCGATG
This sequence comes from Lolium perenne, assembly GCF_019359855.2. Taxonomy (NCBI): domain Eukaryota; kingdom Viridiplantae; phylum Streptophyta; class Magnoliopsida; order Poales; family Poaceae; genus Lolium; species Lolium perenne. The sequence continues at coordinate 318,754,201 of NC_067247.2, forward strand.
AGCGTTGAGCTCTGCGAGCTTCTGTCGCTCCGCCTTCATGAGGAGGCGTCCCGCCTCCTCCGTGGCCGCTCGCTGGCGTGAGATCTCGAGGACGTGCTCGAGGTTCGCGTCGTTGACGAACTCGCGCTCCTCCTCCTTCAACCGCTGGTAGCGCTGCGCGTTCATCGACACGAGGATCGCCGCCTGCCCCGGGTGGGCGAGGGCCTGCGACAGCTCGCCCCACTGCGCCGCCTCCTCCGCCGCCTCTGCTTCCGCGTCTGCGACGTAGGCCTCATGCCACGTCGCGAACCTTGGGTCCTCGTCCTCGTCGGAGCTATACTACGTGGAGGGCTCTGGGTCCAGCTTCGGCTGCGGCTATGGTGGTGGTGCAGGCAGCGCGCGGCCGTTGAGGCCAAACATCGAGTAGGTGGTCTTCAGACGACGCGGCATTTTGAGGTGTAGAGGAGAGAATGGAGATGCGGTGGTGGTGGAGATGACAGGATAGCACCACGGTGGTGGACGGGGTACGTACTATTGCGGTGGCAACTAATCGCATTTACGGCGGCGTAGGCGACTGGACGCCGCGTGGCTAGTCACTGCCCTCGTGGCCACCATTAAACACCGACGATCAACCTTCCCGCGTCGCGGCCGATGCGAACCATCGCGTCCTCTTGCTGACAAGGCGCCTCCATCCTCGAAAACTATCGTTCTACGAGGCGCTAGAGCGTTCTTGGCGAAGGGGCCGGCACGAGGATGCCGGCGATTCTATTAGGCTCGAAAATTAGCCGGCGCCGTTTGGGACCCACCGGTGCGAGTCCAAAAACAACGTTGGCCCCCAAATCGCTATCGGCCGCCGCCGGTGGAGATGCTCAAGTGTAGAAAATGTAAATGCTGGTACAGCATGAGCGACATCTACATGTAGAGCAGATAGGTTTACAAATTTAATCACCAGCAGAAATACCAACGCGAACCTGATCTCTCAACTGTTTCAATTTCAACAACGGTAACTTAGAGCATCTCCACTCGTTTGCCCTCCCCACGCCGAAATTCGGGGAAATTTACGTTCGGATTGGACGTAAATTTAGCGTGGGGAGGAGTAGTTTCCCAGCCGCGATCTCAGACGAAGACGGCGATCTAAATTTGAAAAACGGAGACTTGACAAAATACGGCATAAAACGGTCGAATTTAGACTAAATTTAATGATATTTACGATATAGAGGGCGAAGTTCGTACATAGAGACCGAATTCGACTATATTTCGAATTCAGCTAGGGGGATACAACTGTAAATATGAAAACACGGCGCTCTACATGCCGAAATGGCGGTAGAACACCGTGTAGTCGCCGCCATCGTCGTCGGAGTTGTCATCGTCGAACTGTGGCGGCGCCGAAGCCGCCTGGCTGCTGCCTTGGCCAGCGTCTCCCCACCGGCCGCTGGTGCGAGGCGGGGACGGCGATGGCTTGTACAGCTCGTCGGAGGAGGCTTCGAGGTCGACGACGGGGACGACGGCGCCGGATGGAGGAGTCGCAGGCCGCCGGAAGCGAGCGGCGTCCTGGAGGAGCCTCGCCTGCCGCTCTGCTTCCTCCTTCTCCCACTGCTCCCTCGACCAGGCGCAGGCCTGGTCGAGCGGCATGGCGTTCTCGGCGGGCACGAGGTCCTGGAGGGACCTCGCGATGACGGCTTCGAGGATGGCGGCGTCCTCGGCGCTTTCTTCCTCCTCGACCTTCACCTTCGCCGGTTTGCGCTTCCGCTCGCCGGAGGTGTCGTGGTCGCGCTTGGGGCGGCGCCTTCCTTGTGCCGTCGATGGTTCGCGGATGACGCCGCCGCCGCACGTGCGGTGGCTCGGCGGGGAATCCGGCTCCTTTTTCACCGGCGCCAAGGATGGCGCCGACCTGGAGATCGACCTCGCCGCCGAACCAGACGACGAGGAACTGGCAGCCATACGCCGTGGCTACCAGCTGTTTCCCCGTTGGCGGCTGTTCGATGCCCTCGATGGAGGCGGCATCGTGAGCCTCGGCGAGTTGCCGCCCTCGATGTGCTCGAGGACGTTGTGGAGCGTCCTATCCGGCGTGCTCCACCAACACCGGCGACCCGCGGCGTTGTTGCGCGGAGGCGGAGGTGGCGGGCCGTCGTAGGACGCCAGTTCGCGCTCCCACCGCCGGAGAAAGAACGAATTCCACCGAGTGTAGTTCTCGGGGTGGTGGCGCGGGTCGGCGCGTTCTTCCTCCATCATCGCCATCCGCGCCTCCTCGATGGCGACGTCGAGGGCGTGGCCCTGGGGCGGCGGCGGGATTGGCACGCCACCAGCGCTTAGCCTCCACCCACCGCCGGGGGGCCTCGTGTCCGGCAGGCAGGGGTACCCCGCCTGGTGGAGGAGGTGCCCCTCCCACGTGTGGGGAGATAGGCGGGGGAACCCGTTGTTGGATGCGCCGTCGTCGTCGTAAAACGCCATCGTTGGAGGTAGAGGTGGAGGGTGAGTGGAGGGAGAATGGAGGAAGAGTGGAGCAGGGGCGTCGCGGTGAGCGGAGCGGCTTATATAGGTGCGGCGGGCGCGGCGGACGCCGGCGATTAATGCCGCGTGGAAGACGATGCGTGCGCGGATGACATAGGCATCCCAAATGGGCCTGCCGAAGATAGTACCCGGGGTTTACTGAAGGCCCACTACCCGAAGAATAAGAAGATTCGGGAGCCCAAGATATATCAAGGAAAGTCAAGAGTTGTAATAGGAAGTGTTATTTGTAATCTGGCGGGATGAGTTAGAAACCGTCCCGGACTCTGTAACTTGTATAGCACGAATCCCTCGGCTCCACCTCCTATATAAAGGGGGAGTCGAGGGACGAAGAAAGGATCGAATCATTGTCTACAAACCCTAGTTTTCATAATCGTCGAGTACTTTTCGGCTGAAACCTTCGAGATCTACTTACCCTCTACTTCCAACTAAACCCTAGCCTACAATCCATAGGCATTGACAAGTTGATACCTTGTCAATTGGCGCCGTCTGTGGGAACTAGAGGCGTAAGGATCTGATCTCGATGGCACGCTCAAGATCTCCGACATCGTCAACCGCAAGCAACACAATGGATCGAGGTAAACAGATCGCTGCTGGTCTTGTCGATTTTGTTCCTCACCCACCCTCCCGTTTGGATGCATATGCGTATCTGGCGGAGCCCATGGAGATGACGTTCGGAAGGTTTCACTTTCGCGTCGAGAAGGAAGGATCGTATCGTGTCGAGATTCCGATTTCGTCGGGATCGTCGGTGGTCGATTCCGATTTTTCAAGCTATGCATCATCAATCGAGTCAGGAGAAGAAGAAACCTCGGCGACACGTTACGTCAGCACCAGAACAAGAGAGAAACTCGCCAAGATCTTCAACGACATGTCGTTTGAGTCATCTGCGGACTCATATATAAGCGATGGCTCAAGCGATGTCGACAGTTACGACTTCATCGACAAATCTATCACAGTAGGCAAGGTCTTCATCAATCTCAACGATGATGTCACCAAACCCAACGTAGATCTGAGTACAAAGTATCATCAGATTTACGCCATTGAAGATCAAGAGGAGACATCTGAGGCTTTCGACAGTCTGGGAAATCCATACGTCGATCCCTCCAATCTGCGACAAGGCCTGGGCAACAAATACGTCGGGCCAGAGCCGCGAGATAGAGTTCAACTTTCACAAGCAGCGTGGGACAGAGCCGCGAGAGCTATGAACGGTACAGAACCAATGGCTACCACGGCCACACCAGAGGAATTGCAAGCATATCAATATAGGCTCGCACGAGCTGCGAGGGAATTGGAAAAACAGACATACTGAGTTGAACAGGAGAAAGGAAGCAGCTTCTGCATCCAGCAGGAGAAGGGCAGATCTGAGTCGACAATCTAGAACTTCGGGTGATAGCCACAGGGAGGCTCGGAACAGAGGAAGATCAAGGTTACAACACATACCCGAAGCAGAAAGAGAGCACTTGGTTCAAAACCTCGACATGTCCTTTATGTCGATAGACACAAGAGGAAACATTATCCCTAAGACACCAGAAGCTGGGTATATGGCGACACAAGCTTTTATCCTCGCGTCTAAACCACCTCCAGGTGATCCAAGGGAAACACTATACAATATGGCGATAGCAGGAGTTGGAGCTATGGGGACAGCGTTCGTTTCAACGCCTCCCGAAGGAACAAAGAAGGCAAAATAGTCCACGACCTGCAGCAGCAACGGCGGCAGCCCCTGAAGGACCAAGTGGAGCAAGAGATACGGCAGCACAAGCAAGAGTCGACAGAGCACGACAAAGCAGAAGGGATCATCGGCAATCTCCGGAGCTTAACGACGAAGATATGTGCGGCTTGCCATGCTTCACGAGGAGAGTCCGAAAAACTCGAGTCCCTTCAGGATTCAAGCTACCCGATAATTTCAAGAAGTTCGACGGCCTCCAAGATCCAGAGGATTGGCTAGTCGACTATCTGGAGACGGTGAAGCTGACAGGAGGAACCAGGGCAACAGCTATGCAAAGCATCCAGGTACATTTGAGTGGAGCCGCACGATCTTGGATAAAGAAACTCGCTCCAGGGATCCATCGACAGCTGGGAAAGTTTCGAGGATGTGTTCGTCAAGAACTTCAGATCCACGTGCAAAAAACCCGCGTCGTTAGAGGAATTGAGAGCATGTCGACAAAAGCCAGATGAGCCAATGAGAAAGTACATCCAAAGATGGAATATCATCAAAAATTCAGCAGAAAATATATCTGACGAGAGAGCGATAGATGCGTTTGTCGCAGGAGTCAGGCGTGGAGATTTTGTCGAGGATTTGGGAAGGACCAATCCAAAGACAGTATCCGCGTTAATGGAGATAGCAAATAAATGGGCAGATGGAGAAGACGCTGTCCACAACAAACGGCACAGGTCGCCAGAGGAGGACCGTGGTCGAAACTATCAACCGAGGCGAAGATTTCCTCGGCAGTACCAGAACTATGACGCTCCAGGACAAATTTCGGCAGGTTTTCGGACAAATACAGGAGGAAGCAACAGAGATGATTACCAGAGAAGCAATGAACAGCGAGGTGATAACAGGGATGATTCACGCAGCAGGCAAAATAGCGGGCCTAGGTTCCCAAGACCCTTCGTGTCCCCTGAAGAGATGATGAATGGACCGTGCCAGATGCACTTTTTCCTCGACAGCAACGGTAAAAGACAGTCAGGGCACTTGCAGAAAGACTGTCGAAATTTTCAGGCAATGTTGCGGTACGCAGAAAACGCTAACGCGCGGGCAGCACAGAGAAATCCTCGAGAACCTAGGAGCGAGATTCACTTGCCGCCTCCTCCCGCGATCACGTACACGACAATCGGCATCAGCTCGTAATAGCGGCAGCACCTGCACCACCACCTTATGTTGATCCTAACTCCAATGGAGCAGTGTCGATGATTCGAAGGGAAGTCCTTCCAATAGAGCTCAGAAAGTAATCTCACGACAGGTGTTTATGGCAGAGAAAATGCCTCCACCAACAGTTGAGTACCTTAATTGGTCAGGACAAGAT